>NC_085124.1:12978709-15957419 GCF_030269925.1 Bombyx mori | reverse complement strand
TAACCTAACCTAACCTAACCTAACCTAACCTAACCTAACCTAACCTAACCTAACCTAACCTAACCTAACCTAACCTAACCTAACCTAACCTAACCTAACCTAACCTAACCTAACCTAACCTAACCTAACCTAACCTAACCTAACCTAACCTAACCTAACCTAACCTAACCTAACCTAACCTAACCTAACCTAACCTAACCTAACCTAACCTAACCTAACCTAACCTAACCTAACCTAACCTAACCTAACCTAACCTAACCTAACCTAACCTAACCTAACCTAACCTAACCTAACCTAACCTAACCTAACCTAACCTAACCTAACCTAACCTAACCTAACCTAACCTAACCTAACCTAACCTAACCTAACCTAACCTAACCTAACCTAACCTAACCTAACCTAACCTAACCTAACCTAACCTAACCTAACCTAACCTAACCTAACCTAACCTAACCTAACCTAACCTAACCTAACCTAACCTAACCTAACCTAACCTAACCTAACCTAACCTAACCTAACCTAACCTAACCTAACCTAACCTAACCTAACCTAACCTAACCTAACCTAACCTAACCTAACCTAACCTAACCTAACCTAACCTAACCTAACCTAACCTAACCTAACCTAACCTAACCTAACCTAACCTAACCTAACCTAACCTAACCTAACCTAACCTAACCTAACCTAACCTAACCTAACCTAACCTAACCTAACCTAACCTAACCTAACCTAACCTAACCTAACCTAACCTAACCTAACCTAACCTAACCTAACCTAACCTAACCTAACCTAACCTAACCTAACCTAACCTAACCTAACCTAACCTAACCTAACCTAACCTAACCTAACCTAACCTAACCTAACCTAACCTAACCTAACCTAACCTAACCTAACCTAACCTAACCTAACCTAACCTAACCTAACCTAACCTAACCTAACCTAACCTAACCTAACCTAACCTAACCTAACCTAACCTAACCTAACCTAACCTAACCTAACCTAACCTAACCTAACCTAACCTAACCTAACCTAACCTAACCTAACCTAACCTAACCTAACCTAACCTAACCTAACCTAACCTAACCTAACCTAACCTAACCTAACCTAACCTAACCTAACCTAACCTAACCTAACCTAACCTAACCTAACCTAACCTAACCTAACCTAACCTAACCTAACCTAACCTAACCTAACCTAACCTAACCTAACCTAACCTAACCTAACCTAACCTAACCTAACCTAACCTAACCTAACCTAACCTAACCTAACCTAACCTAACCTAACCTAACCTAACCTAACCTAACCTAACCTAACCTAACCTAACCTAACCTAACCTAACCTAACCTAACCTAACCTAACCTAACCTAACCTAACCTAACCTAACCTAACCTAACCTAACCTAACCTAACCTAACCTAACCTAACCTAACCTAACCTAACCTAACCTAACCTAACCTAACCTAACCTAACCTAACCTAACCTAACCTAACCTAACCTAACCTAACCTAACCTAACCTAACCTAACCTAACCTAACCTAACCTAACCTAACCTAACCTAACCTAACCTAACCTAACCTAACCTAACCTAACCTAACCTAACCTAACCTAACCTAACCTAACCTAACCTAACCTAACCTAACCTAACCTAACCTAACCTAACCTAACCTAACCTAACCTAACCTAACCTAACCTAACCTAACCTAACCTAACCTAACCTAACCTAACCTAACCTAACCTAACCTAACCTAACCTAACCTAACCTAACCTAACCTAACCTAACCTAACCTAACCTAACCTAACCTAACCTAACCTAACCTAACCTAACCTAACCTAACCTAACCTAACCTAACCTAACCTAACCTAACCTAACCTAACCTAACCTAACCTAACCTAACCTAACCTAACCTAACCTAACCTAACCTAACCTAACCTAACCTAACCTAACCTAACCTAACCTAACCTAACCTAACCTAACCTAACCTAACCTAACCTAACCTAACCTAACCTAACCTAACCTAACCTAACCTAACCTAACCTAACCTAACCTAACCTAACCTAACCTAACCTAACCTAACCTAACCTAACCTAACCTAACCTAACCTAACCTAACCTAACCTAACCTAACCTAACCTAACCTAACCTAACCTAACCTAACCTAACCTAACCTAACCTAACCTAACCTAACCTAACCTAACCTAACCTAACCTAACCTAACCTAACCTAACCTAACCTAACCTAACCTAACCTAACCTAACCTAACCTAACCTAACCTAACCTAACCTAACCTAACCTAACCTAACCTAACCTAACCTAACCTAACCTAACCTAACCTAACCTAACCTAACCTAACCTAACCTAACCTAACCTAACCTAACCTAACCTAACCTAACCTAACCTAACCTAACCTAACCTAACCTAACCTAACCTAACCTAACCTAACCTAACCTAACCTAACCTAACCTAACCTAACCTAACCTAACCTAACCTAACCTAACCTAACCTAACCTAACCTAACCTAACCTAACCTAACCTAACCTAACCTAACCTAACCTAACCTAACCTAACCTAACCTAACCTAACCTAACCTAACCTAACCTAACCTAACCTAACCTAACCTAACCTAACCTAACCTAACCTAACCTAACCTAACCTAACCTAACCTAACCTAACCTAACCTAACCTAACCTAACCTAACCTAACCTAACCTAACCTAACCTAACCTAACCTAACCTAACCTAACCTAACCTAACCTAACCTAACCTAACCTAACCTAACCTAACCTAACCTAACCTAACCTAACCTAACCTAACCTAACCTAACCTAACCTAACCTAACCTAACCTAACCTAACCTAACCTAACCTAACCTAACCTAACCTAACCTAACCTAACCTAACCTAACCTAACCTAACCTAACCTAACCTAACCTAACCTAACCTAACCTAACCTAACCTAACCTAACCTAACCTAACCTAACCTAACCTAACCTAACCTAACCTAACCTAACCTAACCTAACCTAACCTAACCTAACCTAACCTAACCTAACCTAACCTAACCTAACCTAACCTAACCTAACCTAACCTAACCTAACCTAACCTAACCTAACCTAACCTAACCTAACCTAACCTAACCTAACCTAACCTAACCTAACCTAACCTAACCTAACCTAACCTAACCTAACCTAACCTAACCTAACCTAACCTAACCTAACCTAACCTAACCTAACCTAACCTAACCTAACCTAACCTAACCTAACCTAACCTAACCTAACCTAACCTAACCTAACCTAACCTAACCTAACCTAACCTAACCTAACCTAACCTAACCTAACCTAACCTAACCTAACCTAACCTAACCTAACCTAACCTAACCTAACCTAACCTAACCTAACCTAACCTAACCTAACCTAACCTAACCTAACCTAACCTAACCTAACCTAACCTAACCTAACCTAACCTAACCTAACCTAACCTAACCTAACCTAACCTAACCTAACCTAACCTAACCTAACCTAACCTAACCTAACCTAACCTAACCTAACCTAACCTAACCTAACCTAACCTAACCTAACCTAACCTAACCTAACCTAACCTAACCTAACCTAACCTAACCTAACCTAACCTAACCTAACCTAACCTAACCTAACCTAACCTAACCTAACCTAACCTAACCTAACCTAACCTAACCTAACCTAACCTAACCTAACCTAACCTAACCTAACCTAACCTAACCTAACCTAACCTAACCTAACCTAACCTAACCTAACCTAACCTAACCTAACCTAACCTAACCTAACCTAACCTAACCTAACCTAACCTAACCTAACCTAACCTAACCTAACCTAACCTAACCTAACCTAACCTAACCTAACCTAACCTAACCTAACCTAACCTAACCTAACCTAACCTAACCTAACCTAACCTAACCTAACCTAACCTAACCTAACCTAACCTAACCTAACCTAACCTAACCTAACCTAACCTAACCTAACCTAACCTAACCTAACCTAACCTAACCTAACCTAACCTAACCTAACCTAACCTAACCTAACCTAACCTAACCTAACCTAACCTAACCTAACCTAACCTAACCTAACCTAACCTAACCTAACCTAACCTAACCTAACCTAACCTAACCTAACCTAACCTAACCTAACCTAACCTAACCTAACCTAACCTAACCTAACCTAACCTAACCTAACCTAACCTAACCTAACCTAACCTAACCTAACCTAACCTAACCTAACCTAACCTAACCTAACCTAACCTAACCTAACC
Organism: Bombyx mori; assembly: GCF_030269925.1. NCBI lineage: Eukaryota > Metazoa > Arthropoda > Insecta > Lepidoptera > Bombycidae > Bombyx > Bombyx mori. The sequence continues at coordinate 15,953,144 of NC_085124.1, read as the reverse complement.
TAACCTAACCTAACCTAACCTAACCTAACCTAACCTAACCTAACCTAACCTAACCTAACCTAACCTAACCTAACCTAACCTAACCTAACCTAACCTAACCTAACCTAACCTAACCTAACCTAACCTAACCTAACCTAACCTAACCTAACCTAACCTAACCTAACCTAACCTAACCTAACCTAACCTAACCTAACCTAACCTAACCTAACCTAACCTAACCTAACCTAACCTAACCTAACCTAACCTAACCTAACCTAACCTAACCTAACCTAACCTAACCTAACCTAACCTAACCTAACCTAACCTAACCTAACCTAACCTAACCTAACCTAACCTAACCTAACCTAACCTAACCTAACCTAACCTAACCTAACCTAACCTAACCTAACCTAACCTAACCTAACCTAACCTAACCTAACCTAACCTAACCTAACCTAACCTAACCTAACCTAACCTAACCTAACCTAACCTAACCTAACCTAACCTAACCTAACCTAACCTAACCTAACCTAACCTAACCTAACCTAACCTAACCTAACCTAACCTAACCTAACCTAACCTAACCTAACCTAACCTAACCTAACCTAACCTAACCTAACCTAACCTAACCTAACCTAACCTAACCTAACCTAACCTAACCTAACCTAACCTAACCTAACCTAACCTAACCTAACCTAACCTAACCTAACCTAACCTAACCTAACCTAACCTAACCTAACCTAACCTAACCTAACCTAACCTAACCTAACCTAACCTAACCTAACCTAACCTAACCTAACCTAACCTAACCTAACCTAACCTAACCTAACCTAACCTAACCTAACCTAACCTAACCTAACCTAACCTAACCTAACCTAACCTAACCTAACCTAACCTAACCTAACCTAACCTAACCTAACCTAACCTAACCTAACCTAACCTAACCTAACCTAACCTAACCTAACCTAACCTAACCTAACCTAACCTAACCTAACCTAACCTAACCTAACCTAACCTAACCTAACCTAACCTAACCTAACCTAACCTAACCTAACCTAACCTAACCTAACCTAACCTAACCTAACCTAACCTAACCTAACCTAACCTAACCTAACCTAACCTAACCTAACCTAACCTAACCTAACCTAACCTAACCTAACCTAACCTAACCTAACCTAACCTAACCTAACCTAACCTAACCTAACCTAACCTAACCTAACCTAACCTAACCTAACCTAACCTAACCTAACCTAACCTAACCTAACCTAACCTAACCTAACCTAACCTAACCTAACCTAACCTAACCTAACCTAACCTAACCTAACCTAACCTAACCTAACCTAACCTAACCTAACCTAACCTAACCTAACCTAACCTAACCTAACCTAACCTAACCTAACCTAACCTAACCTAACCTAACCTAACCTAACCTAACCTAACCTAACCTAACCTAACCTAACCTAACCTAACCTAACCTAACCTAACCTAACCTAACCTAACCTAACCTAACCTAACCTAACCTAACCTAACCTAACCTAACCTAACCTAACCTAACCTAACCTAACCTAACCTAACCTAACCTAACCTAACCTAACCTAACCTAACCTAACCTAACCTAACCTAACCTAACCTAACCTAACCTAACCTAACCTAACCTAACCTAACCTAACCTAACCTAACCTAACCTAACCTAACCTAACCTAACCTAACCTAACCTAACCTAACCTAACCTAACCTAACCTAACCTAACCTAACCTAACCTAACCTAACCTAACCTAACCTAACCTAACCTAACCTAACCTAACCTAACCTAACCTAACCTAACCTAACCTAACCTAACCTAACCTAACCTAACCTAACCTAACCTAACCTAACCTAACCTAACCTAACCTAACCTAACCTAACCTAACCTAACCTAACCTAACCTAACCTAACCTAACCTAACCTAACCTAACCTAACCTAACCTAACCTAACCTAACCTAACCTAACCTAACCTAACCTAACCTAACCTAACCTAACCTAACCTAACCTAACCTAACCTAACCTAACCTAACCTAACCTAACCTAACCTAACCTAACCTAACCTAACCTAACCTAACCTAACCTAACCTAACCTAACCTAACCTAACCTAACCTAACCTAACCTAACCTAACCTAACCTAACCTAACCTAACCTAACCTAACCTAACCTAACCTAACCTAACCTAACCTAACCTAACCTAACCTAACCTAACCTAACCTAACCTAACCTAACCTAACCTAACCTAACCTAACCTAACCTAACCTAACCTAACCTAACCTAACCTAACCTAACCTAACCTAACCTAACCTAACCTAACCTAACCTAACCTAACCTAACCTAACCTAACCTAACCTAACCTAACCTAACCTAACCTAACCTAACCTAACCTAACCTAACCTAACCTAACCTAACCTAACCTAACCTAACCTAACCTAACCTAACCTAACCTAACCTAACCTAACCTAACCTAACCTAACCTAACCTAACCTAACCTAACCTAACCTAACCTAACCTAACCTAACCTAACCTAACCTAACCTAACCTAACCTAACCTAACCTAACCTAACCTAACCTAACCTAACCTAACCTAACCTAACCTAACCTAACCTAACCTAACCTAACCTAACCTAACCTAACCTAACCTAACCTAACCTAACCTAACCTAACCTAACCTAACCTAACCTAACCTAACCTAACCTAACCTAACCTAACCTAACCTAACCTAACCTAACCTAACCTAACCTAACCTAACCTAACCTAACCTAACCTAACCTAACCTAACCTAACCTAACCTAACCTAACCTAACCTAACCTAACCTAACCTAACCTAACCTAACCTAACCTAACCTAACCTAACCTAACCTAACCTAACCTAACCTAACCTAACCTAACCTAACCTAACCTAACCTAACCTAACCTAACCTAACCTAACCTAACCTAACCTAACCTAACCTAACCTAACCTAACCTAACCTAACCTAACCTAACCTAACCTAACCTAACCTAACCTAACCTAACCTAACCTAACCTAACCTAACCTAACCTAACCTAACCTAACCTAACCTAACCTAACCTAACCTAACCTAACCTAACCTAACCTAACCTAACCTAACCTAACCTAACCTAACCTAACCTAACCTAACCTAACCTAACCTAACCTAACCTAACCTAACCTAACCTAACCTAACCTAACCTAACCTAACCTAACCTAACCTAACCTAACCTAACCTAACCTAACCTAACCTAACCTAACCTAACCTAACCTAACCTAACCTAACCTAACCTAACCTAACCTAACCTAACCTAACCTAACCTAACCTAACCTAACCTAACCTAACCTAACCTAACCTAACCTAACCTAACCTAACCTAACCTAACCTAACCTAACCTAACCTAACCTAACCTAACCTAACCTAACCTAACCTAACCTAACCTAACCTAACCTAACCTAACCTAACCTAACCTAACCTAACCTAACCTAACCTAACCTAACCTAACCTAACCTAACCTAACCTAACCTAACCTAACCTAACCTAACCTAACCTAACCTAACCTAACCTAACCTAACCTAACCTAACCTAACCTAACCTAACCTAACCTAACCTAACCTAACCTAACCTAACCTAACCTAACCTAACCTAACCTAACCTAACCTAACCTAACCTAACCTAACCTAACCTAACCTAACCTAACCTAACCTAACCTAACCTAACCTAACCTAACCTAACCTAACCTAACCTAACCTAACCTAACCTAACCTAACCTAACCTAACCTAACCTAACCTAACCTAACCTAACCTAACCTAACCTAACCTAACCTAACCTAACCTAACCTAACCTAACCTAACCTAACCTAACCTAACCTAACCTAACCTAACCTAACCTAACCTAACCTAACCTAACCTAACCTAACCTAACCTAACCTAACCTAACCTAACCTAACCTAACCTAACCTAACCTAACCTAACCTAACCTAACCTAACCTAACCTAACCTAACCTAACCTAACCTAACCTAACCTAACCTAACCTAACCTAACCTAACCTAACCTAACCTAACCTAACCTAACCTAACCTAACCTAACCTAACCTAACCTAACCTAACCTAACCTAACCTAACCTAACCTAACCTAACCTAACCTAACCTAACCTAACCTAACCTAACCTAACCTAACCTAACCTAACCTAACCTAACCTAACCTAACCTAACCTAACCTAACCTAACCTAACCTAACCTAACCTAACCTAACCTAACCTAACCTAACCTAACCTAACCTAACCTAACCTAACCTAACCTAACCTAACCTAACCTAACCTAACCTAACCTAACCTAACCTAACCTAACCTAACCTAACCTAACCTAACCTAACCTAACCTAACCTAACCTAACCTAACCTAACCTAACCTAACCTAACCTAACCTAACCTAACCTAACCTAACCTAACCTAACCTAACCTAACCTAACCTAACCTAACCTAACCTAACCTAACCTAACCTAACCTAACCTAACCTAACCTAACCTAACCTAACCTAACCTAACCTAACCTAACCTAACCTAACCTAACCTAACCTAACCTAACCTAACCTAACCTAACCTAACCTAACCTAACCTAACCTAACCTAACCTAACCTAACCTAACCTAACCTAACCTAACCTAACCTAACCTAACCTAACCTAACCTAACCTAACCTAACCTAACCTAACCTAACCTAACCTAACCTAACCTAACCTAACCTAACCTAACCTAACCTAACCTAACCTAACCTAACCTAACCTAACCTAACCTAACCTAACCTAACCTAACCTAACCTAACCTAACCTAACCTAACCTAACCTAACCTAACCTAACCTAACCTAACCTAACCTAACCTAACCTAACCTAACCTAACCTAACCTAACCTAACCTAACCTAACCTAACCTAACCTAACCTAACCTAACCTAACCTAACCTAACCTAACCTAACCTAACCTAACCTAACCTAACCTAACCTAACCTAACCTAACCTAACCTAACCTAACCTAACCTAACCTAACCTAACCTAACCTAACCTAACCTAACCTAACCTAACCTAACCTAACCTAACCTAACCTAACCTAACCTAACCTAACCTAACCTAACCTAACCTAACCTAACCTAACCTAACCTAACCTAACCTAACCTAACCTAACCTAACCTAACCTAACCTAACCTAACCTAACCTAACCTAACCTAACCTAACCTAACCTAACCTAACCTAACCTAACCTAACCTAACCTAACCTAACCTAACCTAACCTAACCTAACCTAACCTAACCTAACCTAACCTAACCTAACCTAACCTAACCTAACCTAACCTAACCTAACCTAACCTAACCTAACCTAACCTAACCTAACCTAACCTAACCTAACCTAACCTAACCTAACCTAACCTAACCTAACCTAACCTAACCTAACCTAACCTAACCTAACCTAACCTAACCTAACCTAACCTAACCTAACCTAACCTAACCTAACCTAACCTAACCTAACCTAACCTAACCTAACCTAACCTAACCTAACCTAACCTAACCTAACCTAACCTAACCTAACCTAACCTAACCTAACCTAACCTAACCTAACCTAACCTAACCTAACCTAACCTAACCTAACCTAACCTAACCTAACCTAACCTAACCTAACCTAACCTAACCTAACCTAACCTAACCTAACCTAACCTAACCTAACCTAACCTAACCTAACCTAACCTAACCTAACCTAACCTAACCTAACCTAACCTAACCTAACCTAACCTAACCTAACCTAACCTAACCTAACCTAACCTAACCTAACCTAACCTAACCTAACCTAACCTAACCTAACCTAACCTAACCTAACCTAACCTAACCTAACCTAACCTAACCTAACCTAACCTAACCTAACCTAACCTAACCTAACCTAACCTAACCTAACCTAACCTAACCTAACCTAACCTAACCTAACCTAACCTAACCTAACCTAACCTAACCTAACCTAACCTAACCTAACCTAACCTAACCTAACCTAACCTAACCTAACCTAACCTAACCTAACCTAACCTAACCTAACCTAACCTAACCTAACCTAACCTAACCTAACCTAACCTAACCTAACCTAACCTAACCTAACCTAACCTAACCTAACCTAACCTAACCTAACCTAACCTAACCTAACCTAACCTAACCTAACCTAACCTAACCTAACCTAACCTAACCTAACCTAACCTAACCTAACCTAACCTAACCTAACCTAACCTAACCTAACCTAACCTAACCTAACCTAACCTAACCTAACCTAACCTAACCTAACCTAACCTAACCTAACCTAACCTAACCTAACCTAACCTAACCTAACCTAACCTAACCTAACCTAACCTAACCTAACCTAACCTAACCTAACCTAACCTAACCTAACCTAACCTAACCTAACCTAACCTAACCTAACCTAACCTAACCTAACCTAACCTAACCTAACCTAACCTAACCTAACCTAACCTAACCTAACCTAACCTAACCTAACCTAACCTAACCTAACCTAACCTAACCTAACCTAACCTAACCTAACCTAACCTAACCTAACCTAACCTAACCTAACCTAACCTAACCTAACCTAACCTAACCTAACCTAACCTAACCTAACCTAACCTAACCTAACCTAACCTAACCTAACCCGAGTCTGCTGGCAGCCACGACCGCGAGCGCCACGAAAATACATCGCTCCGCGTTTAAAAAATCCGAAAAATAGTGTCAAGTGCATGGATTGCAGTGAAAGTGGTCTTAAAAGAAGCGGACAGTGACAAGGAAGCCGACGCTGAAAACCGCGTGCTTCGGAGACGACGGGTTCAGGAGTTATTCCGGAAAACCTGAAAAAACCACGTGCTTGGAACACAAAGTGGCGTGCGCCGCTCGATATTGATCGACGACGTGTGGTTTTTCAAGTGTATTTCTATAGCACACGGTGCCGCACACCTTCCACCCCAATTTCAGATTTTTCCAGTGAAAGTATCCGGAGATACAACACTTTTTCTCGAAACCACGTGGCCACGTGGTCCTAGAAATAGGGCAGTCCGACAGGAGTGTGATATACCAACAGAAGCGCCTTGACGAGACAAACACGGACGTGTAAACAGCATCATCCGGAATAAGCTGTGAAAAGAGATAGAGTGAAAAACATTTTGTGACCACGTGCTCGGGACACAAAAGTGCATTTTTCTCTGGATTTAGAGTGACGACCTGTGAGTTTTTTGGTGCGTCGAGAACGGCGCTTCGACGGGCTATACAACGACACCACTCGCCGATTTTTCCGGTAAGATTTTCCGGAGTTATAGTGTTTTTTCTTAAACCCACGTGGACACGTGGTCCCAGTTCTGGGGCAGTGCGGCGGGAGTGCGATATACCAAAAGACGCGCCTCGTCGAGACATTTACAACAGTAAAAACCGCATCACCCAGGAACATATATAAAAAAAGTTATTACATAAAATGTGTTTATAACCTCTAAAATAGACAAAATTAGGAAAGTGTATATAAGTGGGACATATCGACGACGTGAAAAACAGCAGACTTATTTATATAGATAGTTTTAAGCTTAGTATAAAAAAAAAAAATTATTGATATTATAGGATACTATATAGTTAGTGATATTAGATATAAGTTGACTTTAATATAATTGACATATTTTGTCAATGTTAATTTAAGTTATTATTACTTAGACTGTATGTGATCTCTGATTACTGGCTGCTGTTAAACTGTTAAATATACAACTTATACAAACTTTGAAGTAACACAACTAGTAACAGTCATTGGGGATCACTTTGTTTTATAATAATTGACTCTAATCTCTCAAACAAGATGTACGCCGCATCAAGAACCCCTCCCAAGAGGAGTACAGATGAGACAGTTCCCCCCGGAAACGCTAAAAGGACTTCTATGACGGACACAGCGACAGCACGGTTGGAGACCAGGAGCCCATATGACAAACTGGACCGGGTTGCTGAGGCCAGGGGTTGCCTGACTAGGGTGATGATCGGCCTCAGCAATTCGAAAAATATAAAAACCGAAATAAAGGAGGCGGTAAAGATATCGGTGGAGCGACTTTTTGTTCTAGTTAAGGAAGCTGAATCCGATAGAAAAAAGGGTAGTGGCGTGCAGGGAGGAGAGAAACTCCCTCAACCTGTGTCCACGCAGCACCCCCCTTCAGAACAGAAGGAACTCAGAGACATCCTGAAGGAGCACGGTGAGCTATTGGCGGACAGCAATGGCAAAATCAAACAACTGCAGGACCAGCTGACACTGCACAGGGAAACGATGGAGAAGATGACCTACGCTGGTGTGGTGGCTGGAGGAACACAAAAGACAAATTCTCCTAAAAGAACACTTCATACCGTGATGATAACCTCGACCGACGAGACAGACACGGGAGACCAAGTCCTGGAAAAAATCAGGAAAACTGTTAATGCGAGGGACGAAGAGATAAAGGTAGATAAAATAAGGAAAGTTAAAGATAGGAAAATTATAGTGGGATGCAAGGATGGAAAGGAAATGGATAGAGTTAAAGACAAGATAAGAGAGCAGGAAGGGCTAACCATCGAGGACATAAAAGCCAAAGACCCACTAGTAATTCTATATGGAGTCTTGCAGTCAAACTCGGACGAGGATATAATGAAGTCTATAAAAAACCAAAATAGGCACCTGTTCCAGGGCTTAGGAAATGACGAATATAGGATTGAAATGTTATATAGGCGAAGAGCGAGGAACCCACTGACGGTACATGTGGTCCTGAGGGTATCGCCACAGGTGTGGAACCGGCTCACAGAGGCCGGGGCTGTGCATGTGGATATGCAGCGCGTCAGGGTCGCTGATCAGTCCCCCTTAGTGCAGTGTTCGCAATGCCTGGGATATGGACACGGTCGCCGTTTTTGCCAGGAACAGGAGGTTGCGTGCGGTCATTGTGGTGGGAACCATCTCCGAGCCCAGTGCACTAAATGGCAAGATGCGGAGGAACCCAGTTGCGTGAACTGCCAGAGGGCTAAGGCAATAAAGACCAGTCATAGTGTATATAGTCAGGAGTGTCCAGTAAGAAGGAAGTGGGACACCCTGGCAAGATCTAGGGTTGCGTATTGCTGAGGGCATGCTAAGGTATAGAGTGACCCAGGTGAATCTCCAGCGCAAGTTGTTGGCAACGGAAGAATTGATAGTTGAGGCACAACGCCGAAAAATTAAAATAGCGTTAATCCAGGAGCCGTATGTGGGTGGTGCGAGAAGGATGAGAGACTACAGGGGGGTAAAGATTCTGCAGAGTGTCTTCGATACCGGGGAAGTCGTCAAAGCTGCGATAGCAGTGTTTGACGATGACCTTGAGGTCTATCAATGCTTGGAACATACTACAAACAACATCTCAGTGGTAAAAATCAGAAATCTGACCTCTGAACTCATCCTGGTGTCCTTTTACTTCGAGCCTGGGAAGCCCATAGAGCCGTACCTGGAACAACTGAGAAACATCCACAAAAGTTTCGGTGGTTGTGGTATCATCATGGGAGGGGACTGTAACGCAAAGAGTGTGTGGTGGAACAGCCAAAGAGAAGACGAAAGGGGCAGACTTATGGCATCCTCCTTCATAGAAATGGGAATGCACATATTAAATGAGGGAGACGAGCCTACTTTCAGAACGATAAGAGGAGACAAGACTCTTAAGAGCCACATTGACGTTACTGTCTCCACCGAAAACATGATGGATAAAATACACAGCTGGTCGGTCGATGACTTCATAGGATCTGACCACGGAACGATCATTTTCGAGGTGGACTTACAGAAAAAGGTAGGGCAAAAGTGTATTAGGACAACCAGAAAATTTAACACTAAAAAAGCAGACTGGGATAAATTTACGACAAAACTAGCAGAACTACAAATAAAATTTACAATTAACGAGGATAAAGTAAGGAAAATAAATAACAAGAGTGAACTGGAGGAAATAGCTAAGAAGTATAATGACATAATAGTGGAGGCTGCCGAAGAAACTATACCGAAACTAAAAAGGATAGAATTACTTACCTTGCCGTGGTGGAACGGGGAACTGGAAGCCTTGAAGAAGAAAGTCACGACCATGAGGCGACGTATTCGCTGTGCTGCGCCTGTCCGCAGGGGATACGTCATTGCCGAATACCTGAAAGAGAAGCAAAATTATGAGGAACAAGCTCAAAAGGCAAAGATAAACAGTTGGAAGGACTTCTGTGGGAAACAGGATAGGGAGAGTCTCTGGGAGGGAATATATAGGGTAATAGGACGGACCAAGAAGCGCCCGGAAGACATTCCGCTGATGGTATCTGGGAGGCAGTTGGGGCCGGAGGAATCGGCCAGGTATTTGACCGACACTTTTTACCCCGAGGACTCCGAAGAGGAAGATACTTCCGAACACCGAGATATCAGGAGAAGGGTAGAACAACTAAACGATGTGGTTCATGCTGAAGTCAATGACCCACCGTTTACGATGGCAGAGCTCCGAAACTCGGTGAGGAGTTTCAACCCGAAAAAGGCCCCGGGGTCCGACGGGCTGACGTCGGATATCTGCTCACAGGCTTTCCGGCAGGACGAGGGTCTCCTACTGGCGCTGACCAACAAGTGCCTAGAGCTGGGTAGTTTCCCGAGAGTGTGGAAACGGGCGACCGTAGTCGCACTGCGGAAACCGGGAAGGCCCGATTACGCATCGCCGAAGTCATATAGACCAATCGGTCTGCTCCCGGTCTTAGGAAAGATTTTGGAGAGAATGCTAGTGAGACGGTTGAGATGGCACCTGCTCCCTACAGCTAGTGCGGCGCAGTATGGTTTCACGCCACAAAAAGGAACCGAGGATGCCCTGTATGACCTGATGGGACACATACGGAACATGCTGGAGCTAAAGAAGCTGATCGTGGTCGTCTCACTGGACATACAGGGTGCATTCGACTCGGCGTGGTGGCCGATGATCAAAACAAGGCTGGCGGAGGAAGATTGCCCAATAGGCATCCGCAGGATGTTGAACGATTACCTGAGAGACAGAATGGTAACTTTGAGCTACGCCGGTGGACAGCACCATAAGAAAACCGAAAAAGGTTGTGTCCAAGGGTCCATTGCGGGTCCGACCCTCTGGAACCTCCTGCTCGATCCCCTTTTGAGGACTCTAAAGGGTCGTGGGGAGTTCTGCCAAGCTTATGCAGACGACGTCGTCATTGTCTTCGATGGTGATGACGCGTTGCATATTGAGCGACGGGCAAATCTGATCCTGGAGCTCGTCGGAGCATGGGGCAGAAAAAACAAGCTGTTATTTGCGCCGCAGAAGACGCGGTCTATGGTAATTACTAATAAAATCAAATATGACGTCCCAAGGCTGGAAATGGGGGGAATCCCTATTGAAAGTGTTGACGAGATTAAGATCCTGGGGTTGACCATAGACCGCAAACTGACTTTCAACACTCATGTCGACAACACTAGGGCGAGAGTGGCGCAGATATACAAGCAATTATCCAGAGCTGCCAGGGTCAGTTGGGGACTCCACCCCGAGGTTATCCGAGCGATATACTCTGCAGTGGTGGAGCCCATAGTCCTTTACGCGGCTAGCGCTTGGGCTCGGGCGGCGGAGAAGGTGGGCGTTCAGAGGCGCCTATGGACGCTGCAGAGAGACTTTGCGCAAAAAATTATTAAGGCACACAGGACCGTCTCACTCAACTCGGCCCTGCTGCTGGCCGGACTGCTTCCTTTGGATATCCGTATCCGGGAGGCAGCCTTGCTGTATGAGGAAAGGAAGGGGCACTTCCGGCGCGTGGTGGGCGATCGGGAGGTAGAGAGACCGGTGCCTGTAAATCGGATGGCGCACCCGGCAGCAAACCTCGACCTTGAATACGGAATTATTATGGATAGTGCAGAACTAGAAGCCACGAACGACCAAAATGCCTTACACATCTACACGGATGGGAGTAAGATGGAAGGCAAAGTCGGGGCAGCACTGTCCATATGGAAAGATGAAGTCGAGGTTGGCTCAAAAAGATATAGGCTCGAACCCTACTGTACAGTCTACCAGGCGGAGTTGTTGGCGCTGGCGAGGGCCACTAGAGTGATAATGGGATCAGAGGCGAGTGAGTTCTGTATTTTTTGTGACTCAAGAGCGGCGTTAGACTCGTTAGTAAACAATGATTGCTATCACCCGTTGGCCGTGGAAGCTAGAGAGAACATTATAGCACTACAAAGAATAGGCAAAATAATAAAAATATTGTGGATCAAGGCCCACGTGGGAACTAAAGGAAATGAAAGAGCTGACAAATTGGCAAAGGAAGCGGCCCTTAAACTAAAAACTAAAGCGGACTACAGCGCGTGCCCGGTGTCCTATATTAAAACGCAAATAAGGGGAACCTCTATAAAAGAATGGCACCGTAGATATGACGACGGGGAAACAGCATCGGTCACGAAGGCCTTCTTTCCACGGGTGGAGACGGCGTACCCTATTGTGAGGAAACTGAAATTTGACCAAACATTGACACAACTTATGACTGGACACGGGGGGTTTCTGTCTTATCTGTATCGGTTTAAGCTGAGAGACAGTCCGGCATGCCCATGCGACTCAATATACGACGAAACGCCCTTACACGTTATAACAGAATGTGCCATATTTAGCCGGGAGAGACAAGACCTAGAAACTAAGATAAAAATCCAAATTTGTACAATAGAAATAAAAAACATTATGGAAAATAAAAAAGTAAGAGACAGTTTTATAACGTATTGTAAAGATATAGTTAGTAAAGTCATAAGTAAAAATAAATAATAGACACACATATGATTACGTATATCATAAGTATATATTAACATATGATAAGAAATAGTAATATAATGTAAGTTAGATAAGATATGCAAATAAGAATGTAAATAAACTGTAAAAATTAGATATTAACAATTGTAATAGTATATAAGAAACGAAAATAGATAATAAGCAACTTAGATAATAGGAATAGTGTAAATAATAAATGTTTAAATGTAGAGTGATAGCTATAAGTCACATAATAAAACAAAAGAACTTAAAATTATTGAACCTGTACAAAATATAAAAAATAGAGTTTAGATAAAGTAGGCCGAAATCCCAGCGGCAATAATGTGAAAGAAGTGCGTGGATGTGACGTATGGGTATAGATGCGGAAGGATGATTGATAGAACTAGAATGAATGAGGTACAACAGGTCTCCAATTAATTTGGAGGAGAGATTAGTTTAAAAAAAAAAAAAAAAAAAAAAAAAAAAAAAAAAAAAAAAAAAAAAACCTAACCTAACCTAACCTAACCTAACCTAACCTAACCTAACCTAACCTAACCTAACCTAACCTAACCTAACCTAACCTAACCTAACCTAACCTAACCTAACCTAACCTAACCTAACCTAACCTAACCTAACCTAACCTAACCTAACCTAACCTAACCTAACCTAACCTAACCTAACCTAACCTAACCTAACCTAACCTAACCTAACCTAACCTAACCTAACCTAACCTAACCTAACCTAACCTAACCTAACCTAACCTAACCTAACCTAACCTAACCTAACCTAACCTAACCTAACCTAACCTAACCTAACCTAACCTAACCTAACCTAACCTAACCTAACCTAACCTAACCTAACCTAACCTAACCTAACCTAACCTAACCTAACCTAACCTAACCTAACCTAACCTAACCTAACCTAACCTAACCTAACCTAACCTAACCTAACCTAACCTAACCTAACCTAACCTAACCTAACCTAACCTAACCTAACCTAACCTAACCTAACCTAACCTAACCTAACCTAACCTAACCTAACCTAACCTAACCTAACCTAACCTAACCTAACCTAACCTAACCTAACCTAACCTAACCTAACCTAACCTAACCTAACCTAACCTAACCTAACCTAACCTAACCTAACCTAACCTAACCTAACCTAACCTAACCTAACCTAACCTAACCTAACCTAACCCTCCATAACTTTTCTTACAAGAGGCTTATTTTGAAGCGGTTTTTTGTGATTTTAAAGTGCAACTGGCTTGTAAGCACGCACCGACCCTTCAAACTAGGAATCGCAGTGGTGTGACGTCATTTTTTGACACCCCCACCTTTTCGACCTGAAAATATTTAAAAATTTATTATTTTCCAAAGTTACTTTGTTGCTTTTGCAAATCCAACTTACCTATTTAAATACTTACCGATCCGCCCTACTTTCTGGAGTGCGTTCCGCGCTTCCGGAAATCAAAATTTTGTATTTTCCTGCAAAAAACGTCAAAAATTTTTTGCTTTCCTGAAAAGTAAAAGATTTTTCTTCTAAATAATCTTTAAATTCTATACCACTGGCTAGAGCTCGGCGAGACGCTTCTTTTGAGGTATCGCACGACCCTCTAGCTGGCGCGAAACGTCAAAAAATTGACCAAAACCCGTTCACCGTACAAACTTTTACTGCGAAATCCACCTAAGTGATTGCACACCAAAAATCACCCTCCATAACTTTTCTTACAAGAGAATTTAAACTCTATAGGAAAGGGAGTAGCCTAACAAACATTTTAACTTTTTGACAAGACTCCATCCAGAGTCTCAGAATAGTGCAGTGTTTGTTTTCTACAGTGATAATACTGCTTATTTGATTTTTATCTTTTAACTTTAGACCTATCGGTAATTATTACTGGAGTGATTATTTTTAATTTAACATACTATAAGTGACTGATCCCCCCTATACAGGGATCTCCAAATACAACTTGTCCTCAAATTCCCTACGACACTCTTGCCTGCGCCGTAAAATGTTCGGCATCAGGACACCCGTTAAAAAATCAAACGGCAGTGAGGAGAAATCTGAACTCAAGGAACTGCCATGTCTGTCTGTGAGGCGCAGCATTGGTGATTGGCCCCCTACAGCCGAAAAAGAGCAGCAAGAGCAGCAAAGGCCAAAAATACCATCTCCACCAAAAGCTGTGCCTCAGCCGCTCCCTCCTAGGCCTAAGACCAAAGCTTCGATCGCCCAGGAAGCGAAAGCCGACCTAGGCAGACAGGCAACCAGAGTCAGCGACAGCCCGCCGAACATAGTCCCATCGAGATTCCCGAGCAAAACCGCCGAGGCTAAAGCCTGCCTTATGAAAAGTAAGGCGCAGCTCGAGATTTCAAAAAACCTAAAACGGGAAATAAAAGAAGAGGTTTTTAGGGCAATCGAACGGCTCTACCAGCTAGTGAAGGAAGCCGAAGGAGGAAAGGTAGCCCAGGCTACAAACAGGAGGCCGGCAGAAATCTGCAGCATGGCCACCCAGACCAGTGATGGGGGTGACAAATCATCTAGCCCAGAAGCGCCGACAGAGCTTATAAAACACCTAATAGGCGACCTTAAGGAGCATCGCGCCGCGTTGGAAGAATGCAAAGTGCATACTCGAGCTCTGTCGGAGCAGCTGGAGCAGGCCCCTCGCTACGTCGCGGGACAGAGACCATCCTTCGCCGAGATCGTTGCCACTCCAAGACAACAAACCACCGTCCAAAGGCCTCTCCACTCGGTAATTGTGTCGTCCGCTGACGAGAAGCATACCAGTGAGGAGGTCATTCAAAAGCTAAGAGTGGCAGTCGATGCAAAAAACGAGGGCACAAGGGTGCAAAGACTGCGGAAAGCGAGGGACCAAAAGGTGATCGTGGGGTTCAGCAGCAGGGAAGAGGTGACAAAGGTGAAGGACAGGATCCGAAAGTCAGGGGAGGCACTTACCGTTGAGGATATAACTAACAAGGACCCCCTGATAATCCTTAAAGATGTCCTGTCCTGCCACACAGACGAAGAGGTCACTCAGGCCCTAAAGAACCAAAACTCTCACCTGCTGGGGGACTTGGCTGCGGACCAGATCAGGCTGGCAGTAAAATATCGCCGCAGGACTAGAAATCCTCACATTGGACATGTCATACTGCAAGTGTCCCCTGGGGTGTGGCAGAGGCTGACGGCGGCGGGTCGGGTGCACGTCGATCTGCAGCGGATACGGGTATTCGACCAATCGCCGCTGGTCCAGTGCTCTATCTGCCTGGGGTATGGACATGGCAGAAAACACTGCAATGATACTGTCCCCTTGTGCAGTCACTGCGGCGACCCACACCTTCGCGCCGACTGTCCTTTGTCGCTGGCTGGCACGGCACCACACTGCCGAAACTGTCGGGAGACAAAAAACAGTAATGCAGAGCATAATGCATTCAGTACCGAATGCCCAGTGCGCAGGAAGTGGGATGCACTAGCCCGAGCATCCATAGCGTATTGCTAAAGTTGTGCCTGTAACTTCCAAGCTCGAAATCATCCAGGTCAACCTGCAGCGCTCTAAACTTGCTACCGACGAACTAATGCTGGAGGCTCAAAAGCGGAAGGTCCTCGGAACACTGCTCCAGGAACCCTATGTGGGATCGGTGAAGAAGATGAAGAGCTATCGGGGGACCAGGATCTTCCAGAACTCTGCAGTAGGAGAAGGGACTGTAAAAGCGGCAATAGTAATTTACCAACCGGAGTTAGACATCATACAGTACCCGCAACTCACTACGAACAACATCGTCGTGGTGGGAGTCCGAACCAGAGCCTGGAATATTACACTGGTCTCCTATTACTTCGAACCGGACCAAAACATGGGGCCATACTTGGAGCACTTAAAACGCATTGAGCTTGAGACGGGGCAAAGCAGGTTAATCATTGGGGGCGACTGCAACGCTAAAAGCGCTTGGTGGGGCAGTCCTAACGAGGACCAAAGAGGAGAGCAGATGTGCGGCTTTCTGGAGGAGCTAGGCCTGCAGGTCCTCAACACCGGAGATATCCCTACCTTCGACACCATAAGAGGAGGTAAAAGGTACAGCAGCCATGTAGATGTGACGGCGTGTTCGGCGGACATTCTCGACCTGGTGGACGGCTGGCGCGTCGAGGAGGGCCTCACTGGTTCGGACCACAACGGCATTACATTTGGAATAAATTTAATAAAATCAAAAGGTATACACATACACAGAACCACCAGAATTTACAACACAAAAAAAGCTAATTGGAGGCAATTTCATGAGAAACTGTCTCAAATTATGCAAGAAACACAACTCACCACAGAAGAATTATTAAAAGCTCAAAACACAGAACAAATAGACAAAATAATTAAATCATACACACAAGCTATCACTGATACATGCACACATACAATACCTTTTAAAAAGAATACGAAAACACTTACCGTGCCGTGGTGGTCCGAGGAGCTTGCAAGGATGAAGAGGCTGGTCGCCACCAGGAAGCGTAGAATCAGGAACGCGGCGCCGACTCGGAGAGCGATGGTTGTTGGCCTATACCTGGAAGAAAAAGAAAAATATGAACTAGCAGTAAAAGAAGCGCAAACCACTAGCTGGAAAGAGTTTTGCGGAAAACAGGATAGGGAAGGTGTCTGGGAAGGGATATATCGGGTGTTGGGGAGAACTGCCAAACGAGAGGAGGACCTGCCTCTTCAAAATGAGGGTATTACTCTGGACGCCGAGGGCTCTGTGAAGCTGTTGGCCGATACCTTTTACCCTGAGGACCGAGAGGAGGAAGACAATGTGGACCACCGCCATATCAGAGAACTGGCAAAAATGGTAAACGAGTGGAGTCATGGTGAGCGGCATGAACCACCGTTTACCCAAAGTGAACTTGATCGGTCCATAAAGTCGTTCAACCCGAAAAAGGCCCCGGGAGCCGACGGCCTCACGGCAGACATATGCACCCACGCAGTGAACTGTGACCCCTTTTTCTTCCTGGCACTCTTAAACAAATGCCTGGCACACCACTATTTTCCGAGGACCTGGAAAGAGGCGACAGTAGTGGTGCTCAGGAAGCCCGGCAAGGACTCGTACACCGTCCCTAAGTCTTACAGGCCGATTGGGCTATTGCCTGTCCTGGGGAAGATGTACGAAAAGATGCTGGTTGCTCGCCTCAAATTCTACCTATTACCCAGGATAAGTACTCGCCAATACGGCTTTATGCCCCAAAAAAGCACAGAAGACTCCCTCTACAATCTAATACAGCACATCCGTGCAAAGCTCTTTTTAAAAAAGATAGTCGTACTGGTGTCGCTGGATATCGAGGGAGCTTTTGACAGTGCATGGTGGCCGGCTATCAAGGTACGATTGGCTGAGGAAAAGTGTCCTGTGGATTTGAGGCGGGTAATGGGCAGCTACCTGAGTGATAGGGTGGTCAGGGTGAGATACGGAGGGGAGGAGTGCAGAAGAGCCACTAACAAGGGATGCGTCCAGGGATCGATAGGGGGTCCGATACTATGGAACTTGTTGCTGGACCCGCTCCTTAAAGAGCAGGAAAGTCGCGGTGAATACATCCAGGCGTTCGCCGACGATGTTGTGATGGTATTCGATGGGGAAACAGCTCTAGAAATCGAGGGACGGATCAATGCCGCACTCGGACATGTTCTGGCGTGGGGAGTCAGAAATCGCTTAAAATTTGCGCCGCACAAAACTTGTGCGATGGTGCTGACGCGAAAATTGAAATACGACAACCCGCGCCTGAGCATGGGTGGGATCGGAATTGAACTGTCCCAAGAAATTAAGATCCTCGGGCTTACGGTGGATGCCAAACTCACCTTCAACACACACGTGACTGAGGTATGCAATAAGGCAATTACGATATATAAACATCTTGCCAGGGCAGCACGTGTGAGTTGGGGGCTGCACCCGGAGGTGATTAGAATTATATACACCGCAGCCGTCGAACCCATCATAATGTACGCGGCGAGCGCATGGGCACCAGCCGCGACTAAGCTTGGAGTCCGGAAGCAGTTGAACGTGGTCCAGAGGGGCTTTGCCCAAAAATTGTGTAGGGCCTACCGCACAGTTTCCCTAAACTCTGCACTGGTGCTGGCTGGGATCCTACCGCTCGACCTCCGCATCCGGGAAGTGGCCACACTCTACAAAGCCAAGCGAGGTGTGCCACAGCCAGTATTGGGAGACAGGGAGGTGGAACGCATGGCCCCGATGATAAAAGCGCCACACCCTGCAGAGCAAGTAAACCTGGAATTCAAAAGCCTGATAGACGAGGAACAATATGAACACCATAACAACTTTGAGGTTCGAATCTTCACGGACGGAAGCAAGCTCGAGGGTAAGGTGGGGGCAGCGCTATCCTTATGGGATAGGGTATCCGAAACCAAAGCCCTTAAGCTCACGCTTCCGCCTTTCTGCACCGTCTATCAGGCAGAACTCCTTGCTCTACAAAGAGCAGTGAGGGAGGCGCTGAATCACTCTGGGACTGCGTTCGGCATCTTTAGTGACTCGATGTCGGCTCTTCAGACTATCACCAACGTCAGTTCCCCCCATCCCTTAGCAGTGGAAACAAGAGACACCATCAGACGCTGCATGCTCCAGAACAAGAGTGTCTCCTTGTTCTGGATAAAGGCCCACGTAGGATTGGAGGGGAACGAAAGAGCCGACCAACTGGCCAAGGAAGCTGCTCTGCGGTCAAAACGAAAACCGGACTACGACCTGTGTCCGATATCGTTCGTCAAGCGACAAATTCGATTGGAGACGCTTGACGAGTGGGATCGGAGATACAGGTCGGGGGAGACCGCATCAGGAACTAAATTGTTTTTCCCAAGTGCGTTGAGGGCATATGCGGTCGTGAGGGGGATGGAGCACTCCAGCATTACTACCCAGATACTAACAGGGCACGGTGGGTTCTCTGCATACCTGAAAAGATTCGGGTGTAAGGAGAGCTCATCGTGCACCTGCGATCCAGACGCGGAGGAAACGGTTCCGCACGTACTGCTGGAGTGCCCTATTTTTGCCCGGGAGCGCTATGACCTGGAACAGGAGCTAGGTGTCGAACTCAACAGGGATATCTTGCCAGAACTGATGACAGAAAAAGAGTTAAAAAAGAAATTTGTACAATACATGATTAAAATAGCTCAAAAAGTAATAAATAAAAATAAGACCTGAGAAAACTGGGATGTCAATATATAATTAGTATATATTTGTAACACCCCAGAACCCCCTTAAGGACAGTAAATTTTTTGGAAATAGACACTTTTTATAACATTTGATAAATATATATTCACATGAATTTGATTATTTGGAAACATTTCATAAATAAAACAATAAATAAAGCAAAAATATATACAAAGGAAAAGTAAGGGCTCTGACTACGTTAGAGGACAAGTATGTAATAAAATAAAAAAAAAAAAAAAAAAAAAAAAAAAACCTAACCTAACCTAACCTAACCTAACCTAACCTAACCTAACCTAACCTAACCTAACCTAACCTAACCTAACCTAACCTAACCTAACCTAACCTAACCTAACCTAACCTAACCTTTTTTTTTTTTTTTTTTTTTTTTTCGGGTAGAGGGCCGAACCTCCTACGAGGTCCCCGCGCAAAAGGGGCGCGCGGGGTATGTGAGACTCAACGATCTGCATGGTGTTGTGAGCAGACCGCGGGCCCAAGGATTTTAGAGCCCACCCACTAAACGACTCCTCTGCACTCTTACACCCGACGTCCGATCCCCTCCGAGGTCAAAACCCGGATGAGGTAGGGGGGCTACCGCGGTCAACACTACAACCAGACGGCGCGGCTCACCCCAAGGACGCCCAGCCGACGGAGCCTTCGAGGCGAATCGAAGGCTCTGAAACGTCGGCCGTCTCGGTACGGCAGCCCGTCGGGCCGCCCAGACGGTGCCGCTGGTGTCCCGGAATACCCCGCTGGACCAGAACCAGCCTGCCGGGTCGGGACGCGATACACCGTCGACCGGTCGCTCTAATCACTCCACGGCAGCGCGCTAGAGTGCTGGTAGCGCGCCGCGCGGCCTCACCCCCTCAGGTCGCCCCTTGACCTTCACCGGGGGGAGGCCGCCACCTACAGGGGCCGGGACGTACGGGCGTATTCCCGCCTCCGGCCCCCGGCTCGACGGCGACGGATCGGTGCGGAAAGGGAAGAGCTCTCCCTCTCTCGCTCCGCCGCCTCCTTCTGCGAGATGGTGGACTCGCAGAAGTCGAGCATCGCCTTCCAGGACGCGTCGCTGCCGAGCATCGTAGCCACGACGCGCGGCAGCGAGAGGTCCTCTCCAATGACCGCGACGAGGGCGGCGCGTTGCTCGTCGAATCCAGAGCAACGCGCCAGCGTGTGTTCCGCTGTGTCTTCCTCGTCGCGGTCCGCGCAGTGGTGGCACTGCGCCGTCGGTTCCCTTCCGGCTATCTTGTGCAAGTACCGGCCGAAACAACCATGGCCGGTAAGCATCTGCGTTAGCCGGAAGGTGAGGCATCCGCGGTCGCGGCCCACCCAGTCCGCGAGAACCGGGCGGACCGCCTCGACGGTTCGGAGGCCGGCCGACGGGTCCGCCAAGCGGCGAGACCACGCCTCCAGCACGGACCGCCGAGAGTGGAGCCTCCGCGCTCGAACTACACCTTCGCTGGGGCGCCCTTCCCCCCTAGAGCGGAGGTCGCTACGCCACCGGTAATCGGCAGCGAGCGCCTCCGCCTCCAGGTCCCAGGGTGGCGCCCCGGCGAGCAAGCACGCCGCCTCGAAGGAGACGGTGCGGTATCCTCGGATCGCCCTGACCGCGATCGCGCGCTGCGGACGTCGCAGCGCCGCGACGTTCTCGCGGGTCAGGGCGTGGCACCATACGGGAGCCCCGTATAGTGCCATCGACCGCACCACCCCCATGTAGAGGCGGCGCGCCACCTGATCGGGACCCCCGACGTTTGGAAGCAGCCGGCTCAGAGAGCCGGCCGTCGCCATCAGTCGAGGGCCCAACTTCTCAAAGTGAGCGCGGAAGTTCCACCGACCATCCAGTTCGAGGCCGAGGTACCGAAGACCGGTCACCCCGACCCCGACGCGGACGCCTCCGATCACGAGGTGGGCACCCAGAGGCGGCGCTCGTCCCGGCCCGTGAAACATCAGGGCCTGGGTTTTGTCGAGCGCCACCTCGAGCCCCAACCGTCGGATCCTGGTGACGACGTGTGCCACGCCTGCGCACGCCAGACGGGCAGACTCCCGGTAGTCCCTCCCCGGAGCTACGATCAACGTGTCGTCAGCGTAACAAATTACGCTGAGCCCGGGGAGGGGTCCCCGAATGACGCCCCGCAGGACCCAGTCGTAGCCGATGTTCCACAGCAGGGGGCCCAGGACGGACCCCTGCGGAACACCGCGCTCGACGGGGAAGCGGTACATCGCCCCACCGTGTCCGATGCACTGGATCGACCTGCCCTCGAGGTAGGAGCCGATCAGTCGGCGGAGGTATGCGGGGACGCCGTGATACTCCAGCGCCCCCGCGATCACCGACCCCGCGATCACCGACCAGGGCAGGGTGTTGAAGGCGTTCCTTACATCTAAGGATAACGCCATCGCCACCCCGCCCCGGGATACGGCTTCGTCGGAGAGGGCCCGCACGCGCAGAATTGCGTCGATAGTCGAGCGGCCCTCTCTGAAGCCGTATTGCTCCGCCGAAAGATCGGGACCCGTCTCGGTCAGGTGCCGGACGATGCGGGCCGCGACGATTCTCTCGAGCATCTTGCCCGCTTCGTCCAGCAACACGATGGGGCGATAGCCCGCGGGTGAGTCCGCGGGGCGCCCGTCCTTCCGCAGAAGGACCAGTCTGCCCGTCTTCCATTTCGACGGGAACCGTCCCGACTCGAGGCACGCTTCGAAAAGCCCCCCGAGCCGGTCCCCTAGGGCCTCGAAGGCCAAGCTCCAGACCCGGCCGTGAACGCCGTCAGGGCCGGGGGCCGTGTCCTTCGCTCTCATTTTGGACACGGCCGCATGGATCTCCGCCCCCGTAATAGGGGGAGGGGGCTCCTCGGCAGCGGGAACGCTGGGGCGACGTGGAGGTGTGCCCCACGTGGCGTCCATCTGGGGGGGCTCAAAGTCCCCCCCCGCTGCCGGCGGGAAAAGCGCGGAAACTATCTCCCGCAGCTGCCGAGGCTGGAGCCGCTCGGTCACCGGGAGCGCCCACGGCTGCAGTTTTCTGCGAACCATCTTGTATGGGCGCCCCCAGGGATCTTCGTCGAGCGACTCCAGGAGAGTCTTCATGCTCTGCTTCTTGGCCTCGCCGATGGCCAGCTGCAGCGCCGTCTGTTTTTGACGACAGTCAGCGTGCAGCCGGGCCGCCGTCTCCGCGAACGTAGCGTCGCGACGACGGCGGCGGCGGTGGCGTGCGCTCCGGCGGCGCGCCCTCACGCACTCCTCACGGAGTCTCGCGATCTCGGGCGACCACCAGAACGCACCCCCACGTGGTGCTCGGGGGCCGACCCGGGGCATGGCGGCATCACAAATGTTTGCCATGGTGCCCCGGAACCAGTCGACCTCCGCATCCACGTCCGCGAGCCGCGCGGGTTTTGGCGCCCACGCAGCAACAGCGGCCGCCTCCATCAGCAACTCCTTGTTCATCCGTTTCAAGGCCCACCTGGGGAACGAACGGGGCGCACCTTGCGGGAGCTCCTCCTCGCCGCGGGCGCCCGCGGCTGACGACGACAAGGAGGAGGCAGAGAGCTCGAATCGGACGTATCTGTGGTCCGAGAGCGTCTCCGCCCCCTCGAGTACGCGCCAGCCGCGGGTGCGGCGCACGGCGGACGGGGACGCGAACGTAACGTCCACGTGAGATTCCCCGTTCCACCGCACGCAAGTCGCGACCGTACCTCTGTTTAGAAGACAGAGGCCGGTCGCGATCGCCCACTCCGAAAGAGCCTCGCCTCGCGAATCCGTGCGGGGGGAGCCCCAAGCCATACACTTGGCATTGAGGTCCCCCGCGACGATGACAGGGCGGGACCCGAAGCGGTGCAAGAGCACCTCGAGCCCGCCCAGAAACCGCTCGAACTCGGCGAGGCTCCTGTTCGGAGAAAAGTACGCCCCGATCACGACGGTCCCGTCGATCCTAGCCGCGACGTACCCGGGTCCCCTGGCCACCATATCCAAGGGGGGTAACGCCGCGGACTGTCTAAGTACGATGGCCACGGAGCCGTCGACGTCCCCGATCCAGCAGTCCTGGTCGGTGGGGACGAAGTACGGCTCCGCGGCGACAGCGACGTCGATTGACCACTCCGCCATGGTGTGGACGAGGAGATCCTGTGCCCTGGCGGAGTGGTTCAAATTACTTTGGAGGAAGCGATGGACGCAACCCATTACGGGGCTACGTCCATCGCTCCCTCGTCTGTCCCGCCCTGCGGCTCGACAACAGCCGCGGCGGGAACTGACTCGCCGGCTGCCCTTGTTGCAGCCGGCTTCTTTTTCTTTCCGCCCCTCCTCGTTTTTGTAGAGGAGGGGGCAGATTTACACGCCGGGCCCCCGGCCCGGTGGTCGGCCTTCCTTTTGGCCGCGTCGCACAAGACGCAGTGCGGCGCGGCTGTGGTGCAGGAGGCTGCCTTGTGCCCCGGTTGGCCGCAGCGGAAACACAAGCCGCTGCGGTCCACGGTCGAGGGGCACTTGGCGAGGCCGTGGCCGGTGCCGAAGCACCGAAGACAGCGCCACGGCCTGGCATCCTGCAGCTGCACGTGGGCCACTACCCAGCCCACGCGCAGCCTTCCTGGGCTGTCGGAAGGCCGCCCCTGTGGAGGGGTGGCCAGGAGGGTCGCCGTTGCAATCGGGCAACGCGCCCACGCCGTCCGGGTACCAGAATATGTTTCCCGGAGCTCCCCGACTTTGACGTCGGCGAGGGCGCAGTTGCCCTGCGACGCGATGGCCGCGGCAACCTCCTCCTTCGTGGCGCACTCGTCGAGGCCCGTGATTTTGACTTCACCCATCTTCACGGGCCGCGCGATGCGCACCACCTCGGGGTTCGGCAGGATCTCCCTCAGCCGGGCCGCCAATTTTTCGGCCGCGGCGTTGGTGTTCGGGCCGGGGCACTCTATGAGACGGGCCCCGTTGGCCGTCTGCCGGACCTTGATGCCCCCCTCCACGCCGAGGGCGTCCACATTCACGCCGCCGCGCGCCTGGGTCATCACCTCGTGGTAGGTGATGCCCTTTTCTTTGCCGGCGGGCAGCAGCTCCACTACCACTGCAGCCGACCGCGGGGCGCGCGGCCTCCTTCGTCCGTTTCGGCCCCTCGGCTCCGCTCGACCCTCTTGACGGGGAGCGGCGGCCGCAGGGGCGGGCTTGGGGCGCGGCGCAAGAGGCGCCGCCACCTTTTTGGGCCCGCGCCGCACCACCGTTGTCCAGGCCTCTTCCATATTGGCCGGGGCCGGGGGCAGCGGGCGGGGCTGGGGAGTCGGTGCCGGTTTGGCGGCGTTGACGCCTCCCTTCTTCTTTGTCCGGCTCCTGGCGGGCCCTGCCTTCGCAGGCTGGGGCGGAGCAGGAGCGGATGCCGGTTTCTTTGGGGGGGCAGATCTTGTTGCCCCCGAAGCTGCTGACCGCGAGACAGTCGCGGCGGGAATCCTCGCAGGTGTGGCTGTCTGTTTGGGGCCGCTATAAGTTTTAGCGACCACTGTTCTACGAGGTGCGGGCACAGGCGCGCTGCCTTTCACCTCATGGGCGAGGGGCGGTCTCGCCCGCTCCACTTTGGAGCTGCGCGCCTCCTGTATAAGGAGCTGCCGCCTCAGCTCCTCGACCTCAGTGAGGCCTTCTGCTTCGGGCGGAGGAGGGACAGGGGCGGAGCCGCGTTGCCGCTCGATGAGATCGGCAACCATTGTTCGCAGCTCGGCCATGTCGACGCGGAGCTGACCGTTCTCCGCCCGAAGCAGGCCATTCTCGGCCGATACTTGTTCGAGGCGGGTGTGCAGCAGAGCCACTTCCTGCCGCAAGCCCGCCGTCTCCGTCGTCGTGGTGCGGTCCACGACGTCCTGCAGCCTTTCCTCAAGTGTGGCGGCCGCAGATTTCATGGCCGAACCTAACCTAACCTTTTTTTTTTTTTTTTTTCGGGTAGAGGGCCGAACCTCCTACGAGGTCCCCGCGCAAAAGGGGCGCGCGGGGTATGTGAGACTCAACGATCTGCATGGTGTTGTGAGCAGACCGCGGGCCCAAGGATTTTAGAGCCCACCCACTAAACGACTCCTCTGCACTCTTACACCCGACGTCCGATCCCCTCCGAGGTCAGAACCCGGATGAGGTAGGGGGGCTACCGCGGTCAACACTACAACCAGACGGCGCGGCTCACCCCAAGGACGCCCAGCCGACGGAGCCTTCGAGGCGAATCGAAGGCTCTGAAACGTCGGCCGTCTCGGTACGGCAGCCCGTCGGGCCGCCCAGACGGTGCCGCTGGTGTCCCGGAATACCCCGCTGGACCAGAACCAGCCTGCCGGGTCGGGACGCGATACACCGTCGACCGGTCGCTCTATTCACTCCACGGCAGCGCGCTAGAGTGCTGGTAGCGCGCCGCGCGGCCTCACCCCCTCAGGTCGCCCCTTGACCTTCACCGGGGGGAGGCCGCCACCTACAGGGGCCGGGACGTACGGGCGTATTCCCGCCTCCGGCCCCCGGCTCGACGGCGACGGATCGGTGCGGAAAGGGAAGAGCTCTCCCTCTCTCGCTCCGCCGCCTCCTTCTGCGAGATGGTGGACTCGCAGAAGTCGAGCATCGCCTTCCAGGACGCGTCGCTGCCGAGCATCGTAGCCACGACGCGCGGCAGCGAGAGGTCCTCTCCAATGACCGCGACGAGGGCGGCGCGTTGCTCGTCGAATCCAGAGCAACGCGCCAGCGTGTGTTCCGCTGTGTCTTCCTCGTCGCGGTCCGCGCAGTGGTGGCACTGCGCCGTCGGTTCCCTTCCGGCTATCTTGTGCAAGTACCGGCCGAAACAACCATGGCCGGTAAGCATCTGCGTTAGCCGGAAGGTGAGGCATCCGCGGTCGCGGCCCACCCAGTCCGCGAGAACCGGGCGGACCGCCTCGACGGTTCGGAGGCCGGCCGACGGGTCCGCCAAGCGGCGAGACCACGCCTCCAGCACGGACCGCCGAGAGTGGAGCCTCCGCGCTCGAACTACACCTTCGCTGGGGCGCCCTTCCCCCCTAGAGCGGAGGTCGCTACGCCACCGGTAATCGGCAGCGAGCGCCTCCGCCTCCAGGTCCCAGGGTGGCGCCCCAAACCTAACCTAACCTTTTTTTTTTTTTTTTTTTTTTTTTTTTTTTTTCGGGTAGAGGGCCGAACCTCCTACGAGGTCCCCGCGCAAAAGGGGCGCGCGGGGTATGTGAGACTCAACGATCTGCATGGTGTTGTGAGCAGACCGCGGGCCCAAGGATTTTAGAGCCCACCCACTAAACGACTCCTCTGCACTCTTACACCCGACGTCCGATCCCCTCCGAGGTCAAAACCCGGATGAGGTAGGGGGGCTACCGCGGTCAACACTACAACCAGACGGCGCGGCTCACCCCAAGGACGCCCAGCCGACGGAGCCTTCGAGGCGAATCGAAGGCTCTGAAACGTCGGCCGTCTCGGTACGGCAGCCCGTCGGGCCGCCCAGACGGTGCCGCTGGTGTCCCGGAATACCCCGCTGGACCAGAACCAGCCTGCCGGGTCGGGACGCGATACACCGTCGACCGGTCGCTCTAATCACTCCACGGCAGCGCGCTAGAGTGCTGGTAGCGCGCCGCGCGGCCTCACCCCCTCAGGTCGCCCCTTGACCTTCACCGGGGGGAGGCCGCCACCTACAGGGGCCGGGACGTACGGGCGTATTCCCGCCTCCGGCCCCCGGCTCGACGGCGACGGATCGGTGCGGAAAGGGAAGAGCTCTCCCTCTCTCGCTCCGCCGCCTCCTTCTGCGAGATGGTGGACTCGCAGAAGTCGAGCATCGCCTTCCAGGACGCGTCGCTGCCGAGCATCGTAGCCACGACGCGCGGCAGCGAGAGGTCCTCTCCAATGACCGCGACGAGGGCGGCGCGTTGCTCGTCGAATCCAGAGCAACGCGCCAGCGTGTGTTCCGCTGTGTCTTCCTCGTCGCGGTCCGCGCAGTGGTGGCACTGCGCCGTCGGTTCCCTTCCGGCTATCTTGTGCAAGTACCGGCCGAAACAACCATGGCCGGTAAGCATCTGCGTTAGCCGGAAGGTGAGGCATCCGCGGTCGCGGCCCACCCAGTCCGCGAGAACCGGGCGGACCGCCTCGACGGTTCGGAGGCCGGCCGACGGGTCCGCCAAGCGGCGAGACCACGCCTCCAGCACGGACCGCCGAGAGTGGAGCCTCCGCGCTCGAACTACACCTTCGCTGGGGCGCCCTTCCCCCCTAGAGCGGAGGTCGCTACGCCACCGGTAATCGGCAGCGAGCGCCTCCGCCTCCAGGTCCCAGGGTGGCGCCCCAAACCTAACCTAACCTTTTTTTTTTTTTTTTCGGGTAGAGGGCCGAACCTCCTACGAGGTCCCCGCGCAAAAGGGGCGCGCGGGGTATGTGAGACTCAACGATCTGCATGGTGTTGTGAGCAGACCGCGGGCCCAAGGATTTTAGAGCCCACCCACTAAACGACTCCTCTGCACTCTTACACCCGACGTCCGATCCCCTCCGAGGTCAAAACCCGGATGAGGTAGGGGGGCTACCGCGGTCAACACTACAACCAGACGGCGCGGCTCACCCCAAGGACGCCCAGCCGACGGAGCCTTCGAGGCGAATCGAAGGCTCTGAAACGTCGGCCGTCTCGGTACGGCAGCCCGTCGGGCCGCCCAGACGGTGCCGCTGGTGTCCCGGAATACCCCGCTGGACCAGAACCAGCCTGCCGGGTCGGGACGCGATACACCGTCGACCGGTCGCTCTAATCACTCCACGGCAGCGCGCTAGAGTGCTGGTAGCGCGCCGCGCGGCCTCACCCCCTCAGGTCGCCCCTTGACCTTCACCGGGGGGAGGCCGCCACCTACAGGGGCCGGGACGTACGGGCGTATTCCCGCCTCCGGCCCCCGGCTCGACGGCGACGGATCGGTGCGGAAAGGGAAGAGCTCTCCCTCTCTCGCTCCGCCGCCTCCTTCTGCGAGATGGTGGACTCGCAGAAGTCGAGCATCGCCTTCCAGGACGCGTCGCTGCCGAGCATCGTAGCCACGACGCGCGGCAGCGAGAGGTCCTCTCCAATGACCGCGACGAGGGCGGCGCGTTGCTCGTCGAATCCAGAGCAACGCGCCAGCGTGTGTTCCGCTGTGTCTTCCTCGTCGCGGTCCGCGCAGTGGTGGCACTGCGCCGTCGGTTCCCTTCCGGCTATCTTGTGCAAGTACCGGCCGAAACAACCATGGCCGGTAAGCATCTGCGTTAGCCGGAAGGTGAGGCATCCGCGGTCGCGGCCCACCCAGTCCGCGAGAACCGGGCGGACCGCCTCGACGGTTCGGAGGCCGGCCGACGGGTCCGCCAAGCGGCGAGACCACGCCTCCAGCACGGACCGCCGAGAGTGGAGCCTCCGCGCTCGAACTACACCTTCGCTGGGGCGCCCTTCCCCCCTAGAGCGGAGGTCGCTACGCCACCGGTAATCGGCAGCGAGCGCCTCCGCCTCCAGGTCCCAGGGTGGCGCCCCGGCGAGCAAGCACGCCGCCTCGAAGGAGACGGTGCGGTATCCTCGGATCGCCCTGACCGCGATCGCGCGCTGCGGACGTCGCAGCGCCGCGACGTTCTCGCGGGTCAGGGCGTGGCACCATACGGGAGCCCCGTATAGTGCCATCGACCGCACCACCCCCATGTAGAGGCGGCGCGCCACCTGATCGGGACCCCCGACGTTTGGAAGCAGCCGGCTCAGAGAGCCGGCCGTCGCCATCAGTCGAGGGCCCAACTTCTCAAAGTGAGCGCGGAAGTTCCACCGACCATCCAGTTCGAGGCCGAGGTACCGAAGACCGGTCACCCCGACCCCGACGCGGACGCCTCCGATCACGAGGTGGGCACCCAGAGGCGGCGCTCGTCCCGGCCCGTGAAACATCAGGGCCTGGGTTTTGTCGAGCGCCACCTCGAGCCCCAACCGTCGGATCCTGGTGACGACGTGTGCCACGCCTGCGCACGCCAGACGGGCAGACTCCCGGTAGTCCCTCCCCGGAGCTACGATCAACGTGTCGTCAGCGTAACAAATTACGCTGAGCCCGGGGAGGGGTCCCCGAATGACGCCCCGCAGGACCCAGTCGTAGCCGATGTTCCACAGCAGGGGGCCCAGGACGGACCCCTGCGGAACACCGCGCTCGACGGGGAAGCGGTACATCGCCCCACCGTGTCCGATGCACTGGATCGACCTGCCCTCGAGGTAGGAGCCGATCAGTCGGCGGAGGTATGCGGGGACGCCGTGATACTCCAGCGCCCCCGCGATCACCGACCAGGGCAGGGTGTTGAAGGCGTTCCTTACATCTAAGGATAACGCCATCGCCACCCCGCCCCGGGATACGGCTTCGTCGGAGAGGGCCCGCACGCGCAGAATTGCGTCGATAGTCGAGCGGCCCTCTCTGAAGCCGTATTGCTCCGCCGAAAGATCGGGACCCGTCTCGGTCAGGTGCCGGACGATGCGGGCCGCGACGATTCTCTCGAGCATCTTGCCCGCTTCGTCCAGCAACACGATGGGGCGATAGCCCGCGGGTGAGTCCGCGGGGCGCCCGTCCTTCCGCAGAAGGACCAGTCTGCCCGTCTTCCATTTCGACGGGAACCGTCCCGACTCGAGGCACGCTTCGAAAAGCCCCCCGAGCCGGTCCCCTAGGGCCTCGAAGGCCAAGCTCCAGACCCGGCCGTGAACGCCGTCAGGGCCGGGGGCCGTGTCCTTCGCTCTCATTTTGGACACGGCCGCATGGATCTCCGCCCCCGTAATAGGGGGAGGGGGCTCCTCGGCAGCGGGAACGCTGGGGCGACGTGGAGGTGTGCCCCACGTGGCGTCCATCTGGGGGGGCTCAAAGTCCCCCCCCGCTGCCGGCGGGAAAAGCGCGGAAACTATCTCCCGCAGCTGCCGAGGCTGGAGCCGCTCGGTCACCGGGAGCGCCCACGGCTGCAGTTTTCTGCGAACCATCTTGTATGGGCGCCCCCAGGGATCTTCGTCGAGCGACTCCAGGAGAGTCTTCATGCTCTGCTTCTTGGCCTCGCCGATGGCCAGCTGCAGCGCCGTCTGTTTTTGACGACAGTCAGCGTGCAGCCGGGCCGCCGTCTCCGCGAACGTAGCGTCGCGACGACGGCGGCGGCGGTGGCGTGCGCTCCGGCGGCGCGCCCTCACGCACTCCTCACGGAG
Organism: Bombyx mori; assembly: GCF_030269925.1. Taxonomy (NCBI): domain Eukaryota; kingdom Metazoa; phylum Arthropoda; class Insecta; order Lepidoptera; family Bombycidae; genus Bombyx; species Bombyx mori. The sequence goes on along the minus strand of NC_085124.1, from coordinate 15,922,083 downwards.
TCTCGCGATCTCGGGCGACCACCAGAACGCACCCCCACGTGGTGCTCGGGGGCCGACCCGGGGCATGGCGGCATCACAAATGTTTGCCATGGTGCCCCGGAACCAGTCGACCTCCGCATCCACGTCCGCGAGCCGCGCGGGTTTTGGCGCCCACGCAGCAACAGCGGCCGCCTCCATCAGCAACTCCTTGTTCATCCGTTTCAAGGCCCACCTGGGGAACGAACGGGGCGCACCTTGCGGGAGCTCCTCCTCGCCGCGGGCGCCCGCGGCTGACGACGACAAGGAGGAGGCAGAGAGCTCGAATCGGACGTATCTGTGGTCCGAGAGCGTCTCCGCCCCCTCGAGTACGCGCCAGCCGCGGGTGCGGCGCACGGCGGACGGGGACGCGAACGTAACGTCCACGTGAGATTCCCCGTTCCACCGCACGCAAGTCGCGACCGTACCTCTGTTTAGAAGACAGAGGCCGGTCGCGATCGCCCACTCCGAAAGAGCCTCGCCTCGCGAATCCGTGCGGGGGGAGCCCCAAGCCATACACTTGGCATTGAGGTCCCCCGCGACGATGACAGGGCGGGACCCGAAGCGGTGCAAGAGCACCTCGAGCCCGCCCAGAAACCGCTCGAACTCGGCGAGGCTCCTGTTCGGAGAAAAGTACGCCCCGATCACGACGGTCCCGTCGATCCTAGCCGCGACGTACCCGGGTCCCCTGGCCACCATATCCAAGGGGGGTAACGCCGCGGACTGTCTAAGTACGATGGCCACGGAGCCGTCGACGTCCCCGATCCAGCAGTCCTGGTCGGTGGGGACGAAGTACGGCTCCGCGGCGACAGCGACGTCGATTGACCACTCCGCCATGGTGTGGACGAGGAGATCCTGTGCCCTGGCGGAGTGGTTCAAATTACTTTGGAGGAAGCGATGGACGCAACCCATTACGGGGCTACGTCCATCGCTCCCTCGTCTGTCCCGCCCTGCGGCTCGACAACAGCCGCGGCGGGAACTGACTCGCCGGCTGCCCTTGTTGCAGCCGGCTTCTTTTTCTTTCCGCCCCTCCTCGTTTTTGTAGAGGAGGGGGCAGATTTACACGCCGGGCCCCCGGCCCGGTGGTCGGCCTTCCTTTTGGCCGCGTCGCACAAGACGCAGTGCGGCGCGGCTGTGGTGCAGGAGGCTGCCTTGTGCCCCGGTTGGCCGCAGCGGAAACACAAGCCGCTGCGGTCCACGGTCGAGGGGCACTTGGCGAGGCCGTGGCCGGTGCCGAAGCACCGAAGACAGCGCCACGGCCTGGCATCCTGCAGCTGCACGTGGGCCACTACCCAGCCCACGCGCAGCCTTCCTGGGCTGTCGGAAGGCCGCCCCTGTGGAGGGGTGGCCAGGAGGGTCGCCGTTGCAATCGGGCAACGCGCCCACGCCGTCCGGGTACCAGAATATGTTTCCCGGAGCTCCCCGACTTTGACGTCGGCGAGGGCGCAGTTGCCCTGCGACGCGATGGCCGCGGCAACCTCCTCCTTCGTGGCGCACTCGTCGAGGCCCGTGATTTTGACTTCACCCATCTTCACGGGCCGCGCGATGCGCACCACCTCGGGGTCCGGCAGGATCTCCCTCAGCCGGGCCGCCAATTTTTCGGCCGCGGCGTTGGTGTTCGGGCCGGGGCACTCTATGAGACGGGCCCCGTTGGCCGTCTGCCGGACCTTGATGCCCCCCTCCACGCCGAGGGCGTCCACATTCACGCCGCCGCGCGCCTGGGTCATCACCTCGTGGTAGGTGATGCCCTTTTCTTTGCCGGCGGGCAGCAGCTCCACTACCACTGCAGCCGACCGCGGGGCGCGCGGCCTCCTTCGTCCGTTTCGGCCCCTCGGCTCCGCTCGACCCTCTTGACGGGGAGCGGCGGCCGCAGGGGCGGGCTTGGGGCGCGGCGCAAGAGGCGCCGCCACCTTTTTGGGCCCGCGCCGCACCACCGTTGTCCAGGCCTCTTCCATATTGGCCGGGGCCGGGGGCAGCGGGCGGGGCTGGGGAGTCGGTGCCGGTTTGGCGGCGTTGACGCCTCCCTTCTTCTTTGTCCGGCTCCTGGCGGGCCCTGCCTTCGCAGGCTGGGGCGGAGCAGGAGCGGATGCCGGTTTCTTTGGGGGGGCAGATCTTGTTGCCCCCGAAGCTGCTGACCGCGAGACAGTCGCGGCGGGAATCCTCGCAGGTGTGGCTGTCTGTTTGGGGCCGCTATAAGTTTTAGCGACCACTGTTCTACGAGGTGCGGGCACAGGCGCGCTGCCTTTCACCTCATGGGCGAGGGGCGGTCTCGCCCGCTCCACTTTGGAGCTGCGCGCCTCCTGTATAAGGAGCTGCCGCCTCAGCTCCTCGACCTCAGTGAGGCCTTCTGCTTCGGGCGGAGGAGGGACAGGGGCGGAGCCGCGTTGCCGCTCGATGAGATCGGCAACCATTGTTCGCAGCTCGGCCATGTCGACGCGGAGCTGACCGTTCTCCGCCCGAAGCAGGCCATTCTCGGCCGATACTTGTTCGAGGCGGGTGTGCAGCAGAGCCACTTCCTGCCGCAAGCCCGCCGTCTCCGTCGTCGTGGTGCGGTCCACGACGTCCTGCAGCCTTTCCTCAAGTGTGGCGGCCGCAGATTTCATGGCCGACACTTCTGAGCCCTTGAGGCCTGCAGTCGACTTGGCCGCGATGGTCTCAACTATTTTTCCAACGATTTTACACGATCGGAGGGGGTCAGAGGGACCCACCAGCGTTAGGGATCGCTGTAGGCGCTCGATCTCTTCTAGTTTTCTATTTTTATTTTTTGCCTCACGGCAGGCGGCCCTGGACTGCGCCGAAGAGGCAGCGTCCAGTCCGCGAGACGACGGCTTGTCAAAGTCAATGGCGGGCGGCGCCGAAGCAGCCGCCGGCCCTTCCGCCAACGCCATGTACTTGGCGCTGGCAGGCTCTCCTTCCGACGAGTCGGACGGAGCGGAGGACGCCGGCTGTCGAGCCGACTTCCGCTTCCGCCGTGTCCGCTGTCGGGTGCTGTCCACAAACAGCGCTGGCGTCTCCCGCCCACTAGACGCGTCGCCCCTCGCGGAGCTCCGCGCCGAGTAGAGCGAGATAAGGCTCTCGCAGCGCTCGAGGCGCACGGTGGGGACCCTGTCCCTTACGCGACCCGTGCTGTCGCCCCCTTCGTCGTGGCAATGTTTGCCCCCCCCAGAAACGGTGGGGCAGCGTGCGGCCGATCGCTCGACCGCACGGAGGGATTCTCCCCCCGCGGAGCGGGAGGTACCCTCCTGGGGTAATAACTTTTCTACATGTGCCATTGTGTCATATTTCCTTTTTGATTAACCAGGGGTCGGTCCCCTGGGGTCTGGTTGGTACCCTTGGGACTGGACTCCCTCCAGCCATTCATCCCATCGCCGGGCACCAGAGCTTAGGATTGGGGCATTTTTTAAAGAGGTTTACGTCCTCGCGGCCCCGTGCCTCGCGGCAGCGGCCCCCGTCCCCCACACGGTGAGGATTACGGGTTGGCCGGCGGCCCGCCGAGTGCAACGAGCAACACGACAGACCACCGCCCGACGCTCAAAAGAGCAACAACGACGAAGCCACGCCGGTATACCGGTACCCCCCTCTGGAGGGCGTGCCCCTGTAGCCGAAGCCGGGGACATGGCGACCAGCGGCCGGAAGATGCGTAAGCAACGCCGGCTCACTTCTCCATCGAAAGGCAGGCCAAAAGTGGCCCACCATCTCCCATGGGTTACGTCCGAAACGGGTCGGACGTGACCCGAAGAAAACAAAAAAGGGGGAAGAAAGGGGACAAGAGAGGGAGCCCGAGTGTCTCCAGGAGGAACACCCTTCAGCGAGTGAAGGGCGTGGAGAGCCCGCAACTCCCCCTGCTGGTTTTGGTCCGCGTCATCCGATCTCTTTCGTTGCAAAGCCTAACTAGGCTACCCTACTCCTACACCTAGCCTACCTACCTAACACCTAGAAATCCTTGCAACGAAAAAGATCGGACGATACCCCTGGGAGTGGGACTGTTCCCAGAGGATCCCGTTATCCGCCACCTACGGACGCGCCCGGTGGAAGTCCAGCAAAACTCCCCCACAGACGGAGCCCCCGGCCACGCAGAGTGCGCGCCGGGGGGCCCGCCCAGGTCCCTCGGGAAACCTAACCTAACCTAACCTAACCTTTTTTTTTTTTTTTTTTTTTTTTTTTTTTTTTTTTTTTTTTTTGGTATCGATGGGGAATCCCAGTCTTTACGGATACCCGGCCGACGGGGGTCGGACCGGGTTATGTCGGACTCCGCGCCTCCGGTGGAACAAAGAGGAAGAAGTCGCGAACCGAGGTCCGCGCCCTCGACCAATTAGTCCACGGAGACTACGCCTTGAGAAAGGCGCGCTGGGCTAAGTTCAGCTCGCGCCGAACCCGCCCAGCTTAACGACTACCGACTAAAACCCAACGAGCTCCTTCCTTTCCGGCATAGGGGGAACCCACGATACCGCAGGGAAACGCGCCCCGCAGGCCCCCACACCGGCTCCCAGCCTGACGAACGGCGGGATCAACGTCGGCCATTGCTGACCGCAACTTCTTCGTGAGGTAGGCACCGGAGCCACAGCGCCCTATACCCTCACCACCACAACTGGACTATCGTGTCGAGCATCAGGCGCCCCCGCGCCCGACGCCCGACGGTCCCTACGGGAGCTGAGCGGGGGCCCTTCGCCCGCGCCGCCCACCCCGTCTCTTTCGCCTGAGTGCAACTGAGTTTGGGTCGCACTCTCTGTCTCGCTCCTCCGTTTCGCGGAGCGTCATGACCAGGTCCGCATAGTCGGCCATCGCTCTCCAGCAACGCTCGTCCTCGACCATGCGGGACACTACGACCGGCAAACTTAAGTCTGCCCCGAGCACCGCGACGAGTGACTGCCGCGGATACTCCCACCTCGGGCACGCTTCGAGGGCGTGCTGCGCGTCGTCGTCTGGATGCCCGCATTGGTGGCATCCGGGATGCGGCTCTCTCCCGACCCGCCACAAGTACCTCCCGAAGCAGCCATGCCCCGAGAGGACCTGCGTGAGCCGGAAGTCGAGCACGCCGTGACGCCTGTCAATCCAGGCCTCCAACACGGGCACCAGGGCTGCGAGGGTGCGCCGCCGGGTTCGAGAACCACGGTGGATCTCCTCTGCAGCCAGCCTCTCTTTCCACTTCAACGTTGCCACGCGACGCGCAGCACGCCTCCATCGGGCGACGACAGACAGACGGGGCACACTTCCCCGACCCAAAGATTGCGCCCTGCGCCGGTACACCGCGGCCAGGACCTCGGCCTCGTACTCCCACGGAAGGGAACCGGCGAGGGCGCAAGCGACCTCCGTCGAAATGGTGCGGTAGCCCCGCACGACCCTCACCGCCAGCACCCTCTGAACCCTCTGCAAGAGGGCCGCGTTGCGAGCGGAGAGCGTGGGCGACCAGACGGGAGCGCCGTACAGGGCCATGCTCCGCACCACTCCCAGGTAAAGACGCCGGACCGACTTTCCTCCTCCTCCAATGTTCGGGAGCAAGCGGGCTAAGGCACCCGCCGCCCCGAGCAATTTCGGGACCAGCACATCAAAATGCCGGTCAAAACTCCACCTGCTGTCCAGCACGAGCCCCAGATATTTAAGTTGGGACCGGACAGCGATCGCAGTCCCTCCGATGGTTATGCTCGCGCCGGGAGGAGGCCCCTTCCGAGCCGGGTGAAAACACACGGCCTCGGACTTGTGCAGGGCGACCTCCAGGCCGAGCTTCCTTATTCTGGCTACGACTGTTGCCACCGCAGCCGCAGCCAGGATCGACGCCGAACGGTAGTCGTCTCCGCGGGCCGTCACCAGCGTGTCGTCGGCGTAGCAGATGACCTGCACGCCACGCAGGTTAGCCCCGCGGAGGACCCAGTCGAACCCGACGTCCCACAGGAGCGGACCCAGAACCGACCCCTGCGGGACACCACACGAAACCGCTTTGTGTCCCCACCCCCTCCGTTCGGGGAAGACCACAGCCCGCCCTGCGAGGTAATCCTCGATCAGGTTCCGGAGACCGGTGGGGACGCGGTGAAACCTTAACGACTCCAGGATCGTGCTCCAGGGGATCGTATTGAAGGCGTTGGATATGTCTATAGACACCGCCAACAACACGCCTCCCCGGGAGCACGCCTGGTCGGAGAGGTCGCGGACGCGCTGGACCGCGTCCAAGGTCGAGCGACCCCTCCGGAACCCGTACTGAGAGTCGGCCAGATTTGGCCCGACATTTTCAAGGTGCCGCACGAGGCGACCGGCAACGACGCGCTCGAGAAGCTTGCCGGCCTCGCTCAGCACGACTATTGGGCGATACCCCGATGGCTGGTCTCTGGGGCGCCCCTCCTTGGGGATGAGGACCAACCGACCCGTCTTCCATTCTTCCGGGAACCTGCCCTCTCGGAGGCACCTGCTGAGCAGCCCTCGGAGGACAGGTCCCAGACCACCCTCAGTCTGTAATGCCAGCGCCCAGGCCCGATTCGACAGTCCATCGGGACCTGGCGCCGTCCTCCTCGCCTTCATTTTTTCGATGGCCGCACCGAATTCCGCCGGCGACACCTCCTCCTCTTCTGCACCAATCTGAGCTCCGGTTGTCGGTGTTATCATGACGGGGGGAACGAAGGGAGTTCCAGGTGCGTCTGGAAACAGTCCCCCAATCACGTGCCGAACGATGTCAGGCGGCAGGGTGCTCGTCGCGGGCGGGGCCCAAGAGCGCATTGTGCTCCGCGCGAGGCGATACGGTCGCCCCCACGGGTCGCGGTCCAGCGTCTCCAAAAGCTCCTTCCACGCCGCCTCCTTCGCCTCTCCAATGGCGACGCGCAGGGCCCGCACGTCCTCCCGGTACTCCTCGTACGCCCGGTCCTCTTCTTCCTCGTCCCGGTGCCTCCGACGACGGAGGTGCTGATATTTTCGACGACTACCGGCGCATCGGCGTCGCAGGCCGGCGATCCCCTCGTTCCACCAGTAGACTTGGCGCCTCGGCGCGTACGCTCGGACGCGGGGCATGGCGTAGTCGCAGACTCGCGACATCGCCTCGCGCAGCCGCTCCGCACCCTCGCGCACGTCCGCCGGCTCGCCCAGGGAGTCCAACCGCCAGGCCTGGACGACGGCCGCCTCCTGCAGCCGCTCCGTGTCGAGGCGCTTCAGGGCCCAGCGCGGGCCCTCCACGCCGCCACCAAAGGGCAAAGTCGTTACCGAAGAAGACTCCGGGGCCGCGGCCACACGGAAACCAATGTAGCGGTGGTCGGAGAGCGTCTCCACGTCGACCAACACCTCCCAACCGCAGACGCGGCGCGCGACGTCGGGGGTCCCAAAAGACACATCCACCACGGACCCACCCGAACGACGGACGCATGTGTTCTCGGCGCCGCGGTTGAGGACAACGAGACCGCTCCCGACCAACCACTCCTCCGTCTCCCGTCCCCTGGGACAGGTGACCGGGGAACCCCAAGCGGACGACTTCGCGTTGAGGTCCCCGAGAACGAGCGCGCGCCTTGAGCGCGACCTCCCCACGACCTGACCGAGTTCGTCGAGAAAAGACTCGAATTCGGCGAGCGGCCGGTTGGGGGAGAAGTACACCCCGACGACGAGCAAGCCCGCCCAGAAGACTGCGACGAAGCCCCGACCCCTCTGCACGACGTCGAATTCGGGCGGAGCGCCCACCGCTGACCGACGCTGGATCACGGCCACCAGGCCGTCAATATCTCCCGCCCAGTCGGGAACCGAAGGGACCCGGTAGGGCTCGGCGACGACCGCCAGATGGGTCAACCGCTCCGCCATGCTCTGGATCAGCAGGTCCTGAGCTCTGGCGGAGCGATTGAGGTTGCCCTGTAAGATATGATACGGGCTGCCGGTCATTATTCGTCGTCCATTGGTGTCGCCGCAGCCGTACCGGGCTGACTCCGCCGTTTCTCTTCGGCGGCGCTGCTCCTCTGTTGCCTTTGTTTCGGGGGCTTGGCGCAAGCCTTGCCCCCGGAGACGTGCGCTGCAGGCCTACCGGCGCCGGCGCAGATTGTACAATGCGGGGTGAGCGCGCAGCCCGCGGACTTGTGGCCGGTCTGGCCGCAGCGGTAGCACTCACCACTGCGGTCCACCGACGATGGGCAACGGGCACTCACGTGGCCCAGTGCGTGGCAGCGGTAGCACTGCAGGCGCCTCGCCTCGAGGAGTTGCGCGCGAAGGACGCTCCACCCGATCCGCAGCTTGTTGACGGCCAATATTTTTTTGACACCCGCTATGGGGCATCTGACCAAGACCTGGCCAGTGCCTCCGGGGCCCATTTTTATTTCCCCAACCTTCACAATGTCGGGGGGGCACTCTCCAATCCTGGCGACCTCGGCAACAAGCTCCTCCCGGGATATGGATTCGTCGAGGCCGCTCAGTCTGACAGCGGCCGTTATTGTCGGCCTCGAGACGACAATGCTGTCCGAGGGCAAAACCTCCCGTAATTTCTCCGCCAGCAAATCAGCTTTTTCGTTCTGGTCGGCGCCTTCTACGACCAATACCTTTGCTCCCGTCACCGCCGAGCGTATCCGCTGGATAGGGATCCCCAGCTCTGCCGGATCGATTTTAGCCCTGGCCTCGGCGAGGACTGCCCGATAGGTGACTCCGCGCTCGACGGCCTCCGGCTGCAGCTTGACAATAACTGCCTGCGAGCGGGGTGGCCGGAGTCTCTTCTTCTTTTCCTTCAGGGGCGGTGGAGCGGGCACGGTGCCGGTCGCCGTCGCCGTCCTCGGCTTGGCGCCTCTTCGGGCTACCGTCGTCCAGGCTTCCGTCAGAGCAGCTGGGGCGGGGGGGAATGTCCGTGGTTCTGGTTGAGCCGGCTGCTGCCTGCTTTTCGGCGCCTTCTTTTTCTGCGGGCCACCACCGTTGGGTGCCGCCGTCGCGACTGCAGTTGTTGGTCCGGGCGTCGGCATTGATTCTGCTGCCGTTGGTGGTGTCGGCGTCTTTTCTTGACCGCGGCTTCTCCTGTGGTCTGCGGCCAGGGGTGGTCTCATCCTGGGCTCTGGAGGCAGTCGCGCTTCCAGCCCAGAGAGGCGCGCATCCAGCATGGTGCCGACCGCACGCATGATGCGCTGGAGGCGCCGCTCCTCCTCGTCGTCGCTCCGTTGGATCGGGGCGGGGGCGGGTACGGGGGCGGGGACGGCTGCTGGCGATCCCACGGCCTGGGCCAGGCGCGCCATCTCCGACCTCATGTCGGCGATCGCATTCTTGAGGTGCAGGATCTCGGCCTCCTGCCTCCTGCAGAGCTCCTGCAGTCTCTTCGTCTCACCGTCGGTAGTCCTTGCTGCCATATCTTCCTTGGCCTCCCGAATGGCGGCAGCCATCTCCTTCAGGGCACGTACGTATGTGCCCTTCAGGTTCCCAGACTTGGCCGCGATTGCTACGGCCAGCTTCGCGGACTCGTCTAGTCGACGTTCGGGGTCGAGTGCTGGTTCCCCCGTGCTGCCCGCGACGGCGTCTTCCCTCACTCGCAGCTTTCGGACACTCTCGGTGACCTCTCTCTCGGCGCGCAGCGCCAGCTCCTCTCGTTGGGCCTTCACATACGCCTCCTTGGCGGCGGCGAGGCCAACGTACTGCCCGGTTGTGGGCGGTCTTCCTCTGCCCCTCTTTGACGGGGTCTTGGAGGCGGCTCTTCCGGCTGAGCACGCCGTCTCTTCACCGGAGCTGCTCTCTGAGCACTCCGTGCTGGAGCCCTTCAGCCTCTTTCTTCGGCTTCCAGTCAGTGACGAACGGCCCGAGCTGGCCGTCGCCATGCTATCGTCCGACAAGACGTTTGCTGCTTCGTTGTCCTTCACGGACCCTCCTCGACGTTCTTTGTTTTCTCCGTCCTTCGCGGACACCCTACCACCGTCCTTCACGGACCTCTTCGAACAGTTATTGCCCCCCCCAGAAGACGAGGGGCAGCGTGCGGCCGATCGCTCGGCCGCACGGAGGGATTCTCCCCCCGCGGAGCGGGAGGTACCCTCCTGGGGTAATTCTTCTTTATAACTGGACATTTTTTCATTATGTTAGTTCCTGTTTTTATTAGCCAGGGGTACGGTCCCCTGGGACGCCCTCGCGACTGGTCTCCCACCAGCCATGCATCCCATCGCCGGGCGCCAGAGCTTAAGATTGGGGTATTTTTTATAGAGGTTTACGTCCTCGCAGCCCCGTACCTCGCGGCAGCGGCCCCCGTCCCCCACACGGTGAGGATTACGGGTTGGCCGGCAGTCCATCGAGTGCAACGAGCAGCACGACAGACCACCGCCCTACGCTCGAGTGAGCACCAATCCACGCAGCCACGCCGGTATACCGGTACCCCCCTCTGGAGGGCGTTCCCCTGTAGCTGTGCAGCCGGGGACATGGCGACCAGCGGCCGGAAGAAGCGCAAACAACGCCGGCTCGCTTTCTCAACGACAAAGGCAGACCAAGAGCGGCCCGCCACCTCCGGTGGGTCACGCCGAAAATAGTTCGGACGTGGCCCCAAAACAAAAAGATGAAAAAAGAAAAAGTAAAACCAATAAGACAAATAAAACAAAAGAAGGCAATACAAACAGAAAATAAAACAAAATAACATAAAGGGCAAGATAAAACGAAGGGGGAAAATGGGAACGAGGAGGCCCGGGCATCCCCAGAAGAAACACCCTTCAGCCAGTGAAGGGCGTGGAGAGCCCGGAACCCCCCGTGCTGGTTTTGGTCCGCGTCGCTCAATCTCCCCCGCCGTGACACGACGAGAAAGAAGGAGCGATACCCCTGGGAGTGTGACTGCTCCCAGAAGCCCGTTATCCGCCACCTACGGACGCGCCCGGTGGAAGTCCAGCAAAACTCCCCCACAGACGGAGCCCCCGGCCACGCTGAGTGCGCGCCGGGGGGCCCGCCCAGGTCCCGGGAACCTAACCTTTTTTTTTTTTTTTTTTTTCGGGTAGAGGGCCGAACCTCCTACGAGGTCCCCGCGCAAAAGGGGCGCGCGGGGTATGTGAGACTCAACGATCTGCATGGTGTTGTGAGCAGACCGCGGGCCCAAGGATTTTAGAGCCCACCCACTAAACGACTCCTCTGCACTCTTACACCCGACGTCCGATCCCCTCCGAGGTCAGAACCCGGATGAGGTAGGGGGGCTACCGCGGTCAACACTACAACCAGACGGCGCGGCTCACCCCAAGGACGCCCGGCCGACGGAGCCTTCGAGGCGAATCGAAGGCTCTGAAACGTCGGCCGTCTCGGTACGGCAGCCCGTCGGGCCGCCCAGACGGTGCCGCTGGTGTCCCGGAATACCCCGCTGGACCAGAACCAGCCTGCCGGGTCGGGACGCGATACACCGTCGACCGGTCGCTCTATTCACTCCACGGCAGCGCGCTAGAGTGCTGGTAGCGCGCCGCGCGGCCTCACCCCCTCAGGTCGCCCCTTGACCTTCACCGGGGGGAGGCCGCCACCTACAGGGGCCGGGACGTACGGGCGTATTCCCGCCTCCGGCCCCCGGCTCGACGGCGACGGATCGGTGCGGAAAGGGAAGAGCTCTCCCTCTCTCGCTCCGCCGCCTCCTTCTGCGAGATGGTGGACTCGCAGAAGTCGAGCATCGCCTTCCAGGACGCGTCGCTGCCGAGCATCGTAGCCACGACGCGCGGCAGCGAGAGGTCCTCTCCTATGACCGCGACGAGGGCGGCGCGTTGCTCGTTAAATCCAGAGCAACGCGCCAATGTGTGTTCCGCTGTGTCTTCCTCGTCGCGGTCCGCGCAGTGGTGGCACTGCGCCGTCGGTTCCCTTCCGGCCGGGAACCTAACCTAACCTAACCTTTTTTTTTTTTTTTTTTTTGGTATCGATGGGGAATCCCAGTCTTTACGGATACCCGGCCGACGGGGGTCGGACCGGGTTATGTCGGACTCCGCGCCTCCGGTGGAACAAAGAGGAAGAAGTCGCGAACCGAGGTCCGCGCCCTCGACCAATTAGTCCACGGAGACTACGCCTTGAAAAAGGCGCGCTGGGCTAAGTTCAGCTCGCGCCGAACCCGCCCAGCTTAACGACTACCGACTAAAACCCAACGAGCTCCTTCCTTTCCGGCATAGGGGGAACCCACGATACCGCAGGGAAACGCGCCCCGCAGGCCCCCCACACCGGCTCCCAGCCTGACGAACGGCGGGATCAACGTCGGCCATTGCTGACCGCAACTTCTTCGTGAGGTAGGCACCGGAGCCACAGCGCCCTATACCCTCACCACCACCACTGGACTATCGTGTCGAGCATCAGGTGCCCCCGCGCCCGACGCCCGACGGTCCCTACGGGAGCTGAGCGGGGGCCCTTCGCCCGCGCCGCCCACCCCGCCTCTTTCGCCTGAGTGCAACTGAGTTTGGGTCGCACTCTCTTTCTCGCTCCTCCGTTTCGCGGAGCGTCATGACCAGGTCCGCATAGTCGGCCATCGCTCTCCAGCAACGCTCGTCCTCGACCATGCGGGACACTACGACCGGCAAACTTAAGTCTGCCCCGAGCACCGCGACGAGTGACTGCCGCGGATACTCCCACCTCGGGCACGCTTCGAGGGCGTGCTGCGCGTCGTCGTCTGGATGCCCGCATTGGTGGCATCCGGGATGCGGCTCTCTCCCGACCCGCCACAAGTACCTCCCGAAGCAGCCATGCCCCGAGAGGACCTGCGTGAGCCGGAAATCGAGCACGCCGTGACGCCTGTCAATCCAGGCGTCCAACACGGGCACCAGGGCTGCGAGGGTGCGCCGCCGGGTTCGAGAACCACGGTGGATCTCCTCTGCAGCCAGCCTCTCTTTCCACTTCAACGTTGCCACGCGACGCGCAGCACGCCTCCATCGGGCGACGACAGACAGACGGGGCACACTTCCCCGACCCAAAGATTGCGCCCTGCGCCGGTACACCGCGGCCAGGACCTCGGCCTCGTACAACCTAACCTAACCTAACCTAACCTAACCTAACCTAACCTAACCTAACCTAACCTAACCTAACCTAACCTAACCTAACCTAACCTAACCTAACCTAACCTTTTTTTTTTTTTTTTTTTTGGTATCGATGGGGAATCCCAGTCTTTACGGATACCCGGCCGACGGGGGTCGGACCGGGTTATGTCGGACTCCGCGCCTCCGGTGGAAGAAACAGGAAGAAGTCGCGAACCGAGGTCCGCGCCCTCGACCAATTAGTCCACGGAGACTACGCCTTGAAAAAGGCGCGCTGGGCTGAGTTCAGCTCGCGCCGAACCCGCCCAGCTTAACGACTACCGACTAAAACCCAACGAGCTCCTATCTTTCCGGCATAGGGGGAACCTACGATACCGCAGGGAAACGCGCCCCGCAGGCCCCCCACACCGGCTCCCAGCCTGACGAACGGCGGGATCAACGTCGGCCATTGCTGACCGCAACTTCTTCGTGAGGTAGGCACCGGAGCCACAGCGCCCTATACCCTCATCACCACCACTGGACTATCGTGTCGAGCATCAGGCGCCCCCGCGCCCGAAGCCCGACGTTCCTTACGGGAGCTGAGCGGGGGCCCTTCGCCCGCGCCGCCCACCCCGTCTCTTTCGCCTGAGCGCGACTGAATTCGGGTCGCACTCTCTTTCTCGCTCCTCCGTTTCGCGGAGCGTCATGATCAGGTCCGCATAGTCGGCCATCGCTCTCCAGCAACGCTCGTCCTCGACCATGCGGGACACTACGACCGGCAAACTTAAGTCTGCCCCGAGCACCGCGACGAGTGACTGCCGCGGATACTCCCACCTCGGGCACGCTTCGAGGGCGTGCTGCGCGTCGTCGTCTGGATGCCCGCATTGGTGGCATCCGGGATGCGGCTCTCTCCCGACCCGCCACAAGTACCTCCCGAAGCAGCCATGCCCCGAGAGGACCTGCGTGAGCCGGAAATCGATCACGCCGTGACGCCTGTCAATCCAGGCCTCCAACACGGGCACCAGGGCTGCGAGGGTGCGCCGCCGGGTTCGAGAACCACGGTGGATCTCCTCTGCAGCCAGCCTCTCTTTCCACTTCAACGTTGCCACGCGACGCGCAGCACGCCTCCATCGGGCGACGACAGACAGACGGGGCACACTTCCCCGACCCAAAGATTGCGCCCTGCGCCGGTACACCGCGGCCAGGACCTCGGCCTCGTACTCCCACGGAAGGGAACCGGCGAGGGCACAAGCGACCTCCGTCGAAATGGTGCGGTAGCCCCGCACGACCCTCACCGCCAGCACCCTCTGAACCCTCTGCAAGAGGGCCGCGTTGCGAGCGGAGAGCGTGGGCGACCAGACGGGAGCGCCGTACAGGGCCATGCTCCGCACCACTCCCAGGTAAAGACGCCGGACCGACTTTCCTCCTCCTCCAATGTTCGGGAGCAAGCGGGCTAAGGCACCCGCCGCCCCGAGCAATTTCGGGACCAGTACATCAAAATGCCGGTCAAAACTCCACCTGCTGTCCAGCACGAGCCCCAGATATTTAAGTTGGGACCGGACAGCGATCGCAGTCCCTCCAATGGTTATGCTCGCGCCGGGAGGAGGCCCCTTCCGAGCCGGGTGAAAACACACGGCCTCGGACTTGTGCAGGGCGACCTCCAGGCCGAGCTTCCTGATTCTGGCTACGACTGTTGCCACCGCAGCCGCAGCCAGAATCGACGCCGAACGGTAGTCGTCTCCGCGGGCCGTCACCAGCGTGTCGTCGGCGTAGCAGATGACCTGCACGCCACGCAGGTTAGCCCCGCGGAGGACCCAGTCGAACCCGACGTCCCACAGGAGCGGACCCAGAACCGACCCCTGCGGGACACCACACGAGACCGCTTTGTGTCCCCACCCCCTCCGTTCGGGGAAGACCACAGCCCGCCCTGCGAGGTAATCCTCGATCAGGTTCCGGAGACCGGTGGGGACGCGGTGAAACCTTAACGACTCCAGGATCGTGCTCCAGGGGATCGTATTGAAGGCGTTGGATATGTCTATAGACACCGCCAACAACACGCCTCCCCGGGAGCACGCCTGGTCGGAGAGGTCGCGGACGCGCTGGACCGCGTCCAAGGTCGAGCGACCCCTCCGGAACCCGTACTGAGAGTCGGCCAGATTTGGCCCGACATTTTCAAGGTGCCGCACGAGGCGACCGGCAACGACGCGCTCGAGAAGCTTGCCGGCCTCGCTCAGCACGACTATTGGGCGATACCCCGATGGCTGGTCTCTGGGGCGCCCCTCCTTGGGGATGAGGACCAACCGACCCGTCTTCCATTCTTCCGGGAACCTGCCCTCTCGGAGGCACCTGCTGAGCAGCCCTCGGAGGACAGGTCCCAGACCACCCTCAGTCTGTAATGCCAGCGCCCAGGCCCGATTCGACAGTCCATCGGGACCTGGCGCCGTCCTCCTCGCCTTCATTTTTTCGATGGCCGCACCAAATTCCGCCGGCGACACCTCCTCCTCTTCTGCACCAATCTGAGCTCCGGTTGTCGGTGTTATCATGACGGGGGGAACGAAGGGAGTTCCAGGTGCGTCCGGAAACAGTCCCCCAATCACGTGCCGAACGATGTCAGGCGGCAGGGTGCTCGTCGCGGGCGGGGCCCAAGAGCGCATTGTGCTCCGCGCGAGGCGATACGGTCGCCCCCACGGGTCGCGGTCCAGCGTCTCCAAAAGCTCCTTCCACGCCGCCTCCTTCGCCTCTCCAATGGCGACGCGCAGGGCCCGCACGTCCTCCCGGTACTCCTCGTACGCCCGGTCCTCTTCTTCCTCGTCCCGGCGCCTCCGACGACGAAGGTGTTGATATTTTCGGCGACTACCGGCGCATCGGCGTCGCAGGCCAGCGATCCCCTCGTTCCACCAGTAGACTTGGCGCCTCGGCGCGTACGCTCGGACGCGGGGCATGGCGTAGTCGCAGACTCGCGACATCGCCTCGCGCAGCCGCTCCGCACCCTCGCGCACGTCCGCCGGCTCGCCCAGGGAGTCCAACCGCCAGGCCTGGACGACGGCCGCCTCCTGCAGCCGCTCCGTGTCGAGGCGCTTCAGGGCCCAGCGCGGGCCCTCCACGCCGCCACCAAAGGGCAAAGTCGTTACCGAAGAAGACTCCGGGGCCGCGGCCACACGGAAACCAATGTAGCGGTGGTCGGAGAGCGTCTCCACGTCGACCAACACCTCCCAACCGCAGACGCGGCGCGCGACGTCGGGGGTCGCAAAAGACACATCCACCACGGACCCACCCGAACGACGGACGCATGTGTTCTCGGCGCCACGGTTGAGGACAACGAGACCGCTCCCGACCAACCACTCCTCCGTCTCCCGTCCCCTGGGACAGGTGACCGGGGAACCCCAAGCGGACGACTTCGCGTTGAGGTCTCCGAGAACGAGCGCGCGCCTTGAGCGCGACCTCCCCACGACCTGACCGAGTTCGTCGAGAAAGGACTCGAATTCGGCGAGCGGCCGGTTGGGGGAGAAGTACACCCCGACGACGAGCAAGCCCGCCCAGAAGACTGCGACGAAGCCCCGACCCCTCTGTACGACGTCGAATTCGGGCGGAGCGCCCACCGCTGACCGACGCTGGACCACGGCCACCAGGCCGTCAATATCTCCCGCCCAGTCGGGAACCGAAGGGACCCGGTAGGGCTCGGCGACGACCGCCAGATGGGTCAACCGCTCCGCCATGCTCTGGATCAGCAGGTCCTGAGCTCTGGCGGAGCGATTGAGGTTGCCCTGTAAAATATGATACGGGCTGCTGGTCATTATTCGTCGTCCATTGGTGTCACCGTAGCCGTACCGGGCTGACTCCGCCGTTTCTCTTCGGCGGCGCTGCTCCTCTGTTGCCTTTGTTTCGGGGGCTTGGCGCAAGCCTTGCCCCCGGAGACGTGCGCTGCAGGCCTACCGGCGCCGGCGCAGATTGTACAGTGCGGGGTGAGCGCGCAGCCCGCGGACTTGTGGCCGGTCTGGCCGCAGCGGTAGCACTCACCACTGCGGTCCACCGACGATGGGCAGCGGGCACTCACGTGGCCCAGCGCGTGGCAGCGGTAGCACTGCAGGCGCCTCGTCTCGAGGAGTTGCACGCGAAGGACGCTCCATCCGATCCGCAGCTTTTCGACGGCCAATATTTTTTTGACACCCGCTATGGGGCATCTGACCAAGACCTGGCCAGTGCCTCCGGGACCCATTTTTATTTCCCCAACCTTCACAATGTCGGGGGGGCACTCTCCAATCCTGGCGACCTCGGCAACAAGCTCCTCCCGGGATATGGATTCGTCGAGGCCGCTCAGTCTGACAGCGGCCGTTATTGTCGGCCTCGAGACGACAATGCTGTCCGAGGGCAAAACCTCCCGTAATTTCTCCGCCAGCAAATCAGCTTTTTCGTTTTGGTCGGCGCCGTCTACGACCAATACCTTTGCTCCCGTCACCGCCGAGCGTATCCGCTGGATAGGGATCCCCAGCTCTGCCGGATCAATTTTAGCCCTGGCCTCGGCGAGGACTGCCCGATAGGTGACTCCGCGCTCGACGGCCTCCGGCTGCAGCTTGACAATAACTGCCTGCGAACGGGGTGGCCGGAGTCTCTTCTTCTTTTCCTTCAGGGGCGGTGGAGCGGGCACGGTGCCGGTCGCCGTCGCCGTCCTCGGCTTGGCGCCTCTTCGGGCTACCGTCGTCCAGGCTTCCGTCAGAGCAGCTGGGGCGGGGGGGAATGTCCGTGGTTCTGGTTGAGCCGGCTGCTGCCTGCTTTTCGGCGCCTTCTTTTTCTGCGGGCCACCACCGTTGGGTGCCGCCGTCGCGACCGCAGCTGTTGGTCCGGGCGTCGGCATTGATTCTGCTGCCGTTGGTGGTGTCGGCGTCTTTTCTTGACCGCGGCTTCTCCTGTGGTCTGCGGCCAGGGGTGGTCTCATCCTGGGCTCTGGAGGCAGTCGCGCTTCCAGCCCAGAGAGGCGCGCATCCAGCATGGTGCCGACCGCACGCATGATGCGCTGGAGGCGCCGCTCCTCCTCGTCGTCGCTCCGTTGGATCGGGGCGGGGGCGGGTACGGGGGCGGGGACGGCTGCCGGCGATCCCACGGCCTGGGCCAGGCGCGCCATCTCCGACCTCATGTCGGCGATCGCATTCTTGAGGTGCAGGATCTCGGCCTCCTGCCTCCTGCAGAGCTCCTGCAGCCTCTTCGTCTCACCGTCGGTAGTCCTTGCTGCCATCTCTTCCTTGGCCTCCCGAATGGCGGCAGCCATCTCCTTCAGGGCACGTACGTATGTGCCCTTCAGGTTCCCAGACTTGGCCGCGATTGCTACGGCCAGCTTCGCGGACTCGTCTAGTCGGCGTTCGGGGTCGAGTGCTGGTTCCCCCGTGCTGCCCGCGACGGCGTCCTCCCTCACTCGCAGCTTTCGGACACTCTCGGTGACCTCTCTCTCGGCGCGCAGCGCCAGCTCCTCTCGTTGGGCCTTCACATACGCCTCCTTGGCGGCGGCGAGGCCAACGTACTGCCCGGTTGTGGGCGGTCTTCCTCTGCCCCTCTTTGATGGGGTTTTGGAGGCGGCTCTTCCGGCTGAGCACGCCGTCTCTTCACCGGAGCTGCTCTCTGAGCACTCCGTGCTGGAGCCCTTCAGCCTCTTTCTTCGGCTTCCGGTCAGCGACGAACGGCCCGAGCTGGCCGTCGCCATGCTATCGTCCGACAAGACGTTTGTTGCTTCGTTGTCCTTCACGGACCCTCCTCGACGTTCTTTTTCTCCGTCCTTCGCGGACACCCTACCACCGTCCTTCACGGACCTCTTCGAACAGTTATTGCCCCCCCCAGAAGACGAGGGGCAGCGTGCGGCCGATCGCTCGGCCGCACGGAGGGATTCTCCCCCCGCGGAGCGGGAGGTACCCTCCTGGGGTAAATCATCTTTATAACTGGACATTTTTTCATTATGTTATTTCCTGTTTTTATTAGCCAGGGGTACGGTCCCCTGGGACGCCCTCGCGACTGGTCTCCCACCAGCCATGCATCCCATCGCCGGGCGCCAGAGCTTAAGATTGGGGTATTTTTTATAGAGGTTTACGTCCTCGCGGCCCCGTACCTCGCGGCAGCGGCCCCCGTCCCCCACTACGGTGAGGATTACGGGTTGGCCGGCAGTCCATCGAGTGCAACGAGCAGCACGACAGACCACCGCCCTACGCTCGAGTGAGCACCAATCCACGAAGCCACGCCGGTATACCGGTACCCCCCTCTGGAGGGCGTTCCCCTGTAGCTGTGCAGCCGGGGACATGGCGACCAGCGGCCGGAAGAAGCGCAAACAACGCCGGCTCGCTTTCTCAACGACGAAGGCAGACCAAGAGCGGCCCGCCACCTCCGGTGGGTCACGCCGAAAATAGTTCGGACGTGGCCCCAAAACAAAAAGATGAAAAAACAAAAGAAAAAGTAAAACCAAAAAGACAAATAAAACAAAAGAAGGCAAAACAAACAGAAAATAAAACAAAATAACATAAAGGGGAAGATAAAAACGAAGGGGGAAGATGGAAACGAGGAGGCCCAGGCATCCCCAGAAGAAACACCCTTCAGCCAGTGAAGGGCGTGGAGAGCCCGGAACCCCCCGTGCTGGTTTTGGTCCGCGTCGCTCAATCTCCCCCGCCGTGACACGACGAGAAAGAAGGAGCGATACCCCTGGGAGTGTGACTGCTCCCAGAAGCCCGTTATCCGCCACCTACGGACGCGCCCGGTGGAAGTCCAGCAAAACTCCCCCACAGACGGAGCCCCCGACCACGCTGAGTGCGCGCCGGGGGGCCCGCCCAGGTCCCGGGAACCTTTTTTTTTTTTTTTTTTTTTCGGGTAGAGGGCCGAACCTCCTACGAGGTCCCCGCGCAAAAGGGGCGCGCGGGGTATGTGAGACTCAACGATCTGCATGGTGTTGTGAGCAGACCGCGGGCCCAAGGATTTTAGAGCCCACCCACTAAACGACTCCCCTGCACTCTTACACCCGACGTCCGATCCCCTCCGAGGTCAGAACCCGGATGAGGTAGGGGGGCTACCGCGGTCAACACTACAACCAGACGGCGCGGCTCACCCCAAGGACGCCCAGCCGACGGAGCCTTCGAGGCGAATCGAAGGCTCTGAAACGTCGGCCGTCTCGGTACGGCAGCCCGTCGGGCCGCCCAGACGGTGCCGCTGGTGTCCCGGAATACCCCGCTGGACCAGAACCAGCCTGCCGGGTCGGGACGCGATACACCGTCGACCGGTCGCTCTAATCACTCCACGGCAGCGCGCTAGAGTGCTGGTAGCGCGCCGCGCGGCCTCACCCCCTCAGGTCGCCCCTTAACCTTCACCGGGGGGAGACCGCCACCTACAGGGGCCGGGACGTACGGGCGTATTCCCGCCTCCGGCCCCCGGCTCGACGGCGACGGATCGGTGCGGAAAGGGAAGAGCTCTCCCTCTCTCGCTCCGCCGCCTCCTTCTGCGAGATGGTGGACTCGCAGAAGTCGAGCATCGCCTTCCAGGACGCGTCGCTGCCGAGCATCGTAGCCACGACGCGCGGCAGCGAGAGGTCCTCACCTATGACCGCGACGAGGGCGGCGCGTTGCTCGTCGAATCCAGAGCAACGCGCCAATGTATGTTCCGCTGTGTCTTCCTCGTCGCGGTCCGCGCAGTGGTGGCACTGCGCCGTCGGTTCCCTTCCGGCTATCTTGTGCAAGTACCGGCCGAAACAACCATGGCCGGTAAGCATCTGCGTTAGCCGGAAGGTGAGGCATCCGCGGTCGCGGCCCACCCAGTCCGCGAGAACCGGGCGGACCGCCTCGACGGTTCGGAGGCCGGCCGACGGGTCCGCCAAGCGGCGAGACCACGCCTCCAGCACGGACCGCCGAGAGTGGAGCCTCCGCGCTCGAACTACACCTTCGCCGGGGCGCCCTTCCCCCCTAGAGCGAAGGTCGCTACGCCACCGGTAATCGGCAGCGAGCGCCTCCGCCTCCAGGTCCCAGGGTGGCGCCCCGGCGAGCAAGCACGCCGCCTCGAAGGAGACGGTGCGGTATCCTCGGATCGCCCTGACCGCGATCGCGCGCTGCGGACGTCGCAGCGCCGCGACGTTCTCGCGGGTCAGGGCGTGGCACCATACGGGAGCGCCGTATAGTGCCATCGACCGCACCACCCCCATGTAGAGGCGGCGCGCCACCTGATCGGGACCCCCGACGTTTGGAAGAAGCCGGCTCAGAGAGCCGGCCGTCGCCATCAGTCGAGGGCCCAACTTCTCAAAGTGAGCGCGGAAGTTCCACCGACCGTCCAGTTCGAGGCCGAGGTACCGAAGACCGGTCACCCCGACCCCGACGCGGACGCCTCCGATCACGAGGTGGGCGCCCACAGGCGGCGCTCGTCCCGGCCCGTGAAACATCAGGGCCTGGGTTTTGTCGAGCGCCACCTCGAGCCCCAACCGTCGGATCCTGGTGACGACGTGTGCCACGCCTGCGCACGCCAGACGGGCAGACTCCCGGTAGTCCCTCCCCGGAGCTACGACCAACGTGTCGTCAGCGTAACAAATTACGCTGAGCCCGGGGAGGGGTCCCCGAATGACGCCCCGCAGGACCCAGTCGTAGCCGATGTTCCACAGCAGGGGGCCCAGGACGGACCCCTGCGGAACACCGCGCTCGACGGGGAAGCGGTACATCGCCCCACCGTGTCCGATGCACTGGATCGACCTTTTTTTTTTTTTTTTTTTTTTTTTCGGGTAGAGGGCCGAACCTCCTACGAGGTCCCCGCGCAAAAGGGGCGCGCGGGGTATGTGAGACTCAACGATCTGCATGGTGTTGTGAGCAGACCGCGGGCCCAAGGATTTTAGAGCCCACCCACTAAACGACTCCTCTGCACTCTTACACCCGACGTCCGATCCCCTCCGAGGTCAGAACCCGGATGAGGTAGGGGGGCTACCGCGGTCAACACTACAACCAGACGGCGCGGCTCACCCCAAGGACGCCCAGCCGACGGAGCCTTCGAGGCGAATCGAAGGCTCTGAAACGTCGGCCGTCTCGGTACGGCAGCCCGTCGGGCCGCCCAGACGGTGCCGCTGGTGTCCCGGAATACCCCGCTGGACCAGAACCAGCCTGCCGGGTCGGGACGCGATACACCGTCGACCGGTCGCTCTATTCACTCCACGGCAGCGCGCTAGAGTGCTGGTAGCGCGCCGCGCGGCCTCACCCCCTCAGGTCGCCCCTTGACCTTCACCGGGGGGAGGCCGCCACCTACAGGGGCCGGGACGTACGGGCGTATTCCCGCCTCCGGCCCCCGGCTCGACGGCGACGGATCGGTGCGGAAAGGGAAGAGCTCTCCCTCTCTCGCTCCGCCGCCTCCTTCTGCGATATGGTGGACTCGCAGAAGTCGAGCATCGCCTTCCAGGACGCGTCGCTGCCGAGCATCGTAGCCACGACGCGCGGCAGCGAGAGGTCCTCTCCAATGACCGCGACGAGGGCGGCGCGTTGCTCGTCGAATCCAGAGCAACGCGCCAGCGTGTGTTCCGCTGTGTCTTCCTCGTCGCGGTCCGCGCAGTGGTGGCACTGCGCCGTCGGTTCCCTTCCGGCTATCTTGTGCAAGTACCGGCCGAAACAACCATGGCCGGTAAGCATCTGCGTTAGCCGGAAGGTGAGGCATCCGCGGTCGCGGCCCACCCAGTCCGCGAGAACCGGGCGGACCGCCTCGACGGTTCGGAGGCCGGCCGACGGGTCCGCCAAGCGGCGAGACCACGCCTCCAGCACGGACCGCCGAGAGTGGAGCCTCCGCGCTCGAACTACACCTTCGCCGGGGCGCCCTTCCCCCCTAGAGCGGAGGTCGCTACGCCACCTGTAATCGGCAGCGAGCGCCTCCGCCTCCAGGTCCCAGGGTGGCGCCCCGGCGAGCAAGCACGCCGCCTCGAAGGAGACGGTGCGGTATCCTCGGATCGCCCTGACCGCGATCGCACGCTGCGGACGTCGCAGAGCCGCGACGTTCTTGCGGGTCAGGGCGCGGCACCATACGGGAGCCCCGTATAGTGCCATCGACCGCACCACCCCCATGTAGAGGCGGCGCGCCACCTGATCGGGACCCCCGACGTTTGGAAGAAGCCGGCTCAGAGAGCCGGCCGTCGCCATCAGTCGAGGGCCCAACTTCTCAAAGTGAGCGCGGAAGTTCCACCGACCGTCCAGTTCGAGGCCGAGGTACCGAAGACCGGTCACCCCGACCCCGACGCGGACGCCTCCGATCACGAGGTGGGCGCCCACAGGCGGCGCTCGTCCCGGCCCGTGAAACATCAGGGCCTGGGTTTTGTCGAGCGCCACCTCGAGCCCCAACCGTCGGATCCTGGTGACGACGTGTGCCACGCCTGCGCACGCCAGACGGGCAGACTCCCGGTAGTCCCTCCCCGGAGCTACGACCAACGTGTCGTCAGCGTAACAAATTACGCTGAGCCCGGGGAGGGGTCCCCGAATGACGCCCCGCAGGACCCAGTCGTAGCCGATGTTCCACAGCAGGGGGCCCAGGACGGACCCCTGCGGAACACCGCGCTCGACGGGGAAGCGGTACATCGCCCCACCGTGTCCGATGCACTGGATCGACCTGCCCTCGAGGTAGGAGCCGATCAGTCGGCGGAGGTATGCGGGGACGCCGTGATACTCCAGCGCCCCCGCGATCACCGACCAGGGCAGGGTGTTGAAGGCGTTCCTAACATCTAAGGATAACGCCATCGCCACCCCGCCCCGGGATACGGCCTCATCGGAGAGGGCCCGCACGCGCAGAATTGCGTCGATAGTCGAGCGGCCCTCTCTGAAGCCGTACTGCTCCGCCGAAAGATCGGGACCCGTCTCGGTCAGGTGCCGGACGATGCGGGCCGCGACGATCCTCTCGAGCATCTTGCCCGCTTCGTCCAGCAACACGATGGGGCGATAGCCCGCGGGTGAGTCCGCGGGGCGCCCGTCCTTCCGCAGAAGGACCAGTCTGCCCGTCTTCCATTTCGACGGGAACCGTCCCGACTCGAGGCACGCTTCGAAAAGCCCCCCGAGCCGGTCCCCTAGGGCCTCGAAGGCCAAGCTCCAGACCCGGCCGTGAACGCCGTCAGGGCCGGGGGCCGCGTCCTTCGCTCTCATTCTGGACACGGCCGCATGGATCTCCGCCCCCGTGATAGGGGGAGGGGGCTCCTCGGCAGCGGGAACGCTGGGGCGACGCGGAGGCGTGCCCCACGTGGCGTCCATCTGGGGGGGCTCAAAGTCCCCCCCCGCTGCCGGCGGGAAGAGTGCCGTAACAATTTCCCGCAGCTGCCGAGGCTGGAGCCGCTCGGTCACCGGGAGCGCCCACGGCTGCAGTTTCCTGCGAACCATCTTGTATGGGCGCCCCCAGGGATCTTCGTCGAGCGACTCCAGGAGAGTCTTCATGCTCTGCTTCTTGGCCTCGCCAATGGCCAGCTGCAGCGCCGTCTGCTTTTGACGACAGTCAGCGTGCAGCTGGGCCGCCGTCTCCGCGAACGCAGCGTCGCGACGACGGCGGCGGCGGTGGCGTGCGCTCCGGCGGCGCGCCCTCACGCACTCCTCGCGGAGTCTTGCGATCTCGGGCGACCACCAGAACGCACCCCCACGTGGTGCTCGGGGGCCGACCCGGGGCATGGCGGCATCACAAATGTTTGCCATGGTGCCCCGGAACCAGTCGACCTCCGCATCCACGTCCGCGAGCCGCGCGGGTTTTGGCGCCCACGCAGCAACAGCGGCCGCCTCCATCAGCAACTCCTTGTTCATTCGTTTCAAGGCCCACCTGGGGAACGAACGGGGCACACCTTGCGGGAGCTCCTCCTCACCGCGGGCGCCCGCGGCTGACGACGACGACAAGGAGGAGGCGGAGAGCTCGAATCGGACGTATCTGTGGTCCGAGAGCGTCTCCGCCCCCTCGAGTACGCGCCAGCCGCGGGTGCGGCGCACGGCGGACGGGGACGCGAACGTCACGTCCACGTGAGATTCCCCATTCCACCGCACGCAAGTCGCGACCGTACCTCTGTTTAGAAGACAGAGGCCGGTCGCGATCGCCCACTCCGAAAGGGTCTCGCCTCGCGCATCCGTGCGGGGGGAACCCCAAGCCGTGCACTTGGCATTGAGGTCCCCCGCGACGATGACAGGGCGGGACCCGAGGCGGTGTAAAAGCGCCTCGAGCCCGCCCAGAAACCGCTCGAACTCGGCGAGGCTCCTGTTCGGAGAAAAGTACGCCCCGATCACGACGGTCCCGTCGATCCTAGCCGCGACGTACCCGGGTCCCCTGGCCACCATTTCCAAGGGGGGTAACGCCGCGGACTGTCTCAACACAATGGCCACGGAGCCGTCGACGTCCCCCATCCAGCAGTCCTGGTCGGTGGGGACGAAGTACGGCTCCGCAGCGACAGCGACGTCGATTGACCACTCCGCCATGGTGTGGACGAGGAGATCCTGTGCCCTGGCGGAGTGGTTCAAATTACTTTGGAGGAAGCGATGGACGCAACCCATTACGGGGCTACGTCCATCGCTCCCTCGTCTGTCCCGCCTTGCGACTGCTCTGGTGCCGCGGCGGGAGCTGACTCACCGGCTGCCCTTTTTGCAGCCGGCTTCTTTTTCTTTCCGCCCCTCCTCGTTTTTGTAGAGGAGGGGGCGGATTTACACGCCGGGCCCCCGGCCCGGTGGTCGGCCTTCCTTTTGGCCGCGTCGCACAAGACGCAGTGCGGCGCGGCTGTGGTGCAGGAGGCTGCCTTGTGCCCCGGTTGGCCGCAGCGGAAACACAAGCCGCTGCGGTCCACGGTCGAGGGGCACTTGGCGAGGCCGTGGCCGGTGCCGAAGCACCGAAGACAGCGCCACGGCCTGGCATCCTGCAGCTGCACGTGGGCCACTACCCAGCCCACGCGCAGCCTTCCTGGGCTGTCGGAAGGCCGCCCCTGTGGAGGGGTGGCCAGGAGGGTCGCCGTTGCAATCGGGCAACGCGCCCACGCCGTCCGGGTTCCGGAATATGTCACCCGGAGCTCTCCGACTTTGACGTCGGCGAGGGCGCAGTTGCCCTGCGAAGCGATGGCCGCGGCGACCTCCTCCTTAGTTGCGCACTCGTCGAGGCCCGTGATTTTGACTTCTCCCATCTTCACGGGCCGCGCGATGCGCACCACCTCGGGGTCCGGCAGAATCTCCCTCAGCCGGGCCGCCAATTTTTCTGCCGCGGCGTTGGTGTTCGGGCCGGGGCACTCTATGAGACGGGCCCCGTTGGCCGTCTGCCGGACCTTGATGCCCCCCTCCACGCCGAGGGCGTCCACATTCACGCCGCCGCGCGCCTGGGTCATCACCTCGTGGTAGGTGATGCCCTTTTCTTTGCCGGCCGGCAGCAGCTCCACTACCACTGCAGCCGACCGCGGGGCGCGCGGCCTCCTTCGTCCGTTTCGGCCCCTCGGCTCCGCTCGACCCTCTTGGCGGGGAGCGGCAGCCGCAGGGGCGGGCTTGGGGCGCGGCGCGACAGGCGCCGCAACCTTTTTGGGCCCTCGCCGCACCACCGTCGTCCAGGCCTCATTCATGTTGGCCGGGGCGGGGGGCAGTGGGCGGGGCTGGGGAGTCGGTGCCGGTTTGGCGGCGTTGACGCCCCCCTTCTTCTTATTTCGGCTCCTGCCAGGCCCTGCCTTCACAGGCTGGGGCGGAGCAGGAGCGGACGCCGGTTTTCTTGCAGGGGCCGTGGGTGCCGGCACCCCCGCAGCCGCGGGTATAGGTGCAGCCGCAGCGGGAGCTCGCGCGGGTGTTGCTTTCTTCCCGCTGTATGTTTTTACAGCGGGCTGCACCCGCCTGCGGGGCGCCGGCACAGGCGCACTGCCTTTCGCCTCATGGGCGAGGGGCGGCCGCGCACGCTCCACCTTGGAGCGGCGCGCCTCCTGTATAAGGAGCTGCCGCCTCAACTC
This sequence comes from Bombyx mori, assembly GCF_030269925.1. NCBI lineage: Eukaryota > Metazoa > Arthropoda > Insecta > Lepidoptera > Bombycidae > Bombyx > Bombyx mori. The sequence goes on along the minus strand of NC_085124.1, from coordinate 15,895,302 downwards.
TTCGACCTCGCTGAGGCCTTCCACTTCGGGCGGAGGAGGGACAGGGGCCGAGCTGCGTTGCCGCTCGATGAGGTCGGCAACCATCGTTCGCAACTCGGCCATGTCCACTCTAAGTTGCCCATTCTCCGACTGAAGATGGGCATTCTCAGTCGACACTTGCTCAAGGCGGGTGTGCAGCAGAGCCACTTCCTGCCGCAAGCCCGCCGTCTCCGTCGTCGTGGTGCGGTCCACGACGTCCTGCAGCCTTTCCTCCAGTGTGGCGGCCGCAGATTTCATGGCCGACACTTCTGAGCCCTTGAGGCCTGCAGTCGACTTGGCCGCAATGGTCTCAACAATTTTTCCGGCTATTTTACATGATCGGAGGGGGTCAGAGGGACCCACCAGCGTTAGGGATCGCTGTAGGCGCTCGATCTCTTCTAGTTTCCTATTATTTTTTGCCTCACGGCAGGCGGCCCTAGACTGCGCCAAAGAGGCAGCGTCCAGTCCGCAAGACGATGGCTTGTTAAAGTCAAATCCTGTGGCGGGCGACGCCGCAGCAGTCGCCGGCCCTTCCGCCAACGCCATATATTTGGCGCTGGCAGGCTCACCCTCCGAGGAGTCAGACGGAGCGGAGGACGCCGGCCGTCGAGCCGACTTCCGCTTCCGCCGAGTCCGTTGCCGAACACTATCGGCGAACAGCGCCGGAGTCTCCCTTCCACTGGACGCGTCGCCCCTCGCGGAGCTTCGCGCCGAGTGCAGGGAAATCAGGCTGTCGCAGCGCTCCAGTAGCACGGTGGGAACTCTGTCCCTTACGCGACCCGTGCCGTCGCCCCCTTCGTCTTGACAAAGTTTGCCCCCCCCAGAAACGGTGGGGCAGCGTGCGGCCGATCGCTCGACCGCACGGAGGGATTCTCCCCCCGCAGAACGGGAGGTACCCTCCTGGGGTAATAATTCTTTAACTGTTGCCATTATTCCATTTGTCCTTTTTTATTAACCAGGGGTCGGTCCCCTGGGGTCTGGTTGGTACCCTCGGGACTGGACTCCCTCCAGCCATTCATCCCATCACCGGGCACCAGAGCTTAGGATTGGGGCATTTTTTAAAGAGGTTTACGTCCTCGCGGCCCCGTGCCTCGCGGCAGCGGCCCCCGTCCCCCACGCGGTGAGGATTACGGGTTGGCCGGCGGCCCGCCGAGTGCAACGAGCAACACGGCAGACCACCGCCCGACGCTCAAACGAGCAACGACGACGAAGCCACGCCGGTATACCGGTACCCCCCTCTGGAGGGCGTGCCCCTGTAGCCGAAGCCGGGGACATGGCGACCAGTGGCCGGAAGATGCGTAAGCAACGCCGGCTCACTTCTCCATCGAAAGGCAGGCCAAAAGTGGCCCACCATCTCCCATGGGTTACGTCCGAAACGGGTCGGACGTGACCCGAAGAAAACAAAAAGGGGGAAGAAAGGGGAAAAGAGAGGGAGCCCGAGCGTCTCCAGGAGGAACACCCTTCAGCGAGTGAAGGGCGTGGAGAGCCCGCAACTCCCCCTGCTGGTTTTGGTCCGCGTCATCCGATCTCTTTCGTTGCAAAGCCTAACTAGGCTATCCTACACCTACACCTAACCTACCTCCCTAACACCTAAGAATCCTTGCAACGAAAAAGATCGGACGATACCCCTGGGAGTGGGACTGTTCCCAGAGGATCCCGTTATCCGCCACCTACGGACGCGCCCGGTGGAAGTCCAGCAAAACTCCCCCACAGACGGAGCCCCCGGCCACGCAGAGTGCGCGCCGGGGGGCCCGCCCAGGTCCCTCGGGAGGTCCCGGGAACCTTTTTTTTTTTTTTTTTTTTTTTTTTTTTTCGGGTAGAGGGCCGAACCTCCTACGAGGTCCCCGCGCAAATGGGGCGCGCGGGGTATGTGAGACTCAACGATCTGCATGGTGTTGTGAGCAGACCGCGGGCCCAAGGATTTTAGAGCCCACCCACTAAACGACTCCTCTGCACTCTTACACCCGACGTCCGATCCCCTCCGAGGTCAGAACCCGGATGAGGTAGGGGGGCTACCGCGGTCAACACTACAACCAGACGGCGCGGCTCACCCCAAGGACGCCCAGCCGACGGAGCCTTCGAGGCGAATCGAAGGCTCTGAAACGTCGGCCGTCTCGGTACGGCAGCCCGTCGGGCCGCCCAGACGGTGCCGCTGGTGTCCCGGAATACCCCGCTGGACCAGAACCAGCCTGCCGGGTCGGGACGCGATACACCGTCGACCGGTCGCTCTATTCACTCCACGGCAGCGCGCTAGAGTGCTGGTAGCGCGCCGCGCGGCCTCACCCCCTCAGGTCGCCCCTTGACCTTCACCGGGGGGAGACCGCCACCTACAGGGGCCGGGACGTACGGGCGTATTCCCGCCTCCGGCCCCCGGCTCGACGGCGACGGATCGGTGCGGAAAGGGAAGAGCTCTCCCTCTCTCGCTCCGCCGCCTCCTTCTGCGAGATGGTGGACTCGCAGAAGTCGAGCATCGCCTTCCAGGACGCATCGCTGCCGAGCATCGTAGCCACGACGCGCGACAGCGAGAGGTCCTCTCCAATGACCGCGACGAGGGCAGCGCGTTGCTCGTCGAATCCAGAGCAACGCGCCAGCGTGTGTTCCGCTGTGTCATCCTCGTCGCGGTCCGCGCAGTGATGGCACTGCGCCGTCGGTTCCCTTCCGGCTATCTTGTGCAAGTACCGGCCAAAACAACCATGGCCGGTCAACATTTGCGTCAGCCGGAAGGTGAGGCATCCGCGGTCGCGGCCCACCCAGTCCGCGAGGACCGGACGGACCGCCTCGACGGTACGGAGGCCGGCCGACGGGTCCGCCAAGCGGCGAGACCACGCCTCCAGCACGGACCGCCGAGATTGGAGCCTCCGCGCTCGAACTACTCCTTCGCCGGGGCGCCCTTCCCCCCTAGAGCGGAGGTCGCTACGCCACCGGTAATCGGCAGCGAGCGCCTCCGCCTCCAGGTCCCAGGGTGGCGCCCCGGCGAGCAAGCACGCCGCCTCGAAGGAGACGGTGCGGTATCCTCGGATCGCCCTGACCGCGATCGCGCGCTGCGGACGTCGCAGCGCCGCGACGTTCTCGCGGGTCAGGGCGTGGCACCATACGGGAGCACCGTATAGTGCCATCGACCGCACCACCCCCATGTAGAGGCGGCGCGCCACCTGATCGGGACCCCCGACGTTTGGAAGGAGCCGGCTCAGAGAGCCGGCTGTCGCCATCAGCCGAGGGCCCAATTTTTCGAAGTGAGCGCGGAAGCTCCACCGACCGTCCAGTTCGAGGCCGAGGTACCGAAGACCGGTCACCCCGACCCCGACGCGGACGCCTCCGATCACGAGGTGGGCACCCAGAGGCGGCGCTCGTCCCGGCCCGTGAAACAACAGGGCCTGGGTTTTGTCGAGCGCCACCTCGAGTCCCAGCCGTCGGATCCTTGTGACGACGTGTGCCACGCCTGCGCACGCCAGACGGGCAGACTCCCGGTAGTCCCTCCCCGGAGCCACGACCAACGTGTCGTCGGCGTAACATATTACGCTCAGCCCGGGGAGGGGACCCCGAATGACGCCCCGCAGGACCCAGTCGTAGCCGATGTTCCACAGCAGGGGGCCCAGGACAGACCCCTGCGGAACACCGCGCTCGACGGGGAAGCGGAACATCGCCCCACCGTGTCCGATGCACTGGATCGACCTGCCCTCGAGGTAGGAGCCGATCAGTCGGCGGAGGTATGCGGGGACGCCGTGATACTCCAGCGCCCCCGCGATCACCGACCAGGGCAGGGTGTTGAAGGCGTTCCTTACATCTAAGGATAACGCCATCGCCACCCCGCCCCGGGATACGGCTTCGTCGGAGAGGGCCCGCACGCGCAGTATCGCGTCGATCGTCGAGCGGCCCTCTCTGAAGCCGTATTGTTCCGCCGAGAGATCGGGACCCGTCTCGGTCAGGTGCCGGACGATGCGGGCCGCGACGATCCTCTCGAGCATCTTGCCCGCTTCGTCCAGCAACACGATGGGGCGATAGCCCGCGGGTGAGTCCGCGGGGCGCCCGTCCTTCCGCAGAAGGACCAGTCTGCCCGTCTTCCATTTCGACGGGAACCGTCCCGACTCGAGGCACGCTTCGAAAAGCCCCCCGAGCCGGTCCCCTAGGGCCTCGAAGGCCAAGCTCCAGACCCGGCCGTGAACACCGTCAGGGCCGGGGGCCGCGTCCTTCGCTCTCATCCTGGACACGGCCGCATGGATCTCCGCCCCCGTGATAGGGGGAGGGGGCTCCTCGGCAGCGGGAACGCTGGGGCGACGCGGCGGCGTGCCCCACGTGGCGTCCATCTGGGGGGGCTCAAAGTCCCCCCCCGCTGCCGGCGGGAACAGTGCCGCAACAATTTCCCGCAGCTGCCGAGGCTGGAGCCGCTCGGTCACCGGGAGCGCCCACGGTTGCAGTTTCCTGCGAACCATCTTGTATGGGCGCCCCCAGGGATCTTCGTCGAGCGACTCCAGGAGAGTCTTCATGCTCTGCTTCTTGGCCTCGCCGATGGCCAGCTGCAGCGCCGTCTGCTTTTGACGACAGTCAGCGTGCAGCTGGGCCGCCGTCTCCGCGAACGCAGCGTCGCGACGACGGCGGCGGCGGTGGCGTGCGCTCCGGCGGCGCGCCCTCACGCACTCCTCGCGGAGTCTTGCGATCTCGGGCGACCACCAGAACGCACCCCCACGTGGTGCTCGGGGGCCGACCCGGGGCATGGCGGCATCACAAATGTTTGCCATGGTGCCCCGGAACCAGTCGACCTCCGCATCCACGTCCGCGAGCCGCGCGGGTTTTGGCGCCCACGCAGCAACAGCGGCCGCCTCCATCAGCAACTCCTTGTTCATCCGTTTCAAGGCCCACCTGGGGAACGAACGGGGCGCACCTTGCGGGAGCTCCTCCTCGCCGCGGGCGCCCGCGGCTGACGACGACGACAAGGAGGAGGCGGAGAGCTCGAATCGGACGTATCTGTGGTCCGAGAGCGTCTCCGCCCCCTCGAGTACGCGCCAGCCGCGGGTGCGGCGCACGGCGGACGGGGACGCGAACGTCACGTCCACGTGAGATTCCCCGTTCCACCGCACGCAAGTCGCGACCGTGCCTCTGTTTAGGAGACAGAGGCCGGTCGCGATCGCCCACTCCGAAAGGGCCTCGCCTCGCGCATCCGTGCGGGGGGAACCCCAAGCCGTGCACTTGGCATTGAAGTCCCCCGCGACGATGACAGGGCGGGACCCGAGGCGGTGTAAAAGCGCCTCGAGCCCGCCCAGAAACCGCTCGAACTCGGCGAGGCTCCTGTTCGGAGAAAAGTACGCCCCGATCACGACGGTCCCGTCGATCCTAGCCGCGACGTACCCGGGTCCCCTGGCCACCATATCCAAGGGGGGTAACGCCGCGGACTGTCTCAGTACGATGGCCACGGAGCCGTCGACGTCCCCGATCCAGCAGTCCTGGTCAGTGGGGACGAAGTACGGCTCCGCGGCGACAGCGACGTCGATTGACCACTCCGCCATGGTGTGGACGAGGAGATCCTGTGCCCTGGCGGAGTGGTTCAAATTACTTTGAAGGAAGCGATGGACACAACCCATTACGGGGCTACGTCCATCGCTCCCTCGTCTGTCCCGCCCTGCGGCTCGACAACAGCCGCGGCGGGAACTGACTCGCCGGCTGCCCTTGTTGCAGCCGGCTTCTTTTTCTTTCCGCCCCTCCTCGTTTTTGTAGAGGAGGGGGCGGACTTGCACGCCGGGCCCCCGGCCCGGTGGTCGGCCTTCCTTTTAGCCGCGTCGCACAAGACGCAGTGCGGCGCGGCTGCGGTGCAGGAGGCTGCCTTGTGCCCCGGTTGGCCGCAGCGGAAGCACAGGTTGCTGCGGTCCACTGTCGAGGGGCACTTGGCGAGGCCGTGGCCGGTGCCGAAGCACCGAAGACAGCGCCACGGCCTGCTCTCCTGCAGTTGCACGTGGGCCACAACCCAGCCCACGCGCAGCCATCCTGGGCTATCTGAAGGCCGACCCTGTGGAGGGGTGGCCAGGAGGTTCGCCGTTGCGATGGGGAAACGCGCCCACGCCGTCCGGGTACCGGAGTAGGTTGCCCGGAGCTCCCCGACTTTGACGTCGGCGAGGGCGCAGTTGCCCTGCGACGCGATGGCCGCGGCGACCTCCTCCTTCGTGGCGCACTCGTCGAGGCCCGTGATTTTGACTTCTCCCATCTTCACGGGCCGGGCGATGCGCACCACCTCGGGGTCCGGCAGGATCTCCCTCAGCCGGGCCGCCAATTTTTCGGCCGCGGCGTTTGTGTTGGGGCCGGGGCACTCTATAAGACGAGCCCCGTTGGCCGTCTGCCGGACCTTGATGCCCCCCTCCACGCCGAGGGCGTCCACATTCACGCCGCCGCGCGCCTGGGTCATCACCTCGTGGTAGGTCATGCCCTTTTCTTTGCCGGCCTGCAGCAGCTCCACTACCACTGCAGCCGACCGCGGGGCGCGCGGCTTTCTGCGTGCTCCTCTCCTTCCTTTTTGGCCCCTCGGCTCAGCTCGACCCTCTTGGCGGGGAGCGGTGGCCGCAGGGGCGGGCTTGGGACGCGGCGCAGCAGGCGCCGCCACTTTCCTAGGCCCACGCCGCACTACCGTCGTCCAGGCCTCTTCCATATTGGCCGGGGCAGGGGGCAGTGGGCGGGGCTGGGGGGTCGGGGCCGGTTTGGCGGCGTTGACGCCCCCCTTCTTCTTATTTCGGCTCCTGCCGGGCCCCGCCTTCGCAGGCTGGGACGGGGCAGGAGCATTCTTCTTAGTCTTCCGCTGGCCGGTGACTGGTGCTCCTGAGGGGGCGGGTTTTGGTGCCCCCGTATTTTGTTGGTTCCGCGGGTCCGTTGGTCCAGGCTTGGCCGGAACAGCAGCCGAGGCGACCGGGCGTGCCGCAGGTGTCGCGCCCTTTGTAGGGCCGCCATAAGTTCTGACGGCCACTGTTTTCCGGGGCGCTGGCACGGGCGCACTGCCTTTCGCCTCATGGGCGAGGGGCGGCCTCGCACGCTCCACCCTGGAGCTGCGTGCTTCCTGTATGAGGAGCTGCCGCCTCAGCTCCTCGACCTCAGTGAGGCCTTCTGCTTCGGGCGGAGGAAGGACAGGGGCCGAGCTGCGTTGCCGCTCGATGAGATCGGCAACCATTGTTCGCAGCTCGGCCATGTCGACGCGGAACTGTCCGTTCTCCGCCCGAAGTCGGCCATTTTCCTCCGCCAGTTGCTCAAGGCGGGCGTGCTGCAGGGCTATTTCCTGCCGCAGGCCTGCCGTCTCTGTGGTTGTGGTGCGGTCCACAACGTCCTGCAGCCGTTCCTCGAGTGTGGCGGCCGCCGATTTCATGGCCGACACTTCTGAGCCCTTGAGGCCTCCAGTGGATTTAGCCGCAATGGTCGCGACTATCTTCCCGACTATTTTACAAGCTCGGAGGGGGTCAGAGGGACCCACCTCCGTCAGGGATCGCTGTAGGCGCTCAACCTCTTCTATTTTCCTATTTTTATTTTTCGCCTCACGGCAGGCGGCCCTGAACTGCGCCGAGGAGGCAGCGTCCAGTCCGCAAGACGACGGCTTCTCAAAATCAGTGGCGGGCGGCGCCGCAGCAGCCGCCGGCCCTTCCGCCAACGCCATGTATTTGGCGCTGGCAGGCTCTCCTTCCGATGAATCGGACGGAGCGGAGGACGCCGGCCGACGAGCCGACTTCCGCTTCCGCCGAGTCCGCTGCCGATCGCATTCGGCAAACAGCGCTGGCGTCTCCCGCCCACTAGACGCGTCGCCCCTTACGGAGCTCCGCGCCGAGTACAGCGAGATTAAGCTCTCGCAGCGCTCTATGACTACGGTTGGGACTCTGTCCCTTACGCGACCCGTGTTGTCGCCCCCTTCCGCGTGACAGTGTGTGCCCCCCCCAGAAACGGTGGGGCAGCGTGCGGCCGATTGCTCGACCGCACGGAGGGATTCTCCCCCCGCGGAGCGGGAGGTACCCTCCTGGGGTAATACTTTTCGCACAGATGTCATTATACATTTTTTTCCTTTTTTATTAACCAGGGGTCGGTCCCCTGGGGTCTGGTTGGTACCCTCGGGACTGGACTCCCTCCAGCCATTCATCCCATCGCCGGGCACCAGAGCTTAGGATTGGGGCATTTTTTAAAGAGGTTTACGTCCTCGCGGCCCCGTGCCTCGCGGCAGCGGCCCCCGTCCCCCACGCGGTGAGGATTACGGGTTGGCCGGCGGCCCGCCGAGTGCAACGAGCAACACGACAGACCACCGCCCGACGCTCAAAAGAGCAACAACGACGAAGCCACGCCGGTATACCGGTACCCCCCTCTGGAGGGCGTGCCCCTGTAGCCGAAGCCGGGGACATGGCGACCAGCGGCCGGAAGATGCGTAAACAACGCCGGCTCACTTCTCCATCGAAGGGCAGGCCAAAAGTGGCCCACCACCACCCGTGGGTTACGTCCGAAACGGGTCGGACGCGACCCGAAGAAAAACAAAAAAGGGGGAAGAAAGGGGAAAAGAGAGGGAGCCCGGGCGTCTCCAGGAGGAACACCCTTCACCGAGTGAAGGGCGTGGAGAGCCCGCAACTCCCCCTGCTGGTTTTGGTCCGCGTCATCCGATCTCTTTCGTTGCAAAGCCTAACTAGGCTATCCTACACCTACACCTAAGCTACCTCCCTAACACCTAAGAATCCTTGCAACGAAAAAGATCGGACGATACCCCTGGGAGTGGGACTGTTCCCAGAGGATCCCGTTATCCGCCACCTACGGACGCGCCCGGTGGAAGTCCAGCAAAACTCCCCCACAGACGGAGCCCCCGGCCACGCAGAGTGCGCGCCGGGGGGCCCGCCCAGGTCCCTCGGGAGGTCCCGGGAACCTAACCTAACCTTTTTTTTTTTTTTTTTTTTTTTTTTTGGTATCGATGGGGAATCCCAGTCTTTACGGATACCCGGCCGACGGGGGTCGGACCGGGTTATGTCGGACTCCGCGCCTCCGGTGGAACAAAGAGGAAGAAGTCGCGAACCGAGGTCCGCGCCCTCGACCAATTAGTCCACGGAGACTACGCCTTGAGAAAGGCGCGCTGGGCTAAGTTCAGCTCGCGCCGAACCCGCCCAGCTTAACGACTACCGACTAAAACCCAACGAGCTCCTTCCTTTCCGGCATAGGGGGAACCCACGATACCGCAGGGAAACGCGCCCCGCAGGCCCCCACACCGGCTCCCAGCCTGACGAACGGCGGGATCAACGTCGGCCATTGCTGACCGCAACTTCTTCGTGAGGTAGGCACCGGAGCCACAGCTCCCTATACCCTCACCACCACAACTGGACTATCGTGTCGAGCATCAGGCGCCCCCGCGCCCGACGCCCGACGGTCCCTACGGGAGCTGAGCGGGGGCCCTTCGCCCGCGCCGCCCACCCCGTCTCTTTCGCCTGAGTGCAACTGAGTTTGGGTCGCACTCTCTGTCTCGCTCCTCCGTTTCGCGGAGCGTCATGACCAGGTCCGCATAGTCGGCCATCGCTCTCCAGCAACGCTCGTCCTCGACCATGCGGGACACTACGACCGGCAAACTTAAGTCTGCCCCGAGCACCGCGACGAGTGACTGCCGCGGATACTCCCACCTCGGGCACGCTTCGAGGGCGTGCTGCGCGTCGTCGTCTGGATGCCCGCATTGGTGGCATCCGGGATGCGGCTCTCTCCCGACCCGCCACAAGTACCTCCCGAAGCAGCCATGCCCCGAGAGGACCTGCGTGAGCCGGAGAACCTAACCTTTTTTTTTTTTTTTTTTTTTTTTTTCGGGTAGAGGGCCGAACCTCCTACGAGGTCCCCGCGCAAAAGGGGCGCGCGGGGTATGTGAGACTCAACGATCTGCATGGTGTTGTGAGCAGACCGCGGGCCCAAGGATTTTAGAGCCCACCCACTAAACGACTCCCCTGCACTCTTACACCCGACGTCCGATCCCCTCCGAGGTCAGAACCCGGATGAGGTAGGGGGGCTACCGCGGTCAACACTACAACCAGACGGCGCGGCTCACCCCAAGGACGCCCAGCCGACGGAGCCTTCGAGGCGAATCGAAGGCTCTGAAACGTCGGACGTCTCGGTACGGCAGCCCGTCGGGCCGCCCAGACGGTGCCGCTGGTGTCCCGGAATACCCCGCTGGACCAGAACCAGCCTGCCGGGTCGGGACGCGATACACCGTCGACCGGTCGCTCTATTCACTCCACGGCAGCGCGCTAGAGTGCTGGTAGCGCGCCGCGCGGCCTCACCCCCTCAGGTCGCCCCTTGACCTTCACCGGGGGGAGGCCGCCACCTACAGGGGCCGGGACGTACGGGCGTATTCCCGCCTCCGGCCCCCGGCTCGACGGCGACGGATCGGTGCGGAAAGGGAAGAGCTCTCCCTCTCTCGCTCCGCCGCCTCCTTCTGCGATATGGTGGACTCGCAGAAGTCGAGCATCGCCTTCCAGGACGCGTCGCTGCCGAGCATCGTAGCCACGACGCGCGGCAGCGAGAGGTCCTCTCCAATGACCGCGACGAGGGCGGCGCGTTGCTCGTCGAATCCAGAGCAACGCGCCAGCGTGTGTTCCGCTGTGTCTTCCTCGTCGCGGTCCGCGCAGTGGTGGCACTGCGCCGTCGGTTCCCTTCCGGCTATCTTAAAGAGGTACCGGCCAAAACACCCATGGCCGGTCAACATCTGCGTCAGCCGGAAGGTGAGGCATCCGCGGTCGCGGCCCACCCAGTCCGCGAGGACCGGACGGACCGCCTCGACGGTACGGAGGCCGGCCGACGGGTCCGCCAAGCGGCGAGACCACGCCTCCAGCACGGACCGCCGAGATTGGAGCCTCCGCGCTCGAACTACTCCTTCGCCGGGGCGCCTTTCCCCCCTAGAGCGGAGGTCGCTACGCCACCGGTAATCGGCAGCGAGCGCCTCCGCCTCCAGGTCCCAGGGTGGCGCCCCGGCGAGCAAGCACGCCGCCTCGAAGGAGACGGTGCGGTATCCTCGGATCGCCCTGACCGCGATCGCGCGCTGCGGACGTCGCAGCGCCGCGACGTTCTGGCGGGTCAGGGCGTGGCACCATACGGGCGCGCCGTATAGTGCCATCGACCGCACCACCCCCATGTAGAGGCGGCGCGCCACCTGATCGGGACCCCCGACGTTTGGAAGGAGCCGGCTCAAAGAGCCAAGCCGGAGAACCTAACCTAACCTAACCTTTTTTTTTTTTTTTTTTTTTTTTTTTTTTTTTTTTTTTTTTTTTTTTTTTTTTTTTTTTTTTTTTTTTTTTGGTATCGATGGGGAATCCCAGTCTTTACGGATACCCGGCCGACGGGGGTCGGACCGGGTTATGTCGGACTCCGCGCCTCCGGTGGAAGAAAGAGGAAGAAGTCGCGAACCTAGGTCCGCGCCCTCGACCAATTAGTCCACGGAGACTACGCCTTGAGAAAGGCGCGCTGGGCTAAGTTCAGCTCGCGCCGAACCCGCCCAGCTTAACGACTACCGACTAAAACCCAACGAGCTCCTTTCTTTCCGGCATAGGGGGAACCTACGATACCGCAGGGAAACGCGCCCCGCAGGCCCCCCACACCGGCTCCCAGCCTGACGAACGGCGGGATCAACGTCGGCCATTGCTGACCGCAACTTCTTCGTGAGGTAGGCACCGGAGCCACAGCGCCCTATACCCTCACCACCACCTCTGGACTATCGTGTCGAGCATCAGGCACCCCCGCGCCCGACGCCCGACGGTCCCTACGGGAGCTGAGCGGGGGCCCTTCGCCCACGCCGCCCACCCCGTCTCTTTCGCCTGAGTGCAACTGAGTTCGGGTCGCACTCTCTTTCTCGCTCCTCCGTTTCGCGGAGCGTCATGACCAGGTCCGCATAGTCGGCCATCGCTCTCCAGCAACGCTCGTCCTCGACCATGCGGGACACTACGACCGGCAAACTTAAGTCTGCCCCGAGCACCGCGACGAGTGACTGCCGCGGATACTCCCACCTCGGGCACGCTTCGAGGGCGTGCTGCGCGTCGTCGTCTGGATGCCCGCATTGGTGGCATCCGGGATGCGGCTCTCTCCCGACCCGCCACAAGTACCTCCCGAAGCAGCCATGCCCCGAGAGGACCTGCGTGAGCCGGAAATCGAGCACGCCGTGACGCCTGTCAATCCAGGCCTCCAACACGGGCACCAGGGCTGCGAGGGTGCGCCGCCGGGTTCGAGAACCACGGTGGATCTCCTCTGCAGCCAGCCTCTCTTTCCACTTCAACGTTGCCACGCGACGCGCAGCACGCCTCCATCGGGCGATGACAGACAAACGGGGCACACTTCCCCGACCCAAAGATTGCGCCCTGCGCCGGTACACCGCGGCCAGGACCTCGGCCTCGTACTCCCACGGAAGGGAACCGGCGAGGGCGCAAGCGACCTCCGTCGAGATGGTGCGGTAGCCCCGCACGACCCTTACCGCCAGCACCCTCTGAACCCTCTGCAAGAGGGCCGCGTTGCGAGCGGAGAGCGTGGGCGACCAGACGGGAGCGCCGTACAGGGCCATGCTCCGCACCACTCCCAGGTAAAGACGCCGGACCGACTTTCCTCCTCCTCCAATGTTCGGGAGCAAGCGGGCTAAGGCACCCGCCGCCCCGAGCAATTTCGGGACCAGTACATCAAAATGCCGGTCAAAACTCCACCTGCTGTCCAGCACGAGCCCCAGATATTTAAGTTGGGACCGGACAGCGATCGCAGTCCCTCCAATGGTTATACTCGCGCCGGGAGGAGGCCCCTTCCGAGCCGGGTGAAAACACACGGCCTCGGACTTGTGCAGGGCGACCTCCAGGCCGAGCTTCCTTATTCTGGCTACGACTGTTGCCACCGCAGCCGCAGCCAGAATCGACGCCGAACGGTAGTCGTCTCCGCGTGCCGTCACCAGCGTGTCGTCGGCGTAGCAGATGACCTGCACGCCACGCAGGTTAGCCCCGCGGAGGACCCAGTCAAACCCGACGTCCCACAGGAGCGGACCCAGAACCGACCCCTGCGGGACACCACACGAGACCGCTTTGTGTCCCCACCCCCTCCGTTCGGGGAAGACCACAGCCCGCCCTGCGAGGTAATCCTCGATCAGGTTCCGGAGACCGGTGGGGACGCGGTGAAACCTTAACGACTCCAACCTAACCTAACCTAACCTAACCTAACCTAACCTAACCTAACCTAACCTAACCTAACCTAACCGGTCAAATGTTATGATTGGACTGCATATATTATAAGCTAAATTTTTAAATATTTTTGACACAGACCCCCCTTTACAGGATCTGACAAAACATATTGGGCTCTGCAGTAGCAATATTTTATTTATTTAGCTGTTTCCCATCTGATCTGTTATTCTGAAACAAATTCTGACCGCATCCCCCGCGTGATACTGCACGACAATTGTAGGTTGTACTGACAACCATTCATTTTGTGTGTAGTCCGCGAGGCATGTGGAGCTGAGTATAATTCTATAGTAAATTTTTTGCATATTTTGACATTGACAAACTTGTCAAATTTTTTTACTGACACAAAATTGACTTTGCTGCGCAATTATTTTGACATAATATTGTTGGACTCTGTACACCCACAATATAATTATACTAACTATCATTTGATGAAAAACTTTTTTGAATGAAAAATTATTTGATCTGTGCAAAATTGTCTTTCAACATAGAATTTTGGTTCTAGGGATTCTTGCCGTGATATTGTATTCCAATATCACTCAAAAATTCCTCTTGCTGAATCTGAAATAGCTTACTGGAAAGTTGATTTGACCTAAGTTGTATATTTTAAAGTGCCTCTATACAGCACTGAGTTAGTTTTAAGACAACCCGCGGCTCCTCTTACTTCAGCGATGAGTCATCCCGAGGGTCATGGACCAAAAACCACAGCCAGAGCTTCCACAGTCTCTCCTAAACCCAAACCGAAACAAGGCGACGCGAAAAAGTTTTCGGTGCCCCCCCAAACGATTTCGGTTAGGAGGAGCATCGGGGAATGGGAGAAGGCTTCATATACATGCAAATTGGACGAAGCAACAGCATGCGCGGGCAGAGCAAAACAACAGCTCAACGCCGCACGCAACTTGAAAGGGGAGTTAAAAATTGAAGCCTTTAAAATGCTGGATAGGTTACTCGAAATTGTGAAAAAGTTGGAAATGCCCTCGAAAACAAAGGTAGAGAAGGAGGTCATGAAGCAGATGTACCGCGAAAATAGCAAGACAGAAATGGGCACGAGCAACCTGAAAAATATTATTGAGGAGCATAGTAAGGTTTTGGGAGAGACTGTGAAAGAAATGGACCGACTACGCACGGTTATTAGGAGACACGAGGAGAAAATGGATGACACGGCACAAAACGCCGAAAAACGAGATGGGGGACATAGCGGTGGAGAGTTTCTGGCGGAAATCCGTGAGCTCAAGCGACTCACACAAGAGACCCGGGTACGGACCGACGAGGCGCAGGGGGTAATTCCCTCGTACGCGGAGGTCCTGTCTCGGCCACCAGCCGCTAGAGTGGACAAGCCGAAGTTCTCCGTCATCGTGGGTTCAAAAAACGTCATCGATACTAGTGCTGATGTCATAGAAAAGCTGAGAGGGGCGTTAGATGCACGGCGCAGCGGTCTAAAGATAGAGCGTCTCCGTAGGGTACGCGATGCGAAGGTGGTTTTGAGCTGCGCGAGTAAAGAGGAGATGGAAAAGTTGTCCGAGCAGCTAAAGAACGATAAGAACCTTACTGCCGAGGTGGCTAAGAACAAAAAGCCACTCGTCGTGCTTAAAAATCTCATGGCGTACAATACGGATGACGACATCCGAACGGCACTCGCTGAGCAAAACCGGCACCTGCTGGAGGATCTTTCAGCCGACGAAACCGCCGTGGAGGTAAGGTACCGGAGGAGGGCGAGGAATCAACAGGAGTGCCACGCCGTCCTCCAGGTATCGCCCGAATTATGGCAAAGGCTAACGTCGGCTGGAAGAGTATACATTGACCTCCAGCATGTGAGGGTGCAGGACCAGTCACCACTGGTGCAGTGCACCAGATGCCTGGCGTACGGCCACGGCCGGAAGCAGTGCGCGGACGATGTGGATCTCTGCAATTACTGTGGCGGTCCGCATCTCAAAAGTTCGTGCACGCAACTGGCGGCCGCCCAGGCACCGAAGTGTATTAACTGCACCAGGGCCAAGCTGACTGAAACTGCCCATACGGCATTTGGTGACTGCTGCCCTGTTAGGAGAAAGTGGGATGCGCTGGCCAGGGCGGCAATAGCCTATGGCTAGGGCTGCTCTGGCTGGTGGCCCGCCGGACCCGATAGTGTGGCGGTCCGAAACGTCGTTAAGCCTACTCGGCTCGAACTTTTGAACCTCGGGGTTACTCACGGCTGAAAAATATAAATAAAAATAAAATAAGATGAGTTTTGTAAACTCCATAGGATGGTTGATGACCATAGAATTTTGATGTAAAATCTATTTAGTTATTAAGTAAAACCCTCTGGAGTTTACAAAATGTATTTTCTTTTAAGAACATCTATGTAAAATAACTATACAATAATTATGAAAACTGTAAATAGTAAATAGAAGAAGAATAAAAGCGTAATTTAGAAGTAATGGAAAGGAAATAGTAAGACATTAATACGATGTAAAAGATATACAATAAGTAGAATATAAAATAATGATGAAAATAGGTTAAAAATATTAGCTAGAATTAGATAAGTATAAAAAAGTTAGAAAAAGTTAAAATAGGTATATAATTACTGGTATAACTGTTATACTAGGTTATATGGTATTGTAGAAATTTATACAAAATAAATAAAAAATTCCTGGTTCCGTTATTAATCCTACAATAAATAAACAAGGGCTCTGATTATGTCAGAGGAGTATTCGCGGGCCGGGCCTAAAGCGCCCGGAAAAAAAAAAAAAAAAAAAAAAAAAAAAAAAAAAACCTAACCTAACCTAACCTAACCTAACCTCGAACCTAACCTAACCTCGAACCTAACCTAACCTCGAACCTAACCTAACCTCGAACCTAACCTAACCTCGAACCTAACCTAACCTCGAACCTAACCTAACCTCGAACCTAACCTAACCTCGAACCTAACCTAACCTCGAACCTAACCTAACCTCGAACCTAACCTAACCTCGAACCTAACCTAACCTCGAACCTAACCTAACCTCGAACCTAACCTAACCTCGAACCTTTTTTTTTTTTTTTTTTTTTTTTCCGGGCCGGGGGCCGAACCTCCTACGAGGTCCCCGCGCCTAGGGGGCGCGCGGGGTATGTGAGACTCAACGATCTGCAGGTGTTGAGAGCAGATCGCGGGCCCAAGGATTTTAGGGCCCGCCCACTAAACGACTCCCCTGCACTCTTACACCCGACGTCCGATCTCCGTCCGGGGTCAGAACCTGGACAGAGTAGGGGGGTTCCCGCGGTCAACACTACAACCAGACACGCGGCGCCACCCCGAGGACGCCCGACCGACGGGTCGTCGAGGCGATAGTCGACAACCAACGACGTCGGTCTCCGCGGTACGGCGGCCCTACCAGGCCGCCCGGGCGGTGCCGCTGCTGTTCCGGGATACCCCGCTGCGCCAGAACCAGCCTGCCAGGTCGGAACGCGATACACCGCCGACCGGGAACCTAACCTCAAACCTAACCTAACCTCAAACCTAACCTATACTACAGATTCTCACACTTTTAGCAACTTAAGAACAGTTTTACGGGAGCAAGAGTTACGCCCTCTATCGCCGAATAGCTGAAATGAATATCAAAAGAAAATCGAGAACGCTCGAGAAGTGCAACGCGATGGCGTATAAATGTATTATGAAATGGCATAAACGCATACCGAAGCGACTGGCCTTACCGAGAATGTTCTCGATAATCGTAGTTTTCGTATCGACTATATAAGCTTAAATGATAAGAATTTAGTTAGTAATCGGATGTACTCGAAGCAATACAGCGAACGGAACGAAAAAAAAAAAAAAGTGTGCAATTCACACGTGGTAGAAGTGAAACCTTCCAAAATTAAAATACAATTATCTGAGTATTTTCTGACTGACGCGAGGGAACTGGGATCTATAAATCCAGGATCCTAACTTCTGAATCACCGTATATTACCAAAAAGATACGTATAACTTTGTAATTTAATATTTCATCGCAGAACATTCATGTTAATTACCCTCCGTTAATTTTATAATCCTAATAATTGTAACAATCTAGTTTAAGTAACTTAAGTTTTCTTTTTATATTTTTGCTTCTTTTAGTTGTATACGTGTGCGTTTTAATTTAATATAATATGTCATTGTGTGTGACTGCATTTCATCTTTTATTTTAAAAGGCGCCCTGAGTAAATTTCTATAGATCTCATTCTGTCCACTGCGGCTGCCGTTGGGTGTAACAATTACCGTTACAATACACAAACAAAACCCTCGGCATTTCTTAAATCTGAGTCCTGCCCTGTTCTGTTGATTGCTCCGTCTCGAAGCGCGTTCTAACAAATTCGGGTTTCTTGAGGTTAACGGTTCGCGGTTTTAATTTAACATTTACCAAAGTATTGTTAACGACATCCCGATGTATATTCACGTTACCATAAACAAACATTCCCTAAGGCTGAATACATTTCGGTTACCAATACGTCCTTGGCATTCAATATACCACGATCTCCAGATTTTCAAAAAATATACTTACAGATGAACGCCCGATTAATCGCCGGTCGTTACTGTCCAGTGCGTTCTGTTCTGATACTATCTACCTTAGGACTATGTTAAATAGTGATGTCACTCGAATCATGCTTCCGCCTGATAAATGGCTTTTTAAAACCTTAATTTTGCGACTACTGGCACAAGTATTAGGCGAATCTAGCAAGGTACTCGTAGGTCTTCGACTCACAAAAACATCTGCGTCAATTAAGTTGTTCACAATCTGAGTTTACAACTTTACCTCTCCGTACATCTACGAAAGCAATTAATCAACCCTAAGTTAGATACTTAATGGGTTTGTCAGTTATTTTAAGTAATCATCAAGTCTGGTTTTTTTTGGCGCCTGTAATGCGTGATGGTTGGGGAGTGATAGGAGGCATGCGGGGTGGCCGGGGAGGGAGGAAGCACGCCTTCGGTAAGCTCCACTTTGTAATATCTGCCTTCTCAAACATTTTAATATTGTTGACACAGATACTCATTAAGCGATACTTAATGATTAACGTGAAGCGTTGTCGTCGCTCCTCTTATAGTGTTATAATCACTTTCACAATCTGGGCTTATTAATGATAATCTTCTTATAAATTTACTATTTCGTAATAATAATAAAATAAAATAAAAGTGTTGTATTTTATTTTTAATTTTTTCCCAGCTCACAGTCGTCTGTTGCTGGACATAGACCTCCCCCAAAGTTCGCCACGACCACCATTAACGACTGTGGAGTTACGTCACTTGCGGGTGACGTTGCGAAGTGCTCCAAAAAAAAACTGTTTAGAACGGCAGTCACTTCTTGTTATTATTACAATATAAATGAGCGTGGGATGGTGTAGTAGAATGACAATATTTGGCTAAGTATTTCACAAATAATATTATCTCTTTTCTTTTCGCGTAACGTCTAACATCCCACTAGTCTTGACAACCTCTTGCCTTATGACACTGACATAGTACGTACATATTTGAAACAGAGGACATCTCCCGGGTGTATTGTACACATACACTTCGGCACCTGCATCATAATAATATGATGTGTACATTCAGTTCAATTCAATTCAGAACGTGAGATTCATAGAGAATATTTATAATAGTTGTTTAAGGTGTTCAATTGTTGTTTTTTTATACTAATGATCAAAATTAAAGTGTTTTCCTTTCTCGAGGAAATCAGTCAAAGGCTTTGCAATAGTACAATAACTTTGTATAAGTTTTCTGGATTATCCAGTTAAGCCCGAACGATTGTACATTTATAAGTGTAAAAATTCATATAAAATTCATTGGTAGTTTTTCTTTTTTTAAATTCTTATTTCTCATTTTCTTACAATGTATTCTAAATAATTTATTTCTTACTGCATAAACAGACATTTATCCTAGTTGAATTCTGTACCATATTCTTGGAACCTCTGGGTCTGCGGAGGGACTTCAATTCCCTCTGTATTTTGTACCGTATGTTCCATGGGGAGTGCTCTGAGGAATTGTTCGAGATGATACCGGCATCTCGTTTTTACCATCGCACCGCCCGTCAGCGGAGTAGAGTTCATCCATACTACCTGGAGCCACTGCGGTCATCCACAGTGCGTTTCCAGAGGTCTTTTTTGCCACGTACCATCCGGCTATGGAATGAGCTCCTCTCCACGGTGTTCCCCGAGCGCTATGACATGTCCTTCTTCAAACGAGGCTTGTGGAGAGTATTAAGCGGTAGGCAGCGGCTTGGCTCTGCCCCTGGCATTGCTGAAGTCCATGGGCGACGGTAACCACTCACCATCAGGTGGGCCGTACGCCCGTCTGCCTACAAAGGCAATAAAAAAAAATATATATATATTCTTCAACTATTTGAAGCATCTTTTGTATTTTACTCAGTCTGAATTAAATGGTAGAATCAGATCATCAGATCAATGACATTTACAAGGTCCCATGTTACCCACTTTATAGGCCTAAAGACATTAAAAAGGGCGGTCAATTTGATCCTCTGTTATTTGTAAAGGAAACCTTTTTTTTTTTTTTTTTTTTTCGGGTAGAGGGCCGAACCTCCTACGAGGTCCCGCGCAAAAGGGGCGCGCGGGGTATGTGAGACTCAACGATCTGCATGGTGTTGTGAGCAGACCGCGGGCCCAAGGATTTTAGGACCCACCCACTAAACGACTCCCCTGCACTCTTACACCCGACGTCCGATCCCCTCCGAGGTCAGAACCCGGATGAGGTAGGGGGGCTACCGCGGTCAACACTACAACCAGACGGCGCGGCTCACCCCAAGGACGCCCAGCCGACGGAGCCTTCGAGGCGAATCGAAGGCTCTGAAACGTCGGCCGTCTCGGTACGGCAGCCCGTCGGGCCGCCCAGACGGTGCCGCTGGTGTCCCGGAATACCCCGCTGGACCAGAACCAGCCTGCCGGGTCGGGACGCGATACACCGTCGACCGGTCGCTCTAATCACTCCACGGCGGCGCGCTAGAGTGCTGGTAGCGCGCCGCGCGGCCTCACCCCCTCAGGTCGCCCCTTGACCTTCACCGGGGGGAGGCCGCCACCTACAGGGGCCGGGACGTACGGGCGTATTCCCGCCTCCGGCCCCCGGCTCGACGGCGACGGATCGGTGCGGAAAGGGAAGAGCTCTCCCTCTCTCGCTCCGCCGCCTCCTTCTGCGATATGGTGGACTCGCAGAAGTCGAGCATCGCCTTCCAGGACGCGTCGCTGCCGAGCATCGTAGCCACGACGCGCGGCAGCGAGAGGTCCTCTCCAATGACCGCGACGAGGGCGGCGCGTTGCTCGTCGAATCCAGAGCAACGCGCCAGCGTGTGTTCCGCTGTGTCTTCCTCGTCGCGGTCCGCGCAGTGGTGGCACTGCGCCGTCGGTTCCCTTCCGGCTATCTTAAAGAGGTACCGGCCAAAACACCCATGGCCGGTCAACATCTGCGTCAGCCGGAAGGTGAGGCATCCGCGGTCGCGGCCCACCCAGTCCGCGAGGACCGGACGGACCGCCTCGACGGTACGGAGGCCGGCCGACGGGTCCGCCAAGCGGCGAGACCACGCCTCCAGCACGGACCGCCGAGATTGGAGCCTCCGCGCTCGAACTACTCCTTCGCCGGGGCGCCCTTCCCCCCTAGAGCGGAGGTCGCTACGCCACCTGTAATCGGCAGCGAGCGCCTCCGCCTCCAGGTCCCAGGGTGGCGCCCCGGCGAGCAAGCACGCCGCCTCGAAGGAGACGGTGCGGTATCCTCGGATCGCCCTGACCGCGATCGCGCGCTGCGGACGTCGCAGCGCCGCGACGTTCTCGCGGGTCAGGGCGTGGCACCATACGGGAGCGCCGTATAGTGCCATAGACCGCACCACCCCCATGTAGAGGCGGCGCGCCACCTGATCGGGACCCCCGACGTTTGGAAGCAGCCGGCTCAAAGAGCCGGCCGTTGCCATCAGCCGAGGGCCCAACTTCTCAAAGTGAGCGCGGAAGTTCCACCGACCGTCCAGTTCGAGGCCGAGGTACCGAAGACCGGTCACCCCGACCCCGACGCGGACGCCTCCGATCACGAGGTGGGCACCCACAGGCGGCGCTCGTCCCGGCCCGTGAAACATCAGGGCCTGGGTTTTGTCGAGCGCCACCTCGAGCCCCAACCGTCGGATCCTGGTGACGACGTGTGCCACGCCTGCGCACGCCAGACGGGCAGACTCCCGGTAGTCCCTCCCCGGAGCTACGACCAACGTGTCGTCAGCGTAACAAATTACGCTGAGCCCGGGGAGGGGTCCCCGAATGACGCCCCGCAGGACCCAGTCGTAGCCGATGTTCCACAGCAGGGGGCCCAGGACGGACCCCTGCGGAACACCGCGCTCGACGGGGAAGCGGTACATCACTCCACCGTGTCCGATGCACTGGATCGACCTGCCCTCGAGATAGGAGCCGATCAGTCGGCGGAGGTATGCGGGGACGCCGTGATACTCCAGCGCCCCCGCGATCACCGACCAGGGCAGGGTGTTGAAGGCGTTCCTTACATCTAAGGATAACGCCATCGCCACCCCGCCCCGGGATACGGCTTCGTCGGAGAGGGCCCGCACGCGCAGAATTGCGTCGATAGTCGAGCGGCCCTCTCTGAAGCCGTATTGCTCCGCCGAAAGATCGGGACCCGTCTCGGTCAGGTGCCGGACGATGCGGGCCGCGACGATCCTCTCGAGCATCTTGCCCGCCTCGTCCAGCAACACGATGGGGCGATAGCCCGCGGGTGAGTCCGCGGGGCGCCCGTCCTTCCGCAGAAGGACCAGTCTGCCCGTCTTCCATTTCGACGGGAACCGTCCCGACTCGAGGCACGCTTCGAAAAGCCCCCCGAGCCGGTCCCCTAGGGCCTCGAAGGCCAAGCTCCAGACCCGGCCGTGAACGCCGTCAGGGCCGGGGGCCGCGTCCTTCGCTCTCATTCTGGACACGGCCGCATGGATCTCCGCCCCCGTGATAGGGGGAGGGGGCTCCTCGGCAGCGGGAACGCTGGGGCGACGCGGAGGCGTGCCCCACGTGGCGTCCATCTGGGGGGGCTCAAAGTCCCCCCCCGCTGCCGGCGGGAAGAGTGCCGTAACAATTTCCCGCAGCTGCCGAGGCTGGAGCCGCTCGGTCACCGGGAGCGCCCACGGCTGCAGTTTCCTGCGAACCATCTTGTATGGGCGCCCCCAGGGATCTTCGTCGAGCGACTCCAGGAGAGTCTTCATGCTCTGCTTCTTGGCCTCGCCGATGGCCAGCTGCAACGCCGTCTGCTTTTGACGACAGTCAGCGTGCAGCCGGGCCGCCGTCTCCGCGAACGTAGCGTCGCGACGACGGCGGCGGCGGTGACGTGCGCTCCGGCGGCGCGCCCTCACGCACTCCTCGCGGAGTCTTGCGATCTCGGGCGACCACCAGAACGCACCCCCACGTGGTGCTCGGGGGCCGACCCGGGGCATGGCGGCATCACAAATGTTTGCCATGGTGCCCCGGAACCAGTCGACCTCCGCATCCACGTCCGCGAGCCGCGCGGGTTTTGGCGCCCACGCAGCAACAGCGGCCGCCTCCATCAGCAACTCCTTGTTCATTCTTTTCAAGGCCCACCTGGGGAACGAACGGGGCGCACCTTGCGGGAGCTCCTCCTCGCCGCGGGCGCCCGCGGCTGACGACGACGACAAGGAGGAGGCGGAGAGCTCGAATCGGACGTATCTGTGGTCCGAGAGCGTCTCCGCCCCCTCGAGTACGCGCCAGCCGCGGGTGCGGCGCACGGCGGACGGGGACGCGAACGTCACGTCCACGTGAGATTCCCCGTTCCACCGCACGCAAGTCGCGACCGTGCCTCTGTTTAGGAGACAGAGGCTGGTCGCGATCGCCCACTCCGAAAGGGCCTCGCCTCGCGCATCCGTGCGGGGGGAACCCCAAGCCGTGCACTTGGCATTGAAGTCCCCCGCGACGATGACAGGGCGGGACCCGAGGCGGTGTAAAAGCGCCTCGAGCCCGCCCAGAAACCGCTCAAACTCGGCGAGGCTCCTGTTCGGAGAAAAGTACGCCCCGATCACGACGGTCCCGTCGATCCTAGCCGCGACGTACCCGGGTCCCCTGGCCACCATATCCAAGGGGGGTAACGCCGCGGACTGTCTCAACACAATGGCCACGGAGCCGTCGACGTCCCCGATCCAGCAGTCCTGGTCGGTGGGGACGAAGTACGGCTCCGCGGCGACAGCGACGTCGATTGACCACTCCGCCATGGTGTGGACGAGGAGATCCTGTGCCCTGGCGGAGTGGTTCAAATTACTTTGGAGGAAGCGATGGACGCAACCCATTACGGGGCTACGTCCATCGCTCCCTCGTCTGTCCCGCCCTGCGGCTCGACAACAGCCGCGGCGGGAACTGACTCGCCGGCTGCCCTTGTTGCAGCCGGCTTCTTTTTCTTTCCGCCCCTCCTCGTTTTTGTAGAGGAGGGGGCGGACTTGCACGCCGGGCCCCCGGCCCGGTGGTCGGCCTTCCTTTTAGCCGCGTCGCACAAGACGCAGTGCGGCGCGGCTGCGGTGCAGGAGGCTGCCTTGTGCCCCGGTTGGCCGCAGCGGAAGCACAGGTTGCTGCGGTCCACTGTCGAGGGGCACTTGGCGAGGCCGTGGCCGGTGCCGAAGCACCGAAGACAGCGCCACGGCCTGCTCTCCTGCAGTTGCACGTGGGCCACAACCCAGCCCACGCGCAGCCATCCTGGGCTATCTGAAGGCCGACCCTGTGGAGGGGTGGCCAGGAGGTTCGCCGTTGCGATGGGGCAACGCGCCCACGCCGTCCGGGTACCGGAGTAGGTTGCCCGGAGCTCCCCGACTTTGACGTCGGCGAGGGCGCAGTTGCCCTGCGACGCGATGGCCGCGGCGACCTCCTCCTTCGTGGCGCACTCGTCGAGGCCCGTGATTTTGACTTCTCCCATCTTCACGGGCCGCGCGATGCGCACCACCTCGGGGTCCGGCAGAATCTCCCTCAGCCGGGCCGCCAATTTTTCGGCCGCGGCGTTGGTGTTCGGGCCGGGGCACTCTATGAGACGGGCCCCGTTGGCCGTCTGCCGGACCTTGATGCCCCCCTCCACGCCGAGGGCGTCCACATTCACGCCGCCGCGCGCCTGGGTCATCACCTCGTGGTAGGTGATGCCCTTTTCTTTGCCGGCCGGCAGCAGCTCCACTACCACTGCAGCCGACCGCGGGGCGCGCGGCCTCCTTCGTCCGTTTCGGCCCCTCGGCTCCGCTCGACCCTCTTGGCGGGGAGCGGCAGCCGCAGGGGTGGGCTTGGGGCGCGGCGCGACAGGCGCCGCAACCTTTTTGGGCCCTCGCCGCACCACCGTCGTCCAGGCCTCATTCATGTTGGCCGGGGCGGGGGGCAGTGGGCGGGGCTGGGGAGTCGGTGCCGGTTTGGCGGCGTTGACGCCCCCCTTCTTCTTATTTCGGCTCCTGCCAGGCCCTGCCTTCACAGGCTGGGGCGGAGCAGGAGCGGACGCCGGTTTTCTTGCAGGGGCCGTGGGTGCCGGCACCCCCGCAGCCGCGGGTATAGGTGCAGCCGCAGCGGGAGCTCGCGCGGGTGTTGCTTTCTTCCCGCTGTATGTTTTTACAGCGGGCTGCACCCGTCTGCGGGGCGCCGGCACAGGCACACTGCCTTTCGCCTCATGGGCGAGGGGCGGCCGCGCACGCTCCACCTTGGAGCTGCGCGCCTCCTGTATAAGGAGCTGCCGCCTCAACTCTTCGACCTCGCTGAGGCCTTCCACTTCGGGCGGAGGAGGGACAGGGGCCGAGCTGCGTTGCCGCTCGATGAGGTCGGCAACCATCGTTCGCAACTCGGCCATGTCCACTCTAAGTTGCCCATTCTCCGACTGAAGATGGGCATTCTCAGTCGACACTTGCTCAAGGCGGGTGTGCAGCAGAGCCACTTCCTGCCGCAAGCCCGCCGTCTCCGTCGTCGTGGTGCGGTCCACGACGTCCTGCAGCCTTTCCTCCAGTGTGGCGGCCGCAGATTTCATGGCCGACACTTCTGAGCCCTTGAGGCCTGCAGTCGACTTGGCCGCAATGGTCTCAACAATTTTTCCGGCTATTTTACATGATCGGAGGGGGTCAGAGGGACCCACCAGCGTTAGGGATCGCTGTAGCCGCTCGATCTCTTCTAGCTTTCTATTGTTTTTTGCCTCACGGCAGGCGGCCCTAGACTGCGCCGAAGAGGCAGCGTCCAGTCCGCAAGACGATGGCTTGTTAAAGTCAAATCCTGTGGCGGGCGACGCCGCAGCAGTCGCCGGCCCTTCCGCCAACGCCATATATTTGGCGCTGGCAGGCTCACCCTCCGTTGTAAAGGAAACCTTCCTTAATATATTTTTTCTTGTTCAATCTCCTGTAATCAACACAAAGCTTGTAACTGCTATTTTTCTTCTTTACCAAAACAATGGAGCTGGCGAAGTTCGAATGAGTTGGCTTCATAATTTTTTTATTTCGCCCTTTCTTAATGTATTGATTTATAACTACAAGTTCCAGTGGCGACAGTCTCCTTGGAGTTTGGTATACCGGTGCTTCATCAATTAGCATAATTTTTAGTTCCACAATATATTTTTTATTTTTTTTTATTGCCCTTGTAGGCAGACGAGCATACGGCCCACCTGATGGTGAGTGGTTACCGTCGCCCATGGACATCAGCAATGCCAGGAGCAGAGCCAAGCCGCTGCCTACCGTTTAAAATTATTTCGTAACTTTATGTGGCTCGTAGTCTTCTAATTTATTTATTTATTTTATCTTCATTTTTTGTCTATTGTGACTAAATGATAATATTTCTTTACAGATTAATAATCCTACCTATATTAATAATCCTATTTTATTTATTTAATTTAATTTATTTAATAATCCTACAGAAAGTTGAGTTGTACGTTGTTGAAAATTCGATTATCTCTATATATTGTATTATTACGTGTCACGTTGTTTGTCCGCGATGGACACCGAAGCTACTGAACCGATTTTACCGAAATTAACAATAAAATGATTTCTTATTATTGTTTATTGTTATTAATTGTAAGTTTCATAAGTCTAAGACAGTTAGCGCCTTAAATCAGTTTTATAGACAATTGTAATACTGTCTGATATTAATATCTCATAGATGGCGCTGTGCTGAAAATACCAACGATTCACTTAATTATTCAATGGCATAAACACTACGTGTTGCTGAGGCTAAAGTATAAGTGAAATTTATTTCGTAGTAAACGCAATACAGTGAAATCCAATTGTTCTTACTTTGTAAATTTTTGGTATTAGCCACGTGCTATTTAGAAACAAAAACCTTAGCCACAGCAACGTGTGGCCGGGTCTGTTAGTATATATATTATGTCGGCGCAACGTCAGTATTCAGTTAACTAAAAATAGTTAATATTAACTGTTTAATTAGCGTTACCCATGTCAACAACTGTTTGAGATGGTATTCAAAAGAATTCATGACTATAGTAGAATTATTTTGTCCGTGCAATTTGGGTCATGAAAAAATCGGAGCGGTGAAGCGAGTATTTCGCTCTCTCTTCCACTCACGAGCCTTATGGACGGGCATAGTGATGCGCATTATTGTTGTCGATAAGCGTTATCGATAGTGTATTTAGTTCTGTCATTTTGAAGGGTAATGATAAAAATGAAAGAAAAAATCACTAATCAAACACTTACAGCCTGGCCACGGGACATTCGCCGATGCGAATATTCGCGCGGTGCGAACGGCGAAGCGTCTAGCGACTAAAACAAGCGCATAGAAATGTACCTAACAAGCCACGCGCACCGGCGACCGGCGAAGCGACCGGCGAAATGTACCGAGCGAATCGCGCGATGCGGCGGGCGAGCAAAACAAATGCATGAATACGGACGGTGCGAGCCACGGAGTCGAGCGGTAGTCGCGGCGAATAGTGCAGTGATTAAATGAGTTTAGTTGTTTTCGCCGCGAAAAATTAACGCCGAAATTTTTATATTTTTTATTTATTTTTTATTTTATATTTTTAAAGTCGTCGTGGCCTAACGGACGTCCGGTGCAATCGTGTTGAGCGATGCACCGGTGTTCGAATATCAGGCGGGTACCAATTTTTGTAATGAAATACGTACTCAACAACACTCAACGTTCACGATTGATTTCCACGGTGAAGGAATAACATCGTGTGATAAAAATGAAATCTTCAAAATAATAATTTGCGTAATTACTGGTGGTAGGACCTCTTGTGAGTCTACACGGGTGGGTACTACCACCCTGCCTATTTCTGCCGTGAAGTAGTAATGCGTTTCGGTTTGAAGGGTGAGGCAGCCATTATAACTATACTTGAGACCTTAGAACTTATATCTCAAGGTGGGTGGCGCATTTACGTTGTGGATGTCTATGGGCTCCAGTAACCACTTAACACAAGGTGGGCTGTGAGCTCGTCCACCCATCTAAGCAATAAAAAAATAAAATAGCTGAAATACTAGCTAGACCAGCTATTTGGAAGTCTAGCCACCCAAAGTATTTCTCGTACTTCTTGTGGAATTCTCCATCTATAGGTATACTCCGATTCTTATTCAAATCATGTACTTCACAATCTTTTCCAAATAATAGGTCCTGAACCAAAAAACTATTAATTTGTAAGCAATATCGAGATAATTTCGATATAGACATTTCGCTGTCGGACTTCCTTACTAGTCGCGGCGGCGAACGTGAGTACCCGTGGCCTGCAAACGGTGCTGCGCGAATGGTCGCCTCGCCCACCGCTTCGCTGTTCGCACCGCCGATCCCCGTGGCCAGGCCGTTACACCACATATCGCCGCAGCAAGTTAACGAGAACGGCAGAAATTAACACTTTGTAACTTTTCGGGATCTATTCTTATTTCAGTGAAAAATTTTAACACATTGTTGATGCAATGTGCAAATATTATTTTTAATAAATTCTGTCGTTTTGATACAATACAAAGGAGTGGCCATTGTGTCACTAAAGAAATTCAGAGATCGAATGCATAAAAACACATTACTCTTCGACATAATGTACTACAATTTGCAGGTAAGTACAAATGACTCTTAACATAACAATGTGTCACCACCCTTCGTATACCACCCGCCGCCGTGTACCTGCCTTCGATGACTCATTTGTTTATATCGATAATGGCGTTGCGCCCGCGCAACACGCTCACCTCCCTAGCCGGGCTGTGTTTTATGACCCAAACTGCACGGACAAAATAATTCTACTATAAGCTTTCTACTATTATATACAAGTGACTATTGTCGCACAAAAACTTCAGAGTTGAACAGCTGAGCGAAGCGGACCTCTCTGATGGAGCCAACCGCCTCCGTCATATACACAGTACACTATGTACATATTATATAGTGTATTATAACATAACAGCTTAGTTATATCCAGTAGTGGTCCTAACCAGGAGTCACTCGGGGCGGGGCTGCTATCGTTGTTCGGAGTGCTATCCCTGCTGTGTTGTGTGAACACAGTGTCGTCAGCCAGGGCGCAACTTAATGTGTCCCGGCCCCGCACCGACTCATGTCAGTACTTCGATAAATAAGGATAGCGCACGATTTTTACAGCACAATTCACTTACTGAAACAATTTCAGAAAATCAATGTCCAGACGTGTACACCGATACACAAGCAGAGCATGGATCCATCTACTCATAAGTGTGGATGTGGCTTGCAATCCGATCGCTTCCTGGATAGGTTCTTTACTAGTTTATTTTTGGTTTAAAGTGTTACAGGAGAAGTTAATTAGTGTAGTCGGTATTAAGTGCAAATTACCATTAAATATTTGACGTAGGGAATCAATCCTAGGTTGGAGTCAGAAAGCAGAGTGTGTATCGACAGAGAGACTGTGAGAGATAATCTAACAAAAGTAGATTTAATACATGATGTTACAGAGATGAGAGAGTTGAGGAGTTGCCGCGTCCAGTCGAGTTCGCAGGTCGTGGGCGGCTGCGCGGCGGAGGCGCTTCCCTCCGTAGCAGCTGTTCGATTCCCCACGGCTCAGTAGATTTGTTTCAGCGCGTAGCACTGAGCGCAATATCGCCGGTCGGTTCATTCTCATTATGCTAAAACCCTCAATACACGCTTCGATATCAGACTCTATCCCCTCTCATCGAGCTTCGCGTTTAACCAGGAAATTCCAATAATCTAATAGAACTCAGTAGACGGGGAGAGCGGCCGCAGCTTGTACTCATAACGTGTAAAAATTTTGGCGTCGCGCCGTCGTGTATGTAATGTATGTCATGGGTATGTACCACTGCTCCTCGACGCTGTCCCTGCTCTTACCGCAGAGCCCTCGTTACAAAACAATTTAATACAATACAAGCCTGTCAGCACCTTTCTGTGCGTCACAGTGAACTTGCATTGCTAGACAAACTCGCCAGTACACTCGTACCTCGACTCGAGATACATAAATCTTTGCAAGGCTTTAGGGCATTTTGTAATAACGAATCCGAATCCTTTGTTAGTACTTTTAAGGTTCAAAAGTAAATAAATTTTTCAACCCTAAAATATAATCCGAGCAACTTGCCTGAAACCAATAACCTTCAGTTCAATGTAATATTTCAAACGTTTCCTCTCGAACCGCTCGCGACAACGTGTTTAAGCAAATCGAATTATGGAAATAGAGTAGTTCGTCACCGGCGGGTGGTATACCTTTAGTGGAGCAGGTCAGTGAATTCTAACAACAATACTAAGAATGAATTTCATCCATTAACAACTTGCTTTAAAATATGGTCTTGCCGATTGTAGTGTATCCTGTTACAAATATAGTACTTGGACAGGTAGGTACCCCTGCCAGTTCTTGAGAATGATCATGTTACGCTCTGCTGGGACCGGTCTGTTCTCGCGCCCAGAGCTGTTGTAGTCAACAAACCAGATGTGGTGCTATGGGTCTGCGCGCCGACCGCTTGGGGTCACTGCTCCTTACGACAAGAATCTCGTGAAGACAGGAAAATATAGTTTGATTATATTTTTATTTTTTATTTTTATTGCTTAGATGGGTGGACGAGCTCACAGCCCACCTGGTGTTAAGTGGTTACTGGAGCCCATAGACATTTACAACGTAGACGCGCCACCCACCTTGAGATACAAGTTCTAAACTCTCAGTATGGTTACAACGGCTGCCCCACCCTTCAAACCGAAACGCATTACTGCTTCACGGCAGAAATAGGCAGGGTAGTGGTACCCACCCGCGCGGACTCACAAGTGGTCCTACCACCAGTAATTACGCAAATTATAATTTTGCGGGTTTGATTTTTATTACACGATGTTATTCCTTCACCGTGGAAGTCAATCGTGAACATTTGTTGAGTACGTATTTCATTAGAAAAATTGGTACCCGCCTGCGGGATTCGAACACCGGTGCATCGCTTCAACACGTATGCACCGGACGTCTTATCCTTTAGGCCACGATGACTATATATATATACATATACTATATATATTATATACATAGACTTGGCTCACAACTTTTTTTAAATTGAAGTAGGCTTTCACAAATGTCTTTTAAATCGTCATAGCTTTATTACCGACATTGATTACTGTACCAATGCAGGGCCAAAGCTCGGACACCTTATGAAGTTTTCGCTATTCCGCTGGGTTAAAAGTTAGGTTCAGAAATATGCGTGAGATGCACTCCTAATAAAGAGGTCCACCAACAGTCCACCAGGGGTCCACCAGGGGTCATCTAGCATTAGATTTAGTTGTATGTAGTGTTATGCCGGTAAGAGTAACGCCATCTGTCATTAAATAGCAGAAAATAATATCAAAAGACTACTGTACAGACTGAAAGACAGAAGTACGTCGGGAACGCTCGAGAAGTATAACGCCATCTGTCAAATAGGGAAAACATATCTCTAAACGACTAGTACTATCGGAAATGTTCTCGACAATTGTAGACTTTGCATGTCGGCTATAAAAGCGTTGCAGAAATGATATGAAGGCAGTCTGTGAGCGCCCTTCTCCAGACTGGATTAACCAGCCTCTAGTCCCATGTCTTTAGCGCACTAGGCGGTACCCCCGACCCCGGTAGGGTGCGTTAATCGTTCACCTCTCAAGAGAGGAAGTTATTATGCCCAGCTTAGGGCCTCGATGCCGTGCCCCAGTCTTCCACCCTCGCCCCCGTGGTTTGTACGGACCTCGTGGGCTGGGGACTCCAGCGCAGTTAAATTCAAGAGGCCCGTCCCCCCTCCGTCGCGTGTTGGTACTGGAAAGAACGGACCAATCCGTTGGTTCACCGGGAATCACTCGCTTTCCTTCCCTAGATTAAATCATCAAACAGTGAGGACTGTGACGCTGCTGACGACTAGGTGTCGGGCTGGGCACTGCCTCGTCCCGTTAGACGCTGCAATGACGTGTTCGGTCCAAATTGTGCCAACAGCATAGAGAACTCGCTGAAGTTATTTTGTTTCACCAAGATAAAGCCCCCGCGCACAAGTCCAAAGTTATTATGGCTGCCATAAGAAGCTTATCTCTAATTGATGGAACATCTTTCATATTCATTTAACTTAGCTCCTAGTTATTTTTAATATTTCCGCGGTTAAAGGAACATCTCAAGGGTCATAAATTTGAAGTTTATGATCTAGTCGTGACCGCGGTACATGATTTTTTAAGTGATCAGGAAGAATCTAAAAAAAGGAAATCTTAGATTTAGAAAATAATATATATGTATGTATACAAAGTATTTAAACCTGAAAGGTGACTACGTTGGAAAATGAAATAACATTTAATAAAGGATAATTGCGTCAGACTCATTAGCAATTTTTATTAAACACTCTTACTACTCGTAGTACAGTTTTGTAAAGGGGATATGTTCATACATAGTACAGTTCCCTTGCTCGAGGGTCGCACGTGAGTCTGTTGAGGGTCCACTCGCGGAGGTGGTCGCGGCAGAGCTGAGAGAGCACGCAGGAGTGCAGGCGGCGGCACCACCCGCACGCGTACAGCGGGGGCAGCGCGCGGCAGGACTCGCAGTCCCCGCCCAGCCACTCGCACCGGTACACCGCCAGCGGCAGCTCGTTGGAGTGCGGGGCCGCGCCGCCCCACACCACGCTCACGCTGCCCGTCTCCGGCTCCGAGGCGCTCAGCGTCACCGGGTAGCAGTAGGCCGCGTCGTTCCAGATGCGACCCTTCAAGTGCGTTAGTCTCTCCCTCAGCTTAATTTGACAAATGATTTCTTTGCCGTACAGGGTCGGGTCGGTAGCCTGCAACTGGAGCTTCAGATACCGCCTGACGCCCTCCGGGACCAGGACGGGTCCGTCGTTTGTTAGAACGGGACACTCCCGTCTGGCGGAGGAGGGCTCGAGATCTGAATGCACGCAGCCCAGCTCGTGTGTCCACTCGCACTCGGCCAAGTAACTGGTCACACATTCGTGGCACGTGCTCAAACATGTACAGTACGAGTTGGCACCCGGTGGTTGAACACTACTCACGGAATCCAATCCGCTGTCAAACACATCGTGCTGCTCTAGCGTTAGAAGCGGCCCTCGGAAGCGGTCCCTCCCGCCATCGGGGGTCAACGGCCTCTTTTGCCTCTGTGACGAGTCGCACAGACGAAACAGAGTCCCGACACACAGCGCCACTAAAGAGTCGATCCTCATCTCGTGCTGACGTCGCCGCGACTGTTTCCTCTTGCGGCAGTCGGACTGATTCTTGAAGTACTTGTAATTGTGTGAAAGTGTTTCGCTCGACACGATCTATTTATACTCTATGCACACGCCATCTTGTGAGAAAATTTACAGAAAACAAAACAATTTCCCTTTTCTTTAAGGGCTTCGTTGTTTTTTATTTAAAATACTTGGTATTCCACACAATTGTGCGGTTGTAATTTCCAATAACAATATTTTGTTAAGAAGCATTATAAGACTTGAAGTGAATGTGTCATTTACGGCTCTCCTTGAGTAGAACAAGGGTGTCACATAAGACGAGTCACGTGGTGGCCAACGCTTAGCCCGCAATAACTGCCGCGAGGGCTCATAGCATTCATTACGTGGCTCAGAATTTACCTTTAGACAAAATGACTTCCTAATCATGGAAGTGTTCCGTGAGCGCGTCCAGTCAACTGAGGAACATACGCAAGATTCAAGATAGTTTTTGTTTCGCAACACTGGGACACTCGGACCGAGGCGGCGTCCGCTCCCCCGCGGGACCGCCACGTTGTCTTTCATTACAACGCGGATATTCATAGAACAAGAATTGACAAACAAACACAGACTCACATTCTCGTAATAGGACGATAATCAAATTACATATTGTAAAAGTGTAATTAGTGTAAAACTTCCGGCAGGCTACAAAAACAGTAAAGTAAGTCTTAAGGGAGTTGGAAATTGTATAATGCTAAGAAAATAATGTACGATACAACGGAACGTTACTTCTTAAGTAAAAAAAAAGATGTGTGGTGTCGCGGGACACCGGATAGGAACGAAGTTCCTTATTATAAAAATATTAATTTTAGGTTATATTCGAGGTATAAAGAAAATAAAACTGGAGGTTTCGCAACAACCCACGGTCATTCGGTAACGTGCGAACTTATAGTGGTACACTTCATTCACGGTTGTTTGCATAAGAGTTAGTGTATTGCGAAAACGAACGCTGTGAGATCGTGGTCAATGAATGATAAAAAAATATGTAATTTTTTGTACGTTATTATAAAGATAAGTCGTACACTGTGTGTTTTACTAACTTGTACGTTATTACAAAGCTAAGTCGTACACTGTGTGCATTACTAATAAAAATCTTACGTTACGGACGTTTTTTTTTTCCCGGTTAGGGTACCCCTCCGCATCGTCCCATAGGTAACTTCGTTCCAAAAGAATCAAACAAACAATTTCCACAATACCGCAGTCCCTTAATAAAAGCCGAAGTACCCCGCGTGTGTCTCATTAGATATTAAGATGGGCTGGTCTAGGACTCACGAAAAAATAGCTTATTCTACAGTTCTTAAATATCGATTTACAGTTAAATATTTTAAAACATTTATGCTTTCAGAGAACTGCGTAGTAAAAGAAATGAGACATTGATTACAGCTAAGGTATATTCCACCATAACGTCTGTACGGTGGTGACTACCCGGCCAGCGACGCGTTCCCCGGGGCGGCAGGAGAGGGCGCGGCGCTGGCGTTGCCGGGGGACGACTGCTGCGTGAGGGCCGCGGCGGTAGTGGCGGCCGGGAGGTCGCGTGTCTCGATATTCGTTGTGTAGTTCGCTTTCGTTACAGCACTACGAGTATTTGTTGTGAACCCTTTTGTTTGTCGTTCATCAGAGCTGACGTTATCTTCTGTAGTGTCCTGTTCATCGGAGCTGGGGGCGGGAGGCGGCCTGGTGGTCTTCTGAGAGGAGCAGCCCACGTACAGGTTAGCAGAGATGGGTCGATCGTAGGAGGAGGCGAGTTTGAGCACAAGGTATTTGTGTCCCAATCCGCCACGGATCACTCGGACCGAGGGGCCGCGGCCCACACCCAGCCGGTCCACTACCCTAAAGTATGTTATCTGTAACGATATTCACACGGTACACAGATTTATCGTTAATTGGTCGTGAGTGATACACAGGGAGATGCAGAAGGCGCTTACCGGACAGGAGAAGACCCTGCCGTACTTGGCGTAAGCGATGTTGAAGGGCACTCGCTGCGCGTAGAGCGTGTCCTGAGCGACGAGGTAGTCGTTCCTCTTGAACATGCCCACGTAGTAGTCGCGAGCCCCGGCCAGCCCCGCCTGCGCGAGCAGACCCGCCACCAACGCCCCCAGACACACCAAGCAAGCGTTCATCGTCGGCCGGCACCGCCTCGCACCGCCTCGCACTGCCTCGCCCCGCATCGACACGGGCCGGCTGCTAATCGCAAGTTGTTACTTGTTTTAGATAAGCGTTGTTATGTTCTCAGTATGTGTGTTTCTTTTATGAGTTTTAATCATGTGTTAAATTGATATTTTTCTAATTGTGATTAAGCTAGGTACCTTATTCATGATTGTGTCAGATTAAAACATTCGGTGTGTGTCGAAAATGACAAATCTAAAATACCTCAACTATTATTCTATTATAAGATCAGAACGTGAAATATAGGTAAATAAAAAAAATGTGTGCGTGTACTAGTGTACACACGTAAGAAGTGAAACTTCTTTATGGCCTTATTTTTCGAAAAATGATCTACATGCAACTTTCTAGAAATTGGTTAAATAAAGTTAAATTAGATAAAGTTTAAACAAAAGGATTTTATTATCATAGACATGAATACAAAAAAGATGGCGCGTAACGGAAAAATGTGACGCGTAACCGAAAAATGTGACGGTAAATTTTTTTCCAACGCCGATAAAGAAGTTTCACTTCAAAAATTAAAAAATTTGCCCTCACAGGGTCTGTCGATGGAAATGAAAACTTGTAACTTAGAATTTTAGTTTTATTTATTATTCAAATATATTACGGGCTGTACAAGATCATGACAAAATATAAATACAATTTAATTCAAATAACAATCAATATACAATCACTTTTTACTAAATCCATTCAATTTTACTTGTAGAGATTTGCTTGAAACTTTCTGATAATTGTCAACCGCGGGTAGATCGTCGCAGACTATGCGCGCGGTCGCGTCCAGATAACTTTAACTTTAATCTAACTAGTCAGGTCATAAATTCTGTCACATGTTTAATGTAAAATAATTGAAACAAGTTTATTGTTATTATTTTTTTATTTATTGTTATATAGTTATTAAGTTGTAGCTAATTTTAAATTGTAGCTAATTTTAAATTAATATTTTATATAGTAGTATATGGTATAATATATCATAATATTTTTATACTTTATTGTATGACACACATAGACACACACAAACACACTAACACACATACACTCACACACACACGTACGTACTATATTCTTACAGATCGTTCTTCCTGGTTAACTTTCTTTACCTGGTGACCTAGCACTGAACCACTGACTTTTGTAACACAGGTTTTCCTAGCATAAAAGTCAGGGAATATTGTTATTGTATACCTCATAAAAAAGCCATGTATATTATTATACTAGTGTTAAGTATTTTTGTACGTGTTTGTATTTTAAGAGGCTTGAATGAATAAATATTATTATTATTATTATTATTTTTGTTCCTCTACTCGAGCTCTAGGCTCGGTTTACTGAGCTCCCGCCCCGAGACCCTCAGGGAAAGGGTGGCTCAGTTTCCCCTCCTACGAAGACCGTATCCCCCAAGACTTTCGTGATGATGGTGACCGTGTGTATGGCAGCTTGTTTCTGCATGATGTGTGGGTTGATGTTTGCATCTAATTTATCTAAGTATTTCTGTAGGCTTTTGGCTATTACTCCGGTTGCTCCTATTACTATTGGTACTATTTCTGTGTGTGTTTTCCATAATCTGGTTATTTCGGTTTTGAGTGCATGGTATTTACTTAGCTTTTCTATTTCTTTTGCTCCTATATTGTAGTCTGAGGGAACTGTTACATCTATGAGGTATGTTTTGTTGTCCGTTTTGTTTATATAAATAATGTCTGGTCTATTGTGAACTATTGTAACGTCGGTTTGAACCGGTATCTCCCACATTATTTTTGCACCTTCATTCTCCCTAACCTGCGGCTGCGTAAGGTGTTCTCGCCACCACAGGTCGGAGACCTGAAACGCATGCTTTTTAGCTAGCGACCAGAAAACATATTGCACTATGTTATTGTGCCTTTTGGTGTAATAAGTGCCAGCAAGCTTTTCGCATCCTGAGACAATGTGCTGTGTGGTCTCATCTTTAATGCAGCATAACCGACACCTACCATCAACTTGGCGTTTCATTATGTCTCTTTCATGTTGTCTGGTCACCACTGCCTGATCTTGAATTGCAAATATGGCTGATTCCAATGCTGGAGACACCGGTTGCCTTTTGAACCATTGGAAGGATTGGGCTCTGTCGATATTTTCTTTTTCTAGTACTGCTTTGTAAAATTGACCGTGGAGCGGTTTCGCTTTTATTATCTCTATTTTTGTCTTAACTACTGCATTTTTTAATTCTTTGTCTGTATATTTTTCATTTTGCTGTAATCCTATTTCATTTAGATTTGATCGTGTTTCTTTAAATATTGAATATTTACTTTTATTTTTATCATGTTCCACTATTGCTCTAAGTATATGATCTTTTTCAGTTTCTATGTATGATTTGTATTTGATTATTTGTGTTTTGTATAGTGTTTCTAGATTTGTTAGCCCTCTTCCACCTTGATCGATCGGTATATATAACCTATCTACATCTGCTTTCTGTTGGTGTGCTTTATTCATTGCTAAAATCTTTCTGGTCTTTACATCAATCTTCTTGAGGTCCGCGGTTTTGTAATTTATTATGCCAAATGTATACAAAAGAACCGGTACAGCGTATATATTTAAGGCTCGCAAGATATTTCGTGCATTGAGTTGCGATCCTGTGACGGATTTGACGCGACGGAAATATTCTTTTTGTATTTGTTGCCTGACCTCATTGTGGTCGATTTTGCCTGCCTCATTATTATTATTATTATTATTATTATTATTTTTCCCCTTTCTCAGCCCAGTCTATCGACAGAGCCGGCAGAACTGTATATACGGGCTTTTGGCCAAGTAACATACAGTAGAGTTATTAGGCTAGTTTTTATTACGTGTATTATTCTTCAAGCTGCAGGAACTTTCTCACTATTCTGCATGTATTTAGTATAGCTGCTTTTTGTAGTGAAATAAATATGTTATCTTTTAAATCTAGAAGCTTTAAGCTGTTGTGGATGTGGTTTGGGACAACTCCAGTGGTTGAGATTATTATTGGGGCTATGTAAACTTTTTTCTGTTTCCATATTCTAACTATTTCTTCTTTAAGCTCTGTGTATTTTGTCATTTTTTCTGTAAAAGTTTTTTGAATGTTGTGGGTATTCGGGACTGCAATGTCAATAATGTAGGTGACTTTATTGTTTTTATCTTGTAAAGTGATATCCGGTCTATTGTAGTGAATCGTCCTATCGGTGAGAATAGCGCGATCATAGTAAAGTTTGCAGGAGTCATTCTCCAGAACAGTTTGTGGTTTATAATTGTAATACGGTGTGTTTGTATTTTCTATCAATTTATGTTTGAGAGCCAGTTGTTGATGGATAATATTAGCAAGTTGGTTGTGTCTGTGAGTGTAATCTGTCTGTGTAAGGGTTGAACATGCTCCAGTTATGTGCTGTATGGTTTCTGGCTGGGTGTTGCATTTGCGGCATTTATCGTCTCTAATAGTGGGATCTTTAATAATATATTTTCTGTAATTTTTTGTGTTTATTACTTGGTCCTGTATGGCAATTAAAAATCCTTCCGTTTCGGGGAACAGACTTCCTGTTTTGAGCCACATGTTTGATGCCTTGCTGTCTATGTGAGATTGGCTTAGGTCATGAGGGTGTCGTCCATGTAGCGCTTTTTTCTTCCAGTTTTCTTCCATGTCTTTTTGCGGGTTTCTATTTCTTAGGTTTTCTGTATTATCTATTAGTTCTTTTTGTTTGAGATTTAGCGGTGTGTAGTTGTTATCATTTTGTGCTATGGCTCTGTGAATTTCACTTAAATCTGATTTTATGTAGAAAAATGTTTTTAAGCTGTGTATTTGTTTACGCCATAGATGCCAGATATCTATCAAGCCTCTACCCCCGTCTTGTCTTTTAATTGTCAATCTTTCTATTGCAGATTTTGGATGAAGATTATTGTGTTTTGTTAATGTAGTCCTTGTTATGCGTTCTATTTGTTCTATGTCAGTTTTGCTCCATTTTATTATTCCAAATGAGTAGGTTAGAATGGGTATTGCATAGGTGTTCAGTGCTTTTATAAGATGTTTTCCAGATAATTTCGTTTTGCAAATGGCATTGATACGTTTTTTGTACTCTGAAGTTAATGATTGCTTTATTGTTATATGATCGAGTCCTTTGAGCTGCTGAAAGCCCAGATATTTATAAAGGTCACTTGATTCCATCGCCGTTATTGTGTTTGTGTCATCTATTGTATAATCACCGGGTTGGACTTTTCCTTTTATTATATGTACGGTTTTACATTTATCAAGTCCAAATTGCATACTGATGTCGTTGCTGAATATCGTGGTAGTATCTATTAACTTTTTCATTTCTTTGTCATTTTTTGCGTATAATTTAATGTCGTCCATATAAATCAGGTGTGATATTATTGTTTCGGTGTTATCTTGTTGTTTAATGCGGTATCCCGCCCGGTCATTATGCAATTGATGGGATAGTGGGTTCAAGGCGAGGCAAAACCACAAAGGGCTGAGAGAATCACCTTGGTAAATACCCTTTTTTATGGCTATTTGTCGTGTTGTTACAAAATTATGAGGGTTTTTTAATTTAAGTGTGGTTTGCCAATGTGTCATGATATTGCGTAGGAAGCTTATTATTATAGGGTTAATTTTGTAGATTTCTAGGACTTGGATCAGCCATGAATGTGGGATGCTATCAAAAGCTTTTTTGTAGTCAATATATGTACAGTGTAAATTTCTATTTTTTGTGGTGGCGTGTTTCATGATGGTTGAGTCTATAATTAGCTGTTCCTTACAGCCCATGTGGCCTCGCCTACACCCTTTCTGTTCTTCAGCTAAGATATTATTGTGTTCTATATGTGAATTTATTTTCTTTGTAATAACTGTTGTTAAAATTTTGTAAATAGTCGGAAGGCATGTGATTGGTCGATATTGGGATGCTTCTATAGAGTAGTCACCTTTTGGTATCATATAAGTGATTCCTGTCGCTATGAATTCGGGAATACTTTGATTTCCAGAGATAATATCTGTTAGATTTTTGGCTATTGTTTTGTGTAAGCAAATTAGTTTTTTAAACCAAAAATTATGGATTTTATCTATACCTGGGGATTTCCAGTTATGTAGTCTAGCTGTTATAGTAGTTATTTCTTCCTCTGTCACGTCATCAAATTGCATTTCTTCCATTGTATCCCATCTTTCTTTTTCTTCAATAATCCAATTTGCTTTGTCATTATGTTTTGCACTATTTTCCCATAACCTAGCCCAATACATTTCCAATTGTTCTGCTGTTGGTATATCTATATTACTATTGTCTCGATCAGTTTTCGGCTTCATTAAGTTTCTGTAGAATAGTTTTTCATTTGTTAGAAATATAGTGTTCTCATTCTTTCGTTTCTGTGATTTGTTATATCTTTTTAGTCTGTGGGCTTTTAGAGCTAATTTTTGTTTCAGTGTGTCTAAAAATTCTTGAGATTTTTTATTGCCATTTTCGTGTGATGTGTGTATTTTAGTGTTTTTAAATATTTGTTCAACGCTTTGGACTACTTTTTTAGATCTATTATTATTTATGTATTGGGTCAGTTTACCAATATCTGCTCTCAATTTTGCTATATCCTTCTCCAATCTTTGTTGCCACGGTGGTTTGAAGTTTTTTTTACATCTCGCGTTTCCTTCTTTTGCTATAATTTTATATTTTAGTTGTTCCGAAATAGTTACGGCGGTGCAATATGTTAATGTATGTACATCTGATAGTTGTGTGTCTGGTGAGATGTAATCTACAAGTATGTCATTATTAAATAAACGTATCAGTTCATTTAGCTTAGAGCTATATTTAAGTTTAGGCAATGGCGGCCTTGCTTTAGGGTCCATGCCTGAGTACATTGTTAAATTCGTTTCAAATTTATCTTTAACTTCTTGTGTCTGTGTTGCCCCTTCAGTGGGGTTAGTATTTAAAATATCGACTTCATTTTCTAACAGCAGAGTTATTGATTCGGTTTGAGTGGATGAATGAGAGGTCTGTGTGCTAGAGATAATATTTGTATGTTGCTGTGTTTTCTTCGTTAAAATAGTTTGTGGAGTAAGTGTCGTATATTCGTGTGAATATGTTTCTGAATTTAATTTTTCATTTTCAACATTATTGGTTTGTTCGTCTTCGAGCTGTTTTCTCACTTCCTCTTTTAGTCGGTCTAGGGTTTCTTGAGATAGTAGTTTATTTCTTTCTATTGCCCTTTTTTGATCAGATATTCTTTGCTGTGAAATATTTACATTAGGGTATTTTAGTGAAAAATGTTCATGCAGCTTTTTTCTGTAAATAGTCAGATCAGTTTCTAATTTAGTGACGTAGTAGTAGGTGCGCATGATAAATAGGTTTACTTCTCTGCTCCATTTCATGCGCACCCTTGTTTTGCCAGCTTTGGTGGACGCAGGTAAAAAGGCATTCGCCCCCTGCGCAACATCCATAGTCGACGTTGGTGAGCCTCTATGACCCGAGGATGATGGTGATGATTGTACCGAGGGGTTGTATGAACCGGTACTCGGGCTGTAAGGTTCACATGGGCTATTGCTCCTACTTTCTACATCGGGATTTCTGTTGGCGGCTGTAGCATTTTCGGGTTGTAAATCCCCGGCGGGAGCCCGCCTGCTCAACTCTCCGCCGCTGACGGATCCTATGCTGGAACACCCAGCGCCAGCTCCAGGTGTGCCCCGGCGATCGCCCCCGGGAAGCGGCCCTCTCAATTTTCTTTTTAGTCTTGTCTCCATATTAATGGGTTACCTTTACCTTGTTAGCCGCGTAAGTTTCGATAGTACGCGTTTCCGCTCCCCACGTGGACAGATGTTCGCCTCGGACGTAAGGTAGGATTTTAGGGAGCTTATTATTATTATTATTATTATAGTGTATTAAACACTGCCACGCCTGGGAAGACGGCAGGACACACTCCGGCGAGGTGGGCAACAATCGGCCGGAGCGTTAGGGACTATTGGGAGAGAAACCGGCGAACTATACGGGCATTGTCGAGCAAGACTGCTTTTTGCATTTGGGCCACCACCGACTTTTTGTTGAGACCAAGCCTCTCGAGATGTTTTGAGAGGCTTTTAGGGACCAAACCATTCACCGACACAACTACCGGGATTATTTCTGTAGCCACCCTCCACATGTCGGTCACCTCGTGCGCCAGGTCCAAATATTTGGTCTTTTTATCTGCCTCGGCCCGCACGAGGTTCTCGTCGTAGGGGATGGTGATATCCACCAGAAATACCCGAGACTCCGTCCGGTCCATCAGCACGATATCAGGCTTATTCGCAAGAATAGTCCTGTCCGTAATGATGGGCCTGTCCCAGTAGAGCTTGGCACGGTCGTTTTCGAGTACAGCGTCCGGCTGGTACTTATAATACGGTAGCCTCTGTTCGATGAGGCCATACTTAAGGGCGAGCTCTTGGTGGAGGATTCTGGCTGCTTGGTTATGTCTGTGCAAGTACTCAGTGTTAGCAAGCATAGAACAACCAGAGGTGACATGTCTGAGGGATTCACCCGGTCGGCGGCATAATCGACAGATGTCAGCTGTCCCATCCCTCAGAATGTGCTTCCTATAGTTGTTCGTCCTGATAACCTGATCCTGTATTGCACAGACAAAACCCTCGGTTTCCCCAAAGAGGTCACCGAATCGCAGCCAGTGCACGGAGGCTTCTTTGTCCACGTGGGGCTCATGCAGTGCCTGAAAGAAGCGTCCGTGCAGCTCTTTCCCTTTCCATATGGCCTGACGGTCAGAGGTACTGAGTACCGCCGGTGATTGCCACCCGTCTCTGGCCAGGGCTAGCGGGGTCAGTCCTTTGTCGCATTCCATGACCTCTCTGTGCATCACACTGTCAGCCCTCGATAGGAAATATTTCCTGAGACTGCACACCCCACTGTTGTGCATGACCTTGGCGCTAAGTAGGCCCCGGCCACCACACTTCCGCGGAATGTACAATCTCATTACCGAGGACTTCGGGTGGAGCATCCTATGGAGGGTCATAATTGAGCGGACTTTTCTATCCAGGGCATCCAGTTCGGTCTGAGTCCACCTGAGCACGCCGAAGGTATACAACAGGACGGGCATCGCCCAGCCGTTAAACGCCTTTGTCTTATTCACGCCCGACAAAAGGCTCTTACACACTTTTGTCAAACGTTCATAAAACAAGTCGCATGCAGCCTGTTTGACGACCGCCACGTCAATACCTAAATTTTGCGACATGCCCAGGTACCGGTATGTTTCTCCCTCGGAGAGTGCCCGAAGGTTTATCCCATCGGATACAGGTAAACGATCCGATGAGACTATGCTCCCTCTCTCTACATGGAGAACCGCACACTTGTCGACTCCCAGCCTCATCCTAATGCGACTACTGAAATCACAAGTGATGTCAAGCAGTCGCCTGAGGCCTGCAGCATGAGGAGCGTACAACTTGAGGTCATCCATGTAGAACAAGTGGGACACCTTCAAGCCCCCCCTTCGAAACTGAAAGCCTGTCCTCGAAGCCTCCAGTAATGAACTAAGAGGATTCAGGGCCAGGCAAAACCACAATGGACTCAGACAATCACCCTGAAATATACCCCGATTCACCTTTATTCGGTCTTCTACAGCCGACAGCCGCACACCGGATAGACTAAGCATTGTGCTCCATTGCCCCATACAGGCACCGAGGAAGTCTCGAACTGTATCGTCTATCTTATACAGCTCGAGGACCCTCTTCAGCCATGTATGGGGGACCGAGTCAAATGCCTTTTTATAATCTATCCAGGCGGCAGAGAAATTTCGTCGATTGCGTTTGACCTGCTGGCCAGATACCGCGTCGATCAAGAGGAGTTCCTTAGTACCGCGGCTACCACGCCTACACCCGTTCTGGGCACCAGACAGTACTCGACAGCTGTCTATGTGGTGTGAGATCTTAGTTTCCAGAACGGATGTCAGTGTCTTATAGGTGGTAGGAAGACACGTTATTGGCCGGTACTGTGCCGGATCCGCGGTACTTTCCGATTTTGGAATGAGGTGAGTGATCCCAGTAGTGAGGAAGTCGGGGAGCACTTTTGTATCTATGGCTTCCTGGAACTGTCTGGCGAGGGTTTCGTGACAAGCCCGGAAACTTTTTAGCCAGTAAAGCTGCAGTCCGTCGCAGCCTGGAGACTTCCAGTGTGAAGAACTACAGACTGCAGCCTTAATATCACCTTTGCTGATAGTTACCGGGCTCATCGGTGGTATGCCCGCACACGAGTCCTCAATGACCTGCATCCAGGAGCCCTCCACATGCTCCACAGGTCTTGACCACAAGTTGCGCCAGAATGTGACCATCTCCTGTCCAGCTGGACGTTCAGTGACGGCGCTAACATTGGTCTGTTCTAGGGACCTGTAGAACTTCCTCTGATCACTCACGAAGAGGCGATTCTGGCGATACCTTTGAACTCGTTCCGAGTACCGCCGGATGCGCTTGCTCCAAGCAGCCACCTTCTGCTTCAGGAGGTCTATGCGATCTGCCAGCTGTTGTGCATTTGGCACTGCAGGGCCCAAGCCACACCCCGCAAACGCAATTCTGACAAACCGCAAGACTCTCGGCCTCGTGTTGCCCGTCCTGAAGCTAATCAGTTTGCCGATAAGGACTCTAGCGTCACTGATACGACGTTCAATTCTGCGCTTCCAAGCAGGCTCGGCATCTCTCACACGCTGAGCGTCGGCAGCTGTCACCTGCCGATTTGGCTGGAGCTTGGCGCCAATACACCGACATACTGCCATTGCGGCGCCAAACAGGATTGAATTCGTATCAGTGAGGCTGCTGCTGTTCTCCAAATATGGAAGCAGCATCTCGTTAACGGCCTCAACGACATTCCGATTATGGTGACTCTGAGCTATTCTGGGGATCCGGGGTCTCGCGTCGAGAGGCATCTCACGCACTTCCAAAATCGCCTCTTCAAGAATCCTCTTGATCTGCTCGTTGTCCTGGGAAGCTATTCCGTCCGCCCCTCCGTCAGCAGCCAATGGTTGATAACCAGTGTCTACCGCACCGCCGACATTTAAGTCCTGCATAGATGCG
The DNA here is from genome assembly GCF_030269925.1 of Bombyx mori. NCBI lineage: Eukaryota > Metazoa > Arthropoda > Insecta > Lepidoptera > Bombycidae > Bombyx > Bombyx mori. Next base: position 15,850,381 of record NC_085124.1, on the reverse strand, counting down.
ATAGATACACGTCCTTCAGCTGGTGCAAGAGAGGAGGCCGGAACAGCCTCGAGTCGTAGTTGTTCGAGTTCGTTTGCGCTGAAGATGTTAGAGCGCATTATGAAACGAACTCGGTCGGCTAGGTTCTGGTCTGTAATGTGTGTCAGCGATGGCTCAAGCGCTTGAAAATTACGAAGCAGTCTTGCTCGACGCCCTGTGCCGCCTGTTTCTCCCCCCACAGCCCCAAAGTGGGCGCGCATGACATTGGAATTTTGTTCACGAGTCCATCGCATGCGCCGCCCTCCACCGAGTGCGGGTGCCTGTTGCGGAGTCCTTGTGGACTCTGCAGGCACCAAGCCTCCCGGTGGTGATGATGATGGGGGTTCGACCCGCTGAAGTGGTCTTAACGAGTCAGATCTTTTGTTTGTGTTATAGGTTTTACTCATCGTTGGGCTTTTATGTGGGGTCTAACAGTCGCTGCAGACAGAGCCCCATATCTGCAGAAGGCTAGAATACAGTGGAGGGTCGCCAGTTACTCCAAGGGGACCGTTCACGACCTAGACTTAGCGCCCTAGGCCATGCAGCCGCTCGGCACGGTGCCTTACACCTTCGGCTAGCGCTGGTTGCTTGCGCGGATGGAACAACCATCTCATATTGATTGTTTCACCCGCGGGCGATGGGGTCACCACTTCCCTACGCCAATTATTATTATTATTATTATTCATCATGTAACCATTCATATACCAAAATAAACTTAACAAAACATAGATTCTTATGACACTAAAGTTTATTCAAAATGACCTCCGTGATTTTGAATACAGGCCTTCAATCTGCGCGGCCAGTCGTCTATCGCAGCACGAACGAGGTCCATGTCAATATCGGCGGCTGCCTCAATCGAGGATGTCTTGAATGACTCCAAATTGGGATGAGGCTTTGAACACGCCTTTTCCTCCAAGTGTTGCCATATCTTGTAATCTAACGGATTCAAATCTGGACTGGAGGAGGGCCAGCCTTCGTGCCGGATGAAGTCTGTGTGCTCTTCGCTCTATGAGCTGAATCTTGTTGGAATACCCAGTGCCTGTTATTGAACATGGTATGAGAAACAGGTTCCACAAGGTTCGTCAGGACTGTATTTTGATACACAACTGCATTCGTTTTTACACCTTTCTCACAAAAATGTACCTCTGTAAAGCCCCAATAAGAAACTCCCAACCATACCATGAGCGAGGATGGAATATGACCTCGTTGGACACGCGGAATACGGTTGTTCGCTTCTTCACTACTCTGTGCGTACACCTTATCATTTTGTTTGTTGTAGCTCTCTTCTACGGTAAAATTTTTTTCATCCGAAAAAAGAATTTCCCGATATTTTTTTCCCGCGTACCGCTTCAACAAAGCGCGGCATCTCTTCTGTCTCAGGTCCATTAGACAAGCATTCAAACGATGTCCTGTTTTTCTTCGATATGCCCGAAGCCCTAAGTCTTCATTTAACACCCTTTTCACCGTGGTTCTGCTTAACCCCATCTGAAGGGCCAACAGTTTCTGCTTACGTTTGGGATTTCTTTGAATTCGCGCCTTCACAGCTTTTATCACTGCTGGAGTCCTAACAGACCGAGGGCGACCACTTCTTGACCTGTCATCTACACTAGAGTCTTCATTGTATCGTTTGATGGTACGATAAACGAATCTTTTGGTTATATTCAAAATTTTCAGTATGTTAAAAATTTGAATTGGCTTGTAACCGCAACGATGCAACGCAATAACTGCAACACGGTCTTCTTTAAGCGTCCACTCCATATTTAAAAATGAGTAAAATTCTAAAAGTATACATTTTTATTTTCATGAACAATTCGAAATTCGAATTCAATAAACTTTTTTGTGGCCAGTATTCTAAAAGAAAAGTTTTTACTGTGTGACAATACTTATGACCTGACTAGGTATATTAGATAGAGAAGAAGTGCACAATGCTAATATTTTTTTAAATAATGCATAAAAGATACATTAAATCAATAAAGAAAACATTACACACACTACATACCATGTATTTGACGCACACACGCATGCATACTATTTATTGTCAAACTTTTGTTCTTGGCGTCTGTTGTCAAATTGAGAATAGATTAAATATCTATCATCTTTGTTAATATTTTTTATAGTGTAGTCTTGGCGAAATTTGTGATTACAGAAGTATAAAATACAATCACAATAGTGTACAAACTTACCATTTCAGTTAATTATAGTCGAATTTCGACTATTGCGGGACCTCTAGTTTTTACTATTTTGTAATACGGGGATGTCGTCATACATTTGCAGACATGTTAATGGCACGACGCTGTGCGCTAGCGGTGTTTGACCAATATGTATGTATTATAGTAGAATAGTGTAGTCCGCGGGCGAGAGGCCGGCTGAGGAGTGTGGCGCCGACGCCGCGACGTCAGCCGTTGTAGTGGTTTTCCCCGACAACATGATACAGTGGACGAAGAAAACTTTAAAGTGCTGTCTGTAGTCTACTCGCAGATTTATGTGTATTCATTACAAACAGGTAAAGGTAAGAGGTTGTACAGCAAGCAGGAGGCAACAGCGGCGGAACGACTCGTGGGTATGAAGATATGCATATATCAGATAAACACGTTCGACATGGAGACAGGCAGCTACGTGGACCACTACTAGAATTCATTATTTCATCGGAGTGTGCTCGGCGACCGTCATAGGCCTCTAACTACTCTCGATATTTGAATGTAATCTTGCGCAGTATAGCTGCCTGCAGTAATGTTCCACCAGGGAGGACGCACGTGTCTACACTGCATCAGTTTCAGGGAGTGTCAGGGGCGGAGGGTCATTTTTTGGTAAAATGTATCTAAACCGCTCACCGACAAAGTTTCCCATAAAGTATTAATAATTGACAGCACCACAGCACTGTTGTCGTTTGATGATGAGAGAAAGAGAGGGAGAGGCACTCAACGCGAGCTTTCCTGCGACTGTGGCGAGACGAGGTGATTCGTGGCCTACTGTGTCTAGGATCAAATTAGGTCTTTGCAATGACCCCACGCTTACAGTCTTGAGTAATGTTAAGGAGTAAGGGTGCTCTATCAGCACTAGCTATACTGAGGAAGTACACGGTGCAACTGCAGTAATGTGATTGAGTTAGGGTCGAGCGGGCACTGGGCGCGTTCTGTGTGCAGTAGACGGTGGCTGGAGTTGCCGGCCGCGGCGCACTCTACATGAGCACGGGCCGGCCGCGTGCCGCAAATATTAGGTCAAATCTCTGTTCTCTGTACTCCGCTACCGGATATCATTGTATCAATATAGCGCACGCGATTCCTAACTGACTACTTCCAATAAGTCCATATAATCTATATGTATGTATATACTAGTATCTATAAAACAAAGTCGGGTTTGTTCGAATACTTATAACTCGAGAACGGCTCGACTGATTTTCATGATATTTTGTATTTTGTATTATGTATTTGCATTGACATGTTGTATTTGTCTCCGGACCGAATAGCAGAAAAGCTATTAAAACGTTGGAAAATTTAAGAAAAAATAAAATAAAAATGAAAAATCATTTTCCCATACAAAATGTTCATGGGTTTCGTATCTGTCAAACATTTAATGTTCATCCCGTCGATACGATAAACTCTCCCCTCAAATTAAAGAACGTTCTTAAATTAATGGTTACGAATCGACGAGATCTATCCACAATTTTTTTTTATTGCTTAGATGGGTGGACGAGCCCACCTGGTGTTAAGTGGTTACTGGAGCCCATAGACATCTACAACGTAGACGCGCCACCCGCCTTGAGATACAAGTTCTAAAGTCTCAGTATAGTTACAACGGCTGCCCCACTCTTCAAACCGAAACGCATTGCTGCTTTACGCTAGAAATAGGCAGGGCGGTGGTACCTATCCGCGCGGACTCAAAAGAAGTCCTACCACCAGTAATTACGCAAATTATAATTTTGCGAGTTTGATTTTTATTATCCTTCACCATGGAAGTCAATCGTGAACATTATTTGTTGAGTACGTATTTCATTAGAAAAATTGGGATAATGGCGTATTTTAGATTTGTGATTAAAAATATTTTGATTAAATATTAGTTTAAAAATGTAGAATAATGTCAGTAATGAAAAAGGATTGACAGATATACCTATCGGTAGTGAAATGCGAGCGTTCAGAAATTTATTTTGTGTAAACGAAGGAAAATATATGAAGCTACGACACACCTGGGCTGTGCGGCCCTGATGCTTGCTTGCCCATTGATTGTTAGGCGGTACGAAGTTTGACGGCTCAGCTGGTATTGATATAAAAGAAAAGTTCAGCCAAATTACGGAAGAAAAGGAGAACTGAATCAAAACGCATATGTGTATAGGTATGTAATGCTATTGGAACTACAATATATTCACATTTGACCTTCTATTACAGCCTCCAAACAAATTTAAAAAGAAAAGAAGAAACTGTTCATAGCTATACCTATGTTTGTCGACGCATTTATCTGAAACTATTAATAGGTCTGTAGCTTATACCGCATATGAAAAGATGACATTTTCAATTTAATTCAATTAGTCGCTGGTAGCTTAAGGGACTATTCCAACCACGCGCGGACCGGTGGGTGAGCTCACGAGCTCAACCTGGGAGAGTGAATTGCTAACACTGGCTCTAGCAAATGAAATAGCCTCTTAAGCGACCAGCGACTACATAGGGAAGAAAAATATATTAACATGTTACATTGCATTTGCTGCAAACATTGTTATGAAAATAATATCATTATATAAGATTCTATAAGAAAATGGTGACAGTATCCCAATTCCTAGTTAAGTGATTTTATAAATACTATGGACAGTTAGACCGATTGAACCCGACATCCGCGGACAGAGCGGCGGTGGACCACCAGAGGCCGTGTGTGCGACTTGTGCGAGTGACGGCGACATTACACTCGGCAGGGCAGGGAGGGGGATCCTCTGTTTAGGGAGAGCAGCTGAGAGTCGATGACGTCACGTTCCGCCTCATTTGCCGACAAACGAGCTTCCAGTGAATCCCTATCCGACGTTCCCGTTCATTCTGACGTCTTCATTATGATTTGTTCGAGGCGTTAAAATCCCTTTAAGCTTTAGGCGCGTTGAATGCTTCATGTGACGTCACTAATACACGCTCACACTTCAGATACGGACGCACTCTACTCTCCAGGGGCGTGGACGTGCCGGCGCCAGACGCAGGACGTCTTCCCTCGTCTGTAATCCGTTTTAATCTATCTTTTTCGTCATATTTTTTTTCCATTTTTCACCTACATATTTAGACTAGTATACTAGCTTCTACTCGCTGATCTGACGGTGTAAAAGTAAGCTTTCCTAGATTAAATTTTACAACATGCAACATTTTATATAATACTAGCTGACCCGGCAGACTTCGCAGTGCCTCAATCGATAAATAAAAGACACTAAACTTTTGTATATAATAAACTTAAAACAAACAAAATGAATCCGTCCGACGTACACAAACACACAAAGGAAAAACAAAATTATTTATTTTTATATAATTCCGAGCATTTTCATATTTATTCACCTTTTAAACCTTCTCTGGACTTGTACAAACAATTCAAGACCAAAATTAGCCAAATCGGTCCAGCCGTTCTCGAGTTTTAGCGAGACTAACCAACAGCAATTCATTTGTATATACTTAGTCTGGCCATAAATACTGTTACAAAGGAAAACAAAAAAATATTACATTTGAATTTGGAATCTGTCATTTTTATATGATTGTTCATTGAATTTTCTCATTTTGGCGTCAATACATTGAACAATATTTTGCGATATTAAAATGGAGTGGGGTGATAAAGAGAACCGAATTGCTGTGATTGCATTACACAAAGTAGGTATGGAGTCAAATGCTATTTTTAAAACTCTCCATACGCTTGGTGTTAGTAAAATGTTTGTGTACCGGGCTATTAATAAGTGCAATGAGACCTCCTCTGTTTGTGACAGAAAAAGATCTGGCCGTCCACGTAGTGTTCGTACGAAAAAGGTGGTCAAAGCAGTAAGGGAAAGAATTCGAAGAAATCCTGTCCGAAAACAAAAGATTTTATCTCGGGAGATGAAGAACGTCCAAACCTCGCATGAGACAGAACTCATGAAGAGGCAGAGGGGGGAAAGTGAAGCGTTTAGTGCGGAGCACATCTCTCCCATCACCCTCCCCCTCGGGACGCCGGACCGGCGGTCGTCGGCGCCACAACCACCAGCCCTCTCGGTCGGCAGGCTATCGGAAGCCCGCCTAGATGGCGCCGGTTAGAGTGAGCTATCCTACGGAATACCCCGCTGGACCAGAACCAGCGTGAGTCGAGGATAGCCGGCCTTCCATCACCCGGATGCTCTTGCGTAAAACGCGTGCAGAGCAGCTTGCACGTCGTCTTCTTAGGCCCCCCTCGCCGGTCCCCAGACCGACATGTGAGGGGGACCCGAAACACTTAGAGGGCCAGGGCTTGGGCGAGATCCGCCTCCCTGGCCCTCGCTCGACGGCGGCGGGATTGTGTGTCTCTCACGCGCCCCGCCGCCTCCTTCTGCGAGATGGTGCACTCGCAGAAGTCGAGCATCGCCTTCCACGACTCGTCGTCGCCGAGCATCGATGCCATGACACTCGGCAACGACAAGTCGTTTCCTGTTTTTGCGACGAGGACATGGCGCCACCCCTCCCATGCGGGGCAGGCAACGAGCGTGTGCTCCGCCGTGTCCAAGTCGCAACCACAATGGTGGCACTCTGCCGTCGGCTCGGCTCCGATCCGGTGCAGGAACTCACCGAAGCAACCATGCCCAGTGAGCACCTGCGTGAGCCGGAAAGTGAGGCGTCCTCTGTCACGATTCACCCAATCCACAAGGACCGGGCGAATCGCCTCGACGGTCCTACGACCGGCCGAAGGATCAGCCAGCCGTCTGGACCATGACTCCAGCACCTAGAACCATGTCGCGTATTTTAAAAGATGAGTTAGGACTTGCAGCCTATAAGAGACGTACTGGTCATTTCTTAACTGATAATTTAAAAGAGAATAGGGTGGTAAAATCGAAACAATTACCGAAGCGGTCCGCAGAGGGAGTTAATAGAAAAGATTTGTTTACGGATGAGAATTTTTTTACAATTGAGCAACATTTTAACAAACAAAATGACCGCATTTATGTTCAAAGCTCTAAGGAAGCTTCCCAATTAGTCGATAGAGTGCAATGTGGGCACTATCCGATTTCAGTGATGGTTTGGTGGGGTATTAGCTATGAAGGAGTGACTGAGCCATACTTTTGTGGAAAAGGTATCAAAACATCGGCACAAGTGTATCAAGATACTATTCTTGAGAAGGTAGTGAAGCCCTTAACAACACTATGTTCAAGAATGGTCCTTCCAGCAAGACTCGGCGCCAGGTCATAAAGCTCGGTCTACGCAGTCTTGGTTGGAAACGAACGTTTCGGACTTCATCAGAGCTGAAGACTGGCCGTCGTCTAGTCCCGATCTTAATCCGCTGTATTATGATTTATGGTCAATTTTAGAGAGTACGGCTTGCTCTAAACGCCATGACAATTTGGAGTCAAAACAATCCGTACGATTGGCAGTGAAAAATTTTCCCATGGAAAAAGTGCGTGCTTCTATTGATAACTGGCCTCAACGTTTAAAGGACTGTATTGCAGCCAATGGAGACCACTTCGAATAAGCTCTTTATACTTTAAATTGTTTTATATTTATGTATTAAACTAACACACTGTAAAAGTAATAATGTTATCTGCAATAGAATTTTTTTTTTCATTTGTCTCAGTATTTATAGCAAGACTAGGTATATAGATTATATTATATTATTAACTTTTCTCTCGAGTTTTTGATTCGGTTTAGTTCCTAGCTCCCGCCCTAAAATCTTCAGGGAAGAGGAGGTTCGGATTCCCTTGAATTTATGAACACTGCATCTCCCAAAACTTTACTTATTATTGTGAATGTGTGTATGGCTGCTTGTTTTTGTAGTATGTTTATGTTTGCTTCCAATTTGTTTATGTATCTATGTATGCTATTTTTGCCGGGAAGCAGTAATGCGTTTCGGTTCGAAGGGTAGGGCAGCCGTTGTAACTATACTGAGACCTTAGAACTTATATCTCAAGGTGGGTGGCGCATTTAATTTGTAGACGTTTATGGGCTCCAGTAACCACTTAACACCAGGTGGGCTGTGAGCTCGTCCACCCATCAAAGCAATAAAGAAAAATTTTTTTTAGAGCATGGACGTAAATTGGAAAACGACAAATTTGAACTAAAAGAACTCTGAACAAATGATGCTGATTTCAGTGAAGGCTCCTGTGCCGCGGACTAGTCGCTCGACTCCGAGTCGAGTGCACGACTAATGTTGACGAGCGAGGCAGTCGGCTGCGGACGAGGCCGAGGGCGCCTCTACACAGAGAGCACAAGTTTACCAAGTCACTGTCTGCTATGTACTATTTATATCGTACTCATTACACTCAAATGTAAAACGAAAGTATCCTCCGGGAATCTGTGTGATGATTCTAAGAAGTTACGTTACTCCGTTGTACTAAAGCATTATACTGTGGAGCGGACGTGGAAAGGGCGTGGAGAGAGCTTTAATGTCGGCTCGCCGGACTCTAATCCGTATTGTGCCGAATGAGTTACTGCATCACGAGTCGCCCGACAGGGGGCGGCTGAAGCGTCTTTGTTCGAAGCGGGCCCTTTATAATTATTTAGAATTTGTACCGACTGTACTTGGAAATTACGGAAATGAATAGTCGTGTTCTCTCCTGTGTGGCGCTCAGGCGGGCGGAATAGCTTTACGATCGTCCGTACGTTACGTTGATCATAGTATTAGTTCTCGCCTGCTGGGCCGAGACCGGTAACGGAAGTGGGTCATCGAGCCGCCCAGTTCACAGATTGACATCGTCCAAGTGAGTTGAGTGATCGTCGGCAGGTAACGGTGAGCGAGCGCTGCAATTGCATCGTAATGTCATTGTGTCGTTGTCCAGAGACGCAGCCGACACGTATCCGGACCGAGACCCTCCCGATGTACCCGTTTATTGAATCGCACGCTCGCAGTCACGTACAGCGAGATAGTGTTGAGCATGTGCTTCTAGAGTCTGACTTTATTTGTTTAAATTCTAAATTCTGTACATTTCTTTTTAATATACGGAACAACGTCATTATTTAGTTAACTAAAAATGGTTAACGTTAATTGTTTCCTTAATGCTACGAACTGCTTAAGACAGTATTTAAGAGAATTCATGACTAAGCTTCCCCCACTGTCTACTATAAATACAAGTGACTATTGTCGCATAAAACACTTCGGCTAGAGCAGTCATCACTATAAAAACACCATGGAACCAGCCTCTCCGCCATATAATATATTTAAATAAAATTTGAGAATACAAACTTAATAGGCATTGTACCATGCGATGCTTATAACGTACAATCGGAGGTAGTAGTGAGAGGCAGCCTGCTACCGAGCCGCGCTCGATTCTATCGACTGGACTTGTCTTGTTCTTGTTCTATAAACTGATTAACTCGGGAAGGTTGAGTGTTTTGTTCGTGTGGGCAGTTTATGTTCCCTGCAGGTCTGCAGGGCGCAGCGGAGAGCATCATGACGTTCATTACTTGGTCAGGCTGAGCTTGGGAAGAGTGTATTTAAGTGTGAGACATGCGGCCCAAGGGTCTATTGTGTAGTAATACGAGCCTTCGAACCGAAGCGCATGACTGGTTTGTGGTACCTACTCGACTGATGGCCGCCAGTGGCTTTTATCGTCTTTGTATTTCCATCAACGACGTCAGGATGGCATGCTAGAATTTGAGGTCACGATGCATACGAGCGGTCGATTTTAAAACTATTATATTATTAAGTTAGTTATTCATTATAATATATTATATGTTTTCGTCACGACCGATGATTCAGCAGACGGTGTACAACACACCTAACTAAAGTAGTTACCGAGTCGCATTGAGGACGCTCTACCTGGCACCGACTACCGACCCACCGGAGCTGAACTCAAGTTGTCAATAAGCGTGCAGCACTTAATCGGGCCGCTGTGACCATTATGGTTAATAGCCGTCCATTTGAGTGGCTAACTCTAATTGTCTCCGCATCGCTTCTCACCAAGCCAAACTTGATCGTTTTGTGACTTCGAATAACATACATTTTTATGAGATTGTAGTTATTGTTATTGTTACTGTACGGCGTTAACACATTTATAATTAACGTCCTTTACAAATGTCGATGTAGGCTCTTATGTTCAGAGCTGTACCCGAATGTACCTGGACAACAGAGTAAACAAAATCAAATGAACATTGGCAGCTGTAGTAGTAACATCATATCTACATTTAGATCCTGCTAGATGGCATTCTGTTACTTTAGAAAGTAAATAAAAAGTTATTTCGAGAACTTATTTGTTAAACCGATAACGCTGTACCTACCTTATAATAATTTAATATCAACTTTAGAAAACATCGGTCGGAAAACTTTTTTTTTATTGCCCTTGTAGGCAGACGAGCATACGGCCCACCTCATGGTGAGTGGTTACCGTCGCCCATGGACTTCAGCAATGCCAGGGGCAGAGCCAAGCCGCTGCCTACCGCAAAACTTATGTACATAGGTATATTACAACGACGATTCCGTGACCGGGTTTGAATTCAACACTCGTCTTAAATTGAGTCACAATACCCACGACATAAAATAAACCGATTACCTACCATAGGTAATTAAAAAAAACAGGGACGGACCTTCCTTCCTTCCTTAGGCAGTACCTACCTGCCAAGGTAGTACTCCTAGTGGGTGGATCCAGGACCACTAGCCTTCCGAGTCGGGTTGCTTACGACTGCGCCTTGGCAGATTTTGTGTCGTGAACTACACTTCATTGGAATCGTCTGGTCATTGCCTTATCCTTGCTGCTATGTCACTCTCTCGCCCTGGATGTCACAGCACAACTGGGTGACTTCAGTGGCAGAGTTATCTGTTCTCTCTGTGTTATATGTTTATCGTATGTCCCACGAGGGATGTTCTGAGGAACCGCTTGAGATGATCCAGTCATCTGCTCCGCCCGCTACCGGAGCAGCGTTCGTCCACAGTACCAAGAACCATCACGTTCGTCCGTAGTGCGTGTCCAGGTTTTTATGCTCTATCATGTGCGCCCTCTTTCATAGAACTTTTATATAGCTCTTATAATGTTTGTTCCTTTTGGTGGTTTTATGACTTTGTAGTTATACTGGAGAGCTTTCGTCGTGTTCTTCTTCGGTAACCACTCGGCTTGGAAGATACTTCTGTAGTAGTAGTCTTACTATATTTTTCATATCTAGCTTTCCTCGTTTCTGTCATTAAGTGATAATAAGTTCCGATATTAAGTTGGTCAAAAACCTGCAGTAGTATCTCGAGAAGACCAGAGTCGCTCCCGTGGCCCCCGTTACTAGTAGTTAGATAATTTGGCCTGGTATATAGTAACTCTTAGCTGTTTGTGAATAGATTCACGATATAACGACAAAGTGAAGTAGGCCGCCTTATCTATCAGGTCACGAGCATCGCACACGTTCACTCATACCCATCTGTATATACATACATACATACCGAATACCTAGCGATATCTCTATTCGCACCACGTACATGTAAATTTATATTCCATAACACACGTTTAAACAGGATAAACTCGCCGCACGTACAATGAACGAAGCAAATATTGCCATACACCGAAAATATTTCATCCTGCTGTCACAAGATTTCGTGCAACATTTCTGCAAATAAATGTGTCCGTGCGTCTGTGTGTCAGGGATGATGAGAACTGACAAGGAGCTGGTGAGGTGCGGTGCGGACGGCGGCCGCTGCAGTCTCACGATCTCTTGGCACGGTGCGACCTCACAGCGCTTTTATTGTACGTTCACTTTGGTGAGGGGATAAATAATGAAATGGTGGACGCCTTATACGCCGGCCGCTTATGCGAACTTTACTTGAAGATACCTACAATATGTTCAATTCACGGAATAGATAAATAAGGTTGGAAAGGCCTTTGCTCTAATTTTGTAATAGAACCAGTGTCGCCGCTTCATCCCCACTATTTTAATTTCTACACATACACACACTGTGATTACAAGTATTTCGCACACAACAAAAACACCCACACATAAACAGGACAGATATTCGTTCGCAAACTAGCACAAAACACCCGTAGGCATATACACTCACACACGCAAAAAGGCAATAAAAATGTTCATACACGCTAGTGCTTGATAAAATCGATATTCTTTATCGATAAATTATCTGATGAATGAATGGAGAAAATGAAACATGAAATAAATATTGAAAAAGAAAACTATTTTATTTTTATTAATTACAAATAGTCACTGGCCCTGGAATAAAACGTATTTGTTAAGCAGTTGGCGCTTGATATTAATTGCGAATGAATTTTTCAAAACTAAGTGTATTCTGATTTTTTTATGGTAAAATCATTTTCAGTAAAATGTTTAGAGCAAATAGTACTCGTCTTTGTCTCCAGTTTCCTCTACCTGTCACGTCAATCCATTGTTCCCTGGCGTTAGGTTCTTTAGGAAACCTAAAATTTTTAATTTACTGCATAAGTCAAATAGCATTTTACTTAAATTTTAATACGTCTTAGACAATATAGTAAATACCCGTAAATGAGAGGTCTACATGTCCCTTTATATTATCCCTTCACTTTAATTCAATGATAATAATTCAATAATAATAATACATATTTATTTTACTCAAAATACGTCTCACTAAGAATATACTAGGTATCATTAATTAAATATAAAATAATGCAAAAATTATCCATGTCAAATGTAAATATAGTCGAGAATTCTGTCGATGATTTTATTTCACCACATAGTCACCTCACTATCGACAAACTGCAGGGCAAAGGCCGAAATTTTAAAGATTGAAGTGTAGAGAACGCAATGCATGTAGTACATTGGAAGCTGACTTGGTCATTGCGTTCATTGGGCGAGTACACATCGCGCAATGTATGCTATTTATAACTTGCTGCAATAATATTGTTAATGTTTGGAATTTCATAATGCTCAGTATATTTTTATGTTTTAGACAAATAATATTGTAATTAAATGGTAATTTCGACTGACCGATCGAAAGATATACCTCCTCGCTCTATACTTGAGGTCTGATTTTTTGTTTTACAAGTTATAATTGCACAACACGGCACTATAAAGCGGAGATCTGTTCGCTAAAGTAGTACGAAGCGCACTAAACGCGGTGAATGAAAGAATCGGTCGAGTTATGTTTGTACAAACATAACTGTGGCACGCTTGCCCCGCCCACATTACCATTCCAACCTTATTTATCTATTCCGTGGTTCAATTGATAGGTTTGCTTTTTTTAAGTTGAGAACTAAAGCTTTGTTTTATTTGGGACTTAGTGTGTGCATCTTACTTACCGACACAAAGTCTTGGATCAAGAGTGAACATTCGCATATTATAGTATTTTCTCCGGTCTCCGTGAGTTGCAAACACGACTTAAACTGTTTTATTTAATTCTTTCCGCCTTTCTCGACGAATACTCCACAATTTTCTTGGTCACGGACAAATAAAGTGCTATTCGTCAATGTTTGAACATTACACACACGCTTAAGGCTCAGGATGATGTCCCCCTCCACGGCGCGGCGGTGCTTCCTGAGCGCTGCGACATGTCGTTCTTGAAACTGGACTGTTGATGAGTCTGTCGTCCAGTGTGGGCCAGTGTCGGCGTGGCGACGAAATGTTAAACAGTCCAAGGGGTCGTCAGTGCTCGCAGGGCGCTTAACAATGATCTGTGTTATTGTTATTATTTATGGATTATTAACAACTTTAAATATTTATTTACATAACAAATGTACTTAATATAAAAAAAATCAAATATCTCCTAAGAAATGTGCGTAATAGCACAATCATATTATTTAAGAAAATATTGTAACAGAAAGTTTCCATTGATATAGTCACTGCGCGTCGGAAGAAAATACTGTACATTTCAAGTTTGAATGCTTCAACCGATAGACAGTAAGTAGTGAGTGGCGACGAGTGGTCGGCTGGTGACATCTGGCGTGACAGTGACAGCGCGCGATGGTTGCGATGCGCTTGTGGACTTCATCTAATGCAAAGCGATGGAAACTGTACTTTTTCAACAGACTTTGCCAGAAGGTAGAACCATGAGGCTACAGAAATCAGGAAGTGCTTGTTCCAACTTAGGCCATAGGATGTTTTTTTTTTCGATTAATGGTCGCAATACTTATTAATTAACAATAAAATAATTTCATATGTTGATTATTGTTATTAATTGTAAATTTCATAAGTCTAAAACAGATGGTGCCTTAAATCGGCTTTTACACACAATTGTAATACTGTCGGACATTATATAGAATCATATCTCATATATCTCATAGATGGCGCTATGTTAAAAATTCCGTTTCACATCTCTTCTATATCGTTCCCTCACTACTGAGGATCGCGACCACATGCGACGTACTTCCAATGTGCCCGATCATGGGTGGCATGGACTGTATGGTACAGACTACCACCGAGTGCTTCTCTTGCTAGATCTGACCATCTGGCTGGTGTTCTGCCCACGGCGCGCTTGCCTTCTATTCGACCCGTAATTATGAGCTTCTCTAATTCATGTCTGGGAGATCGCATGATGTGTTCGAAGAAGCTCATAACACGTTCCCGGCAGATGGAAGAGAGCCTTTTTCGGATGTCTAGCTGCCTTAGAATGGACTCGTTTGTTCGCATGGCAGTCCACGGTATTCGCAGCATCCTCCGCCACACCCACATTTCAAAGGCATCGATCTTTTTGATATCCCGGCTTTTTATGCACCATGTTTCCGCCCCGTAGAGGAATATGGGAAAGATCAGTGCCCGCACCAAGCGCACTTTGGTTTTATATCGGATGCTACGATTTTTCCATATCTTCCTGAGATTGGCCATCGCACTTTTAGCCATTCCGGATCTTCGGCGTATCTCCCCCATGCAGCCACCCTCGGATGTTATTTGCGACCCAAGATATATGAATTCTCCTACTTTCTCGTAGCCACTGAGTGCATCAGAAGTTGCGCTCTATCTATTATCAATATTTTGGTCTTGGAGTGGTTGATTTTAAGACCGAGTTTAGCACTTTCTTCTTCCACACGGTTCAGCAGAATTGCCATTTCCTCCTCATCTGATGCAAGCATGGTACTGTTGTCAGCGTATCTCAGGTTTGTGAGTGTTCACCGCCCACGGAAATACCGCCGTTCCAGCTTTCAAGTGCTCTTGTTATTATATATTCGCCGTAGATATTAAATAATTTGGGTGACAGAATGCAGCCCTGACGCACTCCACGTTCTGTATGGAAGGGTTTAGATCTTCGATTATCTAGTTTCACGAAGCAAGAGCCATCAAGGTACAGATTCCGTATCAGTAGTGTGAGATGAGAAGGAACGCCCATATCAATCAACACATCAAACATGCTACTCCACTGAACACAGTCAAACGCCTTCGCATAATCTATAAAGCATAGCACCAGAGACTTGTTAAACTCGCGAAATTTCTCAATGAGCACTCGGACGTTCAAAATTTGCTTGCGAGTTCCTTTTCCAGCTACAAAACCAGCCTGTTCTCTTGGTATCTGGTGGTCTATGAAAGCTGATAGTCTGCTGTTTATTATGCGAAGGAGTATTTTACTCGCGTGGGACATGAGCGACAGAGTTCGGTAGTTCTCACACTTCGCTGTGGAGCCTTTCTTATGAAGTGGTACTATTGCAGATTTTGTCCAATCACTGGGCCATTGGCCTGTTTTCCAGATCTTGGTACATATCTGATGGATAATGTTTATCCCTTCTGAACCGAGACTTTGAAGCATCGCTGCCGACACGCCATCCGGACCAACCACCTTGTGCTTAAGTTTTTGTATTGCATATTCAACCTCAGAAAGTAGTATAGGAGGCTCTTCCAGGTGGTCATCCCATCTTTTGACGGTGCATAAATTGTCTTCATCGCGATATAGGTCATAACAGTAGTTTCTCCACCTCTCCAAAACATGTTCCATTTCTGTCAAGGTGTTACCTCTACTATCTTCGATAACCCATTTATTCGGCTTGAAGACACCTGTTAGCTGCTTCACTTTCAGGAAAAGGTCCTTAGTCTGCACTTTATCAGCATGTCCCTCAATTTCTTCACATATATTGTTCATGTGCTCATCTCTGTCTCTCCGAGTAGACATTTGAATCTCTGCATGCAATTGATTGTAGCGCTCCTTTTGACTATTGTTTACAATGCCTTGTTCTTTTAGTCTTTTCCTTTCCTCTATCAACATCCATGACTCCTTGCTAATCCATTTTTCATGTTTAGGAACTGCTTTGTGTAGATCTCTGCTTTGTTTAGCCGTATCCAGTACAACCTTTTTCAGATTGTTCCAGTTCGCTTCACTTGAACCACATTGATCCCAAAGCATTGATCGTATATTCATGTCTACAGTTTTATGAAAATGGTCCAGCGCTGGCTTATTCAGTTCTATATTGATTGGAAAATTTGGCTTGATGATTTTTAAACAAAGTCTGAAGTCTGCCACCACCTATTGGTGGTCACTTCCGCAGTCGGCACCAAGAAGTGTTTTAGTATTCAACACGGAAGATCGCCACCTAGACTTGATGGTAATATAATCAATCTGGTTCCGATGTCCACATGGCGATATCCAAGTATATAACCTTCTCGGGTGGTGTTCAACCCAGGTGTTCATGATGACCAGTTGATTTTCTACGCAGAATTGAAGAAATTTTTCACCTCTGTCATTCCTCACACCAAGTCCAAAGTTTCCGACTGTTGCTCCGAGTAATACATCACCTCTAGTGGTACCAACCTTAGCGTTCCAATCGCCGTACACAACAGTTACCTCCTTAGATGGAATAGTACGCAACAAGTCGTCCAATTCAAAATAGAATTGGTCAGATATAATTTCTTCAGATTGGGAGGTTGATGCATACACCTGGACAATGTTGATAGATACGGGGCGCGCATCAAGTTTAACAGCAATAATACGATCACTTGGTGTTTTGTATCCTAACACGCTGTTTTCAAGTTTCTGTGGTAGAAGTATTGCAACTCCATTACCACTATGATTTTCAGATCCCGAAAAGTACAAGATGTTCCCGTTAGCAGTTTTTATATGACCGCTGCCTCTTCTATGAACTTCACTTAGCTCCAATATGTCGATTTTGCACCTTAACATCTCCCTCTCGATGACTTCTTGCTTACCCTGTTTCAACATTCCTCTCACATTCCCATACGCAAATATTTTCTCAGTTGGGTTTTACTTTTACCAGTACCATCACCAGTTGCATAGTTTCCACTGCCTACCTGGTGGTCTACAGTACAGTGGCCGGTAACATACTTCCCACCATGTGACCCGGGATCACTATGGCGCCGGGGGTCAGTCGGATTGCATGACATAGCACTCTCATTAAGTAATCTATTCATGTGGTTTTCTTGGGAAAATAGTGCAGTGGTTTCCCCTTGCCTTCTGCACCAGGCTTTTTAGGGGCTATTTGGGCTCCTAGGTTGCTGAAGCCTCATCTAATCGGTTTACCGGTTAGGTACGTATGGTTATACCGCCATTGCTCGGTCGCCATTGCCTCGTCCGTTGTCTGGCAGGGAGCACCGCGGTGACCTTTGGGTCGCCGCCGCTAGCTATTCTGAAAGAACCACTAGCGTGAGCAGGTGAGGATGACAGTTGGGCCGGAAAAGATGTTATGCTCCGTTCTCCCCTTACTCCCATTTCACATAAGCTACAATTAAATTGCATAAACAGCACGTGTTGCTGAGGCTAAAGTATAAGTGAACTTTATTTCGTAGTAAATGCAATACAGTGAAATCCAATTGTTCTTACTTTGTAAATCGTATAATTAAGTCGTCGTGGCCTAAAGGATAAGACGTCCGGTGCATTCGTATGTAGCGATGCACCGGTGTTCCGATCCCGCAGGCGGGTACCAATTTTTCTAATGAAATATGTTGCGTCTATTTCTTAGATGTATCTTGAGGTGGCCAAGAAAATGAATAAATGCGTTTACTTCTTCAAATACTCATTATATTGTTTTTAATTATTTTACAAATACGAAATTGAAATGCGCGTCCATCTTTTTTCTTCGTGTTATAATAATTTTAAATTTTGACAATTGGAGCCACTGTTGCGTTTCCTGTTTTGTGATTGGTTTGTGCGATATGACGTCATCGTTGGCCAATCACAGCCATCAATGTATCACGTGACGTTGATTCGTTAACATGCTCCCGGCCTTGGAAGCACCAGGTTCCAACAATTGGCGATGATCATTCAGGAACCCAGCAGCTGCTATCGTGCGTAATCAGTCTTCATGTAAGGGAAGGGGACAGATTTTGGAGAATGCCCGTCTCACAATCCCATCCGCTTTGCGAATATCAGCCACACGTGACAAGCTGTCTTTGCCTGGATATGTTTTTATAATTCGTCCCAAGCTCCATTTCAATGGCGGTAAGTTGTCATCTTTTATAAGAACCAACATGTTTTCCTTGAGCTCACCCTTATGTTGGTACCATTTGCTCCTGGTTTGCATCTCTGACACGTATTCTTTAGCCCAGCGGCTCCAGAAGTGCTGGCGGATCTGTTCAACTCTCTGGTATCTGGTAAGTCGACTAGCCGGAACATCGTGAAGGTCATCAGGTACAGGTGCAGTTAGCGGACGGCCAACCAAAAAATGAGCTGGGGTAAGTGGAAGAAAATCCTGTGGATCTGAGGACATAGGGTTTAAAGGTCGGGAGTTGAGGACAGCTTCAACCTGCGATAGTACTGTGCTCATTTCTTCAAATGTAAGGTGTGCGTTGCCAACCACATGCCGCAAATGATACTTATAGCTTCTAACACCAGCCTCCCACAAGCCCCCAAAATGACTAGCATAACACGGTATCAATCTAAAATGTATATTTTGAGAAATCGCGTATACCTTAATGTCATCTGAACATCAATTTAAAAACTTTGCGAATTCATTCATTGCGCCCGTTATCGGAGTATATTTCAATAGCTTTTCCTCGACGTGAAATGAACATCTTCAGTGCCAACAAATAAGCATCTGATGAAAGGTCGGTCACAAGCTCGAGATGTACAACGCGTGAAGCAAAACATATAAATAAACTTAAATACGATTTTTGTAATCTTGCTCCCCTGCCCCTACGATTTAAAATGAACACTGGTCCTGCATAATCCACTCCACAGCGTAAGAAGGGAAAACCTGGCTGTAGTCGTTCTCGAGGCAGATTCCCCATTATGGGATTAACAGTTACTGCGCGCAATCGGGCACACTTCATACAACTATGTACCACCTTCTTGGCAAGATTACGACCTCCAATAGGCTACCATGACTCTCGTAACGTATACAAAAGAAGTTGCGGCGCAGCATGCATCATTCGAGTGTGTTCGTATTTAAACAATAAAACTGTAAAATTATGTTTAGAATGTAACAAAATAGGATGACGTTTATCGTAACTAAAATCGATTGAATTCTGAATACGTCCACCGACGCGTATTAAAAGATTATTATCAATAAATAAATTCAATTTTAATAACTGAGCATTAGCTTCTGGAAACCTAACACTCATGCGTTGCTGCTTACTTGGCTTACTTACACATAACATAGCGCGATATGTGTATGTTATTTAACAATGATAGACAAGAATAAAATCGATCCCATACTTGCGCGACGTCACAAGGAACCGGTTCATGCCAATTAAGTTTCAACAGCCAACATTTTTGTAATAATATTTTAGCGAAAGTAATAACTGGACTAAATTAAACCTAAGGGGTCATAAATTTGTGATGCGCCCGATAAAATAATGCTTATCATTAAGTTTCTTTCACTTACGGAACCTCACACTCATGCGCTAATTGTTTTAAACACACCGTGATGAGGTAAAAAGTAATGCGGTGTTTGATAACTATGTACAAGACTCATGTGGCCTAAGTTAATGCATTCGTGTATAAAGTCGATATACATTTGTTTGTAAGTAGGATTGCGTTGTAACCTTTTTTCTAAGGCATAAAAGCGACGTTCAGCTTGTGTGCGCGTGTCACCTAGTATCTTCGGAGAGTGCTTAAACGGAAATCGAACCTTAAACCGCCCGTCGGCCGTCCGTGAGGTTGTTTTAATAAAGTGCTCCTCACAGGCGCGATCCTCGTAGCTTAACTTAGGAAAATTAATTGGTAATTCTTCGATTTCCCAAAAACTTCGTAATAATTGATCTAATGAGCATGTGTCACTGTCAACGGTTTGCGTAAAGTTACAGCTAACATGTCTTTGTTTGCGTGTAATAGATTGAAATGAGCCCGAGATTATCCAACCAAGATGCGTATTTTGGAGATAGGGGCCAATTTTAAGTCGTATTTTACCTTCTCTAACTAATTCCCAAAACAAATCCGCGCCTATTAATAAGTCAATCGGCTGACTATCATAAAACGTTGGATCTGCAAGTACAATGTTATCCGGTATGGTAAACAAATTAACGTTATATGTCTTCATAGGTAAGTTTGATGTTATTTGTGGTAGAATTAAACACTGAACGCGTGCAGTATAACTACTAGTGCGTGATTTGATCTCAATATCACAGGATTGCGAACACTGTGTTATTGTATTACCTACGCCGTGAATTTCTTGAGTGGACTGTATTATTGGTGGATTTAATTTGTCACAAAGTGTTTGTGTGATGAATGAACGTTCGCTGCCACTATCGAGTAGAGCGCGCGCTTGATGGTAAACACCCGACTGGCTACGTATTTCTACAATAGCTGTGGACAGCAAAACTGGTTGCGCTGGATGCATGTTATCAATTGTGTCAGTAGATTGCGCCTGAAAAGAGTGTGCGTGCGAGTTATCTTTCGTATTAGACGGGACGGCTGATTGTTCACAAGATGGCAACGTAACTTTAGGGAAACTATGATCATAATTTTTAATTACATCGCAAATTAATGAATTATGTTTTTTATCACATTTTCGACACGGCCCGAACACACAGGTGTCAACAGTATGTCCTGGACGCATGCAATTAGGGCACAACTGTTTAGTTTGGATAAATTTTAATCTATTTTGCACGCTTAGGTCCAAAAACTTTTGACATGAATATAGCGGATGTAAATCATTACACATTATACAGGGTCTGTAATTACGTGAATTCTTTCCTTGTGATTTATTATTATTATTTGGTTTATTTGAAACTATATTGCAATGAAATTTAGATGTTAACTGGTTACTGAATTGCTTTTTATTATTGTCTGTCGCGCTATATACGCCTGCTTTACTGTGTGATACTATAAGTGTTTCCAAAATATCCGCCCTATTTCTAAGAAACTGAAGTAAGTCATTTAGTTGAACTACAGTTTTGGTGTTATTGGTTGATGTAATCTTGATGTAATCACTACACTTGTGCTGTTCCCATTCCCGTTCGGTAATGGAATCTAATTTTGTGACAATAATGTAAATGATTAACGTATCCCAATACTCTGTAGGTTCCCCTAAAAGCTTTAAAGCGCGAAGGTTTTTTAAAATATTATCAATTAATCTGCGTAATTGCACTGGTGATTCTTTAGTCAACGATTGCATGGTAAACATGGATTTGACATGGTTATGTACTAATAATTTCGTATTATCAAATCGATTTAACAGTAGTTCCCAAGCAACTTTATAATTATTAGCAGAGAATTCTATGGAATCTATGACCGATTTAGCGTTACCGGACAAAGACGATTTTAAATAATGAAATTTTTGAATTTCTGTAATTGTTTCACTATTATGTATCAATGACAAAAATGTATCGCGGAACTCTAACCAGTGCTCATATAAGCCGTCAAAGGTGGGGACAGATATAGTGGGTAATTTAATACTTTGAGAACTTGTAATCGGTGGTTCAGACATCATACCATTTGACTTTTCATCAGCGGTGGTCAGACATTCAGCAAGGGCAAGAATATTATAATATTTTTGCTCGAAATCTTCACGCGATTCTAACTGTTTTTCTATATCAATTTCTACACTAATTTCTTCTATTTGAGTCTGAACGAGGTTAAAATCTTTCATTAAACTTTGCGATCCTGCCATCCGCAGTTTTAGCTCGGTACGTTGATGAACAGTTAATTCTACACTTTCGAATGAATTCACATATTTTCCAAAGTTAGTCAAACGACAATTAATAGATGCGCGTTTTCTTTTAAGATCTTTCATCATTAATTCAAACTTATGATCTGATGTAGCCATTGTGGAAACAAGTAAATGGTGGTGTACTTACAGTTTTTAAATAATAAAACAAAACAGCTGCTCAATATTAGTGAAAATACGTACGCAAAATGAAAAGCAAAAAAGGTTTGAAAAAAGCAGAGTACTATATACGCGAAGGGGAAAAATTTAGCAAATTTTGGTTAGCACGCCTTGCCAAAGCACTGTAATCTTGCGAAGCTGGTGAGATTTTCCGAATTTTCCTTTTCAATGGCCGATGCGTCTCTCAAGTAAGCGTCTGGTTCAACTGAATTGATGATCCGGTGCTGAAGGTCCAATAGAAATGTTGCGTCTATTTCTTAGATGTATCTTGAGGTGGCCAAGAAAATGAATAAATGCGTTTACTTCTTCAAATACTCATTATATTGTTTTTAATTATTTTACAAATACGAAATTGAAATGCGCGTCCATCTTTTTTCTTCGTGTTATAATAATTTTAAATTTTGACAATTGGAGCCACTGTTGCGTTTCCTGTTTTGTGATTGGTTTGTGCGATATGACGTCATCGTTGGCCAATCACAGCCATCAATGTATCACGTGACGTTGATTCGTTAACAAAATACGTACTCAACAAATGTTCACGATTGACTTCCACGGTGAAGGAATAACATCGTGTAATAAAAATCAAACCCGCAAAATTATAATTTGCATAATCACTGGTGGTAGGACCTATTGGGAGTCCGCACGGGTAGGTACCACCACCCCGCCTATTTCCGCCGTGAAGCAGTAATGTGTTTCGGTTCGAAGGGCGGGGCAGCCGTTGTAACTAAACTGAGACCGTAGAAATTATATCTCGGGTAGGTAGCGCATTTACGTTGTAGATGTCTATGGGCTCCAGTAGCCACTTAACATCAGGTGGGCTGTGAGCTCGTCCATTTATCTTACAAATAAATAAATAAAACAAAGAAAAAAAAATTTGGTATAAGCATAGCCGGCCACGTGCTATTTAGAAACAAAAACCTTAACCACAGCAACGTGTGGCCGGGTCTGTTAGTTTAGTATAACTTCTCATCGATATTATACGTCGTGTATCATAATAATATTATTATATTAAACATGAACCAATGTCACGGGCGCGGCTAGTAATGACTCAAATAAATAAAAAAGGGTGCGTGTACTTATGTACGCGCTTAAGAAGTTATACTTTATTTTTATAATTTTTTTTTTTTTCATCGGTTTGAAAAAAAAATCGATTAAACAACATCCCCAAACACGCATATTGGACATCCCTTTTCTTGACATCGTATAAATTCGGTATATCTCGGTAGGGTTCGGAAAGTTCACCTGCGGCTAGATTCAGACTCGCCAAGTTACGTCGGTCGTATTGTAATGAGCAATTTAGTGGGCAACTTCATTCTGTTAATTTTGTGTCACGGTGCGCACGCATCATAAAATTTCACTCTCATAAATTTTTCATAACGCGCCTAAAGAAGTATAACTTCATTAGCCGACACATATAACATTCAAAAACGTAATTTGATTGAGTCGATAACGAGATAACGAGATTCGAGAATCCCCACTGAGTGTGCTTCACAACTTCAAACAAACAGATAAACTCTGTTAATAGTTTTATTATAATTAGTTAAATTTTGAAATGATGATGGCATTATACTTGTAGTTGTGTGCAATGGAATGGAGTGCACAACAGTGTGGAAACATTGACGGGGGCTGATCTCTCTCGAGGCTCGTAAACCGATGAGGACTCAGCTATGTCTTTATACTCGCAGATATAAACGTATGCATATCGGCCTCGTAAATATTGGATAATAAAGTTAGTGCTCCGACCGACATCCGCCCACGTGTTTCATTACGTTTTACTTCGACTGTCCCGTTACCCAATACGAGCGTGATATTGCTTCCGGTCGTGGCTGTTATTGTTTTCTGATAATCGACATCTCCACTATCGGCAGCACTGTCAGTCTTTGCAGTCAGTGTGTCGATCGTCGACAACGCGACACTCCGCCCGGAGGTACGAGATATACTGCTACATGTGTGGTTTGAACTAATATACTGCTTACTGTTCCCGGAAATGGGAGGTTCATGTCCCCCTTGTGCCATCTCATTACTGTGCCATATGTCAGCAACTCGCGGTGTGAAGCGTGACCGACCTGAATAATTACGGCATGTGTCAATTTTCTACAAGCATCCCTTTTCCCTTGCATTAGGTATAGCCATCGATAGCCGAAATCGACTCGTTGTACATTTCTCAATGAAATACAGTGTATTATCATATAACCATTGATGTTGATTGTAATGTGTATGTTGCGGTTGATTGTAGGTATAACGACGGAGGGAAGATCTCCCACCGAGCGGGTGGTATTGCTCGGTAGACCGACGCGGCGACGGTCCGAATGTTGTTGTTCGGAACGTGTAGGTATAATAATATATGCAAGCTTATCTTGAAAATGTCGTAAGCGTATTAGGTAATAACTTAGTGTATCAGGTTAACGCAAATAGACACAAACTTCGGGGGCCGGAGGAGGGCGTTTGTCCAGCTCCAGCCCCTATGAGGAGGCAGTCTCCTCCCGGTGATGGTCACGGGGCGACCTAAGGGGGTTGAGGCTGCGCCGCACGCTACCGTCACTCTAGCGCGCTGGCACCAGGAGGACGGGACGGCGCGTCGGCGGCTGCGGACTGCGATGCGGTCCGCATTTTCGTCGTCGCTGTCGTCGCCGAACATACTGTTGAAGAGCAACCCGGTCGGCGGTGTATCGCGTTCCGACCCGGCAGGCTGGTTCTGGCCCAGCGGGGTATCCCGGAACACCAGCGGCACCGCCCGGGCGGCCTGGTAGGGCCGCCGTACCGCGGAGACTGACGTCGTTGGTCGTCGACTATCGCCTCGACGACCCGTCAGTCGGGCGTCCTCGGGGTGGCGCCGCGTGTCTGGTTGTAGTGTTGACCGCGGGAACCCCCCTACTCTGAACGGGTTCTGACCCCGGACGGAGATCGGACGTCGGGTGTAAGAGTGCAGGGGAGTCGTTTAGTGGGTGGGCCCTAAAATCCTTGGGCCCGCGATCTGCTCTCAACACCTGCAGATCGTTGAGTCTCACATACCCCGCGCGCCCCCTAGGCGCGGGGACCTCGTAGGAGGTTCGGCCCCCGGCCCGAAAAAAAAAAAAAAAAAAAAAATAGACACAAACTTTACCCTTTAATTATTGCTCTTACGCAACCTCACTACTCCCTCCTGCTTACTACACAGCACAGGTTCAGTTCAGTAAGTTACTTTGGCAATAATATCGTGATGATAACGTGGAGTTACACATTTACATAACTGCGTTTTACTCAGCTACTTTACATCGTATTATTATAATGGACGTTTGAGCTTTTTCATATCCTAAAAACTAAGCAAATTTCAATTTTGCAGTATTGATGGTAAAATGGTAAAAAATAATGGATTTTTTTGTTTGTGGTTAATTACTTTCTGTCGCTGGTAAGTTCTGGTAGCAAAGCTGATTGTATTCTCGCACGGGGATGTACCAGCATTCTGCCTGTCTCTAGCACGAACCAGCCATGCCTTGACTGGCAGGCGGGACTGCCATTTTATGATAAAATTCGGACCTCGACTTAATGAAGGGGGCGAAATAAACTGTATGTAAAAACCTTGCAAAATTGAAATTGAATAATTGATAAAGTAGAAGGTGCAACCGCATATCGGTGTCCTACCTCAGCTCAGTGGGTGTCAAGTTTGTTGTCGCTGTGTGCAGTGCGCCTCGTGACGTCACGCTCGGTTGCCTCATGACGTCACGCTACATTTAACAATTACTTCACGAATCTCGCTGAATGTTAAATGTCGTTTAGCTTCGTATAAGTACCCTGTAAGTGTTATGTGTTACCGTAATAGGTTCTTCATTGGACTCGTCGTTAACTTGTATTTGATGGGTTAGGGAAGAGCTCGTCCGTCGGCGTGCACGGCAGGTCCAGCCGCGTTGTGAGCGCAGTGAATTGCAGTGAATACACGCATGCGTTTTGATGTTATACAAAGTGGTGAGTATGTGGCCAAGCCCACGCGCTGGGCTCGTCTTAATTGCTCATATGCGTGGACGAGCCCAAATCACACGTGGTATTATCGGAGCCCATAGACATCTACAACACAAATGCTTCACGACAGAAATAGGCAGGATGACAGGAGATACAAGCCGTCCTACCACCAGGCATTACGCAAATTATAATATTACGCTTTTTATGCAACATAAGCTTTGTCTGTACGCTTGCAACGTTTTCCGCTGTACCTACTTGTTTCAGGCAAAGTACTCTTTAATAATATAGCAGAGACTAATTGTGTGTTTCGTAATAACACGTATTGTCAACAAGCAAGAGTGTCGAATATTGCATCGGACTGCAGTGACCTGCACCTCACACCAGCACACCCACACACGTTATAATATCGTTATATGTCACAGTTTCATTGTAACTACTGTAAAGTTTTATCTATGGTTTCCCCTTCTAGCACTACTGCTAGCATCTCCAGAATTAAGCACGGTAACTTCATTCCTGGTAACAAAATCTTTGACCAGCCTATACTGTAGGCTTCTAAGACTAAGTACCTAGGCGCCACTCTTAACAGAGGCAACACATTAGGTCCCCACATTAAGTCAGCACGCGACCGAACCGCGTTCCTACTCGGTTGATTCTACCCCATGATCTCCAAGCGAAGTCAATTGTTTCTTCATAGCAAGGTGACGCTGTACAAAACTTGCATACGTTCCGTCATGACCTATGCAAGTGTATTGTTCGCTCGCGTGACCAACATGCACATAAACACTCTCCAGATCATTCAATCCCGTTTCTACAGGATAGCCGTCGGAGCACCGTTGTATGTGAGGAATGTCGATCTTTCTTCTTGTCTATCTTTTTTTTTTAAAGGCGGGGATGAAAAATTTACTGTGAATAGTGATCTACTCAAAATATAGCGATAAGTGTCTAGTAAGAAGGAAAAAAATCTGCCATCTGGGAGCTGTTTTTGCGTGCGCCGCAAAACCCGTTGTAGTTACACGTATACATAATTATAATTAAAATGAAAACGTTTATCCCAAATAGTCGTACAAAAAAGCCCGTGACAGCATACAATATACATATCTGCTTTGTATTTGTAAGCTATTATCGCCAAAATAGTGAACCATTAATTTAAGAAGAGAAAATATTATATTTTTTATTGGTTAGGTTCTTTTTTAT
This sequence comes from Bombyx mori, assembly GCF_030269925.1. Taxonomy (NCBI): domain Eukaryota; kingdom Metazoa; phylum Arthropoda; class Insecta; order Lepidoptera; family Bombycidae; genus Bombyx; species Bombyx mori. The sequence continues at coordinate 15,822,966 of NC_085124.1, read as the reverse complement.
TGTGATTGTTGCTGTCAGGATCAGATTTGAATAAAAGAATATTCAATAATAAATTAGTTACCAAAGCGAAACGAAGGCGGGTCGCTTGTAGTTATTATAAATGACGATTAATAGCAGCTACTTTATTAAATGTTTAATCAAACGAATGTAATAGGGAAAACTGCATAAACTTAAAAAATACAATAAGAACGCTCTGTATATGCGCAAAAGGCCGGCTATCCTGCCCTTCAATCCGGAACACAGTACAACTGCTTGGCGGTAGAAATAGGCAGGACGGTGGTACCCATCCGGGCGAGCTTTCACTCTACCACCTCAGGTGAGCGTGAGGCAATCATTAATGTATATATACCAAATAACTTGAAAATGTTAATAGCGCGATTCAAGTTTTTTGATCGTTGCTCTTCAAATATTTACAAATGGCTCAAAAAAACGACATCAAATCATAGTTGAGATCAGTAGGGAAAGCCTTATTGCGCAAAGCGGTGCTTTATTGAGATACTAAACGAATGTAATTACAAATATCGGATTGTGCAGCGCGTCGAGCGGGGCTGCCATCTTTATCAGTGAACACGAGCGCTCGTCCGGCTACGAACTTCACCTACTCGTTACAAGAACGTCATAACTACTTTATTCATTCCAGTACTTTATTTTGTTTCACATTCGCCATTATTTTTTTATAATTTTTTAATAATAAGTTCAACTAATACTTTAGGAAACACATCTTATCGTGTCAAACTTATCGTAGACATTTGGAATTCATAATTAAAAAAAACAAAAAGTGTATTCTCAGTGGGGTTTGAACGCAGGCTACATCGTGCGGTCGGTATAGAACACGTTCGTAAGGGAACCTGTTCTGACGCGGAAGATATATGAAATTGCTATTGGATTTATAGTCGTAACAGTACTTATTAAATGGTTTCTTTTTTAAAAAAAAACTTGTAAATTATATTCTTGCAGTACCAAGGCTTATTGAATACTGGTTAATGGATAATGAGATTTTTTTTTTTTTTAGATGGTTTCTTAGATGTACGGGTTCACTGCCCACCTGGTGTTAATTGGTTAATTGAGTCCATAGACATCTACAACGTAAATGCTGTCGCCCACCTTGAGGTATGAGTTCTAAGGTCTCAGTATAGGTAGTTACAATGGCTGCCCCACCCTTCAAACCGAAACGCATTACTGCTTCACGGCAGAAATAGACAGAGCGGCGGTACCTACCCGAGCAGACTCACCAGAGGTCCTACCACCAGTAATTACGCAAATTATAATTTTGTTGGTTCGATTTTTATTACAAGACTAGCTAACCCGGCAGACTTCGTAGTGCGTTATAAATAAAATACCTAAACGGGGGACACATCAAAGGAAAAACAAAATATGTAGTTATTTTATACTATATTGACTCATAACAAGTCCTACCACCAGTAAAAACTAACTGTTCCTCGGCTAGAGCTAATGGGTGCTTTGTTGGGTGCTCGATTGCTGGCTAAGGTGGTACAATCGTTAAGCTGTAAAGGCATTGAAATATCGCAGTGTTTCCTATGGACGGATTCAACAATTGTCCTGGGTTGGATTCATTCTGAACTAAAGACGTTGAAAACGTTCGTTTGCAACCGAATACTCGTAGAAGAGATTTGTGAACTTACCTCTGAATATGAGTGGAGACATGTAACCTACTCACAGCAATCCAGCAGGCCTAGCCTCTCGAGGTGTAACGCCGCAACAACTGAAAGAGAACAACCTTTGGTAGAACGGTGCTCCCTTTCTAATGCAGCCAGAGGGCGAATAGCCAAGTCATCACCCGGTGCCTACCACACTTCCCGACATAGATTATACACTTACAAAACAAATATCGTTGTTGATAGATAGTTTGGTAGTTCGCTCGCGGCGGCCGCGTCCGGGCTGAAATCGGGCGGAGTGTGTTTCATTGATTTCATTGAGATGTTCTTAAGTAATGAGATCGGTAAAGTTGCCAGATGCAAGACGCCTCGAACTTTCAATATCAAAATTAAATCGAAAGAGAGAAATATGAATATTTATCATCACTGTGTTCCTCAACTATTATTCTGTAACAAACTGAAGCTAGCAATATGAACACACATTTCATTATGTTCATTTGCAGTAAATTTCTTCCCAAGGCAATGTTTCGAAGCCCATGGACATCAACAATGTAAGTAACACCTTGAAACATGAGTTGGGAGTTGGAATTGGAAGGTCTGGAGGGTCAGCGGGCCGGTGAAGACCTGAATAAGAACTCGTTGTGTTTTATAGGTTTTGTCTCACGATCGGAGTCCTGCAAGGCTTCTTTCTCTCCCTGCTCCTTTTTAGCCTATTCATAAATGATATTCCTCGCTCGCCGCTGTCCTAGCTAACCTTATTAGCCGCGCTTATGGCCGCTTGTTGCTCGAGCAGAAACAAGTCCCTAATCTCGAGTAAACTCTAGAGCGCAGACATAACCCTTGGAGAGTGGTTCCAGAAATTCGCACCCATATTAATCCAGCAAAGAGCACATACGTGTTCTTCAAAAGGGGGAATTCAATGCGAATATCCTCCTGCATTAGGTGTAGAAACCTTATACCCCCAGTCGCCCTCTTCGGCCAATACATACCCTGAGCCAGGCAGATCAAGTATCTGGCAGTCATCCTGGAGGCATCCATGACATTCCGCCCACACATAAAGTCAGTCCGCGGACGCATCACGTTCGTCCTTGCAGACTATATCCCACGATTTGTAAGCGAAGTAAAATGTACCTTCGCAACAAGGTGACACTTTACAAAGCTTGCATACGACCCATGATTACGTACGCGAGTGTGGTTTTCACTCACGCAGCCCACACCCTCATAGAAACTCACCAGACCTTCCAATACCGTTTTTGCAGATTAGCCAACTGATCACCGTCGTTCGCGAGGATCGTTAACTTACCCGGCGATCTGGGCTTTGAATCAATTAGTAGTTACCTGAAGTCAGCGTCAGAACGGTGCTTCGTTAAGGCCATGCTTCATGAACATCGCCTCATCGTTGCCGCTGCTGACTACTCCCCGACTCCAGCTGTCGCAGGAGTCAGTCACCGTCGACGCTCTAGGCAAGTCCTTACAGATCCTTTCGAACCACTAACACTATCATTAGTCGCCTGCGGCTCTAGTACTAGGACAAGGCTTAGGGAACCTGGTAGCTGTATTCGTCCAACTCGCCTGAGTTCAACGTGAATCCCAACCCATACATCAGTCAGCTGAGTTTCTCGCCGGATCTTCTCAGCGGGTTACGATTCCGATCCGGTAGCAAATATATTCGCGAGCAATTGCCCTTGAGCTGTTGTTAGGTGTACATCGTAGGCGCTCAGGTAGCTGTTAGCAAGTCCCACCTTTGCTCTCCTGACCCAGTAAAACTACAAAGGCCACCAGGCCACCAGTAAGCCTTCCTTTCAAAATACATATACCCTTAGATCGTTATAACCTTGATATCTGTAGAGCGTATTATCAAGTTGTAATTTATATTGAATGCGGGAGAGACTGGCACTGTGGCGACTGGTGACGCTTCTACACTTGCATGGTGTCCATCGTCCGACTTGGTAATGATTGGGCAAACTACGTTGCAAACGATTAAGATTGTGTGGCTAAACATAAAATTTCATCAAAAATGGTTCGAGCAAAATAATTGAAAAATAAGGGTTTTAGATATGAATTATTTTCGGTTCACGCTATTCATCTATAATCTCAAATACAGACGAACATATTAATGCCCTTAAAGGAGAGGAGCAATGATGGGATAGTTAGTGAAAACGCGACCCTTGAAGATGCTCAAGATCGTTACCTTAAATTGTGAAAGCGACTTATTTACAACTTTTATGTCCACGAGGATGGTATTGTCACGGTGTGGGCATTTTCTCTTCTTATGTGCAGATAAATATATTACATATAGTTTTTTATCGCTTCGATGGATGGACACCTGATGTTAAGTGATCACCGGAGCCCAAAAACCTCAACCACGTTAATACTGTCACCCTGTCATCTCGAGACATGAGTTCTAAGGGCTCAAGTTTTACACTACAACGACTGCCCCATCCTTCAAACTGAAACGCATTACTGCTTCACAGCAGAAATAGGCAGGGTGGTGGTGCCAGCCCGTGCGAGCTCACAAGATGCCCTACCACCAGTAATTACGCATTATACATCATTATACATTATAATTTTTGCGGGTTTGTTTTTTGTTATTCCTCACTGTGAAAGTCAAATGTGAACGTTTGTCACGTACGTATTTCATTATAAAAAACGCATCGGGACGTAGCTGGAATAGCTTCCTAAGCTGCCAAAGAATAGGTAGGAAAAAATAAATAGAAAAATTGGTATCTCAGGCTGCGACCACCGGTACAGTCGTATCGCTCAATACGACTGCACCAGACGCATTGTCCTTTAGGCCACGACGACTTCTAAATGTTTTGACCTATTTGATTATTCACCATAAATCTTGGGGCATGTGGTGATAGTACTGGCGGCGGTTACATACTTATGCTGAACTTTTTCAGAACAAGAGTCCGCGGCGGCGGCTGGCGAAGGGATATGATATCGTTGTAATAATGTAAGTGTAACGCATCCCCGCGGCCCTCGCTCTGCTCGTAATCACCGGATCAGCAAACAAGAGCCCTGCGTACTTACGTTACTCACTCCGCGACTCACGGCTGTGCACAGACGACAACTCGCGGACTGCAACTTCCTCTATTTTTTCTATGTTCTATGTCTACGCACTCTCACATTTTAGTTCTTTTTACGTTAGTTTAACTACCATTTGATTGCAATTCATTTGTATTTCACTACATTTAAATATTTCTTTGATAAATAGATAGCGCCTCAAGTGATAGTCACTCTGGAATAGCAAAAGTAAATTCCCTTCTAGCATTGTGCTTAAGGCATATAAAAAGGTTTTTTTTGGGTGAAGTTTTTTTTTTTTTTTTATTGTATGCAGGCGAGCATACGGCCCACCTGATGGTGAGTGGTTACCGTCGCCCATGGACTTCAGCAATGCCAGGGGCAGAGCCAAGCCGCTGCCTACCGCTTAATGCAATTTAATTCCATTTGACTCCATACAGAGAAGGGGCCGTTCGGATTGTCGATAATCCCATTCTCACGGATCGTTTGGAACCTCTGGGTCTGCGGAGGGACTTCGGTTCCCTCTGTATTTTGTACCGTATGTTCCATGGGGAGTGCTCTGAGGAATTGTTCGAGATGATACCAGCATCTCGTTTTTACCATCGCACCGCCCGCCACCGGAGTAGAGTTCATCCATACTACCTGGAGCCACTGCGGTCATCCACAATGCGTTTCCAGAGGTCTTTTTTGCCACGTACCATCCGGCTATGGAATGAGCTCCCCTCCACGGTGTTTCCCGAGCGCTATGACATGTCCTTCTTCAAACGAGGCTTGTGGAGAGTATTAAGCGGTAGGCAGCGGCTTGGCTCTGCCCTTGGCATTGCTGAAGTCCATGGGCGACGGTAACCACTCACCATCAGGTGGGCCGTATGCCCGTCTGCCTAAAAAGGCAATAAAAAAAAATAAAAAAAAGATGTTAGGATCCCGACGTTTCCTGGCATTATCCCATGCCACGTATGCCGTTGTTTGCCGTTAGGTCTTTCAACTTCATCCGAGCTCGGGTCCGACGGGTCTAATGACTTGCTACACGAAAACCTCTGAAAGAGGTCTAATAGGTCAATCGCGACCGAATCGCGACTGTATCTGGCATCGCACCGAATACCAAAGTCTCCCCTCCGCGTCTCCCGCCGGATTCCCTAACCGTGCCTCGCAGGCATAGTCCGCGCCTCACGCCGCCGAAATGTATCCAAGCTCACGTACGCACGTAGCGCCTAACGGTTCCCACCGTCTCGGCGTGGAAAAAACCGCTGCCGTATACGATGGAAGGTATACAAATCACACCCCAGCCCCCGCTCGCGTTTTTACAGGATAGCCGTCGGAGCACCATGGTTCCTAAGGAACGTGGATCTCCATGATAACCTAGAGCTTGACTCAGTCAGTAAGTAAGTATCTACAGTCGGCATCATTGCGCCACATCGAGAAGGCGGCACAACACATACCCGATATCCGACTACATACCTGATCCTGTGGACCGAATGGTAAACAGTCGACGTCGCCCTAAGCACGTTATTACGGATCCTTCCGATCCATTAACGGTGATTTTAGGTATCTCAATCACCGGTCACCGTCCTTGCTGAACACGTCGCTTGCAACAAAAGTCTCGACGCGTAAAGTAACCCATAGACGCAGCCCAATGAGTTTCTCACCGGATCTTCTCAGTGGGTCGCGTTTCCGATCCGATGGTGGATTCTGCGAAGCACTGCTGTTGCTAGGGCCAGAGTTAGCAACACCCTTTTACTTGTGATAGGACCTCTTATGAGTCTGCACGGGTAGGTACCACAATCCTGCCTATTTCAGCCGTGAAGCAGTAATGCGTTTCGGTTTGAAGGATGGGGTAGGCGTTACCCATATTCCGTGGCGTTACCTATACTTGAGACCTTAGGACTTATATCTCGAGGTGGGTGGCGCATTTACGCTGTGGATGTCTATGGGCTCCAGTAACCACTTAACACCAGGTGAGTTGTGAGCTCGTCCAACCATCTAAGCAATAAATAAAAATAAAATAAAACCCGGTAGAAGTTATTTCTTTGCTCCTAATTTCTACGGAGTCTTTCTTTGCATTTAAAAAACCCGAAACAATTTTTTTTCCATCAAATAAACATAAACGTTTTATTACTGTCGAGACGGTGTGTAGCAAACAATAAGGTTGCTTCCTTCAAGTAATTTTCCACTTGATCAGTCTACGGACTTTTCTTGCTTTTTCTGTTTCCTCGTCGCAAGTGAAGTGTGAGCTTATTGGCCGGCTAAGAATTCTAATAAAAGTTAAGCACATTCCATCCTGCAGTCTTTCCATGCATGCGTTATACACCCCATCCCTATATATATATATAGGGATGGGGTGTATATATATATATATAATGTACATACATATTATTACTATTCCATATTTTTATATAGATGGACCTTTCTATATAAATTATTTTTATAACTTGGATCGTATCAATTCACTCGCTTTCGCTAAATTGTGTTGTGTAACGGTACGTCACAACATTGAAACAGAAACGCATGAGTGAGTTTCTAGTGCCTTCCAGAGCATTGCATGAGTTTCTAGAGTAGGTCTGTGGGAAGGGCTGGTCGATAATTCAGTTGTAGTGTACTTCTGGAGCAACCATTGCACCAATATAGTATGTAAATATAGTAATACAGTGCGTAGGTGGAGCCAGTAGGGCCGAATTCAGTTCCCGGACGGCCCCTGGGCTCAGCAACAACTATACAAAGGATATTGTGTGCTGCTGTGTGCTGACGTGGGTTGATGTAGCTTTAGTGAACTTTCTTAAACAATGTCGCTTAATTAGTTCGCTAGAGGCCTCCGAGATATTACTTGTACCAACTTGAGCAGCCAACAATATCTTAATAACAATTATTGTTTACTAATCCTACAGTTTTGTGCAAAAGTTTCAGTCTCCGGAGAATACAAAGTTTTCAATAATTTTATGTAAATTTCATTGTAATAATACAAGTTTACAGTTGCTTTTGTTTAAGAAATATTTACGTAACTTCATTAAATATTTCACGAAATATTTCATTAAAATTGTGACGGTTAAAAACTTTACCTTGTCGCGAAAATTAGTAAGTAGTAGGAGAAAAATCTACGTTGTACCTTTGGTCCGCGGAGGGAGTTTAGTTTGATCGGCTATGCACCGAGCCGAAGGGATATACTTTGGGATATATTGTATAGGCACCAGAGACACACACAGTTGGCGACGTTCTTCATAACGATACAGCGACTGTAACCGTATTGTAGTATAAACAAACACCGGGCTTCATTTGAAGCTACCTCCCCCCTGACAAACCCCTCCTGAGCAGTGACCTCGAGACACTGCTCGGTATGGATGACGCAGTCATTCTGGCAGGCGATCTAAATTGCCACCACACTATGTGGAACTGCCATCGCCCGAATGTGAACGGTAGGCGTCTCGACACGTTCATAGACGACCTCACATTCGAAATATTCAGACCCCCGACCCCCACTTGCTATCCGTAGAACGCCGCGCGTCGTCCGAGCACAATAGATCTGGCACTGCAGAGGAACGTAACTCTGCGCTTGCCCTTCATCGAGGCAATGTCAGAACTCGACTCAGACCACCGACCTGTCGTCATGCAGCTCGGTCGCCCACTCAACCACGAACCAGTTACGAGGACCATGGTGGATTGGAAGAAGCTGTGCACGTGCTTAGCAGAAGCCGCTCCACCAATCCTTCCCTGCGGCCCGGATTCAACTCCATCCCCCGAGGACATAGTCGAATCCATAAACATCCTTACCGAACACGTCTCGACCGCGATCATAAGGTCTTCAAAACAAGTCGATGTGGAGGACTGCTTCCACCGCATCAGACTTTCCTCCGAGCTTTAGGGATCTCTTGAGAGTCAAGAACGCGGCGATCCGGGCCTACGATCCTCTTCCCACGGATTCAAACTGGATTCGGATGCGTCGCCTACAGCGGGAGGTCAAATCCCGCCTAAGCGACGCCCGAAATGAGAAATGGGATAGTTACTTAGAAAAACTCGCGCCCAGTCATCAAGCATACTAGCGACTAGCTAGGACCCTCAAGTCCAAAACTATCGTCACTATGCCGCCGCTAGTACGCCCCTCAGGCCAACCATCGGCTTTCGATGACGATGACAAGGCTGAGCTGAGCTGCTGGCCGATGCACTGCAAGAGCAGTGCACCACCAGCATTCAATACGCGGACCCCGAACACATCGAGTTAGTCGACAGGGAGGTCGAGCGCAGAGCTTCCCTGCCGCCCTCGGACGCGTTACCCCCCATTACCACTTCCGAGGTTAAGGAGGCGATCGCTAACCTGCAACCACGGAAAGCTCCCGGCTCCGATAGCATCCGCAATCGCGCGCTCAAAATGTTACCAGCCTAACTAATAACAATGTTGACCACCATCTTAAATTTAACTCCAGACACAGCCCACTGAGTTTCTCGCCTGATCTTCTCAGTGGGTCGCGTTTCCGATCCGGTGGTAGATTCTGCGAAGCACGGCTCTTGCTAGGGTTCGTGTTAGCAACGTCCTCAGCTTTGAGCCCCGTGAGCTCACCTACTAGTTAAGGTTCCGCTGAAATAGTTTATCAAGGCTATCAGCTTAGGTAGGAAAAAAAAAACATTGGAAGCTTTAGAGACCCGGAAAACTTGTTTCTAGTCTAAAATTGGAAATAGCTACTATTACAGTACATTGTTATATAGATAGATTATATTTTGTTGGAGGAAATAAATATTTCCTGTAAATGAAATTAAGCAGAGATGCGAGTTGTCTCTGAAGAACAACAGCTACCGTGACAGGGAGCAGACAAACACATTATTTTCATGTGACTGTAGGCTGTGGCGTGTATGGAGTGGGATGTGGGCCGTGGGGTGTGGGGTGTGGGGTGTGGGGTGTGGGGTGTGGGGGACGGTTGTGTACAATTATGGACGAATGTTAATGTTATGTATATGAAATATTTTGTGATAAATTAACGTAAATATATTTCTTTTACAAAAACAACCGTTAATGTGAAGATGCATTGTAAACTGGTGGGTGGATGTAAAAGAAAATCAGTCTACTTTGGAACTCTGACTTCCATTTGTGCGTGTGCGTGTGCGTGCACAACAGTTTTGTTGTACTGTGTACACTTGTGAGACTTACTTTTGCACAACTTTATATTTTTCAATTTTAGTTAAAATATAGTTTGCACAAACAATTTCTTTATTTATTGCTTAAACGTGTGACGCTCGGTCACGGCTCACATGATGTTAAGAGCGAATCATTATGTGACTCCGCACCGCACATGTGGTTTGTTTCAATTATATCGGCTGCGTCACGCTTCGATCTGGAACATATTACTACTGCAATGTTGTATTTTTTTTATTGCCCTTGTAGGCAGACGAGCATACGGCCCACCTGATGGTGAGTGGTTACCGTCGCCCATGGACTTCAGCAATGCCAGGGGCAGAGCCAAGCCGCTGCCTACCGCGAATACATTCAGGTTAAATTAATTCGTAATCACACATTAAACACGTATTTCATTGGAAATTTATCCCTACATTTTGGGCTGGGGCCGAATCCCCCTCTAGGCTTCCATGAGTGATGTGAGACCCTGTGAGATGATAAAGACCGACGCACTAAACGACTCCCCTGTGTTCTCGGAGACAGAATTCGGGCAAGCTATAGGGCAATTTGCGCTTAAGAGTACAACCAGACGCGCAGTTCACCCTAAGGATGCTCGGCTGATAGGTCGTTGAGGCGATAGTCGACGACTGTACGTTGGCCGTCACGGTGCAGCAGGAAGTAAGGCCGTCCCGGACGCTGCCGCTGGTGTTCTGGAATACCCTTCTGGACTAGAACTAGCCGATCGGGCCAGAATGCGGTACACCGCCAACCGGTTTCTCTTATACAACCGCTCCGTAGAAATGCTGACATGCAGAGGTCTAGAGTGCAACTAGTGCACCGCGCGGCCCTGCCCTCGTAGGTCGCCCCGTAACCTTCACATGGGTAGGGTCGGAGCCGGGTGATAGCCCTTCTCCAGTTCGGCGTGGAGAGGAATGAGCTTCTCCTTTTCTCGGATCGCCGCTTTTTGGCGAGATAATGGCCTCGCAGAGGTCAAGCATGGCCTCGCGAGTTAGATTGGCTATGGAAATGTGTTGTTTTAGTTGTTTGAACTATGAATAATTTATTGCCACAAATCGCTATCAAAATTGATCATCGTGTTAAGAATTTGGCAAGTTCTCTGCTCTGTGCTCATGTCCCGTTCAGTGCTATGGTTTCTCAGGCAGGGGATTACTTCTTACAAAGGGATCGCTCCTCTGGATGGGGTAATTAACCGTGGTTCGTAATGTGAACTCATAGAAATGACGAAATAGCTTTTCAGGCACAATCTAACAACAACAGTCAATATCGACCTTATGATGAAGTGATACGATTCAATATGCATACAAATCCGAGAAATGAATGCTCGGTGCTTTAATAGCCTAAAGGATTAACCAGTACTCTGTCTGTCCAAGACTTCACGGCTGTATCATTGAGATTAAGTGCCTGTAATGTAGCTAAACACTAGATTAACGTTCATAAGACAAGTTATTAGTGTGGAATTATTGAAAAAAATACGATAAATAGTGGTAATACACACAAATTAAAATTTAATTTTCAGAAAATATTTTGAAACAACAATGACAATGGCAATTCTTTCTACACACGATACGGTAAATTCTAACCAATAAATGAAGTCTTTATTAAATTAAAATCTTAACTTAATTAATGCTAAATGAAATAACATTGTTCCCCAAAATAAAAATACAAAGTCGCATCAGAGTTACAGTAAAACGGTAAGAAACAACAATGTTGTGAGGCCGCAGTAGACAGTAGGTACCTACGAGGCTCGCGGCTACAAAATCGACTTCTGTCGAACAAACTCTGCGCTCAGACATCAAGGTCTCCCTCCGGTTACCGTACGAGGGGCGAGGGACGATGGGCGAGGGGAGATGTCTCCACGAACATGTTTTGCGGATCCGTTCCTGTTACAGAGTATGGAATTAGTTGTGTCAACCGGTTTTAGAATAAATTCAAAATCTTTGTTTTTTCTGTCTTAAGCCGATAGGTACCGAACGATCTGTTTTAAATAAAACCGCATAAACTTGAGCAACTCTATGGATCATCATCATGCTTTCCTATTACCCTCTGCTGGGGTGTAGGGCTCGAATCAAATTTTTCCATGGATATATAAACTAATATAACTCTATGGATATATAAACTAATATAAATACATAAGGGATTAAAGTATGAAACTGCCGATTTGTACTGAAATTGTTTTTTTTTGTTGTTTTCATTAACTTATTTATTTAATCAAAATATCTACCATTATTATCAATACATTGCTGCTATCTAATACGAAGCTGCTATCTAATACGAAGGTCATTTATGCCTTTGCGATAATAGAACTCTGGTGATCTAGATTCTACAAACTGTGTGAAAGCATTTTGTACTGCCCCCTGGGAAGAAAACTTTTTGTCACGTAGAAAATTGTCCAAATCACGAAGAAAATGGTAGTCCGTTGGAGTAAGGTCTGGCGAATACGGAGGGTCACGAATGGTTTCTAATTGCAGTTCCTGTAGAGTTAAAACGGTTTCTCGTGCTGTATGGGGTCTCGCGTTATCATGCAGCAATAATGGTGAAGATCGATTCATGAGTCGGCGCTGTTTCACTGCAAGTTCTGCTAGCATTGTTCGGAGTTCGGCGCAGTGGACATCTGCCGTTATTGCTTGACTAGATCGCAGAAAGGTATAGTGAATAACACCAGGCTGAGACCACCAAAACAGTTACCATTACCTTTTTATTAGTAAACTTTGCTTTAGGACACTGGGCCTGGGGTCAGCTATTGCATTTTTCACTTACGGTTATCGTAAATAATCCACTTTTCATCTCATGTCACAATTCGATCCATTATTCCTTCATTTGTGTATCGATTCAACAAGGCGACACAAGTTTCAACACGCGTTTCTTTCTGTAGATCAGTCAAATCATGAGGCACTCATTTTTTATATTTTTTATTGATTTGACGCAAATTAGTCAATATTGTTGGTAAGGTAAGGTTAAACGGTGCCGCTAATTCCTGGGTAGTTTGGCTCAGATCGGCTTCCACCATCACTTTCAATTCATTGTTATTCACTCACATGTGTGCCAGTCTTCCAAGTGGTTCGTTCATCAAATCAAAATTTCCATCACGAAAGCGTTTAAAACAAAGTCGCACGGTGCGTTCATTAGCAGTCCTCTCTCCAAACGCAACATTGATATTGCGAGCTGTTTCTGCAGCGTTATTTCTGCATCGGAACTCGTATTTAAAAATCACTCGAATTTTCGAAGTATCCATCCTTCTTGTCTAAGCTGAATAAAAAAAAAAGTGTGGTAAAAAGTGTGGAACTGAACTAAGTTCAATTCACTCGATTCGGAGACTCGCCCCAGAGAGTTCTCCACTTCAGACACAAGTTTTGATCGTCTCTCTTGCACCACGCTCCGAGAGAGACTCTGATGGCCGATATATCGCGCATCCCCCGTGCTGTCATCCGCATAGCAATGCATGCCATCAATAGACATCTATGCAAGCTTAACTTGAAAATCTCGTAAGCGAGACTCAGGCATCTGTCAACTATCCGCCACAATATCACTGATCCAACCCACCAACTGACCCATCAATATCAAACTAAATCGCTCTGCTAACGTTCATGTTTACTTTTAGTTAACGACCAAACATGTACAAACATTCAGCCGCACGACTCACAATGCAACTATTGAAATAAAACAACAACTGAGTATTCCGGTGCGTTCCGTTGCACACACACAAACACACACGAGCCTGAAGTAACATAAATAACACAATTAATCCGGGGAACGTTATTATTATAAGTTTAAAATGGGACCACGATTACCTGCTCACAAAAGAACCTCTTCCGTGCGACTGATTTGGGCCCTGTTCAAGCCACGAGCGACATGTTCTCCTATCTATACTATTTTTAATTCTCTAACTAGCTGCGCTTGTAGAAGAAGAAGCAGTCCAAACTTAAATAAAACTGAAAAGCTCGATCACCAGTCTGTCGATTCAAGAATAGATTTCATATTTAGGGTTCCGTAGCCGGCACAAGAACCCAGTTACATTTCTGCCGTTGATAATATAGTATGTGTCCTCATCGCGTCGGGAGGCCGGGCGCTGCGTGAGGCGATCTTGTGGTCGCAACGTTGAGTTCGTCTGAAAGCTGTAGTTGTTCTGTCACTTGGAAATTTTGATTTTTAATTTTCCACTGAAGATCTTTGTTTTTTTTTAAATCCGGCAAAGAGTCTTCCGTTTTGGTTGATTGTTTTTGATCAATAGACTGTCAGTCCGAATGTTATATAGTTAAAAGCTTGTATTTTGTATGTAAATTATTAACTTATAAGCAGCATGTATTTACTAGTATAATTTTTTTTACTGGTGGTAGGACCTCTTGTAAGTCCGCGCGGGTAGGTACCACCGCCCTGCCTATTTCTGCCGTGAAGCAGTAATGCGTTTCGGTTTGAAGGGTGGAGTAGCCGTTGTAACTATACTTGAGACCTTAGAACTTATATCTCAAGGTGGCTGGCGCATTTACGTTGTGGATGACTATGGGCTCCAGTAACCACTTGACATCAGGTGGGCTGTGAGCTCGTCCATCCATCTAAGCAATAAAAAAAGGTACTTTTTAAAGTAAAAGTGTTTGTTCAAACGTGAAGCACCACTTTGCTGCGTTGAGATGTCACAATATTTTAGAATTTAACTTAGTGGCTTTACCCTTGTTGCATGTATTATTTTAATAGTGAAGCGGCTTGAAGCCCCGACCCCAGCAATTTCGATATTTCGTTAATGTTCCAGTTGTATCACCGAAATAAAAACAATTAATTTTTGATAGGGATTACCTGCTTTAATAATTCCAAAAGAAAACAAAGAAAAGTACACCTTATTGTCGAATCCCGCCTCCGCTGCCAACTTACGGCTTACAACATTAGGGTACGTGCACAATGCACCGATGTTTCGCGCGTGAGTAATCAGACGCATCGATCAAAATGATTTATTCGCAGTGAATGTGCGTTAACTTACCTTAATCTGCCCATTGTTGCCTATCTGGCATCACCCTATTATAAAGAACTGGCCTTTTAGATTAACTTACAGTTCTTCTTGGATATCAGTGATATTTAAGACAACATAGTTACTCGAGAGTTTTTATTTTATTTTCATTGCATAAATGAGTGAGCGAGGTCCCAGCCCACCTGGAGGACAGCGGCTACTGGAGCCCATGGACATAACGCGAATACCACCACTCACACCGTGATCTGAGCTCGGCATCTTGAGTTGTATTAGGTCCTTATATATGAAAATGGCGTTTTGTACGGAGGAATATAGTATTTTTTTTTTTGTAATATAATTTTAATTAATCAAAGTATACACCGTTGTTATGTATGCACTTTTGCCATCCCATAGGTAGTTCATTGATCTCTTTACTAACAAAAGCCATGGGGGCGACAATCAATAAACTCTTTGAAAGTGGAATGCATTGCCGCATCGGAGTTGAATTTTTTTCCTTGTAAGAAGCTGTCCAAATTCGGAAAAAATAGTAGTACGTATAAGCAATATACGGGGAGTATTGTGGATGTCGCAGACATTCCAATTGTAGCTCATCTAACTTAGTGGTTGTTTGTTGTGCAGTGTGTGTGTGTGTGTGTGTGTGGTCTTGTGTTGTCGTGAAGCAGCAGTGACCTAGAGCGATTGAATAATCTCGGTTGCCTAGCAGCTAGTTCTTCTTTCATGATTTGCAGTTGCTGACAATAAATATCTGTCGTAATCGTTTAGCCAGATATTAAAAAACTGTAGTGAACGACACCGGCGCTAGTCCTCTAAACACTCACAAGTAACTTTTTCTGAGTCCATTTTTGTTTTGGATTTGGCTGGGTATCCAGGGTTCAACCATTGCGACGAGCACTTCCGATTATCGCACAGTACCTATCCACTTTTGATCACAAGTAATGATTCGATTTAAAATCTCACAGCACACACAGTAACACAGCAGTCGACGCGCGTTTGCAAGCTCGATTCACTCAATTCATGGGGCACACATCATTCAAGTTTCTTTCCTTTCTCGATTTGCTTCAAATGGATTAATGCAGTTTTATCACTTACCGCGAAGCCTGCCGCTATCTCTGAAGTGCTTTATGATGGACCCGTTTCTACAACAGCCTTTAATTCTTCATTTTCCACTTTGATCTCCAGCCGTCCACGGGGCTGGTTCTGAACGTCGAAATTTCCAGAAGGAAAACTTTGAAACCAAAAACGTACCGTGCTTTCTTTTGCGACATCAGCGTCGTACACATTATTAATCCTTCGAGCTTTTTCTGCAGCACTGGTGCCACGGTAAAAGTCTTACTCGTAAATATACCGATATTTCATGTTTCATGGCGATTGAGACGTTGTGATGAGTTCAGTTACAGATTATTGGATATTATATAGTCACTCTATTGCAATAAATCATCACCTTTTTGAAGTAAAGTGTATGCAGTGGTTTACTGACCACCGTCGATACGTCTTTGCTCTCGTCCAGCTCTTTCACGAGTTTCGTTATGTGTACCTACAGTTTGTCTGGCTCGCTAGTGAAGAGCCTTGTCTGATACTTGAATGAAAGACTCGTCGATAGCCACTCTCAGACACTAAACTGTACGTTCAACAATTGAGCAGGAACAAAATTGTCTGGTGCTAACTTTTGCTGAGATTTGATTAGCGTATTGTATTTTTTGTACCGTTTTATGTATGGCATGTATTATGGGCAGTGCGTATAAAACAATACACAATGTTGAGGAATAAATGCACCGAGTTAGAATCATAATCCCGTCCAAGAGACGCCTTACATGTCCCTAGCGCACAGCGAGCCCGTGTCACTCCCTGGACTCCCGTCCACTCCGTGGCTCCGAGGGTGCGGTGGACGCCACTCCGCCAGCACATTGCCGTGTTTGTTTGGCATCGTCCGTGCTGCACCACGTATCATGCTAATGTTCAAAACTATCCTGTGTAACATAATATATACTATAGGATAGTTTTCGTATGAAATGTAGAATCATTTTTAACATGGAGTTATATAATTGTGAAATCTCGTTCAAATCCGTTATTTTGTTTTTGCGTGGTGAGTCGTGTATCTGATCGGGCTCTAACGTTCTTACAGTTTTTGGTGTCGCCAGAAACTGAAACAGTTGCCCGTACGTACAAACATACATTCATTATTATATTTAAAAAGGTTTTAGATCGAATTCAGAAATAATATAGTATTTAATTTGGGACATTCACGTCCTTTTCACATATAATTTGAAGAGCACCCTCTAATCATAGGAATCACATACAATGTGCACACAATGGGCCTCACCCGGATTAATGCAGCTAGATTCAGATTACACCAGCGCGATAGCATTGTGTTCCCACTTGGGGACGATTCGATTCGGCGGTGTTATTCGTTTTCGACCGTTATTGAGGGATTTACAAAGATCCCGCACCCATCTTGAGGATTTCGTCGAAAAATATTGTCCTTTGTGAATTTATTAAATGTTGTGTTATATGCGGATGGCTGTTCTATCTGGACTACGTGATTACGTGACGTAGACGTGACGTGCCCTTGAACGTGGTCGTCGGAGTCCACGTACATACATGGTAAATTATTTAAAATGACGAAACCATAAAACGCAAATACAAAATGTCCGACAAACCAAGCGGATCACCAGTGCTGGTGGCTCCTAGGCCGATAGCCTCGCGGTACAGGCCGCGCCCCTCGCCTCGACACGTCAATTATTATAATATATCATTATTTAGTCGAGTAATATAAAATACATATAACATTGTTGTTGAGTAACGTTTTCCTTCAGTATTGACAAACCGACGCGAGCCTTCAGTGTCTTGCTAGATGCTTTCCTGCTTTCCCAACGTCGACGGTAAACTTAGTGAGGTATATAAGTTTATATCAACGTGAGAGTTCGGCACCGCGGATCGTTTATCAGGACCCGTGTTAAATGTCTCAAGTGTATCCGTTACAACTAATCACAGCATACGAGCCGTCGAGTTGAGATCGCCATAAATAGTCCCGGACAGCGTCGGCTCTCCCCATAAATCGGCGCCCGCTAGTTCTGCCGGTGACGATAAGGCTCGTGTTTGCTCGTCGCTGACGTATGCGTGTCGCGCGCCGCTGTGCTTGACTCACTGACTCACTGCTGCATGAGACGGGTCGACACGCGAGTTTGACGTGTTGTCTACACTATGACGACGTCTGAACATTCAGGTGCTGGAGTGCTCGGGCACCACGGAGAGTCTCGCTACTCTCGGCGGGATCCCACGAACAGGGCTCATAGTTGATAAGGCCAGAGATTATATTTTTATTTCCAGGAAATAATTCTATATTTTTATTGATCTAGATGGACTTATGCTCACCGCAGTCACCGCTCACTTAGTACTAAGTAGTCTGTGAGGACCGACGCCATTATAATCACATGAAAGCCAATACCTTTAGTCGAAGTCTCAAATTATTTTGCACAGCAGCTGTCTCAACGTTCAGGAATATATAACAGCTTAGCCGTAGCAAAGTGTAGGATCGCGGCGCCGACGGCCCGTCTGAGGCCGCAGTGGGTCCTGCCGGCACCATCATCTACTTAATGCGACATCAATTTATTACCAGTGGCCTGTGCGCTTGGAGATATAATACACTAACATGTACGGGCAAGTGGACAGGGTTGATAAATAAACACTATTTTGTGATAAAACAGCAACTTATTTTTCAATAACAAAGGAGCCAGTTACGTCGTCGTTGAGCGATGCACCGGTGTTTGAATCCCAGGCGGGTACCAATTTTTCTAATGAAATACGTACTCAACAAATGTTCATTGACTGACGTGATTGACGTCCACGGTGAAGGAATATGTAACACGCAACATCTTGTGTTAAAAATCAAACCTGCAAAATTATAATTTGCGTAATTACTGGTGGTAGGGCCTCTTGTGAGTCCGCGCGGGTAGGTACCACCGCCCCGCCTATTTCTGCCGTGAAGCAGTAATGCGTTTCGGTTTGAAGGGTGGGGCAGCCGTTGTAACTATACTGAGACCTTAGAACTTATATCTCAAGGTGGGTGGCGCATTTACATTATAGATATTTATGGGCTCCAGTAACCACTTAACACCAGGTGGGCTGTGAGTACGTCCACCCATCTAAGCAATAAAAAAAGCTTTACTAATAAAATCATGCTTTTCTTAATTCTAAATTCTTTGCAACAACATTTGCGGATGAGAAGCGCCGCGTTGAGCTTCCGCCGAGCGGGTACTCCTGTGACGGTCGAGGCGCCACTGGGAGAGTCTGTATATGGGTATGAAAGCTTATCTTAAACTGAGAAAAATCAAATGCTCGAGAGATAGTAGAGGTAGGTAATAGAGGTAGGAGGTAGTAGAGGAGGCAGGTAGAGTGACATTATGTGCTTTTAAAGAGTTTGTGGGCTCCCGTATACTTGACTTGTTCAAGAAGCGTATTGAGAAATGACCACTGCACTGGCAGAGATATCATCAGTACCATGGGTGCATATATTGATTCATAGTAATAAAAAATATTTAAAAAAGGACAAACTTTCAGTAGCTATACTAAGCGACAATTTCATAGGTAAAGACATAATAACGTGTCGTTTGATTCTCGACATTCGAGTGAGTATAATAACACAATAAAACAAGTACATTATATTTCATTATTTGTATAATATTGTGAAACACGACGCACAACGGCCTCTTCTGATCCCGGTCATTACGCGATCTACGCATGTTATTTACCAAAGGGAAATCAGTTATGAAATTATCATAATTATTGTACACTAAAATTTAACGGATAATGAAAAAGCATCCTTGAAGTCTTTAGTTTTGAGCTCATTTTCAGTAGAGCGTTTATACTTAAACTTCACGCAGTTATGGTTCTATTCATAAAGATATTATTGAAAAAAAAAGTTCCTCATATTTTCTGTAAGGGGAGAATTATTAAATTTTATTTTAGGGGCGAAATTTAATAAAACATGCGCATTAAATTCAATACGAATGTATATCATATGTCTTTGAATTATGGACTATTCTGCAGCATTAAGTGTATTTATAACCATTAGATTGTAATAAGAGCTTGCAAAGGGCTTTTTTTTTGCTTACCTGTGTGCGAGTAGCCTCGAGGAACTATTCTGGCTTCGCTTTGGTTGGTGGACGAGCTCACGGGGCTCAGGCTGAGAACATTTGGTAACATCTGCTCTAGCAAGATCAGTGCTTCGCTGAATCTATCGCCGGACCGGAATCGCGACCCACGGAGCACATCCAACAAGCAACTCCGTGGGTTG
Source organism: Bombyx mori (assembly GCF_030269925.1). Classification (NCBI taxonomy): domain Eukaryota; kingdom Metazoa; phylum Arthropoda; class Insecta; order Lepidoptera; family Bombycidae; genus Bombyx; species Bombyx mori. The sequence continues at coordinate 15,802,960 of NC_085124.1, read as the reverse complement.
GGGCTGTGGTTAAGTTGCAAGTTCGAAGTCTTCTTGACCTACGAATAAGACGGTAAGTACTTATGTCATTACAGAGCGTATCGTTACACGAGCGAGCTTCTAGCACCGGTACAGTAGCACCGCTCGACGCGAGTGCACCGGCCCGCGGACACTTCCCCACTGATATCCAAAATTTCATGAGCAAACTTAAAAAAGAAACCTGCTCTCTCAATTGTCGAAACATATAAGATTATTTTCTAGACTTCTCCAGTAATAATACCTACCGCCACTCACTCAACGCACGTCGGCGGCGGCGCGGCGACTTGTCTTTAAACTCAACAGCGTAGTGTACTCAAGTCAATTCATCCCATCGTAAGCACGCCTTGTTGCATGAGACCGAAGTATGGCGGCACTTTACCATTTCTGAGCACTCGACTTGTGTTGCAGCGTGCGTGGTCCGAGTTACAGCGCTGCAGATATTTGAGAATGTGATGCTGATTTTTATACTCATATGATCACTCATAAGACCAGTTTCATGTCTGTCGATAACTGCTTAGGATCAGCCGATCGGCCGTACATTAATCGCTCTTATATGTATTAACTAATTGGTAGTCATCACTTCGGATAAGTGGTGTGTTTGAATGAACGAATAGCCTTTTATTCAGATCCATTTTACAATTATATGACTAAATATCGTAGGGGCGAATGGGTTGATCGAGCTAAGAGAAATATTGAGTAGAATTTTGAAATCTTCTCTTGACGTTAGCAAACGAAAACGAATGACATTTCTTAGGACGTAGGCACCGCTCTTCAAGACGGCTCGTCCACAGAACACTATTACTTCTAGCGAAGGGCTCGTCGGTAAGTGTGATGGCGTCTATGCGCCTCCATCGGCTAAGTTCTATTGTAGCACGAAGTTAGCAGAGTTCCGGCGACACCGCAATCGTGCTGCCATCTCTCGGGAATCGTGCTGCGTTTCGTTTAGCTACCAAACTAATGACCGTTTCCGACATACTTATTATTATTACCATTACATTAAGTTAAGTGCCAGGAACCGTAAATAATATGTAAAGATTTTAATACAGCGCTAGGTAAGCAATAAAACAACTCGCTGTAACTCGGCTGCACCCGACCTGGCTGTACCCTCGGTACGGGACATTCTCGGGTACTCAAATAATTACAATAATGGCAATTGCGCTTTATTTGTAATAACCCTAAGCGTCTGTTTGCACCTCTCTTGTGCGTTTATTGTTTGACACTCGAAGGCCGACAACGCCGCGTCACTGTCCCCACTGTTCTTTGAAGTGTTTGTGAATCTACAGGTAGCTTTGTTTGTTAAGTTTTCATATTTAATTAAAAGTTTCAAGCTGGAGACTCAAACGTTGTTAAGAAAATCTAAGAATTATGGGACCGCTGTTTGAAGCCCCCTGGCTTAAAGCCTGTATTACAATTTCTGTGTGGGTTTTTGCATTTAATTAATTAGATTGGTGAACGATCTCAGAGCCCATCTGGTGTTAAGTGGTCGCTAGAGCTAACAGACATTACAACGTGCTTACTGTCGCACTGTTACTGTATATTATGTTTCAATTGAATGCTAATTATGCAAATTCTAATTTTTATTGGTTTATGTTTCATTACATGATGTCATTAATTGCGACTTGATTAAGGAAGTCACTCGTGAACATGAGCTAAGTACATATTTCATTAGTACATCCATCGATACATTCTGTCTACGTCTGCGGGATCGAACTTGGCTTAAGCAGCGGCACGCCCGTCTCGCCTGTACATATAATTCATGCATTAAGACTCGTACTTTAAACGTTTTTAAAGGGTCTGAAGAACGCTATAACCGTTATAAAGATAGATAGAAATTTTCCAAATTTTGAAAATGTCATTTTATGTTATAAAAAAATTATTTTATCTGATGAACTCTTTTTAGCGTTGGCGCGCGCATGCCGCGCGGAGCCCTATTTTCACGTCAAATTAAAATTATAAATAATATAGATAAAGTTCCTACCGACAGGGAGTACGGACTTTTTTATTGGAAATTTTCTCCTCTTTAACGAGTTTTTTTCAAAATTCCTCAAATATTAATATTTTTGAGTTATTAACGAAAAACTAAATATCATTTTTTTTTTCATCTTATTTTGTTAATAACAATTGCAATTTTTTACCTGCACCAAAATCCTTCAAAAACATTTTTTTAGAGGAGATTCCGGATCCAATGAGCCATCGCTCATATTTTTAGGACCTTTATCTGTATTTTCACGTTTAAACTTGTTGGCTAGACTAATACTCTGTATAGACGTTTGTAGATTAGAGATGAATTCAATTTATTGTGATATGAATTCCTGCATCACAATCTATGCTGTTATTAACTAAATTTAAAAACTGACTAATTTGCACAATGCTCTGTTATCTATATTAATATTTAGTGGCGGGGAGAAAGCAATATATTCAGGCAACACTGGCGGGCTGGGTTGACTACGTTAAGGAGGACCTGATCGCTCAGGCACTCCCTATAGTTAGTGTGCATCGGATGCACAGCGGGCGGGGCAAGCAGCCCTACAACATGATACTCGTCGCGTTGGAGCCAACCCCGGAGGCCAAGAAAAAGATCTCATGCCTCTCGACAGTCTGCGGCCTATCCGGGGTCTCCATCGAAGCCCCCCATAAACGTGGCACTCCCGGGCAGTGCTACAGATGTCAGCTTTACGGCCACTCGGCTCGTAATTGCCACGCACGCCCCCGCTGCGTAAAGTGCCTCGGCGACCACGCCACACTAGATTGCTCGCGTGTTAGGGAAACCGCGACCGAACCTCCAAGCTGTGTCCTATGCCTTAAGCAAGGGCACCCCGCGAACTACCGTGGATGTCCTAGGGCTCCGCGAAAACGTCCGACCCACCCAGCCCCCCGAACCGTCGGCCCAAAGACTTCGGCGCCTTCAGTGCCGAAACCCGCCTTCGTGCCGGCTGCAGTTCCCACGGTGTCGGCGTGGAAAAAACCGCTGCCGTATACGAAGGCGGGAACGGAAACCGCACCCCCGCCCCCGCTCGTGACACGCCCCGCGCCCCAGCCCCTGCTCGCACCTCGCCCCGCGCCCGCGTTCCGTCCCCCGCAACCCTCTGCCGTCAACGACTTCGCGCTCGTGCGTGACTTCGTCACCGCAGTCAACTTCGACCGTCTGCGATCGTTCGCAGACGCGATACGTAGGTCGGTAACCCCCGAACAGCGGCTCGCGGCCGCTTTCGATCACATGGACGTCTACGAGTCCGTGTCGCGTACGTTATAAAATCTTTACCGATAATCAATGGCGCAAAAAGGTAGAGAAAAACCGTATTCCCTTACGTTAGCATTCTATAATGCTAACGGACTCGCGCGGCAACGCGATCAAATTTTTGAATTCCTCCGCGATAATCTTGTAGATATTCTATTAGTGCAGGAAACCTGTCTGAAGCCCTCGCGTCGCGACCCGAAAGTCGCGAACTACGTCATGGTTAGGAATGACAGACTCACCGCCTCCAAAGGCGGGACTGCCATTTACTATAGACGGGCCCTGCACGTTGTCCCTCTCGATACTCCCTCGCTCTTACATATCGAGGCGTCAGTGTGCCGTATCTCGCTGACGGGACACCAGCCGATCGTCATCGCATCCGTCTATCTCCCCCCGGACAAGCCCCTTCTGAGCAGTGACATCGAGTCACTGTTCGGCATGGGAGACTCTGTCATCCTGGCAGGCGATCTAAATTGCCACCACACTAGGTGGAACTGCCATCGTACAAACGTCAACGGTAGGCGTCTCGACGCGTTTATAGACGACCTCACCTTTGAAATAGTCGGTCCCCCAACTCCAACATGTTATCCGTATAACATCGCGCTCCGTCCGAGCACTATAGACCTGGCATTGCTTAGGAACGTAACTCTGCGCTTACGTTCCATCGAAGCAATGTCAGAGCTCGACTCAGACCACCGACCTGTCGTTATGCAGCTCGGTCGCCCTCACAACCCAGTCACTGTTACGAGGACCATGGTGGATTGGAATAAGCTGGGCACGTGCCTAGCCGACGCCGCTCCGCCAATCCTCCCTTACGGCCCGGATTCGAATCCATCCCCCGAGGACACCGTCGAATCCATAAACATCATTACCGATCACATCTCTTCCGCGATCATTAGATCTTCTAAAGAAGTCGATGTGGAGGACAGCTTCCACCGCATCAGACTGTCCCCCGATCTTAGGAATCTCTTAAGAGTTAGGAACGCGGCAATCCGGGCCTACGATCGTCTTCCCACGCATTCAAACCGGATTCAGATGCGTCGTCTACAACGCGAAGTCCACTCCCGCTTAAGCGACGCGCGTAACGATAATTGGCATAGTTATTTAGAACAACTCGCGCCCTCCCACCAAGCATACTGGCGACTAGCTAGGACTCTCAAATCCGAAACTACCGCTACTATGCCTCCCCTCTTACGCCCTTCAGGTCAACCACCGGCATTCGATGACGATGACAAGGCTGAGCTGCTGGCCGATGCACTGCAAGAGCAGTGCACCACCAGCACTCAACACGCGGACCCCGAACACACCGAGTTAGTAGACAGGGAGGTCGAGCGCAGAGCTTCCCTGCCGCCCTCGGACGCGTTACCCCCCATTACCACTGACGAAGTTAGAGACGCGATCCACAACCTCCAACCTAGGAAGGCACCAGGCTCCGACGGCATCCACAACCGCGCGCTAAAATTTTTGCCAGTCCAACTGATAGCAATGTTGGCTACAATTTTAAATGCCGCTATGACGCACTGCATCTTTCCCGCGGTGTGGAAAGAAGCGGACGTTATCGGTATACATAAGCCGGGCAAACCGAGAAACGAAACCTCTAGTTACCGTCCGATTAGTCTCCTCTCGACGATAGGAAAAATTTACGAACGTCTCCTTAGGAAACGCCTCTGGGATTTTGTTACCGCGAACAAAATTCTCATAGACGAACAGTTCGGATTCCGCTCAAAACACTCGTGCGTACAACAAGTGCACCGTCTCACGGAGCACATTCTAATAGGACTAAATAGGCGTAAACAAATCCCGACCGGCGCCCTCTTCTTCGACATCGCGAAGGCGTTCGACAAAGTCTGGCACAACGGTTTAATTTATAAACTGTACAACATGGGAGTGCCAGACAGACTCGTGCTCATCATACGAGACTTCTTGTCGAACCGTTCGTTTCGATATCGAGTAGAGGGAACTCGTTCTCGTCCCCGTCAACTGACCGCCGGAGTCCCGCAAGGCTCCGCGCTCTCCCCGTTATTATTTAGTTTGTATATCAATGATATACCCCGGTCTCCGGAGACCCATCTAGCGCTCTTCGCCGATGACACGGCTATCTACTACTCGTGTAGGAAGATGTCGCTGCTTCATCGGCGACTCCAGATCGCAGTAGCCACCATGGGACAGTGGTTCCGGAAGTGGCGAATAGACATCAACCCCACGAAAAGCGCAGCGGTGCTCTTCAAAAGGGGTCGCCCTCCGAACATCACTTCGAGCATCCCACTCCGTAGTAGGCGCACAAACACCTCCGCCGTTAGTCCCATCACTCTCTTTGGCCAGCCCATTCCGTGGGTCTCGAAGGTCAAATATCTAGGCGTCACCCTCGACAGAGGGATGACATTCCGTCCCCATATAAAAACGGTACGCGACCGCGCCGCGTTTATTCTAGGACGACTCTATCCAATGCTTTGTAGTCGAAGCAAACTGTCCCTCCGCAATAAGGTAACTCTCTACAAAACTTGTATACGCCCCGTCATGACGTATGCAAGCGTAGTGTTCGCTCACTCAGCCCGCACTCACTTGAAATCCCTTCAGGTTATTCAATCACGATTCTGCAGGATAGCCGTCGGAGCGCCATGGTTCCTTAGGAATGTGGATCTCCACGATGACCTGGAGCTCGACTCTCTTAGTAAGTATCTACAGTCGGCATCGCTGCGCCATTTTGAGAAGGCGGCACGACATGAGAACCCTCTCATCGTAGCCGCTGGAAATTACATACCCGACCCAGTAGACCGAATGGTAAACCGTCGACGTCGCCCAAAGCACGTCATTACGGATCCTCCTGATCCATTAACGGTGCTTTTAGGCACCACAAGCACCGGTCACCGTCCTCGTCGAACCCGTCGCTTGCGACGAAGGGCTCGACGAGCGAACTAACCCATAGACACAGCCCACTGAGTTTCTCGCCGGATCTTCTCAGTGGGTCGCGTTTCCGATCCGGTGGTAGATTCTGCGAAGCACTGCTCTTGCTAGGGTAAGTGTTAGCAACTCTCCGGTTGAGCCCCGCGAGCTCACCTACTAACGTTAGGGCGAAGCTGAAATAGCCTCTCAAAGCTATCAGCATAGGTAGGAAAAAAAAAAAAAAAAAAAAAAAAAAAAAAAGGGCTGGGTTATTCCCGACCAAACATGCATTTCGTCTGATTACTTTCTAATGAAATTCAATTTAGTGAAGTGAATAAGCGGTACGATGTACTTCTCTAAATTAAGCTCAATCACTTACGCTTTTCCATTGTTTTGAATATCTACTATCGGTATTAATTAATCTATCGCTCTAGACGTCATTTTAAGGGAAATTATAAAAAATCGAAATTTTATCTTAATAATGCTTATAACATCTGTAGCAATGCACTGTCGACAAGAAACAAGGTAAGTTTGTATTCGAGCCTAGACTAAATTTAATTATTTACTTACCGTCTTCTAATTATATTATTTGCTATCACTATCTTAATATATATAAATTACGTGTCACGTTATTTGTCCGCGATGGCCACCTAAACTACTGAACCGATTATAACTTTTTGAAGTGAAACTTCTTTATCGGCGTTGGAAAAAAATTTACCGTCACATTTTTCGGTTACGCGTCACATTTTTCCGTTACGCGCCATCTTTTTTGTATTCATGTCTATGATAATAAAATCCTTTTGTTTAAACTTTATCTAATTTAACTTTTTTGTATCCATGTCTATGATAATAAAATCCTTTTGTTTAAACTTTATCTAATTTAACTTTATTTAACCAATTTCTAGAAAGTTGCATGTAGATCATTTTTCGAAAAATAAGGCCATAAAGAAGTTTCACTTCTTACGTGTGTACACTAGTACACGCACACATTTTTTTTTTTATATTTGTTTTGTTCCAACTTAGGTCATAGGATGATTTTTATTTCGATTAATGGTCGCAATATTTATTAGTTAACAATAAAATAAGTTGATTATTGTTATTAATTGTAAGTTTCATAAGTCTGAAACAGATGGGGCCTTAAATCAGTTTTAATAGATAATTGTAATACTGGTTGTCATTGATAGTTTTTTTTTTTTTTTTGAAGTGAAACTTCCTTATCGGCGTTGGAAAAAAATTTACCGTCACATTTTTCGGTTACGCGTCACTTTTTTCCGTTACGCGCCATCTGTTTTGTATTCATGTCTATGATAATAAAATCCTTTTGTTTAAACTTTATCTAATTTAACTTTTTTGTATTCATGTCTATGATAATAAAATCCTTTTGTTTAAACTTTATCTAATTTAACTTTATTTAACCAATTTCTAGAAAGTTGCATGTAGATCATTTTTCGAAAAATAAGGCCATAAACAAGTTTCACTTCTTACGTGTGTACACTAGTACACGCACACATTTTTTTGTTATTAAAAGATTACTGGTGGCCCGGAGGCCTTTCCAGCTTCACCAAGACAGGTGGGCGAGCAAAGGCTCAGCCAGGAGGGGTGGGATTTGCTAACAACTGCCCGAGCGCCTCCGAAGGAGACCTAACAACTCAAGAGCAATTGCTTCGCGAATGAATCTACTACCGGATCGGAATCGCGACCCATTGAGAAGATCCGGCGTCACGTTGATAGATATATCATAGATAGCGTTATGTTAAAAATACCAACGTTTCACATAAGCCACAATTTAATGGCACAAACACCACGTCGTGTTGCTGAGGTTAAAGTATAAGTGAACTTTATTTCGTAGTAAACGCAATACAGTGAAATCCAAATGTTCTTATATTGTTCATTTTTGGTATTAGCATAGTGTTATAGACCACGTGCTATTTAGAAACAAAAACCTTAGCCAGAGCAACGCGTGGCCGGGTCTGCTAGTTTATTACTAAATTACTATCATTAGTTTTCGCGGCATCAGTGCGAGGAGTCTTCTGTCTACCCTAGTAGGGCGGCTCCTACACCAGTAAGTAGTACGCAAACAATTAGCCACTATTTGTGTGAGATCTACTCGTTGAATATTCGTGCTGATAGTGTGCGCGGCACCAACAGAGCACACGTCATATTTAAAGCAACGAACACGCGTTTAGCATACGGCCGGGCGGGCGGCCCTCCGCGACGCAACCAGTCACGTACTATATGAAAAAACGAGATGGATTTATAGTCTCGCCAAGCGAACGCCATTGCTGCCTCCAATTAACCGCGCTTACTAAACAAGAAACCTATGTTTTGTTTAGTAATAATTTGTTCAGTTTTCGGAAAATGTTCAGTTCATTGGCATTGTTAATGTTTTTCTAAATTTTCTAAGTTTGAGAAACTTTCCATGTCTACAAATAATAGGGATTAAAGTATGAAATTGCCGTTTTATTTTAATAGGTGCTGATTCGAAAGGTAAGGCTAATCTAATACAATTGAGGCTTCGGCGCAACGTGTGAGTGTCCGCGGAGGCGCTCACGCTTACTCACGTGAACTGCTACACACATAGTGACTTTAAATCCAGAACGAGGTGCCTATTATATTCACCTATAAACTCTTTTAGTTAAAATTACTCTTTAATACGAAGGAGCGAGTTCGGTTCTCGTCCACTGTAATACAGTAAGTAATACATCGTAAATACACCAATAATGAACACGGGCCGAGTTGATAGTATTAGTCAAACTATTTTTCCTATTTATCAAAATATGAAGTTTACCCTTATGAGTTGGCAAGCGAATTCGATCATTAAGTTAATAGTGGTAAGATCCTTAGTGTGTAGTGCGCTACGTCCTGGAGGAGCCATGAGCAGCGGAGTTTGGAGCCCAGCCACGTCTCTTTACGGCCAGTTGAGGCGCTAGTTTTATAGATTACTCGTCATTTCTGTCGCATTGCGGAACCACTCACAAACTTTAGTTTAACTCCATTGCTCATGCTCATGTATCTTATGAGCTTTGTACGTATGTGTGCTTGTGTGTGTGTGTGTGTTTGCGTGTATGTCGCAGGATCCAGTCTCGGTGCTTTTTACTCTTCAAGCAGCGGCCACCGCCCTCGTCATATTCGTTTAGGACGAAGACTTCGACGTTGAACTGGCTCATAGACGCAACTGGCGGGTCGCGATTGTGATCCGGTGGTAGATTCTACAAAGCACTGCCCTTACCAGGGCTATTGTTAGCAAATCTCTCAGTTTCAGCCCCTGTGCTCACCTACCAGCCAGTATGTACTTGTATTTTATACTAAAACTACATAAGGTTATCCTTAGGTTATGTACCTTAATCTAAAACTAGACACCTAATAATTTAATTGATAAGTGAGACGTTGGCTTGGACGTCTTGAAGCCTCCGGATATACCGGGCACGGGCACTCTTCAAAAGTAAAAGTAAGTTTGTCTAAGTTCTGATAAGGTTAGCGACGCTTGTCTCCACCATTGTAACGATGATAATTTAAACTTTACTACTTACTCAACTCGAGAACAACTACTTAGATAACGTTCGACTTGATCGCTTTATGCGAGTACATACTCGTGCATATGTATAGGTATAGCTGTTAGTAGGTTTCCATCTATTTATCAGCTTGTACTGCTTGCGTCTGTCAGCATGATTTACTTATTACTTATTCATTCATTTGAGCTGTAAGCTATGCTCCAGACAGGATTCACAGGTCCTGACGAGGTCAGCACGGAACAGCACTACTAAGGGAGCGTTATATTAATTTGATTCATGATTTGAATATGTTCATCTCGCCGGAGTCGGTAACAGCATTCCTGATCAAACTATTTTATTGAAATCAATATGAGGTGAGTCAGTACTAGTGCACTAGTAGACGCGCCCCCGCGTACCTCTGTACTGCTTCACTTGTCCACTTGTTCCCTGCACAGAACGGTCTCCCTGGGTACGGACTGTTCTGTATTCATGTTATTTGTGTTCGTTTTCACGACCGATCTTCAAGACGGCACAAAATCGATTCTTGCAAGGTAGTCTCGCGACTGCTTGACTGACAGGCAGCTCACGCTCTCAAGCCGGATACTCTACTTTAAAGTTTCGAAGATACGTAACTGGTTTAATTACAGCAGTAGTGCCTTTCAGTTCATTCCATCGCAGGGAGCGTGCTCCCGTCCCTGGGGAGGTGAGCCTACACGAAGGAACAATGTATATACAGTATCGCTCACACGACATTTGTACATGTATTCTTAAACAAACTATAACTCTTTAAACGTGTTTCATTGGCTACATTACAAACTTTATCGTTACAGCGCCGCGCTTAGAACGAGGGCGCTGAAGCTAGTATGGGAACAAGTTAAATGCATCGTTTTCAAGACGGGGGTTTCACAATTGTTTATGCAACTGTCAATAGATAATACATATTTGGACTCGTATTTTACATGAGTAAAAAGGCCATGTAGGTAATGTGTTTTCTCTAGGAGCTGTGTGATCTGAGAGCACGACAGCGGACGGTCCGGGCGGGCCGCTGCGACTCAGCTACTCAGCTCTGAGCTCAGTGCGCTCCCGCCGTCGGTAGAGGGAGTACGTGTCGCTTGTGCCACTGTAACTTTAGAGATCGGGACTTTGTGTGTTCAAGATATTCTATCGTGAAATATTATTTGTGATTCTTTGTGATTTTTCTTTTGGATTTCTGAGGTGAGTCTTTATTTGTCTATACAATATAATATGCTCGTGTTAGGAGAAGTTTGGTCATAAATTAATATAATAACTTGTGGTTAAAATTTGATAAATCTAAACAATAAAGTCAAGTGTGTACATTTGATTATGTTATTTTTTGCTCTAAGGAAACTTTCAACCTACCTATGTTTTAGTCCCGTATTTCCATTCGCACTGTTCGCGTATTAATAATAACATAATCTTCAATTAAATTTTATTCAGTTTTGTTTTTCGTGCAATTATTCTTATGAAAACTAACAGCTCATTTACAAAGTAACTGTGCTGTATTTAAATCTTTTCTGTTGAGTAAAATTTATAAATGTCCACAAAAACTATATAGATCTCTTATTTGGATGAGGATGCATAAAGTCACAAGGTCCATTTATCGACCTGATTGGACTACAAAAAATCTGCAGAAGTATGTAAATATGTGTTTTATCAAAGTATGTAAGTGTATACTTTCTTCGCGCAAATAAGAAAAAGCTCACTGGTCATCGTCCTCGCCGAATCCGTCGCTTGCGACGAAGGGCTCGACGAGCGAATTAACCCACAGACACAGGCCACTGAGTTTCTCGCCGGATCTTCTCAGTGGGGCACGCTTCCGATCCGGTGGTAGATTCTGCGAAGCACTGCTCTTGCTAGGGTCAGTGTTAGCACCACTCCGGTTTGAGCCCCGTGAGCTCACCTACATGTTAGGGCGAAGCTTATATAGCTTCTCACGGCTATCAGCATAGATAGGAAAAAAAAACAGAGCAAATACAATTGACGAATTGTTATATACATATTCCGTTTTTTTGATAAATTTTTCGTTAGCATTTCCATGTCTGTTTTGCTTCGCAATATAATAACATTGTGAATGGAAAATGTTTTCGAGTGTTGTGATATATATTTAATTGATATCGGTTGTGGAATCCCTATAGAAATTCCTTTCCTTTTTTTCCTATGTAATCGTTGGTAGCCCAGGGTGCTATTTCAAATACGCGCGAACCGGTACACAGCTCACGGGGTCGATCCGGGAGGATTTGCTAACACTAGCTCTAGCAAGAGCAGTGCTTCGTTAAATCTACCACCGGATCGGAAGCGCGGCCCACAAAGAAGATCCGTCGAAAAACTCAGTGGGCTGTGTCTATGGGCTAGTTCGCACGTCGAACTCTTGACTCTCCCATTCGACGAGCTCGATGAGCTTGGTGACCGTTGCTTGGAGTGCCGCTGGAGTGCACAGTCCAGTGGTGCCACAGCTTGTGAGTTTTAGATAATGTCATGAACGATGACGTCACACTGAGCTGGCTAGTAAATCGGATAATGGATATTGTCTATAGAGATCCTTTTTGTTTGAGCTGATCCTATAATATCCACTTTACCATACCACTACGGGACTCGCACAACTCCGCACCATGGAACCATAGTAATATTCGAGATTATTTATTTATTATTAAATTATTTTGGTGTATGTAACGTGTATACATAACTATATTCATTTGAATGTAGTAAAAAGCGGTTATTTCAATATTACAAACAGACACTCCAATTTTATTTATATGTATAGACTATAGATATATGTAGTTGTCTGTCTGCAACTCTGAGTAAAAAGACCTTCTTTACCGTGTGCTCTCTAACAAGGGGTTAGGGAACCAACTGGTCACATATTTGAAACTCCAACCTCAACGATCCACTGCGTTCGACAAGCATTTAATACATTAACCACCAATTCAAATTTCTGATCCAAATTTCCAAACCACAATCCCGTAACAAAAGACAGGTAAGTGTCCCAAAATGATTGAAATATCGACGGCCTGGAGCGACGGAACGACGCTGCCGACCACAAGTGATTACCTCTTCAGCCGATATGGTACTTGGGGGTTGGAATTTCTTTTATAACTAATCTACGCGATTATTGTTTCCTCAATCACAATTTTGAAGTGTCCACCAGCACTTCACTCCACTTCGTATTTCTATACGGTTGACTGTCAGCTGGGAGGAGTGCTTCGGAACGTCATTTGGCCCCCGAGTCAATTGATGTATATGGTGAAACAATAAACTTCATTCGCCGCTGATCGATCCGCTTCGACCAGTGTTTTGGCCGTGAAAACCTAACACAGAGACAAACTATGTAATCTTATAGTACCTAATGTTACATGAGTTCACTCATCACTAAGATCTAACGGTGTAAAAGTAAACTCCATTAATGACAGCGAGATAATCATTCACGCAATACGCTAGCTACGAGATGGCTAGGCCACTGCTTCCATGCTCCCGGCACCCGTCCATTCATAGGCAGTTAGCGATGGAGGCCTTACTTGTCTTAAATATTCGATCCGTGGTATAAAACAATTCCAACGGACATGTATCATTAAAATAATAAAAAACGTCTACTGTGACGTTAAAGAGCTACTCTGAACTTGGTTTTGATTTAAAACAAAATGAAATGTAGATAATCTAGTTGAAGCAGGACAAACGACGACGGTGCACTTCAGGAATACATTCCAACGGTTCCTTTGAACACTGAAATCGAGTTATCTCAGTCTATTAGCGGAACAGTGCGAACTTTATTAGTCCAATTACGGGCAATACTCGCTGAAACCCGATGCTTAATGCTGTTATCGTCGTTGAGTTCCAGCGAGCTAGTCTCATTGTTTATCGGCTGCAGATCACGTTGTGTACTCGCTCGGTTTGCATCACCACGTATACCTTATTCAATCCAAAACCTAAAAACACCAACGTTCATAACAAATTTATAGTTTCTGAAATGTCTTCGAGAAAAACCGCCCCCTCTCTTATCCGTTCGATGGAATATATTTCCTTTGTGGTTGGAAACGGGACAACAAGGTTTCTTAGAGCCTCACGCCCCGAGCGAGAGCAACAATACAAAGTGAACGATACAGCAACATCCGTGTGTCGTCTGTTTTATTGTCTAGTTCCGTTTCGAGTTAACATCTTTACACAGAACATCGCATGCGACACGGCGCGGCGACGTCTCGAGCGCGCCCTTCCCTATATAGTTGTGTTCACTTACAGTTCTGTTACTCTCTCATCCGTGATTTGATAAGGATAACGTGAACCGACTACTGGTCGGATCGGAATTACTTTATAAACTTGGTTACTTTTCACTCTTCACACAGTTGTGTTCATAACGTGTTACATTTTTGTCTTGTGTTGAGATCGTGTGCTCTTTACTGAGATTGATCGTTTCACAAAAATAACTTACATCGAGATGAGCCGGTCCGCCTGGCGGTGCTTCGGTCTGCGGCTGTCCTGCTCGTTCTTCCCGCGATCCACTAATATATTATAACTAAAAAAAGTTCCCGTTGCGCTTGATTTAAACAATTTATTTATTTATTTATACTTTATGCACAAAACAAAACTTGTACACAGGCGGACTTAATGCCATGGGCATTCTCTTCCAGTCGACCATAGGGTGGTGCAGAGATAATGCATGGTAGGTGCATTGACAAAAGAATAAGAAACAACAACAACAAAATAAAAAAAAAGAACAAACTCAAAACTCAAAACAACAATTGAGACTTTTCTATCAATTGTCACTGAAAGGGATGCGCTATCCATGTTGTCCTGTCTGTACTACCAGCGGGACACGTCCACGGCCTTACTAGTAAGAGTTACATTAACGTCATTAAATTCCAATTAAAATTTTCAAATAAATAAAAATTGTAATAATATTCTTCTTCATCGGAAGAAGGCTTCTGTGAAAGCAAAGTCTGTGTGCTCTTTTTTATTACACATTTATAATTATATACGAGTATAGTGATCATTCGCTTAATTAAATGAAATTCTAATAGAATAGAATTATAATATCACCAATACCAATTGAATTACGTCTAAGAAGTATCAGAGAATCTTAATGAAATATAACTTCATAGAAAGAAGGCTTCTGTGAAGGCAAAGTCTGTGCCGCGCTCTTTATGAAAAATGGAATATACATTTTGTGGATTGTGATTATCGAGGAGGCGCGCAGCCGGTTAGTGCCGCCAATTAGTGTCACTCGTTTATTAGTACCAGAGGCTTTGAAGCATCATCCGCGGCGCGAGGGACCAGCGACCAGCGACCGCCTTCACTATTGTTCAAGAGGATCTAGGAGCAAATGGTAACTATAGTTCAGTACGCCATTCAGGTGTAGTTACGCAAATTTATGAATTTTGCTGTTTTCACTTTATTATGCGATGTTATTCCTGGGTCGTGGAAATCGTCCGTCGGTTTGTGTTCACCGGACGTTTTACCCGTTTTAGTTCGCCGCGACTACTTCATGGTATTAATTTTTATGAACATATCGAATGAGACCCGCGACGAGCCCGCACGTGCTGCTCGTGCACATGCTCGTAGTCAAATAGTGAGGTCGGCTGCAGACGACCGCCTCCGCTCGTGCACGTAATCCATCCAAATACGTAACGGACCGACAGTGGGTGGGTGGGACTACAACAATACCATGACGTGCTGAGGCTGCGTCAGGAACGAATCCCCATCGCTGTTCCGTGTGCCCGCCTGTTCGCTATCAGTATACACAATTGAGCTAATCTTTAGTTTTGAGATCCATATTTATTTTTATACGAGCATATCGGGAGAATTATAAATAAAATATTATTACTATGCCTTAACATTTTCAACCTAAAATTAAATGTCTGTCTCCAATGTAAGAATTTGATTTTATGAAAACGCCATTAGTTTACGTCTTGTTATAAATTGGGTACATCAGACATTTTGCAATCTAGGAGCCTCGACTCAGGAATTTAGATTTAGCTACTTACTTAGACATTGAGCGATGGCGCTCATTGCTTCAACGGCCAGGAATTCGCTTAAAGTTTTAGCAGCCTGGAAGAAATAGATAAGAACGTATTTGCTGCCTTTTAGATTTTATTTTGGTCCCACCTAGGAGCCTTGATACATTGTTATTGTTGTATTGGATTTACAATAATATATTATTAGTAAGTAGTAGTAGTAGGAAGTGGAGTAATCTGGTGCAGGAGGTGCAAGAGCAGGAGGTTCCCGGTGAGTGCCGCCGTGAGGGGCGCACACAGCGGTCCCGCACCACCTCCTGGCTAACTCGGATGTACTTACTGTTCAGTCAAGTTCTAGTTCACATAATGCATTCGTTTTCGCTCGGCTTTATTGTAGTCGCCATCAAACAGGGTGAATTGTTTCAATAAAATAAAGAGTACCTAAACTTTATAACACTCTTGTCCTGAAGATGAAACCCCCAGTCGAACACTCTAAAAGATTTAACAGTATTGATACAGATACCTTTTGTGCGTACGCAAATGTCAATAAAATGTGGAGGTACTTACCACAACATTCAGATTCAGGTGAATAGCACCTTAGACCAGCAAAACTGTAAAGTATTCTAAGTGGCGGAAATAATAAACACGAAACAAAACCGTAAAAGTAGTTTTACCTCAAGTCTACGATCGCGAATTGTTGAAATCGAAAGTGGAAACAAAAAGCTCGTGTAATAAATACGCATCAAAATTGACGGAATTCATTCAGATTTCAGCGTGTGAGCTGTAGCGTGCTGCCTATTTCTATCGAAAAACAATGACGTGATCCGCTGTGAAGAGTGAGATAGCTGCCGCTGGGACACTATTCAGACTCTGTCTCATGTATCAAAGAGGCAGTCACGCTGCGGCACCCACGAGGCGCAGTAACCTCTTAGCACCAGATCAGAAGTGAATCATCGCACAACCGGACCGATAGTGCGTGTAGAAGCGTGTAAAAGCGTATAGAAGCGTGTAGAAGCGGGCCGGGCGGCGAGTCAGTAGCTCGTTAAAACTTTCCCTCGTTGTTCCGCCGCAGCGCCGGGCACCTTGTTGCGCTCGGCTCCTGAACTGGAGCCGGCCCAACTACGCACACCACTACGAGTGACTCCACACTCACCAAGTTCTCGACTTTATCCCGAATTTATCATTTAACATGATGCTTTGTGAAACAAAATTTATCAGAAGTAGGTACGTCCCGGCCATGTTCTTTTTTTTCTCGTACCTATGCTGATAGCCTTGAGAGGCTATTTTAGCTTCACCCTAACTTGTGTAGGTGATCTCACGGAGTGTTGCTAACACTGACCCTAGCAAGAGCAGTGCTTCGCAGAATCCACCGCCGGATCGGAAACGCGACCCACTGAGAAGATCCGGCGAGAAACTCAGTGGGCTGTGTCTATGAGTTAATTCGCTCGTCGTAAGCGACGGGTTCGACGAGGACGGTGACCGGTGCTTGTGGTGCCTAAAAGCCACCGTTAAGGTATCGGGAGAATCCGTAATGAGCCATTATCTTGCAGAAGTGCTAATACACTAATATAGTTATAAAAAATGGATAAATAAATGAAAAATACATTTGAATTCGGACACTGACATTTTTATATGAATAAAAGTTTCAATTATTTATTTATTTATTTATAACTTCTTATACTAGAAAGTATAAAGGCGGACTTAATGCCATAGGCATTCTCTAACAGTCTACCTTAGGGGAGTGCAGAGATGAAGCTTGGTAGGTGTAGTGTGAAGGGGATATTACTTAAACATATATTATGTGTATATATAACATACATAATACATAGTACTTAAATAAATACATATACATAAATATATAGATATATATAAATATATACATATAAAAACATATATAAACAAATATTATCGTAGAGTGATAAAAATATTTTTGTAGCTGAACAATATTTTAATAAGCTGAATAACAGAGATTACGCCCAAAGCTCTACAGAAGCTTTTCAATTAGTTAGTACGGTATTACGTGAACAATATCTGGCTTTGCTTGCTTAGCTTCGAAGGGAATAATAAAATTATCAAATAATCGTTCTGCGCTCCCCGGCCGCAACTGCGTTAAGTGTATACCCAGACTAGAGCAAGGGCAAAGTCATTCTTCTTCTGGATTTTTGGAACGAAGTTCCTTATGGGACGATGCGGAGGAGTAAGGGTACGGTTAGGGAACCGAGAAAAAACGTCCGTAACGTAAGATTTTTATTAGTAATGCACACAGTCACAGTGTACGACTTAACTTTTTAATAACGTACAAAAAATAGCATATTTTTTTATCATTCATTGACCACGATCTCAGGGCTTTCATTTGCGCAATACACTAACTCCTATGCAAACAACCGTGAATGAAGTGTACCACAATAAGTACGCACGTTACCGAATGACCGTGGGTTGTTGCGAAACCTCCAGTTTTATTTTCTTTATACCTCGAATAGAACTTAAAATTAATATTTTTATTATAAGGAACTTCGTTCCTATCCGGTGTCCCACGACACCACACATTTTTTATTAATTTTCTACTGCCTCAGAAGCCGCTGAAACCTTGAGTAATAGTCAGTGGTAAATAAAAACAAAGTAGCCTTGTTGTAAGGTTAGCTGTCATCGTTGCTGTGAGGTCCCCGTAAGGTCGCGTGGCGGCCAGACTGGCTGTCTTGCCGAGGTACTCTTGGTGTGGGCCGCGAGCCTGTTGGCTGTGTTGATGGCGATAGCCCCCGTACCTCTCCCAGGTTCTGTCTCGGGTGAAGGTCGGACACTTGGGCGAAAATACAGGGGAGTCGTTTAGTGGGTGGCAGTACTACAAACCCCAGCCCCGGCCTAAAAAAAACGTTAGCTTTTCGGGGGAAACACATTAAATAAAATTTTAAGAACGTGGCGTTTCCCTGTCACCGTGGGCCCTTGTTAAAACTTTACCTGGCTGTACCCGAGCAGGTAACTTACCGATGACGTCATAATAAAGATCCTTGCATGTTAAACTTTGTACAAGTAATTTGTACTTACTGAGCGTGTTCTCGTTACAAGAATTGACATTACCAACAATATTTTGTTTTGGCCAACTATTCCTGAGTGAAATTGGGAATCATTAGGAAGCTTTACAAGTTAGATTTGGCTGCTGTGGAACACCTACTTCTACAAGTATTGCTTAGTTGTTCGGAACCAATATAGCGTTACTAAGTTTAGGCCAATGTTCTGCTGTTTAGATATGTGTTTTCGTATTCTATGTATAATTTGTTACTTAGACTGTTGGACGAGCTCACGGCCCATCTGGCGTTAAGTGGAGCCCATATACATCTACCTTGAGATATGAGTGCTAAGCTCTCAGTGTTTACAGTACAACGGCTGTCTCGCCCTTCACACTGAAACGCATTACTGCTTCACGGCAGAAATAGGCAGGGTACCTACCCGTGCGGACTCACAAGAGGTCCTACCACCAGTAATAACGGTACTTTTAGGTATTCTAAGTATCGGTCACTGTTCTTGTCGAAGTCGTAGTGTGACGAAGAGCTCGACGTGCAACGTAATCCACAGACACAACCCACTGGATTTCTTGTCGGACCTTCTCACTGAATTGTGATTCTGTTCCGGTGGTAAATTTAGCGAAGCACTGCTGCTACTAGGCAGATGTTAGCAAAGTCAAAATAATTCTTAAAATGTAATATCATTAGCACCTACATTTATTATCACGTCAAACAATAAGTATGGCAGAATATTTTACTTTCGAGACCCATAAACTGAGAAACGTCCATAGAATATCCGGAGCGACGCGCTCTGTGTGTGCGTCTCGGAATACACAACCGTTATACTTACCGCTTTGAATATTTTATTTGACGAAAATATGAGGAATTCGGGACCGCTCACTCAGCGGCATCCCCAGGTATCGGATACCTCCCCAGCGTTCGGCTCGTTCCTTATGAATGCTGTTCGTAACTTACACCACAATACACCACCGTTCAAACTAAACTGCTGTCCGGAATTCTGCAATAAAACTGAAGTAGGTATGTAGTAGATAAGTTATCCCGTTATATATGAAACTATGAATGTACTCAACTCGGCGCTATTCAAATTAAAATTTTGACAAACCACTCGTCGACACGGGTGGTAAAATACAAAATAACTGCGAAATTCTATCGCACGGTGCTGTAGTCATGACTTTGATTTCCATCTCATAAACAGACGGGTGGCCTGTTCGACAGTTGTAACCTATGGAGCCGCTGAAGTCACTTCGCTAATCCAACCAATAAACTTGGCATATTCGTTGTAAATGAAAATTTAACGGGAGCAAAGGCACTCAAAGCGCACGGCCCGTTGAGTACCCGCTTCGTCTCACTATCAAGTAATCGGGCGATCCTTCGACTTGGCAAGCTTGTTGAAGACACTCGTTAAATGAAAACTTAGTAACTTCGAAACTAACAAATATATTAAATTGATACCAACATTTAATGATAGGGGACGTTTATATCAATAATGTACTATGTAATCTATACTAATATTATTATATTATTATTATTATAATTATAAAGAGGAAAGATTTGTTTGTTTGTTTGTATTGAATAGGCTCCGAAACTACTGAACCGATTTGAAAAATTCTTTCACTGTTTGGAAGCTACACTATTCCCGAGTGACGTAGGCTTGAAAAGGCATAGGCAAGGCTTGACATAGGATTCTTTGTTGAAAAAAAATAGGGATCTTTACTAAAACTCCAATAATGTAACCCAAGCTGTAAAAAAATACCTAAAATATTGTTTAAAGCGCGTGCGCTGCGAAAACTTTTGATGATAGAATAAAATAATGTACTACGACTTTGTAGAACACATTATTATTTACGAAAAGTGTTGCGACCTCGTACGGACTATTATAGTTATGCCGCAATAAGTATTCTTTTATTTAAAAAAATAAAACAACGTCAAATATCATTGAAATTTTTGTTTAAGACCCGAGCGGAGCCGGAGCGGGCCGCTAGTTACTAAGTTAATAAATCTGTAATCAATCCACGTGTGTTATCAACAAAGAGGTTATGCAAGTGTCACACGTGATTTGCGCAAATATGATGAGTTCAGGAGCCGGGAAGGAATAGCTGAACACACATGAACTGCTAAAACTATAGCACTTCTTTAGCTTAAATTTGCTGTAATAAAGTTATCAAATTACGTACCTACCTATATAAATACACTTATGTGTGCGAGTTTCAATGTTAACAATAATAATTCAGAGAACTTGGAAACGGGTTGAATAGATGAAAGGTAGTATTAGTTGATCTTATTAATTTATAAGAATATTTATCCTATTAGTTTATAAGAGTACCTACATTACTCACAGCACACTAAATATTCGTAATTTTGCTAGATAGTTCGAAGTGTATAGAAAATATACGTTCACTTGCTTAAACAGCCGCATGATTTCATAACGAGTACCACAACATTGATGCCAACTATGAGCCCTCCTGAGCGCACTCTATAATATCACCCACAACAATCATGAGCAGTCCGTGCCCACCTGGAACTTGCGAAGCTTTGAATGAATGTGTCTGTAGCTCTGAAGGGGCCGCGTGGACGCCTTTTCAACAAGGTTCAGTTTTTATATTTAAGCAACCTGTTTCGGAACAGTATAGCAACAAGGTGGGTTGAACACTTATTTCATTTTCAAATATTTTTGTGTAAAATGTTTTGTATTAAAAGTTTGTTGATAAAAGAGGGAAATAATACAATGATCTAAAAAAAATACAGTTTCGCCGCTTCTACTCGTTAATGGCTCTATTCGGTTCCGTTTGTAACAGTTTGTATCGACGTTAAGTAAGTACACAAGCTAAATACACATCTGAATTAATTTTCTTTTTATTTGAAGGTAGTGAAGTTTGTTAGGGAGAACGCTTTATCAAAATAAGAAATAAAATTCAATAAACTAGAGGAGGCGCTCTTCTCAGGATTGAGATTTATTTTTGTTTGCTCAGCTCTGACATTTTAATTAACCTAATTGTTACTTATCATTATTAACTAATATAAATAAGTATAAATATTGACCGACGCGCGACGCGAGGTTCCAAGTGACGACAAGTCGCGTCGTTGTGTTGGTCGGCGCGGCGGCGCGGCGGCGCGGCGGCGCGGCGGCGGCTCGACTCCGCCGCGGCAGGTAGCGCGCAGCGGCGCCGCGCCGACCAACACAACGACGCGACTTGTCGTCACTTGGAACCTCGCGTCGCGCGTCGGTCAATATTTATACTTATTTATATTAGTTAATAATGATAAGTAACAATTAGGTTAATTAAAATGTCAGAGCTGAGCAAACAAAAATAAATCTCAATCCTGAGAAGAGCGCCTCCTCTAGTTTATTGAATTTTATTTCTTATTTTGATAAAGCGTTCTCCCTAACAAACTTCACTACCTTCAAATAAAAAGAAAATTAATTCAGATGTGTATTTAGCTTGTGTACCAAATACATTTAGCTTGTGTACAATACCAAATAGCGATTTGGTATTTCTTACAAAAAATGGCGGTTACAGGTAGAAAGTATACCCACGCCAAAAAATTGTCAAATTTTATGATCCATTGTGTTCTTGTATGAAGATTCGTTCACCTGTACAATAATCGGATGTTTGGTAAAGTATATTGTTACCTTAAATTTGTTGTTGGCACAAGGTAAACTATAAAATGAAAGTTAATATTTTTGAATAATTAGATGTAAGTAGAATGTCGGTAATAGCGTCACGTTGGAGATAGCACAGATGATCTGACGGACACATGGACTGCATCACCTAACAGTTCAGGATTAGTTTGAAATATATATTTATAATGAGTATGCAAAGTTTGTAGATTTATCTAAATGAAAGAGTGAAGAATGGTCACTGATCATAAAGCAATATATTAACAATGGAACTGCAGCCAACGTAAGGGTTAAAGTCGGGAAAAAGATTCGCATGCTAGCAGAGTAAAGCTTTAAATTCATTAATATAATTACCAATAGAATTGTTAGATAGCCTTTTTAACTTGACAACAGCTCCGGTACTAATATAATAATCATGTATACATCGCCCGGATAAGTCACATAGATTGTGGCCTTCGTTACAGAACGATTACTAGAAACTTAAATTTAAACCAGTCTACGGTTTGTAGAGCATAGAGATAGTTTCTTACAAAGGGGACGTGGTACGGGCAGAACTCTAGTAATCACCCGTCTTGATAATCGATTACTCGTATCAAGTTTCTTGGGAAATAGCTTTCTTACGTCAGTTGACATCAAAGCAGAGGTGAATGAAGTGCGTAGAGTGCACGAACTATGAGGAGAAGGCTAAAGGAAAGGGCCATCATCCACCGACACCGTCACATCTTTCAGGGTAGCACTAGTCCAGAGTGCTTGCAGCTCACAGACAAGCTTGCTTTAGACTGGTGGTAGGACCTTTTGTGAGTCCGTGCGGGTAGGTACCACCACCCTTGCTATTTCTGCCGTGAAAGAGTAATGCGTTTCGGTTTGAAGGGCGGGGCAGCCGTTATAACTATACTGATACCTTAGAACTTATGTCTCAAGGTGGGTGTCACATTTACGTTGTAGATGTCTATGGGCTCCAGCTACCACGTAACACCAGGTGGGCTGTGAGCTCGTCCACCCAACTAAGCTTAAAAAAAAAACTTGCGCGTGAACCTATGTTAAATAATTGTTTTGAAGAGCAGTGCTCTTCCGTATTATTCACCGGTGAGTGTGGACACGCTCACCTGGTGCAATTATTAAAACCAAATTATAAACTAAAACAACTTATTGTTCTTTTTAACAGTTTAAAAAAATTCAATGATTGTTTTCAGTAAACAAACTTAACCTTACCGATATGAAACCTCGTTGGAGGTTTAAAGATAACGAAACAAAATGTAGCTCTCAATTTAAATATGTATCAAAGTGTGCATTCTCGGATAAATTGTTTATTCATATTCGTGTAGTGCTTTGTTTGACGCGGTGTGTGTGGCCGACAGCGAACTGTGTGTCGGGAGAGCGTTGAGCCACGGAGATGCGAAGCTCGATCTAGACTTTAATAATCTTTACATCAACACAAAAAGTAAACTTAAATCTTTGATAAATAAACTTTAAAAAGTTTAAAAAACCTCTAAAGAGAGCTGGGAATCTTAGCAAAAGCTGCTACGTTTATAAAGTTCGTACGTTAGTTGTTCTCCAGATACTCCGGAGATATCTCTCTTGAGATGTGAAACGAATGCTTCTTGTACTTTAGTTGAAGTATGTAGTGCGAGTGCGAGTGCGAGTGCGAGTGCGAGTGCGAGTGCGGAGCGGGGCGGTGCGCTCGAGGATTGAGTTTTCAAAACTCAAAATGTTGTTAATTGAATTAAATGAGCGCTGGCACTAAGGCGGATTAGTGTTAGCGACGGCGGCGGCGGCGGCGGGCACTTGAAGACGTTTATCTTTGAGAATATTATTTACGGGTTTACGAGTTTGTGTTTGAGACCGTTAAATTTAATCTTTTCAATGGAATGGTCTTCAATGATTACGTATTTTATGGATTTTAGTTGTTAGTCATCATAAAGTGAAGTTTAATTTAAGGTTATTACAATAGTCTTTTAAATCTTCTATTTAAGTTAAGGACCGGTTCACGTAGTGTTATGTGGTCTCAAAGCTATACAAATCACGATGATACTGCCACCTCTCACATCGAGGTATGATGCCAAAGCTGCGTGACATAACGGTTACAAATAAGTTATTTTTTCTTCACAAAATGTTACACAGCAACAGTGTTAGCGACACTCTCGGTTTGAGCCCCGTGAGCTCACCTACTAGTTCGGGGAATTTATAATAACCCCTCGAGGTTACTAGAATAGGTAGGGAAAAAAAAACATTGAATAAAATGGAAAGAGCAACCTTATCGATCATTTTCAGCTGCTATAAACGTATATTCCCGTTCGCTGGAAGGTCTTGCCCGCCCCTTGTCGTCGTATATATTTTGTCAATTAAAATATTGATAATCATACTTAATATCGAGAAATACGAGAGTGCGCGCGACATGACAAAGTGCAAGTGTGTCCGAAATGCTTTAATTAGGGTCGCGCGCGGCCGCGGCTGCCCCGACACTCGAACGTACTAATATTTAAGGAAAATAATCGACGACTGCGGGTGACGGCGCCGCGGAAACAAACAAATAAACACTGGCTCGGTCCTGTTGTGACGGCTGTGACGGCTGTGACGCCGCACATGCTACGTAATGTTGGTTTAGGGTATTTTACAGAAAACGACTTGTGATGAGTCAACAGAGCTGGTACTACTTTGCTGTTACAACAGTTCAATGTGGAACAAATAACATGTATAATAAAGTTACCACTTCCTTATCACGAGATATCCGTCCGAAGACTGACAATTGGGCACAGATCGCGACGTAGCCCCTCACTAAGAGCCTGTGCAGCTGAGAGGATAACTTCACGTGCAAAATAATGATTGAGTGTTGAATTTATAAAACTTATTATTACGTTCATTACACGAAATTTCATTCCCAGATCGCGAATGAAATCAAATGTGCTTACTAAAATTTATTGATACTCATAGACTACATATATACATACATATTAACAAGGAGAGAGCTTGAATCAATCTCGGGCCAGTCTTGACACGAGATTCAAGTTTTTTCCCGAAATGACCGAACTCTCGAAATTCGTCCAATAAAACGAACAATACTTCTAATTAAAACAGGCTAAAGGCCGTCGCGGGACAGCCCTGAAATTTTCAATCCCCTATAACCATTTACAAAACAAAAGAGTCGCCTTTTTGGCCTTTTCTAGCCGCTCGTTTGCGTCTTTCGCGGAAAAGGGACGGATGATTTTAATTAACAACTCTGATGAGTAAGGTTGGCGATGTGTAATTTTCTTTTGAATGTTCATCTTGTTGCCGGGCTCTGGAGATAATGTGTTTTTTTTTGTAAACTAAAGAGGATTGTGCACATTTAGCTAACAATCAATAGACAATATTTTGTTTTCCTTTGCAATATTTGTGATGCTGTTTAGTGACACAATGTTTTATAATGCCAGCGTAACTCAGACTTGAGTGTGTACCTCAGGGTTCCATTTTGGATACTTTTTTATTTCTGATATATATAAACGATTTACCTAGTTTTATTGAGTCCCGACACGAGGTCGTATTATTCGCAGATGATACATCTTTATTATTTAAAATTAAACGACAATTACAAGTCTATGACGAAGTGAATGATGCGATTTCGTGGTTCATTGGTTCCGTATCAATAACCTATTATTGAATAGTAAGAAAACTAAATCTATTAAATTTACTTTAAAATGTATTAAACCATCTTTAAATGTGAGACAAGTAGATAGTAATGTAATTGTTTCTGAGGAATCATTGGAGCTTGTTGAGTCAACCGTATTTCTTGGTATAACAGTGGACTCCAAACTGCAGTGGGGACCTCATATTCATAAATTGGCGAGTAAGCTCAGCTCTGCAGCATACGCAGTAAAAAAAATTTGAATGTTAACAAATGCGGACACGGCTCGTTTAGTTTACTTTAGTTACTTCCACAGTGTCATGTCCTATGGCATTTTGCTATGGGGCAATGCGGCCGATGTAGAAATGATATTTATTCTGCAGAAAAGAGCTATACGTGGTATTTATAACATGCACTCAAGGGAAACCCTGAGGGAGAAATTTAAAGAAATTAAAGTTCTCACTATGCCATCCAAGTACATTTTTGAAAATTTGATGTATGTTCGTAAACATATTGAGGAGTTTCCTAAAAAGTCGGACATACATAATAGAAATACTAGGAACAAACACAAGCTTGTTGTGCCGATGAGTAGGTTACATAAGATACGAAATTCATTCGGGTGTTTGTCTGTGCGCTGTACAACAAAATCCCACATGATGTTCAGAACCTACATATACATAGGTTTAAGAAAACTATTAAAGAACATCTGTGCAATAAAGCTTACTATAAAGTCAATGATTATCTAGAAGATTGCACAAAGTGGGAATGAGTTGCTCGCTCCGGGCATTTCAATATTGTAATAATTGTTACGTTATAATACTCATTGTAAAAAATTCATATTTCAAAAAAAATCTAATATTAAAAAAAAAAAGTGTGTGTGTCCGCTCCGACGCACGACTGGAGTTTACTGGATATAAAAAATTAAACGAAACAATACGAGAAATAGTTCTATATTACGACAACACGATACACTACAGATTATTAACAAATTAACGAGACACAAAACAAACGACTAACAAATATATGAAAATACAATAATGAGAGAAACGCGCGATCAGTACGAGGCTTTGTGGCGGACTGCCGGCGCAGCAGCCCGGCGTCACCTGCGATAACGCGGCCGCGCGTTGGCTCCTGATTGGCGCGCGCACGCATCACGCAATCAGGAGCCAATCAGGCGCATAACGCATTTCGTGTGACATGCTAGTACGATTTTGGTCCCCATAATTTTCATACCCCGGGCCTATATATGTAAATCGATTCTAAAGGAGTAAACTCCAAAAATAAATAAATAATAATTTCATATTTCAAAAAAAAAAACACTTGTCCGCTGAGTTTCTTGCCAATTCTTCTCAGGACGGAGGCTAGTTCTTGTGAATTGGCGGTAGTTCTTTTGACGTTCAACAAGTATGTACTTTCATTTATGTTGAATACAAATTCTTTGATTTGATTTTGAGCCCAGGAGTCCAGGTTTTGTCTCGTCACCACAGTTTTGTCCCACCGCCCCACCGAGCACAGCCCTCCGCCCGGTGGGATATCTCCATTCCGTCCTTTAATGTCCATGGTGAGCGCTAGCATGAGTTAGATAGCTTCATCCGCCCCACGCTTTCGTTCTGGTGTTAAGTGATTATTGAAGCCAACATATATCACAATATGAATCACTTTGAGATTTAAGGTTTATCCCCCGTATCTTTAGTCGTTTACACGAGCTTAACTCGACTCGACTCAACCTCCAACGCGCGTTTTGGTATGCTTAGTCGTAAAAATAAACTCCACTCAAACGTCCTTGGAAAATTATCCTAACCGGAGTGGAGTAAACGAACTGTCAAGTCAAGGTACGTCGCGACGTACCTTGAACGTTCCTCAAGGCTGGCTTTCTATCAATGTCCAAATAGTAGGTGGACCGCAAATGGAAATATATGATATTGTTGTGTAATGGCCTGGATCTGTGCATGATTCGCACATATATTAATAATTTAATTTTGATATTTTTTATTAATAAAGTAAATAGTTCGAGGTTAGACTCTTGTTTAGACTCGTGGTTAGACATTTGAAACTCCTTATTTTATTTACCTACATAAGAGTCATATTTTGCTTACTACCTAATAAATAAAGTCAATGCGATTATAAGTTTTATTTATATAATAATAAACTGGTGGTTGTGGAAAAGCACTTCAACAACACGATGCAATCAAAATCACACAAAAACGGTGAATACAAATACAAAGCCGGGTCCGAAATCTAAAATAATAATGGGTTAGAAAATAAATAATACACTTTCAAATTTACCGCACGCACACATATTTACGAATAACTCTGCAACTAAAACATCAAACAAGTTCAATGCTTCTAGCGTCAAACAGACAGTGGCAGCTTGACTTGGACATTAAACAATGACTATAGACTACAGAACTCTATGGGTTTGATGCTAGCTTGATCAAATTTTCCTCAAACTGATGTTATCGTGGTGACGCAATAACGCGACTCTACCTCACTCGAGGACAGTTGAGGAATATTGTAATGATCGACTAAAAATACCAAACTCGAGTAAGTTTGGGAGGAATGCTCGAGCATCATCGGATGAGTTAAGAGTGGAGGACTATTTTACGAAACTTCTAAAGTTTTTAAAAGCATATTTTTAAAAGCATATATCTTTATTGTATAATAATTACACAAATTATGCATAGCTATTGCTGGTTTGATTTTTATTACACGATGTTATTCCTTCATCATGGAGGTCGTTTGTGAGTACGTGGTCACATATAACTTATTTTTTTCAAATGATTCTATACAAACCAACGAATTCCTCATTGAGTCTCAAAGCCTTTGTATTAAAAAAATGAACAGTGCACAATGATTGAAATAATATTGAATTACGTGTTTGGCCGCCCTCAATAAGCTACGAGTGTGTTGGTGTCAAGGTGTGACGCAGTGACGACGTTCTCGCGAAGGGCTGGTTGGCTATGAGTCACGGTCACGTGAGGGCGGCGCTGTGCGCACCCTGACGCCCTCATTAGCCAGAGTGCAGGCCCTCCACCGAGCCGGCTGATACTCGATGACTTATTATCTGATCGATTAACGGCCGCTAAACCAAACCCCATACCACGGAAAGATTAAATGACAATCTGACTACATTTTAACTTATCACCAATTAAATTAGACACAAATTTAAATGCCATTTTGACTGTGTTCACATAAAGCATATTCTTAATATTTCAGTCAAGTGTCATTTGTTCTGGATCTGTTTACGCTTAAATAACTTTTGAAATTATATCTCGAAACGAATGCAGACAGAATTTCTTTGAAAGCGATCCCACTTTTATTTTTTTCTTGTTTGTTTCAGGTTAGTGAAAGGCAAGGGGACATGGAGTCCGCCGTCCAATATTTACTCCTCGCTTTGGCGCTGACTTCTGTGCAAATATCGTACACTGAAAGTCGACTAAATGAAAAACGCAGAGATAAAACCGAGAGGAGGCACCACGGGGCCCAGCCGAAGGATAACATCTGTGAGATCACGAACAGAGAGTCTAAAGTGCACTGCTACTGCGAGAAGGTAGAGGTGAAGACGGCGACGCGAGCGGACTGTTGGGTGTTCAACGGAGGCATCGACGAGCACGACCCAGTCTGGAGCAGCTTCGACTCGCAGCCGCAGCTCGAGCGACTGACCTTCAACGTCCGCTCCGACGGAGCCCTCACCTTCATCCCGCTCCACGTCATCCGTCGCCTCAAACAACTACAGAAACTGTACATTCATTATGCGACTCTTCCCAAAATAGAAAAGAGAACGTTCTCGAATATGTCCGCAGTAAAGGAGATTACGTTGATGAACAACAAAATAGCCGCGCTGGACTTCTCGTCGTTTACGAGCCTCCCCTCGCTCGTGAATCTAACGATAAAGGAGAACAAGCTGCAGGAGATACAGAGGGACGTCTTCGTGGAGCTCCCCGCCCTCAAGTACCTCGACTTGTCATTCAACAGTATCAACTTGGCACACGACGGCTGCTTCGAGCATCTGTCCGCCCTCAACGAACTCGTGCTGGAAGCTAACGCAATGGCGGTTCTCACGCGAGACACGTTCCGAGGACTGGGGAACTTGACGCGATTGGATCTCAGATCGAACAAGCTGTCGATGATAGGAGACTTAACGTTCACTGAGCTGTGGAACCTGAACGAGCTGCTGTTAGACAACAATGAGTTGAAATACATATCGGAGAGGGCTTTCGACGGCTTGGCGTTGCTACAGAAACTGTCGATGACTGGAAACAAACTGAAGTCGATAAACGAAGGACTCCTGGAAGGAGTGCGCGGCCTCAACCTGCTCGACCTGCGCAACAACCAGTTAGAGTATTTCAGCGAGGACACCGTGAAGCCGATCCTGGAGAGTTTGAAGCTGAAGACGTCGGTGCTGTATCTGAGCGGTGAGTTTGTGCGAGTTCATTGATCTGATCAATGACGCAATTTAATGGACAATTTTTCATCATCCATGACTTTTATGGTGTTTAAGGAGTCTCCTTGTGAACTCTATCTTACATTGATTTAAGTACCTTTTCACCCTTTTCAAGTGGTTTTTGAAATACTTGATTCCACGGACACGTTACATTTTCTATTAGGATATCAAACTGAAGTTTAACGCAAATAATTTTTTACTTTTTGACTGAGAAAATAATTTTTCACTATTCGCAGAAACTTCCTAGAAGAAGTGTATATACTTAAGTAACTATAATTTATAATTAATAGGTTAAAATGAAGTTTTTGTTAAAGTTAGAATATATTACCGACGGTAAACGATCATGCGTCTTTATAGACTTGGGCGGACATCACCCAAGCATGCTTTGTGAACAAAAATATACATCAACACGGAGATTTAATATCTAATAAATACCCTTCGAGAGCTCCCACGGGATAGAAGTAACTGTATTTTGTGCAAACAATAGCTTGTAAAGGGCGTTAATACCCTTCGAATGGGGTCTATAGGAAAATAGCCCTTAATTCCAACTCAGATGATTGCATCAAGAGCCATATTCCCACAAATCCTGTAGAACCCAAGTCAGATTAAATGAATGCATGTTAAAATCGTTTTTATCGATTGGACAATGGCATTATGAGTCGGTCAATAGCGTTGTTTGGTTTTTAATGAAAGTCGTCTAGCGCGAATGTTTGTTTTGGCGTCGGTCGGCGCGTGCCCCGCTCGGTGGATTAAGTAATGTGATAGTGTTAGCAGTACAGCCATTGATTTATCTCGGGAGCGCGACATCGCGATTCTTTTTTAAGTACCTTAAAGCACCCTACTTGATCGATCATTTTTGTTCCGAGTTCAAGGTTAAAGCGTACTTTTTTTTATTGCTTAGATGAGTGGACGAGCTCACAACTCACCTGGTGTTGAGTGGTTATTGGAGCCCATAGACATCTACAACGTAAATGCGCCACCTACCTTGAGATATAAGCTCTAACGTCTCAGTATAGTTACAACGGCTGCCCCACCCTTCAGACCGAAACGCATTACTGCTTCACGACAGAAATAGGCAGGGCGGTGGTACCTACCCTCGCGGACACACAAGGTCCTACCACCAGTAATAAAAAGTACTTTTAAACCAACTATAATAATGGGTTTATTCATACAAATCTGGAGCAGGTAGCATTTTAAGATATACATATTTTTTTAAATGAATATTAATTGCCGAAGTTTCCGAAAGTTGTATATTAGTATAGTATGAAGTTAACCGGCCGGCTAGGAAACCTGTTACTAACTAACGGCCCCAGGTGGAGGAACGCATTCGATGTGAGGTGCTTGAGCTCCTTCCCCCGAAGCCTAAGGTGCTCGGGCTCTTCCCCCGAAGCCCCAACCGAACTGCTCCAAATCAGACGGGCCTCAAGATATTTACGAAAATACGATGGAGTGGGAA
The DNA here is from genome assembly GCF_030269925.1 of Bombyx mori. Lineage (NCBI taxonomy): Eukaryota > Metazoa > Arthropoda > Insecta > Lepidoptera > Bombycidae > Bombyx > Bombyx mori. The sequence goes on along the minus strand of NC_085124.1, from coordinate 15,771,230 downwards.
AGGATGTTACTTTATATAGATGTAATTTTTTAGCTCACACTGACAAATCAATGTAAATGTATGTAATTCACGTTAAGTTTATTTTTCAAAAAAAAGTGAACAGGTGAGACAGCCCTAACACAGCTATATCGTCTGCGGATCACAGCGCTCCACACATCTCGGGGAACCTACGTTTAAACAATCAAAACAGTTTTCTAGTGATTTTCTTTTTTGTTTTTGTCAAGTATTAACAAACTTTAGTTATCAACAAAAGTATTAGAAAATAGGTTTTACTCACCGCTACACATGGTCAATAAGAAAAAGAAAGAATAAAATACTGCATAAAATGAATCTAAATATTGAGGTGTGCGTCGGGGGCTATGTTCGAATTTTGACCAACGGGCGGGCGAACATTAATACAAAATATGCTTGAGGAACATGCTATTTAATTGTATAGTAATTTCATAATATATTTGTTTTCTTTTTTTCAGGAAACCAACTTGTATGCGATTGTCGACTTAACTGGATCAAAACTCTTCGAAACGAGACCACGAGCGAGCCGCTGAGATCTGCCCTTGATGACGTCACCTGTGTAACAGACGACAAAACGCAGACCAAGGACTTGAACGACAAAACTAGAAGTGAACACCTGTACGAAATAGAAGCCAACAGCGAGGTGTTTCAACAAGATGTCAACGAGGACTATGAAGGGATCGACCAGCACAAGGCGGACGCGGCTCCTGGACCCGCCACTCAAGTTGTCCTGGTGGATGTGCCAGCCGAATCCCTTCCCTGTCCGGGTAAGCCGATACAGAACGGAGAGGACTCGCTGATGCTGTCATCAAAAGACGAAACTTACTGGAGGCCGAACTCTTCCTCTGTTTCAATATCAAGTTTAAGTTTAACACTAGCATCGCTGCTGATACGTATCGCATTTTGAAGTTTTAATTTAAGTGTTTCATGATACGAAGTCACTTGCCATGCACATTCTACATTCAATTCATAGGCTTCGTCTAGATGAGATTCGTAAATTGATTTTTCCCTTGCTCTAAATTATAGCATACCACTAATTCGTTTTCATACTGTGTGACCAGCTGTCAACGTTTGTCAACTGATAAGTGGAACTGGCGTGCAACTTAGTAGATTCTACGATGCGAAAGAAACAATCTGACTGTAAGATTGAATAAGTTAATGTAATAATGTAAGTGAGGCGTGTGCACGTCGCGTCGCCGCTGGTCGGGGAGCGTGGGACCACATCGCCGGGACTGTCCGTCAGCTCCATCTTTAACGGCATTACGAAGCGTTTAACAGTTTCACTTTAGACATTAAGAATGAAGACTGGGTATAAAATTAAATTATTTTAGTGTAATGTTCGGAAGAGGTTAAGTTAGCGACCGTTGCGGCTTTGTACATTGCGCGGCGCCGGACCCCGTACACTCGGAGAGCTATAAAACGCTGATAGTGAAGCCGGCCTGACCGTCTGGCCTGCGTCCAACTTGTTGAAATATTGAAATATTTCAATTGCTTCCAACTCATGTATGCGTTTCACTTTATTTAACGAATAAAATGTTTTCTTGTTTGAGTGTTCGGACGTTGTAGTCTAGTGAAGTCTAGTGAGCAGGTGACGGGAACGATCTGGCTAATCAAAATAAAAAATACTGTGAATCTTTTCCTGAAACACATTAACATTAAATCTTCTACATTTTTTTAAATTATGAGCACTAAGAGGATTGTAAATTTAGTTATAATTTTAAATAAATCCAATAATATGTAATAGCTAAGTTCGTTTTTCAATAAATAATTTATAGATTACCACGTGGATGTACAACCCGTTTGTCTCATCATCGGACGCTCGGCACACGGGACACAGTAGAGGATTATGCCTACATTTACTCTTATCAGTACCGAGCCCAACCTATAGAATAATATTGTAAAACGACCTTAAATCATCAGAAAAAAAAGGATCTCAATCTTGAAACGGTCATATTTTAATGTTTATAAAACGTTTGTGAATTATTATCATGAGAATTACCCGGACAATTTTAATTTAACATCCAACTATTGTCTAAAGGGAGACGAAGACAACAATTTTTCTACATTTTACAACAACTATTTCATTTTCCAATTTCAATTTGAACTAAACTTGAATATCCCAAACCTGACCTCCTGCTTCTTATCGAGTTACAACATAATATGTATAAGTATAGAGAGGTAGCAGAAGCGAGTCTTTTTTTTTGAAATGGGACAACAGAGATCTTGAGGCTTAACCAGGACAGGTAGTTGGACTCGAGAGCTTAGCCAAGAGAGACTTGCTAACCAGTACCCGAGCGCCGAGGCCGCCTAACAGCCCAAGGGCAGCTGCTTCGCGACTGATTCTACTATCGCGTAACGCCCCAGACCAAATAAGTTTCAAATTAGATGTAAGCGTCTGACAATATTTAAACATATACAATACCTTTTCTGAAAATTTGTCGCCATCTTACTAGCTTATTGGACGATGAGTTTGAATTAAAAAAGTCTGTAGCTTCTCAATGCGGTTTTGTGATGAAATTTTGTAATTTAGTTTAGGTGATTATTGTGTATAAACTTACCTGTAAATATTAGATTACGATTTGTGATTTTATTAATAATAAAGTTTTTGGGAGATCTGTAATTATTTTATATTTGAATCCTTTCCACGTGAATCGACGACGATATGACGCGACGGGTGTCCCCGGGAGCGCCTACAGTTGACAACTGGCTCTCGAGTTGAAGAGGAGGCCGATGTTTATATTTAATTTATTGCTTATGTGGGTGAACGAGCTCACGGCCCACCTAGTGTTAAGTGGTTAACGGAGCTCATAGACATCTACAATGTAAATGCCGCCACCCACCTTGAGACATGAGTTCTAAGGTATCAGTTCAGTACAACGGCTGCCCTACCCTTCACACCGCAACGCATTACTGCTTCACGGCAAAAAGAGGCAGGGTGGTGGTACCTACCCGTGCGGGCCCATAAGTCGTCCTACCACCAGTAATTTCGCAAATTACAAGTTTTGCGGCCTTTATATTTTACTAGCGACCCGCTCTCGCTTCGCTTCGGAAACATTAAAACACACATGAAACCAAAAAAATAAAATAAAAAAAAAATAAAAAAAGTAGCCTATGTTCATCAGGGACAATGTCGGCTTCTAATGGAAAAAGAATTTTTCAAATCGGTCCAGTAGTTTCGGAGCCTATTCGAAACAAACAAACAAACAAATCTTTCCTCTTTATAATATTAGTATAGATAACACAACATTGACCGTAGAAGTAATTCATAAACATGCGCTAGGTACGTATTTCATTAGAAAAATATGGACACCGTAACAGTCGCATCGCTCGTTACGAATGCACGGAGCGTCTTATCATTTAGGCCACGACGACTTCAAAAGGGTTTCCTTACTCAACTTGGAAGTGGCTTAGATGCGCGACACAAGGGCCGCTTACTGCCGGCCGTCCCGGAGTCCGGAGCACCCGCAGATACCTCAACTAGAATGTACGCTTTCCTTCAAACAAGTATGACCGCTAAACGCATATTAGTATGTACGTACTTATGTATGTACGTAGTACTTAATCATTGTAAGCAGGTGGAGCCACGGGGCACACCCACTACAATAATTCAACGTATGTACTTGAAACAGGAAAATATGTAGAGAAAGTAATGTTCACTGATAATTTGTATTTCTTTTCATTTTTATCACACTCAAACAAAACAGTAGTTGTAAAGTTGTCTAATATTTCATATTTTGATATTTAATATTAATTCAATACAACGAGGTACTAAAAAAAATTCTTCCCAAAAAAATGAGTGTAGTGGCCTTCAGACCTCCGGCGCTCCACTGTAGAGCTTACGATAAAGTACATTAGGGATATCTTAGCCGTCAGCGGGGGATATAAAGAACTTAAAGTATCTGTAAAGAAAACAGACTGAGCTCTTTTAATTTAGATAAAGCCATAATATTTGGCGGGATACTGACAGCCCCTGATGACGTCGAGTAAATCCCCGAAATAACTGAACAAAGCAGTAGCCACGGGACTGCCAACAAAAGCTAAGTGCAAAACGGTAAAACCCCAAGCAAAAAATCTCACTGTATCTAATAAGTATAGCTACAACGGTGCGTACTGCCACAACTAAATGCCCCTACCGTCATTTACCACCAATTATTTACAACGCGCTGTAATCTGATTTAAAAACTGCTTCAGGGTGGATTTGTCCATTTCCTTAACATTTTATTTACACTAAATTTGATAGTCGCCGTAGTGGTATAAAGCCACATCTAACTATAATGTTGAATGAATAAAGCAAGAGACTACACACTTAAACTGCAACCTAATAAATAAATAAAATATGAATTTTTACTCATTGGTGGTAAAACATTTTGCGAGACAGCCAAGCCCAGCGTTACCGGCATCCCTACTTCTGCTTCAAAATAGTTACGTGTTCCAAACTAAAATCAAAATGTTCTTTTTCATAATATGCCTCCATAAGCGCTTACCAATATCCAAGGCATGGCTTTCAAAACAGCGTAGCGGGATGAACGTTTACAAGCAGGTACTGAAACTTCGAGACAATGTCTCAAGATCTATGGCTACACTAATTTTGTCATCAGCGTCTCCTGTAACTATGCACCGGTGCACTATGCAGCTGCACCGGGAGCCCACTCAGTTTGTTTGAATGAATTTTCTCAGGAGTGAGGACTAAGAGAACCGGTGCGAGAGTACGGGTGCAAGTTATGATTTAATATTAGCATAACAGGTGTGTCACATATCAGTTAGAATAGCGAATGTACAAAAAAGTGTAAAAGAGCTCACAATTAAATTATTTTCTTTTACAATGAAATGTGTTTCGAATCGAGTTTGAATAGTAAGGGCGGCGTCTGTGATTTTCATCGGGACGGATGTTAATGCGCAGTTCGTTGATGGCCGCCATTTACTGTTATTACACCTGCTTCCGAGGAAACGTCTATACTGTTATACAAAAAATGACTTTCTAAATAACTTATTTTGTCACTCACCTTATTACGGAAAACGTATTTCGTAAACGACCTGTGTATATTGTCGATGGAATAAATGGATTTCAGCGGCGATGTTCATGACGAGCGAGCTCTTGGAATTATTTTACGTAAATTGGAACTTTTTCCTGAAGCCGTATGGTGTAATCTAAGTCTTTATATTGGCTTCGGAGGCAAGTGAGTCGTAACTGGTGATGAGCATTGAGCGATCAGCATAGTCCAAAAGACAGTCAAGCGATTGTCTACCGCTGAGGGATTTTTTGTGAACAGTATTAACTTTGCTCTTGCCGCACCACAGCCCTGCCGCCCCCACCATGAGATCTATGTAGACTTACCACCGAGCACTCCTCGTATCTATATTACCGGTGCTACTGTTTAACTTCTTCTCATTATGCATTCGTTCGTCTCCTATACGATCTTATCTGTCTTAGATGCTTCTTGATCGAGGCTATTATTTCATGACCATACAAATTGTATTTCATTTTAGTTCTGTCGATATGTTACGGACCTTAGCGCGCGGCACAAGGCCCTACCGTGTTTCAATCGTCCGGACCGTCGTTAGTCCTGAATATCCTGATCAGGATATTCGAAAAATAAATATTAAATTATTGTAGTGTCCTTGATAAGTGTGCCCAGCTTCAATTCAGTCCGACGCATTAAAGTGGATAAAAATCACTTTCGATTCCTTTACATACCGAGCTGACTAAAGCGTGTTAAAAATACAGTCGCAATATCAGGTAGCTATGTGTGTGTGTGTGTGTGTGTGTGGTAAGAGGCTCGTTATGAAAAGCAAATTCTTCATGAAAAATAAGTGAATGGCGAACCAATTAAAATAGAATACTTTAGGGGAGGGAGCACTCCAGTCATTCATAATTGAATGCAGTTCGGCCTGGCCGCGCTGGCTATTCCGAACCCGTCAATTCCGACTGTGCCTTAAACGACAAGAATCGTGGAGCCAACATCTTTTCAATCAATTTTGTTGAATAAAACCGCTGGCGTATGAGCGCGGGTTGATCGCCTCCTCGGTGTAGCGGCTCGTTCCGGCGACCTTGCCGCGGGGTCCGCGTTTAAACTTTATCATTCTTGATTGATGAGCCTTTTTTTTTTTTTTTTATTGCTTAGATGGGTGGACGAGCTCACAGCCCACCTCATATTAAGTGGTTACTGGAGCCCATAGACATCCACAACGTAAATGCGCCACCCACCTTGAGATATAAGTTCTAAGGTCTCAAGTATAGTTACAACGGCTGCCCCACCCTTCAAACCGAAACGCATTACTGCCTCACGCGCGGACTCACAAGAGATCCTACCACCAGTAATTAAGCAAATTATATTTTTTTTTGCGGGTTTCATTTTTATTACACGATGTTATTCCTCCTATGATATTCGAACACCGTTGCATCGCTACACACGAATGCACCGGACGTCTTATCCTTTAGGCCACGACGACTACAAAGTTTTATTTTGTTGGCAGACCCTAAAAAACCCGACATGGTACACGGAGAGGACGATATCGGAGATCTCGCTGGGCGGCCTAATGGTGCTGGTCATAATACGAGCCCTGCAGTACAACATGACACGGGTCCGGGACAAATATTTGCGAACGAACTGCTTGGCTGCCGTCGCCAACATGAGCTGTGAGTGTCTGATGCAAAGACCACATTTTAAGAGCTCTAGGTTGCAGCAGAGTCTGTTGCCGAGATGATGTCGAGCGAGTAAATTAACCCACAAACACAGCCCACTGAGTTTCTCGCCGGATCTTCTCAGCGGGTCGCGGTTTCCGATCCTATGGTAAATTCTGCGAAGCGCTACTCTAGTCAGGGCTAGTGTTGTAGCAACGTCACCAGATTAGAGATCCGTGAGCTGACCTAATCGTTATGCTGACATAACCCCCTAAATTACAAGATAGGTAGAGATTTACCCGTGCAGGAAGCAAAAATGTGCGTGCAGTAAAAATGTGTGCACGCACCATTGCTGCACTTTTCAGTGTGGCGGGCGACCTAAATTGTAAACACATCAGGTGGAACTCACACACCACAACCCCGAATGGCAGGCGGCTTGACGCGTTAGTCGATGATCTCGCCTTCGATATCGTCGCTCCGCTAACCCCGACTCACTACCCGCTAAATATCGCGCATCGCCCGGATATACTCGACATAGCGTTATTAAAAAACGTAACTCTGCGCTTACACTCGATCGAAGTAGTTTCAGAGTTAGATTCAGACCACCGTCCCGTCGTTATGAAGCTCGGTCGCGCTCCCGATTCCGTTCCCGTCACGAGGACTGTGGTGGATTGGCACACGCTGGGCATCAGCCTGGCTGAATCTGATCCACCATCGCTTCCGTTTAGTCCGGACTCTATCCCGTCTCCTCAGGATACCGCTGAAGCCATAGACATCGTAACGTCACACATCACCTCGACATTAGATAGGTCATCGAAGCAAGTTGTAGCGGAGGACTTCCTTCACCGCTTCAAATTGCCCGACGATATTAGGGAACTCCTTAGAGCTAAGAACGCCTCGATCCGTGCGTACGATAGGTATCCTACCGCGGAAAATCGTATTCGAATGCGTGCCCTACAACGCGACGTAAAGTCTCGCATCACCAAAGTCCGAGATGCCAGATGGTCTGATTTCTTAGAAGGACTCGCGCCCTCTCAAAGGTCTTACTACCGCTTAGCTCGTACTCTCAAATCGGATACGGTAGTAACTATGCCCCCCCTCGTAGGCCCCTCAGGCCGACTCGCGGCGTTCGATGATGACGAAAAAGCAGAGCTGCTGGCCGATACATTGCAAACCCAGTGCACGCCCAGCACTCAATCCGTGGACCCTGTTCATGTAGAATTAGTAGACAGTGAGGTAGAACGCAGAGCCTCCTTGCCACCCTCTGATGCGTTACCACCCGTCACCCCGATGGAAGTTAAAGACTTGATCAAAGACCTACGTCCTCGCAAGGCTCCCGGTTCCGACGGTATATCCAACCGCGTTATTAAACTTCTACCCGTCCAACTCATCGTGATGTTGGCATCTATTTTCAATGCCGCTATGGCGAACTGTATCTTTCCCGCGGTGTGGAAAGAAGCGGACGTTATCGGCATACATAAACCCGGTAAACCAAAAAATCATCCGACGAGCTACCGCCCGATTAGCCTCCTCATGTCTCTAGGCAAACTGTATGAGCGTCTGCTCTACAAACGCCTCAGAGACTTCGTCTCATCCAAGGGCATTCTTATCGATGAACAATTCGGATTCCGTACAAATCACTCATGCGTTCAACAGGTGCACCGCCTCACGGAGCACATTCTTGTGGGGCTTAATCGACCAAAACCGTTATACACGGGAGCTCTCTTCTTCGACGTCGCAAAAGCGTTCGACAAAGTCTGGCACAATGGTTTGATTTTCAAACTATTCAACATGGGCGTGCCGGATAGTCTCGTGCTCATCATACGGGACTTCTTGTCGAACCGCTCTTTTCGATATCGAGTCGAGGGAACCCGCTCCTCCCCACGACCTCTCACAGCTGGAGTCCCGCAAGGCTCTGTCCTCTCACCCCTCCTATTTAGCTTATTCGTCAACGATATTCCCCGGTCGCCGCCGACCCATTTAGCTTTATTCGCCGACGACACGACTGTTTACTATTCTAGTAGAAATAAGTCCCTAATCGCGAAGAAGCTTCAGAGCGCAGCCCTAGCCCTAGGACAGTGGTTCCGAAAATGGCGCATAGGCATCAACCCAGCGAAAAGTACTGCGGTGCTATTTCAGAGGGGAAGCTCCACACGGATTTCCTCCCGGATTAGGAGGAGGAATCTCACACCCCCGATTACTCTCTTTAGACAACCCATACCCTGGGCCAGGAAGGTCAAGTACCTGGGCGTTACCCTGGATGCATCGATGACATTCCGCCCGCATACAAAATCAGTCCGTGACCGTGCCGCGTTTATTCTCGGTAGACTCTACCCCATGATCTGTAAGCGGAGTAAAATGTCCCTTCGGAACAAGGTGACACTTTACAAAACTTGCATAAGGCCCGTCATGACTTACGCGAGTGTGGTGTTCGCTCACGCGGCCCGCACACACATAGACACCCTCCAATCCCTACAATCCCGCTTTTGCAGGTTAGCTGTCGGGGCTCCGTGGTTCGTGAGGAACGTTGACCTACACGACGACCTGGGCCTCGAATCAATTCGGAAATACATGAAGTCAGCGTCGGAACGATACTTCGATAAGGCTATGCGTCATGATAATCGCCTTATCGTTGCCGCCGCTGACTACTCCCCGAATCCTGATCATGCAGGAGCCAGTCACCGTCGACGCCCTAGACACGTCCTTACGGATCCATCAGATCCAATAACCTTTGCATTAGATGCCTTCAGCTCTAATACTAGGGGCAGGCTTAGGGACCCCGGTAACCGTACTCGTCGAACTCGACAAAGAGGTCGACGTGCAACCTAACCCATGCATCAGCCCGCTGAGTTTCTCGCCGGATCTTCTCAGCGGGTCGCGATTCCGATCCGGTAGTAGATTCATTCGCGAAACAATTGCTCTTGAGTTGTTAGGTCTCCTTCGGAGGCGCTCGGGCAGTTGTTAGCAAATCCCACCCCTCTTGGCTGAGCCTTTGCTCGCCCACCTGTCCTGGTGAAACTGGAAAGGCCTTCGGGCCACCAGTAAACTTTCAATCATAAAAAACTTTTCAGTGTTCTACCTGGGCAAGGGCTTCTTACGCTCGGTAGAACGAGCAATGAAAGGTATTTGTTTAGTGGACTCAACCCTCTATCTACCACCACACAGTTCATCACACGTAGTGATGATCCAGAGAATTTAAGTCACGATCGAAAAAAGCTAGCCTTTTTTTATTTATGCTTCTTCCAGTGCCTCTTCAATCCTGAAGGTTGGCCGTTAGCTTTCTATATTCGTTTTTATCTGCAGCCAGCCGGAACAGCTGTTTTAATGACGTGTGTATTTTTCTGGTCTCCATAATACAGGACACGTCCTCGCTCGGACTTGCTGAGCGCGTTACAGTTTTACACTTCATATTTTTATCATACCAAAAAATCAATTAAGCTCATGTTTTCTAAATTTTTAGTACACTCTCAGCGTTTTTAGTGTTTGTGAATTTCAAGCCGCCCTCCAAATAATGATAACGCGCTCAATAAATGCGTTCTAGTTGAAGGGTCTACAAGTTCCTCTCTGCAAGTTGCACTGACTCAGCCAGCAGCCTGACATCACTCCCGTTAGAGAGTATACTCCCGATGAGCGGATTTGTGAAGTAGGAAGTTCTTCTTTTTTCAATGCGAAAAATCGAAGTTCGACTTTATTGTGATGACGGTAGGCCGAAAGGACGCCACCCCAACGCTGTGTTAGCGCACTCACCCACTTATAGTCGGATTTTTAATTAGACGAAGACAGCTGACAGTAGCTAATGTCACTTTGTGAAATAATGTTGCTATATTTAAAGAATAGTGATGCGTTCAGTTCTCGTTCAATCACATGAATGAACAATGAGTCTGAAGAGTTAATCACTAATTTCAAACTATAAAAGAATATTATTTATATTTTACAATAAAATTGTATTAAAGTGCTCCAATATATGTTACCAGTAGTATGTAACTACAATCAGCCTTTTTTTATTTTCATTACCTACCTATAATTGTTATATTTTATACATCTATAGTTTCAACTATAAGATGTTTTGGAAACAGGACCGTCTTACAAGCTTCCTCGCAATGGTTTTCTTAATGTTTAAAACACTCGGTGTTCAGTACAGATAGATACTATAGGAACATAATATTTCGTCGAAAACTCGTTGGTATGTACAAAGCACGCCTAAAATTCGAACCCCGTACCCGATACCGGCAATTCGGCACACCAACTATTCACTAGACAATCGAGGCAATTTCATGAATTCAGGAGTTTTTTTCAATCGTTCACTTTGTCACAACACTATTTTTATTTCATCAAAAGCTGACAACACAGTAAACGCCAGTTGACTTCGTCTAATAAAAAATCCGACTATAGGATAGTAGATAATTAAAAAATATGGATTTCAGCTACCGCTACCGCCTATGTCTTAGGTCATTACTTTGAACTAACAAATGCTACAATAAAACAAGAAGCAAATTGTCAACTACGGTCGTCGATACTGTGCGCTAATTGCCTGACTATTGTATTACAGTAATAAGCCGTTATTAACAGCGTTAAAGTTTTACCGAGAGTCTTTCGTACTGGTCTACGTCCACTTATATAGCTTTAGGTACAATTAAATTTTAAATCATTCAAATTCAAATGTCCTTTAGTTTTATTATGTCAGTTAATGACATGATTGTACCATCAATTCAACAAATTGTATGTTAGCTTCAACGTTAGTGGTTTTTCCGCGGGAGGTACCTACTACCTGCAGCGTGGACAATGCGTTGAGACAACCGAAGTAATCGTATCGAGCGATGCAGTTATACCGTTATTTGAGCCCCGCAGGCAGGTACCAATTACCTAATGAAAAGCGTACTTCCACGTGTTCAAGAATGACTTCCACGATGAAGGCATGAAATCGTGTAATAAAAATCAAAGTCTTCCAAAAAATGATACGTCACACCAGCACCACAAGTGTTCAAAAAACAGCAAAATTCGTCGGTCTACTGAATACACACCAGCTCGGGGGAGGATCTTACCCCTGTTAATAGAAAAACTTACAATTAACTACTTTTTCCTTAGTACAAAATATTTTACTAAAATACAATATTTACAATAGTATAATACGTCTAACGATAGACACCCTAACGGAGAGTTAAATGCAAGAATCATCCCTTAAATAAACGCGCAGGCCATTACAGGGCGCGAAATCAAACATTTTCCCCATAATCGACCACAATAGACACCAAACAATAAATCAAGAACGTCAGTGGGAACGTCTCATTCACCCTCGCCTAGCCCTACATGTGTCCACTGTTTGCTATATAAGTGTGTTGTCGAGCACCGAACGACTCAGCTCGTGTTACAGCCATTATTTGAGGCAACAAATCAAGTATTTTAATATAAAAATGAGGGCCTTTGAATTATTATGATAATATTATGTGCACCAGACGGTGTTGAGCGCCGCGTAAATAATAAAACTAATAAGGAAGGTTTATGATTTCAAATTTTGTGACTAGTTTTTTTTATCGCTTAGAAGAGTGGACGAGCCCACTGCCTACCTGATTTTAAGTGGTTACGTGAGCCCATAGACAATTACAACGTAAATGCGCCACCCACCTTGACATATAAGTTCTAAGGTCTCAAGTATAGTTACAACGGCTGCCCCACCCTTCAGATCGAAACACATTACTCCTTCACGGCAGAAATATGCAGGGTGGTGCTACCTACTCGTGCTGACTCATAAGAGGTCCTATCACCAGTACTTGTATGTATCTAAATATATGTATATGAAACCATGCGAACTTTACATTACAACGTACATAATATATGTACCGAAATATGAATGTTAACATTGAGATTATAAGTACAAAAATCCGCATTTCGATTTCTGTGTTATTTTATTAATGGCGACAGCTCTGCACATCATATTACTCACACCTAATATGGTTTAGTTAAAAGAGAATATCTCCTTTTAATATCAACTTTAGTCCTAAATAATTAATTTAAAACTTTAATAGAGCCGAGCTGCACTGGATTCCACCACTAATAGCGTTTTCCCGAACCACTTCATTAATTTGAATATAGGTATTTTATATTTATACAAGACTGTTATAGTATTCTATATGATTAAAAAATATTCATTGGCATAAAGTGATACTGCAGTAGACAAGTTTAACCACGTAATATCATCCCCTGAAAATTTGATGTCGTTCAGTTGGTAATACATTACTGGCTTAGTAACAGTCGACCGGGAATAGCTCAAACCTATTACATTAGTGAATTTTATTATTGAAATATTGGAGTATTAAACATGGCGTAGACTTTCAATTTGAGTCGAGTTTCAACGTTTTTTTTTTAAGCATGAATAAAAATATTTATGCATAATATATGTGGGCGCAAACGCCACTATTGGCGGTAATTAACATATTAATACATTTATAGTTTAGTTTATTCTGCGCTTATTTACTTATTGTTGGCGGGATGAAGCTGCTATTCTGCCATGTTCAATATTTAGCGGACACTGTTTTGGTTCAGTTTGGTTCAGAATATGTTTATTGTTTATAAACACAAATGATAGTAGTAGATACTCACTGATGGACTCTAGGTCCAGGTCGTCGTGGAGGTCGATGTTCCTGACGTACCACGGGGCTCAGACGGCTATCTCCGACAGCTGCAAAAACGGGATTAAATAATTTGGAGGCGAAAAATGACACTTGTAAAAGAGACTATATATTATACAGCTTGTCCCAAAATTCAACAATAAGCGGGTAGTAAAGGGTGGGCTCGCTCGAGAAAAAAGAAAAAACAAATCTCTTTCTTTTTTTATTACAGAAAAACATTGAAATCTGTCGAAAACTGATATCTTAAGAGGTAAGATATTTTTAAATACCACAACCTTCGATCAGTACTATTATTGATCGAAGACCACAACAACATTTTGTATAAATATTTCTTTTTTTTTAGTCCTGGTAACTTATGTAGCACTGCTATCCACTATAGCCCTTAAAACTTCCTAAATTGTCGGTAGTTTTCACATGAAAAATCAATAAAAAAATCCCTAAAATTTTGAAACATTTTTACTTTCAGTCCCCTTACCCTTATCGCGGTGTAAAAAAGTATGTATGGTACTTTGGCAAGTTTTTTTAATTGACATAACTATCAAAATTCCAAAATGGTATAATAATGTTACGCGCTGGTATAATTACAGGTTAATACTGTATTAGCACTTAGAACACACACACACTTTAAAATTTTCAATTCACTTCTTCCGCTTCGCTTCGGGTGATCCGTTCGCTGTTTCGCTTCGAGTAGTTCCGATTACTGACTGACTGCGTGCCATCTCTGCAACGCTTTTATAGCCGATACCACATCCCTAGAATTATGGAGAATATTCCACACATTTCGAGTATTGTGTTTCCGCTATCTGACAATAGATGGCGCTGTACTTTTAGAGCGTTCTAGGTGCTACTAGATCCTTCAATATTCGTTCGACTTTTCGGCGATAGATGGCGTTACTCTTACCGGCGTAACAATACTCTAGGAAAAAGCCAACAAAAAAATGTGTACTATTTCTAAGCAAGAAACAACTTTCAAAAGTTATTGTTTTTCATTATAATCACTTTTACTATGTGCCCAAAACATATAAATACATATGTTCTTAAAAAATGTTAAATGAATTAAATCAAATGGCACAAACAATTTAACTTATACATATACATACATTACATTATACATATAGCATATAGCATATTGTTAACCGGAAAAAAATTGAAAATCATTTTCACTTAAAAATTTAAATAAAGCGCGTTCTCAGGTTCTTCGCAGTTCGCCAGGGTGACCGCCCACCGCGTGTCCACCGACTCTGCTACTGCGCGCGCTGTGCTATCCATTACCCGTCACAATCGGTATCCTCGTCACGGAATCTTAGGGTACTTGTTTCAGATGTGTTTATGGTTTCCACGGGACAAAGTAATCCTAGCGGAGATTCCAGTGAGGTACGATAAAGGAGAACTTTTAACGTTAATTCCAGCCTGTCTGATAAACCCTCGACTGTGCGTTACATGATACACAATTTCCTGATGTTTATTATGGGCAGACGACTTGATTGCTTAGTGAAGGTGGATGACTTGGTTCTTTAAAGACACTCTCGCGCCGCTTTGTGACTATCATGAATTACATCTTGTCACTTTGTTGGTGAGCTGTGGGCGGAATGGCAGACGAGCTCTCGGTCCATCTTTAGAACCGATCTATACAACAAACTGGAAACTTATTACAGTATGTCCAGTGTGGAACCTAAGACCTCGCACATCAAAGGTTTCAATATTGATACATCAAACATGCCGTACCCGTTAAATTCATTCGTTGATGTACTTCGCAAAGCACACCATTAAGTTATCATATTCAGTCATCTAATTTGAGAAAACATCTTGGACGTACTCTTTTAAAACTGGATTTTAATATGAAGATTGTGTCTTGGCGTGCAATCCCGGTGAGTCGCTGGCTCCGGCGGTTACACAACCCTCTTGTATCTGCTACTTCATCGGGAGCCTTTCATATTTCGACGCTAAGGATGCTGTTTCACTGCCGAGACTTATCTTGCTCCTCTTAACGTACGACAGATCCCACTAGTGCGCTCGCCCTGATGACTTCACGTACAAAACAAGTGTGTATGCGTGTACTACAGCTGTAGGTAGTGGTAATGACATGGGCTGTGCTTGCTAAACTAAGTTCATCATTAAATAAAACTTATAAATTTCATGAAATTACTCTTAAGCTCACACAGTACCACACACCGCTACTTTGTCTTTTTTATTTTTTCCTACCTAAGCTGGTAGCCTTAGAGGGCTATGCCAGCGAAACCGAGCGAGTAGGTGATCTCACGGGGCTCTAACCTGAGGACGATGCTAACACTAGCCCTTGTAAGAGCAGTGTTTTGCAGAATCTACCACCGGATCGGAAACGCGATCCACTGAAAAAATCCGGCGAGAAACTCAGTGGGTTACTTTGTCTATTTCTGCCGCAAAGCAGTCCTGTTTTCTGGTGTGAAACCACCAGCTTAGACTTCACGTCTCAGCGACAGCGTGGGTGATGGCGTGCTCATAGTGCTGTCGACAGAGGCCGGTAATCACTGGACACCTTGTCGGTTGACCAAACCTAGTTCTGTGATCGTAATGAGTGGAACCGTCCCTTTCTCCGTGTCAACACGTCCCCGTCTCGCGTAAATAATAAAGGCACGAGAACGTCTCCGTTAGCTTACAAACACGTACACAACAACATGTACTAGATGTGGCCACAACGTGTGTCACATTCCCACTGCGCTCCCTACTCACGTACAAATATACCTATGAGTTTTAAGAACAATCCAGTTTTAATGATTACTAAGACCTAAAAAAGAAGTTTTTTTTTTATTGCTTGGATTGGTGGACTAGTGCCACCGGGTGCCCACCTGGTGTTAAGTGGTTACTGGAGCCCATAGATATCTACAAAGTAAATGCGCCACCCACCTTGAGATATAAGTTCTAAGATCTCAGTATAGTTACAACGGCTGCCCCACCCTTCAGACCGGAACGCATTACTGCTTCACGACAGAAATAGGCAGGGCGGTGGTACCTACCCGCGCGGACTCACAAGAGGTCCTACCACCAGTGATTACGCAAATTATAAGTTTTGCGGGTTTGATTTTTATTACACGATGTTGTTCCTTCACCGTGGAAGTCAATCGTGAACATTTGTAGAGTACGTATTTCATTAGAAAAATTGGTACCCGCCTGGGACTCGAACATTGCTGCATCGTTCAACACAAATGCACCGGATGACTTATCCTTTAGGCCACGACGACTTCTAATATAATACTCATTTTTATAATTCTTCTTTGTAATACAAACTTTGTTCTTTATTTTAAAAAAAATAAATGCTTGGTACTAGAAGTGTCCGCCAGATTCACTCGCGTTAAGTATTTGTAATTCAGCATGAATAAAGCACGTTGCATTTCTCCGGGATGCAGATTTTCTGGTGCCGCGCCAGGGTCCGCAGCCTATCAGTCGATTTGTAGATCCGTTGATAGGTAAATTTGTATATGCCTTCGAATACACGAATGATTATAGCGTATGTATCAGACGTTACCCGCATCACGTCCTTTATAACATTAAAAAGTATCCTGGATGTCGATGCAGGCTATGAACTACTTTTTGTGCGAGGTTTCACCCAAATTCGTATGTTATTTTTTTCGTGATTGTGTAATTATTTATATCAATGTACTTTAGTAGAAAATTAGTTTTCTGCTTTAAAATATTTCTTATTTGGACACCCGCCAGGAATGATGTTTCTAGTATAATTATCAAAGGCAATATCAAGTATCCACAGTATAGAAGTGTAAATTTATATTTAAGGAATACTTGAGATCGATTAATCTAAAACTAATAAACATAATTAATTTATTGTGCTACGGTAGTCTCGACGGGCTATACTAGCTTCGTTGCACGTAATTGTCCAGATTTCGGTCCTCGCTCGAATATAAGAGTAACAAGAAGATTGAGAAAGATACTGTCATGCTGTCGTGCATAACTATTTCTCATTACCTGATTAATACCACACACTGCGTTACGGAACTTTGCTCCAAACAGACGAGCCCGGTCCGTCCGCTCTTCTCAGGTGGCCGATATTATATGACCATTCAATAAACATATCACATGACATCGAACTTATTGTAAGAAATGATTTTGAATAATTTGTTTCTATTCAAAGCGGTGTTTGTATTATTTTCATTCTTGTTTACAACTAGAGACAAGGCAACAGAAACTGTTGCCGGCAAAGTGAGTAGTATAAGGTGTAAGTTGTTAAAGTAATTGCTTTGTGAATCGAGCCTGCCCCTACATTATTTATTTACCTACAGTTCCAGTTTAGTTGCTTTTATATAAGTTTTACAGCATAGCGTCTCTAATTCCTCAGATAGGACTAAGTTAGAGGAAAACTGCTGTTCTATCTCTGAGTCATATAATCAATCATGAATTGTACATACGTATTTTTGGTCGGGGGCCGGATTTTTTTTATGATTGAAAGATTACTGGTGGCCCGAAGGCCTTTCCAGTTTCACCAGGACAGGGGGATGGGATCTCCTACAATACGAGTATACCTGCGCTTCAATGAACGAACGAATCACTTGCACTTAACGCCCAAATGTCTGTACCCCGCCCGGGACGGGAAAGTTGGTCAAGGAACATTGGTCAACGCTGAAACCAACCACCCAACAGCACCAAAACCGCCTGGTCAACGAAGTCAATAATGAAAACAACTCTACGACAGCCATGTAAGTCCGCGGTCGGTCAGATTGTCCAGACCTTGCCGCCGGTGCTCTGGTGTACCACGCTGGACCAGCAATAGCTTTCCGGGCCAGAACACGATACACCGGAACTCCAAGCTGCCTAAGCCGCTTCATTGAAACTGGCCGCCTCCTAAAGTTGTTGAAAATGTAATTTTGTTCCGGATATTGGAAAGGTATTTTAATATTTATATTTCAATTAATTTCAACGCTTCGTTTAATAAAAGCGAACGATGTTAAATTAAATTTTATTGAAAATGTAATCTCGGGAAGCATTATGTGTTTATAGTGTCTTTATTTTTCTTCATCAGCAATTACGGTTGATAGTGTGAGTCGTTAGCTGTTCGATGATGATCGTTGCTGCGTTTCATATATTTTTTATTTATAAAACACTTAATACGATTTGGTTAAGATGGACAGAGTAGGCAAGTGCTCTGTGTAAATTTTGAAGTCGTCGTGGCCTAAAGGATAAGACGCCCGGTGCATTATTCGTGTTGAGCGATGCACCGGTGTTCGAATCCCGCAGGCGGGTATCAATTTTTCTAATGAAATACGTACTTAACAAACGTTCACGATTGACTTCCACGGTGAAGGAATAACATCGTGTAATAAAAATAAAATAAAAACCCGCAAAATTATAATTAGCGTAATTACTAGTGGTAGGACCTCTTGTGAGTCCGCGCGGGTAGGTATCACTACCCTGCCTATCTGTACCGTGAAGCAGTAATGCGTTTCGGTTTGAAGGGTGGGGCAGCCGTTGTAACTATACTTGAGACCTTAGAATTTATATCTCAAGGTGGGTGGCGCATTTACGTCGTAGATGTCTATGGGCTCCAGTAACCACTTAACACAAGGTGGGCTGTGAGCTCGTCCAATCATCTAAGCAATAAAAAAAAATTGACCTAATCGCTTGCCTGTTGTCTGCGATGTTCCACAACACAATTATCTCTGTTGAGTGCGCGACGGTACTGGTGTAGTAGTACTCACAGCAGGTAGCGACACTCGAGAGGGCGGCGCTTGTCTGTAAATATATGTACATATCAATTTACTAATTACTATGAGCGCGTAATTACGATGATCTATTACCTTCACACTAATTAGTTTTAACCTCCTGTGTAAATGTAGAAGATATTTACCATAATTCCAAATATCACGGCTGTCATTCTCTTACATCTCATCTACGTCTAAGAACTAGACCAGCGGACAAATAAACAAGCTAAACGATGAATCTCATGATAACGTCAAGACACCGTTCACAGCCCCGCAGTGAGCACTGGTGAGTGTTTCATCTAATCTAACGTTCAGTGCTAGTACCCTGATAAGTAGGGCGCCACGTGTACTCTATCGAGTGATGCGACGGTACCGAGATTTGTCCTTTGTGAGGGTGTTTTTATTGAAAGTACAACATCAGACAGATGAATATTTTACTGGTGGTAGGACCTCTTGTGAGTCCGCGCGGGTAGGTATCACCGCCCTGCCTATTTCTGCCGTGTAGCAGTAATGCGTTTCGGTTTGAAGGGTGGGACAGTCGTTGTAACTCTTAGAACTTATATCTCAAGATGGGTGGCGCATTTACGTTGTAGATGTCTATGGGCTCCAGTGACCACTTAATAACAGGTGGGCTGTGAGCTCATCCACCCATCTAAGCAATAAAAATAATAATAGTAAAAAATTATAAAATGTTTGAATGTAATAGTATAATTAGCTATGGTGGAGCGTGTTGCGAGTCCACACGGACACCGCGGCTTCGGATATTTGGGCTGCGAAGTACTCATGCGCTCCGGCTTAATGACGAGACGACCGTTATACACTACAATTGAGAACTCGACCTCATGTCTCAAGGCATAGAATTTGTTGGGTTCACCAGAGTCGATCAGCGGTACTCTTAGCGTCTGCTGATCCGGGGAGCTGTTTCCAGTAAAATCATGTTCGTTAGACATAATTATTTGTTATTTGATGGGGAAGCTGCTGTCCCCAGAGCATTTGTGAAACATTTCTCTGTAGGCGTTCACATTGTTCTCAACACGCACGAAGGTTGTGTCACGCAATATACATACATACTAATCTATCGTACTAACCGTGACTTTTCAACTACAATCTAAGTAGACAGTACAAACAAACACTTGACGTTGTGTACTTACTTAGTTATTATGAACCCAAATGAAACGCAACATTACTCCACAAAATTATGGGAAATTAATAATTCAGTGAGTTCAGTATGAACGATATTAAATGTCCATTAGTGAGATGAAATTCATTAAATTGTATATCACTCACGTGTGTCGTACGATGTGGGCTGCCAGTGTTTGTTTCTTGTTTGTGTCGCTGTTCCCACTTTGCCCGGGCCAGCTGGTCAAAACCGCGGAGAATTATGTGAGTTCTTATTTTAGATCGGTCATAGCTCCACATCTATTCTATTTCACTCTAGATTCATTTCTATTAGATTTAATTGGAGATTAAAAAATTCGACTAAAAGGTAGCCCAGTGTTAAATGTTACCCGTAGTTTATGGAAGCACTTTGGCCACTACAGTGTACCGATATCTTTTTTTTTTGCTAAGATGGGTGGACGAGCTCACAGCCCACCTGATGTTAAGTGGTTACTGGAGCCCATAGACATTTACAACGTAAATGCGCCATCCACCTTGAGATATAAGTTCTAAGATCTCAGTATAGTTACAACGGCTGCCCTACCCTTCAAACCGAAACGCATTACTGCTTCACGGCAGAAATAGGCGGGGCGGTGGTACCTACCCGTGCGGACTCACAAGAGGTACTACCACCAGTAATTACCCAAATTATAATTTTGCGGGTTTGGTTTTTATTGCACGATGTTATTCCTTCACCGTGGAAGTCAATCGTGAACATTTGTTAAGTACGTATTTCATTAGAAAAATTGGTACCCGCCTGCGGGATTCGAACACCGGTGCATCACTCGATACGAATGCACCGGACGTCTTATCCTTTAGGCCACGACGACTTCTTCGTCTACAGTAGGAACCTCGATAGTACTGGAATAATAACTAAACGAACATATGGCCCATTTGATGATAAGTAGTTACCATCGCTCACGGACGTCAGCAATGCCAGGGCCAAGCCAAGTCCTTGCCCACCGCTCAGTACTTCCCGCAGACCCCGCTTAGAGAATAGGATGTGCTAACGCTCAGGAGACACCGCGTGTACACCGTAGACCCTCGGGCCTGTACACCGACGACAGAGTGCGCGGCGACTACTCAACTGACGACACGACACGACACGGGAATACTGCCCACCTCTAGCTGTCGTGTGCGTCGTGTGTGCCAGGCGAGGCTGTGCCAGGCGAGCACATTCCCATTTTCTGATAAAAATGCAGATTATTTTCACCTTAGCTCGTCTACTTTTGATCACCGACTACTTTATGCTAGAAATTTGTAAGAGATGCTAGAAATATCATCCGACAGATGATGATCTATGAAAATCACTGTAAGTTTTAATCGATTCCAACAGGGTCCGTTCACGGTGAAATGGAATGACTACAGCGCGTGTCGCGGCCCCAAGGCCGTGAACCTTTCAGAGTACGTCACCCATCTGATCGTGGACAACGCCACCAACATCTACAAGGGGATCCTTAACTTCACATTCAGCAATTCAGCAAAAATGGATGAAGTAGGTCTCCCTCGCAGACAAGAGTGTCGCTGGGCACGATTCCGCGGCTGACTTTGTGGGCATTCCGGTATTCAAAACAATAGGTTACGTGGACGCGACCTGCACGAGCCACATTCCTATGAACTACGTGCTATGTGAAGTGTGAAGTGGTTCCTGGGCCCTACAGAGATCACGACATGAATGCTTGAATCCCCGTGATACATTATATTGTATACTGGCGACCCTACCCTTCAAACCGGCACGCGTCGTGGCAGAAATAGGCAGGATAATGATACCTACTTGTGTATTCAAATTTCCAGCACAACACACAAACACACACACACGCACACACACAACATACTCAAGAGTGCACACTACACCACACCTCTTACTGGTTGGTTATAGAGTCTACACTTGATGTCTAATGTGACATGAATATGTGTTCCCAAAAATGGGAAATATGTCCGCAACTGAATAAACATAGTTTGGATCGAAGCTACATGGACGAGCTCCATTCGGTTCATGCCCGCAGGTGAAGATGGTGGTGTACAGTCTGAAGGGTGAGCGCAGGAGCTTGCTGTGGAGTTACCGGGTGGACAAGCCCTGCCAGCACTACGCCATCGCGGACATCCTCGAGAAGCAGTTCGGGGTGCATAACTGTCTGTTTCTGAAGGTCATTACTGTAAACCTGTCATTACCCGAAGTTATCGGGAAATTATAAAATATTTCAAAAATAACTGATGCTTCGTTCAAACGTTACCCACACTCTTTTTTTTATTGCTTAGATGGTTGGACGAGCTCACAGCCCGGCTGGTGTTAAGTGGTTACTGGAGCCCATGGACATCTACGACGTAAATGCGCCACTCACCTTGAGATATAAGTTCTAAGGTCTCAATATAGTTACAACAGCTGCCCCGCCCTTCAAACCGAAACGCATTACTGCTTCGCGGGAGAAATAAGCAGGGTGGTGGTACCTACCCACGCGGACTCACAAGAGGTCCTACCACCAGTAAAATATGTGTGACCAACCAAACCAACTCAATGTTTGTTGAATGGCATGCACTCGTAGTACCTACTCATCTACGAGTAGAAGTTAAAAGCTAAAACCTATCAATCGTTTATGTCCTGGTGGATTTCATATTTTGTTTAACATAAAAAAAAAGTATACCTACAATACGCAAAAATGCGGCATCGATTTTAATAGAAACATTCTGTGAACTCTGTGATTGGGTTTAAAAACTGATATTTGATCTCGCTACGACAAATATACATTTGCTGGCAACAGTGAGTAGTCCATGTATGTATTGTATGTACAATATATTTGGTGCCGGTTCAAATTTCAAATACATTCATATTATTATTCACTCCTAATTGAACGCGACTAGACCCACGAGACCGTTCACGTCCACGTTTTCTGCTTTGGAGAATTAGAGCTTAGATTATTAATTTACATGTGAGTTTGTTTTCATCGTTTTATTGAGATTTCTTTTTATTTATATTTTTACCTGAATTTCTCAATCATTACTCCATACTGGCTGACCGATGAGCGTCTTTGAAAAATATACACATTTTATTTTGACAAATTTTTAGTTTCTAATTCTTAATTCTTAATATAATTCTGTAAAAATTGAAATACTTGGAAAGTGCTTAATAAATGTCTTTGGAGTGCTGATGCAGACATAAAAGTTGCTATAAGTGCCAGTCGAATAACAGTGACATATTTTTTGTCGACTCATTTCAAAAGGCCCAATATAAAAATTCCGTTTCCAGGGCCACCACGACTGGACCATCAACTTCACGGAGTGCGTGCACAAGTACCTCGGCGATTCGTTCTTCTACGGCGAGTTTGTCTTCAAGCTGTACGTTTTGTCAAAAAAAGGAAATATCGCTTGTCTCGTCTTCACGCCAATGTTTTCTAAGAAATCTTGATTTGGAAATTTATTTCCATTCGAAATCATATGAGATGTGATTTATTTTGAGAACAAATACACATGATTGGCAATGAATTACATTTTATAATAAAAATGTATAAAAAAAATCGATAACAACAATTTTATATTTCAATTAATTTTCACGAATATTTGACACCATACTACTATTATATTAAATACTAGGGACAACACAAATGCCATTACGTAGCACTGCTCCTAAAATTAATATTATACTGTCACATTTTACTTCTTTGTAGATAGGTAACGTTTTATTGTCACAGTAGGTTCTTTTTCTACCTAAGCTGATGGTCTTGAGAGACCATATCAGCGTCACCGGGCGAGTAGGTTAGCTGACGGGGCTCAGACTTGACGTTGTTGCTAACACGAGCCCTAGCAAGAGCAGTGCTTCGCAGAATCTACCACCGAATCGGAAACGCGACCTACTCAGAAGATCCGGCGAGAAACTCAGTGGCCTGACTACAGTAGTAATTATTTAATTAACGCAAGCGAGTTGATACTTCACACGAAGCAAAACCTCTCCCATCTCACAGTCATAGAGTTTGTCTAGCACAGCATGCGGACTTGCATTGTCACGTCACTTCGACAAGCTTAGCCACTCTTTCTCCGATTTTAAGTTTTAATAATAAAACTTAATCAATTGCAGTCTTTAGTAGAAATCATGCTTTTGTCTTAAAAAGGATCTTAAAGTAGATTGCACCTTGTCCGCAACTGTGTGCAAGCAGGGCCCTCTAGTCGTTCTTGACTTGCTCCTTAAGAAACTTCAAAGAATAAATAAGTAAACATGAAAACAAAGAGTATTGCAAGGAATCCATTTTAAAATCATTAAACTGTGAAGCTATTTACAGAGAACCGCCGAGAAGTAGATCGACCGACCAATCATGCTAATTTCAACGTTCATCATTTTAATATTTTACCTTTAGACGACTAAATTTACATAATTTCATTTAGGTAGTTACTTTTATTAATAAAACATTTTCAATCGAAGCCCTCAGTATTCCAAGCTTTTCTTCCGTCCCACCTGGTCTTTGCTGAGGCGCGAAACTGCGGAGATACCACAGAGGCGAAGTCACTATCTTCAGACATGAGATTAAATTCTTATTTGCAGGGAATTATGACACCCGTAATACAACAGTAGGTCTTTATCTGCGAATTACCATAATTTAGAATCACTGAAAGTTAATATTATTTTATTTATTTTTATATGGACATACATTTATTGGCTTTCCTCTGTAAAGTTCAAACAAGGAAGTGGAGAGTACTCAACGGTAGGCAGTGGCTTGGCTCTGCCCTTGGCATTGCTGAAGTCTATGGGCGACGGTAACCACTCACCACCAGGTGGGCCGTGTGCTTCGTCTGCCTACAAGGGCAATAAAAAAAAAAGTTGTATAAACTTTGGGAAAAGTAGAAGTCTGTCGGCGCACGGTCTAGTGAGTAAGGTGGATGACGCAAAACTTCCAACCCTAGCACTTGTAGCTTAGAGACCGTCTACTGTGCAGTATGAGGTCGGAGCAGCGGGGAATAGCTATTAGCCAATGTTGGCGACAGCGGCGTCGCCCCATAATTATAGAATAAGTTGAAGAATATAATAGAATATAGAATAGAATAATAGATTTATATAGATACGTACATAGACATAGAGTTATAACAAATAGATAAATAACAAATAGATAAATTATATAGAGTGCATATAGATAGATAAGGATATTGATAACGTGCACATAGATTTTATTAAGAATAGAACGTAAGTTGCTTTGAAATAAATAGTATACACTTTTGCTTTATTATTCCCGATAGTTTTAAGATTAGCATATTAACTTAAATGAACACGCGCCCGGCCCGCGTCCCGAAACGATGTAACAAACAGCATTTATCTGTGTTCAGGACCGGGTATTTTGTTTATACGGGCGCGTCATATAGATTAAGCATAGAATAAGTTATATGTATCGATAGGGATTACAACATAGAATAGTTAAGTATAAGGCATTAGTATATACATTTATTAAATAAATAGATATAACGAATAAACCGAGCCGATCATAGTGAAAATGATCTCGACGAGAGCCGTATTTTACACGAGATCTCTGTAGGGTAACATTCCGAGGTAGTTAAGCGACCCTGCGACGTTGTCAGGTACCTGCCGACCTACCGACCGACCCTCGACCGACTACCTGCCAACCGCCGGCCGCCGACCCTCCGAACGAAGATTACAAAAAAAAGCACGAGTAAAGACATCAGCGCCTCGAAGATATTTAATAATATTTATTGAAGACTTGAGGACCATTTAAAAGATCGTCGGTTATTGAATTCGGTTGTATTGACAGATCGGTCGGCTCGGTTTACGTTAATTAGTAAAGTTTTGAGTTTTAATTTCGAGTGAGCTTGTACGATATCGTACACCTCAGGACCCTACATCGACTGCTTCAGATCGACACGAATAATCGCCACGAGACGGGCATCCGGCGTCTTATAGGATTTCAAGAAATCTTATAAGATTCATAAACCCGTCCAACCTGGGTTGACGTCACTCGCCTTATTGATACGGGTGACGTGCTGCGTACCCAACAGCTGGTCCTTCGAGCCGGATACAGCGATTATTCAACGATGCCGATCACCAGGAGCAACAAGGGATCATCGAGGGAACAGCCACTCGAACTTGCGGTTCAAGAATCCAGTCCGGAGGCAACAGAAGCGACGTCGTACGAAACATACGAGAGCTCCGCGACCGGTACGACCCAGAACACAAAACTTGAAGAGGCAACGACGCGGACACGTGTTGAAAATAGACCCGCGTCGAAGAAATCGCTACGACGTAAGGAACTGGCAGCGAGAGCAGAGCTGGCGGAAAAAGAATTGATAGAAGCACAAGCAGCCGCCATAGCCGCCAGACTCCGCCTGCAATTGATTCAGGCCGAAAGCGAAGACGACGATGATTCCATTATAGAAGAGCCAAAGGACCGGGAGGACCAGGTCAGGGCCTGGGTCCAGACGTCGGCGGGCAGTATGGACAAGGAGCCCGCAGGCGAGCACATTGAGAACCACCCCGTCAGCAAGGCCAACATGGAAGATTGCAGCAACAGGGACCTGGCTAAGGCGATAGTGGAAGCGGTGAGGAGCGCAACGACCAAGGTGCTGCCACCACAACCCGACTACATGCACCAGTTGCCGACGTTCGAAGGCGACTGCAGGGAGTGGGTGGCCTTCAAGGCTGTCTACGAGGATACCGCTCCACTCTTCTCAAGCGCTCAAAACATGGCGCGGCTGAGAAGAGCGCTGAAAGGACAAGCCAGGGAAGGAGTTCGCAGCCAGCTGTACTCCGAGAGCACACCGGAGGAAGTAATGGAATCACTGCGGCGGTACTATGGAAGGGCGGACGCTTTAGTCTTAGCGGAGCTAGACCGCATACGAAGGCTTCCGACGATAAGCGACTCCGCCTACGACATTTGCTCACTGGCGAGCAATGTTAACAATACCGTCGCAGCGATCAGGGGACTGCGGAAACCCCAATATTTGATGTCGCCCGAGCTGTTGAAAAGCATCGTCGACAAAATGCCGACCATCTTGAGGTTCCGGTGGTACGACCACATCATCGAAAAAACTGAAGGAGACCCGGACCTCAACACGATGTGCGGCTTCCTGAACAAGATGGCGGACCGGTGCGGGCCACACGCCGTAGCCGAGGTGGCAACAAAAAGACAACCATCGAGGCGACAGGCGACGCACGCCACAACCGACTGCACCGAGCGTGCAACTTCGGACAGAGCAATGAGGGACAAGCCGGCGTGCCCGCAATGCAAGGAAGGACACCCGCTGTATGATTGTCCGAGGTACGAGAGAGCTACGGTGCAGGAACGATGGAGAATGGCAAAGGAGTCGCGCCTGTGTTACAAGTGCCTCGACGGTAAGCACCGGAAGCAATCGTGTCAACGACCGCCATGCCGCACGTGCAAGCACTGGCATCACCACTCGCTACACAACGAGAGGCCGGAGACAGAGTCAGCAGAGAACAGGGAAGTCGCGAACAACGTGCGACTCCCTATCAACTGCACACGGATCGGCAGGGCGTACTTGAAGATGGTGCCCGTTGAAGTGCACGGGCCGTCGGGATCGACGACGGTGCTGGCCCTGCTGGACGAAGGCTCCACGGTAACTCTCCTGGACTCGAGCGTGGCGAAGCAGATCGGCCTGAAGGGACCCAAGGAGACGCTCCGCCTCGAGACCGTGGGCGGGAAGACTCTAACGAAGAAGGACTCGATGAAGCTTAACATCCGAGTTCGAGGGCTTCACCAGCGGCAGAAGAGGACGATCTTCGGAGCGCGCACAATGGATGACATGAGCCTTGCACCCCAGCGACTGAAAAGAGAGACCATCGAAGGCTACGCGCATCTGAGGAGCCTGGCGGACCAGTTATATTACGAAGAACAATCCCCCAAACTATTGATTGGGCAGGACAACTGGGGACTCATCGCCGCCAGGAGGACGCGCAGGGGCAGAAGGAACCAGCCGGTAGCCTCATTCACCCAATTGGGATGGGTGCTACACGGCCTCGACAACAGCAATGCAAAAGAGGTCAACTTTCTCACCTGCGCCCATGTATCGATGCGCGAAGAGGCCTTGGACAGACAGGTGAAGGAGCACTTCACGATAGAGTCCCACCCAAGCGTCCGAGCACGGATATGGAGGCGAAGGCGTTTGACATCTTGGAGAAGGAGGACGACAGAGGTTGGAGACGCGATGATGGCCGCTTCGAAACTCGGACCTACAATCCCTGTTCGAAGCGTTGTTGCGGTTCCGGAAAAGGCTCGTCGTAGTTGTCGCGGACATCAAGGAGAGGTTCCTGCAGATAAGGATCAGGAACGAGGACCGCGACAGCCCAAGATTCCTCTATAGAGAAGATCGACGCGAGGCCGCTCCAAAGAGTATAGAATGACGTCGGTCATATTTGGAGCGGCCTGTTCACCGAGCGCGGCGTCGTTCGTTACAAATAAGAATGCCAAGGATTACAGACATCGATATTCAGAAGCCGCGTGGGCAATAGAAGGCGCTGCATTCTGGCGAGCCTCGCAGGCGGTGTGACCCCAGGAGACATAGAGCTGGGGTCGAAGGAAGAAAAGACCCTGGGCCGCGGTGGTTCTATGAGTCGGACGAGATGGTTTTCTGGATCCATCCACGAGACTCAAAGGATATAGAAGCACGAACCCCGACCAAACGAGAAGTGACTAGCGCGGTAATGTCAACCTTCGACCCTATGGGGCTGGCATCACCCGTGCTAATAGAAGGGAAAGCGCTCATTCAGAGCATTTGGCGGAGCGGGATCGACTGGGACGACGTCATCCTGGAAAAGGACGAGGTGGCGTGGAAACGCTATATGGAGAACCTTCGCATGTTGCAAGGCCTCCGAATAGCAAGGTGCTTCTCGTACTGTAACACTGAGGGGGAGCTGCACACGTTCACCGACGCCAGCGAGAAGGCCTACGCGTGTGCAGTCTATTGGCGTCAGAGGACAGACGAGAGCACCTACCGCGTCACGCTTCTAGCAGGGAAAGCCAGGGTGACCCCACTGAGACCAGTCTCTATCCCAAGGCTGGAGCTGCAAGCTGCACTGCTGGGGACAAGGATGGCGCAGGCGATAGCGAACGAATTGGACATCGCGGTCGGCAGAAGGACGTACTGGACTGACTCCAGTACAGTTCTGACATGGATAAAGACCGACCCACGCACGTTCAAACCTTTCGTTGCGCACCGACTCGCCGAGATAGAAGAGTCAACGAAGCCCCAAGAATGGCGATGGGTGCCTGGCTCGCAAAACCCAGCAGACGACGCAACTAGGGAGGCGCCGGCGGATTTCGACCACACGCATCGGTGGTTTAATGGACCCGAGTTCCTGACGTGGGATGAATCGCGCTGGCCCAAGCCGCGAACATTCAAGCAAGAACCGTCTGGAGAAGAGAAAGAGGCCTTCCTGGTCGCCACTGCGAGGACCGCTGACGCTAGACCCACGCCCGATCCGCACAGATTCTCGAGCTGGGTCAAGTTATTGAGAGCAACAGCCAGGGTCCTCCAATTTATCGAGCTGTGTCGACCCCGGAAGGAGAGCGCCTGCGTGTCCAGACAATTGGAGCAGCAAGATCCCACGTGGAGGACGACGCGAGCGAAGCAGCCCCGATCAACATGGAAGATAAGGACTCCAGAAGCACCTACAGAAGCGTGGCTGCCGCTCGATCCGCCCCACTTGAAGAAGGCGGAGAAGATCCTACTGAGAAGCAGCCAAGGAGAGAGCTTCGGTGAAAAAGATCCCGAACGTCACCCCAAGTTGCGACGGCTCGACGTCGTGATGGAAGATGGCCTGTTGCGCCTGCGCGGACGTATCGACGCAGCGCAATACATAGATGCAGGCTGCAAGCGACCGATCGTGCTGGACGGGAAGCACGTGATAGCGAGATTATTGATCAAACACTATCACGAGGCGTTCCAGCACGGTAACCACGCAACGGTGATGAACGAGGTGCGGCAGCGCTACTGGATCCTAGGTCTAAGATCGATCATTCGAGCGACGGCCGTCCGATGCCAGTGGTGCAAGGTCTATCGGAGTACACCACGCCTACCGCCCACCGGAAACCTGCCGATAGAGCGGCTACGACATGGAGAGCCGCCGTTCACCTGTGCTGCCGTCGATTACTTCGGGCCGATGACGGTGACTGTAGGACGACGTCACGAGAAGAGGTGGGGCGTGCTGTTCACATGCCTCACCACGAGAGCAGTTCACATGGAGCTAGCAGCGTCACTGACGGCAGACTCAATGCTGTTAGCGCTGCGCAGGATGGCCGCCCGGCGAGGAACGCCCAAAGTCATTTACAGCGACAATGGGACTAACTTCGTCGGCGCTAACAAGGAGCTCAAGCAGGCGATCGAGAACGCGAGGGAAACAGACGTCGTGTCACGGGCCGCTCAGATGAACATAAAATGGAAGTTCATCCCGCCAGGAGCGCCGAATATGGGAGGCGCGTGGGAACGCTTGGTGCGGTCCGTGAAGACCGCGCTGGCGGTCACACTGAAGGAAAGACACCCGAGGGAAGAAGTTCTGCACACTCTTCTGTTGGAGGCAGAGCACGTCATCAACTCGCGACCGCTCGTCGCTAGGGAAGAGAGTTGGGAGTTAGAAGCACTCACGCCGAACCACTTTCTCATAGGGAGGTCCTGCGGAGCTCCGAGCATCGGCGACTACAGAGACGAAGACCTGACCGGCAAAAGGACATGGAGAGTGGCGCAGCGTATGGCAGACCACTTCTGGAGTAGGTGGGTCAAGGAATACCTGCCCACGCTGCTGCCCAGGAAGATCGACGGGAGAGCAGCTGGCGAGGACTTGCAGTGTGGGGATACCGTCCTCATAGTGGACTCCACGCTGCCACGCAACACATGGCCGCGCGGGCAAGTTGTCCACACCTACCCAGGTCCCGACAACCGTGTACGAACCGTCGACGTCAGAACGAGCGGCGGTTTGCTTAAGAGACCTGCCTCCAAGATGATCCTACTGGTGCCTGCAACGAGCGACGAGCCCACGCCCATAGAGTCGCCACGACAAGGAGTCGGTGCTACGCACGAGGGGGAGGATGTTGGCGACAGCGGCGTCGCCCCATAATTATAGAATAAGTTGAAGAATATAATAGAATATAGAATAGAATAATAGATTTATATAGATACGTACATAGACATAGAGTTATAACAAATAGATAAATAACAAATAGATAAATTATATAGAGTGCATATAGATAGATAAGGATATTGATAACGTGCACATAGATTTTATTAAGAATAGAACGTAAGTTGCTTTGAAATAAATAGTATACACTTTTGCTTTATTATTCCCGATAGTTTTAAGATTAGCATATTAACTTAAATGAACACGCGCCCGGCCCGCGTCCCGAAACGATGTAACAAACAGCATTTATCTGTGTTCAGGACCGGGTATTTTGTTTATACGGGCGCGTCATATAGATTAAGCATAGAATAAGTTATATGTATCGATAGGGATTACAACATAGAATAGTTAAGTATAAGGCATTAGTATATACATTTATTAAATAAATAGATATAACGAATAAACCGAGCCGATCATAGTGAAAATGATCTCGACGAGAGCCGTATTTTACACGAGATCTCTGTAGGGTAACATTCCGAGGTAGTTAAGCGACCCTGCGACGTTGTCAGGTACCTGCCGACCTACCGACCGACCCTCGACCGACTACCTGCCAACCGCCGGCCGCCGACCCTCCGAACGAAGATTACAAAAAAAAGCACGAGTAAAGACATCAGCGCCTCGAAGATATTTAATAATATTTATTGAAGACTTGAGGACCATTTAAAAGATCGTCGGTTATTGAATTCGGTTGTATTGACAGATCGGTCGGCTCGGTTTACGTTAATTAGTAAAGTTTTGAGTTTTAATTTCGAGTGAGCTTGTACGATATCGTACACCTCAGGACCCTACATCGACTGCTTCAGATCGACACGAATAATCGCCACGAGACGGGCATCCGGCGTCTTATAGGATTTCAAGAAATCTTATAAGATTCATAAACCCGTCCAACCTGGGTTGACGTCACTCGCCTTATTGATACGGGTGACGTGCTGCGTACCCAACAGCCAACAAGCTCCTATATCATTGTGTCCAGTTCCTCGCAGTACACAGACGCAGTAATTACCTACCTAACACCTATGATCAAATTCCGAAAATAGTCGGTATTCCGACACTCCGCACTTTATACGCGTTAATAGAGAGTTGACCTATCGGCGGTTCGCGCTCAAAGGGTCAATTCGTGATTGTTGAGTTTAATTTTGGGTGACGACGAGGTCCTTTTTTTAGATCAAAATTTCCATCTCCAATAAGGTACAAATGTAGTGAAAACAAAACGCTAATCAATAAACAAATTACTGTATTTGTAAAATATAATTCCATTTTTTTCCATATATTCGTGTATTGACAGCCATACATAAATTCCATTTCAAATGGCCACTTCCATGTAAAATGGCAACTTCATATAGTAAATAAATATCTATTGTATGTGGGGTACACCTTCACCTATTACGAGCACGTTAGTGACGTTTTAATCCAGATTGGCTTTCAGCATATGCACATCTGAAATTAAATACACCGATCTCAACCGAGCCGGCGCTGGTTGATTCCCCCACGCCATTGATGCTGTCATTAACCAGAGCTAATTATTGTCAGTGAATCATGGTTCCGTAACGGCATTACGCGCGATCTGCGCCACTAAATCATTTGCACGTTCCGAATTGACTACCTGCACTCTCTGCAGTCACGGCTATAGGAAACGGATTCAACTCGAGTGCTATAGTAATACGCTAAAGCTACAGTTGTTAGGACGCTACGATAAATTCAGAAGAAACATTAAACTTAAGAATGTTTTTTTCTTTGGAGTATGGGGCCGAACCTCCCATGAGGTATCCGTGCCTAAGGGGCACGCAGTATATATGGAACTTGACGGTCTGCAGATGTTGGGAGCAGACCGCGAGCCCAAGGATGGCCCTACCACACCAAACGACTCCACTTTGCACTCTCTCAGCCGACGTCCGACCTCTGCCCGGATTTAGGACCCTTTAGGTCCTTAGGGTCGTCGGCGACCAACAACGCCAGTCTACGCGGTATAGCGGCCCGTCAATCCCCGCGGGCGATGCCGCTGATGTTCCAGGATAACCTGCTGGGTTAGAACCAGTCTGCTGTACGAAATACACCGCCGACCGGGTTGCTCTTCTACAGTACGCGAGCGTGTGCTCCGCCATGTTCTCGTCACAACCACTTCAGTGGTGGCACTCCGAGGCCTTTCCCTCCGGGTGACGAGGTGCCGGTAGCGACCAGACCAGTGTCCTATGAGTACCTTAGTCGTTGTATGAGATGTTATAGTGACGAAATAATATATTATTATGCTTTTATTGCTAAGATAGTTAGACGAGCTCAGAGCCCATCTGGGGTTAAGTGGTTAGCGGAGCCCATGTACATCTACAACGTAACAATCTCAAGACATGAGTTCGAATGTCTCAGTACAGTACAGTACAGCGGTTACCCCGCTCTTCAAGCCGAAACGCATTACTGCTTCACGGCAGAAATAGGCAGGGCGGTGGTACCTACCCGCGCGGACTCTCAAGACGTCCTATCACTAGTATGTTTGTGTGTGTTAATTTTAATAATTTAATTTATTACTGACTCTAATTGTAAAGGAACATTTCAAAAAAAATGACGCTGATACTAAATTTAATAAATAAAAAAAATACCTTAAACATAACTTAAGAAAATAAATACAAAGAATAAAACGGTATTGACATAGAAATATAAATAAAATATCAAAATGAACTCTGTGTAGTATTTATTGTTGTCAGATACCGAGAATTGGAAAACAAAAGATTAGCACTGTCACGGATAGAGTATGAAACAGAAGGAACTGTCGGGCAGGTGAATTTATCACGTTACACGCATCCACCCGGCGAGTGCCGGCGCCGCCGCGTCACCCGGCTGAATTATTATCATCCAACACAGGCTAAATGTTCGCGCTTACTCTTTATAACGCTCGCTCACGCATAGCACGCCATAGAATATTTGTAATAGAAAGAATGTTAAACGATCTCGCCTGCGTGGTCTAGGATACCTCCACCCCGTCTCTTCCGGAGGGTGTCGCATAGGATGACTAGTGGATTCGGCCGTTCTACAATACATATACCATGTCTCGTCTCACGGTGGGTGGCGACATCCACGTCGTGTAGCTTGTGGGCTCACGTAGGCGATTATTGTCAAGTGGAACCTGCGTCTTGCTACCCAGCTAGGGTAATGTTTTTATTTATCTGTTGCCTAGACAGCACAACGCGAATGCAGCTGCCAACCTAAAGATATAGCTTAGCTAGATAGTCAATATTCTATATACATAATTAAGACCAAACTGCGTATTTGTTTTACGAAAGAAATAAGCAAAATAGTGGTATCTACTCGCATTGACCTTTAGTAAATCACTACTAGGCGTTGTAAGACGTTCAGAGCGCTACGTCAGGATCTCTAGGTATTCGGAGGGCGCGGTGTAACGCGGTGTATGCCTAACCAATTACCTGTGAGAACATTATCATTCAGGTTCTCTAACCTCAAATAATAGATTCGCGCTTCTTTTGAGTTGACAGGGCTACCATCCTATGAACATAAATGTGCACGAACGTGTATTTAATTAGTATATTAATTAAAGAAACCATTTAATTGAAGCTCGATGGACTTGAATCACCACTATGTCCACTTGTGAGAACATCGTGGAACATCTGATGTCAAACCTTTATCTCGTAGATAAAGTTTCAATTTCATTCTACTCTTTGAGACGTAAGGTTGAATTTTATTTGTATTAACATGAATGATAGATCGCCGATACGATGATCCCGTATCCAATCGCGCACCCCGGATCGCAATTATTAACACTACGAGTATTATAAATATTTATAAGCCGTCGTCTATTCTTAGAAGTCCACGATGTTAGGCATTACTAGTTGATATCAAATAGTTTATAATTCTTCATTATACGGCATCTGCAACATTCTATGTAACTACACGTAGATGCTATACTACGAGTATAACGATATTAATTTATGTGATTTGAAGGGCACCTACACTTTCTTGTGAATTTTCAGTTACTAAAATAGTTCTTCTATCTTTAAAGAATTTAAAGTCGTACTTGGAAATTATCATTTTTGCAGCTTAGTTCGTGAGAAGTTCATTTAAATATGGCAATTGGGAGCACTAAAATCGACCTTTTGTAAAAGAGCGTTGTTTTTTCGTTCAGGTACAATAGTAGACTTTATCACAAATAAATTCACGTGAACTGAGTTCACTTCTCAGGCTCCATTAGGTCCATTAAAACATCTACTAGACCTTTATCAACTACATATTGAATCAAGGAAACAAAATTTGACAGTTAACAGTGATGGAATACATCATTGTCTGAATTATATAGTAACAAAAAAAATTTTTAGTAATTTTTGAACTATGAAAATATAATTTAAAGAATATATAAATTTTAAGTGAAATTTAACACGTTAAATAAATTCGATGGACGCTGTCTTAGCATAGTTGAAATTACTTTAAGTTACTATACTTTATCTCGCTTTCATTATTGTGGTTTTACTGGATCCAACATTTCTGATAATTTACAGTTTTCAAGGTGCAAATCGTACCAGTTCTTAGCACTTAGGTAATTGTAAGTAATTCTAGCAGTTTCATATGTAATTCCTACAAGCATACTCACCTGTGATGAGGAAGTGTCCACAGTGGCTCGAGGAGGCCGGCGCGTCCACCTCAGGCGTTATATACACATAGCGGATAGGCATTACCGTTGAGACTTCATGACTACTAGTCCGACTGAAGAGGTCACAAAGCCATATGTCTTACGTCGTATCTACGATCACAGAGACGATAAACATCAATTCTAATTATTAAACTAGATGAAATAGGATCCGCTCATATTATTTGTTCAATATAATCTAACGTCAATTAATTTTAACGAAACCCGTGAATGTTGATTGCGACGCGTGCCGTATCTATTACGTTGTCTGAAGCGATGTGTTCACGGCGAGCGGGTGTCTTTGCTTCATCTCAAATTCTCGCTTTAGGATTGAAGTTTGTGTTTATATGTGCGTGTGCGCTCTTCCTGATGAAGCTTGCGGCCGGGGCGGTGTCCCTGCACTTGGCCAACGCGTTCAACACCCTACCCTGAGCGGTGATCGCGGGTGCGCTAGAGTATCACGGTGTTACCGAGTATTTTCATCGGCTGATCGGGTCCTACTCCGAGGAAAGTCTGTTGTGTGCACATGTGTTCCTCAGGGGTCGGTCTTCGGCCCTCTCCTATGAGACATCGGCTTCGTGGGTGCCCTTTGCTCTCCTCTCCCGTTGCTGAGCGTAGCTTGTTACGCAAACGACACTTTGGTAGTAGCCCGGTACAGATGCGATTCCGGTCCCTTTGATGTATTCCAGTTCACGCGTCCAACACAAACTCAACCATTATTTGATATTGATAACAGTGGTGGGTTAACAGTATCTATGTACCGCGGGTTGAGACTGTTGCGTGCTGCAGTAGGACCATGTGAAACATGTCTGCGTCTCTGGCATTATTCTCTTGGACTAGTTTATTGATAAAAACTAAATACTAAATTACTTTTTTTTCAAAAGCGAGTTAAAGTAATACAATGAGTGGAGTCTCCTTTTAAGCGTTTTTTTTTTTTTTTTTTTATGATTGAAGGATTACTGGTGGCCCGGAGGCCTTTCCAGTTTCACCAGGACAGGTGGGCGAGCAAAGGCTCAGCCAGGAGGGGTGGGATTTGCTAACAGCTACCCGAGCGCCTCCGAAGGAGACCTAACAACTCAAGAGTAGCTGCTTCGCGAATGAATCTACTACCGGATCGGAATCGCGACCCGCTGAGAAGATCCGGCGAGAAACTCAGCGAGCTGATTCATGGGTTAGGTTGCACGGCGAACTCTTTGTCGAGTTCGACGAGTACGGTTACCGAGGTCCCTAAGCCTGCTCCTAGAGCTGAAGGCGTCTAGTGCAAAGGTTATTGGATCTGATGGATCCGTAAGGACGTGTCTAGGGCGTCGACGGTGACTGGCTCCTGCATGATCAGGATTCGGGGAGTAGTCAGCGGCGGCTACGATAAGGCGATTATCATCTGATTATCTGACTTCATGTATTTCTGTATAGATTCGAGGCCCAGGTCGTCGTGTAGGTCAACGTTCCTCACGAACCACGGAGCTCCGACGGCTAACCTGCAAAAGCGGGATTGTAGAGATTGAAGGGTGTCTATGTGTGTACGGGCCGCGTGAGCGAACACCACACTCGCCTTTTAAGCGTGCAAGCCTGTACTAGGAGACTCCGCTCTTCCATAAAAGCACGATATGTACTTTATATACCTATTTATACATTGCAAACCTCATTCGATCATAGATGGTAGACGTCCTGATGAACCCGAGCCATAGCTGGTAGATAAGCCAGCACAGCAACTGCAGGACCATTCTTGGCGGTGTCCCCTGTACCCCATGGTACGTAATTAATGCAATTATTTCCCGTAGTTCACACAATGTATGTGTCTTGTGCCGTTGTGCATGAAGGCTATTACCCTCGCCGAAATAAGCCGATCACTCACGACCATCTTCACGCTGAACACACAGGGGTAAGGGGATTACCACAACATATATTTTCTAGATGTGCCTTTTTTGAATCTAATGCATAAAACTACTATTACTTCTTAGACCATTCCTTGAAAATGGCTTGAAGTACCCTTGTTGTGTGAAAACAGTGTCGAGAGAGATGCTGCAATCTAATCCATGTAATCTAGTTTGGATAAATCATTCTACTCTTTAGTACTACACTAGTGTATCACTGCCTTGTAAGCAAGTACCGCTTTAAAATAGAGTCTCATCCGGTCGGCTCCGAGCTTAAAATGGACATTAAGCACTTTTTGATTGCATAGATGCGTGTTGACGTAACTGGAGCACGTGTGTATGTAGACATCACACCGCGGATACCGCTTCAAATTTGAGGTTCTGACCTCTATTACAACAGAGGTAAATGTCTCTATTACAACAGTTACAATTTTTTAATGATTTTACTAAAAATATCGTCAGTGGTTTTTTTAAACAATATAAAGAATATATCGATTCTAGCTACCGTTAGATCGGTGAACGAGCAAGAGCAGGGAGTTGTTTAATTTAGCTATAGATTGCTCATTGTGCGAGGGAGAGATACTCATTATGCGCTGCGCTGTGTGTTTGCATTAGTGCGCGTTTGATCAGGGGTGCATGATGTTTAACCTTATGGAAATTATATTAAATTCATTTACAGATTTAATCAAAGCCACAAATGTTTAGGAAACCTTTGTTCCAGTGTTTTCAAGTACAAAGAGAGAATTGAGTGACTTATTCTGAGGAGTTTGCATAAAACATCCAAAACGAGCACGACGAGCAATGCGGGTGACGCAGACGCAGATGCGCGGGTCAACTACTTGTATAATATAATCTTTTAACCTTATTGTCATATATTAATATTAACGTTTCGAACCAGAATGGATAAATGTTTCGCGGCAGAATAAGGATAATAATAGTTCTTACACGTGCGGGCTACCGACATTCACTACACAAATAATACTGTGTGAGCTTTATTTTCACCCACTATTCGTGCCTCGTGCGAGTTATTCGAGA
Source organism: Bombyx mori (assembly GCF_030269925.1). Taxonomy (NCBI): domain Eukaryota; kingdom Metazoa; phylum Arthropoda; class Insecta; order Lepidoptera; family Bombycidae; genus Bombyx; species Bombyx mori. Next base: position 15,732,467 of record NC_085124.1, on the reverse strand, counting down.
ACACGTTTTAGACTCGTATTTAGTCACATGAGTACACGGTGTATTCCCCGGCCTACTTAAATCACCAGTCTTACCCAGGCAATGGATATGGTCTACTGATTACCGTTGTCTAATATTAGTGTGTCGAACCTTGGAAAGTGCGGTTTTTCATGGCTATATGAAATTTAAAAAAGGTAGAGTAACTGTATCAACCACATTAGTATTTTCGGGCAAAGTGGGGCACAGGGGTACGAGTACTTTACTTCCTTAGATACAAAACATTCCATTACATTTATTAATAAAGCAATCTAAGTCCCAATAGTCCTTTCGAAACACGCGAAACAAACTCATGATCAAACTACGTAAGCCCGCAGCACCTCTCCTCCGTTACCGCTGTTTGCAGTCCTCCTAAAGTAATTTAGTGAACTACAGAAAGTTCCGTGAATTAATGGTGAATGCCACCCCTCGCTAATGGGTCCCGGTCAGTGTCAAAAATTTCCCATTAAAATTCCCCTCAGCGAGACCGCTCTACGGCTTTAAGCCAGGTATCACACCACTATATATTCCCGTTAACCCCCAATTCCCCAAAGAAATAACATTTGTGTTAATTTATAAGAGACAAGCCGTATTGGCCCGCTTCGCTGGGGACTTAAAATTAACATCATTATTTATTGTCATTATTATTAGGGAGTCCAACACTCAGATAAATATTAACTATCCATTAAGTACATGTATTTTCTACATGGATACCAAGTTTCAAGTCAATCGAATGCACGGTTCAGTAGTTATAACGGAACATCCGTAAAAACCACTGTAGATTTATATATTAGTATAGATATAGATTGACGTAATTGTAAATCATAACTAAAACGCAGTTTTAAATAAAACAAAAGTGACAGCTTTTTTAGTGAATATCTCACTTTTGGAAATAATTGACTTTAAGTTATTATGATTACGGCGAACTTATTCCGCTCACGTGTGCTTACTGTAATAGCTTATAATATTTATAATAACTATGTTGTTTCAGTCGGTTCATCATGTACACTGTGGGAGAACTTGCTTGATCACCCTGTTATAATGCTTAGGCTAGAAGTACAGTATTCGTTATTTGGTAATCGCTTACGCCTGTGTCCTGGTCTCGGTGGGAGCAAGGGGCACAGCCCTCAAGCAGACAGTGGGCCGCGGCATAATTTCACGCACGGCCGGCGTCGCGCCTTCAATAATAACTATAATATTTACGCGCCGGATTTGCTCAGATAGTTCGCTCGAGCACACATGTCTTGCCTTTTTGCGTTAAACAAAATCTCTGGCGAGAACTTAATTCGGCGTTGTTTTGTTGTTTTGTTTACATCGGACTTACTTACGGAATCTTGACTTTTGTCTTGAATACATTTATTCCGAGATGTTTTGAAATAATCCCAGGTACATAATAATATTATTTTTGCCTTTTCGATTTTATTTACAAATAGCTTTTAAAGTCATAATAAAAAATATTTTTGTTACAGACAGTCCCGCATCTGCTTTAGAACAAAAATGTATTTTATTTTTCATGCTATGGCTATACTACAAACGTGGGTACTACTCGTAACTTCGTAATGAGTCATTGAGTCTGACGTCGCTATACGACTATAATAAAACAGTTTGAAAACACCCCAACCGTTGTAACCACAACAGTAGTCACAACGTTTTGTTAATGTAACAAAGAAATATTTTATGTCTTTCAAATTATAGCAAGATACAAAATGATAGCGTGATATTGAAGTGCTAAGTTCCGTATACTGTACCTACTACTTACCAGCGCTGCGCAGCAAAGTGTTATTTCTAATTTTGAATGACTCTCCCGCGACAAAGCACAACGCGTTCACGTGACTTCTTTGTGATAGTTTTAAAAACTTCTCTCTTAGTCTCACTGTAATACGGGTTATAACTGACTTATTGTATGTACAACTTATACAATCTAAAACACTAACAAAGTTTTTAATGTACCACTTATTTAGCCTTTGAGGTTTAATTATTTTCTTTTTATTCTTAATCCTCAGGCGAGCCAAGCCGTAGGTTCGGTACGTATTACTGCGGTAGACTGGAAACACAACAATATTCTATATAGTTTTTCACCAATCATTTGTAATCTCCCGTAGCTCGTTTGTTTTTATTGCATAGGTAGATGCGTGAGTGAGCACACGGCCTGCCTGGTTTTAAATGATTACTGAAGCCATAAACATCTCAACGTGAATGATACCACGCGCCGGAGTGATATGTGAGGCCAGAGGGATTACAAAACGTCTTCATTGTATTTTTTTTATATAGGTAATCATTAAAACAGGAAAGCATCAGTGGTTCACGGCCGAAACAGGCAAGACGACATTACTTTCCGTATGGGCTTACAATACGCCCTATCGCCTTCTGTTTCCAAAACTTCTCAACATTAACTAAAATGAAACTAGTACATTATATATTTATAGGTAACAGCAAAATCTCGAAGATCACAAAGAGCCCCGATGACGCGGAAATAGTCCACACGTCGCGTCGTCGCTATCGCACGACCTCGGAATACACTAGTCTCTTTGTATCGAGCCCTGATTGATGGGATTACGTTTTTATACGGTCGTCGTGAGGGTCATGCTATCTTTAGAGAGGGCTTCTGATTTTCCATTATGAAGATATAGAAGGTTTGAGAAAAAAATACATAAGCGACCTCCTTCGAATAACCAAGATCAGAGGCTAATATCTGAAGACAGTCCAACGGGCCAGCAGTAGCTAATGTCTATTCATTCTTCTTGTTTTCTAACATATATTATGTGTGTGTCCCATAGCTATTATGCAGCAATTCACGACTTAATTCCAACAGATATATGGACTATAGCGAACTAAACCAAAATTCAATGAGGACAGATGGTATTTGGCATGGATACTTCACCAGTTGACCGAAGAAGTATATTCAGTGCAAAAACACAGATAATATATTTAATATAGAAACTGATTCTCTATCGGAACCAATATGGTTTTTTTTATTTTATTGTTTAGATGGGTGGACGAGCTCACAGCCCACTCGGTGCTAAGTGGTTACTGGAGCCCATAGACATCTACAACGTAAATGCGCCACCCACCTTGAGATAAGTTCTAAGGTCTCAGTATAGTTACAACGGCTGCCCCACCCTTCAAACCGAAACGCATTACTGCTTCACGGCAGAAATAGGCAGGGTGGTGATACCTACCCGTGCGGACTCAGAAGAGGTCCTACCACCAGTCAAAACAACGTAAATGCCGCCTACCTTGAAATATGAGTTCTAACGTCTCAGTTTTTACAGTGCAACGGCAGTCCCGCCCTTCAAACCGGGTTTTACGGGTTTGATTTTTATTACACGATATAATTCTTTTACTGTGAAAGTCATTCGTCAACAATTGTTAAGTACGTATTTGATCTGAAAAATTGTAACCTTTTTTTTTCGAAAGAGCCGAACTTCAGATATGGTTTCCACGTCTAGGTGGCGCGCGAGGTAAGTGTTACTCAATGGTCTGCAGATATTGGGAGCAGACCACGGAACTAAGGTTGCTTTTTGGCCCCTACCGACCAAACGACCTCCATTGTACTCTTTTACTCGACATTCAAACTCTGCCTAGGATCACAGCTCGGCCAGAGTAGGGGGGTCCTGTTATCAACAATATAACTAGACTCGCTGCGTTACTCCTAGGACGCCCGACCGACGCGTCCTCGAGGCGATAGTCGATGGTTGTACGTGGGCCGTCTCGGCCACTGGCATTTAAAATATTCCGCTGGACCAAAATCAGTCTGCCAGGTTGGAACGCGATAGACCGCCAGCCGGTTCGTCTTCCACAGCAGTACCGTAGAGCTGCTGCCATGCAGCGTGCTAAAGTAAAGGTAGCGCGTGGCGCTGCCCCCCGCCAAGTTATCCTGGAACCTAAACTGGAGGAGGGTCACCTTCTACAAGGGCAGGGGCTCGGCGAAAGCCCTTCTCCTGCCTGGACTTGGCGGCGTCAAATCGGGGCGGGGAGGGATGAATCCTCCCTCTTTTGGCCGCCTGCTTCTGTAAGATGTTGAACTCACAGAAATGGAGCATGAACTTTTAGGACATATCAGCAGAGCATCGTAGCAATGACGGTAACGCAAACTTAATTCCTATTTGCGAGACAAGGACACGGCGCTGCCCTATGTGCGTCAACGTGCGTCCGTCTGTATCCTCGTCGCAGCCACACTGGTAACACTCCAATGTCAGTTCTTTCCGGGCGCGCGGTGCAGGGACCAGCCGGTGAACACTTGCATCACAAGGCCCTCGGTCGCGGTTCCCCCAGTCCGCGAGAACCGGGTCCTTCAGGAAAATTTGTATCGGCCTGCGGGATTCGAAAATCGGTACAAACGCATCATTCGATGTGAATCCACCGGGCGACTTATATTTTAGGCTGACGGCTTATAAGATAACTGTAAAATTTTATAAATTTATAAAATGTTAATTAAAATTGTAAATTAAAATAAAATTGTTAAAAAAACCGGAATGCATGATTGCTTCGTGGTAAAATTAGGCAAGCCGGTTGTATTATCAAAATGTCCGACTTACCTAGCCGCGAACCCACGTACCCGCAAGTGATAATATATTTAATTCGTTCTATAACGTAGGATTCATCAATCAACTTAGAGAGCTCATGTTTTGCATTTAGCAGGGCGAGTGCACATGTGACGTCATGTCACAGCTCTGACAAATGACAGCTCATTTATCTTTCAGCTGTCGACTGAGCAATCAACGCACGTGTGCAGAAACCCTTACAATGACACTGCAGACTAATACCATTCTTATAGTGTCATAAATAAAGTCCAAATGAACTCTAAAAGGTACTTGTCAATGGACATCCAGTAATGCCTGAGCTACGAAATGGAGTTCGGGCTTAAGAAGTTGAAGGTCGTTTTAAAGTGGAAATTACATGGACGGTTTGTGTGACGAATTGATGGTCAAGCGTTTGTTAATCGCAGCAATCAATCAAGTCTAAGAAACGGTTATGTGTCGGATTCACGGAGTCCCGAGCAGCGGCTCCACCACGGTGCCAATAGCATTGTTTGTTACCTTTGAAACAGATTTTACTATTTAGATGTCGTTGTACTGAAGATTCAATTGTTTTTATTATTACAAACTAGTAATAGAATACTTATAAGAGTACGTACCAGTTATTGCTAGTATGTACTAAACTCAGGTTCTTTCTTTATAAAATCCTAAGCCTGCCCAAGCCTGTAGCTTCAAGTAGAAGTGGGAGGCCGATTTTTCGCTTTACACAGCTTTTAAATCTCACCCACAAACATTTGGTTGTCATAAAAATAAACTATAATTTTCTATCAAAATATCCACCAGTCGTTTACACAAGGCAATTGTATTCTTGATTCTCGCTTGCTTATGGTTGCGAAAGTCTGCTTGTGTAAGTCCGCCCTTATTCTTCGTTGTTCATTCAGTACACAAATAGTCTGTAATAGAGCAGCATGACACGAATATTATAGAGTTCTCTATCTTTCACACATACGGAATAATAGCGAGGGCTACGCTTCGTATCAACCACTTCGTAGAGCAAAATGGTATGGGGAGAATTAAGTAAAGTTAGTCGTACTCATAGGGCAGGGTTACCAGGGCCGTGAGACCGTTGGACTATATCAATAAATAAAATGTACCAGTATTAGCTTAGGTTAGGAAAAAATGCGTTTTTGCAATGCCCGGTTTTGCAATTAGTTGAGATTGCGAAAAAATGTTCTATGCGTGCGCACGAGGCACGCATGGTATGTGGGACTTGACGGTCTGCAGATGTTCGGATTAGACCGCCAAGGCCCAAGGATATTTTTAAAGGCCCTACCCATCAAACGACTCCCACTGCACTCTCACATCCAACATCCGATCTCCGCCCGGGGTCAGAAACCCGACCAGAGTAGGGGGATTCCCGCGGTCAACAACAACCAGACTCGCGGCGTCACTCTTAAGACCGACGGGTCGTCTAGACGGTCGTCGACGACCAACGACGCCGTTCTCTGCGGTACGGCGGCTCGTCGGACCGCCCGGGCGATGCCTACTGGTCAGAACCAGCCTGCCGGGTCGGAATGCGAAACACCGCCAACCGGGTTGCCATCCCACAGTATGTTCGGCGACGACAGCGACGGTGACAATGTGGACCGCAGCCGCCGATGCGTCATCCCGTCCTCCTGGTGCCAGCGCGCTAGAGTGACGGTAGCGTGCAGCGCAGCCTCGACCCTCTCAGGTCGCCCGGTGACTCCTCACGATGCCGGAGCTGGACCTACGATAAAGTTCTTAATCTAACTTACTTATCGCGGCGCACTTCAAAATATACCGTCAGAACCTTAATTGAAGTATCAAAATGGTTGCTAGTATTCAATATAAGAGTCATTCTTGTGCAAGACGTTCCGATTTTTATACAGTGCAGCTATTGTAAATGTTCCAAAAATCATTGTTGACGTACTAAGAGGATGTTACATGCACAATATGCATCCTTGAATTGTTAAAAACGCACTTTTCAAACGATATAGATAAGCTTCATAAAAAATTCAAACTAAAAATTCAGAACAAAAACTAAACCAAATTCAAATTTTCCTAAAATATAATGTAAGCGAGTACCAACGACGTGAAAAAGTCTTTGTAAAATGCATTTACGTAGACGCGGAGTTAATTTCTCTTGCAAATTGCCAAAGAGAACATTATTATGGAAATTCACCCTTTTTTTTTCGTTTGTGTAGCCTTTGTTTTCACACGCTCTTTGAGATAATGTGTTATGTTATTCCATACGAGTTCCACTACAATAACGACAATAGCGTGACACTTGACGCTTTATCACTACAAATGAGCACAATGTTTTTGTGATTTTCTCGTAGTCACACGTTAGAAATGAGTCATTAAGAACTTGTATCCTACTCGCTCGGTGACGTGGGCATAGCCCTCGAAGGTTAACAGCTTAGGTAGGGAAAATAAAAAAATGTCCTTAGATTACTTGGAATGAACAAGGCAGGACAGGGCCTTGACAGGGCAGCTGACATTGGCACAGTTAATGACTGGCACCACAGCATACTGCTACAGGTATGGGCCGTAGACTTGCCCTAATTTATGTATAATAAAATGTATACTCTTGTGTTTCTTGTATTTTTTTTATCATGTTAACGTACCTCTTAGTACAACCGTCTTAATGGTTATTCTAGAACACTCCGTCGTCACTGATGCAGCTGTAATAAACCTATAAACGACTATTTATTACATTTATAAACACTAAACAGTTTTCAGTACGATCCTATTTTTAAATTAGTTTTTTAAGGTTTGTTCATATTGCGCACAAATACCAACGCTAAACTGCTAATCGATCTAGGAGCAATCTATTCCGAGGCTGACTCTGAGTAAAGCGACCGCGTTGTTGTAAAATCTAAAACCTACTATTGGCTTTCGTGATAAAATCACTTAGTTCATACTTAGTTCTACTAAACTTAGTTCATACTAAATTTAGTTCCGGTGCTGCTGAATATAAAAATCATAGAAAGGCGTTGTCATCAAAATAGACACAGGAGAAAGCGGCTCTTATTAGCATATAATATTGGACAAAACACGTACTATATGCCGCAAAAGTCGATGGGCAATACAAAATCTTTTTCAAAAATAACTTTTACTTGTATTGTCAGATGAAGACTTAAAGTGAATAGCAACTTGGCTTTTTGGCGGAAACGGGAGCAGCGAAGTTGTGTGAATTAGTTTCTTAATTTAGTATTACTTTAAGTTTGAACGTATAATAATGGTAGCTTATGAACGATCCCACATCTAGGCAACTGCACAAATGTGGAAAGATTACACAAAGTCGCTAAACTTGGCTTCTCGGCCCACTGATGTCTCAGAACATTATTATCATTTTACTAGGGCATTATTTCATTTCATTTCATCTCGTTTCACTATGTCTAGATACAAGCCAGTACAAAACCAGGCCACAGAAGGTGAAATTAAATTTCGTGTACACAAAATATAATTCTCAACCAAAGTAAATACAATAATTATCTATCTTGATGATAAATGAATACAGAAGGACCACGAGCGCGCCCATTGTTATGAAACTGTGAATGGTTAAATTTGATTTCCGAAAATTGAGACGATTTTTCTACAATACAACAACAATAAATCGTGTCGGGTGGATGTGACCGGGGCTGCACAGAGCCCGCCATTACCGCCGCGCACATTTATTGTATAAAGCATAACAAAGTAATAAACAATGCGGTCGCGTTTTATTGCACATTGCCTCTTCGAACTGCTGAGACGTAAAATGTAGGAGCTGTAACCGGTAACATACTGTATAAATATATTTCTAATTAGACAAGATAATGCGTTCCCGCTTTATGAGTTGCAACCAAGTATCGCTATGTTTTTAGTTCCTCATACACAGATACTATAAATCGTAAACACGAGTGCTCACGGAACCTTTTAGCAAATGTTTCATTCTAGATAGCACGGCTGACCGTTGCAGGCCGCCACTGTGACTTTACGAAGCGTTAGAAGTAATGTGAGAGCATTAAAAAACCGTAAAAGTAGTTTTAATGAGGTCTATGACTCGCGGCAGCCGAAGAAACTGGCGACAACATGTCAACTGCTACGGCGCTACTAAGAATCATTAAAATATTCTCAAATTAATGAAAAATAATACATATACATTACAATACATTTTTTCGTCTCAATTTTGAGCATTTTATATAAAAACGCATTTACTTTTTTATTCCAGGAGACAATAATTGACCTTTTGATTGAAATCCGTTAATTAATTATTGAACAGGGTAGAGACAGTTAACAGCGGGGAGGGGACGGGAGGGGAGAGGGGGGCTGTACCGGACGCACATAATTACGTAGGCAGGCTTCCAGGAAAACGTTACAAAAAATATTTTCTTTGTAATGGAAATGTTCTTACTTCTCGAGGGAACAGTTTTTTTAAATATTTGAAAATTTTCAACAACACGACGTATTATTTCTTCAGAAAATACGAAATTAAATTGCTTTTTATTTCTTTATAATTCTTTCAAGTTTGTGTTTGTTTTTTCATAGAATTTAAATTACCATACAGTTTGTGTTTTTAACGGGTTCCTACGACTACTACTTCACTTACGGTTGTCTTCTTCATTTCAACATTTTCTTTGTTGAACGGTTAGCTATAAGTTTTGACACGACTTCTTTTTCACTACCAAAGCTCGAGAAGCTGATCCAATTCACTTGATGATCGTTACTGGAGCCCACAGACATCACAGCGTGGATGTCGCCAACTTCCTTATATTATTTATTACGTCTATGTCTAAATTGTATAGTACAATGGCTATCCCAAACCTTAAAAATTAGAACGTATGACTACTTCACCGCAGAAATAAGTATCTACCCGTTCACAAGGAGATCTGCCATCAGTTATAAAACGCTATGGAGCTATCTATCTCTAGGTCGATGAGTTTAGTAATGTCGAGGTTTCTTTACTCAGGTCATCCACTTCATACAAACTAAGCGTGAGTTGCCCACCACGCATGCAACTTAAAAGCTGTGATATTATTATACACTAAATGAATATATTTAATGTTACAATGATGTTTGTGAATGTCCGCCGAAGCACGTGCCTGTACACGTAAGAAAAATTTGTCTACAACGAGCTTTACGTATTGCCCCGTGAACCGTGCGGCAGGTGTGGCGCGCCTAGCTCGGTGAAACAGCTCTCCGTCTCTGAGACAACATCCTGCGCATTATTGGATGCTGCCGAAGCCCGCCCGCCAATATTCAGCAGCACGCCCATTCCAATTTCCTGTCAGTTTTCATAACCGTACGTATAGCGGAATCCAATTTTAAATTTTGATTTTTCATTGCTTGAATTTTTAAAGTTCCACAATGTACTGAAATAATTAGGAAAAGTGTAAAATTAAATTAAAATGTACATATATTGTATCCGTAGAACATATTGTAGTTACTCATTCCATTATTTTGAATTATAATCTACTTAAATCATAAAATGGACATGGCATCTTAAAACACAGCAGTAACACATAGATTGAGTAGTTGGATCGCATACTGCTTCCTCTACAAGATCAGATCCTAGTGCGCTTTACAAACGACTGAGACTGGTGATCGCTCACTATCAGGTGCTCCGTAAAATAGTTTACATATCAAACGGAACTTAAACTTAATTGCTTTTTAACAATCATAATTAAACTCTTCCCTGCTACCGTGAGATGTGAAAGTTCCAAGATTTCCGAATGATTAATCTCAAGTCGAGTCCCGCGATTACTGAGTCGGTCCCCAGCAGCTCGTTTGGATTACATTTTGCTCCATACGTTACGGAAAAACTTGTCTGGAGGGCGGCGCCTCGCGAATTAATTGGCTTTCAGGCCGGCCGTGTACGCTTGCTTGGCGGAATCCTTCAGCCGCTTAATTTAGACTCCCTGCTATGCGAATTAAAAATAAGGCATCTTCTAGGGGACGCCCTGAACGAAAGATCCGTCCAATTATCTTGGTTTTGGAGAGGCGCACACGTAGAGTAATTTGTGTTTTGGACTCTACTGTTGAAACTGGAACGCACGAGTGCTACAGCAGTAGGCACATAGACGCTTCGTTACTATTGTTAACACATTGATTTACAAAAAAAAAGTTAGTAATGTTTTTAATTTGTTCTGAGACAAATATTAGCGAGGGTCCAGTTATTTGAAATGTACGTAGTTAATACATTTTGTATTTGTTACCAAATCCGTTCATGGCTACGTGATTCAAAATCGGAAAAGCAGATATTTCTGGATAGGCATCTTAACAATCGATCACAGTGCCTCAGTGCTATATTCTTACGATTCGAATCACGGCAAAGTACCGGTATAAATAAGGCCGTTCCTCTCGTAAACGTCGCTCTGGCGCACACAATGGCCCTCCTCACATGCGGCATTGCCTCTCTATTTGCATGCAGGGCAGAGCTTTCGCTTTGGCACGTTTCCACAACATTCCTGAACGTTTGTAATGCCTTCAACGTCCGAGGTTTTGTTTTGTTTTTAAGTGAAGCGACAATTTCGGCGTGATTGACATTCCTCGTTTTATTTCTGTGGGTTTCAATTTCAGCCAGGCTTATTGATATTTTTAGGGTTCCCAGCGCTATATAAAAATGGATACATTTTAATTTTCTGTTTGCGCGTCATAGATCATGACTGGGATACTGACTACTGTCATTGAATAAAGCTTAGAAATACCAATTCTGTATGACCGTGGACCGATGGCTCTGATTAAATTTAAAGAGCGCTGCTCATATTGCACACGTCACTACTCCCATCATCATTTGGTGAAGTAGAAAAACTAACCCATTTGTGGGCATTTATTTCCGTTTTATAGCATTCAAAATGTCTGACCGCTGTGGTGATTCGCATTCGACTTCCTTTTAATTTTGTATCAAGAACAGTGCTTCTCTGACTTACCACCGAATTGGAATATTGACCCATTGAGAAGATCCAGCAAGAAACCCAGTGGGTTATGTTTCTGAAGGCTTTCCTTTTTTTTTATTGTATTGGAATTCATGTATTGCGGACAATACACGAATTGTATTTAAAAATATGGTATTCTATTTTACAAACAAAGTCAGTTGTTTATTTGTAGTTATACTGTATATATGGACATGATAAAAATAAGCGTATTTTTGGAACAAGAGTTCCGTCGCAGTAGGATGTCGCACAAACCGCAAACTCACGACTCGTTGTTGGTTTAAACGCTTCCGAGATGGAAATATTGATCTATAAAATGAATCTCGTGGTACCCGAAAACTAAAATTAACAAACGCGAATTGAAGGCTGTAGTGCAAGGCGACGATACTAAATCCATCGCTGAGTTAGCAGCAGCTTTCAATGCTAAGATCAAAACAATATGGGTCCTTCTTCTTCTTATCAGCCCACAGACGTCCACTACTGGACATAGGCCTCCCCCAAGCCTCGCAACAAAGATGGGTCCATTTACGTAAAATTGCTAAAGTAAAAGACCATGATATGTGGAAGCCGCACGAAGTGCCTGATGGCTCGATTGCAACGCATTAAATTTTGAGGGAGCGCACGTCACTTGCGATTGACAATAGATTCTTTTTGATAATCGGACCCTGGATAGGTGCTGCCTAAGCAACGCCCCAAATGAAATCTTACCCTTAAAAATTTCATGGTAACTGTTTGGCGGTCTAGTGTCTCCTAGATACGATGATGTGAATATCGTCACCCAATCCATGATAGGTCAGTTACAAAGGACTTCACAGTTGAAGGAGTAACATCGTATAATAACTCTCAAACTTCGCAAAATCCATAATTGTACGAATTTAGTGCTTGTACGCCCTGTGTTGTGGCCCACACTGGTCAATTTGACCATTCCGTATCACGAAGCGTTCACATGTTACAAGTCAGTTTGAAGGGTAGGTCGTCTGTTATAGAGTATCCACGGATCGCGCTGACCGCAATCGCACGCTGCGATGTGACGTTCCTGTGGGCCAGGGCGTGACACCATACGGGGTCCCATATAGTGACATGGATCGCACCACCCTCGAGTCAAGGCGGCGCACCACCGCGTCGGGCCCCGAATATAGATGGTACTAATTAGAGGAGCCAGACAGGTAAGAGGAAGGACACTACTATGCAGATGAGTCAAGTGAAGTAGTAAAATCTAAAGAGCTCGTTAAACACCTAACAAAAGGTAGATGCGCTAGTTTACTTATTTAATCCATTAAAACGCCGCTAGACCACTAGATGCACAGATACACAAAAACGGCCGGCCACAAAGATCTCAATTACTTTTGATTGCGTAAGCTTATCATAATATTATCCAGTAAATAAATACGAGTCTTCACTGCAACTATCAATATTGACGATGAAATACTTTTTTTCGTCTCTTATTAACCATACATTTCGGGTTCGATAGCATGAATTGAATTCTCAACTTTACTGTGTACACCGGCCCTAACGTAATGGAAAATAATATAATATGGTATCCGGCACCCGCTTAATAACAGACGAGCTCTTCTGCACAGCCACGCTAATTATAAGAGCGCAGTGGTTTCAGACATTCGCACATTTCGTTTGTTCGTTGAATGTACATCAGCGTATACATTTATTTTATTATACATTTTATTATAATTCACAAATCCCAATGCCCAAATAAATAAATGCCCAAATTGACTTTCTGCGTAAACGGTTTATTTATCGACAAAATTTGTTTTCAAATAAATTTGGAAATTAATGCAAACATAAATTATTAATTAATTACGGAATTAATTTACGAATTCATGTCCATATTTGTAATTTCGGAAGCATGAAAGCGCTTTTGCTTACTAGTACTACAATCATTTTACCATTACTCTTAGGTTAGGTTTTGGGTCAACACTGAGTACGTAACAACATAGTATTTCCAGTGTTCTGCAGTTGATAGCCTCTTCCCAACGACCTTACCGACTCATCCTGGTCATTACGCCTAAACTGCCGCGCGGCCGGTGAGTGAGGTACAATATCTTAATATTGGGTCATACACGATATATCTACACAAATCCACGATAACAAGTTTACTTTAGAGTCGTTCACAAGAAGCCGCCGTGGACCTTACAAAAACAAATATTGATGTTTCCGTACGTTCTGAGACATCAGTAATTCATGTACTTATAGAGCTCTCCTGATGTTATCTTACACAAAAAACTATTACTCAAAGGTATATTCTCCACATCTCGGAATATATGACAGATAAAAGCCTTCCTATGTGAATTACTTTCGCTTCAAACTACTCCGTAGAAACAATAAGTTCGTTGTGAAAACATTACGTGAATGTAATATATTTTATGGTATATATGAGTATGTGATTATAAACGACACGTGAGTAAAATACTTACATTCGATGTGAAATTTTTTCATGTTCAAAATCACAAGGGTCAGAAAGGTTTAAATCTGGTACAGCTGACCTACTCTGTAGATTGGTACATGGATGTTTTGGGGCAGACGCAGATGGGATGGTGGTACTTTAGCGTGCAATATGTCGTACAACAGGAACGACAAGAAACTGAAGATCTTCTACCGAACGGCACGTTACTCGATGGGCCAGCCGACGGTCCAAACGTCGATGTTTGAAACTTGTATAAGCGACGATGACTACTTGACTAAACGAAATTTTATATGAGCGTGGTCTTTAAATTCATATTGGTGCTATTCGACTTTGGCGGATTTTGTTTTAGTCTATGGTGGCCACCGTTAGTGTACCATCTGTAAAACTAAGGACTGGGGCTAGGAACAACTCGAGAAGGGTAAGCCAATAGACGAGAGGGTGCCACAGCTGAGTTATAACAACACGTTAGCAGTGGCTAGTCGTAGCTGGAATCGTGTGGATACATCCTCCTGATATAGTGATGTGGACCGTTAATTCTAATCTTGCAAAAAAAGCCTCGAGACCAAAGAATTATTAGACAGTCCGGCTATTCGTGACGTACCGGGGGAGCTTGGAGCCTTTTTGTGTTGTTTGTTTTGGTTATTTAACTTATTAATAATAATATAATATAATATAATAATAATTTTATGCTCTACTGGGACCGGGCTATCATGACGGATAGGTCTATTGTTGCCAATAAGCCAAATATTGTGATATTAGATCGGTCTGCGCGTCGAGCAGTGTTGGTTGATATTTCCATTCCTCATGACGAGAACCTCATGAAGGCAGAAAAGGACAAATAAATAAAACATTAAGACCTAGCCTACGAGACTACCGCTGTGTGACACGTTGATTCAACCATTGTTCCAATAGTTATGTCGGTACACGGTTTGATAGCGAAAAGTTTCGATCACCACCTTAAGAAACTTTAATTATCTAGCTGGGGCCTGGTACAGAAGACAGGTATCCTCGATACGGCGCGTATTGTGAGGAGGTTTCTCACTCTGGAGTCCTAACCACTAGTGGATTGTGTCGTAGACACGGCCATCAACAGTAATCTATTTTAATAATATTGTTTTAAAAAAATTGTATTTTTAATATTTTAATATATTGTATACGTCGGCACAACATCACTATTTAAACTAAAAATAATTAAAGTTAACTGTTTAATTAATGTTACGCATGTCAACAACTGTTTGAGACGGTATTCAAGAGAATTCATGACTTTCTATTATAAATACGAGTGACTATTGTCGCACAAAACCTCGCCCGGTGACGCTGATATTGTCTCTCAAGACCATCAGCTTAGGTAGTTAAAAAAAACGCACGAAACATTCTGACTCGAGCAGTCGAACGGAGCGGAGCTTTCTGTTGATATCGTTGTACACTTGAAATGTAATAAACGGAATTCATTGGAAAAGTGAGTATTGATTACTGTCACTATGAAAAACAATGATAATGATGACGTTAGTAACGCTGACTTCATTATTTTAAAAACGGCATGGAACCAGCCTCAGTCCGTCATATACTTAATAATATTTTAAATAAATATAGTATAATCTTAAACATTAAAAACTTAGATTGCGTCATTTGTATATAACAAAGTTAAATTTAAATGAATTACAGCAACAAGCTATACAGCTATAAATTTGTAATTTGAATGAAAAAAAACCTTAAGATTTAAAATAGCTGGTGTCACATCTACATTTTGATTGTAAAAAATTCGTAAGTTCATCACGTGCGCTGTATACATACTGTGAAATCTTAAATATTTGACGATCTGCATCTTATAGCTCTGTCATGTGAGAGCTCTACGTAAAGTTGATAGAGTCGTGAAGTTTTTGTGTGCCCGGCTATAAATATGAATTTCGAATACACAAATACAATATGGTAATAAGCTTCATTATCATCTTAGGGGGAAAATAAAGATATTTGTTCGTAAAATTTGTGACGATATAGATTATATTATGTTGTGTTGCATAAAATGATTTATCATCGTAAAAACTTACCATCCTCACATTAAACCAAAATAATGGCCATTGATCCAGACATTAGAGCAATTATTCTATAATCTATATATTAATGCGTGAAGGAAAAACTTTGTATCCCTTTTTACGAAAATTGCGCGGACGGAGGAGTATGAAATTTTTCACACTTATATTGGCTCTGCCCCTGGCATTGCTGAAGTCCATGGGCGACGGTAACCACTCACCATCAGGTGGGCCGTATGCCCGTCTGCCTACAAGGGCAATAAAAAAAAAAAAAAAAAAAAAAAAAAATTATATTATACAGAATATAGAAAAGGAGTGCAGAATGTTAATATTTTTTTAAATTATGCCTAAAAATACATTAAATCAATAAAAAACACATTACACACACTACCATGTATTTGACGCAGACACGCATGCATACTATTTATTTATTGTCAAACTTTTGTTCTTGACGTCTGTGGTCAAATTGAGAATAGATTAAATATTGTTTGTCTTTATTAATATTTTTCTATAGTGTAGTCTTGGCGAAATTTATGATCATAGAAGTATAATAGTCTTTGAAAATAGAATCATAATAGTGTACAAACTTATAATTTCAATTAATTATAGTCGAAATTCGGCTACCGGGCGACCACTAGTAATCAAAAATACATTTATGGTTTATTATTTCTGTCACCTTGAACATTTAACAGTTATTGCGGTGACGGACCAAGCAGCCGTTCGTTAACATTCAAACATGGCCGGAGTGCAGTCTGATTGATTGTATTATACCTTAAAAAATTATTGACGTTTACGTATATTTTCGCACTGAAAAAATTAGCAGCACCTTGAGGTCTTCTTCTTCCTTAAGGTTCATTCACGATCCCAACCAATTAAGCCAATCCACACTGATGCATACCGATATACACTTAAATAGTGAGTCACATCACCAGGGCCAGTTATCTGCCTAATGGCGATTTAGTGGCAATGTGGCAATGTACTAGTAATCTACTACTACATCTTTATAATAAAAAGCTCAAGGCTTGTGTTACGAAGCAAGTCTCGAGCGAAAAAAGTCTGATTTTGTAATAACTTATGTAGCCATTTCAAGTAATGGCTCGTAAGGTCCTTCACCCGTCGTAAAATCAAAAAAAACTGATGCTTTGTCGACTGCACCGTTTTCGGTAGTGAGGTAATTACCGGACCACACCCCTCTCCCGCACGGGAGGCACGGATGATACTGCAAGCTAATAAGCGCGACTAAAAAGGCGAAGCGAGCTTTATAACCATGACGGAGAGCATTCGACCCTCTAACAAAGCCCTTGAAAGTTTGAGAAGTTTTATCATTATTTTCTTTTGGAACTTTGAAACTCAATTGTGTGGGAAAATATACATTTATTTCTATTTCACTCTATCATATTTGATTAAATGTTATTTTGACTACTATCAGAATTGATATATTTATCTCTACTAGAACTGTGCTTACTCCATTTTGATATATAAAATGAGAATAAAATGAATGGATAATTTCATTGTTTATATTCTACGCACAAGACTTTCTGGTTTTCTTTTGGTTTGGTTAAATTACTAATTGTTTTGAAAAAGCGCCTATTTGTCCTTCGAGTAGAAATGGATGATTTAAGCTATGAATGCAAAGGGTACCACCAAATAATTACTCCATTATTTATGTACCACGAGTGAAACTCGACCATGCTTCACTAAATGTATCAATATGTTGCTGGTAAAGCGTATTGTAAGTTCGTATGGGTAGGGTCCAGCATGTGTTCCGACTTAAAGAGTAGGGATAGCCGTTAGCAATACAGTTGAAACGGCGACCTCATGTCTCAAGGTAGGTTGTTGTATTCACGTTCGTCGTGACGTCTATGATCCAGTTTTTGCTTGTCTGTTTATTCGAGAATCAGAATCACATACAAGTATTTAACCGATTCTCAAGAATATTAATATTCACGTGTGATATCTGTTGAAAATAAATGTCGTGTCATGAATTGAACATTTTGATCGATTCGGATATAACATACAAAGTACATTAGTACCAGTCGTTGTGTGAGTTCCGTCCGTGAGTTTGTCGCGGGCCGGGCGCGGAACGCTAAGCGCTTCTATAGTTCGGTTGTTATAACTTTTCCTAGTTATTGCAATTCTAATTTTGTTGCTGTGTGTGGCGAAAAGTTGAGACATGCTTCGTTGCCGAGTTCAAAATGGAGATGTATTTCGTAATGTGCATCTCTATTAGAGTAGAATATTATAACATATAATGTCACGAAATCTTAGTCAATATTGGGAAAGGTCTGAATGATAAATGCCAATCATATCTGTCTTTGATGATACAATGAAATTCCGTTGTTATTTGTTACGAGACTTTATTTTATATTTGTACAATAATTTGTTTAGAGATGTTTAGTTTTGTATTTTTGATAAATTAAACGAAGCATGTAAAGGAGCAAGAAAGTTGGTTAAATTGAATAAAGTAGGTAGTAAGGAAACGGGGATTATTCCCTCGTAAAACATTTAAGAGACAGATAATATTTAAATTACAGAGTAGTTAGCTTAATATATATTATAGACGACACGCAGATACGGCAAAGGCGTTAACAATATCTTATATTTTTATAAAAGATCAAAATTATATTCAAATATAAACCTTGCTGGTCTTCAAAACGTGACATAAAATCTTCTATAGAAGATTAAGTAAATAAAAAGTAGACAACAGCATAAAAACAAGCTCTGAATAGATTTGGCTAAACCGTAATTCCCCGCATACAACGAAACCGCAAAGAAAATGTAGTCTTCAAAGGAACGAGACAAACACACGGACTGACGACGAACACACGCGCGCACCACGGCTCCACCGCGACATTTTTACCTTAAAAAAAATTCAACATAATATTATGGAGTCATTAATGTTTCAACATTTGAACCTGTATAATTGTCATGGCTTTCAATAATAAAACTTTATAAATAATAAAACAACTGAGAAAAACATTATTGCTTATAATAGATATTATCAAACATAGCTAGAAACAAGAGATGGGTGCTTTTGAAGTCGTCGTGGCCTAAGGGATATCCCTTAGGCCACGACGACTAGATGCCCTGTGATATGTAATAAGATGCGACTGTACCGGTGGTTAAATCCCCCGGTGTTTCCCGAGCGCTATAATTTATCCTTCTTCAAACGAGGCTTGTGGAGAGTATTAAACGGTAGGCAGCGGCTTGGCTCTGCCCCTGGCATTGCTGAAGTCCATGGGCGACGGTAACCACTCACCATCATGTGGGACGTATGCTCGTCTGCCTACCAGGGCAATAAAAAAAATGGCGGGTACCAATATTTCTATTGAAATACATACTTGACACAAGCTCATGAAGGACTTTCATGGTGTGAACATCATGCCACCAGCCAGCCTATTTCTGACTGACTGACTTGACTTATTTAACTGGTGGTACTCGTGGGGAGTATTACACGGCAGTCGGGTACCAGACATCAACATTCTACCTTTTTTTAAAGCCTAATAATATGGTAATTAGAAAAATGTGATTCGAGATGAGTTTGCGAGTCCCGTGATATTTTAATTGTAATTGTAAAGTGGCGGGCCGCTCCGACCTAATTGCTCGGTGTAATTTTGCAGGTTTATAAGGGTTAATTTAATTTATCCGACAATACACGAGCCAGGGGATGATTGCGATGAAAATTTAATTATGTTCTTTTACCTCCGTCTTACGTTATACATCGTTATGTGAGTACCACACGGGGGCAGTGGGGCTCTGCTTGCTGTTCTAACTGGACTGCATATACTGACACTTCGTGTAAAATGGGCTACACCAGTCCCCGAAATCAATTTCTCTGAAATTATCCAATACTATCGCTGTTAATAAAATAAGGGGAAGTGTATTTTATTTAAGCTGTAGGAATCCTAACTGATAGGTTATGAAACCTACAAAAAAAGCCCCAGTTTCTTCATAATTTTAATACAAGCTTTACCTCCTCATCGGTGGTTATTGATTGCAATTACTGTAACACAGGGTCTGAGTTAAATTTTCGGTCGAAGTCATTACAGTTGCTTATGTTTCTTAAACTTGCTTAGACTCCGGTGAGTATACTTATTCTTCTCGTGTGTATCCAGCCTACATAGCACAGGAGAATCATTTAACGACTTTTGCTTTAGATATATAAGTTAGTTATATTTATTAACGTACAAAACTAATTACAAGCTAATTCACGACTAATCGTTTACCTGAGCGCGACAAAGCGTCGACGCGAATATTATCATCTTGGCGCGTGGGGGCGAAGTCCCTAATGTCTATCCGACACTGCGAATCGGAATGTACGAGTATGATTACTTCGAAGCTGCGACAGGACCGTGAGCTTTACTAAGCACAAACCATGCACAACATCGACAACGAGTTAGGAAGGGAACTGAGGATATTACCAGAAGTAAAAGTAGTAAATTATACCAGTAGCATTTAGTCGCATGGACTAATCTCGACGATATATTATAGATTTTCTACCTGGAAAACAAATTTAAATAATTAGAGCAGCACTTATTTGCGCAATACATAAAAATAGTTGAATTAAAACGAGCCATCAATAAATAATCAATCACCGTCGCCATACAATTTAAACTAAGCTTTACGTAATCCCACTAAAGCACAATTTCAAGTGTAGACCGTCCACGTGAGTCCTGACAAATTGCGAGGATGTCCAAAAACTCGTTAAACGAATCCACGGCTCAATGATTGATGGGCGGCTCAGGCGATTAAATTCTATGTGACTGTGTAAATGTGTTTCGATCGACAGTTCCATCACCTATAACGACATGTGCTAGCCTATACCAAACTACGTGTTCCCCCCGTTCGACCGCCTTTAGCAAGGGATACATTTGTATTTATCTAATTTAATACAATATAACTCGTCATATCACACACGAATCTTAGCCAGTACCTAAGATCTGGGTGGCGCAACATATTCTTGCGGGAACCTATATATAAACTGGACTGAGGACTTTCGGCTCTCGCACATAGGACAGGCAGGCAGAGACGCATATTGGCCAGAGTCAAAGAGCACAAAGCGGACGACAAGAGTGCTCAAGAAGGACAAGAGCGCACAAGTGTGCAGCTTGTCAACACGCTCTGACAGTGGCGTCAACAATTTTATAAGATTTGACAAAATCCAAATACTCGCTAAAGAAAACCAATTAACAAGAAAAAGAACACCCTGTATTTAATAGAGAAGATACTTGGCACTTATCTAATACCTGGGATTCTTATGACCTTATGAAGATAAAAACACAAGTCAAACAAACTGTCAGATTTCAAGACACTTTTAAATAGTTCTGTGTGAAATGTAATATATAAGACTATATAGAAATATTTTGAACAGAAAAATAGGCGGCAGTTAACACACTGTATGCAAATGTGGACTGATAGCAGCTTAGCCGTCCGTGACCACTGAAACTTTAAAGTATTCGAAAGCTCGTAAATAATAAATTACATTTACAATAAACAACATGAGATTTAAAATTAATAAAAAACGTAAAATTAATCTTAATTTATGTCTACGATTCGTGAAAATCAAAGAAAATACTACACACATTTTATGTGTATTATTTTTGCAATAAAACGACAATGCTAAGATCTTCTATCGGGCTGCTGACAATGCTCGGTAGACCAAATATCTGAATGTTATTGTTCGGATCTGATATTGAAAATGTCCTTAGCGCCATTCACGTTTTTGTCTAATATCTTATATTCTACGTTAGGTAAGTGATGATGTGAACATTATAATAAAATATGTTTTGGGATGGAGAGTTTATTTTAAAATTAGGAACAGTGAGACACATTCTCCCTTTGATTTCGTATGGGTTGAATTCTATCATACGAAGCTTCAGGTTTAGCCTTAGAAGTCTTAGTTCTATCAAGAAATACAACTAACTCAATATTTAAGAGCGGAAATATCGACTTTTTTTTTTTTATTGTTCAGGTGGTTGGACGAGCTCACAGCCCACCTGGTGTTAAGCGGTTACTGGAGCCCATAGACATCCACAACGCAAATGCGCCACCCACCTTGAGATATAAGTTCTAAGGTCTCAGTATAGTTGCAATGGCTGCCCCACCCTTCAAACCGAAACGCATCTCTGCTTCACGGCAGAAATAGGCAGGGCGGTGGTACCTACCCGCGCGGACTCACAAGACGTCCTACCACCATAATAAAGAAAATTAAATAGTTTAAAAAACAAATGACCTTTTCTAAAAATAATTACTTTCCAATTTTGTGGCACAAGTATGTTTATGTACATTTATCAACAAAATAATAACCATATTATTTAAGCTGAGAAATAAACAGATAAAAAGTAAGTTACTATAAATAATTCAGCAAGCAAGCAATGCTTAAACCTGAAATAAATTTACGAGAAGCAAATGAAAAACGTTGACATTCCCTGGTCTTGTAATTGGGAGCAGCTGAGCCCCCGGAGCCACTTTCCTAATCTTTTAACGACTCATAACAATCTCAGTAGATTTTTCTGTCCGTACATTTTAATTAGCTGGAGCGGTATCTCGGTTGCGTCTTCCATTGAATACGAGTACCGTGCCGAGCTGGGCGTCGATATATTCGGTGAATTTGCGACACAATATTAAGTCTTTCTCAACGAAATGCCCATTTCGTATACCTAAAGCTCAAGTTATTTTATACAAATATTTTTTATTTCTATCAAGCCTCTCGGCTATTGAATTTTTTTCTGCCAAGCATGACGCAATGGTGATGGTGATGATGGCGGAAACTTGTAGCTTAGAGACCGTCGGCTGTGCCGCGTGAAGTCGAGCGTTGTCGTGTAGGTGTGACGTTCGAGTAACTAAGGCTGGTTGAAGATTCATGAGTTTCTCTACAGTGTGTCCAGTTCCTCAAAATAAACATCAGCAACCATACCAGTCGGGTTCGTTAAGAAGCTGTGATGAATTATACCAACACTAGACCATCACACAGTGAGCATGAAGAAGTATGATATGATTTGGGCCATTGATTGTCTAGGTGTTGAACCAGGGTCTCTACCAATATGATGAGCGCTTACGATTATCAAATATAATCTATTTTTCAATACAAGTAACAATACGGTTCAAAATTTATTTGTTTTTGTATCTATTGAGCAACGGCAAAGACATATTGTATCGCGTGCGTCGCGCTGCCGATCGTTTAGTTCGCGCGGCACCCACTTATCAAGTTTTGTTGCAAATTGGGCGCAACTTGACCAAATGTGTTACTACCTTGAAAGCGGCTGCTAATAGATTGAGTATCGTCAGTTTCCACTATCGGCTTTAGTTTTTGGGCGACCGCAGGGTTAATTTTCGATATAAAAATCTTTTTTTTATTATTTTATCGCCTTTGTAGGCAGACGAGCATACGGCCCACCTGATGGTGAGTGGTTACCGTCGCCCATGGACTTCAGCAATGCCAAGGGCAGAGCCAAGCCGCTGCCTCCTTTTTTTTTACTCCATGTCGGAAGTGTTCAAACCAATACCGAGTCGTGCTATTCGTGTGTAGTGTGCATTCCGTACACATGTTCAATATTGTGAGTCGGTTGTGCGACGTTGCTGCCACGGCGGAACTTATATTCCGTAATTATTCGTATTATTATCGTCTCCATATAAAAGAAAAATATACAAATGCAGTGAAAGCAGACCACAACTCAACAAACAAATAACTGAAAAAATAGAGTTCTATATTTTTTAAATAAAATTAATTTAGGTAAGTTTTAGATAAATCATCGACGCCAGGTGTGTTCTAACCGCTTAGAGCTCCAATATTTTCCCCAATAGTTCATTAATTCCACTAGTTAATTCCACACGCAGCTTCACTCGTGTCTAATGTTTCATTTCAATTCATAAATTCAATACAATTTAATTTTTTTGTTATCTTTCTTTCTTTAATTTTTTTGATCTTTATATAGTTGTTCTACACACCGAATTCTAATGGTTTAATATAATATGTATAAAGTCGAATTATATAATAGATAATTATAAAACAAATATAAACCTACAAGCCTGACATTAATTCACAAATATTGAAGTTGCGTATTATCGAAATAAATAGTGAGTAGAGTGAGACCGTTTGTGTTCCTAATCTCAGCGCCGCCGATACCTTTCATCTGCTATCTATTGTCATATAATGAGAGTCGTCTCGAGCTGAGATTGGTAGCGAGGGCTCAAATTAAAATCGATCCCTTTTCAATTAGAATCAATATTGAAAGGTCAAAGACTTCTTTGTTCTCAAGTTTTGAATTGAATAAGTATACTTGATATTGACGTGAAGCTGTCGTAAATAATAGTATTTATGATATTATATATTAAAATTTTAAAGTTTAAGTCACGTGTAAACTGAAGACTTGAGATTTTTCTTCGTATCGACGGGGTAATGGCGCTTGCACCAGCTGAAATATTGGGAACTCAACTTCATAAAGTTTTGGGATTTATCAAATTTCGTAATTAGACATTGAATGGATGAAATATAATATTTGTTTGGTTAACGGGGCAATTAGACAGCACAGGGCACGTTCGTTATTAAAAAATTGATGTCCGAACTGGGCACCAAATCTGTTGATAAAAATAAAATCTTACTTTTCAGAAGATTATGCATCTCTTCAACTCTGAATCTAATCATTTGGAATTCAGAGCCTGACACCTGCACATTGTTGTTGTTAAATACAATCTCAAATCCCACTTCATCATGCCACCTCAATAATCACGCAGCAACAGATCCGTCAGGAGCTCGCTTGTGATCTTCTATAATGATGAAAATTGTAGTTCGTTTGTTAGCGTCAAACTCTTGAATTTCATTACCAATCTTCAAAGAATCACCCAACAGCAGACGGAGCCACGGGAATCCATTCGTCCGCGTAACAAAAGGAGAGGCAACAGGTGTCCTCCGTTCATTAGGAGGAGTGATGCCCTTTGTTTGTTGCCTCCTCCTTATAATTGGATAAAAAATGAATTAACTGTTTCCCCTAATACGACCCCTGACAGTCGAGTAATTTGTTTTAATGTCTTAATGGAGCTTTTTAAACGTCTCGGCGATATTAATGAGGGGTTTTTTCGGGGATTATACAAAATAAAAGTATTCGTTCTGTATTCCTCACAGCGTTTATAAGATTGATGTAAGTATTTTGTAATATTTACAGTGTTGTACAGATCTGAAAACGGTCCGTTAAGGTTGCGTCATCCCACCACAGGGGGAGGGCAGGAATCCTTGTCGAAATATTATGTACTAGGGTATTTGTATCGGTATTATCTTTATCGTACTAGAGTTTGACTTTGAGAATACAATTAATCGATCCTCCTTATAAGTATTAGAAGCAAAGTCTGTTCTGGCGGATTAATTCCTATTTGTGATGTGGTGACGCTACATAATATCATATGAGCAGAGCTACAAAATACAAGTTATAAACCTTGATTAAACTCCCCGTTCTAAATAATTTTGACACATCGTTAAGTTCAAGGTACCGTCGCGTCACCGGACAACCGAGCAGAGTATGTTTCGCACGTGACACGTCCGAGCACTCGCCTCACGTAAATTACACCTCGAGATATATTTTCTTTCTCGAATCATAAAACTGGAATTAAATGTTCACAGTGTTCTTCCAACCCCATAAGCTTTGTCTCCAGTCGCGGGCTCACAAGACGTCCTGCCACCATCCACCATCACCAGTGGTCGACATTGATAATTTCTCATCTCTTTCCCCTGTCATCGTTATGCAGCAGACGAGGACCCCGATCTCGTATATAGACACCGAAAGTGTCAATCATATTGTGTATCGATTATACCATCTAAAATGGAATTGCCTAACTGCTTTGCGACAGAACTAAGAGACATGGCTATGCTCACCCGTGTGAGCTCACAATACGCCTTATTACCAGTAAATACCGGTGGACCGGTGTGGTGTGGTCCGGTGTGGTGGACGATCATCACGACTCAACATGGACACGTTTAGAACCTAAATAAGTCTTAACACAACATTATAGCGTTACGTCGAAATAGTCTGAAGCTATTTAGAAACTCATAACAGAAAGACGGAACATTTTATAACATTTACAAGTAGTAAAGTAGTTGTAACATTATGTGCGCCGAGGGGCTCGTCGTTAGCTTTCGGCGTGAAGCGGCTGGAGTGCGTGCTTTGAACAATAAAGCTGTGTGAGGCCCTTCGTCAAATAGAAATAATCTACACGTTATTTGACACGCGAACGTTTTACGTGATGTTGTATAAAGTTTTACTCGTACTAGTGGCGGGGGTGCTCTCCGCCGTGAAGCATTCGCGCGTTCTGGTCTCAAGGGTAGGACGCCCGTCTTTTTTTTGTTTCTTTTTTATTGCTTAGATGGGTATTTATTTCTATTTATTTAAAATTGAATCCAAATTTCTATACGAAGCGGAGACCTGGACCCTTAAAGCGGCTGATCGCAAACGCGTGGATGCTTTTGAGATGTGGTGCTGAAGAAGAATGTTCCGGATACCTTCGACCTTAGACCTGTCTATCTTAGACCAACTGCAGATCAATACTAGACTGTCCACACTCTGGCTTCGCCGCGCACTCGTGTACTTCGATCATATTGCTCGGAAAACACTGGATAGCTTAGGGCGACTATTCGTGACAGGGAAGATCGAGGGAAAGAGACCGCGCGGGCGCAGTCTGACAAGGTGGTTCGACCAAATTCGCACCACACTAGAGATCCCATTCCACGACGCCCTTCATGCGGCCAATGATCGGAGGCGCTGGCGGGACATTACAAGGAGCAAAATCCTGTCGACATATAATGGTCACGACTCTCAGCAGTGAGGAAACGACGCGAGGAGGAGGAGAGGGTGAACGAGCTTACGGCCCACCTGATGTTAAGTGCTTACCAGAGCCCATTGACATCAACAATATGAATGCCGCCACCTACTTCGAGACACTAGTTCTAAGTCTAAGTTTTTACAGTACAATGGGCGCAATTGACACCGAAACACATTACTGCTTTACGGCAGAAATAGGCAGGGTGGTGGTACCCACCCGCGCGGACTCACAAGAGGTCCTACCACCAGTGACAAGAGGTCCTACCACCAGTAGTAATTACCTTTTCTTTTTTTTTATTGCTTTGATGGGTGGACGAGCTCACAGCCCACCTGGCGTTAAGTGGTTACTGGAGCCCATAGAAATCTACAACGTAGACGTGCCACCCACCTTGAAATACAAGTTCTAAAGTCTCAGTATAGTTACAACGGCTGCCCCGCCTTTCAAACCGAAACGCATTACTGCTTCACGGCCGAAATAGGCAGGGCGGTGGTACCTACCCGCGGACTCACAAGTGGTCCTACCACCAGTAAAGTACCTTATCACCAGAAATTACGTAAATCATTATTTTTGCGGGTTTGATTTTTATTACACGATATTATTTGTACCTTTACCCTGAAAGTCAATCTTGAACATTTTTTAAGTACATATTTCATTACAAAAGCCGCCTGCGGGATTCGAACACCGGCACAGTCGCATACTATGTAGATACGCGTGCACCAGGCGTCTTATCCTTTAGGCCACGACGACTTTCAACACCCATGTCTGACGGTAGGTGGTGGCATTCATTTTGATAAGCTACTTAGCACTAGATGAGAGTCAACTACTGCGGCACTGTTTTAGACGTTTTTTCCGACCCTACTGTACGGTCCAAGTTTATACTTCAATTTGGTTAAGAATTGAAACATGGTAGTCGATTATAATATTGTAAATTATTACTGATGCTGAAGCTAATTCTGAAACCTCATAGCTACCAACGACCTGTCGTTTTCAACCTCGATATATTATTATAATATTTGTTCGTCGCGCTTTGTGAGATCGTACAGCCGTATTTACCCTACTGACGCTACAAGCTTATGGCCCAGATTGCATGGTAACATTCACTCAACGACCGTAACCACGTTTATGTGTCTACAACAACAAGTTATAAGACGGTTTTGTACTAAACGTCGGCATGATACTAAAGCCTTGTATAGCTTTATAATTGCAGTAAATAAACACATTTAGAAGTAGCATTGACACTTGTACACACATCCGGGGTCGTGACCGCTACGTCATATTAAAGTTGTATGGAAACGTGTTAACTTCGGGGGCACTTGTTCAACTCTGAAAAGGTCATGAGTTTTATATTTTCACGTTAACAGGATAAGATTTCCGTTATTCTAATGTGAAATTTCTAACTCATATATCAAAGTGGGCGATGGCGGTACGTTAATACATTTTACCTTCAGAATATAATTGCAATCTTCTAGTGTCTTAACTTCTATTGCTCCGTTTTGTTAATACTAAACATACATTGTATAATATATTATTTACTAAAATTTTGTCTTCGTCTGTGCACGTTCAGAACATTATAAGTGTTTAATAAATAGTGTGTTTGATTTATTTCTGAGTTTAATCTGCCCACTAATATGGTAGGTACTAATATAATACTACTATAGAATATTTCCGCGTCCGAATAAATTTGAACCAATAAAAGAGCGTGGGTTATATAAAAAACAAGCGTTTAAAATGCCTCTGATTTTTTAGAGGCTTCAAATAGGAAAATAAGTAATTTATAACATCATTACGTTGTAATAAGATTTTCAAACCATAATTGATATCAGTTCCGAGTACTCTTGGTTGTCGTAGAACCTATCTGACCCAGGCATGGCATCAGGTACAGCCGATGTTGAAGTTCATTTACAGTGGAACGCCTTCTTTCTCATAATTTATTTGTAAGGACTTTAGTTACTAAATTATTCCTAGAATTAGGTTGATTAAATGCTGATGTGAATAATTACATGTTCCAAAAATTCACTAACCTTAATAACACTAACATTACCTACACATCGTTCGTTTATTTAAGTCCGAGTCAGATATAATTGAAAATTATCATATATGTCGGTGCAACCCTGCTATTTAGCTATTTACCTAAGATTAGTCAAAGTGTTTTTTAAGTTTAGTAAATTTTTTGTTTTTTTTATTGCTTAGATGGGTGGACGAGCTCACAGCCCACCTGGTGTTAAGTGGTTACTGGAGTCCATAGACATCTACGACGTAAATGCGCCACCCACCTTGAGATATAAGTTTTAAGGGCTCAGTATAGTTACGACGGCTGCCCAACCCTTCAAACCGAAACGCATTATTGTTTCACGGCGCGGACCTACCCGTGGTGGTGGTACCTACCCGTGCGGACTCACAAGAGGTCCTACTACCAGTAAAACTATTTTATCAATGTTAACATTGTTGGTTAACGGTTATAAATCCAACGTGAGTTAACAACTGTTTAAGACCGTATTCAAGAGAATTTATGACTAAGCTACCCCCACTCTTCTACTATCAACGCGAGTGACTATTGTCGCACAAAACATTCCGGCTCGAGCAGTCGAACAGAGCGGAGCTCTCTGTTGTTATCGCTGTACAGTTAAAATGTAATAAATGAAATTCATTAAAAAAGTGAGGCTACATTACCGTCACTATGGAAGGCAATAATAAAAATGAAGAGAATGGCGTCAGTAACGTTGACGTCATCATTTTAAAAACACCAAGGAACCAGCTGGGTTCCGTTGCTAAGCACTGATCTCCTACACACTTGTGGGAGCGTGATGTTTCTAAAGTTATCTGTGTGTGTCTTGGATCGGCTGCTGCATTTACCGTCGTCTCTAGACTGTATCCTCAAAATTTACATGTAGGAGTAATGTTTAATTCAAAACATTGTATACTCATAGATGTACTCGTATGTAGGCCGGGGGTTAGAGACGATTGCGCCAAATGCACTGGCATTTTACGATAAGCATTACCTAACTAAGTTATTACTTAGCGAAGAGAACCACCTGCACCGGGCCTTAAGTGTACCGGCATTATTTACACCGATGAGTGTCGATTATTTATGTTTATGAAATGATGCTTGTTCGAGAGTAGTGTGAGATGCTTCAGTAGTTCTCTTGGCAACGCGAATTATTTATTATGAGACCATCAAAATGGCTTTTACCGATATTGTTTTGACCGCAGTGAGTATGAGTACTAGAATATAATAATATGATATATTCCAATTTATAAATCGCTCTGTAAATTTGGTGTTTTTAAAATATTTTTACGGCTTTCTCCGTTATCAACCAAACGGAAAATTACATGTTTGACATTCTAGTTAAGACATTAAATTGTTTTTTAAACGAAGCGCGTAATTACAAAAAGTACATTGATAAAAGTAATGAGTAAGTAACTTAGGGTCTGCGTTGTTTTGTTCAGTTTATTTCAGGTTTGTTCGTGTTGGTGTGAAGCACGTCGTGCGACCCCAGTGCACTGGAACCTTCACAATAACTTCATTGTTCGACTCAATAATGTCATTTAATAATTCAGACCACTTTAATATATTCTAATAAACCTTGAATATGTAATTCCTCGATCACAGCCTAGTCTCATCGTTGATTCTATTTGAGTTTTAATGTGAGATTTTTTTATACTTAGACAGGTGAACGTGCTCGCGGCCCACCTGCTGTTAAATGGTTACCGGATCTCACTGACATTCACAACGTAAACGGGACCACGTAAATGAGATATTAGTTATAAAACTTAGTTTTATTTGTTATAATTTATGGTAATTTTATAATCTTAATTCTCAATGTTAGCTATAGTGTCATTTATTAGACGTATATATAAGATACCTGTGATGTGATGACCTCTCTTGCTTTTTCTACGCTACATCGCTAACGTGCTAATTTTGTTATTAAAGTTATTTAGATTAATAAACCTGCTTAATATTACTACTGGCTTAATATATTAATATTTCACCACGTCAACACTATTGTACAACGGCCCCACCACTCTAACCAAACGCGTTATCTACTTCACGACAGATATAACCTACCCATGCGGATACCACGAGTAAACAATTTTTGCGGGTTTGATTTTTATAACCCGAAGTGGAAACATTCGTGGACATGTGTAACTATAACATTGGAAAAAATGCTATATGTTTGTGGGTAAGTCACAACGTTCGATGAAAGCACCGTGCGCCTTATCCTTTAGGCCACGACCGCTTCAAGATAGTACACGATTGTAAATGCTATATTAAATAAATTAACTTCCACTAGATCGGGTAATTGAAATGAATCCAAAAAATATATAAATTGCTCAACTTAGTATGTTATCAAACTAATTATCGTTAAAAATATTGTTGGTCGTCTCAAAAACTCTTTACTTTTACATCTGGCACTAATTGTCCAAATTAATATTATTTTTATCATACAAACGTGACAGTCTATACTAATCTTCACGAATCCTTTGTCACTTTCATGACGTGACGTCGGTGAAGCTGTTCACAAACTCTCAACACACGGCTATTCAGAAAAAGTAGTCTCAGAATATATCTACAGAGTTGTGGATCTCAACTTGAGAATGAAGTACAATTCAAAATATAACAAAGTCTTAAACACACGCAGCCTTTGTTGAATGTTGTTTATTATATTAGGACCCGTCACGGGTCACAGGGAGACCTGTGTGTAAGTCTTTGTTAGTTTAGGTCACGATGGAACTATCTCGTGTTATGAATGTTATTTTACGTACAAGCGTGGACGGTAAGACTGCACGATTTTTATAGTTCTAAAGTACACTAAGCTGTGACGTGATGAGTAAATATTCTTACAAGTTATTTAAAATCTCTTTGGATTAATTTATTTTCTTTTTGAAACATTTAAGGTCGATACATTTATTGTAGGTTCCAAACTAGGATATTTATCTAGGTCTACGACGAAGTGATCCAAAGAATTAGATGATCATAAGCGGCTATCTGGAAAATATTACTTTTCTAAATAGCAATGTTATAAATACCTAAGACTCCCTCCTTCTTTCCTATTACGTAATTTGTGCATACTCTTGTATTCATACTTTTACCTACGCTTAAGAATGAAAGTAAAGAAACCAACAATTTAAGCTCGAACGAAAATTTTCTCAAAGATTCTCTCAATTGTGAGTCGTCTAAGAGACTTGATGCATCGCAGTAAAAGAAAACTTTACAAACAGAAGCGAGGGAACAACTTTACTTCCTATTTGGAGAACAAATGGCGTCGTTGGAGTGTTTCTCGCGGAAACATTCGCGAGTATAACGCTAACATTGTTTAGCCTATAAACTTATACAATGTTCTGCCGTGAATTATTTTTGGCTCTTTTGGGATGCTCCTGAAAATTTTATCTTTTAAATAAATAAAATAATTCAGATATATTATACGAGTACATGTCAGTGCAAAATTTTGATAGATTCCGGAATTTGACAGTTTTGTGGCGCGCACTCGATACTATATACACATAGTACTATAAATAAATACATACGAATACTGATTAGCTGCCTACGACCGACTTTTGTTGACATGTTAAATTAATCTTAGGACAACTAAAATTACATCTCGAGTGGACTTTTGGCGGGAACTCCAAAAAGAGCGCGCGTACAATTTGAAAATTTTTTCATTTTTATTTCAATTTTGTTATTTTTTCATAAAAATACTGTGTAAATAGTTGAATTTATTAGTGGTGACCCTTAGAAATGGAGGGTAACGAGGGGGGCGGGGATAACCCGCCCACCTCAAATAAACGTCCTCGCGTTGAGGATCGTGGTGGTGACCCCAAGGTGGACTTTGGCGTTGGCGGAGGCGGTGAGCGTAATGACTCTTACTTGCCTTTTTTTAAACCAAACTATAAAAGACTTTATCCAGAGAACTCTGCTAATACTGAGTTTAAAGTATTTGTCGAAGCAACTAATAAGGACAGACTGGGCAACAAGAGCCCTATTTACTTAAACCACGTTTTTGCAACGGAAATTAAAGGTGTGACGGCAATTCAAAGAGTGAATGCCAATAAAATAGCAGTTATTTTTAAACAATATAACACAGCAAATAACTTTATTAAGAATTCGTCTTTCTTAGAAAAATATGACATGAGAGCTTTCATTCCTGCTGCGCAGATTGAAAAGACTGGAATAATAAGATTCGTTCCAGCTAACATTTCTAATAAAGAGTTGTACAGTAGGCTATCGTCAATATATGAAATTATTGCTATCAGAAGATTTACAAAGAAAGTAGGACACGAGCATGTTCCTTTACAAACTGTAAGCATTACTTTCTTATCTAATATTCTACCAGACAATGTTCAATACGACTTATTCTCTTATAGAGTTTTTGAATATATACCACCATTGCAACAATGTTTCAAATGTTTCAAGTTTAACCACTCAGCTAAAATATGTAACAGTAAACAAAAATGTTCTATTTGTGGAGGTGAGCACTTATATAAGGAATGTGACAAGCCCACTGAAATTTGTTGTACAAATTGCAGCGGACCTCATCTTGCCATTTCAAAAGTATGTCCAATTAAAATGAAGAAAATTATGGAAAAGAAATCTAAAATTACTTATGCAAGTGCTACCTCAACCAAGCAAGTAAATAACAATGACTTTCCTCCACTTCCAACATCAAAAACACCTATATATAATACTGTAAATAAATCTGTATATAACTCTGTAAATAAGCCTCTATATAATTCTGTAAATAAGCCTGTAAATACACATGTAGATAATGTAAATAAACAACAAGATTTATTGCCTTTAGAAAATATTAAAAATCAAATTGTCTCCAACAATGATGTACTTATGGCCCTTGTACAGACATTGGTGGAGCTAGGCAATAAGGGTGATAATTCACCTACTACAGTGAAAACAATTAAGGATATCTTAATTAAAAATCTAAAATAATGGATCTAGGTCCTTCACAGTCTAAGATACGTATTGCTCAGTATAATATTCAAAGTGCCAATAGTAAAAAACCCTTGCTCATTCAATTCTTGAAACAACAAAACATTGATATATGTCTACTTAATGAAACCTGGTTCAAAGATAACAAATTTAAAATACCAGGTTACAATATTTATAACAGAAATTCAAACAATAGTCATAATGGTGTGGCAATATTAATTAAACCATACCTCAAATACAATATTATTAACACTACATTCTATGAGGACATTCAAACTGCTGCTCTGTCTTTATCAACAGTAAGTGGTAGTTTGACTGTTCTTTGTGTTTATTGTCCACCTACTAGTCGTCATATCAGACTAAATAGATTACAGAGTATAATTTATAATCTTCCAAAACCAATATTTGTAAGTGGTGACTTTAATGCTCATCATATAGCTTTTGGTTGTTTATCTAGTAAGAGTCGAGGTCACAGCTTATTTAATATTATTGACGACTTAGATTTATGCATTTTGAATGATGGCAGATTTACAACTGTCAACTATCCTAGACGAAATCCTTCTGCTATTGATGTTAGCTTCGTCAGTGCGAGTCTTGCATCTATGTGTGAGTGGTCTGTCCATCATGATGCCATGGGAAGTTATCATTACCCTACAATAACAGAAATATCCTTAATTATTGATAAATATCACATTGGTTCGCCAGTAGACAGATTTTTATATAAAAAGGCAGATTGGACTAAATACAACACTCTTTCCAGAACAGTTTTCAATAATTTTATCCTAAATTCAAATGACCCTATATTAACTTATAGTGCTTTCTGTTCTTGTTTGGATATGTTAAAAACTATGACAATTCCTAAACTTACAAAATCAAATAGTTTCAAAAGCCGTTTGCCAACACCCTGGTGGAATGATATTTGTGAACAAAGTGTCATTGCATCTTATAATGCTCTCAAATTATATAGAAATGTACCATCCATAGAGAATTATATTAACTATAAAAGAAAGGATGCACAGAAAAAAAGAACAATAGCAGAGCAGAAAAAAATTGGTTGGAATAATCTAACTAATACTTTCAGTAGAACAACACCCATTAGTAAGATTTGGAATTTACTTAAAATGTTTAAAGGTGTTAAAACTGGCAATACTCGTCGAACTCGACAAAGAGTTCGCCGTGCAACCTAACCCATGAATCAGCTCGCTGAGTTTCTCGCCGGATCTTCTCAGCGGGTCGCGATTCCGATCCGGTAGTAGATTCATTCGCGAAGCAGCTACTCTTGAGCTGTTAGGTCTCCTTCGGAGGCGCTCGGGTAGCTGTTAGCAAATCCCACCTCTCCTGGCTGAGCCTTTGCTCGCCCACCTGTCCTGGTGAAACTGGAAAGGCCTCCGGGCCACCAGTAATCTTTCAATCATAAAAAAAAAAAAAAAAAAAAACTGGCAATAAGTCATATAGAGATGAATTCATTCCCTCATTTTTGGATAACTTAACAGACAATAGTAATTTAATTCAGACCAGTAACTTGAATATTTATTTTAATTTAAACAATGACAATCAAAATTCAAAATTTTTGGTTGAACCCTTTACATGGTCAGAATTTACAATAAGTTTACAATCTAGACGTAATACAACACCAGGTATGGATGACTACCCTTACCTATTGATTAAAAATCTGGATGAATCAGCTCAAAAATTATTTCTAGATATCCTCAATTTACTTTGGCTTAACAACTATATTCCACAGGCATGGAAAACACAGTGTGTTATTCCGATACTCAAACCAGACAAGGCACCAGAACTTGCTAGCTCATATAGACCAATTTATTTATCTTCATGTCTTGGCAAAATTTTTGAAACAATGTTAAAAGTTCGTCTTGACTGGTATGTTGAAGCTAATCACATCATTCCTGATGTCCAATATGGCTTTAGGCGAGGGCGAAGCTGTGCTGATAGTTTCATCTCTTTAATATCTGATCTGAAACATGGGAAGGAAAAAAATTTACATACTGTTTGTATATTCCTTGATGTTCAAGGTGCCTTTGACAGTATAGATCCTGGTATACTTGTGAAAGTTATGTCAGGGCTAGGAATACCCGGACAACTCTGCAAATGGATATATAACTTCTTGAATGAAAGGACAGTATATGTAAAATACAATAATATGCTATATGGTCCAAAATCTGCCTCGAAAGGCACAATGCAAGGTGCTACTTTATCTCCGTTATTGTATAATATATACACTAGTCAAATCTGCAACTTTATAGATAATGTAAATAATAATGTAAATATTCTACAATTTGCTGATGACATCGTTTTGTATAGTAGTAACTATAATTTACAAGTAGCAATAGACAGTATTAATGTAGCTTTATCCCAATTGTTCTATTATTACAATGATATTCTACATTTAAAAATTAATCCATCCAAGAGCAATGTAATGATATTCAGCAAGGATACACCAATCTATAATGTCATTTATAATGGTGAAATTATAAATAAGGTTACCAGCAAAAAATTTTTGGGAATAATAATAGATCAGAAATTAAATTTTGAATCACATATTAATCATATTTCAAAAAATGCTTTAAGAGGTCTTAATGTTATGAAATGTCTTGCTGGAGTATCATGGGGTGCAGACCCCAAAATACTGTCTTTAATATACAAATCGATAATCAGAAGTCATTTTGATTATAGCTCTCTTGCTTATTTGAATAGCCCACATGCAAATAAACTTGATATATTACAGAACAGAGCTTTGAGAATAATATCTGGTGCAATGTGCTCAACTCCCATAAGGGCCATGGAAGTTGAGACAAAAGTTATGCCATTAATCTTGAGAAGACTCTTACTTGCACACAGATACTGTCTCAAATTGTTATCTTCTAATAATATGCAAATAGTTAAAAAAATTGCACCATACCTAGACATCACCCCTCCTTCATTATTAACTGGAATAACCCTTCTTAACAAATATACACCACCGTTGTCCATAATATATCTGGAAATAGATAATAAGTATAAAAAGATCAGTAAACAGTCCCTTTGGCCATGTTACTCTAATAGTTATCACTCCATTTCATATCCAATAAATATAATCCCGAGTACAATTAATAGCAATTCTGATATGATTCAGTTCTTGTCACAAAACTATACATATTACACTATATATACTGATGGCAGCAAAGGGAATAACTATGTGCATGCAGCATTTTATGATTCAAAGGCTAGGTTTTCTCAAAGCTTTGTTTTGAATGAATCTTGTTCCATTTTTACTGCAGAGGCTTATGCTGTTTATCAAGCCTTACTGCGAATTACTGTGGTTAATAGCTGTACAAACTTTTTAATAATAACTGATTCTTTAAGCCTGCTAGAGAGTTTAAGTAATATATCTGTAAATTATAAAACTAATTACGTCTTGTATATTATAAAAGAGCTTTTGTATAAATATCATCATAAGAATGTAAATATAGCATTTATGTGGGTTCCTTCACATAGAGGCATAACGGGCAACGAAAAAGCTGACAAAGCTGCACGTGAGGCTATAAACAGTATTGACGTTACAGACTCATTACTCGTACCTTTCACTGACTATTTTCTAAATATTAAAGAAAATATTTACACTCTGTGGACGGAATTGTGGAAGAAAGATCAGGAAAACAAGGGAAAGTGGTATGGAAGTATACAAGATAACCTGCCTGTTAAACCATGGTATGACAAATTGAAAACTAGTGAAAGTCGAGATTTCATCACAACAATAAACAGATTGAGATTTGGCCATAATATTGCGCCGTCACACCTAGCAAGACTTGGCATTGTTTCAAATAGCCAATGTATACACTGTCAAGCAGAAGAAGGGACGATCCATCACATTATTTTCGATTGCCAAAGTTTCATAATTCAAAGACTTGTGCTGGCTAGTGAACTTAGTGATACCAATGCATTTAAGTGTGTCTCTTCCTCTCGCCCGCCGCCACTTAACTTTTTACTAAAAGATCCAACATCCTATAAACCAATTTATAATTACATAAAAAATACAATTCAAACAATTTAAATGACAAAATTTAGTGAAGTGAAGTGTAGTGACCCCAAAGCAATGAACATTTTCCAAATAAGATATGACCTAAAGGTCTCTGTCACCAGGTCATAAAATTAAAAAAAAAAAAAAAAAACATCTCGAGTCTACAACAATACCACCTCGCATGGGAAGGTACCGCTGATCTCTGGTTCTGGTTCAGCCAGGTATTCCCGGAAACTAGTGAGACCGCCTGGGGCAGCCATTCTGTGTACGTCGGGTGAGAGAGTGCAAGAGGAGTTGTTTAGTGGGTAGGGTCCTAAAAACATCCTTGGGCCCGCGGTCTGCTCCCAACATTTACAGACCGGTAAGTCTCACATACTCCACGCGCCCTCTGAACGCGGCAACCTCTTTTGAAATTCGGTGCCTAGCCCAAAAAAAACCTACAGCCGATCTGCCAGTCTATCTAAACAACATATTTACAGGATTATGTTATTTCTATACTTTGTAAAAAAATTGGCAGCCCACATAGAACCAAATTTGGTGATTCTAACAGTTAACAAACGCACAGAAATGAAAATGAAAAAAATGAAAAAATATTTATTGCTTCAACTTATAAATTAACAGAGAATCAGAAAAGCACAACTAATTCGAGTGACGAAGGAATCATAACCCGAGAATGTCGTGGTGACTCGTCCATGTCTTCTGACAAATATCTAGACAGAGTACTATTTCCTGTAATCATTTGACATTTATTTCAATTAATTATTAGTAGTATCAAATCTGATCCAAAGAAAATTGAAACATGGAACTAAAAGACCATTTTGTAAATAAAATATAAACAAGCAAACTCCTCTATTACGTACGCGAAGCATATTATTACGGACTGTAAAAACGTAGTTTATGTTGAGAGAGCTAATAACCTACTTTGTTATTGCAGATCCAGAATTAGGGTTCAAATTGAAAAACTAATTATGATTTACATAATACAATTTCAGCTCGGAAAGTAGGTAATAGAGGAAAAGTTGTGTTTTCCAATATTTGTTTTGTTTTAAGTAATCGCGTCTCAAAATGATTATTTGATAAGTCATGATAAAATGGATATGGCCGCGTTTGTCCTTATTTATTGCATTCATTTGAACATGAATAGTGAAATTGGATTCCACTACTATTCCGCCTGTTCTTGACGTGGTAATAATGCGAACCAGCTTGAGGAGAGGGGCAGCAAGATCACTACTTCCCTACTATAAAACCGAGTCTTCGTTCTCATACCTCAAGACGGATTGCAGTGTGGGTCCCGTGGAGCTCAACTGTCGCGCCACACAGTTCGATTTGTTGTCAATTAATTATTATAAGCGTACAGAACCAATAAAACGGAAACGTTCCGAGTTCACATGTTCAGTTAGTGCGCTCCATAAATTCATATTTACGACACCTAACGCATGCGGTCAGCGGGGACGATGCATCTATTCCGATACTATCTCTATTAAAAATATTGGACACTTTGTTTTCACGGAAAACACACGATCGGTTCTATTTGCATTTTTATTTGTAAGCCAATGATGTATCGCGCATGTCCTTTTTTAGGCTAGGTCAGTTGTTTGTGGGAATTTTCGACGTGTTCTTTTGTATAGAATATTTTTGTCCAATTTTTGTTCATGGATTCATTCAACAAAGTTTTCAACGATTTTTCTTTAAGTGTGTTATTTTTTATTTCTTCTCTCTCTTTCTTTAATCTCTTTTAGATGGTCGAACATGATCGCAGCTTCACGTTGTAAAATCCTTAAGATTAATTTGTAGTGTTTGTTAAATTATTATTATTTATTATTAATACTTTATTTCAGTTATCTTTTTTTTTTAAAACCATAATATTTTGTTAGTAACATAACTATCATTATATACATTTTATACCATTAGGTTTTTTTTTTTCTCCTTCCAAGTGCCTACTGCAAAGGCTATTGATCAGCAGTCCCTCGATCTTGCTCGATATGATTC
This sequence comes from Bombyx mori, assembly GCF_030269925.1. Lineage (NCBI taxonomy): Eukaryota > Metazoa > Arthropoda > Insecta > Lepidoptera > Bombycidae > Bombyx > Bombyx mori. Next base: position 15,692,834 of record NC_085124.1, on the reverse strand, counting down.
TCAAGAGAATAAATGCTGAATAATATTTTTTAAATTATTTTAGTTTTAACGTAGCTAATTTATGGGTCGGTCCATCAATCAAGGTTGGCATACGTTGTAGTATGTAATATGTTTTAATGATGATATTCTCATCTGAGACGAATACCTTGTTCATTATTTAATTGTTCCTCCCCGCGTCGTTCTCCTTATTACTGAGGGTCGTGACTCCCCCGCTGCATCAATCTCTCTTGTACGATTGTCCTCTATCTGCTGCGATCCGGGGCCTCGTCGAGGGTATCGTGAGCTTGGTGTCCAGACAAGACCGAATTTGGTCCGATCATCTCGTAGGACTGCGTCCTCTGGGACGTTTGCCCTTTATCTTGCCCGTCACCATCAGCTGGTTAAGATTGTGACCCTTGTTTCGAGCAATGTGTCCAAATTTCCTCCAGCACCACATTTCGAACTGAATATGGAGAAAACCAGCGAATTCACTAAGTGAACGCGCGCTCCGGTATGAAGCACGGTGGCCGGAACATTGACGTCCAAAAAAAAATGTTGGTCCCTCGTGTCGTGCGGTATCCGAATCACCCCCATGTATGTTCCGCGATAGATAGTTTTCGAGTTATGAATTTTTTTCTAATATTTCGAAAACATTCGACCTGGACAGTTTAAAAAAAAAATTTAGAAGACTTTTTCGAGACTTTTTCTTGCAACTAATTTTCTACGAGTTGTTCTTTTATGTATAAAATAATCAGCTCCGTAACTTTTTTGGAAGTTGTAAAAATTTTGGTGTAAAGAGAAAAAATTACGGTCGGTGAATAAGACTTACGTTTTCAACTTTAAGTTAAAAATCTAAACAGGTGATTAAATAGTTTATAAGTGAAAAAATACGCTAGATTCTCAGCTTGCATAATCAGTAAAAAAAAGTAGTGCTTAACGGTCTACTTTGGCTAAAATTGGCCTTCAAAGAGAGCGAGGTGGAAAATTCTTAAAAAAAATCGTCTGAGAAATATTTTTTTTTTTGTCAATTTTATCATTCTTAAGGTTAATTAACGATAGAGAATGCTAGAAATTAATCAAAATATATCGAGGTTGTTTAAAAAAAGTTTCAAGTAAAAAGTGGTTCAAACACAGATGATAATGTGATTTTTAAAATTTACAAGAGGTTTTCAAAGTTACCACCTCCAGCAGCAATACACGTTCTATACCTGCATAAGAAATTGTCTTTTAATCAGCTATATTGTTTTTTTTTATCCTACCTATGCTGAGAGCCTTGAGAGGCTATATCAGCTTCTCCTTGACGTGTAGGTGAGCTCACGGGGCTCAAGCCGGGTGTGTTACTAACGCTGACTTTGAATGTTGGGCTCCCTACACCAGTTGCGGGGGCGTTAATGATGAGAATCTTTGTGGGGGTGAGAAATAATAATGTTAATTTTAAATGCCCAGCGAAGCGGACGGGTACAGCTAGTAAATAAATAAAACTTATCCATTTTACTGTACAGAACGACGGCATGCTATTCTGTAGCAGTTACAATAATTATTATAAAACATACCTTAGGTGAATCAGATGCGTTTTATAATCAAGCCGTTAACAATGGACACCGATGAGCCGCGGGCCCAGCCACCCGCTGTTCATGAAACAATAATAGTTGCTAATTGGAACTTTTACTTACTATTTGTTCAGCTTAAGCTTGCGGTTTTCGTGGCAAAGTGTTTAGGTTGGTTCACGTAACGATTGAGCGCTCGTACCGCGCCGCCGGGTACGCCGTATGCGAGTTTATAAGACTTTAACAACGGAACATCCTTACTACAAGTACGCGCAGTTGCGAGCTATTCATATCAATAACAATTTTCTATTGCACTTCCTGAACGAATCAGGTGACGAGCCACTTGTTGTTAACTGATTATGGGAGGACATAGCCATCACAATGTGAACGCAACACCGACCGCGGCCCCCGAGCGGTCAGTGTTACTTATTATTGTAAGCGACGGCCTTACTGTAGATAGTTACTTAGTCCCACTTAGTCCCACATGGATCTATTGTCTTTTCTCTCTTGTCGTATCACTCTTGTCAGAGCGGTCGTGGTCGTCATTCAGTATCATCGCTCTGGGCAGATGTTACGTGCCTTACGAGTAATCGTATTGTAACTACTTTAGATTATTACATATATTTGTCCTTCTCACAATACAAGCAACATAGTCAATCTGCAGTGAAGTCCGGTTTGCGCGGGCCCCTTTATGGCTTCCATTAGAACATTCAGCTTCTTGCGACACATGCCGAGTGCCTCCCGGGTGTAATGGTGCTCAAATCTTCCGAAGATGAAAAGTCATATTAATGGATATAATGTATGCGGCTTGATAGAAAACCTATTTAAACAACTTTAAACAGAAAATTGTCTACAGTACGGTTATTTTATACACGATAGAAAACTAACCAGTGACTTCAAACGCTTGTCCAGTAATTGTTCCCTTTTCTGTTCGCATTACTTTACTAATCGTTTTTTCTTCTAAGTACTCAGACAGTAGTCTAAAGGTTTTGGTGAATAGATATTACGGCTTTGGTAATCTGAGTTGTCCCGCGTTGAATTTCCTAAGTGTAGTAAATTATAAGAAAATATCTTAACGCAAATCTTAACGTAACCAGAGGATATGTTGCTACGATATAAACTATGAGACTTCAGTGCAATCACATTGAGACAATCAAAACCTATTTTTGTATGTGAAACTAATTCCTAGCTAAATGCTGTCTATCAACCAAAATTACTATTTGACGCTGATAATAGTTTGTCCGGCTACTAATCAGAGGATGCGAACTTGCGACCCAGGTTACGCTTGGCTGCCCGTACTGTACTTACATAATTCTAAATATACCGTATACATTATTTCCTTTACTAGTCCATAGTAGTATTCTCTTCATCGTTAATATCTCCTTCCAAATTATTCGTGCACCTTGCCTCTAATTTTCCCTAATTATACTAATGGTAAGACGTATTATCAGTATTTATGGGAGGTTTTATAGTCCTAGGAAATTTAAAAGATAATAAAAAAATAAAAACAATGTTTTGTTTAAAAGTTTTATTTCTTGGAATTGGGACCTTTTAAGATAAATTAATCAAAGAAATACAATTTTTAAAATTGGTTTTAAAAGTATTTCAATATTAAGATAATGATAGGGTCGTTGAATGGTGATTTGTGAATGTAATTACTTAATACGTGCGGATATTAAAATATTTGTACATGATATTTGGTTAAATTATAGTATCAGGTCAGTACGTTTGATAAACCACGATAACCGTAGCGCGTCTACGACTCGTGTAGGCTATCTACAATGTCTACGAACAAGTTGTAGACATTCACCGTAGAGAGTTTCTCAATTTTAAATGTTGTATAATAGAGTAAAATAGAAGTAAAAATTGCCAAATAATTAATTTAAATAAGCCACATTAATCAGTATAAAGTCAATCAAGATTTAAATCCAATCAGAGTGTACTTAGTAGGCTGGTGAAGTTTAATGTGTTTGCTTCATGAATACAGAGAGAATCCCGTACATTAGTTCCTTGTAATTGCTGAGAGTTAATAGGAAACAAGTCAATTCTGAGCGTTTCTCAAGATAGTATTTCCAACTACGCAACCATACCAAAAAAACCACCTGCTCCAATCGGATATCGAACGTGGACCCCGTGACACAAAAATTACACTAATTTTTTTTATACAATAGTTATACCGTTTTAGAAACCTGTCGTATTAATATATAACCACCGTATTAATATATAAATAATATATCTTGATTTCCGTCTTATCTTTTACGCTGTGAGTAATTATTTGTATGACACGCCACATCTGTAGGTATTATTTATCAATAACTTAATTTATTTACACATATATGACTGGCTCTCACCTTGACGCACGAAGTTAACACCTCAATCGGTTTAAAATAATAACATTCTAAAGTGAGAACGCACCGGCAGCCTATTCCCGGTAAAGCCAATGTCGGTAATATACATAGTTAGTAGTCAATATAGGTAGGCACAATACAATTGAGATGTCGACCTTACCACTTGATGTGGATTGTGGTTATCACGTGGTTATTATATCTCTCAGCTTCAGTAATTACTTAATATCTGGTGACCGTAAGCTCTTTCGCTCATCTAGAGCAATAAAAAGCCCCTCGTTTTTGCGGTTTTGCCTAAAAGATAGATAACTTTGGGTTATCTAGAGACTGGGCTATTTCTCTTAAACACAATGTTCCAACTGAAATGATTCGTTCTGGTTTTAGAGATGATTTTAAACAATGGAGATGCACATCTGAGTACTTCGATAAGTCAAAGCGTTAGATACGTCAACAAAAGATAATATTTAATTAAAACGATTTCTCTATTCTATTTGATTTAATGAAGTATTGGCAGAGAAGCACAGAAGCAGTCATAAAGAGCATAGAACACCATAATTATAATACTAATGACATCTTAATGTCATGTCTAAAATTCTGTGGTCGTCTATACAAATTTTTCCGGATAAATTTCGAATTACTATTTACGTAGTACCATATTTCGTTACAATACAAAAAATCTGAAAATAGAAAAGCTTATAATGACGCACATGTGTATATATATGTATTTATTAAGTTGAAATTAGCTTCACGTGTATAGCCGCCGTACGCAAACACAAGCCCAAAGGGATTAAGGAAGTACACCTTCCATTTGTCACTCAAGAAAGGGCTTCAAAGAGCCATTGTTCAAGACACCAAAATCATTGTATAATAACTGGTAACTACTTCCTACCCTCGGAAATAGAGGGAATTAAGTAGCCCGGCATTGTTTCATTGTTCGTGACACAGATTATTCTTAGCTGAGAATTATTTGAATGCGTGCCCACTGGACGTTGTAAATGAAATCATTTAATTCGTTAAGTATTTAGTAACGAAACCTCACTAACTTCAATTCTCCTGTGAGTCGTTCAGTTAAAAAAAGATGTGTGGTGTCGTGGGACACCGGATAGGAACGAATTTCCTTATTATAAAAATATTAATTTGAAGTTTTATTAGAGTTATAAAGAAAATAAAACTGGAGACTTCGCAACAACCCACGGTCATTCGGTAACGTGCGAACTTATTGTGGTACACTTCATTCACGGTTGTTTGCGTAAAGCCGAATTTACATTACGAAATTAGTGGCGTGAAATTAATTTCGTGACATTAGTTTTACCAACAGTTTCACGTGTAATTTAATACTTTCGTAATGCATGCATTAATTTCATGCATGCAAATTAGTTTCGTGCCCTGCGCGATTTTTTGGTGAAATTAGTGTCATGCAACTAATTTCATAGTGTAGACGCGACGTGAAACTAATGTCGCGAAAGGGCCTGCGCTGTGCGGACGTGTATATTGTTAGTTCGGACGCGCTTCAAGCGTTGAAAATGGCAAACCAACGATGGAGTACAGAAAAAAATATAGATCTTATTAATTAATATCAATGACAAGGGTCCCGAAACACCTACAGTAAAAAATCAAAATTATCTTCACTCATTCGAAAATAGTTTTTATAACTCTCAGGATCTTCATCTGCTAATTCAGAGACTAACTTCAATGCACCTAAATGCCTTCTTGTTGACCATCCTCGAATCTACCAACTTTTTTTTTCTTGATAGTCTTTTTTTAAGTTTATAGGTATATAAGCATATCTTTAGCTACATTGAATATAGCAAATTATAGCTTTGATGCTGAAGGCGCCATGGTTACTGCGATACTGTGGATTTCGCGACGCTAATTTTTTAACGAAATTACTTTCGCATATATCGAAACTACTTTCGTGAAACTGAGCTCAACATGCATGACACTAATTTCGTAATGTAAACTAGGCATTAGAGTTAGTGTATTGCACAAACGAACGCTCTAAGATCGTGGTCAATGAATGATAAAAAATATGTTATTTTTTTTGTACGTTATTACAAAATTAAGTCGTAAACTATGTGTATTACTAATAAAAATCTTACGTTACGGACGTTTTTTCCTGGTTAGGGTACCCCACCGCATCGTCCCATAAGGAACTTCGTTCCAAAAGTCGTGCTTTTAGTACTGGAGCTATCACTCTTATCTATCATTAGAGTACTTTGTATAAATAATTAGCTTTTGTATCACATATCACGTGTATTCATCGTAAATTAATTGGTTAAGGAGGGCGGAGGGAGAGGAAGCGACAGGCAATACGCTTGGGTACATAGGAATGTAGCAATGTTACCATATTTTAATAAAAGATACGATATGCCGTTATATCATTTACAACATTTTGACCCAGTCGTCTCGATATACTGTAAGGGTTAGTCTTTAGTATTATTTGTGCGTTTAGAAGAAGGAGTGTGTGAGCCCGCTCTGTCCTTCGTCTTTGTCCACTCGGAGATTAGTTTTATGTTTCACTGTTTACATTGTATACCTCTATTGTTTTCGATGAGAATTACTACAAAATCCTTTCTATATCTGTGTTAGATTATTTAAGTGTCTGGGTAACAGCTTAAGTGAAAGATGTTATAGATTAATAGTTACAAATTTTATTAATTACGTAGGTACATAGAAATTCTCAGCGATAACAGAAGTCCTTGAATTGCTCGCTAAAGAAATAGACAGGACTGTGGTACGAACACATGCTTAAGATTGTATAGCAGCTATCTAAAAGCAGTAGAAGCGGCGCGAGTAACTCGGAGCACCATAGTTCTATTTATAATTAAGTCTTTTATATATAATTAAAACCACTTTTATTGAAGTTTGAAGGCTGGGGCAGCCGTTGTAACTATATTTGAGACCTTAGAACTTGTATCTCAAGGTGGGTGGCGCATTTACGTCATAGATGTCTATGGGCTCCAGTAGCCACTTAACACCAGGTGAGCTGTGAGCTCATCCACCCACCTAAACAATAAAAAAAAACCTGTTTATGAATTAATCTGACGTTTTTACTAAATACCATTACATTATTATTAATAAATCGCGGACGAATGTAGTGTCCGAAACGTCGCCATGTCGTCAATAATATACATATTATAATAACAATAAAAAATGCGAGATTAAACCGTAAAGTAGTTTTTATTGTGTCTACGAGTCGCCGAAGTCGAAGGCCGAAGAAAATACTATAATCGTTTATATTCCCAGTTATTAAACAAGCACGCCCACGCCGGAAACTATCTTATTTGCATGAACGTATTAGATACAGTTCTCCCCGAGCACGCGTTATACAATGCGCCTTAATGGGATGATTGAGTTCCCGGCGACCACCGCGGCACCGGTCCGGCACCGGCCCGGCTCCGGCCCGGCCACGGTCGCCCACTTCGAGCGAAATGCACGATGTTATTAAAACATGTACTTCCGCGTTATTTCACAGGTTTGCGGCTGGAATTAATATTTTATGACTCGAATATTGGTAATTATTTTTATGCGAGAGAGTTCATTTGTCTGTTTGATGTTATTATTTATCAAGTTTGAACAATATTTAATGTATATTTTGAATGAAAAACATAAAATTGTGGGATTGAGTGACGCACTGCGTGCCCCGCAGGTTTGAGTTTGAAACAGTATTATGTTTTTTGTTTTTACTGTTTTATACGATGTCTAAGCTCTACACCTGGTATTATTATCGTCCACGTGCAGCGGCGACCTCTTACTATCTAACGGACCGCGAGCTCGTCTGTTTTCGAGTTATGAAAAACTTTTTTTATTGGCTTCACACCTATGTATTATGTTTATTTCGATGATAGCAATCTTCAGTTGATTTTTATACTGGTCCTAAATGATGTAGTATCGTGCAACTTGGTAATTAAAAATAGTTCTTACGATAATATCAATAATACCATATTATTGAATTGGTGTGTTGATAAAATTGAAGCTACGTTTTTATCTGAATTCACCCGTCCGTAACGCGAGTGGTTTTTTTTTTTTTTTTTTTTTTTTTTATGATTGAAAGTTTACTGGTGGCCCGAAGGCCTTTCCAGTTTCACCAGGACAGGTGGGCGAGCAAAGGCTCAGCCAAGAGGGGTGGGATTTGCTAACAACTGCCCGAGCGCCTCCGAAGGAGACCTAACAACTCAAGAGCAATTGTTTCGCGAATGAATCTACTACCGGATCGGAATCGCGACCCGCTGAGAAGATCCGGCGAGAAACTCAGCGGGCTGATGCATGGGTTAGGTTGCACGTCGACCTCTTTGTCGAGTTCGACGAGTACGGTTACCGGGGTCCCTAAGCCTGCCCCTAGTATTAGAGCTGAAGGCATCTAATGCAAAGGTTATTGGATCTGATGGATCCGTAAGGACGTGTCTAGGGCGTCGACGGTGACTGGCTCCTGCATGATCAGGATTCGGGGAGTAGTCAGCGGCGGCAACTATAAGGCGATTATCATGACGCATAGCCTTATCGAAGTATCGTTCCGACGCTGACTTCATGTATTTCCGAATTGATTCGAGGCCCAGGTCGTCGTGTAGGTCAACGTTCCTCACGAACCACGGAGCCCCGACAGCTAACCTGCAAAAGCGGGATTGTAGGGATTGGAGGGTGTCTATGTGTGTGCGGGCCGCGTGAGCGAACACCACACTCGCGTAAGTCATGACGGGCCTTATGCAAGTTTTGTAAAGTGTCACCTTGTTCCGAAGGGACATTTTACTCCGCTTACAGATCATGGGGTAGAGTCTACCGAGAATAAACGCGGCACGGTCACGGACTGATTTTATATGCGGGCGGAATGTCATCGATGCATCCAGGGTAACGCCCAGGTACTTGACCTTCCTGGCCCAGGGTATGGGTTGTCTAAAGAGAGTAATCGGGGGTGTGAGATTCCTCCTCCTAATCCGGGAGGAAATCCGTGTGGAGCTTCCCCTCTGAAATAGCACCGCAGTACTTTTCGCTGGGTTGATGTCTATGCGCCATTTTCGGAACCACTGTCCTAGGGCTAGGGCTGCGCTCTGAAGCTTCTTCGCGATTAGGGACTTATTTCTACTAGAATAGTAAACAGTCGTGTCGTCGGCGAATAAAGCTAAATGGGTCGGCGGCGACCGGGGAATATCGTTGACGAATAAGCTAAATAGGAGGGGTGAGAGGACAGAGCCTTGCGGGACTCCAGCTGTGAGAGGTCGTGGGGAGGAGCGGGTTCCCTCGACTCGATATCGAAAAGAGCGGTTCGACAAGAAGTCCCGTATGATGAGCACGAGACTATCCGGCACGCCCATGTTGAATAGTTTGAAAATCAAACCGTTGTGCCAGACTTTGTCGAACGCTTTTGCGACGTCGAAGAAGAGAGCTCCCGTGTATAACGGTTTTGGTCGATTAAGCCCCACAAGAATGTGCTCCGTGAGGCGGTGCACCTGTTGAACGCATGAGTGATTTGTACGGAATCCGAATTGTTCATCGATGAGAATGCCCTTGGATGAGACGAAATCTCTGAGGCGCTTGTAGAGCAGACGCTCATACAGCTTGCCTAGAGACATGAGGAGGCTAATCGGGCGGTAACTCGTCGGATGATTTTTTGGTTTACCGGGTTTATGTATGCCGATAACGTCCGCTTCTTTCCACACCGCGGGAAAGATACAGTTCGCCATAGCGGCATTGAAAATAGATGCCAACATCACGATGAGTTGGACGGGTAGAAGTTTAATAACGCGGTTAGATATACCGTCGGAACCGGGAGCCTTGCGAGGACGTAGGTCTTTGATCAAGTCTTTAACTTCCATCGGGGTGACGGGTGGTAACGCATCCGAGGGTGGCAAGGAGGCTCTGCGTTCTACCTCACTGTCTACTAATTCTACATGAACAGGGTCCACGGATTGAGTGCTGGGCGTGCACTGGGTTTGCAATGTATCGGCCAGCAGCTCTGCTTTTTCGTCATCATCAAAGGCCGCGAGTCGGCCTGAGGGGCCTACGAGGGGGGGCATAGTCACTACCGTATCCGATTTGAGAGTACGAGCTAAGCGGTAGTAAGACCTTTGGGAGGGCGCGAGTCCTTCTAAGAAATCAGACCATCTGGCATCTCGGACTTCGGCGATGCGAGACTTTACGTCGCGTTGTAGGGCACGCATTCGAATACGATTTTCCGCGGTAGGATACCTGTCGTAGGCGCGTATCGAGGCGTTCTTAGCTCTAAGGAGTTCCCTAATATCGTCGGACAATTTGAAGCGGTGAAGGAAGTCCTCCGCTACAACTTGTTTCGATGACCTATCTAATGTCGAGGTGATGTGTGATGTTAAGATGTCTATGGCTTCAGCGGTATCCTGAGGAGACGGGGTAGAGTCCGGGTTAAACGGGAGCGATGGTGGATCAGATTCAGCCAGGCTGATGCCCAGCGTGTGCCAATCCACCACAGTCCTCGTGACGGGAACGGAATCGGGAGCGCGACCGAGCTTCATAACGACGGGACGGTGGTCTGAATCTAACTCTGAAACTACTTCGATCGAGTGTAAGCGCAGAGTTACGTTTTTTAATAACGCTATGTCGAGTATATCCGGGCGATGCGCGATATTTAGCGGGTAGTGAGTCGGGGTTAACGGAGCGACGATATCGAAGGCGAGATCATCGACTAACGCGTCAAGCCGCCTGCCATTCGGGGTTGTGGTGTGTGAGTTCCACCTGATGTGTTTACAATTTAGATCGCCCGCCAGAATGACAGAGCTCCCCATACCGAGCAGCGCCTCGATATCACTGCTTAGAACGATCTTATCCGGTGGAAGATAAACAGACGCGATAACGATCGGCGCGTGTCCCGTCAGTGAGATTCGGCACACTGATGCTTCGATATTAGCGAGCGCGGGAGGATCGAGCGGGACGCAATGCAGGGCTCTTCTATAGTAAATGACGGTACCACCACCACGGGCAGAGAGCCTGTCGTTCCTGACCATGTTATAGTTCGCGATTTTAGGGTCACGGCGCGCGGGCTTAAGTAGGGTCTCCTGCACTAAAAAGATATCAATTTGATGGTCACGCAAAAAGTCAGAAACCTGATCACGTTGATTTGCGAGACCGTAAGCGTTAAAAAATCCTATCGTCACGGATAGGGGCTTTATTCTACTTATATACGCCATTGATTACCGGCGGAGTGAGGGGAGGACGTACGTATTTAATGACGCGTATACGTCGGCGTATTCCTGCACAACGGCGATAAAGTGTTGTGCAGTGGAGGCAGCGCGAATGGCGTCGCCCAAAGCGTTAACGCGCTCAAAGTTGATCGACTGAAAGAAGTCGATCGCTAAAGCGAGATTTTCGGACGCGGTCGGAGGGCAAGTCGCGGGAGAGGGACGAGTCGCGGGGGCAGGACGAATCGCGGAGGAGGGAGTTGTAGCCGTGTTCGTGTACGGCAGCGGTTTCGCCCAGGCCGAGACACTGGGCACCGCCGCCGGAACGAACGCTGGCTTAGCCTGTGACGCAGAGGGTGCCGAGGCTTTGATGTCTGGGCCGGAAGCTCGGAGGCGGTTTTGGCGGGCGACGCGGCGATTTATTTTCGGGGCTCGGGGGCATCCGCGGTAATTTGCGGGGTGACCCTGTGTTCGACACAGGACGCAGCTAGGCGGTTCCGTCGCGGTTTTTTGATCGCGAGTGCATAGGGCCGTGGCGTGATCGCCTAAACATTTGACGCATCGGGGGCGCGCGTGACAGTTACGGGAAGAGTGCCCATACAATTGACAGTTATGGCACTGGCTAGGAGTGCCTTTTTTATGGGGGGCTTCGACAGCGATACCAGAGAGCCTACAGACGGTCTGTGTATTAAAGATTTTCTTACCCTCGGGGGTAGGCTGGAGAGCGACTAGAACCATATTATATGGCTCCCTACCGCGACCGGTGTGCATACGGTGCACAGAATTCACTGGTAGGCCTTGTTCTAACAGGTCGGCTTTTACGAGCTCTACATCTAACTCTTTAGGGATTCCGCGTATTACAACGCGGAGTTCGCGCTCCTCCTGAAGCGTATAAGTGTGGAAGCTTATACGCTCCTTACGGAGGTAAGAGGTGAGGGCCCTATGGTCATCAGATGAATGCAACTTTATTTGGATGCCGTTCGCGAGGTTACGGGCATTCGTGAAATTGATATTTTTGGCCTTAAGGGCCAGGGAAACTCGATCCCAAGCTGCCTTCTCTTGAAGGATTACCGGAGGAGGGGACTGGGTTTTATTTTGTGCCACCGGACGCGGCGACGGACTGGTACGGGCTGGAGGCGCAACGGGAGTCTGGGGGCGGGGGCGCGACGCGTTCGCGGCTTTGCTAATTTTAGCGGCCGCGGGAGCTCGAGACTCCGCGGCACGCTTCTTACCCTTTTGTACCAGGGTAAATCCATCCGTCGATGAGGCGGGGGCGAGGTCGACCTCCATCTCCGAGTCAGAGTCGGAGGACGAGGAGGCGGGCGCCGGTGACCTACGAGCAGGTGTTTTGGAGGGCGCGACGGAGGCCGCGGATGATCGCACAGCTGGAACGGTGGCCACGGCGGACGACGCAGCAGTTTTACTCGCCAGTATAGGCGACGCGGGAACGGCAGGCACGACGGAGGCTGCGGTGCTCGGTGCAGAAGCTTTGCACGTAGGTACAGGCGACGCAGGAGCAGCGAGCTCGGCGGAGTCCACGAGAGGGCTCGCGGTGTGATCGGCCTTGAAGGCCAGAAACTCTGAGGCGAGCTGTGGGTGGCGAAGTCGGAGGAATTCCGCGAATACAGCGTCCATGATCGCTGAGTACCCAGGTGGGGCGGCCCCGGGTCTTGAAAACACTCGCCTTGCGGCGAGGCCCCAACTTCTCGGACCTGAGCGGTTCTATTGAACACAGGTGGCGATGCGGCACGATTACTACAGGACAAAGAAAAAACACAACAAAACGGAAATAACAAAAAGAAACAGAACAATTAAACACTTCCAGGAAAACAGTTTGACGGCAGATGTACCACGAACACAGAAACAACAAAAGGAAACAAAACAAATAAAAACTTCCAGGAAGAGCACTTAGTCGGCAGATGTACCACGAACACAGGCCGCGCGAACAATGGCCGGGCTAACAAAAGCCGGGCGAACAAAGACCGGGCGATCGAGTGGTCGATGAGCACGTCCGCACGTGACGGGTGCCTCTATCGGAATGAACGCGAGTGGTGTGAGCGAGCCTGTCAACGACATGTCAGTGCGGATGGCCGAAATTAGAAACTTACAAAATGACATAAAAGATATGGAATTAAAGGGATACTCGAGATTCAAAACCTTCGAAGTTCAAAGTTTCAGCAAACATTCTGAATCCCTTATAAACCGGTATAACATATGAATGTTCAAGTTCATACCCAGCCCGAGTCATAACTAAGTTTGTTCTGAACATCACATACTCATAAACTATACGGAGATTTAGTACTTGTTCAACGAAAATTTCCTTGTAAATTTTAACGAAGATTGTCGTAACAAAGTGAACTTTATGATTTAGGATCAAAGTTTATATTGGAATGGTTGTTCGGTGCGATCGGCGCAACGTTGCAGTTAGTGCGCCCAATTTGCTTGATCATGGACTAGACGAGCCGTGTTCGAGAGAAGTTCTTGTGGATTCCTTTCGGTCTCCTTCAAAATAGGGTAGGACTTAATAAGATTTCCTTTCAATATTTAGGTATACGTGGTGCTTAATTTTATTTTATTTTTATTTTATTAAGCTTTAGTATTAGAACAAATTTAGTTATACGCGTTCGTGGTTTAGTAATGGCCGTCACTGAACTCAAACCCGCCAAAATCGTTAACAAAAATCGCTTGTTTATTTAGAAACAAAAATAAACTTTATCTTACAAAATGTTAGTATCAAATTTTATTGTATCCAATCGTCACGTCACATCATCGCATTATGTCACAGAATATAAATATGTAGAAAATAATAATAAATAAATAAAAATACTATATTATTTTATGGCAGTGGTTTAAATTGAAGTCGTCGTGGCCTAACGGATAAGACGTCCGGTGCATTCGTGTTGAAGCGATGCACCGGTGTTCGAGTCCCGCAGGCGGGTACCAATTTTTCTAATGAAATACGTACTCAACAAATGTTCACGATTGACTTCCACGGTGAAGGAATAACATCGTGTAATAAAAATGAAACCCGCAAAATTATAATTTGCGTAATTACTAGTGGTAGGACCTCTTGTGAGTCCGCACGGGTAGGTACCACCGCCCCGCCTATTTCTGCCGTGAAGCAGTAATGCGTTTCGGTTTGAAGGGTGGGGCAGCCGTTGTGACTATACTGAGAGCTTAGAACTATATCTCAAGGTGTGTGGCGCATTTACGTTGTAGATGTCTATGGGCTCCAGTAACCACTTAACATCAGGTGGGCTGTAAGCTCGTCCACACAGCTAAGCAATAAAAAAAAATAAAAAAAAATTGAATAAAATTGTACATCAAAAATTGTATGTATAATACAATGATAATCCCATTTTAAGAACCAACTCTACTCGCCCATCGAATCTGACCCGCGCAATTACATTCATTACTTTAACCCTCACTTCACCTTGAACGCTTGAACGCTTGCTTGCAGCAAAACTAGGAACATTGGAGCAAGTTGCTGGTATCAACATAAATAAAAACAATACTCAAATTAGTTCGACTATTTAAAATAAAACACATAGTTTTTTTTATAAACGTAAGCCTTCACAGGTCCTTTTAAATCGTCATGACTTGTCAATGTACACGAACGCACAGACAGAAATATTGTATTGTATGAGATTTATTTCACTCAAAATGTCCTTTATTATTAATTTCCTCCGTTCATTATTAACTACAACTACCGTTGGTTAAAAAACGTTATTTTGGTACCTTAAATAGCTCCTTAACGTTATTCAATTCAAAATATTTTCACCTACTACGTAAATGAAGTCGCGGGCAAAATCTAGTCTATACTAATATATAAATTTACAGTGGTATTTATGGATGTTCCGTTATAACTACTGAACCATGCATCCGATTGACTTGAAACTTGGTATCCATGTAGAAAATACATGTATTTAATGGATAGGCTAATATTTATATGAGTATTGGACTCCCTAATAATAATGACAATAAATAATAACGTTAATTTTAATTCCCCAGGGAAGCGGGCGAATACGGCTAGTAAGTTAATAATATGACACAAGGGGGGGGGTAGGTTATCGACAGCGCGCAGTCAGCGGCAGATCGCACCGCAGACCGCGCGACCGCAACACTGTTAGTGGGGGCTGCGGCCGCCCCGCGCATATTCAAAACACAACGAGCCTTTTACCAAGCACAATGCTGTGTGAGTCCGACTACACCGCCCTCTTCTCCGCAGCCATACTGCCTTGAGGTAACTCATTACAAAGGACGGAACTCATATAAAGAGTTTCTAAATAATTCGTGGCTTTTGGAACGAAGTTCCTTATGGGACAATGCGGAGGGGTACCCTAACCGGGAAAAAACGTCCGTAACGTAAGATTTTTATTAGTAATGCACACAGTGTACAACTTAACTTTGTAATAACGTACAAATTAGTAATGCACACAGTGTACGACTTAACTTTGTAATAACGTACAAAAAATAACATATTTTTAATCATTCATTGACCACGATCTCAGAGCGTTCGTTTTCGCAATACACTAACTCTTATGCAAACAACCGTGAATGAAGTGTACCACAATAAGTTCGCACGTCACCGAATGACCGTGGGTTGTTGCGAAACCTCCAGATTTATTTTCTTTATACCTCGAATAGAACTTAAAATGAATATTTTTATAATAAGGAACTTCGTTCCTATCCGGTGTCCCACGACACCACACATCTTTTTTTCAACTATAAATGAACAGTTAGACCCACATCCCATTGAGATACTGGCTATCTTTAAGACCGGACTATATGACTTCATGGCGCAAGAAGACAGAGTGGTGGCATAAAAATAAACTTCCACTATTCCACTACCAATCCAATTCATTCGGGCTTAGAATACACCCAACCCACAAACTCGTACAAACCAATTATTATAATGACAAATTTATCTTATTTTTTGCTATCTACAGACTCCAATAACCACTTAACACCAGGTGGGCGATAAGTTTATCTATCCATTTGAAGAAATAATAAAAACCTGATGAAAAGTGATCACTTCTATCCGTAAATCGAATCGAATGTAACGTCTCAATTAAATAATTAAATATTACCTTAATCTATGCGTGTATATTACACCTACATATATGCATACATGTAAGTAGTTGTATTTTAAGAGCTACGATTTTTTTTTTTCTAATTTGGGAAACCGGACTAACCCTTTTTGTTTGTTGTTTTTATTGCAGTGTCGGGTGAACGCACTCTTACATTAGGGTTGACGTTGCTGTACTGTTAATTTTTCTGTTTATAAAACCAACGTAACACGCAGCGAACAGACACAATCCCGAACAAATTCAGTAAATCACTTGATCTCCTCAATAAATATGAAAAATAGGCCGACGTAACTCATAAAACGCGTAATACAATATAAAATATTTTCACTTAATTTTTTTCATTAAAACTGCCTTATCCATCGGGCTGCGTTTTATGGGGGCCATAAAGTAGATCATAAATTATGCTTCGAATGGAATGGCTGTTACCTTTCATCTTTGAAATTTCGTATTCAGGACGATCGGGGCGCTACCTCACTTTAATACTTTTAATGAGTCGAAAAAGGGGGTTGAAGGGGTGATTTTACTATTATATTACAACATTCAGATGCTGTGTCCGAGATTCAATACGCGGAGATGTGTTTTACTAAATACAGTGACGCACACACCCGACTACACTACAATATATGTCATGGGCTTTCTCCGTAACCACTTACTGGGCATATTGGGAGCCCCCACGGTTAGGTGCCACCTACCACGTTGCCCATTTCTGCCGTGAAGCAGTAATGTGTTTCAGTTTGAATGGTGAGGCAGCCGTTGTACTACAAAACTGAGACTTTGAACTCATATCTCAAGATGTGTAGCCAAATTTACGTTGTAGATGTGGTTACTGGAGCCCATAGACATCTACAATGTAAATGCGCCACCCACCTCGAGCACTGATCCAGAAAAAAATAAATGGGGTGTAAGCTCGGCAGCCAAACTCTGGGAGTTTCAAAATATTTGAAGTAATTACTTTCTGTGTAAAGTATACATGAATGTACTTCTGAACGAGTCACACGTCGCATGAATATGTAATAACCGAATCATCGCGTGTTATGCATAAAAGAAACCTTCATGAATTAATTAACACAATTATAATAACACTGAATGGCAAATTAATCAGCTTTTATCTATTTTCAGCTGTTTTGGGAACGACTTGTTCTAATTATTTCTACACAATTGTATTCAAAGAACAATAGAAAGTCTTGTGTTGTTTTTGTTCAAAAGTTCAATATTTCAATTGTGCAAAGTTCAACTTACGCTGTACTTTTCAAAAGGTTTTTTATTAGCTTAATCTGTATATATGTCTATACCTGAGCAGTAAGTAGTCTTTCCAAACTACTTTTAGCAACCTCAAGACGTCTGGTTATCCTGAAAAATTTTACACATATCAAGGACCCATAACAAGACAATAACATTAATACTTTAGCTTAATATCCTAACTAAGGACACTATTAAAAACTTTTAACATCTCGTTAGCCAGTAATACTAAACTAATTAGCCAACATTACCAGTTTTACAATGTCAACTGTACGAAGTGGCGACCTATCCAACTAATTAGCCAACATTGTCGGTGCCAAATATAAAGTTGGCCAACAAAGGCAGTTTCCGAGGGCGTGTTTTAAAACCGCGATAACGTGGAACTAACTCGCGGGCAGGATAACATTCAGAGCTGCGGCTTCACCGCCTCTGTATACGGTGCTCTCGGATGTCTCCCAACGACAATGTACTTTTATTTGGAGCATTAAAATGAAGAAACCACATTGAAAAGTAGAAAAATTGTTGTTGACATTCACGTTGCGCTTACATTTATAATGATCTACGGTTGCCGACCAGCAGCCGATATGCTTTTAGATACATATTTAGAAACAAGACATTAATCAATTAAAAACTTTTACTTTTGGAGAAGCGGGCGGGCAGTGAAGGGGTTGAAGCTATAGTCCCTACGTTACTCACTACCTAAACGTCTGATTTCCACTCGAAGATTATCTGAATAGAGCCAGGTCTTGCGTGCATCCCTGAAACATTCTGCTGAGACATCCAGTTGCCATGTCTTTCAGTTGTTCTTGTGTTAAACAAAAACGTCCTTAGGCCACCCGCGGTTTATTTCGTTAAAAATCACAATAAAGTGTAAAATATGCATTTCACTATGAGTAACGTCTTCGCGGTAGGATTATAATAAATACCTTGCTAGGCGAGTTCCGTATCCTTCCCTGATTGGGCTTCGATTGGTGTGCCCAGACCCTATGCACATATGTACTATCCAAATTAACCGGCCATACTGATTGTTTGGACAGAAATTACTCACAAACAATGTGCTTGCATTATTATTCTTTTTTTAATACCTGATGGCTCGTAGCCTCGAGGGGCTATTCTAGCTTCACCGGTTTGGTAGGCGACCTCACGGGGCTTAACCTGGGAGGACTTGCGAACACAAGCTCTGCAAGAGTGGTGCCTCACTGAATGTACCACTGGATCGGAATCAGAATTGTTTGTGGGTTTACTCTTCGCCGCATTCACCGAATTTGACGAGAACAGTGACCGGTGCTTGGAATATCTAAAAACACCAATAGTGGAGCGGGAGGATCTGAGAGGACGTGCTTAGGGCAACGGCAGTTTTGAATCGTCTTGTCGTCTAGGTCCGGTATGTAATTAGTGACGGCTACGACAAGGAGAGCATCGTGTCGCACCACTTTTTCAAAGAAAGTATTGTTAGACTACAAAACAAGCTTATTAAATCTCCTGAAAAATTAGATCAGATTACATGTTTGCGCATGAAGCTTGACATACGTGTTGCTATCACTGCCCTTTCTATGCTTCTGGTGAGTAAATCGTGAGACACATGTTATTTCAAAGCAATTTAGCTTCCGCGCATTCGAAGTTAGATTCAAACAAGTGTTATTAGATACTCGCCTTATAGTTTTGTATTGAAATCCGCAAGCTGCCGGTAACCAGACAGATCGTTGATTCGATCCTGACTGAACCTTTTGTGAGTAAGAGTGAGTTAGAGGAACTTTTCGGTACACGATAGTACGATTATGCTCTGGGCTAAAACTTGGTCATGTCTGTCAGTAGACAGCAGTAATTCTCCTGTGGTATCTGCAGACTCAGATACCGGTTGACACAAGATGGACCGAGCGCACATCTCCACGTACGCGATTAAAATAAATCATAACCTTATTTTAATGCAAGAATTCAATTTTGAAACAGAAACAAGACAGTGGCAAACCTCCTGGGCCGTAAAAGTAGCTGTTATAAAAACAAAGTAATCCTCGGAGTTCGTCTTAACGATCAAAGGCCGCGAGATCACGACGCGGAAACGGTTTTATTTATCGCGACCTGCGATTGATCGTACAGATTAAAATGGAAAAATTTATCGAAAGGGTGCTGTTGTAAAGGCTTTTATTAAGGTCGGCGTCGTGGGGCATTCATAATTTATTGGTAATCTTATTTTAGGAACGGTCTCTTCTATCGGATCTGTTGAAAACTTATCCTTAGATAGCAGGATAATTTTTCTTTGACTGATTAGGACTACATAAATCAAAGATTGCCAATTCTTAGATATCGCCGCGCTATCCGCCTCGTTGCTCTATCACCACTCCCACCACTAATCTTAGAATGGGGTACCATTTGATAATATCCTGTTGATAAAAATATTCAAAATCGCCGAATGAATTAAAGACGTTCCTTTCTAGGGAAAAAATCACTAATCAAAATGTTTAAATCTGACATAAACAAAATCACAGCGAACAGAACACAAATAGATACTCTAAAGCTTTAGTACAGAAGGCACGAGACAGGGACCCAAACTATTAGCCACGTTCAAATCGACAGTGGGTAGATAAGCGTTCAAGTTCAAATGTTAAAACATGTTATATTAAAAGGGGTTAAAAGCGTAGGTGTCAAATAATTAGTAACAGGGTCGTCGAGTGACGTAGGCGAGGCCCCGCATCACACGCGTCTCACAACCCACTCACATCGCGCATTTACAAGCAAAACTTCTCAATCTTTCTTTCATTCTCGAATCTCATCATGCTGTTAATAAATTGAGACTTTCATTTGAATACCTATCGTGATTAAAATAGAATAACCACTTATCAAAGGCGTCTTTCGCGCAGTGTATACAGGAATGGTGTGAGTATGGACGATTGAAAGATATTCTAAACGCGATCCAGGCACCCGAAGAACAAATAAACAAACTTTACTTCTGTCAGAATCTTTCATAGATATGTATTACATATTATATCTAAATAAACGAAATATATATATATATATGTTTGATATAATATGTTGTGTAAGCGCTAACAATGATCGTTTATTCGTTCATCGTTCAAGCTCCAAAATTCTCTGTTTTTAAACTCACTGTTCCATAGTATTTTTTCCTGTATTATGAAAAACCCAAGTTATGGAACGAAGTTCCTTATGGGACGATGCGGAGGGGTACCCTAACCGGGAAAAAATGTCCGTAACGTAAGATTTTTATTAGTAATGTACACAGTGTACGACTTAACATTGTAATAACGTACAAATTAGTGATACACACCGGGTACGACTTAACTTTGTAATAACGTACAAAAATAAAAAAAATGTGTGCAATTCACACGTGGTAGAAGTGAAACCTTCCAAAATTAAAATACAATTATCCTAAACGTCTTAAGTATATGTAAAATTTTGTCATTAGTAAATAATTGTAAGGTAGCGCCCTCTGTGAATTGATATTTTAATTTCACGTATAATCCTAAATTAAAATTCACTACAAGAGCTTTCATACACACGTTAGTATTAAAAAATCTCACAGATGGCGCTGTATTAAATAGTATGTATATTTCTGTCTCATTCTTTGCTGGCTTCATCCTACACATTTTTGTATTTGTGTCTCTTACCTGTCGTTTTTTCCGTTGCATCCGGTTTGAAATCACAACGATTCTAAAGAAGTTTTCACTTCAATAACATATTTTTTATCATTCATTGACCACGATCTCAGAGCGTTCGTTTGCGCAATACACTAACTCTTATGCAAACAACCGTGAATGAAGTGTACCACAATAAGTTCGCACGTTACCAAATGACCGTGGGTTGTTGCGAAACCTCCAGTTTTATTTTCTTTATATCTCGAATATAAAATTAATATTTTTATAATAAGAAACTTCGTTCCTATCCGGTGTCCTACGACACCACACATCTTTTTTTTAGCAGAGACACTAAGTCTCTATACGTCATGATGCAATCACTGGCAATTCAATAGATCACCAACACCGGGTGTAATTAGTGTTGAAATTCATGACGGCAGCCACTCAGACCGAACGAGTCCTCTCGGAAAGGCTCCCAGTACAGTCACACAATGAATTTATCGTCGAATCAGGGCAGGACTTCCATTAATCCTCCCGAAACAACGTTTTTACCCGACTCTGTAAAAACACAGACGCGTCGCACGTTAGGCAATGCGTGAAAATTCATAAATCGTTACGTAAAACGCCCATTGTGGTTTATTCCGGTTGAATCGCTTATGATAAATGTATCGGGATCTTTAGGACAATGGTCGCTCATTCTTTGTGCGTCTGATTAATGTGAGTTTTAAAACGCCGATCGTCACGCCTCCCCGACGTAATAAAAAATATGGCGTTCGTATCGCGATTGTGGACTACTGACACTAGGTGCCGACGAGATTTATTATTCAACGATTGCGAAGTCCACCCAACATCAACAGTGCTTTGTATTATTGAAAGCTGGTTTAAAGAGCTTACAATAAACTTAGTATTCCTGTTGGGTATTACAAACCTGTATATATATATCTATCTCGATCTGACGATGCGCGTTAAGAGAATGTCAGAGTTCGGTTTGAAACATTACATCGAATCTTGAATTGTACAAAAATAATAGTTATTCCTATACTCCACTAACCGAATCGCACCAGTACTTGGTTGCAGAAATAGGAAAGTCGTGACGCGACTAAACATTACCAAATATAGTAAGAGTAGCGGAAAATAAACCTTTCACCGCCCTCCACCGACGAGAAACGAATCGTCAAAATGTTTTAAGATAAATAAATAAAGTCATCGCGCAGCTTCAGATACAAACGTATTGAATGCATCATAACCGAAATCTCAACTTGCCCTCCACCACAATAGAACATGATGCTTCTTTCAATGCATATTAAAGTATGTTCAACTTGAGTCTCTTTACAGCGGTATTGCCATTGTTGAGTTACGTTGTGATCAGAGGAGACGTAGGTTTGACGTCATCATTCAAGCATTGGACATTTCCTTTAAGTAATCTATTTTTTATACAGCGTTACCTAACAATAAGAAGCCGAAGCCGCCAGTCATCGACGTTCGATAAATACATATATCATGTAGGGTCATCTGCCGGCGGCCGGAAGACCCGTAATAGATCAGAACATCTGTCGCCGGCTCATAACTCGGGCACGGCTCACGGAATACACGAGGAGCTCCTACGAGATCATTTTCGGACGCATTTTACTAACCTTTATTATAGGACCGCAATGTACTTGTAGTAAAAGAGATTCGTTTTACCCAACTGAGAAAGGACAGTAATATTTTACGAGTCTATGAATGTGTCTTCGGCACGCTCCTACATACCCATTTCTTCTTCTGACTGGTTTCAACACATCAGCATTAAGCTCGTCTCAGTTGTGGGAATGGCATATAAAATTATATCTGTGAAAATTTTAGATAAGAAGAATAATGAGCCACATTATCTTAAACACATTAACTTTTTATGTAATTATATAACTGAAATCAAACAACATAAAACAAATAAAAATCCGACTACATTAAGAATACTAACCACAAAGCGCAATACAAACTAGGTTAGTATAAGTATTGCAGGCGGCACGGGTACTAGTGGAGAAATAAAATATATTTGTTTGCAATTTAAATGTTTCCTTTTATCACCATCAATTGAACAGTTAGTCTAAATTCTGAGAGCTGCCAATGAACGTTTCTTCGAATGAAGGCTGTTCATTATTTTATCCGGAACCCCAGCTCGTTATTAAGTAATGAGTTCAAAAAAGAATTTACCAGGTGACGTCTGTGTGCTAGTGAGAGTTTTATACGTTCTCGATAGCGTAAAAGTTAACCCCTAAAGTTGGCCCCTAACGGCAAACGTTCCAACTCTATACAAATTTGAGTTAACTTTTACGCTAACGAGAACGTTAAAAAATTCGCACTACGCACACTGTTGTACATAATCGTATGTAAGTATTGAATAACTATTGTTGGTATATTAGTTTTAATTACAGTTCAGTTCAGAAGTACATTGTTTTTTAAATGGTGAAATACACAAGCAACATCTTGCAACACATTGACTCATTAGTATAATACATATAATATAATAGTTTTATCCGACGCATTTAATGAGTACAAAGTACATACAGAGGTAGCAGACGAGCTTTTCTCTCGAACTATAACTGGTTCACGGAAAGTTTTACGAAAGCTATACGACATAGTAAAAGTTTTCTCATCGAATTTCGGTTTGTATGTGATACCAGGAGAATGTGGTTTGTACTTTATAAACTTAAAAATACTTACAACTTGTTATTTTGCTATAGATAAACAGACGACCGACCGACCGCCTAGTTTTAAGTGGTTACTAGAGCTTGTAGCCGGTGTTCATGTCAATGCAATATTAGTACTATTGAAGAATATTAGAAGCTCTGACGAAGAAGTTACACAAGGGAATACGTCAATATTAATTTAATTTATAAATGTTTTTTGAATATGTACGTTAAATGATTCCACTTGACTGTAAGAGCTAAGTTGCTTCGTACGACTAAGTTTTTTTTTTGAAAACTTGTTTGAAATTTAAGCGTAGTTAAAGTGTTTTTATTCTAATGAACGAACTGATGGCTCACCTCATATCAAGTGGTTACCGGCACCTATAACACTACAAGGAGATCATAATAATATGAATACCACTGCTAACCTGTCTCAATTGCACACAAGACAAGACGCCGTAGACTAGTCATAGAAATTTAGCGTAAAATCTATTCGAGCGGAACCCGTGAAGACAGCCGCAATTAGTTTTACATCAGCACCGGAACCTTCCCGGGCACGATAAAGAATATCCGGAAAAGGTATTTATTCGGGAAATGTACACCTTGTTACTGATCAAAAAGATGCCAATACGTTTCGTACCTTATTGGACAGAACATAAGGATTACATTTCCTTGAAACCGATTTGAGGTTCTAAGGAAAAATCGGGTGATCTTGAAAGTTTAGGGAGTATTACTGCAATAAAACACCTTGGGTTAGGAGCGCGAAATCACTGACTAATTGTTAGTCTTATTCCGATAAAACTAAGTTTGGTAATGCGTACAGTATCTTCTAAAGGAGCGAGTACGGAGGAAACGACATTTTAGTACAACGTCGTGTGAACGTTTTGTGAAGTCGTCGTGGCCTAAAGGGTAACACGTCCGGTGCATTCGTGTTGAGCGATGTAGGATCCCAGGCGGGTACCAATTCTTCTAATGAAATACGTACTCAACAAATGTTCACTATTGACTTCCACGGTGAAGGAATAACATCGTGTGATAAAAATCAAACACGCAAAATTATAATTTGCATAATTACTTGTGGTAGGACCTCCTGTGAGTCCGTACGGGTAGGTACCACCACCCTGCTTGTTGTTTCTGCCGTGAAGCAGTAATGCGTTTCGGTTTGAAGGTGGGGCAGCCATTGTAGCTATAATCTAATTATAAAAAAAAACATGCCCTCTAATTTTCTTGCCAGTTCTTCTCAGGACGGAGGCAAATTTTTGTGAATTGGCGGGAGTTCTTTTTGACGCTCAACAAGTATGTGCTTTCATTTATGTTGAATAATTTTTTTTGATTTGATTAATTTGTTTTATATACCGAGAACTTAGAAAGGGTAACACGTCCGGTGCATTCGTGTTGAGCGACGCAGGATCCCAGGCGGGTACCAATTCTTCTAATGAAATACGTACTTAACAAATGTTCACGATTACCGGTGAAGGAATAACATCGTGTGATAAAAATGAAACCCGAAAAATTATAATTTTTGTAATCACTGATGGTAGAGCTCTTGTGAGTACGGGTAGGTACCACCACCCTGCCTGTTGTAGTAATACGTTTCGGTTTGAAGGGTGGAGCAGACGTTGTAACTATCCGAGACTTTAGAACTCATATCTCAAGGTAGGTGGCGGCATTTACGTTGTAGATGTCTATGGGCTCCGGTAACCACTTTCAACCAGGTGGGCTGTGAGCTCGTCCACCCATCTAGGCAATAAAAAAAGTCGGTATTCACGTATGCTCATGACTGTCCACGATATTAAAAGGTACTGTTTCTTTTACGTGACTGGCAGCAGAGTGTGCAGAACCTACTAGGGCTGCGTAGAGATTTACATTCCTATATGTATTTTTGCTGGTGTAGGATTGGTTTTAAAATAATTGCAAAATAAAGCTAAGTGTAGCTCACGCACAACAAAAGAGTCTAAGGACTGGATGAACAACCAGCGTTTGAGTAATTAGAGGGCAGATCATTCATTCATTCTTTAATCATTGTTTACATAATTCAAATTACTTTTACGGTTTTTTATTGTTCCTATATTATTTCAAACGTTTTGAATATTCCACAGAGACCGTGCTCGCAGGTATAGATAGATAATTCATTTAATATTTAAGACTCGCGGACAACTAATATGCTGTTCGTCGACATTGTACTAAGTACCGTCTATTTTTAAAATGGAAATGTCAGAAATAATATATTGAGCAAATCAATTCGTGGTTAAACCGTAAAACTGGTTTTGAATGTGTACGGCTGGCGAGACAAACCGAAGACAATAAATATTGTTTACATGAGGACATTTTTGCGACTGTTTTATGTAACTTCGGAATTATTTCAGTTTTACTTATAAAAACAATTGGAATGACTAATTTATGTGATAGCTATGGGCGATTCAGAGTTGATTGACTCATTCCGATAGAGGCACCCGTCACGCGCGGACGTGCTCATCGACCACTCGATCGCCCGGCCTTTGTTCGCCCGGCTTTTGTTAGCCCGGCCATTGTTCGCGCGGCCTGTGTTCGTGGTACATCTGCCGACCAAGTGTTTTTCCTGGAAGTTTTTATTTGTTTGGTTTCCTTTTGTTATTTCCGTATTCGTGGTACATCTGCCGACAAACTGTCTTCCTGGAAGTGTTTAATTGTTTTGTTTCTTTTTGTTATTTCCGTTTTGTTGTGATTTTTCTTTGTCCTGCAGTAATCGTGCCGCATCGCCACCTGTGTTCAATAGAACCGCTCAGGTCCGAGAAGTTGGGGCCTCGCCGCAAGGCGAGTGTTTTCTAAGACCCAGGGTAGCCCCACCTGGGCACGTAGACATCATGGACGCTGTATTTGCGGAATTTCTCCGGCTTCGCTACCCAAAGCTCACTTCCGAGTTTCAGGCCTTCAAGGCCGATCACACTGCGAGCCCTCTCGTGGACTCCACCGAGCTCGCTGCTCCTGCGTCGCCTGTACCTGCGTGCAAAGCTTCTGCATCGAGCACCGCAGCCTCCGTCGTGCCTGCCGTTCCCGCGTCGCCTATACTGGCGAGTAAAACTGCTGCGTCGTCCGCCGTGGTCGCCGTTCCAGCAGCGCGATCATCCGCGGCCTCCGTCGCGCCGTCCAAAACACCTGCTCGTAGGTCACCTGCGCCCGCCTCCTCGTCCTCCGACTCTGACTCGGAGATGGAGGTCGACCTCGCTCCCGCCTCATCGACGGATGGATTCACCCTGGTACAAAAGGGTAAGAAGCGTGCCGCGGAGTCTCGAGCTCCCGCGGCCGCTAAAGTTAGCAAAGCCGCGAACGCGTCGCGCCCCCGCCCTCAGACTCCCGTTGCGCCTCCAGCCCGTGCCACTCCGTCGCCGCGTCCGGTGGCACAAAATAAAGCCCAGACCCCTCCCCCGGTAATCCTTCAAGAGAAGGCAGCTTGGGAACGAGTTTCCCTGGCCCTTAAGGCCAAAAATATCAATTTCACGAATGCCCGTAACCTCGCGAACGGCATTCAAATTAAGGTTCGAACATCCGACGACCATAGGGCCCTCTCTTCTTACCTCCGTAAGGAGCGTATAAGTTTCCACACATATACGCTCCAGGAGGAGCGTGAACTCCGTGCCGTTATACGTGGCATCCCTAAAGAGTTGGATGCCGAGCTCGTCAAGGCCGACCTTCTCGAACAAGGCCTACCAGTTAACTCCGTACACCGCATGCACACAGGCCGCGGCAGGGAGCCATATAATATGGTTCTCGTCGCCCTCCAGCCTACCCCCGAGGGTAAGCAAATATTCAACATCCGAACGGTCTGTAGCCTTTCCGGAATCGCAGTCGAAACCCCACACAAGAAAGGCACACCTAGCCAGTGCCATAACTGCCAATTATACGGGCATTCTTCCCGTAACTGTCACGCGCGCCCCCGATGCGTCAAGTGCTTAGGCGATCACGCCACGGCCCTATGCACTCGCGATCAAAAAACCGCGACGGAACCGCCTAGCTGCGTCCTGTGTCGAACACAGGGTCACCCCGCAAATTACCGCGGATGCCCCCGAGCCCCGAAAATAAATCGCCGCGTCGCCCGCCAAAACCGCCTCCGAGCTTCCGGCCCAGACATCAAAGCCTCGGCACCCTCTGTGTCGCAGGCTAAGCCAGCGTTCGTTCCGGCGCCGGTGCCCAGTGTCTCGGCCTGGGCGAAACCGCTGCCGTACATGAACACGGCTACAACTCCCTCCTCCGCGATTCGTCCCGCCCCCGCGACTCGATCCTCTCCCGCGACTTGCCCTCCGACCGCGTCCGACAATCTCGCTTTAGCGATCGACTTCTTTCAGTCGATCAACTTTGAGCGCGTTAACGCTTTGGGCGACGCCATTCGCTCTGCCTCCACTGCACAACACTTTATCGCCGTTGTGCAAGAATACGCCGACGTATACGCGTCATTAAATACGTACGTCCTCCCCTCACTCCGCCGGTAATCAATGGCGTATATAAGTAAAATAAAGCCCCTATCCGTAACGATAGGATTTTTTAACGCTTACGGTCTCGCAAATCAGCGTGATCAGGTTTCTGACTTTTTGCGTGACCATCAAATTGATATCTTTTTAGTGCAGGAGACCCTACTTAAGCCCGCGCGCCGTGACCCTAAAATCGCGAACTATAACATGGTCAGGAACGACAGGCTCTCTGCTCGTGGTGGTGGTACCGTCATTTACTATAGAAGAGCCCTGCATTGCGTCCCACTCGATCCTCCCGCGCTCGCTAATATCGAAGCATCAGTGTGCCGAATCTCACTGACGGGACACGCGCCGATCGTTATCGCGTCCGTTTATCTTCCACCGGATAAGATCGTTCTAAGCAGTGATATCGAGGCGCTGCTCGGTATGGGGAGCTCTGTCATTCTGGCGGGCGACCTAAATTGTAAACACATCAGGTGGAACTCACACACCACAACCCCGAATGGCAGGCGGCTTGACGCGTTAGTCGATGATCTCGCCTTCGATATCGTCGCTCCGCTAACCCCGACTCACTACCCGCTAAATATCGCGCATCGCCCGGATATACTTGACATAGCGTTATTAAAAAACGTAACTCTGCGCTTACACTCGATCGAAGTAGTTTCAGAGTTAGATTCAGACCACCGTCCCGTCGTTATGAAGCTCGGTCGCGCTCCCGATTCCGTTCCCGTCACGAGGACTGTGGTGGATTGGCACACGCTGGGCATCAGCCTGGCTGAATCTGATCTACCATCGCTACCGTTTAGCCCGGACTCTACCCCGTCTCCTCAGGATACCGCTGAAGCCATAGACATCTTAACGTCACACATCACCTCGACATTAGATAGGTCATCGAAACAAGTTGTAGCGGAGGACTTCCTTCACCGCTTCAAATTGTCCGACGATATTAGGGAACTCCTTAGAGCTAAGAACGCCTCGATACGCGCCTACGACAGGTATCCTACCGCGGAAAATCGTATTCGAATGCGTGCCCTACAACGCGACGTAAAGTCTCGCATCGCCGAAGTCCGAGATGCCAGATGGTCTGATTTCTTAGAAGGACTCGCGCCCTCCCAAAGGTCTTACTACCGCTTAGCTCGTACTCTCAAATCGGATACGGTAGTAACTATGCCCCCCCTCGTAGGCCCTTCAGGCCGACTCACGGCGTTCGATGATGACGAAAAAGCAGAGCTGCTGGCCGATACATTGCAAACCCAGTGTACGCCCAGCACTCAATCCGTGGACCCTGTTCATGTAGAATTAGTAGACAGTGAGGTAGAACGCAGAGCCTCCTTGCCACCCTCTGATGCGTTACCACCCGTCACCCCGATGGAAGTTAAAGACTTGATCAAAGACCTACGTCCTCGCAAGGCTCCCGGTTCCGACGGTATATCCAACCGCGTTATTAAACTTCTACCCGTCCAACTCATCGTGATGTTGGCATCTATTTTCAATGCCGCTATGGCGAACTGTATCTTTCCCGCGGTGTGGAAAGAAGCGGACGTTATCGGCATACATAAACCCGGTAAACCAAAAAATCATCCGACGAGCTACCGCCCGATCAGCCTCCTCATGTCTCTAGGCAAACTGTATGAGCGTCTGCTCTACAAACGCCTCAGAGACTTCGTCTCATCCAAGGGCATTCTCATCGATGAACAATTCGGATTCCGTACAAATCACTCATGCGTTCAACAGGTGCACCGCCTCACGGAGCACATTCTTGTGGGGCTTAATCGACCAAAACCGTTATACACGGGAGCTCTCTTCTTCGACGTCGCAAAAGCGTTCGACAAAGTCTGGCACAACGGTTTGATTTTCAAACTATTCAACATGGGTGTGCCGGATAGTCTCGTGCTCATCATACGGGACTTCTTGTCGAACCGCTCTTTTCGATATCGAGTCGAGGGAACCCGCTCCTCCCCACGACCTCTCACAG
Source organism: Bombyx mori (assembly GCF_030269925.1). NCBI lineage: Eukaryota > Metazoa > Arthropoda > Insecta > Lepidoptera > Bombycidae > Bombyx > Bombyx mori. The sequence continues at coordinate 15,662,813 of NC_085124.1, read as the reverse complement.
CTGGAGTCCCGCAAGGCTCTGTCCTCTCACCCCTCCTATTTAGCTTATTCGTTAACGATATTCCCCGGTCGCCGCCGACCCATTTAGCTTTATTCGCCGACGACACGACTGTTTACTATTCCAGTAGAAACAAGTCCCTAATCGCGAAGAAGCTTCAGAGCGCAGCCCTAGCCCTAGGACAGTGGTTCCGAAAATGGCGTATAGACATCAACCCAGCGAAAAGTACTGCGGTGCTATTTCAGAGGGGAAGCTCCACACGGATTTCCTCCCGGATTAGGAGGAGGAATCTCACACCCCCGATTACTCTCTTTAGTCAATCCATACCCTGGGCCAGGAAGGTCAAGTACCTGGGCGTTACCCTGGATGCATCGATGACATTCCGCCCGCATATAAAATCAGTCCGTGACCGTGCCGCGTTTATTCTCGGTAGACTCAACCCCATGATTTGTAAGCGGAGTAAAATGTCCCTTCGGAACAAGGTGACACTTTACAAAACTTGCATAAGGCCCGTCATGACTTACGCGAGTGTGGTGTTCGCTCACGCGGCCCGCACACACATAGACATCCTTCAATCTCTACAATCCCGCTTTTGCAGGTTAGCCGTCGGAGCTCCGTGGTTCGTGAGGAACGTTGACCTACACGACGACCTGGGCCTCGAATCTATACAGAAATACATGAAGTCAGCGTCGGAACGGTACTTCGATAAGGCTATGCGTCATGATAATCGCCTTATCGTAGCCGCCGCTGACTACTCCCCGAATCCTGATCATGCAGGAGCCAGTCACCGTCGACGCCCTAGACACGTCCTTACGGATCCATCAGATCCAATAACCTTTGCATTAGATGCCTTCAGCTCTAATACTAGGGGCAGGCTTAGGGACCCCGGTAACCGTACTCGTCGAACTCGACAAAGAGGTCGACGTGCAACCTAACCCATGCATCAGCCCGCTGAGTTTCTCGCCGGATCTTCTCAGCGGGTCGCGACTCCGATCCGGTAGTAGATTCATTCGCGAAACAATTGCTCTTGAGTTGTTAGGTCTCCTTCGGAGGCGCTCGGGCAGTTGTTAGCAAATCCCACCCCTCTTGGCTGAGCCTTTGCTCGCCCACCTGTCCTGGTGAAACTGGAAAGGCCTCCGGGCCACCAGTAATCCTTCAATCATAAAAAAAAAAAAAAAAAAAAAAAAAGTTGATTGACTGTCGACCCTCGACTAGTGCACCGAGACGCTGGAAACTAGCAGGTGTCGGATGTCGAGGCGGCCGCTGCCCGCGCTGATTGCACGTCCAACTTGTGAAGGGTTCCACTTGGCTCGTTACTGGCGCTCACGTAAGGGATCCCTCTACTTTTATAGACCTTACTTTCAGTTTTTATTTGCGTTTGTCTTTTACATCAAGATAATCAAGGTTTTACATTATATGTAGTACAAAATTACAATAACATTTAGCACTAACAAGAATATTTTTGCTAGAAATACCTTCATAAATAAAGTCCCTGGTACTTATGTAGATGTATACCGTAACTCACAGAGATAAGTTTTCCTAATGTGGATCCCATTGTTAATGTAAAACAAAAACTATCAAGAATTTTGTTCACTTTGTTGTAGGCGGACGAGCATACGACCCACTTGATGGTAAATAGTCACTCTGGTTCATGGGCGTCAGCAATGCCAGAGGCACAGTCAAGGAGCTGCCTAATGTTCAGTTTAGTATTTTCTATTGTTATTTATATATTTAATTATTCTAATGTTACGAAACTTGCACAGAAATTGTCAATTACAAAAATCAGATGCACCGACTCCGAGACCAGAACTCATCACTGTTTCTCAGCAAGACAACCGAACCAACAAATTACGAGAAGTAAATAGAGAAACTAAATAATCGTCTATCAAATCAAATGATAACTTTCGGATAATAGCAGTCGCACCGACTTTTATCTTGTACAGCCCTGTATACGATCAGGAATGCTCATAATCACTGCCCAAAAATGATTGACATTGGTATTGTCATGAAGTATACGCATACCTTTCATGATTAAACACTTTTACGGCGTAATAGTTTTATTCATTATTTCATTGTTACAGGTGACTGATTGAATGTCAAAGTTGAAATCCTACTAGTCGTACTACTCGTACAGCACGCGACACTAACGTTTCACAAGTCAAAATTGTATTACTAATTACAGTTATTAAAATCCAATAGCACAGTTTTTATTTGCTAAGTTATATTTAAATCCAAGTGTTTTGGTACGCGAATACTTCGTAAACCGTAAGCTTGTGCGAAAGAACAAAGCTTCCCCTCGCTCCATCCGAAGCTTAAATGCATTTTTTTAATAACATTTCTACAAAAATCCCCAACTCTAACTTCTCATGTGCCCCTGTGACGTACATATGTAATTATAAATGACTAAATATCACAGTCTAAAACGACTTGATTGACTGCCTTCGTTTTCCCTTTGTACATTGTTTACGTTACGTTGAGGTTTTTAAGTGGGTTTCGGTTGAAGTTGGGGAAAGGTAGATTTGGTACTCGATCGAGCAGTGTAATGGATAGTGGTCTTGTTCGACTCTGGGTCGGTTTGTTTGTGTGCTACGTTCGTGAATTAATGTTGTTTTGTTCTGATATACATACACATGTATGTTCTCTATGTATAAATAAAAAAAAATCGAGTATCCTTTTGTAGGTTCTTTGTTTACTTCTTCATATTATTACAGGTTGTTTTAATAGATGGTTAAATTAAAACTTTGAATAGTTACCATTACTGTATTCTTGCATTTGGTTCGAAGGGTGATTTACGTATCAAGTTATATCTTTTTAGGTCTTTTCATAGTTAATAGTTCCATAAAATACAAGCTCCACCTCCTTCCGATCGACCTTTTGTATGTGAAAGCTGATCGTTTTGTCAAACACCTTAGTGTCGCGGAATATTTAGTCCTTTTGGAATTACGAAAGAACTTTGATCTTCGTTGTATTTTGTTATTGGTTGTTTCGTAGGAAGCGATGATCAGAAAAATATTTTTCGACGTATCATCGGTTTTGGCCATTTTCGCCACCACTCCACCGCGCGACCATGCAGGCCTCACCTTTACTAACTGAAGGCGCTATGTTCATTCACAGTGCGCTTGAATACAGAATATTGGTTGCTGCATGCCCTCCGGTAAAATTAACTCAGCGCTCCCGAGAGCTTAGACGCTAATTGCCTCTTCAATCGAGATTTCAAAAGCTCACTACCGGTTGTCAGCAACTTGGCTGTTTTCCTAAAATTACTGACGCCCATGAGCGACGGTGACCTCTCACCATCAGATGTACAACACATATATTACGTTCGAATAAAGAAGAAGAACTTCCATTTAATGTTTTTATTAAGTTTAAAAGGCGCGTGGAGCCGCGCTACAAAACTAGTTAGGTATATTGTTGAAGCGTAGAGTAACAGAATTGCATTGCAAATACGTAGCCGAGCACTTGGTAACGTTTTGTTTGAGCTTCTGTATTGACTTTACGAGCGAATGTTGAAATTTGTTTTATAGCAGCATAAATGAAAATATTGCTTCATCTCGTTTATCGGTAAACAGTTCCTACGACAACGTACCGCGAGTGTGCACGCTCCCATTTCTATTTATTGATCAATTATGTAATTAGTTATACCTATGTAATGGTAATAAAAACGCACACATAGATGTAGATACTCGCACATACACAATACAACATGCATGCGCGCACACGCCCACATATACACATATTCATACACACACAAACACACACCATTCACACACACGCGCACACACACACACACACAGGCAGCGGCTTGGCTCTGCCCCTGGCATTTCTGAAGTCCATGGGCGACAGTAGCCACTCACCATCAGGTGGGCCGTATGTATGTCTGCCTACAAGGGCAATAAAAAAAACACACACACACACACAAACGCATAATGACCTTCATAAATGATAACACCTTAATGATCTCTCAACACTAGTCCGCAGCATCTGTTCACGATTTAACCTAACCTCATCTATCTTAAGAAGAAGGGAGCCTGGAGATCAGTAATACAGATCTTTGAACCTAGTACAGACTTCAGCTCTTTAAAAGGCTTACAAAATAAATTATAAGGTTAATTTCCATTTGTATTTGTACTATACCTTTAAGAGAGAAATAAATAAATAATAACTATTATTATTGTGCTTTTGTGCGATATCAAACCAATTCCTAAACGCATTCGATACCTGTCTTACTAAAATGTAGCTATCTCGCTCTTTACTCAACTTCCGTCTTGTCTTTTTCCTAAGTGTGCGCTCCTATATTAAATAATACTGGTTAATTAAGTGTTTTAATCCATATATGAAAGCTTTAGATCATTATTGTAATTTGCGATGTCGTCCTCGAGTCAACATGCGCGAGGAGTCCAACATCCTCGCGTAGACAAGAGAACGAATGACTGCGTTAGGAATATTTACACATGATGTCGTTCGCTGTGTGGCGAAGCACTTCCACGAGTTGGCGACATTTTTCAATGCAAACGTGCGTGAACACGCCTTACGCAGACTCCGAATCTTTGATTTGTACACTACTCACACCGCTGTGTAACATTTTGACAAGGCAAACATTATGACTTTGCGTAAGTATTTTCTTATTAATTTTTAAAGTGAAGCTTCGTTATCGACGTAGGGAGGAAAAAACGTATGTAACGTTTTTCGGTTACGCGCCATCTTAATTTCTTCCGTTACGCGCCATGTTTATTTTATTTCTATTTAGTTTGGTGTCAACAGATGTCGCTGCACGTAAATTCAACAATTCCTGAATCGCGGTGACGAGATGTTACACAGTTGATAGACGTTCGGGTATTGCTCTTGCTCAATCATACCCAATTGACGTAGGGCGTAGGGATATCTTGATCATGGAGGCGGTTCCCCCAGGGTGCAGCTGCTCTATTGCACTGCGGAGTGCTTGACCCTTGCGATTAATTTTATATCTTATAAGTTTCACTTCTACCGCGTGTGACTTGCACACACACACATTTTTATTTATTTATTAGGTGAATGGACGATCATTATTGCTAGAGATATCGGATCAGCTGAGTGGCCGAAATACGCGTCAGTACATATCATGATTTTGCCCATGTAACCTGGATGCATTTTGAAACGCGAGTGGCACAATCAGAATACAATCTATACTTTGATTTTATGTGTCAAGGTGGTAATTATGGTCTTTTCGAGGCACTGGGCTAGTCGTGAGCTCATTTCTTAGGGTAGAGCTTATTATTGCTTTGGAAAGTCAATGTCACTCCCTCAATTAACATTATTAAAACAGTAGCCCGATGCTAAGAGTAATCAAGGCGGCTGCAAAATATTATTGTTACACACAAAAAGAACAGACGTGAACATTCTAAGTACAGTCATCATTTTATCGAAGTTGGGTAAATCTCAATATTCACGGTGTAGGTATTATGTTTTAAGGGGTATTTCACACTAGACGCACATGTCGTCCGTGCGACTGTGACGCGTGACGCTCTTTGATGAGATCGATTCCGAATTCTGTTCAGACGAGAACTTGATAAAGTGGTCCATGCGCTTTATCTCATATTTTATGAAGACGGAATTTACATGTTGACCTGACCTCGCCCTGAGCCTGTGCTCACTGTTGAGAAGCAATCGCGCGTTTCGACTGAAGGCTAACATTCGTAGTGATGAAGTTCCTGAAAGAGGGTTACGAAATGCTTGTACTTCTGGTAAGGCATTGCAAGTCTGCTGAGACGAGCTTTACAACTCTGCTTTGTCTCCAGCCTGGCGTGGTGCGCGTTTTGGTTAGAACGGCTGCAAAGACGAGACCCCTGATTGAACGCAATTAAAACTTCAACGAGCGCTTGAAGTCTACTGAAGTTTTACCGACTACACATTGGCTTTCATAACGAACCTCAAAATAAATTGAATTACATAACCACAATTTTTTTCCAGTTTTGTTGTTGTTGATAATTACAATATAAATTTGTGTCAAATTTTTTTTTATTGCTTAGATGGGTAAACGAACTCACAGTCCACCTGGTGTTGAGCGGTTACTGGAGCCCATACACATCTAAGGTTTCAAGTATAGTTACAACGGCCGCCCTACCCTTCTAACCGAAACGCATTACTGTTTCACGGCAGAAATAGGCAGGGCGGTGGTACCTACCCGCGCGGACTCACAAGAGGTCTTACCGCCAGTAAAAATTATAATATAATAACTAATTATTAAAGGCCCAATTCAAACAGACGGCCCGAAATTACCAACATTTCCTGTGTCGTTCGGCCTTTGATTTTGTTTAATTATTTTTTCAGACAGATTTATGCGCCGTTAAGTGCCGCCGTCAATATGGTGCCCGACGGCGCGAGAAATAACTTGCAATTTATTCCTGGAACAAGCTAAGGAGCTTATTCTGGATTATACAATAATGAATTTTCATTTGACCTGGACCTGGATAGTTTCTGCAAAATGTTCTTGTGTGTTTTCGTAAAACTAGCCAGCTATTCCAGTAGACGAGCTGTTGGCTTATCTATATTTAGTTAAATTTGGCTCTATTTATCATCCTCATTAGTATTTGTATATCATGACTCTCAGATAAGCTGAAAACATTCATTTATACTCGTATTACACGCCCAGTTTCCAGCCCACAACTTTGTGCATTCTGGTGCGAAGACTTAATTTCTCGTAATTATTCCATTATTATACTCCAGACGTAAAACACATGTCTACCTACTGCTGAGAACATCTCGCGATCTTACAAAGTGCAGATATATTCACTTGTAATTTAAGTTAACGAGATACATCATTAAAAATCAAAGTCTATACTTCTATACTAATATTATAAAGAGGAAAGATTTGTTTGTTTGTATTGAATAGGCTCCGAAACTACTGAACCGATTTAAAAAAATCTTTCACTGTTTGGAAGCTACACTATTCCTGAGTGACATAGGCTATAATCTTTTTTGATAAAAGCTAGGGATCTTTACTAGAACTCCAATAATGTAACCCAAATTGTAAAAAAAATACCTAAAATATTCTTTACATCGCGTGCCCTGCGAAAATTATTGATGATAGAATAAAATAATGTGCTACTACTTTGTAGAACACATTATTATTTACAAAAAGTGTCGTAACAGCATATGTCTAACTACTGTAGTAAGCCGCAATAATTATTGTTATTTTAAAAAATAAAACAACGTCACATATCGTTGAAATTTTTCTTAAAGATCTGAACGGAACCGGAGCGGGCCGCTTATAGCCTATAAACAATAAACTCTTCGTTCAAGTAACTGACAAATTGAAATTCTAAACAAAACGTAAACGAGGTCACGTAAAATAAATAAGGCGCCATTAAAATCATTAAACAGTAATCATGAGCGGTTGTAGTGTCGCGATAAGCGTGTATAGACAAGTTGTCACTCCGACGACGCGTTGATGGCCGATCTGAATAATACAAGAGGCGCAGCGCGACTGACAACACGACACTAAACGTCGTATCGCGTGACGCTGTTATAATTCTAAAGCCTTTTTTTGTATTAACGCAGTTTTGTATTTTTCAAGCTTATATCAAATAAGTGCTACTGGCTGGCCATATATGCCGTAGAGCTGACGATCGCTGGAGCACACGGGTTCTCGAGTGGAGACGTAACGTGGGACGCCCCCTGGCTAGGTGGTGCGATGACCTCTGAACAGTGGCCGGCAAGAAGTGGATGAGGAGAGCCGGAGATCGGGCTCAGTGGTGTGGATTGGGAGAGGCCTATATCCAGCTGTGGACGACTGTGGGCTGTTGATGATGATGATGAAGTGTTACTGATAGGGAATGACAATAGTATAATTCAACAAGAAAGAAACATCGGCACTTACATTGACAAAAAATTATTCATCATTTGATCGAAGAATAGTTCACTTAGTAATTTTATAGATTAGACATCGAACGAATGTCCGAATCATCAGTATTTTGGTCTAATGTTTAGACCTGGTGACCATATCACGAAGTTTTATTCCTGGTCGGAGGCAATGTCTTTCTTAGTGGCATTTGCCAATTGGTGTCCAGGTCTTACTTTCTTGTACGTTGATTTTCATCATCCATAACATAAAGTAAATCCGTAGCATAATGCTGTAGAATCTGATACCTTCAACATTTATTTGTGTTTCCAGACTTCGTTTTCACATGAACGACATATTTGACTTCTTCGTTCCATTAAAGCGGCTCGTATGATGGCTTGCGGCATGATTAACTAGTACATCTACGTGTAGACAAAATCCTGCTGCACGTGTAAGATCATAGACACAGCTCTTTACCAAGATGGAGTAATATTGGAAATGTTCAAAACGAACAGCCAGCATTCTCAATATAATTTACCAATTGACATTGTGACTAAATCCTTGTCTTCTAGACAACCGACAATGTTGCTCACCCTCTACAAACAGCGACAGAATAAGGACGCAGGTGGATACAAGCAAGCAGTCTGACGTCGGAGAAACTTCTGTGTCAATGCATATTTTTGTTATTTTAAACTTCAACAACAGACCTCTCCGTAGATGCTTTGTTTGTTAGATATAGTTTAGTGAATGTATATTAAATAAAAGGAGTATAATGTTTTACAAGTATTTACTACGTATGTGTGTACTATGTACATAAATTAATTTGGAATGCTGTATGGTCTAAGCATAATCTATGAAGATATTCTATGTATATTGTCTTGAGTAGATACTTGCACGTGCCGGTGTCAGACATAATACTTAATTGAAAGTACAAGACACTTAGCTCTCTCTTACTGCGAAGGAAAAAGCTTTCAGGCAGGTTTGCGCCCGGAGAGTGAAGTTCAAAAGACACGGCACAATTAACGGTACATACTAACTTTTTGCTCAAGTTAAGCTCAAAATGTAAGATAATGCTTCGTCCGTCTACGCTTGACGTGGACCGTGAAGATATCGCGCAACCAAAAATTCCTAAGAAAGGAGATAGAAACAAAAATAGAGCTCAGACCTCCCCCACAATTAAACTGCCATCAAAATTCCAACATCATATTTTCGTCAAAAGCTTCCGTAATTGAGATTAAGCTCTTTGTAAATTCAGACACGTCGTGGTATGTTTGTAAATAAATAAGTAAAAATCCCCTTTCGTCGAGTCTAGAGGTAATTAATATTCGTCAGAACACTAAAGTGCTGACTAAGAAATGAAGGATGTTTCAAAGAGCTTCCGATGAAAAGCTACTTTCTAGCTTCCGGTACATTTGAACTCGGCAAGTCGCATTAATGGTTTATTTTTCTTTTGAATTAAGTTTTTGTTACAATACCTTAGAATTAGAATGATACGTGTGGTTCACATCGGCTCGACCTAAATACATACAGACGGGGTGGAGGGGAACTGTTCGCAAAGCCGGAATGGAATTAATTTAGACATGAGTGCGACGATATCCGTTTCCAGTTCCAAATATTGTGAGCCACCAATACCATTTAAGTTTCCGCACACTCTCACGACTGCGGTCGGGCGCATTCTGAGCGTTACCAGCCTACCGAATCGAATTTCGAATAAAATTGTAACTATATACTTAGTCTGGTCATAAATACTGTTACAATTGAAAATAAACAAAATATTACATTTGAATTTGGAATCTGTCATTTTTATATGATTGCTCATTGAGTTTTCTCATTTTGGCGCCAATACATTGTACAATATTTCGCGATACTAAAATGGAGTGGGGTGATAAAGAGAACCGAATCGCTGTGATTGCATTACACAAAGTAGGTATGGAGCCAAATGCAATTTTTAAAACTCTCCATACGCTTGGTATGAGTAAAATGTTTGTGTAATGGGCTATTAATAGGTGCAATGAGACCTCCTCTGCTTGTGACAGAAAAATATGTGGCCGTCCACGTAATGTTCGTACGAAAAAGGTGGTCAAAGCAGTAAGGGAAAGAATTCGAAGAAATCCTGTCTGAAAGCAAAAGATTTTGTCTCGGGAGATGAAGATAGCACCTAGAACTATGTCGCGTATTTTAAAAGATGACTTAGGACTTGCAGCCTATAAGAGACGTACTGGTCATTTCTTAACTGATAATTTAAAAGAGAATAGGGTGGTAAAATCGAAACAACTACTGAAGCGGTACGCAAAGGGAGGTCATAGAAAATTTTTGTTTACGGATGAGAAATTTTTTACAATTGAGCAACATTTTAACAAACAAAATGACCGTATTTATGTTCAAAGCTCTAAGGAAGCTTCCCAGTTAGTCGACAGAGTGCAACGTGGGCACTATCCGACTTCAGTGATGGTTTGGTGAGGTATTAGCTATGAAGGAGTGACTGGGCCATACTTTTGTGAAAAAGGTATCAAAACATCGGCACAAGTGTATCAAGATACCATTCTTGAGAAGGTAGTGAAGCCCCTTAACAACACCATGTTCAATAATCAAGAATGGTCCTTCCAAAAAGACTCGGCGCCAGGTCATAAAGCTCGGTCTTGGTTGCAAACGAACGTTTCGGATTTCATCAGAGCTGAAGACTGGCCGTCGTCTAGTCCCGACCTTAATCCGCTGGATTATGATTTATGGTCAGTTTTAGAGAGTACGGCTTGCTCTAAACGCCATGATAATTTGGAGTCTCTAAAACAATCTGTACGAAAATTTTTAACTGGCCTCAACGTTTAAAGGACTGTATTGCAGCCAATGGAGACCACTTCGAATAAGCTTTTTATACTTTAAATTGTTTTATATTTATGTATTAAACTAACACACTGTAAAAGTAATAAATGTTATTTGCCATAGAAATTTTATTGTTTTCCTTTGTAACAGTATTTATGGCCAGACTAAGTATAAATCGTACAATGATCTAATTAAAACTGCGAGGTTAAAACGACATCGCTCTACATTCTTTCATTGCTCCATTTCCTCAACGAAATATCGAAATTAAATATTTTAGGTACATGAAAATTTTTCAGCCCACTACTCTCACCCGAAAATCAGCTGAGTTCGAGTGCAGTCCAAGGATTCTATCGATAAATCTTCAATGTACGAAAAGTATTCTCGCAAGCTAACAGTCACATCAAATTTCACGAACATCACAATGTCGGTGTAAATTGAATGTTTGAAACCTGACTAAACAAAGAAACAAAAACACGATCTCCTAATTAGTAACAGTAACCACGGTTGTGAATAAAATGAAATTAGGGGGCTTATCGCGTACTAAAAATAGATGTGAGTACTCGATGCGGACTAATTGTTGTATAATTTGAAAGTTTTCTTTAGCGAATGAAAATGATCGTGTGTTTTTAAGAAATGAATAAGTTAGATGAAATTCCAAAAACACTCAGAGGAGCCGCGGGATTCGAAGCTACTAAATCGATACTTGTTAACAGCCAATGTTTTTTTTTTATTTTCCTTCTTAAGACGGTATTCGATTGCCTTGTCGTTTTTATGAACGTACATGTAGTTAGTATATTTCTGTAGGAATGTACTAAATATTCATGGCTTATAACTTACGTCAACATTATGAGTTAAAGCATAGGTATAAAAATGTTTGCAGATGGATTCAGTTGCTCCGGGAGCTCCAAACCAACGAAATACGATTCATTTTACTACGCGCTGTTGTACCTTGGTCGTAGATCCTCTATGAACATTTGTAAACGCTGGTCAAGAGCCTACGTACCTTTAGTTTATTTAATATGTGTCGAGTGTTTAAAATGTATTTAGCTACCTATTTCCAAATACTCACAGCAAACAATACCAAGGTATAAAAATGTCCTCAGAGCAGAATTCCTGGTAGGTGGTAAGCGGAAACTTTAGTTAGTTCCGAACTTAAGTTACAGCTTAAGCGGTTTATTAACAAGCCGATAGCTCTTTTGTAGCAGCAAACTTTCTCATTTCAGTGGCGTGTAGTTTATATCTGCTTTTAACTTGATAGTACCTTTATATGATACAGTAGGGAGATGTTGCATTTTGGATAAATAATTGTTAAGTGCGCTTACAATGGTTTGGACACAAGCATAGCTCATGGTCATTATATTCCAAGTCAGATGCTATTAATGTCAACTAACGCTCTGTCGGAAGATGCACCCAACTGAGGCTACTGATTTTTTATTTAATTGTGTTTCTGGATGGACGAGCTCAAGACGCACTCAGTATTAAGCTATTAAGTAAAGATATTCACTAATATTTACTTATTTTTACCTAACCTAACTCTCTGCTCCCCCGCACACTGGACCCTATGAAGTGCTGGTGGTAGGGCGCACAACTTTGTACCGTGGTGCGGGATCTCGCCTATTTACCTCCTACCACCAGTAATTACGCCAATTATAATTTTTGCGGGTTTGATTTTTTTATTTTTTTATTTTTTATTTTTATTGCCCTTGTAGGCAGACGAGCATACGGCCCACCTGATGGTGAGTGGTTACCGTCGCCCATGGACTTCAGCAATGCCAGGGGCAGAGCCAAGCCGCTGCCTACCGCTTAATACTCTCCACAAGCCTCGTTTGAAGAAGGACATGTCATAGCGCTCGGGAAACACCGTGGAGGGGAGCTCATTCCATAGCCGGATGGTACGTGGCAAAAAAGACCTCTGGAAACGCACTGTGGATGACCGCAGTGGCTCCAGGTAGTATGGATGAACTCTACTCCGGTGGCGGGCGGTGCGATGGTAAAAACGAGATGCCGGTATCATCTCGAACAATTCCTCAGAGCACTCCCCATGGAACATACGGTACAAAATACAGAGGGAACCGAAGTCCCTCCGCAGACCCAGAGGTTCCAAACGATCCGTGAGACCGGGATTATCGACAATCCGAACGGCCCTCCTCTGTATGGAGTCAAATGGAAGAAGCTGGTATTTGGGAGCCCCGGCCCAGAGATGGGAGCAGTACTCCACGCGAGGCCGGACTTGTGCTTTATAAAGCAAAAGCCTTTGTCCAGGCGTGAAGTACCGCTTCGCTCTGTTGAGGACTCCCAGCATTTTGGACGCCAACTTGGCTTTGCCTTCCAAATGACTCCGAAACTGGACATCGCTCGAAATGTCGACCCCAAGTATCCCAATACTCTCGGAAGGTTGCAGGGATACTCCTTGGAATTGCGGCGCCATGACAAAGGGGTCCTTCTTCGCAGTGAACGCGCAAACTTGTGTCTTTAACGGGTTGAATTGAACCAAGTTCAATTCACCCCATTTGGAGACTCGCCCCAGAGAGTTCTCCACTTCAGACACAAGTTTTGATCGTCTCTCTTGCACCACGCTCCGAGAGAGACTCTGATGGCCGATATATCGCGCATCCCCCGTGCTGTCATCCGCATAGCAATGCATGCCATCAATAGACAGCATGTCATTGATATACAGGATGAAAAGCGTGGGGGAGAGCACCGAACCTTGTGGAACGCCAGCGTTAATGGTCATGGTATCAGAACAGTCACCGTCTACAACGACCGTGATGCTCCGCCCATCCAAAAAGCTAGCGATCCACTTGCAGAGACCCTCGGGGATTCCGTAAGATGGTAGCTTCGACAGAAGTGCCCTATGCCAGACCCTGTCGAAGGCCTTCGCGATATCAAGGCTCGCAGCAAGAGCCTCGCCCTTGCTCTCCAAGGCTTCAGCCCACCTGTGAGTAAGGTATACAAGAAGATCGCCAGCTGAGCGACCGTGACGGAAACCGTACTGTCGGTCACTGATCAGCTGGCGATCCTCCAGATACTTCAGGAGTTGTATATTAATTATTCGCTCCATCACCTTGGAAAGCAAGGAAGTTATCGCGATAGGCCTATAGCTCGATGGGTCCGACCGGTCACCCTTCTTGGGGATAGGGTGGACGTGGGCAGTCTTCTATGAAGACGGAACCCTGTTAGCGCAATATGAGAGGCGATACAAACGCGTTAGCGCAGGCGTCAGCTCAGGGGCGCACGTTTTCAGAACCACTGCAGGGATGCCGTCTGGCCCGCTCGACTTATGGACGTCCAGGAGTCGGAGTTCCCGCCTGACTGCACACTGTGTAAAGCAGATCTCCGGCAGGGAACTATCACACCGGAGGATGTTCGGTGGTGTGGCACCCCCGTCGTCCACAGTCGAGTTCGAGGCGAAGAGTTTGACCAGAAGGTCAGCCTTCTCTTTCGCACTATGGGCCAGACTGTCATCGGACTTGCGTAGTGGTGGGAGACTAGACCTGCAAAAGTTACCTTCTGCAGCTTTGGCGAGCGACCAAAAAGCACGGCTCCCAGAGGGATAGCTCTTCAGTCGCTCGCCAATTCTAGCAACGTGCTCCGATTTCGCCCTGGCAATAACCTTCTTGTAGGACCTGGAAGCGGCGTTATATTTCCGCCTTTCCTCTGAGATGTTAGGATCCCGACGTCTCCTAGCATCATCCCATGCAACGTATGCGGACCGCTTGAGGTGTGCAGCATCCCTGCTGGCATTGTTATACCAGGGTCTGCTGCGACCCCCAACGGGCACTTCAGAGGAGGGAATAAACAATTCCATCCCCTGGAGCACCACGTCTTTAAGACGGTCCGCACAGACGTCAGGATCAGCAGAGGAAAAGCAGAACCGCCCCCATGGGTAGGATGCGTAAAACTCACGCAATCCATCCCAATCTGCTGACAAATACTGCCAAACTCTTCGATACCTGGTCGTCGTTCGACGACTAGGACGAGAGAGTGGTGTGGCAGCACGGATAAGGCAGTGATCAGACGATCCAAGTGGAGCGTCGACCACCACACTGTATCCGGCTGGATCGGTGGTCAGCAGAAGGTCCAACAGAGAAGGCTCGTGCCCCTCAATATCTGGGACACGGGTGGGCTGTGTCACCAGCTGGGAGAGGCCGTAGGCCAAGGCGAAATCGTAGGCAGCCCGACCCGGGAGGTCAGTGGTTCTGGACCCCAACCACTCTTGGTGATGAGCGTTAAAGTCTCCAAGAACCACCACCTCCGCAGATGGGTACTGCTCAAGCACGCGGTTAGTCCCCTCTTGCACATGCTCTATCAGAGCTGAACCTACATCACTGCTGTGGGACCTGTACAGGCACGCGTAGACTCGGGTACAGCCCCCGTGATCTACGCGCAGCCACAAGAGGGACAGGTCCCGTTGTTCGAGGCTTCGTAGACGGCGACAACAGACATCAGCCCGGACGAATACACACACCCCGGCTTTACGCAGGAAGTTGTGCTCCAATACGTAGCCGGGGTATTCAAGGTACGAAGTATCATCCGGAGCAGATATCCGCGTCTCCGTCAGAAAAAGAAGGGCAGGCTGCGCCGTCTCAAGATGGTGGTGTACGGCGTCGAGGTTGCTATGTAGACCCCTTACATTGCTGAAATCCACATTAAATGTGGAATGGGGAGTCGCCGACAAAACTCTTTTCCTTTTTCGAACTTTCATTTTTTTTTTATTTTTTATTTGGAGAGTGGGATTGGGCGGGGTAGGATGTTCGAGGCGAAATCGTGACAATACCTGAATAAAGCGCGGAGCACAGTACGTGCTCGACCACGGGTTGCGTGAGCGACTGACGCAGGGCATGGAAGGGCCCCCAGTCCACCCTGCGTGCGATCGCCGGGATCCACTCCGGTCTCCGACTCCGGCACGACGACCGCACGACAGGATTTTACACCGGTTGGCGGGACAGCTTCCCGGGGCGGAGTTTAGTAGTGACACCCGGGTTCAGGTCCCCAACTGACCGGCGGGCGGCGGCGAACACCGTTTCACTGGGTCTCCCTATACCCCCGTCAAACAATCACGTCCCGCGAGCTCACACGCACGTCTGCTCCGCATGTTCCAGGTATCGCCAAGATTCACCCCCAACAAGGAAGAGGAAAAGGAAGGAATAACACTGGCTCTCCAACCCACACGCCGGAACACAGCTAGGCTATTTGGCGGCGGACTCTAGTTGGAGGGTGGTCGCCAGCCAGTCGGACAAGTCCTACCACCGATTATGTATTCGGCTCCCGTTTTGCACCACCCAGGGGTCACTTGTAGGGAATCGCGGGTTAAACCTACGGAAGCGGGAAGCAATCAACCCCCAAAATTATTATTATTAAACAATGTTATTCCTTCGCCGTGTTAGTCAGTTGTAAAATTTTATTAAATACGTACATATTTCAATATACAAATTGGCATCTGCCTGGATTCGAACACTGGCATCGTCGTATCGATACGAATGGACCGGCTGACTTATTCTCTAGACCACGACCACTTTAGATTGATTATATAAAAAAATAAAAGGAGTGAACACTTTTGTTAGTCTCGTATTTCCAGCAGGAGAAAGCTACACGAGAGTAGAAATACCTGTCACTACCATTCAAATCGGAAGGTATGGAAACCTTTGTTATAAAACTTGGCGCTATTTTCACTACAACATTGCAAAAACTATGTTTGAGTAATTTTCCAGTTTCGTGTCCAAGTAACGGCATCAGTAACCCATAATTCGCATGGTCCGGTAATAGTTTTGTATGGTGTAATACACCATAATGACACGGCTTTATCGCTTGTTCATGGTAATTTGAAGTTTCAGTTTGCCAGTCTACTGCATTATACCAATCAAATTAAAATGTGTTTTAATAAATTAATTAGGTTTATAACTATACTTGTGGCAATTTTATAGGTTTCAGTGATGTGATCTTTGCATTGATCTCTTAATTAGGTAAGCTCATAGATAATTAATCGATTAAAAGACATTTATTGTCCAGGCTTTTAAAATATCAGTAATAAATAACCATAAGAATACTTTTGATGAACACTTTTGTATAGGAATTTGTGATGGCCTCGATTTTCATCATGCAATTCTTTCAGGTTGCTGCTTTCTTTCAGACCGAAATATTGTATGTAGCTTTAGGCTCGTAGAACTCTATTTAAAAGGATACCCGAAGCGAAGCGACCTTCATACGAAAAAACCGAGCTAAGTGATATCATGTGACTATCTAATAATCTATTCGGTGACTCGGGGCAAAAAATACCACGGCGTTGTAACACTGCACAGTATCTCGCACGTAGGACGTACTGTAAGCTGATAGTAAGTACGTTAAATGGCATTCTCATGTATCGGAGCAATTAAACAGTAAAAAATACATCAGATTCACATTTAAAGTTTACAGGCCACATTTCTCTTTACGGTGTATGTTCCTTATATTACCGCAACGTCGCCAGATCTTATCCTTATTTAATTATGCTCAGAACATCAATATAATTTATTAAAATCATAAGATATGGATAAAAATCACTTATTAAATAAAATCACTATTTAAAAAAAATCACAAAGGTGAATAACACCGGTCCAGAACAGCGCCACTGCACAATGGGACCAAACGATTGTCTGGAGAATGGGCAACAGCAGTGTTGTCTAGGTACTATACTGCGATCGTAAGCAGGCGCAGAATAGAAACAGATACCTCCACCACCCCTATGTATCCTGCAAAGCAAGCATGACTGGCTTACTTTGAACCTACAGCCTCATGTCTCAGGGTGATTAATGACGTTATGACGTTTTTGGGTTCCGGTGAACACTTAGTGCCAAGTGTGCCGGGCTCTCGTTAGTTTATTACAGGAAAGATACCATTACAACCTTAAAGTCCAGAAATCTTAAAGATTTACTAAATCACTATTAATTAAAAGCATTTCCCGTTTGTACCGCCCGTATTTTCCTACTTAATAAGTCATAAACGTTGTTAATCAAAACGTGAATAGCTCTTCGGTAGAATAGGATCTGAGACCCAACTACAACTTGTTCAATTCTGGGGAGAATTACTGCGATTTAATACCATTTGAACCCTTCGTATGTGACTTAGTTTTTGAGTAGGGTAACCATGGAATCTTATGTTTAAGTTATCAATCTGTGTTCAGTGGTAAGCCAAAGAGGGGGAATTGACACTTTAATTTTGAATAAAGCTGATAAGTAAAATATACCATTTTTCGGCAGGAGGCTGAACTTCATGCGTGGTTACCATGCTTAGGGGCGCGCGGGATATATAGTACTTGAGAGTCTGTAAATGTTGAGAGCAGACCGCGAGCCTTGGGATATTTTTTGACCCTGCTCACTAAACGACTCCCCTTGCTTTTTCTCACCCCATTCGATTTCCGCCCGAAGTCAGAACCAAGACGTAGGGGGTTTCCCGCGGTCAACAACCCATCCCGATTCACGATGCCACCTTTAAGACGCCTAACTAACAGGTCATCGAGGCGATCGTCGACGACTTATAGCATCAGTCTTCGCGATACGAAAACCCATAAGACCTCCCTGGCGGTGCCACTGGCGTTGCGGGATATCCCGCTGGGGTAAAACCAGCCTGTCGGGTCAAAAGGCGATGCACCGCCCGCTGGGTCCCTCTTCCACACTAAGTGCAGGAGACGGCGACGAGGGCCTCGATCGCGGACCAGAGCCGCCGCCGCATCATCCGATCCTCCTGTGCAAGCGCGCTAGAGTGACGGTAGCATGCGACAAGGCCTAGCCTCAGGTCGCCCCGTCACCATCACCGGGAGTAGACTGTCTCTGGTAAACGAAGAAATGTAATTTCGACGTGGCAGTTAAAATGTTATTTTATTTTTAGCTATATTATATACGCTGAACACGGGAACTTAATTAGGTTTATATGTCATGAATGAAACTTATAATATGATTTTTTCTTAATTATTGGAACTGGAAGGTAGGAAGGTGGAAACTGTGAAGGTGCTCTAACCTTGGGCCTATTATTATGGTCACTAAACTATCATGATTTTCGGTTTGAGGGCTAGAACAAACATTCTAGAGTCGGTTCCATGTACTTACGTAGACTGCGCTATTCATATTATATTGAATTCAAATATCAATTATAAACAATAATATACACACAATAAACAATTACAACAGAACTTAAGCATGTGACGGCGTTAACAATATTTCTAATAAACATCACGTGCAACAGGCGTGACTCACACAAGCCGGGTGCGCCGGCCGTGTCGTTCCACTCGTGCAACAGAAGTGACTCATAGGCCAGCTGCGCCGGCTAGTATAAAAAGGCGGTGCGTGCCTTGCGAAAAACATTCGTTGGACTGCGCTTGCCTGGTGCACTTACTATATTCTTGTTACGTTGTGTGATTCAGTGACTGTTGTACGTACTGGTTAAAGTTGGACAAGTGTTAAAGTGAATTGTTAAGATAACATATTGTTGATTAAATCAGGAATCAAAAAGTGAAATCGTTTTACTTGGTGTTCAACAAGATAATGTCTACCCTCAAGCTTACATCAGAAGTGAGATCAGGACTCTACTCTCACTGGCGTGACGTGTTTGAACATGTTCGAAGTACAGCAAAGAAAAACATGATGCAGATCAGAATACTAGTAGTGGTACGCCACAAGAGCGTGAATGCAGCATACGTAAGTCGTGTAATAACGTCTCTGTTACCTCGATGGAAGATCTGAGCCACGAAGAAATCGTCACATCTTACGTTCTGGCTCATGTTGCCCAGTTTGACTGTCGACTTCATCACATGGCATTTACTAACGGAAATACAACACGTAACAAGCTATTGCAAGAAATTAAGGCAAGTGCAAATCTCAAGTGAAACTTCGATCGCAATAATGGATCTGTCATGACGAGTGGGTAGTTCCGACACGAATCGTTTTTAAGCCAATGACTACTGCTAGAGTTACATGGCACTAGTACAGTAAACCAGGACATGAGACTGTGAATTGTCGCTGAAATTTTAGAATCTACTCGATTCCATACCAATAACACTACACGTTCGATGACTTCGGGCTCCAGCAAGCAAGCAAACAAGAAAGCAAGCAAGTTTCCGTGGGAAAGAAAAATTTACACATCTGAAGTCGTCGTGACCTGTAAGATAAGACGTCCGGTGCGTTCGTGCCTGGCGATGCGGCGGTGTTCGGGTTCCGCTGGCGGATGCAGAGGTTTTTCCGGTGAAGTGCGTGCTTGTGCGTGCTTGACAAGTGTTCGCGGTTGGCTTCCTCAGTGTGGGAGTAACATCGTGTAAGAGAGGTGGAACCCGTAAAATTGTAGTTTGCGTGGTGGCTGGTAAGATTTGTTGCGGTAAGAAGTTTGCATGGTGGTAAAATGTCTTGTGAGTCTGCACAGGTAGCCGGAGGTGAGACTTCCGCGGTCGCGGCCCACCCAGTCCGCGAGAACCGGGCAGATCGCCTCGACGGTACGGAGGCCGGCCGACGGGTCCGCCAAACGACGAGATCACGCCTCCAGCACGGACTGCCGATATTGGAGCCCCCGCGCTCCGGCTGCACTTGCGCTAGGGCGCGCCGCCTCGTAGGAGACTGTGAAGTATCATTGAATAACTCTGACTGCGATCGCGCGCTGCCGGCGTCGCAGCGCGGCGACGTTCTCGTGGGTAAGGACGTGGCACCAGACGGGTGCTCCGTATAGTGCCATCGACCGCACGGGTACCATCACCCTGCCTATTTCTGCCGTGAAGCAGTGGTGTATTTCGGTCTGAAGGGTGGGGCAGCGGTTGTAACTATACTGAGACCTTAGAACTTCTATCTCAAGGTGTGTGGTGCGTTTACGCTGTGGATGTCTATGGGTTCCAGTAACCACTTAACACAAGGTGGGCTGTGAGCTCGTCCACACATTAATACGAAGAGCATAATCAAACGAAATTAGATACGAAGTTTAAAGGGCCGTTTAAAGTAGTTGAAGTATTGGATGGTGTCGATTTAATTTTGACTCTCACACATTCGCTTAAGGCTCGAGCTGCTACTTGCCTCACAAAAATACAGCATGCAAAACCTGAACAACCTCCTCATCCGTGGGCGCCCGGCTCTCGCCTGCAAGTCAGCTGTTACGTGTGCGGTGATGCGAGCCATGTAGCTTCTGGGTGTTCCATGCGCTACAAGAAGAAAAACGACACTGCTCCAGGTGCTGTGGCAGGTCCAACCAGAGACGTCAACGTGTGTTCCAGAGCTTCAGTGTGTTACAGATAAGTGGTTTTGGCTCCCCCTTTATGTTCCATTCAGGGTCAGAATGTAGTCTTATAAAACAAAGCCATAGTAATTTATTCAATGGTAAGCGGTTTCATGAACAAGTCACCGTAGTCACCCTAGACACGTCCTTACGGATCCATCAGATCCAATAACTCTTGCATTAGATACCTTCAGCTCTAACACTAGGAGCAGGCTGAGGAACCCCAGTAATCGTACTCGTCGAACTCTACAAAGAGGTCGACGTGCAACCTAACCCATGCATCAGCCCACTGAGTTTCTCGCCGGATCTTCTCAGTGGGTCGCGATTCCGATCCGGTAGTAGATTCATTCGCGAAGCAATTGCTCTTGAGTTGTTAGGTCTCCTTCGGAGGCACTCGGGCAGTTGTTAGCAAATCCCACCCCTCTTGGCTGAGCCTTTGCTCGCCCACCCGTCCTGGTGAAGCGGGAAAGGCCTCCGGACCACCAGTAATCTTTCAATCATCTGCAGTTTTGGAAAACGATAGGTATAAGTTGAGACATGTAAATGGTTCTAGTGTACAAAGTTTCCCATGAAAACTTACGCGAAGTACCTCGAGGCCCGCCAGGCCTACTAGAAATTTCTGAAAATTATAGTGACGATGACGTGACGGCGTACACAGATGGGTTAAGTAATCTTGTTCATGAAACTGATCTTAATGATGACGACTCTATCACTGACAATAGAAGCGACATTTTTGTCCGCAAATAGCGATACAGGAAACATAGTCTGCGGGTAGTGATACAATGTCTGTAAGCTCAGGCACCTCAGGTGCAGGTGTTGGAAATGTAGAAAACGATGGTCGGTCTCGCACTATTTCTGAAGAAATTCCGTATAAATGTTCTGGTTTAAGAGATGTTTTAACAAACGCTACCGTACACGCAGATTAAAAAAAAAAAAAAAAGAGAATTGTATGTGGCTAGAGAGATGTTAATCCGGACTAGCAAAAAAAAAAAAAAAGAGAGGAAAAAAAAAAAAAAGAAATTGTAAGTCATTGAAGGGTGTATCCGGTCCAATGACTTGACTAAAGGGATGTTAATCCGGACTAGCAAAAAAAAAAAAAAAGAAAAAAAAAATGTAGGTCGTTGAAGGGTGTATCCGGTCCAACGACTTGGCTAAAGGGATGTTGATCCGGACTAGCAAAGAATAAAAAAAAGAGAAAAAAAAAAAGAAAAAAAAAAGTGTGAAGTCATTGAAGGGTCTGTCCGGTCCAATGGCTTGGCTATAGGGATTTTATCCGGACTAGCCACAACAATTAGCTACAGGGATTGCGATCCGGTCTAGCATTATCCGGTCCAGTTCGAAAAACTGAAGGGATAACAATTCCGATTTAAGTTAAAAGGGACATACTTACATACCTGAAGAGATTTAAATGAACTGGCCCAGGTATGTAAGCAGTCAGTATTTATAGCCAGTATAGGATTTTCTGAAGAATTATGCGAACCGAACCATATTAGATTGTTAATATCATATACCACGTTTTAAGTTGCATCCGTTAATGTCAGGATGAACGAATACGCTTATTGTCTACAGAACAACCATAAAAAGACGCACGAGGACGAGCGCATGTCAGTATGGCCGTGACGGCGTTAACAATATTTCTAATAAACATCACGTGCAACAGGCGTGACTCACACAAGCCGGGTGCGCCGGCCGTGTCGTTCCACTCGTGCAACAGAAGTGACTCATAGGCCAGCTGCGCCGGCTAGTATAAAAAGGCGGTGCGTGCCTTGCGAAAAACATTCGTTGGACTGCGCTTGCCTGGTGCACTTACTATATTCTTGTTACGTTGTGTGATTCAGTGACTGTTGTACGTACTGGTTAAAGTTGGACAAGTGTTAAAGTGAATTGTTAAGATAACATATTGTTGATTAAATCAGGAATCAAAAAGTGAAATCGTTTTACTTGGTGTTCAACAAGATAATGTCTACCCTCAAGCTTACACATGTTTTAAACTCATTAGAATTTACCAACAAACAACAATACTCAACAGAATTAAATGTTCAAAATGATATGTATATGAAACCCGAATAATTTCCGGTAATACAGTGGCACCAATGGCCTTAGAATATCCCAATAATCGTTTAAAAGCTGGTTACCGGCGGTCACGAGACCCGGCGGCGTGTCGGCCGTTAACATGAGCAGCAGCCTAATCACTGGTGCTCACTGCGCTGATCCTGACCTTTACTTGATAACTTCATGCGTGCTTCGACAAACTGCTATAGTATTAATTAAATGTTCTCCTTGTTACCGGAGAAGGCTTGGGGCGTTTGTTCTGTTCCAAAACTGTTCTATTCAGATGTATAGCTTTAGTTGCATATTTCTGTAGACATTTCACGGCCCGCCTGATAGTAAGCATTTATAACAGCCAATAGAGTCACCAAAGTAAATTCATACCACCGAGGAAGTATCCTATGAATTGGTATAGCCTTTGTTCCATTCTGTAGAACGCTACATTGCATTAAATGCAGGCAGTGGTGCAGGCTATCCCACTCCCACTCCCACTCCCACTTTCACCCCACAACCACTACCAATCTCAATCCCACTCCCACTCCCACTCCCATTCCCACTTCCACTCCCGCTTTACGTTGGTAATTACAAATTGATGAGCCGCGGAAGAAAAGTAATGATTTTTTTGTAAAACACTGTTTCCTGTCGAACATCAACATATTTATTTAAAAATCTGTCACAAGTTTTTTGACTTTACAAAAGTTATGGACGACGAAGGTGTTAAAGATCACATGTAAAACAATACTTTACACAATTAAAAAGCCAAATATTTACAAATGAGATTTCGTAACAAAGATTACTACCTGGTGAAATATGATCCTAAACAAACAAAGGGTTGGGTGCAGAATTAAAAAATTGAAATTTTAATCAATTTTCAAGCGTACAACATGGTCCTAATTGTCAAAACAAACAGCGCGATAAGATGAAGGATGAATTTGTTTAACCGAACATTTTAATTGGTTACTGTTACCATTCTGTTTGTTTGTTTCTTTCTATCTAATCTGATAGCCTTGAGAGGCTATGTCAGCGTAACCGGGGAATAGGTTAGATTAGGTTTTAAGAACTAAGTAACCAATTGATCAACACAACCTATATACGTATGAAGTACCTATATAAGTATACGTAATGAAGGCAAGGGGAGAAAATTATACTATTATTATTATTTATTTTTATGACTGATCACTGCTCGTGTATGGGCTCATTCTTTCTACCGTGAAGTCGCCAAAGCATCTCGAAGTTTGATGTCGGGTCTAGTCTTACAACCGACCGCTTGCTTCACGGTGATGAGGGGTGGTAACGGCAACTAGCAGTCCTAAATACGTATTATAGGTAGGACTGCTTTGCTGCTTTGGACTATAATTGTCACATTCTTGTGAGATAATCCATCGTTAGCCGCTCACAAAGAATAGCAGGAAAATCAGTACAACCACAATTTATAATGAAGGTTTGCCTCCACGTCCTCGTATGATGTGCTCGCGTGTGCGACTCCGCCCTCCTCACTAATGTCACAGTTTACAACATACACCCCTGGCGTCACGTGGCCTTACGCTACAAACACGCTTAAATTAAAAATTACACAGTAATTACGTTTTCCAAGAAATATACTTTGTTTGTTATAATGCCACGTAATAAATTCCGAGTACCGCGAATGTTGTCGCCCCCCACTTTAGAGATGGAGGTTTATGTTTGTATTTCGACAAAATGAACAAGCCTACAATCTTAAAGTAATTGCGTAAATACAGAAATGAAGATATGGACATCAAGTGATGCGACCATGTCGGCGTTTAAGTCCTGACGGGCAGTAACCAATTTTGCAAGACTTACGGACTTAAGACAGGTTGACGAACGAATTCCATGATGGAGGAATAATATCGTGTTTATAGAATCACAAAAGTCTCTGAGTCTCAGCACGGCACGACCGTATCGCCATCCTCAATATTTCTGCCGCGAAGCAGTCCTAAAAAACGCGGCATTCGTGTTGTGATGTCTATGTACTCTGATAACCACTCAATAAGAGCTGGGCATAGAACATGTGCACCAACCTAGAGCTATAACGACAACATCTCTATGAAGGAGGAACGTAAGACATCATAGTCTCCATCGTACCAACAGAACATCAATCAACTAAAAGCCTTCAATTCAATTTCCAAACGAACCCTTTTGTTTTAGCAGCCCAGTTAGTGCAGCACAGAGTACTTTGTTCGAACCAAGGATCTATTTATATCTGCTCTAGTATTGTTCGCCTCGATACTGCGTGATTGATAACGTCTCGTGAAATAACAGTACTAAAAGCTAAAAGCCCGTTCAACGACGGTCATTGATTTATGAACTTCCCTTCAAACACAACATTAGCACTAGACCATCGCAAGTCCAATGATTTTGAAAATTTACAACTTAATGTATGTTTGTTGCATGTATTATACAAGTTGTAAAGTTTTTAATACTTCAGCTCTCGCAGTCACGGAGCACTGATGTACGTAATACATATGTAGTACATATGTACTCATTGACTTATTTTTTCAACCTATGCTGATAGCCTTGAGAGGCTATTTCAGCGTAACCTTAACTAGTAGGTGAATTCACGGGGCTCAAACCTGATTGCACTACTAACTGCTATACCGATACGGCTTCAACGTAATAACATATTTACCCTCTCAATCAAGACGGTTTATGATTGCTGAATTTGATTTATAAATTAGTTAAATCATTTTGCCGGCGTCAAGAGATCGCACAGGCGCTCAGGTCCTGTGGACTGGCTATATTTTTGATCGGTACAGATAAGTAAGCACTCGACCTACTTGATATTAAAGTGCTATCCATTCACAAGTCGTCGTGGCCTAACGGATAAGACGTCCGGTGCATTCGTGTTGAAGCAATGCACCGGTGTTCGAATCCCGCAGGCGGGTACCAATTTTTCTAATGAAATACGTACTCAACAAATGTTCACGATTGACTTCCACGGTGAAGGAATAACATCGTGTAATAAAAATGAAACCCGCAAAATTATAATTTGCGTAATTACTGGTGGTAGGACCTCTTGTGAGTCCGCACGGGTAGGTACCACCGCCCCGCCTATTTCTGCCGTGAAGCAGTAATGCGTTTCGGTTTGAAGGGCGGGGCAGCCGTTGTGACTATACTGAGACTTTAGAACTATATCTCAAGGTGTGTGGCGCATTTACGTTGTAGATGTCTATGGGCTCCAGTAACTACTTAACATCAGGTGGGCTGTGAGCTCGTCCACACAGCTACGCAATAAAAAAAAAAGAAAAAAAAAAAAAAACATGAATAATATCAGTTTCGACATGGCATCACCGTCTCAATTCCAATCCAGTTTGGAACTTTTTTAATAGACTTAATTAATATCAAATGAGAACGAATAGCTTAGTTGAAGAAGCTGACAGGACTGCTGTAGAATGCAAGAGGAAACTGTTTATTTAAATAAACAAAACAAATTGCGTTACTATTGTGTAGATGCGGATATAATTCCACAACTTACCTAATTAAGTGTTTAACCGAGCTCACGAACATTGCAAACATAAATGCCACACGCACCTTGAAACAGGAGGTCATCATCTCAATTGTATTATATATTAGCTAGCCTACCTACTCTGTAAACTGACTGAAAATAGATAAGGTGCATACACATACTAGCGCGTCTCACAAGCACCGCGACCCGGTAAATATTATAGTAAAATCAGAAGTAAATGTGAACATCGTTTAAAAATGTCTCTTCCAAGCAATCTACGTAGGCTCAAAACACATCCTCTCATCCGGATTAAGGATCTGCATGCTTGATCTGAATGCTTGCTCTTGCAAAAAAAATACTGACCGCTGACATTATGTATGCTGATTTTCCAATCAACTGATAAAAGTATCCAATTAGCTAGATAAAATCGTAACTGAATCAATCACTTTCAATTCGGTTGAAGGCAAACGGCCTAATAACGGCAGTCTTCTTGCGAGTGGCCACCGCTGCTACCCGAATAAGCTTCCCGTAAGCACGTAAGCTCACCCCGCGAAATGCCCAAACTGACTATCGCTGCTGTTCAGTAACTGAACAACCACCTCTCAACTCGCATCTACTCGCAATACACAAGAGCAGAGTTTGCTAAACGAAATCTGCAATAAGAATCTTATTTGTCGTTAAACAAGAGAAGAACGGTTCAATAAAAATATATCGAGAACTAAATGAGCCGCTCGTTAAGTGCGCGTGCACGCACTCGCCTGGAAAATTGAATTAGTATCGGCGGAGACGGTGTACCAGGGTCCCGCGCCATTAGTACGTACAACGAAAACGCTCTCATTTTGTTATTTCCCGAAGGAACGACGATGTAGGAGGCATTTCAAAATTCGATAGTAGAAACGATAGTAAAATATCGATTAATCACAACCCTATCACTACCCACAGCTCTGACTCTGCTAATCGCGTAATCACCATGTGGCACGGTGGGAAATGGTTATGGCTGCAAAGTAACATATGCATGATTTCATTTGCAAGCATTCCCAAATTATGCCTGGACCATTATTTATCATTTAACTAGCTGACCTGGCAGACTTTGTAGTGCCTCAATCGATAAATAAAAGACCTAAACTTTATTTAATTTCGAGAATTTTCATATTTATCTACCTTTTAAACCTTCTCTGGACTTCGACAAATAATTCAACACCAAAATTATCAAAATCGGTCCGTCTTTGGTCGAGTTTTAGCGAAACTAACGAACAGCAATTCATTTTTATATATATAGATAATATAGATTATATAGACTAACACTTTCAAAACAGGCCCTCACCTGGTAAAAGACTCGACAGTGCGAGCCCATCATCACAATCGCATACAGTCCTTAAGACATGCAGTCAAAGTTTAAATTGTATTACAGTAACGGCTATCCCACTTTTCAAACCAGGCATAACTGATAGAGGTAGGAAATAGGTAGAACGGTGGTACTTCCCCGGCTGGATCACAATAACATTCTAACTCAACCTGTCCACGGTTTCGAACCCTGGAATTGTCGCATCTTACCCCTTATAGCCACAGATACCTGATAAAGGACTTTTAAAAAAATGTATCACAATAATAAAAAAATAAACGTTATGTAATGAACACATATTTCAAGAAGCCTGCCATCCTTAATATTTTTCCTAAGTTTCAGTGATGCGTGAAAAGATCCTTGAATGTTATGACTCCTGATACTGATATAAATGATATATCAAATTTGTACACGCGTACGTGTGAGAGTGTGTGAAGATGTGCGTGTGGGTGTGTTTTCACGGAATGTAAATATGTACGTAACATGACGTCACATCTCATTTGATTGCAAACGATCCAAATAGAATATTTCGTGCAATATTCTTTTATGGATTTAACTCATTTAGAATTTAATGGTAATGTCATGATAGAATCGTAAAATTTGTGAGTATGCCTCGACATTATTCAAATGAATTTGGTCACTGTATTGCCGCAACAAACAAGTCAATTCACGGTGTTACAATTATATAAATGTTTACTTACGTAGATCAATTTAAGGATCTGATTAATGAAACCTGCCCAACTCAGTCCTCAGAAGATGCGGGTACGCGACTCTGGCCGCCTCGACTCCACACCCTCATCCATCCGTGGTTAAAGTCTCAACTAACTAACTACCTATTTCTAGAACTCATGTCACTACATGTTGCGAGAGGCTTGCAATGCAAGTGGGTCCCGACATCGTGCTAGCTTCTATCTAGGATGATTATTTCTGGCTTAAGCGAATTCCAGCAGACGTTATACAAAAGTTGCGGTCTCTTTGCGCACCGGGTACCGTGTGCACAATACCACTGTGAGAGGAGATACTTTGCAAAAAAAAAAAACGTTTGGATGCAGTTTAGTGACGTTAGAAGGCACAACATCTGACAATCCGATCAATTCAGTGAAGCTGAGTTGTGCGGTCAGGGCTTTCCCTTGCTTAGTTATTTCGCCGAAATGCATTAGACTCACCGTATCCCTTAGTTTATATCTTGAGACAATTAAAATCAATTTTACTTTTTTACTGGTGGTAGAACCTCTTGTGAGTCTGCGCGGGTAGGTACCACCGCCCTGCCTATTTCTGCCGTGAAGCAGTAATGCGTTTCGGTTTGAAGGGTAGAGCAGCCGTTGTAACCATACTGAGATCTTAGAACTTATATCTCAAGGTGGGTGGCACATTTACGTTGTAGATGTCTATGGGTTCCAGCAACCACTCAACACCAGGTGGGCTGTGAGCTCGTCCACCCATATAAGCAATAAAAAAAATCAAGGGCCTGTGTCAAACAACAACATTAAAAAAATTAAAAAAGAACCAGCTGTAGTTTGGCTATGTCTCTGAAATTGCTGACGTCTATATGGGACGGAGACCACTCACTGTTAGGTTGGCCGGAACTCAACTGTCTACGACAGCAACAACATTAAATAAATGCAATGTGGCCATGTGAATAAGCTATATTTGTTTTGAAATATGTAATTTTTTTGAAATTTTATTTGTTTTCATAACTATTTAATTTCAGTTTAATTCAAGATGTAAAAATAGTAGCAGTCGCAATAATGTTAGAATTAACAATTACAATTAAATTTAGAATAATACGAACAATTATATACACAAACATATCCAAACACAATCTGTAGCAAGCTCTTGAGCGTCGCCGTTGCACAGGCGGGCGCCGGGTAAACCCCTAACATATGGACCAATTAGTGGAGGAGCCGGGCTGGTTCACGCCAGCTTATCTGACTGACATAGTTCTTAGACTGTGAAGATGCACACACAGTAGACACATACGAGCCTGCTGTACTTGGAATGTACGGATCTAAAAGCACTCTCGTAGCCAAAACGGTAATCGCATCCACACATTACTTTATTTATTATTCATTTACACCATACCGACTGAAGTGATACCAACGCCGTATAGGATTATTAGATGTATTCGGTTTGCTGTGGAATTCAAGTATAACCTCCCGTAGTATCTCACGGATCGTTTGGAACCTCTGGGTCTGCGGAGGGACTTTGGTTCCCTCTGTATTTTGTACCGTATGTTCCATGGGGAGTGGTCTGAGGAATTGTTCGAGATGATACCGGCATCTCGTTTTTACCATCGCACCGCCCGTCAGCGGAGTAGAGTTCATCCATACTACCTGGAGCCACTGCGGTCATCCAAAGTGCGTTTCCAGAGGTCTTTTTTGCCACGTACCATCCGGCTATGGAATGAGCTCCCCTCCACGGTGTTTCCCGAGCGCTATGACATGTCCTTCTTCAAACGAGGCTTGTGGAGAGTATTAAACGGTAGGCAGCGGCTTCGCTCTGCCCCTGGCATTGCTGAAGTCCATGGGCGACGGTAACTACTCACCATCAGGTGGGCCGTATGCTCGTCTGCCTACAAGGGCAATAATTTTTTTTAGTAAAGACTGACTCATCAGTTAATCTACACAAGTAAAAAAATCCAAAAATACCCCATCATTCAAACACCCTATGTGTTCAGTCGTTACTCTAAGCCGTAAGCCATGTACCATAAATATAAATCACCATACATTTTATTGTTACCTTTTAAATTTAAGAGCTGATGAATTATACATTTAATTTTGGGACACATTTATATCGCAGGCGATAAAAAGGAAAGTTCTAAGTGAGTTGCCGGCTTGCCCTAATGTTACCAGGCTTTAAAATAAGCTGTAAGTAGTATTTGGTTTTTGTGCGTTATAGATAAGATTAGACATTATTATCGTTTTTATTTTATTTGCGTCAATTCCGCTAATATTAGTGAACATGAATGCTCTTGGGAACTGCTAAATGATATAATATTTAAATAAATCAAAATTCCGAGACATAGCGTTGGTTTAGGCCGATTAATCATGTATGTATAACTTATAATTACGGCGCGCACTTTTGTGATCCGTATTCGGAAGTGAGGCGTTTTCATTTTGCAAAAAAAAACTATTGACATTTTTTTCTATTAACATTTATTACTGTTCTCCCTGGCAACCCCAAAAAGACATCACAACGCGTTTAACGGAAATTACTTTTTGTTTTAAAGAAATTTCCAAAGGCGAGTCGACACAAATTGGGTAAAACGATCGTTCATAAGAACACCAACAAAACATTAATGTTAATGATCAAGAACAAACTAATCTATGTTTTTTTGTATTTTTGTTTCAATTAGATTATATAAAGACTCTACGACATATCCTTCTTCAAACAAGTTTTGAGAATCCCAGAAAAAGGCAGCACCCTAACTGTGTATAACATAGTTGATGTCCATGACCCACTTTGACCTCATTTACTCTCAAGTGTATGTCCATCTGTATAGAAAGACAAAAAAAGCTAATTTAGTAAAACGGATGCTCGCGTCCCCTGTTGCACCCATATAATATATACACCTACAAATGTATATATTTACTGTACTATATATTATAGCTCTAGATAACTAAAACTCATTTTGTTTCTAAACATATCAAATTTTCAGATATTTTCTCATAACGATAGATTTGAAGCCCTGCTCTAATACATTTGTGATGTATAGAGACTGATCTCCGGGACACAAACGCCTCAGTAGCTGTTTCCAGACACCCGAATCGAACCGTCCTACTTATTAATAATTCACCTACTGGACACTATTCGGGCTAACATTAACCTGAAAAAGCTGGATGTGGCATTTTAGGTTTTCATAGAATATGTTATAAACTTATCCCCAAAATAGTGGATAATCTTCCTCCAAGTGAACTGTAAGTACAAACTCTATTGTAAATATATCATATCCTACATGCTTAAGATTATTTTTTAACTTTATATCCGTGGGTGCTTCCTTTACTTCGTGATTAAGATATTATTATATTTTCGAAAATACAGAATCACTGCAATAGAACTAAATTTCTTGGTAAAATTTGAAACATTAGGTTTAGGGTAATTTGTACCCTTTATAAATATTTCACGACAGCACTCATGTGCAATAACGACTGTACTTCCACCCTTAAGTATACAAAATCCGAAGACAGCATCGGAACACTACTTCGCCTTAGTGACTTGATCCGATAATCGCCTTATTGTGGCCGCGCTCACTACTCTTCCGACCCGGCTCTGTCGCCGGCCTAGACATGTCTTGATGGATGGACTTGATTCACTATCGATCACGTATACACGTATCGTGAAGGCCAACAGATTCTATTGAGAAACTTGTTGTTCAGGGTTGAGTCAATAGTAAAAGATCTCGTGGACGAAGCTCCATGCACTGGAATGATTAAGTGAAAGAGCTTACCAAAACCCCACTTAACGAGTGCGTGCGCCAAGGCTCAGTTCGCGAATTATGGAGAACAGCTATCAAGGCTTTAATAAACAAAGATTTCACATGACCAAGACTGCTGCGCGAAGAGTAATTTATGACGATGATGCTATGGACGCTACCAGATCTAATACTGGCAGAAAACAAACAACAGATTAACGTACTTGTCAAACTCGACAAAGAGTTCCTGTTCAACCCCGCCCCCATTGGATGCCTATCTCGCCCAAAAAAGGCAACAGTTTGCAGTTGCTAAATTTAAAATAATTTATAATAAAAACAAAGTTAAACCTTATTTACTTCTATGAGAGCAAGTTTGATTACCTAACTGTTAGCAATTTTTTGATCCTGCTAAAAACCAAAACGCCACATCCACGCGCACTTTCATTTTTCGCTCTAAGTAAAAGCTGTATAATGACATTCAGTGGTTGACCTCACGCCATTTATTGTCGGCACTGTCTACACGAGTGTCCGCCAAGTAATAGCTTCTACATAAAATCTATTTACTTAACTACCTACGCTATATAGTGAGAAATACTAATTTTAGTCTACATAGAAATATTTTTGGAACGAACTTCCTTATGGGACGATGCGGAGGGGTACCCTAACGGGGAAAAAACGTCCGTGACGTAAGATTTTTATTGGTAATGCACACAGTGTACGACTTAACTTTATAATAACGAACAAAAAATAACATTTTTTTTATGATTCATTGACCACGTTCACGACACACGTTCACGATCGCTGGTCCGGCGCCCACCAGTAGCAGGGTTAGATCCGCCCCAAGCCTGCCTCGGGTGATTTATGTCTCATCCAGGGTTCAAAGGCGATAACCTGGAAAAACTTATGATCACAGGGAAAGTTGAAGGCAACAGATCTAGAGGCCGCAACCCGACTCGCTGGTCCGATCAGATCCGCACCGCTTTGGACAGTACAGTGTACAGCGCGCTGAATGACGCCGTGGACAGGGGAAAGTGGAAAAACATCTTAAGATTGAAGCTCATGGGTGATGGTGGTCACGACCCTCAGACATGAGGAACACGATTCGAGGAGGAGGAAGGTTCAAAGACGAGTTATTCAGTGACCGAGGTTTTTAGTAACTTCAACTCTGACATGGTCTCTCTACCATCTCTAACGCGTAGGCCGAAGTCCGGTGATTTCTTTATGGCTCAAACAAAGCCCAGAGATGCCAGCTTCGAGTTCGCTAACAATCAATTTAATTTGATCATAAGGCTTCTAACCACGGACACTCCCGAACGCCTTAAACTTTATCTTTAGTAAAACTGAATTTCAAGCTCCAACTGATTGAGCATTGAGGGGCACACATATTTCCACTGATTATTTGCAACAAGTTAGAAAGTATTCTCGTGTCATGTACAAACTAATTGCGTCATAGAATCGAGGCAAGGAATCTTAAATGGTAATAGTATGTCCGAGTACTTATCAGTATGTAAAGAGTTCACGACGTCTCCATATATTACGGCTACCATACTTGACTGTCCTCTAGCTCCCATTTCAAGAACTGGTAGGACGTGTACTAACCGTTGGGCTTGATAGCAGGACTAGGCCTATTTTTGACGCGCATTCCAATTTAAAAAATTGGGTAGCCATTAAAAGTTTGCTGATAATACCCTAGGTGGATGTTGGTATTTGCTCTGAAGTGTTAAATGTAACCCCATAAAATTACAAGGGATATGTGTTCATTCGCCGTTTTATGATCATATAAAACTAAAAATTGAAAATGGATACAAAACAACACACTAACGTGAATGTGGATAAGCGAATATACAAGAGCAGTCGGCAGTGGCTCACGACACAATCAGACAGGTACTCGCTCGAACGCACTGAGCGGTCACAGAGTCACACTAAGCCGTGAAGGTGAACCGCTAAATTATTCACGGCTCATGACCGGGCCTTCATAAATACACAGCTTCTGAAACTACATGATGAATTATTGATGTTTTAATTTTGG
Organism: Bombyx mori; assembly: GCF_030269925.1. Classification (NCBI taxonomy): domain Eukaryota; kingdom Metazoa; phylum Arthropoda; class Insecta; order Lepidoptera; family Bombycidae; genus Bombyx; species Bombyx mori. The sequence continues at coordinate 15,628,662 of NC_085124.1, read as the reverse complement.
ATTAAGTACCTAAACATACCGAAACGCCTAATTACTCTTGTGTCTCTGTTAAAGTTTAAAAAAGGATGAGGATAAGGATGAGGGTGCCGAGTCCGTATACATTTTCCTTAAACTGCAGAGAAACCAGCAGTATAGTAGCTTTATAATTAACTTGGACATGGTCACCTGCTCTTTAACGACACTAAACTACGCCAAAATCTTGTTTATCGAAGATTGGCAAATAAGATGACACGCCGTGCAACTTAGCACCATACTCGCTCTCGTCTTAACTGTCCATTGACATGGATATGGTGTTTTATTAACATTTTTTTTTTTTATATTTTATGTATACATGTAGATTGCTCAGCGTGACTTTTCCTGTATCTATGCCACTTGATGAGTCTACTGATTGTTGGCTTTACTGATGGTTGGCTATTAGTGCCGTGAAGCAGTCGTGTGTTCCGGTTTGAAAGATGGGGCTGTTATTGTAGTCATAGAACTGAGACTATGAACTCATGTCTGAAGGTGGCTGGAGACATTTACGTTATTCATAGCTCTGGGCTTCGGCAATCACTTAAAATCAGGAGGGCCGTGAGCTCTTCCCCATTTTAGTTTAAAAAATCAAGTTATTAATGATTTTTTTAATTAATGAATTTAATAGACAAGGTACAGAGATCTAGCACAGTGACTTTTGGAAGGGGCGCGGACAATCATCGTGAATATCGCATCTATCGTCTGGGAACATATGCTTTTGTTCTTCACTAGCTGACCCGGCAGACTTTGTAGTGCCTCAATCGATAAATAAAAGACCTAAACTTTTGTAAAACAAATAAAAGGAATCGGTCCGACGGGGGACACATCAAAAGAAAAACAAAATAATTTTTATTTAATTCCGATCATTTTCATATTTATCTACCTTTCAAACCTTCTTTAGACTTTCACAAATAATTCAAGATCAAAATTAGCCAAATCGGTTCAGCCGTTCTTGAGTTTTAGCGAGACTAACGAACAGCAATTAATTTTTATCTATATAGATGAAGCTGCCGATTCATTGAAGCTACTTAAATATTTATAATGTTTTTTATTGCTTATATGAGTGGACGAGCTCACAGCTTACCTGGTGTTAAGTGGTCATAGACGCCTACAACGTAAATGTCGCCCCTATGAGTTCTAATATCTCAGTTTTTACAGTCCAACGGCTGCCCCACTCTTCAAACCGAAACGCATTACTGCTTCACGGCAGAAATAGGCAGAAATAGGGTATGGTATCTAACCGTGCGGACTCACAAGTCGTCCTACCGACAGTAAAGACTTTATTCGACATCCATAGCAGGCCGAAATATTTTTTGACTTGAACCAAATTACGTAATTCAGGAGCTAGCAAACAACAACTAGTTTTTCATAATCCCATGTAAGTAGGTACCGATAGTCTAGATACTAGATACTACTAGATGATGCAGGAGACTTCATCTAGATCTTAATGAGAATCGAGATTTAAAATCCAGAAACCATGTCTACATTTTACAGCTTAAAAACAGAAAACACATGAATCTGTTTGTCTGTACAGACGTTAGACTAGTAACCAGATTTAATTAATGTAGTGGGTTGTTAGTCATGGGCACATACGAAGGATTTATTCATAACAACGATCAATTAATAGACTCTTCTCAGGTCTCGCAAATCAACGTGATCAGGTTTGTGATTTTTTGCGTGACCATCAAATTGACATCTTTTTGGTGCAGGAGACCCTACTTAAGCCCGCGCGCCGCGACCCTAAAATCGCGAACTATAACATGGTTAGGAACGACAGGCTTACTGCTCGTGGTGGTGGTACCGTCATTTACTATAGACGAGCCCTGCACTGCGTCCCTCTCGACCCCCCCGCGCTTTCTAACATCGAAGCATCAGTATGCCAAATCTCACTGACTGGACACGCGCCGATCGTTATCGCGTCCGTCTATCTTCCACCGGATAAGATCGTTCTAAGCAGTGATATCGAGGCGCTGCTCGGCATGGGAAGCTCTGTCATTCTGGCGGGCGACCTAAATTGTAAACACGTCAGGTGGAACTCACACACCACAACCCCGAATGGCAGGCGGCTTGACGCGTTAGTCGATGATCTCGCCTTCGATATCGTCGCTCCGCTAACCCCGACTCATTACCCGCTAAATATCGCGCATCGCCCGGATATACTCGACATAGCGTTATTAAAAAACGTAACTCTGCGCTTACACTCGATCGAAGTAGTTTCAGAGTTAGATTCAGACCACCGTCCCGTCGTTATGAAGCTCGGTCGCGCTCCCGATTCCGTTCCTGTCACGAGGACTGTGGTGGATTGGCACACGCTGGGCATCAGCCTGGCTGAATCTGATCCACCATCGCTCCCGTTTAACCCGGACTCTACCCCGTCTCCTCAGGATACCGCTGAAGCCATAGACATCTTAACGTCACACATCACCTCGACATTAGATCGGTCATCGAAGCAAGTTGTAGCGGAGGACTTCCTTCACCGCTTCAAATTGCCCGACGATATTAGGGAACTCCTTAGAGCTAAGAACGCCTCGATACGCGCCTACGACAGGTATCCTACCGTGGATAATCGTATTCGAATGCGTACCCTACAACGCGACGTAAAGTCTCGCATCGCCGAAGTCCGAGATGCCAGATGGTCTGATTTCTTAGAAAGACTCGCGCCCTCCCAAAGGTCTTACTACCGCTTAGCTCGTACTCTCAAATCGGATACGGTAGTAACTATGCCCCCCCTCGTAGGCCCCTCAGGCCGACTCGCGGCGTTCGATGATGACGAAAAAGCAGAGCTACTGGCCGATACATTGCAAACCCAGTGCACGCCCAGCACTCAATCCGTGGACCCTGTTCATGTAGAATTAGTAGACAGTGAGGTAGAACGCAGAGCCTCCTTGCCACCCTCGGATGCGTTACCACCCGTCACCGCGATGGAAGTTAAAGACTTGATCAAAGACCTACGTCCTCGCAAGGCTCCCGGTTCCGACGGTATATCTAACCGCGTTATTAAACTTCTACCCGTCCAACTCATCGTGATGTTGGCATCTATTTTCAATGCCGCTATGGCGAACTGTATCTTTCCCGCGGTGTGGAAAGAAGCGGACGTTATCGGCATACATAAGCCCGGTAAACCAAAAAATCATCCGACGAGCTACCGCCCGATTAGCCTCCTCATGTCTCTAGGCAAACTGTATGAGCGTCTGATCTACAAACGCCTCAGAGACTTCGTCTCATCCAAGGGCATTCTCATCGATGAACAATTCGGATTCCGTACAAATCACTCATGCGTTCAACAGGTGCACCGCCTCACGGAGCACATTCTTGTGGGGCTTAATCGACCAAAACCGTTATACACGGGAGCTCTCTTCTTCGACGTCGCAAAAGCGTTCGACAAAGTCTGGCACAATGGTTTGATTTTCAAACTATTCGACATGGGCGTGCCGGACAGTCTCGTGCTCATCATACGGGACTTCTTGTCGAACCGCTCTTTTCGATATCGAGTCGAGGGAACCCGCTCCTCCCCACGAGCTCTTACAGCTGGAGTCCCACAAGGCTCTGTCCTCTCACCCCTCCTATTTAGCTTATTCGTCAACGATATTCCCCGGTCGCCGCCGACCCATTTAGCTTTATTCGCCGACGACACGACTGTTTACTATTCTAGTAGAAATAAGTCCCTAATCGCGAAGAAGCTTCAGAGCGCAGCCCTAGCCCTAGGACAGTGGTTCCGAAAATGGCGCATAGACATCAACCCAGCGAAAAGTACTGCGGTGCTATTTCAGAGGGGAAGCTCCTCACGGATTTCCTCCCGGATTAGGAGGAGGAATCTCACACCCCCGATTACTCTCTTTAGACAACCCATACCCTGGGCCAGGAAGGTCAAGTACCTGGGCGTTACCCTGGATGCATCGATGACATTCCGCCCGCATATAAAATCAGTCCGTGACCGTGCCGCGTTTATTCTCGGTAGACTCTACCCCATGATCTGTAAGCGGAGTAAAATGTCCCTTCGGAACAAGGTGACACTTTACAAAACTTGCATAAGGCCCGTCATGACTTACGCGAGTGTGGTGTTCGCTCACGCGGCCCGCACACACATAGACACCCTCCAATCCCTACAATCCCGCTTTTGCAGGTTAGCTGTCGGGGCTCCGTGGTTCGTGAGGAACGTTGACCTACACGACGACCTGGGCCTCGAATCAATTCGGAAATACATGAAGTCAGCGTCGGAACGATACTTCGATAAGGCTATGCGTCATGATAATCGCCTTATCGTTGCCGCCGCTGACTACTCCCCGAATCCTGATCATGCAGGAGCCAGTCACCGTCGACGCCCTAGACACGTCCTTACGGATCCATCAGATCCAATAACTTTTGCATTAGATGCCTTCAGCTCTAATACTAGGAGCAGGCTTAGGGACCCCGGTAACCGTACTCGTCGAACTCGACAAAGAGGTCGACGTGCAACCTAACCCATGCATCAGCCCGCTGAGTTTCTCGCCGGATCTTCTCAGTGGGTCGCGATTCCGATCCGGTAGTAGATTCATTCGCGAAGCAGCTACTCTTGAGTTGTTAGGTCTCCTTCGGAGGCGCTCGGGTAGCTGTTAGCAAATCCCACCCCTCCTGGCTGAGCCTTTGCTCGCCCACCTGTCCTGGTGAAACTGGAAAGGCCTCCGGGCCACCAGTAATCCTTCAATCATAAAAAAAAAATAAAAAAAAATAAAAAAAGACTCTTCTCAAACATTGAAATATACAGGATCAATGACCTCTGGAAATGCAATGCGGAAGAGTACAACAGTTTCAAGATATATCTATATAGATTCTCTCCGATGGTGCGCCATCATTTTCTCGCCTTAGATAATCAGACAAGGCACGACCCACTAATGGCTACCGAAGGGTAAGTGGCGAGATGCCCTCAAATAATTCCCCAGAGAACTCCTAGAGCGGATATGGTAACAGAAATGGAAATAACTAAATTGACTCCATAGTGCACTTTTCATGCCAATGGTTGGTACGTAGACCTCTGCGTCTTTGTCGTTAATCTTTCTGTAATAATTAGTCCTTCGAGTGTGACAGCCAATGCAACACTCAGAAATTAGAAAAATAAAGTGCTCTCATAAATACTGAAAAGTCTGGACAAGGCAAATTAGTTAAATTAAAGTCATTCTTTCACATACTTCAAAACCGACTCTAACATGAAGACTTAAAGTAGATTATAGATGCAGTACTAATATGTACACGCGAATTTAAAGTAACCGGTTGCAATCATGCGACATAACGTGCGGGATCGCAACATGGCCGAAGTTCACATAAACGAAGCTAATGTGTCGCAATTATAATGTTAAGGGTCTGCCTACATATTTATAGAACAGGTTCTTGAATAATTATGCAATTCACTTGTGGATAACTTTATATTTATTTACTACAAAAAATTATAATTAACATTTCATGTGAGATTATAAAGTAATTGCTGTGTGCATTTATTATTGTATTAACATTTTATTGTTCTATAGCACGAAGATAAGAATGCATGGTATTTATGTTGTTTTATTGCCTTCGAAGGATGATAGCACCCAATCCATCTGATGACTAGTGGTCATCATCGCTCATGGACAACAACAATGACAGGGGCACAACTACGCTGCTATCTACGGCAGGAGTATCTTTTTAAAGAACATTTGAAGCACATGTCGTCGTGGCCTAAAGAGTAAGTCGTCCGGTGCATTCGTGTTGAAGTGATGCAACGGTGTTCGAATCCCGCAGGCGGGTTCCAATTTTTCTAATGAAATACGTACTCAACAAATGTTCACGATTGCCTTCCACGGTGAAGGAATAGCATCGTGTAATAAAAATCAAACCCGCAAAATTATAATTTGCGTAATTACAGGTGGTAGGACCACTTGTGAGTCCGTGCGGATAGGTACCACCGCCCTGCCTATTTCTGCCGTGAAGCAGTAATGCGTTTCGGTTTGAAGGGTGTGGTAGCCGTTGTAACTATACTGAGACTTTAGAACTTGTATCTCAAGGTGGGTGGAGCGTCTACGTTGTAGATGTATATGGGCTCTAGTAACCACTTAACATCAGGTGGGCTGTGAGCTCGTCCACTCATCTAAGCAATAAAAAAAAGAAAAAAAAAAAACATGTCACTGCGCTTAGAAAATACTGCAAGTTGATTCCAGAGTCGGTGGGTGTTAGGGGCAAAAAAGTTTTATAGAAAAGAGCACTGTGATTAAGCGCACTTACAGGTAGTATAGATTAACATGGCGAAATCATAACTACGTTGACATAAAGTTTATTTTTCATTAGCTCTCATCAGGTGCATACGACTTATAGAAAGTATTAATTCACTGTACAAATATGAAACATGGTTGCGGGATAGCTTCGATCTTGAGCGTGCTTACTAATAGAAAAGTATAGACACTACAAAAGCATCATAATATAGAAGCTCTATCAGAAGCTACCACTCAGACACACTTAGTGATATTGAACGTAATTCTTGAGCTTTAGTATTTGTATGAGATATACGAAAGCTCTCTTGACTTAGAAAAAAGCTTTTCGTAGTATTGCGATTTTGATATTTTACGAACTGAGGGGTGAAGTTTTTTCTAAAGTGCTCACGATAGAAGCTATCTTTCACTCACGCATCTGATATTAGTTTACTGGGTCCGCGCACACCACAGCGTAAATCTCATAACTGCTTTGTTGCACTGGTTGTACACATTCCATAAATATTTATTGAACATAATTTATTTATTTATTATAAAAAAAAAAGAACACAATATTCCTAACCTAAAAGTACATGTTATTATCCGCAACATGCTTCGTCATAAATTAGAACAGTCATGTAACATTTTTACCTGTAAATTTGTAATTGAAAATTTTCCTTTTCATTATTTAGTGCAGTAGTGAGTGAACTAACTTACGTTCGCAGAGTTATTTTCTCTATCAAACTTCAAAATACAAAAAAATACTAGGAAAATCCCTTAAAAAAACAAAACAAATAAATAATGAATAGTTATAAGCCTTGATTCCGTTTACAATGAATCGAATCAATATTTATAAAAACTCCGGTCGTTACTATCGTGAATCCAATAAGGTAAATCCCATTTCGCGTTAATGTAATTCCAACTTCGATTACGTTTTATATTCTAAAGAAGTTTAGGCTCGTACTGGCGCGCGCAAAACTACTTACTTATTATATGTATATTCGTTTTCATTCTCCATTCGGACTACAGTATCAGTTGAAGGATTGTTAATTTATAAGGAGCTTCTATTAGATATTAACCGCAGTTTCTATTAGATATTAGCCGCAAGATACAAACCGCAAAAAATTAACCGCAGCAAGACAAAGATCATGATCGTCCAATGTGCTATCACAAGAATTGCAAATTGAGATGTCGTACAATCATACATTAACTTAGGCGCACTAATTTCTAACAGTGGCAGATGCGTTGATGAAATCAAGCAGCGTTTGAGAGTTTCAAGGTCAGCCATGGATAGGCTAAAGAAAATATGGGAGAATCGAAATTTTAATATCACCAAAGCCACTAAAATAAGACTTGTAAGACGCCTCCTCTTCCCCATTTTTCTTTACGCTGCCGAGATCTGGACATTAAGAAAAAGTGAGAAAAAGAGAATAAAAGCTCTCGAAATTCAGTACTGGGATACTCCAAATATCGTGGATGGTTTTCAGAACGAATTAGTCAATTCTACAGGAACTCGGCATCACGCAATGTTTATCCCCCATTGTTCAGGGTCGCATTCTCACTTTCTTCGGATATGTGTCGCGACGGGGAGATGACTCAGTTGAGCGCCTTGTAGTACAGAACATGATAGAGGGTACAAGACCACGCGGCACATCACCGTTGCGATGGACCGACTAATTGAAGGCAGCTCTAAACGGTCCCGTTAACGAGTGCACAAGAAGCGCCGCGGTACGCGAGGAATGGCCACGTCTAAGCCTCAAAAAGAGTGGCGTGATTTCTACGTAGAGATGTATTATGATTTTTTTTAATTAACCTAATTTTTATTTATTACACTCTATTCTAAAAACTTTGACAAATTTGTAAACAACAACGGAACAAAACAACGGAAAAATACAACGGAAATTTAAATTTGGAAACATTTAAATTTTTAGAGATGCTCCGTAGCCTTTGAGGATTTTGTGGACGACTGTCTTCAACTGGTCTCGGCTTAATTTTCTTTCTCTGTCCGATCGTATCTGAGATAATTTCTTTACAAGCCCAAATCGAGGTTTTTGATAATAATTATAAAAGATTTCAAAGGCTTCTCTTTAAACCGCACCGTTTCAATCGATGTAAATTAATATTTTTTTGTCAATACTCTTTCAAATCGAGTCCTTTGTGAATGATTTGAGCGTTCGGTGTTGTATTGAAAGGAAAATACAGTGCTAAATATTATGAGATTGTGAAAACTTTTGAGACGAAAATTTGGTTTATGCTCTTAAAATAGAATTAATTTTGAATTCAAATAGTTCTGTAATGGCTACGAAATAGCAGCTTAGCGAGGAAAATTGTCGGGGAATTAACTTTTTTTAATCTAAAATGAATTAAATAATTTAATCTATATCACAATCCTCAACATCAAGTACTCAGTTAATATTCCGTCAGCTAATGAAAACGTGTGAAGTAATACTTGGATCGGTATCCTTCGTTGAACTTTCTGCGTTCGAAGCCGCGGAAGTTTCAACTACACTTCGAGAAACTAGTTAATGTATATTAAAGTTATGCTTCTGGTAGGTTATCCAACACTTACTAGTTCCTGCTGCTTTCTCGCGCCGACTGAATCTCGCATTTATTTTTAAAAAAAACTAAGTTAACTATTAGACGCAACTATACTTAACAGTATCGAAAGACGAGTCCCGTTATATTTGTTCATCTGTAACGGATGGACCCGGGTCGTTTCTCGGGATCAAAAGTAAGTTTAGTCCATCCTGCGGCTCAATACATGTTCCCTTGATCACAACATCGCTGGCATGGGTGAACGAGCATATGGCGCAGCTGATATTAAGAGGTTATCGGAGCTCATAAACCTCATAATGTGAATGTTGCCTCCGAATTTCAGACATTTGTAAATTATTCGTATTTGTTGGTATTTTATTGACTTCAGTAGGCAGTGGCTTGGATATTCTATTGGCATCGTTGACGTCCGTGCGTGACGGCGACCACTCACCGTCAGGTGTCCCTATCTGCCTACAGTGCCTATTATTGCTTATATTATTTATAATTTAGGAAATTCTTCTACTCGCTTACCAGGTTCGGCTGAATATTTCATTATATTTCTTACTCTCATCTTATCAGTTAAACTATTAGTTTCATTCATTAAAAAAAAACGATTTAAGACAACTAAAAAGATAAGAAGTAGACTAGAGAGTAGTACCTACATCTCCTCAAGATATTAAAGGTATTAAAAGTTAGAATAAACTTTTTTGTGACCGATAAGGGCTAAAATTCAGTTGGAGTGTGAAACCTTCTTAAGGCCTTACCTTAGCTTTTAGTTACCAATCCAATCGACAATACATTACCCATTAAATATTATAATTATATTTAATTCAACAACCACATTGCAGTAACACTAAATTTACCATTTCTGTATTATTTCTATGTTAATTTCTCGAGCTTCTGTCCATGGTCGGAAGTGTTCTGAACGCGCTGTAACTGGTGCCATCATCTTTTCTATATCCAATACGGATAAACGACATTCTCCTGCCATTCTGGGAGAAAAAAGAACACTGGTGACCACCTAAACAAAGTGATGTCGATGCAAATGGACATATCCGGGCTTGCTTAAGCCCTAAGCTAATGCCATACCACTATGACATTTAAGGCACCCTGAAAAGTAATCAAATGACAAGGCTATAGATGCTTACGCATTTAAAACCTCGTGCACGTGCCGGTATTGAACTGACGATCTAATTTCAGAACAAGAAAAATCTTTTCTAAGAATATATTCTTTATTTTCCGTAGTCATGTTTCCAAAGTCAAATGGGGTTTCATTCTGTTTGTTGGTTTGTTCAATGATCACGTGTTCACGCCACGCGATTTTCGAATTTCTACAGTACGCCGTTTAGAATCCTCTTATACTTGCCGTTCACAGATAGCATAATCCATCATCTTCATCTTCACCATTTTCATCATCCCTCTAGTCACTCCTTTCGGCTTGAAAATTACGACAGCTATAAAATAATGCAGTTGAGAAATCGATCCCGTGCTTTTTTCTTATTACCCGTGTAGGCAGATGAACCGACGGCCTACCTGATGGTGAGTGGTTACCGTCGCTCATGGACGTTAGCAGTGCCAGGAGCAGAGCCAAGCCGCTGCCTACCGCTAAATACAGACTTCAATACAGGCGTTTCCATTGTGATATTTATAAAGAGTGAGCTCGAAGATCTGGAGATCCAACGCTGGAGTATACAGGATCCACTAACGAAATGAGTTTTGTTTTAGTTAGTAAAAATAACGGTTCACCTGGTTTTAAATAGTATCAGAGTACAAAAGTACCACGATATGTTAGAAATAGGGACTTACAACTACATTGCTTTAGTTGGGTATGATAGTCACTTAGTTTACGAGAGCTTTTCAAACAAGTTGTAATCTCGAGCAATAAAAAAGATTTAAGATGAAAATCTCTTAATATCGGGGATCAGTTCCGATAACGTTAATGTTTGTAACATCTGGCCGCCCCATTGTCGCGGGCCGTGATGATAATCGTCCGAGACTAAACGGTTCTGCGCTTTCATTTAAATAACTATTCTTTGTTAAGGGGTGTACTTACTTTTTATTATTGTATTTTCATTAACGGCATATATTGCTTTGTACCAACGTAGATTAGCAGGCGCATAGATATCACAATATTAATGGATCGTTCTCTACTAGAAGTAAGGTCGACGTTTCATTTACGTAAAGAGCTCGAAAACAACGTTCTCAAATTCTTAGAATTACTTATTTTAATCTAATTAAATTCAAACTAAATCGACTAAGAACTATACTGTGGCTGTGTATTCAATCGCAAGCTCGATACGGAGCAGTTCTCGGAGGAGCCGCGCATCTGGTTCTAGTGTCGACCGTGGCATCGCGTCTACCTACTCTGACTCAAATTTAGTTTGCTGTTTAAGAGGAAACGGGTGGCGGTTCCCGATCCGGCAACTTGTTCTGGCCCAGGGGCGACCTGTTTAGATGCCGTACCGTAACAGCCGGCGTAGAGTTGTTGATTGTCGCCTCAACTCCCTAGACGTTCTCGGGGGGCCGTGTTGACCGTGGTGTCCCCCCTACCTTTTCTTTTTCTTTTCTTTTTCTTTTTTTTTTTCGGGCCAGGGCCGAACCTCCTACGAGGGCCTCGCGCCGAGGGGGCGCGCGGGGTATGTGGGACTTGACGATCTGCAAGGTGTTAGAAGCAAACCGCGGGCCCAAGGAATTTTAGGGCCCTACCGCACTAAGCGACTCCCCTGCACTCTTACACCTGACGTCCGATCTCCATCCCGGGTTAGAACCCGGTCAGAGTAGGGGCCTCCCGCGGTCAACACTACAACCAGACATGCGGCGCCACCCCAAGGACGCTCGACCGACGAGTCGTCGAGGCGATAGTCGACGACCAACGACGTCGGTCTCCGCGGTACAGCGGCCCTGCCAGGCCGCCCGGGCGATGCCGCTGGTGTTCCGGGATACCCCGCTGGGCCAGAACCAGCCTTCCGGATTAGGACGCGATACACCGTCGACAAGGTTGCTCTTCCACAGTATGTTCGGCGACAACAGTGACGACGGCAACGCGGACCGCAACGCAGGCCGCAGCTGCCGATGCGTCGTACGGTCCTCCTGGTCCCAGCGCGCTAGAGTGACAGTAGCGTGCGGCGCAGCCTCGACCCTCTCAGGTCGCCCCGTGACCATCACCGGAAGGAGACTGTCTCCTCATAGGGACCGGAGCTAGACAAACGTCCTCCTCCTACCTACCCTGACCTGAATTTTATGGGTTGTGTTTATGGGTTATTTCGCACGTCGAACTCTTCATCGTAATCGACGAATTTGACGAGGACGGTGACCGTTGGTTGAAGAGCCTAAGACTACCGAGAGTGGATCCGGGGGATCTGAAGAGACATGTTTCGGGTGACGGCGGCTTTGCGATGCCCCGTCTCTTGGGTCGGATATATAATTAGCGGCAACCACGATAAGAAGGTTATCGTGGCACCCCGATTTGTCGAAGAAGCGTCCTGACGCTTCCTTAAGGTACTTACATATCGATTCTAAATTTTGTCGTTGTGAAGGTTAACACTCCTCACATACCAGCGTACTTCAACAGCTACCCAGCTGAAACGAACTACACTTGCATAGGCCATGACGGAACGTACAAAAGCTTTGTACAGTGTCACCTGGTTACGTAGGGACAATTTACTTCGCTTGTAGATTATAGGGTAGAGTCGACCGAGTAGAAACTCGGTTCGGTCGTGTACTGACTTAATGTAGGGACCGAATGTCATTTCTCTGTCGAGGGTGACGCCTAGGTACATGGCCTTCGGGCTGGTCAAAGATTTTAATAGCGAGTATGGGATTACCGCACCTAATTCTGGAAAAGATAGTAGCAGTCGTGACAGGAGAGCGACCCCTTTTGAAGAACATGGCTGTGCTTTCCGTGGGGCTGATGACGATTCGCTGCTTCCGGAACCACTGAACTAAGTTGATAACCGCGATCTAGAATTTACTATGCATAAACAACAACTTCCTACTCGAGTAGTAGATAGCCGTATCAATCAGCGAAAAGAGCTAACTAGGTCGGTTAATAAACAAGCTAAAAATAGCGTGGAGAGAGCTGGGCCTTGCGGGACTTTGCCGAGATATGTCTCATGCTGTACAGTTTGTAAATTAAGCTGTTGTGCCCGACTTTATTGAACGTCTTCGCCATATCAAAGAAGAGGGCTTTCGTAAGAAAGACTCTACGTCTATTTAGCCCTAAGAAGATGTTATCTATGAGAAGGATCACGATGCCTTTTGGGGTGATGAAGTCCCAGAGGCGTTTACGTATTAGACGTTTGTACAGCTTACCTAGCACTGGAAAGAGGCTGGTCAAACAGTATACAAGCTATTAGTATTTTTATTGATTTTCTAGAATTATTTGATTATAGTTCTTAAATAGAACTACTCGTATATAATATAGTTCTTATATCGTATATATACTTCTTAAATAGTTCTTAAATATAACTATAATCTAACATTTATTCACATTTTTTTATTGCCCTTGTAGTGAGACGAGCATACGGCCCACCTGATGGTGAGTGGTTACCATCGCCCATGGACTTCAGCAATGCCAGGGGCAGAGCCAAGCCGCTGCTTACTTTTTCACGTTAAATTAAGCCAATCACAAGGCGAAGAACTATATGTGAATAATCATTGTCTATTATTGTATGATCTATTATTAGGTAACTTATCGATCATCTTATTAATGTCGCCGCAGTAAGCTAACGTTGAGGTGATTTCGTAAATTTAAGCAGAAATTTCGAAAGGTTAAGCAATCCAGTCCGGCAAAGCGCGCAGATTACACACAAAATGCCAAAAGAAGAAATTGGTGATAGTTATTGAATAAAAACAAACAATACTTAGATCAGTTATACTAGTTATACACATTCGGTGACTCTTAATAAACTTTGGAAAAAATTGATGAGTAACGTAACAAAATACAGCAATAAAAACAGATTTAGCATCGCGCTCGCTCTATCGTGTATGACACAAGCCACAGCAACACAACAAAACAATAAATAAAGCATCCCTGCTTTGTAATTAATAAAATCAAGTACGAATTCAAAGACTCGGCCTTTTCAAACTGTCACGATTAATGCTATTAATAATTTATAATTACTTTCGTTGCGAATGTATATTGTCATTCTACGGATATTGTAAACAGGAAAGTTCGTTATCTAATGAATAAAGTTTCGAAGTAGAACATTTGAATGATTCTCTTGTTTTATGATTACTAAAATAGGAAAGTGTTTGAGCTTGACATGACAGTAATTAGGTAAAGTTGGAAGATGAGCTGGTATGCCTCATTAATTACTACCACGGAATAGATAAATAAGGTTGGAAAGGTCTTTGCTCTAATTTTGTATTAGAACCAGTGTCGCCGCTTCATCCCCACTATTTTAATTTCTACACATACACATACTGTCATTACAAGTATTTCGCACACAACAAAAACACCCAGACATAAATCTCAGAGCAGATATTCGTTCGCAAACTAGCACAAAACTCCTGTAGGCATACACACTCACACACGCAAAAAGGCAATAAAAATGTTCATACACGCTAGTGCTTGATAAAACCGATATTCTTTAACGATAAATTATCTGATGAATGAAAGGGGAAAAATGAAACACGAAATAAATATTGAAAAAAAACTATTTAACTTTTATTAATTACAAATAATTACTGTCCCTGGAATAAAACGTATTTGTTAAGCAGTTGGCGCTTGCTATTAATTGCGAATGAATTTTTCAAAACAAAGTGTTTTATGGTAAAATCATTTTCAGTAAAATGTTTAGAGCAAATAGTACTCGCCTTTGTCTCCAGCTTCCTCTACATGTCACGTCAATCCATTGTTCCCTGGCGTTAGGTTCTTTAGGAAACCTAAAATTTTTAATTTAATACTTAAGTCAAATAGCATTTTACTTATATTTTAATAAATCTTAGACAATATAGTAAATACCCGTAAATGAAAGGTCTACATGTCCCTTTATATTATACCTTCACATTAATTCAATGATAATAATTCAATAATAATAATACATATTTATTTTACTTAAAATACGTCTCACTAAGAATATACTAGGTATCATTAATTAAATATAAAATAATACAAAAATTATCCATGTCAAATGTAAATATAGTCGAGAATTCTGTCGATTATTTTATTTCACCACATGGTCACCTCACTATCGACAAACTAGCGCCGTCCAATCAGGGCAAAAGCCGAAATTTCAAAGATTGAAGTGTAGAGAACGCAATGCATGTAGTACATTGGAAGCTGACTTGGTCATTGCGTGCATTGGGCGAGTACACATCGCGCAATGTATACTATTTATAACTTGTTGCAATAATATTGTTAATGTTTGGAATTTCATAATGTTCAGTATATTTTTATGTTTTAGACAAATAATATTGTAATTAAATGGTAATTTCGACTTACCGATCGAAAGATATACCTCCTCGCTCTATACTTGAGGTCTGACTTTTTGTTTTACAAGTTATAATTGCACAACACGGCACTATAAAGCGGAGATCTGTTCGGCAAAGTAGTCCAAAGCGCACTAAACGCGGTGAAGGAAAGAATCGGTCGAGTTATGTTTGTACAATCATAACTGTGGCACGCTTGCCCCGCCTACATTACCATTCCAACCTTATTTATCTATTCCGTGATTACTACACTAATACATGGTACACAGGCTATCAATCTTTATACACAAATTTCATATGACGTCTGTATGCATAAAATTCTGAACTAATGAACCGATTTTAATTAAACTACGTACACTGCGTGTAGTTTGGTCCAACTTGAGAGATATAATTAATATAGTCTTTATCATAATTCATAATCACTTTTTTTTCAATTGTAAATTATTATTTTCGAAGTCGTCGTGGCCTAAAAGATAAGACGTCCGGTGCATTCGTGTTGAGCGATGCACCGGTGTTCGAATCTCAGGCGGGTACCAATTTTTCTAATGAAATACGTACTCGACAAATGTTCACGATTGATTTCCACGGTGAAGGAATAACATCGTAGTACTGGTGGTAGGACCTCTTGTGAGTCCGCGCGGGAGGATACCACCACCCTATTTTTCTGCCGTGAAGCAATAATGCGTTTCGGTTTGAAGGGTGGGGCAGCCGTTGTAACTTACTTGAGACCTTAGAACTTATATCTCAAGGTGGGTGGCGCATTTACGTTGTGGATGTCTATGGGCTCCAGTAACCACTTAACACCAAATGGGCTGTGAGCTCGTCCACCCATCTAAGCAATAAAAAATAAAAATAAAAATTTTATTTTGTTTATTGGATTATAAAGGATTACTGTCATGTGTGAGATATGCAAGATTCTAACAGATGGCGGTGTAAGTTGTCTTACCGAGGAGTCCGAGTTCGGTTTGGGTAAATGTCTAATAGCTGCGTGACGTAAGATTTAATTTTTTTTTCTTAACTTCTCCAAAACACCTTCATCAACAATTGTTGTTTTTTATAATTCCCTGTGTGTACAAGAGCTGCCCCACTCTTCAAACTCGCTTCACGGTAGAAATAGGCAGTGCGGTGGTACCTATCCGTACGGACTCAGAAGACTTCCTACTACCAGTAATTATGCAAGTTATAATTCTATCGGATTTTATTTTTATTACACGATGTTATTCCTTCACCTCATTGCATTAGAAAAATTGATTGCTGCCTGCGGGATTCGAACACCGGCACAGTCGCATCGCTCGATACGAATGCGCTGGACAACTTATCCTGCAGGACACGACGACCTCTACTTCCTTGTATTGGTTTTGATGAAGAAAACAACCTAAGTAATATTACCGACGTCCAGAAGCGAGCAACAGTTTGGATCATGTAGGCGACGCGCTCTATAATATTTTTTTTTTTTTTGCCTAACTATGCTGATAGCCTTGAGAGGCTATTTCAGCTTCACCCTAACGTGTAGATGAGCTCACGGGGCTCAAATCGGAGTGTTGCTAACACTGGCCCTAACATGAGCAGTGCTTCGCAGAATCGGAAACGCGACCCACTGAGAAGATCCGGCGAGAACCTCAGTGGGCTCGTCGAGCCCTTCGTCGCAAGCGACGAGTTTGACGAGGACGTTGACCGGTCCTTGTGGTAACTAAAAACACCGTTAATGGATCGGAAGGATCCGTAATGACGTGTTTTGGGCGACGTCGACTGTTTACCATACGGTCGATAATAATGAGAATCTCACAAATACACAGGAACGCGTCAAATAAAAACATAAATAAAATCATAATTTCCTTTCTGTAAGAGCCCCTGTATAGGGTTTTGTACGAAAACAAAACTCTCGATGAAAACAAAAAGGGCATTTTTTTAAATTTATTGTTACCGCAGGGAAACAATATTTAAAAAAAAAACTTTTTATTTACGTTTGTACGTTTTTCGTTCGCCTAAACATTGTCGGTTAAATTGAATACCGGCTCGAATCGCACCTCATTACGATTTTCATCAATTACAAGGCTTTTAGGGTGCTACACGTGTTTATTTTACCAAACAAGTTTAACCAGGAAAAATGTTTATGATTGGAACATGACTGAATCAAACCGTTAATGAAATCCGCTATATATTATTATGTAACATAGCAGCGTTAGCTATATAGATATGGAAGATATTTGGTTAAAACCTGAGTCGTGCTACTCGAGATTTTCGTGAGTGGTGATCCTCATTTTATCCTTCATAGAGACTCCGAATACAGCCAAACATTATCTTGAACAAATTGGAGTTGGCAGCCTCTTACGGCGATCGGACTCGGGCTGAGATACGTATTTGTTTAAATCCGATCTCTGTGAGTTTTATTTTTAATGTTGTTTGACAAGGTAACGAGGATACTCTGGCACGCTGGAGCTCTAAAAAGTGCCTTTACATTTAGGAAAGTCTATTCGATGTATTAACATTCCTAGTGTGTTAATATATAATATAATTCTCAAAATAAGAAGTACTTTCGCTGAAAAACCTAAATTGAACAAAAAAAAACTTTTTCATCAAGAATGCAGGTGGCCCTTAATAGGTATGTGTGTAGGCTCATACAGAATTGCGGAAAATCCACATAGCATACAGTAAACAAATCATTGTAATCCCGGATTGGTGACCAAATCGAGAACAAAGGTACCCGGCTTAAATCTATCCGACACTGGCTTTCGGGATCATTACTGGAAACGATTAAAAAAAAATGCGTTCATGCATTCCTCTTTGAAAGGGCAGGCTGTGTAATTGAGACTCGGGTCTCGTGTTTCAAAATAAGTGGCTACACGAATAAACAAATCGCAAAACAGACGAATCCATAATCGTTTTATCCGTCCATGCTGATGAGAAGGACATCGATTTATGATATTAGCGGGGCATAACAACAAAACTACTTATCATATTTTAGTAAATTTGATGCGATTTGAAACTCCGTTTTGTATTGCTGCTTAGCGGCTCATGAGGATGTCGGCATGATCACGGTGACGGTGCACTTTGTTCCACAATTCCTGAACAGAGGCGTGAAGGAGCGATGCGGCACCGAACTGCACTTATGTTAACTCACCGTAACACATTACATTACTGTCAAACGTCTACGTCAAATGTAGACATTAGGATTGATCTTCAACTGTCCAATTGTATTGTCAAGGCCCGGTAAAAGTACAAATGAGATAAATATATTGAGTAGTCAAAAAATATCGGTTTTTCAATAAATACGAGCACTTGCTCGACGATTCCTCCTCCATCGAACGGCTGGACTGTTTGAATTATTTAAATTTACAGACGGAATAAATCGTCACTTTCATTTACTTTACACCATGTTCCATTAACACGCAGCGAATGAGTGCAGGCCACGCTTGTCTGTTAGACAAACCTAGAAAATCATATTTCTTTGTATATAAATTAACAATATTTTTTTATTGCATAGATAGGTGGACGAGCTCACGGCCCGCTTGGTGTTAAGTGATTACCGGAGCCCATAGACATCTACAACGTAGACGCGCCACCCACCTTGAGATACAAGTTCTAAAGTCTCAGTATAGTTACAACGGCTGCCCCACCCTTCAAACCGAAACGCATTACTGCTTCACGGCAATACGCAGGGCGGTGGTACCTATCCACGCGGACTCACAAGTGGTCCTACCACCAGTAATTACGCAAACTATAATTTTGCGGGTTTCATTTTTATTACACTATGTTATTCCTTCACCGTGGAAGTCAATCGTGAACATTTGTTAAGTACTTATTTCATTAGAATAATTGGTACCTGCCTGCGGGATTCGAACACCGGTGCATCGCTACATACGAATGCACCGGACGTCTTATCGTTTAGGCCACGACGATTTTGAATTATATGGAATGTATGCAAAACTGAATTATGTCCTCGATGGCTAACAAATAATCCGGTGGTAAATAGTCACCACCACTGATGGACGCTCGCGAATATATTATGTATCTCACCTCGAGAAATCACATCTTATTTTTGAAACTGAAGAAGATGAGTGCGTCAAGTGCCAGCTCTTTTTTAAATTTTATAGCTAAGTACGTATTATAAATATGCAATCGAAAATTAATTACTGATTAATTGAGACAAACTTTTATGTAGACGGAAAAAAGCGCCGACAGGCTTCACACTTATAATATTGCCGAAAGAATTTTATTTTTTCCCAAAAAAATTGGCAATTAATTATTTGAAACCAGGTCGGTTGATTAATTAATTTGCCTTCAGAGGCCGCTTCAAATAAAATAAAAAAAGATGTAGATTATTTTTCAGACTTTCCAATAAAAATTAAATTTGAGTTAACGTGAAATTAATTAGGGTTTGATAATAACTGTGATTGATGTTTCTGGATTTGTTTCCAGAAGATAAAATAAATAAAGGTTTTACGAATAGCATTTAGTCATAATTGATAGAGATATGATTGAAAGTACATTTTATGATCGTGTTGTTATTTTTTTTTTTTATTATTATTTTTTTTTTTTTTTTTTTTTTTTTTTTTTTTTTTTTTTTTTTTTTTTTTTTTTTTTTTTTTTTTTTTTTTTTTTTTTTTTTTTTTTATTAGGTTCACACAACTGGATGAAAACTGCACATACACACATATACACAGGGAAATTAATGTTCTACAGAAATAAAAATAAATGTGGTTGGTCTACAGCTCGGTGTGGATCACGGAACTTAAATTTATTTTAAGTGAGGCTAGAGAAGCATGGCAAACAAATATGTCAATTTCATCACGTATACTATTTGCCAGGGAAGTCATACGATAGACAGGAGAGTGCTGGCCAAGATTACTTTTGATTTTTGGTAGGTGGAAAGTTTTCCGATTACATAAGCGGCTGCCCAAGCGCGGTACGCTTAAGTGAATACGTTCAAGTATTTCTGGTGAGTCTATTATGCTGTGTATAAGCTTGTAAAGGAACACAATATCAGCTGCTTTACGTCGGGTGCTTAATGACTGGATCCGATAGAACGAAAGGCGTTCCTTATATGATTTCAGTTGGTGACACTTATTATCATTAAAAGCGAGATGATAAAGGAACCGTTTTTGGATTCTTTCTATCCTGTTTGCATGTACTTGATAGCCAGGGCTCCAGACTGTACAACAATATTCCAAAATGCTTCGTACAATCGTATTTGAAAGAAATATCTTAATGCGCGTAGGTAGCGGCTTGGCTCTGCCCCTGGCATTGCTGAAGTCCATGGGCGACGGTAACCACTCACCATCAGGTGGGCCGTATGCTCGTATGCCTACAAGGGAAATAAAAATAAAAAAAAAAAAAAAAAATGCGCGTTTCGGTGAAGTCATATCATTTGGCACGAGTACTCGGAGTGTTTTCCTAATTGAGCTCCAGCGTGTAGAGATCGTCTACCGACCAATACATGTGATAGAGCATTTGAAGTCGTTGTGGCCTAAAAGATAAGACGCCCGGTGTACTCGCAGCAAGCTAAGCGTGTGTTCAAATCCAACAAGTAGTTACAATTCTGAATACGTACTTACACATATTAAAAAATTGCTTCCGTGAAAAAATAACATCGTGGAATAAAAATCAGATTTTATTTATTTATTGCCCGCGTAGGCAGACGAGCATACGGCCCACCTGATCCTGTTGGTGAGTGGTTAGCATTGTTCATGGACGTCAGCAATGCCAGGGGCAGAGCTAAAACGCTGCCAAAAATAAGAATAATTTAATGTTATAGGTTCTAGAGTCTAGATCCAGCAAGATCGCAACAAGCCTAAGTCCGTTGTCATCGAAGACGCTTTGGTCATTAAATCCGCCAGTGCATACAAATTCATAAAATGCTACAAATAAATAATACTGGTGGTAGAACGTCTTGTGAGTCCGCACGGGTAGGTATCACCACTACAACTATTCCTGCCGTGAAGTAGTAATGCGTTTCGGTTTGAAGAGTGGCGCAGCCATTGCACTGTTAAAACGGAGATCTTACAACTCATGTCTCGAGGTGGGTGACGGCATTGACGTTGTAGATGTCTATGGGCGCCAGTAACCACTTAACATCAAGTGGGCTGTGAGCTCGTCTGCCAACAAGGGCAATAGAAAAAAAGAAAATTATGGCTACATAGGGAAGACAGTTGTATTGACGACCAAATTAAAATGAAACACGGAACCTTTGTAAAAGTATCAATTTATTTTCATTCTACAATAACACAGTAGATTATTTACATTTAATGCTTTCAAAAATAACAACGTAAATTAACTTGGAATGCCGTACTCAGAACCATTTACTAATAATCTTTGGTGTGCTGATTCAACATTGTATATCCAAATATACAGCGCTATTTGCTATTTGATATAATTTAACTGATTTTTCATATAACCCTATTTTTTTTTCATATGTTGTGTTTCTGCGTGAATATTTCTGCTGGATAAATGTTAAATCCGGTTTTTGTTAATTATTTAACGTGAGAATTACTTACAATTAAAATAAGTGATCAATTTATTTAAAATACTACGAGCATTCTGTTAATTACTAAAGTGCTTAACTTTAATTTATAGTAAAAAATATATTGTTATTCAGAAATAAAAGTTGTTTTAATTATCATTTACTTACATTTCCACTCACCCTATGACTACACTACGAAATTGTGAGTTCTTGAAACTCGTTTTGTTTTTGTTAAAACTTTTAATTACAACAGGAGTTTTAATTAATGAAACATAAAACCTAATTAATCTTATTCAAAAAAATGTTTAATCTTTTCTCCAAGCTTCGGCTAAATTATCAACTCTTAAACTTTGAAGAAATTTATACATATAATGATATGGAGTACTTCAGAATAAATGAACAATAAAAGACTTAATTTCGTTTTCTGTTATCGAGAAAACAACATTAAAAACCCTTGATCTGTTTTAAAACTAATATTTTAAACAAATTGAACTTTTTTTTACTAACTCTATGACACTGAAGAAAAATTATTTTTAAAAACTAGTGTTTAAATAAAGGTTTTTCTTTACATATATATTATATTATCAAGTGTAAAAATTTCAATTAGTTTTGAAGCGCCATAAAATTCCGATTCAATGATATGTACACATGTAGGTGTGGAATATAATTGATCAGTACCGACTGGTACACGACCGTGTGTCTTGCTTCGTGAGCAGCGTGTCATATTGGCCAAATTTGTCGTCAACATTTTTGGAATAAAACTTATATTCATTAATACATTTAGATAAAGTAGTTCCTATCTAATTCCTATTTGTGAAAATTTTTGTACATTATTCTACAATCTCAAAAATTAATAATTTACTTTGGTCTGTTGAATTCTTAATTGATTAAGTTATAAAAGTAAAATAAGTTATTCATTTATATTCACAAAACTAAACATGAATAAACGACAGTTGTTTTAACAGAATTTTTCAGGTTACTTATAATTTTCTTGTTCGATAACTTTTATCTGATGAAAAATCAACCCAGATGCTTCTTCAGGTAAATTTTACTTACGACTATGTTTTTTTTGTGTTTGTGTTATGGAACGAGCCCACCTGATGCAACGGAAAGACCACCACCCGCCTTGAGACAAGAGTTCGAAATCTCACTTGTACATAGCGGAAGAAATAATGCCTGCTTCACGGCTGAAATAAGCAGGATGGTGGTACCTACCCGTGCAGACTTAGAAGACCACCTACCACAATACGATCAGTAATTACGCAAATTAATTTACCAATTGTATTGAACTGACATCTAAAATAATACTTAACTTATTTGTTGGGTATTTTATGAATAGCTTTTAGATGGCAGACTATATATCATTAACAATGTGAGTGTAATAATTGAAAATAATCATCATTCTTATATGCATCGTTCTTATATTACATACATAGTTTCTTAAAATATGCTGATAATTTGTTAAAAGTGACAAAACTACGCGTTCTAAACTGAGGACAGTAAGGTATCAATTTAAACATATAGCTTAAAATGAATTTCGTTCAGAAATATACAGCATCACCCGAAATAATACTCATCTTCCTCATCATTACTTACATATTCATCATCAATTTTGAGTATAGCTTAAATTGAAATATACTTATGCGAGATATTATTAGAGATAATTTTTATCAGGAAAATTGAAGCTCTCTTCTCTGGGATATTACTTAAGTGCCATGGAACTTCCTTCAAACGAGATTTATAAATCTACCCCGGAGCGGTTGTACAGCTCTCATTAGTCACCACCAGGTAGGTCCATTGCTAATGTAATACACAATAAGAAAGATAAAATCTGAAATATTTTTTAAATTGCTTAGATGCGTGGACGAACTCACGGCCCACCTGGATGTCATAGACATCAACAACGTAAATAGGTAGGGCGATGGTACCTACCCGTGCGGGGCTCAGAAGACGCCATACCACCACTAATAAGTAATAAAGTAACTTCTAATAATACCTAACATTAATTACGCTAAAATAATTTCGAGAATCCAAACAGAAAATATAAAATAGAAAATGAGCACGCAACCCGCGTGCTAGATGAAGAGTTGTAATATTTAACCTCGTCTTGGGTAGGCGGTGAAAACGTGCTGCCGTGAACCAAGCGATTGGGACAAGCCAAAAATTCCTTTGGAATATCAGTCAGTCTCCTCCTGTATTCAACTTTACTATCTCCAGAATCATTTTCTTGGTCTTGCATCGCATCATCATAATACTTATCGCTAATTTCATCACTGTCATCATCATAATCTGAACCTTGCTTCTTTATCTTAAGTTTGTCATCGTTTTCAATTTTAAGTTCAGCGGTAATCTTATTTTTTGCATCGACACAGTTGAGACGGTTTATTGAGACTCTGAGACGCTTGCTTCTTGTTTCATTTTGCAGTTTCAGAAGCCATGATAGACGACAGTCGCACGTCAATTTGTTACCTGTGAACAAAAATATATTTAAATTGCTTTTAAAATATCAGAATTTCATTTGGTTTAAATGATATTGCTTCCATAAATAAGTAGTAATGGCAAATCTACCCACCAAATGAGAAATAATTTAATAATAACGAGACAGCATAAATAGTACACCAATTTGTTTTAGAATCTCTTTTGCTAAACTTACTAAACACAATAAACTTCGTATTTCTGAAGTTATTGACTTACAAACTCTTCGAATGTCAGTCTAACGAACATAAAACTGCTATCAATAAATAATAAAAACAGAATTAAGTGCGCACTTGATTCTTGAGATTCTGAATCAAAAATATTTTGCGATAATCTGTCAAGTATCATTTTGATGCTACTTTTTTCATTAGTAAAAATTGTTTACCCTACTCCCCCTGATTAGTTACAAAATAAATGTCGTACTTATGACACAAGGCGCTCGACACAAGAACTCATTTTTTCAGGCTATTGACAACATTTTTTACGAAATTTCATTAAAATCAGATCAGTAGTAGGGTAACGACTACTTAAACCTACAAACATTCACATTCAAAATAATGCACAGATGAAACCTTTGGAAACATGGAGCACTATAAGATTGGTTATTAGTAACAGCGTTCGGTTTATTTCTATTAAATAAATATAAACAAATTTCCAGCAGCATCCACGATACAAATATAAAATTTCTGAGTCTCATTAGCAATTTCTGACTCTGAAAACGGCGTGCCTTGTGTGCAGCACATACATACAGACACACATACATACGTTGCACAGTCCAATGCATTGCAGAACGGTAATTTAGCGGACCACGGAACAGAATTAACAGATGTGACGTGCATTTAATCATATCGCTAGTGAAGCGGAACACCAGAATGCATGGCGTCCACACAATATAATGTGCCATTAAACTGTCCGACTGAATAACTGGTTGCATTTTAATAATTTGTACAGATTAATTATAGTCAATAGTAAACTATTTTTCTATTTAAAGGTTTTATGGCCTGGTAACATTACCTTTAAGCCAATAAATTTTTGAGAGGCATCCGTAGCCTAATTGGTAATATGACGGTCCTGGAGCTCAAATCCAGATCTCAAGTGCCAATTTTTCCAAGTCAATACCGTGTTCAAAATTATTAAACGAAGAAAGAGAAAGAGAAAGAAAGAGAAAGAGAAAGAAAGAGAGAGAGCATGTCTTATTGTACACAACATAAATAAAAATGCTAAACATTAAATAAAAAAGGTCAATGGGCGATCTAATCACAAAGCTCAGTAAGTAGGTAGTGATGCGTTTGGTTTTAAAGGAAGTAACTGTCGTAACAATACAATGTGCATGTGGAGCTCGTGTCTCGAAGTGGAAGGTGCAATTTGCTTGGCGTTATCCATGAGCTCCAATAACTTTTAATACCATGTGGACCGTATGACCTTAGGAAATAAACAGTGACGACTACTGGTAAGTACAACTATGTCTGTCGTACGTAAGTTATCGGAAGTTCAAAGAAAAATCGGTTGTCTCGGTAGTTGAACGTGACAACGTCATAAGAAAATACTGATGGAATGGCTTCATTTTTCAATTATCGTTGCTATAAACAATTGACACCACATTCACTTTTCACTGAACTTCATACTTGACGAAAACATGTAAATGTATTATTGTATAGCAGCTGTCCACGCGGATACATCGCTCACTCAAGTAGGAGAGAGACAGATGTCGAACGCTGCCGAACGCGGAGGCCGATTGTGCCTCTTTGTCGTTCGTTGCGCGCTCTCGCTTGCACTTCAAGCCTTAAATGGAACGCCTCAGAGCAAAGTAACGCCACATGAGTCATGTTTTTTTGTGCGTGCAGCCGGCTCCATCGAATTATAAGACGTTGTCACGTCCAAATGTCAACAACAACAACAAAACTCACTCGTACATCTAAATACTATAAAATTTATAAGCCCAAACCCAAAACACAGATCTCAAAATACAATAATTGAAATCGACTTCGAAGGAATGAAGCGAAACACAGTTTAAGGGCTGAGTCGGAGTATCACGCAATAGTTTCACTGTGTATACTCGTATACTCGTAGTAATCGTACGACAAATACACTGAAATTTAACGTCAGTTAATTAACCAAACGGAGCGGCTGGGGACGCGTGCGTGCCCTAATTAACTCCACTGACAGATGTCGGATTCTTGTTAATTGAAGTCCTTTCGCGAAACTTATTTTAAGTAACATAATTATGTTACAGTTTGCGGGAAGTTTTACGGAGATTGCAAAGTTACTTCACAGCGCTTACCTCCTGTAATCGGCTCTCAGCGTTTGTTTACTATGTTCTTACTAGTTAACATTGGCAAAAACGCAGATGAGATTTATTTTCAAACTTGAATAATGTCATACAAAATTTTAATTAATTGCTATTAAGACTATAAAATGCAATATTTAAAAACATGTTTTTAATATAATTTAAAACTTCAACACGTTATTGGATCGATTTGTTTGTAGTGGTAACGATTGTTGTAAGTTGATGTAGGTAATAATTCTTTACTATGACGTTACGATGTTTATAATGACGCAAATGTTTATAATCTATATTGTTTCACTGTTACATACATTCAATACATAGATATATAATTAACAGTATAAAATGAAACGTCTGAACCCTTCGTAATGTAATTATTCAAAACAAATCTCGTACAAGAACTGAATACAAATCAGAGAACAACTGAGTTTCATCATAAATCGATTAAAATCGTAACGAAGGGAAATACAAACGAGCAATGTAGCAAAGTTTCATAGAAATAATGACATGAACGCAATAAAACTTGTTAGATATCCGCGCCAATTAATAACAAGACAGAAGAAATTCGGAACTGAACAAACGAAGATAAATTATAAAACAAAGTTATCAGAATCCGGCTCACCGTCGAGAGAGATTACCGCATAATTCGACTTCATGTTTTCTAAAACATTTTGAACGGCCTCCTGTTTCAGAGTCTCCAACTTATTGTTCCTCAGATCCAAAACGTTCAACTTCTGAACATCGCCAAAAATTCCTTCGTCTAACGTCGCCAACTTATTATCGGCTAAATAAAGTTTTCGAAGCTGAGTCAATCCCCCGAAACCCCTCTCGGATATAAATTCTATTTCATTTGCGTCCAGGTAAAGTTCTTGAAGACTCCAAAGTTCGGCGAAGGCGAGGTCCCCTACCATAGTTAATTTGTTGTTCCTCATGTTCAGTGTGATGAGGTTAGACAAGCCCTGAAAGTTCTCTCTGATGATGACCGTCAGCAGGTTGTGGTCTAAATCCAGCTTGATCAAATTGTTGAGATGTTTGAAGCATCCGTCATGCAGAACGCTCAGGATATTCTTAGAGAGTTCCAGCCTTTGGAGATTTGGTAATACATAAAACACGTCTCGCTTCAACTCCGATATCTGATTTTCTGTTAAGCTAACATTTAATAACATTATGAGATGAGCGAATGACATCTTTTCGAGCTTCGCTATTTTGTTTTTGGGCAGAATAACTTCTCGAAGGGTCGTCGAGTTTGTGAAAGCAAACGACGGGATACTGTAGATATTGGCATACTGCACATTCAGGTACTGTAGCCTCTCTAATCTAACTATGACTTTGGCCGGTATGTAAGTCAATCCGCCGTCTGCTCTCACGTTAAAAGACAGTCTCTCAATTCGCGGCTGTGAGTAAAAGTTTGACCAAAAGGGGTCGTCTTCAGCGATGCCGCCGTTGAAGACCCAACAATCTGCCTTCGTCGCGGTTTTGATGTCAGTGCTCTCGCAATAGCAGTGCACTTTAGATGCCCTATCTTGAATATCGCAGACGTTAACGTAAAGAGAATACGGTCCTTTATCATTTTTCCATCTCCTTTTATCTTGTCTACTTTCTGTTACATTTATTTCTATAGTCGCAAGTGCAATCATCAGGATCAGATATTTGAGGTCCATCTTTGTTCTCAGTCACATTGATGCGATTTATCTGCAACAAAAGAAACGAGGGGTGCCTTAATTAGTTTCCTTTTGTCAGTGAGGCGACGTTATCGCCGGTTCTGTTTCTTACATTAGAGAAGTTGTCGATTGGATTTGGAGGAAACCTTTTAGCCACTATTAAATACGTCCCTAATCAAGTATATTGTGAGAGATGTTTAATTACGCGAACACAGTTCGTCTTTATCTCTTCATTGTATGTTTACGATAGGTTTCGAGTTAATTTAGTTATCGTAATTAACTTGCACTGGCAAATGTATTAAATTAATACCCAAGGGGCCATGAGTGGCTCTCAGTCAAAATATCGAAAGTTCAAATTAGAGACAGATTATTTTATAAGTCATCGTGACCTAAAGGGTAAGATGCCCGGCGCATCGAGCGATGCGACTGTTCTGGTTTTCGAATCCCGCAGGGGGGTACCAATTTTTCTAATTAAATACGTACTTATCAAAGGTCCACAATTGACTTCTACGGTGAACGAATAATATCGTGTGATAAAAATGAAACTCGCAAAATTATGATTTACGTAATTACTGGTGATAAGACGTCTTGTGATTCCGCATGGGTATGTACCACTCTGCCTATTTCTGCTGTGATGCAGTATGCATTTCGGTTTGAAGGATGGGACAACCCTTTTACTGTAAAAACTGACCTTAGAACTTTAGTCGGTATTTACATCTTAGATGTCTATGGGCTCCGAAACCACTTAACACCAGGTGGACTTTGAGCTAGTCCAACCATCCAGGCATTTTTTTTTGCTAAATAAGTTTTTAATCTGTTTGAAAGATTAATGGACATAGTTGAGATGTATAAAGTTTTACCCAAGTGTTCAATTTCATTAGTACATATATATGTCAATATGTTCATATCGATTACACAATTTGTCTCGCTTTAACATGATGATTGCTATCTATGGGGAATTCATTTAAGACCTAAGTCTAAGGGGTTACAAATTATATTTTTCGTAAGAAAATAGATCCTACGAGCAGAGGGTTGGGAAGTAGCAAGAACAGATCGCAAAGAACGTGTTGATTAAGATCTGATGACCTCAAAAGCTCTCGCAGTGTTTGACCCCAAACAGTACCGATTTAAAAAAATACCTACATAGGTCTAAATGTTTTGTCAGGAAGACTCATAACTTATCTTTGATAATAATAACGCACAAGAAAGTACAAGCATGCAAACACAGCTGAACAGTTTGAATGAGCCGGCCTAGATCTATCCGCACTGAGCAATCAGATGGCAAAGAGAACTATGCTCTATTCAGAAATAGATCACAGCTACACGTAAAACTCCCCTATGAAATATTTATATATCTGACACATCATTAATGAACCAATCAAGAAGATACAAATTAAGTTAATTCGTCTAATGAATCCCTTAGTCTCGCCGGCATCCTGTCCTAACATCTCTACAATCAACTGTAATTGATCCAATATTAAGATGTACTTTAATTAATATGTTCCTTCATTTAGAAATGACATTGACTTCAAACGGTCTCTATTAGAATTTAAGTTTTAGAACTAGTTAATAGTTGCTAGAATCTCTTTCTGGCTTCTTATATTGTAAAACAGACTCACGACCATTACGACTATTACACCAGCCCGGTCAGCTAAGTTATTAGATTTCACAATTAGAATGCCTATGACCTATCTGGAGTCGTGTGGTCCAAGTCTCAATTACCTTATAACAGCGGATAATCCACCCTTAAAACTGGAACACACGACTTCTGAGAAATTTGCGACGGAAATCAGTTAGAAATTGTTCGACATATAAAAAAGAAAAAAGTACAAGTTTGTTTTCAGTTTTTGAGAAATGTATATACGTAAGATGTGGTGCGTTGACAATGTCTTCCATAGTTATTAACATAGCCAATAACTTCGTTTCATTAAACGTAGAGCTTCCTGATCGTGACCTCGTGTCGACCTCAATCAACAGTAAAATATAAGTCTAACTTTTGTAAAATAAACAATATACTCTAAGTCAACTGTGAAGCTTATGAACGAAAAGCCTTGAATGTACACAAATAGAACTTAATTGTCCGCTATTAGGAATTTCGGGGACACACGCGGAAACATTAACAAATAAAAATTATGTGTTTATTATTTTATGGACTAACATCATCGGCAGCTCGTAAGCTAACAAGCTTACGGGCATTAAGTGGGCAAACGGAGTAATCAGTTCGCTCGATGCACGGAGCGACCGATGTAATTGTTACTGTGAGAATGACAACAGGAAAATCCGTAAATGAGGGTGCAGATGAGCTGTGACAGATCCGGCGGGACATGAGTACCGACACCACAGAATATAATCATTCACATCATCACCAACAGCCAACAGATACACAAAAGGTTTTTGGTCAGTCCTGTGTACAGAATCGTTTATACAAAGCACTGACCAAAGAACCTCGTAAAAATTGTAAAGTATTTTGTAAATGAAGAAGCGCTGAGCTTTTTCACGGTCCATCCCATTCATATAATCGCGACTTGTAGCTCATGCTCTACGGGGGGCGGTGACATTCGTTTTTAGACGTGGAGGCTCAGATAATCACTTATCAGCAGGTGAACTCACCTGTCTACAAAAAAAAAGACAAACCGAATCTATTTAATTCAAACATGTATGATTTAAACCGACCATTAATCAAATACTAAATCAGTACAAAGTTGTATCCAACTCGAACGGTAATCATTAAATTTCATTTAGGCCTGGGTTAATGACCCCGTTGGGGTACGCCGCCCGAGCTTATGACTAAGTGGCCCAACAAAACTGTGGGGTCACATGTTTACGTGACAACCAGGGGCGGACTCTAATTCAGGAGTCTAAATAAAATTAATCTTATGACTTACTTATCACGCCTTGCCTAGAAATATAAAATTATACAAACTGAAAATTCGCAAAGTTCTGAAAATGCACGGACCACTCTGCCTATTGCCTTAAGCCGATAACATTTTTCTAAATTATAGACCCGTTTTTCAAAAACAATTGAATCACAAGAACATAGGCAGATCTCTGGCAATACAAAAATGCACTCACTGCAATAGCGTTAGTATTAAAATCCACTTTCGGTCAACATCGCACACTCGCTTGAACACATCGCACGGAAGCTTGTAGCCGCAAAATATATACAACCCTTATGTAATGCTTGAGATATTTTGTCATAAATATTCTGTTGATGATAGTCATTAACGTAAAGATCGTGTTACAGCTAACTAACTGTAAGACGTTCACGAACAAGATTTTCAAAGCTTCCAACCGAACTTTAAGCATCAGTGGGCACTCTGCTCTGTCAGCCTCGTCCTGCGGCCACATGAAGGAGTAGGGTCATGTCTCCCTCTGAGTACGTCCTCCAGAGCGACATATTTATGCGCGTCCCGTAATTAACATAGTAACAATACGAAAAACAAGTGGAAATGGCGTGTTCCGGGAGTGCACTAAAACAACATTAATAGGCCCGGTTAATGTCATAATAAAACCGAAGGTTGTATAAGCGTTTTTACTTACGAGCAGTAAGAATATTAAACGTCTACGGCCTTATAAGTAAAAAATACGATGTGATCTTATCTTCTCTATGGCAGTCACATTTTTTTAAATAAAAGTATATTGCGTTCTGCTGAATATTGGCTAAGCTCCTATGAACATTCTTTACACTTCAAATTGATCTGATGCTGGACTCCTTAACACAACGTACAGCCAATTTACATCGTTTTTTTGTTGATACTATTCTATGGGTATCACTGTTCTACCTATTCATTGCGAGAAGCAGTCCTGTATTCCGACTGAAAGGGCGGGTCAAAAGCTGTAATATGCAGTGAAGACCTCATATCTCAAATTAGTAACATTCACGCTATGAAGTCTATGGACTACAGATTACCGTAGTAGTCTATAGACTGAACAAAACACTGAATTGTGTATTATCAAATCTTGAAAAGCTTCCCCAAAAATGTTGGTAATTATAAAATACAATAAAGAAATAGGTTCACATCTACACCGAGCACCTCCCTCCAATCAGAGTCAACTGACCCAGTTTCGCTTCGATGAAAGATTCAAAGCCCATTTTACTAATAACCTGTTTGTCTATAGCGATACAAAATTATGGAACAAATTGTCTGTCTGAAGTCAGACCGACAGACTTATCGGAGCGAACGTATTCTTTAACTGTCACCGAAGACTGTGAAAATGTAACTCGGGATCGCTCTATCCAGTAGAGAAGACATTTTTATAACAAAGGATTTTTGACGTGACAACGTCTTATTTATAATTCGATGGAGCCGGCTGCACGCACGAAAAAACATGACTCATGCGGCGTTACCTCGCTCTGAGGCGTACATGTTTTCGTCAAGTATGAAGTTCAGTGAAAAGTGAATGTGGTGTCAATTGTTTATAGCAACGATAATTCCGATAATTCAAAAATGAAACTATTCCTTCAGTATTTTCTTATGACGTTGTCAGGTTTTTTTTTCTTTTTTTTCTTTTTTTAATTGCCTTTGCAGGCAGACGAACATACGGCCCACCTGATGGTAAGTGGTCACCGTCGCTCATGGACGTCAGCAATGCCAGGGGCAGAGCCAAACCGCTGCCTACAAAGTCACGTTCAACTATTGTCAGTAAACCGACTTTACAGACAACCGATTTTATTTTTATTTTAGTGCGGGCTCCGAAAGATTCACTCTTACGCGGCTGCCGAAGCAAGCAGACAACACGCAGAAATTCATCGAAGCATACGCACAATACATGCCAAATCGGACATTCAGCCACAGTTCTTCAAATAAGAATTTTTGACCCAAAGTCATAGAATAATTTCACAGAAGTCTTCTAGCTATGTCATATATTGCATATGCGCTGTGCACCTCGTTACACATGTAAACATCAGTTTAGTAACAAGCCGTGAGCCGCGTGGGGATCATCGCTTAATAAATTTATATCCAAGTCGAGACTAGGTTGGGTGGGGTCTCAGTATCAGCGTGGTTTCAGTGGCTTTAGTGACAACATCCTTCTCGACTTTCAGGCTTACGTAAATAAATACAATTACAATGATCTTAATTGTGTTAAAGAACTAATGAAGCAATTAAATACTATAAAACGAAAATAATCAATCAGTTATTGACAATTCCTTACCACTTTTTTCGGTAACGAACATTGGTATAATTGCTTTTATGGACAGTAATTCCTAATCCATCTGACAAGCACAACAGAAATTAATACCAACCAAACCAAGCGTCTTTTTTTGAACTCTTTTGATATTCGCAATAAGCTGACGTCTTGAATTTCCGATCCGATTAACAAGCCAGGCGTGCCGTTAGATGCAATACTGCCACAAGACAAGTAGTTGTGTTATTAAAACTAATTAACTGTTTCATCTCCGGTTTATTAGTTCATTTTTATTATTGTTGACGTTTCGGATACTTAACAGTTTTCATGGTCGCGGACAACTATGATATTTTATATCAAATGTGGTATAGAATTCAATTATAACGGCTTTCTGGCAAATTGATTTTTTATGTATTTTTTTTATAATACAAAAATCGAAGCCATGCTTAGAACATACTTCATGGATCATACCTCTGAAGTAATTTACATATTTATAGTGAAATTTTTTACATACAATAAAAAAAAAAAAAAACTATGCACCAAAATTTTGAATTTTGAAGTCATCGTGGCCTAAAGGATAAGACGTCCGGTGTATATGTGTTGAGCGATGCACCGGTGTTCGAGTCCCGCAGGCGGGTACCAATTTTTCTAATGAAATACGTACTTAGCAAATGTTTACGATTGACTTCCACGGTGAAGGAATAACATCCTGTAATAGAAATCAAACCCGCAAAATTATAATTTGCGTAATTACTGGTGGTAGGACCTCTTGTGAGTCCTCGCGGGTAGGTACCACCACCCCACCTATTTCTGCCGTGAAGCAGTAATGCGTTTCGGTCTGAAGGGTAGGGCAGCCGTTGTAACTATACTGAGATCTTAGAACTTATATCTCAAGGTGGGTGACGCATTTACGTTGTAGATGTCTATGGACTCCAGTAACCACTTAACACCAGGTGGGCTGTGAGTTCGTTCGCCCATCTAAGCAAGAAAAAAAAAAAGAAAGTATTATAAGCTTAAACAAATTCATATTAGGGTGTTTTGAAAAATCTGGTTAAATTTCACTATAGTGGAAGATTTTTTATTAGACCCTCACGTATTGCATTAGAATATTGTATAGTTTTTTTAAAGATGCGATAGCTTTAGTCAAAAATTGCTTAGAATTATACGAAAAAAACCTTAACCTTATTATTCTAAATTCTATAATATATTTCTCCGATTTGGAGGAATCGACAAGGGGAAAACCTTCTACCAAGCGGATGAGATTGCTCAACAGTCTGACCGATAGACTAGGCTCAGATGCTATGGCTCGAAACTTGTTTACATATTTGCAAACTTATCTAGAAAATTTCATTAGCACGATTCGGGCATTTGTCAAAATCTTCTGTTCTATAGAGTTATTGCTACAACTTGTCGATCGAAAGTGATTAGTTGTAAAGAGAACAGTTGAACATATTCACTATAATACATACACAATTCAATCATCAACCCTCCGATACATTAGCCGTGACGCGTAAAAATATATCCGTGCCGAAAATGGTGTTAAATAGTTAATCGCCAACAAACCAGCCACGCCATATTCTTAAACCTATCATGCAACTATAAACTCTATGCTCAAAGCAATCAAGATCAAAGTAGCATGTGTAAACAACAGTAATATTTCATGAAGCTAGCCTCAAGAAGGTGCATGGTGGATGAAATGAAGATTACCACTAGTTGTAACGTTACACCGTTTTCTTGTGCGAAGATAACAAGCTTTATATTGTACGTTCGTTATTTACAAGGAACTTTGTAAGAAGCTTTTAGTATTTATATTGTATTATTTTCAGTCTAGAGTTATATTAATTCTAATAGGGCCGCTTCCTTTTCTTTGTAAAATTATGAGAGATGAGCACTCAAGAGTATTCACGGCTGACAGTCTGTTAGCAATATACTCGCACTGTTAATAACATAGACAGAGGACGCATATCAACAAAATCATTTGCATATTGCTACTGAAATAATTGCAAAATAGTTTGAGAGCACTATAGATTTAAACTACAAAAAACAATCCAGCAGAACATAAACTTTTTAATGTAACAAAAAATAAGCAATACACTGGAAAATTCTAAAAAGTTTCCAAACAAATGACACGACGCCGTATGTCGGTGTTCCCGCAACTGAGTTAAAAAGCTTTTTATATCGGTGAGCTTTAAAATAGGAACGCTGCAGAACTGCATAATGCGGTTTCACTGTTATTTTAGTTCATTTATGTGGGTACCGGAATAACGAGTCTCGTGATCGCTCGAAGAACCAAAGTTTAGACAGGAATTTGGTCAGTGTGTTTGTAATAAAGGAGGACATGTTCCAACGTGGCGTGAACAACGCTCGAAGAGAACACTTGCTCTGATCCTGACACTGTTAGCAACACGGTCTGCTTTGTAACCGCTATGATCAACTGGTAGGCAACTATTATTTTAATGTGATTGAGTCTTTAACCTAAAGTTTGTATTTATATAGGTGACTAGCTGACCCGGCAGACTTCGTAGTGCCTCAATCGATAAATAAAATACCTAAACTTTATTTAACTCTGAGAATTTTCATATTTTAATATACCTTTTAAACCTTCTCTGGACTTCGATAAATAATTCAAGACCAATATAACTCAAATCGGTCCAGCCGTTCTCGAGTTTTAGCGAGACTAACGAAAAGCAATTCTTTTTTATACATATACATGACTGTAGGTAGTAGACTGGTGATGTGGTGTAGACTTCGGTAGCCATTTGATATCAGAGCGAAGCGAGTTGGACTGCTCGTCTATAATAGGGACCATGGTCCTATAAGTCTTATTTTGCTATTTTCAAAATCTTAAGATAAGAAATAAGTCGGCACTTATAAATCGAAAGCGGCTCGACCGATATTCATGTTTTTTTATTTGTTGTATTTTTCTCCGTGCCGAATTGGATAAAATTACGAAAAAATAAAATAAAAGAGAAAACATTATGCATACATACAATACATACAAAATATCCATATAAAATGTTCATGGGTTTCATATCTGTCAAACATTTAATGTTCATCCCGTCGATACGATAAACTTCCCCCTCAAATTAAAGAACGTTCTTAAATTAATGGTTTCGAATCGACATGATTTATCAACAATATTAGGATAATGGCGTATTTTAGATTTTAAAATTTTCAGTAATGAAAAAGGATTGACAGATATATTGGTTGTCAAATATATACGAGTATGCGTACGTTCAATATTTTGCATAAACGAAGGAAAATATCAAGCTACGATACGTTTGGGTTGTGCTGCCTTGATGGCAAAGTGATATTTAGTTCAGCTAATCTGTAACACGACATTCATTGATTATTTATTAGGCGATAAGAAGTGCAACGGGTCAGCCAGTAGTAAGAACAATTAATAATGAAATTAAATCTGGAATATATAGAGTGCACAGGTTTCCGCGGGGGATGGCGTTAGTTGAAGCCCACTTTCAGCTCACAAACAAGTAGGGCCCTCTACATTTCTGCTGCAAAGCTGACAGCGCTTAACAGGGTCAATATTATTTTCAAACAATAGTAATCACTTTCTGGCGTCCACCATTTGTGATGAGCAAACGGAGCTCGCTCACTGTTAAAGTTCAGAAAACAAAAACTGCGCACGTGTTGAACTGTACTGATAAATAAGAAGTTAAATTTCCTCATTCACGCTGCCCTTTCTTAAAACTTTATAGATAATACCCATAACACTTTTACTTATAGACAAATCACTGGTGGTAGGACCTCTTGTGAGTCCGCGCGGGTAGGTACCACCGCCCTGCCGTGAAGCAATAATGCGTTTCGGTCTGAAGGGTGGGGCAGCCGATGTAACTATACTGAGACCTTAGAAATTATATCTCAAGGTGTGTGGCGCATTTACGTTGTAGATGTCTATGGGCTCCAGTAACCACGTAACACCAGGTGGGCTGTGAGCTCGTCCACCCAAACTAGCAATAAAAAAAATTAAAAAAATCAGTTACACACTCGTCTACATATCGAAGGCAGTACGTCAGATGCTGAGCCGTCGCCGTCGCAGCCGGCCCAGCGGTGGGAGCTATAGCAGCTGACCACACGCGTCGGTTCCACGTTAATTGCGCGCCAAAAACCTGAACGTGCGACTACAATGGGTTCATTAGTGGACGCCGGAGCTCAATTTATCTACGACTTTATCGGGCTGATGTTAATTGATAAATCGATTTGTTAGCTGATGTTTCAGTTTCAATCAAATACTGGTGGTGTATTTTTAATCTGCTACTCTCACTACCTACTTTTTTCTGTTACTTTCATCAATAATTCGTTCGTTTCATTAGTTCACCTCATAAGTTTTAGTTGAACACGTAGCATTTACGCTAACACCCCGGGGCCTAGAGATTCTAAGTCATTAAGCTCTGAGTTGGCTCGTAAAACGTTCTTAATCGTTGCTCCCTTAACGATGTCCGATTTATTCTAAAATATGTACTTTATTATTTGTCGAATACATATCTAATGGCATGTATTATCAGAAATAAATTAAAGTCGGATGTCACTGGTGTTGAAGCGTATTGGCAGAGAGGACGTGTAAGGTCTTCTTTATGGAAAGCGGAAAACAATATTCGTTTGCTGGACTAAATAAGCAACGGCTGAAGGACACCCCATCCACGTCACGAGAGCAATGACTCCGAGCGACAGCTAATTACAAACTGCAGACTGTGTAAAATAATTCTCCAAAGCATAATTTTTCGGCCCTTTTCTCTCATCAGAGATTATCAGTATTTCCTCTACCTTTTTTAGGGAACGACTTCATTACATGCTATAATCTATAACACGTTTTATCTAAAACCATAAACACTGCTCAACAGAAGACGCTACTAAACAATCCTACTTCCACTATGTTACCCGGACTAGCTTCTGATGTCAATTATCTGGATACCTGAAACTGAACTTAATTTTACCTGCAACTTTTTATTTTTCAGTAACTTCGGCACTGCGCTGAACAAATATGCTTAAAATAATATTAACTTTCCGTTTACCACTTTTGCGAGAACTCTCAAAGTTAATTTCATTAGCACTCGTTTATTAACTTGATGTGTTTCTGTATTCTATTTATCTATGTAAACGGAATTTTGCAATTTAATTTACAAAAACTTCAAGGCTCCCGATCAACTTTCAAATATGCACACGTATCAACAATAGATGAAAATATAATAATTTTATTAATTTGACCTAATATCATAACCAACAAAACCGGGAAAATTATTACTTTAATTTACCATTAAAGATTTAAGATTTATTTATTTTTGGAACGAAGTTCCTTATGGGACGATGCGGAGGGAGTAACCGGGAAAAACGTCCGTAACGTAAGATTTTTATTAGTAATGCACACAGTGTACGACTTAACGATGTAATGACGTACAAAAAATAACATATTTTTTTATCATCCATTGACCGCGATCTCAGAGCGTTCGTTTGCGCAATACACTAACTCTTATGCAAACAACCGTGAATGAAGTGTACCACAATAAGTTCGCACGTTACCGAATGACCGTGGGTTGTTGCGAAACCTCCAGTTTTATTTTCTTTATACCTCGAATAGAACTTAAAATGAATATTTTTATAATACGGAACTTCGTTTCTATCCGGTGTCCCACGAAACCACACAATTTTTTTTTTATAAATAGATTTAATTAATAAATTAATACATACATTAAACACGCGTTTTCCAATATAAACTATTAAAGGGTTTTTCGTGTAGTTTAAGATTTGACCAAAACCTTGTCATGAGACTGCTTGCTTCGGAGGAGTCCTAACTAAATCGATTTGGAAATAATACAAACTTGCTCATTTCAAAAGGAGTTCACATCTACCACTTCGATGCTACCAATTGAAACATATTAACACAAACATTAAGTACAAAATCCCAAACATTTTCCATCAATCAAGATGAACAGTAGCATCACGTTAGTGGGAAAATATTTTATCTTCCAAATGGATTTGTACAATATCAATTTATATTCAGTTTTTTTTTGCAACCAGATATATTGAGAGCGCCTGCGGTTATTTTATTAATTTTGTAATGAATCAGCGAATTTAATTTCACGAATAATTTTTTTTAAATTTTGTATATATTTTCTCATGAAACATTTTATTTTATTTTAGGTTTACTTTTGTTCATCATTGCGTTGTATATCTATTGCTTTATAATTTTTTTTATGTCTTAGGTAAAAGGACGATCTCACAGCCCACCTGGTGTTAAGTGGTTACTGGAGCTCATAGACATCTACAATGTATATGCCGCCACCCACCATGAGTATGAATTCTTAGGTCTCAATTTGTAAAGTACAATGATTGCCCCAGGATGACTTCAAGACCAGTCAACCTGTGTATACAGATAACACACCCATATAATAACACGTGGAGCGCAAACATAATTATTTGCTCATTTAGAACAATAAGCACACGTCATGGATCACAGCATCGTTCACGCAAGGCTAAAAATGGGCCCGATGACATAAGGGTTTATAACAAAGCTTATAAACGCAACCACAGATTAAACTTAAAAAAATATTCTCCACGACCACCTTTTCATAATAAGGTAAATAGGTTTTCAATGCTTCAAATGCGACCGGATCAGAAAGCAGCCTGAATTCTAAATGTTTAGACGAACGCGAACAAATAACTAAATAAAAAGAAACTTCCATAAACACATTATGCTACTGAAAAAAAATACTTATACGGCTATAAAACCCTCGGAATGACTTTAGCCGACTGCCCGCCCATAATAATGTGTGAAATATCTGAGTGGAACTTCCGACGCGAGATAGGGATATTTGGTAAGACGACTGTTCAAGACAAACTTAAGCATTTTTCCGTGCATATGGTAAAAAAGTCTGACACTCATTTTAATTTAACATATTGTACTCTAACGTCTGGCGTAACTACGGAGGTGCCAAAATGTATTCTAATTAAATAATGAATTGAGTGAAATGAATTAAATAATTATTATTAGCATTTCCTAGCCTAGATAGGACGCGAGATAGGGCAGCCTGTTGCAGTTACTCATTGATTCCATTAATGGCTCAGATATAGGCTCTCTTTGAAACTATTGGCCACCAAAGTACTCCTAAAATGTAAGACTTAGCTAATTTTTAAGCAGACGGCGCTGCCAACAAGGCTATTCAAGCATAAAAGGTATAACTAAAACATGAGCCACATAAATATCTAAACACAACGCCAGAAGCAAATGGTTCATGTTAATGATCATTACAATTATTACTAGACATGACACGTGCCTGACCTAGTAAAAAATCAGCGCATTCAAAACAACAATGTGCATGAAAATTTGTAGTCGATAAATAAGTTTTGCACTTTTGCATATTGAAAAAAACCGATTGTACAGTTTTCATATCCATTTAAGAAGCATTCTTGAAATCGGTTTGGCAAAAAATGCGTTATTTGAACAATAAAATCACGACGCGTATTCTACGTCAAACTACAAGTTGTCTCAGTGTGATAGACATCTGATCCTGTTACATCATTGTATTGTATCACTTGGAGTATCTATCACTTGTAGTGTTTTCTTCGGTTTTCGCGAGTCATATTGTTATCATTCTCATCGAACCCGTCGCTTGCGGGTTCGGCGAGTAAGTTAACCCTCAGACACAGCCCACTGAGTTTCTCGCCGGATCTTCTCAGTGGATCGCGTTTCCGATCCGGTGGTTGATTCTGCGAAGCACTGCTCTTGCTAGGGCTAGTGTTATCAACATCACCAGGTTAGAGCTCCGTGAGCTCACCTACTCGTTCTGTAAATCTAGCATGACCCCACGAGGTCACTAGAATAGATAGAGAAAAAAGCGAGTCAAAGTTATAATTTAAAAAACTTTAACGGCTTAGTCCTGCATTTATACGCACAGGTAGGCAGCGGCTTGGCTCTGCCCCTGGCATTGCTGAAGTCCATGGGCGACTGTAACCATCAGCTGGGCCCTATGCTCGTCTGCCTACAAGGCCAATAAAAAAAATATATCAATCTCTTATTTGGTGGACGTATATAAACTACTTAAAACCCCGGAAATAATAATATAATAAACGCGTGATTAGACCGCGAAAATAGTTTTAATTTTGTATATATCCTCGTATCTCATACCAATCACAACGTTGACATACTGCTTCTCCATATTCTATTATCTCGCGTGTCAGTCACCGAGTGCGTGCTGCAGGTCTATTTATTCCGGTTTATCATAGGTTAAACAGTTAATTGTTTCCACAGCTGACACGCTGCAGTGCGTAACGCTGGTTTATTAAATGAGGGTTCATTAATAATTAAAATGTGTCATTAGTAGCACGCTACGTGTTCCGTGTGTGTTATTTATCCACAGTCCCAGTGGACAACATTTACACGAAATATCCACGAAAACAGCGCTGTAGGCACACAATGGATTATCCCTCTATTATGAATTAGACAATATTTTTTATTAAGATAGAAGAAGCAACGGTAACCACTCACCATCAGGTGGGCCGTATGCTCGTCTGCCTACAAAGGCAATAAAAAAATAAAAACTAAACAAGCTTGCTGGTTCATCTGGAAGCCTATGCCCTATAAGTTGAAGTGGCTCGTTATACTAACCTTCAGCCACTTGCAGTGATTAGTCAAGATTAACAATGGCGAATCTTCTAACTTCTACTTCTTGAACTTGACCGTTCAATTTCACGAAGCACACTGGGTGAATATAAATAAACACAACACGCATAATTGCCAATAATACTGGCTGTTCATAAAATTTCAGGTGAGATGATGTAGGCGTCACACAATGTGTGAATACTTGTGCATACAAGTACGCTCCAAGGTTCTTCATATTCGAAAAAATAGGTAATTCGAAATGAACGCAATGACATGTCCTTCTAACAAGGCTTACGGAGAGCACTCAATGCTAGGCAGCGACTTGGCTGTGCCCCTGAGATTGCTGTCGTCCACGAGCGACGGTAACCATTTACCATCAAGTGGACCGTATACTGGTCGGTCAACAAGCAATAATAAAAAAGGAAAAATGCTTCTGTCTTGAAACGTGAAACCTCAGTTCGAATTAAGGTCATGTTTTCCTGCGTATTTTTGATAAACAAGAACCAAGTCCGCACGGAATCATCAGTTTATATCTATCTAACTCACCCCCGATTACTCTCTTTAGACAACCCATACCCTGGGCCAGGAAGGTCAAGTACCTGGGCGTTACCCTGGATGCATCGATGACATTCCGCCCGCATATAAAATCAGTCCGTGACCGTGCCGCGTTTATTCTCGGTAGACTCTACCCCATGATCTGTAAGCGGAGTAAAATGTCCCTTCGGAACAAGGTGACACTTTACAAAACTTGCATAAGGCCCGTCATGACTTACGCGAGCGTGGTGTTCGCTCACGCGGCCCGCACACACATAGACACCCTCCAATCCCTACAATCCCGCTTTTGCAGGTTAGCTGTCGGGGCTCCGTGGTTCGTGAGGAACGTTGACCTACACGACGACCTGGGCCTCGAATCAATTCGGAAATACATGAAGTCAGCGTCGGAACGATACTTCGATAAGGCTATGCGTCATGATAATCGCCTTATCGTTGCCGCCGCTGACTACTCCCCGAATCCTGATCATGCAGGAGCCAGTCACCGTCGACGCCCTAGACACGTCCTTACGGATCCATCAGATCCAATAACCTTTGCATTAGATGCCTTCAGCTGTAATACTAGGGGCAGGCTTAGGGACCCCGGTAACCGTACTCGTCGAACTCGACAAAGAGGTCGACGTGCAACCTAACCCATGCATCAGCCCGCTGAGTTTCTCGCCGGATCTTCTCAGTGGGTCGCGATTCCGATCCGGTAGTAGATTCATTCGCCGCGAAACAATTGCTCTTGAGTTGTTAGGTCTCCTTCGGAGGCGCTCGGGCAGTTGTTAGCAAATCCCACCCCTCTTGGCTGAGCCTTTGCTCGCCCACCTGTCCTGGTGAAACTGGAAAGGCCTTCGGGCCACCAGTAAACTTTCAATCATAAAAAAAAAAAAAATCTATCTAAATAATCTTTGATAAGAAGATCCAATGGTATGTACGCCATTGTTGTCACATGCATCAGGCCATAAATTAAATAGTTTAAATTTATTTTCAATGTTAGATGTTTGTGATGTGGCAGTACTTATTTAAATAAATAAATAAGATAAATTTATAAACAAAAATTGAAAAGCGTTGACACGTGGTCAAAACTGTTCCTAGAATTATCTTAGAAGCTTATTAAAGCTTCAAATATACAAAGCATTACTACAGCGCCTTTAGACCGTTGTTATTGAGCTCAGGGGCGATACTTGTAAATCTAACAAAGACATTTGTTGGGTTTAATGGCAACTACTTAATACTGAATCGTAAGCGGTAACGGGTACGTCTCAAGGAGAATGAGAGCACTCATCTATGGGCTCCGGTAATCACTTAAAGCAGGTGGGCCGTGAGCTCGATCACCCAGCTAACAATAAGAAATAAATGATCATGTACATTTTCCCGATTTTTCAAAATACAATATTGAAGATCATTTTAATTGCTTCTTTTTGTGATTTGATCACAAACAATGGATATAGCGACATGAAATGATTGAAATCTATCAGCGCTAATTATTCTATAAACAAAGTTGTGACTCTGTCAGTTGACTGTGACAGTTTAACTACTTATATTCTGTGAGTTATTCCAAAATATACTACAGGAAAAATCAGTTGTTTGTTAAAAAAAATTTATTGAATGCTAGTTTTGATGACATAGCTTTTTATGTTTTAAACTAGCGTTTGTTGAGTGTGTTTCCCATTTTCCAACGTCTCCAGTATTCGTGATCTCTCCCGGATGAACACGGTGCTATTTGATTGACTTCGAAGTTATACCTCACTATAAAGTGTTATTACCATACCGCTTAACTCAAGCAAACTAGTCATAGCTAAATCAAACTAGAACGTGGATACTTGCTTCTTACTTACTTATGCCAACCGCACCGATTGAAATAATGACAAAAAGTA
This sequence comes from Bombyx mori, assembly GCF_030269925.1. NCBI lineage: Eukaryota > Metazoa > Arthropoda > Insecta > Lepidoptera > Bombycidae > Bombyx > Bombyx mori. The sequence goes on along the minus strand of NC_085124.1, from coordinate 15,584,454 downwards.
AAGAACTCACCATGAACCAAATCATTCATATTTTAATCGTAAACGTACTCACCATTTATGATCACATCGAGACCTGCACAAGGGTCACGTAAATACTGGCCAGTCGGAGTGAGTAGTAAATCTATAGAAAACATAAAACCCAGCAAGAAAACCTCCAAGGCCGTCATAACAGCGGCAAACAACTTCAGAAAATGGGTATTCCCTTGGAGGGTTTTAAATTTGCGACGTAGACGGAATCGAGTAACAATGCCACGGAAAAACCGATTGTTACTTAATATTTACAAGCCTTCGAATTTGTTTCTGAACGCATAATTTTGGTGAGTTTCGTTTTTTTTTTCTTTTTCGGAAAGGAAACGATTTGGAAATTCACTTTTAGGGAATTTTTGGGGAAATTATTTTTCAGAATCAGATATTGGTCAAACCGATTTTTATAGCGGTTTTTACAGCCGTCATATTCAATTGAGCAAACGATCTGACACTGGTAGTAAGTAGACATCGTCAGTGATGGACTTAGAAATGACAAAAACACATCAATGGCGCTATCTACTAGTGAAGGCTCGCCTTAAACATCGTTTGAAGAAAATTATTTCATAGCGCTCGAGAAACACCGTGGAGGCGAGTTCATTTCAAATTCGGATGGTACATACGTGGCAAAAAAGGTCTATGAAAATGCAGTTTGGATAAATGCAAGGGTTTCAGATAGTATGGAGGAATTAATTCTGCTTCGGTAGCGGGCGGTGCAATAGTAAAAAGGACATGAACAGTCAAAAAAGTATCGGGAATGGATAATTTATTAAAATTCGAAACTCAATTTTTTATTGTTGTGGTTAAATTGGCATAACTATTTTCCATTGCGACGCAAAGTTTGTGTTGCATCTGCTACTAAAATTAAATATATTGCTGTTTTAGTTATCATCGAACAAAGAGTTTGTTTGAAATGTTGTATCACCAATGGAATTTCGTGTACGCAGTTACTGAAATCGTTACAGAAGACTTACGGTGAATCGATTTTATCAAAATGATGATGGAGTTAGATATGTGATGAAAAGATCTGCCTCGCGACTGCAACTGGCCACCAACGACTGCAACTGAAGTTAACATCCCAAAAATGAAGAAAAAAGTCACTGAAAATCCTCCTCAAGTTTTTGAGAGATGGTCGCCGAACTTTCTATTTCTCACGAGTCGATCTGCGCCATTTTAAATAATCTCTTTACTGTTTTCCTTGACCTTGTTGTGCACTCGGAATTCTTATCAGAAGATCAAACGGTGTTTTTTTTTTATTTGAGTCGCGCAAGGCCATCATTGTGAACAAACGAACCAAAAACTCAACAAAGACCATCAAGCAACCACCTTATTCACCAGAAATGGCTTCTTCATCCGACTTCTTTCTTTATCCTAAACTAGAATTACCACTTCGCAGCACTCATTTTCATTTCAAGATGACAAAGGAGAATTCGCGAATAGAAATGAACTCAATTCCGGAAAAAACGTTTAAAAATGTTTTGACGATTGGATTATTCGTTAGCGTCTGTCTGTGTATTGTTTCTGAAATAGCATACTTTGGAGGTGATAAAATAAATTTGAATGATTTATTGATCTTTTCCCGGTACTTTCTTGACAGAGTAGTAGAATAGAAGAATTCTGCCAAATACTGTATCGCGTTATTAACATTTACAAACTTTCTCGTTACTAAAACAACCACTCAATTGTAGATCCTCCTTTAACCAAATTACAAAGAAATTAAGACAATTAGATTTCAAAGCGGCGGTGGATCCACATTGTAGTTTTTATGGTCTCCGCTGATAACTTTACACCGGTTGAGCCGTGAGCTCGTCTTCCGATCCGTCTCAAGCCCTCTTCTTACTCTTCGATACCTCGTGCCACTGTCTGCACATGAATAATTTAATCAAATCCGACTTGATTTATTTATATATTAAGATATTTGGTCTCAACTCTCCAGCTCGCTAGAGATCCCAGGATACACATCTGTTGTATCTTTTTATTAAAATCACCTTCCGAATACCATAAAACCACCGCATGACCTAGTGCATAAATTGGTGTACGTCGAGTAATTATAGTTATCAATAATAAACCATTCTATTTGACGACCTCGGTTCATGAATATTCAACTTTAATTACCCGTCACACGGTATGATTTGTTTTGCATCGTAAATTTGTGGACGGACACTGCGGGGTCCTGAAAATAAACACTAGTTCTAATATAGACGTTGGACCGTTGAACTTTAAGGCGCTTATCGATTGGCAGGTGTGTCGCTCACACAGCTCGTAGGTAAATTTCATGTCTTTCATACATTTACTGACACTTTAATACTTCTGTGGCGGGTAGCCATCGTACAACGCAAGATATTTGACAGATGCCTGAATCTCGCTTACGATATTTTCTAGACAAGCTTGACCCGCTTGGTCGAAGATCTTTCCTTCCGTTGTTTAAGCCTCCCAGACTTCTGTGGTGACTTGAGGCCAGAGGATCTCTGGTATTTGATGTTTTAATCATCGGAAGGCGCGGGTATGCGATTCCCTTCTGGTCTGCCCTCTCGGTCGCGGCATCCGAGTTATTTACCCGGGTGCGGAGCGAGAATACCGCACATATTAACCGATAATAAAATTATGGTTTCAAATTGAAATACCGAATTAACTTTGATGATCTTCTTTAAGATTTAGGCCGAAAAAAAAAGAATTTTGATCGATCCCTGCCGCGTGTGCAAATGTTCAAGTTTATCGGACGTTACGTTTTTATTTTTTTGCTTATATGTCTGAACGAGCTCACGGCCCACCTAATGTGGTTGCCGGAGCCTGTAGATGTCTACAACGTAAATGCCACCACCCACCTCGAGTTCTAAGGTCTCCGTTTTTAAAGTACAGCCGCTGCCCCACCCTTAAAACCGAAACGCATTAGTGCTTCACGGCAGAAATAGGCGGGGTGGTAGTACCTACCTGTGCGTCACAAGACGTCTTACCACCAGTAAACGTCACATGACCAGTAACCGTACAGGACAAGCTAATGAAAGCGGGTCAAAAAGAAAAGTCGAAAACAATATTTCACAATTTGACCGTCACCCTATCAAAGTAATGTTCAATTAAAAACAATGTTCGCTGTGTAGCTTCATGTCGACAAGCAGTAGGGGCGGTCGACGCTATGTCGTGACGTCACACAATACAGCCGTACAATGTAAATGTTCCACTGACACGCATGTAAGGACATGCTACAGTTTTTTATGTTTATTTAAGTAATCGCTAGTCTGCCTGTTTGAAGTACCCGCTCGCTTGGTGATAAGCGGGAGTTCCGTGATGAGTTCTAACTGTAATGTGTGTTAGAATAATGGCTCCTGCACATTCTAAACCAGCCTTTAGGTCTGGCGACCGGCGAGAGGGGCCTAAGAAGACGACGTGCAGGCTGCTCTGCACGTGTTTTACGCAAGGGCATCCGGGTGATGGAAGGCTGGCTATCCTCGATCCACGCTGGTTCTGACCCAGCGGGGTATTCCGTAGGATAACCCCATCTAGGCGGGCTCCGGATAGCCTGCCGACCGAGAGGGCTGATGGTCGTGGCGCCGACGACCGCCGGTCCGGCGTCCCGAGAGGTAGGGTGATGGGAGAGATGTGCTCCGCACTAAGCACTACACCCTTTGCCTTTTTATGAGTTCTGTCTCTGGCGAGGTTCGGACGTGGGTTGAGCGGCAGGAGGTTTTAGTCAATTCGACTCCGACATGCCCCGCCCTCCATCCCCAGTGGAGGGCGGAAGTCTGGCGATTTCCTCCTGACCAAAAAAAGCCTTTTGATACATTCTTTACAGTTCAATAACACTATTATTTCTACCACGAAGCTATCATAAGTGTTGAGTATCAGATTTACAAGCAATTGTAACCTAACCTAGGTCTATGGTCTCACAATTGGCAATCGCTTAACATCAGAAAAGCCGTGAGCTCACTAACTCATTTACACTTATAAAATTATTAGCTTATAAATTATTAATTCGGTAGGCAGCGGCTTGGCTCTGCCCCTGGCATTGCTGAAGTCCATGGGCGACGGTAACCACTCACCATCAGGTGGGCCGTATGCCCGTCTGCCTACAAAGGCAATAAAAAAAAAAAAAAAAAAAATATTAATTGCCTTGAATTCTATTTTAACACATCTACACCAGTCAAAATACTTTACTTGCGATTTCATGTCGGTTGCTAATTGAGCTTTGAAGTATTTGGGCGCCACAGGCCTCTTACTGGTATAAAATAACTACCCGCCTCATTAGCCAACGATACAAATTTTATGAGTTAATTCTACTAGAAACACCAGCTGTAGGGCTGACTCACGCATCAACTAAAAACCGAGTTGCTTTTAGGTAGGTTTATAACTTCATAGAGGGTCAGGCGCTCTATGAACTTCAAATAAAACTTCGCTTCGAGGATCTGCCGGCCATACGTACTAATGACCTGTCCAATCAGTACGGGCTTCCTGCGATTGAGTGACCAACAGATAAACAACAACCGTAGGTAACTAAAATTTATATAATGAAATATTTCAATTATTGTATTAAGCTTACTTCATAGCGTAGTGATAAGCGAATAGCAAGTTCAAAACACGCAACGCTATTTAATTTGACCAACTGAGCTTAATACAAGGAAACATCAGTAAAGCATGAAACGACACAAGCGAAGGATGCTTCCTGCCGGCGCGGGCGAAGACAGTCCCGGGAGCTCCTATTTACCACCACACCACCTGCTACCGAGTAGAGTTCATTAATTTTAGTCAATTTAGAGCCTCTAAGTTTCTCTTTAAAACCTTTCAATGTATTTTTTCATGTATTCCAGATCTAGAATTAGGTATACCTATATATACATTTCGAACGATAGATAGATGCATTAAAAATAATATATAAAAAAGTTTGAAAACAGTTTTTGGCGATAACCAATAGACTGGCAATGTTTTTTTTTTTTGCATTGTTCGGTGGAAGAGCCCAAAGCCCACCTGGTATTAAGTGGTTATTGGAGCCCATAGACATCTACAACGTAAATGCCGCCACCCACCTTGAGATATGAGTTCCAAGGCTTAAGGCTTCACGGCAGAAACGGGCAGGGTGGTGGTACCTACCCATGCGGACTCACAAAAGGTCCTACCACCAGTGATGTCCCTAACATTGCTGACTTGTCTGAGCAACGAGCATCACTCAGGCTCGGATGGGCTGTAAGCTCACCTGTCGACGACATTTATAAAAAATCTTGTCAGCAACTCGACAGCCCTATTACAATACAGCTGCAATACAATATAAAGTTTTACGAGAACTAGGCGTAGGGAATGAACGGCGCTAACAAGTGCCGCAGTTACAAAAACGCCCAATTACATACTATAATTTATGGCATGCGTAAATCTTTGCATTAATACATTTTCGAGGTTTTACGAGTAACAATTTGATAATTTTAATTTATATTCTTCTGAACTGGGCTCGCGGTAAAGTCGTTAAGTTTCTAATTATACAGTTTTAATTAAACATATTTTACATGTTTTTTTCTGTTGCACGGGCAGACATGCTCGTGGCTAACCTAATATTAAGTGTCCGCTAAGCACTTAATGTCCGTAAACCATCTACCAAGTCCAAGAGAAGTCAATGGTATTGTAATAACGACTTTTCTATCAAACCTCAGGACTGGAGGAAATAGTCATGAATATAAAATTAACCGAAGACATCAATGCGGTACATCCACAATCTACTCATAAAAAATCTGCTAGTTAGTTTTGCTTTTTTTCCTTTTACTTAGATGGGCAAGCTCACAGCTTACCTGACATTAAATAGTTACGATAGTCCGGCGCATTCGTGTTCGAATGCACTGGTGTTGTTCGAATCTCAGGTACCAATTTTTGTAATGAAATACGTACTCAACAAATGTTCACCACGACTGACTTCCACGGTGAAGGAATAACATCGTGTGATAAAAATCAAACCCGCAAAATTACAATTTGCGTAATTACTGGTGGTAGGACCACTTGTGCGTCCGCGCGGATAGGTACCACCGCCCTGCCTATTTCTGCCGTGAAGCAGTAATGCGTTTCGGTTTCAAGGTTGGGACAGCCGTTGTAACTATACTGAGAACTTAGAACTTATATCTCAAGGTGAGTGGCACATTTACGGTTGTAGATGTCTATGGGCTCCAGTAACCACTTAACACCAGGTGGGCTGTGAACTCGTCCAACCATCTAAGAAAAAAAAAATATACATCAACAACGCAAATGCTGCAACCCACTTTGAGACATGAGTTCTAAATCTTAGTTTTAAATTACAATTCTAACTGCCCCAACATTTAAATCAAAACGCATTGCCTTCACGCCAAGCTTTCACGACAGAAATAGGCAGGGTGGTAGTACCCGTCCGTGCAGGCTCACAAGATGGCCTACCATCAGTAAGTCATTCATTTAATTTATGAATTGGTATCACTCGATACGAGTCCATCGAGCGACCCAACCATTCCTATACGAACCTTTATGTTGGCAAACACACTAGGGCTTAAAACGGGACCCCTCCCTGCTCCATTAATAACCCGAGCATAATTACAAGAGCATCTCTGTCCTGAGCTCCCACGAGCACGAAATGCCAAAACAACTATAATTTTTATGAATTTGAAATAAACAAACCAATATAGTTTGAACTCTCAAGAGATCGAACCGTTTTCCAATACACGCGGACATTAATATGACAATAGACCGACAACTCTCTAACTAAATTGGGTATTATGAACTTTAAGAAACTTCGTAAAAAGCATATCCTTGTTTTTGTACTACGTTAATAAAATGTAGGGAATAATAAAATTTATAATATACTAGCTGACCCGGCAGACTTCGTAGTGCCTCAATCGATACATAAAAGACCTAAACTTTTGTATAAAATAAACTTAAAACAAACAAAAGGAATCCGTCCGACGGGGGACACATGAAAGGAAAAACAAAATTGTAATTTTTATTTAATTCCGAGCATTTTCATATTTATTTACCTTTTAAACCTTCTCTGGACTTCCACAAATCATTCAAGACCAAAATTAGCCTAATCGGTCCAGCCGTTCTCGAGTTTTAGAAAGACTAACGAACAGCAATTCATTTTTATATATATAGATAGATACATACTTCGAATGATCGATGAATATAATATTAAATGAGTGGATTTGCATGTCTGGATATGCACAGTTGGATTACCTTTATTAATAAATATATTAAGAGAAGATAAAACGGTCATAATGTGTTTGAAGTTCATATTATTCTGATTCAATTTAAAAATAGCGCATTCCACCAACTATTGAAGAATACTACATTTTCCAATTCCCTACTTTATGGGATATTGCCAACATACCGCATACTTATTCGCGTACCATATCCATATACATATATCGCGCGTTCCGTTCTGAAGAGTTGAGCAAAACTTTTACCGACGTAGTTAAATCTTGAGTCGTGTGTCTCAAAGAGCCCAGTGTGTGATACTTTCAGTCTTTATAAGTCAGACTTTATAAGAGTTCGGCTTTGTACAACAATCTAAACGTATTTATTGTGGTCCCGCGAGAAATTTAACAACAAACAAAACTTTTTATTTTTCCTTAAACTTTCACCAATCACCACCGGGAATAGTATATTTCCGACGATTCCCACCGGGGTATTGCCTCATTGAAATAAAAAAGGTATTACTTTAAAGAGTACGGCTTAAATATTATTGTTGTTTAACCGAGATACCGACACGTTTGCGGCCCAGTTACGGCTCAGTTACATGATGGTAATTTTTGAATGCACCAACTGGACCTAACATAAAAATGATGTTTTGCTAAAAAAAAAATTGCTTAATTGGGTGAACGAGTTCACGGCCCACCTGGTGTTAAGTGGTTACCGGCGCCCATAGACATCTACAACGTAAATGCCGCCACCCTCCTTGAGATATGAGTTCTAAGGTTTCAGTATAGTTACAATGGCTGTCCCACCCTTCAACCCAATAGCCAGAGTAGTGGTACCTACCCGTGCGGACTCATTAGAGGTCCTACCGTCAGTAGTCCGAAGGTCCAATTGTATTAATAAGAGGTTATTAAAGCCCACAGATACGACAAAATAAATTCAAGTCTCAATTGTTATATTTATTCATAAATATATAATTATCAGCACCACCGATGTATTCGTACATCACAGTGTAATGATAACCTATAACCAAGCTCCCTAGTTCAATAACGAATATGATGCTACTCCGTAAACATCAGAGCCAAACGCAATAGATCAGAATAAACAAAAACGTATTACATCAGACCGAAGATGCCGGTGAGGTAGCACTTGCTTCTAAATAAACAAGCTCCCTTATGTATTCAACAGGAGTTGCCTATCGCAATTTTGGTTGGCGTCCAGCCTCGCCTTGCCTGTTTATGACAGCCTCCGGGCATTCTTTGCCTTTCAATATCCTAAATTATTTACCAGTTGGTCGATAAACCGACCGGTAACCCTTTAGCCTACGAGACGTAGCCCTCGGATGCAGAGCGGACGGTTAGATACTGAAACAACCTAGTTTGGGTGAACTCCTTATATACCTTTATTATTTATTTTGCTTATTTTTGTGGTTCATTTTGTTTTTAGGCTACGATGATCAGTGTGTTGTTCTTCTGAACATGCTACGGATTAAGAACAAAACTATTCCGTGCTTGAAGGCCAAACCCGAAATATATAATGCTTCCTTCCATTGACCCGGACTTAAAAAATAGTAAATAGGGTGACCAAAGTCTACTGTAACCAAGGTTATTTAGGATTCTGGACAATAGACTCGCATTTTAAGAATATGACGACAAATTATTATCTACTACTGTTGGATTTTTTTTTTTTGTCAAAAACATTTTTACTGAATGAATTACTGAATAAATACTTTGAGGTGTAGCAATAAATTAACATCACAGAATTTTAAATACAAATAATCCCATAAAATTAGGTCCAAGATTGATTTTTTTGTAAATTTGTTTTACAAAATATTCCAACAAACATTCAAACAGTCGAAAAAAATTACTGAATTTTTTGGCATTTACTTCGTAATATTTTTTCAGTTACTTCAACGCATAAAGAGATCTAACCTTAAATACAGTATACATCTATAGAAATTCCGAGTATAAGAATACTAATTACGTGTTAAGATCGAAGGCCTTATTAATGCCCGCCACAATAATTGCTTTTCACGAAAGCGCGACTACATGCATTGACCGATCACTAGCAGTTACGTTGCTTCTTCAGTTTTTCTTCTTTTGGTCAATTCAATTACTGAATTAGCGAATACATTATTTTAGGGGTAATCACTGTCAGCAGATACATCGAGTCTGGAAATATAATTTAGAAGCCAGGACTCGAACCCGTGATATTTTATTTAATGCATACACGCAATTATATCGCAAGCATGTATATCGCAAAAGTACTGTACAGTATAGTAATAATAAAATTGTAAACTCTTTTTCATACAAATACCAATTAATTACAGGCAAAAAAAACCAGCTTAACTAATAAAAGTTTCGCGCACCGTAATTAAATAATTAAAATACTTGCTTAAGTAAAGAAATTTTAGAAAAACACTCTCTCTTACCTGAGATTGTGATCGGTTCCTGTAATTTCACGTTTAAATTGTAATATTATGAACACGCGAACAACCGAGGAAGGTTTAAAGGTTGAATCGGTACGGACGTCCGCTCGGAGCGACGGCCTGAGCCCTACTGGATGTGCACGATACTAAGCTTACGAAGTTAGAAGTTTTAACATCGTTTACGGAAAAGTGGTCTATTTCGGTCATGATTTTTTATGACGTTTTTCTTATACGGCTAATAAGATCTTATTTTGGACCTTATTAACAGATGAATTGAATACATTTCAGATACGTATTTTTATTAGCATAGGTTGGCCGTGCTGGAACTGTAGATTTATATGCGGCGAGTCCAGAAAATGCCTGCGTTGCTTTTTAAGTCCAGCGTCCCCTGACCGCCAAGACTGAATTCGAAAAGGACAAAGGAGTCGAGTAGCCGTGACTCATACAAATATTGCCAATTCAACGCTCGAGACGTTGGACTGGCAATCATCTCTCTCTCTCTCAGTCGGTTGGTCTTTTTTTTATTTTTTTTATTGCTTAGATGTGTGGACGAGCTCACAGCCCACCTGATGTTAAGTGGTTACTGGAGCTCATAGACATCTACAACGTAAATGCGCCACCCACCTTGAGATATAAGTTCTAAGATCTCAGTATAGTTACAACAGCTGCCCCACCCTTCAAATCGAAACGCATTACTGCTTCACGGCAGAAATAGGAAATAGTCGCGCGTAGCTTACCAGGAAAGCTCAATATCCACCCAGGGCTAAATTATAACTAGAGTCCATTAAAATGATAAAAGTAGATGACATAACTTTGAACAGCATTAGCAGAGCCGCCTCTTGTTGCCATTTTTTTTCTTTTCTTTAAGTTATCTTCTTATAACAATCTAAATCTGTGTGAACGGCAATAAATCATTTTATTTATTATTTATTTAATTATTACATAAGGACGAAGTCTCAATCCAATCTGGGTCAATGGGCAGCTTACAAACCAACATGCCAACGGTTCAATACAACCTCTTAGATTTGATCCAAACGCAGGCCCAAATAAGCCATACAGCTATCTGCCTTTTTTGGCAATAAATAAAAATACTAATGCATTTTCAGATTTTCTAAACATCAAATCCGTGCTGCATCAATCGTGTTTTATATAAGTACCCATTTCTATTAATTCTTCAATTTGAACTTTACTGTTTTTCTATATACTTTTTCATCTATGAATGTAGGTAGTATCGCAGCGATCATGCAATAGGGACAAGCAGTGACACGTCACTAAATTATAATAATAAACGCTATATTAAAAAAATAAGGTTGTTATTTGTATTCACTTAATGGAAGAATTAAAGTTAAAAAACTTGAATCAATAAAACGAAATCCTACAATCGTCCCAAATGCTACTTGCATGTCATTTATGGCCCCATACGTGACATAAGGGATGCCATACGTGACGTCAGAAAACTTCAACAGTTACAAAACATCTTATAGCGTGGATAAGTAAATGAGCTAACCCGCTCGATGTTAGGAAATTAGCTTAGTTAAAATTACAGAGCACGAACAAATCACAAGCTGGAGCGCCAGGTCGACTACTCAGTGGAGAACAACGGGTATGTGAAGCCAATCAAACCAGAACGCTTGACCGCTTCGTGGCGACATAGAGCGGTAGCAGCTACCCCTAGGCTCATGACGTATCTTATCAGCTGTACCGAAAACAGAAACAAGGGGATGATCTTGGCAGTGAATCTTTTTCTGAGCTGTTAAACTGCATTCTCGGCGCAGCGTCTTGGGGGTATAAAATAAATAATAGTTTTAAAAAAACTAACAAAGTATGCTTTTTTAGAAAATCCAAAAAAAAAATAAAAAATAAAGTGTATTTTGTTAGTTTTTTTAAACTATTATTTATTTTTCATTTTTAGTTGAGTTTCAATTTTTTTTAATACTGTATTGTCATCGAGGTAATCCGACGTTTTGAAGGGGGTTAAAATCATGTTCAAAGATTCCCATACAAACATACATACATACGTCTGAAGCTAATAAAAGCGTATTAATGAAACCTAAATCATCAACGCTTTGAAGCAGATTCATGGCTATTGGCTGTAATCGTAATGACCTCGTCTAACAACCGGAGTCCCTTTAACGCATTCCTGTTGATGTAGTGATGGAGTGGCGCAGTGAAACGTTTGTGATCGACGTGTCAGGTGGAGGCGGCGCCTAGAATCGTTAGTATTTGATTAATGACTGCTCCGATACCGAAAACGCATTTTGTAAAACGTTTACTTGTATAATACGCTTAAATGGGAATATTCGTGTGGAGCTTCTAAATCGTATTGTGAAGTCACTGAGCATGGAAACTTAATCTAGAATCGCAAAAATGTAATAAAAACGTGACATCTGAAACGCACTGCGAACTATCACAAAGAGTTGCAACGAGATGACGGAATCATTTAAAAAAAAAACAAAAAATTTAGAGAACTTTTAATGTTTATTTTTAAATTAACACACACACACGCATACATGCACACACACACACACACACACACACACACACTTGTTATGTATAATTGGTAGTATTGTGGTATATAAAGTGCTTTTATGGAAGAGCGGAGTCTCCTAGTACAGGCTTGCACGCTTAAGAAGAGACTCCAATCAATGTATTGTTTTGACTCGCTTTTGAAAATAAAGAATTTTCGTATATTGTATTAAGTGACTCCTTTATTCTTAAAAAACAACAACCATTCAGTAAGATACAAAATAATGCGTAAACATTCATTAATAACACAAAGAAAAATAAAATACCCGATCATTTACGTTGATAAATGAAACAATTTTTAAAAATGAAATAAGTCAACCTCACTAACGAGCGAGACTCATTCGAAAAATAGGCAGAATCGATCAAACGGCCGCACGAATATACGAGTTCGCACTAGGGACGTGACTCGGACTCGTTGACTCGTTGCGAGTCAGTCTGATTGAAGTTCTCTTTGCAGCATTGAACAGAGAACACTTCACCTAATGGAATGATATTGATAACGTGCAAAATAAATAGTATCTCTAATCTGTTCTGTTCTTACTCAATAGCTCATCTAATCATCACTATATAGCTCTGTCTTCAACTTGAGGAATCTTGGTCATCAATCTTTGTATCGTGGTAAGTTGTTGCCAGATCCGATGAGAATATTTTTTTTTATTGCTTAGATGGGTGGACGAGCTCACAGCACACCTGGTGTTAAGTGGTTAATGGAGCCCATAGACTAATGGACCCGTAAATGCGCCACCCACCTTGAGATATAAGTTTTAAGATCTCAGTACAGTTATAACGGCTGCCCTACCCTTCAGACCGAAACGCATTACTGCTTCACGGCAGAAACAGGTAAGGCAGTGGTACCTACCCGTGCAGACTCACAAGAGGTCCTACCACCAGTAATTACGCAAATTATAATTTTGCGGGTTTGATTTTTATTACACGATATTATTCCTTCACCGTGGAAGTCAATCGTGAACATTTGTTGAGTACGTATTTCATTGGAAAAATTGGTACCCGCCTGCGGGATTCGAACACCGGACATCTTCGGTTCCTCGACGATTCGGACGTTTTATCCTTTAGGCCACGACGACTTACGACTTATCATGGTAACATAAAAACTGCTAAAAATTTGGATTTGAGATCCAGATGTCTAATGCTATTCTACCCTCAAGGCCTCAACGCACGAATGATTCTCTACAGCAACAGCTAGAACACGCCCAGGAATGAATGAATGAATGAATGTATTTAAGGAGAAAGTAAATTATGGAGGACTATCACTAGATAGTTCACTAGTGCTATCTTCTACATACCTTCAGCTACACCAGGCTTTAGTTTATCGTCGGAAGCTAAGCATTCGTTCTTATATTCTCTATTGTTCGTCTCAGTTTTAAAACTCGGTACAACTTTTTATTCCAGCCCTAATTAAATAGCAATCGGCACATTATATATTATTATAGCCTGTTATCTATACTATTCATTGACAAAATCAAACCTTCTTGGGTAAGATGACATCAACTCTCTGGTCCCTGACGTCGGCAACTGAAAAGATGTTGAAAAAGAAGATGAGAATACTTTATGAATGGAAATTGACAAAAATACTAATAGAATCGTAAAGCCACAATGTAGATTGTAGAATGAACCGACTCCATGTGTTTTGTCCGACTCATTTTCAGATACCCGTCATGGACTCGCTTTGTCAGCACGCCACATCACTAAGTTGGGTCGAAGCAACCACAAGACCCGCTACGTGAGCCAATACGCGTGTTTTGTTACATCGCCCAGCCCCTATATTGCTTATACGTGTCCTATTAGCATTTTTTCATAGATTTTCTCACGTAACTGACGTACGTGTGTTCAATGTTGCGAAAAACCTGATTAGAATTTAAATACTAAAATGGATTTCAAAACCAAATCAGATGTACTATATTTTTAAAAGATACAATTTATTATGCTCACCGTCATCATTTGGACACCATATGACTTCACTTCAAGCAATTTTTGGTAGGTATATATCGAATATCAAACCGACATAATATTGCCGTTATTCACATTTCAAAAGGTTTTAATTACTAACTGCATACTGATGCAAGAACGCCATCAAGGCATCATTATGATGTTGACCAGGATTACCAATGATGCCTTTACTGTCCAGAAGCTTAAAAGCAGAAGTTTAATGATTAGCTAGTTTATGAATAATCACTAGTTACTAGTTTATGATTATCTAACCACCAGCACAATGGAGGAGAGCGACACTCGCTGCTAGACATTCCTTTTTGTTTACACATTGTTCTTTAGAGATTAATTAAGAGTTAAAAAGAATTAAACGGAAGGATGAAGAAATCAAATGGAAGGATAATTAAAGAAAACTATAATAACTAGCCCGTTTGACTTGTTCCGCCGATCCTACTCAGGACTATTACTGTGGTCGCAAGCGTTGGTAAGTGGTAGTGATAGCGGTAGTGGGAGATCAAACATCAACGTTCAACAATTATATTAGACGTAAGTTAAATTCTTGCGACTTAATTTTCCTTCAATTTGCGAGCAAGTTCTCATTTTACAAACGCCTGTCGTACTTCTGACCTCGGCAGATGATACTTATTTGACTAATAATGAATGAATGGCAGATATATTTAGAAATCAGAAGAATCTGTGGATGGGCGAGTACAAATTCTAGGAGTGAAGTTTGAGTTGAAGTCGTCGTGGCCGTGGATAAGTCGTCCGGTGCATTCGTATCTAATGCAACGGTGTTCGAATCCCGCAGGCGGGTACCAAGTTTTCTAATGAAATACGTACTTAACAAATGTTCACGATTCACTTCCACGGTGAAGGAATAACAGCGTGTAATAAACATCAAACCCGCAAAATTATAATTTGCGTAATTACTGGTGGTAGGACCTCTTGTGAGTCCGCACGGGTAGGTACCACCGCCCCGCCTAATTCTGCCGTGAAGCAGTAATGCGTTTCGGTTTGAAGGGTGGGGCAGCTGTTGTAGCTATACTGAGACCTTTTTTTTTTTTTTTTTGTCAGGAGGAAATCGCCGGACTTCCGCCCTTCACTGGGGATGAAGGGCGGGGCATGTCGGAGTCGAACCGACTAAAACCTCCTGTCTCTCAACAACCAACGTCCAAACCTCGCATGAGACAAAACTCATGAAAAGGCAAAGGGGGGAAAGTGAAGCGTTTAGTGCGGAGCACATCTCTCCCATCACCCTCCCCCTCGGGACGCCGGACTGGCGGTCGTCGGCGCCACGACCACCAGCCCTCTCGGTCGGCAGGCTATCCGGAGCCCGCCTAGATGGTGCTGGTTAGAGTGGGTTACCCTGCTTTTGCATCAAATTTAAGAAGTTGTATTGAACCGTTGGCGTATTGGTTTGAAAACTGCCGATTGACCCAGATTGGATTGAGACTTCGTCCTTATGTAATAAATAAATAATAAATACTATAATTTATTGCCATTCACACAGATTTAGATTATTACAAGTAGATAACTAAAAGAAAAGAAAAAAAAATGGCAACAAGATGTGGCTCCGCTAATGCTGTTCAAAGTTATGTCACCTCCTTTTATTATTTTAATGGATTCTAGTTATAATTTAGCCCTGGGTGGATATTGAGCTTTCCTGGTAAGCTACGCGCGACTATTTCCTATTTCTGCCGTGAAGCAGTAATGCGTTTCGGTTTGAAGGGTGGGGCAGCTGTTGTAACTATACTGAGACCTTAGAACTTATATCTCAAGGTTTATGGCGCATTTACGTAGTAGAGGTCTATGGGCTCCAGTAACCACTTAACACCAGGTGGACTGTGAGCTCGTCCACTCATTTCGATTGAGATGAGCAACAAAAAAAAAAACAAAGAAAGGAATGTCTCATATTGGACAAAACGAAATACATACATCATCATCATACAGTAGATTAAACCAAGATGTACTCTCAATACAAGGACACAGTAAAACATTTTAAAAATAATCTTCCGAAGAATATTTTTCCTTTTATTTCAAAACAATATCATTCTATATTTATAAGAAAACGGTTTGTCTGGGCTCCTTCATTATTTCACAGCGGAACTAAGATGGCTTAAGGCGAACTGTTCGTGCTGCTATTATGTACCAACTTAATCTAAACCTTAACGAGAAAGTACAAGGTATACTGTAAATTTATTAAAGCTTCAATGTGCGTTTATTCATGTTTTTATAAGAGGATGCTTAAATTACTGGTACATTAAACTAATGAAATAATTAAATTAAATAAAATATTTACTGGTGGTTGGACCTCTTGTGACTCCGCACGGGTAGATACCACCACCCTGCCTATTTCTGCAGCATTTCTGCAGCCGTTGTAACTATACTTGAGACCTTAGAACTTATATCTCAGGGTGGGTGGCGCATTTACGTTGTAGATGTCTATGGGTTTCAGTAACCACTTACTACCAGGTGGGCTATGAGCTCGTCCACCCATCTAAGCAAGAAAAAAAATATGAGGAAACAAATTCAGGATTCATCTGTTGTCGAGCGATTACTCAGAGATCCCATAAAACTAAAAGTCCACGCCCTTCTTGATGCAAAGCAAGAGGGCATCACATCACAGCAAATGATTCCCTCACAAGAGATACTCAAATCGGTGTGACTAGCCCGTGTGAGGTCACAACATTCATACTTCGACACGATATCATTCCTTCACGACGGAGGTCAGTTTGGGCGTACTTGTTATTCCAGGACCAATCCGCTCAGTATCTTCGTGATAACACCGACAATCTCACCTATCAGGCCTCGTAAGATTTGCCTGCTACTTTGCATACAATTTAAGTTCGCTTACTCTTCAACGTAACACAAATAGAGTTTTTAAAACCGTTTTAACTAAATAAATATAAGATTCTTTTAGAAACGAAATAGAAAAGTTTTGTTCCACATCAAATCGCGCGTTGAATGGTTCTCGTTCAAATGATCGTTACGAATAATACGCGCACACTGCATAAACTGCTGGAATTTCAAAAGCTGTCTCTGGACTGAATGAAGTATAATTAAGATTAAATCTCTATTTTACTTAACAATGCAGTTGAGGTTTCTACGTCTAGTTTCCATGTTGACAGCCCCATTTTCGTAAAGTTTTTATTTATGTCATTAATAAAGTCATGGTAAAGAAAAATTTTAAAATAAGATTTTATTTGACTACGTACTCTACCAATCAAAACATTTAAATAAACATAAAATCAAATCTCAGAATTGAGCACTTACTTTATTATTAAAAAATTGTTTTTGTTTGAGTTATGTGCTTATGATACACCTTGTATATATGTATTAACTCATCACTGGAGCCCTTAGATCTCATAGCACGAATACCGCCTTGAGCCAAGAAGTGGAATTCGGCCGTATTATTTAACAACAGACTCATAATACATATCTTCAATATAGAATTTTTAAAAGAAAAGTTTTATTTGACTACGAACTCTACCAAGTCTAAACATTTAACTAAAAATAAAATCAAACTTCTGTATTGATTAATTATTTTATTATTACAAATTCATTTTGTGCAATTCATAGATTATTCCTTAGAATTCTTATTCCTTCCTTTTTAATCCTTGTTGTTTATAATCCAGGTTAAATAAGACCTTGACCCCAGATTGAGTGGACTATCAGTGACGAAGTCCTGAGTACATCTGATTCGTCCCAGAGCACTCAGGATACTCACAACGTAAACAAAATTACCATGAGACAAGCGTCGGACAGACTTCAATATCAATAAACAAAAGTCATTTTGCAAATTTAGTCAAAAAAGATCTAAAGAGAAACATTGTTTTGTATTTAGGTTCTTGTAACGGCAATTAGGGATTATTATCGTATAGAGTAACATTAGGTGAGATCGGCTCGTGAAATGTTTCTATAACACATACCGACGCACTTACATGTAGTAAACGGGCATATTTTAAGTTTTGCTCTGTCTAGTGTAGGGAAAACTACTTATTATCATAATATGTACCGAATACACTTTCTCAATAAAAACGTCAAAAAAATTTTTTAAATGATTGAAGGACAGACCCCTCGCAATAATTGGGGGACAAATTAAAAATGGCGTGGCGTCACTCTCAATTTTGTAATTTTCCCTTTCGCCTACTCAAAAATAGGTCAGCCGCATACTTTGACTCTTCGTATTTTTTTGTTTGAGTTACGTGCTCATGATACACCTTGTATATATGCATTAACTCATCACTGGAGCTCTTAGACCTCATAGCACGAATACCGCCTTGAGCCAAGAAGTATAGCCATAATTCATACCTTCAATTTCAAACTGAATGCATGATTAAAAATATAAGATGGTGACACAAGCCATGTGAGCTCACATGATGCTCCACCACCAGTTCAACCAACCCTTTAGACAAACATGATTGCGCCGTAGAAATATATCTTTTTTTTTTTATTGCTTAGATGGGTGGACGAGCTCACAGCCCACCTGGTGTTAAGTGGTTACTGGAACCCATAGACATCTACAACCTAAATGCGCCACGCACCCTGAGATATAAGTTCTAAGGTCTCAGTATAGTTAGTACGGCTGCCCCACCCTTGAAGCCGAAACGTATTACTGCTTCTCGGCCGAAATAGGCGGGGTTGTGGTACCCACTCGTACGGACTCACTAGAGGTGTTACCACCAGTAATTACGCAAATTATAATTATGCGAGTTTGATTTTTATTACACGATGTTATTCCTTCACCGTGGAAGTCAATCGTGAACATTTGTTGAGTACGTATTTCATTAGAAATATTGGTACCCACCTGCGGGATTCGAACACCGGTGCATCGCTTCAACACGAATGCACTGGACGTCTTATCTTTTAGACCACGACGACATCAAAATACAAATATATAAGACTAACTCACAATTAAAGCCTAAATACTAGTCATATCGGTTTATTACGAATTATGAGTTTCATTCTACTACACGATGTTCTATTTGTGGTGTTCTTCAATCAGCAAAATATATTAGGTAAGTCGGCATCGCTATACAAACGAAACAGATACAAAGCGTGTTTGTAAATAACAACTACAGTACTTTTATGATTATTAGCTTAAAACGCTTTTGGTAAACCGTATAAAGAGGTTACCGCAAACTACCTACCTCCTACCATAACAATAAAAATAAAGATAACAGTGCCTAACATTATAATCATACGCACCTACGTATTATAAATATTACATTTAAAGATCTTTATGTACATATTCTGAAGAGTAGAACGGAGTTCATTCTAAAATTTTAAGGTGAGTATAAAGATGGTCTTTAAAACGAACTGATATAGATAAAATGAATATCTATCTAGTACACTGTTATTTTCATAAATAAATATGTGTATAATATAATAATATATTTATGAAATTTTGATTATCCGTTTCAAACCTCTTTCTACTTATCTGATCCTTTCCCGTGTTAGTTTCCCAATCTTTTAATTTACGTCATTGGCAAAAAGTAAACGCTATTGCCAAAAGAAGAAGAAAAAAAAACAAAAAATGTAGTAACAATACATAATATAAAGCAAAAATAATAATTAAACAATAAAATGGCTTCCTCCTCAGCAGTACGCTACGAGACAGCTACGGGGTAGCTACGAGTCGCTTACGAGGCAGCTACGTGGCGATTACGTTACCGTTTTTTGCCCGTAGAAGGACCTGATGGTAGCTGATTGCAACGCCACATCTGCTCACACAAAATGCATGATCATTGACGCAGTGCAGTTTTGTATTTATTGCTTAGATGGGGGGACGATCTCACAGCCCACCTAGTGTTAAGTGATTACTGGAGTCCATAGACATCTACAACGCAACCGAAACGCATTACTGCTTCACGGCAGAAATAGGCAGGGCGGTGGTGCGGGCTCTTAAGAGGTCCTACCACTAGTAATTACGCAAATTATAATTTTGCGGGTTTGATTTTTATTACACGATGTTATTCCTTCACCGTGGAGGTCAATCGTGAACATTAGTTAAGTACATAATTCAATAGAAAATTTGGTACCCGCCTGCGGGATTCGAACACCGGTGCATCGCTAGATACGAATACACCGGACGTCTTATCCTTTAGGCCACGATGACTTCACGACACGAATTTAGACAAACAATGAGTAATTATTGGTAAAACAGTTTATCTTCTAAACAACACTCGACAAAATTAAATGGAAAAATACATAGGAAGTAGCTAAAAGTATTTACTAGAAGCTCCGAATGAACCTAGTGATGAACTCAGAGCGCTCTTAAAGAACGAAGATATTCGTGGCGCCTCAGGACGAATCGGAGTGGATTCCGTCTCAATTGCTACCCCATATCCGGAAAAAATAAAGATTCATAAAACATAATTGACGTAAAAAGGTCAGCGCGCACCGCGGCCCGTCTCCGGTCCGGTGACGGCGCCGGCAAATAACACGGCGGCTGGATCACGTACACCTGACGATGTATCAAACGGTTGACCGTGAGACTTTACGTAGATGCGCCTTTACAGTTTATTTAATTTTGAATCAAAATAACTTTTGTTGCTATTGCACGTTTAAAATTGTACTTCAAACGATCGCAAATGGTAACAGTCTAACCGTAACTGATGAAGCAATAAAGTATTGCCCAATTCTAAATGTTCTATAAGAGACACGTTGTAACAAAAAAAAAATTCA
Source organism: Bombyx mori (assembly GCF_030269925.1). Taxonomy (NCBI): domain Eukaryota; kingdom Metazoa; phylum Arthropoda; class Insecta; order Lepidoptera; family Bombycidae; genus Bombyx; species Bombyx mori. The sequence goes on along the minus strand of NC_085124.1, from coordinate 15,563,708 downwards.
AGGATACGATAACAAAATAATTTAAGAATAAAATGTAATATGTGTCCAAAGGAATTCATGGAGCGCCGAAGACGGATGAATTGACTAGCCGACGGGACACCAGAACTTAGCTCTCAGCCATTACTGTCACCCATTGACAACTATACTACGAGGGCGGCACTGAAAATTTCGGGAATTAACGAAGTGACACAACATTACTATTTAAAAATGTATTTATTGCTTTTCGAAGTATTCTCCGCGAAATTTGACACATTTTTCCATACGATGGAACCAATCATTGAAGCAACCATTCCATTCGGAAGTTGGGGTCTCCAAAATGGCCGTTTTGTAGGCGTCCACAGCTTCTTCAGGTGATGAAAATCTCTGTCCACGCAATTTATTCTTTATTTTAGGAAAAGTATAGAAATCATTAGGGCTTAGGTCGGGGCTGTACGGCGGATGGTCTAATAATTCTATGTTTTCTTGCTCTAAAAACTCTTTTGTTCTGTGCGCGGTGTGAGAACTCGCATTGTCGTGATGGAGGATGATGCGGCGGTTGCAGTTCTCTTTACGGAGTTCAGAAACGACCTGTGGCAAACAAATGCTAGCATACCATTCTGCATTAGCCGTTCTTTGTCCCTCAAGAGGAATAGTCGTAACATGGCCGGTTTTGGTGACAAACGTGGCCACCATTTTTTTTGCAACACTCCGTGAACGAACAATTTTTGTTGGCTTTAACTCATTTTCGAACACCCAAACTCGTGACTGGTTTTTTGTTTCGGGTTCGTACGCGTATATCCAGGATTCGTCACCTGATACAATGTTGTATACAGCATTTGAGGATCCTGCGTGGAATCTTTCGAGAGTTCTGACGCACCAAGTAACGCGAGCCGCTTTTTGCTCTTCACAGAGCGAATGCGGTATCCATCGGGAAAACAACTTTTTTACACCTAATTGTTCATGCAAGATTATTTGTATTTGACTCATGCCAATGTCTAAAGTTGCCTGAATTTCGCGGTATGTCACATGTCAATCTTCCTCAATCAGCTTACGCACAGCATCAACGTTTTCTTGGGTGACTGCAGTTTTTGGACGACCTTGACGGGGATCATCACTGAGCTTGACACGTCCACGTTGAAACTCAGCATTCCATTCCCGATACTTTTAGTGCAGCCTAGTAAGGTCAAATTTCATCTCAGTCGTTTGCACTCTTGGTAGAATAGCTTCTTGTCTACTGGTTGACGGGATCGTTCGGGCAAATATTCAGAAGTATCTCCCAAAAATCTCATTTATAAAAAACACATTATGTCAAGGAAGTACAGCAGATTTTAGAGCATGATTGTTTTTTAGATACAGGGAAATAAGTAACTCTTAGAAATGACAGTACGCTATGTCAGATGTTCGACGAAGTAAAGACGAACTCGACGGCGGTGATGAGTGAAGCTGCCAGTTATAAGATCAGTTGCGATCAAGAAGAACTCAATTGATTTACTAAAGCACGAGCTCATTAATATGAATCATAACGGTATAATGTTTTAGCTAATCAACGCAATAACAAAATAATTTTTGCAATAGAACAAAACTATTCCAAACAGTTTCGAAGTTGGTTATACAGTACGAGGTACCCAGTTATAGCTGGACAAAGGACTCAGACACTCCTATTACGTGACACAAAGACCGCAGTCAGCACTCTCTACATTGTACACAGGAACCACACAAACTTTATACAATAGCTTTAGATTAAAAGTCTAAATAAAATATATTATTGTGATTCGTTTGCACGGATCCCGGGAAAACTTAAAAAATAACGCGCGTTTAAAGCTGCCAGATCTTCTGTTAACTCAATGCAGTCATATTTTAAAAAATCTTAAAAAACATTTGATTGCAGCTTTTAGATATAATGTCAAAGTAATGGCGCCGGGCTCCTGTTTAACTTCCAGCTTAGTGTGACCGCTAAGTGCTCAATATTTATCTTAAATGTGAAATAGTTGTAATTGCTTTATGTGGTTTGAATTCTCCCGGTGACTTCACACTTTAATACTACTACAGACAGTAACAGAAGAAAAAACCCAAAATTACCATTTCATTAGCCAATCTATTTCCAACTTTGAAAATTGTATATAAAACTGCATGTGTATGTAGTTAATTCAGAGATTGTCTTTCTTGTTGAGATTAAATTCAATAACCTAAGGTCAGTTTGTCTATTAATAACTTTAAGACTTTATCTTATTAAGCACATTACAATAATAGTATCCACACTAAACCAACATCAAAAAACCGAAATGTGTCGATATCAGGCCGGTGTCAAATTCTGTTCCGGATATTTTGCACGGAATCTACCTACTGATCCCTCGAATAAGGAATATCAGATAACCAATGTAGCTTGATCTCTCGACTAGTTTAAAATTCGTATTTAAACGAACTTCGCAGACGTCGGGTCACCGGGCTTAGCTGATCAAAGATTTGTTTTGTTTTTTGTTTTTTTTTGTTCCGAGTTTCGGGTTTTTGTTCTATCCGTTTGAAGAATACTTTCTTAGACGCATCTGATATTGGACCTGCAATCGATATATAATATGAAGTATATAATATAATATAAAAATATATACGTATATATCAAACTTTTAAAAGTATTGGTTGCGAAAATAGCGGACGTCTGTGACCGGAGAATGCAAACACTACGTGGAACATATTAATAGGTGACAGATGAGGTCTAATTATCTGTCACGATAGTGAATAGTATTTTTTTTATTGTCCGTGTAGGCAGATGAGCATACGGCCCACCTGATGGCGATTGGTTACTGTCGGTCATGGACGTCAGCAATGCCAAAGGCAGAGCCAAGCCGCTGCCTACTAATCCAAGCCACTACCTACCGCTATCTGCCTGCCGCATCATCAGTAAAAGCCTGGTGTCACCACGGGCAGGGAATAACTATAATAGCATTCGTTGGGTCCTGCAGACTAAACTGTCACACAATACTTCATTTCAATACACACAAAAGATCCATAAATATACATAATTATGAATGATTTTAATATTTCTTAAAGGACTGCATAGGGTAGTATAAAATTAAATGAAGTGTCACTTTACCCGAAGATAGCAACTAACTAGAATATTCATTGGCGGAGTAAATCCGTAGCGCACGGAGCTAGATAAATCTTCATTAAATAACGTTTAAATCGACCGCTTGTGATGTCACCACGATTTGTAATTAGGCCTCGGACATTTAACGATTTTAAAGAGCCGATCATCGGTTCAACATAACTCTATGAAGTGAATGGCCAAGCATGAATATGAATGTCCCTCGAACTGCTTCTTCTTTCTCTTTGTCACGTACCATCCGGCTATGGAATGAGCTCCCCTCCACGGTGTTTCCCGAGCGCTTGTCCTTCTTCGAACGAGGCTTGTGGAGAGTATTAAGCGGTAGGCAACGGCTTGGCTCTGCCTCTGGCATTGCTGAAGTCCATGGGCGAGGGTAACCACTTACCGTGGGCCGTATACTCGTCTGCCTACAAGGGCAATAAAAAAAATCTTTAACTGAAACTAATGCCTACTTTAGGGCAGATATAATTACCACAGTGATTTGGACCGAACACGTAAGTAGCTAACTAACTCCTCTGTGGTACGTTTAGTTAGTATATCAACGTTCCGCAGTCGGATACTCTGTATATGTGTGATCTCCAGAACAAACGGGGACAGCGCTGTGCAGTGCGATTGATTTGAATTGCAGAACAGCAAATCTAGATCGCGCTTAGTGTTGAGTACTTGACTACAGCAAACAAACGGGCCCAATTTGATATGGTACACACAGAAACACGGCGATAATGACGCATAAAGTAGTTGCCTTAATTAAATAAAAATAATTGCGATGACGGGTTTGTTTTCGAAGGACATGCCGAAGAATGTACCGCGTCGGGGTCACCGAACTCGAGATTTTAATTTGTTGATTTGAAGATTGTGATCCTCAAATTCGACCGTTCTGAATTCCAATGAGAACCTTTCAAGTATAAAAGTTACTTGTGAATTTTTATCTTTGACGAATTTATAGAGTACCTACTTAATTTACAACCAATTACAATTTGGATTGTTCTTACCAAATAAAGATTTTCATTGTGTAGATAGATCTCCTATTGGAAAACCTAAATGAAATAATTATTAATAAAGTATTGTTACCTCACATGGTATCGAAATCTTAAACTATCTAAAAAATGTAAGCTCTTTTTTTGACGTAGATGGATAAACGAGCTCTGGACCGACAGTGGGTTGGTGTACAGTGGTCTTTGGAGCCCATAGACACATAAACGCCGTCATGGCCATGAGCTAGAAGTCGAGGCCTCAATTGTGTTTTATAAAATCTGGCCCACCTTTCAAACCGGGACCCATGATGGATTCGGAGCAGAAATGGGCGGGGGTACTTTCTCTTGTGGCTTACAATACGCCCTGTCACTAATAAATACCAATTGATAATTGTATAAAATTTGTATAACATTCAGAGAACTGTGCTCCGCATTTATCGCGGTACATCTAAGTTGTCTTTTAAATCCTCGGAGACCTGGGGTGCTAAGGTTGCTGATCGATACCACACAGCCAAGTAAAAGATAATAAGATAGTTTTTTTAAATCGAGTTATGGTTACCCTATCCAAGCCAGATTACTTTCCATATTGGAACTTCTCCCAAATGACCTTTTTCCTTATGCAAATAGATTCAACTAGAAAATAATGAAATTTTATAGAATAACTACGATACGTATACTACTATACTAAATACTATACGTATCATATGTTATATCCATAACTAGATTTAGTATTTAGATTAAAATAAAGCCAGGCTTAGTTCCTTAATTAAGTTTATTCAAAGGATACATTTTATTTGAGGCTAACAACACGTCCAGCTGGCAATAGCTCCGATGTTTTTAAAAACAGACACATTCAAGACCGTATCATAAGTGGCCACCGTATCGGCAAAGCCAACGGTACCACCAAGCATTCAAACATCTGTTGAAGAAGCATATGTTATAGCGCTAAGAAAATAACGAGCATCTTCATATCAGAACGTAACGTTGTGGAAATAATAATCGGTTGCATGAGTGCTACGATGATTTTTGTAACGATATTTTCCCGAAAATAACAATAATAAAATCTAAGCGATTTCAAACGCGGCCCATTAATATCTTGCGACCTCAATCGAATGCCATATGTAAACCACAGCTACATCTAAATCCCTGTTGACCTACTTAGTAAAATAACAACATTTTTGCTTAATATTATACATAGTATCAGAATGTAACAAATGCAGAAAACGAAACTCGATACATTACTGTCATGCAGCTATCGTCTTATCTCGTTCCCGTCAAGAGACAATATTTCAAACGAGAAATTCTACCACTCACATAATATTACTTAAGTTATACTAGCAATCATAGCCTCGGAGTATTTAATAGAAGTAAAGCGACGCTACGTAAGTTCGACAATAATGTGTTGAATCAATTACAATGTGTGATTCGGATTGGTTTTCAGTTAATTCATTTATATATATTTACGCACTGGGGCTCGGAATAAAAAATAACTTTCACCGAAATACAAATAAAACTCAATTTAATTATCAAGGTACAATTAGGTGTATTTGTTATTTTAGTTATGTGTTATTTGTTCTACACACACTTATCACTTTTTATTATTATTCTCATAATCCTCTCGCAGGTCTGTTGGAAGAGATTTCTTAAAGAAATAAGCAGCGCCTTTGTACATAATTTTCCTATTACTCTGTACTATGTCTTCTTTTCTGTGTGTACATAAATAAATAAAATACAATTTCAAAATGTACTACTTCACTTCGCTTCAGCTGATCCTTTCGATGTGTCGCTTCAATTAGAACTGATCATTGCCTTAATGTCGTCTTTGCAACGCTTTTATGATCGATACGACAAGTCTACAATTTTCCAGAATATTTCGGATAGTACTAGATGTTTTGATATCCATTTCTACTTTTTAACGACAGATGGCGTTACTCGTACCGTTATAACTTATAAGTAAAAAAATATGAATTTTTTGAATTAATTTGGGCGCTTATTCGACTTTATACGAGAAAACATTAAAACAGCGCTTCTGACTGCTTTTTAGGCTTGTGTAACCCTACAGCTGTGGATATGTTAAAGGAAGCTTGCGCTTGGCTGTGCAAAGACGCTCGTGCGACAGAGGCAATGTTGGTATCCATGAACAACGACGACTATTCACCACGATGAAGGCTAAGGGCTTGTCTCTCTTCGAAAATAATTAAAAACAGTGTACGAATGTAAAGAATCAGTAATGATCCAGTAAAATACTTTTACTGGTGGTAGGACCTGTTGTGAGTCCGCACGGGTAGGTACCACCACCCTGCCTATTTCTGCCGTGAAGCAGTAATGCGTTTGGGTGTGAAGGGTAGGGTAGCCGTTGTAACTATACTGAGACTTTAGAACTTATATCTCAAGGTGTGTGGCGCATTTACGTTGTAGATGTCTATGGGCTCCAGTAACCACTAAACACGAGATGGGCTGTGAGCTCGTCCACACATCTAGGCAATAAAAAAAATAAAAAATAAAATGTGTCCACGAGCTAGCGTGTATGAGATCTCTAATGAGTTTTACTAAATAACGTTTAATTTAAAAAAACATTTTTCCTTTTTAGTATTAACTCCTTTATTTGGACACATATTTTTGTTCAAAACACTCAATGCGACTAGTCCGACTAAAAATAACAAGATTAATCGAATTTAGCTCCGATTGAAAAACTCTGCGCATTGTTTTTGAAGGAAAGAAAACATATATTTTTACTGTACTGTGGATGTTATTGTAATAAATAGTGAATTGGATACATTGTCAACAGAAACTAGTCACGATCCTGCCTATTTATGAGACGAAACAGGTGTGCGTGCGCTGTTGAGATGTTTGTGAGCTCCGGTAGCCGCTTAACGCGTGGTGCGACGTGAGCTCATCTGCATGTTATGTGAGCTGAGCATGACTTTAGTCTGCAGATTTTCTTTTTTTTTTATTGCTTAGATGGGTGGACGAGCTCACAGCCCACCTGGTGTTAAGTGGTAAGACGTAAATACGCCACCCACCTTGAGATATAAGTTCTAAGGTCTCAAGTATAGTTACAACGGCTGCCCCACCCTTCAAACCGAAATGCATTACTGCTTCACGGCAGAAATAGGCGGGACGAATAGAATTATTTGATCGCATCAAGAAACACCAACACCGCACACACAATGACGATATCGGTAAGTGCTTTAAATATACCGCCAGATTCGTCGGGGTTTGCTTGCAACAAATATCATATCTATATATTAATACGTGAAGCAAAAACTTTGTATCCCTTTTTACGAAAATTGCGCGGACGGAGGAGTATGAAATTTTCCACACTTATAGAGAATATAGAGAAGAAGTGCACAATGCTAATATTTTTTTAAAATAATGCATAAAAGATACATTAAATCAATAAAGAAAACATTACACACACTACATACCATGTATTTGACGCACACACGCATGCATACTATTTATTGTCAAACTTTTGTTCTTGACGTCTGTTGTCAAATTGAGAATAGATTAAATATTGTTTGTCTTTGTTAATATTTTTTATAGTGTAGTCTTGGCGAAATTTGTGATTATAGAAGTGTAAAATACAATCATAATAGTGTACAAACTTACAATTCCAATTCATTATAGTCGAATTTCGACTACTGCCGGAACTAGTCTATATAGAAGATTCCAACCGAAAATCAATTCTGCCCCCAGGATACGATGGTCTGGAGGCCCGAGGTCGGAGGCGTCTACATAAAGCGGCGACTACGCCCATTACTAAGAAATGAACTGAACCCATTAAAAACAGAAAAACAAATGATCATCACTTAACCTAAAATTAAAACAATTCAATACAGGAAAAACACAATGAGCGAATAAAATAAAGGGTCGGCCCAGAACGACCGGTTCGCGAGACTCGGGATTTTGATACATGCCTAACATTTGTCAGTGCCGTACATATTCGCGGTAATGTATGCAAGGGAGAGCTCGGACATTCATTCTGAACTACCGAAAAAACATTTTATTGACTGCGGACCTTTACAAATTGGTAGCTCGAATTGCGTATTATTTTTGGTCGGATAATAGTTTTTATTGTAGTCGTTACGCGTGGCTCGTTTATTTTTATGTTAATATTTAGGTAACAAATTAGGATCTGAGAATATCATAGGCAGAATTGTATTTTAGTGGTAAAAATAAAGAGATACAAATTCTGAAATAATTCCATTACCATCCTACGCAACGCGGCTGCTAACAGTTCTCGAATTAATGACCTTCAAAGTATTTCGATAAATAGTCTATTAAATAGAAACTGTACAAGACACGTTTCCTAGTAAAAGTGATAAATTAAATGTGTTTTATATGCCCTACGAATGGTACTTTCTCTTACCTAAACGATAAGACGTCCGGTGCATTCGTATGTAGCGATGCACCGGTGTTCGAATCCCGCAGGCGGGTACCAATTTTTCTAATGAAATACGTACTCAACAAATGTTCACGATTGACTTCCACGGTGAAGGAATAACATCATGTAATAAAAATCAAACCCGCAAAATTATAATTTGCGTAATTACTGGTGGTAGGACCTCTTGTGAGTCCGCACGGTACTATCACCCTGCCTATTTCGGCCGTGAAGCAGCAATGCGTTTCGGTTTGAAGGTTGGGGCAGCCGTTATAACTATACTGAGACCTTAGAACTTATATATCAAGGTAGCTGATGCATTTACGTTGTAGCTGTCTATGGGTTCCAGTAACCACTTAACACCAGGTGGGCTGTGAGCTCGTCCACCCATCTAAGCAAAAAAAGAAAAAAAAAATTATTTATCCCATCTTAAGCTTCTTAGAGCTAACCTTTAGGCAATCCATGAGATTTGAATCTTCGACGATACCCGATATACTAAATTATCTTTCCATTCACTGACTTTACAAATAAAGAAATAATATGTAAAGTTCATTGCGCTCCGAAAGCAAAATGAATCTCATTAAAAAGATAATATTCCTGTTATACGGTTCTGAAATAATTTATAATATTACTTAGTGTAGACCGAATACTAACTGAAGGCGGTTTCGGAGCTCATTTTTCACCGCGAGATATTTTCAGAACGAAATAATATTGTTCAGTTAGTTTCAATAAATTTGCTGCTAAAACGAAACCGTGTGTCATTACCAAATTTAACACATCGTTAACAGACTGCCACAAGCCAGCACTCGCAATCGAAAGTAAAAGAAAAGTGACCTAAAGGCCCGCTACTTCGTAGGAAGACTATATTGACAGATGATGGGGGATTATGCAGGTCGCCAGGCCTAACGATTCTAAAATAGTACCCTGGGACTAGCTTGTGTTCCAAGCGCTCAGTGCCTGTTAGGACGTTCGAACAGAGTTAATGGAACGGGGTGAGTAAGACAGTGCTTACTGTGCTTATCATAGAAATATGTGTTCAAATTTATGGAGACCAAAAATAGGCCTCAAAAACTTATACAGACTGTAGCGTGATTCATATCTGTGAGTTGCCTGCCGTTTCCGCGGTTTCGTGTCAATCCTACATTAGGACTGAAACAAGCTCTTTTCAGTATTTTACACGCCACTATGCGAGTACAGTGCGTGCAGAAAGTTGCAAAAATCTACAAATATCTGCTGGAAAATTTCATATTCATTATTAGAAAACGAGCCCGTGCCCGCAGCTTTATGCGCGCCAAATGGTTCTCATTATTTAAATATTATATTTTGGTTAAAATATTAGCCCGAGCACAAAAAACAACACCTAAATAGGTACATTCATTATGAAGATTTGAGTAGATAAGAAGACGAAAAATCTGTTGAATTTTATCCTGTGCATGAAACTTAATGTACAAAGGGTCGTGCCGTACAAATCCGTGTAATCTTTGAGCAAATTCCTAACACCAAGTTATCATTCTAATACGTAGGTGTATACGTAATGAAGACGTGATCCTGCCTGGCCTGAAGAGGTCTTGAGCGCGTATTGAGGAAATCACGCATTGAAAGGACACTTTTAATCAGTCCCAAATTCCAAAGTGTTATTGTTTATTAATAAAGGAGCACGCCAACTTATGATTATAACAAGCCAATAATTAATTCTATCAATACATTCGGGTTCACCGTAATTCGAATCATATTCCACGTTGACGCACTCTCCTTATGAATTAGCAGTTTCCACTCAGGGTGTTTGACAATTCTCAATTGAATTAAGCAATAAGCCATCCCAACTAGAACCTTAATTAAATAATAATTATCGCGTTCACTGACATTTACACATACTGACAAAAGCACTGAACAGCCTACTCTAGCAGATGAGTAGGATATAAACATGAAGCTACCGGCTTCTTGAATGTACAACTTAAGCCCTCACTTAACACTTATTACCATAAATGAGTTGTACACCATCTATATCTCGCATACAAAATGATTATTCCGGTCACGCACATGGTCAATCAAGGAAATTGCATTACTTCAAAAATAATACGCTAAATGAAACGATAATCGTCAACACGTCACGGCGGTGGGCTGTGAGCCGTTATAGTTAATTCTGCCATCAAATGGTTTATTTAACTGCCTCACACTGACAAATGATTAGTAGCAGTACACTGTATCCTTGGAACTCTTTACCAGACGATCCGTATACTAGTTTCTTTCATTGGAAATAATCACGTCGCCCACGGCGCTCATAGTTTCGAAACAGCTCGAGAAGCACACTTCTCTTCTATAACGTCGAGAGAATGCCGGTCATTGTTATGTCTAAGCTTTGATGACCTGCCTACAAGTGAACCCGAAGTGAAGTGAAGTACTTCTGTAGATCCGCGGGTCAGACTAACGTACTCAGCTCTACTTTGCCGCTGGCCCAAATATTAGTGCGCGCTAACCTGTCGACTATACACCAAAAGTTATTTTCTAAATAAAGGGATTTCATAACCCTTTTTTTTTTTTTTTTTTCGGGTAGAGGGCCGAACCTCCTACGAGGTCCCCGCGCAAAAGGGGCGCGCGGGGTATGTGAGACTCAACGATCTGCATGGTGTTGTGAGCAGACCGCGGGCCCAAGGATTTTAGAGCCCACCCACTAAACGACTCCTCTGCACTCTTACACCCGACGTCCGATCCCCTCCGAGGTCAAAACCCGGATGAGGTAGGGGGGCTACCGCGGTCAACACTACAACCAGACGGCGCGGCTCACCCCAAGGACGCCCAGCCGACGGAGCCTTCGAGGCGAATCGAAGGCTCTGAAACGTCGGCCGTCTCGGTACGGCAGCCCGTCGGGCCGCCCAGACGGTGCCGCTGGTGTCCCGGAATACCCCGCTGGACCAGAACCAGCCTGCCGGGTCGGGACGCGATACACCGTCGACCGGTCGCTCTAATCACTCCACGGCAGCGCGCTAGAGTGCTGGTAGCGCGCCGCGCGGCCTCACCCCCTCAGGTCGCCCCTTGACCTTCACCGGGGGGAGGCCGCCACCTACAGGGGCCGGGACGTACGGGCGTATTCCCGCCTCCGGCCCCCGGCTCGACGGCGACGGATCGGTGCGGAAAGGGAAGAGCTCTCCCTCTCTCGCTCCGCCGCCTCCTTCTGCGAGATGGTGGACTCGCAGAAGTCGAGCATCGCCTTCCAGGACGCGTCGCTGCCGAGCATCGTAGCCACGACGCGCGGCAGCGAGAGGTCCTCTCCAATGACCGCGACGAGGGCGGCGCGTTGCTCGTCGAATCCAGAGCAACGCGCCAGCGTGTGTTCCGCTGTGTCTTCCTCGTCGCGGTCCGCGCAGTGGTGGCACTGCGCCGTCGGTTCCCTTCCGGCTATCTTGTGCAAGTACCGGCCGAAACAACCATGGCCGGTAAGCATCTGCGTTAGCCGGAAGGTGAGGCATCCGCGGTCGCGGCCCACCCAGTCCGCGAGAACCGGGCGGACCGCCTCGACGGTTCGGAGGCCGGCCGACGGGTCCACCAAGCGGCGAGACCACGCCTCCAGCACGGACCGCCGAGAGTGGAGCCTCCGCGCTCGAACTACACCTTCGCTGGGGCGCCCTTCCCCCCTAGAGCGGAGGTCGCTACGCCACCGGTAATCGGCAGCGAGCGCCTCCGCCTCCAGGTCCCAGGGTGGCGCCCCGGCGAGCAAGCACGCCGCCTCGAAGGAGACGGTGCGGTATCCTCGGATCGCCCTGACCGCGATCGCGCGCTGCGGACGTCGCAGCGCCGCGACGTTCTCGCGGGTCAGGGCGTGGCACCATACGGGAGCCCCGTATAGTGCCATCGACCGCACCACCCCCATGTAGAGGCGGCGCGCCACCTGATCGGGACCCCCGACGTTTGGAAGCAGCCGGCTCAGAGAGCCGGCCGTCGCCATCAGTCGAGGGCCCAACTTCTCAAAGTGAGCGCGGAAGTTCCACCGACCATCCAGTTCGAGGCCGAGGTACCGAAGACCGGTCACCCCGACCCCGACGCGGACGCCTCCGATCACGAGGTGGGCACCCAGAGGCGGCGCTCGTCCCGGCCCGTGAAACATCAGGGCCTGGGTTTTGTCGAGCGCCACCTCGAGCCCCAACCGTCGGATCCTGGTGACGACGTGTGCCACGCCTGCGCACGCCAGACGGGCAGACTCCCGGTAGTCCCTCCCCGGAGCTACGATCAACGTGTCGTCAGCGTAACAAATTACGCTGAGCCCGGGGAGGGGTCCCCGAATGACGCCCCGCAGGACCCAGTCGTAGCCGATGTTCCACAGCAGGGGGCCCAGGACGGACCCCTGCGGAACACCGCGCTCGACGGGGAAGCGGTACATCGCCCCACCGTGTCCGATGCACTGGATCGACCTGCCCTCGAGGTAGGAGCCGATCAGTCGGCGGAGGTATGCGGGGACGCCGTGATACTCCAGCGCCCCCGCGATCACCGACCAGGGCAGGGTGTTGAAGGCGTTCCTTACATCTAAGGATAACGCCATCGCCACCCCGCCCCGGGATACGGCTTCGTCGGAGAGGGCCCGCACGCGCAGAATTGCGTCGATAGTCGAGCGGCCCTCTCTGAAGCCGTATTGCTCCGCCGAAAGATCGGGACCCGTCTCGGTCAGGTGCCGGACGATGCGGGCCGCGACGATTCTCTCGAGCATCTTGCCCGCTTCGTCCAGCAACACGATGGGGCGATAGCCCGCGGGTGAGTCCGCGGGGCGCCCGTCCTTCCGCAGAAGGACCAGTCTGCCCGTCTTCCATTTCGACGGGAACCGTCCCGACTCGAGGCACGCTTCGAAAAGCCCCCCGAGCCGGTCCCCTAGGGCCTCGAAGGCCAAGCTCCAGACCCGGCCGTGAACGCCGTCAGGGCCGGGGGCCGTGTCCTTCGCTCTCATTTTGGACACGGCCGCATGGATCTCCGCCCCCGTAATAGGGGGAGGGGGCTCCTCGGCAGCGGGAACGCTGGGGCGACGTGGAGGTGTGCCCCACGTGGCGTCCATCTGGGGGGGCTCAAAGTCCCCCCCCGCTGCCGGCGGGAAAAGCGCGGAAACTATCTCCCGCAGCTGCCGAGGCTGGAGCCGCTCGGTCACCGGGAGCGCCCACGGCTGCAGTTTTCTGCGAACCATCTTGTATGGGCGCCCCCAGGGATCTTCGTCGAGCGACTCCAGGAGAGTCTTCATGCTCTGCTTCTTGGCCTCGCCGATGGCCAGCTGCAGCGCCGTCTGTTTTTGACGACAGTCAGCGTGCAGCCGGGCCGCCGTCTCCGCGAACGTAGCGTCGCGACGACGGCGGCGGCGGTGGCGTGCGCTCCGGCGGCGCGCCCTCACGCACTCCTCACGGAGTCTCGCGATCTCGGGCGACCACCAGAACGCACCCCCACGTGGTGCTCGGGGGCCGACCCGGGGCATGGCGGCATCACAAATGTTTGCCATGGTGCCCCGGAACCAGTCGACCTCCGCATCCACGTCCGCGAGCCGCGCGGGTTTTGGCGCCCACGCAGCAACAGCGGCCGCCTCCATCAGCAACTCCTTGTTCATCCGTTTCAAGGCCCACCTGGGGAACGAACGGGGCGCACCTTGCGGGAGCTCCTCCTCGCCGCGGGCGCCCGCGGCTGACGACGACAAGGAGGAGGCAGAGAGCTCGAATCGGACGTATCTGTGGTCCGAGAGCGTCTCCGCCCCCTCGAGTACGCGCCAGCCGCGGGTGCGGCGCACGGCGGACGGGGACGCGAACGTAACGTCCACGTGAGATTCCCCGTTCCACCGCACGCAAGTCGCGACCGTACCTCTGTTTAGAAGACAGAGGCCGGTCGCGATCGCCCACTCCGAAAGAGCCTCGCCTCGCGAATCCGTGCGGGGGGAGCCCCAAGCCATACACTTGGCATTGAGGTCCCCCGCGACGATGACAGGGCGGGACCCGAAGCGGTGCAAGAGCACCTCGAGCCCGCCCAGAAACCGCTCGAACTCGGCGAGGCTCCTGTTCGGAGAAAAGTACGCCCCGATCACGACGGTCCCGTCGATCCTAGCCGCGACGTACCCGGGTCCCCTGGCCACCATATCCAAGGGGGGTAACGCCGCGGACTGTCTAAGTACGATGGCCACGGAGCCGTCGACGTCCCCGATCCAGCAGTCCTGGTCGGTGGGGACGAAGTACGGCTCCGCGGCGACAGCGACGTCGATTGACCACTCCGCCATGGTGTGGACGAGGAGATCCTGTGCCCTGGCGGAGTGGTTCAAATTACTTTGGAGGAAGCGATGGACGCAACCCATTACGGGGCTACGTCCATCGCTCCCTCGTCTGTCCCGCCCTGCGGCTCGACAACAGCCGCGGCGGGAACTGACTCGCCGGCTGCCCTTGTTGCAGCCGGCTTCTTTTTCTTTCCGCCCCTCCTCGTTTTTGTAGAGGAGGGGGCAGATTTACACGCCGGGCCCCCGGCCCGGTGGTCGGCCTTCCTTTTGGCCGCGTCGCACAAGACGCAGTGCGGCGCGGCTGTGGTGCAGGAGGCTGCCTTGTGCCCCGGTTGGCCGCAGCGGAAACACAAGCCGCTGCGGTCCACGGTCGAGGGGCACTTGGCGAGGCCGTGGCCGGTGCCGAAGCACCGAAGACAGCGCCACGGCCTGGCATCCTGCAGCTGCACGTGGGCCACTACCCAGCCCACGCGCAGCCTTCCTGGGCTGTCGGAAGGCCGCCCCTGTGGAGGGGTGGCCAGGAGGGTCGCCGTTGCAATCGGGCAACGCGCCCACGCCGTCCGGGTACCAGAATATGTTTCCCGGAGCTCCCCGACTTTGACGTCGGCGAGGGCGCAGTTGCCCTGCGACGCGATGGCCGCGGCAACCTCCTCCTTCGTGGCGCACTCGTCGAGGCCCGTGATTTTGACTTCACCCATCTTCACGGGCCGCGCGATGCGCACCACCTCGGGGTCCGGCAGGATCTCCCTCAGCCGGGCCGCCAATTTTTCGGCCGCGGCGTTGGTGTTCGGGCCGGGGCACTCTATGAGACGGGCCCCGTTGGCCGTCTGCCGGACCTTGATGCCCCCCTCCACGCCGAGGGCGTCCACATTCACGCCGCCGCGCGCCTGGGTCATCACCTCGTGGTAGGTGATGCCCTTTTCTTTGCCGGCGGGCAGCAGCTCCACTACCACTGCAGCCGACCGCGGGGCGCGCGGCCTCCTTCGTCCGTTTCGGCCCCTCGACTCCGCTCGACCCTCTTGACGGGGAGCGGCGGCCGCAGGGGCGGGCTTGGGGCGCGGCGCAAGAGGCGCCGCCACCTTTTTGGGCCCGCGCCGCACCACCGTTGTCCAGGCCTCTTCCATATTGGCCGGGGCCGGGGGCAGCGGGCGGGGCTGGGGAGTCGGTGCCGGTTTGGCGGCGTTGACGCCTCCCTTCTTCTTTGTCCGGCTCCTGGCGGGCCCTGCCTTCGCAGGCTGGGGCGGAGCAGGAGCGGATGCCGGTTTCTTTGGGGGGGCAGATCTTGTTGCCCCCGAAGCTGCTGACCGCGAGACAGTCGCGGCGGGAATCCTCGCAGGTGTGGCTGTCTGTTTGGGGCCGCTATAAGTTTTAGCGACCACTGTTCTACGAGGTGCGGGCACAGGCGCGCTGCCTTTCACCTCATGGGCGAGGGGCGGTCTCGCCCGCTCCACTTTGGAGCTGCGCGCCTCCTGTATAAGGAGCTGCCGCCTCAGCTCCTCGACCTCAGTGAGGCCTTCTGCTTCGGGCGGAGGAGGGACAGGGGCGGAGCCGCGTTGCCGCTCGATGAGATCGGCAACCATTGTTCGCAGCTCGGCCATGTCGACGCGGAGCTGACCGTTCTCCGCCCGAAGCAGGCCATTCTCGGCCGATACTTGTTCGAGGCGGGTGTGCAGCAGAGCCACTTCCTGCCGCAAGCCCGCCGTCTCCGTCGTCGTGGTGCGGTCCACGACGTCCTGCAGCCTTTCCTCAAGTGTGGCGGCCGCAGATTTCATGGCCGACACTTCTGAGCCCTTGAGGCCTGCAGTCGACTTGGCCGCGATGGTCTCAACTATTTTTCCAACGATTTTACACGATCGGAGGGGGTCAGAGGGACCCACCAGCGTTAGGGATCGCTGTAGGCGCTCGATCTCTTCTAGTTTTCTATTTTTATTTTTTGCCTCACGGCAGGCGGCCCTGGACTGCGCCGAAGAGGCAGCGTCCAGTCCGCGAGACGACGGCTTGTCAAAGTCAATGGCGGGCGGCGCCGAAGCAGCCGCCGGCCCTTCCGCCAACGCCATGTACTTGGCGCTGGCAGGCTCTCCTTCCGACGAGTCGGACGGAGCGGAGGACGCCGGCTGTCGAGCCGACTTCCGCTTCCGCCGTGTCCGCTGTCGGGTGCTGTCCACAAACAGCGCTGGCGTCTCCCGCCCACTAGACGCGTCGCCCCTCGCGGAGCTCCGCGCCGAGTAGAGCGAGATAAGGCTCTCGCAGCGCTCGAGGCGCACGGTGGGGACCCTGTCCCTTACGCGACCCGTGCTGTCGCCCCCTTCGTCGTGGCAATGTTTGCCCCCCCCAGAAACGGTGGGGCAGCGTGCGGCCGATCGCTCGACCGCACGGAGGGATTCTCCCCCCGCGGAGCGGGAGGTACCCTCCTGGGGTAATAACTTTTCTACATGTGCCATTGTGTCATATTTCCTTTTTGATTAACCAGGGGTCGGTCCCCTGGGGTCTGGTTGGTACCCTTGGGACTGGACTCCCTCCAGCCATTCATCCCATCGCCGGGCACCAGAGCTTAGGATTGGGGCATTTTTTAAAGAGGTTTACGTCCTCGCGGCCCCGTGCCTCGCGGCAGCGGCCCCCGTCCCCCACGCGGTGAGGATTACGGGTTGGCCGGCGGCCCGCCGAGTGCAACGAGCAACACGGCAGACCACCGCCCGACGCTCAAAAGAGCAGCAACGACGAAGCCACGCCGGTATACCGGTACCCCCCTCTGGAAGGCGTGCCCCTGTAGCCGAAGCCGGGGACATGGCGACCAGCGGCCGGAAGATGCGTAAGCAACGCCGGCTCACTTCTCCATCGAAGGGCAGGCCAAAAGTGGCCCACCACCACCCATGGGTTACGTCCGAAACAGGTCGGACGTGACCCGAAGAAAAACAAAAAAGGGGGAAGAAAGGGGACAAGAGAGGGAGCCCGAGCGTCTCCAGGAGGAACACCCTTCAGCGAGTGAAGGGCGTGGAGAGCCCGCAACTCCCCCTGCTGGTTTTGGTCCGCGTCATCCGATCTCTTTCGCTGCAAAGCCTAACTAGGCTACCCTACTCCTACACCTAGCCTACCTACCTAACACCTAGAAATCCTTGCAACGAAAAAGACCGGACGATACCCCTGGGAGTGGGACTGTTCCCAGAGGATCCCGTTATCCGCCACCTACGGACGCGCCCGGTGGAAGTCCAGCAAAACTCCCCCACAGACGGAGCCCCCGGCCACGCAGAGTGCGCGCCGGGGGGCCCGCCCAGGTCCCTCGGGATTTCATAACCCAACATAAAGTTTGTTTTTATTTATCAACCGAATTAATGACACACAGAATAAGAACGATTAGAGAAAAGAGATTAACGACGAACTCCGACGAAGAGAATAAGAATAAGAGCGAAACTCGCTCCACGAAATACTAAGTATTCGTCTCCAGCTCCACATCTACTGATTTTCTTTTTCTCGACCTGCCTCAAAGTTCACGTCTCCTCAGCGAATAAAAATATGGGGAAAACAAGAGATCGTACGAGCCGAATCCATCCGAATATCTCCATTCTTCAAGAACTCAGCATTAAGCAGCACCTTTACGCGCTCACACATAGGCGATGCTATCATTTTTCGGACATATCTCCCGATGAGAAAATTACTTCATAGAGCGCTATGTCGTTCAGGGCAAAGTAGAAGGCACCAGACCACTTTTACTGGTGGTAAGACCTCTTATGAGTCCGCACGGGTAGGTACTACCGCCCTGCCTATTTCTGCCGTGAAGCAGTTATGCGTTTCGGTTTGAAGGGCGGGGCAGCCGTTGTAACTATACTGAGACCTTAGAACTTATATCTCAAGGTGGGTGGCGTATTTACTTTGTAGATATCTATGGGCTCCGGTAACCACTTAACACCAGGTGGGCTGTGAGCCCGCCCACCCGTTTAAGCAATAAAAAAAAAAAAAAAAAAAAAAAAAATAAAAAAAAAAAAAAAAAAAAAAAAAAACCACGTGGAAGGTTGTCCATCTGATGGATCGACTAAGTCAAGTCGGCAGTTGGCGCCTGTTTGCATGAGTTTACCAGCCTCACCACAAACCTGGAAAAGTGGCGATTACTCGTGAGGCACATAACATCGGCCCACAGCAATGATACTGACTGACAACCACGATCGCTGTGACAAGAGTGATATGCCATACAATATAAATAGGCAATGTAAAGAATGAGTTTTATAGTATTATTATATTTAATGTGCAGGTAGTACAGTACTTTTCGGTTCTGTACAATGAACAAGGGTTTTGAGTGTGTAGACATTTACCTAATCCGTTTTTTGGTTTTTTAAATAATGTTACTAATTAACGGTTTGTTGTACATATGTGATCATTTGTTCTGTGAAATCACTACATAGTATAAAACAAAGTCGCTTTCTCTGTCCCTATATCTGTCTGTCCCTATGTATGCTTAAATCTTTAAAACTACGCAACGGATTTTGATGCGGTTTTTTTAATAGATAGAGTGATTGAAGAGGAAGGTTTATATGTATAATAACATCCATTAAATAGTGGAGAATTTAATAAAAAAATACAGTTTCCGAAGCGAAGCGAGGGCGGGTCGCCAGTTCAATAATAAATTCCTAATTATACTGAATTTCGACCCACACAGTGTACATAAATAAAACGTTTTACCAAGAAACAAATAATAAGTGAAATAATTGGATAAATCCCAAAATAACCCTGTTGCGTGTCAAACTTTGTAACTCAACAAGGACTATTCCGTAATTACCTACAAGTGTAATTAGGAGTATTTAGCTGTATTGTCATTGAGGCAAAAATAAACAAAAACTAATGTCGTAAATAATATTAACGTCGAAATACACCTTAACTTAAGTTACCTTATTACTTAAGATTTAGGTAAAATCATAGCAGTTTAGCAACTAAAATGTCGACACTATTGCATTAAGCAATCCCTGTAAAATAGGCTATTGAAAAGCAATTAAATAAATATTTTGTAGTCAACAGCAACTCTATAAGTTTCCTCCAATCTCAAACATCCAACCCAGTTGATGGTGAATGGTCACTGTCTCTCATACACCTAAGCAACGCCAATTATCTACAAATATTACACTTTTCCGATAGTTACATACCATTTTATTTCCCTCGTATGAAATGGCAAGCACAAAATAAAAAGAACCAAAACTCAAATATTCTCATAGAGCAGGTATAGTGTTAATATTTACAGACGATGGCTGCGTGGTGTTCCACAGGGAAATCGTTCCGATGCCGGCATCAGCCATGTGTTTATTTGTGTAACACCTCCGGGACGAATTTAAAAGACCAAGGATGTTTTTCGTGGATATCATTTGCTAGCAAAACAACAGTGACGATATTATGATAAATGCCTATTATATTGAATTTTAAAAAAGCCTATAGAATGTAAGGCCACTAATATTAGGTGACGCACAATGAGATTTTTAAAAAAAAGTGAACCTTTTTCGTCTCAAACTTTTTCGTCTGTGTGTTGCATGTCGCGTGACGATCGGCCGCGGAGTAGGAATAAAGTGAAAGACGCTCGTCAGAGCAGCCAAGACCAATATGGCGGCTCCTATAGTTCGCAGCAACTGGCCGTGTAGTGTATAGATTATTACTCATTTGTGCTAGTGCTCCACGCTATTTTATTTGTTTTTGTCAGTGTTTAATATAAATGTTGTTTGTCAGAGTTAAAGGTCTATAATGTGAAAAAAGTTTCACTCTTACCGTGGTTTCGTAAAACCACGCAATCCTTTTTTAAATTGTTTCGATATTTTGCCTACATGTAGACATTATTTATAATATGGGAGACGACTGTATATCAGGCGTCTTAGCAGGCGTTTGGACCAATTCGAAAAGCCAACGAGATAGCCGCGTTCCAGAAATACAATTGAATTTCAACGAAAATATTAGTACGTGCCTTGTCTTGAAAATGAGACCTCTTGATTGCAAGGCTTCATCACTGGTCTGCCAAATTCTTTATACATAACCTGCTAGGTGATCTGTCGCCGTCACACCTATAGAAATGTTAATATAGATCACCAGCAGAGACAACAATGGAGGTTCACTATACTGCGCTCGAATTTGATTTTTTTCCAAACGAACGTTAATAAACCGCTCGCATAGATCGTTGAACTGAATAATTGACGTGTCTCTGTGACCGAACAACGGTTTTCAGCTTCAATTCCATCGTTCCAATCATTACTCTCTGCACACCGGGCGACGCAGGCATGGCATAGCTACTATACACTCACTACCTTGTCCCACATAGTGTTAAGTCATTAATTAGATATCACCGGGAAATGCCGCCACGCACCTCGAGATAAAACGTGAAAATATTTGAACTAATGTAATACGACTTGTACTGAGATCTAAATTATGAGTTCTTTGGTAAGTAGTGTCATTGATAATGTTACGATGCCAGTTCCGCTGAGCACTGAAATGGTTTTGCATTTCATAAATAATACA
The DNA here is from genome assembly GCF_030269925.1 of Bombyx mori. Lineage (NCBI taxonomy): Eukaryota > Metazoa > Arthropoda > Insecta > Lepidoptera > Bombycidae > Bombyx > Bombyx mori. The sequence goes on along the minus strand of NC_085124.1, from coordinate 15,542,565 downwards.
TTTAATATTTTTGCAGGTTTTATTTGAGTTTGGCTATTTTGTATTGGCTGCAATTACATCCCATCTAGTTGCTAGGTTAGCTATCTGAGCCTTACCTCATCTAATTTATTTCTTATAAAATCAATGTAATCTATATTAATATGAACACTAAATGGATGTGTGGAAACGGCCTAAAAATTGCTGATGTCATTAAAATTTAAAAGTATAATTGTCAAAAAAACACCGTTGACTTCATCATAAATATCGGTCAACTAAACCTATTAGTATTACTATCAGCGTTCGGAGCATGGCTACCGAATACGTCTTCAATATAATATACCATATTATTATGTGGAAAAGACGACATTTCTCCAAAGTCGTTAAATTTGTAAAAAAACATATTGTACATATTTCTGATCCTTATCTAGTTGGAATCATTTTCTAAAGCTCAGCATTTTCGTAAACAGAGCAAATATTTCGCGTGCGGTTGTCTTTAAGTAGCTTCTTAAAAGTTCAAAGAGCTTTGATCTTATCTTCTTTTCTTGCTGATTTATTTAATTAGTACATTTTCCAAGGAAACCTTTTTCCTTATATTCCGAACTTATCATTGTGTTTCATAAGCTAGGTTCAAGGTTTTCTCAACAGGCAAATATGCGGTCGAGCTCACGAGAACACCGATAATAATACAAGCGATTTTAACGAGACGGATGCGATGTATACAAAATGTAGATAATATATTTTTTAACGTGACAACGTCTTATAATTCGATGAAGCCGGCTGCACGCACGAAAGAACAAGACTCATTGAGGCGTTCCATTTAAGGCTTGAAGTGCAAGCGAGAGCGCGCAACGTACGACAAAGACGCACAATTGGCATCCGCGTTCGGCAGCGTTCGACATCTGTCTCTCTCCTACTTGAGTGAGCGATGCATCCGCGTGGACAGCTGATATACAATAATACATTTACATGTTTTCGTCAAGTATGAAGTTCAGTGAAAAGTGAATGTGGTGTCAATTGTATATAGCAACGATAATTGCGATAATTGTAAAATGAAACCATTCCATCAGTATTTTCTAATGACGTTGTCACATTGAACTATCGTCAGTAAAACGACTTTAAGTCCAGTACGTAGTCTTTAGGAAATATGTTTCTTTGAAGCACTGGATGTGTTTTGGGCAGAGATATTACTATTGTTTAATTTATTGGATTTTTTCCGCGTCTGAAGCTGCCTATCTATTTATAAAGATAGAAGTGATAGATAAACTTTAAAACAGCATGACATAGTGGAGGTGATGTCACAGAGCCTACGACATTGTTATTGCTCCAACAAACGTCATAAATAAGTATCTTGTAAAGCTATGCACACGGTAATGTAAAAGAAAAGAAAGAGAAATAGAAAGAGAAAGAGAAAGAGAAAGAGAAAGAGAAAGAGAAAGAGAAAGAGAAAGAGAAAGAGAAAGAGAAAGAGAAAGAGAAAGAGAAAGAGAAAGAGAAAGAGAAAGAGAAAGAGAAAGAGAAAGAGAAAGAGAAAGAGAAAGAGAAAGAGAAAGAGAAAGAGAAAGAGAAAGAGAAAGAGAAAGAGAAAGAGAAAGAGAAAGAGAAAGAGAAAGAGAAAGAGAAAGAGAAAGAGAAAGAGAAAGAGAAAGAGAAAGAGAAAGAGAAAGAGAAAGAGAAAGAGAAAGAGAATGAGTAAGAGAGAGAGAGAGAGAGAGAGAGAGAGAGAGAGAGAGAGAGAGAGAGAGAGAGAGAGAAAGAGAGAAAAGGGGGAGGAAAGAAGACATCTTAACGAGAGAGTAAGTTTTGTAACAACTGCCTAGTCCGTCCCAGCTCAAGTGCATCTCCTTCACTAATATCGGATCGGAATCACAATCCGCTGAAAATACAAACTCGAATAGGTACCACCACCATGCATGCTTCCGCCACGAAGTAATAATGCGCTCCGGTTTGAAGAATGGGAGAACCTGCAGAGAAGATACTGTCGTATTGGGACTTCATATCTCAAGGTGGGTGAATGCATTGACGTAGTAGATCTATATGTGAGCTCGTTGACCCGTCTAAGCAATATTAAAAAATCTGGCCGGGAAACTGCGGGCTGATGCTATGGGCCAGTCGTGACGACAAACTATTCCACGATTTCCAAGAGTACTTACATCGACCTGCAATTTCTGGCCTGCTACCCTAAGTACTAATAGTGGTATATGGGTATAGTGAGGGAGTAAAAGGTATAGTGAGTGCTGACCGATATCTTCTTATGCGATAGTTCGATTTTAACTGTCTGCAATTTTTATTTTAAGATGTGTTAATAAACAAGTTTGGTTAAAACCGAATATATTTCTTAATTCTGTAGCCTAACCCATTATAACATTGAATTAAAAATTCACAATTTTCTAAACAAACTCGTTAAAGAAGTTTATCTAGTTTAATTGCAGTGTATCAATGAATAATAATAAAAATATTACATAAAAATAATATATAATTCATTATTCAACGCCGTAGCTTGCGTGCTCTCAGTACTCTTTACTCTTTGTTGCACTCCCCAAATCCACCTGCTTATTTAACTACTTCCTTTCAATACTTAGGGTCTGACCACAGCCGAAATCTTCGTTCATCTCACAATCTTCTTCTTCGCTGTCCTCCACATAGTTCTGACTTTTTACACTCTTCATTCACTATTCAGTCAATTCTTCTATGGAATGCGCTCCCACTCAAAATAAGGTCGGCCACTACACGTGAAGCGTTTAAGACGTAGGTTCGAGAACTGTTTCTCAGAGAGTTCGCAGAGTCATCTAATTGATAATATTTGTTTATGTATGTTTTTATATGTATATATTTATGATACGTATATGTATATATTTATGTATATCTATATATTTATGTATATGTATTTATTTAAGTACGAGTATTTGTATCTATAAATATTATGTATGTTATATATACACATATTATTATGTTTCAGTAATATCACCTTGACACTACACCTACCAAGCTTCATCTCTGCACTCCCCTAACGTAGACTGTTAGAGAATGCCTATGGCATTAAGTCCGCCTTTATTCTTTATAGTATAAGAAGTTATAAATAAATAAATAAATTATTTTTTAAATCAAAGACAGATACTTCTTCATTTCCAAAATTATTCATTATAGTAGCGTCATCCATTATTGAAATAAAAAGTTACCAACGTCATCGTTGATAACTCCAACAGCGTTTAATAAATGAATATCATCATCAAACCCTGATTTAAATTAATTATACCTAAAATTATTTGATTTAATCCAATTCATTGTATTGGCAAAGTGTAAGCCGATAGCGCTTCAATGATCAAACCCAGACGTCCCTGAACCGACACAAAACCTTAAAGAAATAAGTAGGCGTTGTAAGAAAAGAAAAAAGGGCTTAATCTGGAAGGAATCATTGTAATCCCTCGGAGGGTAAATCACAAAATTGTCCATCAAAGAGATCTATGGGACGACAAAGTGTGAAAGGCGAAATAAGGACGGTAGATTTTTTTTCTTTTAGCGGTCTCCTAACCGGAAAATTAAGCCGTTTTCTCGCTTTGTGCGCTATCGGACACCGTTACGCCTCTATTTATTATTTTGTCTTGAAGCTGATCGAACAGCTCAACGGAATGAGGTGAGCAGTGAACTTAGTTCTCAGCTCGATCTATGCGTTGTCTTTACAAAGTATTTATCCGCTGGTTTATTTATTTATTTGTACCTTGTTATAGCATGACAATTGCAGACCGTTTGTTCCATTGTGTGCTTCTGTATCAATTGACGTTTGACATACACATTTTGAGTAATACTGGTACAGAGCCGAAATCATTATCATTAGGGACTCAGGAATCATTATGTATGTACCATTTTTTTGTTTTCACCTTTTATTATGTAATAAGTGGTATAAAATGCTAGCCAAAGTAATGCATTCTGTAGAATTCAGTTAAGAATAATCTGTCAGCACCCGCGGCATAGCGAATTCGCATTGAGTAATGTCACTATGCCATGATTTCAATGTTATAACGCTTAACAATTATCCGTTCGATCCGATCCTAGCTTTATATAGAAAAGCCTTTTTTTACTCTAGACAGGATGACGATATCACAACTGGAGACAGCACACCGTTCCAGAAGGCATCCGTACTCATTGTCCAGATACATTCTGTACTGAACCCCACATACCAGATACAAGACCGACCGTTTGTACCATCATAACGCTCGCGCTCGAAAATGGCAAGAGCAGATTGTTAACATTCGCGCAAGCTTAGAGATAATATTATTACAAGGAAAATCCTTGACGAGATTCGCCCTGTAGACTGTGACGGCACGATCCAAAAATCGGAAGGTGTACCGATTAACATTCGGCTGAATTAATTCACTCCGCTCACGGATCGCTATTTTACCGGTGAAATTTAAATTTGCCAAACCTAACAGACTTATGTTGTGGGTTGCCAATACGAAAACTTTGAGCTATTTGTAGGGATTTCTTGGAATTTTTGGCCGGCCATAGTTAACGATGTGGGTGTGTTCCGATGTACCTTAAGCTCTGTTTGGTGAATGGTGAACTTTCTCCGTCGCGTTAAATTTTCGATGTGTGTTTTAGCTCTGGGAAATGAGCACTTTGTAAGAATGATTTTGAAAAATGTGATGGAAAGATGGATATGTAACTGAGACGTATAATAAAGAGATGCATGTACTACAATATAATAGTGTTGTGTGGTCTCCAGACGGCGCTTGTACTGTGTCTCTTGTAATTAGTGAGCACACTGAATCGCCTCCAAAGATCATTCTTTATTTACAAAACTATTTATTTTCACAGACGAGATATTAACAATCGTGCATTCTCCATACATTCTAAAAGTCTGGCTATATCGGTGTTCAAATTCTGCGAGCAAGTAATGCATCCTGAATACGTATTCATGACTACAGCGAAGAAATAATGACATCGTGTAATAAAATTCAAACCCGCAAAATAAAAATTGTTAATTATCGATGGTAGGGCGTCGTTTAAGATAAGCCCTTTACAGTGCGCTGTAGCTTTATTTGTACTCCTGGTATTGCTGACATTCGTGAGCTATTGTCTCTATTAACCTGTGATGGCTATGAAAAATGCAACAGAGTAAATAAATACGCAGTCCGGTTGTTTCGGGTGAGGTAGGCAGCCCGCGCCCTCCTTACAGACTCGCTCGCGTTCGATTGTCAAAGACTTACCGGTAAGCTCTAAGCTTCTTACGTGAATAAGAAGATTTGCTAGCAGCATCCCCTTTGCGGGATCTCCACAACTTTCTACTCTTATAAAATTAAATCAAGGCTTTTTGTTTGTTGTATCGAAGAGTTAATCTTGTGATGTTACAATGAAATCGAGCACTGTTTCTTAAGTAGATAATAAACATACGTACGTATTTATATAGACCAAAGATCAAAATTCGACCATAATCACCGACATCTCAAGATTTAAATACATCTCAAGTATTACATTTCTCTTTTGGTTTTATCGTTTTTTTTTTTTTTTGACACATAGATGGGTAGACGAGCTCACAGTCTACCTGGTGTTAAGTGCTTGCTGGAGCTAATAGACATCTACAACATAAATGCCGCCACCCACTTCGAGATATGAGTTCTAAGGTCTCTGTGTAGTTACAACGGCTGCCCCACCCTTCAATCCGAAACGCATTACTGCTTCACAGTAGAATTAGGCAGGCTCTACCACCAGTAACAAAAAAAAAACGGTTTTTATTGGTAGCAGTAAAGTTCATCATCAGCTACTAAAGAAAAACTAAAATAAAACGCTTTCACTGAAGAGAAAAACGTTGTATATCTGTTTTACCTTTGTTATTTATAGATCATACCGATACACAGCTCTATCCACTCATGAGCGTAACGTGAAGGTTCATTTTTTTAGCAAGCGTATGTGCGTAGTAACTTGACTATTCCTCCTAGACGTGCTAAGGTTAATCAAAATCAAACAAGTAATCTAGAGTGGCCTTCCTGCATTGTGCATCGGATCGAAACGGAAAATGATTGTGACTCGGAGGTGCAGTGGTTAGCCGCTCTGACTGACGCGCCGAGGGTTGCGGGCTCAATTCCCACATTGGGCAAAAATTCGTGTGATGAACAGGTTTGTTTGTTCTTTGTCTGGATGCTTATTATCTATATATGTATACATTTAAACGTAAATATATCTTATATATTTATATACTTTAATATACAAGTATGTAATTTTATTTTGTGGTCGACTGTGCGTGATTTGTTCCCAGGTCTTTATTTACTTGGTAAGAAGCTGTGATGAATTATACTGACACTAGATCATCAAACAGTGACCATGAACTTTTGAGGGGAAGATTTTATTTGTGGTATTTTCTAGGTACTGAACCAGGATCCAACAAACATGATTACTGCTTACGACTCACCAAAAAGAATCCACTTTTCATCGCAAGCGACAATGCGGTTCAAAATTCTTTAGTTTCTTTGTCTGTTAAGCAACGCAAGGCATACCTTAACTCATTCGTCGCGCTATTGTTCAGTTCATGTGGCAACCATTTATAAAGTTATTTTTACCTTCCCAATTTGTCTCAAATAGCTTATTGTTTTGATGCTAACGTTGAAAGCTGCTGTTAAATCAGCAGTAGATTTAATATCGTCAGCTTGCACTATCGCCTTCAATTCGTCATTGTTGACTTGAATTTTCGGGCGACCACTGAGTTGATTTTCTAGATAAAAATTTCCATATCGGTAGCATTCTAATCAATAACGAGTCGTACGTCCGTTTGTAGTTTTCACTCTGTACACGTCATCAATGTTGTGAGCTGTTTGTCTACTGTGACGAAACTCGTATTCCATAGTTACTGGTATTTTTATCGTATCCCTATAGATAATAAAATAAAAATGTAATAAAAACGGAACCCTAATCAATAAACAAATGACGTAATTTGAAAATAGAATTCGATACTTGTAAATTACAATTTTCTTGAATTTAGAATTGATTGCCCGCCATAAATTCCATTTCAATTGCCCAGTATTAAAATGGTATCTTCACGGGTCCTATCCTTGGTACCTTCTTTAAAAAACGATGGAACCGCACTATAAATTCATGGAAGGCAAAAAATCATAATAACCTCTTCCATATGAAAGTGTATAAACTGAAAAACGGCTTTAAGACGATCATCGTCGTATGGAAGCTGCGGCCCCGCACTAATCTCCTCTCGGCGTATTGTCACTAAGAATTATAGTTACTGGAAACGAAATCCTCGTCGTGGCCTAAAGGATAAGACGTCCGGTGCATTTATATTTAGCGATGCAACGGTGTTCGAATCCCGCAGGCGGGTACTAATTTTTCTAATGAAATAAGTACTTAAACAAATGTTCACGGTTGACTTCCACGGTGAAGGAATAACATCGTGTAATATTTTTTTTTCTTTATTACTTAGATGGGTGGAGGAGCTCACAGCCCACCTGGTGTTAAGTGGTTACTGGAGCCCATATACATCTACAACGTATACACGCCACCCACCTTGAGATACAAGTTCTAAGGTCTCATGTAATAAAAATCAAACCTGCAAAATTATAATTTGCGTAGTTACTGGTGGTAGGACCTCTTGTGAGTCCGCGCGGGTAGGTACCACCGCCCTGTCTATTTCTGCCGTGAAGCAGTAATGCGTTTCGGTTTGAAGGGTGGGATAGCCGTTGTAACTATACTTGAGACCTTAGAACTTATATCTCAAGGTGGGTGGTGGCATTTACGTTGTAGATGTCCATGGGCTCCAGTAACCACTTAACACCAGGTGGGCTGTGAGCTCGTCCACCCATATAAGCAATAAAAAAAATATATATATCGACCCATTCTGCGACATATAAAACTGAAGCACGAAATGTGCGAGGGGTAACCTTGAAGACGACAAAATAATTCAAATACTATGAAAATATTCTCAACACTGTCCGAGACTAGCTTACACGAACGTAATACCGCACATAAATATTAGGCAAAACTGGTACTACCCTACTAAGCTAGTACCAAAAGTATTGAGCTATTTAAGGCTTGCATATGAGTTTTTTTCTTGCGTAGGTGGGTAGACGAGCTCACGGCGCACCGTGTGGTACGTGGTCACCGGAGCTCATTGACATCTACAACGTAAATGCCGCCACCTACCTGAAGACAAGAGTTCTAAGGTCTCAGTATAGTTACAACTTCTGTCCCACCCTTCAAACCGAAACGCATTACTGCTTCACGGCAGAAATAGGCAGTGGTGGTAAGCACCCGTGCGAACTCACAGCACGTTCTACTAACTAACAGTGATATTTAAAAAATAGATAAATTAACAATGAAGAAACAAATGAAGCTATATTCATAAACACTTTACTATAAAGTCACATTTTTTTATAGCCCTTGTAGGCAGACAAGCATACGGCCCACCTGATGGGGAGTGGTTACCGTTGCCCATGGACCTCAGCAATGCCAGGAGCAGAGCCAAGCCGCTGCCTACCGTTGAGTACTCTCCACAAGCCTCGTTTGAAGAAGGACATTCTTCTGTATTCGTAGGAGTCCATTAACAATTTAATGACTATTTTATACAAATTAACCTTAACAGTTTATGGGCACTTCTAGTAATCGGTAAGTTCATGTAAATACTCTACACGGCAAACATTTCAATAACCGACGGATATCCTGGCACTCTCGAGTGCTACGAATATTTCAGCGCGAACTGGAATCGCGGGAGCTTCAATTTGCACTACATAGATAGTTGAAGTTTTGTGCCTTTCAAATAAAGTCCACTTGAGTAATATCTGTTTATTATTGTGCAACCTAATCCATGGACATAACCCTCTCAGTTTCCTGCCGAACCTTCTCAGTGGACCGCGATTCCGATCTGATTGAAAATTCAGAGCACTGCTCTTGCTACGGCAGATGTTAGGTAATTCTCGTATTGCAATAGCTACATGCTTTCGTGAAATAAAGTTATTATTAGAAAAATTACATTTCCAATTACTGGCACAATAAAGAAAGACGATAATAATAAAGAGGATAGGCTCCTTGTTTATGTATTGAATTGATTTAAACAATTTTACTTTTACCACCAAACACTTCGTAGCACCAAGTAGAGATTTAAACAAATATAAACCTCGAGGTTCCTCTGATTTTGTGTACAAACAAACAAAGCATTAACATAATTTTTAGAAAACTCTTGTCAATAACGTATTATTATTGAGAATCCGACGAATAATAATTAACCAGATTCGTTCGTAACCGCTGTATGTTATTCGAAACGTCATAAACTGTAAAATGCACGAGATTAATCCTTAAAAGAAACTTTATTTATACTCATGATAAATTTCTAGCCCCTTATTTAAATGGGCGGCTTTACTTAGATCTACCATTTGTTATTATTAAAGGAATGTAGCGATGTCAGTCCTGATTCGTTGTTCGCAAACGATTCATTACCTGCGACTCTTTTTTATGATTTATTCTAATAATAAAAGCCTATTAGAAAAGCTGACAATCTCACAGCCCAAATGAATATTAGTGTTCATATTTTAAATTACCATCGAAAGCAATCAAGCTCTTCTAATCTTAAGTAGTCACTGACGCGTATAGATATCGGCAATTTCATGGAGCTCATTCATCCCAAAGCTGGATGTTAAGTGACTAAGTCAAACAAATACTAGAATAGGCCTGTACATCAATCGTTGTATGGTCTGCTTTAAAACGTTTTTTTTTTCTTTTTTTTTTATTGCTTAGGTGGGTGGACGATCTCACAGCCCACCTGGTGTTAAGTGGTTACTGGAGCCCATAGACATCTACAATATAAATGCGCCACCCACCTTAAGATATAAGTTCTAAGGTCTCAGTATAGTTACAACGGCTACCCCACCCTTCAAACCGAAACGCATTACTGCTTCACGGCAGAAATAGGCGGGGTGGTGGTACCAACCCGTGCGGACTCACAAGAGGTCCTACCACCAGTCTATGGGTTTTCTGTTTGTGTATTAAACAATGTTTAATAGGTGTAAATTCGGTATAGGTATATTTAGCAAACGTTGAGTTAATTTTTAATTTATTTACAATATTAGCATTGTTTTTAGTAAAAAACATCATTTTGAATCGGTAGTTAAGTGAAGACTATTTAAAATTCATGTAAAGGCTCGCTTGAATCTTTGAACCTATTTGACTTTGATCGCTCCAGGCAGTAGTGTCTTGTGGTGCAGTAGTGAAACAGAAGACGCACTCATCTCCCACATTTTCTCCGAACGGTGCATCGTGCTGATGTAATATTCTATAGACTTTGATTACCTTTTTATATTGCCATTAAAGGCAGACAGGGAACTGGCCCACCTGATGATAGATACTCACGGACGTCAGCGATGCCATTGTCATGCCAGTTGTGGCCTGCAAAACAGCCAAGCAGCTATACCTATTGTATTTTTTTGCTGTTTTGCTTACAGAACTAATGCTGTTGTTAAATGGTTGGTATGGTTTATGTAGTCAGCGCACATAGCTGCAATTTTTCAACTATTACAAATGTCAGAGATACGCAAGAATTTTCATGGCTGAAGTTTATTAGGAATCAATTAATATTGTCAGTTACAGTATCCGTCTGTCAGTGTAAGCAAAAATAAATTATTTTGGTAATGTTATACGAGTATAACGTAGGTATGTGAGCAGTTTAATCTGTGTGAGGTAGGTACATCAGCAATGGAGAGATTTAAGTAAAATCTGCTTTCATTAAAACCTAACAAGCGTTCAGGTTCGCTCCGGATTACAGCCGGTTACTCGTTCTATCCTCTTACGGATCATTTTTGCCATTCAAAAAAACGTTCAGATATAAACTTGCATGAAAAAAAGATGGGTTTGTTTGCGATTATCTTCTTTTAAGTGATTAAATAAGTACATATTTATGTTAATAAAGACTGATTGATTGGAAAAAAAAAAATTTATTGCTTAGATGGGTGGACGAGCTCACAGCCCACATGGTGTTAAGTGGTTACTGGAGCCCATAGACATCTACGACGTAAATGCACCATCTACCTGAAATATAAGTTCTAATTGTTCTAAGGTCTGCCCCACCCTTCAAACCGAAACGCATTGCTGCTGCATTTATTAATTTAATTAAATTTTGATAACATTATTAACATTAATTTATATTTCACTTTATGCACAAAGGGTACAGTGAAAGACTTCATTAGATTGTTACTTTTTTTAAAGATGAAAAGATATGTTTAATCCTGATATATTATATTATGCATATAATATACTATACACAATATGGATGTAGCACACATAATTTATAAAGTAGCACGCATATTTTAGATCTTCACGACGCAGTCAATTTGCTCCCTGAACAATGGAGTATATTTTGCTAACTAAAACAGAAATGGCACAGTAATCGTATTTCTGACTCACATAACGACAATCACGACCGCGTGAATCGGGTTTTTATCCCTCTGATTATATAACTTACATTTATTTTTCCGTAATTTTATGAACCGTTCACGGCCGCTCATAGTAAATTAATTGTGACATACGGAGTTGGACTGCATGAAACTATGAGTTAGCCCTTGCTTGCTAATTCAAACAACCCTAAAAAGCTGTGTGGGATGGAAGCTTTCCAGAAATTGATAAATACTTTTCGATTTGTCACTGAAAACTTTTTAATTCAAAAACAAACGAACTTCGCTAAAGTTTTAATTGTAGAAATATTTCAAGATAAAGTTATATTGTAAGTAAGTTAAACAACTATTATTTGTCACGCTCGAGCTTTCACAGCTTTCAGAGCTTTCACTGGTAATTAATGACAGAGCTCATAGGATTCGTAAGAATATTGTAATTAACAATTACTATGCATGTAGTACAATAAATACATTCCGACAGAGCCTTGGACCACATGTCTCAAGGTGGGTGGCGGCATCAGAGCTATGATGTCCATGGGCTATAGTAACCATTAACTATTCGTTTTTATTCATTAATTTTAGTAGAATAGCGAAAGCGCTATTGTTTCGTAAAATTCTGAGACTTCATGTTAAAATCAAGTAAATAAGGATAAAATGTATAATTGTAATCATTTAATCCTGTTGTTCATCCGGGCGAGACTTCCGTTTGCCTGTAACCGCTGGTTATCCGGTCCGGGCCAAACGTTAAACATTATGAATCCGATTAAAATATCCGGGTCTTTTGTAATGTTATCGTAAATGGTTTAAAAATATGTTTTATAATTTAGGATATTAATTTAATCTGATACTAATTTTGCTAATTTAACTAATATTCGCGGACTACAAGTCAACTTCCGCCCATACCATTACTAATACATTTCTAATAGTTGCAACAACTATGAGCACTCGTAAGCAAACTTTATGTTTAATGCCCAATACAGAACCTGTATCCTCTCGCATGAAAACCACGTACGGTACTGCTATTCCACGAGCCGGTATACTAAAAAGAGAATTCAAATCAATAAACGCTCATCACATTGTAACGACTAGAACAAACTCTATTGACGATCAAATCGTAAGCAAAACGACTATAGCACAAACGCACGACCAGTGTGCACCGTGTGAATTAAACTCTATGAAATACAAAACAAAAATAACTTTATCTCTGTCACTTGTCAAACCAATTTCAAAAGCAAACATTAAATTTTAAAATTCAACATCTCTCTATCTCTCTCTCTCTCTGGTACGCTTAAATAAAATGGATCCAATGTCTAAACTCGAAAGAGCACAAACATAGATTGTTGATAATAGCTAGTCATTCTAACAATATAAATGGAAATGTATTTGTCGTGTAGATTTATTGCTGCTTTAGTGGAAATAGTTGTCACGAATATAGCTTAGCACAGCTTTGTGATGTGAAATATGTAACCACTACTGACACAATGATAATAAATTTAACAGATTTAAACAAAATTGATAACCATGCGGTTTACTTAAAAGTGAAATATCGATTTTAAGCTGTGGTCATTTTCTCCTGAACTTGTAAGAGTATGTTTAAAAATCGTTGGATTATTTAATGAATCATCATTCACTTCATAACGTTCATGTTTAAGCGTGTGATTTTAATAAGCATAATAATTAATAAAATAAATAGAAGCTATCGTGGCCTAAAGAATATGACGTCCGGTACATTCGTATGTAGCGATGCAACGGTGTTCGAATCCCACAGGCGGGTACCAATTTTTCTAATGAAATACGTACTTGAGAAATGTTTACGATTGACTTCCACGGTGAATTTAATAAAAATCAAACCCGCAAAATTATAATTTGCGTAATTACTGGTGGTAGGACCTCTTGTGAGTCCGTTCGGGTAGGTACCATCACCCCGCCTATTTCTGCCGTGAAGCAGCAATGCGTTTCGGTTTGAAGGGCGGGGCAGCCGTTGTAACTATACTGAGATCTTAGAACTCATATCTCGAGGTGGGTGGTGCATTTACGTTATAGATGTCTATGGGCTCCAGTAACCACTTAACACCAGGTGGGCTGTGAGCTCATCCATCCATCTAAGCAATAAAAAAAACGAAAAGGTTTTTATTTCGGAAAATAGCAACATTTAATTTGGTTTTGCAAATCCTGTCCCATCCCTCTCCCACACTTTACCTAACGACGCGTGCGAGCGAGATCGTGTGGCGACATCGACTCGAGAAGAAATATGTAACACCGTATTGCTATTTCTGACATGTTAGAACTTATATCTCAAGGTGGGTGGCGCATTTACGTTGTAGATATATATGGGCTCCAGTGACCTCTTAACACCAGGTAGGCTATGAGTTCGTCCACCTATCTAAGCAATAAATAAATAAAAAATAGCTATAAATTTCTTTATATTTGTCAAATTATGAAAAACGTTCAAAAACTTGTACAGGAGAGCCCGTGTTTGGGTCCGCACCAGGTTGCAATCAGTATGTAATATGTTTTGAAGACGGATCCTTGATACACTTACCCTTGTAGGGAGCTTCACTATAACCTCTTCAGCAATAGCGATCAAACTAGTTTTTACCGTAATTAAAAAACAACATTAGTTGGGAAAACTACAGGGATTCCGCTGGTCTTCGAGGTAAGTTTTCCGTAGTATGTGTCTACGTTATGATGCAGATAATTCGTTTACGATTTTCACTTTTATCGAAATAATATAGATTTAAATAACAATAACATCGTATAATGTCGCACTATGACTTACTGAACGTAGTTTACCAATTAACTTCGAAGCAGAACGCGGGCGCATCTATTGTCACACAAACGAACGCGTGCTTCGGGCAGCCACTCGCGTCACGGAATAGCGTTTAATACCGTAAAAGATAAAAAAATTAAAAATAAGAATAGTTAAACAACAAACTTTATCCGTATAAACGTCACATTATTTGATACTATAAGTGTGAAATGTCAAAAGGTCAACAACATTGAACATTGAGAATTATTACTAAATCACTTTTTAGTTGTTGAACGAAATAACAAAGTTAGCGGCAAAAATTCTTTTTTTTTTTGTTTATTTCGTTCTAAATTCCAGATTTTTCAAGCTTGAACATTAATTTTCAGTTTCATTTTAAGCTTTTTCGAATAATCTATTTTTTTATTGTAGCAGAGTTGCGGAATCAGAGTATTAATTTCGTGTGCAAGTAGCCATTATATTATTCGAACAATGATGATAGTATTTAAAAAAGTTGTTGTGATTTTACTGTTTTCTATCGGTAAGTACATTTAACATTTTACCTAAGCATGTATCCATCTCTTATGAGTGGTACAAGTGATGCTGGGCGTACCACAAGCATAATTCATCAGTCAATTTCTCTTTCCCGACCTATTCGCTGGTTCTCTAAGGGGCTATCCCAGTTATGCCCGGACGGGTAGGTGAACTCGCGGATTCAATCTGAGTGAATTTGCTAACACTAGGAAATGCAGTGCTTCGCGGAATCTACCACTAAATCGGAATCGCGACCTACTGAGAAAATCCGGCGAGAAACTCAGTAGGCTGTTTCTATGAGAACCAATACAATCACAATCTATTTCGAAATATCCTTTTAACAGCGATCTATCATCCTTAGGATTGAACTTCTCACCTCAGTATTTCCAGTGCTGTCTGATATAAGATGATATTATTATCCGTGTAACACGACGGCTTATCTCTTTGATATAAGCCGTATTCTAATGATAATAGGCACAAATATTTATCTGGAGATGCAAAAAACTCTGTTCCCAGCCGTATTTAAGTACTGTTTAATCATAGCCAATTAAATTCAATTAGTGAGCGCGACCCATCATGCTTATTACAAGGGGAACTTTAGAAATAAAGGAAAAATTCGCTTTTAATGTTATGGATAAATGAGATTCACGTTATTATTTGGTTTATAATTAAAGGAGTCTTGCTACGGGATTCGTTTTGATTTGTGATGAGGTTTGCACCCTCCCACCGGCGTTCACGTCAAATTGAAAATTCCTTTTCATGCTTGTTTATACTGGTTTTCATTCATGGCTTCATTTTGAGGGGTTTTTATTGGATACTCGTATATAATAATAAGCTACAAATTAATTAAAATGGTCTGTGTATTTAAATCTCAAGAATATTTTATTAAAAGCACTAGCTGACCCGGCAGACTTCGTAGTGCCTCAATCGATAAATAAAAGACAAAAGGAATCCGTCTATTTCATTCTATTCTTTCCGACGTTTCAAATACATCACAGTCGCGATGACGGACTACTGACAGTAAAATGAGTTATGCTTATGATAATGCTATGATGATAAAAAATCAAACCAGCAAGATTAGTTCTCTGGTTATGCCGGTTGTAAATTTATTATTTTACATTGAACAGATACCGATGGAATCTAAATTAAAATAATAACCATTAGGTTAAACACGCTCCTAAATCAGTAAAGTAATAGAGACTCTGATAATACTCTCATAGTAACATTTTTTGTCAATCAACCCTCTGACAGTAAATGTAGGTACTTAGTGTAGAGCATGCATTAAAAACAAACAAGCATTTAGTCTCCAAGATCATCCAACGGATACCATCTTCCCGGTGTTGTCCTAAATACTGGCATTAGGCACATTGTCGAGCGGAGTCCACCAATTGAACGAATTAAGCGATCGTAAGAGGAACGGCGCCGGCTACTTTGTATAACTTGACAAGTTTTTAAAGATAATTCATGCTGTATTTTTATATATACTTAGTCTGGCCATTAACACTGTTACAATTAAAAATAAACAAAATATTACATTTGAATTTGGAATCTGTCATTTTTATATGATTGCTCATTGAGTTTTCTCATTTTGGCGCCAATACATTGTACAATATTTTGCGATATTAAAACGGAGTGGGGTGATAAAAAGAACCGAATCGCTGTGATTGCATTACACGAAGTAGGTATGAAGTCAAATGCAATTTTTAAAACTCTCCATACTTGGTATTAGTAAAATGTTTGTGTACCGGGCTATTAATAGGTGCAATGAGACATCCTCTGTTTGTGACAGAAAAATACCTGTCCGTCCACCTAGTGTTCGTACGAAAAAGGTGGTCAAAGCAGTAAGGGAAAGAATTCGAAGAAATCCTGTCCGAAAGCAAAAGATTTTATGTCGGGAGATGAAGATAGCACCTAGAACCATGTCGCGTATTTTAAAAGATGACTTAGGACTTGCAGCCTATAAGAGACGTACTGGTCATTTCTTAGCCGATAATTTAAAAGAGAATAGGGGGGTAAAATCGAAACAACTACTGAAGCGGTACGCAAAGGGAGGTCATAGAAAAAATTTGTTTACGGATGAGAATTTTTTTAGAATTGAGCAACATTTTAACAAACAAAATGACCGTATTTATGCTCAAAGCTCTAAGGAAGCTTCCCAATTAGTCGATAGAGTGCAACGTGGGCACTATCCGACTTCAGTGATGGTTTGGTGGGGTATTAGCTATGAAGGAGTGACTGAGCCATACTTTTGTGAAAAAGGTATCAAAACATCGGCACAAGTGTATCAAGATACCATTCTTGAGAATGTAGTGAGGCCCCTTAACAACACCATGTTCAATAATCAAGAATGAGAAGAAGAAGTCTACGCAGTCTTGGTTGGAAACGGACGTTTCGGACTTCATCAGAGCTGAAGACTGACCGTCGTCTAGTCCCGATCTTAATCCGCTGTATTATGATTTATGGTCAGTTTTAGAGAGTACGGCTTGTTCTAAACGCCATGATAATTTGGAGTCCCTAAAACAGTCCGTACGATTGGAAGTGAAAAATTTTCCCATGGAAAGAGTGCGTGCTTCTATTGATAACTGGCCTCAACGTTTAAAGGACTGTATTGCAGCCAATGGAGACCACTTCGAATAAGCTTTTTATACTTTAAATTGTTTTATATTTATGTATTAAATTAACACACTGTAAAAGTAATAAATGTTATTTGCAATAGAATGTTTTTTTCCTTTGTCTCAGTATTTATGGCAAGACTAGGTATAATTATATATTTTTATATAATAAATGTAATGTTAACTATCCAGACACACGGCCCCGAGCTAAGAGTCCGTGGTCGCTTACAACCTGCTTAATCAAGCGAAAGAGTGTTCATTACATTACGTACCTACATATCACAACAGCCTGAGACACAAAAAATGTAAGAATTAAAATGATAGAATTGGTTTTCAAAAACAAGGGACATTACCATAATGTATGGAGTACTTATAGATTTTTTTTTATTGCTTAGATGGTTGGACGAGCTCACAGCCCACCTGGTGTTAAGTGGTTACTGGAGCCCATAGACATCTACCACATAAATGCGACACCCACCTTGAGATATAAGTTCTAAGGTTTCAAGTATAGTTACAACGGCTGCCCCACCCTTCAAACCGAAACGCATTACTGCTTCACGGCAGAAATAGGTGGTACCTACCCGCGCGGTCTCACAATAGGTCCTACCACCAGTGCCACCAGTAAACAGATTAACCGATCTTCATTTATATGGACCTAGTATAGTAGGAAAATTCGGGCGAGCTTACTGAGCTCCTATTGTTAAACGGGTAAGCTAATAAACACCACAACCTAAATTTTTTTTTGTCTTTGCAATATATAGGAGCTCTAATAACTACTTATTATCAGGCGGACCAAGAGCCGGCTTATTTACGTAAATTACTTAGAATCATTATTACCATCATTATCCTGCCCTTTTCCCAGTCGCCTGGGGTCTGCGCAACATGTTTTCTCCTTCCATACTCTTCTATCATATACCATTTTTTCGCTCACTCCCCTCTTACTCATATCGTTTTTCACGCAATCCATCCATTTCTTCTTAGATCTACCTCTTCCTCTATATCCTTCCACATTCATAGCTAACACTGTCTTACCAACCTCATTTTCATTTCGTCTCATCACATGTCAATACCATCCCAAATGCTTAAATTACTGAGAATTCTTAATTGAACCACATGGTCATTAACAACATAGAACTACGTCTAATTAAGCCTTCGGTTTCTGTTGCAGAATTTTCGTGCAGCTCGATGATCGACCTGACACAGAAGTGGATACCGAATGCTGGTTGGGAAGTGGATTGTCTGTGGACTCTAGTCGAGAACGACGAACTACAGTCGGTACGCCTCTACAATAATGGGCAGCAATTCTTTATTTACAGGCCAGAGGTGTGTATGTCTCATTTTTGTAGAAAGTGAATGAACACTTAATTAAATATAGTCATTTTCAAATAATTATATAAGCCAAACTAATATACCACGCACAGGAATCTCTTCAAAAACTGATAATGCAACTAAAAGATGTGTGGTGTCGTGGGACACCGGATAGGAACGAAGTTCCTTATTATAAAAATATTAATTTTGAGTTCTATTCGAGGTATAAAGAAAATAAAACTGGAGGTTTCGCAACAACCCACGGTCATTTGGTAACGTGCGAACTTATTGTGGTACACATGGTGTGGTATGCACGGTTGTTTGCATAAGAGTTAGTGTATTGCGCAAACGAACGCTGTGAGATCGTGGTCAATGAATGATAAAAAAATATGTTATTTTTTGTACGTTATTACAAAGTTAAGTCGTACACTGTGTGCATTACTAATAAATATCTTACGTTACGGACGTATAAGGAACTTCGTTCCAAAGTTATTTAATACCCGCTTCACTTATTTTAAATTTCGTGGAGCCGCATTGTAAAGCCCATATTATTATAATACTCGTAGCTCGGGGATCGACAACCTCATTGATTCAAACTCGCATGACAGCTGACTGCGCGCCCCGCGACAAGTGAGAACATTGTACCCGCTTCTTTACATTGCGTTATAAGAATGTGATGTTTTAATAGCAGCAATATTTCCATGTATCTATCTACAATCCAATATCGTGATTATTTTATTCTTGCCTATATTTCCGAGAACATTACATCGTTTATAAACAGTCCAATAATAAAATTACCAATAGCAAGTCAGTATTATCTCAATTCACTAAATGACCTTTAATAAATGTAGTAATATTAGAACAAACACGTCGTGTAATAGTTTTGCGGCGCGGCGGATGTCCAGCCTCCATCCTTTGTAAACATAATTTTAATTGTAGCGTCCCGTAGGGCAGGAAGGGCGAACCTTTATGACGTCATTCAACTAACAATTGATTAAATACATCCGATATTGTGTTACAAATGCTTGATTAATTATTATTTTATTTCATTGTTAATTTAAAGTGAGGGACGCCTTATTTGTGAACAGAAAATAAAAGGTCGTAAGAACAGGTGGTTTGCAAGCCACTCCGAACCATTTAAAACTGGATACCGGTTACCGAAACCAAACGTTATTTTCCTGACTATTTTTGCTTAAATGGCTTACCTTCAGGCCAAGACTACTTTTAAACAAAGGTAATAAAAAAAGCAAAAACGGAGTGACGGTGTTGACGGTTAGATTGAGAGAACGGTTTGCGTGAAATTTGATCAGTAAAGGGAAATAAAAAGTCTCTTTCCTGGCCGTTGAATACGGTGAATTCGCAGATAAACGGCACATCAAAAAGTGAATACTACAGGACTAGGGCGTGGGACGTCAGGTGTCGTGAGACCTCCGAAAAAGGTGTGACAGGAGCGTGTGTAGTATCCGCAGAACTAATCAAGCCACCTCAGGATTTCAACTTCACGTGTGAAGTCTCCGGTGAGAGACCTACCTTCAGGATCGAAACGAAGAGCATTCTTGTTTCAGCTTCTGGTGAGTTTTTGATGATAGTAAGAAAAGTAATAGGATACACAAATATAGAAGTATATTTTGAATTTTGTCTTAATGAGTAGAAAACCAAAATGCGTGTCCTGAAACACGCGGTTGATGTCATAATTGCGAGGGAATAACGCCTATCCCAAATACGGTGACAGCAGACAGACCGGACTGTGCAATTAGCCCGCACGCGTTCACGCCACGTAACACAATTGAGGCCTATAAAATCAAAGGCAGCTAAACGCCTTATTGTTGTAAAATGGATTAACTATGGCGCCATCTGGTTTAGTTAGTTGGGACACGCTTCAGTGTTTTCATGTTATAACAAATGCAGCTAAATCTCTAGCAAATTCAGTTCAAAATTTTTATTTTTACTCTGTACTCAAATATAAACGAAGTTCATATAAAAAAATGTGTGCGTGTACTAGTGTACACACGTAAGAAGTGAAACTTGTTTATGGCCTTATTTTTCGAAAAATGATCTACATGCAACTTTCTAGAAATTGGTTAAATAAAGTTAAATTAGATAAAGTTTAAACAAAAGGATTTTATTATCATAGACATGAATACAAAAAAGTTAAATTAGATAAAGTTTAAACAAAAGGATTTTATTATCATAGACATGAATACAAAACAGATGGCGCGTAACGGAAAAAAGTGACGCGTAACCGAAAAATGTGACGGTAAATTTTTTTCCAACGCCGATAAGGAAGTTTCACTTCAAATATATCATTTAAAATTCAGATTATTAGTAA
Organism: Bombyx mori; assembly: GCF_030269925.1. NCBI lineage: Eukaryota > Metazoa > Arthropoda > Insecta > Lepidoptera > Bombycidae > Bombyx > Bombyx mori. The sequence continues at coordinate 15,521,682 of NC_085124.1, read as the reverse complement.
TATTCTCATTCTTTATAAATCTGCTTTAAAATAAAGAATATCGTAGCTACCCGAACAAAGTTATTTCAGCTTCTCAAACCGGGAGTGTTGCTAGCACTGGCCCCAGCAAGAGCAGTACTTCGATGGATCGGAAGGATCCGTAATGACGTGTTTAGGGCCGATATTTGTAGTTTACCTCAATATTTGATAGGCTTGGATTTAGCTGCCTTTGATTTTATAGGCCTCAATTGTCCTAATCGCCTCTGTCGTTAAAAACGTAAATACTTTGTTAACAAGCTACCGACAGTGAGTACTTCCCACCAAGTCGGTAATATTTCCGAGTATTCTTCAGTTGACAATTTAGCCAAATACAATTTGCAAAAGATATATTCCGGAAATGTTTTCTTATTATCAGTTTAAATGTATAGTAAGTATAGGTAATATGAATAAATTCAACATAAAGTTGAACATAATTTTAGCATATTATTATTCGATGGGTCGATTTTTTTGATATTAACGAGAGTCCAAACTCCGTTAAAAACTAATTTAGGATAACAGAAATATTTCGCCACCAGTACCGCCTAGCGACGCACACATCAGCGTTGCGACGATGGACTCTGAATCGGGCCGGGTCACCCTCAACTGTACGTCTAGCGGCCTGCCCTCGCCCACTCTTATCTGGACCATAGGAGCACAGAGGGTTAGTAAACGGCGATAAGCACGGCGCGCTTGGATCGGTACACGATAGTATAAACAATCTTCAAGGTTTTCCGTCAACTTCAAACCTCTATTTATAAGTATTGTAGCAAACCGACCGGTACGTCACTCTCGCGGCCGTATGCCCGCTCGCTATACATAGTTAGCATCTGTGTCTATCTTTTTAACAGTGTTTAATCTATGTTCCGGGCGCTTCCGTTTTGAGTGTGAATAGCGTGCGCCCGCGTCTAAATGTAATTATTGTTTAAAATTGAAAATTGTTTGTGATAAAGGAAGATTAAAATTCGAAATTCGATATTGGTGACTAACCCATAGTTTTAAATACCCCTGAGATCTACCCCTCACTATATCTGGCTGCCCAACGTTTCCTAATTTTTTTCTTGCTTGGACTAACAAAATGGCGCGCACGCTTTTGTGAAAAATTTGCTAACTATTGTATGCTGTTGGTGCTTAATTGTAAAGAATGCCTTTAACTAGAAATCAAGATCGCCAGCAACGTCGCGAAGACGACGTTATTCCTGCTGCAGATGCAAATGCCAACGAAAATCACGAGGAGCATGATAGCCCCCATGATCGCCCCCACGCCGAATCACGTAGCAACAATTCTACGTTCAACCTGGATGATGTTTCAGCGTTGATGGCCTCGCTGCAACGTTCGCAGGCCGAAACATTTAAGAACATTATGTCGTACGTGATGGAACAAAGATCGTCGACTCCGGCACCTCCGCCGATGCCCCCAGTGAACGTAGATGGTACCTTGGCGCGTTGCAGAGCTTCTTTCAGCGGTGCACCTGGTGAATCTGTTGAGGCCTTTATAGATGCAATTGAAAGTTAATGTGTGCCGTGCCCGCTCTATTAAGCTTGAACAAGTACGGGCGCCGTGGTCAGCAGACGCTTCAATTCTTTGAATGCCTGTGTTTGTTCAGGTCCCCAGCTCCATGTGTAATTCTTCTTGGTCAGTCGAGTAAGCGGTTCTGCTATCTTTGAAAAGTTTGGAATAAACTTCCTGAACCAAGAGCATGTTTGGAGAAAAGTTCTTAAATGTTTTAGATTAGATGGTTCCAGCATATTAAGGACAGCACTGACCTTCTCAGGGTCAGGAGACACACCGTCTGGAGTGATGACGTGGCCCAGATAACGGACCCTTTCTTTGGCAAAAGTGCACTTCTCTCTGTTCAAGCGAATTTTAAACAACCCTTAGTACTGCGTACCGACGCGAGCAACTATGCACTTGGCGCAGTTTTAGCTCAAGGGGAAGGCAAGGACGAAAGGCCTATCGAGTATGCTAGCCGCCTACTCACCGCAGCGGAGCGCAACTACTCTACTACAGAACGGGAAGCGCTTGCTGTAGTCTGGGCCGTGGAGCGTTTCAGGCCATACCTCGACGGCCAACCAATTATTATAGGCAGTGACCACCAACCCTTGCGTTGGTTGCTTTCTTTAAAGTCTCCTGCTGGTAGGTTGGTCCGTTGGGCGCTTAAACTCCAAGAATTTGACATTAGATTCGAGTACACCCCAGGAAAAGCTAACGTTGTCGCTGACACGTTAAGTAGACCGATCTGTTCCAACGAAACACAAAATAACTGCGGCATCTGTTCTGTCATTTGCGACCTGCCCACCAAGTCACCTACCCAGTTACGTCAAGACCAGTTGACTGATCCGGAAATACAGAAGATCGTCACAGAACTGGAAGGAGTGGATGAACTTGCTGCTAAAAGATGGTCAGAAAGAGGATTTCTAATGGAACAAGGTGTTTTATATCGACTTAATCCGGATTCTGATGCCGAGGCCCCACAATTAGTCATTCCTGCCCATCAAGTGACCGACATTCTCAAAGAGCTTCACGATGCCCCTACCGCTGGACATGCAGGAATTGACCGGACTTACCAACAAGTCTCACGTCTGTTCTACTTCACAGGAATGAGAAGAATCATAACCGACTATGTAAAGGCATGTATCCATTGTCAACGCTATAAGGCTGCTAATACCAAGCCTCCAGGTCTATTGCAGACGCCGGTGATGAACCAGCGCAACGAGGTCTTGGCAGTTGATCTTTTCGGCCCGTTGCCACCTGGAAAACAGGGGGAGCGTTGGATCTTGCTAATAGAAGATACTGCTACGAGGTGGACAGAACTTTTCCCATTGAAGGAAGCTACTGCTGAGGCGTGTGCACATGTCCTCATAGAGGAGTATTTTATGAGATTTGGTCTTCCACGCCGACTAGTTTCTGATAATGGCGTACAATTTATTTCGGCAGTCATGCGTCAATGCATGTCCATCCTGGGGATAAAGCAAAACCTTATCCCTCTCTATCACCCAGAAGCAAACCCCGCCGAACGTAAAAACAGAGATCTTAAGACTTTATTAGCACAACTCGTGGAATGTGACCACACTTCCTGGCCAAACATGTTACCAGTGATTCGGTTCGCTCTTAATAACGCTAAATGTCGCACCACAGGTATGTCACCTGCTTACTTGTCATTTGGCAGAGAGATGAGGTCCCCCACAGAAGTCACTCATGACCTTCGTGCTGTTCTAGACAAAGATAACTTTGTTCCCCAAATAACTCCCTATCTCAGGAAATTTGTTAACTCCTTTTCAGCGGTGCGCGAACGTGTAGAGACGCTTCAAGATAAAGCTAAAGGGTATGCTGATCGTTCGAGACGGCCCATTGAAACATTCAACGAAGGTGACATGGTTCTCATCAAATCACACGTCCTCAGTAAGAGCGCTAAAGGCCTTACTTCTAAGTTTGTTCCAAAACGCGATGGTCCGTATCGCATCGTTAAAAAGGTCAGCCCTACTACTTACCACGTCGCGCATGTTGACAAACCTGATGAAGTTTTAGGGAAATATCATGTGAACGATCTCACTCTATACCGTGAGAATCAGAGTGATGCTCTTCCGCGGCCGGCGATGCCTAAAAAGAAACGTGGTCGTCCCCCAAAGAATGTTAAAACAGATTCTCGAGTTCCAGGGCATATGACGACACGGCATGCTGAACCATGTGCTGAAGCTCCACGTCTTTCTCCCGCAGCTGGTGGTATGGTTGGTCTTGCGCCTGTCCCTCAGCCCAGTAGTAATGAGATGCTAGTCCAGGAGCGAGGGCGTCCTCCAGGACTAGAGGGGGAGTATGTAGCAAACCGACCGGTACGTCACTCTCGCGGCCGTATGCCCGCTCGCTATACATAGTTAGCATCTATGTCGATCTTTTCAACAGTGTATAATCTATGTTCCGGGCGCTTCCGTTGAGAGTGTGAATAGCGTGCGCCCGCGTCTAAATGTAATTATTGTTTAAAATTGAAAATTGTTTGTGATAAAGGAAGATTAAAATTCGAAATTCGATATTGGTGACTAACCCATAGTTTTAAATACCCCTGAGATCTACCCCTCACTATATCTGGCTGCCCAACGTTTCCTAATTTTTTTCTTGCTTGGACTAACAAAATGGCGCGCACGCTTTTGTGAAAAATTTGCTAACTATTGTATGCTGTTGGTGCTTAATTGTAAAGAATGCCTTTAACTAGAAATCAAGATCGCCAGCAACGTCGCGAAGACGACGTTATTCCTGCTGCAGATGCAAATGCCAACGAAAATCACGAGGAGCATGATAGCCCCCATGATCGCCCCCACGCCGAATCACGTAGCAACAATTCTACGTTCAACTTGGATGATGTTTCAGCGTTGATGGCCTCGCTGCAACGTTCGCAGGCCGAAACATTTAAGAACATTATGTCGTACGTGATGGAACAAAGATCGTCGACTCCGGCTCCTCCGCCGATGCCCCCAGTGAACGTAGATGGTACCTTGGCGCGTTGCAGAGCTTCTTTCAGCGGTGCACCTGGTGAATCTGTTGAGGCCTTTATAGATGCAATTGAAAGCTATACAGAATGCGTTCAAGTATCTGACGCTAACATCATACGAGGCCTAGCCATGCTTTTGTCTGCTGACGCAGCTACGTGGTGGCTAGGATTAAAGCATCACATCTCCACTTGGAACGAAGCCAAAGAAAATTTAATATATGCATATGGCACCCGCCTTCCACCACATAGAATATATTTGGAAATATTTGCTTCCCCGCAGGATAACGAAAACACAGACAAGTTTGTTGCTCGTATTCGTGCGCTTATGGCAAAGCTACCGCGGGATGATATTACTGAAAAAGTACAACTTGATATGATATACGGGTTGCTTCATAATAGAATACGCACAAGATTGCGCCGTGAAGAAATCACATCTTTCAATTCATTATTAAACCATGCTCGGAATATAGAAGATTCGATAGAGGAGACTCAATCGAGACCAGTGTCGTCCACTAGTGGTGTGCGTTCGATCCGTGCCCACAATTAGTCATTCCTGCCCATCAAGTGACCGACATTCTCAAAGAGCTTCACGATGCCCCTACCGCTGGACATGCAGGAATTGACCGGACTTACCAACAAGTCTCACGTCTGTTCTACTTCACAGGAATGAGAAGAGTCATAACCGACTATGTAAAGGCATGTATCCATTGTCAACGCTATAAGGCTGCTAATACCAAGCCTCCAGGTCTATTGCAGACGCCGGTGATGAACCTGCGCAACGAGGTCTTGGCAGTTGATCTTTTCGGCCCGTTGCCACCTGGAAAACAGGGGGAGCGTTGGATCTTGCTAATAGAAGATACTGCTACGAGGTGGACAGAACTTTTCCCATTGAAGGAAGCTACTGCTGAGGCGTGTGCACATGTCCTCATAGAGGAGTATTTTATGAGGTTCGGTCTTCCACGCCGACTAGTTTCTGATAATGGCGTACAATTTATTTCGGCAGTCATGCGTCAATGCATGTCCATCCTGGGGATAAAGCAAAACCTTATCCCTCTCTATCACCCAGAAGCAAACCCCGCCGAACGTAAAAACAGAGATCTTAAGACTTTATTAGCACAACTCGTGGAATGTGACCACACTTCCTGGCCAAACATGTTACCAGTGATTCGGTTCGCTCTTAATAACGCTAAATGTCGCACCACAGGTATGTCACCTGCTTACTTGTCATTTGGCAGAGAGATGAGGTCCCCCACAGAAGTCGCCCATGACCTTCGTGCTGTTCTAGACAAAGATAACTTTGTTCCCCAAATAACTCCCTATCTCAGGAAATTTGTTAACTCCTTTTCAGCGGTGCGCGAACGTGTAGAGACGCTTCAAGATAAAGCTAAAGGGTATGCTGATCGTTCGAGACGGCCCATTGAAACATTCAACGAAGGTGACATGGTTCTCATCAAATCACACGTCCTCAGTAAGAGCGCTAAAGGCCTTACTTCTAAGTTTGTTCCAAAACGCGATGGTCCGTATCGCATCGTTAAAAAGGTCAGCCCTACTACTTACCACGTCGCGCATGTTGACAAACCTGATGAAGTTTTAGGGAAATATCATGTGAACGATCTCACTCTATACCGTGAGAATCAGAGTGATGCTCTTCCGCGGCCGGTGATGCCTAAAAAGAAACGTGGTCGTCCCCCAAATAATGTTAAAACAGATTCTCGAGTTCCAGGGCATATGACGACACGGCATGCTGAACCATGTGCTGAAGCTCCACGTCTTTCTCCCGCAGCTGGTGGTATGGTTGGTCTTGCGACTGTCCCTCAGCCCAGTAGTAATGAGATGCTAGTCCAGGAGCGAGGGCGTCCTCCAGGACTAGAGGGGGAGTATGTAGCAAACCGACCGGTACGTCACTCTCGCGGCCGTATGCCCGCTCGCTATACATAGTTAGCATCTGTGTCTATCTTTTTAACAGTGTTTAATCTATGTTCCGGGCGCTTCCGTTTTGAGTGTGAATAGCGTGCGCCCGCGTCTAAATGTAATTATTGTTTAAAATTGAAAATTGTTTGTGATAAAGGAAGATTAAAATTCGAAATTCGATATTGGTGACTAACCCATAGTTTTAAATACCCCTGAGATCTACCCCTCACTATAGTATGAAATATATAGCAATTTGCCGTTTATTGTGATTTGTCTTACCCTATTATGTATGTTGTTTAAGGTCATAGATTTGAAAACATTAAAATTTAGCTAGCGCATATCGCAGCCGACCTCAAGGCCCGCCTCCGGTTCTCAAACCTATAGAAACACCACTTGGACGGCGACACTAAGATTAAACGTTTTGGTGTCTGTGATCGCTTCGCAGCAGAGACTGAGTGGTAGCACGTCTAGTATAGCCCTACATATTTCTGCCGTGAAGCAGTAATCCGTTTGAAGGGCGGGGCAGCCGTTGTTCCTATACTGGGACCTTAAAACTCATATCTCAAGGTAGGTGGCGGCATTTACGTTGTAAACGTTTATTGGCTTCGGTAACCAATCAGGTGGGCCGTGAGCTCGTCCAACCACCTTTGCAATAAAAATAAAATAAAAAACAGATCGATTCCGACGCGTCAGTCCGTCACATCACAGCCTGTCACCAGCACCTACTCTCGATACATATCAGGAGTCGAGTGTACATCGGACGTGTGACATGACAAGTAACTCACGGCGGACACGCACACGCACACTTCGCGTTACTAAGGATACTATTAATCGGTTTGAAATTTACTAATACATTCACTTTTCAAGGTCCCTCCAGATTTCTCGAGCAGCGCATGGAACTATACAACCAAGGTGTACGACGCGTGGTCCGCGGTGTCATACTCGTGGGCGGACGCGGGTCTGCCGGCCACGTGCACGCCGGAGACGCACCGCCGCGGCCGCACCACCCCCGCCGCGCCCGCACAGTACAGCGGGGCCCGCGGAGGCGCAGGTAGGGCGGGGGGACGCAATGTTTCTTTTAATTTTATTTATTGCACTTGTAGGCATACGAGCATACGGCCTACCTGAAGGTGAGCGGTTACCGTCGCCCATAGACTTCAGCAATTCCAGGGGCAGAGCCAAGCCGCTGCCTACCGTTGAGTACTCTCCACAAGCCTCGTTTGAAGGCAACAAGTCATAGCGCTCGGGAAACACCGTGGAGGGGAGCTTATTCCAAAGCCGTATGGTACGTGACAAAAAAGATCTCTGGAAACGCACTGTGAATGACCGCAGTGGCTCCAGGTAGTATGGATGAACTCTACTCCGGTGGCGGGCTGTGCGATGGTAAAAACGAGATGATGGAATCATCTCAAATAATCCCTCAGAGCACCTACCTCCGCACCACTACACACAGAGCCCTGAACTGTTCTGTGTCCGCAGGGGAGCGGGACCTAGTGGCGCTGGTGTTGGCGGTGGCGGCGCTGCTGTGAGCTGCGCGACTCAACGGCCGACTACTTAATGAAACTACAATTAGTTTACTCAAGTTTTATTTTCATTTCGTTTAACGAATAAATAATTTCAAGCTGGAGTTACTCGCTTATTATTTATCGCGACTTGTATTCTTTTATTCTGTGCGAGTTCAATAATTGATTTTAGACTAAGATCCCGGGTGCCAGACTTAAACATCTCAACATAGCTTTGAATCAATGTATTATTTGTAACTATTCATCCACTACGCATTAACCCCGATCGTCCTACGGGCACGGCGCCGCGACGTCTCCAGTGTGCTTAGTGCGAGTTTTTCAACATTCTCCATAGCGCAAAAGTTAGCTCATATTTGTATGGAGTGGGATCGTTTGCCTACGTTTGCCGTTAAGGGCGCTGTTCCAACTGCATACAAAATTGGGTAACTTTTACGCTATCGAGAACGTTAAAAAACTCGCACTAAGCACACAGGAAATTATTTGTTTGGCTCATCATCATACATTCGACACTTGGTGTGACGTCAGCCTGGTAGACCAAGGATAGACAAGTTAAAGTTGAGTTCACTGTTCGATCAGTATTGTTGCATCGCGCGTAATGCTTTGTTCGCAATGAAAACACTTTTACTATCCGATAACTCCAACTTTAAAACCTTATAATGTACTTACATAAAAATGAATCATTGAACTATTAATATTAAGTTATTAGTATTTGGAATACAATTAGTACAATTTAAACCATTATTTTTGACAAATTCATTTATCACCGCTCAAACACACTTGTGGACAACAATTTTGAACTCTTACTTGTTTAAAATTAACTTATCGAATACAACACGATGGTTTTTATATTATTTTCGATTACATTGACGACATTCTAGTATCAGTGAAGACGATCGCATCAACATCCTGTTACGGCGAATTTACATTACGAAATTAGTGGCATGAAATTAGTTTCGTGACATTAGTTTTACCAACAGTTTCACGTGTAATTTAATACTTTCGTAATGCATGCATTAATTTCATGCATGCAAATTAGTTTCGTGCACTGCGCGATTTTTTGGTGAAATTAGTGTCATGCAACTAATTTCATAGTGTAGACGCGACGTGAAACTAATGTCGCGAAAGGGCCTGCGCTGTGCGGACGTGTATTGTTAGTGCGGACGCGCTTCAAGCGTTGAAAATGGCAAATCAACGATGGAGTACAGAAAAAAAATAGATCTTAATGAATATCAGCGACAAGGGTGTCTCTGGGACTCGAAACACCTACAGTAAAAAATCAAAATTATCTTCACTCATTCGAAAATAGTTTCTATAACTCTCAGGATCTTCATCTGCTAATTCAGAGACTAACTTCATTGCACCTAAAAATTTTTTTATAGTTTTTTTTTCAGTTTATAAGTATTTATGCATTTCTTTAGCTACATTGAATATAGCAAATTATAACTTTGATGCTGAAGGCGCCATGGTTACTGCGATACTGTGGATTTCGCGACATTAATTTTTTAACGAAATTACTTTCGCATATATCGAAACTACTTTCGTGAAACTGAGCTCAACATGCATGACACTAATTTCGTAATGTAAATCCCGCATTAGTGTAAACTTTTATACAACATTATCCAATAAGTAAGAGCAAATGTTAACTATTTTCATGGATAATCTCTAGATTGTTTGTTAGGTCTGTTGGATCTGTACTCACAAATGTGTTTACGCGGTCGTCGTTGTTCAAACTTCATTAAATATTCCACTTCAAATAAACAAGTGAATGCAGAAACGACAATTATAATGTGCATTATGATACATCAGTGAGCGTATTGAAATCTGGACGAAATTTGATAAATTACAAATAATTTTATGATTGCAATTTAAACTAGAATAACGCTGAATCATCGTATGTTTATAGTCTAAAACGTATATTTTATTATTTGAATACAAAAAACATAAGAGTATGTTTGCGATGCGACACATGACACGACACGAAATAAAACTCCTACAAAAATCCTAATGATAAAGCAATGAAACTGCTTTTCAGAAGCACACGAAATGTTTACTAAAGATAAAAATATTTTGCAGATTTGCAGACAATCACAAGGGCATTGATTAAGAATTAATTGTTATTTTAACCCTTTAAGGTTCAGAGTCTACACCTACTGGATATCTGTTTTTTTACTAGCAGGACTAGTGGAGTTAAAATAGCTAGGACCTGATACAACATTTTTATAAATTTTTTTGGGATCGCAGTCTTAATTAATATAAATCAATATAAGAAACTAATTAAAATATTTTTTTAATAATCATCGTGGTTATTTTTTAATAATTGAAAATGTTGTCACTTTTCAAGGTGATGACTTCAGCAGAAGTGTATGAAGAGTCTTTATCACAAAAAAACTTTATGTTTTTAGTCAATTTGCAGAAGTGATTTGAGGTTATCAATAAAATCTTAACAAAATTGATTTTTTTTAAGTGATTTTATGACCTGGTAACTAAGACCTTTAAGTCATGTCTTATTTTAATTTATATTCTTATTTTTATGAACAATGATAATATGGAGTGAAATGAAATGAAAATGATTAATTTGAGACATTAATCAACTGGGATGAAATTAAATGAAATGGGATGATATGGGATGAAATATAATCTCAGTAAAATGGTGGTCATTTACTAAGATCTTTTCAGGGGACTTTTTGGAGGATCCCGAGAAGTTACGTCCAGCGGCTTTGTTTCATTTTCCCACATTTGTGCACTTTCACAGATATTAAACAGTTAATAAACCACCATTATTACACATTTAAACCCGAAGAAACACTAAATAGATAAAATAAAACAAATCACACTTCACTCCTCGCGTTCCCGCCAAAAAGTCCTTAACAAAATTGACATTTGACTGGAGCACAGAGTATACACAGATATAGACTAAACTATCTGTTTAAATGAACTCAATGATGACATCAATTGAGGACAAATAGAGGTTAAAATGTTTGATTAAATTTTTGATAATTAACGATTTTTATTAGAATTTAGTTGTGATTAGCAAACATTCTTTGAAATGTTTCTCCAGTCAAAAAATAAATAAAAATAAAAAGTGATTGTCCACTATGGGATACGCGGTGCGGAGACAAACTAGCGGTGGGATCTTTGACCTACGGCGGGTCTCTCGATTATACAACAAAACTTCACACGCGCGGGAAAATAACATCACAATGTAAAATGGAGTAATTTATTATTTTGACTAGACGGAATAAGCACAGAAAACGTGTACATTCCAACATCAGTATGCTGTCACGGAATGGCGGACACATAACGTTACCACAAGGGCAGATCCTAAACTAATACAACATACAGATAAGTACGAATAGAAGTAGATAACTAACATAATATCACAGTGCTATTCCCGAGGGGCATACTGAACGCATCTTATATTTAAGCCTTAAACGCACACGTGCTCGACGGGCCCGTACATCTTCATACAATTTGTGCGCTTTAAATAAGACTACCTTCGAGTTATTGAATAGCTATGAGTAACGAGCGCGCCCTCGGCAGCGGCCCCCGGGCTCGTCCGCCGGCTCGCCAGACACAGAATCATTTCGTGGCACACGGGTTCAATCTGATTATATACTCATTAAAATATTTCCTTTACGTAATTAAAGACTTACAAATAAAAATTAAATTTATTAGCTACTAATTCATAGTTTAAACATCAGTAGACCGTTGGACTAGATCTAGACTAGACTGAGCGGTCGCACCGGCAGTGACGTCACGGTGCGGGCGCTCTCCGCTGCTCTCCAACTTATCCTAAATTGTGATATGATCCTACCGTGGGAATGTTAGTTGAGTTTTAGGCCAAAATATGACATTTTAAGAAACGTTGAGCGTTCCCGCAGACTTATACTTATCCAGGATATATTGTATATAGAGTGTGGTGCACGTGGCGGGCGCTCAGGGCGGGGAGTGGAGCCAGGCGCGCAGGCGACGCGCGCGGGGGGACGCGCCCTCCTGCCGCCGACACACAACACAACTACATATAATGAGCCGTTGGAACAGCACTAGGGTACCACCGCCCTGCCTATTTCTACCGTGAAGCAGTAATGCGTTTCGGTTTGAAGGGCGAGACAGCCGTTGTAACTATACTTGAGACCTTAAAACTTATATCTCAAGGTGGGTGGCGTATTTACGTAGTAGATGTCTATGGGCTCCAGTAACCACGTTACACCAGGTGAGCTGTGAGCTCGTCCACCCATCTAAACAATATAAAAAAAAACCCATAGACACTGAGTTTCTCGCCGGATCTTCTCAGTGAGTTGCGTTTCCGATCCGGTGGTAGATTCTGCAAAGCACGGCTCTTACTAGGGTTCGTGTTAGCAACGTCGTCAGGTTTGAGCCCCGTGAGCTCACCTACACGTCAAGAAACTGAAATAACCTCTCAAGGCTATCAGGATAAGTAGCAGAAAAAAAACTAAGGATTTAGTCGGCTGCGAATGAACGATTGTCGGTTAACGGCAGTGACTCAAGAATGGTTAAAGAACTACGTACAGTAGCGCTCAAAAGTATTTTGACAACATAAAATTCTTTTAATATGTATATATATATTTTTTTTAATAAAACATTATCACATCTGTCTGTACGTATGGGCGGCGTGATGGAGATGCCGGGCGGATGTTCGAAATATTTTTGGGCGCCACTATCGGTGTTGAGTCGTCTGGTGAGTCGGCTGCGCGACGCGGCTTGCTGCCCGCGGGCGCTGGTAGTCCATTTTTTTCCCCTATATAGTAGCTGGTACTGGTAGCCTAAGACGCCACTCCAGCTACGCCCGAAGGGGTAGGTGAGCTCACGGGCTCATTCTCAGAGAATTTTCTGACACTAGCCCTAGCCAAAGTAATGCTGCGCAGAATCTACCAGCGACCCACTGAGAAGATCCCACGAAAAACTCGTCGTAACCGACGAATTCGACGCGGACGATGACCGGCGCTGGAAGAGCTTAAGAGTACAGAGAGTGGATCCAGGGCTTCCGACAAGACATGTTTCGGGCGACGGCGGCCTGCGGTGTCCCGTCGCCTGAGTTGGATATTGAATTAACGGCGGCCAAGATAAGACGGTTTTTGTGTCGCGCCGCTTTGTCGAAGTAGCGTTCTGACGCTTCCTTAAGACACATCGGCACTAAATTTAGGCCGTCCTGAAAATCTACATTCCTAACCCACATGCACCCAATTGTTCAATAACCAGATACTCACGGGCGAGCGCGCGCGGGGGGCCGGCGCGGCGCGGCACGAGCTGCTCCCCGGGGGGCCTGCGGGGGACCGACTGTGAGCGCTCGAGACCGTAAACAGTAATAACACTTCTTGCAGCTCTGTTTCCGAGCTCATAACAACTCCAAAAGCTCTAAAAACTCATTATAAATAATATTAAGTTCAATGTTATTAGATGTAAAAATATACAACATTATTTTGAATTTATAATAAAGAGGCCAAAAGACATTGTTAGCTTTATAAAATTATTTAACATTCAACTAATAGGAAAGAGAGAGAGAAAAATAAAGAGACATTTATAAGTTTTCTTTTAAATGATGGTAAAGTAACGTTCCTCTTAAACGTTACGTTAAGGCCTCAGTAAATATATATATATATATAGCAATAATGGTTTCAGTTGACTATGTTCAAAATGTACAGTAGACATTGAGAGGCCGCTGTCCTATTCCCACTCGGTTACATGACCCACATGGCGGCTTGGCTCGGTAGACAGCGGCTTGACTCTGCCCCTGGCATTACTGAAGTCCATGGGCGACGGTAACCACTCACCATCAGGTGGGCCGTATGTTCGTCTGCCTACTAGGGCAATAAATTCCTATCAAGTAAGATTTATAAACAGCAGTAGTAGTACGATGCGAGTTACCGGCGGGCGGCGTGACGTCACCGGGCGGCGTGACGTCATCGAAGGGCGAGGACGCGTCGCTTGCACTGTCGTCCCGCGCGCTGCAGCCGTATGTCGTTCCGTTCTACGCACAGCATTCGTGTTCCGATTATATATTAATTTAAAGCGACATGTGAGTGTTGGTTTACTTTATAAAAAAATCTTAATATATATAAATCACATGACACGTTGCTTGTCCGCGATGGACTCCTAAACTACTTAACAGATTTTAAATTAAATTTGCACACCGTGTGCAGTTGATCCAACTTGAAAGATAGGATGGTTTTTATTTCGATTAATGGTCGTAATATTTATTAATTAACAATAAAATTATTTCCTGTTGATTTTTGTTATTAATTGTAAGTTTCATAAGTTTAAAACAGATGGCGCCTTAAATCATTTTTTACAGACAATTGTAATACTGTCTGACATTAATGTCTCCTAGATGGCGCTGTGTTAAAAATACCAACGTTTCACATAAGCTACAATTTAATGGCATAAACGCCACGTGTTGCTGAGGCTAAAGTATAAGTGAAATTTATTTCGTAGTAAACGCAATACAGTTAAATCTAATTGTTCTTACTCTTTATATTTATGTATTGTATGTATTAGCATAGCCGACCGCGTGTTATTTAGGAACAAAAACCTTAGTCACAGCAACGTGTGACCGAGTCTGCTAGTTATATTATGTAGAATAAGCGAATAAAATGATTACTAAAGTAGTTCAGTCGGACCGCTGTGCTGTCTGTGAGCGTATTTATGAGGGTGAGTAATGTGCAGCCTGTTTAATATATAACATAGATTAAATTTAACATAAAATAAATAAATGCATTATGTACAAGCAAACGGGAAATAAGAATGGTGACAACAAGCCGTAACAACAATAACGTCGCAGAGCAGCGGGTGTGCGGCGACCTGCAGGGGGGTGCCGGCGGGGGGCGCGGCGGGGGGCGCGGCGGGGGGCGCGGCGGGGGGCGCGGCGGGGGGCGCGGCGAGGGCGGCGAGCGTGCGCTCGATGTGCCGCAGCCGGATCTCCTTCTCGCCCAGCACGGCGCGCGCGCGGTGCAGCGACACCTCCAGCTCCGTGCGCTCCTCCTCCTCCCGACCCTCGCGCCCCTCCTGTGTCCGCACCACCTCGGCGTTACCCCTCACGGGAACAAAACTATCATCTTAAAAGGGAAAACATGTGCGTCTCGTGGTCGCGCGCGCCCGGCGGCGACACTCGGCAGTTGCCCGGGAGCGGCGGCCGCGGCACAATCGCTTGTTCATTTTGATCTAACATCCTCTTCTTCAAGTTTTAAAATTATTCTTTTTTTTTTGGCCGGCTTGCTGTTGAAGCGTGTGTCATATATTACATATTGATTTATTATAATACATAATAATATATAATATATATAAGGATTATCCTATAACATAATATTATACTATGAAGATCGTCAAACGCAGGCCGTTCTAATATAATAATATAATATTAAAATTTAATTATTAGAATTGTAAATAAAATATAAAATGTAACGATATGGGGAGGGCCGCGTCGCTACACGACGGCAAGACTGATAGCTGTTTGTGGACCTGATATGTGTACAGAGGTCTAAATGAGGTTAATCAGGAACATGGATCGGAACCACGGGACGTAACTCATTTTGATGTATTTAGTGTGCTACAATCAGCCTCCGAGCACCCAGCAGGTGGCGCTGCACGCAGACTCTAGGATTGTTGTCAAGGTAGAACAATGTCTGTTGAGCTCGCTCGTTTAATAAAAATAATGATATCAAAACATAGACAAGTGCAGCGACCTGCAGCAGCGCGGCCCGGCGAGCCCGCAGCACGCCGCGCGCGCGCCGCACGCCCTCGCGCTCCACCAGCGCGCGGTGCCGCACGAACTCCAGCTCCGGCCGCGCCGCCTCCCCCGCGCGGAACGGGTAGGGCAGCGCGTACGCCGGCTGGTCCGGGGAGCCCAGCGCGTCCAGCGCGTCCAGGGCGCGCAGCTGCTGCCGCACGCTCTCCAGCGGGCCCGCCCACCTGTCCGGGGCATCGCATCGGTCAGGCTCGCGACGTGCACATGAGCACAGTTAGTGGTGCGGCAGTAGGGCGGCGACTCACCGCGGCGAGCAGTGCAGGCGCGAGGTGGAAGCCGACTTGAGCCTCGCGAAGCTCCTCCTGCGGCCGCGCCCTGCGCCACAACAACAACGGTAAGGGGGCGGCGGGGCGCTAGCTGGGAGGGGGCCATTAGTGACACATCGGAAATGTACATACAACTTGCTTCATACTTTAGTATATATATTAACCCTTCTCAGTATACCAAATTACACTGTTACCCTTCAGTTAATTGTAACACTTTCGCGAAGCTCGGTGTCAATTTTTTGTTTTAAACAAAAGTGAGTAAGTTCTCTATATGTAGTGAATTCTTGGAGAGCACCCGCGTGCGGAGGGCTACCGACCGGAGGGGGCGCGCCCGCCCGCCGAGCCCGCGTCGGACGAGTCCGGAGGGTCCGTCGGGGTCTCTGCAACGCGAGGAGCGCTCGTCAGTCGTCGTCATCCTGCAGCTCTCTACTTTATGCTTTTGTAACTACTTTATGCCCAGTGAAGCCCACTGCTGGACATGGGCTTCCCCAACGCTCGCCATAATGACAGATCCTCGGTGGTTGTAGCTGGTCCCCACACTGGGGGCGCACAGGGAGCACATTGGGGCGATCGGTCTACTGCCGTTACTTCGTGAACTCGATAAAATAACTCAATACACTCAATATCATGGACGCTAAGATCAAGTTTAAAGCGACGGCCAAAGTCCATGGACCTCTAAAGTATTATACATACTAAAAATATAATATGTTCAACGAGCTGTCTTGAACTGTATTGAGCCTTGTCTATGTCAAGGTACAAATGTGATTGTTTGTAACAGTTATAGTAAATGTGGATAATTTAACTTAAAATGGAATAGATTGCATAGTGGTAAGGATCAATAATGCTGACCGCGAGCGGCGTGCGGGCGGGGCGCGGCGCGGGGCGGGGAGGCGGCGGCGCGGGGGGGCGGCGCGGCGGGCGCGTGCTTGCGCCGCGATTCGGATTCCATCGGGAAGGTGGCACACTGATTAAGTACATAATGTTTTACTGATTACATAGTGTTTTTAAGATTCAACCACATATCTCAAATTGACTGGCGTTGTCACTAGCCAGACACGAGGTGACGGAACAGGGCGTGACATCAAAGGCAAAATGTGATCCCTAACACGATAACACAAAAAAACACATGAAAATTAATAATCCTGTTTTTCGCATTACATCTATTGTATACGCGCGAGTTCATGTCCATCGGGGCCAGAGGCGACGCGCGGGGGACAGCTCACCCCGCCTCCGCCCGCCTGCCCGCATTCGTCTGACGTCGAGTGTTGTCCGTGACGGTTGTGACGCGCGCTTATCGATATCGAAAATTTACGCTAACGCTTATTGTGTTATTTAACCATGACTACTCCGCTTCCAACAAGTTCAGATAGAAAAAAACCTACTGAAAAAAGATACATACTGATTGCGATTCTGATCTGTCGGTTGTCTTTTCATTCGATAGTGATTCAATTGGAATTTAAAAATATTTTTCTCTATTAGAAATAAACAAGTAATTACTTATCACATTTATTTTATTTCATAAATTGCAAAATTACCTTAAGTTACATTAAACCAAATTTACAGCTGTTGACTAAATCGGTAGTTATTAGATGGACATGAACTCGCGTACCTACAGTAATGTACCACAAATAAAAAAAAACTCCTTTCTGTATTTTCGGACCAGCTAACAAATGTATAATTTGGATAAGTAAGTAAGGAAGCCCCGAGACGGTGGGGGGCGCACTCACGGGGCCCGGGACGGCGGCGCTGCGGGGCGCGGGGCCGTCGGACGCCGAGGTGCTGTTGCGGTTCCCCGGCTCGTCGTCCGTCCGGGGGCGCCCGCCTCTGCTTCTGAGAGTTTGTTCAATGAGTCGACAACTGTCACACATAGTGGAGTAGCGCGGCACGAGCGGGTCACCTGTCGGCGGAGCGCGCGGTGCGGTGCGAGGCGGACGGGTCGGTCTCGGAGCCCGTGGTGGCGCTGGCCTCGCGCCGCTTGTTGCGCCGCTCTATCGACATCTGCAATTGTCCACTCAGCTCAACCTCAATGAACATACTACTTTTAACCAAGAGGCTCAGAGAAGATAATACTGTTACGCCGGTAAGAATAACGCCATCTATTGCCAAATACTCTAACGAATATCGAAGGATCTAGTAGCATCTAGAACGCTCGAGAAGTATAACCCCATCTATTGTCAGATAGGAGAAACATAATACTCGACTTTTGTGGAATATTCTCGAGGATTCTAGGGATGTCGATGAGAAATGGCACGCAATCAGTTAGTAATTGGAACTACTCGAAGCGAAACAATGAACGAATCATCTGAAGCGAAGCGTTAGAAGCGAATTGAGTTTTAAAGTGTTTGTGAAGTGTTTTAAATGTTCCAAGTGCTAATACAATGTTAACTTGTACTTTAGTGGAACTTTTTATTTATTCCGAACCCCAGCGCGTAACAATACTTTCAATAAATTCCTTGCTTTCCAAAGTGATGGAACAACTCTTGAATTATCTTGTATACCTCACTCACAGGGTGCTGCAGCCTTAGCGAGCAAGGACGAGCCTTTCGCTGGAAGCCTTGATATCGTGAAGACCGTTGACCGAGTCTGGCATAGGGCACTTCTGTTAAAGTTACCAAATCACGGGATCCCCGAGAGAATTTGCATGTGGATCGCTAACTTTTTGGATAGGCGGATCATCACTATCGTTGTAGACGATTGCTGCTTTGATACCATGACCAACGTTGGCGTTCCACAAAGCTAGGTGCTCAATCCTGTGTATCAATGACATGCTGTCTATTGTTGGCATGCATTGCTCTGCGGATGACAGCACGGAGGATATATCGGCCCTCAAAATTTGTCTCTGGGCCGAATTTCCAAGTGAGATGTATTTGAAATTGAACTTAGTCCAATTAAACCTGTTGAAGACACTAGTTTGCGCGTTCACTACGCGCGGAGAAGGAATTGTCATGATGCTGCATTTCCAATGAGTGTACAATCTTGCACGAGTATTAGGATAATTGGGGTCGACGTTTCGAGCGATGTCCAATTTCGGAGTCATTTGGAGGGCAAAGCCAAGTTGGCAGTCAACATGCTGGGAGTCCTCAACAGAGCGAAGCGGCACTTCACGCCTGGACAAAGATTTTGGTTTTACAAAGCACAGGTCCGACCTCGTTTGGAGTACTGCTCCCATCTCTGGGCCGGGGCTCCCAAATACCAGCTTCTTCCATTTGACTCCATACAGAAGAGGGCCGTTCGGACTGTCGATAATCCTATTCTCACGGATCGTTTGGAACATTTGGGTCTGCAAAGGGACTTGGGTCCTTTCTGTGTTTTGCACTGTGTGCTTCATGAGGAGTGTTCTGAAGAGTTGTTTGAGATGTTCTCATCATTTCATTACTACCACCGCTCGCCACCGTAGTACAGTTCATCCACACTACCCAGAACCTCTGCGTTCATCCAAAGTGAGTCTCCAAAAATCTTATCTGTTACGTAACATCCGACTTTGGAACGAGCTCCCCTCCACAGTGCTTCCCGAGCGCTATGACATGTCTTTCTTCAAACGGGGCTTACGAAGAGTAATTAACGGTAGGCTGTGCCCCCGGCATTGCTGAAGACCATGAACTACGGCAAACACTCACTATCAGCTGAAACCATTCAGCTGATGGTGCCATCTGCCTACAATGGCAATGAAAAATAAGTTTTACATTTTTAGTTATTACCGCAAAATTATAATTTGCGTAATTACTGGTGGTAGGACTTGTGGGCCCGCACGGGTAGGTACCACCACCTCGCTTATTTCTGCCGTGAAGCAGTAATGCGTTTCGGCTTGAAGGGTGGGACAGCTGTTGTATATATACTATACTGAGACCTTAGAACTTATATCTCAAGGTGGGTAGCGCATTTACGTTGTAGATGTCTATGGGCTCCAGTAACCACTTAACACCAGGTGGGCTGTGAGCTCGTCCAACCATCTAAGCAATAAAAAAAAGTAATTGTCGCGAGGGGTGCGCGACCTTGACGTCGTGCTTGAGCCTGGTGTACTTGTCCTTGAGCGCGCGGTACTTGTCGGGCGCGGGCTGCCGCTGCGCCGCCAGCCGCCGCCGAGCCTCCTCCGCCAGGCAGCGGTGCTCCCCGCGCACGCGCTCCACCTGCGCCCGGTAGTCCTGTCGCAGCGCGTCCAGCGCGGCGCGGTGCTGCTCCCGCGCACACAGCACGGCGCTGCGCTGCTCGTCCCGGAGCCGCGCCCGCTCCCGCTCTACTTGCGACGCGAACTGATCCCGGACCTCCTCCAAGCACTGTTCGTGCTCTACAACAAAAGACATAGTTGGGTAGTGCACCAGTAACCACGCCGACAACGAGCAGGACGCGCCACGAGCCTGATATTGGCGACACAGCGCCGGGAGCCCCGGGTTGCAACTCACTTCGATAAGGCGGCACGACACGAGACCCCTCTCATCGTGGCCACCAGTAACTACATTTCCGATCTTGCGGACAGAATGGAAAGCAGTCGACGTCGCCCCAAACACGTCATTTTGGATCTTCCCGATCCACTAACGGTGCTTTGAGGTACCTCAAGCATCGGTCATCGTTCTTGTCGAACCCGTCGCTTGCGACGAAGGGCTCGACGAGTAACTTAACTCTCAGACACAGCCCACTGAGTTTCTCGCCGGATCTTCTCAGTGGGTCGCGTTTCTGATCCGGTGGTAGAGTCTGCGAAGCACGGCTCTTGCTAGATAAAGTTCGTGTTAGCAACGTCGTCAGGTTTGAGCTCCGTGAGCTCACCTACTAGTTTAAGGTTATGCTGATATAGCCTCTCAAGGCTATCAGCTTAAGTAGGAATAAAAAAAAAAGCTGCAACGTTACCTGCTTCCAACATCCGGCGGAGCTGGTCGCGCTTGTCCCGGTAGGTCTCCTTGAGCCTCTCCATGTCCCTGGCGTGCTCGTTCTCCGCCGCGTGGACGTCCGCTGTGCGCCGCGCCTCCAGCTGCGCGCGGGCCGCCTCCAGCGCGGCGCGGTGCAGGCGCTCGTTGGACGCGAGCGTCTGTGCGCGACAACAATCACGTCACTGTCATTCACACTCAATCACGCTATAAAAAACATTTCAATATTTATCATCGTTCACATCATGTGCTCCAGTCCCAAGTGCAATGAAATGTGGGAGGACCAACGAACACTACACTACCCTTTTTTTCGCGCCGGGGCCCGTTCTCCGATAAAATTATAGCGTCTAGGGGGCGCTCGGGATATGTAGGTCTCGGTAGCCCAAGATGTTAAGGACCTACCCACTCTCCCTAGCACTCTCACCCGAGGCAGAGTACGACAAAGCAGAGGGATACCGCGGTTGACACTACAACCAGCTCTAGAACCGCCGCTCCTGCCCCAGAACGCGGCCCCTTTGTCGCAGAGGTCGCATCCCCATGCCCCAGGTGTTTGAGGCACTGTAAAAGCTTGTACAATACCTCGTTTATGACATGAATACAAGTATATCTTATTTTTAATAAATGTCATACAAATAGAATGATACTTTTTTTACTTTCCTATGCTACGAGCTCCATGTAGCTCTCCAATGTCTCGGAATGTAAAGAATGAAGAAAAAACAAAAAAGGCTAACCTCTTCCAGCTCCCTCCGATGTCTCTCCGCCTGTTCGTTCAGCCTGACCCTCTTCTCCGCAACAAACCTCTCTTCAGACTCTCTCAATTCCTCATTTAGCTCGGCTCTCAGCTTTTTCTCCCTCAATGACCACTCCACTCTTATACTCTCCAACTCTTTCTGTAAGGCCAACTCTAATCTCCTTCTCTCGTCGCTCTTGTGCCGTTCTATGAAGTCTCTAGTCCCCATGTCGGGTATCAGTGGCGACCTGAGCGGTTTCGACAAAGAGTTCTGTTGCGTTTCGAACTGGTACACGACCATTACGTTGTCGGATCTGGTATTCCCATTAGACAAGATGACTCCATCCAGCCTCGGACTGGCAACTTTTAGGCTAGACGAGGACTCCGAGGTCTTAACTTGGGGAGCTATCACAGCTTTCTGCGGTTGGAAACTTGATAAGGGGGTCCAAGGTTTTGCAAAATCATACTTGAGGGGTTTGATGTCTCGGGCGGAGTTCGGGGCGGGGCTGGGAGCGGCGGCCGTGTGGGATGTTTCTGAGCTTGATTTA
Organism: Bombyx mori; assembly: GCF_030269925.1. Lineage (NCBI taxonomy): Eukaryota > Metazoa > Arthropoda > Insecta > Lepidoptera > Bombycidae > Bombyx > Bombyx mori. The sequence continues at coordinate 15,499,584 of NC_085124.1, read as the reverse complement.
TTTTTAGCTAAACCTTCATTTGATGGTTGGCAGCGGTCGGGCTCAGAAGTGTCCCGGAGCTCGTCTGAGTGCGCGGGCTGTCCGCGCCCGGCGCGCTCCGCGGGAGGAGACCTCAACATTCCCGAGTCGCGGTCGCTATCGTCCTTCGAGACGCTTCGGTCTTTCTGTTCGTTTGAGTCGTCGAGGTCGTTCAGCTCGTTCGCGTCGTTGAGGTCGTTGAGGTCCAAGTTGGCGAACTCTCTGTCTGGTGAGTCTATCGAGGTTTCAGATTCGATACTTTCCATTAGATTTATCGATATCTTGTTAGTGAGCGGCACCATCGGCGACCTGTGGGACGGCGCAGTGTTAGAGCACACACACACACATGCGACGCACAGTTAGTGAGAGTGGCGGAGGGGGACCGACCTGGGCCTGGGTCCGTCGGGGGCGAGGTCGGGGGCGGGGTCGGGCGCGGGGTCGGCCAGTATGTCCGCTATCTTGCGGAAGTGCTTCTGGAAGAGCTGGGGCCGGATGTAGTCGGTGGGCGGCGGCCGGACTACTCGGCGGCCCGGCCCGGATGCGACCTCCGACTCCGCCGACGCTGTCGCTGAACCTGCTTCCGTGTTTAATTTTAAACTAAATTTTATTAACCGCAAGTCGAATCCTGTAATATAATATTTTGATATGATTATAACTTTTTTTTTTAATTAATTGAACATAATAATAATTGAACATAAATCAACTCATACAGTAGAACTAATCTTCCAATGCGCTTGAAGGAGGCACAGTTCCCAAGGCTACGTTACCTCGTTGGACAGCCAGACTCACTCTCTGTGCAAAATACCAGCCAGCCTTAGCATCACGTGTAACCTCCTTCAAGCGTTTCGAGATTTCTGATAAAAAAATCTTTGCTTTGGGGCCCCCAAGAGTCCATCGTCTCAACAAGAATAAGAAGACCCCAAACCCGACTACTTCCGATTTTTTGAAATTTCTGCTGAAGCTGCAGCTGAACCAGGGCGAGAGGAAGTACCATCTAAATGACAGGGAGCCATAGTATCCACACAAGTAACATCCCATACCAGATTATAACTATGTATAGAGAGAAAGAGAGAGAGAGAGAGTATTCTTTATTGTACACCAAAAAACAAATAAACAGTGCGATACATTAAAAACAAAAAATGTATAAAAATGTATATGTATATTTAATAAAATTTGCTAAAATATTAAGACTTGAGTAAATGACCGCAGCTGACCCCGCACGCCTTCTGTTTGCCTTCCAATGCGTGCAGAATATGGGAACCCGCGTTTGTATTCGGAAACCGTTAGCGCACTCCTTTTGTACGATGTACACTGCGTTGTCTGGTAGCGCTCGCGGGGCGCCTGCAACTGTACCGCCTCTAGTGGACTACAACCCAGCGTGTCGAGCCGCGACAACCAGGTGTCAATTGTCACTATTGAGTGAAAGTCCATACGGCAATTCAGTGAAACGTAGCTGACCTGCTAAATATCCGTATATGGATGACAAAGCGATCGCGCCAGAGATATGTGAAATGGTGTTGTGGAGGTCGCGAGCAACGGCTTATTCTTGAAAATTGGAGTTTGTCTACGCTGATATCTTTCGATATAAAACTGACGCTACAAAACTTATTTCATAACAAAACTTGATCCTTAAAGCCATTCCCTAGGTGCACCGGTTACTACACATACAGAAATGATTCACTTAAAGGCAGTAAATTAAAAAATATATAGATAGATTTCAACTAAAATTGAAGATAGAAACTCATAGGAAATGATTACCAGTAGAGTCCTTGTCCGACGAAGGCTTGGCTGGTCTGGGCGGCAGGGGAGGGCGGGCGGACACCACGGAGCTCTGCGGCTCGTTCTGTTCCGAGGAGCTGTTGGAGCCCGGGCTGGCCGCCGACTCCGCCGCGTCCTCCAGCTGGAACCTGGGGACCACCACTAACGGCTCAGTCATGGACTTACAAACCACTCCCTAGTCCCTAGTGTCTCGGCTCCTTCGAGCTGCTTACGTGTTACATTAGTCATCAGTATTGCCGACAGTTGAACAAAAGTAAGCTTAAAGTTATCAACTAACCGGACACACTTCTTGTCTTCGTCAAAACTAGCAGTTTGTCTACCCACATTATCAGGTCTCCGATTAATAATATCGGAGATGGATTCCCTGAGGATACCTTTGGGTGGATCGCTCTTTGTGACTGAGTCTAATGGTAGAGACTTCTCAGTCTCTGGACTTGGTAGATCAGATTTCGATAGCTTTAAAAACATATTGCCTTTACCTGGAAATGAAAATAATTACAACTGTATAAATTCTTAGTGCTTAATATTTATGGAGCACTTCACTATAATCAACAGTATCTTAAGACAAGTGGGTTAGGTAAAATAATTTATTTCAGTTTCAATGTCAACAAGCACCTGACAATACAAGCACTGATGCTTAATTTTTTATTCTTTCTTCTTCACGTTTTACGTGGGTTATGATCTGGTGTACACAGTAATGTGGTCTGTGAGAATAATGAATGTTAATGAGTCAATTTTTTTCCACACAATTTACAATTTAAAATGAATTTATAGTAATGAGTGTTACATGACAAATTTGAAAACCTTACCAGTCAATGGCAATCCCTTATCAGTCTTACTTCCAAACAACAGCTTGACATTCTCCTCCTCGGGACTTTGTACGTTCATCTTAAGATCTATATTCTCAGAATGTTGTTTGAACATTATTTTATGTTTCTCAAATGGCATTCTATCAAACACATCTTTGTCAGAAGTATGATGGACTAATTTTGACTTTGGTACTCCTTCTATGCTTCTCCGCAGTGGAGATATATGTATATCTCCAAGTTTCTTATCTAGTTTGGTAAGTGGTGACAGTGGTGGCCGACCTAAAGGTGTGAGTCGTTTATTATGTATTGTATTTTCCTTGACTTCTGGCTGGTTTTCGCTGTCTGTACTTAGTTCTTCATCACTTTCTACTTTGGTTTCATGTCGCTCGAGGTTTCTTTGGTTGGTGTTCTCCTCTGATGTAGGAAGTTCCTGAACGTTAGAGTAACAATGTAAATACATTAATTGGTAATATAATAATAGCAAAATAACTGTTGTGTTTCATATAACAGTTATAAGATTTTTTTAATATTTTCATTGCTAAGAGCTCACGGTCCACCTTGTGTTAAGTTTGAAGCCCATAGACAACAAAAACTTAAATGCTGCCACCCACCTTGAGATGTGAGTTCTAAGCTTCGATCAATAATACTACTAGATTCGCGATTAGCGCTTCAAAAACGGCCCGAAAAATAAGACCACAAATAAATTTGTGGTCTTATTTCAAATTAGTATGGTCCAATCATAGCCAACACTAAGACGTCAAAACGCTGCAATGCGCGTTCAAAAACTAAGTAAAAAACCACCGTAACACCAAGTTTTTGGAAGGAATATCTTTTTTTGGTAAATTTATATTATTTAGTGTTTTTCATAAAATAATAAACACAATTATATTGTAAATAAAACACAATTTACGAATATTGTAATTGTTTGGCCAATGTTTGCAACAAGACACCAACTATTGTAACAAACATCACCAATTCTTGAACAGGGAATGCATAGAGTAGTTTTGTTATTTTATAATGTTATTTTTGTTTGTAGATTTCCTAGTAGCCCCTTGTCGCTGTGCACAATGGATATATATTGTCGCGAAAGAAAGAGGAGAAGAAATATAGAACTCTTATAAAAATTCTAGAATTGTTCAATGGTGGTGGCAAATCAGTCAAAAAAGTATTAAAAAAACTTTATATGTATGTGTAAATATTTTAAGCGTATATGCTGAAAAGGATTTGTTTTCTGGGGGAAACGAACACAGCCATAAAATAAGCCTAAATTAAACTGATTATAGAAAAATTCATTGATATAAGATTACATTATATTTGTAAAAAAGAAACCGCTCATATAAAAATGACTTCTAAAAGACAGCTTTATAACAAACTGAATCTGTTTAAAGGTAATTAAACCTACATTATTGTTTTAATTACTTCTGTATAAAGAACGTGGAAAACATGTTTCGTGTTTCCTTTCATATTTTTTTTACTTTATTCAATTTTATTTTTTATCACCTATTTGTTGTAATAGCGATTTTGAATCGGTCAAAAATAGTTGCGACCATACAAAACAAACCTAAAACAAATATGTATATTCTGCAACTCTATGTCTTTCAATACTTACTGTGTTCTGAGCATTGAAATGTAATACCAAGAACTACATCTAGTTCCACAATACAATAAGCACGAAATTTTAAACAAATATTTTTAACCTTATAAATTAGGCTTTAAGTATCATTTTAGAATAAATATTTTTGTACTGATGTCTTTTTATGTTCAAGTGACATTTTAAATTTATTCCATAATATTCTTTTTCTGACGAAAGAACCTAAATACATATATTTTGCAATGGTAATTAAACTTTATGTTTAAGTATTAAGGTTTATAATAAACTGAAGTCGTTAACATTATTAAACTTTTTTCTAAGAAATGACGATGTTTTCGTGTCTGCAAACGTGGCCACTGGAGCGTCTTATTTTTGTTCCTGATCTTTAATCTAGTACTATTATTGATCGAAGGTTCTAAGTCTCAGTATTTTTTTGAGTACAACAGCTGCCCCAATCTTCAGTGTAATGCATTACTGCATCATGGCTAAAACAGGCAAGAGGGTAGTACCTACCTGTGCAGACTCACAAGACACCCTACAACCAGTAAAAAGCAGATACTAATTAGGGGCATCTATGTTAGCATTACATAGGCCAAGAGCTTTTCTGCTCATCTACAGCTCATCAAAGCCTGACACTTACTCTATGTTTTCTCACCTGAACTGAAGCACATGTATCATCCTGCATAGAAGCATCTCGTGCTTTCTTCACAAGTTCCCGGTACAAGTTGTCCAGAGGATGCTCCCATTGAGTGTTCTTTGTCTCTTCGTTATAGTAGTAATGAGTTTGGAGTTTTTCATCATAACTGTTTTAGATAATAACTAATTACATAAATAACATCTCTGGGGGTCTATACATGGGGAGTGCTCTGAGGAATTGTTTAAGATGATCCCATCATCTTGTTTTAGGTTTTACATCAATTACCTTGTATGATAAACAGTATCTATTGTTAATCCATGGAGCCACTGCACTCTCTACTGTGCATTTCTAGAGAAAATTTTGTAATGTACCATTTATATCTAAAATGACCTTTCTTCAAAGGGGTTTCCTAAGCACTGTGACATATCTTGAGCAACAGATAGCAGACTGGCTGTACCCTTAGTAATGCTAATGAGTTATACTAATCTCAGTACTAGCCATTTCATTAACTCTTGACATGCACATTTTAACCAATGGAGATGCTAATGATGTTTTTAATTTCTATATTCAACTTGTGAGGTGAATATTATTTTCCAATGATTGTATGAACAATTAGCGATCCAAACTGTTTTTGATTTTCTGAGCTTGTGTGTATTTACTAGTGTAACATGGTGATCACTATAACAGGTACACAACTGTTCTGCTTGAGTTAACACAGTATTTGAAAATCAGGTTTGTAGTCCTGTAGTGACTTTATACTTCTGTTCCTATGTTAAATTCATTCTGTTCTTCTAATAAAATACTAATACTTTACTATATGTGGTGATACTTTCACTTATCGTGGATAGAGCATGGAGCGTTTGAATTAACATATTTAGCATTTTATTATGAAGATTTCTAGTTTGCAATTTGTTCTTTTAATACAATTTCATCATACATAGAGTCTAACAAGTAACTTTTTGTAGCATGAAGAAGTGTAGTCTCAGATATTGAAACATTGGAGATAGCTTCAGTACTGTGGTGAAGTTTTCATAATCCTATTTTGATCACACAAAGTAACAAATAGGTTCCACAATATCTACAAATCTGCTAAGGTGAGGGGCTCAGTAAGCAACTTCAATATATGTCGTATAATGCAAAAGTGCTAAAACTACATCTTAAAGCCAAAATAGAATGATTTGTGTTTTCTCAGAATCTCAGAGGCATAAAGGTAATCTGTACAAAGCTATGCTTTTACCACATCAGCCACATATCTTGGAAATCCACTTAAGAAATAAATTCCTATGAGAGAGTTTACTCAAGTATTTTAACTGGTGACATAACAGTAAATAAAGAGTTTTGCGAAGTCATTACACTATTGCTCCTTAAGAGCTCATTAAATTAAATTCAGAACTTTCAGTGCCCTTACATAGCATCTTTTAGCTACTCCAGAAAATGATTTGAAACTTACTTGAAATATATTCCAATTATGTTGTCTCTTGGAAGTATTAAAATAAACAAAAAGCTTATTCTTTTCATTGAAGGCAGACAAAGCCAACAGCCAATTTAGTGGCAATTAATTACCATTGATCACAATGACAAAGTCACTATTCCACAACATGTATTCTTTGGAAGTAATAATTTTACTTTTCCTAAATGAGCTGAACATTTGGAATAATGTCATCATCACCATACTAGCCGTAAAATTCTGTGTGATCCTGAAAGATGATTAGATCGAAAACTTATGTACATTGTGTAAGTAAACTCACTATGCTTTCCACTGATGGGGCAGTGCCTGCATAAGTCCATCGCGCGCAAGTGGTAAAAGGTGGCTTTCGCTCTCAGGATCAATTCCCAACTGCTGGGCATACTCGCAGATTTCTGTAGCCGCAGACAAAAAACTTTACACATCGTTTTTCAACTATAAAACTAATTAAAAATCAAACACATGCACATAAATGATTTATTGATTTATTTAAGACTTATTTCAGTTGTTTACGATTTATTGTGACCTGTTTTAGTTATATTTTTACAAACCCTCGACTGATGGCTGACTGTTTTCATCAAAAACTTCACGGCATACAACAGCAGAAGGTGAACTCATCGTTTTACCTCATTTTTATTTTTATATGTTAAGAATAAAATTATGAAACAGTTAAAACAAGTCTGCTACCCCTAATAAATACATAATCGATGTTATCATAAATCAAATTAACTTGAGCCGTCTCCCCAGGATTTTTAAAACTTTGACACAATTTTTTTCTTTGATTCGTCCATTGAATAGGCAAAGAGGACATAGCCATACAACTATTTTCAATTAGATCAAAGGTCTAAGCTTTTGAAAGTGAATGAACAGTAAAATGGAATGGATATTGAAGTCGTCGCGTCGCCGTCTTGGTCTAGACAGTCTAGAGGATAAGACACCTAGTGCATTCGTATCGGGTGATGTGACTATACTGGTGCTCAAATCCCGCAGGCAGGTAGTAATTTTTTAATGATATACGTACCTAATGAATATTCACGAATAATTTCTTTAATGAGAAAGAACACCGTCTAATAAAAACCAAACCCACAAAAATTTTAATTTGCGTAATTAATAGTAGGGCCTTTTCTAAGTCCGCACAACAACCCAGCTTATTTCCGCCATGAAGCAATAAAGTATTTCGGTTTCAAGGGTGAGGCAACTATTGTACAGTAAAACTAAAATTTAAAACACGTGCCTCAAGGTAGGTTTTTATTTTTTATTGCAAATGGGTGGACGAGCTCACAGCCCACCTGGTGTTACGTGGTTATCGGAGCCCATAGACATCTACAACGTAAATGCCGCAACCACCTTGAGATATGAGTTCTAAGATCTCAGTAAAGTCACAACGGCTGCCCCACACTTCAACCTGAAACGTGTTACTGCTTCACGGAGAAATAGGCAGGGTGGTGGTACCTACTCGTGCGGACTCACAAGAGGATCTACCACCAGTAAACCCAACAGTGGCGGCAAATCAGGCTTTACCTATGATGCAGGGCGTGCGTTTCACACAGCCGCAGCTGTGTTAGGGGGTGCTGGCTTTGGCACTTTCAATGAACCGCTAAAAACCTGTTATATTTGTTCACTAATCCTGATCCACTTTGACCGAGCGCTTACTAGAGGGTGCAAGAGTAATGATTTCACACGGGCGCTACATGAACTGAAGATGCCTTTACCATCATCATTTAATACCAGGCGGATCGTGAGCTCACGTGAGCTCAAGCAATAAAAAATATTTACAAAAAACCCATCGGAGCAACTATATATTTGCAAAGAGTTCAATGAACTTGGTGGAAAAACTTGGAAGCCGTATCAGATAATTTTCTTTCATTTTCAATTGTACATTGTTACAGATGCTAAGTAGTTACCAACCATTAATACACGTTTACATCAGACAAAACACTAACAATGAGTTGACTTGCCTAAAATTTAGTTATAAAATGTGTACAAAGTAACGAAATTGTTACTATGGTAGGTAGGTCTCTTTGTCGTTTCGGACAAAATAAAGAATGTGAAACATAAAAGTAGCCATCATCGCGTGTGGTTTATTATAGCCGACCTCACTATGTTTCCTACCATACGACACATGAATTGTCTTATAGTGATTATTTTCAGGTTTAAATGGTTAATAATAGTGACATTTAAACCCAGGTGCGGGAATTTTCACCACGGCTTTTCAATTTTTTTTCAAAAGCTTCTTCAACGCTTAATAAATTCTCACTATTTACTAAGAGGTTATTTTACTTTATCTTAAATTTCACTGTTTTCTTGTCCTATCTTATTATTTCCATTTCATTTCATAACAAAAAGCAAATTTTAATTTTTGTTTTATTTTACATTTCATACCAAATACACGGTTTTGACTTTTTTGATAAAAGATTTGGCTGCCTAGTCGATGTTTTCTTTGCCTTTCCAATGGGTGAATTAAAACAAATACAAAGCCTCGGGCTTTTTGGCGGGATCGCGAAGAGTAGCTGTGGGTTTTGTTTTATTTTGTCTATTTAGTGTTTCTTCAGGTTTAAATGCTTAATAACGGTGGTTAATTAACTGTTTAGTATCTGTGAAAGTGCACAAATGTGGGAAAATGAAACAAAGCTGCTGAACGTAGCTTCTCGGGATCTCCAAAAAAGCCACTGAAAAAGTCTCAATAAATGACCACCATTTTACTGAGATTATATTTCATCCCATATAATAATATCATTTCACCTCATTTCGCTTCATGCCATGTTTCATATTAATCAGCTTCATTTCATTTCATTTCATAATATAATTTTTCATATAAAAAAGTTTTCATTAAAATTAAAGTAAGATTTGACTTAAAGGTCTCAGATACCAGGTCATAAAATCACTTTAAAAAAAATTCAAAACCTTAAAACCACAGAAAGAGAGGCGAAATTCTAGATTGATAGAACTGTGCTTAACTATTAGAAAATTTTATTTTAAAATTATGGCTACTGTAAAAGACGTCGCTACATTATATCAAAATCTGAAGACCGAGTGGGCAAAGAAGCCAAGAAAGCTGGACAAATGTGGAGAGCTCTTAAACAAAATAAAGGTAAACTATGAACAATGACTTGTCAAAATTGTACTTATTCAAAGTATAGAAACAAATAACTGGCTTTTTCAGATTGCTCTTACACAGTTAACGTTTCTTCCAAGTAATAATGTCGCAGCAAACCAAAAAGAGTTGATTTTGGCTAGAGATGTATTGGAAATAGGTGCACAATGGGCCGTCGCCGTGAAAGACGTCAAAGCTTTCGAGAGATACATGTCTCAACTCAAGTGTTATTATTTCGATTACAAGTAAGTCAAGTGACGATCAGATTCAGAGATATTGAGATTGATCTTAATAAATTACTTTACAATACTGACATTATATTCAATTATTATATTTGTTTATTTTATAAAGATCAGTTTCATTTTAGAGCTGCTATTTACCTTTTGCTTAGCCATATATACAGAGTTCATGAATTAACTATAAATAATAATAAATGAAGCAATTACAGTTATGCTTAGGGTAGTAGTTTTGTAGTATTTTCAGACTCGCATCTCTTTTACACTTTGCATGACAGTAAATATTAATCGAAGGAAAGATAATGAATATTCATTTATTGTTACAAAGTTTAAATGTAAATTATATTGCCATCAACCAAAATATAGTGAGATCTACTGCTGTGGAGGAACTATTCCTTATCCACAAATTGCTCAGATTAAGGAACATTATTAAATGAACTATCAATGATATTGAACTTAATATAGCATTTTAATAAATAACAATTTTCAGAGACCACCTCCCGGAGTCTGCATTCACAAACCAACTGTTAGGATTGAATCTATTATACCTGCTTTCTCAAAACCGAGTGGCCGAGTTTCACACAGAACTTGAGCGTCTTCCAGTTGATGTTATAAGAACAGATCTTTATATCAGACACCCGCTTGCTCTAGAACAGTATTTAATGGAGGGCAGCTACAACAAAATATTCTTAGCAAAGGTACTCATAGTATGCAACTCTAAGAAAAGTTTTGTATCTAGTAATTCAATGGAGATTCTAAATTGTAATTATCACAATTAATTAATGAGCTTCAGTGGTAATTTTGGTAGTCGTATATTCCTACAGTAATTTTAAAATTTTGTACATGGTACAATTACATGGTACATTGCCTTAAGGACTACATTGGAAGTCATTATGTGTAGTATGTTTTGAAGTATGAATGAATTAATTTCAATGATTAATGGAATTGCATTCAAATATTCTAGAATAGTTTATACATAAATAAAATTTAAAAGATATAAACAAAACCTAGAACTGTTAAAAAAGAAAAATAAAAAATAAATACGATATTCTTAGTTGCAATATTTGATTGTTAAAGGTTATTTGGTTTAATCAATATTTATACTAAAAGGGCAATCACATTAATTTGTCATTTGATTATTGTCCACCAGACAGCAGCCTCTTCCAATGAAGTCTGAAGCATACATATTTTAGAACTTCAGAGAAACTGTGAAATAGTTGTTTTATGGCACACAGGTAAACAAAAATTGTATCAATCATTCAACAAATTTGTTACAACAGGGTAATGTGCCAGCAGAGAGCTACACCTTCTTCATGGATACACTTTTAGAAACAGTTCGTGGAGAGATTGCAGCTTGCATTGAGAAAGCTTACCACACAATCCCTTGTGCCGAAGCCGCTAGACGACTTAACTTGTCTTCTCAACAAGCAGTACTTGAGTATGGAAAGAAGGTATGCTCTGTTTTATACTACTACTAGCGACCCGCCCTCGCTTCGCTTCGGAAACACACATGAAACAAAAAATAAAAAATAAATAAAAAATTAAAAAAAGTAGCCTATGTTCATCAGGGACAATGTCGGCTTCTAATGGAAAAATAATTTTTCAAATCGGTCCAGTAGTTTCGGAGCCTATTCGAAACAAACAAACAAACAAATCTTTCCTCTTTATAATATTAGTATAGATAAAAAACAAGGTATAGGTTTCCTGCAAAATAGTGCTGTTTTCTAACAGTAAAAGAGTTTGTAATTCTTTAAACCAACAATTTCAAAAATTACTTTCATAAGCACACTTTACCTCTATTATTGTTTTTTTTATCAATTTCTATTTGTCTTTTTTGCTGTCTGTTTATTTGTCCATTTGCTGACTTGGCTATACTACAAACTCATACAAGATATGTATTTATGTGCACTCTAGATTCTGCACAAAATAGAAGCATTTTTTACAACAGAGTGAACTTTCTCTTAACTGCATTTTTTTTGTAATTTGGAATACAAGCATAGCATTTGGCTTGGCTGGCTTCTTAACCCAAATGGATCCAAAGAAAGAATTGTGTTATTATTAACATTCGTTTTTCAATAGGTACATCTAAATTTGAATTCACATCTAAGAATTACTGACTCAATTTGTTATTAACTATGCATATTATTTCTATAGACATCTCTATATAACAAAAAGGTTCATAGTACACAAATTCATTTACAAGTAACATCCATGTGGTCCATTTTGAGTAATTGGGTTGGAAGAGGAAATATTTCAAGTAACAGAATGTAGAATCACCGGCCACGGACAGGATTTAATTTGTTTTATTTTGAATAATAATTTTGGCCTAATGTTCTGCTAGCTTAAAAATATATTTTCTGTCTTCTCTCTAGAAGTTATGTTAATATGCCTTGTTGCAAAAATATTCTCTGACAAGTACTGCTACTGAATGTTTAGTAAAAATTTAAATTAGGGGTTTAATAATTTTATTTGACTGTACAGCGTAACTGGAGGTTAGGTCCTGACAACTGCTACCGGTTCACAAGCGAAGAATTAACATCTGTGGCCTTCTCGGGCATTCTTCCATCTGCTGAACTGGCTCAACAGACCATTGAGTATGCCAGACATCTTGAGATGATTGTATAAAAATAATATTTTTTGATTGTCAATGCAAAATAAACATTTTTGTAGTATACTATTTTTATTTTTATTTAATTGGGTTTCATTAATTACCTTAATTAATCAAGAAGTGGTTTCCGTGATGAACTGTATACAAAGATGTAAGCTGTACTCAAGTTGCTGTCCATTGTTAAAGACTGTTCACTTTCCATATTTTTGAAGAAATACATGTGGTTCCTCCTTTCAGAAAGGAGCGACTCAGCATGGAGCACTTTTTTATTGTTTTGTAGGTAGATGAACATACAGCCCACCTGATGGTGAGTGATTACTGTCAGTCATAGACGTCAACAATGCCAGGGGCATAGTCATTTCATTATTATCATACCATCATTATGTATTCCCGCTACCAAACTACCCTATGCTTAAATAAAATAATTCTTAAAACAAACTAGATGCAACAATTACAGGATTAGTCTAGATTTGGTTAAAGATATTTAATTCTTTGGAGTAGTCCCAATAGATTCATAAGGGCTGTTGTAACTGGTGGGCTTATCTCATCTCTTGCAATAATAAGTATTAGCAAGGTGACCTAATTTCTCAGAACTTAAGTCCTACTTGTTAATTGGTTACTAGAAACCATAGCCAACGCCTGTTGGTACCTATGCAGATATACAATATTCACTACCACCAATGAATATGGGTTGATGATTGCAGTATGTTAGTATAACACTGAACATGCTGACGTCCATTCTTCAGTAATTCCTTTTTGTGTCCTTTTATGACAATAATGAAAGAGGTGAGGTGGTAGTAATGTAGACAATATAAACAATATATTAGTATTATAATGGATCGTCAGTGCATCTTGTGAGAGGCCTATCTATGTTACGTCTCCCGGTACGCAGTCGAACTCGAGAACTTTGCGGTCCCAACCAGTCCCAACTACACTTAAGGTCGCAATCCTTTGGGCTATATATCCCAACTTGAATAGAATAAAAATATCTACAGAAAAAAAAAATTATTTATTAGCTATCATAATTCACAATTTTGTATTTCAGAAAAACAAACATACATCGCGTAGGTATTCGATAAAAAAGGTCGAGACGTGAATTTAGGTCCAGGAAGTACAAAACTTAAACTAAGTTATCAGATTTGAAGTCTTATGTTAAAAAAATGAGTCTTTGATTTTAATTGCTTGAAGTCTTTATTAAGCAACTGCACTTAAAAATTGTTTATGTTATTCACCTATGGCGACACTCTGTGAAGATTACTCAAATGTGACAGCCCTAGCACTATTAAATCGCTACGTACCGTTTGTATGGGAAAAAGAAAAAATCTCAGGATAACATTGCCCTTTCATTTTAGTAATAAAATATTTATGATATTGAGTAAACATTTTGGACGATCGCTTATATTGCCAAAATGTTTTTATTGGTTCTTATGGCATTCATCTAAGTGTTAATGTTGTGCTAAAATTAAAGGTGGGTAATGTTGGCCAAAAGTCTAGATAACTTTACCCGCCTTGAAAATTGTTTAAATTATCGAGAAAACGATGACTAATGTTAAATTTAAGTAAACACATGCATGCATATGAACTTATTGTTGCCATAGATAAACAAATACGTATTGGGCTACATACAAAAATCTTGAAATATCTAGTGTTATTTAAAAAATGTGGGCAATGTTGGCTAGTTTGACGGTATGCCACAGATGTGAAAGTGTGGTCGAGTAAGAGTTCGGATATATAGGTAGCTTTTTAAAGAAAGTAATGACGACGAGCTGAAACGATATTTTCTATCACCAACTGCTTTTTAATCTTCAATGTACTTCTAAGTGTGGGAACAAGTTACACCTTACTTAAATGCTTTAATTTACTTAGATATAAAATACTTATTTAGATAATAAAAAGGTTTAAAATATTTCGCATGTCTTTTAATATGTAGCTTAATCTTTTAGTAGAAGGGGATTCTTTTTATGCCAAATCTTTAGATCTTATTCATACTTATTTATTACATAATATCATCTGAATTGTTATCTTTTAGTAGATTGATAAAGTACTCCAGAGCGGTCTTCAAGTTCCAATTGTTCAATTCTAAACACCTGTAAAAATATTTATTTTAAAATAAATTACTGAACAAGTATTTCAATTTACAGAAAATTTTTCAAAAGAAAAATAAACCAATGAATACTTAAACAACTATTATAGATTTTAAATTTCAGATCTAAACAAGTATAACTGTAATTTTACTGACATCATTTAAATAAACAACATACTTTTCACTCGGTTGACTCTGAAGTTTCGTAATAGACATAAAAATTTCAACTATTTTCTGTTTTATTTCATCCTCGGGTGAATCCATGTTCAGGTTCAACGGCGTCGTTGGAACCTGCAATAAAAAGTACCTAGCCTATAGGTAAGCATGTAAAATAAGCAACAATAACACTAAATAAACTTAGGTATTGATGGGCGATGATATCTAGCGAAGAAAATGTAGGTACTTTCTTTAATTTGAATTTGGCCGCGCTCGCACTACACTACACATTGCACAATGCTCATGAAGCAGCGGTGATAGTGAAACAATATGGCCTTTAGGTAAAGAGTACTGTGAAATTCAAATTGTTTTCTATTTAGAATTGTGGAATTAAATTACAATAGGATACACTTTAAGTGTCGCTTTTTTGTTGTAGAGAGCAACCGATTAGTAGTTTTATCTAAAATAGTGAAATAAAGTTAGAAGTTAGAACTAATATACATTTTGTACCTATTGTTTGTATTTTTACGGTTTTCCCATTGTCAACATTAAATAAAGTTATTGATAAATTAAAGAATTTTTTTTAATTCAGTATGCATGTAATTATATGTCTGATGTAAGAACGCTTTAGTATTTGTTAAAAAGCAAAAAGTAACATCGCATAGGGGCTATTAATGTATTCAAAAAACTATTTATATCTTAGTTTATAATATACTTATATCTTTCTAACGATATTTTGTTTGGGGAAATGAAACAAAATCGAATGACATTTCTTCTGAAATTATTCATAAAATTAAGTTTAACTACTACAAGAATTACAACTATGGGCTTAAAAGTTGAGTTACCAATAGCTATAAATAACATCATTAAAAGAGTAGAATTATTTTCTATTGGCAACATTCAATCGATTTGAGACGCCGCTGTCAAACGAAAACATTGCGTTTTGCCCGTTGTGGAAATTTAACCTTTTTACAAACAATACTGAGACGAAATCTCTTGGAAATGAAGAAAACTCACAATACAAGGCAAAAAACTTTGAATGATCCCGTAATAGTGTCACGTGTAAAAAATTATTTGGCCGAAAATGTGGACAAAACGTTTGTCGATGTCAGTCAAATGGCGCGTTCTCTGAAAGAGCGGTACCGCGAGTATAACAATAGGAGCGACACTGCCTTCTGTCAGATGGTCGAAGCTGCGTACAAGGTTGTACTACAGAGTTACGGCCTCGACGGAGCGTCCACATCAGATGGGTCGGAGGAAGAGTCAGATTTAGAATTGTTAGACGAAAACACCAGTGCGTTAAACGAACGTATATTGGCCATGTACAAAATGCAAGATAAAAAACGTCCGGCTGCGAGTCGGCGCCCCACCGACAAGGCAGGCGAGCCTATCGACATCTTGAGCAGCGATGAAGACGGCAGTGCGGCTCCCAAATTACCTAAAATTAACGACCAAATAACTATCACACCACATATCCCAGCCAGAACTAACAGCACGGCGATTGAGAGTGCACTCAAACAACAAAACCAACCACTTGATAAAAAACGTAAGCTTGACAGCAATAAAAGTGGAGCACCGAAGAAAAAACATGAGACTGGATCAGCAAAAATGGTTAAAATAGGTTTTGAGGATATTGGTGGTCTTTCTGACATCATTACCCAGATCTGCGACTTGATATTACACATGAAACACCCTGAAGTATATAGTAAATTGGGAATTAAAGCACCCAGAGGAGCATTACTACATGGCCCTCCGGGGACGGGTAAAACCTTATTAGCACATGCAATAGCAGGTAAACTGCAGTTACCTCTTGTTTCTGTGACTGGAACTGAATTAGTTGGAGGTGTGTCTGGCGAGTCGGAAGAGAGAATTAGAGAGTTGTTTGAGAGAGCTCAAGCTGCCGCACCAAGTGTGTTGTTTATTGATGAAATTGATGCAGTTTGTGGTAACCGAATACATGCACAAAAAGACATGGAAAAACGTATGGTTGCTCAATTACTGGCTAGTTTAGATAGTTTGAGTGAAAATAACTCTTCAGTTTTAGTTCTTGCAGCTACAAATAACCCTGATGCCTTAGATCCTGCTTTGAGAAGGGCAGGTCGCCTAGAGCAAGAGATTACTTTAGGTATCCCTACATTAAAGGCTAGGAAAGAAATAATAAACATTCTCTGTAAAAACATAACGTTGAGTGAAGATGTGGACATGAACATTTTAGCTCAAGTCACTCCCGGTTTCGTTGGAGCTGATTTACAAGCTCTGGTGAACAAAGCTAGCACATATGCAGTGAAAAGGATATTTAGTGAAATTCATGCAGAAGAATTAAAAGCTAGTAAAGAAGTCATTAAAGTTGATTCAAATAATGATGAGATCGCTATTGTATCAAATGGTGAAAAAGAAAGTGAAGACAAAAATAAAGAAAATGAGACAACGGATGATGTAGCTAAACCTACAGAGGAGCAGCTACCTATTGAACCAATAACTAATGAGGCAAACAAGGATATTACAGAAGGACAGGAAGAGAATGTAAGCAGTAACCCTCCAGAAAAACTTAGCATTGTTGATGAAGTTTTAGAGCTTCTCAATGTCAGGCCATACAGCGTAGACAAATTATCAGGCCTTGCCATTAAACAAGAAGATTTTTTGAAAGCTTTAAAAACCACAAAACCTTGTGCTGTAAGGGAGGGTATTGTGACTGTCCCAGATGTAACATGGGATGATGTGGGGTCGTTAAAGCAAGTCCGCAAGGATTTACAACTGGCTGTACTTGGTCCAGTTAAATACCCAGAACTCTTAAACAGCTTAGGACTGTCTGCGGCGAGCGGTGTGCTTCTTTGTGGTCCACCAGGATGCGGTAAAACTTTGCTGGCAAAAGCAGTGGCCAATGAAGCTGGCGTTAATTTTATCTCAGTTAAGGGTCCTGAGCTGCTCAATATGTACGTGGGTGAGAGCGAGCGCGCCGTCAGGACTTGCTTCCGTCGAGCTCGGAACTCGGCACCCTGCGTTATATTCTTTGATGAGTTTGATGCGCTCTGTCCGCGACGAACGTCACGCGATCACGACGGTGCGGCTCGCGTCGTCAACCAGCTCCTTACTGAGATGGACGGCATCGAAGGGCGCGAGGGCGTGTTCGTACTCGCAGCCTCCAACCGACCGGACATTATAGATCCCGCCGTACTGCGGCCCGGCAGACTCGACCGCGTTATGTACGTCGGCATGCCGGCCCGGGACGATCGAAGCGATATCCTCGTCAAGCTCACCAAGGGAGGATCTCGGCCGCGCCTGGCTGCCGACGTGGACCTGCACGAGGTGGCGGGGCTCACCGACGGGTACACAGGTGCCGACCTGGGCGGACTGGTGCGGACTGCGGCCACGCTAGCATTGAGCGAGCTCATCGCCGAGGGTCGCGGGGCGGACGCCGACGTGTCGGTGCGCGCCGAGCACTTTCGTGCGGCCCTAGCGCGCTGCAAACCTTCCGTTTCGGCGAAGGAGCAGCTTCATTACGAGAAGCTAAGGATGAAATACGCATCTGGAGCAGACGACAGGGACATGGAGATGGAGACGGAGCCGCTGGTGGAGGAGTCGATGGACACCGTGTGATCCGCAGCAACGCGCCTGAGCCGACAGTGCCAAGTTCCTTTAATTAACCTATATTTGCGTTCGTTCGGAATGGGTTGAGTGCCCCTTGCATGGCGATAAGTATGTTCAAATAGTTTTAAGCGTTTGACAAATACACCAGTATATTCATACCCTATTTGTAAACTACACATTTGAATTACAATATCAAATATAAATTATTTTTACTATTATTGTTTTGTTAATGGTAATATAATACAAATGACCTCGACTGACCATTAGATATCATCATTATAAGAAACACACATATACTAGATTTTGTAAAAATTAAAATACAATAAAATAAGTCATAATAAATAAACATTGTTTTCATTTTATATTTTAGATACTTTTTAGTTATGTTTATAATCACATCCATTCACCTCTGAGTGTACTGACTACATTTTTTTTTCATAACACAGTTTGTACTACTACTTGGTGGTAAATGGTACAGCAGTAGCATATAAATCGGGTATTCCATCTTGAATGAAGAGATGAGACAAGTTTAACTGGAACCTATGATTGAACGTCCAGGACTATTTAATGCTGGGTTGACAAGCTTACAGCAGCTCGAACACATCACTAAGTCTATGTGAGTTGGAATTCTCAACAGTAATTATATTATTGATTGTACTAGTAATAATACCATTATTGTATCCTTCAGAACAGAAGGTATGAATACTGTGCGGCAGAAATTTATCTTTAAACTTCTTTCATGTCCGATAAAGTATTTGTTAACATCAGAGAGGGTGTGCAACTAGAATAATTAAGAAACATAATATGTACTTTAAAAGGAGATGTTCGCTACCCCCCTGGGACAAGGAGTTGAAGGTCTCAGATGTATTATAATTATTGTTTAAGGATACCCTTGACACGGTGAGGAAATATGTTTATGCTAAATTGATATTTACATTTGCTGTGAAAAGAATATTTGTTTGTAGTTTAAACTAAGGTGCCATTGTAAATATCCTTAGACTTCTTACCTTTTCTATAAAATTATTATTCAATGGTAAATAAAAGAACTACATATAAATACCATAAGTCAGTGTAGAATTTTGAAAGCATTAACATTTTATGTTAGGTGAACATATTACGGGAGCCTGTATTGTTTTTAATAAAATTATCTGTGCGTTCAATTGTATGCCTTAATAAAAGCGAGCAATAATTGTAAGTGGAACATCTCACCTCCGTTACCTGGAAGGCGGCTTTTGCAGTTTGGTCGGTGACTTCGTCCCAGTAAAGCATTTCGTTATGTATCTTGTATTCTGTCGTGCCTTCAGCCTTCAGCACCAAGGTCCTGCTGAAGTAGATCATCTCTTCTTCGTCAGCAAGACAATCAGACGTCAATTTGACGACGCCGCCCACTCTGAAGATCGTGGCTTCGTCCTGGACACATTCGTAAGCACTTTTACGATTCAATTCAGTTCAATAGAGATGGTACTACGGGTTGGTCGGTTTTGCAGCGGAAATAGATTGAATGGCGGAACTTATGGTGCAATCTACTAATCGATTCCAATTAGAGAAGTCAAGCTTGCAAGAAACATGACTTTTACAAGAGTGTGTACCAATGTTTAAGTGACGACTAGCATTTAGACTAAATATAATCATTGAATATTTGGTGAAACAGCAATGGATGCGTAGGAAGCTTGCGAGGTCAACGACCCTCACGATATTGTTTAGGCCGGGCGCGTTCGTGTCTGACGGCCCGAGGGTTCCGTGGCACGGGCACGACGCGCGACGTCACTCGTGCTGTGTTGTTCATCTTTTTCTAACTTGTATGGAAAGTTAGTTGCTTCTATTTTTAAATTACAATACTCTAATTCTAGTTGATACAGCTGTGACGCACAGATTGGATAAAATTATGAGGGTTCTGTTTTTTTATATTTGATTACGGAACCATTTTTTTTATTGCCCTTGTTTGCAGACAAACGCACGGCCCACCTGATGGAGAGTGGTTACCGTCGCTCATGGACTTCAGCAATGCCAGGGGCAGAGCCGCTGCCTACCGCTTATAGAGTTGTTGCGCTTGGCGTGGCACTAGCGGGATACTGACCGAGTGGTACAAGACGTCGACGGTGAAGGAGAGGCGGTCGTGGTGCAGGCGCGGCCAGCGAGCCAGCCGCCGCAGCAGCGCCGCCCGCCCGCCGCCGCGCCGCGCCCGCACGCACACGCCCGCCGCGCCGCGCCGCGACCCTGCCGCAACACTCCTACTTACTTATGCTGCTGTTCTACCTTATTTCATTTATTACTGGTGGTAGGACCTCTTGTGAGTCTGCACAGGTAGGTACCACCGCCCTGCCTCTTTCTGCCGTGAAGCAGTAATGCGTTTCGGTTTGAAGTGCGGGGCAGCCGTTGTAACTATACTTGAGACCTTAAAACTTGTATCTCAAGGTGGATACCACCCATCTAGCAATAAAAAAATAATAATAATAATAGTTAAGTATTTTGACCGTCATTTGAGTCTTTAAACAAAACATGAGACATTAAGCATCTTTTAAATGTTTTCACATCAAAACAGTGGCTACTAAATATATTTTCATATATGGATTAAAACACTTAATTAATTAATAAGTATTATTTAATATAGGAGCGCACACTTAACCGAACACTGTTAGGAAAGACAAGGCGGAAGTTGAGTAAAGAGCGAGATAGCTACATTTTAGAATTACAGGTATCGAGTGCGTTTAGGAATTGGTTTGATATCTCACACTCTCCCCAACTTATAATAAACATAAATGCCGTCAGCCATAGATTACAATACCTCTTAACTACACAAATGCATATTGCTTTTAATCATCACACTGTGAACATGAAACTATTTGGTCGACGTGCCGTTTCCATGTTTGACCTTCCACATCTATCATATATGTAAGACCTGGCACTGACTCAGCTAGTACTACACCTTGGACCCATGGCTTGGCTTCCTTCCTATAGTCTCTAACCATAACCTTTTCCCCCACTACCAAATTAGTTTTTCTATTTCCTATCTTCCTTTTGCTGACTACATTCTTCATGTTTTCCTCTATAGGTGGTGGACGTAACAAACTAAATCTATTCCTTATTTCCCTCCCCAACATAAGTTTTGATGGTGCTACCCCTGTACTTTTCTGTGGTGTACTTCTATAGTCATTTAAAAATATATTAATTGCTGTTGATAAGGTGTGACCGTTTTCTTTAATTTTTGTAACAGCTGTTTTGAAAGTTCCTACAAACCTCTCAGCAGCCCCATTTGTGGCTGGGTGGTAAGGAGCTGAGAATGTGTGTTTTATTTGATTGCATTTACAAAAATCCCTAAATTCAGAGCTAGTGAAACTTCTACCATTGTCTGTTACTAAGTGGTTTGGTAACCCAAATCTTGAGAATATATTCTTAAAAGCTTCTATTGTTTTATTTGAAGTGATATTACTCATTTCAAATACTTCCGGCCATTTAGAATAACTGTCTACAACTACTAAATACATTTTATTGTAAAACGGTCCTAAGAAATCTGCATGAAGTCTATGCCATGGACCAGGCGGTATTGGCCATGGTTTTTGAGTTTTTGGTGGGGTCTTACTATTTTGTAAGCAAATCATACAAGTCTGTGTTACTAATTCTATGTCCCTATCTAATTTAGGCCACCAGAAGTATGACCTAGCAATTTCTTTCATACGCACAATACCAAAATGACTTTTGTGTATTTCAGATAGTATCTGATCTTTACAAGATACTGGTACAATAATACGAAACCCCCAAAACAAACATTCTCTGTCAATACTTAGTTCATTTTTTCTAATATAAAATGGCCTAATTTCTTTAGTTATTTGTTTTTTATGCGGCCAACCATCCATCATATAGCGAACTACTTTAGTCAATATTACATCTTTTTTTGTTTCACTTTGAATTTTCTTCCAATCTAACGTTTCTATTTCAGCATTGTTTACATGATAAATACTACTTGAATTAGCACTTACAATTAAGGAATGGTCATTTATACAATTATTTTCAAATTTTGTTACAGTTCTTGATAAATAATCTGCCGGATTCATACATGTTTTAATATGACGCACCCTGTAATTAAAAGCGGACAAAAAGATAGCATAATGTTGTAACCTTTTTGCTGCCATTTTAGGTATACTTTTTGTTGGGCCAAATATTCGTACTAATGCAGCATTGTCCGTTTCCAACTCAAAGTGTCTGCCATATATATAGTTATAGAATTTAGTTATACCAAATATTATAGCCCTTATCTATAGTAGCATATTTTTTTTCTGTATCATTTAATTTTTTACTGGCAAAAGCTATAGGCTGAACTATACCTTGTTCATTCCTATTAGATAGGACTGCCCCCAATCCTGTTTCTGAGGCATCACAAGTCAATATCAAAGGCCAATTAATATTATAATGCTGAAGACTAGAAACATTAGCTAATTTCTGCTTGACTATTAGGAATGCTTTTTCACACTTATCAGTCCAAAGGAATTTATTTTTCTTAGTACATTCATACAATGGTGTTATCAAAGTTGCTAGATTTTTGAGAAATTTTGAATAATAATTAACTTTTCCTAGAAAAGATTTTAATAATGATAGGTTAGTAGGCCTTGGTGTATTTAGAATAGGTTCTATATTAGTTTTAATAATACTAATTTTATTTTTGTCTACTCTAAAACCAAATACTTCTAAACATTTTGTAAATAATTTACATTTTTCTTTTTTTAACTTAAATTCACTTTCTTGTAGTCTGCCCAAAACTTTACACAATGTTTCATAAGTATCTTGCAAACTATATCCCTTAATATAGATATTATCGATGAAAACAATTATGTTTGGTATACCTTCCAACTTTTTAGTCATTAGACGCTGAAATGCACCAGGTCCTGAACTGACCCCATATGGTAAATAATTATATTTGTATGTTCCTATCTCGGTTACAATGGTTGTGCAATCCTGGCTTTCTAAACTTAAAGGCGCTTGCAAATATGCTTCTTTTAAGTCCAATTCGCAGTAATATTCGCCCCCTTGTAGGGTGTTTATAATGTCTTCAACATGCGGTAAAGGGAAATGATCTACTTCCAAACACTTGTTTACTGTTAACTTGTAATCTCCACACAATCTTACTGAACCATCCGATTTTAAAATTGGTACTACAGGGGTGCCCCATTTACTGTGTTTTACTACTGTGATCCTACCATTGTCCAATAATCTTTTTATTTCATTATTTACTTTGTCCTTAAGAGCATATGGTACGCGTCTCACTGGTAAACACTTGGGTTCTACCTCCTTTTTCAAAACTAAATTTATGACATCGCCTTTGAAATTTCCCCAGCCTGGGCTGAATACTGCTGCGAATTTTTTTTCTATACTATTTTGTGCATCTGAAACATTTAAAATATTATTATTATAAATTTCAAATTCTTTTCCTATTTTCGGTGGCCACAAACCTAAGGCGTTTAGCCAATCTCTGCCTATTATGCGGGGTGACTTATTTTTTACTACAAAAGCTTTTAAGTAAACACTTCTGTTACCATATTCTACAGATATATTATGAACTATGCCTAGTGGCCTTGTTGTGGATTGATCGAAATTTTTAAATATTATGTCACAATCTTGCAGTACGTGGTTTATTAAAATGTCATTTTTGTCATTTTCCGTGATTACTGTCACTTCTGAGCCGGTGTCTAGTTGAAATGGTAGCTTACACTCCTCCATTTTTATGGTTATGTAGTAAGGTGGTATTTTACTCACAGTGTTACATGCATATGTTTCATAATATTTTGGTTCAAACTCAGTGGGTTCATTATCTGTATTTTTATCCTTTTGTTGGTTATCTTCCTGCAGAACATTTACTTTTCTTTGCTTCTTGGGACACATTCTGAAGATGTGTCCTTGAATTCCACATTCAGAGCAATATTTTCTATTGAGTCTGCAGTCCCGCTTTAGGTGGTTCCATTTTCCGCAGCAGTAACATTGATTTTTTTGTTGGTAGGTATTTCTTTGCTGTTGTGGTGATTTATTGGTTGATTTGCTGACAAATATTTCCGCAACTTCATTTGTGGCCCCGTTTGTTTGTAATATTGCTGCTTCAACAGTGCGGGCTAATTCAATACACCTTTCTAGTGTTGCATCACCAGCACTCTTCATCAATTCAAACTTTATCATTTTTGAGGACACTCCGTCCATTAGTTTCTCTTTGACTTGGTCCTCCATATCTTTGAAGTTACATTTTGCAGCAAGTTTCCTCAGTTCCAAGACGTAATCTTCTACTTTTTCATTCGGTGCCTGGTTCCGCTGTCTGAAATTTGCTCTTTCAATGGCTGATGGTAGTTTTTGATCATATTTTGCTGCTAACTTGAAACAAAGTTGGTCAAATTTTAGATCCTGTGGTTTTTTTGGTTTACATAAATAAGAGAGGACTTCATAAACTTTGGGTGCTAATTTAGTGATTAATAGTGGTACTTTTTTTTCATCGGACACTTCATTAACGATAAAGAAACAGTCTAACTGTTCCTGGAACACTGACCACTTTTCTCCATCAAAGGATTTCAAATTTGATATAAGTGACATGTTGGCTGATAACTGAGCACTATTTTTGTTAGTTTCTTTTAATTTATAGTAATCACTCGTTAATTTTCGTAGTTGATCAAGTGTTGCTTCCGATTTATAAGTTACGTTTTCACTCTCAAGAATATTTTGTAGTTGTTGTTTGTTACACTTGTATATAAATGTGCGTTTGCCTTGTTTAACTAGCGTCACTATATCAGGTTGTTCAAGATCCGAGTTTTCTATGTCGTAATAGTCTAGATCGTCGTTTTTTTCTTCTATTTTCGACATGAATTAATAATGTAATTTGATTATTGCTTATCGAAGGTAGATATCCTTGAAGTTAATCACGCGTTAGTTTAACACATTGTATTTTAAATTTGAGGGTACATAGATATTAGGACTGCCTTTTGATCATGGCGGCTCAATATCGTTCGCAACTAAGTTCACACTGAAGCATTGTTGAAATTTTTATTTATTAAAATGCTATAATTATTTAGTGTATGACCTTGATTTATTAATTTTCACTTGCTTTTCTCGGTTAGAATCCCACCCTCGTCGCCACTTTCATATATGGATTAAAACACTTAATTAATTAATAAGTATTATTTAATATAGGAGCGCACACTTAACCGAACACTGTTAGGAAAGACAAGGCGGAAGTTGAGTAAAGAGCGAGATAGCTACATTTTAGAATTACAGGTATCGAGTGCGTTTAGGAATTGGTTTGATATCTCACATATATGTTTTTTTATTGCTTAGATAGGTAGACGAGCTCACAACCCACCTGGTGTTAAGTGGTTACTGGAGCCCATAGACATCTACGACGTAGATGCGCCACCCACCTTGAGATACAAGTTCTAAGGTCTCAAGTATAGTTACAACGGCTGCCCCACCCTTCAAACCGAAACGCGCCGACTCACAAAAGGTTCTACCACCAGTATTAAATTTATATTAAAAATAAAACCTGTTATAATATGCACTTTAAAAAATATTTTCTAAGCAAATAATGTTGGTGGCGCCATCTATTATTAGACTGCAAAAGGACTGCATCAAACATTATTAGTTAAATTAATTTATATAAAATAAATTACTTGTAGTAAGTAATGTAAAATTCACTAAAATATTTATTTCGATTGCCTGCATAGCATTAAATTCACCTTTGTACACTATTTTGTGCAATAAAGAATTTTCATTCATTCATTCATTCATTCGTTCATTTATTTCGAATATTAATCTATATTTAATGAATGAAATAAGCCGTATGTATGTGAGCGCACGCACTGAGCGCCGGGTTGTAGCTGATGTCCACGAGCGCGTGTCGGTGGTACAGCTGCGCCACGTGGGCCCGCTGCTCCAGCGCCGAGTCCAGCAGTGGGAAGTACACCTGCACGAACTCGTGCACTATCTCCTTAGCGTCGTCCGGACAGTACGTCTTGCGGACTGACTTCGGGATTTCCCCTTTCCTCTTGATGTGGATCCCGTCCTGGGGGCAGAATACGTTACTGTTACCTTCATTTCATGTGATCGTTAGTAGCCCAGCCCGTCTCCGTCGACCGCCATCACTCTAGCAGTTCATAGTAATAGTTTCTTGATTTGACTATCCCACTCATTTCTAGTTTGCCAGGGCCTCGAACGCGTACTAACAGGGTTCCCGGAATATTGCCTCATGCCCAACCTATCCCCAAGAAAGGTGACAGGTTGGACCCGTCGAGTTATAGGCTTATCGCAATAACTTCCTTGTTTTCCAAGGTGATGGAGCGAATAATAAACACGCAACTCCTAAAGTATCTTGAGAATCGCCAGCTGATCAGTGAAAGACAGGACGGTTTCCCTCATGGTCGCTCAGCTGGTGATCTTCTTGTTTACTTTACTCATAGGTGGGCTGAAGCCTTGGAGAGTAAGGGCGAGGCTCTCGCTGTAAGCCTGGATATCGCAAAGGCCTTCGACAGAGTCTGGCACAGGGCACTTCTGTCGAAAGTACCATTTTACGGAATCTCCGAGAGACTGCAATTGGATCGTTAGTATTTGGATGAGCGGATCATCACTGTCGTTGTTGACGTTCGCTGCTCTGATACCACGACCATTAACGCTGGCGTTCCATAAGGTTGGGTGCTCTCCCCCACGCTTTTCATCCTATCCATTGATAATGCCATGTTATCCATTGATGGCATGCATTGCTATGCGGATG
This sequence comes from Bombyx mori, assembly GCF_030269925.1. Classification (NCBI taxonomy): domain Eukaryota; kingdom Metazoa; phylum Arthropoda; class Insecta; order Lepidoptera; family Bombycidae; genus Bombyx; species Bombyx mori. The sequence goes on along the minus strand of NC_085124.1, from coordinate 15,472,786 downwards.
ACAGTACGGGGGATGCGCGATATATCGGCCATCAGTCTTTTTCGGAGCGTGGTGCAGGACCCCTTTGTCATGGTGTCGCAATTCCAAGGAGTATCCGTACGCGTTTTCACGTTTCCTGAGCGCTATGATATATATTTAATTGCTTAGATGGGTGGACGAGCTTACGCCCCACTTGGTGTTAAGTGGTTATTGGGGCCCATAGACATCTACAACGCAAATGCTACGACCCACCCTGAGACATGACTTTTAAGGTCTCAGTATAGTTCACCTACAAAAGCACCGGACGTCTTATCTTTTAGGCCATGACGACTTAATATTTTCGTAAAAGGGGTACAAAGTTTTTGGTTCACGTATTAATATATAGATACTGCAGACTTTGAGTCCGTGCGCCCCCCCCTGCCCCCTTACACGTAATCCGTAAACGTAAAGTTAATTGCAGACTCACGAGGGTGACGAGCGTAGGGAATATCATTTGGACGAGCTGCACGTATCGGTCGGGGTCGGTGCAGTCGGCGCACAGCGGGTTCCCCTCCAGCAGCAGCGCGCGCAGCGGCAGCGCCCGCCCCGCCAGCAGCGCGCCCAGCCGACCCAGCGCGTTGTGCGACACGTCCAGGTGCCGCAGCCGGGGCGTCATCTGCGCCAGGTTCAACCCGACCAGCGAACTGCAACCGTCCAGGGGCCTCGGCTCAAGCAGAATCAAACAGTGAGAACTAATTTTAAAGTCTGACTACAGAAACAAAAAAAAAATGCGTGTGTGCAAGTCAAATACGGTAAAAGTGAAACTTATAAAAGATATAATAATCGCAAGGGTCAACCACTCCGCAGTGCAATGGAACTGCCTCACCCTGGGGGAACCGCCTGCATGATCACGGTATCCCTACGCCACGTAAGTATGATGTAGCAAGAGAAATACGAGAACGTCTATCAACTGTGTAACATCTCGTCACCGCGATTCAGGAATTGTTGAATTTACGTGCAGCGACGTCTGATGATAGCAAACGAAATAGGAATAAAAGTATCTCAGGGCGCTCCGAGAGCCACGCCAGCGTGCACGGACGTCAAAAACGTACTGAACAAGTCGGGGACGCGAGACCGCGTGGAGCGCTTCGTGACTTGTCGGCGCCGCTCGGAACCGCTTCGGCAAGCCAATCGCGGCACATTTATTTTTTTGTTTCGTTTCATTTCGTTTCATCGAGTTTGAAATCACAACGATTCTAAAGAAGTTTCACTTCAAAAACTAAACAATCTGAATCTAAGAATTCCACAGGGAGAGCGTCGCACTGAGCAGCGCCCAACGCTTCCGAGCTCGAAGGGACTTACGTGATCCTGTTGCGTGAGAGGTTAAGGTGCGTGAGGTTCTCCCATATGAACGTGGACTCTATTTGGAATATCTCCGTCTGGTTGCTGACGCGATTCAATGGGTAGTAGATAAAGTGTTTTATGTCTGGAACAAATCATCGAACAATCAGCCACAAGACAAGCGACACGGAGAGGTCCCGGGGTGACCCCCACTGAAGTCGCATGAGGTAGCGCGAAGTGCGGCCCCAAGCATCCGATGGTAATTTAATTAATACAGACCTCACGCTCAGTGGTTCATGAAGAGCGCTGAGGTTGGGGAGGATCTCGTTCCGCCCGAATCCGACCAATCGCAGTGCGTAAAAATAAAATTTCTAACCAATTCGCGTCGCGGAACGTTGTGCGGGTAGACTAGGACAGTACTGACCGGGCCCCGCGGTGAAGGCGCTGAGGTCCAGCTGACCGTCCTTGTACCTCGACGTCAAAATCTTCTTGAGGACGACTTTGGGTAAAAAGTCCAGCGTCGCCGTGGTGATGTCCACCGCGGAGACGGTGACCGTCATGCGCGCGCCGTCGCCGCCCAGCACGAACCCGTACTTGTGTATGGCCAGCAGCGCCGTCTTGCAGCGAATCACGAGGAACTTGCATTCGTCTTCCGTCAACTGAAAGATACAGCTAATGAAGTGCAGGCCCCGGCAATGGACAACCTATTGCGTGTCTCAGCGGACCGACCTAAACGCATCCTACTAAAACGTGTCAATTGGAGTTTAATTTAATTAGTGAGTTTTTTTTATTGCTTAGATGAGTGGACGAGTTCACAGCCCACCTGGTATTAAGTGGTTACTGGAGCTCATAAACATCTACAACGTAAATTGGCGGGTTAAGGTATAGAGATATAAGTTCTAAGGTCTCAGTATAGTTACGACGACTGCCTTACCCTTCAAACCGAAACGCATTACTGCTTCACGGCACAAATAGGCAGGGTGGTGGTGCCTACCCGCGCGGACTCACAAGAGGTCCTACCATCAATAATTATAATTTTGCGGGTTTGATTTTTATTACACGATGTTATTCCTTCACCGTGGAAGTCAATCGGGAACATTTGTTATGTACGTATTTCATAAGAGAAATTGTTACCCGCCTGTTCGGTTTCGAACACCGATGCATCGCTCAACACGAATGCACCGGACGTCTTATCCTTTAGGCCGCGACGACTTTTATTTATGCGCTTTGTTATTTGGGCTCAAAGAATATTGATAACTTAGTTATTATTCTTCGATCTTGTAAAGTAATTTGATATTCATGCAGTATATACTGAGAGGAGAGGGCGGTGGGGGGTTGGGGGGATTACCTGGACGAAGCAGGGGATGAGGCTGCGTCCGCGCACGCTGGCCAGCAGCGCGTCCAGCACGGGCTCCGGGCGGGCGGCGCCGTGCCCGCGCACCGACACCTGGAAGAACTGCGCCGGGTCGCTGTACTGCTGTTCCATCAGCTCTTGCTCCGCTATCATCTGCGACTGGAATATTATGCGAGTCTTAGCACCGATTCTCTTCCCACAGTCCGTGGTCGCGAACGACCAAGGTGCTATTCGTCGATACTTGAACATTGTGTTAACTACCGTCAATTTTTCTGTAAAAATATTTCTAAACTAGTCCAGACCAAGGATCCACGCAGCGTAGCATATCCTTGCGGGAGCGTGGTGTCTAGAAACTGGACTAGAAACACGTACCAGCGACAGGCAAGGAGCACCCAGCGGACGACAAGAGTGCACAAGAATGCACAAGTCTGCAGTTTGTCAGCACGCTCTCACAGTGACGTTAACCAAAGGTTTGATAAAATCCAAATGCTCACTACAAACCGATTAATTTCACGTTTCTGCGCGATCCCATTAACATAAATAAAAATACTACCCAAACTGAACAGAGAAGGTGGTAGGCCCTTATCTTAATTATGCCTGAGTCTTCTTATCGAAGATAAAGACCCAAATCAAAGAATCTGCTACATCTCAAGGTACTTTTAGTTCCTTTTGTGTGAAATCAGAGGTAAAAGCCTAGTTTCTTTTTGGTAGAAAAATAGAGGGTGGCTAACATACTGTATGCAAATGTAATAACACCTTAGCCGCCCGCGACCACGACCAAAGAGAATTCGAATCCTCTAAAATAATCTAATGGCAAATGTTATTTTGCAATTAAAATTCTGCCCATCCCACTCTCGCGCGGTCTAGCTTATTAGTGTGAAGGGGACAGTTAATGCTTTGCTTTTGTTCATGTTTATAAATAAGGCGTGGTCTTATTTTATTATTGTTTTAATATCAAATTACTATTGTCAAATTATAATTGCATAAGTTGATAAAGAATGCTATGCAACAGCAACAGCTTTACCGCGGCAGTCCCAGAGTGCCACACGTGTTTTTTTTAAAATATGTGTTTTGTTCCAACTTAGGCCATAGGATGGTTTTTATTTCGAATAACTGTCGCAATATTCATTAATTAACAATAAAACGATTTCTTATAATAATATTAATTATTGTTATTAATTGTAAGTTTCATAAGTCTAAAACAGATGGCGCCTTAAATCAGTTTTTACATATAGTTGTAATACTGTCTGACATTAATGTCTCCTAGATGGCACTGTGTTAAAAATACCAACATTTCACATAAGCTACAATTTAATGGCATAAACGCCACGTGTTGCTGAGGTTAAAGTATAAGTGAAATTTATTTCGTAGTAAACGCAATACAGTGAAATCCAATTGTTCTTATTTTGTAAATTTTTGGTATTAGCACAGCCGGCCACGTGTTATTTAGAAACAAAGATCTTAGCCACAGCAACGTGTGGCCGGGTCTGCTAGTTATATTATATTCCAAAGTATGTAGTTAGTGACCGAAGCATTTTTACCAAGTTACTAAAGTTTACATACAGAACGTTTAAACTTCGTGGGGTCCTGCAACGTGCTGGGTGGAAGGTGAGGTCCCCGCCCGAGGCCGCGGGGACACGCGGCGACGGTACCCACCTTGGAGTGTCTGACTGTCGCAGAAGCTTTAATCCTGACTTCGTTCTTCCACGGCCAAGACATGAGGTACCGCATCACCACGGGCTCCGTGCTGGCCCGCACGTCCTCGCGGAGATGGACCGGGGTGAACTCACTGGACGTTGTTGGTTTACCTACTTGCCTAAAATGCCACATCTGTTTTAGAACACCAAAGTCACGTATTAAGGAGAAGTGTCCCGGGTATCAGCGAGGAGCAAGGATCAGACGGGCGTTATATAATATACGATGTATGTCCTGCACAAATCAATTTCTCGTTTCGAAGTGGCATCTTCAGGGCGTGATGTCCATTCACTCCAGTGAAGCACTTAGAAGCAGGTGGGCTGCGCGCTCGTGAGCCCTTCAAGAGTACTGAGGGCGGTGGCGGCAGTCTCTGGCCTGACGTCACACCAAACACAAAATCAAACTTACTGGGGTCTTTGAGTGTTTTCGGATCTCAAATGTGTGGTTAGTTTCTGTTTCTTCTGCTTTTCCGCCGCACTCCGCTTGTGGGGGGCCGCTCGTTTATTTAGGGACGCCCCTGGTGGGTCCCGTGATGTCGATTGTCTACTGTCTGTAAAATAATTTATTTATTTATTTTATTTAATACAACAAAAGAACTCGATATGTCAACTCCAGTGAGCCCAAGCTCGTTCAGTTGGCTCTATGTCCGCCTGGCGGGGATGGTGACGGTGCAGTGTCTGGATAGTTCGTCGGCCTCGTTTTTATTAATTAAATCCCTTGTCAGGGCGGACAGTTAAGGGGGCATTTTGGGTTCTTAAAAAAACCACAAGAATTAAAAGGTCGGACACATTTTTTTTATTGCTTAGATGGGTGGACGAGCTCACAGCCCACCTGGTGTTAAGCGATTACTGAAGCCCATAGACATCTACAACGCAAAAGCGTCACCCACCTTGAGATATAAGTTCTAAGATCTCAGTATAGTTACAACGGCTGCCCCGCCCTTCAAACCGAAACGCATTACTGCTTCACGGCAGAATCAGGCGGGGCGGTGGTAACCACCCGCGCGGACTCACAAGAGGTCCTACCATCAGTAATTACGCAAATTAGAATTTTTGCGGGTTTCATTTTTTATGACACGATGTTATTTTTTCATCGTGGAAGTCAATCGTGAACATTTGTTGAGCACGTAATTCATTAGAAAAATTGATACCCGCCTGCGGGTTTCGAACACCGGTGCATCGCCCAACACGAATGCACCGGACGTCTTATCCCTCAGGCCACGACGACTTCAAAACGACACATGACGAACTGTACACGTATAAAGTGCGTTAAGATTCATATTAAATGTTTTACCTTCTGTTTCTTGTAAAGTATCCAAGGCTGCGTAGTTCGGAGGTTCGACGCACGCGTCCCGCGCAGATGGGTTCTGATGGGACGCGATCACATGGCTCTCCGCTGATGTTTGTTGTCTCGGCGGGAAGGGGGCCTGTGGCTGCGGTGGCGGCACCGGCAGCGGTGCGGGCATGGGGTGTGGTGACGGCATGAGTGGCGCGAGTGGCACTGACAGCACTGGTTGCGCAGGCTGCATTAGTTGTGCCGATGGTATCAGTTGCGGAAGTTGCATTGCTGATGTTGATGGCAAAGGTTGCGTAAACATTGCTTGCGTTGGAGGTATAGTTTGTATTATCGGTAACTGTTGCTGCTGCAGTATAGATTCGAAGTTTGGTGATGGCTGAACTCCAAGTGTGGGCGGGACAAAAGATCTCAGGTCGTTGTGTATGTGAATAGGCAACTGAGGTCGGTATTGCATTTGTTCGTGGGGCGGATGTTGGAAGTTTGGCAACATTGGTGTTGTTTGGGGTGTCGGATTCAGCTGAAGTCGGAAGGGACTCTCTGAAAGAGAATGGATATTTTTTTGTAAATGATTACCAAGTATACAGAAACGTCATTTAATTGAGAAAAATGATTATTTATACTTTTAAGCACCATAAATACAAATAAGACGATATTACGGCCCATCTGATAGTGAGTAGTTACCGTCACTCATAAACATCAAAATTCAAATTCAAATTCAAAATCATTTATTTCAACTTAGATGTCAGTATGACACACTTGTTGAATGTCAAAATACAAATAACAATGTTAACTCTACCACCGGTTCCAAAAAAAGCCACAGTCCTGAGAAGAACCGGCGAAACAAACTCAGCGGGCTTTTTTTTTTTTTTTGTTTTTTCTCAAATATTTTCTTTTTTTTAAATAAATAGAAATATTCGCAATAAAAGAAAAAACAAGTCAAAAAATACAATTAAAAAAATAATAATAATAATGAAAAAGGAAAAGGCCAGGAGCGAGCGCCTCATTCCCACGTAGTGCCATCTAGTAAATAATCCTTAACTTTATAATATGCCTTGTTGCACAAACGTTCCTTAACAGTTTTCTTAAATCTATGAACAGGTAGTAGTTGAACGTTTAGTGGGATCTTGTTGAAAAGCTGTACACCCAGCCCCCTAAAAGAGTTGCTTATTTTCTTAATTCGAGCCGCCGGCAACGCAAGCCTATGTTTGTTCCTAGTGTTCACATTGTGCAAATCGCAGACTCTGGGGAATTCTTTAATGTTTTTACGCACGTACAATAAATTTTCAAAAATGTATTGGGACGCTAAAGTTAGAATTTTGATTTCCTTAAACTTGTCCCTCAAGGATTCCCTCAGGTGCATATTATAAATAGCACGAATAGCCCTCTTCTGCAGGATGAAAATCGTTTCGACATCGGCAGCATTGCCCCATAGCAAAATGCCATAGGACATAACACTATGAAAATAACTAAAATAAACCAGGCGTGCCGTATCTTCATCAGAAATGCAAAGGGCACAGCCAAGTCACTGCATACGTCTAAAATTTCTAAGAACATTCTAAAGTCTATCCATAAGCATCACATACACAAGGAAACACAGGAAGAAATCTAATAGTATTATAATTTTACTTTCCAACTTCAGACCAGAATGCACGAAGGCTTTATATTAATATTATTAAAATCCATAAATTTGTTATTAAGCTATTGCATAGATTTTATTGCGGGCCTTGAGCGCGGCGACCGAATCATGAAATTCCGTAACGAAAAAACCTTACACCCCTCACTCCGCCTACCATGTAGCTCGCGTTGTTCACATTCACGCGCGCATTCACATGTTGCGCTTGTGTAGTGTTTGTGAATAAGCGCGTGGCGTGACGTCACACTGCATGCGCATCATGAAAAGTCTGCCCATCTCTCTCTCGCGCGGTCTAGTTTATGAGCGTGAAGGGGACAGTTAATGTTTTGCTTTTATTAATGTTTAAATGTTTAATGTGGTCTTGTTTTATTATTGTTTTAATATTAAATTATCATTGTCTAATTATAATTGCATAAGTTGATAAAAAATACTACCGCGGCAGTTCCCGAGTGCCACACTTTTTTTTTTTAAATGTCCACATTTCATCAGTACCACACACAGTACAAATTGAAAGTTATTGATTGAATTGAGAAATTTACCTTGTACTCCTGTGATATTGGGCTGTTGAAGCTCCCACACCGGCATATTGTTCTCTGCAGGTGCAGTCAAACTTGTTGAGAAAGGGATATTGTTCATCTGCATAATATTGGGATTTGATATCGCTGAGGTCTGAGCTAGAATGTAAAAAAATACTATTATACATTATATCTTACAGGTTCTAAGGAAAAGAATTTGTTTGTTGCTAAACAGAATAACTAAGCTCCTTGTGAGTACATTCTATGTGACTCATAAAACTTGTACTTTTTTTAGGTTGGAAGTTCTCATTTGTGTTGGTAACCATGATGACAGCTCCAATAAGCATATTTTGGGTGGCTGGAAGAACTACGAAAATATATATATATCGACGCTTCAAAGGCAAACGTGACTAAGCGACAATGCATGAACTTTACAGTAGACTAATTTTAAGTTGAAATACCTGAAAAAAATTCTATTTTAAAAAATCTAGCTGTAGGATTGAAATGATTTTAATAGACCTAGATATGACTTTAATAGACTTTAATGATTTTAATAGACCTTTAATGGACCTAATAGACCTTTTTTTTTGCGTATCGAATATGGTTATTGTCTATCATTTATGTATAAAGCAGTTATTGTCGCTTAGTCACGTTTGCCTTTTAAGCGTCGATATATATTTTGTATTCACACTTTTGTCTCTTATAATAACAATAAAGAGCTTTTAGTATTTATTTATTCTACACCAATTATAGATGGTTACTACACAATGTTAAAGTACTTATGACTGAAAAGTTCAATAATTTTGAAGCAATACCTTGCATGTGTGTTTTTTCGGCATTCGGTTGACGAGGCTCCCAAATCGGCATCTTGTTCCCAGCTGGTGCAGGAACACTTTTAGGCTTTATAGGTACAATATTATTTGTAACTCTTATGAGGTTAGAATTTGCTTTGCGTTTTTTCATTACTGCAATTTGAAAAATATAGTAGAAGACTTTATGTTACGAAAAGTATCTTATTAAATCCTTCGTTTTCTAATTTTATACTAGGCTCATGCGGTTCAGGGGTTTCTGGTGACCGAAGACATGATGGCCTGACTACTGCATCCAGACTATTAATGTGAGATTAAAGTCGCAAATTGCTTGAACTGAAAGACATTCCTTCATTGCTGAAAAATGTAAATTATACTTACCTGTGCGGAATTATAATATACCATCACGCAAAGTTAAAACTTCTGTCCAACTCAAGACATAAAGTTAATCTTTTTAAATATTAAGATATTCAAAAGCTTTTTGATAGATTGATAGGTAGGTTTTATCAGTGATCAGACCAATTAATATGAATCATATAATTTATTATTTACCTCAAGATATTAGATACGAAATATAAATTAGTAGTACCTGTGAAATCACAGTTGTCACCGTAAATATTTGCGTTCTTCAAGATATACCTACTAATAAAGAAATATTAAGCATTTTAAACACTTAAGTTTTAATGAATTGTTTCGTTTAATAACCAATATCCACAAAAAACACAAAATTAAAATTACAATCCACGGTGTTTTTGTTATTGTTTGAGGGTTATTTTAATTTAATATTTTGTATATTTTGCTTTTCAAGGAGAATCTGTTGTAAAAAAGTTAAACATATCAGAAATGCACGAGTGTGACAAAAGCATATTATTATTGTGTTAACATGACAATATTATGTTTAATTTTCGAAAACATATGATTTCATTTGACGTTGACGTTATGAAACTGACATCGAATTTACGGCAAAAGCGTAAGGATTTCGTTTCTTTAGTATTTTCAAGCACTGTTGATTTTAGTCTGTGATAAAGTTGAGTTTGAATTTAGACTGTGTTGACGAAACACTACATTTAATAAAATACTAAAACAAATGGTCTCCTTCACTTGAAGGGGATTTTCAATAGTATCTGGAACATAGCGACATCTAGGTTCTAATCTGCACGGCGTAATTTCATAAGTGTAAAGAGGTTGTCGATATTATGGTTTCTTATCTGATCCAGGCGACGAGTTAACGCAAAGTCGCTGTCGCCAGAAATATTTCTGTTCGGATCCCCAAAATTTACTCCAGGTGCTTTTAGGCTCTTCCGATCCTGGTGCTAGCAAGCTTTCACATGTTGAGCATGTGAGCTCACGTACCAGTCCGCGCATAGGTAGCTGGAACTTATAGTTAAAACAAAACAATTTAAATACTCTTCTCTCTCAATTTATGTATATGGTGGTGGTACTGGTGGTAGGACCTTTTGTGAGTCCGCACGGGTAGGTACCACCACCCTGCCTAATTCTGCCGTGAAGCAGTAATGCGTTTCGGTTTGAAGGGTGGGGCAGCTGTTGTAACTATACTTGAGACCTTAGAACTTATATCTCAAGGTGGGTGGCGCATTTACGTTGTAGATGTCTATGGGCTCCAGTAACCACTTAACACCAGGTGAGCTGTGAGCTCGTCCACACATATAAGCAACAAAAAAAAAAAACGTTCACTTCTCAGCTTCTCTGTCACAGGTGCCACTATCAGACTTCCTCTAACATATTCATTCGGTTATCATGCACTAATAATGCCTAATGAGTGTTTCCTGCTAAACAATTATTTTTAACGGCCTATCGGGCGGTCTTTTTTCCTCTTTCGGGTGCTAATTAATAACGTTTCATTTGTCTCATATCATTGGTACTTTCTGGAGTGAAGGGTAAGACAACCGTTGCGTTGTAGCAACACAATAGTCGAAGTCGTCGTGGCCTAAAGGATAAGACGTCCGGTGCATTCGTATGTAGCGATGTACCAGTGTTCGAATCCCGCAGGCGGGTACCAATTTTACTAATGAAAGACGTACTCAGCAAATGTTCACGATTGACTTCCACGGTGAAGGAATAACATCGTGTAATAAAAATCAAACCCGCAAAATTATAATTTGCGTAATCACTGGTGGTACTTAGGAACTCTTGTGAGTCCGCACGGGTAGGTACCACCACTCCGCCTATTTCTGCCGTGAAGCAGTAATGCGTTTCGGTTTGAAGGATGGGGTAGCCGTTGTAACTATACTTGAGACCTTAGAACTTATATCTCAAGGTGGGTGGCGCATTTACGTTGTGGATGTCTATGGGCCCCAGTAACCACTTAACACCAGGTGGGCTGTGAGCTCGTCCACCCATCTAAGCAATAGAAAATAAAAAAAGAAACGTCAATCTTGTTTTAAGTTGTACAGCACCACTCACGTCGCACCAGGTGTACCGAAAGCTGGTCAGCATCATAATTCATGGTTTTTATGTATGCCTTACCACAACGCGGGTGAGAAGACTTTAATGTAATTAACATTCAATATAAATCATCATCATCAACATAGGATCGTGTGCTGGAAAGGGAGCTCTTATGAAATGTAATTTTGCTTGTTAAGCCCACTTAACCCTGCGCTTGACACTTTATACAGGATGTTTTTTGTGCACTTACAAAAATAAATGAATAAATTGGCGAACTCATCACTGATGCTAACTTTATTACTTAAACTTTAAGATAGCCTAATGAAAATGTCTTAGGGCGTGTTTGTTGCGTAGTTTCTAGAAATTTAGTGATGAACGTTGCTTCGAGGTTGTATCGTGTGAAGGTACAATGAGGTACAATCTCTATTGAGAGATGATGGGGTTATCTCAACATTCTTCAGTGCTCAGTCAACACACACACACACACACACGCACACGCACACACGCACACACATATATACACGCGCGCACACACATGCACGCGCACACACACACGCACGCATACACATGCACACACACACGCACACACACACACACACACACACACGCACACACACACACACACACACACACACACACACACACACACTTCAGCCTTTTTACGCTTTGTTTCTTCGTCCAGCCTACATGTCGTTTGAAGACAGGGTAATAGAGCAGAGAAGAACATTTTTTATACCATAATTTGGTAACATCCCATAGAAGAACTTAACCTCTTGAGGTCTCCAATTAATATCGTCTATTAGACTCTTCGAAAATTTACAATTTTATTAACGCATAGTTGTTATTTTATCGGTGTCTTTGTGGGACGTACACTTATATGTAATCTAATTTAGTGCATTTTCCTCGTTCAGCTCGTAGTATAAGCTCGTCCAGACTGGCTATATTGTGAGTTATAAATGTTAACCATTGTATAATTTTGTTACATAAATTGTTTGGTCATAAAAAATCTATTTGTAAAAACGATTAGAAAGTTAATTTGTGTTTTATGTGTAAAGTGAGAATAGTGTAGTATTTAAAATTTGGTGCTTCTAAATTTTTTTCTTTAGTTGTAACAAGTGTTTTATATGTAGACATAAAATTATTTGTAGTTTATTGTATGCGGACAAGTCATGTCGGATAACTTTCTCAGGTTAGAGGCCCGTGAGCTCACCTACTCGCTCGGCGACGCTGGCATAACCCACTAAAGTAACCAGCTTAGGTAGGGAAAATAAATAAAAAATAAAAATAGTCGGATCACCCCTAATGCCCATAATCAGCCAAAAGTGGGTGCTGTCTAAAATATGGTCGCAACATCATCTCTTGTAATAACTTAACGGGGTTCGTAGATACCCGCTCCACAGGTAAATAGAAAGAACGGTGGTACCAACGCAATTGTGAGTAAACGAAATTACCTGTGGCTCATTGTCATCGCTGCTTGTTGTGAGATACCCGGGGGATGAAGTTCCAAGACCTCTAATCAGTTTTAGTGTGGCTGATTTAAATATTTTACCTCAAATTAGATAGGGGCCTTAAAACTTAGTCATTTATTTCAGCTCTAGACCGTGTTGGTCTGTAAATATGCAATTGTAGTGTTTTAAGTGACAGACAAATCGTTACAGCATCAATTACGTATTTACACCAATTGTACGTTATAAATGTGATGGGAATTTAATCTTTTAATTGCTCACATGGCAGATACGATAAAACAAAATAAAACTTGTTTCGGTAACGGTACTGATATTGAATCCTACTAAAAAGCTGAAGTCTGAAGAATAATAGTAGATTTCAATGAAACTGTGTTTTCAAAGTTCGTAAGTGATAAACATGTACCTGCAATTTTATTCACGCAAATGACTGTTCAACTTAGTAAAATGTACAATCCGTTGTCAATTATCATTAGAGTCTGCAGGGATTATTGAAAATTTGGTAGGAGAAAAAAATAGTTTTATTGATAAATTTAAATGTCGCTTTATAAGACTTTTTTGATACTATTTGAAATAACAAATCAGCAGATCGGTAATATGGGAACATATTTCTAATGTAAGTAAGAAATAGGTTCTGATAGATTCTTGTAAGTCTCTTAATAATATAGAGAACTGACTGATTCGATTACATCCGTTGTGAATGTAATGCGTTCCACAGGAGTTGGACTTACATTGTGTCCATAATCCATATCAGCTCTATAAGGCCTATAAGTTCAATTTATTAAAACAGGAAATCTTGCCTTTGTAGTTAATTAAGTTGACTTTTGTTCTAAGCGAATTCGATCTTGAGATGGAACCATGTGTTTGCCTGCAGCTAGTATTAGGTATGCGTATCTCAGAATAACCAGGTTCATGTTAAAGAAGAAATTCAATAAGAAATACAAGAAATTTGGAAATAGAAAAACGGTACTGAAGAAGATGACATGGCGGAAAATTTAGTTTTACTGTAAGTTATCTATACATACATATAAATAAAATTGGAGTGTCTGTTTGTAATATTGAAATAACTGCTTTTTACTGCATGCATATAAATGTATATAGCTACGCGGTCATTCCGATAGAGGCACCCGTCACGTGCGGACGTGCTCATCGTCCACTCGATCGCCCGGTCTTTGTTCGCCCGGCTTTTGTTAGCCCGGCCATTGTTCGCGCGGCCTGTGTTCGTGGTACATCTGCCGACTAAGTGCTCTTTCTGGAAGTTTTTATTTGTTTTGTTTCCTTTTGTTGTTTCTGTGTTCGTGGTACATCTGCCGACAAAGTGGTTTCCTGCAAGTATTTATTTGTTTTGTTTCTTTTCGTAATTTCTGTTTTGTTGTGCTTTTTCTTTGTCCTGTAGTAATCGCGCCGCATTGCCACCTGTGTTCAATAGAGCCGCTTAGGTCCGAGAAGTTGGGGCCTCGCCGCAAGGCGAGTGTTTTCAAGACCCGGGGCCGCCCCACCTGGGTACACAGCGATCATGGACGCTGTATTCGCGGAATTCCTCCGACTTCGCCACCCACAGCTCGCCTCGGAGTTTCTGGCCTTCAAGGCCAATCACACTGCGAGCCCTCTCGAGGACTCCGCCGCGCTCGCTGCTCCTGCGTCGCCTGTACCTGCGTGCAGAGCTTCTGCATTGAGCACCGCAGCCTCTGTCGTGCCTGCCGCTCCCGTGTCGCCTATACTGGCGAGAAAAGCTGCTGCGTCGTCCGCCGTGACCATCGTTTCAGCTGAGCGATCATCCGCGGCCTCCGTCGCGCCCTCTAAAACACCTACACTTGCTCGTAGGTCGCCTGCACCCGCCTCCTCGTGCTCCGACTCTGACTCGGACATGGAGGTCGACCTCGCCCCCGCCTCATCGACGGATGGATTCACCCTGGTACAGAAGGGTAAGAAGCGTGCCGCGGAGTCTCGAGCTCCCGCGGCCGCTAAAATTAGCAAAGCCGTGAACGCGTCGCGCCCCCGCCCTCCGACTCCCGTTGCGCCCCCAGCCCGTGCCACTCCGTCGCCGCGTCCGGTGGCACAAAATAAAACCCAGACCCCTCCCCCGGTTATCCTTCAGGAGAAGGCAGCTTGGGATCGAGTTTGCCTGGCCCTTAAGGCCAAAAATATAAATTTCACGAATGCCCGTAACCTCGCGAACGGCATTCAAATTAAGGTTCAAACACCCGACGACCATAGGGCCCTCTCTTCTTACCTCCGTAAGGAGCGTATAAGTTTCCATACGTATACGCTCCAGGAGGAGCGCGAACTCCGCGTTGTAATACGCGGAATCCCTAAAGAGTTAGATGTAGAGCTCGTAAAAGCCGACCTGTTAGAACAAGGCCTACCAGTGAATTCTGTGCACCGTATGCACACCGGTCGCGGTAGGGAGCCATATAATATGGTTCTAGTCGCTCTCCAGCCTACCCCCGAGGGTAAGAAAATCTTTAACACACAGACCGTCTGTAGGCTCTCTGGTATCGCTGTCGAAGCCCCCCATAAAAAAGGCACTCCTAGCCAGTGCCATAACTGTCAATTGTACGGGCACTCTTCCCGTAACTGTCACGCGCGCCCCCGATGTGTTAAGTGTTTGGGCGATCACGCCACGGCCCTCTGCGCTCGCGACCAAAAAACCGCGACGGAACCGCCTAGCTGCGTCCTGTGTCGAACACAGGGTCACCCCGCGAATTACCGTGGTTGCCCCCGAGCCCCTAAAATAAATCGCCGCGTCGCCCGCCAAAACCGCCTCCGAGCTTCCGGCCCAGACATCAAAGCCTCGGCACCCTCTGCGTCGCAGGCTAAGCCAGCGTTCGTTCCGGCGGCGGTGCCCAGTGTCTCGGCCTGGGCAAAACCGCTGCCGTACACGAACACGGCTACAACTCCCTCCTCCGCGATTCGTCCCGCCCCCGCGACTCGTCCCTCTCCCGCGACTTGCCCTCCGACCGCGTCCGACAATCTCGCTTTAGCGATCGACTTCTTTCAGTCGATCAACTTTGAGCGCGTTAACGCTTTGGGCGACGCCATTCGCGCTGCCTCCACTGCACAACACTTTATCGCCGTTGTGCAGGAATACGCCGACGTATACGCGTCATTAAATACGTACGTCCTCCCCTCACTCCGCCGGTAATCAATGGCGTATATAAGTAGAATAAAGCCCCTATCCGTAACGATAGGATTTTTTAACGCTTACGGTCTCGCAAATCAACGTGATCAGGTTTCTGACTTTTTGCGTGACCACCAAATTGATATCTTTTTAGTGCAGGAGACCCTACTTAAGCCCGCGCGCCGTGACCCTAAAATCGCGAACTATAACATGGTCAGGAACGACAGGCTCTCTGCCCGTGGTTGTGGTACCGTCATTTACTATAGAAGAGCCCTGCATTGCGTCCCGCTCGATCCTCCCGCGCTCGCTAATATCGAAGCATCAGTGTGCCGAATCTCACTGACGGGACACGCGCCGATCGTTATCGCGTCCGTTTATCTTCCACCGGATAAGATCGTTCTAAGCAGTGATATCGAGGCGCTGCTCGGTATGGGGAGCTCTGTCATTCTGGCGGGCGACCTAAATTGTAAACACATCAGGTGGAACTCACACACCACAACCCCGAATGGCAGGCGGCTTGACGCGTTAGTCGATGATCTCGCCTTCGATATCGTCGCTCCGCTAACCCCGACTCACTACCCGCTAAATATCGCGCATCGCCCGGATATACTCGACATAGCGTTATTAAAAAACGTAACTCTGCGCTTACACCCGATCGAAGTAGTTTCAGAGTTAGATTCAGACCACCGTCCCGTCGTTACGAAGCTCGGTCGCGCTCCCGATTCCGTTCCCGTCACGAGGACTGTGGTGGATTGGCACACGCTGGGCATCAGCCTGGCTGAATCTGATCCACCATCGCTTCCGTTTAGTCCGGACTCTATCCCGTCTCCTCAGGATACCGCTGAAGCCATAGACATCGTAACGTCACACATCACCTCGACATTAGATAGGTCATCGAAGCAAGTTGTAGCGGAGGACTTCCTTCATCGCTTCAAATTGCCCGACGATATTAGGGAACTCCTTAGAGCTAAGAACGCCTCGATCCGTGCGTACGATAGGTATCCTACCGCGGAAAATCGTATTCGAATGCGTGCCCTACAACGCGACGTAAAGTCTCGCATCACCGAAGTCCGAGATGCCAGATGGTCTGATTTCTTAGAAGGACTCGCGCCCTCTCAAAGGTCTTACTACCGCTTAGCTCGTACTCTCAAATCGGATACGGTAGTAACTATGCCCCCCCTCGTAGGCCCCTCAGGCCGACTCGCGGCCTTTGATGATGACGAAAAAGCAGAGCTGCTGGCCGATACATTGCAAACCCAGTGCACGCCCAGCACTCAATCCGTGGACCCTGTTCATGTAGAATTAGTAGACAGTGAGGTAGAACGCAGAGCCTCCTTGCCACCCTCTGATGCGTTACCACCCGTCACCCCGATGGAAGTTAAAGACTTGATCAAAGACCTACGTCCTCGCAAGGCTCCCGGTTCCGACGGTATATCCAACCGCGTTATTAAACTTCTACCCGTCCAACTCATCGTGATGTTGGCATCTATTTTCAATGCCGCTATGGCGAACTGTATCTTTCCCGCGGTGTGGAAAGAAGCGGACGTTATCGGCATACATAAACCCGGTAAACCAAAAAATCATCCGACGAGCTACCGCCCGATTAGCCTCCTCATGTCTCTAGGCAAACTGTATGAGCGTCTGCTCTACAAACGCCTCAGAGACTTCGTCTCATCCAAGGGCATTCTTATCGATGAACAATTCGGATTCCGTACAAATCACTCATGCGTTCAACAGGTGCACCGCCTCACGGAGCACATTCTTGTGGGGCTTAATCGACCAAAACCGTTATACACGGGAGCTCTCTTCTTCGACGTCGCAAAAGCGTTCAACAAAGTCTGGCACAATGGTTTGATTTTCAAACTATTCAACATGGGCATGCCGGATAGTCTCGTGCTCATCATACGGGACTTCTTGTCGAACCGCTCTTTTCGATATCGAGTCGAGGGAACCCGCTCCTCCTCACGACCTCTCACAGCTGGAGTCCCGCAAGGCTCTGTCCTCTCACCCCTCCTATTTAGCTTATTCGTCAACGATATTCCCCGGTCGCCGCCGACCCATTTAGCTTTATTCGCCGACGACACGACTGTTTACTATTCTAGTAGAAATAAGTCCCTAATCGCGAAGAAGCTTCAGAGCGCAGCCCTAGCCCTAGGACAGTGGTTCCGAAAATGGCGCATAGACATCAACCCAGCGAAAAGTACTGCGGTGCTATTTCAGAGGGGAAGCTCCACACGGATTTCCTCCCGGATTAGGAGGAGGAATCTCACACCCCCGATTACTCTCTTTAGACAACCCATACCCTGGGCCAGGAAGGTCAAGTACCTGGGCGTTACCCTGGATGCATCGATGACATTCCGCCCGCATATAAAATCAGTCCGTGACCGTGCCGCGTTTATTCTCGGTAGACTCTACCCCATGATCTGTAAGCGGAGTAAAATGTCCCTTCGGAACAAGGTGACACTTTACAAAACTTGCATAAGGCCCGTCATGACTTACGCGAGTGTGGTGTTCGCTCACGCGGCCCGCACACACATAGACACCCTCCAATCCCTACAATCCCGCTTTTGCAGGTTAGCCGTCGGAGCTCCGTGGTTCGTGAGGAACGTTGACCTACACGACGACCTGGGCCTCGAATCAATTCGGAAATACATGAAGTCAGCGTCGGAACGATACTTCGATAAGGCTATGCGTCATGATAATCGCCTTATCGTTGCCGCCGCTGACTACTCCCCGAATCCTGATCATGCAGGAGCCAGTCACCGTCGACGCCCTAGACACGTCCTTACGGATCCATCAGATCCAATAACCTTTGCATTAGATGCCTTCAGCTCTAATACTAGGGGCAGGCTTAGGGACCCCGGTAACCGTACTCGTCGAACTCGACAAAGAGGTCGACGTGCAACCTAACCCATGCATCAGCCCGCTGAGTTTCTCGCCGGATCTTCTCAGCGGGTCGCGATTCCGATCCGGTAGTAGATTCATTCGCGAAACAATTGCTCTTGAGTTGTTAGGTCTCCTTCGGAGGCGCTCGGGCAGTTGTTAGCAAATCCCACCCCTCTTGGCTGAGCCTTTGCTCGCCCACCTGTCCTGGTGAAACTGGAAAGGCCTTCGGGCCACCAGTAAACTTTCAATCATAAAAAAAAAAAAAAAAAATAAAAAAAAAAAAAAAAAAAAAAGCTACGCGGTACGGGTTTTTGTCTGCCTTTCTGTTCGTCCGAAGCGAAGCGAGGGCGGGTCGCTAGTTTTATAATATAAATATTTGTTTTAGTCACAACGAGAGTTGCCATCTTGAGTCAAGTGCGAGATCATTTCATCTCTTTTTTACTGTTAAACTACCCGCCTACACTTTTACTCGAAACTGCTGGGTTCATTTATAATGAAGAGATCATTTTAGCCATGCACCTGTTAGCTCTGTAAGGAGTCCTCCTCACCATGTTGCCCGAAAAGGCAAGATTTGAAATTGACTCTAGCAATAGGCAGCGGATTGATAATGCCCCTGCCATTACTGAGATAAATGAGCACATTAAGACCATATTTTTACCGAGCTAAGATACTCGCTCAGTGGAAGATTTTCTCTTTGTAGGCTAATCAAATAGGAGGAAACACGTGGTAGAAGTGAAAGCAATTTATTCTTTCGCAGGCTAAATCCAATATATAGATTTTTGTTGGTTTTTTGTGTCTTTTTTTCACAGATTTGTCATTTTCGTTTCATCGTGAATTTAATTACAACAGTGACAGAGAAGTTTTCTATAGAGAAGAATATAATTACTATTTTATTCACACATTTCCATTAATTACAATACAATTACTATAAATGAATAAACTTTAATTGCGTTCCATTAACAAGACTTAGTTTTAATAAATTCAGCCGTGGATTAATAACTTGAATTAAGATGCTCCTAATACTACAATGGTGTAATTTCTTTACTATTATTTTTATTATGCTCATCACAATTAATCAACACTGCAAAACATGTTCTTACCCCGTCTACCCTAACACATAAATAGACACGTCAGTGATTCAATATCGCATGTTCAGCCTCTATACATATCATTTAGTATAAATAATAATATATTTTCTTTCCCCAAATTCCTTTCAACAGCCCTTCCATTATGGAATCCAATAAGCAATAACTTCTTACCTGAAATAGTGCTATTGACACTTGAAGGGCATCTGTATTAACCCTTTCACCCTAAACTATTCAGAACTATTCGTTACGAGAATTTCCTAAGTAATTATTATAAAGTTAGTGTTTGTATCTTACAAAATTACTAGTAGGTATTAAGTTTGCGCGGGTCACTTTTTTTTATAGCCCTTATAGGCAGACGAGCGCACGGCCCACCTGATGGTGAGTGGTTACCGTCACCCATGGACTTCAGCAATGCCAGAGGCAGAGCCAAGCCGCTTCCTACCGGTCATTATTGAATGTGGCTATAAAGCGGCTTTTCCACCGAGCCTCTCTATAATGCTGTGCTGTGCTGCCAATATCTGGCAGTTAATATAGATTAACAAGCGACAGAGGGCGAGGAAGTTATGTCCTGAAAAGCGGACGGATATTAAAACTTTAACCTGTCTTTCAAGGTGAGTGATGGCATTCACGTCATTATGTCAGTGGGCTTCCATATAATAATACGTGGGTCGTGAGCTTGTTCACCTATCTTTTTTTTTTAATTGCTTATATGGGTAGACGAGCTCGCAGCCCACCTGGTGTGAAGTGGTTACTGGAGCCCTTCGACATCTATAACGTAAATGCGCCATCCACCTTGAGATATAAGTTCTAAGGTTTCAAGTATAGTTACAACGGCTGCTCCACCCTTCAAACCGAAACGCATTACTACTTCACGGCAGAAATAGACAGGGTGGTGGTACCCACCCTCGCGGACTCACAAGAGGTCCTACCACCATTAAATCTGACCAAAAAAGCAACTAATAAGAATAGCTCCAGAAATCCGGTATTACAAATCGTCTCGTCATCGCTAATCCAACTGTATATTACTATATGAAATCCTGGCGTGCTAACTATTAAATGACTCATTTTCCAGTCTTCTTCTCATCCTGAGCATTCCAGTTCGAATCCAAAGCGCGAAGCCCCAGAGTATCCACGGTGTCTGCAGGTCGGTCACGTGTAATTCTCTACATGACGTCCGGGAGAAACTAAGCGATTGCGTAGTGATCATGGGCAGCCTACAATTGTCTATTATGGAGCGCACTAAGAAGCAAGACTTTAAAAATATTAGTTTTCCGAACCTCAGAGAGGTAAGAAATAGTGACAGGTAACATTTCCAATATTTTTTAATCCTCAGACTCTTCCCTGATATTATTTTTCATAAGGGTGGGTACGCGTCAAACCCCAGACGCCTTTTTTTTCGTCGAAACTCCATACACTAGCTGCTTGGTTATGCCGGTGAAATTTCCGATGTGCATAGCTCTTATTAACCATTTAAAAATTTGGATGTTCCTAAAAACTATATCGTCCCCGAAGGTCTATTATCTACCCCATAATCTCAATTGTCCTATCGCAAGAGTTAACATTAACATTGTCTTGAGATAAGTGTACCACTCCGATGCCAATGTCATCGCCATTAGTAACTTTAAATATTTCCTCTGGAAAAAAAAGAAATCCATAAAGATTCAAAGTTCTTCCAAATTGTATTCAAAAAAGAATTATTCAATGGTATTCTATAGATTCATGCCAATAATAGATGGCATGAATCTATAGAATACCTTAATTTTATATATTTAATTTTAAATATATATAAGAAAATCACTTAATTTTTTCAGGTGACCCATTTCCTTCTAGTATACAGAGTGCAAGGTCTCCAGTCACTAGGTATTCTCTTTCCGAATCTAGCTCGTATAAGAGGAGAAGTATTACTGAACAACTATGCTCTGATTATATACGATATGCCGAAACTTAAAGAAGTAAGTCTATTTTACAGATCAAGGTAGAAATATGCAAGAATTTTAAAGCAAGTAATTACCTAGCTTAAATTGGCAGATGGCGTTTAGAAGTAAATGGAACTTAGAAAGACTAAAATTTTGAAACCCTCTTGAAATATTTCCCTTGTTAATTACATCAAATTTTAACAATCGTAATACTTCTGAGAACAGAGGTCATACAGAATGTGTCGTTTTACAGAATGCTATGTATTCTTGGTGGAAGTCATTGGTTGCTTTCAAAGCTTGGTTTGAAATTTGCCACTTCCCGAGCTCGTGCCAAGACTTAATTTCTGAAGAAGGCCAGATTAGGTGCTTGTTTTTAGTTCGACTAAGACCACCTCTAATTCTCACTTTAGATCGGCCTCTACAGTCTATTGAAGATAGATCGGGGCGGGGTCATCATTTGGGGCTTGCCTCAAGCATGCTACGTGGACACGGTTTACTGGAAAATTATAGCTCCGCGCGCGAGGCACGTTATCAGTCCGCCGGACAAGCATTCTCTGCGACCCTGCAACGTATGCAGATGTAGCCTTAACTCCTCTCTTAACCACTGTTGGAATAATATGTAAGCAAGAATTATTATGTTTTATTTATTTTTCTACATATTCAAATAATGATAATAATAGTAACATTTATTCTATACGCTTATCTTATATATCTATATACTTAATAACATTTATTCCAAATATAAATTAGGTACAAAAAATAAAAAAAAGATAAGAAAAATAACGAGGCTTGGAAACGGTTACCGACTCAGCTGTGCCTAACAGTAACGAAACAATCGGTACTGCGGCGCTGATCTTCCGCCAGCACTTGCGGAGTGACGCGCACACCAGCATCAGACCGACCAATCGTTATGTACTTGAGTTTGAGTTTATCCCCGGTCGCCGCCGACCCAGCTAGCCTTATTCGCTGACGACACAACCGTTTACTACTCAAGTAGAAACAAGTCCCTAATCGCGAGTAAGCTCCAGAGTGCAGCGTTAACCCTCGGACAGTGGTTCCGAAAATGGCGCATAGACATCAACCCAGCGAAAAGCACAGCAGTGTTATTTCAAAGGGGAAACTCACCGCTTATTTCCTCCCGCATTAGGAGGAGAAATATCACACCCCCGATCACCCTCTTCGGCCAACCTATACCCTGGACCAGGAAGGTCAAGTACCTGGGAGTCACTCTGGATGCATCCATGACATTCCGCCCGCATATAAAAACAGTCCGTGACCGTGCCGCATTTATTCTCGGCAGACTCTATCCCATGATCTGTAAGCGGAGTAAAATGTCCCTTCGGAACAAGGTGACACTTTACAAAACTTGCATAAGGCCCGTCATGACTTACGCGAGTGTGGTGTTCGCTCACGCGGCCCGCACACACATAGACACCCTCCAATCCCTACAATCCCGCTTTTGCAGGTTAGCCGTCGGGGCTCCGTGGTTCGTGAGGAACGTCGACCTACACGACGACCTGGGCCTCGAATCGATCCGCAAACACATGAAGTCAGTGTCGGAACGTTACTTCGATAAGGCTATGCGTCATGATAATCGCCTTATCGTTGCCGCCGCTGATTACTCCCCGAATCCTGATCACGCAGGAGCAAGTCACCGTCGACGCCCTAGACACGTCCTTACGGATCCATCAGATCCAATAACTCTTGCATTAGATACCTTCAGTTCTAACACTAGGAGCAGGCTGAGGAACCCCGGTAACCGTACTCGTCGAACTCGACAAAGAGGTCGACGTGCAACCTAACCCATGCATCAGCCCGCTGAGTTTCTCGCCGGATCTTCTCAGCGGGTCGCGATTCCGATCCGGTAGTAGATTCATTCGCGAAGCAGCTGCTCTTGAGTTGTTAGGTCTCCTTCGGAGGCGCTCGGGCAGTTGTTAGCAAATCCCACCCCTCCTGGCTGAGCCTTTGCTCGCGCCCACCTGTCCTGGTGAAGCTGGAAAGGCCTCCGGGCCACCAGTAATCTTTCAATCATAAAAAAAAAAAAAAAAAAGTTTGAGTTTAGCAAATTATTACTTTCCTTTTTATAATTGGAACACGCTATACTTTGTTAAGGAAGCTAGATTTAATCAAACACAAGTACACAAGAATGTAAAATATAAAAAAAAACAAGAATTAAAAAAAAAGTTACGAAAAGGACAACAAAATGAAATATATTAAATTAATTAAATAAAAATTGATTTGATTTGATTTGGATGGTATGAACATGTGATGAGACGAAATGACAATAAATTTGGTAAGAGAGTGTTAACTATGAACGAGGAAGGCTTTAGAGGAAGAGGTAGACTTAAGAAGAAATGGATGGGTGAGCGAAGAAATGGTATATGATAGAGGAGTATTGAATTAGAACACATGTTGCGTCAATCCCAGGTGACTAGGTCAAGAGCAGGAGAATGATCTACACCTAAATTCTACATTTTTTAAGGAAATGTCAACGCTACCTCGAAGGGCCGGAAGGTGAAGTGTGCGACAAGCAGTGTCTGGGATGTCGCAAAACGAACGCAACAGTGTGTTCTGTGTGTCGACACTTTACATATAGAGGAAACTGTTTGCCGGAGTGTCCCAATTCTACGTATGTCTTTTACTACTGCTTAGCTTATGCTCGCTAATGAACTGGCTGCTTAATCGCCACCACCGAGCCCTAACAATGTAAATAAATTGCTAACAGGTAGCCTATAACAGCCTGCACACTTCACATTACGTTTACATTGCTATACACCATTACATTATATTTTTACAGATAACAAAGCTGACTCTCATAATATTTTTGTGTCTAAATAGTTTGTTTGTCCTATACAGGCTGTAAGGATCTTTTCAATAACCGAAAATACGTAGGGGTGTACATGTTTTCTGACAAGGCACCAGTCGCGTTCAAAAAATGGTTGTTTTTTTTTACGCGTAATGTATTGCAAACACTAAGACCATCCGCCCATTTAGTACAATAAAAGAATAAAATTGATGCTCGGCGAATACGGCCTCGTTGGGGAGAGCTGCTTGAAATTCAGAGTTATAAAAACGAAAAGTTTAGTTTAGCGCATTAGTGTTGTTTTTCGCGTATCTAAAATGTTTTACAGCCGCTTTCCTGAAAGATTGTCGTACACCCGGGAATATTAATATGTACCTTTTTAATGCATGGTTGGATGAACGAGTTCGCGGTCCACCTAGTGATAAGTGGTTACAGGATTCATAAATGTCTTAACCTGAATATCGCCTCCGTCCTTGATCTCCGAATATATTGTTCAATTCTTAATTCTATAGTATAGTGTTCCACTTTAGAAAGCTCAAGGCACAACTGCTTTGTGTCTGAAATAGTTGGGATGTCGGTAGCTAACTGTTCGAGCTTCTAATACGCTTTACCATTTTGTCAATTAAATAATTAAAAGCAACGTTGATGACTTGCGTAATTAATAAAACTTTCTTGAGTAGAAATCATCTAAAAAAAACTCAGATTGTGCAACTTACAAAAAATAATTTACCTATATTATTTATAAATAATTATGCACTTTGCACGCTTCAGTAATGAGAATCCACTATGTACTCATTACAAATAAGACTGCTATACCCACTTTCTCACAATTAAAGTATTTGTACAGTTTGTAACTATACTAAGATCTTAGAACTCATATCTCAAGGTGGGTGGCGGCATTTACGTTATAGATGTCTCTGGGCTCCGGTAAACACTTAACAGCAGGTGGGCTATGAGCTCCTCCACCCATCTATGCAATAAATAAAAAATTTGGTTAATTGGCTGTACAACAAAGTGTACTCAGATTAAGAAGATTTATTGTTCCAGGATTTTGTTAGGCACCAGCAAATATTGCATCACAGCCGAAGACTGCCATGACATGGACGGTTGGACCTGGAACAAAACCTGTATCTTCCAGTGTCCAGTCGATTACCTTCAGGTCCGCAAGCCAGACGGAAAGACTTGTGAATATTGTCGAAACTGTCATCAGGTTAGTTTAACTATTTTTTAATAATTGTGATGTAAAACAGGAAAAAAAATTGATAAATATATGGATTATATATTCACTGATTATCCCTTGAAAATTTGCGTTACTTTACAGACCTGTGAGAGTCTAACAGTCCAGACAACGGAAAGTATCCAATTAGTTGAGCGGTGCGTCTACATCAATGGCTCCCTCACCATACACCTCGGAAGTTTGATCGAAGCTATGACTGAACTACGGACCTTTTTAAGCCGAATCGAAGTAATATCAGAATACCTTGTCATCTACAGCTCTTCTACGGTCACAAGCCTCGACTTTTTGTCATCACTTCGACACATAAAAGGCAATAAACTAGTGGGTGAAAAGTTTAGTCTCGTAATCCATGACATGATAAATCTTCATTCACTTTTCAATGAGAACGTCAGCAAAAACCTTCAAATAGATCACGGGACATATCAGATGTTTAACAATCCGTTGCTCTGCATGAGTCATATTGATAAGATAAAGGACTTATTTCCCGAGGAACCTGCAGAGGAAGACGTAATCCAAGGCACTAATGGCTATGGGGGGAACTGTGAGGAAGCTTCTGTAGATATCCAGATACAAGTGGTAAACGAAACATGTGCCGTTGTCATGTTTTCTCCTCTACCGGATCCTGACGTTCATTATTCAGTGTTGTACGTTCGAATGCCCCCGGAAATAAATAAAGCAATTTTACCGGAGACGTGTAGTCAGCTAGAATGGTTCGCTGAAGCGGTTCCCACAAAGTTTGGTCAGAATGTAATCGTGCAGCTCACGTCTTTGCGTCCTGCATCCACGTATGCCGTTTGCATCGAAACTTATGATCCAGTGTATCATAGATTAGCTAGAAGTAGAATTTTGAATTTCACTACTCTTGTGGGGATACCTGAACCGCCGTTTATAATAGAATCTGTGGCATCGTCTTATGACGTTATTGTTTTGAGTTGGGTCGATCACAAAGATTATAGACGTCTTATATCTAGCTATGAACTTGATGTTGTCTTGATTGATACGCAAGAAATCCTACTGAGAAATAACTGCAAAAGTATGGGGGATGAATTTTTTGATATTGACTACACAAGACATGCTGTAGTGATGAGACCACCTCCAGAATATGGTAAAAGTTGTGAGTCCATGTGCGGGTTCTTGTCGACAGTGACTGCTGGAGCGCTGGTGGAAGATCACTTTGATGTTTGCGACAACACCCTCTTGGGTTGTAAGATTCAAAAAGACCCAAGACCGGGAAATACGTCATTCAATAATTACGTCAAAACTTTATCGCTTAATATCACCGGACCCAAGAACGCATTTCAAATTGGTAACTTAGCTCCATACAGGGATTATAGCTTCAGATTACGGGCTTGTTTCAACAGTAGCTGCAGCAGATCAACCAAGAGCATTGTGAGGACGTTACGGGCGTTTAACCATGTGGATGTGCCCAGAGAAACGGTGGCTACTATCAAAGACAGCCGGATAGTAGTAAGCTGGAAGCCACCCGAAATAACCAATGGACCAATATTGGCTTATACTGTTGAACTATTGCCAAAAATTGAACAAACATCATATTTGATTCCGCAATCTTGGTGTGTAATGGGTAACATAACGAGTTTTGAGATTGTGAATTTGGTGGCTAGCACAAATAAAGTTAGAGTCTGTTCCAAGACCCTGGCTTCATTAAACACTTGTAATGAATGGATTCTAGTTACATTTTCGAAACCAGTGTTAAGATCCTGGGCTTGGTGGAGTTTACTCTTTGGGTTTATGCTATATGGTCTGTCTCTCTTGGTCGGCAGTTTGTGGAGGCAAAGGGAAGATCGCAGTGATACAGTTAGCTTAGTGGAGTGGACAAATAATTAACGGTTTTCTTGATTAAATCTATAATTTACATGAATCTACGATTACGCAATGGTGGCTGTTGAGGCTATTTTATAAATTAAAATCTGTTCACCATTTTTATCATACGAATATAATGTCTATATACTGAAGCTGTATAATAAGATAGATATAATCACAAATATTAAATCACCAATTATAAAAAATTGTAATTGAATAAGCATAATATTAAATAGAATTGTATAAAGAAAAGAAAATAAATTCGTCAGAATTCAGATCCCTCCGTTGATGCTTTTCAAATATTCAAAATATTTTTAATGACGGCAGCTCTATGACTGCTGTGAGTGCTGATTCGCTGAAGACAACACCAGACGTGTGACCGAAACGTGATGCGTTTTGACCGCTAGTTTTTCTCTCCTTACATAAAAATATACAAATAAAAGAATAGGTTATTAAATTATATAATTGTATAATTAAACGCACTGTACAGCATAGTGTTCAACGAGATTTATTTCGGCTTAGGAGAGAGCGACTGGTTTAGCTGAGTCATCTTCCACGCACCCCACACCCAATTCTGTTCCTCTCTTCTTTATCGTTCCTTCATCGCTGAAGATGGCGACCACATGTGATTTTCCTCCATAGTGGTCTGATAATGGAGCGATTCTGCACCAAATACTTGTAGAAATTGTGTTGTACTGGCTGTCCCGCCTGTTTTTTCTAGCCAGGAAAACAACGCAAATATGTCTCAAGTTTGTGGCGGATTTCATATTATGACAATTCTAAGAGCATCTTTGACGAGTTAACAAAATAAATAGAAAGCGCGTCCAAGGTAACTTACTGAATCATACCTAAGACATTTTTGCGAACGAAATGTAATTTTGGATTTTAAAAACTTGTTTCCACCACCATTGCTGCACCATTTGCTGGCTGATAATTATGTCTTAAGTAAAGCTAGCGACAAAAAGAAAATAATATATATTTACTAATAAGAAAGTCTTCAACGTTGTAATTTCATACCGGTCTGGATACATTGGTAATGGCGTCATAAAGTATTAATATGTACGTGGGATGTTTAACGACGAAGGGAAGATCTTCCACCGAGCGCTAGATATTGCTCGGTAGACCGACGGTCCGAATATTTTGTTGTTCGCAACTTGTATATAGGCAAGCTTATCTTGAAAATGTCGTATCGCCGTATCGTTTCCGCAGCTGACTACTCCCCGAATCCTGATCACGCAGGAGCCAGTCACCGTCGACGCCCTAGACACGTCCTTACGGATCCATCAGATCCAATAACCTTTGCCTTAGACGCCTTCAGCTCTAACACTAGGAGCAGGCTTAGGGACCCCGGTAGCCATACTCGTCGAATTCGATAAAGAGTTCGACGTGCAACTTAACTCATGCATCAGAAGGCGGGGTGGGCGACGCGGGCACGATTCTCCCGTTAACCTCCCGTAGGGGCTGTTGGGTACCGGGTGCGGGGGCGCCCGGTGCTCTGCTGTCGGTTCCGTGGTGAGGCGGCGCAAGGTGGCTCCTGTGCGCCGCTCACGGTGTGTCTCCCGAGACGACTTCGTACCGTAGGTTTCGTACAGTCGGAGTGGTAGAGCTCGATGGGGTTTAGTCGGTAGTCGGTTTTGCGGGGCGGGTCCTGCGTGGTTGACGCCACGCAGCGCCTGGCGCGCCTTTCTCAAGGCGTAGTCTCCCGGTAGGAATTGGAAAAAGAGGAGGACTTTGGTCTTCGTATTCTCCCTCTTCTTCCCTGGAGGCGCCGAAGTCCGACATAACCCGGTCTGTTACCCTCCCGACCGGGTATCCGGAAACGGATTCCCCAGCGTTAAAAAAAAAGGTTAGCCGTTGCCCACACTGGAATATTTTCAAACCTCTCTTTCAGAAGCATATGTCATAGCGCTCAGTATCTATATATTAATACGTGAAGCAAAAACTTTGTATCCCTTTTTACAAAAATTGCGCGGACGGAGGAGTATGAAATTTTCCACACTTATAGAGAATATAGAGAAGAAGTGCACAATGCTAATATTTTTTTTAAAGAATGCATAAAATATACATTAAACCAATAAAGAAAACATTACACACACTACATACCATGAATTTGACGCACACACACATGCATACTATTTATTGTCAAACTTTTGTTCTTGGCGTCTGTTGTCAAATTGAGAATAGATTAAATATTGTTTGCCTTTGTTAATGTTTTTAATAGTGTAGTCTTGGTGAAATTTGTGATTATAGAAGTATAAAATACAATCATAATAGTGTACAAACTTACAATTCCAATTAATTATAGTCGAATTTCGACTATTGTGGGACCTCTAGTCTAAATAAATGTATATATATTATTATTAAACCGTAAATTATTACTTAGTAAGCCGATTAAAATGGTAAATTCAGTTTCATCAGTAGTAGGGTATAGTTAATATTGTGCCGTATTAACCCACTGAATTTCTCTTCGAATCTTCTTAGTGGGTCGCGATTTAGGTCTAATGGTAGGCTTAGCGAAGCACTGCTCTTTCTTGGGCCAGTGTTAGCAATTCTCTCACGTTGAGCCCATGAGGTCATCTACCCGTCCCGGCGTGGCTGGAATAGCCCTTAAGCTACCAGCGATTAGGTAGAGAAAAAGTTACTATACCGAGCTATGTACCACCACCCTGCTTTCTGTTTACCATTACCCTGCTTTCTGTGTACCACCACCCTGCTTTCTGTCGAAAAGCAGCTACGCGCTTCGGTCAGCTTGTCGGGGCCACCGTTATACAGAATAGTAGAGACTTCGACCTCATATCTCAAAGCGGGAGGAGGTATTCATCGAGTGGTATCTGTGGATCCTGGTAACTACTGGTCTATCAGCCCACAGACAACTACTGTTGGACGTAGCCCTCCCCCAAGCCTCGCCACAAAAATCGGTCCTGCGCTGCTTGCATCCAGCGGATCCCCGCGAACCTCAATAGGTCGTCGGACCATCTTGTAGGAGGTGACTACTTAACTCCTATAATTAAATTAAAATAATATGTACAATTTACTGGTGGTAGGACCTCTTGTGAGTCCGCGCGGGTGGGTACCACCACCCCGCCTATTTCTGCCGTGAAGCAGTAATGCGTTTCGGTTTGAAGGTTGAACGATACTTGAGACCTTAGAACTTATATCTCAAGGTGGGTGACGCATTTACGTTGTGGATGTCTATGGGCTCCAGTAACCGCTTAACACCAGGTTTTGGGGGTTGATGCTTCCCGCTTCCGTAGGTTTAACCCGCGATTCCCTACAAGTAACCCCTGGGTGGTGCTAAACGGGAGCCGAAAACACAATCGGTGGTAGGACCTAGTCCGACTGGCTGGCGACCACCCTCCAACTAGAGTCTGCCGCCAAATAGCCTAGCTGTGTTCCGGCATGTGGGTTGGAGAGCCAGTTCTATTCCTTTCCTTTCCTCCTCCTTGTTGGGGGTGAGTCTTGATGATACTTGGAACATGCAGAGCAAACGTGCGCGCAAGTCCGCGGGGCGTGGGTTGCTGACGGGGGTATAGGGAGACCCAGTGAAACGGTGCCTGCCGCCGCCCGCCGGTCAGTAGGGGACCTGAACCTGGGTGTCACAACTAAACTCCGCCCCAGGAAGCTGTCCCGCCAACCGGTGTAAAATCCTGTCATACGTTCGTCGTGCCGGAGTCGGAGACCGGAGTGGATCCCGGCGATCGTATGCAGGGTGGACTGGGGGCCCTTCCATGCCCTGCGTCAGCTTCTCGCGCAACCCCGGATCGAGTGTTCATTGTGCCCTGCGCTTTATTCAGGTATTGCCTTGATCTCACCTCTAGCATCCTACCTCTCCAAATCCTTACTCTCCAACTAAAATTAATAATAATATGAAAGTCGACAAAAGAAAAAGAGTTTTTTCGGCGGATCCCCATTCCACGTTTAATGTGGATTTCAGCAATGTCAGGGGCCTACACAGTAACCTTGACGCCGTACATCACCACCTTGAGACGGCGCAGCCTGCCCTCTTTTTCCTGACTGAGACGCAGATATCTGCCCCGGACGATACGTCGTACCTCGGATACCCCGGCTACGCATTGGAGCACACCTTCCTGCGTAAAGCCGGGGTGTGCGTGTTTATCCGGGAGGATGTCTGCTGTCGTCGGCTTCGGGGCCTCGAGCAACGGGACCTGTCCCTCTTGTGGCTACGCGTGGACTATGGGGGCTGTACCAGAGTCTACGCTTGCCTGTACAGGTCTCACAGCAGTGATGCGGGGTCAGCTCTGTTTGAGCATGTACAAGAGGGGACTGACCGCGTGCTTGAGCAGTACCCATCTGCGGAGGTGGCGGTCCTTGGTGATTTTAACGCTCATCACCAGGAGTGGTTGGGGTCCAGAACCACTGACCTCCCGGGTCGGGCTGCCTACGATTTCGCCTTGTCCTACGGCCTCTCACAACTGGTGACACAGCCCACCCGTGTCCCAGACATTGAGGGGCACGAGCCTTCTTTGTTGGACCTTCTGCTGACCACTCACCCAGCTGGATACAGTGTGGTGGTCGACGCTCCACTTGGATCGTCTGATCACTGCCTTATCCGTGCTTCCATACCACTCTCTCGTCCTAGTCGTCGAACGACGACCGGGTTTCGAAGAGTTTGGCGGTACAGGTCAGCAGACTGGGATGGAATGCGTGAATTTTACGCATCCTACCCATGGGGGCGGCTCTGCTTTTCCTCCGATGATCCTGACATCTGTGCGGACCGACTTAAAGACGTGGTGCTTCAGGGAATGGAATTATTCATTCCTTCTTCTGAGGTGCCCGTTGGGGGTCGCAGCAAACCCTGGTATAATAAAGCCAGTAGGGATGCTGCACGCCTCAAGCGGTCTGCATACGTGGCATTTAATGTTGCTAGGAGATGCCGGGATCCTGATATCTCGGAGAAAAGGCGGAAATTTAACGCCGCCTCTAGGTCCTATAAGAGGGCTATTGCCAAGGCGAAGTCGGAGCACGTTGCCAGAATTGGCAAGCGACTGAATGGCTATCCCTCTGGGAGCCGTGCTTTCTGGTCGCTAGCTAAGGCTGCAGAAGGTAACTTCTGCAGGTCTAGCCTTCCACCACTGCGTAAGTCCAATGACAGTCTGGCTCATAGTGCGAAGGAGAAGGCTGACCTTCTGGTCAAGCTCTTTGCCTCATACTCGACTTTGGATGACGGGGGAGCCACGCCGCCCAACATCTCCCGGTGTGACAGCTCCATGCCTGAGATTCGCATCACACAGCGTGCGGTCAGGCAGGAGCTTCGGCTTCTTGATGTCCATAAGTCGAGTGGGCCAGATTGCATCCCCGCAGTGGTTCTAAAAATATGCGCCCCTGAATTGACACCCGCGCTAACGCGTCTATATCGCCTCTCGTACAATACCAACAGGGTTCCGTCTTCATGGAAGACTGCTCATGTCCACCCTATCCCCAAGAAGGGTGACCGGTCGGACCCCTCGAATTACAGACCTATCGCGATAACTTCCTTGCTTTCCAAGGTGATGGAGCGAATCATAAACATCCAACTTCTTAAGTATCTTGAGGATCGCCAGCTGATCAGTGACCGGCAGTACGGTTTCCGTCATGGTCGCTCAGCTGGCGATCTTCTTGTTTACCTCACACATAAATGGGCTGAAGCCTTGGAAAGCAAGGGCGAGGCTCTCGCTGTGAGCCTTGACATCGCGAAGGCCTTCGACAGGGTCTGGCATAGGGCACTTCTATTGAAGCTTCCAGCATACGGGATCCCTGAGGGACTCTGCAAGTGGATCGCTAGCTTTTTGGATGGACGGAGCATCGCAGTTGTAGTCGACGGCTGCTGCTCCGATACCATGACCATCAACGCTGGTGTTCCACAAGGTTCGGTGCTCTCCCCCACGCTTTTCATACTGCATATCAATGACATGCTATCTATTGATGGCATGCATTGCTATGCGGATGATGGCACGGGGGATGCGCGATATATCGGCCATCAGAGTCTCTCTCGAAGCGTTGTACACGAGAGGCGATTAAAACTTGTGTCTGAAGTGGAGAACTCTCTGGGGCGGGTCTCCAAGTGGGGTGAACTGAATTCAGTTCAGTTCAACCCATTGAAGACACAGGTTTGCGCGTTCACTGCGAAGAAGGACCCTTTTGTCATGGCGCCGGAGTTTCAAGGAGTATCCCTGCAGCTTTCCGCGAGTATCGGGATTCTGGGGGTCGATATTTCGAGCGATGTCCAGTTTCGGAGTCATTTGGAAGGTAAAGCCAAATTGGCCTCTAAAATGTTGGGAGTTCTCAACAGAGCGAAGCGGTATTTCACGCCTGGACAGAGACTTGCGCTTTATAAAGCACAGGTCCGACCTCGCGTGGAGTACTGCTCTCACCTCTGGGCCGGGGCTCCCAAATACCAGCTACTTCCATTTGACTCCATACAGAAACGGGCTGTTCGGATGGTCGATAGTCCTGCTCTCGCGGATCGCTTGGAGCCTCTGGGTCTACGGAGGGACTTCGGTTCTCTCTGTGTTTTATACCGCATGGTCCATGGGGAATGCTCTGAGGAATTATTCGAGATGATTCCCTCATCTCCTTTTTATCATCGCACCTCCCGCCATCGGAGCAGAGTTCATCCATATTATCTGGAACCGCTGCGTTCATCGACAGTGCGTTTTCAAAGATCTTTTTTGCCACGTACCATCCGGCTTTGGAATGAACTCCCCTCCACGGTGTTTTCCGAGCGCTATGACATGTCCCTCTTCAAACGAGGCTTGCGGAGAGTTCTTTATGGTAGGCAGCGGCTTGGCTCTGCCCCTGGCATTGCTGACGTCCATGAGCGACGGTGACCACTTACCATCAGGTGGGCCGTATGCTCGTCTGCCTACAAAGGCAATAAAAAAAAAAAAAAAAAGGTGGGCTGTCAGCATGTCCACCCAACTAAGCAATAAAAAAAAAAATTTAGCTTATATTTATTTCACTAAGAAAATCGTGAACAAAATTCCTAACGGAATTTCACAAAAGAAAATGCGCGAACTATTTATAAATTCGTGATAATAATTTTTTTGGACGAAAAATCGCTAGAGTACTTTCATTTTTCCATGTTGTTTCACAACCACTCAAATATACCGGATTAATTGACCTGAAAAACCATTACGTAAATTGCTTTTTTTACGTCGTATAAACCAAAACACGAAAACGTTTTTTTTTTTCTCGAATATTCTTTACACAAACACAATCAGAATTCCAGGGTCTAAGAGGCTTTAGCTATTTGGATCAGCTGAAAACTAATGCCTTTTCCATCAGAAAACCTTTGAGTGCCGTCCTACCTGCTTTGACGTGCCTCTTTGAGTTTTACACCTAAACATTTTTTGAAGTGAAAACTTCTTTAGAATCGTTGTGATTTCAAACCGGATGCAACGGAAAAAACGACAGGTAAGAGACACAAATACAAAAATGTGTAGGATGAAGCCAGCAAAGAATGAAACAGAAATATACATACTATTTAATACAGCGCCATCTGTGAGATTTTTTAATACTAACGTGTGTATGAAAGCTCTTGTAGTGAATTTTAATTTAGGATTATACGTGAAATTAAAATATCAATTCACAGAGGGCACTTTACATTTATTTACTAATGACCTTACAATTATTTACTAATGACAAAATTTTACATATACTTAAGACGTTTAGGATAATTGTATTTTAATTTTGGAAGGTTTCACTTCTACCACGTGTGAATTGCACACATGTATTTTTTTTTTGAATTCTCACTGTACTATTTTACACTTAGATAATTTGAAGGATTGATTCAGAGTGGGTAGCGATGCTGACACTTACATGTGGTACAAGTGTTGTAAATTTGGCAACTTTTGAAATCCAGGCTTTTATTGCATAGACAAGTGAACGAGATCACTACCCACATGATGTTAAGTGGTTGGCAGAACTCTTAGATTTCACAATTTGAATGTCGTCACACTCCACTAACAGAGATGCATCGATTCCATGGGTGCATATTAAGAAGAAGAGATATAAAATATATTATTATTTAAGAAAAAACGAAATTTATCTTAGGCAAAAGACGTAATATAAACGTAAGCTTTAATCTTATCACGTAATTCTAAAATAATGTTCTTAATGTTAAGTGGAATTGCTTGTCGCCTGTCATCTTTTTTTGGAAATGACAGGTCTTGGATTGGGGTCATTATAGGCAGGGGCGACGAACGCAAGAAGGCAAATAGCATCTGCCAGGGTTGGTTTTCTCGAAAACTGCTATTAAAAACCTGAAAGAAAAAATGTCTTCACGAATTATCTATATATTAATACGTGAAGCAAAAACTTTGTACCCCTTTTTACGAAAATTGCGCGGACGGAGGAGTATGAAATTTCTCACACTTATAGAGAATATAGAGAAGGAGTGCACAATGCTAATATTTTTTTAAAATAATGCATAGAAAATTTTTAACTTTAACTTTAAACCAATAAAGAAAACATCACACACACTACCGTGTATTTCACACAACACATACATAAAAATATACTCTTTGTTTACTGCCAATTGGGAAACTTTTGTTATTGTTTAAAATCTGTGGTCGAATTGAAAATAGATTAATATTGTTTGTCTTTAATATTATTGGTCTATAGTGCAGTTTTGGCGAATACTGTGATTATATTATCGAAATATTATAGTGTTTGACAATAGAACCATAATAATGTTGTAACTTATAATTTCAATTAATTATAATCGATTCTCGACTACTGCAGGGCCACTAGTATTTTTAAATTCATCAAAATTGTAACATGTGTGCAACTGACTTGCAACAATCTAGCATCACATCAAGCGTAAAAAAAATAACCTACTTACCTAGAAAAATTAAACGCGTAGTGGCTCATTTTCACCTGAGTTGATACGAGAATTCACTTTGGAGCTTCTTCCATTAGAACCCATGTGCCTAAACTAAGTCAAAATAAACTCATCTCATCATCAACTCATTTTCATCCTATTTATTCTCCAGAGAATAATAATGTACAGGTAATAACTAGTTACAGATAATTAGTGAAACTTCGAAACCAACGACTATACTAACTTCTGAACATCGACAGAAAATTAAACCACCTCAACCTGGACCCTGATCTCATTAACTGAATTTATCCGATTTTTGGAATCTTTATTGAGCCAGTTGGGTCAACATAATCTGGTCAAATATGTCTCCGTAGTGAGCCAGTTAAACGAAAAGCTTTAACTTTTAATGAAATGCGTAGGACAGCGCTTCGAATGGTCATGAAGATCTTTATAAACGTTATCATTTAACAGGTTCTAAACACGATTTTTAGTTTTAATGATTTCCCGATAATTCGCCGCTCTTGCAAGCCCATAATTAGTCGCACACTAAAGACTATGGGTAGGATGTTAGGAGCAGACAACGTTAGGATTATCAACTTTATTTCTAGTGTGTGATGTGTTATTCCGAGGACTTTATGGCTCACCCCGGCAATACACACTTACGGTATCAACGTTCTTTTCAGGACAAGTGTCCAAAAATACCCTGTTGTTTACTAAAGTCTGAAAGCACGCTTGCTTCACGACAGAAACAGACCGCATGGCGGTACACCTTCACGTACACTTGGAACTTATGTACCGACCTATGAAAGAGCTTTCGGCACATTTGTATAAAAGTGATGATGCAGTTAACACATAATAACGCAGTTAGATATACTATGTACATATATGTGGTGCCGTAATTGAAACTGTCCTTAAATCTTTTTTTATTTTTTATTGCTTAGATGGGTTGACGAGCTCACAGCCCACCTGGTGTTAAGTGGTTACTGACGCCCATAGACATCTACAACGTAAATGCGCCACCCACCTTGAGATATAAGTTCTAAGGTCTCACTATAGCTACAACGGCTGCCCCATCCTTCAAGCCGAAACGCATTACTGCTTCACGGCAGAAATAGGCGGGGTGGTGGTACCTACCTGTGCGAACTCATGTGTGGAACCAGTAAATCTTTATCAAAATAAAATAAAATAATCATTAAGATACCTTCATTACACCAATTCGAATTCTTCGGGCAAGTTCATTAGTTTCGATTCTACAAACTCAATGAAACACTAAACGCTGGAGCTGAAATTCTGTTGAAAGTTGAAAACTTCGCGAATTTCCCTATCGTTGGCATAATTTGGCAAAGTTATCAATGCCTCGAGGCCCTTCATTCTATTTGAATGGCAACGGTGTTATCTAGAGTTGTCTAATGTGTGGTTTTCTTGTTCAAAGCATTTGTACTTTATTGATGTTCTCTCGCCTGGAATTACACCTCTCACGGTTAGAAGGAAGTTAGCTCGTAAAACTTGTTACTATGTTAACTGATGGAACAAAGATATTTTATTGGCTTTTTAGTAGTCTACGATGCAGCTACAATCACCTGCGCCCCTTTCTTGAATAATGTCAATTTACTATTTACGTTTCTATCGTTTAAAAACAAAACGCTTCTTCTTCTTCTCAGTCGGACACTCTTGTCAGAGTGGTCGTGGTTGCGTTGACGCTGTATGTGCAGTAGGACCTGTCAGGTCGCCCATGCTCCCGACAACCGCCCTCCAGGCAATGCGCTTCCAGGTCTAGCGGTTCAAAGCGTTACGAGTACATTCGACCATAGTGGACTCAGTTGCCTTCTTTATTAGGTCAGTCCAGCGGGTCCAAAAGTTTCTTAGATAATAATAAATAATGATTGTTATTGGATCACTTTAAATTTTCTTTTTTTTTCTTTTGGGTTAGAAGGTAATTTGCTAGACCTACGCGTTCGAGCGATAGGCGAGACATGTCGGAACTGAACTGACTATAACCCTTTGTTGCTTAACAACTTGTGAGTCAGTTTCGAACTGATGCAAGTACCACCGAAGCAACCATGCTAGGGTAGCGCCTGCACCAGTTGGAAGGTGAGGCATCCGCGGTCGCGACTCACCCAGTCCCCCAGGTGTGGGCGAATCGCTTCGACAGCCCGTAGGCCGGCCGAGTGATCGGCAATTCTGGGCTGGTGTATTCTGCGAGGTAAGTATGTCATATACTTTCGCTACCCGAACATTTTTTGATTGATGTGGATGGGTAGACAAATATTTCGTTATTAAACGATTACCGAAACTCCTGAGTACGGGTCTTTTTTTTTTTATTGTCCTTGTAGGCAGACAAGACCACGGCCCCCTGATGGTGAGTGGGTACCGTCGCTTATGGACGTCAGTAATGTCAGGGGTAGAGCCAAGTCGCTGCCAACCTTAGTGCGGTCTCATCAGCTTAAAATTTAAACAGTATTGTATATACTTCTATACTAATATTATAAAGAGGAAAGATTTTTTTGTTTGTATTGAATAGACTCTGAAACTATTCAATCGATTTGAAAAATTATTTCACTGTTTGGAAGCTACACTATTCTCAAGTGACATAGGCTATAATCTTTTTTGAAAAAAACCTAGAGATCCTTACAAAAACTCCAATAACGTAATCGAAGGTGTAAAAAAATAACCTAAAGTATTCTTTACATCGCGTGCCCTGAGAATACTATTGATGAGAGAATAAAATAATGTACTACGACTTTGTAGTACACATTATTATTTACAAAAAATGTCGCAACAGCATATGCCTAACTATTGTAGTTACGTCGCAATAAGTGTTCTTTTATTTAAAAAAATAAAACAACGTCAAATATTGTTGAAATTTTTGTTAAAGACCTGAGTGGAGCCGGAGGGGGTCGCTTGTTCGTAATATCTATGATAGTATAGATGATAAACTAAAACACGATATTGTATCGAGAGAGGGCGGCGGTCGCTCCCGAGGTGCCGACTGTGTTTCTGACAGACTGTTGCAGCTCCTCGACCGTACTTTCTTTGACAATTGGGTGCGTTCGTGTCTGTATTAATCATTAGGGAAACTGTTTGTAATAGAACAAATTAAAGTACATAATTACAATTTATAGTAATTATAATTTGTAGTTGTCGTGGCTTAAAGGATAAGACCTCCGGTGCATTAGCGTTGAGCGATGCACCGGTGTTCGAATCCCAGGCGGGTACCAATTTTTCTAATTAAATACGTACTCAACGAATGTTCACGATTGACTTCCACGGTAAAGGAATAACATCGTGTATAAAAATCAAACACGTAAAATTATGATTTGCGTAATTACTGCTGGTAGGACCTCTTGTGAGTCCGCGCGGGTATGTCCCACCACCCTGCCTATTTCTGCCGTAAAGCAGTAATGCATTTCGGTTTGAAGGGTGTGGCAGCCGTTGTAACTATACTTGAGACCTTAGAACTTATATCTCAAGGTGGGTGGCGGATTTACGTTGTAGATGTCTATGGGCTCCAGTAACCACTTAACATCAGGTTGGCTGTGAGCTCGTCGACCCGACTAAGCAATAAAAAAAGTGTGTGTGTCCGCTCCGACGCACGACTGGAGTTTACTGGATATAAAAAAGTGTGTGTGTCCGCTCCGACGCACGACTGGAGTTTACTGGATATAAAAAATTAAACGAAACAATACGAGAAATAGTTCTATATTACGACAACACGATACACTACAGATTATTAACAAATTAACGAGACACAAAACAAACGACTAACAAATATATGAAAATACAATAATGAGAGAAACGCGCGATCAGTACGAGGCTTTGTGGCGGACTGCCGGCGCAGCAGCCCGGCGTCACCTGCGATAACGCGGCCGCGCGTTGGCTCCTGATTGGCGCGCGCACGCATCACGCAATCAGGAGCCAATCAGGCGCATAACGCATTTCGTGTGACATGCTAGTACGATTTTGGTCCCCATAATTTTCAAACCCCGGGCCTATATATGTAAATCGATTCTTAAGGAGTAAACTCCAAAAAAAATAGCTTTTACGGTTTAATCTCCCGTTTTACATTGTCATCATATTCATTCCAACGTTTGGAATATTTCACAGTTTTCGCTGTCGTCGACATTTGAATATTGTGCTATTTATGACTCATCAAAATCGCACTAAATACTGAATTAAACTACCATACATATTATATACAAATTACTTTATTTGTCATAGAGCAGGGGTTCCCAAACTTATTTTGTCTACGGCCCATAGGTGAAATTACAAATCGCCTTCCAAGCCTCTACACAACGCCCCCATTTTTTCTGAGTCTCTTATCGCCCCCCTTTAAGCCTGCAGCGCCTATAAGAGGGCGTTATCGTTTTTTTTTTTTTTTTTTTTTTTTTTTATTGCCTTTGTAGGCAGACG
This sequence comes from Bombyx mori, assembly GCF_030269925.1. Classification (NCBI taxonomy): domain Eukaryota; kingdom Metazoa; phylum Arthropoda; class Insecta; order Lepidoptera; family Bombycidae; genus Bombyx; species Bombyx mori. The sequence continues at coordinate 15,432,213 of NC_085124.1, read as the reverse complement.
AGCATACGGCCCACCTGATGGTAAGTGGTCACCGTCGCTCATGGACGTCAGCAATGCCAGGGGCAGAGCCAAGCCGCTGCCTACCATAAAGAACTCTCCGCAAGCCTCGTTTGAAGAAGGACATGTCATAGCGCTCGGAAAACACCGTGGAGGGGAGTTCATTCCAAAGCCGGATGGTACGTGGCAAAAAAGATCTTTGGAAACGCACTGTCGATGAACGCAGCGGTTCCAGATAATATGGATGAACTCTGCTCCGATGGCGGGAGGTGCGATGATAAAAAGGAGATGAGGGAATCATCTCGAATAATTCCTCAGAGCATTCCCCATGGACCATGCGGTATAAAACACAGAGAGAACCGAAGTCCCTCCGTAGACCCAGAGGTTCCAAGCGATCCGCGAGAGCAGGACTATCGACCATCCGAACAGCCCGTTTCTGTATGGAGTCAAATGGAAGTAGCTGGTATTTGGGAGCCCCGGCCCAGAGGTGAGAGCAGTACTCCACGCGAGGTCGGACCTGCGCTTTATAAAGCGCAAGTCTCTGTCCAGGCGTGAAATACCGCTTCGCTCTGTTGAGAACTCCCAACATTTTAGAGGCCAATTTGGCTTTACCTTCCAAATGACTCCGAAACTGGACATCGCTCGAAATATCGACCCCCAGAATCCCGATACTCGCGGAAAGCTGCAGGGATACTCCTTGAAATTCCGGCGCCATGACAAAAGGGTCCTTCTTCGCGGTGAACGCGCAAACCTGTGTCTTCAATGGGTTGAACTGAACTGAATTCAGTTCACCCCACTTGGAGACCCGCCCCAGAGAGTTCTCCACTTCAGACACAAGTTTTAATCGCCTCTCGTGTACAACGCTTCGAGAGAGACTCTGATGGCCGATATATCGCGCATCCCCCGTGCCATCATCCGCATAGCAATGCATGCCATCAATAGATAGCATGTCATTGATATGCAGTATGAAAAGCGTGGGGGAGAGCACCGAACCTTGTGGGACACCAGCGTTGATGGTCATGGTATCGGAGCAGCAGCCGTCGACTACAACTGCGATGCTCCGTCCATCCAAAAAGCTAGCGATCCACTTGCAGAGTCCCTCAGGGATCCCGTATGCTGGAAGCTTCGATAGAAGTGCCCTATGCCAGACCCTGTCGAAGGCCTTCGCGATGTCAAGGCTCACAGCGAGAGCCTCGCCCTTGCTTTCCAAGGCTTCAGCCCATTTATGTGTGAGGTATACAAGAAGATCGCCAGCTGAGCGACCATGACGGAAACCGTACTGCCGGTCACTGATCAGCTGGCGATCCTCAAGATACTTAAGAAGTTGGATGTTTATGATTCGCTCCATCACCTTGGAAAGCAAGGAAGTTATCGCGATAGGTCTGTAATTCGAGGGGTCCGACCGGTCACCCTTCTTGGGGATAGGGTGGACATGAGCAGTCTTCCATGAAGACGGAACCCTGTTGGTATTGTACGAGAGGCGATATAGACGCGTTAGCGCGGGTGTCAATTCAGGGGCGCATGTTTTTAGAACCACTGCGGGGATGCAATCTGGCCCACTCGACTTATGGACATCAAGAAGCCGAAGCTCCTGCCTGACCGCACGCTGTGTGATGCGAATCTCAGGCATGGAGCTGTCACACCGGGAGATGTTGGGCGGCGTGGCTCCCCCGTCATCCAAAGTCGAGTATGAGGCAAAGAGCTTGACCAGAAGGTCAGCCTTCTCCTTCGCACTATGAGCCAGACTGTCATTGGACTTACGCAGTGGTGGAAGACTAGACCTGCAGAAGTTACCTTCTGCAGCCTTAGCTAGCGACCAGAAAGCACGGCTCCCAGAGGGATAGCTATTCAGTCGCTCGCCAATTCTGGCAACGTGCTCCGACTTCGCCTTGGCAATAGCCCTCTTATAGGACCTAGAGGCGGCGTTAAATTTCCGCCTTTTCTCCGAGATATCAGGATCCCGGCATCTCCTAGCAACATTAAATGCCGCGTATGCAGACCGCTTGAGGCGTGCAGCATCCCTACTGGCTTTATTATACCAGGGTTTGCTGCGACCCCCAACGGGCACCTCAGAAGAAGGAATGAATAATTCCATTCCCTGAAGCACCACGTCTTTAAGTCGGTCCGCACAGATGTCAGGATCATCGGAGGAAAAGCAGAGCCGCCCCCATGGGTAGGATGCGTAAAATTCACGCATTCCATCCCAGTCTGCTGACCTGTACCGCCAAACTCTTCGAAACCCGGTCGTCGTTCGACGACTAGGACGAGAGAGTGGTATGGAAGCACGGATAAGGCAGTGATCAGACGATCCAAGTGGAGCGTCGACCACCACACTGTATCCAGCTGGGTGAGTGGTCAGCAGAAGGTCCAACAAAGAAGGCTCGTGCTCCTCAATGTCTGGGACACGGGTGGGCTGTGTCACCAGTTGTGAGAGGCCGTAGGACAAGGCGAAATCGTAGGCAGCCCGACCCGGGAGGTCAGTGGTTCTGGACCCCAACCACTCCTGGTGATGAGCGTTAAAGTCACCAAGGACCACCACCTCCGCAGATGGGTACTGCTCAAGCACGCGGTCAGTCCCCTCTTGTACATGCTCAAACAGAGCTGACCCCGCATCACTGCTGTGAGACCTGTACAGGCAAGCGTAGACTCTGGTACAGCCCCCATAGTCCACGCGTAGCCACAAGAGGGACAGGTCCCGTTGCTCGAGGCCCCGAAGCCGACGACAGCAGACATCCTCCCGGATAAACACGCACACCCCGGCTTTACGCAGGAAGATGTGCTCCAATGCGTAGCCGGGGTATCCGAGGTACGACGTATCGTCCGGGGCAGATATCTGCGTCTCAGTCAGGAAAAAGAGGGCAAGCTGCGCCGTCTCAAGGTGGTGATGTACGGCGTCAAGGTTACTGTGTAGGCCCCTGACATTGCTGAAATCCACATTAAACGTGGAATGGGGATCCGCCGAAAAAACTCTTTTTCTTTTGTCGACTTTCATATTATTATTAATTTTAGTTGGAGAGTAAGGATTTGGAGAGGTAGGATGCTAGAGGTGAGATCAAGGCAATACCTGAATAAAGCGCAGGGCACAATGAACACTCGATCCGGGGTTGCGCGAGAAGCTGACGCAGGGCATGGAAGGGCCCCCAGTCCACCCTGCATACGATCGCCGGGATCCACTCCGGTCTCCGACTCCGGCACGACGACCGTATGACAGGATTTTACACCGGTTGGCGGGACAGCTTCCTGGGGCGGAGTTTAGTTGTGACACCCAGGTTCAGGTCCCCTACTGACCGGCGGGCGGCGGCAGGCACCGTTTCACTGGGTCTCCCTATACCCCCGTCAGCAACCCACGCCCCGCGGACTTGCGCGCACGTTTGCTCTGCATGTTCCAAGCATCACCAAGACTCACCCCCAACAAGGAGGAGGAAAGGAAAGGAATAGAACTGGCTCTCCAACCCACATGCCGGAACACAGCTAGGCTATTTGGCGGCAGACTCTAGTTGGAGGGTGGTCGCCAGCCAGTCGGACTAGGTCCTACCACCGATTGTGTTTTCGGCTCCCGTTTAGCACCACCCAGGGGTTACTTGTAGGGAATCGCGGGTTAAACCTACGGAAGCGGGAAGCATCAACCCCACAACCCAAGCATCGTCCACTTTGGGAAAGGCTGGCTTACAGTGTGTGTAATGGTATTGAGCATGTACTCTTCAGCTGGGAACGTACGGCTGTTTGTCGTCAAAAATAGGCAATGTAGCGGTATTGATCCATATACAATTACAAGGCCCTACTATCCCTTATTTTTTATTGGTGGTAGGACGTTTTGTCACTATAGGCGGCGGCGTTGACGTGGTTGATGTATGTCTATGGGCTTCAATAACCACTTAACACTATGTGGGCCTTGAACTCGCAAGTCATCCTAGGAATAATAATAAAATAAAAACTATAATCAGATAATCTAGTTGCTACTAAATTAATGTTGGTTTATTATTTAATTAAATTCGGTGTTAAGTTGAAGAACTAATTTAAATTAGGTCATCAAATTCTGAGTTATAGCAGTTAAAGAAGTTCTCTCTCAATATTTACCTTCACGTCAATAATCTATATATTAATACGTGAAGCAAAAACTTTGTATCCCTTTTTAGGAAAATTGCGCGGACGGAGGAGTATGAAATTTTCCACACTTATAGAGAATATAGAGAAGAAGTGCATAATGCTAATATTTTTTTTAAATAATGCATAAAAGATACATTAAATCAATAAAGAAAACATGACACACACTACATACCATGTATTTGACGCACACACGCATGCATACTATTTATTGTCAAACTTTTGTTCTTGACGTCTGTTGTCAAATTGAGAATAGATTAAATATTGTTTGTCTTTGTTAATATTTTTTATAATGTAGTCTTGGCGAAATTTGTGATTATAGAAGTATAAAATACAACCATAATAGTGGACAAACTTACAATTCCAATTAATTATAGTCGAATTTCGACTACTGCGGGAACTCTAGTTTACATAGTTCCTTAAATATCGAGCATGAAATTAAAACTTGTGATTTTCTTATTGATAAAGATTTTATTAATCGGATGTTTTACCTTTGGCTTTGTCCTGTTCAAAGAAAATAAATGAATGACCAACAATAACAACGACAGTATGGACCTAACAAATTAGCGGTTACTTTACTTGCTTAGAGGAACCCCACGATGCATTTTACTTTGCTGTTGGATACAGGGTACGCTGAGAAACTTAGTCTTAATTAAATTAGTTAAACAATATTATAAATTAATGCTGTACAAACTTTTTTATAAGCGCGGTTTATATATTGATATTAAAATTTGTTATTTAGTAATGAAATGTATTCCATTTCCAATTCGTTTGTCGGAAACATTATTATCAGAATATGTTTACATGTATATATAATATATTCGACGAATGAACCAAAATACATAGCGAACTTAGTCCGTAAGGATATATACTCTTACTTATGTTTGCACACATCTGCCCAGTGCTTGAAGTTGTAATTAAGACGTTTGGGTAGTTTTGTTTTGACATAAGAATACTGGTGGCAGGAATATCTCAAGGTAGGCGGCCGCATTTACGTTGTAGATGTCTATGGGCTCCAGTAACCACTTGACACCAGGTGGGCCGTGAGTTCGTCCACAGATCTAAGCAAAAAAAAATTTTTGTCATTATAACGTTTCCAAATATATATATGTAAGCTCTCTACGATTTATCTTAAAAGAGGTTAATATATTATATAAAGATGACATAAATGGAATTTTGAATATTGAAACATTAGAAGAAGAAAGTTTAGAAATATTAAAACATTTTTGAAGATTGAAATATAAAAAAAACATAAAAAGTGGTGGAGGAAGACTGACTTTATATTTCAACTTTTAAATAGATTAATATCGTAAAATAGACAACATAAACAATTTGGTGCAGGTATTGTTCGTATTTATGAACTTAAACACCTTGGTCTTCATTTTCTCACTATTCTGTCATCTATCAAATTCGGACAATAATATGTTGGCACCATACTGCAGTGGTTGCATAGACCTTTTATACTTCAGTGGTTGGCACTAGGTTTTATACTTCAGTGGTTGGCACACTCAAAACGTTCTGTTCCTACCATAGATAATTCAGTTTCATACATGGAGTTAATAAGTGTTAGAGAATAGTAACTCTATGGTTTCATACTTCAATGGGCATAGATTATACACTTAATATATTTGAGATCAGTGGTTCCTACATAAATAATATTACTAGCTATCTAAAATTGTCATAATCATACCCACATCAAAGTTATTTGACGAAAATGACGAAATTGATGTGACTTCCTCTTAAAACATTTCCTTGAGCTTGTATTTATTTAATAACTTCGCGTTCAAGTGGAGTGGAGCTGCCAAGCTGTCTAAAAGTAATATAGGAAATAAAATGTGACGCAGCAGACGGGGCGTGTCCGCGATCAGAACAGGGAGTCCGATGAGAGTGTCTACCGAAAAGTAATTAATGTGTATTTAAATTACGAATCAGATTATTTATTGGTGGGTCGGTGGCTAGACGCACTCACAGCTAATAATAATAAATAATAATATTATAAAGCTGAAGAGTTTGTTTGTTTATACGCGCTAATCTCAGGAACTACTGGTCCGATTTGAAAAATTATTTCAGTGTTAGATAGCTAGCTCATTTATTGGGGAAGGCTATAAGGCTATAACATCACGCTAAGACCAATACGAGTGGAGCACTAATAACTCTTTTGAAGTCGGCTAAAAAGCATGATTTTGGTACCTTAAATCCTTAACATTCTATTATTCAAAAATATACTTATTTCTACGTAAATGAAGCCGCGGGTAAAATTTAGCCTTATACCAAAGTAACTATTCCAGGCGGACGAAGTCGTGGGCAACAGCTAGTAATAATTATATAATTATTTATTTGACACCATATGTACAGAGTAAGCATATAAAACAAATAATAGACGGTGACATAAATCGGCGGCCTTATCGCTGAAAGCGATCTCTTCCAGGCAACCTTGCAGGGAGAGGAATAAGTTAACTGGACGGTGCTATATCTTAATAAACTTACATAAAAATATATACTTATATACACATGTGAAAAATAAATACAATATAAAATAGACTTACATACGATTAAATACAAATAAATAATAAAAATATGCAAGTCAATACAAAATAAGTAGCAACTTATACAGTTATATAGTAGGAGCCATATTATTGTGCAAGGTAGTGTGATTTGCAGCTAGCCTGGTTCTAACCTGCAGATGAACAGCTAATCTGGTTCTAAATGATTCTTGTAGTCCATAGACATCGTCATCTCCATTCACAGTGCGAAACAGATTGTTGTGTCATCTATCAAACTGAAACGCATGACTGCTTGTGGCAAAAAGAAAAAGGATGGCAGTATAAGCGCTAAACATACCGGCAGTATGTAGTACCGATAGTAGATACAAAGTTAGGGATTAGGAATTAAGGATTAGGTATTCAGGATTAGATAGACCGTGTGCTCTTGCGCCTATTTACGACCATAAAATAAAGCTTCACAATTAAATATTTTTAGTAAACAAGTGCTTATAAGTGCTCCGAAATCTATTTTCGCTGCAATATCCGGTCCCGATACAAACATGGTTGAATAGAGGCGTGCCCGGAAGAAGGCAGGCTCTCGTTTTATTTAGGAAGTATTTCAGACAAATTCTATGTTGTTTTTTGACTAACATACGTATCATGTATAATATATCATAACCTGGATAAACATAACCATATTTATTAACTTATTTAAGGGCGAGATAACTATATGAAAAAATTCAGAGGTGTCAAGGGACACCCGGATGGAACGAAGTTCCTTTCGATTAATTAGTGAAGGAATTGTAATTTTTTTTAAGTTATAATAATAAATTACAGCATTATGAAGAAGAAAAAAACAATACTATGAACTAAATTACTATTGTTGAAACGCTATCTCGAGAAACTGTACTCATTACGCGGACCAATCGGATACGAGCAATGTCACGCGATAAGCGCCTACACATTGATTGGTCAGAATGACGGATCTAAAAAGTGTCGTGACAACTTTTCGTAAGAATTTTTTCCGTCTAGCCCCCTTTCACAACGCGCGATAAGGAACTTCGTTCCTAAAATAATTGTTTCGTAGACTCGATATTTATTGACTTCTCATAAATTCAATGATTTTGTTGGTAAATAAAATTTGTAAAATTACTTGCGGTAAATGGAGGCCCCTGAATATATTGTGTAAGTCGCCGAATGTCCTGATTAAATATCTAGGTTTCCTTTATGTTGCATTGCTCACGAATATTGCGCAGGAGTTATCCGTATAACGCTCTCCAAAACCTTTTTGATCAAAGCTATTTTATTTTATTTTATTTTTATTTTATTAGGAAGACAAACAGTGAACTTAAACTATATAAACTCTAAACTTACAACTAAACACCATTTAAATGTCTCCGCATTTAAATAACTATAAAGTATAAAGGATTGTGGCGTCGCATCGCCTAGAATTAAATAATTAAAGTAAAACGTAAAACTAAAATAAAACAGTTTGAGAAAAAAAAAACAGAAAAACGTAGTAAATAGAAAATAATTAATTAAATATTTGCATTCAACCATCGACTGACTAATGTTCTCCTAATACTCTTAGTAGAAGTGTTGAAAATGTCCAGTTCAGGGAAGTCAGCTAGAGCATTGAAACTGTTAGCAGCTCTTATAAAGAATGCATTACGTCTGTAATTTGTACCACCACGAGGTACTCCGAGACGAGATGATTGACGGCTCTCGCGCATTATGGTTCTCGGGGGCACCCTTAAACATAACAACGATAGAAGATAAGACGAGTCCACCTCAGACTGAGCTATTTTGCTATAAAGAACAATATCAGCTATCCTACGTCTTTCCTCCAGTGGAAGTATGTGATGCCTTCTACATCTCGTCTCGTAGTCGGGATCATACACTTTAGTTTTAAATTGAAGAAACCTCATGAATTTGGTCTGTATGGTCTCCAATCTATTTATATAAATTTTATATCGCGGATTCCATACCTGCGAACAATACTCTAGGATACTGCGCACATATGCACAGTACAGCACCTTAAAAATTTTAGCACTAGTAAATTGCGCACCAAGCCGCTTGATAAAACCTAATGATATATAGGCTCTTTTTACTATATTGTCTATATGCTTCTCATAAGACAGTTTCCTATCATGTGTTACCCCCAAATCGCAAAATTCATCTACATTTGCCAGATTGGTTCCTATAAGCTGATATGTGAACTTAACAGGTGTAGTCTTATGTGTGAAGGTCATGGCAAAACACTTCGAAACGTTGAGGTCTAATTTATTAAGGTGACAATATTCCTCGAGTCTTAAAAGATCCTCCTGTATTATCTGACAATCATTGGCAGAGTTAACTTTTCTATAAACTTTCATGTCATCCGCATACAAGAGGAAGTCCGAAGACCGAAAACATGTACCTATATCATTTATAAAGATATTAAACATCAACGGGCCGAGCAGAGACCCTTGAGGAACACCAGAAGGGATCCCTCCCCAGGAAGAAGCATGTCCGTTGACCACAACCTTTTGTGATCTATTTTCAACATAAGAAGAAAACCACCTGAAGAGACTACCATGAATTCCAGCATTAAAGAGCTTTTGTAGCAGAATCGTGTGACTGATGCGGTCGAATGCCTTACTGAAATCAGTAAAGACAGCATCAACTTGACCACCAGAATCCATATTACGTGTGAGATATTCCGTGAAGGTAACTAAGTTAGTGGTAGTCGATCTATTCTTCAAGAAACCATGTTGTTGCGCTATGAAGGTAGGTTTTAAAAAAGCGTACAACTGTGAATACACAACTCGTTCAAACAGTTTAGCAAATAAGCACAATTTGGATATAGGCCTATAATTTTTTATATTTTCTTTATTGCCTTTTTTGTGAACAGGTGTTATGAACGCAGATTTCCAGATCACAGGTACGATTCCTTCATGAATTGACCTACGGTAAAGTATGACCAATGGTGCAAGCAAGTTCTCAGAACACCTAACTATGAATAGGGGTGGAATCTTATCAGGACCTGCTGCTTTTGACAGATCTAAAGCCTTTAGCAGTTTCAAAATCTCAGCCGGATCAATTTCAATACTGGATATGCAGTCAGAGTGTGCAATGTTTGTATTAACACCCAGGAGCTGGTCAGCAGTACTGTGATCAGCCGTAGCAGTATTAAGGAAATTTGATTGGAAGTATTCACAAAAAAGATTACAGATAACGTCCCCAGAGTCAGTTGTTTGTCCTTCGTATGTGAGAGTAGAAGGAAGGTTATTTGCGCTACCTTTGTTAGTTTTAACAAATCTCCAGAAGAACTTAGGGTCCTTTAAGATAGAACTTTCGACCGACGCGATATAAGCTCTATAACAATCATCTTCCAATATTTTAGCTCTCTTACGGAGGAGAGAAAAGGTTTCATAATCGTCAGTATTGCTGTATTTCTGGTATTTTTTCAAAAACTTGTATTTTTCCTTCAAAACTTTTTTTAACGGGGATGTGTACCAGGGTGGGAACAAACTAGCAGCATAATACTTTCGAGGAACGTGCTTATCGATTACGTCATATAAGATCTTATAAAAATTATCGAGGGCCTCGTCAATGGAAAAATTTAGTAAAAAGCTGTCCCAGTCTATATCCGCAAGTGACGAGTTAATAGACTCAAAATTTCCAGAGTGGAAGCAATACTTTAACCTAGGTTGAACTATTAACTGTTTTATATCAGTTAAAGACAGAAATATATTTAACGATTTATGATGAACATCCTCCTTCACTAAAGGGTCGTCACAAGCACTGATTTCAAGCTTTGAGTTCGATAAAACCCAATCAAGTACCCTATTATTAGTATTATAAAAGTAATTAAATTGATAGAAATTACATTCTGCTAAGACATCAAAAAAGTGGATTTGCGCATTCCCACTAATGCCCTGTGGCTGTGTAAAATCTTCGTCAGTGTCAAAAGACCATTTGATATCTCTCATATTAAAATCACCGGTAACTATAAATGTATCATTAGGGCATGAGTCCATTGCTAGAGAGAGTTTGTCTGTAAAGTTGGTTAGCTGAGAATTGAAGTTGTAGCCAAGTTTTTCATCACATAAATAGAGGGAACAAAAGTGTATATTTACAACACCACGACTTTTAGTATTGAATGTCACCGTAACCCATATATCCTCGGCAGAAGACGACCATTCCGGGCGGCGCGACGCCGTAAGATCGCGTCGTATCGCTATCAGTACGCCTCCACCATACAATTCATTTGTAGCTATATAATTTCTATCCCGTCTAAACACAATGTACCTATCATCGAACAGCTCACAGTCACCAATACTATCCATTAACCAAGTTTCCGTGATTAAGATAACATCATAGTTATTAAGTAGGACATTTCTTTTAAAATCAATTGTTTTGGTACGTAACCCTCTAGTGTTTTGATAATAAATACTAAGCTTTACATTAGCCATTTGATAAGAATTTTGATACAATAGCTGAAATAAATCGAAATAAGCAATTTTAAATGTAATATTATGAACAATAATAAAGAATAATATAAATTGATTTTAATAAACGTACCAAGACAATCATTTTCACGAACAAAGTAATTCAGCAACACAAAACAATATTGTAGAAATAGTAAATACTCAAATCCTAAAAGTAATACATTTAACAAATAAAATTTAATTTTAATATTGTAAGAATAGGGTAGTAAAAAAAACTTACATGGCATCGCACACGATCGCTCGAGCACGATCGGTTCACACTTATCAAGCGATAATCGGCGGAACCGAAGTAGCAAAACGCAAGCGATAATGTGCACTATGACATGGCTAAGCGACGTAATGCATAACGATAAACGTATGAATATAGCTGAACTTACGTACCTGAACTGGATGCACACTTCGTAATAATAAAAATATAGGTAATAATAATGCGCGAGGTTGCATGCGGCTCTCAAACTTTTAACAGTTGACTTCTTATTAGAGCAAACTTTAAAGAATAATGAAAAGAAAATAAATTTTGTGTGATAAAAAATACTTAATAAAAAGAAATATTGATTATTATTCAGGTTATCTTCTTCAAATCCCTTTCCTCTTTTATAAAAAATATCGGGGATATATCTGATTTGCGGGCCATTATTTTACAATGTTTTACCCAAATATATTGGAAATTATTATCCTTCGCAAGCGACTTTGCTTTGTTTAATAATGTTTTATTACGCTGCGTCAAATGGTCGTTCAGATAAAAATTTCCCTCTCCTCGTATACCCAAGTCCGAGAGACTGTTCTTCTTAATTTTACGAGCTAAAGCGATAAGTTCCTCCTTGCGATACCTATTGTTGAACGCAACAATAATAGATTTTTCAGCCTTCAGCACACGAGTTGGGATACGTGCAATATAATTAATCTCCTCTTTCTTAATGGAAATATTATAAAGTTGACCGACACAGCTGACGACATCATATAGATTTTCACCCTTCTTTTCCGGTATACCACGGATCTCCACGTTATTCGCACGGGCCCACTGGTCCCGGTCCTGTAGCTCATTGTTCAATCTGGTAATTTCGTCACGAAGAGCAGGAACCTCACTGCCGATCTTTTCAACTGCACATATTCTAGAGCCCAAGTCCTTCACCGTGTTCGAGAGATCACCAGTGAGTTGATATGCCAGCTCGAGGGAATTCTTGAGATCGCCTATTTCAGCCTTGATGCTCCTGATGTCATCCACCACCGTTGCTAACGGAGCCAGTCGAGATAGGATTTGACTAAGTTGTTCCTGTATTGAGTCCTGCGGCCCTTTACACTTCAGGCACCGCCAGGTATTTTTCCGTTCACCTAATTTACGATAGCCGGATTCCGTCACTCCAGAACATGGAAAATCATAATGATTCTTGCAAATGCTGCATATTGTTCCGTCGGTGTGTTGAGTACCACAATTCGCACAGGTATGCATTTTAAGAAGTGATAGTGATAATAACAAAAAGTTAAAATATTTATAAAAGTTTGAGAAACTGATTAAGAGACGAAGCGAGACAAGCGTGCGTATTCTTAGGTGGCCACGAGGCGAATGTGTATGAGTAATAACAACATTGGAGAGAAGTCTCAGGCTTATATCAATCAGAACAGGTCACCTAATTCGACGACTTGAGATTCAAGTTTGAGGTTGGTTTAATGAGGTGGCAATAAAACTCGAATAGCTGTACGATCAATCGCGTGGATATACAACGTTTAGATTTAAAATGAGCTGCGCGGCGGGCATCACGTTGTGTAGTCCATGAGATCCACTGACGCCAGTTCGACCGTGAGGTCGTATGCCATCTGGCTCCTGACAAGATAGAAATATCAAATGCATGCAAATAAATCACTTTATAAATAATTAGCTTTTGCCCGCGACTCCGTCCTCGTGGAATACTTACTTTGGCATAACGCCAAATTTTACCCCCCACATCATTTATGTAGAAAGTGAAAATATTTTTGAATTATAGACTGTTAAGGACCTATTCAAACCCCTATTTTGAAATATCCTTTATTGGTGCTCCATTTGTATTGGCCTTATCGTGTTATATAGCCTATAGCCTTCCTCAATAAATGGGCTATCTAATGCTGAAAGAAATTTGCAAATCAGACCAGTAGTTCCTGAGATTAGCACGTTCAAACAAACAAACTTTTCAGCTTTATAATATGAGTATAGATTTAGGGCAGCGTAGAATCGGTTGTGTATGCTAAGCACGTGTCATGTTTCATGAGTTAATACATTCAGTGCGCTGCGCACGAGGGAACACCTGGACTATTAGTCGACGTGCCTGATTGTTCGCTCTCCCGTCCTGTACTCACACGTTTTCAAATCATTGCAATTACTTGAATTAAGATGACGTTTAATGCATTAATGTGTTAGTATAAATTTTCTCTGCCATGTTTTTTTTATTTTTGATTGGAACGAAGTTTTGGGATGAAGTTCCTTATGGAGCGATGCGGAGGGGTAGGTACCCTAACCAGGAAAAAACGTTCGTAACGTAAGATTTTTATTAGTAATGCACAGTGTACGACTTAACTTTGTAATAGCGTACAAATTAGTAATGCAAACAGTGTACGACTTAACTTTGTAATAACGTACAAAGAATAATATATTTTTTTATCATTCATTGACCACGATCTCAGAGCGTTCGTTTGCGCAATAGTAACCACTTAACACCAGGTAGGCTGTGAGCTCATCTACCCAACTAAGCAATAAAAAAAAAAGACGTGTGGCACTCGGGGACTGCCGCAGTAAAGCTATTGCAAAGCATTTTTTATCAACTTATGCAATTACAATTAGACAATAATAATTTAATATTAAAACAATAATAAAAATAAGACCACGCTATATTTATAAACATTAACAAAAGCAAAACATTAACTGTCCCCTTCACACTTATAAGCTAGACCGCGTGACAGAGAGATGGGCAGACTTTTCATGATGCTCATGCAGTGCGACGTCACGCCGCGCGCTTATTCACAAACACTACACCAGCGCAACGTGTGAATGTGTTCAACGCGAGCTACATAGTAGGCGTAGTGGGGGTGTCAGGTTATTTTCGTTACGTAATTTCTTGATTCAGTCGCCGCGCTCAAGGACCGCGATAGAAGCTTTGCAATAGCTTAAAAAATAAAAATAAAACTTGGGCCTTCGTACGAGGTGGCGTCCCTCCGGTACATCTGTTTACACCCGTTTCACAGTCCGAATGCTTCATACACACTACATGCCCCAGTCATCCGAGTCTCCGCGCCTTCATCTCCCTTACAACATTTGGCTCACCAAAAAACCTCTCCACACCCTTGTTTTTCCGGACGGGCCAAGAACCGTCATCTTTCTGTACTAATCGTCATGTACACACAAAAACAAAGCCAGTGAATAGTTACGTTCGAACATTCCACCCCGACGCCCAAAGTATGCTGTGTGTAAATACCCGACGGATCCAGTGTGTTCCGTTTAAAAAGACCAGGATAAAGTTAAATAAAACTTATAATATGTATTTAGGTAACGTTTTCTTGTTACGCAAAAGTTACGTGACCGCTTCCGAACGGCAGCGCTATTGACATTGGCTGGACGACTTTTAGCTGCTATTCTGAGATCTTGCGACATTAAATTGTTTTAACCTCTTATTCATATATTTTTTTTTCCTTTTATTTAGTCGAAGTTTTAGTCGACGTTTTATTTAGTAAGAAGTCGTCGTGGCCAAAAGGATAAGACGTCCGGTTCATTCGTATCTAGCGATGCACTGGTGTTCGAATCCCGCAGCCGGGTACCAATTTTTCTAATGAAATACGTACTTAACAAATATTCACGATCGGCTTCCACGGTGAAGAAATAACATCGTGCAATAAAAATCAAACCCGCAAAATTATAATTTGCGTAATAACTGGTGGTAGGACTTCATGTGAGTCCGCACGGGTAGGTACCACTGCCCTGCCTATTTCTGCCGTGAAGCAGTAATGCATTTCGGCTTGAAGGGTGAGGCAGCCGTTGTAACTATACTGAGACCTTAAAACTCATATCTCAAGGTGGGTGGCGCATTTGCATTGTAAATGTCTATGGGCTCCAGTAACTACTTAACACCAGGTGGGCTGTGAGCTCGTCCAACCATCTAAGCAAAAAAAAACGTGTGGCACTCGGGAACTGCCGCGGCAAAGTTATTGCATAGCATTTTTGTATCAACTTATGCAATTATAATTAGACAATGATAATTTAATATTAAAACAATAATAAAACAAGACCACGCTTTATTCAAATTAAAATCAAATCAATACAAATCAAAAAAAAATTATTCAACATAAATGAAAGTACATACTTGTTGAACGTCAAAAGAACTACCGCCAATTCACAAAAACTAGCCTCCGTCCTGAGAAGAATTGGCGAGAAACTCAGCGGGCATGTCTTTTTTTTTTAATATTAGATTTTTTTTTATATTAGATTTTTTTTTCAACATTAATAAAAGCAAAACATTAACTGTCCCCTTCACACTCATAAGCTAGACCACGCGAGAGAGAGATGGGCAGACTTTTCATGATGTGCATGAAGTGTGACGTCACGCCACGCGCCTATTCACAAACACTACACAAGAGCAACGTGTGAATGTCAGGTTATTTTCGTTACGGAATTTCTTGATTCAGTCGCCGCGCTCAAAGCCCGCGATAAAATCTATGCAATAGCTTAAAATACTGAAATACGTGATGGCGTGACAATTTATTAAATGATTATTATATAACCGTGTTTTAATTTCGAATCTACATAAATGTTAAAGGTAGATTGTATTAGCAAAAATGTCGGTGGTTTTAATATCGTATATAACAAGAATAGGCGCAAATACTTTATACTTTCTCTTTCGTTCCAGCACACTTGCGCCTGCATATTACCTCATTAATGTTCGCATGTGTTTGTGTGCGAGTTACGTGAATTAACAACTTCAAGCCGAGTCACGATAGGACGATTACTTACCAAATTTTCGTAATTTGATTGATTGGTGTTTTTGAAGAAAATATTATTAGTGTTTTACGTACAAACATATTCTAAATCTTCTTCTTAGCGTGTTAGCGTCAATACTTCATTGTATAACCCTTGTGATATGCTGCAGAGCTGAGTTTATTAGCGTGACGTTAGGAAGTTATCGTGTTGATGTTGTGAATGTGTCTTTTCAACGATATAAGAGTAAGATTGGTACTGGCGTATAGATTGGTAGTTTTCCAATTACAGCACTAAAGCGCATTATGCGTCATAATGCTCAACGTTGAATGTTCCAACTACAGCAACTCTTCACACAATCGAGCACTCTCAAAAGTACTGCTCTCGCGTGATACTCGCAATCGATACCGACTCAGTGACAGAAAATGGACAAGTGTTTTTTCTTTAAGTTGGCATTGATCGAAATTTTGTTCATATTATCGTTAGTAATATTATTTAATGTTGAAAAAAATTGTAAGGCTTTCGTTTCGTCGTAGTTTCTTAGAAATAATCAATGTTAATTAAAACTGTGCTAACTTAGCGCACTAATTCACGTTCCAATTAAGCTTCAGCATAATTCGGCATTGTGCGTCACTGAGTCGCATTATGCTCTGTAATTGGAAAACTACCATTGATACTATGTAAGACTGGTCAAATAGTTATTATTTACACACCGAATTTAATGTCGCTACATGAATCTCAAAGTTATTTGGAATTTATATTTTCACGCTAAATAACCAAAGAAGATGGGGAGGGGGTCTTACGCTTGCAGTTTCTCATGCAACATTAATTTACAGAGCATTTAAATTGTAAATGAGGAAAAAAGACTGCGAATAAGCTTACTGCGATGAATAATTTTGACTGCGTTAAATTGTGTTAAATAATTAAATTCAGATTCCGGCTTCGTGCATCAAGATGCTTAACGGCATTTAGATCATGATGTCTATGAACTCCGATAACCAGGTAGTAGCAAGTGATTTGTGAGGTTATTTACCGATATCTATATATATATATAAATGACAATTCATTGAGCAGCATTCTGTTCGTTAGTCTCGCTAAAACTCCAGAACGGCTGGGCCGATTTGACTAATTTTGGTCTTGAATTATTTGTGGAAGTCCAGAGAAGGTTTAAAAAGTAGACAAATATGAATATGCTCGAAATTAACGCAATAAATACGTGAAACACACCCACACATTATAAACCTATAATTAAGATTCCTTACTTGGCATAGATGAGCGAACTAGCAGGCAACAAGTTGTTTACATTGTAACCACCACCCGCCCTCACAAATGAACATGAAGTTTCACTAGGGTAGTGTGACTGCGGCATCCTTGAGTTACTACTGCTCCTTGAGTTATAATGAACTATATTAATAATAAATAATAATAAGTATATAGTGTTTATATAGTGTTTATTTTTTTACAATTTATGTAGTGTTTTTAAATAATTGTATTTTTATTATCTTTTTTGAAAAATATTATGTAATTAATAAGATATTAAATAAATATGGAATAATAATAATAATATTTTATTCAAGCCTCTTAAAATACAAACACGTACAAGAATTTATAACACTAGTACAATAGTATATATGGCTTTTTTACGAGGTACACAATAACAATATTCCCTGACTTATGCTAGGAAAACCTGTGTTATAAAAGTATTGGATACTTATTCGGGTACTAATGTGTTCTTTACTTCTAGGCAACTTGTAGAGAACAAAATCAAGACTTCTACACTTCCAGATCTGTCTACGATATTAATTTTTTTTTGTTTGCTTAGATGAGTGGACGAGCTCCCAGCCCGCCTGGTGCTTTTTTTATTGCTTAGATGGGTGGACGAGCTCACAGCCCACCTGGTGTTAAGTGGTTACTGGAGCCCATATATATGCGCCACCCACCTTGAGATATAAGTTCTAAGGTCTCAGGTATAGTTACAACGGCTGCCCCGCCCTTCAAACCGAAACGCATTACTGCCTCACGGCAGAAATAGGCAGGGTGGTGGTACCTATCCGCGCGGACTCACAAGAGGTCCTACCACCAGAATAATGTATTTAGTAGTGGCAGACTCTGAACAGCATTTGTTACCGCTTAGCGTAAGTATGAATGTCGAGCCACCGATGCGACATCCTTGATGCGATGGCTAAGTAGGAGTGGAACGGATCGAGTTACGAACAGCGCATTGCAGTGGTAGGGTCGACGCGAAACGAGAAAGTGCTGTGTGCAGTGAATTTATATTATAGGTACGTTATTTACATAATATTTATTTAGTTTGTGAAGTGTTGTGTCCGTGAGGTTGGTATATATGTTTCTGATTTTTGGATATTGTGAGTTGACCTCGGTCCTAAGTTCTAAGACTCTAGAGTTATAATTAGAATAGGGCTATGCTTAATGAGTTTATTTGTGCATATTAATTTGTTGATGTTAATGCGAGCCGTTATATTTGGATACTCATACTGTCTATTTCTATTGCGAAGTAATTGTGTATTTCGTGTGCTGGTTGGTACGAAGTCGTAGGATTTATCGTCACGTTTAGAGGTGGGTCGTTTTGTGTTACCTTATGGAATTACCTAGAAATGTGATGTATAGAGAAGTGAGAAGTCGTCGTGGCCTAAAGGATAAGACGTTCGGTGCATTCGTTGTAGTGATGCACCGGTGTTCGAATCCCGCAGGCGGGTACCAATTTTTCTAATGAAATACGTACTTAACAAATGTTCACGATTGACTTCCACGGTGAAGGAATAACATCGTGTAATAAAAATCAAAACCCCCAAAATTATAATTTGCGTAATCACTGGTGGTAGGACCTCTTATGAGTCCGCACGGGTAGGTACTACCACCCCGCTTATTTCAGCCGTGAAGCAGTAATTCGTTTCGGCTTCAAGGGTGGGGCAGCCGTTGTAACTATAGGTATACTGAGAACTTAGAACTTATATCTCAAGGTGGGTGGCGCATTTACGTTGTAGATGTCTATGGGCTCCAGTAACCACTTAACACCAGGTGGGCGTCCACCCATCTAAGCAAAAAAAATTACTCCGTAACTACAAAGCTCTAGGTGGAATGTGGTTTCTGCGCAACACGAATAGGCAGGACGTCGCGTCGGTACTGATATGTGTAATTATTTGTATAATAGCACGACTCGTGTTATTATACAAATAAAATCATAATAAAAATTAACAAACATCTAAGGTTGAATCTCGTGTCTATTATCCAAAAAAAATTTTTATAAAGATACACAAATGCTTTTTAAATAATTACTTGAATAATTTAATAACGTAATACGTAATTACTAATAATTAAATGTACACTAATGAATTCTTAATTACTAATAAATTTGTGTTAGAACATTTCTCAAGGAGCGTCTTAAAGTAATTGAACGCTTGTTACAACACTTGTAAGAGGACCTTGGACTCCAAGGTGACGAAGCACGAAGCATTGAGGCCAAAGATCATCTGGCGTTAAAACACATATGTAACTAATAGTTTACGTGTCACTCAGTGGTGGTTTTTTTTTTTTAATGCATAGATGGGTAGACCAGCTCACAGCCCACCTGGTGTTAAGTGGTTACCGAATACCCATAAACATTTACTACGTAAATGCTGCCACCGACCTTGAGATATGAGTTCTAAGGTCTCACTATGCAACGGCTGCCCCACTCTTCAAACCGCAACGCATTACTGCTTCACGGCAAAAATAGGGAGAGTGGTGGTACCTACCCGTGCGGACTCACAAGAGGTCCTACCACAAAATGACATAAGTAAATTATGTTTTTCTATTGTTAAATCTAGTCTATTAAAACAAACAACTCAAAATCTGAGCAGAAATCTAACTACCAGTAAAGGGTTCTTATGGGTGAACATTTTGAGTTAATGAGTTTCCGGTCTTGAACTGGATTCGTGGTGCTGCCTGGCTACTACCCCGCGAGCTTGGTGTTAGCGTCCTGGTCGGGGTCGGTATTCCTTCGAAACATCATTGTTTCCGGGACTTCGATGTAGTCTTTCTTGTGGCTTGCAATAATCACGCAAGTTGATAAAGCATTTGCAAATACTTATACTTGTTAGTCCGTAGAAATACGCTGAATTATTTTACGAAATGTGTCGCTTTTGCGCTGTCTACGTATGAATGTGAAAATGTTTACAGATATTAAATAATATATATTTTCTAGGGTATCACGATTCATTAACAGTGATTTGATTAAATCAACCTAAAGAGGAAGCGTTCGTTGCGTTTAGTTTAATCAAAGGACTTCCCTTGTTTCCCATTTTGAATAAATTAATTAGATTACGCTGTGACAACCTTCTGAAACTACGAAAAAAATAAATTTTTAGTTAGAAAATAAATAATGTAATAATAAAATAGGTCCGTCCGTCGGTCGGGTCGCTAGGGCCGCGGAGGTTGTTCATGATGACGGTTGCAAATTCTAAAAGAACCCAATAAACGGTGGGTCAATTTATAAGATGACTTCTTTCATATTATAGTGTAGTAGGACATCGTAAGTTTAGTATAATTAATACGGTCGGAGCTCAGTACAACTCAGTACACACTGTTGCGTTTGTATTCTGTTCAAACATTGACATAACGTGTCTGACACAACGAGATATATAATACATACCTTTTCTACAGATTTTGCTCTTTTTGTAATATCTCTGTACACTCATTATTTTCCTACCTTTCTCCAAGTCACCTGGGGTCAGCGTAAGATGTTTTCTCCTTCCATACTCCTCTATCATATACCATTTCTTCGCTTACTCCCCTCTTACACATATCGTCTTTCACGCAATCCATCCATTTCTTCTTAGGTCTACCTCTTCCTCTAAAGCCTTCCACATTCTTGGTTAAAGCTCTCTTACCATCTTATCTCTGTACACTATAAAGAATATTAATTAACACAATTTTAATCAAAAACGGTTTTCGTATTACGTTATGAATACCACATCGAGTTGAATAATTATTTTTTTAAAGTATATTTAAGTGTGTTTGATGATGGGCAAGTTGATTTAGAGAATGCAAATTATTAATTATGCAAAATATTCGAAAATAGTCCTTAATTCATGGCTCGTTAGTTTTAGCAGTAAACAGCTGCTTAGATGTCCTAGCAGCTTTGTTAGGGCTGCCCCTATGTCCAAGCTAGTCAGCTTCAACGTGAGCTAGACGTCCGTGAGCGACGGTGACCACTCACCATCAAGTGGATCAGCTCTCGCTAATACAAAGGTTATAAATAAAGCATATAATAAAAAATCGGTTCAACCAGTCAAAAGTTCTGAGGTAACAAACATAAAAAAATACAGTCGAATTGAGAACCTCCTTCTTTTTTGAAGTCTTTAAAAACAGCTATTAATGAAACAGGAATTTAGAATCTCATTAAATTTGAATTGGTGCCATAAAAGTATAATATTTATCACATGTCCCGAATTTAAGTAATATAGCAAACAATCATAAAATTTCATTAAACAGTCAGTTTTGACTTGTTGTAGGTACAAAAGTAATTTAATATTTTGTTGTTTATTTAAGATTGAATACTTTGACTAGCAGACGGGTAGGCTAACCTTGGGTGCATAATAAACAAAGTTTGTGAACGTAAGAAGCCCTACAAAAATTTTTGAACTGTTATAGGACTGTCCGGTAGTTTTTTAAAATGTATTAGTTCCCGGTTGAAATATTTTTTTAAATACGAACTAAAACAAAACTCATTTAATTTTAAATTATATTCTGCGTAATTAGTATCGTTTTTTATTTTGTTTACTAAGCGGTAACACCAACTAGTTACGATATTTCAAAAGATTGCAAATTAATAGACCCTCAATTGAGACCACTGCAATAAAATGTGTATATTCTGTGACGGTAATAAAATTACCGCTAAAAGATGAAGAATTGAAGAAAATCATGTAACCGCATAGACCGCTGTAAAAATAAAATTAATAAAGCAGCAAAATTATTAGTTTCGCACGTTTATAGTTATATTTCCATCACAAAAACTTCTCAGTTAATTTAATATTGCGCGTTTTGACGTCGTCATTTGTTTTATTACATTTTGGCCTCGGTTCTTACATCCGATACAGTCAAGAATCTATCATTTCATTACAAGAGATTCTATTCAAATTGAATCTTCTATCATTGCTTAAATATTTCTTAATATGCCGATGTCGAATCTGGACATTATAAGTTTCGCAAGCACTTAGTGTCTGCCTGGGTTTCGATGGACTCAACACTCGACAATTTCCACATCAATCAACAGAAACTCTTCACGGATATTTAGTGCTAATTATTTGATTACAATTGCTATTTATTTGTTCTAGAAGGTTTTTTTATTGCCTTTTTAGTCAGACGAGCATACGGCCCACTTGATGCTAAGTTGTTACCGTCACTCATGAACGTCATCAATATTAAGGGCACACAATTTTTACTGGTAGTAGGATCTCTTGTGAGTCTGCACGAGTAGGTATCACCACCCTGCCTATTTTTCCAGTAATGCGTTTCGGTTTGAAGGGTGGGGCAGCCGTTATTACTATATTTGAGCCTTAGAACTTAATATCTCAAGGTGGGTGGCGTATTTACGTTGTAAATGTCTATGGGCTTCAGTCACCACTTAACACCAGGTGGGCTATGAGCTCGTACACCCATCTAAGCAATAAAAAAAAGCAAAGTCTCTGCCTACCATTGAGGTTATAGTTGTTAATCAATATTTTTGAGCAAATCCTCCGGATATTAGCGGTTAATGAGATCGTTCTCGAAACACTATCAAAGTTAGACCTTGGAGTATACTGGGAGCTTCCCCGAAGATTCAGGGCTTTGATTTTTCATGTTTTAGATAAATAAGCGGAGATCGAGCAAAATTTCTTATCCATGTAATATCATAATATCATCAATTTCCTGCCCTTCTCCCAGTCACCTGGGGTCGGCGCAACATGTTTTCTCCTTCCATACTCTTCTATCATATACCATTTCTTCGCTCACTCCCCTCCTACCCATATCGTCTTTCACACAATCCATCCATTTCTTCTTAGGTCTACCTCTTCCTCTAAATCCTTCCACATTCATAGTTAACACTCTCTTAACAACCTCATTTTCATTCCATCTCATCACATGTCCATACCATCCCAAACGTGCACTCCTCAGCTTCTCAGTCACAGGTGCCACTTTCAGACTTCCTCTAACATATTCATTCCGTATTCTATCCATTCTCGTTACTCCACACATCCATAATAATAAAAATATAATAATAATAAAAATAAATATAATATCATATAATAAATAAAATAATATAATATCATAATAATAAAAAAATAATTCCAAATAACGGTAAAACGAAGCTCAAATGAGAACGATTACGTTGTCGTGACATAAGTTTATAAATTATTAATGTCATTGAATTATAAGTCGCGGGCGAGTCTCTCGGCAGTTCGAAGTCCATTGACGCCTTCTTAATAATAATAATAATAATAATAAAGCCTTTTTATTTCCAGTAAATTTACATAGCTTAAAATCTATCTATGTGTTAGTTTTTTTTTTTTTTTAATTATTTGATTTTAATATTATATAATTTTTTTATATAGTTTTTATCACTTACTTATATAATTAGTATGTTTACTTAATATTATATAGTTATGTTTACTTAATATTATGTAGTTATTTAATCTACTGGAACCCCAGATTGGGTGAAGGCCTCCTCCAGTGATGCCCATTAATGCTTAGTTTATATTTATCTAGGGTATTTCTTTCCTCTATTGGTGACTTCTCTGGAGGGTTTTGGTCGTATTCTTCCACGGTGACCAACCGGGTTGGAAGATTTTTTTATATACGTATATATTATTTTTTTGTATGTTATTTTGTTCAATTGTAGCATCTTTGTGGTAGGAGGGGCTTAGTTGCTATATATTCTCGCTGTTACTTTCTTGGTTGTTGTTAGTTTTGATTGTATTTTTGTTAACTAAGAAGTTGAGCATGCTAGGTTTTATGACTCCTTCTGTGATACTATTTGACCTAGTGACTGTCTTGCCAATCTGCTTTGTCTTGTTTTTTTTTACTAGCCTGAGTATACTTGTCTATATTGATTTGTGGGGTATTGTCTGGAGATGACCGGTATTTTCTTTTACTTTGGTATTTTGATACAATTAGTTTATCATATTTGAGTATAGCTGTATTTCCCTTTTCTCTCTCTAATTTCAGTTGTTCCTGTAGTGCCTTTCTTTTTTCAAGTACATATTTGGGAAAGTCTTCTTTCATATAGTACTGTGTATCTTTCAGCGCTCTTTTTTGTTTAAATATTTCGATTTTTATTCCTAATGTAGTGAAAGTTACAATAGTTGGACGTGGTCTCTCTTGTTTCTTTCCCAGTCTTTTTATCTCTTGAATGTCGCTGTAGGTTAGTTTGATAGAGAAATATTGCTCAATCCATTTAATTATATTTTCTTCGAAACTCTTGTATGATGTTTCGTTTTCCTCGATACCGAAAAATACTAAGTTTCTTACTCTTGTTTGTTTTTCCAGGTAATGAATTCTTTTTTCTTGATTTTCCACTTTTTCTTTCATTTCTCCAAGTTTTCCTTCCCAGACCAAAAATTTCTCCTCGAATATACTAGTAATATTTTGTGTAACTTTTTCCGTAACATTTTTTCCAGTTTCTCTAATTTCAATTCTTTGTTCTTCCAGTTCTTTTTTTATGGAAATTAGCGTGTTTAAAACTTCTTCCATCGTTACGGTTTGTTATGATGCAAGTGATGTCCTCTAGCGGTGCGTGTTTGTTTTAGTTAGCTCTTGACTTGACGTCGATGAGTGTGACGTGGTAATTAGCTTCTGTTGTAATAGATGGCGCGTGGGATGTTACACTGATTGGAGCTATGATGATTTCCAAAACAACAAGCTTATCGATTATCATATGATAGTTTGCACTTGTTTTGTTCTTCACTTTGATTTGATAATTTCACTATTACTTACACAAGTGTATTCTGGCTTGAGGTGTTGTGTCTCAAAAGACGCATAAATGCTCTCAGAAGGCCTCGGAGATCAAAACTTTGTAGATGGTTTGCACAATGTTTGATTCAAGTTTTTATGAGTCTGATATTTGTGTATCCACTGTATTTTATCTTCACCAGCTCCCTTAGCACTAAGTCTCTGTACACACTTATATACTGTATCTCAAGTCACTTTTTAGATTAAATTTTTGTTAATTTTTGTCGGAGTCGATGTTGAGCGTGCCACGATCTATCTACCCTCCCTTCTTAATACATTCAATAAATTTTATTAGTGGTCCCAATGTAGTCGAAATCGACTATCAACTATAATTGATTGAAATTATAAGTTTGAACATTACTATGGTTCTATTGTCAAAGATATAATATTATGCTTCTATAATCACCGATTTCGGCAAGATTACATTATAGACAAATAAACAATGACAAAGCAACAAAAGTTTGACAATAATCATAGAGTATTTTTATGTGTGTGTGTCAAATACATTTTAGTGTGGGTAACGTTTTTTTTATTGATTTAATGTATTTTTAATGCATAATTTAAAAAAAAATTGCCCTTCTGCACTTTTTCGCTATATTCTTTATAAGTGTGAAAATTTTCATACTCCTCCGTCCGCGCAATTTTCGTAAAAAGGGGTACAAAGTTTTTGCTTCACGTATTAATATATAGATATCTAAAGTTGATAGTATGTGTACGCTGTATGGTAAGACTATTTTTCTTATTCTCTGTTTAAGCAACTTACTCGTCGTCCCGTGGTTTTCATATACCATATTGAAATAAATTTAACAATATTCAATTCACGAGTGGACAAAATCTTATCGAACAAAATCAAATTTTAACTTACCCGATCTCCATCATCGACATCTTGAGACAGCGGCCAGCTATATACACATGTTAGGCAATATGATCATGTATTATTAAAAAAAAGTTCTAGATTTATACAGGCAATGTATGTATGTTCATTCGACAAAGTAATGTATCTTTGTTTGAATAGATTCACGCGGGCCGAGGTTACGCCTTTCACTTTAATTGCATCTCTGTCACGTACCGGTTTTTACTAGTGACGTGAAAAGATTTGTGTTAACGTTGAATAAGAAAAAAATATTTTAATGATGAGACATTGTGGATTGTAATTTAATCCTAACCTTTTGTGATTAAACAGACACGAAGCTGTGGAGGTATATGACAACCTTCCACCGAGCGGGTGATATTGCTCGGTAGACCGACGGTCCGTATGTTGTTCTTCGGAACTTGTATATATGCCAAGCTTATCTTGAAAACGTCGTAAGTGAGATTCAGGAATCTTTCAAACATACTGCGTCGTATGATGGCTACAGAGCATATTTCCATTCGAGAAGACTCAATACCATTAAAATAAATTCCAGTTTTTCTATTGTATAGCTGTTTAAAGCTACAGTTTTAGCAGCAAAGGAGTATATGGCGCACCTGGTGGTGATTAGTTGCCGTCGCTCGTAAACTTGAACAATACCGGAGGCATCAAATATATAAAGTGCCATTTTCTTATGTAGGTACACAGTGCGGATTGTGCTCTAAACTGGAAGCCTATTGGCAAAGTTATTAAAGCCAGGGTAAGCTTATAAAAAACACATATGATACAGGTGTATAGCTCGTAATAACGAATAATCGCTTTACCGAGTTCATAAAGTTCGCGTTGTTTGCTTTGGGTGAACGATTTACAACAATAGGTGACAATGAAAGCGAGAAAATGTCGCCCAACAATAGGAATGATGGAATATTGTGTTAGCTTCCTTACCTGGAAATTCTAAATCCGTAGTAATCGCAATAATGTTTTCGCTTTAGCGAATCTTCGAGATCGTTCGAGGACCTAATGGCCGCTTAACACAGTCCTCGATTTAGCGAAATTACTTGAATTGTGGGGGAAATTCACTTTGTTTGGAATATAAATGTTAGTTTCTGTACAAAATAATTGCACGTGATTCGAAGTGCCTTTTGGTATAACAACAATCAGGTATAATAAGTCCTCGATATTGTATTCAAAATATTGGTAGTCGTCGTGGCCTAAAGGATAAGTTGTTTATAGCGCCTGTATTGAGCTATACGAAAATGCCGGTTTTCAAATCTTCCATGCCGCCGGTACAAATTTTTACTAATGCAATACGTACTTAACATTTTTTTAGGAAGGAAGGGTTCCTGCTTGCCTGTATGCCTTTTCATTTTCATTAGGACAAGAACTTGATATTTGCGGTGACGGAATACTATTAAAGAGTAATAAAAAAAAAACAAAAAAAATGCAAAATGTAATGTTTTTAGTTAATAGTAGAGCGTATTGCAAGTCTGCACGGGTAAGTAGGTACAAACATCTTCCCTGTTTCTGCCGCAATAAGAGCCTTTATAAATAATAATAGAGATTTAGACTTCACGTTGCCAGGTTGGTGACGGCATACACGTTGTGATGTCTGTGGGATCCTGTACCGGGTAAAATGGGTATCGGAATCCTTTCGATTGAAACTGGAGTTTGTTTTGCGACGCGAATAATGATACAGGACAGTTCAACAAATAACTTAAGGCTCACGGACGTGAAAGTAAATTAACTTCGCAACAAATTCAATACAGATAGGAACATAATATAAAAAAGTTAATGTAATAGTTTTTTTCCTCGAACCCAATGTGTGTTCAAACGAGATACAAAATTGTCAACGACAACTTTTTGTGTGATTTTTAAAATAATATTGTTTTGTCTGCCTAGACCGCTGAAAAACTCGAAACCGAGCTGGTGCTAACAAGTGTGAGTGATTACAAGAGTCTATGTGCATTGCAATATGAATGCCACCATCTTAAGAAATAAGTTACATTCGAATAATTGCTATACCCTTCAACCCAGAAAACAGGATTATTTCGTGTCATAGACAATTCATTGGTACAAACCCATGCTGCCAAAGCCCTACTGTGGGAACTTTTAACTAATCTAAAACTGACGAACTTCCAGATAGGGTCTGATGAAAAGCGAAAGGAAATATAATCTCGTCAACATTTAAATCAGTTCACCCATCGCGATAAAGTTGCCCGTGAACCTCACACAAGCACGTGTAGTGGGCCGGGCACTTAGTTTAATGAAAATATACGAGATCAAACGTGTATTTGTTACGTATAGTTGCGGCCTACGCACTCTTATTTACTTGTTTTACTTTTAATGGACATCCTGGCTTCAGTGGAACAAAACTAATGTAGTGTAGGTACTGTAGGTAGTGTAGGTAGGTACCAGGTTAACAGGACTAGCAGAAAATATTATGTTTTATAAAGCGTTTCTGCCTCGCTTTAAGGCTTTTATTTTTACCCATTACAGTTTTATGACTAGCCTGCCTAACGTCACGTCTTTATCATGGTAGCACAGATATTGGCACGTCAGAATACGAATCAGACGGATGTTCCTCTTAGGAAGTAAGCTAAAGAAATAATCTGCCAAATAAGGAATTCACACCTGCATCTTCTGATTATCCGCTCGACAGACAATCAACATGTAATATTAAAATGTTTTTACATAAATTAAATACAATTCAAATTACATCAGCAGCTTAGTTCATAATATCATTAACATTCGAAACAAGAGTTGTGTTTGTCATTTTATTTATGATGGTTGGAATTTTAATGAGCAGTGTATTCATTATCAAAATTTATTAGAATCGATTCATATCATCAGCATCAGTCGGCTGCTGGTTTACGTGTGGTTTATTGGTTGGATATGCTCCCAATTAGGCGTAGCTTTTCGTAATAGGCTAGTTTAGCATGTGGTCAATTATAATATTATCTTGCTTCTAAATTGCAGTACAGCTTACCTGCGATATAATTCTCGAATACTCTCAGTGTTCAAGGTAAAGTCGGCAATAAATTTAGCTCAAAGACTTAATCCTGAAATCATTTTAAATCACATACTTTGCTGCTATCAGCGCTTCTTCGTGCAAGCGGAAAAAATCTACTAAGCATTTTGCTCGAATATCGCTCCTTAGTTATGATGGAGATTTTATAAATTAATTTAGTAGCATTGTAAAAATTTGATAGATGTCAGCTCCCATCATCTACTTTTCTCATTCCCACGGAGTGGAGTTCATTTGCCACATACCGTCAGGCCTCCGAATGATCTTCCCTCTAAAATGTTTTTTCAACATCTGTAACATCATCTTCACGTTTCAAAAGCTTGGCTTTACCCATTCCGTCAACAGTAACTCCTTACCACCGTATGTGCCGTTGACTCGTCTGTCTATTAAAGCTATAAGAAAATATATGTTCGTATGGCTCTCGCATCAAACTGCTGATTTATGTATTAATTAAATATTTCCTTTCTACGGAAGACTTCATATTCATCCAGATTTCGTAACCACTTAGCAAAGAGATACCTATAATGTGGTATTTAACACGGATACTAGAAAATTAATTGACAAACGCTCGCGACCCACTTGGTAATAAGTGGCCACAATGATAATAATGTCGCTGGCTTGTAAACTTTCTTGCTGTACCAGCTACAACTGGCCTGCCCACTTTATAGCGATCCAAAGCTTTTTGATTCGCGACAGAAATAGTTAGGATGCTGGTAAATAC
This sequence comes from Bombyx mori, assembly GCF_030269925.1. Lineage (NCBI taxonomy): Eukaryota > Metazoa > Arthropoda > Insecta > Lepidoptera > Bombycidae > Bombyx > Bombyx mori. The sequence goes on along the minus strand of NC_085124.1, from coordinate 15,402,616 downwards.
ACTAGCGATATTACGTTAATTAATTTTTCAGCGCTGATTAAGACATCTGTTCTCTATTAATATACCAGCTCACTGACTTTATTGGCTTAATACTTAAGTGATTACTGAAAGTTCTAAGCTCGTCGAGTCTTCTCTAGCTTTCGTTAGGCTTAATATCCTGCAGAGATATTGTAGTGGAATTTACAAGCTTCGTTTTCATTATTTGAAAAAAGTTTAAGTAATATAAGGCCTATGAATTTTTTGTTTTATATATTGCTATCTTTATACCTGTAGCTTCGCCTGCGTGTATTACACTTTACATAAAGTAAGTGGAGACCCTTGCTTAGCTGTGAGATTAAATGTCCTCCTCCTCCTCGCGTCGTTTTCCTCATTACTGAGGGTCGTGACTCCCCCGCTGCATCAGTTTCTCCCGTACGATTTCCTTCCATCTGCTGCGACCCTTAGCTTCATGAAGGGCATTGTGGAAATTGATGTTTAGAGAAGATCGTATTTGTTCCGACCATCTCATGGGACTGCGTCCTCTGGGACGTTTGCCATCTACCTTTCCTGTCACCATCAGCTGTTCAAGATTGTTACCCTCTTTACGAGCAATATGTCCGAAGAATTCCAGCACCCTACGAAGGCATATAGTGGAAAGTCTGGTTTTGATATGAAGCTCTCTCAGAATAGACACGTTGGTGCGAAAGGCGGTCCATGGAATCTGTAGCATTTTTCTCCAGCACCACATTTCAAATGTAGCAAGGTTCAAAATATTTGTATAGCCGATATCATCAGAATTGGTTATATTTTAGACGTGAAAACGTACCGCACAGTAATAGTTACTTTTGTCTATGATTTCCTATTAACTTTCTAACTTTATAAAAGTGTAATAAATTCCATTCGCCATTTAGACTATATCTTTTTGAAACAGCCGATTTTAATGAACTAAATTATAATCTACTCCAAATAAATGTCTGACTACCTGTGAAAACTACATGAAAACCTGTTCTGTAATTACGGAGTTGCGCACAAAGAAAACAAACACACCAAATAATTCTAAATATCACTGAGATATATTCTACTAATTTTCTTTTGCTACCTCTGTATTTTAATTAATATTGTTAATGTGCAGACAAACCGGATTCCACTGTTAATTATTATGATATGTATAATATTATAAAACAGTAATAATTAGCAGTTCCTAATTGACTCATTAATAGTCAAACGAATTATTGACACAAAAACTCGGATGATTCACACAACACATAACTTCGTGACGTAACTGACCGGATCTGAGGTAATTTATCGATCCGGCTTACAATCAGATTGCATACTATTATACTGCGTACCGTTCGGTGACCAATAGTTTAGTATTGGCTTATTGTAACTCGTGAGTGAAGATAATATCGCATCCCCCAGGCCTAGGTTATATGCCTCGCGTAATAAATACGTTTCACTCGAAGTAGACACCATGAAATAAACATGTTTGGTAAACTTGAGGCGGAAAGATTTCTAGTGACATCTTACACGGGACATTGGAAGTTGTGGTTTACAATTAATGTGAGGAGGAAGAAACTCCTCTACAAATACCGCGTGACTGTTACGCCGTAGGTAGCAACATACATAAGGAGGAGCATAATATTTGTCCTAAGGAGGTGAACAAAAAAAATGTCCGAGGAAAATAGTCCGGTTTTTATATTTATTTATTTATTTATTTATTCAATGGCGGACTTAATGGCTGAGGCGTTCTCTACCAGTCAACCAAAGGTGGTGTAGAGAATCCTGTGGTAGGTGCATCACTTAATGTAAAAATATATGTGTATGGTTTGGGCCTAGACATAGAATTCTTAATGGATCAAGAAATATGAGGCAGTGTGTTGTGAGATTATCATCACTTGAGTTTAAAACACACTAATCTGCCGCAAAGAAATTATGCATTCCAGTTTCAAGGGTAAGATAGTCGTTTCTCCAAGCAAATTGAAACTACGACTAAAGTAAAACTACAATAAATCGCTTTGCAATAATAACCATACCATTTCAAATCATGCATGATTGCTCTATTGCATAAAAAGGTCGGACGGTGGATCAGACCGCGCGAGCTCATAGCCTGACCTATCAAAAATCAATTAAAAATCAATCACAAAAACAAGCATACATTATTCAAGTCTACTAAAATCAACGTTCTATAAAAACATGACTGTTCAAAAATTAATTCCCGCTCAAAACGATCTGAAAAATGTTTGCAATAAATGAAAACATTAAATAAAACCTATCGTATATTTACACCGAATATTTATTACGAAGAAAAGGAAAAACGTTGTGGGCTTATAACGGATGTGACACGGATGAAATCTGCTCGCGGGTGTTCCAAGAGAGCCCGGGATGTTTTTGAAAGTTGTCGCGCAGTGAACATCGTCTCTTGAACGTATCAAAGGAGCGTTCGAATATCAAATTGGCTGACAAAGAAGCAGCGAGGAAAATAGTTTCTGCTTCCGTTCCATATTATGTTTAGGACGCAGAAGTTCTGATAAACTAGTGTTATTTATTTCTTTTGTCAGTCGCTTTGGGATTAAATGTAGACCGTGCTTTGAACTACGACTGCGACAGGACTATCATGATATCAGTCCTCTGATGTTAGCAGCTCTAGAAATTTTAGCATCTATACATATAAATAAAATTAGAGTGTCTGTTTGTGGTATTGAAATAACCGCTTTTTACTACATGCATATCAATACATATATATACGGTACATACACGAAAATAATTTTACAATTTTTGTCTGTCTGTCTGTCTGTCTGTTTGTTCCGGCTAATCTCTGGAACGGCTGGACCGATTTTGATGAGACTTTCACTAATAGTTAGCTGATGATATAATGAGTAACTCAGGCTACTTTTTTTTAGACTAGCTTAGCCACGCGGCGTCACCCGCATTTATTGTCGTACCGCGCGCAACATGGCGTGCTTCGCCTATCAATCAATAATAAAATTTAATGTTTCCGAAGCGAAGCGAGGGCGGGTCGCTAGTTACAAATAAATTCTCCAAAACAACTATTACAGAAACGCGTTGGGATAAAAACACTGATCCCACTAAAATTATTATTATAAGGAAATCAATACAATAGTAAAAGTAACATTGTGTCAAATACGTTCCTTTTGAACGGATACAATGGGACGTCTAAACGTTGCATAGCAATGAATTATGTTAAACGCCTATCAAATCGATGTCAAACTAACATCTACTATGTTCACTTTTTGAAGATTTTAACTTTTTGACTGTTTTATGACAGAGCAATATGTTTGGGAAACTGTATAATGGGTACTATGTGGAGAATACTTGTTTGTGAATAATGTTTTGTTAACTATACCAAACGATGCCACGTGTTGTTTGAATTTTTTTCTTATTATTCTAAATGTCGGAGACCTAGAGGTAGACCCAATACAAGGTGGAAGGATGTAGTGCTGAAGGACAAAAGGAAATGTAATGTTGCTGACGAGGATGTCGAAGACAGAGCGAAGTGGAGGACTAAAGTGAGGAAAGCTGAGCCCGCCACCATGTGGGATAAATAGATGGGAAGAGAGAGAGAGAGATTATTCTAAATGTATAATAAAACGACAAATATGAGAACTAATATAAATTTAAATTAGTTTAATTACAATTTAATTGGACACAGGTAAATCAATTATGAGCAGGATCCGTTCCACTCAAACGTTGTTGGACGATAAACCTAAGCAGTGGCACAAAAACGGTACCAATGCCGGGCGCCGTGTGAATTCGATAATTCTGAGATTATTGTTATCGTCTCGAATCAGGCACAAGGCCTTTTCTATCCCATTGTTTTCTTATGGAAATCCCTTGAGCGATGGAACGTAACGTGTACTGGGGAGGGAATGTGACACGAGATATTGAGATATATCGAGGCTTTTTGTAGCTGTAAGACCCGGATTTTTTATATCAATTTCTAGACTTCATACTTTCGTTTCAAGTTTTGTTTCAAGATCAAGTAGTCTGTAGTTGTTTTTACTTCGGATCTGTATGCTTTCGGCACATGACTTTTTTTTTTGCTTAGATGGGTGGACGAGCTCACAGCCCACCTAAAGGTTAAGTGATTACTGAAGCCCATAGACATCTATAACGTAAATGCGCCACCCACCTTGAGATATAAGTTCGAAGGTCTCAAGTATAGTTACAACGGCTGCCCCGCCCTTCAAACCGAAACGCATTACTGCTTCACGGCAGAAATAGGCGGGGTGGTGGTACCTACCCGTGCGGACTCACAAGAGGTTCTACCACCAGTCGATCTTACCTTGAGACCGTTTAATGTCGAATTTCAGCTTCGTCCTGTAAATAATTCTTGAATACATCTGTTATTGAATATATTATTTAACGGGCCGCTATCCAGGAAGGTGCCCAATAATTGCCCATTTCCCAATGCCCAATTCGTATCGCCGCCTGCTTATAACTAAGAAGAAAAGACGAACAGGGTCATAATTAAAATTTCTTGAGTAAGGTTAATTCAAATTCTCTAATTTCGTTCTTTATTTGATTATAAAATCGACATTGTGCAAATTTAATCTAAATCGATATTCCATGAAAATCGAGAACAATCTAGAATATGAGTCGACAAGTCTGCTAAAATATTTCGGATATGAAAGTTCTAATGCTACGATTACAATGGCGTTCAAAGAAATAAGGTGAATGTAATATACACAATTTGATAAATAACACAATTACTGATTGCCCAACAGTTCGAAGATATAGAAGTGTTGTTTAGTTACCATCGTGTATAGCGCGTGACGGATGATAAGGCCGGAAATATCGTCTGTAAGATTCTTTTTTTATTTTATTTTTATTGCTTAGGTGGGTGGATGAGCTCACAGCCCACCTGGTGTTAAGTGGTTACTGGAGCCCATAGACATCTGCAATGTAAATGCGGTACCCACCTTGGGATATAAGTTCTAAGGTGTCAAGTAAAGTTACAACGACTGCCCCACCCTTCAAACCAAAGCGCATTACTGCTTCACGGCAGAAATATGCGGGGTGGTGTTACCTACCCGCGCCGACTCACAAGAGGTCCTACCACCAGTAAAAACCTGCAGCCTTACTTCCATAGAAGCTACATTTATTATGAAAACTCCCAACGAAGTTGTCCTATTATTTTGAACGGCAGTGTTCGTACACGAAAGTCATTCATATTCGACCGTAAATCATGAACAGTAAGCGTTTTTATTCACGTACACAAATATATTATGAATATTTACGTGAGCGCGAATAGACAAGAGGTATCGTTTGATAAATGATAGCGCTTTACGAATTTATGACGATGAATTTATTTTATTGCTAGCAGAAGCTGATAGGGTGTAGGTTCGTGATGTGCAGATAATGCATGGACATCTTGTCGGGATTTATTTATTTATTGCATTTTTGGGTGAACGAATTCATGGCCCACGTTGTCTTAAATGGTATCCCCTAGATACCAAGATTGAGTGCCTTCACCCACCATGAGACATGAGGTCGAAATCTCAATTATATTGTAATGGCTGTCCTACCTGACGGTCAGCTGCAGATGGTGAATAGACGGGATGGTGATACCTACCCGAGCGAACTTACAACACTCTCAATCTAGTAAAGTGTCGTGTATCTGGTATGGATATAGTTTTGAAATCGTCATGGCCTAAAGGATAAGACGTCCGGGGCATTCATATTTAGCGATGCATCGGTGTTCGAATCCCGCAAGCGGGTACTAATTTTTGCTACGCGAATACTAATGAAATACGTACTTAACAAAAGTTCACGATTGAATTCCAAGATGAAGGGATGACATCATGTAATAAAAATCAAACCCGCAAAATTATAATTTGCGTAATTAGTGGTGGTAGGACCTCTTGTGAGTTCGTCCACCCATCTGAGCAATAAAACTCTGGTAGCTATTTAACGTCATGTGGGCCGAAAGCTCTCGTCTGTTACACTAATAGAATTTAAAAATGAGACCATGAGCATGCCCAAATTATAGGAGCAGAGGATTGAATTATAATGCATAAAATGAAATGTAGACATTACTGCATATTTTGATCTTGAGTTCCGTATTTATTGATAATCATCTTTATGTTTCTCACTCAAGCCTTAATGCAAAAGCACAATACAAGTTTCTGAAGAATGAAATGTTTATTAGTAGTAGTAGCTAAGGCAGTTGAGAGTAGAGTTACTTTTGATTTGGAGTATCATCGCATACCTTCAACGAACTTCTAGTTTAGAGGGTGACACATGGATAGCATCTTAAGTTTAGTTCACTTTTTCTTCATTATATATATTATTTATATTGATTTGAAACGACTTTCATTATGAGGTACTATTGAGTTTTAAATCAATTAGGACTTTCTAATATATGATATTAAATGTTATATTATTATATAGGTATAATATGAATATTAAATATGTGATATAGATTGTTTTGAATCATACAATAATAATAAAACTTTGTTTCAGAACATGAAGTTTCTATGGTACTTCATCGCCGTGATGACGGTAGCTGAATCAGCAGTGGATATCGAGAAAACAGTGAAACAAGTACAAAATATTTTGCAGTCACATTCTGAGCTCCCTAGACTTACCCGCGAAGAGATCATACAGCTGATGAATGACATCAAAGCTGAAGACGAAAAAACGTCAACATCGAAACAAAGCAGTAAAGAGAGCAATGAAATTAAAATCACAACACCTTACAGTACATCAGACAATGAAATATATTCAGTAACGCAGACGATAAAAAATGAGGAAATTTTACTGATAAATGATGTGGCTTCAGTTCAACCAGACACACTTGAGGCAACGACAAAGAAAAGTGAACCATCTCTAACCGTTGTACTTCCTTATACTCCTAGAGACGGATCTTCATTACAAGAGCTATACACTAGACCACCAAGAGTTGAAATTGTGCCTGCTTCTGAAGTAACTCCGCAGCCAATCAAAACATCCGATATAAATCAAATACAAATTAATAACGTAAATAAACAGAAAGAAGACTTCACTGCGGAATTGAGGGCATTTTTAGATGCTCATGGTTTGAAAGCTAAACCGGGACAAGATCACTTCTTGCTCCCTCTAGAAGGTTTCAAGCCATTGCCGCCGGCAAAAATAATTGACGGTAATATTGATTTACCAGAAAATATTCTTTTAACTTACGATTTGATTTCACCAGCAGAACTAAAAGCCAGTAAAGTTCAAACTATTTCACCTACGAATTTTTTGTACGAACCTCTTCGTCCAGAGATTCCATTTGAATTAGACACTTCATCATCTGAAATCAAAGAGGTAGTCTATCCTTATGACATGCCGAAGAGTAGAAAACCAAAGTCTGCACCGAATTATGAGCCAATCGACTACGACTCCGTCAAAGTAATTCCTTTAAACAAAGGTATTAACCCGATCGAAGACGTAAAATTTACTGTTGAAAATGAACAGAGCAAAAGACAGACCAATAGTACTGATGTTACTGAAGCTTCTATAACTACTGAGGAACCAAAAGCAGCTAGTGATACTGTTCAAGACTCTTCACCTTCTCCTATTCCGGATGACGCCGGAGCGTCTATAGCAGATCTGGAGGATTCTTTCGGAGGAGCAGCACCGTCTCTGCCCGGGGATTCCGAATTGCCGCCTCCAAGGAAGAACGGCTTTTACTGGATGCTTGATTGGAATAGTTTTCTAGAAGTAGGAGACGGTGATACAAAAGTGAATATACGTTTCGAACCAAAACTCGGAGACCCGCAGATGTTCCTGCCTGTAACGGTTCCCTAACTCCTCAATTAACTATTTTATAGTTTTACGAGTTCTAGTCCCGACGTTTAGATATTATTGAAATTACTTTGACATTCAGTTGCAATTATTTAATACCTTTAGTAGTGCTAATATGCTAATAGGCAGCTGTGAGCACTAATGAACATACTCCAATTCATGTCCACAAAGCTATTTCTATACAATGTTCAAGGCGCCGACCTCTTATTTCTAACAGGGATGTTTTAAGTAAGAGACGCATGCCGTGCGGTAGGTTTGACGTATTATATGGATTGTTGCAAGGCATATGATGAGCATTGGTTTTGAGCTTTGAGGGAAAGAAGATGAAGACACTAATCCGACAAGCAATCTATAAGTTTCTCTAGTCCAACATGAATTACATGTGTCTTCTGTTTTAACCGACCTCTAATGGAAAGTAGAATATTCTCAATTCAGAGCATATGACTTTACCTTTCGCGTTACCCTAATAATATTTTAATGACAGGTCATTAAATTATTTCGAAATCTCTGCATCGTTCTTCCGATTATGTTTAAAGTTGTACATTTGTTATTGCCACTTTAGAGAATATTTCAGGTTCAAATGGTGGCACGGAATTTGTATTTCACAATATTAAATTTAGCGTCAGTCACGACCAGCCTGCAGTTAAGGACAATCCCAAATCATTCAAGCTCCTGAAAATATTAAGCAGGTGTTCATTTGAAAACCAATTTATCTTCAATAATTTCATTGTTTTGTATTATTGTACAGTAAATAAATAATAAATAAACATTGGTAAATAAAACAGCATGTGTTCCGTTGAATACGGGAGCGCGTAATGGAGTTGAATAATTAACGATACTTTTAATTGTTGTTTCAACTTGTTTGTCGAGAGGCAGAGGCTTTAATTTTAATATTTGATTGAACAATTTTTTATATACAATACTACATAGTAATTTTAAAATATTTTTACCTACCATATTTATTTAAGCGGTTAGCCTAGTTATTAAGTACAAAAATGAAAAAAATTATTTGAGTTTTATTTTTATTAATTTATATTACCACTCATCATAAAAAGATGGAGTGACCAAGTGTCCGAGTATCTGGACATAAGACTGAGCCACGCACTTTACTGCCACTGACCGACAAAAGTGGCTACAAATTACAAAAAAAGGTCACAGGCGGGCGCATCACGATGCTCGGCAATGAGCGATCGACTGAAGGAGGAGGAGGAGAGGAGGATATTACCACAGATCAGCATAACAGTTCGCAACCCATAGCTCACCACGAATCCTCTCCCAAGAAATATATATACTTAATGAGAACTACGTATGTATAAGGTAGTTCACGGTTATCGTAACACACAATAAGGTAGATTGATCGAGTATAGTTCCTGGACTGATGTACCCTTAGCCACAGACACGGCGGTGCGGTTTTCCACAGAGGTCGCTCCCTGCCCTCCCTTGTGGAACATCAGCTGCGATTGGGTCCTGCGGAGCCTCATGGTCCACTCCCAGGCTCACGCCCGGCTTGTTAAATGAACATTTAACGTTGGCCTGGCTCGGAGGAAGAGCTTTCGCTAATCTGCCTATCTTGCCTATGCGGAAGTGGCATTCATCATCGAGAGACCCTGAGGCTGGGTTTAGAGATGGCACCCGACAAATATTAGACTCTGTTGATTCACGGGGCCAGGAAAGCGCCACCGGTTGACGCTTATTTCGTGATCGGGACCTTTTGCGTCGTAACAAGGGTTTACGGTCTTAAGTACCTAGGCCTCGAATTGGATGATCGTTGGAATTTTCGCGCTCAATTCGAGAAGTTGGTCCTCCGGTTGATGACGACGATCGGCTCTGGTTACCACTTAGTCTCTGGAGGGCCGTGAGCTCATTCACGCAATAAAAAAACAAAAAAAATCTTCTAATTTTTCGATATTTAAATTTAATAGATTGGATTCAAATCGTGCAAATTTTGTTTGCTAAATAAAAACAGTAAACTTAATAAATGTACCCACAAAAAACTCGTAATAAAATTATATTTACTGTTGACTGCTTTCGTTCGGTTCACGATTATTTATTTATTTTCTCAAATGTATGACTTCAAATCTAAATATAATTGAGTAAAAATATTTGTTAAGAAAATATCAGAGGCACGAATCAAAAAATAATTGTTGACAAGACATTTTCTTGTTAACAGAGTTCAGAAAATGATTCATCTTATAAAAAAATTACTTTTCTATGCAAATAATTCAAAGCCAGTTCCACAAAGGGTGATTCTTGTGAAATTTGATCTTTAAAATAGTATCCATCCAGTAGCCACCTCTACACAGAGCTGGTGCGATCGATGGCACTGTACAGTGCTCTTGTATGGCGCCACGCCCTGGCACGCGACCTCAGCAGCCGTTCAAGGCAGTACGTGGATACTGTCTCGTTCAAAGTGACATGTGTCCTCGCTGGGACGCGTTTTTGAGAGGTGGAGGCATTTGCAGTGGATTACGAGTGGCGATGCGATCTTCGCTCCCGGGGGGAGCCGCGACCCAGCGGAGCGGAAGTTCGAGCGTGAGGCTCTACTCTCGGCGGGCCGTGCTTGAGGCGTGGTCTCGTTGCCTGACAGATCCGTCTAAGGACAAGGAACTGTCGAGACAATCTCGAGTTAGGATCGCCCTCCTAAGTATACCATGTATACATAAACATACGCTCACACACACACACAACCGCACGCACACACACTCACACACATATGTAAGTTACTATCTGATTAAATTAAATCTATTAACTGGACAATATTAATTATTTGAGAAATATGTTAACTAATTTACAATATTTATAAAAAATATTCTCAAATATATCATCAAATCTCAAATAGATCAGTGTTGCTACTTGCCAACTCATTACATTGTCGTGCCATTATTTATCAGTGTAGACAATGTCAACCACCTCATAGTTCAATCAGTATTTAACACGAAACAAACACTAGTTGTCGCACGCGACATTACTTTCGCACGGTCGACTGGTCGCGATCACATTCCAAACATTTATCATCCCGCTAATGACGCAGAAACTCTTAATGATCTTGCAGCACTCAAACATAATACCTTACACTTTCACTGATCTTAATCAATAAAATAAGTTTGATTAATTAGCTAATGGTTCATGAATTAGCAAAAAAGGAGGTCTTAAAATATTATGAATATGGTTCATTGTTGACTACTTGTTTCTTGACAACCAAATCTATGTAAGAATGGAATTAGATTTTACGACTGAAGTGGATAAAAAGTTCTTTTTTTTTATTGCTTAGATGGGTGGACGAGCTTACAGCCCATCTGGTGTTAAGTGGTTACTGGAGCCCATAGACATCTACATCGTAAATGCGCCACCCACCTTGAGATATAAGTTCTAAGGTCTCAGTATAGTTACAACGGCTGCCCCACCCTTCATACCCAAAACGCATTACTGCTTCACGGCAGAAATAGGCAGGGTAGCTACCCGTGCGGACTCACAAGAGGTCCTACCACCAGTTACTAAACTACCTACTACCACTTATTAAAAATAATGCAAATAAAACTAATAATACATAGGATGCATTTGCTTATAGAAGTCAGCTGAACTATTGGCTCGATGCCCTTATCTTGGCGCTACAAGCTGCATCAAAATTAACTGATTATGTGACTTTTAGTGTTACGTACTCTTAGTACGATAAATGCTTCCGTGTAATGTGATTCTGCATGGAGGGACTGAAAACACAATAACTGTCAAGGGTTAAAGCTACGGACAATCATTGTCCAACAAAAAACTATACAATCAGAATGATACTAATTAAAACTACTTTAAGGTTTAATATCGCGGTTTTTATTGCCACTAAATTTTTTTCGAACGCTTCGAATACTTTGCAGTTTTCTTGGTCGCGGTCGATTAAGAAGCTTTTTGTCGAAATTTCAATTATAAGTGCCGTTTATTGTTCCAATTATATTTTAATAAACTTCTGCGTTACTTTTAAATTTAATAAAATAAACAGCTTAAGATACTGATATGAAATGATATGAAGATATTATAATTTACGGATAAAATCATGTGGCTCTTCTTAAAAAAAACAAAATGTGTGCAATTCACACGTGGTAGAAGTGAAACCTTCCAAAATTAAAATACAATTATCCTAAACGTCTTAAGTATATGTAAAAATTTGTCATTAGTAAATAATTGTAAGGTAGCGCCCTCTGTGAATTGATATTTTAATTTCACGTTTAATCCTAAATTAAAATTCACTACAAGAACTTTCATACACACGTTAGTATTAAAAAATCTCACAGATGGCGCTGTATTAAATAGTATGTATATTTCTGTCTCATTCTTTGCTGGCTTCATCCTACACATTTTTGTATTTGTGTCTCTTACCTGTATTTTTTTCCGTTGCATCCGGTTTGAAATCACAACGATTCTAAAGAAGTTTTCACTTCAAAAAAAAGGTCTGTTCACTCATTGCTCAAGGTCTGTGGTGTGAAAACGTATACCACGTTTGCCTTTGAAAGCAATAAAGTATCCGATAAAAATGTTTACTTTTTTTTCGTCATCCTCAAACACCCTGAGGGCTTTTGGCCGTTTTCACAACAGATATCCATCAATGTCACAACCAGCGACAGTGAGATTCGGATATTATATCCAAGATAGTCTTTTACTAGAAAAATGTATGAAAAAAGCTCTATTCATTTTAACTTTTGAATTTGAAAAATTATGCCTCAAATTGACGTGTAATTTAGAATGACAAATTGATTATTATTTTAACGGTTTTTAAGTGTTTCAAGTAGACAAGTAAGAGCATTTCACAGTAGAGGCGTTCAGGGGCTCCCGGACTACTTCGCTTAAAGACTGTCACCGTGTGGTGAGCCACACGCCTTGCGGTGATTTATGGCCATTTGTCATCGTAATTGATTACATATTTACTATCAGGAGGATTGTCAGCTCGTTCGCCAGTCTATAGCAATAAAAAAACTTTATAGGAACGCTTGCAATAGTACTACTCGCAATTGTGTCATCACAAGCCGTTAATTTTATTGAATTTAAATTCAAAAGGCTCATAAGACGAACTTGGGCTTATATTTATTTAAATAATGTAAATTTTGCAACAAAATAAAGTTCTAATAAAAACTAGAGCAATGTCACGAGGCTGCATTCAAGGATCTGTCTGTGGCCCACCTATGTGGAATCTCATAATGGATGATTTGTTATCAATCCCCTTACCAGACGAGACATATTTACAAGCATATGCTGATGATGTGCTTCTAATCTCAGCTCATAAAAATATTCAATCCCTAGAGGATAATATCAATAGAACTATCAATAAAATTCTGAAATGGGGAAATGTCAATAAGTTAACCTTTAGTCCCGAAAAAACACAACTGATTGCGTTTACAAATAAAGCAAAAAATATACAGATCCAATTGAATGACAAATATCTCAAGCATGTAAATAATATTAAATATCTTGGCATAAATATAGATTCAAAATTAACCTTTACTAATCATGTAAAATACATAATTGACAAAACCAAAAAGCTTTTTAATAAACTAAAGATATATGTTCGTCCCACCTGGGGAATTCATCCTGAAAATGTTAGAACCATTTACCAACAGGTCATTGTACCGATCTTGTCATATGGAGCGTCCATCTGGGACCCAGCTTTAAAAAACAAATACATACAAAAACAACTCTTATCACATCAGAGAAGGTTTTGTATTAAAAAAAATGTGTGCGTGTACTAGTGTACACACGTAAGAAGTGAAACATCTTTATGGCCTTATTTTTCGAAAAATGATCTACATGCAACTTTCTAGAAATTGGTTAAATAAAGTTAAATTAGATAAAGTTTAAACAAAAGGATTTTATTATCATAGACATGAATACAAAAAAGTTAAATTAGATAAAGTTTAAACAAAAGGATTTTATTATCATAGACATGAATACAAAAAAGATGGCGCGTAACGGAAAAATGTGACGCGTAACCGAAAAATGTGACGGTAAATTTTTTTCCAACGCCGATAAAGAAGTTTCACTTCAATTATTCGCAGTTTTCGTACCATTAATACACCACTTTCAATTGTCTTATCCCAGCTTCCACCACTTCCCATGCAAATTAAAACCATAGCAAACAATGAAAAAACTAAACTAAATGAATCTTCTCCGTATCTACCAGATGATATAACCTTAGAAACCCCTGCACATCCTAGAATGAGATTACACCCTGTTAACCGAAAGCCTGTTAAACACTACATAGCTAATGACCAAAACGAACTTGAAGAAGTATTCTTACGACATACAGAAATTATATACTACCTGTATACAGATGGCAGCAAGTCTGATGATAATGTCGGTGCTGCTGTTGTGATACAGGATTCGCAAAATATAATTCATAAAAAATGAATAACCTGCACAGCTCATGCTCAGTCTACCAAGCTGAGCAATTGGCAATAGCTACAGCTTGCAAGTGGGTAAGAGATCAACGAGTAAGTGCATTCGTTGTCACTGACTCACTTTCCACATTACAAGGCTTATGCAATAGCAACACATTTAATCCACATGCAGTCATGACTCTAAAATGCATCCACGAAATAGAAAGGAATGGACAACAAATTAAATTCGTATGGGTAAAAGCTCACAATGACATACCTGGTAATGAGCTGGCGGATATAACAGCAAAAGAGGGTGCTGGATCACCAACAAATACTAATTATGCCAAATTCCCAATAAGCTTTGTAAAAGAAATAAATCAAAAGTCACTTACTAGAGAAATTACTAATCTGTATAATGAAGTAGATAATTGTAAATACACCAAGCAGATATTTCCAGATTATACATCCTTAAAGAAATTTATAGATAAAGTTCCACCAAATTTCGCTGTAACACAATTTCTCTCAGGACATGGTTACCATAAAGCATACTTACACAGATTTCGTATAACACAAGACCCTTTTTGTCCCTGCGATTCAAACACCATACAAACGATGGAACATTTATTATATCATTGTCCAAAATATTTTAATACAAGGTATGAATTTGAGACTATATGTCAAATAAATAACATAGACTTTAAAGATTGCAATGAAATTACAAAAAAAGAGGAAACATTGAATAAATTTATGATACATTTAAATGAAATTATTTATAGCCTCAAAAAATTTAATAACACTTAAATATAATTTAATGCACTGTGTTTTACATTTCTATTTACACATTTACAAAACATTATATTAACCACTTACAAATTTACATGACATCTTAGTTTCGTTCATTTACATATAAAGTTATATATTATATTTATATACTGTCTACTCAAAACCCCCCTTAAATTATTTTACCTCTCATAATAATTGTATTCTAATATTTAAATACCTATGCATCTTGTTAAATTTCGAAGTAGTCAATAGCGTCGAAATTTAATAAAAGTATCTATTAGCTTTAACAAAAAAAAAAAAAAAAAACTCGTCTCTGCAAATAAGTGCAGTTGTGTAGCCGAACAACAAATACACTGTCCTGTAAAATAAAATGGCGGTATCTGTGAAATAATTGTAGGCCACGCGATTCGATAACATTGTTTTCAAAATCTAAAATTTAGAACAGCATTAGATTTTAGATAGGAACAGTAGCAATATTCGGTAACAAGTTTACAACGTAATCAGATACGATGTCTCCAGCGACGGGGAAGTTGAGGCGTCACGGCGTAATCTAAGTTTCTGAACCGACGGCTGTTGTTGTAGATCCTTCAATCCGGGTTAACTAATTTTCGGACTTGATGGACTTCGTGAGGATGCTATAGTTTCATAAATGAGAATGGTTCAGCGGTTTCGCGCATGTCTCTATGCTTGTAGACATTGAAGATTAAGGCAATAAGGATTAGACATCCGTTTTCTGATGGGTTAAAGTGATGGAACAATGCTGGGGTTCAGATTCGGCAGGCGGATACCAATTTTTCTAAATAAATACGTACTTAACACGTGTTTATACGTTCTATAAAGGCTTCTCTTTTGTTGTTAACTATTAAACGTGATATACAATCACTGATACTAGAGGTCCCGCAGTAGTCGAAATTCGACTATGATTAATTGGAATTGTAAGTTTGTACACTATTATGATTGTATTTTATACTTCTATAATCACAATTTCGCCAAGGCTTCTCTATAAAAAAATATTAATAAAGAAAACCAATATTTAATTTATTCTCAATTTGGCCACAGACGTCAAGAACAAAAGTTTGACAATACTCCAGTGCAATAAACAAAGAGTATATGTGTGTGTGTCAAATACATGGTAGTGTGTGTAATGTTTTCTTTATTGATTTAATGTATCTTTTATGCATTATTTAAAAAATATTAGCACTGTGCGCTTCTTCTCTATATTCTCTATAAGTGTGGAAAATTTCATACTCCTCCGTCCGCGCAATTTTCGTAAAAAGGGATACAAAGTTTTTGCTTCACGTATTAATATATAGATAAGCGCTTATCGTCAGCCCACACGTATCAGTACCCCTCTACTATAGCTACCGAGCTATAACAGAATTGACAAATTCGGCAATAACTTGAATCGCGCCAACGACATTTACAAGCAAAACAAGCTTGACTAAATACAAGCTCCGGATAAAAAAATGTGTGCGTGTACTAGTGTACACACGTAAGAAGTGAAACTTGTTTATGGCCTTATTTTTCGAAAAATGATCTACATGCAACTTTCTAGAAATTGGTTAAATAAAGTTAAATTAGATAAAGTTTAAACAAAAGGATTTTATTATCATAGACATGAATACAAAAAAGTTAAATTAGATAAAGTTTAAACAAAAGGATTTTATTATCATAGACATGAATACAAAACAGATGGCGCGTAACGGAAAAAAGTGACGCGTAACCGAAAAATGTGACGGTAAATTTTTTTCCAACGCCGATAAGGAAGTTTCACTTCAAAAAAAAAATGTGTGCGTGTACTAGTGTACACACGTAAGAAGTGAAACATTAATGCTATCCCTACTCCGTTGGAGAAAGTGAAAGTACTCTTCGTCTGAACCAACCGTGGTAGGGGCAAGAAAAAGATGGCGCGTAACGGAAAAATGTGACGCGTAACCGAAAAATGTGACGGTAAATTTTTTTCCAACGCCGATAAAGAAGTTTCACTTCAAAAAATGTGTGCGTGTACTAGTGTACACACGTAAGAAGTGAAACTTATTTATGGCCTTATTTTTCGAAAAATGATCTACATGCAACTTTCTAGAAATTGGTTAAATAAAGTTAAATTAGATAAAGTTTAAACAAAAGGATTTTATTATCATAGACATGAATACAAAAAAGTTAAATTAGATAAAGTTTAAACAAAAGGATTTTATTATCATAGACATGAATACAAAACAGATGGCGCGTAACGGAAAAAAGTGACGCGTAACCGAAAAATGTGACGGTAAATTTTTTTCCAACGCCGATAAGGAAGTTTCACTTCAAAAAATGTGTGCGTGTACTAGTGTACACACGTAAGAAGTGAAACTTCTTTATGGCCTTATTTTTCGAAAAATGATCTACATGCAACTTTCTAGAAATTGGTTAAATAAAGTTAAATTAGATAAAGTTTAAACAAAAGGATTTTATTATCATAGACATGAATACAAAAAAGATGGCGCGTAACGGAAAAATGTGACGCGTAACCGAAAAATGTGACGGTAAATTTTTTTCCAACGCCGATAAAGAAGTTTCACTTCAAAAATGTGTGCGTGTACTAGTGTACACACGTAAGAAGTGAAACTTGTTTATGGCCTTATTTTACGAAAAATGATCTACATGCAACTTTCTAGAAATTGGTTAAATAAAGTTAAATTAGATAAAGTTTAAACAAAAGGATTTTATTATCATAGACATGAATACAAAAAAGTTAAATTAGATAAAGTTTAAACAAAAGGATTTTATTATCATAGACATGAATACAAAAAAGATGGCGCGTAACGGAAAAATGTGACGCGTAACCGAAAAATGTGATGGTAAATTTTTTTCCAACGCCGATAAAGAAGTTTCACTTCAATAATATTTTTACTATCACTTTATTGAGTAACAACACTACTCGGTGGAAGATATTCCCTTTGAAGCTTATTTCAACCACCATCCTATTATCATAAAACAATTCTGACTTTGATCTCATATTAGGTCAACGGCGGCATTGACATTGTGAGATTTAAGTTGGCTCCCATGCCAACTTAACATCAGCCGTAAGCTCTTCAGCTTTCAAAACTTTAAACCTTCAACTCATTTGTTTTCAGCTTGTTGGCCTGAATGTAGATTTTTATGAGCACGTGTTTTCGTCCCGAATTGCGTGTTCATAAAAAACAAAAATTCAACGAACTTAAATCATCTCACCAAACGGGAAATACGAAGGAAATGACAGCTATTCAAAATATGAGCGGTGTGCTCATGAAATAAATACGTTTACGGCCGGCGGCGACTCGTGAACATACAGATGAGTTTATTGCGTTATTTCCTTTACACGTACGTATACTGAGCGAGGGCTATAAGCCCATTGATGTCAGAACGCAAACACTGACGCCTACCTTGAGCCGTGAGATTGACTTCTCGAAAACCTGACGTACATACATTTAAATGGCAATGTCAATTTAGTCTCTTAGCTTGATACCGAAGTCAAAGTACAAATACAATTTGCAGCCAGAACGGCTTAATCGGCTGGACAAGTTATGGCGCGGTCTCTTCCATGCATCATCAATCACAATTTTCATAAATCTTTTATTTTTTTTATTTGCTTAGATGTGTGGAGCTCACAGCCCACCTGGTGTTAAGTGGTTACTGGAGCCCATAGACATCTACAACGTAAATGCGCCACCCACCTTGACATATAAGTTCTAAAGTCTCAAGCATAGTTACAACGGCCGCCCCACCCTTCAAAATGAAACGCATTACTGCTTCACGGCAGATATAGGCAGGGCGGTGGTACCTACCCGCGCGGACTCACAAGAGATCCTATCACCAGTAAAAAGAGTATTAAACCCAATTGACGGGGCGTGGATACGCGCAATCGACATGCAACACAATCATGATTCAGAACTGATAACGCCATCTGTAGAATACTATTGTAAACAGGTGTAGTATCAATTTTAGTTACTTTTTTGTCATTAAAAAAAAAGAACTACGTTTATGAAGTGAAGCGAATTTGTCTTGCAGACAGACATTTGGTGTATACAGATTAGTTGAATAAGCCGTTAAGATCGAGAAGCACTTTGGTGTATGCCTTATCAGCCTACAGACGAACACTGCAGGATATAACCTCACTCAAGACTCGCCACGACCATCGGGATTGCGCTGCACGAAGCCAGCGGCATTACTAATAAAAAATATAATTTTATACGCAAAATGGACTACTCTATTAGTAAATTAATTTATTGTAAAATATTTATAGTCTCTAAGGATCAAATTTACCAAAGAATCAAAATAGCCCTAAAAACTAAACCAATATTCCAACCACCAGAGCAAAATATTTTCATTCGTTTAACCCAATTGCCTAAGAAAATCCTCTCAATAACAAAAGGCAATAAACAGAAAAAGGCCGAGTAATCCATCCCGAGGAACCTAAACTTTTCTGAACAAATTCTAGGTATCGTGTGGGAAAAAATCTGGAAAGAAATAACTGAGAGTTTGTAGTCAAGTGCTCTTCGACTTGGGAAGAGCTATCGGAATCTAGTTTCAAAGTCAATTGACCGTTGGGCTCGAGGGGTAAGCACCCTCGACCAAGCTGGGTGTCAACCCGTACCGAGGGTCTGAGAGTCATTGGAATATATTTGAAAATCGAATCTTGAAATTTTTTGGGCTGTGATCAACTTTCTTGTTTCAAGAATTTTGCTCATTTGATTCATAAGTTGTCATCTATACTAATATTATAGAGAGGAAAGATTTGTTTGTTTGTTTGTTTGTATTGAATAGGCTCCGAAACTACTGAACCGATTTGAAAAATTATTTCACTGTTTGGAAGCTACACTATTCACGAGTGACATAGGTTATAATATTTTTTGAAAAAACTAGAGATCCTTACTAAAACTCCAATAACGTAATCCAAGGTGTAAAAAAACAAACCTAAAATATTCTTTACATCGCGTGCCCTGCGAAAACTATTGATGATAGAATAAAATAATGTACTACGAATTTGTAGAACACATTGTTATTTACAAAAAGTGTCATGACAGCATATGTCTAACTATTATAGTTATGCCGCAATAAGCGTTCTTTTATTTAAAAAAATAAAACAACGTCAAATATCGTTGAAATATTTGTTAAAGACCCGAGCAGAGCCGGAGCGGGCCGCTAGTTTATTATAAAGATATCGGTGAAGATCTCTCAATATTTCTAAAGGTTTATAAACAATAATTCATGACCATTTTGGTTTTAATTTGAACCTTTTCAGCCCTGTTTTGATAGCCACTCGAAGAAACAGACACTTCCAAGATTTCACTTCCTTAATATTGCAAAGGCATTAATTGAATTTCCAAGTAAATGACAAGATAAAATTGGATGGGTAGATTGATATTGATGGGCGGTGATATTAAATAATAACAATTGCTTGTATGTCAGTATGTTAATTTTATTAACATTACTTATTATAATGATTTATTTCGGGAAGTATTCTAAGAAGAATCTTATTAGCAATAACTAAATAGCACTTTTTTAAAATATACACAACTTTTACTTCTACTATAATACTTCACGCAAGTCCATCATATACTATCTTTATCACACAATCTCTATATCAACATTACCAGGAAAGAGGAGGAGACATTACTCAATATTGGGCAGGATTGGGCATTTTGGAGACTAAGAAAGACCCACTTAAGAGTTACTGAGAAACAACAGCAAATAGGAACAAAAATCATATTGATATTTTTATAAAAATATATGCGAAGAGCAACACAGATATTATGTAGCTATGTTCCGTGATGGCACTTAATACTCGAATATGACATTAGTAATAATAATACGTAGCCGTGTCACAAATCCCCGGCGAAATATGACATTAAAAATTCTGGACAACATTAAAATATTTCTAAAGGCTTCGTACCCTCATCACTCGGACGGGCTGTCACATAAAATGAAATAAATACCTGTAAATACTAAGTAAAAATGTGTGAAATGCCCACGAGGGTATTTTTAAGGGCGGACATGTTGGCAGAAAGTTTTGTAAGCGGCGTAAATTGGATTCCCTTTGGGAATTCGTTACGAGATCTACCATTGAGTGTTGACTTTCTGGTGTTTTTGATTGACATTCCAATTTGATTCTTGAAAAACTCAGTATACAAATATAGGAAAGTTGAGGCAACGAAGTTTTTTGTTTCTTTATGTTTTTGATATCGGGTATTTCTGAACGGGATTTAAAGCAATACTTTACTAACAGACCGCTAGGTGGTTCTTGAGTATCTTTATTTATTTATCATCTTATGCCGATGATATTAAATGTGGTCATTACGAAGACTATTCTATTGTGCAAATGTTGCTTTCATGTCGTTACATAGGGCTCGGTGTTTGAAAGAGTAGATTACCTTACACATTTATCATTTTTACTATTACCTACTTCACATGGTACCTTAGTCGTTGCGAGTAATTTAAGTATAATAATATAACTATTGTAAAATTTAAACTTAACTTCAATTTAAATTTCAGTTTCTAAGTCCACAAATGAACATAAGAATTTCCTGTTTTTATTACTGGTGGTAAGGCCTGTTGTAAGCTCGGACACCCGCGGTAGTAGTCCGGTACAGATACACGATACTGCCAAATGCCGCCGCGAAATTGTAGTCTTGATTTGAAGAGTGGGACAGCCAATATACAGACAATGGAGACTTCAAACTCATATCATAAGGCGTTTCTATGTTACTATCTTGGTCGTGAGGCCGTCATCTATCTATAAACATCTGTCTGTTTGTAACATTGAAATAACCGCTTTTTACTACATGCATAGGAATACATATACGGTACATACATCAAAATAACATTTTTTACAAATTTTGTCTGTCTGTTTGTTTGTTCCGGCTAATCTCTGGAACAGTTGGACCGATCTTGACGAGACTTTCACTGATAGGTAGCTGATGATATAAGGAGTAACTTAGGCTACTTTTTTTGGACTAGCTTCGCTCCGCGGCGTCACTCGCGATACGACAATAACCGCGGGCAACATCGCGAGACTCAGTTTATTAATAATAAAATTTAATGTTTCCGAAGCGAAGCGAGTGCGAGTCGCTGGTACAAAATATAAAAAGATTTTAATAACATTGCGTAAAGTACATTTTCGCGTGGTTTCACCGCGTTTGCTAACCTTAGTAACGGACCGGGCTGGTTTATCGCCTCTTTTACAGATAACAACCGGCCGATAAGTGGTACCCGAAACTTGGCAACTTTAAGTGATAGCAAAGTTCTTTTGAGCTAACGTTAAACGTTGTTGAGGACATGAAACCTATATTGTATTGGCATCTCGAGTACTTTAAGTGTAATCTGTTTACTGTTTATTGCTGAATCTAATTAAAATTACATTTTTTTTTTTTTTCTTAGATTGGTGGACGAGCTCACAGCCCACCTGGTGTTAAGTGGTTACCGGAGCCCATAGACATCCACAACGTAAATGCGCCACCCACCTTGAGATACAAGTTCTAAGGTCTCAAGTATAGTTACAACGGCTGCCCTACCCTTCAAACCGAAACGCATTACTGCTTCACGGCAGACATAGGCAGGGTGGTGGTACCAACCCGCGCGGACTCACAAGAGGTCCTACCACCAGTAATAATATCAAGGCAATTATCTAAATTTTCCAATACTTTGAATTTTATTTGATTTTGTATTACAACTTGATAATAGAATAGAACACGTAACAGTCACCATTCCTATAATTCGATCAATAAGATTAGAGGATCATACCCGACAGTCATACCCGGCACGCACTCCCAATCCAGACCATGACACTTGGACTGTCTCTAACCTAAACATCGCTGGGCGCTATTATTGCACAACGAGCAAGTTAGTGAGCAGGTTTTGAAACGCAACACGAAAACATAAACAGAAATTTAATTAAATTAGCGACGGGACTTATTGTTCCGGCAAAAACAAATTTAATAATGGCCAGTGTTGACACACTTGCTTGTGCACGCTATCGTGTTCGATCCAGATGAAACTGTATAATGAGTTTTAAAGATAAACGGTTATGAACAGGTGAAAATGCGTTAGTGTATTTGAAAAGTGGTCATTAAAGTGAGTTTTTGTACCGTAACTGAACTTTGATTTCAATTAGAAACTTTTTATTAGTACTTGCCTTTATAAAAGAGCTCACAGTCCACCTGGTGTTAAGAGATTTCTTGAAACCCATTGATATCACAAGTGCTCCCATCCATGAAAGCTCTCACTCATTTTGGGACACAAAATTGAAGTTTGGATTGGATACTGTAACGGCTGTCCCACTCAGTAAATGGGATCGAATGGCACTTTAGAAAAGGTCAGGAGGTTTTTCATCAGTGGAAGGGCGTCTTCTGAGGTTATTAACTACTGGTGGTCCAAACGGACTATTTCAGCCGCAAAGCAGTAATGTATTCCAAGTTGAAGGGTAGACCAGCCGTAAGATAAGAAATACTAACTCGACAGCGCATTCGTTAGGAACCCTGACTGCTGATCCAAGGGTCGTGGGTTCGATTCCTACATCGGGTTAACGATTCGGGTGAAGAACAAGCGTGTGTTGTTCTTTGTCGGCGCTTAATATCTATAAATGTATTTGTTTACACCTATCTAAGTACGTAAGTATGTATATTATAATATATATCTATCAGTTTATAATAATAATAATAATAATGTTTTTATTGCAAGTAAACATGACTCATATAAATTGTTAATAAGACTTAGACCTATGTTAGTAGTTATATTTACATCACAATGAATTACTGTCGTAACATCCCATGGGAGATGGCACCACAGCGACCCATGTATAAACATTAGTTTCCATAGTACATGGAATCCTAATTTGAGACTAGATAATAATATTTAATATTTATTATATTATTATTATTCATTAATGTTTTAAGGAGCCTGGCGGCATTTAGTTGATGCGTGATGGGTTCCCGTAGCGACTTACTAGGCTCAGTATACTCTTGCCACTAGCATGTACGTCGGTTTATTTATACTTATTCTGGTGGTAGGACGTCCTGTGAGTCTGCACGGGTAGGTACCACCACCCTGCGTATTTCTGCCGTGAAGCAGTAATGCGTTTCGGTTTGAAGGGTGGGGCAGCCGTTATAACGATGGAGACCTTAGAACTCATATTTCAAGGTAGGTGGCGGCATTGACGTTGTAGATGTCTATAGGCTCCAGTAGCCACTTAACATCTGGGCCGTGAGCTCGTCCACACACATAAGCAATTAAAAAAAAACAAAATGTGTGCAATTCACACGTGGTAGAAGTGAAACCTTCCAAAATTAAAATACAATTATCCTAAACGTCTTAAGTGTATGTAAAATTTTGTCATTAGTAAATAACTGTAAGGTAGCGCCCTCTGTGAATTGATATTTTAATTTCACGTATAATCCTAAATCAAAATTCACTACAAGAGCTTTCATACACACGTTAGTATTAAAAAATCTCACAGATGGCGCTGTATTCAATAGTATGTATATTTCTGTTTCATTCTTTGCTGGCTTCATCCTACACATTTTTGTATTTGTGTCTCTTACCTGTCGTTTTTTCCGTTGCATCCGGTTTGAAATCACAACGATTCTAAAGAAGTTTTCACTTCAAAAAACTTATAAAAACACATAATGCCTACTTTAATTCGCCCCACTTCATTCATCCCAATATATAACCCGTCAGAACCACACGCGGTCCAATTGAATCCTTCAAAGCAAACATTAGCACACGACACATACATAAATATGGTTACGAGAAGTTAAGTGAGTGATGTTGTAAATCAGAAATGCTCACATAATTATATTCAAATTTCGCAACGTTAAACTTATTAATATTTTATATAAATAGACTGTGAATATTCGAGAATTATTCGACTGAGCTGATTACCATAAAACTGGGCCGAGGCGGGGCGGGGGGTAGGGGCTTAGAGAAATGTACATAGAGCAAATGCAAACAGTAGTAACACTTTAATATTTGCCTTAGGCGTCACACTCGAGCTCACAACCACAGAAGTTATATTTTTTTTATTGCGTAGATGGATGGACGAGCTCACAGCCCAGTTGGTGTTAAGTGGTTATCGGAGTCCATAGACGTCTACAACGTAAATTCCGCCACCCACCTTGAGATATGAGTCCTAAAGTTTCAGTATAATTACCACGGTCGCCTCACCCTGCAAACAGAAATGCATTACAGCTTCACGGCAGAAATACGCAGGTTGGTGGGTGGTACCTACCCGTGCGGACTCACAAGAGGTCCGACCACCAGTAATTACGCATTAAAATTTTGCCGGTTTGTTTTTTATTACACGATGTTATTCTTTCACCGTGGAAGTCAATCGTGAACATTTGTGAAGTACGTATTTCATTAGAAAAATTGGTACCCGCCTGCGGGATTCGAACACCGTTGCCTCGCTAGATACGACTGCACCGGACGTCTTATCCTTTAGGCCACGACGACTTACATAATGAATGCCACGGGGAAGTACAATAATCGGCGGTTATGTTAGAGGAACGGCAGGCACCATCATCCTGTATGTGTCCGTCACAGTTGTGAGATATCGATTTTACAATACAAATAATATTAAATTTTTTTTGGTTAGACCGGTGTTAAGTGATTACCAGAGCCCTTAATCATCATTAAACTTAATTCCCCCACCCAACTACAGACATGAGTTCTAAGTCTCAGTTAGTATAGTACAATAGTGCGAACCTTCAAATCGGAGTGCATTACTGCTACACGGCAGAAATAGGCAAGGCGATGCTACCTACCGGTGCGAGCTTAGAAGACGCCCTATCGGCAGTAAGTTGTTGTTATCTCTGATGGGTAACTCTGGGCTGATGTCACGTTATGATGCTCATGGATTTTGGTGGTACTGGGTAGTGCGTGTCTCCATTCCCAAAATAATGAGTTCGACAATCAACTGTGACTGCAATTTTCCTAAGTTTCAGAAGCGGGATCCTCGTATTGTTTTTGCCATTTCCCGAGAGCTCTATTCATTTGTTTTTGATGAGAAATTGTCAATAAAGTCCCGAAAACTTATTGAATAGAAGAAACTTCGAGAATTTCCTCTCGTTTTCCGTTAGCCGGGATGTTGTTTAGCAAAGGATTATTGTCTCATAACATTGTTTCGAACTTGAAGTCTTTTGGGGTTTTTGTTTGGATACCACTAAAAGCGAGCAGTAAGACATAATTTAGGTAGTAATGTAGTCGACAGCTAAAAATGATTTCATTTCATGATTGGGCCTATGTAGACCTCAGATCTTGAACACCGCCACTGACTTTGAGACATGAGCTTAAAGTTTCAATTGCATTGTGTTTTTGTTTAATTATTGCCCTTGTAGGCAGACAAGCATACGGCCTACCTGATGGTGAGTGGTTACCGTCGCCCATGGACTTCAGCAATACCAGGGGTAGAGCCAAGCCGCTGCCTACCGTTAACGGCTGTCCCACGGTGTAACCGGATTCCATAACTGCTCCGCAGCAGTAGTAGCAGGGCAGTGGGTGATTGAATCCCTGTGCGGACTCTTTATAGGACTTATCACCAATGAATGCCAGTTTGCGGTCTCATTACGCTGTTACAGTGCTCAAAGGACGCTGCAGTACATTCTCAGATGAATTCTTTAGTCACCTTTTACGAGACCCACTGGAAAAGGTATGCTAGTTAAATTTTACGGCGAAACCGCATAATTAAAAAGTTTATATTACCATGAACAAGAATTACATGTTGCGACGAATTCGCATCGTTAAAAGCACTTTAATAAAAATTAGAATAATCTTGTTATTGCTAAGATCTACTACTCCTACTACTACTACTACTCGTTGGTCTAGTGCAGCGGTCGGGTACCGGGGTAAATTACCCCAAATGGGGTAAAATGAGATTTTGGGGGGTAAAAATGAAACTTTCCTAAGTAAAAAGTATACTTATATTGAAGTAAAACTTCTTTAGAATCTATTCTTTTATTTTCCCAAAAAAAATCATTTAAATTAAAAAAGGCGATTTTTTTTCCTCAACTGTATATTACATATATTACTATTATTACCGTTATGTATTACTAGGTATTACATTGATAAATTGAATAAATGATGTTTAAATTAAATTTTTAGTTATTGTTTTCTTTTCATGGGGTCATGGGGGCTATAATATGAAAGATGCTAAAAAGAAGCGATTTCGTTTTTTTTTTATTTTCGCCATGGGGTAATATCAACTTACACAAAAATATTTTGGGGTAATAATTAAAAAAGTTCCCCGACCCCTGGTCTAGTGGTTAGTAGCCCGGACTACTGCGGACCACGAAGGCCGAGTGTGATCCCAGTCGAAATTAGTATCTTTTTGAAATGTATTTAGAATTCGTCTTATTCCTGATTTTTTTATGTCAGTATACAGGTGACAATATTTAAGTGAAAGTAATCTTGTTCCATTTACTTTACTTCATTAAAATTTAGTCACTAGAGTTAACATTAAATAAATCAATACATCCAAATGTATGCCTCCGTAAATCGCACGGTACTATAATGGTATATCATCAATGCGTGAATCAAACAAAACATAGCCACCTCGGTGCAATTACATAAACTACTGGTTTTCTTTTTTTTGATTCAGACTACAGAAATATGAATTACTTATACTGTTTCACGCTTTCACGTGCGGTGGTCGTGATGAAAAACACTCATTTTTAATTCGTTCATCTCGGACATGAAGATGTAGATCCTGTTGCCTTGACAGACAACTTAGGGTTGGCTTAAAGCGAAATCGGGTCTCTTTGTCTCCACCTTATCCCACTAGGTGGGGTTGCCACAGCGATTTTTCTATTTCATTCTCTATCAGCCATCATTTTAACACTCACTCCTCTCTCTTTCATATCGTCATTCACACACTCCATCTATGTCTTTTTCGGTCGACCTCTTCCCCCTCTACCTTGTACTACCATTTCCATAAATCTCCTAGTCACATGCATCTCCTCTCTACGCATCACATGTCCATACCACGCTAACCGTAACGCTAAAGGCGAAATCGGATACCAACTACAACAGTTCTTCGAATGAAGCAACAGTAGGACTACGAAATATGTCCCTCGAAACCGGAATACATGCGATAAAATCACCTGGACTTTTCGTACAGCTACCTTTGAGTTTACCACATTCCAGAATAACACTCCCAGAAACTAGGGGTGACAGCATACCCATATGTACTAAGCTCACTAGCACGACTAAAAATTAAGTACATCAATTTAATTGAGACTAATAAGCGGTACCACCGGTTTTCTAAGAGCTTAACACCAGGAGGATAGTAAGCTCATCTTCCCGTATCGCCTTATAAAAGAATATCGGAAAATACTCTTTTCAATATTTTCCTGATAGCGTTTTGTTCTCGTAGTCTGAACTTGTATGTATGAGCTTCAAGTATAAAGCACTGTTGGCATCGTCGCTTTGGCAATCGTTTAATAGAATTTGTAAAGGCATATTGCGAGTGGAATAGTACTTATATAAGAAATATCATGTATTCAGAAGAAGCTCTAATTGAAATATGAGTTTTTATCGAAAACCTCAACCATAAAGTGTAAAAAATTTTGTGAAAAGAAAATGGAATGATTTTGGAAGCTTTCGAGACTGAGATATTTTTTGTGTAAATAAGTGACCTGTCTGTCACCTGCCAACTTGAACTTGGCTTCTAGTATACCAAGACAAACTCACGGCCCTCGTTGGGTTCAATCGTTACTGCTTATAGACAGAGTTATTTATGGACATTGAAGACTGTGACTGTATTTACCCGGCATTGTCTTATTAGGTGGGTTATATAGTCATCTGCCGGCTCATGATAACGGTCAACATTATCTTTCAAATTAGTCCTTGACTTCCACGGGTAGTGTTACTTGTAGACTGTAGTAACAATTAACGCTTAAAGATTTTAGGTACATAGGTTCATCTCAAGCAATGGAAGCCTTAAAAGATTATCCTGTTGATTTTGCGAGATCCTTCAAGGCCAGTTTGGACTTCCTCTCCTGGAGTAACATAAAGTTTTTCGCCGAGGATCAAACATTCATTCAACGATATTGGCGATTGATTATCACAACACCTTGCGTTGTTTTGATGTATGTTACAGCAATTCTGCATATATGCAAGTTGTTGTACGAGGAGGAGATATTTGTAATTGCATACCTTATGCCCCCCGTTTTGGTTGCGACTCAAGGTAAGTACTTCGTTTTATTTTAGTTACGTTAGTCTAAGACGGGTATCCTTGGGCCCGCGATCTGCTCCCAAAATTTGCAGATCGTCAAGTCCCAGACACCCCGCGCGCCAACTAGACGTGGAGACCTCGTAGGAGTTTGGCCCCGGCCTGAAAAAAAAGGTCTCAGACCGGTAATAATATACCCTTTTACCGTTGAAAATAATTCGAACCACCATATTGAAATGGCCGCTTTTAAAACTGTAACCACTAAGATGGTAGGTATATCAGTAGAGATTACAAAGTCCCGTGATTTTTTTACTTTACAGCGATTCTGAAAGCGTTCGTTTTGGTGCCGAACACTTCACAAGTGTCACACATAATGCGGGAACTTGGGAGCTTGTGGACGAGAACGAATCTGACAGTGACACAGAGCAACGACAGGGCTGCGATATTGAAGAAAGTAAACTTTTGTAATTCCGGTCGGTCGAGATATTTTTAATAGCTAAAGTTTGTTAAATTTTTACTGTTCTGTACTCGAGGAAATTCTATAGGAATAAATTTTAAAAGGTTGATGTTATTTTACTGTGACGCATATTATATTGAACATAATATTTAGACAAGGAAAATTTTATTTGGTCCTAAATAGTATACCAGATACAAAATGTCCGCTGTTGAGATAATATGATGGATTATTGAAATCGATCTCTTATAAAAAGACTTATTTTGGGCTCTTGTAACAGTTAGCAATTGATTAAAAAATTTTAAAAACCAAATAATGCCACATAATGGCACTCACTACTCACTAGTAGTCCTGAAAGTCTTACGTAACACTGCCTCAAATACTCTCTCTCTTTCCAGCTATTTATCCCGTCAGCTTTCCTCACTTTCTTCCTCCACTTCGCTCTGTCTTCGACATCGTCGTCAGCAACATTGCTTTCCTTTTTGTCCTTCAGTACTACATCCTTCCACCTTATCTTCGGTCTACCTCTAGGTCTCCGACCGCGGAAGTAGAGCAGTAGTGCTAAATTTCCGACGTAGTCAGGTGGCTTCGTTTTTACGTAACCATACCATCTCAGCCTACTCTCCTGCATCTTGCCGGCGATGTCCCGTACACCTAGACTTCCACGCACGTACTCGTTGCGGATTTTATCGAGCCTAGTCACGCCGCACATCCATCTCAGCATCTTCATTTCAGCAACTTGAACATATATACATACATAAGAACAGGCCTCAAACGCCATTTAGCCTAAATATTTTTATTATTTCCAGTAATATTTTGGATTAGCATGGTGGGAACTCTTCAGTACATGACCTCTCCTCTCCTGGAGACCCTAGTTCGAAGGTTTCTCATGAAGGAAGACTGCGAGTTGCTACTGCCAATCACTTGTAGCTATCCGTTAAGTCCATCTAATGATTGGGCGGTGTATATTTTTGTTTACGCATTTTTATTTTATAGTGGTAAGTTTTATTTGCAGTTTTCTTCTATCTTTGAACCCTTTAAGTAGAGATCGTAAGGTTTTAATTTATATCCTAGTGTCATTTGTCTTAAAGGTCATACGGGACCAGGTGTGCGTCAATCCCAAGGGGATCACGATCAAAGGGGTCACAGTTGGCTTTTGATAAAAAAATCAGAGTAGAAATTAGTAGTGGACCTATGATGAAGAGTTTGGCTGAGCCTTTGCTCGCCCACCTGTCCTGGTGAAACTGGAAAGGCCTCCGGGCTACCAGTAATCCTTCAATCATAAAAAAAAAAAAAAATTGTTATTTTACGCCTATTCAACATTGGCAAAAAAGGAAATCTGATGGGGGTATACTATAGGGGTAGTAGTGCGTATCGAGAGCCACGATGCAGACATGCACTTAGGTTTTAAGAACAGAACAGCCCAACTGCTGAAATACAGTTAAATCTTTGGTCTGAAGTCGTGGGGTGGTTGGTGGAATTCAAATTGTAATAGTGTACACATGCAATGCGACGTCACGCCGCGCGCTTATTCACAAACACTACAGAAGCGCAACGTGTGAATGTGTTGAGGGCGATCTACATGGTAGGCGGAGTGAGGGTGTTAGGTTTTATTTTCGTTAAGGTATTTCTTTATTCGGTCGCCGCGCTCAAAGCCCGCAATAAAAGCTATGCAATAGCTTAAAAATCTGATCTTATTGGTATGTTATTAGAATGCCTGTGCGTGTTTGTCTACGTCGGTGCTGAACTGATTATGATAACCCTCTGCGCTAACCTCGGCATGCAGTTTACTTTGTTACGTGAAGATTTGCTTCAACTAAATCCGGTTGCGAACAAGAAACGAGGAACAGCCTATTAGCTCTGATGAATTGGCGATTAAGCAGTTCGTCATGAGACATCAACAGTTGATTGAGTAAGAATTTTTATTATCATATTCGCTGACCCGGCAGACTTCGTGGTGCCTCAATCGATAAATAAAAGACCTAAACTTTTGTATAAAATAAACTTAAAACAAACAAAACGAATCCGTCCAACGGAGGACACATCAAGGGAAAAACTAAATTATTTGTTTTTATATAATTCCGAGTATTTTCATATTTATTCACCTTTTAAACATTCTCTGGACTTCCACGAATAATTGAAGACCAAAATTAGCCAAATCGGTCCAGCCGTTCTCGAGTTTTAGCGAGACTAACGAACAGCAATTCATTTTTATATACTTATATATAGATTAGATTTTTTTTTACAATAAATATACCGAATGTATTAGAATCATCCTCGGAACAGGCGAATGTGAAGACAGATGAGGTAGGTAAAGTTAGGCAGAGCTGGTGTTCTTTTAAACAAAAAGTAATTTCCAGTTTAGGCACGTTTTTTAGATATCGCGCAATGTGTTAGCATGAACTTTTTATGTAATAGTATAAATGGCCAGACTAGTTACATACATTTTTACGTGCATAAGGAGCGGTTTGGCTGTGCTCCTGGAATTATTGAAAAAGACAAAACAAGGGTTACAAATACAACTTTTTATAATTTAAAGTTTTTTATTTATTTAAAAAACTCGTGTTACAACCCATTAGCTAAAGTTATCCATAAATGTTTATTTCCGAGGTTAATACTTATCCTTTATCTCTACATACATATGTATGTACGTTTATTGCGTGAAACAAACCTGCTCCGAAAATTAACAAGTAACATCTATATTCACAAGTTTTTATTGGTATGAATTTTAATATCCAAGCACTTTAATATCAAGCAATTTAATATGCAATAAGGGTCCAGGCTAACTCATGACGCGGTGACAGCGGCAGTCTTTGCTTTAGATTACGTATTAACGAATCATGAACATGGTTAAATGATCACATTTTTGAAAATGAATATTGTTTTTAATATGTATAAATCATTAGGAATGTTACGCGCTGGGGCTCGGGATAAATAAAACTTTCACTGAAGTACATATTATATTAACTTATTTAACACTTAAAACACTTAAGGAATACTTTACAAATCTGCAATTCACTTCTACCGCTTCGCTTCAGGTGATTAGTTTGCTGTTTCGCTTCGAGTAGAACAGCTTACTAACTGCCTTCATGTCATCTCAGCAACGCTTTTATAGTTGACATGATAAGTCTACAACTATCGAGAACATTCCCGATAGGACGAGTCATTTTGATATGTGTTTCCGCTATTTGATAATAGATGGCGTTACACTTCTCGAGAGTTCTCGATATTACTAGTTCTTTTAATATTCGTTTCTGATATTTGATGACAGATGGCGTTACTCTTACCGGTGTAACATGAACATATACCCATTTCAGTCATACAGGTGCATAGTCAAATATATTTTTTCCTTTTCAGAGTACGCTCACCTATTGTTAATGTTTCAGATTATCACGATTGTTGGATAGTGTGTTCAATCGAATTATATTCGTAAATCTGCTGTTTGTGGGTATAACAACGTGCTTCTTCAGATACGCCGGACAGGTATGGCGACCTGCATAAGTGAAATAAAACTACACGAACATTATAATGTCGAATTTACAATGAAACAGACTGACCAACCTCGTGTAGTCTAGATGTTTTTAAATTACGTTTTATCTTAGATAATGCTTGTGCACATCGACAAAGCCCGAGATATACCTCTGCCGCTGTATTCCACTTAGAACTTCTTACAAACTCCCTTTAAAGAAGGTCTTCTTTGACGGCAGCGGGATGCCAAACCACCGCCTGTGGGATCCCACCATACGTCCCACTATTAGGATTTTATAACGACGTTACTTCATCATTCATTCCTATTAAGAAGATATTTAGTTTGAAAAATGGTATCTGTTTGCTGAGTTTGAACACCCGCTTAGTCGCATCGCTCGATTGGGGCACACCGGACGTCTGACCCATAAGACTACTTCGCATTGGATTACAGCTTCAAGAAATACGGAATATTGCAAAGGTTAGGTGGTAATTAACAGGTTTTTTGGTAATTTGGCAAGTTTTTGAAGTGAAACTTCTTTATCGGCGTTGGAAAAAAATTTACCGTCACATTTTTCGGTTACGCGTCACATTTTTCCGTTACGCGCCATCTTTTTTGTATTCATGTCTATGATAATAAAATCCTTTTGTTTAAACTTTATCTAATTTAACTTTATTTAACCAATTTCTAGAAAGTTGCATGTAGATCATTTTTCGAAAAATAAGTTTCACTTCTTACGTGTGTACACTAGTACACGCACACATTTTTTTTTATTGTCCTTGTAGACGGACGACCATACTGCCTATCTGATGGTGAGGTTAGCTTCGCTCATGGACATGAGCAACGCCAGAAGCAGGGCCAAGCCGCTGCCTATTGCATATACAACATATATGTGCTTACTTGTGTTTATGGAAGTAATTCTTCCTATTCGTACACTCTAGACGGTTGTGGTCATGCATCAGTCGGATCCTGCGATGCCGATGCTCTCGCGATGCGATGCCATGTGGCACGGTGTTTCCCAGAGTGAGAGCAATCGTTTATGTTGGACTGAGTCACAGATTTTATGAGGTCGGTCCATCGTGTTGGAGATCGTCCGTGAGATCTTGGATCTTGATCGATGGAAGTAATAAATCAATACTATTTCGACTCAACCAATGCTTCCATCTGGACAGTAAATCGTTCAAACCGATCAATTAATTGTCTTAAAATAAATTATTATCAACGACGTATTTATTGTAGTTACAATACGTGTGTTATTATTGTGTGTTGTGTTGCAGTTCTCCCGAGGCCCCACGTACATGTTGAACAATTACGTAGCCGTGTTCTCATCTTTGCAGTTCGTTTTTTATCTTTGTTATTTCGGCGAATTGCTGACTGGAGCGGTACGTTTTTAAATAAAAGCATCGAGTGCGCTTATTCCTTTCATTACCAAAATATTTCACTGTGTTCTCGGTACAAAATCGCCTTGCAATTATACCGTGTATATTATACTATATATTATTATTATATTGCACCAGTAGCCCCCGTATCGTGATGGAGCATCAATGCCATTCCATGATGTTGGGGTTTTGATCTCATATCCCATCGCGAGGGTGGCACGTTTATAGGTAGGCTTCCGCTTAACATCAAGTGGGTCGAGATCCATCAGTGGGATCATCGAGTGGGTCATTTATCCATCTAGAGTAATAAAAAAGACTAATAGTTGAGTCTTTTCTATGACATGCAATTTGGAAAATGTATCGATCTTAAACAAAAAGCTGAGCGTCGAACCCAAACTTTCACGTATTGGCAGTAAAATTAAAGAGCGCTATGAAATTTCTAGGAAAACATCCAGCTTTTGATGACCATTTTTTCTCTTGTAAAAGTTGAGCTTTGACTTGTTGTTTTATGTTTTTCGTTGCTTTGAAGTCACATTGTGGAGTAGCACCAATATTTATGATTATTATCTCTGCGGAATGCAGTGGTTCAATATCATCAACTATTTCATGTAACGCTAAACATTTCCGATTGGAGTAGGCACATCACCATCGAAGCAATCATGTTTTGTTGTTTGAATAGTGGGACAGCTGCTCCATGACAATTGCTTTGAATTCACGTCTACAGCTAGCAATCACCTCGCGATGTCTATGGGCCTCTAACTTAGCAAGCAAGTTTTTACTGGTGGTAGGACCTCTTGTGAGTTCGCGCGGGTAGGTACCACCGCCCTGCCTATTTCTGCCGTGAAACAGTAATGCGTTTCGGTCTGAAGGGTGGGCAGCCGTTGTAACTATACTGAGATCTTAGAACTTATATCTCAAGGTGGCGCATTTACGTTGTAGATGTCTATTGGCTCCAATAACCACTTAACACCAGGGCTGTGAGCTCGCCCACCCATCTAAGCAATAATAAAAAAAAGTGAGCTAAAAAAGCTGCTTGTAATTGAGTGAGCGTATCTAGGCAGACAAACAAGATGATAAACGATGAGGTATTTTGACATGTTGAGCTGATCAGATTCAAGCTTGTGAGTGAACCAATCTGTTGGTCTGCAACTAATGCAGATAGGTTTTGGCATCCATCAATTCACCTATGAAATGTTTACGAGTTTACATTACATTTGAAGTGCCCTAGTGGCACGGTCTAATGACTGAGATGCTGAGTGTTCTCGTATCCAGTGATGCGACAGTATAGAGATTCAGGTTTTGTTGCAAATACCAAATTTTGTGGAACTACCTCGTACTTAATACGCGTTTATTTCGGTAATGAAAGATGCAGGAGTTTTAAGGCATGTTCTAGTGTTTTTTTGCCGAGAAGCTATGCGTCCTGTGCGATATGGTGCCCTGTGGGTTATGGACTGATCTGTAAGTTAACAGAAACTAAAAAACATACCTATGCTTCGTAGCACTTACTTAGAGGTGTTTACGGGTAACATCAAAGAGAAGACTTTTTTTGCTTAGATGAGTGGAATAGCTCATAGCTCACTTACTAGCCCTCTGGCGCTAAGCGAACCGGACCCAATCAACAATGTAAATGCCGCCACCCACCTTGAGATTCCCCCGTTCGGTGGAGATCCAGGCACCTGTCAAATATCTTGAGTTCTGTTATGTTTACCAGATACAAGTGGAGGGATGTATTCTAAGCTCGCACGGGTGGGTGGCACCACTCGGCTCAAAGCAGTCATGAGTTGGACAGTTGTTATACAATACAACAGCAACTTCGAGCTAATGTCTCAATATGTTCACGTCGTAATGTGTGAGGGTTCCGTAGTGTGAAAATAACGTATGTAGGATTATTTTCCATTTATTTTCCAGAGTGCAAGAATCGGAGATACGGCTTACCAAAATCTGTGGTTTGAGGGCGGAACTCATTACCAGAAAACCATGTTGTTGATAATCAGAAGGTATTAGAGCTTGTCTAATGTAAAATCAATTTAATTGATTGACCGGATGGCGCAATAGTTAGCGTGTGGCTGCCGAGACCAGAGTTGAGGGAATCATTTGAGTGACGAACATTATCGTTAAACTTGTGTCCCGGTTTTTAATACATAATATATATATTACAATACAAGTAGAAATCTATATAATAGTATATCCGCCTCTGTATCATGTAAATTGACTGTCATATCAAACAATATTATTGTAAGTACGAAAGTAATTCTGCTAGTTATGTTTTCACGTCCAAACCACTGAACCGATTGTAACGAAATTCACAAAGGAACTTGAAATGAAATGAAAATACTTTGAACGCTTGGAAAGAATAAAGGTAACCTTTCATCCTAGTGCTTGGCATGGGTGTACGCCCACGCAATCTTAAGTGTAGCTCATGTGCGCAAATGAAAAGCTAGTTTTTTATACAAAAAAAACAGTGCTTTTATTGTTTTGTTACGCGCAGGGGTTCGGGATATATGAAAATTCTACCGAATTACAAGTTACCACTGCATTAACACTTAGAACACCCAACAAACACTTCACAAACACTTTAATATTCTCAATTCGCTTCTTCCGCTTCGCTTCAGGTGATCCGTTCGCTGTTTCGCTTCTAATAGTTCCAATTACTGACTGATTTCGTGCCATCTCTGCAACGCTTTTATAGCCGATACCACACCCCTAGAATTATCGAAAATTTTCCACACGTTTCGAGTATTGTGTTTCCGCTATTTGACAATAGATGGCGTTGTACTTCTCGAGCGTTCTAGGTGCTACTAGATCCTTCGATATTCGTTCGACTATTCAACGATAGGTGGCGTTACTCTTACCGGCGAAACAGTTTTTTTGCGACAACTAAGTATCACTGTGTGTTGATTCTAGATTCAAATTCGACAGAGGTTTTGAATTCATCAGAATGTCCATTTGTATTTCACAGGTCGCAGCGCGCGTGCTGTCTTACGTCGTTGAAATATGCACCAGTCACTCTCAATATGTTCACGAAGGTGAGAATAATATATTTGAAGGCACCAGACTGGAAATTTAAACTATTTAACGCGCCTTACATATTTATAAATTCTGATTTTGATATTTTTATTTTATTTCACAATGCTCTGATGCTGAGTGTCTACTAGAGCTCATAGACACCATAACGTGTTTATAAGTAAATAAAAGGATATCTGTGGAATCGTGGCAGAATCGTCCCCGCATATTACAATCCATAGCAAATTTAAAGTTTATCAGACTGATAGTTTCGGAGATCTAGTCCTTAGTGACGTTATTGTTATAGTAGAACATGCAGGTCGTCAATCACACTTATTCGTTTTGATAAACCGACCAGTTTTTTAAACCGACGAGTTTTTTAACGTTATCGGTAACGTAAAAGTTAACTCGAATCTGTATGGGGTTGGAATGTTTGCCTACGTTGGCCGCTAGGGGCGCTGTTTTATTTAGTAATCTGTGCTACTGCATCGCTATCGAGAATGTTAAGAAAGTCGCACTAAGCACACAGAGCTCACTAATTCGGTGGTATGTTCCATGGGAAGTGCTCTGAGGAATTGTTTGAGATGATACAATCATCTCGTTTTTACCGTCGCACCGCCCGCCACCGGAGTAGAGTTCATGCATACTACCTGGAGCCACTGCGGTGATCCATAGTGCGTTTCCAGAAGTCTTTTTTGCCACGTACCATCCGGCTATGGAATGAGCTCCCCTCCACGGTGTTTCCCGAGCGCTATGACATGTCCTTCTTCAAACGAGGCTTGTGGAGAGTACTAAGTGGTAGGCAGCGGCTTGGCTCTGCCCCTGGCATTGCTGAAGTCCATGGACGACGGTAACCACTCACCACCAAGTGGGCTGTATGCTCGTCTGCCATTAAAAGGCAATAAAAAAAAAGTGGTGGAACGTTTATACCATTAGCGCCGGACTACTGCGAGTGTCAACAGAAAAGCTTTAAATTTAACTTTGTCTACAGGTGATCAGCACAACTTGGTCCTATTTCTCATTGATGAACACCGTTTATGGCGAACAAGAGTAGTTAATAGCTTGTAGTCAAATCTTGATTGTTAGCTTTGCACAAATATTTCAGCTTTAGTCGATTGTCCTCACGAGTACAGCTTGTGCTATGATTTTAATTTAAATAAAATATTAGTTGACAGTGTTGTTAATTCATTTAATTGAATTAATGTTAAATTAGAATTGCCTGGTGGTAGGACTTCTTGTGAGTCCGCGCGGGTGGGTACCACCACCTTGCCTATTTCTGCCGTGAAGCAGTAATGCATTTCGGTTTGAAGGGCGGGGCAGCCGTTGTAACTATACTGAGACCTTAGAACTTATATTTCAAGGTGGGTAGCGCATTTACGTCGTGGATGTCTATGGGCTCCAGTAACCACTTAACACCAGGTGGGCTGTGAGCTCGTCCACCCATTTAAGCAATAAATAAATAAAAAAGGATACTAAAATAGTGTGTTATTTTGACGCTTTAAGCTTGACTTCCGGCGTCAAGTTAGTGAGTGTTAAGTCGAACATCGTGCGATATATTACGGTATCGGTTCAATCTATCGTAACTCGATACAACTCGGTTAGCATCGATCAAGCGAGAACGATTAATGATGGGATCTCCGAGGAACGGTTAGAGGATATGTTTCAATAAACATCGGGCCGTAATGGGCTCACTCAACAAATGTCTTGGCGTATTTATCGCGCTTATATCCTGGATAGGGCAGTCATGGTTCTGTAATGCGTTACAGTTTCGAGACTTGGCATACACCGCGCTGTTAACAGTATTTTCTGAAGCTATGTATCTAAGTCAAAACCCAGTAAGATGTTTTAAGCAAAACATTCACTTTCAGATCAATAATGGAAAAGTTTGTGACCTCTTCTGAAGTGGAATTTTACGTCTTTTTCAGTAAACAATATTATATTGCATTCGAATCATAATCGTTATTCAATATTTTTATAGGTAACTTTATAGAAAAAAAAACAAATATTACAGAAAAAATATTTTAAAACTAAAAGAAACCCGAGGCCGGTTTACCTGCGTATCCTAATGACGAGCAGGACACACGATTATAAAATTGTATTTAAAGTTACAAATCAAATGACATGTAGTTACACACAGATAATATATTGCTACACTTTTTTTTTATTGCTTAGATGTGTGGACGAGCTCACAGCCCACCTGATATTAAGAGGTTACTGGAGCCCATAGACATCCACAGCGTAAATGCGCCACCCACCTTGAGATATAAGTTCTAAGGTCTCAAGTTTAGTTACAACGGCTGCCCCACCCTTCAAACCGAAACGCATTACTGCTTCACGGCAGAAATAGGCAGGGTGGTGGTACCCACCCGCGCGGACTCACAAGAGGTCCTACCACCACTAATTACGCAAATTATAATTTTGCGGGTTTTCATTTTTATTACGCGATGTTATTCCTTCACCGTGGAAGTCAATCGTGAACATTTGTTTAGTACGTATTTCAGTATAATATTAGGTACTTACTGCGTTTTATATCGTGTTACTTAGAATCCTAGAAACTAACGTGGCTACCATGTTTGTTGGCGTCAACTTTTTGACCCTGACTATTGCTCAACAACCAAGCTAATAACTTCAGATTGGTAGAGGCCATTCGAAGAATTTTGCTTTAATTATTGGTTTAAGAAACAAACTCTAAACTCGCCATTACAGAGGACTTAACTAAGAAACGATCCGACAAGTTCAAACAGACGGATCGGACTTTGGCTAACTGTTCTAAACTCTAATCCTCTGTTATAGGTTCGACGCCCTACGTTTTATAGTTACGTTTATTTTGCAAGTTTTTAATTTGGCCCCGGTGAAGACAAGGATGAAGTGTGTGAATGACGATATGAGAGAGAAAGAGGTGAGATGATTTTTACTGGTGGTAGGACCTCTTGTGAGTCCGCGCGGGTAGGTACCACCGGCCCGCTTATTTCTGCCGTCAAGCAATAACGCGTTTCAGTTTGAAGGATGGGGCAGCCGTTGTAACTATACTGAGACCTTGGAACTTATATCTCAAGGTGGGTGGCGCATTTACGTCGTAGATGTCTTTGGGCTCCAATAACCACTTAACACCAGGTGGGCTGTGAGCTAAGCCTAGGCGAGGTTAATGACATTCCTCAAAAAGTACAGCTATAACGCACTTGGGTTCAACTGGCTGTTGGCAGCCCTAGTTATCCAATGGGCACTACTCTGCCATTACTTCTACCACATGAAGAATAACACCATTTATGTCACCAAGAAGTCTCCTTGGTAAGTTTGGCCGCTGATAAAGTTAACGCTACGGCCGTAAGCTCTCTAGTGAACAATAGGGAATAACATTGTATAGTAAAATGGGGAAGAGGTCGACCGAAGAAGACAAGGATGGAATGTGTGAATGACGATATAAGAGAAAGAGAAGTGAGTGTTGAGATGACTACTGATAGAGGAGAATGGAATAAAAAAATTCGCTGTGTCGACTCCCCCTAGTGGGATAAGGTGGAGACAAAGAAGAAAAAGAATGTGGCCCCGAAGCATGAACTACGTTGTTAGTTTAGGACCTCTTTATAGTATGAGTAGCGCGAGTTCCTCATTAGTTTCAGCTACATAACGTCTGCTTCGAAAAACCCTTGAGCGAGATAGCACGCCAATCTAAATAACAAGGGTTTTTGGACATCGCAATGCCAGAGGCGAAGTCAATCTGTCAATCGCTTAAAAGGCAATTTGATTTAGATAGGCGATCTGTTATACCTAAACTCCGATTGCTAATTTTACGGGTGATTGCAGAGTGTGCAGTGACGGCTACTTGACGTGAATAAACTGATCGAAAAGGATTTTTTAAGATCATCAAGTATATTATGGCCTGGTTATAAGCAGTGAGCGAACCTTCTAAGCATAGGACCTATTTATTAATACGCTTTTATTAGTTTCAGACGTATGTATGTTAGTATGTAACGGAATCTTTGAACATGATTTTGACCCCCTTCAAAACGTCGGATTAACTCGAAATTTGGTATACTTATTAAGGACCGACGACAATTCAATATTTAAAAAAAAAATGGAAAAAAAGTTAAAAAATTTCAATTCAACTAAAAAATGAAAAATAAATAATAGTTTAAAAATACTAACAAAATACGCTTTTATAAAAAATCCAACTAAAAAATAGAAAATAAATTTTAATAAATTTGAAAAATGATTTTATTGTAAAAAAGCGTGACCCTATTTTTAATTCAAATATATTAAAACTTGGATATTGCACTGCCATCACCATACTACCATCCATACCCCATACCATCTAGAGAGATAAGGGAGATGCCTCCAGTGTATGGATCAACAAGTCTCAACAAAAATGGTTTCTCGAAACTTTCTCGAAGTTTCTGTTTAATTTAAGCATCGTGCTGTAAAGTTAGTGATGTGAATTCTTATGCGTTCTCGTAGAAGCTGTCAGTCGACGTCAGTCCGATGAGCACTATCTATAGGTGCTACTCTATTTCCAGTCACACATACAGTATTTTATAATTTTATTTCTATTCTATCAGCCCACAGACGTCCAATGCTGGACATAGGCCTATGTTTTATAAATTAAAATGTAAGTAATGTTACACAAACAATAATGAAGTATGTAGGAAACCTTACTTTTAGGTTGTTGAAATGATTGCTTAACTTCACCACAACATGAATCAGGGCTAGTTAGATTTTTTTAATAAAAAAAAAAATCGGTTGTCTGTAAAGTCGGTTTACTGACGATATTTGAACGTGACAACGTCATAAGAAAATACTGATGGAATGGTTTCATTTTTCAATTACCGTTGCTATGCACTTCAAGGCTTAAATGGAACGCCTCAGAGCGAGGTAACGCCGCATGAGTCATGTTTTTTCGTGCGTGCTGCCGGCTCCATCGAATTATAAGACGTTGTCACGTCAATAATGATACCTATATGGCACGAGGTAATCCAGTTATAATACTGAAAACTCTATAAAGAAATCTTCGCAGAAAAAAGATTCGACTATCCTATAAAATCATACTGTGTAAAATGAAGATGTTTCTGAACTGTTAAAAATATTAACAATTCTCATTAACTGTTACCTTACCTAACCTTACCCACCTTACCTAACCTTAAGCAAAATGGTGTTGCCAAATACTAAATCTAACAAAATCTATAGATTTAGGCCCAAGCCTGCACTCTAAGTAATGAGAAAAGTTTCTGTCGTGTGTACGGAGCAGCGTCGTCCTCAAGAATCTCGTTGCTCGTTTAAAATCAACAGGCGTTAGTGTAAACAAAGCGAAGACGCCTTTACCAAGTTTTGTGTTAAGCAACTGTAATCTTCTGGTTATTTCACGGT
Organism: Bombyx mori; assembly: GCF_030269925.1. Lineage (NCBI taxonomy): Eukaryota > Metazoa > Arthropoda > Insecta > Lepidoptera > Bombycidae > Bombyx > Bombyx mori. Next base: position 15,359,871 of record NC_085124.1, on the reverse strand, counting down.
AGCACTTACTATAATTAACCAGATAACTTTTCATAGAATTATAATGAATTAAAACAATATTTTTTATTTTTTTTATTGCTTAGATGGGTGGACGAGCTCACAGACCACCTGGTGTTAAGTGGTTACTGGAGCCCATAGACGTCTACAAGGTAAATGCGCCTCCCACCTAGAGATATAAGTTCTAAGGTCTCGGTATAGTTAGAACGGCTACCCTACCCTTCGAACCGAAACGCATTACTGCTTCACGGCGGAAATAGGCGGGGTGGTGGTACCTACCCGTGCGGACTCCCAAGAGGTCCTACCACCAGTGAAAAAATTATTATAAATTATTATAAATAATATAAATTATAATGACTATTAAACTAGGATGTCAACAGTTATGTGAGTTATGATAGGATTATTCACAAAGTAATTGGTATTAGTACCTTTAAACGGAGTTTTCTTAAGTAGGTACTACTATATTTTTGGGAAACTTATGTTTTTGAAGTTAAACTTCTTTAGGCGCGTTATGAAAAATTGATGAGAGTGTAATTTTACGATGCGCGCACACCGTGACACAAAATGAACAGAAATGAAGTTGCCCACTAAATCGCTCATTACAATACGACCGACGTAACTTGGCGAGTGTGAATATAGCCGCAGGTGAACTTTCGCGCATGTACACTCATAAAAAAAAGTGTTATTAGCATTCATTTTTTAGTAATATAAATGACAAAATTATTATTTAATATAATTCATACTAAATATTATTAAATTATTAACGTTAAATATTTATTATTAATTATTTAATATTTCAAAAAAAAAAGAAATAAATTTAATAAAAATAAAGTGTAACTTCTTACGCGCGTACATAAGTACACGCACCCTTTTTTAATCTATGACCCATCCTATATTATGTTCTCTATGGTTCGTCTAGTTTTCAGTCTGTTTAAGGTTTATAGGTTTATATTTATAGGTTTATGACTCCTACACTAAATAGTATTTTGGTTTTAACTGTTTAATATTCTAAGTTAAGTATGTTATAATACGAGTACACAGTATATATATGTATATATTACGGTAAGTAAAATGTGGCTGTCGACGCATCTTAAGCAGCTCGCATCTCAAATTTTGAAGTCGTCGTGGCCTAAAGGATAAGACGTCCGGTGCATTCTTACGTAGCGATGCACCGAAGTTCGAATCCCGCAGGCGGGTACCAATTTTTCTAATGAAATACGTACTCAACAAATGTTCACGATTGACTTCCACGGTGAAGGAATAACATCGTTTAATTAAAATCAAACCCACAAAATTATACTTACTTATAATTATACTGCGTAATTACTGGTGGTAGTACCTCTTGTGAGTCAGCGCGGGTAGGTACCACCACCCCGCCTATTTCTGCCGTGAAGTAGTAATGCGTTTCGGTATGAGGGTATAAAAAAATAAAATAAAATATATATACCTCTATGATACTCGAAATTAGTTTATTTCGTAACTTTGTCTTGGGCTTAGGTTTTAATTTTAACCAAAACTATATAATTTAAAATATATCTATCTATAAATTAAACCTATTATTTTGGTGTAAAACAATATTCAGAGTTTCACTGGATTTCCCAAAAATTACTAGAAATTTCGAGCCTAAACAGTAAAGTTTAATTACAATTATGTGGTTCCGGAGTTCTCGTATCTGAATTCTGAACCAAAACGATTACCTTTTGGACCAATTTATTGTGGAAAGTTCGAAACTTTAGCAAGCGCTGGAAATACCGCGATAAGCTCGCACCAAACGTGCCATCTTTTGAGGGCTGTTAAACAAATCAAATTGTCATCAATGATTGCAAGTATTTCTAGTATCTTTTTATAACAATATGTGTTTTATTATTCCTTTTCCCGAATCAAAATTTTGTAAATTTATATTACATACTAGCTGACCCGGCAAACTTCGTAGTGACTCAATCGATAAATAAAAGACCTAAGCTTTTGTATAAAATAAACTAAAACAAACAACAGGAATCCGTCCGACGGGGGACACATCAAAGGGAAAACAAAATTATTATTTTTATTGAATTCCGAGCATTTTCATATTTATCTACCTTTTAAACCTTCTCTGGACTTCCACAAGTAATTCAAGACCAAAATAATTATTCAAATCGGTCCAGCCGTTCTCGAATTTTAGCGAGACTAACAAACAGCAATTAATTTATAAAAATATAGATTTAGAACACAATACAGGGTGATCATTTTTGTGATATTAAACTTTTCAAAGGCCTTACATTATTATCTATAAAAAATATTATGTTATGCAGAATATCTACACGGATATAGCACAAAAAAATTCTGTGAAATGATTAGGATATTCCAGTTAGATACTTGGGTCCTACCGAATCACTTCCGTTGGACATTTGTTTAATGTGTTGGATATCACCGAGGGTAGGGGACAATAGCGTAGGGTGGGAACGAATTAGGAGAAGGATTATATCCAGCTATGGTACAGTACATTGTTCTCGTGATTACGACTTCAGTGAGCTGCGGCATTGGCAACACGCACAAAGATGCCGATCACATTTTTTCTTTATCTGATTCCTACATTAAGCACTGTCGGTAGGACTTGTAGTTAGCAGCTTGTTTCAAATAAGTGGACATGTTTTTATTTGCTTCTCCAACTGGCCCGACAAAGGAAGCATGTATGACTTATGTTTGTATTATATTTGAATGATTAAGTGTTCGTATTTGTAAATGTTTTGCGTTTGTACGGACCCACAAGTGAGGTATCACCATTCTGCCTATTTCTGCCGCCAAGCAGTAATGCGTTCTGGTTTGAAGAGTTGGAGAGTCGCTATACAATGGAGACTTTGACCTTGTATCTTAAGGTGAGTGGCGGCGTTCGCATTGATGTCAGGTGTCTACGGGTTTTAACCGTTTTACAGCAAGTGGGCCGTGAGCTCATCCACCTACAAAAATATGATAAGAACAACATTCGTTCTGGAGGGTTACGTAGTTTTTGGATACAAAAGGGCCTTTTTTGCAGCTAGGTGTACCATAGCATTCGCCTTGTTCATTTCTTTTTCATAGCGCTTAATTCAAATAGTGTCAAACTGACGAGGCAAATCACTAAATAAGTTTTTATCCAATAAGTAGCGACCCGCCCTCGCTTCGCTTCGGAAACTGTAATTTATTATTGATTTGTCCACTATTTAATGGATTAGTCTAGTCAACAAGTTCAAAAACGTGTTAAATAGACATAAAGCTCCTAAAAATATGTACGATAGCTCATTGGATGCGGAATGATGTCTACAAAAATGTTTTTTAAGGGCTTATTAGCACATAAAAAATTGCGATTGTTAAAAACAAAATAAGATTAAAAAAAAAGGAATTTGGTTTTTCCTTAATTATTTCTAAAATAATGATATTTAAGGAATTTTGAAAAAAGATCCTGAAAGAGGAGGAAATTTTCAATAAAAAAGTCCCAACTTCCGGAATTCTATCTCTATTATTTATAAAAAAAAATTAACGTTGAAAATAGCGCTCCGCGAGGTCGTTACGGCATAGGCGCGCCGTCTAAAAAGCCGGTATATCACCTAAAATATTTTTTTTATAGTATTAAATAACAATTTAAAAATTTGAATAAATTATGGTGTAATCTAAACACTTGAACGAAAAAAACATCGGTGAAAAAAAAATTTTACATCGATTTTTCAAAAATTTACACCATTGTTAATTAACTAACTTTTTTCCAATCTCTGTTTTTATAAATTACGGTATAAAAGTTTCAATAATTCATCTATAAATTTTTCCCTTCGTGAAGCTCTTATCATTAAAGTACTTAATAAAGTAATGCAAAAAAAATTTTTTAATCTTTATTATTTTGATAATTATAATTTTTTTTAATTAACAAAAAAATAAATTTCTAAAATTTTTTATGTCAAATAGTTTTTTTGCATAATATCTTAATATTGCTGTTTTTGCATCTACCATAGGTATTAATTAACATTTAAAAAAAAAATTTACGCTATTTGTTAAGAAATTGTTTATAAACAAATACACTATTTTGGGATTTTATTAAAAAAAATTTTTACCGTCTTATTGTATAGGTGAAATAAAGATTAAAAAAAAAAAAAATCTTAAATAAATGTTTTAATTGTTTAAAATCGTTTTTTTCATATTTCAATTGTTTAAATAATTAGATAAGAAATTATTTTTTCTTAAAAATCATCATTGACTCTTTTCAGCGGATTAACAAAGAAATACATTTTTTTATAAATAATTTCATTGTTTATTAACTTAACAATTTGTTATAAAAAATTAATATTAATCGTTATATTTTTTTCGAAGACTACAAAAAATTACAAAAACAACCATACATAACAAAATATAGAGAAAAAAAAATTGTATTTTTACAGCATTTTTAGATATTATATGATAATGAAATTACAGCCGTTACATAATTTGTCAAGCTATAAATTGTTATAACTTTTAAACTATAAGAGATACGGTAAAGGACACTCAGGTCATTTTTATAAAGGATTTATTTATCTTTAAAATAAATTCAAAATCGATCCTGTAACTATTGTTTATCAGTTATAAGCATTTGTTTATAAAAATTTAAGATTTTTTTGATATTTTTTGAAATTTCATAGCTTATAATTTGTTGAATAATATAGATACAGCTACGGACCCAAAAACTTTTTTGTTCTATGATAAAATATCTTTCTAATTACATATAAATCATAGAAATATATAATTTTGTTTAAATAATATAATAATAGTTTTAATTTATACTTACCTCATTTACATTCTGCTATCGATCAGTTTTCATTTATTTATCAAATGCTTATAACAACTGATAAACAATAGTTACAGGATCGATTTTGAATTTATTTTAAAGATAAATAAATCCTTTATAAAAATGACCTGAGTGTCCTTTACCGTATCTCTTATAGTTTAAAAGTTATAACAATTTATAACTTGACAAATTATGTAACGGCTGTAATTTCATTATCATTTAATATCTAAAAATGTGTAAAAAATACATATTTTTGAAGTGAAACTTCCTTATCGGCGTTGGAAAAAAATTTACCGTCACATTTTTCGGTTACGCGTCACTTTTTTCCGTTACGCGCCATCTGTTTTGTATTCATGTCTATGATAATAAAATCCTTTTGTTTAAACTTTATCTAATTTAACTTTTTTGTATTCATGTCTATGATAATAAAATCCTTTTGTTTAAACTTTATCTAATTTAACTTTATTTAACCAATTTCTAGAAAGTTGCATGTAGATCATTTTTCGAAAAATAAGGCCATAAACAAGTTTCACTTCTTACGTGTGTACACTAGTACACGCACACATTTTTTTTCTATATTTTGTTATGTATGGTTGTTTTTGTAATTTTTTGTAGTCTTCGAAAAAAAATATAACGATTAATATTAATTTTTTATAACAAATTGTTAAGTTAATAAACAATGAAATTATTTATAAAAAAATGTATTTCTTTGTTAATCCGCTGAAAAGAGTCAATGATGATTTTTAAGAAAAAATAATTTCTTAACTAATTATTTAAACAATTGAAATATGAAAAAAACGATTTTAAACAATTAAAACATTTATTTAAGAATTTTTTTTTAAATCTTTATTTCACCTATACAATAAGACGTTAAAAATTTTTTTAAAAAAATCCCAAAATAGTGTATTTGTTTATAAACAATTTCTTAACAAATAGCGTAAAAATTTTTTTTTAAATGTTATTTAATACCTATGGTAGATGCAAAAACAGCAATATTAAGATATTACGAAAAAAAAACTATTTTTTATAACATTTTTTAGAAATTTAATTTTTTGTTAATTAAAAAAAATTATAATTATCAAAATAATAAAGATTAAAAAAATTTTTTTGCTTAACTTTATTAAGTACTTAAATGATAAGAGCTCCACGAAGGGAAAAATTTATAGATGAATTATTGTAACTTTTATACCGTAATTTATAAAAACAGAGATTGGAAAAAAGTTAGTTAATTAACAATGGTGTAAATTTTTGAAAAATCGATATAAAATTTTTTTTTCACCGAGGTTTTTTTCGTTCAAGTGTTTAGATTACACCATAATTTATTCAAATTTTTAAATTGTTATTTAATACTATAAAAAAAATATTTTAGGTGATATACCGGCTTTTTAGACGGCTCGCCTATGCCGTAACGACCTCGCGGAGCGCTATTTTCAGCGTAAATTTTTTTTTATAAATAATAGAGATAGAATTCCGGGAGTTGGGACTTTTTTATTGGAAATTTCCTCCTCTTTCAGGATCTTTTTTCAAAATTCCTTAAATATCATTATTTTAGAAATAATTAAGTTAAAACCAAATTCCTTTTTTTTTAAATCTTATTTTGTTTATAACAATCGCAATTTTTTATGTGCTAATAAGCCCTTAAAAAACATTTTTGTAGACATCATTCCGCATCCAATGAGCTATCGTACATATTTTTAGGAGCTTTATGTCTATTTAACACGTTTTTGAACTTGTTGACTAGACTAGATGTTATTATGCATGTAAACTTTCCTCTCCAATCACTCTGTCTATTAAAAAAACCGCATCAAAATCCGTTGCGTAGCATACATAGGGACAGACAGATATAGGAACAGAGAAAGCGACTTTGTTTTATACTATGTAGTGATTATTAGGTAGGTGGTGATGGTGAGTGGTGCGACCGCTTCCATTATGACGCGCTTTGGTCTGAAAAACTACACACTCGTAGCTCTGGTGGGAAAAGCTGGGTTGAAGATCACACGACGGTTCGTAAGCGCTATTGTGCGGCTACCCTAATAAATATAAAATAAAACACAAGCTTTATATAAGCCGTGTACATTAAAATACATAAACAATTTAAATTGTACAGAATTACTTCAGCTGAATTTTGTAAGCCCTCTTTAGTTAAGAGCAGACTAGGGTTGCTTGTTTTAGTGAAATAATCAAAGAAAATTAGAAATAAGTATACATTGAAACTATTCATTATCATGGAGTTGTTTTGTTGTGTAATCAGGTTATAAGGTTTTATTAACAGTAAGGCAACGGCTATGATGAAAATCTTCCACCGGCCGAGCGGGTGTCATTGCTGGGTAGACCGAATGTTTTATATGGAATTTCTACATATCTACATTCTACATGGAAGTCTTTGCAGGAGTTTTTTTTTCTATCGCGTTTCAAGTTTTTCTCGGATCTCCTGTGATGGTTGCCTCTACAGTACTTAGAGCAATAAACGTGTTTGTTGTAACGGGTAATGATAGCTCTTGCCTATTATCACCAAAAAGCAGAAAGCTGAAACTGTATCAATAAAACACAATTATAGGCTACAATATGAGTTTCTGTGAGTACAGTTACAAATTTCTAAGAAATTTAAGTAATATTATTATAATTTTTTATTTATTATAATATCTTTTAAGAAAATACTATCTAATGTTGCCTATATACTATTAAATTGGATATTATCTTTTATTCAACGCTGGTTATTTTAAAATATTTACATCAATACCGTCATTCCTGTATTATTCTAATATACCTTTATATGTAATCATGTTATGCATAGTACAAATGGTAAGTTGTATTGTAAATATATTATATAATAATATAAACTTCGTACTTTCCGTAGTCCTCTAACCATCCCTATTTCCAAAGTAACCTTTATTTGTTATGAACTTGTAATGCTCCGAAAAGCCTTCTACGTAGTCCCTAAATTGCGTAGCTATATACAAACGATTGTTACGGTTATATTGTTGTTTTTGTTGTAGTCCTAGCGTACCCCGCTGGTATATGGGGCCGTCACAAGTTGTCCCCACTTGACCCTGTCTTGCGCTTGCTCCTTGACATCACTCCAGGTCATACCGGCAGTCCTCATCTTACTCTCCACGGTGTGTCCAGGTCTTCTCCTGTCAAGCGGTTGCCACTCAAACGCGATTAATGCTGCGTTGACTCCGCTGCGCAGTAGAGTGTGTCCTATCCAACGCCAGTTCCGATGGGCAATACCTTGCGCGATGGGGCTTGTATGATGTATCATATAGGTGTATTTGTAGAGCCCCAAAAAAACTAATTCATATAAAAACAGACAAAGACATTCAACAGTTTTCCTGTTGGCCAAACGATTATCTCCACTCAAGAAAGAAATGACAATAACAATAACAATAAACATACCGTTATACCTACATCAGATGAATATAAATATTGGGTTTTCAGTAATTATGGTCGAATTTCAATCGTTTTGGCGGATAATAATTTTTTTTTATAAGCTTAACACAATAGTGGTATCCTTAAATAGTTTCTAATTTCATTGTTATATGAATTCATAACCGGCATTACTAATCCCAGGTCACAAGAAGGGTCGATGCAAGACAGTAAAATACCATCAAGATTGACCATTGTCACATGTTGCTTCAACCCTGCCTGGTGATAGGGACCAACAAGACCATAAAGGCCATAATGTGGGGTCACATTTAGTCCAAAGGTCTCTATTAGAGGTGATGACTGGCCAGAGTATGCGGAGTATCGACCTCTGGTTAAATTGTTGATTAGGAATAACTCGTACAATGAAAAATATTTTTATGAAGGGATCACCCGTCTGTCAGTTAAGTTATTTTATTATAATCACTCATAACGAAGATACCGTGTTATTGTATCATAACAGATACCAGGGGTCCCAGTTTTTATATCGCGAGGACGAAGCCTCGTGCTTAGCAATAAGATGAAAGGTATCATAAGGTATCTACATTCTTACTTCTTCTTTTTCTTCTTGCTCTGATCCCACTATATAGGATCGGCGCGGCATGTTCTTTTTCCATTCAGGCCTATCATGCGTCATCTCTGCACTCACACCCTTCTCTCGCATATCCTTTCTCGCACAGTCCATCCAAATATTTTTAGGATTATACATAACCTATATACTTACCCGGGCCTCAAATTATTTATATACCAAATTACGTCAAAATCCGTTAATTAGTTCACTCGTGGAAACGTAACAGACCTACAGGTTTACCTGGTATTTATAATTAGTGTGGAAGTTAAGATTGCTAACATTCATAATAATAAAAATCGAGATAAACAGCATTACATTCAATTAAATATCAACTAAATATTTGTGAAACAGCCCGACTGATGTTGTCTTATCCTCAAGCCAGTATGTATGATTGCTTCGCCACACGAATTAAAAATCGTCGTAGCTTCAAGCACAAGATGTCCAGTATTCTCGTATCGAGCACGGAACTACCGGTGTTCAAATCTCGCGGGCAGGTACGAACTTTTCTAATGAAATACTTAATTCACACGTAGGAATTACGTACGTAGCGTCTACATTGAAGATATAATATCATTCCGATAGAGGCACCCGTCACGTGCGGACGTGCTCATCATCCACTCGATCGCCCGGTCTTTGTTCGCCCGGCTTTTGTTAGCCCGGCCATTGTTCGCGCGGCCTGTGTTTGTGGTACATCTGCCGACTAAGTGCTCTTTCTGGAAGTTTTTATTTGTTTTGTTTCCTTTTGTTGTTTCTGTGTTCGTGGTACATCTGCCGACAAAGTGGTTTCCTGCAAGTATTTATTTGTTTTGTTTCTTTTCGTAATTTCTGTTTTGTTGTGCTTTTTCTTTGTCCTGTAGTAATCGCGCCGCATTGCCACCTGTGTTCAATAGAACCGCTCAGGTCCGAGAAGTTGGGGCCTCGCCGCAAGGCGAGTGTTTTCAAGACCCGGGGCCGCCCCACCTGGGTACTCAGCGATCATGGACGCTGTATTCGCGGAATTCCTCCGACTTCGCCACCCACAGCTCGCCTCGGAGTTTTTGGCCTTCAAGGCCAATCACACTGCGAGCCCTCTCGAGGACTCCGCCGCGCTCGCTGCTCCTGCGTCGCCTGTACCTGCGTGCAGAGCTTCTGCATTGAGCACCGCAGCCTCTGTCGTGCCTGCCGCTCCCGTGTCGCCTATACTGGCGAGAAAAGCTGCTGCGTCGTCCGCCGTGACCATCGTTTCAGCTGAGCGATCATCCGCGGCCTCCGTCGCGCCCTCTAAAACACCTACACTTGCTCGTAGGTCGCCTGCACCCGCCTCCTCGTGCTCCGACTCTGACTCGGACATGGAGGTCGACCTCGCCCCCGCCTCATCGACGGATGGATTCACCCTGGTACAGAAGGGTAAGAAGCGTGCCGCGGAGTCTCGAGCTCCCGCGGCCGCTAAAATTAGCAAAGCCGTGAACGCGTCGCGCCCCCGCCCTCAGACTCCCGTTGCGCCCCCAGCCCGTGCCACTCCGTCGCCGCGTCCGGTGGCACAAAATAAAACCCAGACCCCTCCCCCGGTTATCCTTCAGGAGAAGGCAGCTTGGGATCGAGTTTGCCTGGCCCTTAAGGCCAAAAATATAAATTTCACGAATGCCCGTAACCTCGCGAACGGCATTCAAATTAAGGTTCAAACACCCGACGACCATAGGGCCCTCTCTTCTTACCTCCGTAAGGAGCGTATAAGTTTCCATACGTATACGCTCCAGGAGGAGCGCGAACTCCGCGTTGTAATACGCGGAATCCCTAAAGAGTTAGATGTAGAGCTCGTAAAAGCCGACCTGTTAGAACAAGGCCTACCAGTGAATTCTGTGCACCGTATGCACACCGGTCGCGGTAGGGAGCCATATAATATGGTTCTAGTCGCTCTCCAGCCTACCCCCGAGGGTAAGAAAATCTTTAACACACAGACCGTCTGTAGGCTCTCTGGTATCGCTGTCGAAGCCCCCCATAAAAAAGGCACTCCTAGCCAGTGCCATAACTGTCAATTGTACGGGCACTCTTCCCGTAACTGTCACGCGCGCCCCCGATGTGTTAAGTGTTTGGGCGATCACGCCACGGCCCTCTGCGCTCGCGACCAAAAAACCGCGACGGAACCGCCTAGCTGCGTCCTGTGTCGAACACAGGGTCACCCCGCGAATTACCGTGGTTGCCCCCGAGCCCCTAAAATAAATCGCCGCGTCGCCCGCCAAAACCGCCTCCGAGCTTCCGGCCCAGACATCAAAGCCTCGGCACCCTCTGCGTCGCAGGCTAAGCCAGCGTTCGTTCCGGCGGCGGTGCCCAGTGTCTCGGCCTGGGCAAAACCGCTGCCGTACACGAACACGGCTACAACTCCCTCCTCCGCGATTCGTCCCGCCCCCGCGACTCGTCCCTCTCCCGCGACTTGCCCTCCGACCGCGTCCGACAATCTCGCTTTAGCGATCGACTTCTTTCAGTCGATCAACTTTGAGCGCGTTAACGCTTTGGGCGACGCCATTCGCGCTGCCTCCACTGCACAACACTTTATCGCCGTTGTGCAGGAATACGCCGACGTATACGCGTCATTAAATACGTACGTCCTCCCCTCACTCCGCCGGTAATCAATGGCGTATATAAGTAGAATAAAGCCCCTATCCGTAACGATAGGATTTTTTAACGCTTACGGTCTCGCAAATCAACGTGATCAGGTTTCTGACTTTTTGCGTGACCACCAAATTGATATCTTTTTAGTGCAGGAGACCCTACTTAAGCCCGCGCGCCGTGACCCTAAAATCGCGAACTATAACATGGTCAGGAACGACAGGCTCTCTGCCCGTGGTGGTGGTACCGTCATTTACTATAGAAGAGCCCTGCATTGCGTCCCGCTCGATCCTCCCGCGCTCGCTAATATCGAAGCATCAGTGTGCCGAATCTCACTGACGGGACACGCGCCGATCGTTATCGCGTCCGTTTATCTTCCACCGGATAAGATCGTTCTAAGCAGTGATATCGAGGCGCTGCTCGGTATGGGGAGCTCTGTCATTCTGGCGGGCGACCTAAATTGTAAACACATCAGGTGGAACTCACACACCACAACCCCGAATGGCAGGCGGCTTGACGCGTTAGTCGATGATCTCGCCTTCGATATCGTCGCTCCGCTAACCCCGACTCACTACCCGCTAAATATCGCGCATCGCCCGGATATACTCGACATAGCGTTATTAAAAAACGTAACTCTGCGCTTACACTCGATCGAAGTAGTTTCAGAGTTAGATTCAGACCACCGTCCCGTCGTTATGAAGCTCGGTCGCGCTCCCGATTCCGTTCCCGTCACGAGGACTGTGGTGGATTGGCACACGCTGGGCATCAGCCTGGCTGAATCTGATCCACCATCGCTCCCGTTTAACCCGGACTCTATCCCGTCTCCTCAGGATACCGCTGAAGCCATAGACATCTTAACGTCACACATCACCTCGACATTAGATAGGTCATCGAAACAAGTTGTAGCGGAGGACTTCCTTCAGCGCTTCAAATTGTCCGACGATATTAGGGAACTCCTTAGAGCTAAGAACGCCTCGATACGCGCCTACGACAGGTATCCTACCGCGGAAAATCGTATTCGAATGCGTGCCCTACAACGCGACGTAAAGTCTCGCATCGCCGAAGTCCGAGATGCCAGATGGTCTGATTTCTTAGAAGGACTCGCGCCCTCCCAAAGGTCTTACTACCGCTTAGCTCGTACTCTCAAATCGGATACGGTAGTAACTATGCCCCCCCTCGTAGGCCCCTCAGGCCGACTCGCGGCGTTCGATGATGACGAAAAAGCAGAGCTGCTGGCCGATACATTGCAAACCCAATGCACGCCCAGCACTCAATCCGTGGACCCTGTTCATGTAGAATTAGTAGACAGTGAGGTAGAACGCAGAGCCTCCTTGCCACCCTCTGATGCGTTACCACCCGTCACCCCGATGGAAGTTAAAGACTTGATCAAAGACCTACGTCCTCGCAAGGCTCCCGGTTCCGACGGTATATCCAACCGCGTTATTAAACTTCTACCCGTCCAACTCATCGTGATGTTGGCATCTATTTTCAATGCCGCTATGGCGAACTGTATCTTTCCCGCGGTGTGGAAAGAAGCGGACGTTATCGGCATACATAAACCCGGTAAACCAAAAAATCATCCGACGAGCTACCGCCCGATTAGCCTCCTCATGTCTCTAGGCAAACTGTATGAGCGTCTGCTCTACAAACGCCTCAGAGACTTCGTCTCATCCAAGGGCATTCTTATCGATGAACAATTCGGATTCCGTACAAATCACTCATGCGTTCAACAGGTGCACCGCCTCACGGAGCACATTCTTGTGGGGCTTAATCGACCAAAACCGTTATACACGGGAGCTCTCTTCTTCGACGTCGCAAAAGCGTTCGACAAAGTCTGGCACAACGGTTTGATTTTCAAACTATTCAACATGGGTGTGCCGGATAGTCTCGTGCTCATCATACGGGACTTCTTGTCGAACCGCTCTTTTCGATATCGAGTCGAGGGAACCCGCTCCTCCCCACGACCTCTCACAGCTGGAGTCCCGCAAGGCTCTGTCCTCTCACCCCTCCTATTTAGCTTATTCGTCAACGATATTCCCCGGTCGCCGCCGACCCATTTAGCTTTATTCGCCGACGACACGACTGTTTACTATTCTAGTAGAAATAAGTCCCTAATCGCGAAGAAGCTTCAGAGCGCAGCCCTAGCCCTAGGACAGTGGTTCCGAAAATGGCGCATAGACATCAACCCAGCGAAAAGTACTGCGGTGCTATTTCAGAGGGGAAGCTCCACACGGATTTCCTCCCGGATTAGGAGGAGGAATCTCACACCCCCGATTACTCTCTTTAGACAACCCATACCCTGGGCCAGGAAGGTCAAGTACCTGGGCGTTACCCTGGATGCATCGATGACATTCCGCCCGCATATAAAATCAGTCCGTGACCGTGCCGCGTTTATTCTCGGTAGACTCTACCCCATGATCTGTAAGCGGAGTAAAATGTCCCTTCGGAACAAGGTGACACTTTACAAAACTTGCATAAGGCCCGTCATGACTTACGCGAGTGTGGTGTTCGCTCACGCGGCCCGCACACACATAGACACCCTCCAATCCCTACAATCCCGCTTTTGCAGGTTAGCTGTCGGGGCTCCGTGGTTCGTGAGGAACGTTGACCTACACGACGACCTGGGCCTCGAATCAATTCGGAAATACATGAAGTCAGCGTCGGAACGATACTTCGATAAGGCTATGCGTCATGATAATCGCCTTATCGTTGCCGCCGCTGACTACTCCCCGAATCCTGATCATGCAGGAGCCAGTCACCGTCGACGCCCTAGACACGTCCTTACGGATCCATCAGATCCAATAACCTTTGCATTAGATGCCTTCAGCTCTAATACTAGGGGCAGGCTTAGGGACCCCGGTAACCGTACTCGTCGAACTCGACAAAGAGGTCGACGTGCAACCTAACCCATGCATCAGCCCGCTGAGTTTCTCGCCGGATCTTCTCAGCGGGTCGCGATTCCGATCCGGTAGTAGATTCATTCGCGAAACAATTGCTCCTGAGTTGTTAGGTCTCCTTCGGAGGCGCTCGGGCAGTTGTTAGCAAATCCCACCCCTCTTGGCTGAGCCTTTGCTCGCCCACCTGTCCTGGTGAAACTGGAAAGGCCTTCGGGCCACCAGTAAACTTTCAATCATAAAAAAAAAAAAAAAAAAAAAAAGATATAATATTTTATATTAAAACCCGCACATTTATTTGTGTAAGTTCTAGTCGTAGGGTTATGTTCTTCTGAGCTGTATATTTCGCGGAACAGTATAGCATTCCGGCTTGAAGGTTGGGATATTATATTATATTAATATTATGTTATACCTTAATTGTACAATTGAGGTTGTACGGCGCCTATGGGTTCCGGCAACTTTAAATAAGCTGTGAGCTCGTTTACAATAATAAAAAAACGTTAAAAGTGTTTTATCGGAATGAGGTAATTTAAGCAATTTTATTTTTGAAGATGGTTCTCAATTCTCTAATATCGAATAATACCTATTTTGGTATCTACAAATACAAATGGAAATGCAAGATGATTTTTATGTCAATACTCATATTAGCTGTCAAATGCTACGTCGATTAAAACAGTTATTGAAAAGTTCAGAAATGAAACACGAAAATGTGGAACAAATTAGAGTCAGTGGAGAGATTCCTTCTCTGCGTGCCGCTAAGGATGGGAGCTATGGTCGCCGCAATTTTAGGCGTAATTTATGGCTCCATCGGACTGTACTTTTTCATATCAATCCCAATAAACTTTGCAGCGTGGAAGGATGCTTACATAAATAAGTTAGATCTGTTGTATTACCTGCTATTTTTAGGTGTTATTTTAACAGCTGTTTTTGTCGCAAGTGCTATTTTGTGTATAGGTGTGTGTGCTGAAAATGAAAACATAATTTTCGCTTATTTATGGATTATATTAGTGCAAATGTTCGCATATTTACTATTGAACGCAGGGGTAATATTTTATTGTTTTTTTATTGATTTTCATTGTTTTCAAGGGTCAAGTGTCGTTGGGGTCATTCTTAGTATCTTTATGTCTATCTGTTATACGATTTATTGGGGCTACATGCTGATTACTGTGAATAGTTATCGAATTGAGACGTTCTTGCTCGCTGAATAAGTAAATGTTTGCGAATATTATATTCTGAGATGTTTTAATTGTTAATCGTCAAAGCTGTTTTTTGTTATTTACGTGGTTAATGCTTTATAATAACAGAAGAGCTTAGGTTATAATATTTACTGCGAATATCGTCGTGCTTAACAAACAGATGAGGTAGATAGCACAATTTAAGGGCTTGGCCAGCTTATGAAGTAGTCGTGGCCCAAAGGATAAGACGTCCGGTGCATTCGTGTGTAGCGATGCACCGGTGTTCGAATCCCGCAGGCGGGTGCCAATTTTTCTAATGAAATACGTACTTAACAAAATTAAATGTTCACGATTGACTTCCACAGTGAAGGCATAACATCGTGTAATAAAAAATATCTCTTGTAAATCCACACGGGTAGGTACCAACGCCCCGCCTATCTCTGCCGTGAAGCAGTAATGCGTTTCGGTTTGAAGGGCGGGGCAGCCGTTGTAACTGTACTTGAGAACTTAGAACTTATATCTCAAGGAGGGTGGCACATTTACGTTGTAGATGTCCATGGGCTCCAGTAACCACTTAACACCAGGTGGACTGTGAGCTCGTCCATCAATCTAAGCAATAAAAAAAAAACTTCGTGGTTTCATCAGATTGCTTTATCTCATAACATAATTTAACGAATAGTGCGAAGAGAACCGTCCCATAAAAACTTTGAAGGTAATAACACCGAGAAGCCGCACCAGAAAAACTTGGCATATTTACGTAAAACGGCAGACACATAAATTTCGTCCGCAGACTGAATACGTTTACATCATATTTTCTCGTAGACGATTTAACCCGAAGGTCTAATATAAAAATTATTCAATTTATGAAAATTGCCCCAAAATTGCCTCCTGACATTAGGGCGTTGGATTTAGATCAGTCAAACGAATGCCTGGTGTCTCTTGTGCCTTCGGTACGTGAATCATTTAGGAATATGCAGTTCGTTTAACTGACGCTCCCTCAAAATATAATATTAATACGTGAAGGAAAAACTTTGTATCCCTTTTTACGAAAATTGCGCAGACGGAGCAATATGAAATTTTACACACTTACAGAGAATATAGAGGAGTGCAGAATTTTAATAATTTTTTAAAATTATGCCTCAAAAATACATTAAATCTATAAAAAAAACATTACACACACTACCATGTATTTGACGCACACACGTATGCATTATTTATTATCAAACTTTTGTTCTTGACGTCTGTGGTCAAATTGAGAATAGATTAAATATTGTTTGTCTTTATTAATATTTTTCTATAGTGTAGTCTTGGCGAAATTTGTTTAAATATTGTAACAGTACATATAATACATAGTCTTTAAAAATAGAGTCATAATAGTGTACAATCTTATAATTTCAATTAATTATAGTCGAATTTCGACTACCGGGCGACCACTAGTTTTTGTAAATGCACTGTGGCTTCACGAAGTTTTCTTTAAATACGAAGCTATTCTCAATGTTTGACGATAAAACAGTTTCGTATAAAACGCGAACTCGAAACTGCTGATACTCAAAGACTATCAAAGTAAATTTTATAGTTGGTCGCGAAGTTTAATTAGTCTCGAGCACCCGGCCAAGTTTAAAGTACACGATAACGATTAAGCGGACCGAGCTTAATGCAGTTCCTTTTTAATTTACCTCCATTACAAATTGCTGATTTTAATAAAGCGATGTAAAGGTTTTTTTTTGCTAAAAACACGGACTGGGCTTATTTTAGGAGGAGATGATGGACGTATAGTTTTTGAGCTGAATTA
The DNA here is from genome assembly GCF_030269925.1 of Bombyx mori. NCBI lineage: Eukaryota > Metazoa > Arthropoda > Insecta > Lepidoptera > Bombycidae > Bombyx > Bombyx mori. Next base: position 15,342,665 of record NC_085124.1, on the reverse strand, counting down.
TGACAACTTTCTAAGTCCGTTGGAAGGTGACAAATTTCAAACTTAGATTCTCTTTCTAAATATTTCAATAACGTCTCTTTCGTATCGGCATCAGTGAGACATTGCACATAAGCTCTCTCCAGGTCATCCAATACCTTTTTTGCCGAATAGCCGTCGAAGCACCGGGAGGTACGTGATATATGTCGGTCTTCACGACAATTTAGATCCATTGTAAGTATCAGAAGACAGTGTCAGAACGCTTCTTCTAAAAAACAACGCTTTTAGGCACTGCATACACCGGTCACCATCCTCGTCGAACTTGTCGAATACGACAAAAACCTGCTCCATAAAAACGGCCCACTGAGTTTTTCGCCGCATCTTCTCAGTGATAAATTCAGCAAAGTACTAATCCTGGCTAGGGGTTGTAAGCTAGGGGTTGTAAGCCCTCCCAGATTGAGCCCCATGAGTTCATCACTCAAGCTGTGCGTAACTGAAACATCTTCTTCAGGCTACCAGAGACTAGTAGTAAAAAATAAATATGTACATAACAATATAGTATATGGTAGTGGAATTCTTAACAAATAAACATAGATAGATGTAAGTGTCGATGACAAAGGTTTCATAATGTTGCTCTCTGTGATAGAAATAGACTATTTAAAATCATGAAAGACATTATGATCGATTTTGTCAAATAAATCTATGAAAAGTTTTCCGTTATAATTGACAGAAAACTCAAAACAAAGAATTTATTATCCGCATTAGACATGTTTTAGCTCAAAATGAAATTAAATGCTTCAGAATATTGTATTAGTTTTAAGTTTTTTGTCAGAGAATGTTGATTTGTGCTCAACTGAGGCCACCCGAGGAACAAGACCGTGGTGCAAGGAAGAAAGCTCTCAAAGACGCTGTAATATGTATTGGCTGGTTGAAAATTGTGTGTATCTGGTTCTAAATTCGTAGATTTCATGGCTTATTAGAAACTGCTGATACCACTGACATCTGCAACTGATATTATAGTGCATTTCATTCGAAGCTCCATATTTTTAGTTTTCTGAAGTCATAACATCTGTAGGAGTACTGTGTCGTAAAATGCATTCACGAGTCGTCGTCACTGTTTTAATGTGTTAATGTTCATTACTGGATTGTAGCACAGTAACTGCTCTTTAAATGGTCTTTCTAAATACTGTCTCTCTGTGATTTTTAATTGCATAGCTGGGAAGAGGAGGTTACTTTATCTCTGGTGGTTAGTGGCTACTAGAGAACAAATTTACTATGTCATGGAAATCTGACTACTTCGCGGCAGATACCCGAGCTCATAGAGCTGGGTGTAATGCGCAGCCCTACTCGTTTGACAAGAAATGGAGTAGTTTGATTCTGCGGTATATATTTTGGAATGTTTTAATGTACTTGAAATTGGTCATGTTTGTGGTCATCCTTATTTTATCTATATCTGTCAGGTATTCTACACCAATAACAAATAACGCATAGATTAAATTAAAATACGCCTTGGGCAATGGTAGGTTTAAAAAAATGTATATCGATACATATTTTACAGGTGTCGATAATATGCTACATGATTTTGTATTACCTGGTCCGCGCCAATAGCGAAGGTGGTATGTCCAATGTCCTCCAGAGCTTAACCCTGGCGATATTACCACCGCAGATAGTGCACGGGATACTCCTCTTCTTGGGAGCTCTTGAAGTAAGACAGTTTTTATTTGCTTAGATGAGCAGAGCAGCCGACTGACAACCCAATTCAAGCGACTTATTGACCCCTTTTTCTGTTATGAGATCGAGGCGGTATTGGAATTGGAATATCAGTTATTCTACCTTTCATAGGAAACACATGATTGGTTCGTGGCAGAAATTCATAGAATTATCTACAACTTGTGTGCGCTTACAATACGCCCAAAACCACCACTCGAAATGTGTAAATAGGGGTGGGTTGGGTCAGAAAATAAGAAAAACGTACTAGCACTCGGCATCGATGGTAAAATAACAGGATCTCAGACTTTGGCCTAAAGAGAGGAAAATATTTCAAGAACGGAATTATTCAAACTAACAATAAATTATACGATCTTACATCTCGTGTCCATAAAAAATGTCAATTTAAAGATTGCCTTAAATAAGTAAAATACCAGCAACATTCAATAATCCACAACAATCTGATAGATTTTAAGTTTGTCTTCCTTTTGTGAAGCAGGTGTTCCCTAATAATCATATCCAGAACGGATATTCCTCGAGCGCTTAATATTGAAATCGTTGTGGCATATAGGATAAATGCGACAGGGCCCAATTTTTTGTGTTGTTGCGAAAAACGCAAAATTGAAATATGCATAATTCATGGTAGCATGGCGCCTAACCGAGCCCGCACGCTTAGGTTAATTAAAAGGCCGAAGCTCTGCCATGTTAAGAGTTTATTATTATAGATATTTATTTGGTTTCTTTATTCAGAAGACACGCGACCTTCATCCCTGACACTTCTACTGTTTTCGATTCCTCCAATCCCTACAATATCGTTTTTGCAGGTTAGCCGTCGAAGCTCCGTGGTTCGTGAGGAACGTCGATTTAAACAACGACCTGGACCTCGAATCGATCCGAAAATATATGAAGTCAGCGTCGGAACATTATTTCAATAGGGGTATTCGTCATGATAATTACCTTATCGTTGCCGCCGCTGACTACTCCCCGAATCCTGATTACGCAGGGGTCATTCACTGTCGACGCCCTAGACACGTCGTTACGGATCCATCAGATTCAATAACCCTTGCATTAGACGCCTTCTGCTCTAACACTACGAGCCGGCTTAGGAACTCCGGTAACCATACTCGTTGAACTCGGCAAAGAGTTCGACGTGCAACCTAACCCATACATCAGTCCGCTGCGTTTCTCGCCGGATATTCTCAGCGGGTGGCGATTCCGATCCGGTAGTAGATTAATCCGCGAAGCAGCTGCTCTCGAGTTATTAGGTCTCCTTTGGAGGCGTTAGGGCAGCTGGTAGCTAATCCCACCCCTTCTGGCTAAGCCTTTGCTCGCTCACCTGTCCCGGTGTAACTGGAAAGGCCTTAAGGACACCAGTAATCCATCAATCATAAAAAAAGTTTTCCATTTGTACCAAATCAATTATGTGTTCTGTTTTGGAGGGTAAAATAAACGTTATTCTATTTTCATGAAATCAGTATCCAAATTGTAGTGTCGATGTTTTCCGGTTACGTATCGCAAACTCGTATTTTCTCTACAACCAATATAAATAGTAAATTCAGAAATACGTGCCTTTCAAAGACATTTTTCATTTTATGTGTTCTGTAACTGCAAAGGAGCGGCCCACATGATTCAGATTTTATTGTCATCTCACTAAAGATGAAGTAGCCCGGGGCAATTGTGGCTTGCGATCGAGGAACTAGAGCCTTTGATAGTCGAGGAACCGCCTCCGGGACGTTGTTACTGAAATACCAATTCAAATAAAAAGTTGTGACATGTAAATTGACCTATTTGTGATTCTTAAAAAAAAGTTTAAGGTCTACACAAGTAATGAGTAGGAAAGGTATTTAATGAGGATTACGATACAATAGTTGACTGTCGATGAATGACGACCTGGTCAAACAGCTTGATGCAAATGACCGGCAGACACTTGATGGGAGAGACTTAATTAAAACCGGTCAAATAGATCATATTATGTATATGGGTGAGTCGTGGGTATAATAGGAAATATATTGTGACTTAGATATTGAAAGATTTACTTCATTTGGAGATATACTGTTCTCGATTTATGTGGAAACTAGTCGAAAAAAATATCTTCAATCTGATATCGGTTGATAAGGCGGTATGATTGAGGCGAGAAATTGCATTCTGCTGTTTGAGGTCTCTCTCGACGGCAATAGTCCGTTCAACTGGTGGGGATGAAGTGATCGGTTTATGTTTTTTTGTCGGAACTTCCTTTTGGATTCCTTCCTTATATATGAATTATAGGTTTTTATGAAAAAAGTAACCCAAAGTGAGTGTGACTACTATGAGAAGTACTGGCTCGCTGCGTTGTTTTGCAAGGACTCAGACTCAGGACTGCGGTTTTTGTTAGACTCGGTGGTAGATATAACATGCTTTTTTGACATTCTTTTTTATGTCTATGGGCTCCAGTAACCACTTAACACCAGGTGGGCTGTGAGCTCGTCCACCTATTTAAGCAATAAAAAAAAAAGAAATTGTTTAGATGGTCGGGCGAGCTCACAGCCTACCTGGTGTTAAGTGGTTACTGGTAAATGCACCACCCACCTTGGGATATAAGTTCTAAGGTCTCAGTATAGTTACAACGGCTACCCCACATTCCAAACCGAAACGCATTACTGCTTCACCGCAGAAATAGGTAGGGTAGTGGTACCTACCCGTGCTGACTCACAAGAGGTCCTACCACGAGTAATCATTCGATGTGTTTTATTGACATTTAAGTAAATGGTGTAAATTTTAAATGTATTTGTAATTCCACTAATATTAATCAGATGCGACTCCTGCTTCTTCCCATAGCCTATTTTACTTCTTAACTCTGCAATTTATATCCCCCAATAATTTGCAAGCAATTGATTATTGCAAGCACGCACAGGTGGGTACCACCGTCCTGTTTAATTATGCCACAAAGTAAACAGCGTTCCTGTTCGCAGTGTAAGATCAAATCAAGTTATTTTAATGTTTGGTTCCAGGAGCGTGTCCTAGCGTTAGAAATTGGTTTATGGTTTTGTCTAATATTAGGCTCATACAACACGATACTCGGGATCATGGGCGGTATATACTTCATAAGGACAGGGTATCTGACGATGCACTTCTTGTTGGCTCTGATCTTCGCTTTGATGGCCATGTCGCTGTTTTGTGAGTATTTGAAATCTAAACAGATTAAGGATTTCTATAAAGGATTCTAAACAGATTTTGTAGTCGAATTCCGTAGGCGGGTACCAATTTTCCTAATGAAATACGTACTTATAAATTGTTCACGATTGATTTCCACAGTGAAGGAATAACATCGTATAATAAAAAATCAAACCCGCAGAATTATTATTTGCGTAATTACTGGTGATAGGACGTCTTGTGAGTTTGCACGGGTTGGTATCCTCACCCTGCCTATTTCTGCCGTGAAGCAGTAATGTGTTTCGGCTTGAAGGGCGGGGCAGCCGTTGTACTATACTGAGGCCTTGAACTCATATCTCAAGGCGGGTGGTGGCATTTACGTTGTAGATGTCTATTGGCTCCGGTTAAACTTAACACCAGGTGGGCCATGAGCTCGTCCACACTTGCATTAAAAAAAGGTAAACAAAGATTTAAAACTCAAACAACCACACGAGTACAATAAATATGTCCTTTAGACTAGTGATCACGTTGTAGGCATATCATTCATTATTAGCATCGTCTTTAAGCGATACACTAAGCAGTTAGTATTATAATAATAATTAATAATCTTAAGAATTTCGTTCTCATCGAGAGTATTTAGATCGACGTCGCAGACCATCTTAACACAATATGTAAATTCTGAATTCAAAACATAAGGCTTTGTCTCTAAAGCTTATACACGGGGTACTAATCGGGGTTTGACGGGTTGGATCCAAGATTCGGCTACACATTACTACAGCCCTATCTTGGAAGAAGCATCACAGAATTGTAATTTCTAATTGGCGTCTTACTTATTATAATTAATAGCCTTGGGAATTCGACCCCTGTCTCGACCAGCTGGTCTACAGCAAAGAAGCCTGTAACTAAGTTGATTCTTCAATCCCTCCAACCGTCATGATAATCGTGCACGAATTAAAATATAAGCTTAGTCATCGCATCAGACATCTGGTTTTTTTTTTTTTTATTGCTGTATATAAATTTTTATATAGGGTCCGTCACCGTGCAAATATTATCTACGCCATCAGTGAAAGATTATTAATTTGCATCTCTTATGAACCAAACGGACTTGTAGCACGTCCGTTTAGGACTGGTTAAATGAATATACCCTCAAGATAAATAAAAAACTGTATTCCTTTTTTGCAGCTGTCCTTTGTCACGATGTGTTGATTGTGTACGCATACAAAGAAATGCTTGTGACGACACTATCCACACCTGTCTCTGTGGTGCCGCATTCAGAACAAAACACAACGGAAAATCTTAAATAATGGATCAAAAGTACAGAAAAATCGAACTACACTTCGTTTTCGATGGTTGTTTTCATATATAACTAATGTAGCTTGTCGCTAGATATGTTTGCCTCGAAAATTTAATAAACTTATTGTGTTTGAAAATATCAGAGTACTTAGTCTTTGTCGCTTATAAATGATATTATGCCAGAAAACTGTTTTGAAGTTTCAATGGCAACTGTCTAATTATTCGATTTGGACTGACAGGTGACGGCAAAAGGCGTAGATCCTGAACAACAATTAATTTCTGAATATTTTGAGAGACTGAATTTCAATATTTTGTAAATAAAACACTTAACTAGTACAAGTGGTCACTTTTTTTTATTGTCCTTGTAGGCAGACGAGCATACGGCCCGCCTGATGGTGAGTGGTTACTGTCGCCCATGGACTTCAGCAATGCAGAGCCAAGCCGCTGCCTACCGCTTAATACTCTTGACCTCAAGGCTCAGTTTTATTATTAAAATACTGTGTAATACGCAACAGTTATATATAAATTCTTAAAGTAAAAATAACTGTTGGTGGATTAGGTATTTTAAGTTTGGTGGAATCTAGCAATCAAATCACAGTCACAACTGCATTCTGCTCGCCCGCCCAACGCATGCTACACTTGTATTGAAATTACACGACAGACAATTAATTGTCCTATGAGAAATCTTTTTAGTTGGGGATCTAACGCTTGGCTGGCCAAGTGACGTATGATTTTGCAGTTACAACATGTCTGATAATCATCCAGTGATTCACATGTATATTCGCAAAATAGAAGCACTAACAAATAGTACATAATTCCAATGTTATACTAGGAATAGAGAGGTAACCAAAAGCTCGCAGCGAGCGAGGAGCTGTCGGTAGGTTTGACTGCGTTCCATTCTGGAAATGTTGCGTGTTCCGTATACATGTGCGTATGTATGTGAGTGCGCACGGTCGCGGGCAACGGTGATCCGTGTATGAAGTCAGCGTCGGAACGATGAACCACTTTTTAATTATTATAAAAAAAAGAACACAATATTCCTAACCTAAAAGTACATGTTATTATCCGCAACATGCTTCGTCAGATTACAGAGATAAAGCTATCAGCAACATGCTTCGTCAAAAAGTACAATACTTACTTTCAGCTGCAAGCGTCGTCACTTTTTAATTATCAAGACTGATACTGATCCACCTGGTGTTAATTAGTTATCGTAGCTTATAATCATTAACAACGTAAATGCCCCCACCCAGATTGAGACATGAGTTCTAAGTCTCAGCTACAACAGTACAACGGTGGCCTCACCTTTCAAATGAAAAAGCTTTACTGCTATGCAATAAAAATAAGCAAAGTGCCTTAATAATGCAAATTATAATTTTTACGCCTTGTATTTTGGTTATACGATGTTATTCCTTCATCGTGGAAGTCACTCGTGGATATGTGCTAAATACTGTTACGCGCTGGGGTTCGGATAAATAAAAGTACAAATTAAAACTCTATTTAACGCTTAGAACACTCACAGAACACTATAAACTTCATAATTCACTTCTTCCGCTTCGCTTCAGGTGATCCGTTCGCTGTTTCGCTTCGAGTAGATCCGATTACTGACAAATTTCGTGTCATCTCTGCAACGCTTTTATAGTCGTTACGACATCTCTAGAATTATCAAGAACATTCTTGACAAGTAGAGTGGTTTTGATATGTGTTTCCGCTATTTGATAATAGATGGCGTTGTACTTCTCGAGCGTTCTCGATTTTACTAGTTCTTTTGATATTCGTTTCTACTATTCGACGATAGGTGGCGTTGCTCTTACCGGCGTAACGATACGTATTGCTTTAGAAGAATTGTTACCTGCCTGCGGGATCCGAACACCGGCATAGTTACACCACTTGATATTAACTTATCGGGCGTCTTAACCTTTAGGCTATGATGTTTTTTTGAATTATTGTGGCCGTTACTGACTACTCTCCTGACCTGGTACACGTAGCATGTGCGTAGTTGTCGTCCCCGCCTTAGACACTTCCACTAAGTTTCTCGCGCGATCATCTCAGTGGGTCGCGATTTCGATCCAGTGGAAGAATTTGTGAAGCACTGCTTTTGCTAGGGCTAGTTTTAGCAAATTCTCTCAGGTTGAGCCCGTAAGCTTACCTACCCGTTCGAACGTAGCCCGTTAGGGTTAATAGATAGGAAAAAGTACATGTCCTGATGGACACACCTGATCTACCGTTTTTATTGCTGGACTTTTGCAGTTTAAAAACCAGCAACAATCGTTGCATATGTAACCGTACCCGTCGAAGCGCTCCACATCGTACATAGTATATAACATTAGCATACTGTGCTTCTCATCAAATCTTCTCAGCTTGTCCCGATTCTGATCATATAGTAGATGCATTCGCGAAGTAGTCTAGGGGATTTTTGAGTTATTGTTGAGCTTTCTCAGTTCTCTTTGTTGAGCCCATATACGCCCACCTACCCTGGTAGAAGCCAGAAAGGCTTTCTGGAGGCTTTAATTTTCTCGAACAACAGAAAAGCTCAGGGAAAGTTTAACTCTAGAGATCGATGTTAAAGTATAATGTTAATAGAACACTTGATGCAAAATTTCTAGTCGTTTATTGCGTTGTTAATAAATTTATGTTAACTATAATTATATAATAATTATATTTAATTAATGCACTGTCTTTTGGGAATTGATGCGTTTTCTTTTGGTTAATTTATTTATTTCGACTGTGAATATAATACATTTTTCTGTAATTCATTAAGATGTTTTCTTGGCTAGTCGAGTAGATTCGGCAGGTCTGGGGTGCGCTCGATTAGATTCCGTTGTCCTTAGGTAGTGGGATAAAATCCGACCAATCGGAACAAACTAACTATACGATTTGAACCGTAAAGCGATCCGAGACGAAGTAGTATGTTAAAGATGGTGTAGTAGAGATATTACTCGTAGTACGATATTATGGTTATTATTGAGCGTATAAGTCTAGTTTTTGACCTTTAAACTTTGATCATGATTAATATACACCTATTTTGTTAAAAATTATTTATTATTTTATCCAGAACCCCAGTTTGTAAAACTAGATACAACACGCTGGTTGTATCGAGCCTAATCTAACATTATTGGAACAATGATCTCATTAAAGCGAATGAAATTCCGAAATTAGTTTCCGCATGAATTCATGTCGATGGTATGTATGGAGAGGCTGCGAGACTGGCCAGAACTGTTTATGGCAATACGATTTAATGATCTTTCATTCGTTCGTAGTATGGAATGCAATTTTGAATTTTGATCGTATTTCAGAGTAGACCTTTGAATATTTTCACGCAATAAGATTGTCTAAGAGATGGTCATAATCAAAGTTGTTAGTTTAAATTAGTGACAGATGATACCGAATGAGTTCTTTTCTTGGTGAAATGTTGAACTGGTGGATCACCACTGCAAGTTGGCAGAGTTGGCCTCGTAGGAGGTTCGGCCCCCGGCCCGAAAAAAAAAGAAGCCCGAATGTGCTATGGGCAAAAAAGCTGTTAAGCAACCCAACGTCGCCCTTTCACATGCCCATCCCATCTAGCCAAGCTTGGATACAGATCTTTCGGATTTTTACAACCGACACAAATGCTATTCTGTCATCGTATAATTTGTTTGTGAGCAAGGGTTAGGATAAAGAAAGTAGCAACTACAAACTGGGTTAAAATTGCGCAATCCAGAGAAGATTGGCTATCCTTAGAGGAGGCCTTTACCTGAGGAGGGGTTCTTGCAAGTGGGAAATAATACCTAACATTATTCAACAGATATATTATTTATTTATTTTTATATCACTTATTTATTCACTTGTACGAAATAAAAGGTTTTTATATTTTTATTTTATTTATTTATATATAATGAATGCGCCAAAATGGAGCTTAACGTCAACCGTCAAATAATCACCTGTCATGAAGCGTCCTTGCTTTTATCGCGTTTTCTGGAACACATAAAACTGTTCCAACGTTACATTAAATTTGGTGCATTAATTTAGATATTTGTATGGTGTTTAAATAAAGGATTGATAAGTTGCGGTGTTGGTTTATTACACTTTACAGGAGCGTAGTTTGTTTAAAAAACTATTGACAAGCCCCGAACTGGTCGCATCGCTCGAGACCACGGGCACTTAAAATGAAACATAAAAATAAAAGAAATTAGTGTCCCAGTTCGTATTATGTGCAAACAAGATACATTTGTTTTGCGATATAAAGCACTTTCAATGTTCGGTACGTAAGTGGTTTGCTGGTAATACATATTTGATTCTATGTATTACATTATGGCTTCTTTTTGGTAGTTTGCTTCAAAGAATGGTACAGGTCACCAATGACCATAATGATACCTTTAGGTGCTTTAACCGTAAGTCGAGCTTTGCATTTCTCAAATGGCCACGTGTATGGGAAATCAGGTATTGCTAGAGTTAGATTTGGTACATGAATGTGTCCCTGTGAATGAAAAGAGAGTATTGTTATTTTCATCGTCGGGCCGGTTAGGATACGGTCAAATTTGTTTTTGTAGATCTTTTGACACTACGCAAATACTTTATTGAGCCTCTAGTTGTTCCAGTGGATAGTAATTTTGGCTAGTGAACCACGACGTCAGGTTTCGATTCCCGACCGAAATCAATATCTATTCGCTGTTTCGTTTTCGGATTCTGGGTGTATTTATGAAAACAGTTGCTTATCCTACATTCGGACTATAAAATGTGGAAACTGTAAGTTCAATTATTTTATTTTTGTTTTCGACCATGGGGAACGAAGTCATAGCTAAGTGATTTTTTTTTCTATTCTATCAGCCCACAGACGTCCACTGCTGGACATAGGCCTCTCCCAAGCCTCGCCACAAAGACCGATCCTGTGCTGACTGCATCCAGCGGATCCCCACGAACCTCAATAGGTTATCGGTTCATCTTGTGGGAGGCCTACCTACGCTACGTCTTCCGGTACGAATAGGAAATACATTTTTATTTCACTGTTTAATTTGGGCTTAATGATTACGTGGGCACATAGACACTTAGCTTATAGTGCACGCCGAGACCTACTTGGAGAAACGAGGTCAAAGCCAGATCCTATTGTGTAACGGCTGTGCCACTCTCACCCTTCTAACCGAACAGAACAGAACTAGACAAGACGGTGACGTCCATCGGTGTGGGTATACTCCTCCTACCAGCAATAGGTCGACTTTAATCAAATAAAAAAAAAATCTTTAACTTGAAGCGTATGTTTTAATTACATCATTTAATTATGACAACGATTTCTTAATTACTGCTTTGTGAGGCGAGCACTCCCAGTGAATGTTTAACAGTTTTTTATTATAGTTATACACATATGTAAGGATTAATCGTGTACTCACCGCAGGCAGAGGACACTTCACCATTGTGTTCTCTAAGGTTTTTTGGAATAATTGAAATTTTATTACCTCACAGAAATTCATATCTGGGATATTTACGAAGCTAATTTTGTACTCGTTGTGCAAGTTCTCGTATATATTAAAGTGAAACTGTAAAAATAATTATCCCTTGGTAGTTTTTGTGAATCTGCGGAACTCATCAGTAAGCTCCTGGAATACACTGAAGATCTCTAGCTGATTAACAGTATATTTTCGCTGGATTAAGTAGGTTTTAGAATTTGTAGGATTATGAGCTAGTGATTTATGACCTGACAGCGAAATTTCTGAAGCTGACGGCTCTGATATTAAGTGATGGTGCACAGGCAAGGCAAGTGCAAGGCTTGTGGAGAGTATTAAGCGGTAGGCAGCGGCTTGGCTCTGTCCCTGGCATTGTTGAAGTCCATGGGCGACGGTAACTACTCACTATCAGGTGGGCCGTATGCTCGTCTGCCTACAAAGGCAATTTAAAAAAAAAAACATTGCGTAGTCCTTAGAGTCCACTATGTATTAAACATTACTGCTTATGAAGCCAGCTGAGCAAAGAATTTCATGGCCAGTACCTTCTGATTGACAACTAAAGCATATATTTTTAAATAATTGTTTTCTGACTTTGTCCTACTTTTTTTTTGTTTTTCAGATATGGTTAATTTTCAACACACTATTTCTAGATAAAAAGTTAGAAGACAAATTAAAGTTCTTACAGTAACATTTTTGTTCCACTGTTGTAAAGTTACCAAATCAATGTTCAATACGTATTTTGAGTTTCTAGATGGTCTCCTCACAGAAGCCTTCACATTTTTGACATAATTTTCATTAGTGTATATAATTTCTGGTCTTTCCGGAATAACTTCCAATGCCTGAAAGAAAAATAATTGAACGAAAAAGCCTTTTAATTTAATTACTGTATATTTGTTATTATAATTAAAGTCAAAGCAGGCGGGATAAAGTATGTAGTTTGAAGTAAATTTCTATTCCACATACGGTCTTTGTATTGTTTCTTTTTTTTATTGCTTAGATGGATGAACAAGCTTCCAGCCTAACTGGTGTTAAGTGGTTACTAGAGCCCATAGACATCCACAACGTAAATGCGCCACCCACCTTGAGATATAAGTACTAAGGTCTCAAGTATAGTTACATCGGCTACCCACCCTTCAAACCGAAACGCATTACTGCTTCACGGCAGAAATAGGCAGGGCGGTGGTACCCACCCGCGCGGACTCAGAAGAGGTCCTACCACCAGTAATCACGCAATTGTGGCGGTAGCCATCATCTAATTACACAAGATATTTGACAAATGCCTAAAACTCGCTTATGACATATTCAAGAGAAGCTTATATATATTCAAGTTCCAAACATCATATGCAGTATCATTCCCTTGATGGAAGATTTTGCCTCTGTCGTTATTCCTACAGTATCATATGTCTGTAGTACGCACTAAATTGATAATAATCGTAACGGCCGTCTGGTGTAGTGGTAAGTGACATGGTCACTACACAAGGCGGTCGCGGGTTCGAATCCCGCCAAGGGAAGATATAGTAGTAGGGATATAGTAGTAAGGGAAGAAGTATGATAAATATAGAAATGTCTTTTCCAGGGTTATGGATGTATATTAAATATATGTATGTGTATAATAAAAATATTACATTTATTTCCGTCATCTGGTACCTGTAATACAAGTTCTTTATGAACTTAGTACGGGAGTAGTTAATGTGGCGTGATTGTTAGTAAATATTTATATTCATATATTTATAATATTTTAACTAAGACATTAATTATCTAAAGTGATTTTCACAAAATGTCTCACTGTATGTTTTTGATATAGAAATTATGTACTCACAAAAGAAGCGGTTGAAACAAAATAAAGTGCGCAGAGGAGACGATACATTATCTCTGGGAGTCGGTCACCTTCTAAAACGTTTTGGCGGTCATTCGGTATCAGTTGACAATGAGCGTTTAATCGTATGGTTACACAAACCACAGTAAATTAATCTATGTCGTTTCCGGTTATTACCACATGGCAGGTTTAAATGGTCGCCACATACCCCGCACCTCCCTAGACGCGGACTCCACGTGTGGGGGTTGACCCTTGCCCGATAAAAAAAGGCTTAAATGGCCGACTTAGAGCAGGAAACTGCGCTCACATATTTGTTTGGCATCATTTCGACGTTTACTTCCTACTGAATTATTACTATATTATATATTAGTACGTGAAACAAAAACTTTGTATCCCTTTTTACGGAGGACGCAGGAATATGAAATTTCCCACACTTATAGAGAATATAGAGAAGGAGCACAGAATGCTAATATATTTTTTTAAATTATGAATTAATAATACCTTAAATCAATAATAAAAAAAACATTACACACACCATCATGTATTTGATACACTCACACATAATATATAATACGTACTCATTGTTTATTCTCAAACTTTGTTATTGCTACAGTCTGTGGTCAAATTGAGAGTAGGCTAATATTGCTTATCTTTAATATTATTTGTCCACGAGTATAGTGTAGTCTTGGAAAAATTTGGGATTATAGAACTATAATAATAGCCTTTGACAATAGAACCCAAATAATGTTCAAACTTATAATTAATTAATTGAAATTATTTCAATAATTAATTATAGTCGAATTTCGACTACTGGGGACCATTAGTAATAACTTCAAAGACATAATTTTATAATCAATCTATGAAAATTACAGTGAGGTCGATGGAAGAAGCCTATATTAAGGCTTTCATTATCTGCGCATCGCATCAGTGGGTTTTTTGTTGTTGATGCCTTAATGTATAACATCATCAGAAAAACGATCACCGATAAAGGCTATAAATAACGAGCAATAATTTATTAAAGTCCATTTACTGAACTTGTGAGAAAATTAAATTTAAATGCATAATCTGTGACAGTTGATCCAAACATTCCGTCGGTGAGTTAATATGTCGTAAATTAAATCTTATATTCAGGCCAAGATTGAATTTAACACTGATATTATTATCATAATCTACATATGAATATACAGAGTCAATAAGGTGACATCCAATAAGGAGGACAATAAGGTGACCCACAAAGGGTATATCAAGCTGAATATTGTAGATAGTTTTCTATTAGTATAATCGATTTGACGAAAAAATAATATTTCGCAAGTAAACAGTTTCGGGATAAAGAATACTTGAACATAACGAAAAAAACTAATTTTCTGCCAACCCTTGAATAATGATTTACACAAGTAGTATTCGTAGTAAAAAATAAGGCTGGCCTCATACCAAAACATGAGAATTTTTTTTTAGCTTTGGTGTGTGTTTGATCTCACAGCCCAGTTGGTATTGTTAGAAATATTATTTACTCTATTCATTCCATTATAAGTATAAATTGGCTGTATGAGCTAAAAGGCATGAGCCTTACATAATGTTAAATTTATTGAGAATAGCTGTCACTGGCTGTCAATTCTTTCTGTCACTTCCTTCGCTGTGGTTTTGTGGCTCGGTGTGTGAGTTTTTTCTAATTATATTGATAATCATAATAAATGTAAAGCATTTTCGCATTGGTTTATAAATAAATTGTCATTAAATATTATAGCGTGTTAGTTTTCTTGTAACGGTCTGTACACTCGCACGTTCCCGAACAAACTTGAACAAACTGCCAGCTCATAGGTACGCTATACCTATTTTAACAGGTATTAAGTGGTTACCGGAGCCATAAGAATTGGGTGTTTACACTAATTTCAGTATAATAAGTATATTTTAGGTTGACTAACTAAGTGATAACTTGAATTACTTTTATATCACAAAGATTTATGTCCGTAAAGGAAGTTCAATTCACGATAGAGTAAATTTTATTGTTAAAATTTAAGTAATGTAAAAATGATTGTATATAATTATCCCATCCAATCAAACACTTCGGATTGATTTCGGAAGTTTTGCGGCCGGCCTAATCCGGCATCATGTGGGTACTCCGATTTAAAATTATTCACGTGATGTCAGCTGATTGATACACACACATTTTTATGCATTGACGACACACAGAGTTCGCACAACTTATGTTTCGTCTTGCGTGTTTTTTCTTGTCATTTAATTAATCTAAACCTAACTCTGATCGGAATAGATGCGTACTTATGTCAACTGATAGATACTAATCCTCGTTTCAAACTTTGGATAGAATATTGGAGACTTGAACCTCACATCTCAAAGTAGCTGGTGCTATATATACACCTTATAAGTTCCGGTATAATAACATCTTAACACCAGGTGAGCCGCATGGTCGTCAATTAATGTACAGGAGTAACATAATAATAATACTTTTATACGAATGTCGTTAAAAGCCTCAGGCTTTTCAGGGACTCCGCCGGCAACGTTAGTCCGCTCCGACTGTGTCCGCATATCAAACAGCTTCAGCTGTGTACCGACAGAAATAAGCAAGATTCCGGTTGGCTATTTCCTAGACTATTTTTCCCGTCCCTTCATGCTAAGCAACCGTAGTTATATATATCATTAAGTTTGCTGATTAGGCCATATTATTTTGAGATACTACAGATTAGATTTGAGATTAAATTTAAAAACGTTTGTGCACACGAACCATATATTAATATTGTAGGAGAGGCATTTAATTCTGGTAAATCATTGACGGAACATTATAGTAATTACGTAATTGTTAACGGAATTATCTAAATCTTTTGTATAATGATTCTGCTGAGTTTCGTTGTGTTTATGTATTATCAAAATTAATGATAGATAGATTAGAGTTCTCCTATTTGATTTGAAATTTTATGAAACTTTGAAAATTGTAATGCTTTTTATTAATAAATATATAAAATATATATTATGTTTTATGGTTTCTGTGCCTCAAACACTCATCAGTCTTTCTCAGCGGCATGTAGATTATGATTTAGTAGTGAAATAGAAGTATTTCAACCCGTTTTTGAAGAAGCAGTCGCATTACGAACGCCATTTTACTCCTAGTGGTAAGAGACTATTGCTCAGTTTGATCGAAAATTGTTAACTTTTTTTTGAAAACGTTCTTTTGTTAAACAAAATTGTTCCAAGTATTACATTCTGTTTCGACATTGGATTGGTTTCCTTCTAATAGTAAATCATTCTTAAAATTCTTTTCATATTTTTGTAAATCAAATAAAAATCAATTGAAGCCCGTAATAGCTATCGTGATAGTGCGACATGCCGAAAGCGATTCCGAGTACCAGTATTGTTGGACTCACTAGATTTTATTGGCAAATAAATATTTTACGACAGTTTTCGTAGAAATAATTCCTATAATAAAAAAATATAATGGCTTTGTATTCTGAAGTGGTTTTTAGTCTGCTCCATTAATAGTATATATAGTAATATACTATATTCAGTATCACCCGTTGTATAGATTCCCTTTAACTTAGTCCCTCGGTCTCTATCACGAGACAGCTTACTTCAGATTAAGATTAAGGTTCACTGTGAGTTTTAAATCGCCTTTCCATCTCCTTCGTTATTTTCCTCTGCTGTATTTACTGTTTCTAGGATATCAATCTGTAATTATTGCATAGTCTCTCCTGCTTTATTTTCAACGTGTGCCCTTTTTTTTTCTGACCGCGACCTGGGCCTCATACAAGGTTGTTGAGTCTCTATATCGGACAAAGATTAATAAGACACGTGTTCAGTTAAGTGACTAACGTATATTGGGATTACAACCTAACGTGCTATCGACAGCCCGACAATCACGAGACTGGCGTAGCATCATTGCAATATAATTACCGCTAACACATGCATATAATTTTATTAGTTGCTATGGGGACATTTGTGGTCCCTACAAGGTATTTGCGTCTAGAAGATGCTCGGGGTATGTGGGACTTAACGGTCTGTAGGGACCAGAATGCGGGCCCAAAGATATTTTTAGGGCTCTACCCACCAAACGACTCCTTGACGTCCGATCTTCGCCCTTTCATCCCTTGGGCCCACGGTCCGCTTCCAACAGTTGTGGACCGTTCAGTCCCACACGCACCCTAATCGTGGGGGTCCTCGTAGGAGGTTCAGCCCAGAAAAAAAAGAAGTTGTTTACAAAGTGTTTACAAAGAACATAAATGCTACCAGCTCTAAGGTATAAAGGATGAATGTATCATAGACCCGCTGGCTATTATTTTATTAATGTAATTATTTCGCGGTTAACACATTAACACTAACAGCTTATTTTATTTACCACTTTTTTTTAAAGCTTGCAAGTAGTATAGACAATTTTGAATCACTGATTTTCTTTGCGAATGCAAATTGCATATCCCTTAGTCTCGCAATGTGTCATACGTCTAGTAACACTTTTAGATCACTTATTCGTGATTGCATAGATGAAATAACTAAGCATATCGAATGAAAATGTTTGTTGGATACAATGAGTGTTCGGTAACTGCCTGCATTTGACGTGGGTCAAACATGTTCGTCCATTGAGCGAGGCTGATCGTGTTACCTCATAAATTAAATGGAATTCTGAACAGAGCGACTGAGTTCTAACACACACTTTTATGCTAGCTATTTCAATTCAAGTTTATAGTTGAAGTGAAACATGCGACTACATTACATTGTATGTAGTTTACTTAGCGTCGTAACGGTATTGATTAAACATAACATAAATACGTTATAGACTTACTGGTGGTAGAACGTCTTGGGAGTCTGCAAGGGTAGGTACTACCACCCTGCCTATTTCTGCCGTGAAGCAGTAATGCGTTTCAGTTCGAAGGTCGGGGCAGCCGTAGTTGAAAGTTAGACCTTAGAACTCATGGCTTAAGGTGGGTGACGGCATTTACGTTGTAGATGTCTATGGGCTCCGGTAATCACTTAACATCAGATAGGCCGTGAGCTAGTCGACCGATCTAAGCTATAAAAAAATTACATATGTATGTGTTTCATAATTCACATGTTTGCCATTCTTTTGTGTCAAAACGGAAAAACGAAGTAATCATGCTACAACTCACACGTGCAGGATTGTAATATGCCTCATCACTAATAATCAACTATGCTGATGATGAGATAAAAAAATAACCTAGGCAAAGATACTAAGTAATTTTTTTAGAGAATTATCCGCCTAATAGTATTTTAGTAACATCGTCTGGCAGTATGGTAATCACATCAATAAAGTCTTACTCTAAAAACTTTGAGGATATTATGTTATATTTGAGATATTACTACAGAATGATGACATTGTTGACGAGCATACGGCCCATCTGATGGTGGATGGTCACCGCCGCTCATAAATGTTAGCAACGTCAGGGGCACGGCCAAGCTGATACCTACTGCTAAAATGTGACTCTTTGTTGCACTATACGGGCAGAGAAGCTCAATTGATGTTAAGCAGTTAGTGGAGCCCATAGACCACACAACACGACCGTTGAAATCAATTAATTCTAAGACATGAGATCGAAGTGTGATTTGTAATGTATAATAGAATCTTTAAACTTGGAAGACTGCATCGCGGTGGATATAAACAGAATGATGCATCTGCTCATTTACTAGAACGTCTTACGAGTAATAAATACGTAAATTGAATGAATTGGGCAATCTATTGATTGGTTTTAACTAGTAATGCTCGACCACGTCTCTCGAGAACGTTTGAGGTGAGCTAGCGGTCGGAAATATCGGGATTCTATCTTAAGACGAAAATAGCTACATTGAAAACCACTTATGTGAATTTTCGGTTGCACCCGTATGAGGTAAAGTGGGGTGTAACTATGTAAATTGGACTTTATAAAACTGTATAGTATTGCTTAATATATTATTTAAAATAAAGATTTAAATTACATTAATATTAACGCTTAAAATTCAATTACATTTTTGAGAAGTTTAGATTGGTTCGTACACATCATATCACCTGAGCAGATGTCACCTTTCTATATAGGTAGCCTCTTAGCAAAATGTACGGCTTATCAAAACTATATCTATTATACATATTCCCACTATTTTCAGCCCATAGGATAATAGCGGGTCCGGTTATTGATCAAGAAACATTTATCTTAATATTCGTTTTCTATTATTACTATAGGGACTTCCATTTAATTTCTCATGGTGTGTTCCAAGATTTTTTGTTGATGTCTATGGGCTACAGTAATCGCTAAACAGCAGGTGGATCGTGGTATTTAGAACTAATTTAATCCAATGTACAAAATACGTACTTCATGCAGTTCTAAATTCACCTTCTTTTCTATTCCCGTCATCGCATAAGGATGTCTTGCATTTGGTATTAGGGTAAAGCTTTGTTTCTACGTAATGAACACAGTTGAACAAACTTAATGAATATGAATGAAAATGTTAACATGCCGATTCTTTAGTCCGCCCTGGTAAATAGGGTAAGAGCGACAGTTCTTGACTGTTACAAATAGCGGCCTAATCCAAAGATTCCGCGTGAACTATGGCAGTCGTTAAGCGGATCCAGGCGGCATAATAGTCCTTCTTTTGTCGCTAATGTGCCATAAAGAGGCAATGTCCGCTGAATCGTTTGACTGTCGATTTCAAGTTGCGGGCGTAGTGAAGTCGCACCCACTTTACTACACTTACATAGTAACTCACATTCTTACACAAGTGTCATTTTGATATTCATTAATACGATTTTATTAGCTTCAGACGTATGTATGTATGTTTGTAACGAAATCATTTTGTTTTCGTCCTTAATAAGTATACCAAATTTCGAGTTAATCCGACGTTTTGAGGGGGGTCAAAATCGAAAACCTGATTTTGACCCCCCTCAAAACGTCGGATTAACTCGAAATTTGGTATACTTATTAAGGACAGATGACAATTCAATATTGAAAAAAAATATATTGAAAAAATAGAAATTCAACTAAAAAATTAAAAATAAATAATAGTTTAAAAAAACGCTTACCAAAATCGCTTTTTTAGAAAATCCAACTAAAAAATAGGAAATAAATTTTAATAGCTTTGAATTAAAAATAGTGTAAGAAAAAATGATTTTATTGTAAAAAAGCGTGGGGTGCTTTTCAGGATAATATCAAAATAACCCTTCTACTCATATCTGTTCATAAAATATTTATAACTACTGATACACCCAGCATGCATCCAAGATACAATGCATTTTTAGTTGGAGTTTCTATAAAAGCGTATTTTATTAGTTTTTTTAAACTATTATTTATTTTAAACTAACATTCTGATGGACCTCGAAATTTTGGACATAATGATACGAATTAGATGATAATGCATGCAAATGTACATAACGATAAAGACTAGGTTTGAAATTTTCCTTTTAGATAACCATCTACTAGAATTATGCTTAAAGCCATACGATATGTGACACGAATTACCATTTTGACTCTCAGTACTTTTGTTGATCTACGCTTGTGGTTGGGAAAAAACGTAAGCGGTAAAAAATCAGAATCTATAACAACAATTAACACTTCTAACGGTTCTTCTAAAGTTTTAAATGAAGATAGTTTCAAGCACATGACAAACTTTATCAAGCTATCTAGGAATCTTGGTATTTTGATAAAGAATAAGCTTGACTATGCGTCCGCTGACGGTTACAGATACAATAGAAACTTCTAGAATGTCTAGGGCGTTCATTAATGTCTCCATAGAATGTTAATTAAATACTTACAATAACTTGAAGCACTAAACACTGTTAACTTGATTAAGTGTCTGGAGTGTTCTGGGTATAATTGCGTCTGTGGCTCAGTATTTTGTGGCTTTTATCTTAGGATGTCTCAGGTTCGAGATTGAACACGCGCCGATACTTTTAGTTTTCTTTTAGTTTTAGATTTGAAGTTTCTGCTGCATTCTTAAAGAACAAATATACTTATTAGGTTATCGGACCACAGCGACACTACAAAAGTGAATTCCATCTCCTACGTTTAGATTTAAGATCAAAGTCTCAATTAAATAAAAATCTATTCTATCTTAAGTCTGTGGACCACCTGAATAAGAGACACGCGGTACATTTACCTACTGTTTCTTTTCGGGCAGGGGGGCGAACCTCATATGAAATGACCTAGGGGGCGCGCGGGGTATGTTGGACTTTACGGTTCGCAGATGTTGGGAGGAGATCGCGGTCCCAAGGATATTTTTAGGTTCCTACTCCCTAAACAACGCCCCTTGCACTTTCTCAACCGACGTCTGATCTCTGCGCGGAGTCCGAGCCCGAGGAGGGTTCCTGCGGTCAACACTACAACTAGACTCGCAGATTTTTTTATTGATAAAAATAAAATAAAAAACTACTTTACAAAGTTATAAACTTTATTTTATTTACAATGATTTATAAGAAATCTATACTTACTAATAATATTATAAAGAGGAAAGATTTGTTTGTTTGTTTGTTTCGAATAGGCTCCGAAACTACTGGACCGATTTGAAAAATTCTTTTGCCATTAGAAGCCGACATTGTCCCTGATGAACATAGGCTACTTTTTTTAAATATTTTTTTTTTGGTTTCATTTGTGTTTTAATGTTTCCGAAGCGAAGCGAGGGCGGGTCGCTAGTATATAATAAAAAAAAAAATTAT
Source organism: Bombyx mori (assembly GCF_030269925.1). NCBI lineage: Eukaryota > Metazoa > Arthropoda > Insecta > Lepidoptera > Bombycidae > Bombyx > Bombyx mori. Next base: position 15,320,689 of record NC_085124.1, on the reverse strand, counting down.
TTTTTGTACGTTATTACAAAGTTAAGTCGTACACTGTGTGCATTACTAATAAAAATCTTACGTTACGGACGTTTTTTTCCGGTTAGGGTACCCCTCCGCATCGTCCCATAGGGAACTTCGTTCCAAAAACCGTATATATTTCATCAATATACAAGTAGTTGAAGTCGTCGTGGCCTAAGGGATAAGACGTCCGGTGCATTCGTAGCGATGCAACGGTGTTCGAATCCCGCAGGCGGGTACCAATTTTTCTAATGAAATACGTACTTCATAATTGTTCACGATTGACTTCCACGGTGAAGGAATAACATCGTGTAATAAAAATCAAACCCGCAAAATTATAATTTGCGTAATTACTGGTGGTAGGACCTCTTGTGAGTCCGCACGGGTAGGTACCACCGCCCCGCCTATTTCTGCCGTGAAGCAGTAATGCGTTTCGGTTTGAAGGATGGGGCAGCCGCTGTAACTATACTGAGACCTTAGAACTTCTATCTCAAGGTGTGTGGCGCATTTACGTTGTAGATGTCTATGGGTTCCAGTAACCACTTGACACCAGGTGGGCTGTGAGCTCGTCCACAAATCTAGGCAATAAAAAAAAATAAAAAAAAAAAGTACTGACTTTGGCGGAGAATGAAACTCGGCGCGTGGAAGAGTAGTCACCAACTCAACCATCGAGACGTATTCAAACGTAAATAGAAGAACAAAGCCGTAATGAAATTTAAAAGAGAAGTTTCATCACGTCCGCGTCTCGAGAAAATCCAAGAAAACACTTGTGCGTTTTACGGTTTTAAATAGCAGACCAAAGACATTCGTCCTCTGCAGTAAACTGATTTAAACTTTTCATTTATTTCAATTAGCATGAAAGGCGTAACCCGAAATTAGGCTCGTTTGGTTTAATTAATGTCCCGGGGTCGGGCGCGAAGTTTTTTTAATACGCCCCTCGAGGCCCGGAGCCGCTGAAGATGTTAAATTACATTTTTCCGAGGGATTTTTCAGGTGTGAATTTTGTTTACAGGTGGCGAGGCGGTTCAGGCGAATCGCGCGATTTAGAATGCGGACGTCTATTAAAATTCATAGATGTCTGTTCGAGGCCTTTTTCGGCCCTGCAACAGTTTAAAATGGAGAACGCTCAACGCCTGTTTACCACCTGTCTCCAACGCATAATGCACTACTTTGGCAACGTTGCCCGCAGAGGTGTAGATAACTTGGAACGTCTGATGGTCACTGGAAAACTCGAAGGAAAACGTCGTAGAAGCCGGAGCCCCAAACGTTGGTCCGACCAGATCTCCGAGAAAACCAGCGGACCACATAGCGCTGCACTACACTAAGCAACTTACCGGAACCGATGGAGGCTGGCAGTCGACAAGCTGAAACGGAGTCACGATCCTCAGTAATGAGGGAGCGATGGAGAAGAAGAAGTATTGACTAGGTGCAAATATGCGTCATTAAATCTGCCTTATAGCTTCAGATAGGAGGTCAATGCTTCGATTGTGTTGCAAGGACTGTCTCACCCTTCAAGCCTGAATGCATTTTTATTTTATTTTATTTATTTTATTAGGCTCACAATACACATCACAAGCTAAAGATACATAAAAAACACAAATAAAAAGAAACAAAATCTGGCTTGCAACATAAGTTATTTGCGCACGACAAAACAAGACATATAGTGCTGAATTTGTATAACAATGTTCCTTACAATTATGACAAAACAACACAATAACAAAAACTAATCTAACGAATAATGTAAGGAAAAAAAATTATTCACAATATAATACATTAAACAATTACATTAACCTACCTATTAATAAAGTGGAGGATGCCCTTGAACATTTTTCTAAACGTAACCAACCTACAAGTAAAAATATCTAACTCAGGTGACGACCTTGCCAGTTCGTTATAGGTACGACACATTCACATTGTTTCAAATACCAAACATGCAGAACGGTAATGCCTAGTTGTACATAATACAGTGTGTTTAGTGCGAGTTTTTTAACGTTTGCCGTTAGGGGCGCTGTTCCAACTGCATACAAATTTGAGTTAACTTTTACGCTATCGAGAACGTTAAAAAACTCGCATTACTAAGCACAGAAAGTTTTGTAGAGCCCACGTATGTAAAGTCCTATGTCCACTGCTTATAGGGTATGAATCTTGCTTAAAATATCCAGAAATATATCAGTTATTCGTCGAACTCAACCGAAAACTTTCGGACGTGACCCGAACGTGGAACTTTTCTAATATAACTAAAAATGGATTTCTGAACTTTAGAATTTTTCGGGAGAATGTTGTTCATTTCCGTAAACGGTTTTGTTTATGTCTTTTTTTTTATTGCTTATATTGATGGACGAGCTGACAGCCCACCTGGTGTTAAGTGGTTACTGGAGTACATAGATATCTACGACGTAAATGCGCCACCCACCTTGAGATATAAGTTCTAAAGTCTCAGTACAGTTACAACGGCTGCCCCACCCTTCAAACCAAAACGCATTACTGCTTCACGGCAGAAATAGGCAGGGTGGTGGTACCTACCCGCGCGGACTCATAAGAGGTTCTACCACCAGAAAAAAATAACCATCCCGGTTTAGTAAATATTTAGTAGTTAAATGGAGGCTGCATACTGGCCTGTATAGTGGCAGATATTTTTCTGAATATATCTGTCTGAGCCTCCACAGCTCGATATTAGTGCACCAGGCCACATGCCCCCCGGAATTAAGGACCACGACAATCAAATTTATCAACATAAAAACTTGCAAACTTTATCAATCAAATTGCTGTTTCATTCAAATCATTGAATCGCTTCTAAAGTATTTTAAAATGTAATTCGATGAATAATCTCATTTCACAGTCGCAAAATGTACGGAATCATTCGTAAAGTATTATAACTCAACGAAAAAAGGCAAAAAGATTTGAAAACTTTTGTTTCTTTGCCAACTTCGTTAAAGAAATATTTCAATTATACTTTTTAACTTACTTTCTTGTATTATTTCTGCATCAAGAAACATAAGTATCCAAAGTCAGAGTTCATAAGAGCATTTTATTAAAGTAAGTTTTCGAGTTTCAAATTATATTTGTATCTAAGAACGGTTTTATCTTAATCCTCCAAATGTAATAATAACTTGTGAGTGTTATCTGACATTTTTGACTTTTATTCTTTGTAACTGATTTATTTGTTTTGTCATAAAATCGATTAATAAAATCGATAACTCAGGATGCTTTAGAGTGCATTGGTTGGATGATATCATAGAAGGAGATATCACAGTAAGCACAATGACACATGAGGTTTAAGTTACAACAACGTGTGATCAGAAGACAAGCCATATAGTCCACGCTGCAATACAAATTTTTTCATCAGCAATCTTTTTCCTACCTATGCTGATAGCCTCAAGAGGCTATTTCAGCTTCCCCCTAACGTTTGTAGGTGAGCTCACGGGGCTCAAACCGGAGAGTTACTAACACTGACCCTAGCAAGAGCAGTGCTCCGCAGAATCTACCACCGGATCGGAAACGCGACCCACTGAGAAGATCTGGCGAGAAACTCAGTGGGCTGTGTCTATGGGTTAGTTTGCTCGTCGAGCCCTTCGTCGCAAGCGACGGGTTCGACGAGGACGGTGACCGGTGCTGCACCTGACTACAACTCTTGTAGGAAATATAAAGCCTTCCTTAGTTTGTTTAATGTCGGCAAATAGCTCCGTGGATAGGTTCACGGCTCAGTGGTGTTAAGTGGATACCATAGGCCATAGACATTGCAAAATGAATCGTGCCACTCATCTGGAGATACGAGTTCGAAGATTCAAATTTTTTTTTAAGCGAAAACTTCTTTAGCGTCGCTGTGATTCGAAAGTCGATGAAACGAAAAAGCGACAATAAAAAGAGACAGACACATAAATTCACTAGGTTTAACGTGGAAGAAAATGAGATAGTTAGTATTATACAGTGTTTTTTATATTCGTGGTTCTCTTTGTGCTCTGTTTCTTACCTAATACATTTTGAATATATACGAATAAAATGTAAAATAATTATCAAGCTTTGTATCACTATGATCATTATTAAAACCTACAATTATCCTCTTCCCGAAATTTTACATTCGTCGCATCTATCTTGAAGCCACAATTTTTAAAGGTTTCACTTCTACCACGTGTGAATTGCATACATGTTTTTAACACCGCTCTTAATCTCTTTACAGTGGAACGCACAGCTGGTTCTCGGCAGAGTTGTGGTGGTATTACTTACCCGTGTTTCTCAAAGTACTATCTTATCACCCGTATGTATTGTCCTTGGTGCGTCTTGGTCCGTGTTTGAAGGCACTACAGCCACATATCCTTAACACAAGGTCTTTTTAGGAGCATCATATTATATTATAATTAAAGTAATTCGACGTCATGCAACCTCTCACGCACACGTCATTCATCAGCCAATTAATGAAGTGTATCGTAGTTAGGTGTAAAGCAGTAACGGACCGTACAGTTATGGTGAACTACACAGATTACATCGCCCGTCATAAAGCTCCCGTTGACTATGTTTTGGCCACTAAAAACGTGGCGATCTACTTTTTTGAAGTGAAACTTCTTTAGGTGCGTTGAGAGTGAAATTTAACACGCGACATATTCGTTACGACTAGAGATGGAAAATATACAATTTAGGAAGAATGAGAGTGAGAAAATAGACAGAGCGTCTCGCGAACTACTCGATCGCGAAGAGAGGGAAAGGACAAAGCGAGCTTGGTCGTTTCAATTAAACACAGCATAAGAGAAATTTTATTTAAGGATGAAAAATGAAGAAAACCACAATACTACGCACTGCAAAAGAAGTTTGACTTCTTTTACGTGCACCAATTTGGACGTGCACCATTTTTGTTTTTTGTATATTATTATGAAGATGGATGAAGATGCTTCGTGGAAGAAATAAACAGAGCGGGGGTAATAACCCTTGCGGGATGACAAGTCACCTTGCCATTGGTGTAATTGCTATCCATATGACGGTTATCTGGGAGAGAGGTTTTCACAAAGTGAGTAAATAAATAATTAAAAACGTTGGTTTCATAGCCCTAGACATCATAAGGAAGACATTTGCTCAAATAACGGACGACCGGCCAGGTACAAAGAGGCAATGATCTTTATAGATGCGCCCAACGAAAGGGATTTAACGAACCAACTCCCCGTTACGATTGAATTACAAGTTTGTTTTCCTTGTTGCGTGGTTGATGGAAAGGATTATAGGGTAATTCGGGAAACTTATTTCGGCATTCCTATGTACTAAATGTTTTCAATGACATTGTCATCATCCAATCAAAACAGCTTTAAGTGAATAGTTTGTGATCAGATTATTTCGTCTATTAAAATGTAAAACCTTACTGTAATATCAGTATTAGAAAGCTTCAACCACATGGTTCTATTTCCTTATTTTACAAAAGACACTAATGCACGAAGGTCTATACAGTCGATTCGGTAGTAGATTCATTCGCGAAGCAGCTGCCTTTATATTGCTAGATCTGCTCTGGAGGCGCTCGGGCAGCTGTTAGCAAATCCCTTCCATAATGGCCGAGCCTTTACTCGCTACCAGTAAGTAAACCTTCATTCCAAAAAAAGACCTATATTTTTTTTTATGAATTAGTAATTACGGGTGGCCCGGAGGCCTTTCCGGTTTCACCAGGACAGGTGGGCGAGCAAAGGCTCAGCCAGGAGGGGTGGGATTTGCTAACAGCTGCCGGAGCGCCTACAAAGGAGACCTAACAGCTCAAGGGCAGTTGCTTCGCTAGCGAATCTACTAACGGATCGGAATCGCGACAGGTTGAGAAAATCCAGCGAGAAACTCAGCGGGAAAGGCCTATATAGCGTCGCAGACACTAACACTTTAATTGACGGGACCCTGTTTGTTTCGTCATCCGATATCCCATTTGGAACGGCTTCGGTAAAAGTGTTCGAACCAATAACAAAGCCAACGATTTCTTTATTATGGGCTATTCGCGGTAGGACATAATTTAATATTGGTTGGTTATCGTTAAGATTTTCGTGTCGTGCGCGTGATTAGTTGGCTTACAGCTGAGAAGTTTAGAATGTTCGTCGCTTAATGCATGAGACGTTCAAAGTGCTCGAGCGAAGAGCCTGTCGGAGAGCACGCCGATAAAAACGTACGTAGCACGTGTTCACGAACTATTTCCACTATGTAGGAATAGCGTCGCGTAATAAACATTTGTAATAGCTATAAGCTATTAGAGTTATAAAGTTTGATATTTCGTTTTTAAGCTATTGCGTAGCTTTTATTGCGATCTTTGAACGCGGCGACCGATTCAAGAATTTCCGTAACGAATATAAAACCTAACACCCCCCACACTCCGCCTACTACGTAACTCGCGTTCAACACATTCACACGTTGCGCTCGTGTAGTTGTTGTGAATAACCGCGCAGCGTGACGTCACACTGCATGCGTCGCACTGCATGCATGTTACTTTTGTATGGTGGTAAGTCGTATTATAAACCTGCAAGGGTAGGTACCACCTTATCGTCCACTTCTGCAGTCCAGCTATTGAGCTAGAGGAATAAAAAAAGAATCCTATCAATCCATTTTATTTCTGTGCTTTAATTATTAGTGTGAGATTACTGGTGGTAGGACCTCTTGTGAGTCCGCATGGGTAGCTACCACCACCCTGTTTATTTTTGCCGTGAAGCAGTAATACTTTTCGGTTTGAAGGGTGGGGCAGCCGTTGTAACTATACTGAGACCTTAGAACTTATATCTCAAGGTGGGTGGTGGCATTTAGGTTGTAGATGTCTATGGGCTTCGGTAACCACTTAACACCAGGTGGGCTGTAAGCTCGTCCACCCATTCATGCAATAAAACATATAAAAAAAAAATGATAGAAAGGTTATATTTTAAAATACTAAGCTACGTATGGTTGAAATGAAGTTAAATTATAAACGTGGAATAAATGAAAAGTACATTGCCTAAGAGCTCCTGATGATTCCACAAAACCGCGCTCATTATCAAAGTATCTATTATTTATCCACAAAACGGACTAGAGCGTGGCAAGGTGTACCCGGAATAATAATTATCAATGTTCCATTTCGAAGCCCCCGCCTAATTTACATTCAACTCGCTATCAAAATATGCAGTCTCGTTAGAGTGAATTTTGAATCGACTTCTGCCAACGGAATAGCATCATTAATTCTTTATTATTTCTTGTGTCCAACAACCACATATATATTATATTTATTTTTGTACTTTATATACAGACAAGATGTTTTTCTCAAATAAATGTACCTATATATTTGTTTAAGAAAAGAAACAGTCAAAAAATCAATAAAATAAGACCAGGAGGACCAGATCAGACGAGTGCCAGTAATGTATCCACAAACAGAATATACATGACATCATGAGATCAATGAGATAAAACTAAATGCAAACGGAAGCCTAATGTTTGGGAATAATAAAATGAATAGAAAGAAAACAAATACGGATTTATTGTAGATCGTAGTTATCCTTAACTGGTCTCCCTCTCTCGTTCTTCGCCTCCTTCTGTGAGTTCTCCATCTCGGTGATGTGGTAGACCGACGAAGATGGCGGACGATGACGACTACGTATTAATAGTTTTAAAAATTTTGACAGAAAGAAGACAACTTGTGAAAAGATTTCCGAACTAAACTTGTAGGGACCACAAATATCCCATAGCAACTATATGTATGTGTTAGCGATAATTATATTGCAGTGATGCTCGGGATTGTCGGGCTGTCGATAGCACGTTAGGTTGTAATCCCAATTTACTTTACTCACTTAACTGAACAAGTGTCTTATTAATCCTTGCCCGATATAGAGACTCAACAAACTTATACTTGAATAGAATCCCTCTTTATTCATCCGTTTTCCTAAAATTTGTACGAACGATTTAAAAAACACCGAAGTGTAAACTGCCGTACAATAAACTCCAAATAAACATCAGGGCTCGAACCGAAGCGAGATGAAAAATTAATGAGAAAATAAACGCACCGCATCTGTGCCGATACCCTTGGAGCTTCGCCATCTTATCTGACCTCTCGATGGACGTACTATGCCTTAGGTTTTAATACATTTTAGTGGTGTCCAAGGAGGCGAGGAAGGTCAGCGGGATTGGTTATCAGTATGCTCATCATGAAATATTCATCGCGGGGTGTAGCGAGCGGCTCGCGATCTTTTATTAGCATTTAAGACAAGTTCTGCAATGTAAGCCGTGTTCCCTTCGTGTCCGGACCTTTTGGAAGGATATTTTTGAATTACATCAATAATTCGGTTTTCGAATTTCGAAAAAGAATGTTTCGCTTTTGTATGCCTTCTTGATTGAGGACTTCGGATAGATGTTGATTCAGAAGCTTCTCCCCATTACTGAGGGTCGTGACTCCTTCGCTGCATCAATTTCTCTAGTACGGTTGTTCTCCATCTGCCGCAATCCCTGGCCTCGTGGATGGCATCGTGGAGCTTGATGTCCAGACAAGACCGAATTTAGTCCGACCATCTTGTGGGACTGCGTCCTCTGGGACGTTTGCCCTCTGTCTTGCCCGTCACCCTCAGCTGATCAAGATTGTGACCCTCTTTTCAAGCAATGTGTCCGAAGAACTCCAATACTCTACGAGTCTAGTTTTGACATTAAGCTCCTTTAGTATTGACACATTGATGCGAAGGGCAGTCCGGATTCAGAAGCTACGAATTGATTAAAAACTAATATATTAAGGCATTGGTCTTGTTTATTTTAAAATTGTCTACGCTATGAATATTTCAAAGGGTTACAATCTGTACAATCTACTCTTCATAATGAATTATTGTATTGTAGCTCATCAGCTGAAAACTTGTTAATCTTTTGAATACTATAGGTATATAGATTCAATATATAAATGGAAATACATGGTAGATGGTTACGTAATACTTTAATATGTTCATATTGGCTCTAACCGGGCATTAAGCTCGGTAGTGTGTTACTCAGTCACTAATCACTAAGTCTGCGAAGCGAGCGAAATGTTGAAAAAAAACTTGCAATCTTTTTTTAGATCCCTTTGTAACTGAAAAAGCTTGTATGTGTTAATTCAAAAGATACGAGTATTCATGTTAATTAAAATGTCATATTTATTAGTATCTTACTCAGAGAGCTACATAAAACAAAACTTATTGATAATAATATTATATTAATATTTACTTAACCAAAATACTTTTCTAAACAATTTTCAATAACAAAACGTAAATTCAACAGATATATTCTTAATTACATATATCCAAAAAGGTGTTAATGTTTTTGATAATAAATTATACATTTAAAACAACTCGATACTAAGAAAAAATAAAGTAAAAAATACAATAGAATTAAAAAAAAAGAAAATTCAGCTTTGCGGAGTTTGGTCCCTTTAAAGCAATTATGTATTTGCTGATAACCTCAGCATTAAATATTTAGCTGTTATACTCAGAATCAATGATAAGGATACAAAATCATTTAACTACCCAAGGCTTGTTCCTATAGGCTTTGGAACCACGGTCTTATTTCTGTCGAGACCCAATGATGCGTATCTCACTGATGATTTTTTTTATTCATTTTTATTGCGTCGTTCTGATGGACGAGCTCACAGCCCACCTGGTGTTAAGTGGTTACTAGAGCCCATAGACATCCACAACGTAAATGCCGCCACCCGCCTTGCGATATGAGTTCTAAAGTCTCATTATAGTTACAACGGCTGCCCCGCCCTTCAAACCGAAACCCATTACTGCTTCACGGCAGAAATAGGCAGGATGGTGGTACCTCGTGTGGACTCACAAGAGGTCCTACCGCCAGTAATTTCAAAAGAGGTTTTATTATGATAACGTAAATTGGGAGGCTACATTCACGTTTTCAATAGGCCGTAATTCGTTAAAAGCGTGAGGTCAGTACGCTCATCTATCCACCGATGTCAGATTCACTTAGCTCATTAATAAGTCAATACTTTTTATCCGAATAAAATAATACAACCCGTGTCGATCTACAAGCTTTTGGGAATTATTGTTTTCCTTGTAAAACCTACATTTTCGTTGTGAATCCACGGAGAGGATAAAAATCTTTTGTAAGCACAACGGGGTCGCTAAACAAAGGGTCGATTAAGGTAATTCCCAGTTGATTTCGTCGTTGTACCATTCTTTCTGCTTCATGGGCTCCAGTGCTGGAATCTTTGAGAGGAGACCTGGAAACAGTTGAATTGAAATTTAAAAAAAATTAACTCGATTGTATCAGAAATGATACGATGTATTTGATGTTAGCATGAAATACTACAGCTGTTGAGGAAGAATTTAATTCTTGAAGAGCCTAGCTTAGGTACCAATTTGAAGTCATTTGAGGAACAATCATTTGAAGTCGTCGTGGCCTAACGGATAAGACGTCCGGTGCATTCGTGTTGAGTGATGCACCGGTGTTCGAATCTCAGGCGGGTAACAATTTTTCTAATGAAATACGTACTCAACAAATGTTTACGATTGATTTCCACGGTGAAGGAATAACATCGTGTAATAAAAATGAAACCCGCAAAATTATAATTTGCGTAATTACTGGTGGTAGGACCTCGTGAGACCGCGCGGGTGGGTACCACCACCCTGCCTATTTCTGCCGTGAAGCAGTAATGCGTTTCGGTTTGAAGGGCGGGGCAGCCGTTGTAACTATACTTGAGACCTTAGAACTTAAATCTCAAGGTGGGTGGCGCATTTACGTTGTGGATGTCTATGAGCTCCAGTAACCACTTAACACCAGGTGGGTTGTGAGCTGTCCACCCATCTAAGCAATAATACGTATATATATATTTATACGGCACTAAATAAAAGATGTTTTTTTCATCTACGCTAATCAAAATTACTTTGATTGGTTAACGAGACTATAGTAATTTATCGATGCGACTATCTATTGATTTATATATCTTTATGTGTATGGTGAATCAATATTTAAAAAAAAAACAAATGTATGACTTAATTAGAAAAATAAAAGTGAATGAGATCAAAAATATCCTTCAATAAATAAACGTTTCCCTGGTGTTCTATTTCATTAACGGACCGTCTGTTAAGTACATCCACTCTGTAATGTATTGATAATTTACATGAGAATGTTACGTTTTCCCGCTTTATGTTGCCTTTTTGAATTATCTCCAGTCGCCTGGTTACCTTTTATTGAGGATTTCATAATAACGAGATTTATTCATTCAATGGAATTTCCCCGTTTTTGTTATTCGACCATTATCACTGGAACTATACTGTTACGCGCTGGGGTTCGGGATAAATAAAAATTCTACCGAATTACAAGTTAACACTGTATTAACACTTAGAAAACTTAAACACTTTAAATTCTCAATTCGCTTCTTCCGCTTCGCTTCAGGTGATCCGTTCGCTGTTTCGCTTCGAGTAGTTCCGATTACTAATTGATTGCGTGCCATCTCAGCAACGCATTTATAGCCGATACCACATCCCTAGAATATCCCTAGAATTCGAGAATATTCCATACATCTCTAGTATTGTTTTCCGCTATCTGATAATAGATGGCGTTGTACTTCTCGAGCGTTCTAGGTGCTACTAGATCCTTCGATATTTGTTCGATTGTTCGGCGATAGATGGCGTTACTCTTACCGGCGTAAAAATACATTACATAATGTATTTCTATATCATGCGATATGTTTACTGTTAGCCCTAAAGTTTAACTATGTTGTTCCAGCACATTGCTTAGGTATCGTAACGACCGCCCCAACTTTGAAATGGGAACAGACTGCTGTTTGCGATAGTAACAAGCAGGAAGTTGTTATCTAACGATGACAATATAATACAAAAGCGCCCCACAACCTGGAAATAGTGGTAGAAGTATAATTCACATATAGGCAGTGACTTTGCCCTTAGCATTTTCGATGCTCATTAGGCGGCTCTAAATTCAAACGTCTTTAACGACAGCAAAATAATCGCGAACCCGCTGTAGGCCACTAAACTAGACCAATCTTTTAAAACAACCGAATTTCCACATTTTATAAAGGAAATTTCCAACAGACGCAACAGTACGGCTTTTTAATAATTAAATGCCACTTCGTAGGCTGCGAAGTTATATTTAATTCAAGTGTTTTATGCAAAAAAGACCCAAGATCTATAAAAATATAAAAGCACACCTTGATGAAACTAGATGTATTGTACATAAGTACTTTTTGATTGGACAATCAACATTTTTTATCTAGTAAATATACTAGAAATATGCAACCAAATTCTTTTTTGCATTGAGTTGCATTCGAATGACATAGACATTGCATATACGACGTTGCATATTCATTAAACCACAGAACCATATTCGACAAGGTCATATTTGTCAACATTTACGGTAATGACCGACGTAGAATTATTTTCGCCGACGACTCCATTAGTCAGGCGTCTTTAGGTTCTAATCTCGGCGGTCCGTGCAGGAGGCGTGGTCTCGGCGTCTGACGAATCCGTCGGCTGGTCTTCGGACCGTTGCCGCGTCGAGGCGGTGCGTTCTATTCTCGCAGACTGGGTCAGCCGCGACCGTGTTACCTCACGGTTGACCCACGTGCTCACCGGCCATGAGCGTTCGGCGGGTACCTGCTATGCGACGCTATCATCGCTCGAAGGGAATCAACGATGGAGTTCCACCACTGTGGCTGCGACGAGGACATGGCCAAGCACACGCTCGCGAACTGCCCCATGTAGCTCGGGCAGCGCCCTGTCTTCGCCTCGCAAATAGAATCGGACATATCGCTTCCGATCGTTGTGGCTACGGTGGAAATAGAAGACTTTCGCGAGATGATGCACTCGCAGAAGTCGAGCATCCCACTCTAGGTCGGCCTTCAAGGGTCTCCTTGACGGAACGAGAGAGGGAGAGCTCGTGTGTTGTTGCTGGTTACTTTTTACCGGAACCATAGAATATCCGTGAATATAAGAAATGTCCAGATATGTAGATGCCGGGAAACCACCCTTGATAAATGAATTATATATATCGGATGTCCCAATCTTTCAAATCCAAAAAGCAAGACCACATCGCGGTAGAATAAGTAGGGCAGTGCCTACCTGTGCGGGCTTACAATACGCGCTACCACCACATACTAAAACTATGTAGTACTGGCCTATAGATTTCATTTGGTATTGTTATTCCGTCATAAGTTTCAATTTCTAATCACTACCAAACCAACAGTAATGAAAAATTGTTCACTGGATCTTTACTGCATAACATACTCAATTTGCGAGTTAGTAGAAGAGATTTTTTTTTCGTTAAATGCTCCTCTCATTTTATTATTTTAATTTTCATATTGTTGGTTTGTTCTGCGTCTGTTTGTTCTCTGCTTTTGGTTGGATATGTTTTTGATAATTGCGTTTAGGTTATATCGAATTCAGCTTTTTTGGAATATATTTAACATTTACAATAAAATTTTCGATGAAAACAATGAATGTGTTAGACTGATGAGCTATTTAGCCAGAAGATTAGAACTGAGGTCGCTGTTTTAAAAAGAGCTTTAGATTTTTAGGTAGATGGAATTAGCTTTTTTTTTTATTTATTGAAGTGAAACTTCTTTATCGGCGTTGGAAAAAAATTTACCGTCACATTTTTCGGTTACGCGTCACATTTTTCCGTTACGCGCCATCTTTTTTGTATTCATGTCTATGATAATAAAATCCTTTTGTTTAAACTTTATCTAATTTAACTTTTTTGTATTCATGTCTATGATAATAAAATCCTTTTGTTTAAACTTTATCTAATTTAACTTTATTTAACCAATTTCTAGAAAGTTGCATGTAGATCATTTTTCGAAAAATAAGGCCATAAAGAAGTTTCACTTCTTACGTGTGTACACTAGTACACGCACACATTTTTTGCTAAGATGGATGGACGAGCTCACGGTCCACCTGGTGTTAAGGAGCCCATAGACATTTACAACGTAAGTCCCGCCACCTAGCTTGAGACATGAGTTGTAAGGTCTCACTTTTCTTTCACTTAAGCTCATCTGGCGTTAACTCAAAATAGGAAGCAATTTACCTCACAACCTCTTTGGCACCTCGCTCGTTGATACGAATTGTTTCTTACCTGTTAGAAATCCAGATACCAGTGATAATACCAGAGTCACCACAAGAGCTAGGAACTGGTTCAAAGCTTGTTGTCCAATAGTTCTGCCATTCTATAATACAAGAATAGTGTAACGTGTTTTTAATCTAATACACCTATGTTTTTTATTATTTAAAATAAATTATGGATTTGGAATAGAAGGTAGTTAATTCAATGAAAGAATAATTTCGACTTAAAAACGTTACTGGTCTGAACCGAATCTGATATGAGCGTATCTATCAATAATTAAGCAGCAACTGGTCATAATCTTTAATAAAATACGGTATTTCAATTGTAGCAGATATGGTACATACAACTTACAAGCTTAAAAGTTGAGGAGACGAAAGTTAACTGAATGCTGAGTAAGTAATAATAGCTTATAAAATCATTATCTTACAGAGACAAATGGCTAGGTTATACCTCAATAGAAGGTACTAGTATATTACCAATTCCGTATTCATCCGTAGTAATAGCATATACTTTAGTTTAATATATAATAAAGCAATATTTCCTCAAATTCCTATCCTAATGCGACAATGCCAAGTCAGTTATTCCTTATGAAAGGAGGAAATCACACACGCGGGCTGGTATGATACCGTAAGCTAACGAATAATAAAACACACATACTGACGCCACCTAGTTAGATAATGAATAGAGTTAAAATATCACAATTAATATACCTGGCCAATGCCACTAAAAACAGTGCCAAGTTCAGCGCCATAAGCGTCGCTGGTGGCTAGACCGGCGAACAGGACGGAGAGAACACCGGAGTAGATTCCAGGCATACCGTGAAGGTTGTTCACACCGCAAGTGTCCAGGATGCCAATTTTTGTGAGTTTAGGCTGTTGGTTACACATATATTGAGAAGTTAAAACTAATCATTTTCACATAAAATCGGTCAAAAACGTTCACTTTTTAATGGATTATAATATAATAAGTACCTATATATCTCTTAGGTAAGTCTTTGTTCGATGTTAATAAGCTCTCGTGTTAATTTCATTATAAATACATATCTTTACGTTGGCACTTTTTATTAATCCATTATACTCGTAATACTATGACTTTGAAAGCTACTCCACTTCAGTCACACACTAAAAACTATGCTAAAAACAGTACAATTTGACAAATCTTTTGTGTCATTGTAGGATAAGACGCTGAAGTACTTATACTTAACGATACGACTAAGGCTGCGCTTAGGGAGGGAAAATACTGCAGGGAGATACTTTTATTGCTTAGATGGTTGAACAAGCTCACAGCCCACCTGATGTTAAGTGGTTACTGGAGCACATAGACAACGTAAATGCGCCACCCACCTTGAGATATAAGTTCTAAGGTCTCAGTATAGTTACAACGGCTGCCCCACCCTTCAAGCCGAAACGCATTACTGCTTCACGGCAGAAATAGACGCTGTGGTGGTACCTACCCGTGCGGACTCACAAGAGGTCCTACCACCAGTAAACTACTGTTACTATTGTACTGTAACTATTGTTAAGGAAATAAAATTCGACCTTATGAATAAGGTTGGATTATGGTGGTTGATATGGTGATGTTTATGAGTTTCGTCAACTAATTAACGCCTCGTGTGCCATAGCCCCGTTCACATATCTATGCAATAAAAAATCCTTAACATATCAAAAGGACGCTTAACGTACTGTCAGGTAACGATATCCTAGAACGCTCAAGATCCCCGCGCCGATTCCAATAGCCACTGCTCCACCAGCTCCGATCTGCATGTTACACACGGAGCCCACAGCCACTCCACCAGCCAGGGTCGAGTTCTGGATGTGGACCATGTCAAATTTACCTTTGTGCTCATTCAGTGCTGATGATAAAACAAATGTAGTTACCTGTTGGAAAAGTTGAGGTACATTAAAGTAATTGTCGAAATGGGTAGAGTGGCCAATTTAAAGTCATAAACTCAAATTATTCTTCTTAATTCCTGGATTCTTTTTGTACTGCGACCACAAAGAAAATATTTTTAAATACTTGTAGATATAAATAATGACTTTGGCGATGGTACTAAATCGTTTGGGGCCACAACACGGTGTATTATTTAAGGTGTCAAGGTATCAATCGTATCAATGGTACCAAGGCAAGGGTAGGTATTAAAAGTGATACTAGATTAATTTTGATGTCAACACTTCATCTACTAGATAAGGCGCATTTAAATGCATGCACTCAAATTAAGACTACTTAACACTATAATAGTGCGTTTATAATTTCTGACCTTTTCATTCCTTTACAGTATACATGGCCAAGTACAACTGAGATGTTATTCATCGGTATTTATGCTAACTACAATCATTTACGACTTGGAAATACAAGGAAAAATATTGTATGAACTATTCAAAATAAAGACTAACTCACAGAAATTAATGGGCTATGAAATAAGTGAGTAACATATAATATTATACACAACATGTGCCTACGTGATCAAAACATGTTACGAATATAATATTTTTCTATTTGGATCTTCAGAAAAATTAGCGAGGGTTTGGGTATTAAAGAGGATTTTTATTAGGAAGGAAGTTGTCAACGCCCTCACCGTAGCAGCAGCCAGAGATAAATACGTATTGACAACAGCTCTTTGATATTCGGCGTCTGTGTTCGTTAGTCCAGAATTAAATGATGGCCAATATATCCACAAAAATATTGATCCTGGAACAAAAGATTTGTTCAACTTCGATACCCAAAAATGAATATCCATCATTGTTTTCACCTTAAATGATCAAAAGCCTTCTTGATGTATAGTGGCAGCGGGATTAATAGAAAGTAATCGTAATAGAACATAAATGAAATAGAAAGTAAGCGTTGCAGTTCCGAGCCAGGGTTTCTTTTAGATATAGTATACGAGGTAGAATCAAACACACCCAGCAAGTTATTTTATTTAATGAAAATACATACTAACGCCGATATTTTTTTCTGGTAATGTTTCCAAAGAATTCGAGAATTCTACAGAAGCATAATGGGGCATATTACAATTTTATATGTTACCTATCATAGCAGTGACATCGGATATGTAGCTAGGGGCATTCAGGTCGACGCTTGGAGTCGTGTTTCCATTTGTAGTAGGAGTTGTGTCCTTATTCTTTGATTTCAGTGCCATGCTGACACCGATCCCAAAATATGCTCCAAAAGTATGAATGGCTATCGAGCCACCAACATCAGATGCCTGTAATAATGGCATTAAGTTAGTCCTAGAAGTTTCGTATGAAGTGAAGTATCATAGTTTCATACCAAGCGATATACTTTGCTGTCAGTCATGTCAATGATAACCATTTTATATAGTTGACTTTTGCGACCGCTCTTCTCTAGCTCGCTAGCGTAATTTATCAAAATAGAAAAAATAATATAGAAAAACAGAAGAAATATATTAAATAAATAAAAGAAAACTAGAAAAGTCTTATATTTCTTGCAAATGACTTATAAAAACAAAATTAAATCTATGTGATTAGTTAACTAAGAAATAATGTTATTATATTTGTTGAATAATATTAGGTACTATTTCCACTTGCAAGAACCCCTCCTCGGGTATAGGCCTCCTCCAAGGATATGAGAAGAAATATATCATAATTTTAATAATAATAAAAAATACGACACCACTTCACCAAGTGGTTTTATTACTTAAAAACTTACATTGGAAAACCAACCTTAAATACATCCGCCACAAGCCACATATTGAGGCAAGCAACGGCCGTTTCAACAATAGCTATGAACAACAACTGCAGTCCACTAGCTACTCCTAATAGTGCACCAAAAGTTATGAGAACTGTCGCAGACATAATATCCGCTTCTGAAATGCAAAAGTATATTTTACATTTATAACCCATAGTTCCCGAAATATTTTTCACTACCTTGTACTAGATCTCTGGAGCTCATAGTATAATGCGTTGTTAGGCTTAAAGTATAAGGGAGGGAAAAAATGAATGTTCATATAATGTAGTTGGGATCACATACACGTGATTTGATTGGTGCTTATTTTCTACCTGGTTTTAAATTGTCACTGTCGATCAAACACATTGAGAAAGAGAGGAGTCTGCTTTTGAAGGTTCTATTCAAGCCTCGTTTGGAGAACGGCATACCAGAATGTTTGAATAATGGGGGGAGGGGTTTACGCATAGTGCATAGAAAACGAAATGCGTTTGAAAGAATCATCGGTAAGCAGTAAGCTTCTTGAATCTCTGTAGAATATACACATAGCAAATCAAACTTCCTCCAAATATTCAGAAGCTCCAAACGATCCGTAGCCGGAAGAACAATCCGAACAGCTATCTTCTAAATGGAGTCGAACAGGAGTAGCTGGTTCTTAGAAGTGCACACGTTGGAGAAAGCTCCTACACAAGAACGAAACTGTGCTTTGGTTTAACACTTAAGCCGCCACGATGAAGAAATCATAAGGCGTAAGAGTCCAGCATCCTTAACTTACATAGCATAAGTACCTCGATGGATGGTGGTGGATACGACTGAAGTGTTAGGATCCTGACCACGTTTACTTAACTTACATCTAGCAAAAAATTATATGTCTGTCTTATCCAAGGAGATTTACTATATTATAGGTATTTGATTTTTAGCTGTAGGCCAAATTAAATGTTAAGATAATAAAAATATAAAAATGTAAATTTCTTCATCCATTTCATTATACGAACCGAACATCAGGTCACAACAATAAAAAAATTTCTTAAGCTGTTTGTTAATGATAATGTTTTCAGAAAAATTAGCATTTCCAACAGCGAAGGCGTACTAAAACATTAAGTAGGTACAAACTCTCTTTCTTGTTTCTTGTCAATTTTTGTAAGTACTTACCTTTAACAAGTATTTATTGTTCTCGTTTATTTTAAGTTATTGGAGAATTGGAATTTCTTGGTAATTTTGACTCACGATTTTCTAGGTCAATTTGTTGTAAATTGATTTCGTGAAATCTCAGAACTTAATTGTTTAAGTCAATCAACTGAACTAACAATTCTAACTTAAAAGAACGAACGGAAATTACTTTATTTTATTTTATCGTAGTCCACAGAAAATTTGAATTTTGCTTCTAACTTGAGACGTGAATTCGAAATTTTTATTACTGGAATCCTATCCTACCCTTGAAAGTGGAAAGTTTGACTGATTTATATCCGAGAAGATTTGAAAGGCGTCAGTACTCCATCCATCCGTTAGCACCACTACTATTGCTCAGCGAGGCAATCGGGGTTCCGTGCTCAAACAGATCCTGTATGAATGAAGTTCAGACTTCGATTCTGTCAATTTTCACAGGGGCACTCATGTTGCAGTGTTGTCACTATAAGGCACAGTAGCCACAGACGTCAGGGGAACTGTAACCCCGTCGAACGGTCTTAATAATAAAAAATAAGAAGTCTTCTTATGCAGGCTTAGATTCAAACGGCAGATAAATACATTTCATAAATCAATAGTTCAACAACCGGATGAATTTTAGCAGCTTTTTAGTTCTTTCCATTCACAATTGAGAAATAACTGTTTTTGGATAACAAAGCATGAAACTGAAACCTTGATTAGGTTTATTTTAAGCTATTTGTAATTAAATAAAAGTACTGTTTTATGTTATCAATGATCTGAACGTACAAGGCTACAAAGTAACAATTACATTTTAAAAAATAACAGTTTTTTATTGTCTGCTAATAAGCGTAGATCGCAAATGGGACGGTGAAACTTTGGAATAATTATATTAAAACAACATCAGAAACAGGTCCGCAATAAATTCTTTTGTCAAATTGAAAGGAAATTGGCCTTTTAAATTACAGCTTTTTCTTATTAGAACTAAGAGGAAAGTCAAGTTTCGTAATAATTGAGAACAGTTGGTTTCTTCTTCAAATAATCGGAAATTTTGGAGATGAATTTATTTAATTTCGTTAAAACAAAGATACAAAGCTTTGAAGATGTTGGTTAAGTATTTGAATATATCATTGAAAATTTCTCGGGAATTAAGATAAGTTTCAAATAAATTACTGGTGGTATTACTGATATTACTGGTGGTAGGACCTCTTGTGAGGGTAGGTACCACCACCCTACCTATTTCTGTCGTGGAGCAGTAATGCGTTTCGGTTTTAAGGGTGCGGCAGCCGTTGTAACTATACTTGAGACCTTAGAACTTATATCTCATGGTGGGTGGCGCATTTACGTTGTAGATGTCTATGGGCTCCAGTAAACTCTTAACACCAAGCGGGCTGTGCGCTTGTCCACCCATATAAGCAATAAAAAAAAAGTAAGTGAGAAACAGTGTATGTTGGTTGGTTCTTTTCTCGAGCAGCACGGCAATGATGAATCGAACTTAGCTTTTTTCGAGATGATATTTATTTATACACAAAGCCATTAATTACTAAAAATACTTGTTAAACACTTAAATTCAATAATGACAATTTTAACGGCAACCGGGAATTTTATAACAAAAGGTAATTTTGAAAAATTCTAAATGGCACAGATCGGGTGTGATGGTAGTGGCCTAGTAAGGGTTGTTAAAGGTTTTACTATCCTTTACTACGTAAATTACTTAATTATCCGAATCTAATTTCTATTACACAATATACTTCTTCTTTGTCTCCACCTTATCCCACTAGGTGGGGTTGGCACTGCGATTTTTTCTATTCCATTCTCCTCTATCAGTAGTCATCTCAACATTCACTCCTCTTTCTCTTATATCGTCATTCACACATTCCATCCTTGTCTTCTTCAGTCGATCTCTTCCCCATTTTACTACACGATGTTATTTCTCATTGTTCACCTATAGTTCACCAGAGAGCTTACGACCTGTCTTAACTTTATCAGCCGCCAAACTTACCAAGCAAAGACTTCTTAGTGACATAAATAGTGTTATTCTTCATGTGGTAGAAGGACTGGCAGAGTAGTGCCCATTGAATGACTAGGGCTGCCAACAGCCAGTTGAACCCAAGTGCGCTGTAGCTGTACTTTTTGAGGAATGTCATTAAAAAGCCGAAACCGATGAAGATCATCACATGAGTATCTTCGAACCCTGCAACGTGAATAAAGAATTAGGATGGCAATTTAATAATTGTGTTTTTTTTTTCGATTTTTGTCTGCCTGTCACTCTATACAAAATAGAGGGCGCGTTAATTTAATTGAAAACCTATTAATGAGCGTTTAAATTAGTAATTAGTAATTTGAATTTTTTATTTAATTGTTGGGTCAACGAATCACGGACAACCTGGACCTATGTGGCTTTTTTTTTTCGGACTGGGTGGCCGAACCTCTTACGAGGTCCCCGTGCCTAGGGGGCGCGCGGGGTGTGTGGGACTTGACGATCTCCAAGGTGTTGGGAGCAGACCGCGGGCTCTTAAGAATTTTAGGGCCCTACAGCACTAAACGACTCTCCTGCACTTTTACACCCGACGTCCGATCTCCGTCCAGGGTTACAACTGGGTCAGAGTAGGGGGGTTCCCGCGGTCAGCACTACAACCAGACACGCGGCGTCACCCCAAGGACGCCCGACTGAAGGGTCGTCGATGCGATAGTCGACGACCAACGACGCCGCTCTCCGCGTTACGACAACCCTACCAGGCCGCCCGTGCGATGCCAGTGGTGTTCCGGGATACTCCGCTAGGCCAGAACCAGCCTGCCGGGTCGGAACGTGATACACCGCCGACCGGTTGCTCTTCCACAGTATGTTCAGCGAGGAGTACAATGCGGACCGCATCGCAGTCCGCAGCCGCCGACGCGTCGTCCCGTCGTTCCGTCCCCCTGGTGCCAGCGCGCTAGTGTGACAGTAGTGTGCGGCGCAGCCTCAACCCCTTAGGTCGTCCCGTGACCATCACCGGGAGGAGACTGCCCCCTCATAGGGGCCGGAGCTGGACAAACGCCCCCCTCCGACCCCCGGCTCGGCGGCGGCGGCGGCACGGCGCCGACATGAAAGAAGAGCTCTTCCTCTCTCGATCCGTTGCCTCCTTCTGCGAGATGGTGGACTCGTAGAAGTCAAACATCGCCTGCCAGGACTCGTCGCTGCCGAGCATCGTAGCCACGACGGTCGGAAGCGACAAGTCCGGTCCTATTTTTGCAACGAGGACACGGCGCTGCTCCGCGAAAGCGGTGCAGTACACGAGCGTGTGCTCCGCCGTGTCCTCGTCGCAGCCACTGCAGTGGTGGCACTTTGGCGTCGGCTCCCTACGGGCGACGAGGTACGGGTAGCGACCGAAACAGCCGTGTCCCGTGAGCACTTGCGTCGCCCGGAAGGTGAGAAGTCCTCGGTCGCGATTCACCCAGTCCGTGACGACCGGGAGGATCGCCTCGACGGTCCGGACCTATGTGGCTACTGGAACCCGTAGGTAGCACGATGTGGACTATCTACATTGAAATATGAAGTTGAAATTTCAATATGTTTAACGGGTGCCCCATACTCCAAACTGAAATGCACTTTTAGTACAAAACAGAAATTGACCCTTCGGTTAAGCAGAATGTCTGACTCGTAATTACTTGGGTTAGCAATAATGAAAGGCAATAAAGGGCCTAACAACAGCGAAAATTCGACAAAATTAAAAACAGCAACATTAACGCACGCTCTATTTAAAAGAAACACAACAAAAATTTTATTCTTTTGTTTTTTCCACGATAATTGTTAGAACGTCAAATGAAAAATTGCAAATGGAATTACGCTATTCATTGTTTTCAGCCTCCAAAATGGCCCCCGAGGGCATAATGGGAATAAAAACGGCTGTACGTAGTTACATTCGCTGTATTACGTACATTCTTCTTTTTATCGCGCGAATTCGTTTAGCAACTTTTCTGTTATTGAAAATAAAACCAATTCCATTTTTATTTAAACTAGAGGTCCCGCAGTAGTCGAAATTCGACTATAATTAATTGGAATTGGAAAGTTTGTACACTATTATGCTTGTATTTTATACTTCTATAATCACAAATTTCGCCAAGACTACACTATAGAAAATATTCATAAAGACAAACAATATTTAATCTATTCTCAATTTGACAACAGACGTCAAGAACAAAAGTTTGACAATAAATAGTATGCATGCCTGTGTGCGTCAAGTACATGGTATGTAGTGTGTGTAATGTTTTCTTTATTGATTTAATGTATCATTTATGCATTATTATAAAAAAAATATTAGCATTGTGCACTTCTTCTCTATATTCTCTATAAGTGTGGAAAATTTCACACTCCTCCGTCCGCGCAATTTTCGTAAAAAGGGATACAAAGTTTTTGCTTCACGTATTAATATATAGATATACATTTTAAGAGGTATTCGGTGGATCATAGAAGCTGTTGTTTGTGAAATTATTTCGACAATGCTTTGCCTAAAATGATCATTATATTATCATTATCAGCCTGCGGCAGTCCACTGCTGGAAATAGGCCTCCCCCAAAGCTCGCCACTGAACCCGATCTTCGTGGCGATTACGGCATAGCCCCTCCTTATAGCAGCTGCCTAAAATTTTCTAAATATAATATAGTTTTCTTTTTGGAGGGTAAATTTTTCATCATGCCTAGATAACCATAGAATAGAATCATAGGAAAGTTTTAGATGAAAATTCAATTAATAGAATCAATCGAAAATATTTCGAAAATTTCGTACACGCAACTAGAATAACCTATTACTTTTTTGCTAAATAAAGCACTACTATGTGATATCAATTGAATCTTAGATATTAATCCTGATTAATAATTAAATCATAAGTACCCTATCATTAAAAAAAAACTTGCACTCAATTGTCTAAAAAGTAGGTTTTATTTAAAATACAAAAAAAAAACGAACGCTTACAGAATTTACTTTCGTTCATTTAAAGAGCCGACCACTTACAATCAATCAGTGTCCGAAATTGCTTGGACCACTTCAATTAATTACGAATTAATCAGTAATAAAGCTGAATTGTATCGGATCTCAGGTTAAATGTGTATTAAAAAAAGTACTTTATCAAATCCGGGAACGGGTAATAAATTGAGTTGGCGAAACAAAATTTTAAAGTAATATTATGGAAATGGATTTTTTTTTTGGGGAATCTTCTTTTATGTTCTTTTATTAATGGTTTTCGTTGAGCGCTTAGACGTTTGAATAAACCAGTCCTGATAAAGCTCAGTCCATTTGTTTATTTATATAAACTGAAACTAAAAGGAGCTTCGTACATCAAGGCGACCATCGTCAAACATTTTATGAAATAGACTCATTTGGAGTAATCCGTGCCAACTGTCGCACACTGATAATACTAGATTAGTTAAATATTTCTTTAGCTACAAATAATATTTGTGACTGTTTGTGACAATTGGCTAACGAACCTAGTTAGTTACTTACTTACAAACAAACATACAAGAAGTAAGCAAAGTTACATACATTAATTTATAGACACATATCTATTCTTTTTATTAAATAATTTAGTTCCTTCAAAAATAATTTTGAATAGAAACTTCGAGCCATGTGGAAATGAAGATTGGTGTCAGACGTGATAACATGAGACTACCAAAAAACGCAATATATTTTTTAATATTACTAATGTGTTTTACGTGCAGCAATGTACTATCTAACCCGTCGATGGAGGATCCCTTGTAGTGCTTTGTGGGATTGGGGTGTATTTGATGGCTAAGCCACAATGACTATCGCTATGTACATATACTTAACACTAGTTAATACGGGTTCACGTTATGACGGTACTTTAATGAAGTTTTGACAAGGAGAACAATCCTGCTGATTGCACAACTAAAATTCTAAATTAAATCTTTCCAGCATCCCGCGTATTTCTGCAACGAAGCATTTATCTAATTCGGAGGGTAGAACATTTGGCTTACAATACAATTGATACTTCGATCTCATGTGTTAAGATGGGTAGCGTTATTCATATGGTAACGTCTATAGAATCAGTAATCGATTAAAACCAAGTGGACTTCAAGCTCTTTCACAGACCATACGAAAACATATTTTACGAAACAATACAATCATGAAAATTTAGTTTGAGATATTGTAACGAGAGCTTTAATAGTGGCTGAAATTAGGATCTCGTTTCTTTCTGTAAGTATAATGTGGGGTACTTATTATATTTCTTTGTTTATTTATGTAAAATTTACATTGGCGCACTTAATGCCTAAGCCATTCTCTACCGGTCAACCAAAGGTAGTGCATAGTAAATAGTGGTAGGTGCAAAGAAATGTATAATACAAATACACACACAAAAAAAAACATACATACACAATTTTGTATATATATACCTAAAATACATACATATAATTGTTTATAGAGTATTAAAAGGAATATTTATACAGTATATGTACTTATATATACCAAAGCGGCACGTAAAGTTACCCGTATTGATGTATCGCTGATAATGCTATATCTCACAAGATAACTTAGGGTTAACAGTTACGTATCGAATCGAATTATAATTTTGTTCAATTAGTGTATTTGCTTATGAAATTAATTTAAACTGATATCTAACAGTGCTAACTTTCAGTCGACCATGGAGCATAGATCTATTCTTTCTCAAGTAGCACCTTCTTGGTTGGTTTCAATTTAATTGGTCAAAGTTTAATTGGTAAAACAGATTCATTATCAGTGTCTTCGAATTCGTCTTCCCCAGAGTCTACTAGATATTCCGGCGCCTTAGTAACAGAAATCGACATAATAACTTCAGTGGGTCACGTAGAGTACCGGTGACCTACAGGGCAGTCAAAGGGTGAATCAACGTTCATAAATATAATCCTTTTTTCAGTTTTCCTCTCCCAGCCCTGCGGTCTCTCACCGCAGCCACGTCTGCTCTGATTACAGCTTATTCGATCCCAAATCTAAATCATCGTATCCCAATGATTGTTCTCAAGCTGCCTCTTGTCTCCTAACAATGAGAAAAAGGATGGGTAATGGTAATTTATTATCTGAAATGTCCATTTGGGCACATGGATTTCGTGAAATTATGTTCTTAATATGGAATAGTCTTTCACATTGTGGCTGATTTATTGAATTGCTATTTGGTCTAGTCTATTTAAGATATTTTTAATAAACAGGCGAATTCTCACACTAAATGGTCCCAAGGTGGTTTTGCTCTTATATTGTGTATGCAGGCAATACGTATGAAACGATTATTGCCCAACAATTGTACATATAACTATTATTTTTACGTTCTAGCATTGTAACGGACGTTGAGTTTTCGTATTTAATGAAATGAAATTATGCCGGGGCTCAAATCCTTAGTTATAATTTTCCCAGGTAGTGTTTTATATCGCTTAAAGATACCATCTTACCGCCTTAGAATAATCCAAGGCTATAAAATTCACATCCAAACTCAGCAATATCCCAACGAACCTAAACGTATTCAATAAAAAGGATTTTCATAGCACAATGATACCGAAGAGCTCTTTTACATGTCAATTGAATACCGGTTCTAAATCCGTAACCCACAGTAAATAACCGGTTTCATTTTCACTTACAACCGGGCATAACATTAACATATCCGGTTACTGTGGCTTTAGTAAGTCGCCCATTGGCCCGGATGCGTTCAGGACTGGGTATCGTTATAGGTTAAACAGGTTTATCGGGAACTGTTCTTAGGGAATTCAAATGAATCACATAATCTGGTATTTATTGGGCTTGGTTCTTGATTTTAATCGAAATTAATATTTACACAAAAATATTACATCAAAACGAAGTAATGGATTGACATGATTTAAAAAAAAGTGTAGTATAGTATTAAGTCAAGAGATTGACTTGGCTTGTTATCCCTGGTAAAAATAAATCAAGAATAATGCTTTGATTTGGATTCCTCTTGAGAAAGTTACTTTTACGCTAACGAAATTGCGGTCAAAAGCTACTTTTTAATAATATATACTAACTTTGATGGAACCCCGTTCAGTGTCCAAGGTCACTAGATCGACTTTCAGACTAATGTTTCGAGTTTGGGTCCTCAAAACGAGAAACAGAAGCTTATTGGATCACTTTGCTGTTCGCTTGTCTAAGCTGTCTGTCTGACACTTTTTTTTCTTCTGGATCGGTGATAGGTATAAATTTAGTTAAATTTGGGTCAAATATATCGGATACCAGTCATAAACTGGCTTCGCAGTGAATGAAATCAAAGGATATAACCATATTTATTGACTCATAAAAACCTTTAGAAGATTTTCCATTGATCTAGATTAAAAAAAAAAAGTGTGTGTGTCCGCTCCGACGCACGACTGGAGTTTACTGGATATAAAAAATTAAACGAAACAATACGAGAAATAGTTCTATATTACGACAACACGATACACTACAGATTATTAACAAATTAACGAGACACAAAACAAACGACTAACAAATATATGAAAATACAATAATGAGAGAAACGCGCGATCAGTACGAGGCTTTGTGGCGGACTGCCGGCGCAGCAGCCCGGCGTCACCTGCGATAACGCATTTCGTGTGACATGCGCAATCAGGCGCATAACGCATTTCGTGTGACATGCTAGTACGATTTTGGTCCCCATAATTTTCATACCCCGGGCCTATATATGTAAATCGATTCTAAAGGAGTAAACTCCAAAAACCATAAGCAAAGGCAAAAGTATTAAAATAATACACAATGTTTTTGCGATTTAGAAACTGTTTGCAGGTAGAGCATCAACATGAGCAGTTTCAGGGTCTAAAGAAGTCGTCGTGGCCTAAAGGATAAGACGCCTAGAATACTCGTACCGACCATGACGCTGGTGTACAAATCCCGCATACAGGCATCGAGTTTTCTAATGAAAGACGAACCTAACTCAAGTTCATGAATTATTTCTACGGTCCACTCAGGGATAACATCGTATAATAAAAATCAAAAATATATAGCAAAGACATAGACTTCAAGTGAGATTTATGTGTGATGTTGGTGATTTTTTCCAATGAAATATGTACTTAGCAAATGTTCACGATTGACTTCCACGTTGAAGGAATAATATCGTGTAATAAAAATCAAACCCGCAAAATTACAATTTGCGTAATTACTGGTGGGAGGACCTCTTGTGAGTCCGCACGGGTAGGTACCACTGCCCCGCCTATTTTTGCCGTGAAGCAGTAATGCGTTTTGGCTTGAAGGGTGGAGCAGCTGTTGTAACTGTACTGAGACCTTAGAACTTATATCGTTGTAGTTTTCTATGGGCTCCAGTAACCACTTAACACCAGGTGGGCTGTGAGCTCGTCGACCCATCTAAGCTGTAAAAAAAATATGTTGGTGACAGTAATCAAGTTGTGATACGAGTGTATGTATTATTAAATGAACTCCGGTGATTAATTAACACTAAGTCACACTAAGTGAGATAGCCGTACCATTTTGGCATATTGTCAAAGAAATATAAAATACAGTATTAGATATCTAAAACAGGGTATCTAATTTTAATTCTCTGTTCATGAGAGGAATGTTTTCGCGGTATCAGAAGTGCGATTTGAATACAACAACAAATCAATATTGTATGAAACGAAGCTATTTGTGTCAATTTGTCATCGACATTTTATTTGCTTTATGAATGAACATTGCACGATCAATCAGTGTGTATAAACATTCTCCAATTGTTTGGTGTGTAAATATTTACATAGAACTATAACATGAGGTTTTAAATTATTGGAGATTTGTTAAACTTCCCCGAACGCAGCCGAAATGTCGTGTTTAGCGGTAGGAAGCGGCTTGTCATGGCCTCTGAGATTGCTACGTCAGTGAGTGGCGGTAATCACTTACCATCAGGTGGGCTGTATGCTTGTCTGCTTACTATGCTAATAAAAAATCTCTTAACTTTATATTTTATTTTTATTATATGAAGTAAGTACACTTATAAAAAATGCCAGTCCGTTTATTTATATGTAATAAAACAAAAAAGGAAAAAAAAATCTTATTACATCCTTTCTAAAATGAATTTGTTAGGTATTATTTTGTCTGATTTTGCTGGATAAGGGTATTCAAATGTAGTCGTCGGCTAACCCTATGAAAACCAAAGCCACCCCTAGATTCAATTAATTCTCTAACCACTATTCCTTTGTTGTAAGCCTACAGTGTTCCTTGAGCATACAAAACGATTGTAAGATTCCCAACATACACTAAGAACCGAGATTGTTGTGTTCAATATAAATGTATTTTGTACAGCGCTGATCTACAGTACGTTAACGCGTAGTAGAAGTTTCTTGATATTCATTATGACATTTTATGTAATAGGGACAATTAATCTCAATTATATTGCGTTAAACACATGTCTCGGTTTTAGAAACGTGAAATTCTTTAATATTGATATCTGCTCATTTAGATTCAGATAATACCCTACTACGTCTTATCCAGATCGGGATAACGGGGAGAGAAAGGACGGAAAATATATGGCGTGGACAACTTTCACGACCGGGTGCATAATACACAAACTCCGGTAAACTTCCGAAACTTCAGAAGTCGTCGTGGCCTAAAGGATAAGACGTCCGGTGCATTTGTGATGAGCGATGCACCGGTGTTCGAATCCCAGGCGGGTACGAATTTTTCTAATGAAATACGTACTCAAAAACTGTTCACGATTGACTTCCACGATGAAGGAATAGCATCGTGTAATAAAAATCAAACCCGCAAATTTTAATTCGCGTAATCACTGGTGGTAGTACGTATTGTGAGTTCGCGCGGGTAGGTACCACCACCCAACCTATTTCTGCCGTGAAGCAGTAATGCGTTTCGGTTTGAAGGGTGGGGCAGCCGTTGTAACTATAGTTGAGACCTTAGAACTTATATCTCAAGGTGGGCAGCACATTTACGTCGTAGATGTCTATGGGCTCCAGTAACCACTTAACACCAGGTGGGCTGTGAGCTCGTCCAACCATCTAAGCAATAAAAAGATAAAAAATATAAACTATTTATTATCAGGTAATGTACTAAATATGAATAAACGCAATGATTCAAGGTAAGAAGCAAGAGATATATCTCTTCAGGAGTTAGCAGGTCCTGGGCGAAATCTAAGGTTAACCACATGAACAAATTAATAACGTCACGTCCTTAATTAAAGTTTCATTCGTCCACGCCGAACAGATAGCAAAGCTATATTCACTAGTTACAGTGCACGGATTAATGAGGAGAATTCCAATGAATTAATTGCAAGCCAAGTCCGGCTTACTGAGGACGTTCACTGACACTAGTTTACGTAAATGGTAGCAATGAACTAGATGATCAGTAACGTAGGTTTAAAGATATTCTGTGGCTTTTAATAATACTTTAAGCCTTTAGTTTCTCGCCGGATCTTCTCAGTGGGTAGCATTTCCAATCCGGTGGAAGTTTTTTTAATTTTTTTATTGCTTAGATTGGTGGACTTAGGTTACTGGAGCCCATAGACATCTACAACGTAAATGCGCCACCCACCTTGAGATATAAGTTCTAAGGTCTCAAGTATAGTTACAACGGCTGTTCCACCATTCAAACCGTAACGCATTACTGTTTCACGGCAGAAATAGGCAAGGCGATGATACCTACCCGCGCGGACTTCCAATAGGTGCTACTACCAGTAAAGGTTCTGCGAAGCACTGCTTTTGCTAGGGCCAGTGTTAGCAACACTCCTGGTTTGAACCCCGTGAGCTCACCTACTAGCTCGGCGAATCTAGAATAACCC
Organism: Bombyx mori; assembly: GCF_030269925.1. Taxonomy (NCBI): domain Eukaryota; kingdom Metazoa; phylum Arthropoda; class Insecta; order Lepidoptera; family Bombycidae; genus Bombyx; species Bombyx mori. The sequence goes on along the minus strand of NC_085124.1, from coordinate 15,290,102 downwards.
TTAGAGGTTACTAGAATAGGTAGAAAAAAAAGTAAAAGTGGTGTACGTAGCTTATGATATATGGCATTCAATCAGTTTCGATCATATTGGGATCTGACTGTCAATGCCAAAAACCTCACGTGGTATCACCAGTCGTAGATTATAATACTATTGATAGGGCATTGGTTGGACCTTTTATAGTCACGGACCACGAAAATTGTAGTGTAGTGTAAATATTTAACACGAAAGAAAAGGGCTTAAAGATTGATTTGTTGGAATGATGGTTAATAATCTCGATCTTTTGAAGTTAGACTATTGATGCCATTAGACATAGCACAAATAACGTCGTACTCTCTGAGCCAAACTGTGGTGGCTTTAGAAGCCCGTATTAGGTTTCAAGAGATTAATAGTGTTCGAATTAATTTAGATTGGTACATTAATAGTTTGGTACTTGGTTACGTGTTTTGAATTGAATCTTTAAGTAACAGCGTATTGCCGCAGAGCAAATGGCCTCATAATGAAATATCTGTTTCAAATGAAAATGCTTTAGGTTTCGTCACAGGGTATTGATTTATTGTGGTTATTTAATTTTGTACTAGTACAGATGCTTGATACGTGTGTTTCTAATTCTATCTCAATTAGAATAAAACAGTCGTACAGCAGGAAAGATGGGCATTGTCATGAGAACATGGTGTATACGTATGCGCTTTTTTTTTTTTTTTTTCGGGTAGATTGCCGTACCTCCTAGGAGGTCCCCGCGCAAAAGGGGCGCGCGGGGTATGTGAGACTCAACGATCTGCATGGTGTTGTGAGCAGACCGCGGGCCCAAGGATTTTAGGACCCACCCACTAAACGACTCCCCTGCACTCTTACACCCGACGTCCGATCCCCTCCGAGGTCAGAACCCGGATGAGGTAGGGGGGCTACCGCGGTCAACACTACAACCAGACGGGGCGGCTCACCCCAAGGACGTCCAGCCGGCGGAGCCTTCGAGGCGAATCGAAGGCTCTGAAACGTCGGCCGTCTCGGTACGGCAGCCCGTCGGGCCGCCCAGACGGTGCCGCTGGTGTCCCGGAATACCCCGCTGGATCAGAACCAGCCTGCCGGGTCGGGACGCGATACACCGTCGACCGGTCGCTCTATTCACTCCACGGCAGCGCGCTAGAGTGGTATACGTATGCGCTGCCTGTCAACTTTTTTTTATTTAATTTTTATTGCTTAGATGGGTGGATGAGCTCACAGCCACCCGGGTGTTAAGTGGTTACTAGAGCCTATAGACATCTACAACGTAAATGCGCCACCCACCTTGAGATCTGAGTTCTAAGGTCTCAAGTTCAGTTAATAACGGCTGCCCCACCTTTCAAACCAAAACGCATTACTGCTTCACGGCAGAAATAGGCAGGATTGAGGTACATACTCGTGCGGACTCACAAGAGGTCCTACCACCAGTAATAACCACCAAAGTTTATTTAAAAAAGTAGGTTAATATGTTCTGGCATTTGAGATACACCAAGAAAGAGAAGTCATTCCAGAGACAGTTGTTATGTAACAAACTCATATCGTGAATGAAATATGCTGTAGATAAACTTAATTCGATGTAGCTGAAATAAACAGGAAAAGTAATGGAAATGATATCAAATTATTAGAAGGATCACATTGCCGTATACGAGTATACGCTAATAGCTCGCCACAGGATACGAAAGTTTATTCATTAATATTAAGAAACTAGCTGACCCGGCAGACTTCGTTGTATCTCAATCGATAAATAAAAGACTTAAACTTTTGTATAAAATTAATTTAAAACAAACGTAAGGAATCCGTCTGACAGGGGACACATCAAAGGAAAAACAAAATTGTTATTTTTATTTAATTCCGAGTATTTTCATATTTATTTACCTTTTAACCCTCTGGACTTCCATAAATAATTCAGACCAAAATTTGCCAAATCGGTTCAGCCGTTCTCGAGTTTTAGCGAGACTAACGAACAGCAATTCATTTTTGTATATAAAAGATTTGTGAGAGTTGTTTGTGTTGTGGTTTGGTCAACCCTCAGACACAGCCCACTGAGTTTATCGCCGGATCTTCTCAGTGGGTCGCGTTTCCGATCCGGTGGTAGATTTTGCGAAGCACGGCTCTTGCTAGGGTTCGTGTTAGCAACGTCGTCAGGTTTGAGCCCCGTGAGCTCACCTACTAGTTAAGGCTACGCTGATATAGCCACTCAAACTATGAGCTTAGGTAGGAAAAAAAAATGTTTGCTCACCTTTAATATTAACATCCTCACCGCCTCCGTATCTCACGAATATAAAATACAGCACCATCAGAAGTAGTTGAAATGCCAACACCGGGGCGTACTTGAAGGCAGTGTACTTAATCATCTTGGGAACCTGAAAAAAAAAAGGTTAGGAATTTAGAATTTCTCTTAGTGAAGGTGCCCCTATAAATTAGATGCAACGCGTAGACAACAGACTTTAGAGCGAAATTTGATTTTCAACATTAGGCTGGAAATAGATGTTTTATTTTTTATTTTATTGCTTGTGTGGGTGCACCAGCTCACAGCCCACCTGGTTTTAAGTGGTTACTGGAGCCCATAGACATCTACAACATAAATGCGTCACCCACCTTGAGATACAAGTTCTAAGGTCTCAAGTATAGTTACGACGGCTGCCCCCACCCTTCAAACCGAAACGCATCACTGCTTCACGGCAGAAATAGGCAGGGTGGTGGTACCCACCCGCGCGGACTCACAAGAGGTCCTACCACCAGTAATTACGCAAATTATAATTTTGCGGGTTTCATTTTTATTACACGATGTTATTCCTTCACCGTGGAAGTCAATCGTGAACATTTGTTGAGTACGTATTTCATTTGAAAAATTGGTACCCGCCTGCGGGATTCGAACGCCGGTGCATCGCTTCAACACGAATGCACCGGACGTCTTATCCGTTAGGCCACGACGACTACAAATAGATGTATTGTCGTGATTATTCGCGTGCATTACGTATTAGGGAAAGCTGGATTTTTAAATTGAAGCCATGGAAGGTTGGGATAGTTGTTCTATTGACTGTGAACTATGTGATAATAGATAATAATATGTTCACGTGGCCCAAAGATTTCGCTTAAGATTTTTTTCCACTCGTAAACATGTCGTTAAGGTTTTTTTTATTGTTTAAGTAAGTGGAGGAGCTCACGGCTCATCTGGCGTTAAGTGGTTACCGAAGCATATAGACATCTACAACGTAAATGCCGCCACCTACCTTGATATTCTAAGGTCTCAGTTTTTACAGTACAACAGCTACCTCACCCTTCAAACCGAAACGCATTACTGCATCGCATTTTTTTAAAACAAGTGATTTTATCTTCAAAACTCTGTTAATTTCTTTGCATCTCTTATCTCATAGTTATTTAAGTGTTACTGCTATGCAGATAAGGTGTAATTATAATCACACTTTTTTTTTTTCCTGCCTAAGCTGAGAGCCTTGAGAGGCTATTTCAGCGTAACCCTAACGTTTGTAGGTGAGCTCACGGGGCTCAAACCTGATGACGTTGCTAACACGAACCCTAGCAAGAGCCGTGCTTCGCAGAATCTACCACCGGATCGGAAACGCGACCCACTGCGAAGATCCGGCGAGAAACTCAGTGGGCTGTGTCTGAGAGTTAATTTACTCGTCGAGCCCTTCGTCGCAAGCGACGGGTTCGACGAGAACGGTGACCGGTGCTTGAAGTACCTAAAAGCACCGTTAGTGGATCGGGAGGATAATCACACTAAAATTGGGTATATTATACAGAGTCCAAGATACCGCAGTGTATCGAAAATCTTTGTAAAATTACCTCATATGTTTTCTACAATCACCGACAGTAACTTTGAGATTATATGTAGCAGATCAGTTCGAATGCTGTATACCATGTAATGTTGCAGCATAGTGATAAATAAAAACGGATTAAAAGACAACATTAAAATTGTTTTAATGCTTTATTGAAACAATTCGCAATAACGAAGACGAGGACAGTCTTAGTTATTCATTAAGCATGTGCAGGTAAAGAAATTTTGATACTAAACTACTTAGTTGTATGTCAAAAGTATTCATAAGCATATATTGAGGTGCGCATCATCAACTCAATAGTTGTTCGAGAAATAAAAAGGCCCATTGATATCGCTCAAAAGCATCAATAGAAGAACCTTAAAGCATTTGATATATCGATATAAGCAGTCCATGTGAGACTAAATTTAGATAACGAAGATTCCGTAACGATTGGATTGATTGTATGCACATTTTTAGTAGAGGTAGGACCTCTTGTGAGTCCGCACGGGTAGGTACACCTCTCCGCCCATTTCTGCCGTGAAGCAGTAATGCGTTTCGGCTAAGAACTTATATCTCAAGGTGGGGGGCGCATTTACGTTGTAGACGTCTATGGGCTCCAGTAACCACTTAACACCAGGTGGTCTGTGAGCTCGTCCACCCATCTAAGCAATAAAAATAAATAAATAAAATCGGCCAGGAATTTAACCCCTACCGCAAAGAGTCAGTAACCTCGACATTTGGAATTCTTTTGGGACAATCTTCGCCAGCAGGATTTTGGATAACCAATTTTAAGAACATTAAAAGTAGCAGCCAAGTATATTTTAATTTGAAATTAAACGCAGATAGAATAATGAGACGCACAACAACGCGTGTAGGTATGTGAATATTAATTTAATATCTTTGGTCGAAATCTCGAATGTATTCATACACCTAATATCTATATCTCATTGCAGTCTACTGAACAAGGGATATGTTGTCTGACACCAATCATGATTAGTATTTCAAATACATAGGAGCCAATGTACATATAAATCAGCTGAGAAAATAATCCTTAGTAGCACGACATAAGGACGATTGTTTCAATGGCAAGTTTTAATTTATTTGCTTATTTCTAACGAAGCCGTATTACAGTGTTTTTGTGTTTAATTACTTGAGCGTAAAATTGAGAGATGGTTTGGATTAATTTAGTTTTTTTTTGTCATTATAAATTGTTTCCAGCTCATGGTTTTGCCTAGTATTAGGACTATTAGGCGATAACCGCTGCCCACATTTATTCCAGACCCGGGTATCCTTAGGGACTATTCCAGCTATGCCCGGACGGGTACGTGATCTCACGGGCTCAACCTGAGGGAATTTGCTAACGCTGGTCCTAGCAAGAGTAGTGCTTCGAAAATATACCACCGGATCAAAATTGCGACCAACTAAGAAGATCCAGCGAGAAACTCAATGGGTTACTGCCCAAAGATAACGTACACAGTGCGAACCATCTTGCGACCTAAGATAAAGTTGTACTGGGTCCATGCATACACAAATTCGTCCTATCAAAACTTGTACATAATTGGTGTGATGGCGATACATATATGGTCGTGATAACGGTACAGACCCGTGCAGGGCACAACATACCCTGCCACCAATGCGAATCAATTACTTCGGTGTTACTGTCACATACAACATTTGATTGTCAGCTCAACGTTGGCTAGTTTTATGATGTGATCTTGTGATCCTTTAGCCATAGTTTAATTTTCCAACCGAATGTGGATTCAATTAAGACAATAACCAAATTTTTTTTACATTATATTAATAATTTTCTGTGTAATACTAAGGACAAAATAATGTCTATGGGCTCCAGTAACCACTTATCACCAGGTGGGCTGTGAGCTTGTCCACTCACCTAGCAATAAAAAAAAAAACATCTATCAATTCTAACTTATTACAACCAATCAAATCGCAATATATCGTGTGTGGCTAATCGTTGTTTATTAATATATGATCAACGATTGGCTTAAGCTTTGTCCTCCAATGACGTGAAACGCAATTAATTTTACACTGAATCGGTTTTTGTAAAGTTTACGCGACGATTTTGAATTGAAAAGTATTACCCGGCTTTGACTAGATAATAAATGAACAGATACCATATCTATACTAATATTATAAAGAGGAAAGATTTGTTTATATTGAATAGGCTCCGAAACTACTGAACCGATTTGAAAAATTCTTGCACTTGGTTTGGAAGCTACACTATTCCCGAGTGAAAACAACTAGGGATTCTTACTAAAACTCCAATAATGTAACCCAAGGTGTAAAAAAATTACCTAAAATATTCTTTACATCGCTTGCCCTGCGAAAACTATTGATGATAAAATAAAATAATGTACTACGACTTTGTAGAACACATTATTAATTACAAAAAGTGTCGCGACAGCATATGTCTAACTATTGTAGTTATGCCGCAATAAGTGTTCTTTTATTTAAAAAAAAAAACAACGTTAAATATCGTTGAAATTTTTGTTAGACCCAAGCGGAGCCGGAGCGGGCCTAGCTAGTAATCAATAAATTTGATGGTGTTTAGAATTTTAATTTTTTTGAAGAGTCATAAAATCATTTCCTATTTTTTTTAATTCACTCTAAAACCCTGTAATCTCTATTAAACAAAGAAAAATGAAAATGTCTGGATATACTTGTGGTAATAAAATTGAGATTTAATAATATCTATTCGACAATTAAAATACTCAAAGTAATTGGTCTTAAAATCATACTCGAAAGAGAAATCCTAATCAAACCGAACTTAAGTTCCTCGTCTCTAGATGTAAACGAATTAATTTGAAAAATACATTCAGAGCTCACCTTATTACAAAGTCAACAGCTAGTAGACACACCCGCACTTATCGCCAGTCGAGCCCCCTTCTGTGTGAACGAGCATAGCAAACTGTCATCTAATAAATGTTGTCGCTATCATTACAACAATCGTGACTCGTTGTAAAGTGTCTAATTTATACGACAAACGCTATGGCACTGTCAAAAGTATTATATGATTTTTTTTAAATGAAATACCTATTTGACAAAATTAAATGCTCATGAATCGACGTCGCCCTAAGCACGTCATTACGGATCCTCCCGATCCCTTAACGGTGCTTTTAGGTATCACAAGCGCCGGTCACCGTCTTCATCGAACCCGTCGCTTGCGACGAAGGGCTCGACGAGTGAAGTAACCCATAGACACAGCCCACTGAGTTTCTCGCCGGATCTTCTCAGTGGGTCGTGTTTCCGATCCGATGGTAGATTCCGCGAAGCATTGCTCCTGCTAGGGCCAGTGCTAGCAACACTCCTGGTTTTTGCCCCGCAAGCTCACTTACACGTCAAGGAGAAGCTGAAATAGCCTCTCAAGACTTTTTTTTTTTTTTTTTTTTTTTTTTTTTTTTTTTTTTTTTTTTTTTTTTTTTTTTTTTTTTTTTTTTTTTTTTTTTATTGCTTAGATGGGTGGACGAGCTCACAGCCCACCTGGTGTTAAGTGGTTACTGGAGCCCATAGACATCCACAACGTAAATGCGCCACCCACCTCGAGATATAAGTTCTAAGATCTCAGTACAGTTACAACGGCTGCCCTGCCCTTCAGACCGAAACGCATTACTGCTTCACGGCAGAAATAGGCAGGCGGTGGTACCTACCCGCGCGGACTCACAAGAGGTCCTACCACCATAGCATAGCTATCAGCATAGCTAGGAAAAAAAGCTCACGAATTACTTCCACGGTGCGTAATTATTGGTGGTAGGACGTCTTGTGAGTCCGCACCAGTAGGTACCATCGCCCTGCCTATTTTTACTGCGAAGTAGTAATGCGTTTCAGTTTGAAGGACGGGGCAGCCGTGACTTATATCTCAAGATGAGGATTATCGTGATTGATGTGTATGAGCTCCGTTGACTCACTTAAGATCAGATGGGCCGTGAGCTCATCCAATGATCTTGGCAATCAATAAAAATTGCTATTGAGCATTATGTATAGTAAATATTATTGACTGTAATATTTTGTAAACGGACTGAATTTTACATCGTATCTAAGCACCGATTTCTAATTTCAATGAGTTTCAATCTTTTAAGCACTAGCTAAATTCAACATAAGCTTCAAAATTAAATATTCTTCAACATATATTACTTATTATACTTAAGTTTAATTACAAAGCGGTTTAATATGCATGACACACGTAGTTCTTAATTAAAGTATTAGTTTATTATTAATTAAAAGTAAAATATAAAAATAATTCACACTAGTCTTACATACGGTACAAAAATACTGGCTAAAATAAATTTAATAACACAAATATAAGAATATTTTGAAAACCACAAAATATGTAACAGCGAGAGCGGTCGCAATTATAATATAGAGAATTAAAAAAAAAACAACGCTGATCCGATTAGGAAAATTGAAACAAAATCTCCTCTTTTAGATTGAAACACATAAATATTTTCAAGCACTATGAACATACAGCAAATATTCACACAGTATTCAAGTTGCTAATAGCCAACGTTGCTTTGGCTTTGCCGTCGGAATAAATCTGAGAACTTAGAATTTGTTCTAAAATGGTAACACGATTTGAGCCTACCTTGAATTTTAATTCAGTAGATACGACCACTATTCAGGATAGTCGGTCCCCCTTCTGTGAAACAAACAAGCGCAGTCGACATGTATTCAATGTAACGTTACCTGCAAAGTGAATATTTGATTCAAATACAAAATGCCTAATTCTCTGCTGCTATAACTAGATCAAGTCGATGTGGCCTGAAGGATTACTTGGATACCAATACTCGTATTGTGACGCGATAATGTGAGTGTTTAACACGTCATTACGGATCCTCCCGATCTATTAACGGTGCTTTTAGGTACCTCAGGCACCGGTCACCGTCCTCGCCGAACCCGTCACTTGCAACGAAGGCCTCGACGAGTAAATTAACCCATAGAGGCCTCTGAGTTTCTCGCCGGATCTTCTGTGGTGAGTCGCGTTTCCGATCCGGTGGTAGATTCTGCGAAGCACTGCTCTTGCTAGGGTCAGTGTTAGCAGCACTCCGATTTGAGCCCCGTGAGCTCACCTAAACACGTTAGGGTGAAACTGAAATAGCCTCTCAAGGTTATCAGCATAGGCAGGAAAAACACATGTGGCACTCGGGGACTACCGCGGTAAAGCTATTGCATAGCATTTTTTATCAACTTATGCAATTATAATTAGACAATAATAATTTAATATTAAAAGAATAATAAAATAAGACCACGTTATAATTATAAACATTAACAAAAGCAAAACACTAACTGTACCTTCACACTCATAAACTAGGCCGCGCGAGAGAGAGATGGGCAGACTTTTCATAATGCGCATGCAGTGCGACGTCACGCCGCGCGCTTATTCACAAAAACTACACAAGCGCAACGTGTGAATGTGTTGAACGCGAGCTACATGATAGGCGGAGTGGGGGTGTTAGGTTTTATTTTCGTTACGGAATGTCTTGATTCGATCGCCACGCTCAAAGCCCGCGATAAAAGCTATAATATATAATATAAAGCTAGCTTAAAAAAATAGTGAGTGCTTAAATCGCGGTATTGTGCACTATTTTTTCTAAGGTATACAAAATACGGAAGACTTCCACGGTATTATAAAGAAAGTATTCCATAGACCGGAACAAGTCATTGTTTTTCATAAAAATATAGTTAAGATAGTGGTGGATAAGCTATCCATACTAAAATTGTTACAGTCAAACATTAACACCATCAACTACGCATTTTTATTGGTGGCTTTGATTTCAAACTGTTATGTCATTATATTATTGCTGAAGTCCTTTGTTGTTAATGTTTCCATCAAAGGAGGCATCATACAAGAGGCTTTTTTTTTACTGAAATCGATTCTTACAGAATAAACTGCATCAAGCAAGCTACTGGTGCACACTTTTTACTGGTGGTAGGACCTCTTGTGAGTCCACATAAGTAAGTACCACCAGTCTGCCTATTTCTGCCGTGAAGCAGTAATGCGTTTCGGTTTGAAGAGTGGGGTAGCTGTTGTAACTCATATCTCAAAGGTGGATGGCGGCATTTACGTTGTAGATGTCTATGGGCTCCAGTAATCACTTAACACAGGGTGGGCTATGAGCTCGTCCACACATCTAAGCAATAAAAAAAAATCAAGCAACGGCAGCGGGTACATGTCAGACGTGTTTGTGTGTCTACGTGTGTGTAAGTTTATAACTTCTTTAGTTGTTTAACTATATGTAACCAAATAATCCTCATAAACTTAGTCTAAGGTTCATGACAAAAATTAACCCAAGCAATATCGAGTTCAAGAGGTAATGTAGATAGTGAAGGAAATATTTGTGGTTAGACTATTCACGTGTGATACAAATTAAGTACAAGTTAATAACGAAGGCTTCGGTCTGAAGCGCATCAAACTTTAACAATATCCGGCCTAGATCAAATATTGATAGAGTAATTAATCTAAGTTAATTAATATGTACCTGCGTTGTCCATTAAGGGCTGTTGGATTACAGGGGGTGTGCCTCTGATGTTGTTGGCTTAAAACGTGTAGATAAGTAAATATTGCGGTCAATTCAGTGCCTACAGATTATCGAAGCCAGTAGCAATCATAGCGTGAAGAAAATAGAAGTCAGAATGAATATTCAGGGTTGAGATTCAGTTAAATATGATTAAAAGTGATAGAGCCACAAAGCATCTCTAAACCAGTGATGTGGTCCATAATAGAGTATTTCTAAATCAGAGACACGGGGTTTAAAATTCACCAGAGAAATATACCAAGTTGTTATGAGTTGTAATAAGAATGTGGGTTATTGTAGATAAATAATAAAGAGGTCGAAATTGCAAAAAATAAACCAAGAATAAGATCGATTGTTCGTGGGTGGATCTCTTGTAACTGTATCGATTATATTAGATAATTGATTAGCAAGAATGACTTGACTAATGAATGGATGAATGAATGAATGACTTTATTATAAAAGTCACTATGATCATTTTATCGCACACTCTCTCATGCTGCTCTATGTTCCGTCCTATGTCTAGCATAACTTTATAAATTTTAACTATAATTCACAACTATAAAACAACTATTTCATCAAATAACCTTGGAAATTTCAGACTAGCGATTCACCGTAAGCCGGGCAACAACGTTCTCTGAGTATTACAAGTGATTCTACTAGCAACATAGCGCTAAGCGATTGCTAAAACACAATTACTCAGAGTACAAACTCTTAAAGCACAATGGATTTGGATAGACAAGAGAACTAGAGAAAACTATAAGAGAATCCTTATTTATTTTATTTAATTATTTATTGGAACGAAGTTCCTTACGGCAGGCTTGGAGGGGATAGGGATTTTGCTGCGCGACCGAACTGAAAAAAATGTGATAGTAAAACCGTAAGAAAAAATCCGTGCAAAAAAGTGCGTGGAATAAAACCGTTAAATGAGACGTGCGCAGGCGCGACAGTCGCATACACAAGCGAGTAGTGTATAATACCTTTCTCTTTCTCCTTCTTTCTTTTCGTTCTCTAATCCCTTCTCTCTCTATTTAGTAATTATTTCTATTTCTATGTAATTTTATGTTGTCAACCAAAAATAAAGAGATATATTTTGTTATTTTAATTGATAATTTGAATTACTATTTTTTTTATTTTACGTAATTTATTATTTCCTAAAATACTGAATTTCCTAAGTACTTTCCCGTACTTAAATAAAAACTAATCAGCAAAATTTAAGAGAAAAACCAAGAAAACCTACATAAAATTGAGCACCATTTCTTTTTTTGCAAATTGTGTCGATTCTACATTAGCCGAAGGAACTTCGTTCCTACCTGGTGTCCCACGACACCAGGTATTTTTAAATAGGTCAAATACGTGCCAACAAATGATCTTGATTAAGTACCATATCATGATAGCATCGCGTAATGATAAAGCCCCTAAATCATTTTGTAATTTTTATGTACACACAAAAAAGAAGACATAGTACAGATCCTTTTGCTTTTGACTACGAAATTTAAAATAACAAATTATTTTGCATAATCAAGGGAACTTGAAGAGCTTTCTGTAGGCTTTCTGTGCGCTTTTGTAATATAATATCATAAAACGTATTAGTGCTAAGAAAAATATCAAGCACGTTTGTACAGTAAAGCATTATTATAGAGTGAATTATTTTCTAATAGATTACACTATTGCAGGTATCTTTTTTTGCTCTGTTTTTTTTTATAACGCCATCTTGTTGTGTCTTTAAAGCGGTTAGTTGTCCTTAATTAAGAAAAATAGTATTATTATTCGCCAATAGATGTCGGGAAGAGTTGCTTATTGAAAACACGAATAAAACAACATTTTCTGAAAATAAATCGTAGCTAGATCGATTTATCGCCCCCGAAATCCTCGGTATACTAAATTTTATGAAAATCGTTGGAGCCGTTTCCGAGATTCAGATTATATACATATATATTAATATACAAGAATTGCTCGTTTAAAGGTATAAGATAAAATGAATGAGTTTTGAGAACTCAGCAAAATTTTAACATCCAAAATATGTACTTTAGTTAATGTTAAAAAATGATGAGAAGTTACGAAAACTCCACGTCAAAATATGTTTTACGCGCATTACAAGTTTTGGCGTGGATTAATGGATGGCCAGTAACACAGTGGGGATCACTTCCACTATCCATTACCATAATATCGCCCTTGCACTTGACGAATTATTCACGGTTCGTTTCAAATTGCCTTGTTTGTTTGTAAATCGGTTTTAAAGTTATTATTTGATGCTTATCGATTACTCGCTTTTTCCTTGGTCTATTTTTTTAAATCGATTATGGTTAGACGAACTGTTAATCAAGTTATCTGAAACTCAAAGACCTCACAATAGCCGCCGCCCGCCTGTAGAAATGAGGTCACAGTTTTATTTTTATGATGTCTTTCAAATAATTAGACTTCGAATCAGGACGTAAAATTTTGAATGAAATGCAAAATAGGCGTTGTGCAATGAAGCTAAGATTCCTTTTTTTTTTCATTGACTTTGAGGTAGGCAAACTTATGGCCTACGGGCGATGGATCGTCAAGACCGCGAAGTTGGTGCTGCTGCTTCCGGGATATCCTACTGGGTCAGAACCAGCCTACAGGTTTGGGATGCGATTCACCGCCGACCAGGCTGCTCTTCCTTAGTAGAAGACGACTGAGATGACGGCAACGCGGACGTTTTGTATTTAATTTTTTCTCCTACCTACGCCAAAAGTTCGGTTTTCCTCCCGCTGTACAGGGAAGAAAGTCTAACTTTTCCTCCCGCTGTTCAGGGAAGAAAGTGTCATTTTTCCTCCCTGGGTGATAAGTGCGCATGCGCGTTAGTGTCTACGTCTGCTCTCACGCACCTAAAATTCTCCGCCATTGTTGTGCTCGGGGTAATTTGCAATATCCCATTAGTAGTAGTTTATTTAAAAATTAAAAAAACAGTTAAATTGAGTTTTTATGAGTAAGTGGGGGCTCCGCCCCCCCTTCCCCCCACCAGGGCTTCGCCCCTGGACCTCGGCTCAGTACTTCACGAACTTTCGGCCTGGTAGGAGAAAAAATTGTATGTGCAGCGCGGGAAAAAAGTAGGACATCTCATCCCTCGTGTTTGCATTTTACACGCGGGAGGAAATGTCCTACTTTTCTCCCTTGGTGCACAATGTACTTACTATTCTAATAAAATACGCACGTTAAGTGCGATTGGATCACGATTGACTTCCACGGTGAAGGAATAACATCGTGTATGAAAATCAAACCCGCTAAATTATAATTTGCGTAATAACTGGTAGTAGAACCTCTTGTGAGTCCGCACGGGTAGGTACCATCACCCAGCTTATTTCTAACGTGAAGCACTAATGCGTTTCGGCTTAAAGGGTGGTGGCGTGTCTACCAATATCACGTTCATGGTTATGTCTGCCATGGATTAACAATACGTTCCGAGCTCCTGGGCAGAAAAACTTTTTTACTCTAATGCAGTTAAGACTTCTGACTTCCTTCCGGCTCAAGGCAGACAGTCACTTGCATTTGGACAAAAAACAAAAAGTGTCAAAAAGTAAAATTGTATTCTGTAGTAAAAACTCTCAAATGCACGTTTATCACTTTTACAGTATAATCAAACCACAAACATTGTGAGCTGATAAGAGATCCGAATTAACCTCACACGTTCTGAGATTATGTAATTTGTGTACTTACTAATAAACATGCACGCTTAGTGAATTCTGAGTGCGCTAATTTTGTTGTTGCTAATCAAAGCTGCTAAGATCCGTTTGACTTTGAGGAAAAATCATGAAAATAAACACGACGTATTCTTTTTTTTTATGATTGAAGGATTACTGGTGGCCCGGAGGCCTTTCCAGTTTCACCAGGATAGGTGGGCGAGTAAAGGCTCAGCCAACGATGTATTCTTTGAACAATTTTCACCTACATAATAATATACACCACTTATTGATAAACGCTAAAAAAAGATAGATGTGTGGTGTCGTCGGACACCGGATAGGAACGAAGTTTCTTATTATAAAAAATATGAATTTTAAGTCCTATTAGAAGTATAAAGAAAATAATTATTCGGGTATACATTTTTTATTATGATTTTTTAATTGATTATAATAAAAATAATCGCAAGGGGCAACCGCTCCGCAGTGCAATGAAGCAGCGTCGCCCTGGGGAAACCGCCTGCATGAACACGGTATCCCTACGCCAGGAAAGTATGATTTAGCAAGACAAGCAAGAAGGGTCGTCGTACCCCCTTTCGGGGGTACGGAACGGGCCTCGGGGCAATCCCCACTGCCCGGGACGAAGCTCCCTGCCACACAGGGCAGGGGTGATGTGGATGCAAGATGTTATACTAGGGGGGGGCTGTTCGTTATGCGCGTCTCGGCGCACTACATCGACAAAATAAATAAATACTTAAATATAATACGATGGGCTTGAATGGCTCCAGGGATGACGCCCGGCAGCAGGATCCTCCGGCGTCGTGTTGTCCTCTGCTTCCTTTTTTTTTTTTTTTTTTTTTTCGGGTAGAGGGCCGAACCTCCTACGAGGTCCCCGCGCAAAAGGGGCGCGCGGGGTATGTGAGACTCAACGATCTGCATGGTGTTGTGAGCAGACCGCGGGCCCAAGGATTTTAGAGCCCACCCACTAAACGACTCCTCTGCACTCTTACACCCGACGTCCGATCCCCTCCGAGGTCAGAACCCGGATGAGGTAGGGGGGCTACCGCGGTCAACACTACAACCAGACGGCGCGGCTCACCCCAAGGACGCCCGGCCGACGGAGCCTTCGAGGCGAATCGAAGGCTCTGAAACGTCGGCCGTCTCGGTACGGCAGCCCGTCGGGCCGCCCAGACGGTGCCGCTGGTGTCCCGGAATACCCCGCTGGACCAGAACCAGCCTGCCGGGTCGGGACGCGATACACCGTCGACCGGTCGCTCTATTCACTCCACGGCAGCGCGCTAGAGTGCTGGTAGCGCGCCGCGCGGCCTCACCCCCTCAGGTCGCCCCTTGACCTTCACCGGGGGGAGGCCGCCACCTACAGGGGCCGGGACGTACGGGCGTATTCCCGCCTCCGGCCCCCGGCTCGACGGCGACGGATCGGTGCGGAAAGGGAAGAGCTCTCCCTCTCTCGCTCCGCCGCCTCCTTCTGCGAGATGGTGGACTCGCAGAAGTCGAGCATCGCCTTCCAGGACGCGTCGCTGCCGAGCATCGTAGCCACGACGCGCGGCAGCGAGAGGTCCTCTCCTATGACCGCGACGAGGGCGGCGCGTTGCTCGTTAAATCCAGAGCAACGCGCCAATGTGTGTTCCGCTGTGTCTTCCTCGTCGCGGTCCGCGCAGTGGTGGCACTGCGCCGTCGGTTCCCTTCCGGCTATCTTGTGCAAGTACCGGCCGAAACAACCATGGCCGGTAAGCATCTGCGTTAGCCGGAAGGTGAGGCATCCGCGGTCGCGGCCCACCCAGTCCGCGAGAACCGGGCGGACCGCCTCGACGGTTCGGAGGCCGGCCGACGGGTCCGCCAAGCGGCGAGACCACGCCTCCAGCACGGACCGCCGAGAGTGGAGCCTCCGCGCTCGAACTACACCTTCGCTGGGGCGCCCTTCCCCCCTAGAGCGGAGGTCGCTACGCCACCGGTAATCGGCAGCGAGCGCCTCCGCTTCCAGGTCCCAGGGTGGCGCCCCGGCGAGCAAGCACGCCGCCTCGAAGGAGACGGTGCGGTATCCTCGGATCGCCCTGACCGCGATCGCGCGCTGCGGACGTCGCAGCGCGGCGACGTTCTGGCGGGTCAGGGCGTAGCACCATACGGGCGCGCCGTATAGTGCCATCGACCGCACCACCCCCATGTAGAGGCGGCGCGCCACCTGATCGGGACCCCCGACGTTTGGAAGCAGCCGGCTCAAAGAGCCGGCCGTCGCCATCAGTCGAGGGCCCAACTTCGCAAAGTGAGCGCGGAAGTTCCACCGACCATCCAGTTCAAGGCCGAGGTACCGAAGACCGGTCACCCCGACCCCGACGCGGACGCCTCCGATCACGAGGTGGGCACCCAGAGGCGGCGCTCGTCCCGGCCCGTGAAACAACAGGGCCTGGGTTTTGTCGAGCGCCACCTCGAGTCCCAGCCGTCGGATCCTTGTGACGACGTGTGCCACGCCTGCGCACGCCAGACGGGCAGACTCCCGGTAGTCCCTCCCCGGAGCCACGACCAACGTGTCGTCGGCGTAACAAATTACGCTCAGCCCGGGGAGGGGACCCCGAATGACGCCCCGCAGGACCCAGTCGTAGCCGATGTTCCACAGCAGGGGGCCCAGGACGGACCCCTGCGGAACACCGCGCTCGACGGGGAAGCGGTACATCGCCCCACCGTGTCCGATGCACTGGATCGACCTGCCCTCGAGGTAGGAGCCGATCAGTCGGCGGAGGTATGCGGGGACGCCGTGATACTCCAGCGCCCCCGCGATCACCGACCAGGGCAGGGTGTTGAAGGCGTTCCTTACATCTAAGGATAACGCCATCGCCACCCCGCCCCGGGATACGGCTTCATCGGAGAGGGCCCGCACGCGCAGAATTGCGTCGATAGTCGAGCGGCCCTCTCTGAAGCCGTATTGCTCCGCCGAAAGATCGGGACCCGTCTCGGTCAGGTGCCGGACGATGCGGGCCGCGACGATCCTCTCGAGCATCTTGCCCGCTTCGTCCAGCAACACGATGGGGCGATAGCCCGCGGGTGAGTCCGCGGGGCGCCCGTCCTTCCGCAGAAGGACCAGTCTGCCCGTCTTCCATTTCGACGGGAACCGTCCCGACTCGAGGCACGCTTCGAAAAGCCCCCCGAGCCGGTCCCCTAGGGCCTCGAAGGCCAAGCTCCAGACCCGGCCGTGAACACCGTCAGGGCCGGGGGCCGCGTCCTTCGCTCTCATTCTGGACACGGCCGCATGGATCTCCGCCCCCGTGATAGGGGGAGGGGGCTCCTCGGCAGCGGGAACGCTGGGGCGACGCGGAGGCGTGCCCCACGTGGCGTCCATCTGGGGGGGCTCAAAGTCTCCCCCCGCTGCTGGCGGGAAAAGCGCGGAAACTATTTCCCGCAGCTGCCGAGGCTGGAGCCGCTCGGTCACCGGGAGCGCCCACGGCTGCAGTTTCCTGCGAACCATCTTGTATGGGCGCCCCCAGGGATCTTCGTCGAGCGACTCCAGGAGAGTCTTCATGCTCTGCTTCTTGGCCTCGCCGATGGCCAGCTGCAACGCCGTCTGCTTTTGACGACAGTCAGCGTGCAGCCGGGCCGCCGTCTCCGCGAACGTTGCGTCGCGACTACGGCGGCGGCGGTGGCGTGCGCTCCGGCGGCGCGCCCTCACGCACTCCTCTCGGAGTCTTGCGATCTCGGGCGACCACCAGAATGCACCCCCACGTGGTGCTCGGGGGCCGACCCGGGGCATGGCGGCATCACAAATGTTTGCCATGGTGCCCCGGAACCAGTCGACCTCCGCATCCACGTCCGCGAGCCGCGCGGGTTTTGGCGCCCACGCAGCAACAGCGGCCGCCTCCATCAGCAACTCCTTGTTCATTCGTTTCAAGGCCCACCTGGGGAACGAACGGGGCGCACCTTGCGGGAGCTCTTCCTCACCGCGGGCGCCCGCGGCTGACGACGACGACAAGGAGGAGGCGGAGAGCTCGAATCGGACGTATCTGTGGTCCGAGAGCGTCTCCGCCCCCTCGAGTACGCGCCAGCCGCGGGTGCGGCGCACGGCGGACGGGGACGCGAACGTCACGTCCACGTGAGATTGCCCGTTCCACCGCACGCAAGTCGCGACCGTGCCTCTGTTTAGGAGACAGAGGCCGGTCGCGATCGCCCACTCCGAAAGGGCCTCGCCTCGCGCATCCGTGCGGGGGGAACCCCAAGCCGTGCACTTGGCATTGAAGTCCCCCGCGACGATGACAGGGCGGGACCCGAGGCGGTGTAAAAGCGCCTCGAGCCCGCCCAGAAACCGTTCGAATTCGGCGAGGCTCCTGTTCGGAGAAAAGTACGCCCCGATCACGACGGTCCCGTCGATCCTAGCCGCGACGTACCCGGGTCCCCTGGCCACCATATCCAAGGGGGGTAACGCCGCGGACTGTCTCAACACAATGGCCACGGAGCCGTCGACGTCCCCCATCCAGCAGTCCTGGTCGGTGGGGACGAAGTACGGCTCCGCGGCGACAGCGACGTCGATTGACCACTCCGCCATTGTGTGGACGAGGAGATCCTGTGCCCTGGCGGAGTGGTTCAAGTTGCACTGGAGGAAGCGGTGGACGCAACCCATTACGGGGCTACGTCCATCGCTCCCTCGTCTGTCCCGCCCTGCGGCTCGACAACAGCCGCGGCGGGAACTGACTCACCGGCTGCCCTTTTTGCAGCCGGCTTCTTTTTCTTTCCGCCCCTCCTCGTTTTTGTAGAGGAGGGGGCGGATTTACACGCCGGGCCCCCGGCCCGGTGGTCGGCCTTCCTTTTGGCCGCGTCGCACAAGACGCAGTGCGGCGCGGCTGTGGTGCAGGAGGCTGCCTTGTGCCCCGGTTGGCCGCAGCGGAAACACAAGCCGCTGCGGTCCACGGTCGAGGGGCACTTGGCGAGGCCGTGGCCGGTGCTGAAGCACCGAAGACAACGCCACGGCCTGGCATCCTGCAGCTGCACGTGGGCCACTACCCAGCCCACGCGCAGCCTTCCTGGGCTGTCGGAAGGCCGCCCCTGTGGAGGGGTGGCCAGGAGGGTCGCCGTTGCAATCGGGCAACGCGCCCACGCCGTCCGGGTACCAGAGTAGGTTACCCGGAGCTCCCCGACTTTGACGTCGGCGAGGGCGCAGTTGCCCTGCGACGCGATGGCCGAGGCGACCTCCTCCTTCGTGGCACACTCGTCGAGGCCCGTAATTTTCACCTCCGCCATTTTTACGGGCCGCGCGATGCGCACCACCTCGGGATCCGGCAGGATTTCCCTCAGCCGGGCCGCCAATTTTTCGGCCGCGGCGTTGGTGTTCGGGCCGGGGCACTCTATGAGACGTGCCCCGTTGGCCGTCTGCCGGACCTTGATGCCCCCCTCCACGCCGAGGGCGTCCACATCCACGCCGCCGCGCGCCTGGGTCATCACCTCGTGGTAGGTGATGCCTTTTTCTTTGCCGGCCGGCAGCAGCTCCACTACCACTGCAGCCGACCGCGGGGCGCGCGGCCTCCTTCGTCCATTTCGGCCCCTCGGCTCCGCTCGACCCTCTTGGCGGGGAGCGGCGGCCGCAGGGGCGGGCTTGGGGCGCGGCGCGACAGGCGCCGCCACCTTTTTGGGCCCACGCCGCACTACCGTTGTCCATGCCTCTTCCATAGTGGCAGGAGCCGGGGGCAGCGGGCGGGGCTGGGGAGTCGGGGCCGGTTTCGCAGCGTTGATGCCCCCCTTCTTCTTGGTCCGGCTCCTGCCGGGCCCCGCCTTCGCAGGCTGGGACGGGGCAGGAGCAGTCTTCTGAGTCTTGCGTTGGCCGGTGACTTTTGCTCCTGAGGGGGCGGGTTTTGGTGCCCCCGTATCTTTTTGGGTCCCCGAAGCGGCCGGACGTGCCGCGGGTGTCGCGCCCTTTTTAGGATCGCTATACGTTCTAGCGGCCACAGTCCTGCGGGGTGCCGGTGTAGGAGCTCCGTTTTTCACCTCATGAGCGAGGGGCGGTCTTGCGCGCTCAACGATCGAGCTCCTTGCCTCCTGTATAAGGAGCTGCCGCCTCAGCTCCTCGACCTCAGTGAGGCCTTCCGCTTCGGGCGGAGGAGGGACAGGGGCCGAGCTGCGTTGCCGCTCTATAAGGTCGGCCACCATGGTCCTCAACTCGGCCATGTCGACGCGGAACTGTCCGTTCTCCGCCCGAAGTCGGCCATTTTCCTCCGCCAGTTGCTCAAGGCGGGCGTGCTGCAGGGCTATTTCCTGCCGCAGGCCTGCCGTCTCCGTGGTCGTGGTGCGGTCCACGACGTCCTGCAGCCGTTCCTCGAGTGTGGCGGCCGCCGATTTCATGGCCGACACTTCTGAGCCCTTGAGGCCTCCAGTGGATTTAGCCGCAATGGTCGCGACTATCTTCCCGACTATTTTACAAGCTCGGAGGGGGTCAGAGGGACCCACCTCCGTCAGGGATCGCTGTAGGCGTTCGACCTCTTCTATTTTTCTATTTTTATTTTTATTTTTCGCCTCACGACAGGCGGCCCTGAACTGCGCCGAGGAGGCAGCGTCCAGTCCGCAAGACGACGGCTTCTCAAAATCAGTGGCGGGCGGCGCCGCAGCAGCCGCCGGCCCTTCCGCCAACGCCATGTACTTGGCGCTGGCAGGCTCTCCTTCCGATGAATCGGACGGAGCGGAGGACGCCGGCCGACGAGCCGACTTCCGCTTCCGCCGAGTCCGCTGCCGATCGCAATCGGCAAACAGCGCTGGCGTCTCCCGCCCACTAGACGCGTCGCCCCTTGCGGAGCTCCGCGCCGAGTACAGCGAGATTAAGCTCTCGCAGCGCTCTATGACTACGGTTGGGACTCTGTCCCTTACGCGACCCGTGTTGTCGCCCCCTTCGTCGTGGCAATGTTTGCCCCCCCCAGAAACGGTGGGGCAGCGTGCGGCCGATCGCTCGACCGCACGGAGGGATTCTCCCCCCGCGGAGCGGGAGGTACCCTCCTGGGGTAATAACTTTTGTACATGTGCCATTGTGTCATATTTCCTTTTTGATTAACCAGGGGTCGGTCCCCTGGGGTCTGGTTGGTACCCTCGGGACTGGACTCCCTCCAGCCATTCATCCCATCGCCGGGCACCAGAGCTTAGGATTGGGGCATTTTTTAAAGAGGTTTACGTCCTCGCGGCCCCGTGCCTCGCGGCAGCGGCCCCCGTCCCCCACGCGGTGAGGATTACGGGTTGACCGGCGGCCCGCCGAGTGCAACGAGCAACACGGCAGACCACCGCCCGACGCTCAAAAGAGCAGCAACGACGAAGCCACGCCGGTATACCGGTACCCCCCTCTGGAGGGCGTGCCCCTGTAGCCGAAGCCGGGGACATGGCGACCAGCGGCCGGAAGATGCGTAAGCAACGCCGGCTCACTTCTTCATCAAAGGGCAGGCCAAAAGTGGCCCACCACCACCCATGGGTTACGTCCGAAACGGGTCGTCGTACCCCCTTTCGGGGGTACGGAACGGGCCTCGGGGCAATCCCCACTGCCCGGGACGAAGCTCCCTGCCACACAGGGCAGGGGTGATGTGGATGCAAGATGTTATACTAGGGGGGGGCTGTTCGTTATGCGCGTCTCGGCGCACTACATCGACAAAATAAATAAATACTTAAATATAATACGATGGGCTTGAATGGCTCCAGGGATGACGCCCGGCAGCAGGATCCTCCGGCGTCGTGTTGTCCTCTGCTTCCTAAAGCTAAATTTTTTTTTTTTTTTTTTTTTTTTTTTTTTTTTTTTTTTTTTTTTTTTTTTTTTTTTTTTTTTTTTTTTTTTCCCTTACTGACTAACTACAAGCTAACTAAAACTAAACTACACTACTATTTACAACAGCACAGGACAACAGTCAGCGGATACGAGGGGCCCGCCACCGGCCCCGTGCCGCGGCCCCGCCTCTACAAGTCAGAGGGGGAGCCGCGGCACTAGTAAGGCGCTCACCCGCTCCGGGCTCCCCAGAAGGGGAAGTCCGTCACGGGGAGGGGCCGACTTAAAACACTCCCCAAACGGGGGAGTGGTCCACCCTCGGGGGTGGAAAATGGGTCCCCATAGGGGGGCACCCCAACAATGTGGGGGGAAGTGACGAGTGTGGACAGCTCAGTCCCATGGGGGCACTCATTATGAGCACTCCCATATCACTCCGATTAAGCCGACTATCTTACCATAGCCGGGGGTTCCAGTAGCTCCCTTGGTAGCGCCAGACCATCAGGTGGTCTAGCGTGCAAGGGAGCTAAATTGTGGAGATGCTCGTGGGGTCCACCGTCAGCCCGCTCGTAAAGATTACGAGCTAGCCTCCGGATGAACTCCTCGAGCGACTCCACATCCAGATCCCGGGCGATTACGGCATTACTGACGTAACGCCCTGCTCCGACTATCGTGCGAAGAGCCAGATTCTGCTGGGCCTGTAACTTCACCCGCATGGCCTGCGGGATGAGGTGATACCAGGCCGCAGCTGCGTACGTGATACGGGAACGGACATACGTCTTATAAATGCCGAGCTTAGTCCTGACCGGCAACCTGGAGGCCAACACCGGCCGGAGGAGGAATCTCGCGTAGCGAGCGGCCGCCAACGCCAATTTGGCGTGGGCGGTCATCCTCAAACTCCGGTCGATATCGACCCCCAAGTACCGGACGCTGGATCTAAACTCGACATTAGCGCCACGGAGACTGAGCTGTCCCGGGACGACTCTTGTGCGGACCGGACCGAAGAGAATAGCCGCGGTCTTCCCCACGTTGACCGCGACCCTCCATCGGTCCAGCCACTGGGGCAGTAAGTCCAATAACCTCTGCATCCTCGAAATGGCCGCAGAGGGGAAGTTGGATGACGCGAAGTAGGCGCTGTCGTCGGCAAACAGCGCCAACTTCACGTCGGCTTCCCACGCTTCGAGGTTGCCCTCGAGCGTGGGAATGTCGTTGGTGTAGAGAGCGTAGAGGAATGGTGCCAGGACGCTCCCCTGCGGAACTCCGGCCGTGACTGGGCGCACCGACGACTTGGCGCCCTCGACCGCGACAAGGAAGGATCTTCCCTCCAGGTACGACCCCAGCAGTCGCACGTAGGCGTGCTGGAGGTCCGTGTTCTGCAACAGCTTGTGGATCAGTCCCGCATGCCAGACACGGTCGAAGGCCTTCTCGATGTCGAGAAAGACTGCGGCCGTGTACTGGCGCGCGTTGGTCCGATCCGCCAAGTGATGCATGACGCGGACCAATTGCAGCGTTGTCGAGTGACCGCTACGAAACCCGAATTGCTCGGGTCTGAGAAGGATGTGCGGCGACATCCTTCTCAGCAGCAGCCGCTCGAACAACTTGCCCACGTGCGACAGCAGCGTGATCGGACGGTAACTGGAGGGATTTCTCCTGTCCTTGCCGGGTTTGGGCAAGGCGATAACCTTGCCCAATTTCCAAATTCCCGGGAAGTGTCCTGTGGACAGAATGGAGTTGAACAGCCGTGTCATATATGACACGACCGTTTCAGGGAAGTGGAAAAAAGCGAGGGAGGGAATACCGTCCTCGCCCGGCGCCTTGCGCCTCTTCATCCGCTTGATGATGAGGCGCAATTCGCTGGGAGTGATGAGATCACCATCTCCCAACGGTGGCACCGGGGAGGAGAGTAGGCTTGCTACGCTCTCTTCCACCGATTGGTGGAATGCGGCCTCTGAGGGTGCAGAGTCATTAGGAGCGAACTGCCGCTCCAGCATTTCGGCCAGGACATCGGCGCGGGCCTGAGCCGAGAAGCATCGGTTGCCCCTCTCGTCCACGAGTGGACAAGTCGGGGCAGGCCGATTTGAGAGCCGGCGACAAAGCCGGTGGAGGGATACTGAGGAGGGGTCCTCGCGGGCCTCCTCGATCCTCTCCTGCCAGGCATAGCCCCGAAAGGTGCTAATCTTTGTCGCCAGCTCCGCTTCCAGTTCATTAAGCTCGCGCTTTATCCTGGGACAACGAGTTGTCGCCCAGAGCCTCCTCAAGCCCCTCTTCCGGCGAATAATCGCCTTCAGATGGGCCGGGAGTATACCTCTGGGCCCGCCGCTGGGCACAAGAGTCGTCGCCTGGTCGATCGCTCCCCTGATGGAGTCAACAAGGCGGGTTGCCGCATCGTCGACCCCATCAGGGGAGTTGGGGTCCTGAATCACGGGAAGGTCGACTAGTCGTCTCTTAAAGAGCTCCCAGTCGACCTTCGGTCGTAGGGGCGAGGTCGCAACCCGGGTGAGCCCCATTCCCAGTGTCACCAGGATAGGGAGATGTGGGGTACCCAGGTCGTACAGTGCCTCGATCGTTACGGGGCACCGTAGCCCCTTGTGCACACACACGTCCAGCACATCGGGCTGATAGCGCGCGGCGGTCGGGATGTGTGTGGGTTCGTCGGGGCCGACCACGGAGTAGTCGCCCCTATCGGCATCTTCTAACAGCCGCCTGCCCACTGCTGAGTTAAGTCGGGAGCCCCACGCGACGTGCTTCGCGTTGAGGTCCCCGACCAGCAGAGCTGGGCGGCTGTCGTGATTCAGGGCCCGTCTTATGTCCTCAGGGTGAAATTCAGGCCCCGGGGGTCTATACGCGGCATAAATCCGCATATCTCCCCCCGAGGTGTGTACCCTCACACCGACTGACCTTGTCGATGTGAAGGACAGCAAATCCAACTGATCATGCACCACGTCCCGCCTGACGAGGGCCGCAGTGCCCCTGAACGGCCGCCCGGCAGGGGTAAGCTCGTCACGTCGGTACATGAAGTAGTTTGGAATCCTGAACGCATCCTGAGGACGTAGCTTGGTCTCGCCCAGGAGCACAACCTCTGGGTTATACTCCCGGGCGAGAACAAGCAGGTTGTTCTTTCGGGACTTTATCCCGTCGGGGTTCCAATAAATGATGCGCAGCTCCTGGCTAGCCATTGAACTGCGCAATCATTCGGTAGAACCCCGACAGGAGCGCCCCGAAGGGACTGGCTCCCGAGGCGATCTCACGGATTACTCCGGAGATCACCTCGGACAATTTCTCCCACAGTGCGAGCAGCCATGCAGCAAAGCCGGCAGGCTGGGAGGCCTGTCGACCGCTGCGGCGCTCGCGCTGAGGGCGGGGGGGGAGGGGGGGCTGAGATGTGCCCGAGATGGCTGGTTGGGCCTGGGGCAGTGGGGTCGTTCCCGATTGTGAAGTCGGTTGAGAAGTTGGGTCGATGGGTGGGTTCACGTCCACCTCCATTGTTAAAGGAGCCGCGGGAGCCGGTGCAGTAGGAGCACTCACCACTGCATCCCGTTGGGCTCTCTTCCTTAATTTTTTTTTTATTTTTTTTAGTCGGTTTTTTTTTTGTTTCGGACCTGATAATTGTGGGACTTGAGTTCCAGCACGAGCTGGAACACTGCTATTAGGA
The DNA here is from genome assembly GCF_030269925.1 of Bombyx mori. Taxonomy (NCBI): domain Eukaryota; kingdom Metazoa; phylum Arthropoda; class Insecta; order Lepidoptera; family Bombycidae; genus Bombyx; species Bombyx mori. Next base: position 15,264,777 of record NC_085124.1, on the reverse strand, counting down.
TGGGGCAATCTAACAGCGTGTGAACCACGAGGGGTAGGAACAGGTATACCCCGCCGCGGAGCGTTGGCCTCTGCCATCAGCGTTGCCGCTGATGGATTGGCCTCCACTGACACGGCAGGGGGGATGGGTGAGGACGGGGGAGGGGGTTGGGGTTGGGAAGATTTCCCTTTCCCTTTCCCCTTCCCCTTCGGAATGGGAGCTACAGAAGGAGGAGGAGCTGTGTTCCCGGATCGAGGCACCAACGGCGCAGGAGGAGGGACGGTTACTCCCATCATCCTGGCCCTCTTGCGGTAGACCGCGCACCGCCTGTCGACGGCAGCGTGATCTTTCCCGCAATTGGCGCAGGAGAATGGGCCGTCCCTCGGCCTCGGGCAGTCCGCTACGACATGCTCCCCGGCACATCGAACGCAGCGGACCGCTCGGTGACAATTATTGGAGGCGTGCCCGAAGGCCTGGCAGCGATGACACTGCGCAGGCCCGCGGGTTGGTCGCCATCCCTCAATCGTCACCCCCGGCAAGTACAGCAGTTCATTGACTGCGTACAGGCGGGCGAGGTCGTCCTTCGAGAGGTGGTCCAAGGCTACGTGGAACACGCAGCCCGGGCGCCCTCTCTGGGACCTGATGCACCTGGCGTGACGAGCCGGAAACCCCAGCTCCTTCAGGGCATCGGTTACTTCTGCCGCGTCAGTATCGGCAGGGAGGCCCCGGACAGCCACCTTAGTCGGAATCTCCCCTGTCAGGGCATAGCAGTACCATTTTATGGTACCATCCCTGGCAGAGGCCTCCGACAGGTAGGCCTGGACCGCCCTGTATTCCTCTACCGACGTCGGCAGGAATCTAAAGCCGGCGCCGAAGGGTCGCACCGAGGGGGCGCGACCGAGGCGCTCCCTAATGGCCGCCATGTGGCGGGACCAATTAGGAAGGGCCTCCACCATTATTGGCGGATGTCGGCGCAGCTCCTCTTGGGCACGACCCTTCGGCCTCGGGGGAGGGACATGAGAGGATTGGGATGTCCTCTGGGTGGAAGGAATACTCGGCCTAGCTGCCATGGCAGCATAGGAGGTAGAGGGAATGGGGTTAGGCATAGGGGCGTGACGTGGTCTGGTGGACTCGAGGTCCATGTACCTGGTGGAGTCCAGGTTACCCGCCGTGCCGCTTAGGGCGGGGGCACCTCGGGTAGAGTCCACCGGGATTGGGGATAAAGTTGGGGAAGGGGAGTGAGGAGGGGTTCTCAATTGCCTAGGAGCAATCCCTGTCCTGGCGGGTGCTCTAGGCTTGGGAACGGGTTGGACTGGGATTGGACTCCCAGAGGGGGAAGTGGATCTTGACGAGGAAGGAGTGATAGACTCGGTTGAGGAGTGATCCGTGGACGTGGTCACGCTCTCTTCTCCCTCCGACCTGGAGGAAGGGCCTATACGCGGGCGTTTATCTTGGTCACCCGATGAGCCTCGGTCAGACTCTGACCTGGCCTTCTTCCGCGGCCGAGAGGGCCCGGAGGGATCGGCCGACGAAGGAAAGTTACTTTCCACCGGTACGATCCTCAGGGATTCCCTGGCCGCGGCCGAAGGCCCGGACGAACTGCCCGCACCGGGTCCCATCGGGGCCACACGGATTGCAGGTGTTGGGGTTGGTGTATGACATTCCGGCATTGCCTGTCGTCCCTTATGAGACGGGCCGGGTGTGCTGATAGTTGGGGGTGGGTTCCCCCCCGACATGATTTGGCCGAACTATGAACGGCCACTACGGCTGGCGGTACATCCGTACTACTATTAACGACAACGACCGACCCTCCTTGTTGTTAGGATTTTCAGTGTAACTGATAATACTAATAGTAATCGTTAATCAAGTAAACTTAAGATAAAAAATATAAAATGAATAATGTACAAAAAAGAAAAAGAAGAAATTTGACCCGAGCCACTCTGCGGGCACCCCCCGCGACCGGCTACCGAGTTGTACGTGGGTAAACCAACCTATGGGAAGGAAAGTAAATGAACAAAACAAAACAAAAACTGACTTACCCTCAGGAGCTCCAACTCGATCGGCTTATACAAATATGGTAAGGAGAAACTATGATTCCACCCCAACTTTAATTAAGAGGGGGATAGAATACTACCAGCTAAAATAATTACTTTAATAAATATGAAAAAAATTAAATTAAAAGGAGAGAAGAAAATTAATACTAATAAAGTAAAAAACAACCGGCAACGACGGGAGAGCCCACAGTACGTCCCGTAAAAAGCAAAAGAGAATCACAGAAATATAAACCTAATGATCAGTAAAACTGGACTGAACTACTAAAATGGTCACTTAAGGAAGTCGGTCGGTTCACCAGTATAAGGTCAAAAGAATTTACTAAAAAAAAAAACACAATTTATAATTTACTAAAAATATTAAAGTTATAGAGGGTATATCTAATTTAAACTATTTAATTGTAAATAATTGCCACAGTGGCGCTAGTATACAGTTGAATAACTACCCTATAATAATGATTACTAATTACTAATAATAAATCTAATTATATTATATCTTAGGTTAATTGTAAAAATAATAATACGGGAAAGAATTTAATTTAGAAAATGGACAATAAAACTATATTCGAACTAAACATTAACCTAAGCACGGAACTAAATACGGGGTTCCCGTCGCCGCCGTGAACCGCCACCATAGTTCAGCTACGCGGGTTTAATAACAGCCCCTCCTGACCCCGAAGGGTAGGGGAGGACTGGGAACGGACACAGATGGCCAGACTCAGAGGCGCTAACGTAACTCGGTTTTTATTCTTAGAATAAAATGAGTACGCAGCTTCTCCAGGCTGATCGACAACTACCCGCAATTAACTGATGTTAAAAAAGAAAGTGTCAATCAACTCACCTGTTCCCGGGTCCTGCGTTACGCTGCTCGGAACGTCTCCGCGCCGAAACAACACCGCTAGATAGAACACTCGCACTTTGGGCACACACGATCGCACAGCACAAACAATCGGGGCCTCGTAGCACTGGTGTCCCGGGCACTCATGATTTAGCAAGAGAAATACGAGAACGTCTATCAACTGTGTAACATCTCGCCACCGCGATTCAGGATTTGTTGAATTTACATGCAGCGACATCTGTTGATAACAAACTAAATAGAAAAAATCTTACGTTACCGACGGTTTTTCCCGGTTAGGGTATCCCTCCGCATCGTCCCATGAGGAGCTTCGTTCCAAAAACATATTCCATCAAATATGATATGAATTTATAAAAACCAAGAACTCTGTTAGACTTAAGATCTGCATTTAATTTGCGCAATTACTGGTGGTGGGACTTCTTGTGAGTCCGCACGGGTAGGTACCACCACCCTGCCTATTTCTGCCGTGAAGCATTAATGCGTTTCGGTTTGAAGGGTGGGGCAGCCGTTGTAACTATACGGAGACCTTAGAACTTAATTCTCAAGGTGGGTGGCGCGTTTGCGTCGTAGATGTCTATGGGCTCCAGTAAGCACTTAACACCAGGTGGGCTGTGAGCTCGTCCACCCATATAAACAATAAAAAAAATAAAAACACATAAGATTAATACCTTCCTGAAGAGTTTAGTGGCATTCACGTTATGATGTCCATGGACTCCCACGATAAACAATATGCTTTAAAATTAATAATATAATCTATATATTAATACGTGAAGCAAAAACTTTGTATCCCTTTTTACGAAAATTGCGCGGACGGAGGAGTATGAAATGTTCCACACTTATAGAGAATATAGAGAAGAAGTGCAGAATGCTAATATATTTTTAAAATAATGCATAACAGATACATTAAATCAATAAAGAAAACATTACACACACTACTATGTATTTGACACACACGCATATACTCTTTGTTTATTGTCAAACTTTTGTTATTGCTTAAAGTCTGTAGTCAAATTGAGTATTAGTGTTCGATTCGAACCCAGCGACCTCGTGGCAGCCTAGGGCTACGGAAAACAGCACGAGGTGCGCGTCGAACATGTGCCGCGATTCGCGGCGCCGTATGTACTATTTTAACAAAATATCATGCAATCACTCACCGGAACCGATGCCTTCGTCTTCTCACGCCGTATCACTTAGGGAGAAGGGTATGGGGCAGGAATGGATAAGGATTAGCGATGATACACAACTTTAGCGTAGACCGTCAATATACAGGTACCGTCCCGTTCGAGAAGCAAGACAAAGTGACAGATGTCAAATCGCGACGGCACCGTCAAATCGCGACCCGTGTTGCCGTGGTAAGAATTCAAAAACTAACGGATTGGTTTCGAACAGTCACCCGCCCGGACAGGTCCCCTACCTGTCCCTAATCAACTGGCAGCCGGGACAACGTTGTGACCGCTCGTTTGAGAACCGAGTCCCCGACCAGAACCTCTGCAGACCGAGGGGTCCCATCCTTACCGGGAAACAGATTAACAATGCGCCCCCTACGCCAACGCAGTGGCGGCAGGTTAGCATCCTTAACCAACACAAGGTCACCGACGTGAGGGGGACTGGTTCTATCCGTCCACTTAAAGCGCTGCTGGAGCAGATGTAAATACTCAAGGGACCAACGTTTCCAAAAATCTTGGGACATCTGCTGCAACATCTGGTATCGCCTCAACCGTCCAGGCTTGATATCCGAGAGGGGATACTCCGGCAACGCATTGAGTGGCTGTCCTATCAAGAAATGGCCTGGAGTTAACGACTCCAAGTCATTCGGGTCTGAACTGAGCGGGCACAACGGCCGCGAATTAAGTACCGCTTCAATTCTACAAAATACCGTAGTTAACTCCTCAAAGGTGAGCGAGGTTTGCCCTATCACGCGCATCAAGTGAGTCTTAGCCGATTTTACTACTGCCTCGAAAATTCCACCCCAGTGGGGGCATCCTGGAGGACTGAAGGTCCACCGAATACCGCGACGAGAGAGGGCCGTTTCAATATCCACCTGGTTATTGTTCAAGAAATTTACTACATCCCGCAAGTAACGGTCCGCACCTACAAAATTCGTTCCGTTATCGGAGCGTATCAATTCGGGTAAGCCTCGACGGGACACAAATCTATCCAAGCTCGCAATAAAGGCTTCAGTTGTAAGGTCGGCAACAACTTCAAGATGTACAGCTTTGGTTGAAAGGCAGACAAAAACGCACAGATAAGCCTTAATTAACCTAACATTCCGCAAACGTGAAGCCTTGATCATGAAAGGCCCAGCGAAGTCCGTACCAACTCCAGAAAACGGCCTCATCTTCTTCACTCTGTCTGGAGGCAGATCTCCCATCTGAGGCTGCATCGTAGACGCCTTAAGCCGATAACAGGGTAAACACCGGAAAAGGACGCTCCGAACCGTACGACGCCCTGACAGAATCCAAAATTCCCTCTGGAGGGATGCCAACAGCGCATTGCAACCGGAATGCGAATTTGCGATGTGGCGATCCATCACCAACAGGTCAACTAACTGGCTCTTCTTGGGAAGTAAAAGAGGATGGCGCGCCGAATAAGGTAAATTGGAGTTACTTAATCTACCTCCCACTCGAATCAGCCCCTGGCCGTCTACAAAGGGGCTAAGACGAGCGATAGCTCCACGAAGCTTAGGGCGCTTAGTCCTTAGCGCCTTCAATTCTGAATGAAAGCTGGTGGCTTGCACAACTTCAATTAATTTCAGCAGCGCCTTCTTCCGCTCGATGGGACACACAACAGGTGTCATATTGCGTTGAGACACCGACAAACGACAATTCCGAATAAACCTCAAAATCCAGGCGGTAACCTTAACCAGCTTGTCCAAGGAGCTATAACGGTTGATGAGCAGATCCAAATCCAACCCCTGAATCACTCCTCGATCCTCGAACTGCGCCGGTGCAGCCACGAGACCTGGAGGAACTTCTATGCGAGAGGGAGGCCACTGAGAAGCTTTCTTGGTGAGCCACTGGGGACCCCACCATAACTGATGATCAACTATTTCCGATGCTAAGCATCCCCGAGAAGCGCAGTCCGCCGGATTGAGCTCACCAGGCACGTGTCTCCATGTTAGAGGGACCTCAGAACCTTGAATCTGGGAGACACGGTTGGCCACGAAAACTTCAAGTGTATGAACCGAAGCCTTCAACCAGCACAACACTATCTGGCTGTCTGTCCAAGCATAGACAGTGTTTTCTAAATCAATAACCGACCGTAAACTAGTAGCTGTATGGTTTAACAACCTAGTCAACAGAGCGGCACCAGACAACTCGAGCTTCGGAATCGTCATGCGTGTCCGAAGCGGAGCGACCTTACTCTTAGCTAACACCAACCGTATATCAACCCTTCCAGTTGAAGAAACCGTTCGCAAGTATACCGCAGCTGCGAATCCGCGTTCCGAGGCATCCGAAAACCCGTGGAGAGACGCCTTGTATTTGCCCGCAGGAACCAGCTTCCGAGGTATTGACACGTGGTTAATATCAGGGAGAGACGAGAAAAAGTTCAACCAATCCTTCAATAGGTCACCAGCAATCCCCTCGTCCCATGACAGGTTAGCAGACCACAGTCGCTGCATGAAGCACTTTAAGAGAAAAGTGACAGGAGCGATCCAACCGTTTGGATCGAAGGTTCGAGCAATTGTGGAAAGCACCGTTCGCTTAGACCATACCTTTGGATTTTCCAACTCCACCCGATAGGTAAATTCGTCTTGAATCGGACGATATTGAATCCCTAGGACCGACAGCATGTTAGGGTTATCGACATTCTCGAAAAGATGGGGGTCCTGTTGAAACTCCGTTGGCAAACCAGTCAACAACTCAGGACAGTTAGACAGCCATTTTCTCAACTCGTACCCGCCCCTGCTCAAAAGGCGGATCAGTTCATCCTTGCGTGATAAGGCCTCTTCGACACTGTCGGCGCCCGTACATACGTCATCGACATATAGGTCCCGTTCCAAAATGTCCGCAGCACGAGGGTAGTGCAACCGTTCCCTCACTGCCAACTCCCGCAAAGAACGAACCGCTAAATATGGACTCGACCGCAACCCGTAAGTGTTCGTGTTCAGTTCATAAATTTTTATGGGCTCATCTGAGCTTTCACGCCAGAGAATGAGTTGATACCGCCTATCCTCCGGATGAATCACCGTTTGCCTGAACATCATACGGATGTCTGCCACGAAAACGATCTGGTGCCTGCGGAAGCTCGTCAGTATGTCTGAAATGTCCCGGTTCAGCTTTGGACCCGAATGGAGACACTGATTTAACGAGACGCCGGAGGAGGTCGTGACCGAACCGTCAAACACGACCCTAATTTTACCGTTAGGAGTTTTCAAAACCGCATGATGAGGCAGGAAACAGTGCTCCGTAGCACTCCAATCTACCTTGGAAACCGACATGTGACCTAAAGATTCATACTCCCGCATAAACTCTACATATTTCTGCCGGAACACCGCGTCGCGCCTCATGCGTCTCTCCATTGACAAAAGTCTGGTCTCTGCTGCCTTCCTCGAACTGCCTAGCAGTGGGCGATTCGCCCGAAAAGGAAGTCTTAACAAGAACCGGCCCGAATAGAGACGACCCGTATTATTCTGGTAAAACAGCTCACATTCCTCCTCATCCGGGTTAACTCGATAAGCTGTAGGAGGTTCTTCTAGTTCCCAAAACCGTTGGACTACTTCCGAAAGCGTAGACCCGACCAGAAAATTGTCCGATTTCCTCGCAGCGACTGGCCGGAACGCAGGACCCAACAATACATGCCCTAATTTTGTGTCCATTGCAACCAAACCCTCCGCATGAAGAACGCGCTTCCCAGTCAGGAGCAGCTTCCCTAGTACATCCGCCCCAAGTAGTACGTCTACTGGCCCCGGTGTGTCAAACTTGGGGTCCGCTAGCCGTAAGTCTGAAGTCAATGACCGTATGTAACTGTTTACCTTCACCGGAGGGTGACGACCTATCACCTGAGGCATCACCAAAGCTGAGACTCTAAACTGTAAGCGAGGGTTAGGATTCGATGAGAAAATAAATGAAGTGTGACCGATCACGTCCGAAATTCTAACATTGCCCACTCCACGAATAGAATAAGAAGACTTGTAAATAGGATTGCCCAACCGTACTGCAAGGTTGCTCGACATAATACTGCCCTGTGCGCCGGAATCCAACAGAGCTCGAGCAACCACAGTGTTGCCATCCGAATCCAACACCCGAACAGAAGCGGTAGGAAGTAAAACAGCTTCTGGGGCTGGGGCAACACTGCAGTGAGCGGCAATTTCCTAGCGGGGGCCCGGGTCCCCGCTATCCCGGTCGGCGCGCGACGGAAGGTCGTAGCGTGCCAGCGGATCCCACGCTCCCACATAAGGCCCTCGTTTCCCGTCCCGCCTCATATACCTCCGCGTACGATGGCCAAACGGGCCAAACACTGGAGGGAGTCGCTCCAGCGTCGGCCGCTCCCTCAGCGGAGGGGAAAACCGTACTTCTGAGGGAGGGGGAGACGAGTGAGCAGGGCTACTCGATCCAGCAGGCGAACACGGCCCCGCACGGGGGGACAACGTGGCCACCCCGGCGTAGCTAGTGGGCATCCGCTGGCACCCGCCCGCAGTACCTAACCCGGCGCCTCCCTGCGAAGCCTCTTTCCGAGGGTCCACGCCGCCGAATTGGCGAGGGCTACGACCGGTGCGCTCACCGGTCGGCGAGGCTGGATGACTGCGTCCGGATGACCTCGGAGTGGCGGCAGACTCCAGACACAGGAGGGCATGGTGCCGACCGTCGCAATTAGGGCACAATTGTGGCTGTGGACAGACGCTCGCCGTGTGCGGCCCAAAACAAAAAAAGCACCATCGCCGCTGGGCAACGATGTTGCGTCTACCCCTGATGCGCGTCGACCGGAACCTCGGACAGGCGGCTACGTCGTGCCCGCTCTCATGACAGAAGGCACACCGTGGGGCTCCCACCGCTGCCATGAGCGCAGTCAGTCGTTGAGACGGCCCCCTCTTATCCCCTCCCCCTCCCCTCTGAGCAACCGAAACGGCGTGGCCGGAAGCCGGCACACGCGACCCAGAGGAGGAGGGCGGTGGCATAATCTCGTGTCGGCGACTTTCGGCTTCTAAAAACGCCAGCAGACTGGCCAGGGTAGGCAGTTCGTCCCTACCTGCGTTGTCCTGCTGCTCGAAGCGAGTGAGCACCTCAACCGGCAGCCTACCTGCAACAATATAAAAGAGCAGATATGACCATTGGTCTACTGGTAGACCCAAATTGCCCAAGGCCTTAGTGGCCACCGTAACTGGATTCAGTACCTCGGCTCTGATATCGGAAGCCCGAGAAAGTTTTGGTATCGCAAACAGCCTGGCCAGCTGAGCGTCCACCAACCGTCGTTGATTTTGATATCGGTCGAACAGGATCTGGCGTGCGACCGCATAATTGTCGTTGGTGATAGGCAAGTGTGCCACCAATTCACCAGGTTCACCTCGCAGAGCACCCCGAAGCTGAGCCATCTTATAAGAGGCAGTCAAGTCCGACCGACCATGGACCAGGCTGTCAAACAAATTAATAAAGCCGACCCACTCGTTCAGATCACCGTGGAAGATCGGCAGGTCGATGGAGGGGAGGCGTGATATGACGCCTGACGAAGTTCCCGAACCTCCATTACCACCGGAAGACGACTGCTTCTTAATATCGGCCACCCGTTGCAGAATGGTATCAGCGTACTCCTGACACTGGTCCACGTCAAGACTGATGGCATGGATCACCTCCTTCTCCACTTCGGACCCCAAAGCAACGAGGTCAGACAACCGATCGTACACTACCTCCAACCGTCCGTGCACCTGAGACGCCCTATCGAGCAATGCCGCATCCCTATCTGTTCTGTCAACCAAAGCATGAGCTGATGCGAACCATCGGAGCTCACTAGTCACCTTCCCGCGAATGTAGGACACCGACATGTTACTTGCAGTTTACAACCAGAACAAAAAAAATTCAAAAAAAATTCAAAAAAAAATTCAAAAAAAAATAAAAAAAAAAAAAATAAAAAAAATTCAAAATAAAAATTCAAAAAAAATCAAAGGAATTATTTAAAGTAGTGTACGAGTGAGCCCACCAAAATATTCCTACTCCTAAGTATTTAGGTAACCTAGACCTCACCACTGTACCAAGGACACCCCAACAATTAAGAACAAACTTAAAATTAAAAGTTATAAGATAGAAAATTGCTGATACCAGGTTTTGAGTTGAAAACTAAACTCAAGCACACCTGGCCTCTAGACTATAACTAGAAGCCAGTCACCAAGCAGGACCCAATCAACAATTTACTATCACAAAGTATTCACACCGTTCAACGGGTAAGTCAAATAACAAAATTAAAATTAAAAATTAATTATATGATAGCAAATTGCTGATAAAAATTTGTGAATTAATTTTCAAACACTGATGGCCTCAGGACTATACCAAAGCCAGTCACCAAGCAGGGCCCACAGTCAGCAATCCACTACCACAAATTCAAACAAGTAATTTAAATTTAGAACAAATTAAAACAAATAACAAAAAATATATATAATAGCAAATTGCTGGTATAAGTTTTGAAATGACACTCATACACCGTTGGCCTCTGGACTATAACTAACCTAGTCTCCAAACAGGGCCCAACCAGCAATCTACTACTACAAGTTCAACAAGTACTCCAGTTATATTCAATTACAAATGTGTAATTATACTAAAATATAAGTAGTAAGTGAGCTACAATCATACACAAATTAATAATGAATTATAAACCCAAACTGTAATAACATTCAGATTGTTACACACAACTATGCTTAAATAGATGTGGTAATCTACTGCTATGATGAGCAGAATTAACATAAATCTGTAGTAATAGTATGAAAATAGCTGACCACTGTAGCAGCTGTGTGCTAGGTCATAAACTCAGCCAGCACAGCTGTCCAACTCACGTACAATTAGTCAGCTATGCGCAGTGGAAGCTAATAAATCAGTCTTACTATTACTAACTATTACTACTCACTAATTTTCTTAACCAGGTGGATAGAAACACACTAAATGACCTGACCTAGGTCAGCAGAATGATAGTTTAAACAGAACCGAACCCTATGCCTACACTACTTCTGCTGACTAGTAACAAAATTAAGTGAGGTTAGACGTAAAAAATTTTACATTCGTGGTAATTACTATAGATTTCAGAAATCTAACCACGCTCTGCTACCAGAAATTGTTCGATTCGAACCCAGCGACCTCGTGGCAGCCTAGGGCTACGGAAAACAGCACGAGGTGCGCGTCGAACATGTGCCGCGATTCGCGGCGCCGTATGTACTATTTTAACAAAATATCATGCAATCACTCACCGGAACCGATGCCTTCGTCTTCTCACGCCGTATCACTTAGGGAGAAGGGTATGGGGCAGGAATGGATAAGGATTAGCGATGATACACAACTTTAGCGTAGACCGTCAATATACAGGTACCGTCCCGTTCGAGAAGCAAGACAAAGTGACAGATGTCAAATCGCGACGGCACCGTCAAATCGCGACCCGTGTTGCCGTGGTAAGAATTCAAAAACTAACGGATTGGTTTCGAACAATTAGTGTTGTTTATCTTTAATATTAAGAGTATTTGTCTATAGTGTAGTCTTTGGCGAAATCTGTAACAATAAGACCATAATAATGTTGAAAATTATAATTTCTTTTTTTTTTTTATTGCTTAGATGCGTGGACGAGCTCACAGCCCACCTGATGTAAAGTGGTTACTGGAGCCCATAGACATCTACAACGTAAATGCGCCACCCACCTTGAGATATAAGTTCTAAGGTCTCAATTAAAGTTACAACGGCTGCCCCACCCTTCAAACCGAAACGCATTACTGCTTCACAGCAGAAATAGGCAGAGTGGTGGTACCTACCCGTGCGGACTCACAAGAGGTCCTACCTCCAGTAATTACGCAAATTATAATTTTGCGGGTTTTATTTTTATTACACGATGTTATTCCTTTACCGTGGAAGTCAATCGTGAACATTTGTTGAGTACGTATTTCATTAGAAAAATTTGTACCCGCCTGCGGTATTCGAACGCCGGTGCATCGCTCAACACGAATGCACCGGACGTCTTATCCGTTAGGCCACGACGACTTCAATTAATTATAGTCGAATTTCGCATACTGCGAGACCACTAGTACGAATAAAATCGTGAGTAATGCGGTTTCCCTCAGGCGAACCTAACGTTTACTAAGACATTGTCTTGTAAATTCAACTACAATGAATATGACCTTTAAAATAACATTACGTTCAGTAAATCACCAAACTATTTAAGCTAACAGCCGAGAGGGTGAGCACGTCTTTGATTAAAACTTAAGCCATATTGTGTTTGTGTTAACTCAAATACGATGTACTCCAGGAATTAGCATATCTCGGTTTTAGGCTTTGTGGTGTATTTATATTATTATTAATTGCGCTGGATGGGTAAATAAGTTTACAGCCCATCTGTTGTGAAGGGCTTATTGGAGCCCATGGACATCAACAATGTAAATGCCGCCACTCACATTGAGACCCGAGTTCTAAGTCTCGGTTTCATAACGCATTACTGCTTCACAGCAAAAATGGGAAGTGGTATCTAGTCTTTCATATGACGCCCTAAAACCAACGTATTACGCTGTAAGGATAATATAGCCGCATCTTATTCTCACAGCTGTAATGGTTGACCGATCTGCAGAAATAGGTACAATAGTCGTATCGTAATATCAAAAGAAACCTACCGCCAATTAAAATAAGTTGGGTGAAAACACAGCTTTCCCTGGCAGCCATTATCAAATCGATATTCAATATTCATATCCCAGGCTACGTTCAATGAGAGACAAATCAGATGTAAAAGACGCAACATATCTAAATCAAATATCCTTTGTGAATTCGTACGGTGTTGTGTAGTAGTCACATGCGTGCGGGAACGCCCTAACAATGACGTCACGTGAAATCCGTGCGTGAAACTGATACTCACGACAGTCGTTTTGTAGTGTGACAAATAAAAATTGACACACCCTTAAAATAGGCGCGGGTGAACGTTTGTCGATAAATAAAATTATTGAACGTCGATAGTTGATAGTGAAAATGTTATATGTTATTTTTTGAAGTGAAACTTCCTTATCGGCGTTGGAAAAAAATTTACCGTCACATTTTTCGGTTACGCGTCACATTTTTCCGTTACGCGCCATCTGTTTTGTATTCATGTCTATGATAATAAAATCCTTTTGTTTAAACTTTATCTAATTTAACTTTTTTGTATTCATGTCTATGATAATAAAATCCTTTTGTTTAAACTTTATCTAATTTAACTTTATTTAACCAATTTCTAGAAAGTTGCATGTAGATCATTTTTCGAAAAATAAGGCCATAAATAAGTTTCACTTCTTACGTGTGTACACTAGTACACGCACACATTTTTTTTGTTTATTGTTTGCATATTGTTGGATGGCCCATGTTTTGCATAGCTTTTGAGCTATTGCATAGCTTTTATCGCGGGCTTTGAGCGCTGCGACCGAATCAATAAATTCCGTAACGAAAATAAAATCTAACACCCCCTACTCTGCCTACTATATGGCTCGTGTTCAACACATTCACACGTTACGCTTGTGTAGTGTTTGTGAATAAGCGCGCGGCGTGACGTCGCACTGCATGCGCATCATGAAAAGTCTGCCCATCTCTCTCTCGCGCGGTCTACCTTATGAGTGTGAAGAGGATAGTTAATATTTTGCTTTCGTTAATGTTTATAAATATAGCGTGGTCTTATTATATTATTGTTTTAATATTAAATTATTATTGTCTCATTATAATTGCATAAGTCGATAAAAAATGCTATGCAATAGCTTTACCGCGGCGGTCCCCGAGTGTCACACGTGTTTTTTTTTCTTCTTTAGAATCTACGATCAGTCGGCAAGACTATAATCAGTTGCGAGAGGTCAGGGTTTGGAGAGGCAGAGCCAATGTGTAGGATAGCACATCGGCTCCCTTCAGTCGATTTATGAATATGTTTGAGTAATTTTGTTATTATTCGCTTAAGTGAACAGGCAATATCATTTCTTTACGGCAAAGGTTAGTGAAAGATATCAAATTTCATCCAATATTGAAGGTAGATATAAGGCCGCTATGTAGTTGCTGGTACCTAAAGATATCACAAGGTAAATGCTGCTACTCACCTTGAGACATGAGTTAGAAGGAATAAATAATACCCGGAAAAAAAATTAGTATTACTGGTGATAAGGCAAACTGTGGATTATCGGTTGTTCTTCAGACCGTTGAGGCGGTGCGTCCGGTCCTCGCGGATGTGAGAACCTCTACCGAGGACGTCCCACCTTTTGACGCAGGTGCTCACCGGTGGTGGGTATTTCAGCCAGTAAGAGCACCGCATCGCCCGGAGTGGGAGTGCCACCATAGTGGTTGTGACGAGCCCACGGCCGAGCACACACTCGCGAACTGCCGTGGTAGCTGAGACAGTACTATGTCCTCGGCCGTTAAATAAGACCGAATCTGTCGTTCCCGACTGTTGTGAATACGATGATCGGCAGCAATAGGTCCTGGAAGGAGATATTTCGTTCTGTGAGTCCCTCACCTCAGGGGGGGATCGGACGTCGGACGAGAGTGCATGGGAGCTATTTAATGGGTGAAATTATATCATGCTTAGCCATGACCTCGACTATCTTCGGCTAAGTCCGACTATTCCGTGCGCTCTTTAGGCACGGGACCTCGTAGCTTAGCCCTCAGCCGGAACAAAAAGAAAAAAGTAAAGGATATATTGTAGGTCGCTAGAACAGATAATATCCATCTCATGCATTTGTAAAGGCCAATCAAGATTATGTGTACGTACAGTTGTTTTTAATCTAACAAACATCTATTCTGTCATATTTTTAGAAATGTTTTCAGCATAAATGATTCTCTCTATTTCACGTATCTACAAACCGGGCAGCCCTAAGGCAAATAGTTTTGTCCATCCGCACGACAGTAATAAAAAGCACGTTAATTAATCCGGCATGACACTTGGCGGCACGAGCAGACAACGTAAACAATGTTATGTACGTACTGTGTGCCAGGTATGTTTGTGGGCACGACTTGCGAATGAAAATTAAATTAGGTCTATTTATAGTGAATAGGAAAATGTTTGATTTTTTGGCTTTTTTATTGAATACTAGAGGTCCCGCAGTAGTCGAGATTCGACTATAATTAATTGGAATGGTAAGTTTGTACACTATTATGATTGTATTTTATACTTCTATAATCACAAATTTCGCCAAGGCTACACTATAAAAAATATTAATAAAGACAAACAATATTTAATCTATTCTCAATTTGACCACAGACGTCAAGAAAAAAGTTTGACAATAAATAGTATGCATGCGTGTGTGCGTCAAATACATGGTATGTAGTGTGTGTAATGTTTTCTTTATTGATTTAATGTATCTTTTATGCATTATTAAAAAAAAAAATAGCATTGTGCACTTTTTCTCTATATTCTCTATAAGTGTGGAAATTTTCATACTCCTCCGTCCGCGCAATTTTCGTAAAAAGGGATACAAAGTTTTTGCTTCACGTATTAATATATAGATAGTTGGACAAACAATAATATAGTAAATTTTACATTGAATTTAACGAGTCGTAGATATAAATCGAAAAAAATATTATAATGATAATAAAAAAAAAAACGCGGTATTAATTAGATATACATTTTTAAGATCATAGATAAAAGATAAAATCTTACTCTGTGGTATAAGCAACGTATTTTACAAACGAAACAGAAAAAAAGTGGAACACGTACATTTAAAAGGTTTATTGTTTAAAAGTGAGTTCATTTATAAATGAAGTTTCATACAAACCAAAGAAAGCAACAAAATTTATTAAGAAGGGTAAAAATTATACAGTATCTAATAAAAATACTTTTATGAAAACTGAGGTTTCTGAAGTACACTAAATTCAGTCATAAAAATACGAAAATATGACTTTTGCTAGAAAAATACCAAATCAGAGAATCAGAACTGTGTAAAATACTTCTTGATATTTTACCTGGTGTTAAGTGGTTACTGGAGCCCATAGACATCTACAACGTAAATGCACCTCCCACCTTGAGATACAAGCTCTAAGGTCTCAGTATAGTTACAACGGCTACCCCACTCTTCCAACCGAAACGCATTACTGCTTCACGGCATAAATAGGCAGGGTGGTGGTACTCACCCGCGCGGACTGACAAGAGGTCCTATCAGTAATCACGCAAATTATAATTTTGCGGGTTTCTTTTTTATTACACCGGTGCTTTTCTCAACACGAATGCACCTATATTTCTGATATTATATACTTGTATTTCAACCGATCCTCTTACCCCTTGTTAAGTGCTTGAGCGACAAATGTTAATAGTGGAGCCGTCATCAAACATGCAAGCGGGGAACACAATAATTTGGTGTACATTGACATCGTAGCGGTCGGTGACGCGGAGATAAATACACAGATGCAACTTGTTCAACAAAGAGCCTCTTCACCCCCAAGCTTCGCATTCGATCTATCGAATCAACCTGAATCAGGGTTGCCGTTAAACCAACGTTTTCACATAACCTGGCGAAGCGGTTTTGTGAAACATTTGGGTCAAATCAAATAAATCAAATTGAGTTTTTGATCAGACTTCAATTTGTAATTTTCAATTTACGGCTAAATTGAGACTTAATTACTCCTAAAAATACTTTTGGAATGTTATTTTATTAAATTTGAGTGAATACTTTTGTGTAATTTTTTGAGTTTTGAGGATTTTTTTTGTGCGGAAACCCTGCAATCTATTCGTTATAAATCAATGTAATTGTGGTTATAGGGCTGTCAATCTGTTTTCAGGTACAGATAATAGAGAACGAATGAGTTTATTTTTTTATTGCTTAGTTGAATGGACGAGCTTACGGCCCACCTGGTGTTAAGTGGTTACCGAAGCCCATAGACATCTACCACGTAAATGCCGCCACTTACCTAGAGACATGAGTTCAAAGGTCTCACTTTTAACAGTACAGCAACTGCCACACCCTACATACCGAAACAGTGGTTCACGGCAGAGCCCTACCCGTGTGGACTCAGAAGACGTTCTACCACCAGTAATTACGCAAATTATAATTTTGCGGGTTTGATTTTTAGTACACAAGTTATTCTGTCACCGTGGGAGTCAACGAACATTTGTTTAATTACATTAATTGAAAAAATTGGTACTTGGCGGCGGGATTCGAACACCGATGCATCGCTACATACGAATACACGGGACGTCTTATACTTTAGGCCACGACGACTTCAATGTTTAATTTACCCTTAAAATCGAAGGACCCAATTTCTTCGCAGTAGAAATAAATCGGATAGTCTATAGCCAGGGTTAATCATTAATATTGATTCATTCCCGATCCTGCGGACAGAATGGAAAGCAGTTTACGTCGCCCAAAACACGTCACTTTGGATCCTCCCGATCCACTAACTTAAGTACCTCAAGCACCGGTCATCGTTCTCGCTTACGACGAAGGGCTCGACGAGTAAATTAACCCACAGACACAGCCCACTGAGTTTCTCGCCGGATCTTCTCAGTGGGTCGCGTTTCCGATTCGGTGGTAGATTCTGCGAAGCACGGCTCTTGCTAGGGTTCGTGTTGCAACGTCGTCAGGTTTGTGCCCCGTGAGCTCACCTACTAGTTAAGATTACGCTGAAATAGCCTCTCAAGGCGATCAGCATAGGTAGGAAAAAAAATATGATTCAGTATGGTGATTTTTTAAGCCAGGTGTCTTACCTATTAAATGTATTAGCTCAACACCGTTCTATTGTTAGACAAATGCAGCTTGACAAGTTCCCATCTGGCGCCAATCACTAATATATAGAGCACGAATCGTTTACTTAGCTAAATTTACGGTTACTATTAGTAGTAGGTTATGGTACTACTCACCAAACTACTCCGATATCACTTGCGGAGAATTCGGCACATAATTTTCCGGGGAACGACCTCGTAACGCAACGACTCCCGGACACTCAAGCCCCTTGAGAAAATATTCTTTGGCCGGCCACATCTCACTTCGGCTCATACAATATTTATGTACGGGGAACACAAGATGTCGATTACTGTCTCGCATGGATATTTTGTGGATGGAATGGAACTAGAATTTTAAACGTGTTAGAGTAGAAATACGTGATCTCAAATCGACAAGTAGTTTCAATGCTGTATTTTATTCTAACCTTAGAAAAAAATATGTCGTTGTATTCTAAAATTTGAAGATTATCTGCGCTCATAGAATTCTCTTAATCGATTCGTCTAGATGATTACGAATCGTGAACACCATTAAAATACTTTTATGCTGGTATCACAATGTTGAGTTGAAGTTTAAAAAAAGTAATAGTTTGAAAAAACTAAGAAAATACGCATTTTTAGAAAATCCAACTATAAAATATTTAATATGAATTGCTGTTCGTTAGTCTTGCTAAAACTCGAGAACGGCTGGACCGATTTGGCTCATTTTGGTCTTGAAATATTTGAATAAGTCCAGAGAAGGTTTAAAAGGTAGATAAATATGAAAATTCCTTTTGTTTTTTTTAAATTTATTTTATTCAAAAGCTTAGGTCTTTTATTTATAGATTGAGGCACTACGAAGTCTGCCGGGCCAGCTAGTATATTATAAAATAGCGTTATTACTATTTATTTTTTTCAATATTTTATCATTCATATTTTCTACTGTACACTATTCTGAGTACTACCTAGGATGGCTATTAACATGCAATCTTTCGAATCTAAAATGTTGTAATATATTTTCGGGTCTTATTTCTTATAATTAATTTGATATTCCCAGATCTATTTGTTCTAATTCCACGTCAAAGCACCCATCTGCCGATTCTCAAGGGGGAACGAGTCCGCCTTATCATACAACACTTAAGTTCTACGAGCCCTTTGTAATCTTTACTGAGCTTTTGTAAATTGTCTTGTCTTCGAAATTTACCTCGTGATGTTTAAAATTCAACGATGCCAAATTATTATGTATGTTTTGAAACACTCTTACTCTTAGATTTTGCGTCTATTTATTCATTACTAGCGACCCGCTCCGGCTCCTTATAATATTAATATAATAATAATAATAATAATAATATAATAGTATAAGTAGATAACCTTTTCTAAGGCCTTAAATTTACGCACGATAGGGTCTATTTAGGGATTAGGGCATAATATGATCCTAAAGTCACTCAAAAGCTGGTGTGCCGATCTAAAGCGTTACAAAAAAATTACATAGGCTCGACGACTGCAACCGTGATTAGTGTTGCGGCTTGGGTGTGCTCCTTGACAATACCACGGCCAAGTAGCTACTTACCCTTAAAGACTTTTTGGTTGCTGGTTGCCTGTCTGAGAGAATATTGTGAAAGCTGCTAGGGCTAAAGAATGAAGGGCTATTTCAGTGACAAGTGATGTAATAGTTAAAGACGACGGGTTCCTCTCTAAAATGTAATGCCTCGGAGCCTTTGCCTATACAACAATATGATGGTTAGTGAGTATAACCTTAAATCAAATAGAACTTAAATTTAATTAGCCACACTTTTCTTTGAATGCGGGCTAAGTTTGTTATATGTACACAAGGGGGTCGCGGGTTCGAATCCCGCCAAGGGAAGATATTTGTATGATAAATATAAATGTCTTTTCCAGGGTTATGGATGTATATTAAATATGTATGTGTATAATAAAAATCTTACATTTATATCCGTTATCTGGTACCTGTAACACAAGTTCTTTACGAACTTATCACGGGACCAGTTAACGTGGCGTGATTGTTAGTAAATATTATATTATTATTATAATTATATGTATAATGTGAATGTACTATAATTCTATTATTTAGATAAATAATCATATCTTCGATTTCTTGTTTTACGTATGCTATAGTTTTTGAAGACGATTGAAAATCTCAGTACACTGGTATGAGAAAAAGCTGGTACCCATTCTTCGTTAAACATTTTAGTCGCATTTTAAGAGCTCACGGGAAGTAAAGGGTTAGTTATATTTTAGGCCGACACCACAGCTTATAAATTATGTAAAACTGCGTAATTACTGGTTATAGGGCGTCTTGTGAGTCTGCATGGATAAGAACTCCCATCTAGTTCTGCCGCGAATCAGTAATTAGGTTTGAAGGCTGGGAGACTGGGAGGGAAAGCTTGTATAATTGAGACGCAGACATCCTACTTCAAGGCAGATAACGATATTGCATAGCATTGCGGCAACGGTATAGGTTTTGGTAGCATTTTTAATGTCGTAACGGTGAATTTCATCGTAACTGGCCAGGAAAATAAAATGTTAGTATTTTTTTTATTTTGAATAAGCCGGTGGAATTATGCCAACGCCTCGCAATTAATAGGGGGACATTTCAGTGGTAAGCTAACTAAAGCCCCTTGCTATTCAATACCCTTAATCTTGAATGTGGTAGAACTCATACGAGGCAGCCCAGGGGAAAGGAGGACTGTTTTTTCTCCCCGCCACCCCTCCACAGTGTCGGCACCGCGACCGCCGGTCCTTTCCGCTGGTGGGCTATCCGAATCCGTCCTCACCACCGGGACATCTAGCTAAAATATTCGGAGACTTAATTCTAACAAAAGAAATGAATATAAATGAATACGTCTTTTCATTACATCCACCATCAAAGTTGAAGTAAACAGTCATTGCAATGGTAACACCTTAAAATGAAATTCAAATTTGATTCAAAACAAATTACAAGACAAACAACTCGTCCGAACTTCAATATAATGTTTATCTCGCGAGATCATAGCCTGGTAAATTACGTGAATTCGTGTTTTTGTGATGGCATTTAAAATATACGACATTCAGTTATTAATCAGTTTTGAATTGAGTATGAGGGTCTTATCAATAACATTTTCCGATAATTAATTGGGAAGTTCTATAACCTGCCTCTTAGACTACTGCTACTATTTCTGTTCAAAATTGAGTGGTATAGTATATAGTGGTAAAGTAACGATTTTCTTAAGCTTTTTTATATAAAAGACTAGCTTCTGCCCGCGAGTTCGTCCACGTGGAATAGTTCACAAATAATGTTTTATTTTAGAACAAATTTGGTCAGCATAAAAAACGTTATAGTGAGCCAACATATAAACATATACTCTCGCAGACTTTTTTTAGATCTTTTAAAGGGGAACAATTCTGTCATACATTATTTTAGCGAAACTTTAACCGTTTCTGCAGCGCACGCAGCGGAAGGTTTCAAAAGGAAAAAAATCCTGATTTTGAAACATTCTTTATTAGTACTCCGCTTGTATTGGTCTTAGCGTGATGTTATATAGCCTATAGCCTTCCTCAATAAATGGGCTATCTAACACTGAAATAATTTTTCAAATCGGACCAGTAGTTCTTGAGATTAGCGCGTTCAAGCAAACAAACTCTTCGGCTTTATAATATTAAGTATAGATTTCACGGTACATCTGCTGTTAAGTTATTAGCGGTGCCCATAGACATCAACAACATAAATTTCGTCTCCGTCCACTTATTACTGCCCCACCCTTCAAACCTAAACGTATTACTGCTTTGCGGCAGAAATAAGCAGGTTTGTGGTATCTACCCGTGCGAGCTCACAAGACCAACCAACAGTTATTAACATCCTAGTTTTCTATATCCTAAATCCTTAAATACTGGTAGTACGGCATGCCTGCATAGATGACCGTCATCCTTTCAACTTCTACTGTTGAGCAACGTTTCTTTCAAGGATATGATAGTCCTTGTACCAATGTAATGAATGCTTGGTCCTGTCCCTGGCATTGCTGAGGTCGATGGCCGACGGTAATCACTCTTTATATCAGGTGGACCGCATGCTCGTCTGCCTACAAGGGCAATACAAAAAGGTCATCTTTGAATTTTGGCAAATATTTAAACTCTGATGGATCACAAACTTGTTCCTTCTATATACATATATAGTTATTAAAACTATGTGAAAATAATAGTCGAGTACAATTTTATTATTAATTGATAGATAGTGCTGCATTTGTCTTTACCTCTCTCTCGTTCGTCAATCACATACAATAAGATTCGCATGTATCTGTTAGTAAAATATAAAATGACTAACATAATAAACGATGAACCAAACCAGCCAATTATTATTATTATTATCATCATATTAATATTATATAATTATCTAACGACAAATCGTTTCGCGTCGTGTCGTTGATTATAAATATCTCTAAAACAACAAGAGAACGCTAATTAAATTTAGAACAGAATGTCCTCCAAATACGTTCGACGTTTATATAAGTATAGAGCTATGTATATGGTATAATAATTTGTCTTAAATTCATCATCATTATTAATTTAAACATATTATTATATGCTAACAATAAGTTAAATGCCGATTCTAACGCAGAAACAGCACTAGGGAAACGTGAGGCTTCTGAAATATAGTAAGAAAACTTAAGATCATTGAATTGTAGTCTTAAATTAAAAATAGTCCGTACCTTAACTTATTAATGCATTTTAAGGCTAACGGGCATTCGAACCACTTGATGGTGAGTGGTCGCCGTCGCTAATGGACATCAGTGATGGTAGGGGCACAGCCAAACTGTTAGGGCTAGTTAGACTGGGGCGTGTTAAAAGCCTGCATAAAGTCGATCAATTGCTCACATTAGCTAATTAAAATGAAACACTTGTAAAAGAACTTCCCGTTTTTTTTAAACTATCCAATAGCTTTTATCGCGGGCTTTGAGCGCGGCGACCGAATCAAGCAGTTTCGTAACGAAAATAAAACCTAACAGCCCCTACTACGCCTTCCATGTAGCTCGTGTTCAAGTGAACACATTAATACGTTGCGCTTGTGTAGTATTTGTGAAAAAAGTGTGTGTGTCCGCTCCGACGCACGACTGGAGTTTACTGGATATAAAAAATTAAACGAAACAATACGAGAAATAGTTCTATATTACGACAACACGATACACTACAGATTATTAACAAATTAACGAGACACAAAACAAACGACTAACAAATATATGAAAATACAATAATGAGAGAAACGCAGTGGCGGACTGCCGGCGCAGCAGCCCGGCGTCACCTGCGATAACGCATTTCGTGTGACATGCGCAATCAGGCGCATAACGCATTTCGTGTGACATGCTAGTACGATTTTGGTCCCCATAATTTTCATACCCCGGGCCTATATATGTAAATCGATTCTAAAGGAGTAAACTCCAATAAACACGCGGCGTGACGTCGCACTGCATGCGTATCATGAAAAGTCTGCCCATCTCTCTCGTGCGCTCTAGCTTATGAGTGTTAGTGGGAAAAACTCTTTACAAATTTTCCACCACGGCGGTGCGCTGGTTCAATATTTTTGAAGAAAGTTTTGCGGGGGCGAGTTTCGCTAAAGATGCACAAAAGAGGGGAAGGCCGAGGCTAGGCTATGAGGAGTAGACGTACCTGCCAACCCGTCGCTAGCTTCTTCCAGGCTGAAGAATTCGACGCCACTGCTGGACGACGCGTAATGGCGGCGACTTGACACGGCACTCTTCTAAATTATTGTCTATAAAACTTGTATATCACTCGCGCAACGACGAATATGGTCGTCAGTAAGAGTTTGTATAATAGAGAATTAATTTGAGTCCATAAAAATATTTGTGAAAAAATAAGCGGCGTGTGCGTGTACAGCGCGTGCGGTGCGGTCGGCGATAGTCTTCTTTTTTTATTTTTGACGTTTGATTCTTATGTTTCTTTTTTATAAGTGGCCATGCGAGAGGTTTTATGTCTACTCTCATTAAAAAAGAACCAAGTGTGAAGGGGACAGTTAATATTTTGCTTTTGTTATTGTTTATAAAAATAACGTGGTCTTATTTTATTATTGTTTTAATATTAAGTTATTATTGTCAAATTATAATTGCATAAGTTAATAAAAAATGCTATGCAATAGCTTTACCGCGGCAGTCCCCGAGTGCCACACGTGTTTTTTATTTATCGTTTGGACGAGCTCAGGGCCCACCTGTTGTTAAGTGGTGACCGGAGCCCAGGGTTAGATTTTTGGAGTTTACTCCTTAAGAATCGATTTACATATATAGGCCCGGGGTATGAAAATTATGGGGACCAAAATCGTACTAGAGAGTATAGCATGTCACACGAAATGCGTTATGCGCCTGATTGGCCATGGTGATGCGTGCGCGCGCCAATCAGGAGCCAACGCGCGGCCGCGTTATCGCAGGTGACGCCGGGCTGCTGCGCCGGCAGTTCGCCACAAAGCCTCGTACTGATCGCGCGTTTCTCTCATTATTGTATTTTCATATATTTGTTAGTCGTTTGTTTTGTGTCTCGTTAATTTGTTAATAATCTGTAGTGTATCGTGTTGTCGTAATATAGAACTATTTCTCGTATTGTTTCGTTTAATTTACCGACATCGTTTTGCTTGTGGCCGGACGCCGTTCGGGTTCGATTCCTGAACGTATCAACTGTTAGTGGGTTGATACCCGAATATAACCCGCTACAAATCATTTATTAATAAAGCTTTTTTAATAAATGCATATTTTACTGTATTCAACTGACACAAATTTATATTTATATCCAGTAAACTCCAGTCGTGCGTCGGAGCGGACACACACACTTTTTTTATTACACGATGTTATTCCTTCGCCGTGAAAGTCAATTGAGAACAATCGTTAAGTACGTATTTCATTAGAAAAATTGGTATTATACCTGCTTGCGAGATTCGACCACCGTTGCATCGCTTGACGCGAATGCATCGGGCGTCTTATTATCCTTTAGACCACGACGACTTTATTTTCATTATGGATGGGTGTCTTATTATTCTTTAGGCCACGACGACTTTATTTTCCATATGGATCTACCTTTACATGAAAGTCACGTGTACGGCATAAATATTTGTTTATCAAAATACAGAATACACAGAAAAGACGTCAGTGAAAAGTAATCTGTGTAACATTAAAAGTGCTGACTTAAGGGGCAAAAATGATTAAAATTTTATTATACGAAATGTAAGAGAAAGATTCTTTGAATAATTGAGGGCGGAAATGCGCAGATGGCAGAGCCTCCCTTAGATATTTGAGATATCACTTTACGTGGGCGTGGGGTGGGGTGCGAGAACCGGCGTTTTCATATCTTGTTCTTGAATATCTCCTAAAAAACCTAAGTTGAGATTTAGTAAGTGCAGTTTTTGTCTTTTTCTCCTAAAAATCAAAATGTTTCTATAATTATCCTCCTGTCCATTTTATTGATGATATTATCGACTTGTACGGGAAGGCATTGCAATCTTACCGACTTCTGCTACGAAGGAGTGATGCGTTTTGATTTGAATAAACATGATATCTTTTTTTGTTTGTTTTTTATTGCCCTTGTAGGCAGACGAGCATACGGCCCACCTGATGGTGAGTGGTTACCGTCGCCCATGGACTTCAGCAATGCCAGGGGCAGAGCCAAGCCGCTGCCTACCGCTTAATACTCTCCACAAGCCTCGTTTGAAGAAGGACATGTCATAGCGCTCGGGAAACACCGTGGAGGGGAGCTCATTCCATAGCCGGATGGTACGTGGCAAAAAAGACCTCTGGAAACGCACTGTGGATGACCGCAGTGGCTCCAGGTAGTATGGATGAACTCTACTCCGGTGGCGGGCGGTGCGATGGTAAAAACGAGATGCCGGTATCATCTCGAACAATTCCTCAGAGCACTCCCCATGGAACATACGGTACAAAATACAGAGGGAACCGAAGTCCCTCCGCATCTTCTATTGCATTACAACAAGAGACAGATCGACCTCACGTTTTAATGTGGATGCTGACATTCCTGTTGTGCTATCCATACTCAACAGTTCTATATATCTACATGGAATATTAATCTTTTTTTCCTTTTCTAATGATTTTTCGTCAGCGACTAATCACACCCCAGCCTTATAGAAAGGGTAAGAACGTAAATATCTGTAGCCGTCGTATATTTAATACAAACTATGCTGCTACGTACCCGGAGAGCTGATGTCAAAGCGTTTTAAATTAACCTTTGATGCTAAAAAGTATGATATTACGGGTAAAATTCTTAAGACGAAAATTCGATATGTTTTTTGCTGTATTCGAGGAAATAGCAGAGTGCTTCTGAAGCCGATGTTACAATTCCGAGTTTCATAAACAACCTTGAATGGAAGTAGAAGCTACTTTAAGATACCTGTGATTCTAGGGGTATTTGTACTGTTACATCCCTGTCTGGTTAGAGACATGCCTACAATGTATACCAAGTCAACACTCTTCAGTCTTATCGAATTTAGTAGAGAGTGCTTTCTAATTCGGATAATCAAAAAGATCACCCGCCTATGGCAAATCGTTCTTTTGAACTTTGAATATATTTTTTTAAATTTGATATTTTTTTAATAAATCTGACTTTGAAGTCGTAAATAACAAAATAAACAAATTCTGATCATATTTTATAGTAAAAAAATATATTTTAAAACTCAATCTACGGGTTGCCGTAGAAGAGAGTGAACAGTGGCTCGTATTCATTTTATTATTCCATTTATTGTATTAATGTAGAGTAGTAACTAATTACCTAACAAAAGATCTTACCCATGATGACTTGGACGCTGCCACCACTAGGCATGAAGTTTAGACGGTAGGTGTGTTGAATAGTAGATACAGGCAGGATAATAGTACATAAGCGTACATACATAATTACATTTTACCACGTCCCTATCGGCTATTACGCAAATTTATACATTTTACGAGTTATTTTATTATGACACGATGTTATTGCTTCAGAGTGTAAGGCTATCATTCTATGGCATGTTGTGTGTAGAGAGGATGACCATGTTGCTAAAAAGACCCTGGTTAAAGTAGACGGTAATGTGAGGAGGTGTCTAAAAGGATGGATTTTGTGAAACAGGATATGCGCGAGAAGAGTCTGAGTGCAGAGATGACGTATGATAGGTCCAAATGGAAAAATAGCACATGCTGCGCCGACCTCACATATTGGAATAAGGGCACGGAGAAGAAGAATTTATTCCTTCACTGTGGAAGTCATTCATGAGCATGTGTTACGTATATAATTCATGAGGAAAATAACAATTTTTCCAGATTTCGTATTTGAATTGACTCAAACGATTTCTATCGGAAAGTGGAATAAATTTGAAAATATCTTATTCACCGTAGCCATAATTCGAAGAAATTATCCTTTGATTGTAAACAACCTAATTACCGAATAAAGGTATAACTCGATGAAAGATCTTCTCTTTAAATTAGGAGACACGCAAAACTTCGTTTCCTATGAACTGTTGACCGCTACGTAAAATGTTATTAATCGTGACGTGACGGTAGAAAATGTCACAAATATAATACTCGATCGATTTGATAATAATGATTTTGTACCGTTTAACAAATACATATCGACGCTTGAAAGGCAAACGTGACTAAGCGTCAATGCGTGAACTTTACAGTAGACTAATTTAAAGTAGAAATACCTGAAAAAAAAAAAAATTTTAACCAAGTCATCGTGGCCTAACGAATAAGACGTCCGGTGCATTCGTGTTGAGCCATGCACCGGTGTTCGAATCTCAGGCGGGTAACAATTTTTCTAATGAAATACGTACTCAACAAATGCTCACGATTGATTTCCACGGTGAAGGAATAACATCGTGTAGTAAAAATCAAACCCGCAAAATTATAACTTGCGTAATTACTGTTGGTAGGACCTCTTGTGAGTCCGCGCGGGTGGGTACCACCACCCTGCCTATTTCTGCCGTGAAGCAGTAATGCGTTTCGGTTTGAAGGGTGGGGCAGCCGTTGTAACTTACTTGAGACCTTAGAACTTATATCTCAAGGTGAGTGGCGCATTTACGTTGTAGATGTCTATAGCTCCAGTAACCACTTAACACCAGGTGGGCTGTGAGGTCGTCCACCCATCTAAGCAATAAAAAAAAAAAACTAGCTGTAGGATTGAAATGATTTTAATAGACCTAGAAATATTTCTTTTTTGCGCATCGAATATGGTTATTGCCTATCATTTATGTATAAAGCAGTTATTGTCGTAGTCACGTTTGCCTTTCTAACGTCGAATTATGTATGTGTCTAGACGAATGTTTTATTGTTTTGTGTTTATAGGGCGTCTTCTAGGAAAAAAAAAAACATAACTTAGAGAAATTATTCATTACTGATTAGATTGACCGTAAGACATCCCGAGGTCGCAGAACCATGATATTTTAGCGAAGGAAACAAAAGCGATCGACGCTTTGCAAATTACTATAAATTATCTATACCGCTGTTAGAGTTATCGATCAGTGTGCTTAGTGCGAGTTTTTTAACGTTCTCGATAGTGTAAAAGTTAACTCAAATTTCTATGGAGTTGGAACATTTGCCTATGTTTACCACTAGGGGCACTGTTCAAATTGCATACTTTGAGTTAATGTAACTATTATATAAAACTTTTATACGTATGTATGTATGTACGTATCTATATCTATACTAATATAATATTATAAAGAGGAAAGATTTGTTTGTTTGTTTGTTTCGAATAGGCTCCGAAACTACTGGACCGATTTGAAAAATTATTTTTCCATTAGAAGCCGACATTGTCCCTGATGAACATAGGCTACTTTTTTTTTAATTTTTTTTTTTTGTTTCATGTGTGTTTTAATGTTTCCGAAGCGAAGCGAGGGCGGGTCGCTAGTGTGTATATAAAGCTGTTTGGTACGCAGTACGTCACACGTGTCGATAAGGCGAATGACGTCAACCCGGGTTGGACGGGCCTATTAATCTTACAAGATTTCTTGAAAATCTTATAAGACGCCGGATGCCCGTCTCGTAGCGATTACTTGTGCCGATCCGAAGCAGTCAATGTAGGGTCCTAAGGTGTACGATATCGCACAAGCTCACTCGAAATTAAAACTCAAAACTTCGCTACTGAACCTAAACCGAGCCGACCGATCTGTTAATACAACCGAATTCTTCTTTTTTCAATATGACCGTATATATATTCACGCTTATATGTGTTTTGTGTACGTATTTGTAATTGAATATAAATTTAATTGCGCCTACCACTATTTTCTCTGCACTACCTTTGGTTGACTGGTAGCGAATGCCTTAGGCATTAAGTCCGCCAATGTAAATTTTATATGAAGTGTAATAAATAAATAATATGAATAGATTTTTAATTTAATTTGGATGTTTAGATTGCTTTTAGTTATTAAAAATTAAATAATGTTGTTAGTTTTTAGTGTACGGGTAAGTACAGATAGATAGATGGTCGCTGCCTATACAAGGCATTGTGTGGAAGGTTCTTACATTTTGTAATTCGATCGCGTGTGTGTGGTACAGTTTTTGTCGATTTGACGTAGCGTGACTTTGTAAGGCCGTTCTGTTTTACTGTTTTTCCTTGGTTCCTTGATTTTAATTTAACTTTAAATCATCAGAAAATTGTATTTTGAACACAGAACCCAAGTGTAAATAGATCTCATTTTTTAAGATTGTTTAATTAAAACCCCTTTTGGAGGATAATTGTTATTTATTTACAATATTTAACTTCTGATATAATAAACGAAATATATTTTATATTTGCCAAAGTCGGGAAAAATTTATTAAATCATAACACAAATTATTTGTACAAAGATAAAAGAATCGACATTTTCCGAAATCTTTCACATCGGCAATTCTAACGGATAAAGCGACTTCTAATATCAGCATCGCGGCGAAAAGCACGTAACACACGTTAATCTGAAACGCGTAGAGAACAGAGAAAATAGTGAAAAAGCCTTTCCTTTTGAGCTTTTATCTTACAACGTGGTAATGGGAAAGTTCACGTGATTTTTGTTACCTCTATTGATAAGCTTTTGTTTGCTTCTTAATGGAAGCTAAACTAGGTTTAGTTGTGTCCATTAGTGTATTGTTTGTTTACATTCGACGTGGTAGAGGCTTTTTGTGATTTTAACAATTTTAAAACGCATTGTTAAAACTGATTGAGTTTTTTTGATACGGTAATGCCGAATTAGCTTCTAAAATGTTGGAAATTATTAACAGACCGAAGCGGTGCCCCATGCATGTACAAAGACTTGTGCTTTACAAAGCATACATAAAATATTAAATATCTCAATTTGAAAGCGTCAAACCATTCCTCGTCTAAAGTGCAGATAATAAAGGAAGGGAAGGGAAACCCGAGGCAATCGTTTTTCACAAATCTACGTCGGATCGAGAATTATACTCGATAGAAAATTCGAATGGAAAATATTCAATACAATTTAGACGGTCGTAATCACATCGGCCTAAAATTTGATTTACCCAATTTGCTCGCAATTGGATCGTCCTGATTCGTAACTATGTATTTCAGGATCATTCACGCCAGTATCTGAATTAAACCTTTGTTATACAGTAAGTCGCATTCATGACTAGTAATTTGTCCTCTGGGCGGTCTTGTACTCTTATACTCCATTCTTCTTGAAGCAATTATGGAAAAAATAGGAACATGATTAAGACCATGAAGGTCAGTCTCGTCGTAACACTAATCTTCGCCATATTCGTTCGCTACTGAGAAGTGGAAAGAAGTAAAATAGACACTCTGGAGATGTGGCAATGGATACGGATTCTTGGGTTTTTGTTGGCAGAGTTTCATACGAATATCCCAGTGCTTCAAGAACTCGGCATCAACCAGTGCGGTAATTGGAAGATGTTTCAAGATTACCAGTCCATAGGTCAATTAAAACAAAATAAATATT
This sequence comes from Bombyx mori, assembly GCF_030269925.1. NCBI lineage: Eukaryota > Metazoa > Arthropoda > Insecta > Lepidoptera > Bombycidae > Bombyx > Bombyx mori. Next base: position 15,234,158 of record NC_085124.1, on the reverse strand, counting down.
ATCAGCTCTGAAAGGCATATAACACCAAATTTTAAGGTAAAAGCTCCTAATACGGCGGTAGTCAAAATCGCTTCCTATTACGGTGGTATTTCTATTTTCGACATTTATTCTTGTTTTATTCAGTTTAAGCTCACCAAAACGGAATCTATTTATTCTAAATCTATTACTTCATAACATAACTGACATTTTCAAGTGTAGCATATAAACAACACTACAAGATCTATCAGTTTGTAGCACGGCATCAACGTGAGAGGAGTTTCCATACAAACGCGGAACAAAAAAATAAGTACACTAATATTTAGAAACTAAGTTTTTTGTATTAATAAGTCGTTCAACTTTGTTAATGTGTTATTTATAGCATTTTCCTACTATTATACTTACTTTTTAAATAGCTTGTTTCATATATGTAACTCATTTTTTACCCAAAAAATCAGAAACAAAATACCGCCGTAATACGGTACGAATTTTATAGATTAATCCTAATACGGTGGTATAACTCCGAAATAGGAAATATACTGGGCATATTTAATTGTTTATAACTTTCAATTTATTAAGTTATTGAATTAGTTCCAAGTTTAGTTGGAATAATTATTAATCTTGTAAATTAGAAACCATATTCTGCGGTATGTATTATTCATTAAAAATCTAGTTAAATATGAAAACTGTCGAGTGCAAAATGTTGGTTTCTTAGAAGGGGTAAAAATAGGAAGGTGTATTTTAATTAATCACAAATCATTTATTTTGTATAATTGTTGACTTGAGTTTTACACATCTGGGCCAAAAAACTGTTATCGTTTGATTAAGTATTTACATTCTTTGTTTATCGAAATTTTGATTGGTCAGAATTAGGATTAAAAAAATACGAGTAGTTTTCCTATTACGGTGGTAGTTATTTCCAGGTAACTCTGTGTTAGGTTCTATGATCTCCTATTACGGTCATATTCATAGAACATAAAATTACAAGTTTTAGGATTCCATAGAAATAATAGAAAGGTTATTTATACTTATTTTACACAAAAAGATAATACAATAAAAACAGATTTAAAGAATGTCTAAATACTATATACAAAGGCGAGCTTAACTCTTCATGAGTTTTCTTCCAGCAAACCATTAGCAGAGAGAAATACGATGTATAAGAGGGGAATAGTGTACAAGTGAAAGGTTATTAAAATATATTAAATACAGTGGATTTCATTAATAACGACCTCGGTTATAGCGACGTCAAACTTACGTCCCTTGAATTTAAAGCATACTTTCGTAAGAAATTCATTCGGTAAGAGCGACTTTGGATACTATAGCGTCAATTTCGGGTATAGCGATTTGTTTTTATGAACCATTTATGACAGATTCCCAGAAATCCCGTACAGATATTTCTATTGAGTCGGTAAAGGCACAAAGACTCATTCATAAAACTATTAAACTTTCTTATCTTTTGTTTACATTCACAGATGACCATCTGTGAAACATTCACAGATGGTCAAGCAAATGCTTTGTTTGTTTGTTCCTAAGCAGTCCTCAATAAATTTACCATTAAGTAATTCTATTTTGTTCATCTTAAATATGTATAGCTCTATTCAGACAGCAGTGGCAGCGGCCGCCGCATCAGCCACCGAACATTTTTATCCTTTCAAGCGATACTGACCTATAAAACAATGTAGATAAAGTTTAAAATTCTTTCAAAGCTGAAAGTGCTCTTCGCACCTTTTTTTTCTCCTACCAATGCTGATAGCCTTGGCAGGCTATTTCAGCTTCCCCTTGACGTGTAGATGATCTCATGGGGCTCAAACCGGGAGTGTTGCTAACACTGACCCTACGAAGAGCAGTGCTTCGAAGAATCTACCACTGGATCGGAAACGCGATCAACTAAGAAGATCCGGTGAGAAACTCAGTGGGCTGCGTCTATAGGTTGATTTCTTCTTCGAGTTCTTCATCGCAAGCGACGGGTTCGGCGAGGACGGTAACCGGTGCTTGAGGTACCTAAAACACCGTTAATGGATCGGGAAGATCCGTAATGACGTGCTTAGGGCGACGTCGACTGTTTACCATTCGGTCCACAAGATCGGGTAGGCCTTCGCATCGCTGTCGGCCGTTGCCACCGATGTCTGAATTGAGCCGAAAACTTCACTTACCTTAAGTTTACCATTAAGTTTAAATCTAAAAAACCTTAGTTACTCCTTATATCATCAGCTATCTATTAGTGAAAGTCTCGTCAAAATCGGTCCAGTCGTTCCAGAGATTAGCCGGAACAAACAGACAGACAGACAAAAATTGTAAAAAATGTTATTTTGGTGTATGTACCGTATATATATTTATATGCATGTGGTAAAAAGCGGTTATTTCAATATTACAAACAGACACTCCAATTTTATTTATGTGTATACATTCGAAATTCCCTAGAATTCTCATGTTAAAATACAATCCAAATCACTTTTAAACGCGGTAAAAATGTACTCTTCTTTCCGAGCCGACCTGTATGAATGCACTGTTATACTTACTAGGTACATTTGTATTATAAATTTCATTAAAAGTGGTCAATTAATACAAAACTTACAATTTAAGTTCTTCACATTTATATTATTTACTTAATAAATATTATATGTTCGGAACTTAATAAATATAATTTCTGACCCTCTGTATTAGGAACCGTCTACCGCAGTAATAGGCTCTGACCTCAATCATACCTCCGTATTAGGGAAAATCGACCCGGCTATTTAAAACATTTTTTTAAATAAGTAATTTCTAGAAAAGAAACATAGACTCAACAGTAATACGAAATTTAAATTCCATTTTTGACGATGAAAATTTTTTCCATCTTTAGAAATACTTACAAATGCTTATTTTTCTTTCTTACTTTCAAATTTTGCGAAATACCTCCGTAATAGGTGCTTTTACCTTATATGGCCTGATTTTAGTTTATAATAAATAATATATGACGGCGTCAGGGATGGCTGAACGGCAGTTTCCGTCATCATTCGTATCCAGTAGAACTCAGTGTATTGCAATAAAAGTGAATAGAATCTTTTGAATAATAATTAATGAAACTCTCAACAAATAATTTTCACAATGACAGGGTAAACCAACAGTTTCGTTCCAACAGACCGACTGACTGAGATTGACTGACAGACTGACTGCCTGAAACTGACTGACTGAGACGACTCTGTCCACGTACCGCCATTTTATACTCTGGCGTTACGGCGTCTACCTTACATTTTTGGGATATTTATCAAAACAACATTTTATTATTTAAAATAATAATCAAAAGAATGTCTTAATTTTACTAAAGTCGTTATTCACGACATATATATTACACCAGCCACTTAATGTGTTTGGGTTAAATACCACACATTGCGAGTTAATTGCTGGATCAATTAATATGGAGTTAGTAAGGTTGGTGAAACGGCTGGAATATGTTTAAGAGGATTGCGGGGGCGTATTGATATCAAAGTCAATCATCGAAATAGGAGAGTATTTATTACAAAAGATTTAAGTATGTTTCTGAAGTTCTGTTTAACTAATGAGAAGCTTTAATTGACCCTGATTTAGGTTTTGATCTTGTTAGTATTGATTTGATATATATATATATAGTCTCATATATATATGAAAAGAGACTAATTAGAAGCGGCCTGCATCTTGAGACAGTGTGTGTTGGCTTGTTATTCTTTCAGACAGCAACGGAAAATTGAATCGACATGATTTTTCTAGCAAAGAGAGCTTATGAGAGAGACACATACCGATGTTTTATCATGTAACGCCATCTATCGACGAATATCAAAAGAATTTGTAAAATCGAGAACGCTCGAGAAATGCAACGCCATCTATTATCAAATAGCGGAAACACTTATTAAAACGACTGGTCTTACCGAGAATGTTCTCGATAATCGTGGAGATGTCGTATCGATTATAAAAGCGTTGCATATATCAAATCAAATCAAATCAAATCAAATAAAAAAAAAATTATTCAACATAAATGAAAGTACATACTTGTTAAACGTCAAAAGAACTACCGCCAATTCACAAAAACTAGCCTCCGTCCTGAGAAGAATTGGCAAGAAACTCAGCGGGGATGTCTTTTTTTTTTAATATGATTTTTTTTTTTGACACGAAGACAGTTACGAATCGGTTTTACTCGAAGCGAAACAGCGAACGGATCACCTGAAGCGAAGCGGAAGAAGTGAATTACGAATTTTAAAGTGTTCTGTAAGTGTCCGAAGTGTTAAATAGAGTTTTAATTTGTAGTTCGATGGAAGTTTTATTTATCCAGAGCCCCAGCCTGCAACAGACAATTCTCGGGATTGTAGTCACCGTCGCGTATCGTCATTGCTAAAGACATAGCCGACCTCCCTGCTTTATTGATTATCTTCAATTGTCAAATTTATTTTGAAGATAGATTAAAATCTACCAAACATTCAATAAAAATATTCCCGTGCCTTATTTTACAATTACAGAATTAACTCGAGGCTGAATCACTACATAGTATAAAACAAAGTCGCTTTCTCTGTCCCTATATGTATGCTTAAATCTTTAAAACCACGCAACGGATTTTGATGCGGTATTTTTTAATAGATAGAGTGATTGAAGAGGAAGGTTTATATGTAGAATAACATTCATTAAATAGTGGAAAAATCAATAATAAATTACAGTTTCCGAATTGAAGCGAGGGCGAGTCGCTAGTACCTTATAAAAAAATATCTTTCAATATCGGGCATGCGTAAACATGTAAACCTACAAATAAACTCTAATGACCCGTGCACTAAACTTTCAACTACTACATCACAAAAACCAATCGACGCAAACCGATCAGGAGCCATCAATAACAGGCGTGTGACAACTAAATGAAATATCCGTCCCGGGTCAAATCCGGTGAGGCCTCTGTCACCCGGTGCTTCAAAGCGCGGACATTTTAATAAAACTGCAAAAACGGCCCGCGGCAAACAAGGGTTAAGCTCCAAATGATCGTTGTATATACTGTGGTTACTGTACAGTTGAGAATAGAACAGTCGAATCAAACCGAATCTACTTCGATTGTTTCCACTGCCTTTGGGTATTTATTAGTACAATAGATTATAAAGCACTGGAAGTCTAATGTAGCTGGTACTTAGATTACGATAGTGACTGAGTATCAATGTTCGAGACACATAGGTTTGAAAACCGGCTTTATAATTCATTGAAACTTCAATAGTTGTAAAATGATGCGTTAATTTAACGCTCCTACTTTTGCCTAACAAAATCTGTAAAGCCATAAATTCCTAGAGAGATTTCTGTCAAGTGCTATTGACACATATGTACTACATATAACAATAGGAGTACTTATCGTGACTACGCTTCAGTCGGAATCACTGTCCAGCTTATTTTTTAAGCTGTTACGCAATTTAATTCGAGGTTGGAACGTTTGGAGTTATGTAATTGCGACTTCGCCACTGTCCGTAAGCTGGTGAGGACAGTACTAAAAAAACAAATAGTTTGGGCCAATCTCGCTCTATTTTTTAATAACGCAGATAGATGTCGAGCTTGATTTTTACTTGATGTTTGAATCAAGTTTATTTTACTGGTGGTAGGACCTCTTGAGTCCGCGCGGGTAGGTACCACCGCCCTGCCTATTTCTGCCGTGAAGCAGTAATGCGTTTCGGTTTGAAGGGTGGGGCAGCCGTTGTAATTATACTTGAGACCTTAGAATTTATATCTCAAGGTGGGTGGCGCATTTACGTCGTAGATGTCTATGGGCTCCAGTAACTACTAAACACCAGGTGGGCTGTGAGCTCGTCCACCCATCTAGCAATAAAAAAAAAGTTACTTTGGCCTATGGACATCACGTCAGAGATTCAGTTAAATTATGATTACAACTCTCTTTTGAAATAAAATATATCGAAGACTGAAAATCTGTAGAAACAACTTAAGGATGTCGAAGTCATAAATATTATATTAAAATCTAGTAGAAGAATAAAGGACAATATAGCTAATAAATAAATAATAAATAAATAAATAATAAATATTTACTAACAATCACGCCACGTTAACTGGTCCCGTGATAAGTTCGTAAAGAACTTGTGTTACAGGTACCAGATAACGGAAATAAATGTAAGATTTTTATTATACACATACATATATTTAATATACATCCATAACCCTGGAAAAGACATTTATATTTATCATACAAATATCTTCCCTTGGCGGGATTCGAACCCGCGACCCCATTATGTCGTGACCGTGTCACTTACCACTACACCAGACGGCCGTCTGGCTTTAATAGCTGCTTTTTAATTTAAGTTATTTTGCAATTAAATTTGAATTCGATTTTCATATCATCGTATATAAGTTTTAGCACTGTTAGTAATGAACTGTGGACAATAAAATCGTCATTTTCATAACTCCAGTTTGTTTTAGAGCTTGTTGACAGTAGTCGTAGAGAAGTTGCGTTGTATGTATTGTTCGAGGTAGCGCTGAAACAGCACGGCCGCTCCGTATAGACGCTCAATTGTTGCCCTAAAATATTTCATTGTCCAACTGTGCTCGGTTCGATTTTTCTCATATAATATTTTGCCGTTCATTTGTTTGGTTCATTAAATTCCTTTATGTTATATTCACGATTCGCAGATATTATTAGGAACAGATGTTTTTATACGAAGACTGGAGGATGAGGCCAGGGCTTGTGTTTTTTTTTTATTGTTTAGGTTATTGCCTATAGGTGGACGAGCTCAAAGCCCACCAGGTGTTAAGTGACTACTAGCCCATAGATATCTACAGCGCAAATTCCGCCACCATGAGACATGAGTTCTAAGGTCTCAGTATAGTTACAACGGCTACCCCACCCTTCAAACCGAAACGCATTACTGCTTCACGGCAGAAATAGGCGGAGCGGTGGTACCTACCCGTGCGGACTTACGCGCGGTCCTACCACCAGATAGTCTGCTGTTATGTTGTAACCGGAGCTTGTAGATTCAGCTAAACGCGTTAAAAATGTCCTTCCTTCCTTGTCTTTCTTCACACGAGGCTTGTGGAAAGTACTTAACGGTAAGCAGTGCCTTGGCAGCTCCTGGTATTCCTGGGATCTATGAGCGATGGTAATCCTTCACCATCAAGTGGGCCGTTTGCTCATCTGCCTACAAAAAAAAAGAAAAATTTGAGGTCATTATATCTCTGTAACTAAATAACGTCTGTCATTTTATTGCAAATAGGACCCTGCTTTTTTTTATGATTGAAGTATTACTGGTGGTCCGGAGGCCTTTCCAGCTTCACCAGGACAGGTGGGCGAGCAAAGACTCAGCCAGGAGGGGTGGGATTTGCTAACAGCTACCCGAGAGCCTCCGAAGGAGACCTAACAGCTCAAGAGTAGCTGCTTCGCGAATGAATCTACTACCGGATCTGAATCGTGACCCGCTGAGAAGATCCGGCGAGAAACTCAGCGAGCTGATTCATGGGTTAGGTTGCACGGCCAACTCTTTGTCGAGTTCGACGAGTACGGCTACCGAGGTCCCTAAGCCTGCTCCTAGTGTTAGAGCTGAAGGCGTCTAATGCAAAGGTTATTAGATCTGATGGATCCGTAAGGACGTATCTAGGGCGTCGACGGTGACTTGCTCCTGCGTGATCAGGATTCGGGGAGTAGTCAGCGGCGGCAACGATAAGGCGATTATCATGACGCATAGCCTTATCGAAGTACCGTTCCGACGCTGACTTCATGTATTTCTGGATAGATTCGAGGCCCAGGTCGTCGTGTAGGTCAACGTTCCTCACGAACCACGGAGCTCCGACGGCTAACCTGCAAATGCGGGATTGTAGAGATTGGAGGGTGTCTATGTGAGTGCGGACCGCGTGAGCGAACACCACACTCGCGTAAGTCATGACGGGCCTTATGCAAGTTTTGTAAAGTGTCACCTTGTTCCGAAGGGACATTACTCCGCTTACAGATCATGGAGTAGAGTCTACCGAGAATAAACGCGGCACGGTCACGGACTGATTTTATATGAGGGCGGAATGTCATCGGTGCATCCAGGGTAACGCCCAGGTACTTGACCTTCCTGACTCAGGGTACGGGTTGTCTAAAGAGAGTAATCGGGGGTATGAGATTCCTCCTCCTAATCCGGGAGGAAATGCGTGTGGAGCTTCCCCTCTGAAATAGCACCGCAGTACTTTTCGCTGGGTTGATGTCTTTGCGCCATTTTTGGAACCACTGTCCAAGGGCTAGGGCTGCGCTCTGAAGCTTCTTCGCGATTAGGGACTTGTTTCTACTGGAATAGTAAACAGTCGTGTCGTCGGCGAATAAAGCTAACTGGGTTGGCGGCGACCGGGGAATATCGTTGACGAATAAGCTAAATAGGGGGGGTGAGAGGACAGAGCCTTGTCGGACTCCAGCTATGAGAGGTTGCGAGGAGGAGTGGGTTCCCTCGACTCGAAATCGAAAAGAGCGGTTCGACAAGAAGTCCCGTATGATGAGCACGAGACTATCCGGCACGCCCGTGTTGAATAGTTTGAAAGGACCCTGCTACCTAGCCGCGCAAACTCACAACAAACGGTATTGCCTAAAACAGTTTGTAAGGATATTTTTTGAAGCTGTGTTATTCTTTCAGCGTGAAAATCTTCATCACATGAAGGTGTGGCGTGTCTGTGCTAACCGCTTAACCTTTGGAAAACCTTTAAACTGCATTTTCTCATAAAATACACTCAAGACATCGCTGAGTTTTTTTTATGTATAAGGTTGATCGAGTTTATGTCCTTCACGACTTTAAACGGTTACAAAAAAAAGCAGTACAAGCAGTGTGAATACTGCCATCCCTCTCGGTAGGTCCTCCTGCGAGATCGGTGTGTCAGTAGTATTGTAACTCGGCTGTTAGCAACGTCCTCAGGTTAGAGCCCCGTGAGCTTTCACTTACTCTCTCGGTTACGCTGGCATAGTCTCCAAAGGCTACCAGCCTAGACAGGAAAAAAAAATAACACATCACTTGTATGTGGAGAACTCTAGCATCATTAAATATAGCCCAATGGCTTGTGCGACGGTATAAAATAAAAATATCTTCACAAATTAATTTAGTGTTAAATAGTTAATTATGGTACTAAATTGAATAACGGACGATAACGGGCCAACAGTTGGAGTACAGCCAAGAAAATTAACATTCGACCAGTGAATTCGTATAATGAATGGCCTTATTTCAATTCATTGCCAAATTTCTTTTGTCTATGAATTTAATCCTTGTTAACTAGTAGGCGTACAATTGTACGTCCGAGAATTAAACTGTAAATAATTCAGTACAACGGACGGTTTTATCTTTATACAGCAATATTTTCTAGATAATCAGTTGTCTGGAAATAATATATTGTATCTCAGGATACAAGATCACTTACAATGTGTGGTGGAAATCGTCCTGAATACCTATTTTCGCATAACTAATCCTCCCTCCCCGCGTCGTTTTCCTTATTACCGAGGGTCGTGACTCCCCCGCTGGATCAGTTTCTCCCGTACGATTTCCCTCCATCTGCTGCGATCCTTTGCTTCATAAAGGGCATTGTGGAAGTTAATGTTTAGAGAAGATCGTATTTGGTCGGAACATCTCGTGGGTCCTCTGGGACGTTTGCCATCTACCTTTCCTGTCACCATCAGCTGTTCTAGATTGTGACCCTCTTTACGAGCAATATGTCCGAAGAATTCCAACACCCAACGAAGACATATAGTGGAAAGTCTAGTTTTGATATTAAGTGTGATATTAATAGTGTTCGCCCAATTCACCAAAATCATTGAAAGTTCCTAATAAACTAAAAACATTATGTATGATATAATATTTTGTCCTTTGTTTTTGTCTTCCCCATCAACATCTATTTTGTAAGATTCGACAAAACTCCATAAACGAAAAAATTGGTTGACAAACAAAAGAAAGGCACGGAACTGTTTTCCTTTTTTTAGTGCTTGGATGGGTGAAAGAATCCGCTGCTAGCTTCATGTTAATTGGTTACCAAACCCCATAGACATCAGCCATCACCACGTGAATGCCACCATCCATCTTGGGACATGAGGTCTAAGTTTAAATTATATACTGTAAAGTCTGTCACTTCTTTATATCGAAACGCACTGCCTATTTGAACCACGATACAGCTAGCACTTCACTGTAACTGACGTCTTGCAGTAATTAGATTATGCACTAGACACTTCGAAATTTCGATACGTTATTGTATTGAATTGGTTTATACTTACCAAGCTTAATTTATTGTGTTATTGGTGCCTGAATAAAACGGTTATAACAAACAGAGAGACGAAATGGATGGATTTTGTAAGGGTTCTATTCATTGCCATCGAAAAATCGCTACAGATCTCTGGGAGTAAAAATTACTGAATATAGTTGCCTTTCATTTTAAAATTTACCACAAACTAAGCATCGTCTAGCTGAATTCATACATAAACTTGTTTATGTTTTTATTTCTGTAATTATATTTACTATTTGAGGTTTAATGCGATTGCTTACGACAGTCCAGTCCACTGGTTATTTCACAGCTAAACAGAGAATAATGTGAATTTTACGTAAAAATATCAACGTACTGAATTTTTTCTTTGAAGATGTTTATTTTACGTATACTTGGAAAATGTACGTACGTAATCATATTAAAAAATTTCCTCCGTTGTTTTTAACTTTATGAATTTCATAAATTTCATTTTATACCGATCGAGAACTTAGCTCATTTTATGAAGCTAGTTAAAAATGTTATAATGGCTGAGGGTAATAGGTACTATAATAGCAATGCAATAAGAACTATATGCGTTGTAACTATATTGAGACCTTAGAAGTTATATCTCAAGGTGGGTGGCGCATTTACGTTGTAAATGTCTATGGGCTCCAGTAATCACTTAACATCTGGTGGGCTGTGAGCTCGTCCTCATCTAAGCAATAAAAAAAAGAACCATAATACTAGTTGTGGCTCCATAGTGAGAAGTCTTAGATTTCTCAATTGTATTTGAATGATGGTTATATAAATTCAAATTCAAAATCATTTATTTCAACTTAGATGTCAGTATGACACACTTGTTGAATGTAAAAATACAAATAACTATGTTAACTCTACCACCATAGAAATAGGAACGAGAGCTTTCCCTATGTAGGTAGGTAGAGCGGTGCTTGCAATTATACGGGCTCCACAGCTCGCCTTGTCGACGGTCAAACGATTTTGATCATTCATAAAAAACAATTTCTATCTATAGAATTTTGTATAGGAAATTTCCAACATCAAGGAAAAACATATCCTTAAATAAACCAAATTGATTCAATAAGGCCGCATAATTGATTGGGTTTCTTGGAAATCGGCGCTTCTATTATGGTCTCAACTCGACAACATACAAAATAGGAGTAATTCAAAATAAATTCGTAATTCAGCTGTGCATATTTCACTCGGCATTTATTTATTTATTTAGTTGCACCAACAAAGTGGTCATCAATATAAAACATTGACAAGAAGTAAGTACATGACAGATGTCACCTCAATTACCAGTCCAATCGACAGTGCAACAGTTGAACAACATCTTGAAATTAGAAAAGTAAGAATAATTGTATAAATATTCAATTAACAATTTCATTCATCGGTATTTATAAAGCAGAGTATTAAATTCTTCAAGTTGCAGTGGAAAATTTTACTAAATCGTCCATGACAAAATAGATAAGAAAATATTATTATACCAATTGGAACAATCACTCATTCTAGCTTAAAGTGTGGGACAGCGTTATTTATTTATTTACTACAAGAAGAACCAACATCCAACTAACACAGTATATAACAAATAATAGAAACAAAAAGCCAATTAAAGTTCCTCACCAATATAAACAAATTAAAACATTAGAGAAACAAAAACATAGAAACAAAGAAATTAAAAACAACATAAGCAAAGGAGGAATACACTAGACTACTTTAAATGTCATAAATGAATAAAAATCAGTTGTGCTACACATCACCGGCACATGGTCCCACACCCTTTGTCCCGTCATCACCCAGAAAAAATCGGACACTAATTATCAGGTTATACAATACAACAGAGACTCTGACCTCATGTGTCCTGGGACCGACCTTGGTGAGTAACTCCTCCGATTCCGATAAGCTCTTAACACTTATTGCGTAACGACTGGTGTTAGGGCGTATTTTAAGCACGAACGGTTCCGTATCGATCTTCTTTTGACGTGACAACGTCTTATAATTCGATGGAGCCGGCTGCACGCACGAAAAAACATGCCTCATTGAGGCGTTCCATTTAAGGCTTGAAGTGCAAGCGAGAGCGCGCAACGAGCGACAAAGAGGCACAATCGGCGTCCGCGTTCGGCAGCGTTCGACATCTGTCTCTCTCCTACTTGAGTGAGCGATGCATCCGCGTGGACAGCTGCTATACAATAATACATTTACATGTTTTCGTCAAGTATGAAGTTCAGTAAAAAGTGAATGTGGTGTCAATCGTCCATACAAAATATCTATCAAACAAATAAAATTTAAATTTTCTTTTGATAAATGAATCCATTCCATCAGTATTTTCTTATGACGTCGTCACGTTCAACTATCGTCAGTGAACCGACTTTACAGACAACCGATTTTTTATCGTGAAGTAGTCGTGCGTTCCGATTTGAATTCGTGATAGCCGTGAGACGAAATAGAGATCTCGATTCCACGTCTCAAGGGTAGTGGCGGCATGCAATTTTTAATGTTTATGGACTCCGGTAACTACTGAGCGTTATATGTACCGAGAGCGCGTTCGCCTAATTAGTTTAAGTACCAACACAAACTTATTAATGTTGCAAAAGGAGAGATTTATTCCACGATGTTTGTGAATATTTTTTTGTTGGTTAGGTGGGTGGACGAATCTCACGGCCCACATAGTTTTAAGTGGTTACCGGAACCCATAGAGCCCATAGACCTTTTAGACCGAAACGCATTACTGCTTCACGGCAGAATTAGGCAGGATGATGGTACCTACCCAAATTATAATAAATTATAATTTTACGGGTTTGATTTTTACTACACGATGCTATTCCTTCGCCGAGGAAGTCAATCGTGAACATTTGTTAAGTACGTATTCGTGCGATTCGAATGCAGCGGACGTCTTATCCTTTAGGCCACGGTGAATTCGCCTTTGATGCTCATATACTCATTTACATACTGGCATCGCTCGGTACGAATACATCGTCAGCCGTACCTGCTAGTTTGCTGACGCAACGGTAGGACAGGTCTAACGGTAGGCAGCGGATTGGCTCTGCACCTGGCATTGCTGAAGTCCATGGGCGACGGTAACCACTCACCATCAGGTGGGCCGTATGATCGTCTGCCTACAAGGGCAACAAAAAAAAAAAAAAAGCATACAATGGATATGCATATCTGTTCTTCTAATAATTTACTCCTTAATTGACCCACTCACAGCTTTAGTCTGGTCCGTTAGTACTGTCTAGTTTTGGAATCCTCTTGCTCTTATTGTCAGGATGAACACTCAGCTTCCAAACAAAAGATTTGATAACTTACTCTGAACGAATTGGCAGATACATCTATTGACTAGAGTTGCTATTTTGCTTGTTGCTATTTTCTGCGCAATATGTATTATTTCATTTCTTCATTTATGTGTGTTTTGTGTTTCAATAAAGCGATGCACCTATCTCTATACCACCTTTGGTGAATGGTAGAGATTGTACAAAGTCCGCCACTGTACCCGTGTACATAAATATTATATATATTATGTTATAAATAATGATATGTAAATAAGGAAATTTAACAAAATAGTAATAAAATAAAAGATACATGTATAAAGATATAAAATAAATAAATAAAGCCACAAAAATTGCACACTCAGAGATAGGAAAAAAACTAAACCTAAAAACCGTAATCGGCTGACGTCTCCCGAGTCGAAGGAGCAAAACCGAAAACAAAATCACAAGCCACTTTAATAAAATTTCATTAATGGATACCCCGAACGTTGGACACGGCGGAGTCGAATATAATAGGCAATTACTTTAACAGAGGACGGCCGGCCGTCGAGCTAAAACTAATCTTTTACGGGATTCGTGAGGTTATTAAAAATATTTTTGTTAAGGCATTTGCGCATGTGTTGCCACGGCGGATTTGCGTCTATTTTTTTTATAGGATTGAAGGATTATTGGTGGTCCGGAGGCCTTTCCATTCACCAGGACATGTGGGTGAACAAAGGCTCAGCCAGGAGAAACTGCGTCTGTGTTAATGCAAGTCTGTGTTAATGAGCGATTTCTACGTACATATTTATATGTTGCATGCATGATTTATATCAGCTACATTATAATGAACGATCTCAATTTGTGGACTACCGTAAACGTATTTCAGAACACTAATGTGATTTTCGGAAAAAACTGAGAATCCCGTAGTATATCCCGATTGTTAAAACAATCTGTAGTCTAAGTCGTACAGTCGATAGAAAAGGTCTATTTGATACGTATTTCGTATATATACGTATTTGTTATATATCGGTAGTCAGCGGCTTGGCTCTGCCCCTGGCGTTGCTGAAGTCCATGGGCGACGGTAACCACTTACCATCAGGTGAGTCGTATGCTCGTCTGCCTGCAAGGGCAATAAAAAAAACGTCTTTAAGTGAAGCCTACAAGTAAGCTATTTTATTTTCTAGTCGTGTGGTATATGTGTGTGCCTTATGAGTAAAATTGGCATGACCGGGCCAATAGCCTCCATTCGTGATTTATCACTTCTCTGAATTTCAACAAGTTGCATTTTTTATAAAAAAGCTAGAATTTCATAAAAATTATCATAAAGTCGATGTTGAAGAATAGTTTTTATAAAGCTAGTTAAAATATTTTTGGATTAATTCGCGCATGGTATCATGCTATGTGCTCTGGCTCGAACCTTACATCTATGTTCAGGAGATACGCGACACCATTGAACTCCGAGGACTTAGTATGGATTAATATATTATCGTCTTAACAATACAACATTTTCCAAGATCATCTTTCCAAGTTATAAAGTTTTACTGCACTATGCACCAATAGACTTAATTACTTTGTTTGTAAAATCATTTATTGAAACGTTGGTACAACAAATACAATTTGAAGTAAATATTAATTTATTTCAAATTGTATTTAATTAAGAAAATTACATTAAAATGTTCTACATTCATGAGAACACAACTAAAACTTTTTCATATACTAGAACTAATAAAATAATGACGAGAATGAGTACACTTAGATAATACGAATATCCATTAAAATAAAATGATTTTAGTTGAGAATGAAACTTAGATCCCGTAATGATTTACTATCATCATCAGGATTAAGAAGACTTAAACGTTAGTCGTCAAATCTAAAAACGGACAAAAATAGCCAAGTTAAAGTCGGGTTTTAAAATTGACTAGGTCAAGCGGGTCTACGATTACTGCTACGTCGTAGCGACAATGCTACATCGCCGACGTAGTGTAGACGGTACTTAACAAGGCAATAGTGAGTATTCCGTAGAGCACCTGTTCCTCAGTATTTTTCCAAAGGAAAATATTTTCTACCAAGCTTACCTTTTTTCCGAGCATTTTATTAGTATTCCTGAATTCTCGATGAGCTTAACATAACGAAATATGTGTTTTTATTTAACATTCAAATGCAGTTTGTACATTTTTTATTTTACCGAGTATCTTTTTAGCTAAACTCGCGAGTTTTTATCAGCCCGATATTAATAATGTACCGCAGTCGATAGATGCCGAAACCTTATTTAATTTTAAATGCTTATGCCTACTAAGCGAGCCTGTTGCCAAATTAATTGATGATCTAGATGAACGAGTTAATCTTAATATTAATGGAGCCATACTCAGGACTTATCGGTGAAATATTTAAATTAATGAAAGATAATGCGCACCTACACACTGCAATGTACATTAGAGATTACTTGTGAAATGGGGATACAAGTTCCAGACTGACGAGCACGAAGACCCATAGAAAATCCCATAGAATTTTTTTTGGATGAGGCAGCGAGAATAAGCTCCGGAGAACATGCAACAGCTGAAAGCTGCCTTATTCGAGATATGGGAAAACATATTTCAATCTAACAAAAGTTTAAATAGTTGATAGAGAAATGTTCACGATTGACTTCCACGGTGAAGGAATAACATCGTGTAATAAAAATCAAACCCGCAAAATTATAATTTGCGTAATTACTGGTGGTAGGACCACTTGTGAGTCCGCGCGGATAGGTACCACCGCCCTGCCTATTTCTGCCGTGAAGCAGTAATGCGTTTCGGTTTGAAGGGTGGGGCAGCCGTTGTAACTATAATTGAAACCTTAGAACTTATATCTCAAGGTGGGTGGCGCATTTACGTTGTGGATGTCTATTGGGTGTTAAGTGATCACCGAAGCCTACAGAATCAACAAACGTAAATGCCTCCGTCCAACTTCGGACATGAGTTCTATGTTTCAGTTTTATAGTACAACGGCTGCCCCACCCTTTAAAACGAAACGCATTACTGCTTCATGGCAGAATTAGTGTGGTAGTACCTACCCAGGTGAGACAATAAGGTGCCTTATTACTAGCAGACCACCAGTAGTTGTTTGCCAAAGAATGGACGTACTGACCCTATAGTAAAAAAATAAATAATGATTAAATACCTGATATATAGTATTACTGGCATGATCTCTGGATCAAACGACCAAATCTATAGATTCTAGAAAAGGTCTTTATTAAATTTTTGTATAATTTCTTTAGTTCTTCTCATTAAAGCCACCAGAACTTGAAACTTGTTAAAAGTTAAATATTTGTGGAAGAACTTAGAAGAACAACTTACAAGATACACTAACCGAGAAATTATTATAGCAACACGTTTATTCGCGATCAGGGCCGTACTCAGAAATATTATTTCATAAAAAACTATTTTCATTTAGATTTCACTAAGCTTCACAATTTTATTGTTTGCACGTGAAGTACGTATATGCTTTTTCTTTGGCTCTTTTTGCCCAATAATCTTAAATAAGAACCTAAAATTGAATGTGCTGACGTATGGCTGTAGGAAATCAGGACCTGTCATCGCAGTTTCCTGTGTTGTTTGTTGGGCCTATCTGATTACAATGTTGATTAAGGGTTTCTGAAAGTTTTTATTGTGTTCAATACTAATATTCAAGTGTTTTACGGATATAGGAAGAGCATAATTGCTCTGTATCTAACTGGTCTTAAAATGCGACCTGTGGCTAAGTTAGAGTTTTAGAATCGTCGTGGCCTAACGGATAAGACGTCCGGTGCGTTCGTATCTAGCGATGCACCGGTGTTCAAATCTCAGGCAGGTACCAATTTTTCTAGTGAAATACGTACTCAACAAATGTTCACGATTGACTTCCACGGTGAAGAAGTAACGTCGTGCAATAAAAATCAAACCCGCAAAATTATAATTTGCGTAATTACTGGTGGTGGGACCTCTTGTGAGTCTGCACGGATGGGTATCACCGGCCTGCCTATTTCTGCCGTGAAGCAGTAATGCGTTTCGGTTTGAAGGGTGGGGCAGCCGTTGTAACTATAATTGAGACCTTAGAACTTATATCTCAAGGTGGGTGGCGCATTTACGTTGTGGATGTCTATGGGCTCCAGTAACGACTTAACACCAGGTGGGCTGTGAGCTCGTCTACCCAACTAAGCAATAAAAAAAAGTTACGTGACAATACTAAGTGCAACCTTGTTAGATTGTATGTGTTTATATAAAGTGTTGAAAACCGTTGTATCTGAATCCATCTCTGTTGAGAACTAAGTTAGTTTTTCTTACACACTGTGGCTGATATATTATGTAGTTCCCGACTCCACGTCTACTTCTGTTTTCGTGTGATTTACAAGAAAATTGGATCTATATTTTCTCAGTTTTACCTTATTTGTATCTATCATCGGGTTCGTATAGGCGGTGTTCGTGTTCATATCGAAGTCGATATGTAACTTTTTGTAAGTAAACTTGTTAAGAAGAAAAAAAGGTTTTGCTCGAAGCAGCTGATTTTGTTTGGGACTATTATGACTAACAAAAAGCCTGTTTTTTAGTCTAGCTGGAGTATTACTGATCGTTGTAGCGTCTATTTGAATGAAGAACTACTTCAAAATGTACAATATGTACACTGATATCTTTCAACATTATATTGCGTAAAAGCTACTGAAATTTTAAATAATCCTCTACAGAAAACCTGTAAACAAATTCACGTGACCGTAACATTCCTCATGCAGAGTGCAGAAGAAAATAAAAATTCTGATGATGATCCCCATATTTTGCGCGAATGAAATAATGCACACATGCATTACGCCGAGGCACGAGTGAGGGAAATTGTTTTAGAACGTCGCTCTGTTTGTAAAGTCCTCTGCCACGGGTCGTGTCTTGAGAGCATGCACTTTACCAAGCCTATATTTTGTGTATAATAACTGATTCAGAAATTTCAGAAAGTTTTTCTTATATTATTAGAGGTGCTTATGTTTTAATATTTAAGTTCCTTTGTGGTTAGTTGGTAGGACGTATTGTGAGTTTTTTTTATTGTTCTTATAGGCAGACGAGTATATGGTCCACCTGATGGTGAGTGGTCACCGTCACCCATGGACGTCAGCAATGCCAGGGGCACAGCGAAGCCGTAACACCCGCAGGAATGGGTACCACTGTTCTGCCAAAAGGTAATCAAGTGTTCCGGTTTGAAGGGTATAATAGTCGATACAATGAGATCCCACCCGTGGGGTCGTGTTGGTTGGTAGCATTCATGTCGTGTTGTGTTATGGATTCCAGTTACTTCTTAAAGTCAGGTCAGCCCTGACCTCGTCTACCTATGTACAGCAAAGTAAAAAGAAATGCGGCTATACAACTTGGGACAGTAATAAATTAAAAAACGAACGACTTTACGTGCTGTAGTGTCAGAGTGATTTACGCCAGAAATACACCAGAACGTAATGTGGACTCGTCATCTACTCTACCTCCGAGCTCAAAAGATACTTATCATCATCATCATCATCATCAACAGCCCACAGTCGTCCACTGCTGGACATAAGCCTCTCGCAATCTACACCACTGAGCCCGGTCTGCGGCTCTCCTCATCCACTTCTTGCCGGCCACCGTGCGGAGGTCATCGCACCATCTAGCCAGGGGGCATCCTACGTTACGTCTTCCGCTGCGCGGTCTCCACTCGAGAACCCGACTGCTCCAGCGATCGTCAGTCCTACGGCATATATGGCCAGCCCACTGCCACTTCAGCTTGCTGACTCTCAAAATATACTATTGGCAATTAATTTAAATATCATTTTTGTAGTTTAAATGTTTATTATACAATGCATTTTACTTCATCGTGTTGATTGCTGATCGTTACACGTTCAATTAAAATTACAAAAATTGGTACCTAATTTCGGATTCATTGTCATCTCTCCACTGTATTAATGCATGAAAAAATAATCCCTAAACACGATAGGTAATCTTATCACACATCCAAGCTAATAATAAATACTGACTAATATTTTAGTTACCTTCAGCTAACCTGTTCTCGCTCTAACAGGGAGCGAATTCTTGTTTTCTGAAGAGGTAATTAAAAGTGAGCTAAGAGGTTCTTGGAATTGCGACTCCGAAGAGGTGCTTACGCTCACCCCATTTTTCTTACTATGGAGTCAAGGCTATGAGAGCTCTCGCACCCACTGTAATCTTTCTTTTCTGAAACAGATGGTTCTCTAGAATTCATTTCACCCTTTGCTTTGCTCATTTACTACAAAACGTCCAGCTACAGGATTTTATGGTAGTGGTCTGGTCGAATATATTACTATGTCAGAAAAAAACAGGAGTGCGATTTCGGCCCCTTAAATAAGCTACTACAATTTTTTATTTATCACGTAGGCGGTCTGCACGGGGTTGTGGCCTACTTAAGTGGCTATCGGAGTCCATAGGGATCACAACGTCACTGCATCAAACCTTAACATTTGAGGTCTAACCGGGGCCTAATGTGGGACAACCTTAATTAGTAATTACGTAAGTTATCCCTTTTGTCAGTTTTATTTTATCACACGACATTTTATCTTCATCCTGGAAGCTATTTGTGTATGTGACATGTCCTTCTTCAAACGAGGCTTGTGGAGAGTATTAAGCGATAGGCAGCGGCTTGCTTCTGCCCCTGGCATTGTTGACGTCCTTGAGTGACGGTAGCATTTACCATCAGGTGGGTCGTATGCTCGTCTGTCTGCTCGGGCAATAAAAAAAAGAACATAAGCTGTGTATATATTTCATTAGAAAAATTGATTCACGTTTGCCGGATTTTTGAACACCGACACAGGCGCATCACTCGACAATAGTTCACAAAGCGCTTTTTTCTTTGGGCCACATCGACTTCTTAATTTCTTCTCCGTCTACTTCTTTTGATTATTTTTTGCGTACTGAAGAGAGTTCTGAGCCCACTTTTAAGCGCTAAATCGTTTAATAGTATTTCCTTGTTATCTCATAGCGATTCTGAAACAATGAGGTGATCAAAATCCCATTTACTCACGTATTGGTAGCACACACTATCTTAAAGCAGCTTAGAACGTGCTTTGACATTGTTTCCCCAACTGTCTATAAACAGCGTATAATGTAGTGTAAATAACGAATAACGGGATACAATCACGCTGTGGTTCTCAAACTGGAGAAAATAAATAAAATAATCGAAAACAGAGTAGCGTATTTATTGTACATCAAAATAATATACGAAAAGAAAATATTCTAGCCGATCCGAGATTTAATTGTAGTATGGTTATGTTGTTCATGAGTTATTATTTCAATTAAATATGAACATTACACTCGATTGTTTAGAGATAAAACAGGGATACCACATTAAGGCATTTTACATGGTTTTTTTTCGGTTTTTTATGAAATATAAGGTAAGAAATTTGATAATGATAAATTCTATAATATTGAAACAAAGGTCCTATGTACTAAAACATAGGATACAAAATTAAATAAACATGTGTTTTGATTTAGGACCTTCCGGTACGTCAATACTTCTACAGCATCAATGAACAGTGGTCACAATTTACGTGATTTAAAATCAATAAACCTTCAGCCTCTAAAAATCGTCAGTGAATATTGATTATTTACAAAACTTTGAGAGCCTTAGTGGCGTTCAAACTATGTGTGCCGTGTAAACATTGATACAGTACCGAATGTATGTCAAATTCAACAGCACAAATAATATTTTGCTCTCAAAAGGTTTGGCACAGTTGTAGCTTTACGCATTGCTTAGAAATTTATAATAAAATAAATTGGGATTTACGTTGATGTCTTTTGGGAAATTTTTACAAGTATATATTATATTAGTAATAGTAATGAAAATGGAACCGTATTTGCATATGATATATTGAACAGAACTTATCGTTGTATATAAAGGGGAGTGCTCTGAGGAATTGTTCGAGATGATACCGGCATCTCGTTTTTACCATCGCACCGCCCGCCACCGGAGTAGAGTTCATCCATACTACCTGGAGCCACTGCGGTCATCCACAGTGCGTTGCCAGATGTCTTTTTTGCCACGTACCATCCAGCTATGGAATGAGTACCCCTCCACGGTGTTTCACGAGCGCTATGACATGTCCTTCTTCAAACGAGGCTTGTAGAGCATTAAGCGGTAGGCAGTGGCATCGCTCCGTTTCTGGCATTGCTGAAGTCCATGTCGACGGTAACAATTTGCCATCAGGTGGGCCGTAGGCTCGTCGTCTGTCTACAAGGGCAATAAAAAAAATATATATGTCGGCGCAAATATGACTATTTACCCACTGATCATCAACTAATTACTCTGTGATAAGAAATTGATGTTAAACAGTCCCTTTTATTGTAATTTCAATACTTTAAAATCTTGTAAACACGCTCACGTGTTTAATACTTGTAAACACGCTGACGTGTACGAAGTCCTATAAATACGGCCGTACTGTCTAGCGTAGATTCATTCGTGTCCGAGCCGTAGTACAGTACGGATCTCTCTGTAACGTTGTTATGCTTCTCGTGCAATATACGCAGTTCTCGTGAAGTTTTGTTTTGGAAGCCCAAACATGAGTCATCATCGAGAACTTAATGACCGTGACGTCAATAATGCTGACGTCACACTTTTTAAAAACATTCCTTCAGCGTTTCTCCTCCGTCATATATATAAGATATCTGAATCGATATCTTCTAGTTCGAAAGATTGAACAAAGCTACTGAGTAGAGAATGTACTTCAACCTCGCAGATACGTGGAAACATTTCAGCTATTCCACGTTCCCGTGGCGGCGTGTAACAACATCTGTGCTCGACGATGGCTCTGTCAGAAAATTCCGACGCGTAGAACAACCGCTGCTACGCCACGAATTACGAGAATATCGTAGCCTTTGTTAACAGTGTATGTATTCAGTGTTTTTGTCTTAATAGGCAGACGGGCACACAGTACACTTAGTGGTGAGAAATCACCGATGCTCCCCGATATCAGCAATGCTAAGGGCACAGTCAATCGCCTAGCGCTAATAAGATTTTTCTAAACTCTTCCAAAAATTCATTTAGACCGCTAAGGAAACGTGACAAGATCACCAGATCTCTGAAAACAAACTATGTATAAAAGAGCGCAGTAATTGAAGATTCTTCTTCTTCGTCAATACACCCTTGGTATTGAGGTAGTGGCTGTCATGTTTTCAGTAACGCGTTTGACAACCAGCCGCGAGTCTTCCTTCCAGCTGCGCATCTGGTGCCTTCGTGTAGAGGACAATACATTGAATCATTGATCTGGTCAGTACATTTTACGGGAGAACTGCCGCGCGGCTTGAGATCCTCTACCCTACCCTGTACCATCAGATGCTCGTTTAATAGGTCCCAGACCGTGTCACACGTCAATGTCTGGAGACGAGACTGCACCTTGCGAGAGAGGCGCCTAATTGTTTTCAATTCCTGATTGGACCCGTTGGTACGATATCCCGAGCACTTTTCTCCAGCACCACATGTGCGATTCAGTATTCAATTTTCAGATAACCTGGACGAATTCTGCTCCAGTAGCGGTATAATGAAGGTGATGGGATCATCTCGCCGTGGTTTTTTTTTACTGGCTAGATGGGTGAACGAGCTCATAGCCCACCTGGTGTTAAGTGGTTACTGGAGCCCATAGACATTTTACAACGCAAATGCGCCACCCACCTTGAGATATAAGTTCTAAGGTCTCAGTATAGTTACAACGGCTGTCCACCCTTCAAGCCGAAACGCATTACTGCTTCACGGCAGAAATAGGCAGGGTGGTGGTACCTACCCGTGCGGTCTCACATCAGGTGCTACCACCAATCTATTCGTAAACTACGTAATCACTGGCGTTTTCTGTAGTATGTGCGGCAGTATATTCTGAGTACAGTAGCATAACGCCGTTCCAATTATTTTTGCAGACAAGGTAATCGTGGTTTCTTCTTCAAACGATTGGTAGGCAATAGCGGTATTTGAATACAGCCAAGAATTAGGCATCACTTGAGTGCTCTTCTCTTAAAAACAGAAGATGCCAGTCTATTTTAGACTTGTATGATATTTCTATTATACTAAAATATTTAATAGTTTTGACAAAATTCAAATTCGTTGTTCGCACTTTTGCGTTGAAAAAGTTTATCTGCACTGAAATTTCTAGCAAACATTACAAATTCGCTCATGTATTCGTAAAAGTAGCTTTCACTAATATTTGAATAGGTACCTTTTCCGTAAACACAAGATCTCTTGAGTAATATCAATATGTACTCAAGAAATTCCGATAATAAACAATATCAGATACTAAATAAATGAAAAATAACAAGAAATTATATGAAGAAGCCTATGTTTCTGGGTGGTCCACCTTATTAGGGGGACGTACGAGATTACACCTATTAACTATGTTCTATACTAAAGGCTGTGCTATGATATGCTATAATATATAAGTATACATACTTCAAGTCATCAGATATTATGTGACATTAATTATTCAAATTTAAAATATGTTTGATAATGAATACATTTTAAGTAGCTTTAATGTAATTTCAGTACAATACAATCGTCATATTAGTCCATTAACCTTCTAATAAAATATAATAATATACTTAAACACTATGAAATTTATCTTATTTTGAAGCATTATGTCCGGCATGTGCAATATATTATCCTTGGCTTAATTTTGTAGCAATGCAAACGATTTAAAGGATATCTTTAAAATTGTGAGTTAGTTTTGAGATAAATCCCGCCCATATCCGTTTTGACTTCCGCTTACTAATTTATAAACATTTCGGGAAATAGCCTAATAGCCAACATTTTACCTAAACTAATAACTGTATACATACAAAGGTTCAATTCAAAACGTGTGAACAGGGAGAGTATAAAAAAGGTAAGCTAAAGAAAAAGATAAATTAACACTGATAATTATGTTCAGGTAAGTGTTCCTGCCTCTTACTGCCACTAAGTATTTACGGAATTCGGTAAGAAGATTTGCACAACCACTGTATACAATTGGAGACAGATGTCGAGCTTACTCGTAGCGAGTCATGCGAATATGCCGATCTTTATGCATACATACATTTATGCGGAATAGCTAGTAGGTATAATAAAAAGCAAATGTAAGGCGTACTTTGAACCCGCACGGGTAGGTTTATCCGTCTATATTCCAGTCTGAAGGATGGGGTAGTCGTTATAGACTGCAACCGAGCTTTTTAAGTCGTGTTTGCTAGGCGAGTGGCAGGTCCTTGTGTAACCACTTTACATCCAATGGGCCATGAGCTCATTCATGCATATATGATATCTATACTAATATTATAAAGAGGAAAGATTTGTTTGTTTGTTTGTTTCGAATAGGCTCCGAAACTACTGGACCGATTTGAAAAATTATTTTTTCCATTAGAAGCCGACATTGTCCCTGATGAACATAGACTACTTTTTTTTTTTTTTTTAATTTTTTTTTTTTGTTTCATGTGTGTTTTAATGTTTCCGAAGCGAAGCGAGGGCGGGTCGCTAGTAAACAATAAACGGGATGTCGTTGTAAGCCAGTTGGCCTCACAAGATCGCCCCACCCACAATAATTATAATAAGGATTGAGAAGTTAGGTAGAAAATTCGTTACTTAACTTCTATTTACGCTATCTAAGCGCTATTTAACTTCACTAGTGTCAGAGCACGGGTTGCTCTTTTTAATTCAAATGAGTAATCCTCGCAGTTTCCAGAGTCGAGACAAGCACTAACTTCTACGTCACAAACAACGGGAAAGCTAGACGAGTAATTAACAACTAAATTACTCAGAAGCCAAAGGCCTTCACTAAAGTTAAACAATTCCAATAATCCTCTGTAAGCTAATCTAACCTGCGACCCTTATTTCTGACCTCGATGTAAATTTGCACTATCCATTATAACCAGACCTACGGCGTCATAAGGAGCTTCCCCGGTGCGGTTTGCAGGGCTGATGAGGGGAAGATGCGGGATGTTTCAAGGTGAACTGGTTGTGTACCATTATCCGCACCTGTTACCTACTTAACTGTGTACGTATGGCTGTAGCCCCTTTTAGTTTTGATGGAATATTCAGATGGGTTTTTGGATTTTAGTTCTATCAATAGTTTTTTATTTGTCAGACTTGTCGGGCGAAAAATAAATGAATGAATTTTACGGACGTTGGTTTTACAATTCTTGTTTCAAAGCCAGATTAAATTATCATCCACCTTGTTTAGTAAGACAGTTTAGTTTAGTTCAAAGGGCAGATTATTTCCTCATCATCATCGTCAACTTATAGCAGTCCATTGCTGAACATAGACCTCTCCAATTGCGCGCCACTGAGCACCATGAATGTAAAGCCTCGTAAAAATGAAGTTCAGAATAGGTCAAAATAATCAGTTTTATCTGTTACTATTTAGTACCGTAGTAACCAAATTCAAATATTTTTAACTTCTCGGGATACTCCAAAATGTTCACTGAAAAAATCTCAGTAAATGATCACCATTTTACTGAAATTATATTTCATTCCATATCATCTCATCACATTTCATTTAATTTCATCCCAGTTGATCAAATTAATCATCTTCATTTTATTTCATTCCATTTCACTCTATATTAACATTTTTCATAACAATAAGAATAAATTAAAATAAGACATGACCTAAAGGTCTTAGTTACCAGGTCATAAAATCCCTTAAAAAAAATATCAAATTATTCAAGTTAACTTATTCGGCAAACGATGGCACCATTCAGAATGTCAATCCATCAATTTGATTGAGAGCCGGTTATACAAATGTTATATTTAAGAAATACGAAACACGGATAAAAATGTTTATTTTTAATACGTAAAAATATGTCGACTCCACAAAGGTCCCGTCTGTTCGATGAGATCCGGCAAAAGGAACGCGATTAGGTAAACTACAAAGCGTAATCACTGAACCCTAATGTAGTATTGTTTCTATAAAAAAAAAAACCTACAAAAAAAAAACATTTGGCGCAAGAACAAAAGGAGGACGAGAGATATTTGATGCGTAAGAATTTAAAAAGGTTACTTTGGTTTTGTGAATTATTTTTTCTTGTGTGCGATTTTCAAGTACCTACCTATTCATATCAGTGGAATGTGATTTTATTACTTTACTAAGGATATTAAGTGAAATATGTAATATTAAATGGTGTTAATTTTATTGCACATACTGGTAAGTGATCTCGACTCACCTGGTGTTGAGTAGTTACTGGAGTCCATCGACATCACGCCGTGAGTGTCATCACACACCTTGAGGTCTTTGTCTCAATTGTATAGTAGTATCGTAAATTATGATGTTTTCGGGTGATCGTATCGTAAAGTAATATATACTTAACGCGATATTATTCCTTCATCGTGGAAGTCAATCGCGAAGATTTCATAAGTACGTATTTGTAATAAAAATCAACCCCGCAAAATTCCAATTTGCGTAATTACTGGTGGTAGGGCGTCTTGTGAGTCCGCACGGGTAGGTACCACCACCCTGCCTATTTGTAACGTTAAGCAGTAATGCGTTTCGGTTTGAAGGGTGAGGTAGCCGTTGTACTGTAAAAACGGAGACTTAGAACTTATGTCTCGATGTAGGTGGTGGCATTTACGTCGTAGGTGTCTATGGGCTCCGGTAACCGGTTAACATTAGGTGGGCCGTGAACTCGTCCACCCACCTAAGCAATAAAAAAAAGGGTGCGTGTACTTATTATGTACGCGCGTAAGAAGTTATACGTCATTTTTTTTTTAATTAAGTCAATTTGAAAAAAAATCGATTAAACAACATCCTCAAACACGCATATTGGACATCTCTTTTCTTGACATCGTATAAATCGGTCGTTAATTCTCGGTCTCATCGGTAATTCTCGGTACGGTTCGAAAAGTTCACCTGCGGCTATATTCAGACTCGCCAAGTTACGTCGGTCGTATTGTAATGAGCGATTTAGTGGGCAACTTCATTCTGTTAATTTTGTGTCACGGTGCGCGCGCATCGTAAAATTTCACTCTCATAAATTTTTCATAACGCACCTAAAGAAGTATAACTTCAAAAATTTATAGTTCGTCACCTAAAATCATAATATTTTTTTTATATTTTTAAACATTTATTTCAATAACTATCGCGGTTCGCGGTAACCCAAAAAAATATAATTGAAATTTTGCGCAGCACACAATCTAATCTATCTAAAAATAAAATGTAAAGTGTACCCTTGCTAAACGTAATAAAGCTTGTAAAATCCAATTTCATACTTCGGGAATATCGTAAATTTCCCAAATTGGGACATATCACCCTCGCTTTGCAGGCTTAATAATATCAATTCAGCCTTGCAAGGCGTATGGTGGCAAAACGAAATATGTCTTACGCTGTCTGCTAAATGCGTATTTCAGCTTTGAATGGGGTTATAGCGTCTTGTCCTGTGAGTATGTCCAAATTTTCAACAAATTCTTTAACACGTTCACAGCGGCACTAATTTTTTATTTCTTTCCATTCCTGCGGTACGAGGCGCTTAGGACCTCGCATGAAAAACATCATATTGGCGTTACGGGGCATATTAGACCCCGAAACGTTTAAGAAACTAAAACGCTTTTTTTTTAATCTATAAATATATATTTAAATGGATTTTTGGTATATTATTTTGAACTATGAATTGATTGACCTAAACCTTAATTAACTTCGAGGGTATCCGAATCCAGAGTAATTTAGGATATCGACGCAGTGGCGAATCTGGCCTAGAACTAGTTTTTTAACTTGCGCTGTCGATAGAAATAAAAACGTTGATGAATTAGGAAAGCATTGAGCAATGATATAAAAACAAAAGTCAGAGAAGAAAAAGTGGGGAGAGGTGGTAGGAAAACGCTTACCGCCGTTTTGTTCTTTATAAATAAAAACTAAGAATGCATTGATCAGTTATGATAACTCTTAAACGCGAAACGTTCCCTTTGATACCGATACCGGCACCAGCAATATTCTAGCCTGATTAATATCAAGTTGAAATCGATTCTAACTCATAAAAAAATACCATACGAAGTATACAAAAACAAATGAATTTACGGACAGAGTTAAATAAAAGTCACCAAATGCTTTTTATAGCACTAAATACGCTTGATTTAACTGTTAATAAACTGAATATTAAATTTTTATAGTCTTTTTTAAAAGTGCTGTTGTGTTTTTATTGGTCCAATTTCATTGTTTGTTCCACAACAAATCCACGATTTTGTTTTTATTTTGTTTCTTTCTGCCTTTATCTATCGACAGCAAATGCTATCGCGAATTAAAAAAAACTGAGTTCACCATTTTTTTATACGTTTTGTTATTATTGCTGATCCTCCTCCGTGCCTCGATAATCCTCAATGCTGAGGGTCCTGACCTTCTCTAATAACTTTCTGCTGTATTACCCTGCGCCACTCTTGCCTATCTTCGGTTCGGCCTCGGGATAGCAACGTAAGCAAGAGGGGTCGTCGTACCCCCTGTCGGGGGCACGGAACGGGCCTCGGGGCAAACCCCACTGCCCGGGACGAAGCTCCCTGCCACATAGGGCAGGGGTGAAATAATGCAGGGAGGACTTGGGGATAGGTACGCTGTTCGCTGCGTGTTCGGCGGCAATTTACATCTATATATACTTATATATAATACGATGGGCAGTCTGGTGACGGCTCGATGCCCGCGGCGGTGACACCCCGGCGCCGGCTGCTGTCCTCTGCTTCCTACAGCTAAATTTTTTTTTTTTTTTTTTTTTTCTTACTCACTAACTACAACTAACCTAAAACTAACTAAACTACTATATACATTTGTTACAGGGACAACAGTCAGCAACCTTGGGGCCCGCCACCGGCCCCATGCCGCGGCCCCGCCTCTACAAATCAGAGGGGGAGCCGCGGCACTAGTTTGGCGCTCACCCGCTCCGGGCTCCCCAGAAGGGGAAGACCGTCACGGGGAGGGGCCGACTTAAAACACTCCCCAAACGGGGGAGTGGTCCACCCTCGGGGGTGGAAAATGGGTCCCCATAGGGGGGCACCCCAACAATGTGGGGGGAAGTGACGAGTGTGGACAGCTCAGTCCCATGGGGGCACTCATTATGAGCACTCCCATATCACTCCGATTAAGCCGACTATCTTACCATAGCCGGGGGTTCCAGTAGCTCCCTTGGTAGCGCCAGACCATCAGGTGGTCTAGCGTGCAAGGGAGCTAAATTGTGGAGATGCTCGTGGGGTCCACCGTCAGCCCGCTCGTAAAGATTACGAGCTAGCCTCCGGATGAACTCCTCGAGCGACTCCACATCCAGATCCCGGGCGATTACGGCATTACTGAC
Source organism: Bombyx mori (assembly GCF_030269925.1). NCBI lineage: Eukaryota > Metazoa > Arthropoda > Insecta > Lepidoptera > Bombycidae > Bombyx > Bombyx mori. The sequence continues at coordinate 15,204,484 of NC_085124.1, read as the reverse complement.
GTAACGCCCTGCTCCGACTATCGTGCGAAGAGCCAGATTCTGCTGGGCCTGTAACTTCACCCGCGTGACTTGCGGGATGAGGTGATACCAGGCCGCAGCTGCGTACGTGATACGGGAACGGACATACGTCTTATAAATGCCGAGCTTAGTCCTGACCGGCAACCTGGAGGCCAACACCGGCCGGAGGAGGAATCTCGCGTAGCGAGCTGCCGCCAACGCCGACATGGCGTGGGCGGTCATCCTCAAACTCCGGTCGATATCGACCCCCAAGTACCGGACGCTGGATCTAAACTCGACATTAGCGCCACGGAGACTGAGCTGTCCCGGGACGACTGTTGTGCGGACTGGACCGAAGAGAATAGCCGCAGTCTTCCCCACGTTGACCGCGACCCTCCATCGGTCCAGCCACTGGGGCAGTAAGTCCAATAACCTCTGCATCCTCGAAAAGGCCGCAGAGGGGAAGTTGGATGACGCGAAGTAGGCGCTGTCGTCGGCAAACAGCGCCAACTTCACGTCGGCTTCCCACGCTTGGAGGTTGCCCTCGAGCGTGGGAATATCGTTGGTATAGAGAGCGTAGAGGAATGGTGCCAGGACGCTCCCCTGCGGAACTCCGGCCGTGACTGGGCGCACCGACGACTTGGCGCCCTCGACCGCGACAAGGAAGGATCTTCCCTCCAGGTACGACCCCAGCAGTCGCACGTAGGCGTGCTGGAGGTCCGTGTTCTGCAACAGCTTGTGGATCAGTCCCGCATGCCAGACACGGTCGAAGGCCTTCTCGATATCGAGAAAGACTGCGGCCGTGTACTGGCGCGCGTTGGACCGATCCGCCAAGTGATGCATGACGCGGACCAATTGCAGCGTTGTCGAGTGACCGCTACGAAACCCGAATTGCTCGGGTCTGAGAAGGATGTGCGGCGACATCCTTCTCAGCAGCAGCCGCTCGAACAACTTGCCCACGTGCGACAGCAGCGTGATCGGACGGTAACTGGAGGGATTTCTCCTGTCCTTGCCGGGTTTGGGCAAGGCGATAACCTTGCCCAATTTCCAAATTCCCGGGAAGTGTCCTGTGGACAGAATGGAGTTGAACAGCCGTGTCATATATGACACGACCGTTTCAGGGAAGTGGAAAAAAGCGAGGGAGGGAATACCGTCCTCGCCCGGCGCCTTGCGCCTCTTCATCCGCTTGATGATGAGGCGCAATTCGCTGGGAGTGATGAGATCACCATCTCCCAACGGTGGCACCGGGGAGGAGAGTAGGCTTGCTACGCTCTCTTCCACCGATTGGTGGAATGCGGCCTCTGAGGGTGCAGAGTCATTTGGAGCGAACTGCCGCTCCAGCATTTCGGCCAGGATATCGGCGCGGGCCTGAGCCGAGAAGCATCGGTTGCCCCTCTCGTCCACGAGTGGACAAGTCGGGGCAGGCCGATTTGAGAGCTGGCGACAAAGCCGGTGGAGGGATACTGAGGAGGGGTCCTCGCGGGCCTCCTCGATCCTCTCCTGCCAGGCATAGCCCCGAAAGGTGCTAATCTTTGTCGCCAGCTCCGCTTCCAGCTCGTTAAGCTCGCGCTTTATCCTGGGACAACGAGTTGTCGCCCAGAGCCTCCTCAAGCCCCTCTTCCGGCGAATAATCGCCTTCAAATGGGCCGGGAGTATACCTCTGGGCCCGCCGCTGGGCACAAGAGTCGTCGCCTGGTCGATCGCTCCCCTGATGGAGTCAACAAGGCGGGTTGCCGCATCGTCGACCCCATCAGGGGTGTTGGGGTCCTGAATCACGGGAAGGTCGACTAGTCGTCTCTTAAAGAGCTCCCAGTCGACCTTCGGTCGTAGGGGCGAGGTCGCAACCCGGGTGAGCCCCATTCCCAGTGTCACCAGGACAGGGAGATGTGGGGTACCCAGGTCGTACAGTGCCTCGATCGTTACGGGGCACCGTAGCCCCTTGTGCACACACACATCCAGCACATCGGGCTGATATCGCGCGGCGGTCGGGATGTGTGTGGGTTCGTCGGGGCCGACCACAGAGTAGTCGCCCCTATCGGCATCTTCTAACAGCCGCCTGCCCACTGCTGAGTTAAGTCGGGAGCCCCACGCGACGTGCTTCGCGTTGAGGTCCCCGACCAGCAGAGCTGGGCGGCTGTCGTGATTCAGGGCCCGTCTTATGTACTCAGGGTGAAATTCAGGCCCCGGGGGTCTATACGCGGCATAAATCCGCATATCTCCCCCCGAGGTGTGTACCCTCACACCGACTGACCTTGTCGATGTGAAGGACAGCAAATCCAACTGATCATGCACCACGTCCCGCCTGACGAGGGCCGCAGTGCCCCTGAACGGCCGCCCGGCAGGGGTAAGCTCGTCACGTCGGTACATGAAGTAGTTTGGAATCCTGAACGCATCCTGAGGACGTAGCTTGGTCTCGCCCAGGAGCACAACCTCTGGGTTATACTCCCGGGCGAGAACAAGCAGGTCGTTCTTTCGGGACTTTATCCCGTCGGGGTTCCAATAAATGATGCGCAGCTCCTGGCTAGCCATTGAACTGCGCAATCATTCGGTAGAACCCCGACAGGAGCGCCCCGAAGGGACTGGCTCCCGAGGCGATCTCACGGATTACTCCGGAGATCACCTCGGACAATTTCTCCCACAGTGCGAGCAGCCATGCAGCAAAGCCGGCAGGCTGGGAGGCCTGTCGACCGCTGCGGCGCTCGCACTGAGGGCGGGGGGGGAGGGGGGGCTGAGATGTGCCCGAGATGGCTGGTTGGGCCTGGGGCAGTGGGGTCGTTCCCGATTGTGAAGTCGGTTGAGAAGTTGGGTCGATGGGTGGGTTCACGTCCACCTCCATTGTTAAAGGAGCCGGTGCAGTAGAAGCACTCACCACTGCATCCCGTTGGGCTCTCTTCCTTAATTTTTTTTTTATTTTTTTTAGTCGATTTTTTTTTTGTTTCGGACCTGATAATTGTGGGACTTGAGTTCCAGCACGAGCTGGAACACTGCTATTAGGATGGGGCAATCTAACAGCGTGTGAACCACGAGGGGTAGGAACAGGTATACCCCGCCGCGGAGCGTTGGCCTCTGCCATCAGCGTTGCCGCTGATGGATTGGCCTCCACTGACACGGCAGGGGGGATGGGTGAGGACGGGGGAGGGGGTTGGGGTTGGGAGGATTTCCCTTTCCCTTTCCCCTTCCCCTTCGGAATGGGAGCTACAGAAGGAGGAGGAGCTGTGTTCCCGGATCGAGGCACCAACGGCGCAGGAGGAGGGACGGTTACTCCCATCATCCTGGCCCTCTTGCGGTAGACCGCGCACCGCCTGTCGACGGCAGCGTGATCTTTCCCGCAATTGGTGCAGGAGAATGGGCCGTCCCTCGGCCTCGGGCAGTCCGCTACGACATGCTCCCCGGCACATCGAACGCAGCGGACCGCTCGGTGACAATTATTGGAGGCGTGCCCGAAGGCCTGGCAGCGATGACACTGCGCAGGCCCGCGGGTTGGTCGCCATCCCTCAATCGTCACCCCCGGCAAGTACAGCAGTTCATTGACTGCGTACAGGCGGGCGAGGTCGTCCTTCGAGAGGTGGTCCAAGGCTACGTGGAACACGCAGCCCGGGCGCCCTCTCTGGGACCTGATGCACCTGGCGTGACGAGCCGGAAACCCCAGCTCCTTCAGGGCATCGGTTACTTCTGCCGCGTCAGTATCGGCAGGGAGGCCCCGGACAGCCACCTTAGTCGGAATCTCCCCTGTCAGGGCATAGCAGTACCATTTTATGGTACCATCCCTGGCAGAGGCCTCCGACAGGTAGGCCTGGACCGCCCTGTATTCCTCTACCGACGTCGGCAGGAATCTAAAGCCGGCGCCGAAGGGTCGCACCGAGGGGGCGCGACCGAGGCGCTCCCTAATGGCCGCCATGTGGCGGGACCAATTAGGAAGGGCCTCCACCATTATTGGCGGATGTCGGCGCAGCTCCTCTTGGGCACGACCCTTCGGCCTCGGGGGAGGGACATGAGAGGATTGGGATGTCCTCTGGGTGGAAGGAATACTCGGCCTAGCTGCCATGGCAGCATAGGAGGTAGAGGGAATGGGGTTAGGCATAGGGGCGTGACGTGGTCTGGTGGACTCGAGGTCCATGTACCTGGTGGAGTCCAGGTTACCCGCCGTGCCGCTTAGGGCGGGGGCACCTCGGGTAGAGTCCACCGGGATTGGGGATAAAGTTGGGGAAGGGGAGTGAGGAGGGGTTCTCAATTGCCTAGGAGCAATCCCTGTCCTGGCGGGTGCTCTAGGCTTGGGAACGGGTTGGACTGGGATTGGACTCCCAGAGGGGGAAGTGGATCTTGACGAGGAAGGAGTGATAGACTCGGTAGAGGAGTGATCCGTGGACGTGGTCACGCTCTCTTCTCCCTCCGACCTGGAGGAAGGGCCTATACGCGGGCGTTTATCTTGGTCACCCGATGAGCCTCGGTCAGACTCTGACCTGGCCTTCTTCCGCGGCCGAGAGGGCCCGGAGGGATCGGCCGACGAAGGAAAGTTACTTTCCACCGATACGATCCTCAGGGATTCCCTGGCCGCGGCCGAAGGCCCGGACGAACTGCCCGCACCGGGTCCCATCGGGGCCATACGGATTGCAGGTGTTGGGGTTGGTGTATGACATTCCGGCATTGCCTGTCGTCCCTTATGAGACGGGCCGGGTGTGCTGATAGTTGGGGGTGGGTTCCCCCCCGACATGATTTGGCCGAACTATGAACGGCCACTACGGCTGGCGGTACATCCGTACTACTATTGACGACAACGACCGACCCTCCTTGTTGTTAGGATTTTCAGTGTAACTGATAATACTAAAAGTAATCGTTAATCAACTAAAATTAAGATAAAAAATATAAAATGAATAATGTAAAAAAATTTTGACCCGAGCCACTCTGTGGGCACCCTCCGCGACCGGCTACCGAGTTGTACGTGGGCAAACCAACCTATGGGAAGAAAAGTAAATGAACAAAACAAAACAAAAACTGACTTACCCTCAGGAGCTCCAACTCGATCGGCTTATACAAATATGGTAAGGAGAAACTATGATTCCACCCCAACTTTAAATAAGAGGGGGATAGAATACTACCAGCTAAAATAATTACTTTAATAAATATGAAAAAATAAAATTAAAAGGAGAAAAGAAATTAATACTAATAAAGTAAAAATCAAACGGCCACGACGGGAGAGCCCACAGTACGTCCCGTAAAAAGCAAAAGAAAATCACAGAAATATAAACCTAATGATAGTAAAACTGGACTGAACTACTAAAATGGTCACTTAAGGAAGTCGGTCGGTTCACCAGTATAAGGTCAAAAGAATTTACTAAAAAAAAAAAAAAAACACAATTTATAATTTACTAAAAAATATTAAAGTTATAGAGGGTATATCTAATTTAAACTATTTTAATTGTAAATAATTGCCACAGTGGCGCTAGTATACAGTTGAATAACTACCCTATAATAATGATTACTAACTACTAATAATAAATCTAATTATATGATATCTTAGGTTAATTGTAAAATAATACGGAAAAGGAATTTAAATTAGAAAAAAGACAATAAAGCTATATTGGAAACTTATTAACCTAAGCACGGAACTAAATACGGGGTTCCCGACGCCGCCGCGAACCGCCACCATAGTTCAGCTACGCGGGTTTAATAACAGCCCCTCCTGACCCCGAAGGGTAGGGGAGGACTGGGAACGGACACAGATGGCCAGACTCAGAGGCGCTAACGTAACTCGGTTTTTATTCTTAGAATAAAATGAGTACGCAGCTTTTCCAGGCTGAACGACAACTACCCGCAATTAACTGATGTTAAAGAAAGAAAGTGTCGAACAACTCACCTGTTCCCGGGTCCTTCGTCTCACTGTTCGGGGCGTTTCCGCTCCGAGACAGCAACTCCAGATTAAACACGCACACACTTGGGCACACACAATTGTACAGCACTAAACAATCGGGGCCTCGTAGCACTGGTGTCCCGGGCGATAGCAACGTGGACTGAAGTGTTGAGAGTGGAGCGTATCTGGTCCTATTTAAGTTGTAATACATAATTACTTTGATAAATATTAAGTAAACAATACCCGATTAACACATTTAAATGTATTAAGTCAAAATTGTATACCAGTTCTTCCATATCGTTAAAAATTTTTTTACGACTTTGTTTCAAACAAGGACAAAGAATTATGTACCCTAATGTTGGACACGACTGTGTGCGTCTCCTGTAAATGAGGCGAGCCTTATTAAAAATTCAGCACACAGTCCCAGAAATCATGCAAAACTTGGGATCGGACCCCTAATTAATTAGATGCAGGACGCTTACTATTTCAATGCAAAGTATGTCTCGTTGATGTAATGATAATTTACGTTCAAGGCATGACTGCAGAACAATTTGTGAAATAAGGAACTCTCTTAACGCTTTAACACGCCGTGATATTTTTCAATAAAAGTAGAAGATATATTTATAGAAGATATATTTATAAGCAGATTAGCTCAACAATCACCTGATGTAAATCTACTAGCACCAAAACTTCTGTTAGTAAATTTCAAAATGAGAATGCCGCATTAAGATATGAAATCGAAGTCTTCATTGGATTGTATAACCAGCTTACCAAACTCTTCGAACCGAGAAGTCTGACTGTGTCAGGGCAAAAATAAGCAGATTGTGGGTACCCATACGAGCTCATCTTATCACCAGTTACAATCATGAAGTGCCAAAAAATATGTTTTTCCAATCTTAGGTTTCAAGTACGGCAGTCATAAATATGTTTATAGATATAATCTATCCTTGTACTGCCGATTTTCTTTCAATGAGATAAACGCAAGAAGAAAATGGCTATAAGGATGTCATTTATCCTCCATATTAAATGGTTTCCAGCAAGAATATTGTCTTGTGTCATATGAGATCAGATCCCAAACATCTTAAACAACATTAGTGAACGGTCAATTCATTCGTTTATCGTCTACTTTATCTATACTAATATATAAATCTACAGTGCTTTTTACGGATGTTCCGTTATAACTACTGAACCATGCATTCGATATACTTGAAACCTGGCATCCATGTAGAAAATACATGTACTTAATGGATGGGCTAATATTTATATGAAAGTTGGACTCCTTACACCAGTTGCGGGGGCGTTAATGATGAGAAAATTTGTGGGGGTGAGAAATAATAATGTTAATTTTAAATGGCTAGCGAAGCGGACGGGTACAGCTAGTCTTTAATACAAATGTACGTATGTGAACGGCCGGTTCGTTCCTTATCGTCTGGTTCGTGTACGTCTTTTAGGAAGGCATTGACAAGTACTGCCTGCCACTAGTCACGTCTGCTCTCGTTTCATTTCTTCCTTTTCGAATCACCTGTCAAATCTGTCTTAGTCTATGTCCAGTCATTGTAGGTCGTATGTCCTCTCAAAGAGGTTGCACGCTACGCCAATTAGAATAACTGAAACAATATTAAATCAAAGATACTACTGTGTACAACTCTGAGCCATTAATTGAAAACAGTACTTACCGTATTAAGATACCTTTAAATATCGAGAACCCTTAACAGATTTTTTGGTTTTTATAAAATGATAGTAAGTTAGGTAAGTACTGAAGATGCGGCAGATGAAGAACCTACAGGATTGGATAAGATCAATCTACCCATCACAGTTAAGCTTTGGAGCTTAAACTGTTCCAAATGTATTACATAATTAATAGTCGTAGACAGCACACAAGCGATATGAGAAAAAAAAACGAATTATTTTTAAAAGACGGCTTTATTTGGGAATTGAACGTGAACACACTCATACAGTATCTGGATTCTCTAATCAAGACAAACAAATAGATCCAAAATATATCAGAATTGATAGCAAAGCGATCATGTTTTGTTGATTAATATAAACCCTATAAAACAAATAATCCTTATGAAGCAACAACAAAAGCACTAAGCGATCACAATACAAATAATTTAGGGATGTGATGAAAAATGGCACAAAAGATTCAACTCGTTATAATGACGACCTCTAACAAAGCAGCGTAACAAACTGAGACAAAGGGGAAAATGGGTCGCCGGTAAATATCCACATTCATATGAAACGCGCCAATGGGTATTTGATGAGAGCCTGATTAAATACCACGTCACACATCGTCTACTTTTAACTGTGTCTTTGGGAATTTTTGTGTGATTTTCTGAACAATTTGATTAACTTTTGTTTAAGGTCAACCGATTTTGAGGGCGAGGTAATTAAATGTATTTGTCTTTAGGTCTATCGTGCATGGAATTGTTTATGGATAAAGGTTTATCTGGGTAATTTAAGGCGGCTGTCTAAAAAGGTTTGCTGGTTTTCGAAAACGAGCTCATACCGATTTGGTTTCTATCGTCATTCACATTGATCGATTTGTAACAGTAATAATTAATCGAATAGAATTAATTAAATAGATATATCTACCTATATAAAAAAATGAATTGCAGTTCGTTAGTCTCGCTAAAACCCGAGAACGGCTGGACCGATTTGGCTAATTTTGGTCTTGAATTATTTGTAGAAGTCCAGAGAAGGTTTAAAATGTAGATTAATATGAAAATGCTTGGAATTAAATGAAAATAACAATTTTGTTTTTCCTTTGATATGTCCCCCGTCGGACGGATTCCATTTTGTTTGTTTTAAGTTTGTTTTATACAAAAGTTTAGGTCTTTTATTTATAGATTGAGGCACTACGAAATCTGCCGGCTCAGCTAGTATTTAAAATATATAAAGCACTTAACTAAAGCAATGATGAAGTAAAAATAGTACACAATAGCATAAAATTAAAAAAAAATCTCCCTTGAATGATTTAATAATATTTTTTTAAAAATTGCAATAAGGTGTGTTTGATATTTTAAAGCTACATGAATAAATAGAACTTCTGAAAATCTGCATTTTTTGTTAGTTCCTCAGCATAATTTTAGAGCTAATAACTTATTCATGTCTACTACAGATGTAAAGCAAATCTGTTTGGTCGCTTCAATTATCGAGTCTTTGCAAGTTGTACCCTCACGCTTTCCCTGGAGACGTTTTGAATGAAAGCACCAGATATGATAATTACACACTTCACTAACATTTTGGCACTTAAAAACGTATACAGAAAAGCATCATCCAGTATATATATATTATAGCACATAAAAAGCCTTATTGTTAGTCGCAAAATAACTCGTAAAAAACTTTTATTATTCGTCATTGTTCTCATGTAAATTAGGTATTAAAAGCTAGTTTATTGAACTTTATAGAGTTGTAGTGTTTATCTAAAGTCATGCAATTTGTGTATACATGAGTATTCAAAAAGTGGGGGCAAAATCCTGATCGTAAGATCCGTTATCTTAGAGTTTCAGTACTCTCTCGCCAGTTAAAGCCAGATAATCTGAAGAAAGTGCCTATTCCAGTCCAGAAGTGTTCACGCCCTCAAGTTCGAAGTCAAGGACACTCGGTACGTAACACAACTGTTACTGAGGCATCAACTTCATGGCTTACAGTAGCAACGGGCTCATGTTGTTTATCACAGGCTTCTGTTCTATGATATCGTGAGCATATTTTATTTGCAGAAGAAGAGGGGTCGTCATACTGCCTTACAGGGGCACGGGGTGGGCCTCAGGGTGAACCCTATTGCCCGGGCATGGGCTCCCTGCCACTTGGACAGGGGTGATGCAGAAAGAAATAGGGGAGGTTCGGTATGTGTGCAATGGAGGCTTGATGAGGAATGGCGTCCGGCTGGAACCCTCTCGTGGCGTCGAGTTGTCATTTGCTTCTATTTTCGATTTTATTTTCAGATAAAAATCTACTGTAGTTTTCAGTTTGCTCAGGAAGCCCACCACCATCATTCCTCATAAGCGGAGTGAATTGATTATTAAAATCGAAACGATTTTGTATAAAAATTTTAAAACTGTAGAATACACTAACGATTCTGAAGGTTTTGAATAGTTTTAATGATCGGGCAGTTAAAATTTTAATTGTATCACGAACTCACTGAACCAATTTTAATTAAATTGTTCGATCGGGTCTCGATTATCGGTTCTAAACGAATGACAATCACAGAAGTCGTTAAACTACTTGAATTTGTTTTAGAGTTTTTATTCTGTTAATCGACTTTAAAATTGGTCCATAACATAATATTTTTTTACCAGAACGATTGAATTATCGAGTCAAGTCTGTCTGGATTCTATATGTCTGTGGATGTTTTTGTCGCTGTCGAAGTCAGGACATCCTATGCCATACTCCATACTTTTACTGGTGGTAGGACCTGAGTCAGCACACGTAGGTACCACCATCCCGCATATTTCTGCTGTGAAGCAGTAATGCGTTTCGGTTTGAAGGGTGGGGTAACCGTTGTGAGTATACTGAGGCCTTAGAACTTATATCTCAAGGTGAGTGGCGCATTTACGTTGTAAATGTCTATGGGCTCCAGTAATCACTGAACACCAAATGGGTTGTGAGCTCGTCCACCCAACTAAGCAATAAAAAAATAAAACTTAGTGATTGTCACCGCTGATATACATAAATGTGGAGGTAAGGTTAATTTTAGAGCTCATTGGTATGTGGCCGAAATTATACGGCGGATGAATGTCGGATTGTAAAATATATATAAAAATGCGATATTTTAACTACAGCGGCCCGTATACACGATTGACCTCTGACAAAAGATCAAAACAAATTTACCTTATTACCTCTTCTAAGCTCAATCCAAAATCAGCTCCAAATATACCTCTTAGTATGTATAAAGCTATAAATGCGTCAGACCCAGTGAGCACACATCTTTACCTACGAGACCCTCGGCTAATTAAAACGGTATTAAAGTTTACTCACTCGGGTGCTGTAAAAACTTTCCTCGCTCGCGTTATGGAGGCTAATAAGGTGTGAAAAATCTCATCTCTAGAGGATGTGGGGTAATGGTTATTTAAAGATGTACGTAATGTTTATAATTCAAGGTAATTGAGGGCTCGTGGCACCTGTTCCGGAATAAAATAGATTAGAATGTAAAATCTACTTTAAAATTAACTACTTTGTATGTTTATTACATCGCTCGTAAAGGCCCCGATAACTTGGAGAAGCTGATGGTAGTTGGTCAGGTTGACGGGAGAAGATCACGCGGACGCTCACCTATCCGCTGGTCTGATCTGGTTAAGACGCTCACCGGCCTACCAATAACCGAGGCTATAAAGACCGCCGAGGACAGGAAGACGTGGGGAAGCATTGTGCATCAAGTGGCCCACATTTTAGATTAGACACGACCTTCAGTAATGAAGAGACCGACTCAGAAGAAGAAGACAAAATATATTTATTAATTTACCACTTTAGCATGCCTAGGGTGCGGTTCTTATGTCGTTTATTACGCGAATAGTGAATATATATATAGGTATAACCATTTTACGTGATCAAGGTTTCCGCTTAACAACCAGAAGATATGCAATCCTCTTACAGCTTTGCTTATAGCTCATACACACACATCTTAAAAATTGTTTTCCCTTGTTATTCTGTCTAATTAGAAGAAAGTAGCAGATAACGCGATGGAATCGATAGCTCAGAACAAAGAAATATGGTATGGCAGGAATATAACGTAGTAACTTAGTATTCCAGATGCAGGGACACGTGATAGCAACAAAAAACACACTACTTCTTTTAGCGTTAGATTTCAAATACTGCTGATAAAGATTTAGAAGGCAATAAAATATATGCCGATATTTGTCGTAGCTTAGTTATTATAATACAAACCTCTTCTTTTACATCGGATTCAACAAGTCTGTTAAAAAGTCCTTTTCGTTTCCATGAATAAAACAAGATCTCAAACATCAACCTTTAATGAAATTGTTTTTAAATTAATAATGCATTAGAATTTACAAACTTTTCTTTTTTATTTACACTTACCAATTTTAATATTTATTGATATCTTAATTATTACTAATATTTACTTATATAGTAAATCGAGTTTGAAATTTGTAATGATTTTGGAATTTTTATTTGAATGATGAATTATTTATTGTAATTGAGAAAAGAATTTCAAAATCATTAAACCAATAAGCCAAATACTTATTTGCTAATTATAAAAAAAAATAAAGCTAATTTTTCAAATGTCACACAAGAATTATCCACCAAGATTAATTATTATTAGCTTTACACAACTCACAACCCACGTAGTGCTAACTACAAAGTGTCGGAATATAAATGTGAAACAATGTGTTTTACACCATTGAATTAATGGACAAATCTCGTGTGACTATTGAAAAAATATATATTTATTTTCAACAAATGTCAGTTTTATTTTTATACTTGTGCAAACGCATTGTTGAAAGATTTAATTAGCATGTAATACGATGTTTTATTCTCTTCTGTTTTTTTTTTTTTTTTGTTATTTCTAGATATGTGGACGAGCTCAAGCCCACCTGGTGTTAAGTGGTTAGTGGAGCCCATAGACATCCACAACGTAAATGCGCCACCCACCTTGAGATACAAATTCTAAGGTCTCAAGTATAGTTGTTCTGTTTTGGACATTTGAGCGCTGTTACAGAAACCGCGGAAATCGAGGTGAGATCTCGTCAAATTAAAACGCGTATTCAAATTAGTTGTCTCATGTATATGGTGAGGTGTCTTATATCCTAAAAAATACTTTATTTTTTTAAATTTTAAAACTAAGGCAATTAAATTAACAAAATAATTCATAAATTCATCAAAAGATCTTTTAAATAAATTAACTTAAATTTGTTATTTAAAGATACAAAAGTGCCTGCATGCTATCTGGATGATTACCTGTTTTCGACCCTAAATGCCCAACTTGAGGCTTGAGGTTGAACTCTCAGTTTTATTATAATCACGACTATCCATTTGGTAGAAAGGCTCGAATATTCCATGGCAGGAACAGGTAGAATGGAAGTAAATTTACGTGCTAGCTCACAACACATCCTGCCATGAGTAATGTGTTTACCATTCACGCTTGCAAGCTTCGCTCATGCGAATGACTGGACGCTTTGTATAATTGTTAGCGTTTGCAAAACATCGACGTAGAACAGAAGCTAGTAACGATACAAATTTTGGATTACCATTAGAGGCGAAGGAACTTACAGCCCATCAAACAGAGAAGTCACTTGACTGAGCACAACTTCATTTCACGTGTCACAAGCTAAAACGATATTACCAGTCACAAAAGCAATAGGTGTTTAGATCAAAGTGAAAAATATTAGAACTAGCTGACCCGGCAGACTTCGTAGTGCCTCAATCGAGAAATAAAAGACCTAAACTTTTGTATAAAATAAACTTAAAGCAAACAAAAGGAATCCGTCCGACGGGGGACACATCAAAGGAAAAAGGAAAAACGAAATTGTTATTTTTATTTAATTCCGAGCATTTTCATATTTATCTTCCTCTTATCCTTTTAAACCTTCCCTGGACTTCCACAAATAATTCAAGACCAAAATTAGCCAAATCGGTCAAGCCGTTCTCGAGTTTTAGCGAGACTAATGAACAGCAATTCATTTTTATATAAGAATATATATTATGTATGGATTTATTTCTGAATAATTAATTCCAAGAAATCGTGAACGATTATTGTGGTGAAACTTATGACAGGTCTATCTATGTCCAACTGTGGAAGTAGGTGGGCTGAACAAAAAAAGTTACAATAAATTACTTGTAGTTACCGCGAGTACATAAAGACAACTACAACTGATCAATAGCGCTTTTAAAATATAATATAAATAAAATCCATAATCTATTTATTTTTAATTAAAATTAGTTTAAAAAACTATTTAGTTTGTCACGTCATAAGTGTCCTGTTGTCTATTGTTGCTCATTACTGTCGCACAGGGCCAAGGTTTGTCCTTGTGCCACACTGCTGCTTACAATGCAAATGAGTGTTTCATATTTAGCGATAATCTTTGAGTAGTGCGGTAAACTATGTACCTACAGTCCACGCTCAACAGACCACATCGTGGGGCATTGCATCACGACCTAAATATAAAATAAGTGAAATTGGCAACATTCCAAAAGCAAGCATTAGTTGTAAATGCTTTTAACGTTCCGATTTTTATTGGTTTTATGGCAAAAAATAGAACCATTCAACGGGACTTCCACAGATCCGAGAGTCTAAAAGATTAATGTTAGTTGTGTGTTATTGGGTGCGGTATTATGTGGAGAACTCAGCGAGCTTATTCGGCACCGCTGCTTATACCATTTACAGAATTACTGTAGCGTTTCTGACAGAAAATACCGATGGACACACTCACTTCTTTTATTTATGACTAGCGACCCGCCCTCGCTTCGCTTCGGAAACATTAAAACACACATGAAACCAAAAAATAAAAATTAAAAAAAGTAGCCTATGTTCATCAGGGACAATGCCGGCTTCTAATGGAAAAATAATTTTTCAAATCGGTCCAGTAGTTTCGGAGCCTATTCGAAACAAACAAACAAACAAATCTTTCCTCTTTATAATATTAGTATAGATACCTGAAAGGTATTGAAAATTGTAATCATTGTAAACTATTAAGATATCGTTGATATAAATTTGCAAACTTTCGATTTCTTTTTGGTTTTTAATGAGCAGTGACTAGCTAGCTAACTTGGGCTAGCTTCTTAGTAATCTAAATGGCACATTTGAACTAGAGCATTATTGTTAAGGCGTTCAGGGTTAGTTATCTGAACGTTTTTCTTTTGTATAAAACTGAAATAAGATTTTCCATCAAATTATATTAACAACAACATAATTAATACATTACAGAAACTGTCATACTGAGATGTCCTAACATAGGATTATGACTAGCGGTGAAAAAATCTAAGTTTATTTATTTACATCAAATTATTTACATTAATATTATATAAATTATTATCTAAGACATTTTACATTGTACCCTTACTAATTTATTTTAATAAAATATTTGTAATTTAACAACAACATGGGTGAAAAACAAAACGTTTGAGAAAGTATTACTTTCAGAATGTTTTCTTTTGTTTTATTTAAAAATACTTACTTAAATTATATCACATTTTTACAATTACACGTAACATTTATATTATTCATAAGTCCATAGAATTCGAAGTAGAAAATGTAACTGGGGCAATGTCCTTCCGCAAAAATGTATAATTACAACAATATAAACTAAAATTACTTAAAGTAAAAGTAAATATTATCCAGATGTTAAAAACAAATTGATAATAATATAAATGCGGAGTGTATGAACAAGAGCTGTTTGTTCATTGATAGTCTAGTCGAGGTTGATTGTATTAAATTTCTATAATCTTTGGCCTCGTTTTGTGAAGGATACGTGTAAGTACGGTCGGTGACGCTTTTCACGTCTTGAGGGCAGGGGAGCGTCTCCACCGGTATCTGTAAAAGAGTCCTCTCATCGTCTTCTTTAACAGATTTAGGTTCATCAACATAAGTGTCTTCCGTTTCATCATGAACAAAATCATCTGGATTATCCGAATAATCTTTCATTTCACTTTTGACGTCGACTTCGTACAAATCGTTTGAGCCGATAATATTCCTTTCGAAATAAGTAAAGTGTGAACTCAAAGATGGGTCGCCCGTGAATTTGCAAACGAAATTCTCGAGTGAGGTTCGTACTTTGACGCTCTTCGCCTCGTGACGTAGCTTATGCATCCATGCGAGATGGCAGTCGCACGCTAGCTTATTCCCTGTAACAATCGGAGCTTTAATTAATCCCCCAATTGAATAAATGAATAAAGGTGGTGAACGGCTACAGAGACTAATTGATTTTTATTTAATAATTTAAATTCTATGGTGACGTGCAGAATTTGAATTGCGTTTGAATTTCGGAATGGTCTTTGTTGATTCGTTTTTTAGTGAACAGATAAATCCATGAATGAAGTTTGAGGATCATTGGATCGTTTAAGAAACATTTTTCCAATTTAACTGAAGACCCTTTTAGTAAAAGAAATAAAAGGTTTAAACCCTTTCTTGGATACATCTTTGAATAGCAATATTGAGAGATTAGACTTCGCCACAACCTTTAAACTCTTAATTTGTTATTTTTATTCGAGTTTATAATATTCGTTTAATTGAAAACCTTAAGGGTTAAAAGTTAACAAAAATACCAAATAGGATTTTTATAGAACTTCATTATGTACATAACTTTTATTACATAACAGAAAATAAAAAACTAAAGCATCTTTCACATAGTTTCTTACGTACCTTTCAAATAGATGTAGCTATTTTGATTCTTCAAATTATCATAAATGGGCCTTAGATTATCAAACGTGAACCTTTTAAGCTTGTTATGCCGCAGGTCTAACGCTGACAATCCCCTGACGCCTTCAAAGAGTCCATCAGCAAGTGTCACAAGCTTGTTATGACTCAGGCTCAACTTCCGCAATTGCGATAACCCATCAAAAGTCCTCTGAGCCAAGATATAAATCTCATTATAATCTAACAACAACGACTGTAAGTTCCATAACTCCGTGAACGTGAATGAATTTAGGACTGTCAGTTTGTTTCTTCTTAAATCTAAACGCTTCAGGTTGGCCAGGCCGTCGAAACATTCCTTCTTCAGTTCGCTCACGTTGTTTCTGTCCAGTTCTAAGTCTGCAAGATTGACTAGATGTTTGAAAGCGCCATCATGTATGACACTTATGTTATTACTTGTCAGATACAGCTTCTGAAGAGACGGAAGCTCGTAAAACGTCTCCGAAGCCAGCTCATTTATCCTGTTCTCATCTAAAGTAAGTACAGTCAAATTTGGCAGGTTGTAAAATGAATGCTTACTCAAGATCACAATTTGGTTCTTGGTCATGGTTATTTCGTTGACTGATGTCATGTTGACAAAGGTGTAGCTGTCTATTTTTCTTATTGAGCTGTATTTTATGGCGAATTGCTTAATTTTCCTTAAATACCTGAATACTTTGGACGGCACAAAATCCAAACCACCGTCTGCTCTTACATTAAACGCTAGGACCTCAACGTTCGACTGAGAAATGAAACTCGGCCAAAGTGGATCCGATTTCTCTATACCGCCATTAAAGACCCAGCATTCTGTTTTGATAGCTTCATTTATCTCTTGACTATATTCGCAATAGCAATGGACCTTAGAATCACGATCGCTGATGTCACAGATGTTGGTCGCTGGTGGGGTTTTGTCTTTCTGCTTCCTTCTGTTGGCGTCCATTGCTTCTATTGCGAAAAGCAACAGTAGCAGGGTAGCGGGTACCTTATGCGCCCGCATACCTCCCACCTGCAAAAGACAAAAGTAAAGTTTATTCCAAATAGAAATGCAATTGTGGTCCTACGGCATCTGTGTTATCTTCTCTATGATAAATTGCCTATAATTATGCCCTTTTTCAGTGACATTAAACATAGATGAAGATACAGCCTATCTAATGGTATGCAGGCACCGTCGCTCATAGACATCAGATATATTATTGGCAGAAACAAGCCATTTCCTATCATTAAAAACTGCCTTGCTACGTATCGCTAGTTTAGCTTTATTCTTGAATAATGTGGCGTATGCAACGTGAGCTTTAAGTTTTTTTTATTTTTTTATTGCTTAGATGTGTGGACGAGCCCACCTGGTGTTAAGTAGTTACTGGAGCCCATAGACATCTACAACGTAAATGCGCCACACACCTTGCGCACATATTTACAGCTTATTGTACCTAGTCAGGTCATAAGTATTGTCACACAGTAAAAACTTTTCTTTTAGAATGCTGGCCACAAAAAAGTTTATTGAATTCGAATTTCGAATTGTTCATGAAAATAAAAATGTATACTTTTAGAATTTTACTCATTTTTAAATATGGAGTGGACGCTTATAGAAGACCGTGTTGCAGTTATTGCGTTGCATCGTTGCGGTTACGCGCCAATTCAAATTTTTAACATACTGAAAAATTTGAATATAACCAAAAGATTCGTTTATCGTACCATCAAACGATACAATGAAGACTCTAGTGTAGATGACAGGTCAAGAAGTGGTCGCCCTCGGTCTGTTAGGACTCCAGCAGTGATAAAAGCTGTGAAGGCGCGAATTCAAAGAAATCCCAAACGTAAGCAGAAACTGTTGGCCCTTCAGATGGGGTTAAGCAGAACCACGGTGAAAAGGGTGTTAAATGAAGACTTAGGGCTTCGGGAATATCGAAGAAAAACAGGACATCGTTTGTATGCTCGTCTAATAGACCTGAGACTGAAGAGATGCCGCGCTTTGTTGAAGCGGTACGCGGGAAAAAATATCGGGAAATTCTTTTTTCGGATGAAAAATTTTTTACCGTATAAGAGAGCTACAACTAACAAAATGATAAGGTGTACGCACAGAGTAGTGAAGAAGCGAGCAACCGTATTTCGCGTGTCCAACGAGGTCATTTTCCATCCTCGCTCATGGTATGGTTGGGAGTTTCTTATTGGGGCTTAACAGAGGTACATTTTTGTGAGAAAGGTGTAAAAACGAATGCAGTTGTGCATCAAAATACAGTCCTGACGAACCTTGTGGAACCTGTTTTTCATACCATGTTCAATAACAGGCACTGGGTATTCCAACAAGATTCGGCGCCAGCTCATAGAGCGAAGAGCACACAAGACTGGCTGGCGGCGCGTGAAATCGACTTCATCCGGCACGAAGACTGGCCCTCCTCCAGTCCAGATTTGAATCCGTTAGATTACAAGATATGGCAACACTTGGAAAAAAGGCGTGCTCAAAGCCTCATCTCAATTTGGAGTCACTCAAGACATCCTTGATTAAGGCAGCCGCCGATACTGACATGGACCTCGTTCGTGCTGCGATAGACGACTGGCCGCGCAGATTGAAGGCCTGTATTCAAAATCACGGAGGTCATTTTGAATAAACTTTAGTGTCATAAGAATCTATGTTTTGTTAAGTTCATTTTGGTATATGAATGGTTACATAATGAATAAACTTGTTTCAATTATTTTACATTAAACATGTGACAGAATTTATGACCTGACTAGGTATATTGGATCAAAATTTTCAATGCCTTGTATTGATTTTTCTATTGCCAGTAAGTGAAATGTCGTTAGAGGCCATGGTTGAATAAAATTCGTAATGTATTATGAATGTTTAGTTCCTCATAAAAAGTCTTCAGAGTTGTGAATATTTTGATACTTTATACTTTAAATGTGCAAATTAGTCTGACCCATAAATAATAGTTTATTTAATTAGTGATCAAATTTAATTTATAATTTTCATTGTGATATTCTTTGTTGGTGCTAATCATAAAAATACGATATCCAAGTTCTTTTAATTTTTATTTGTTTATGCTTAGATATTTGGAGTACCGGCCCATCTGGAGTAAGATGGTTACCGAAACCCATATATATCTACAACATAAATACCGCCAACCATCTCAAGACATAAGTTCTAAGATCTCATTTTTTACATTGGCATTAAAACACTCTTACAGGATCATAGCTTCACTGACCGAGGTAAACGTGCTGATGTGTGAATCATACAAGAGCCAAGTAGCAACAAAGCTTCATGACGAAAATAATATTCCCAAAACCTAATATAATTTCTCTTACAAACTTTTCAGGAAAGTCCTCAAGTAATTAATCTTGCCCCCACGAGTATAATTGTGGAATACTAATTAAAAAGTTTAGCCTCTGAGCTAAAGATTCTCGTGACGTAATATGTTTAGTGGAAATGGAATTTGGATTCTTCAATTAGAAAGAAATAAAAGGAAATAAAGAAATCGATCCAAACTTTTGTTTTATCACTGTCAATGGACAGTCAAATCATACGTACTAGTATGGTATTAGTAGAAGTAGCTAATATTTCTCGTAAAATACCAGCTACTTCCATTTGACAGAAGAGGGCCATTCGGATTGTCGATAATCTCATTCACGTGGATCGTTTGGAACCTCTGGGTCCGAGGAGGGACTTCGCTTCTCTCTATATATTGTACCGTATGTTCCATTGGGAGTATTCTGAGGGATTGTTTGACATGATTCCATCATCTCGTTTTTACTATGGCACTGTCCACTAACGGAGTCGAGTTCATCCATACTACCTAGAACCACTGCGTTTGTCCACAGTGCGCTTGTTTTTATTACTTAGATGGGTGGACGAGCTCACAGCCCACCTGGTGTTAAGTGGTTACTGGAGCCCATAGACATCTACGACGTAAATGCGCCACCCACCTTGAGATATCAGTTCTAAGGTCTCAGTATAGTTACAACGGCTGCCCCGCCCTTCAAACTGAAACGCATTACTGCTTCACGGCAGAAATAGGCAGGGTGGTGGTATCTATCCGCGCGGACTCACAAGAGGTCCTACCACCAGTAAATTTCGATCATTTTTATTTATTTAGATTATTTTTAAATTTCGATTAGTATTGTTTCGAAGTATATGATTATGTAGGTTCTTAAACTTTGTTCACAACCGATATTCAGCATAAAGCAATAATAATAATTATGTAACGACACATAAAACTCGCAAATTAATAAATTTAGCTAATAATTTGTGGCAGAGCATTATTGTGTGTCTGCATGTACATGCTGCCGTTTTTTGGTGCGAAGCGATGAATCTTTCTGATGTAAATGATGGCAGTAAGGTGAAAGCAGTTAAAAGTTCAACTTCGAGCTCCAAGCTCCGTTGCGTCATTCACTTTGTCATTCTTATGTGCTCAAACGGGCTGATATAGAGTAGTCGTAACGTCTGTCCGATTTTAATTCTATTCTGTTCTACTAAATTTCTATTCTATTTTATTATATTTCTATTCTATTCTACTACTTTTTTTTTCTTTTTATTGCCCTTTAAGGCAGACGAGCATACGGCCCACCTGATGGTGAGTGGTTACCGTCGCCCATGGACTTCAGCAATGCCAGGGGCAGAGACAAGCCGCTGCCTACCGAAAGGTTTCTGCAATTACCAATGCTAGTAAGCCACTAACCATACGAAAATCAGTAAAGACATAGAATAAAGCTTTGCCGAATAAAACCCATTAAAACGTATTCGAGTTTAAGCTTGTTGTTAATGAACATCAGAGAAACTATTTTAAGTACAGGATTATGTAAACATGTTTAACGGGAAGTAATCGGCGTTACAGAGGAGTTAATGGAAAATGATGGTACCGGATATTAGAAGCTTGGGTACTGACAATACATTGAAGTTCGTTTGAAGTGCTTTGTATGTACTAATAAATTTTTGGCTATTATGTATTTTCACACAGAATTATATTATGTATTATTAAGCTATTCATAGCTTTTATCGCGGGCCTTGAGCGCGGCGACCGAATCATGAAATTCCGTAACGAAAAAAACCTAACACCCCTCACTCCGCCTACCATGTAGCTCGCGTTCAACACATTCACACGTTGCGCTTGTGTAGTGTTTGTGAATACGCGCGTGGCGTGACGTCACACTGAATGCGCATCATGAAAAGTCTGCCCATCTCTCTCTCGCGCGGTCTAGCTTATGAGTGTGAAGGGGACAGTTAATGTTTTGCTTTTATTAATGTTTAATATATCGTGTTCTTGTTTTATTGTTGTTTTAATATTGAATTAACATTGTCTAATTATAATTGCATAAGTTGATAAAAAATGCTATGCAATAGCTTTACCGCGGCAGTTCCCGAGTTGCCACACGTTTGTTTTTATGTAATATGTATTATCACACAGAATTATTATGTATTTTCGTAGCCACATGTGTCATCTGTTTTAGTCGACGCAATCCGACATCTTAACGAAACAATGATTAACGATCAATAGCTTTCTCGACGTTTTAGCATAATTATTTGTTCAGTAATCCCCTATAGTGATTCTCATTACAATGACGGAAATTTACTAAGACTTCAATGGGCTTTTCCAAAGGGACGAAAAATTAATTTTCAGTGGCTTTGTTCCATTCCAAACTTGTGTATATCCTTAAATGCTAAGCGAATAATTAAATCAGTCATATACAGTTGATATATATATATATATATATTTGCTAACCATCACGCCACGTTAAATGGTCCCATGATAAGTTCGTAAAGAACTTGTTACAGGTACCAGATAACGGAAATAAATGTAAGATTTTTATTATACACATACATATATTTAATATACATCCATAACCCTGGAAAAGACATTTATATTTATCATACAAATATCTTCCCTTGGCGGGATTCGAACCCGTGACCCCCTTGTGTAGTGACCATGTCACTTACCACTACACCAGACGGTCGTCTGTAAAAAGTAGTTTAAGTGTTAAAGTAGTTTTGCACTGACTGAATAACAACTGTAACTTTTGCATCTTTACCATTTATACTGAAAAGAAGCATTTATCTGCGATAGAAATAAGTCAGTAGCCATTAATAAAAAATATTGTTATGCCCCTGCGCGAGTATTAGAATCCAGGGTGGATCTATCAATAGCCGTTTGTCCGAATTTCAATCAAATGTATTTTACTTCCCCGCTATTCTTTCCAGTACTACTAAGTTAAAGTGGTGTTTAATCTTCATCTTCTTTCTTTCTCTGTTCGGTTGCTAATTAATTCTGAGTCCTGCTGATTCTGCCACGAAGGTCTAAGGAGAGTTTTTGATATATACCTGAGGTTGGAGTTGTTCTATGTAGATCGTAGACTTAAACAGACAAGTTGATTGTAATGTAATCTTCTTACGATGGCTTACAACACCCTACCATTAGCACTGACGAGTGTTGTCTCTCATTGTTACTGTAACAATTATTTGCGAAAGCTACCAACTTGACTGCCTCAAGATCATTATGACAAAGTATCATTATGTAGTAACGTTTAGTGTAACTATATAAAAGTACACGAATAGAAAAGCCTTTTTATGAGTAAAAGTTTAAAAGTAGTAAAGTTCAGCTTTCTGTTATGTGAATTGTTCACGACCGTAGACAGTATCTTTAGATTTATTGCTGATAGTTCAAAAGTTTATATTTGCTTATATTGTGTGATAAAACCTTTTTTTTTTCTCAAATGTAAGTGAATTATTCGCGAAGCCCAAAACATTATCATAGATTTTGTAAAATACTGCTACATTTTTATCACCACGATGAATGAATAACATTACACCGGTAAGAATAACGCCATCGTCATGAAATAGCAGAAATGAATATCGAGATAGTAATATCGAGAACGCTAGAGAAGTGTAACGCCATCTATTATCAAATAGCGGAAACACATATCGAAACGACTCGTAAAAGCGTTGCAGGAAGGCAATTAGTAATCGGTTTCGTTCGAAGCGAAATAGCGAACAGATCACCTGAAGCGAAGCGGAAAAAGTGAATTGAGAATTGTAAAGCGTTCATAAAGTGTTCTAAGTGATAAATAGAGTTTTAATTTGTACCTCGGTGGAAATTTTATTTATTCCAAGCCCTAGCTATAACAATACCGTCATCATCTATACATATAAATAAAATTGGATTCTGTTTGTAATATTGAAATAGCCTCTTTTTACTACATGCATCTGAATATATTATTATATACGGTACATACACCAAAATAACATTTTTTACAATTTTTGTCTGTCTGTCTGTTTGTTTGTTCCGGCTAATCTCTGGAACGGCTGGACCGGTTTTGACGGGACTTTCACTGATAGGTAGAGTAACTTAAGCTACTTTTTTTTTAGACTAACTTCGCCCCGCGGCATCACTCGCGATACGACAATAACCGCGGGCAACATCGCGGGACTCAGCTATCAATAATAAAATTTAATGTTTCCGAAGCGAAGCGAAGGCGGGTCGCTAGTCATCCTATAAAATTGATTACATTATGCAGCATCTTTACGCAGTTCCTTTTAAAAACACATATTGAAAATAAATCCTTGGGAGATGGCTGAAGGAATTATTAAAAACACATTAATTTTGCTCGCACTGCTCGAGAGGGGTCTGTCGGCTCAGTTGCTTTCTTTAGCTGTTTATTTTAGTACAAACGGAGCGGTACGGAAGTGGTTTCTACATTACCATTTATACTTTTGTATTGTATCATATGTACTGTCTGTTTACGTTTCGATTTGAAACACATGGGAAATGTAAGCAAGGTATACCTTATATATATATATGTAAAGAAAAACCTTTATTATTTAAAACTCTTTAGTTTTTAACACTGATTTTTCTTGAGCTTCATTCAGTGTCCCCGAATGAAATCTGTCATTGAGTAAAAATAGATTCAGTTTTGTATAGTTTATTAGTACTGTTTAAGTGTATGCTGTTTAATTTTTAATATTAATTTTAAATGAGATTAAGGGCTTTAAATATGATTTTCTTATTTCATCACACAAAACACAAGTCAGTCCCTTATTGTTTATTAATTCTAAAATACTAAATATCATTATATATTATTATATCATCTGTAGATTGTGGTGTCTTTAGGATTCTAACTATTTAGGATCAAAGAGGTGAATGACCACTTAATGCAGCAAGTTTTTTTTTTAGCTACAGAAGAAAAGCAGAAGATATTGATTTGCGCGGTACTCTTCCGCGAAAGAACTCCCGATTTTATTGGTGTGCAGGCTTGAAACGCTGCGCCGTATTCTTGGCTTACTTGGCTTGGCTTTTGTAGTCGTCGTGGCCTAAAGGATAAGACGTCCGGTGCATTCGTATTTAGCTATGCAACGGTGAGCGAATCCCGCAGGTGGGTACCAATTTTTCCAATGAAACACGTACTTAACAACTGTTCACGATTGACTTCCACGGTGAAGGAATAACATCGTGTAATAAAAATCAAAACCCGCAAAAATTATACTTTGCGTAATTACGGGTGGTAGGACCTCTTGTGAGTCCACACGGGTAGATACCACCACCCCGCCTACTTCTGCCGTGAAGCAGTAATGCGTTTCGGTTTGAAGGGTGGGGCAGCCGTTGTAACTATACTGAGACCTTAGAACTTATATCTCAAGGTGATTGGCGCATTTACGTTGCAGGGCTCCAGTAACCACTTAACGGCCGTCTGGTGTAGTGGTAAGTGACATGGTCACTACACAAGGGGGTCGCGGGTTCGAATCCCGCCAAGGGAAGATATTTGTATGATAAATATAAATGTCTTTGTCAGGGTTATGGATGTATATTAAATATATGTATGTGTATAATAAAAATCTTATATTTATTTCCGTTATCTGGTACCTATAACACAAGTTCCTTACGAACTTATCACGGGACTAGTTAACGTGGCGTGACTGTTAGAAAATATTTATATTTATTTATAACATCAGGTGCGCTGTGAGCTCGTCCAACCATCTAAGCAATAAAAAAACTTAGGGTGGGGACCTTTGTAACAAGAATAAATAAATATACCCAATACATACCTTACATTATCTACTGTTATTCAGATAAATAAGTATCGGCATTTTACTGTTAAAAATCGATTATACTTATATTTTGTATGTAATTGTATTTTTCTCAGCCCTGGACACCGTCACAATCTTCTAATATAATTTATCAGTGACTTAAAATAATACAGCACATTTATGATACTAAAATCCATTTACAAGAATTGAGACTTAGAGCATTTCATAATCCTGTGCCTACTGGTATCCAAGGATTATAAATGTCAACGACCTTTCATAAAATAATACTAAGCAAATTACGGACCGTTCGAAATGATTAAATACCAAAGTTTTGGCCTCAGAGCAACAGATTAATAACGTTTAACAATAACAAATGGGACCTCTCGGACTCTGCCGGTGTTTTATTGCTCGTGTTCTAAAAGTATAAGTTAATTTTGTTCTGTTTTATTAGTCGACTTCGAAATTGACGTGTTTATTGCATTCGATACTTTGGTTTTTGATTTGTGTATATATAAATTGTTACTAGGACTAACGGGTCTGTGGAATGATATTCTACATAGGACTAAAGATCCTCTCCGCCGCTATTCCATAAGATTAATCCAATCTCAGAACCAAGATCAAACTCGGGAGGCACAGTGATGCGCAGTTAGCTCAGATATAATATTTAGTGGTTATCTGAGATCATGAAAACACAAAGAGTGGCGGGTTAACGAAGTGAAAATATATTTATAGATGATAGATGCTATATTTTTTTTATTGCTTAGATTGGTGAACGAGCTCACAGCCCACCTGGTGTTAAGTGGTTACTGGAGCCCATAGACATCTACGACGTAAATGCGCCACCCACCTTGAGATATAAGTTCTAAGGTCTCAAGTATAGTTACAACGGCTGGCCCACCCTTCAAACTGAAACGCATTACTGCTTCACGGCAGAAATAGGCAGGGTGGTTGGTATCTACCCGTGCGGACTCACAAGAGGTCCTACCAATCTCACTTAAAACAGAATACTACCTAAAGACCACAAATATCGTGCAAAGAATGCATCGTCGAACATAAAGACGCTTTTCATCGTATCATATTTGCGACTAATTTAAGATATTACGTCTATGGACTGAAAATCATAAATACATATTATGAAGGATTCATAAATATGTCGGAGACGGTCATTAGTTTGGTAGCTAAACGAAACGCAGCACGATTCCCGAGAGATGGCAGAACTACTGCGGTATCGTCGGAACTCGAATAACTTCGTGCTACAACAGAACCTAGCCGATGGAGGCGCGTAGACGCCATCACACTTACCAACCAGCCTTCTTGAAGAGCGCTGCCTCCGTCCTAAGAACTGTCATTGGATTTAGTTTGCTAACACCAAGAGAAGATTTCTAAATTGTTCTAAGACAACAAACGTGATTGGTGTACTCAATGTTTCTCTTAGCTCGATCATCCTATTCGCCCCTATGATGTCTCACGATGGTGTTAATAATGTGGTCTCTCCGACAAATAAATAAACGTACTCAAAATGTTGGGTCCTGGATTACTTTGTTGTAAATTATTACAGGTGCTTACCAAAATCTATTCTGTAATGTTTCAAGACTTCGTTCAAGGGCTTAGGTACGGATCTACAAGTTATTGTGATTACGTTTTTGTCTAAATCTGTATATTAACAGTGATAAATTACGACCAGCCAGTAAGGCGACAGAATATTGTTTTTGTTTATAAAGTTCCAAAAACCAAACAGTTTGATTGAAAGACATTTTGTTTGTTTTAAATTAACTAGTGACTGAGATTTAGATTAAGATTCGTTTTATGTCTTGTATTTAGTTTTCGTTTTTATTTATTGAAGTGAAAACTTCTTTAGAATCGTTGTGATTTCAAACCGGATGCAACGGAAAAAACGACAGGTAAGAGACACAAATACAAAAATGTGTAGGATGAAGCCAGCAAAGAATGAGACAGAAATATACATACTATTTAATACAGCGCCATCTGTGAGATTTTTTTAATACTAACGTGTGTATGAAAGCTCTTGTAGTGAATTTTAATTTAGGATTATACGTGAAATTAAAATATCAATTCACAGAGGGCGCTACCTTACAATTATTTACTAATGACAAAATTTTACATATACTTAAGACGTTTAGGATAATTGTATTTTAATTTTGGAAGGTTTCACTTCTACCACGTGTGAATTGCACACATTTTGTTTTTTTTTTCGTAGACTTTTATGAAGCCTTATGTGATAACAAACTCGTCAAAAGCTACAAACAAAAATTGATCAACAAGCAGATGAGACAAAAGCAAATCTTTTTGTCCTTTCAAATATTACCAATAAAATTTTTGTAAGCATGCGTTCCGGGTACAGACAGATTTGTGCTGATGCCTATAAATAAAAAAACCCCTTTTCGTCTCATCATTGCGTCAAATCTAACACATTAAGTAAAAGATACGTATTTATTAAAAAGTCGTAAGGTTACGAAGTTAGCAGGCGCAAGCTTATACTCAGAACTCATCAATCATCAAAGATGATCTACGTCAAAACATGTGACCTGATTCTTGTCGTTTCCTGATATCACTGAACTTGTGTCGAATATTTGATTTATGTAATTCATTAACTTTGATGACTCTTATATAATAGGAAACTCGTAAAAGGAGCTAAGTACTATTGTTGCAGTGTTCCTAATTTGGCTTTATATGATAACAATCTTTGTTTATTAATGACTAGCGACCCGCCCTTGCTTCGCTTCGGAAACATTAAATTTTATTATTGATAGCTGAGTCTCCCAATGTTACCTACGATTATTGTCGTACCGCAGGTGACGCCGCGGGGCAAAGCCAGTCTAAAAAAGTAGCCTAAGTTTCTCCTTATATCATCAGCTACCTATCAGTGAAAGTCTCGTCAGAATCGATCCAGCCGTTTCAAAGATTAGCCGGAACAAACAGACAGACAGACAAACATTGTAAAAATGTTATTTTGGTGTATGTGCCGTATATAGATATATTCATATGCATGTAGTAAAAAGCGGTTATTTCAATATTACAAGCAGACACTCCAATTTTCTTTATATGTATAGATGAGAGGTAAGCAATTTATTAGTGTTAGGACATATAGGTATTATGAGGCCGGACGGGATGGGTACCACCTGATTGCTTCATCGACCAACCCTCTTGCACCTAAAATCTGGAAATTTATTTAACAAAACGATACAAAATAACGCGAGGATCCTTCGGTAAAGATCGAAGTCTATTTGTTATGTATTAGAAAAAGGGACGCGAAATAAAAACGTGAATTAATATACACCTCGGTGCATGAATAATTAAATTATCGAAAATTCTTCTTCAAGCCCTTCAAGCAGTGTTCACTTTTTTTCAAACCAAGTTATTGCGTTGCAAATATCCAAATATACATTTACAAAACATCGGTCGTTATACCCGCCGAGGCTTCAAGACCACACTTCGTAGACTACGACAGAGGTACTATACATTTTAATGTATCTGCCTTTCTGGGAATTTGCAGAGTTATTTTACAGTAATTGCTTAGAGGGCCTTGAGGATTCATCACGAAGCAAGCCAAAATCAATTAAGTGTATTGTATATTAAGGCACAGAGTTGTATCCGAAGAGAAAATGCATGTCATTCTAAATTCAAAAAGTCGTAAAATTGTCATATTTTGAACTATCAAAACCTATCCCATTTTGTTTGTAATTTGAATAGATTAAAATTGATAAAAGCGTTAATAAATTATAAGGACGTATTTGTTTGCAAAATCACTGTCATTAAAACACGAAACATGGTACTAAAAATTTTGTAGCCTTAAATTTTCATATAAAATCTTACAATTATGATTGTTTCTCCTTTGACAATAATTTGTGACGGCATAGCTCCGTCCTTGATTGTCCTTGATTTTCAAAGCCCTCTGTCGCCCGATCCAAAGCCTTAATTACTGTAAAAAGTGGCAATATCGGGTCGCCCTTTGGGCGGCGCTTGTATTAATTACGTTGTTTTTTGAGACACAATGTTGGCTTGATCGATCCATTTAGGGCTAGTTTTTTTTTTGCTTCGAAGACA
Organism: Bombyx mori; assembly: GCF_030269925.1. Taxonomy (NCBI): domain Eukaryota; kingdom Metazoa; phylum Arthropoda; class Insecta; order Lepidoptera; family Bombycidae; genus Bombyx; species Bombyx mori. Next base: position 15,175,219 of record NC_085124.1, on the reverse strand, counting down.
AAGATTTTATTTTCCCACAAAATTATGTCTAGTTTTATTTTACTCCTTTCACAAAGAAACAAAGAGAAGAAATTGTTTAATGGAATACGTGTGTAATATAGAACAGTGTTAAAAAAAATGTGTGAAACTCTGTTATGTTTTATTGTGTGGCTCTTTTAGGTGAAAAACATATTCTTCAAACAGAAATATCTGAAAGAACTAATGAAGTTTTACTTTACTCACACAATATCGTTTTACTTCACTCCGAATCATCCCAAATAAGTACGACTATGAAAAGGCCTACTTAATTTTGGTTAATACAATTGATTGAGCAATAATTAGTTATTGATACCCATTGGATTCTTGCAAACACGTTTGAAAATACCAAATCGGTTGTTAATAATCTCCGTACAGCTTAAATTTTGTTTTGTCACATAATTAGCATATTGAGCTCTGAGGATCCTGCCATCAAGTGCTATAAAGGTCTCAACCCGCATGAGAACCTAAGCGCTAAGTTCAAAGTGTAATGCTTCCCAAGAGATCGCTCCATGTTAAATGTACATTTTCTTTGCTCTTGAGAAAATACCATTAATAATTCTGGGAGCGTTCGCTTGCTTTTGTTTATTTTTCCCTTATAACACTTTTCGCCACAATTGTAGCGAATTTACTGAGTGAGATACGGAAGACATTGGCCTTAAAAGGGAGCATGTACATTGTACAGAAAAAAGGGACTAAATTCTAGCTTATATGGTGTAACCTAGATAGTACGATGATTATGCATTCACTTTTAATTAACTTCAGAAGTAACCTCGCTAATTTAAACTTAAACGTTCATTACCTCTTGTCGTAAAAACCGTTGTTTTGTTTGTTTTAGCCGCAACTGATGCTAGGAATTCAGAGTATCAGAGCTTCTAGGATTTTTTAGGCCTAGCGATTCCAAAAGAGTTGTTAGTTAGTTCAATTTAAGTTAAATCAAGGTCTTAATTATTTTAGTGAATTCTGCAACTTTCAAAATGAATTACACAGTTACTTCAAATTCTCAACCCAATTTGAGCTTCCAGTGTTCCGTGACCTAAATATTTTGCAGAAATAAGTTCAGGGGACATTTCACCAAATTTACTGCTTCCTCAGAAAAATCGTACATATTCAGCATTTTACACAATATTTTTGTAAGCTTAGTACTCAAATATGGCCTCGTAAGATCTAAATATTGGCTAGAGCCCAACCAAAGTGACACAGTATTTTAAATGATGAACAAACAATGAGATAAATGGTTATTTGTGCCGTGAAGCAGTAATGCGTTTCGGTTTGAAGGGTGAGGCAGCCGTTGTAACTATACTTGAGACCTTAGAAATTATATCTCAAGGTGGGTGGCGCATTTAGGTTATAGATGTCTATGGGCTCCAGTAACCATTTAATATCAGGTGGGCTGCGAGTTCGTCCACCCATCTAAGCAATAAAAAAATAAAAAATATGGGATTAATTATTATATCTAGGCGTTGTTATATCAACGACTTTAATGTCAAAATGATGCATCTATGATATAGGAAGACGATCAAAGCAGCAACATCGATTCCTTTTCATCACAAGATTAACCTGGAATAGTTTTTAGCATATTCTGAAGTTTAAATGAGCCGGAGACATATTATTATTTACATACCACCTGTCCTAGTGAAACTGGAAAGACCTCCGGGTCACCAGTAATCCTTCTTCCTCTATACATTAAGGACTGAAGTGTAGTCGTTATACAATACATTGGGGCTTTATCACCAGTCTCAAGATTAGGGGCGGTTTTCATGTTGTGATGTCACCGGCTCTATAACTACTTATCATTAGCTCTGCCAATTTATAGGAATATTAAAAAGATGATAAGCAAACAAATTTTTCCCCAAATAACGTTGTATTGTTATTCTAAAAAAACACAACATTAAACACAATAAGCTTTTCATAAAATCATGGTAAAATACGACATGAAAGTTAACAATAACTTGGTCACCGAATGAGGGTAAAAGTTTGTTTTATGTTGACCACATTTGACACATTACACGGGATAAATTACAATCAGGTGACCATAAACGTTCACGGACATTGCGTTTTCATTTAATTCAGGAAATGAAAAGTTTGTTGTTCAAGTTTAATGTTGTTTTCATGTGTCAAGGGGCCTGATAGGTAAGATGTATCCGTAGTCATGCGATTGCAATTCTTTATGTCAATTTTAAAAAAGGAATTGTAACTTAAGTCTTGAGAAACAATTTCAATTCAAGAATAGAATTGAATTGAAACAAAAAGAAAAAAAAAAAATAGGTTTGCGTTTTTTTTTTTAGGTAGGCAGGATAACGGGTGGCCTGAAGGCCTTTCCAGTTTCATTGAGACAGGTGGACGAGCCAGATTCAGCCAGAAGGGATAGTCTTTGCTCGCGGATGAGCTCAAAAGCAGCTGCTTCCCGAATGAATCTACAAACGGATTAGAATCGCGACCCGCTGAGAAGATGCGGCGAGAAACTCAGCCCGCAAATAAGCCCGCTGAATTTCTCGCCGGATCTTCTCAGCGGGCTTATGTATGGCTTAGGTAAGTTTGCATATTTTATCTCCTTGTTATTTATATTATGGAAGCAAATAAATAATGGATAGTTAATTATTAAATAAAATTTACTAGTCCTTCCTCAAAGGGATATGCTACAACAGATTTAAGTATTAAACATTAAAATAAAACAAAATAAACTCACAAACATTTACAAAATATACAAGTATTTTATGCAATACAAATACATGACAACGTTTATAATAATTTGTACTAATACATAAATTCAACATTTACATATTATGTGCAAAATAATATGTACATAGTTGATTGCTTTGAACGGTAACAGAACAAAATTGTTCACTAGCCGCTGGTAGTGTGTATGTAAATAAGCCAATTTGCCTATTGACTTTATAAATATTGAGCTTTTCAACGACTATTATCGTCTGCTTAAATTATATTGAAAGACTAGCTGATCCGACAGACTTCATAGTGCCTCAGTCGATAAAAAAATACCTAAACTTTTGTATAAAATAAACTTAAAACAAACAAAAGGTATCCGTCCGACGGGGGACACATCTAAGGGAAAACAAAATTGTCATTTTTATTTAATTCCGAGCATGTTCATATTTATCTACTTTCACAAATAATTCAAAACCAAAATTAGCCAAATCGGTCCAGCCGTTCTCGAGTTTTAGCGAGACTAACGAACAACAATTCATTTTTATATATGTAGATATATTGTAGTTTGATGACAAGCTTCTTCTTTCGCACCGTTGTATAATACAAATTATCGACAAAAATATTCATAGTGACGGGATACGTTGCTCAGATAAAACATCTACCTAGCGCAAGCCTTTCTTTTTGTGGTTTAAAACGATTAACCTGTAAGTACTTGTAAGTACTTGTAAGTTCTTGTATCACCAACCCATGCGGGCTCAATACGAGGTGAAATTTACGCATGAATTGATAAAAGCAATAAAGAATTCCACAAAATTTGTAACAAACGATTCAAAAACCTTTTTAATACAGATAAGCCTTATCTTGGGTACGTGAATTGAATTTATTTATTCGCAAAACAAAAAAAACTCGTGTATTAACTTTTAAAATTGGTGTCTTTGTGTGGAAATTACTGGTAACAATTATTAACAAATTGTTTATTAGCTAAACGATAACTAAATGGAGCTTCAATATTGCTCACACTGTTATTTTATTCATTTTCCAGTCACGTGCAAGAAATCCAACAGGCTTTGAAATGAACTCCCTTGCATAGTTTTTCTACAGTGCTTATTCCTTCCTAAAGCTTTGTCAAGAGTCTATCGATAGGAAATAATAAAGAGTCTCTTGGTTATGTCGCAGCGATTGCCGATGGCCATGAGCTACAGTAGCTGATTAAATTAATATGATGTGATAATATAAAAGAGAAGCAACGATTTCACGTATCATGAAAAGATTTTGAAACTAACGGCAAGGCTTGAAGTAAATACAATCTTTAACATGCCTTAATAATAATGTGCAGAAAGGTATGCAATCAAAGCAGATATTCATGTGTGGCAATTATATCAGTTCGCCATAGACAGGTTTATAACGCTATTAATACATGGAACTTATAATCAATTTTAGATCTCAGAATGTCAATGGATGTAAACACGTCTCTTAATTTAATTACCATATATTCCTATTTTACAGAGACTTTCTTAAAATACGTAGCGACGGAAAGCTTAAGCTGCAACCAGGAACTTTTAGGTCCACAGGTAGCAGTGTTAAATTTTTCAAAAGGCCAGCTGTTTTCCTGCTTATTTTTGCATAGTGATTCTATAAATATGCAATTTTTTACTGTTTTTTTTAAAGCCATTACAAAACGTAGGAAAGGTAATTTCTGTACTCAAAGTACACTGACAAACGTGATCAGTAGTGTCCGGTTTAAATAAGTAGAGAGTTATCAATTAAAACTTATTCAGAAGTAACTATACTGATATCTTAGAACTTGTATCTCAAGATGGGTGGCGCAGTTACGTTGTAGATGTTTATGGGCTCCAGTAACCACTTAACCCCAGGTGGGCTGTGAGCTCGTCCACCAATATAAGCAATAAAAAAAAAAAGTGACGCCTTTCTTCATTCTAAAATAACAATATAAACAAGAGTTCCTAATATCACGTCAATTTCTGACAAAAAAAAAATCATTTGAGTTTTAAATAAATCAAGAAGAACACAAAAATGCAAGAACTATGAATTATTCAAAGCTTTGCAAATGTTGGCAAGGCATACGGTGAACTCACTCGGATTGGTGCGAAAAATGTACCTATATTTGTGTACATAGGTATGTTCTAATTTACTGTGTTCTAGTTTGGGTATCTTAACTAGATAAGTAAGAATAGACGTAAACTAATTTCAATGAGACGTATCTCAAAGTAATCGACGATGAAAAAAAAAAAAAACGTGGAGGAGAGCAGCGCCCGCTCCCAAGAACGAAGACGAAGAAAGAAGAAGAGAAGAGTAGACGGAAGAGGAGAAGATAGGAAAAAAAAGGAAGTCCTACCCACCACTACCTCAAGCCTGCAGTAGACCAGCCAGCAGTGCATCACCCCTGCCTCATTAGGTAGGGAGATTCAGCCCGGGCAGAGGGGTTTCCCCGAGGCCCGCTCCGTGCCCCCGCAAGGGGATACGACGACCCTCCGTCTTTCGTCGATATTTACATTATAATGTCTATAAACACACAGGTAAGTATTGTGTCCGAGGATACAGTGAAGATGGAAGCTTCTGGGAAACTGTAGTTCGCATTTACGTGACTTATACGATTCCGTGCTGACCGTACCAACGCGGAGTCAGCTAAAACGTTATTGCCCTTTCGCTCCGGTGATGTACGAGATGCGGTTTTCGGGGACAGATTTCGGGGTTTTAAATAAATAGGGTGTGATAGCGTTTTGCTGATCTTGAATTTCCTGAACGTGATTTTCCCGATGAAAATTTCGACGATTGCGGTGTGGTATTTTCGTTTTTGTTTCATTAAGCATTTAACTAACGCTTCATTTAATTTTATCGTTCGTATTTCTTTTTTATTTATTGCTTAGATAAGTGGATAAGCTCACAGCCCACCTGGTGTTAAGTGGTTACTGGAGCCCATAGACATCTACAGCGGAGACGCGCCACCCACCTTGCGATACAAGTTCTAAAGTCTCAGTATAGTTACAACGGCTGCCCCACCCTTCAAACCGAAACGCATTATTGCGTCACGGCAGAAATAAGCAGGGCGGTGGTACCTACCCGCGCGGACTCACAAGTGGTCCTACTACCAGTAAAAATCGTATTTTAGAGGATGTACATACGTGATTACAGGTGCGTAAGAATATTAATGGAAAAATGGAATTCGATGACTGTGTTGACTACATAGACGGGTGACCGAGTTCATGTTTCACCTGGTGTTAAGTAGTTATCCCAACTCATAGGAATCACAACGTAAACACCACCTTCCTTCTCGAGATTTAAGGTCTCCATTGCGTAGTATTTGCGCAAATTGTGGGTTTGATTTTGATCGTAAGAGTCAAGTGGGTATTTGATTTGAAAAAATTGGTATTTTTGGTTCTAAAAGTTTGGTAGTAAGAGCCCGCCGACTAAAATAACTCTTCTGCGTTCGCCCCGAAATTTGATACCCGCGCGGGACATAGCCCGGGCAGGAAACCTGAGGGCTTGGTCAAGAAAAAAATTAGTACCTGCATGTGGGATATGAATACCGGCAAAGTCACATCGCTTCATACCAGTACACTGCACGTATTATCCTTTATGCCACGATGGCTTTAAGATTGCCTAGCTTGTGTAGGCCCAATGAGTCTGTGATGCTATCACAATTTACCAATTTGTATACATAGTGAAAGTTTCAAGGAGGTAAAAAATATCTCATTTATTTTTAGCAATTTGACCTGATTCCTTATTAAGATTCGGTGCTTATGTTCGTATCTACTTTACTAAGACACAGGAAAACCAAGCCACGCTTCTTTATGATTCCAGAACACATGTTAGTTACATGATCCACCAGGATTCGAGTTCAGCTATTTCACGCAAGCAAAATCCGAGATATTTCTCAATAGTATTTCAAAAACCTTCCTATACCAAAATTGAGGAAAGGGATTTTTGTTTTCATAAGCCATTTCAGGCGCTGGGAGGTCGGTATTTTTCATTTAATCCCGCATTCCTGAAAATACTGGCAACGATTAAAGGACCGGGAAGATGTCTGTCTGTTGGTGCAAATATATTTTAGTGGAGTTCTGGTTTGTAGAGCTGATGTAATACGGTTAAAACAGTGTAAATTATTTTTGAGTTTACTGAAACCAACCATTGCGGACGATTTAAAGCTATTTCAAGAATAATCCGTCATGGTAATCTAGTGGAGAATTTTTACTGGTGGCAGGACCATTTGTGAGTCCGCGCGGTTAGGTACCATCACCCCGCCTATTTCTGCCGTGAAGCAGTAATGCGTTTCGGTTTGAAGGGCGGGGCAGCCGTTGTAACTATACTTGAGACCTTAGAACTTATATTTCAGGGTGGGTGGCGCATTTGCGTTGTGGATGTCTATGGGCTCCAGTAACCACTTAACATCAGGTGGGCTGTGAGCTCGTCCAACAATCTAAGCAATAAATAAAAAAACGTTTCTAAAAGCACACCATATCTCACTTGGCGGCGAGTTGTGCTATGGGAGAAAGAAAATGACGGTATCGTCCCAATCAATTACATACTCAGAGCAATATATTATAATAATATACATGGGTTTTTTATGAGGTATATATTAACAAAATTCCCTGACTTTTATGCTAGGAAAACCTGTGTTACAAAAGTCAGTGGTTCAGTGCTAGGTCACCAGGTAAAGAAAGTTAACCAGGAAGAGCGATCTGTAAGAATATAGTACGTACGTGTGTGTGCGTGTGAGAGAGTGTATGTGTGTGCGTGTGTGAGAGTGTTTCGATTTGATTTGATTCAAATTGGGATGTGCCCTCAAAACCCAAGTAAATGAAATAACAAAGCATAATAATTGTTTAAGGAATAATATATTATAAACTTACGATCGAATTTAGTCAAATAATAAAACAAAAAACACATATTGAATATGATCATAAACCTTATACACACGTTTTGTAGCATTTTTATGGACTTGAAAATGCGTTAAAATTCGTCGTAAAAGCTGGTTCAAGTCGGGTTAGGGCAACTTTTACGGTTTGTTAGCGAATTTTAGTAGGAGCATGTGGGATGTTAAATCGATTGTGAAATTATTAGAATCATGGTGGTGCTTTTGAGCTTAAATCACGGTTGTATTCAGTGATCACAGTTGATAATGAATTTTAACAAAGTGTTAGCTATTTCCAAAAAGGTAAAAAACTTTCTGACTCTGTTCGCGTTCAAAAATTTTATCCAGGTACCGGGGAACGGAGTGCCACGCTCTCTGACCTCGTTTTTTAGCAGAGTCAGCAGTTTTTTTTTATTTTTTTTATTGCTTAAATGTGTGGACGAGCTCACAGCCCACCTGGTGTTTACTGTACCCAAGTGGTTACTGGAGCCCATAGACATCTACAACGTAAATGCGCCACCCACTTTGAGATATAAGTTCTAAGGTCTCAGTATACAACGGCTACCACACCCTTCAAGACGCAACGCATTACTAATTCACGGCAGAAATAGGCGGGGTGGTGGTACCTACCCGTGCGGACTCATAAGAGGTCCTACCACCAGTAATGGGAGACCACATTCTAGGTGGGCTTCGTGTAGTTTTCTGACCTATAACCACTCGGCCAATTTCCTACTGAGTGGAAGTGTAAAGTAATTGCGAGACTCGTAGGCAACGCTGCCTGCCTTGTTTTAGTTTTATAAGTCCGGTCTTAGTGGGGTTCGAATATTTCGCTAGGAAAGCATCGTGTTATTATTGGGCTTGATTTTACTCTACATATAAATTTACACATCATTATCATACTACATAACATTTCACCAACATGTGATGTTGGGTCAACTTGATCTTTTGCTAAAAAGGAGGGTAGCAAAAATGCTAAATGCATCACCCATTGATCTTAATTTGGAAATGTGTCATAGGGATGGAATATCGCCCTATGGTGATCAAGCTCTGTTTGATGAAGTGGGTCTTATATTGTTAGGTTTAAATTATCTCAGCAGTTCTCCAAAAAATTTACCACTTAACATCAAATGAACCAGTTTTTTTGTTTTGTTCTTCTTTCTCGTCTATCTTGTCGCGTCTTTGAGATTCTTGCGTTGCCTTGGTTGTTAAACCTTTTTATCTCGCTAGGCTTTTTTATTCATTCGTGGTAAAATATAAAATCGGACGATGGCCCTTTTCTTCGTAAAATTTAATATTTGAAAACGAAAAATAAGATAATATAATCTTGGAAGTTTGGGTCTTAAATAATAATGTCGCTAAAGTCTTGAAATATTATACAAAACTGGTCTTACGTAAAACGGCGAGATAGTGTTGTAATTAATGCCCTAGACTAATTTTCTCGTCTCATCTACACTCTGCTTAAGGCTTCGTTCCAAAGGCAGCGCTTGTGGTAAACGTAAATAAATAATCTTTTATAAAGTACTTCAGTGGCTTTATTAATATCTTGAGAGATTTTAGAATGTTTAAGTGCTTCTATGCTTTCATCATTAAGGAATTACTAGATAGTGACCGAGCTTTGTTCGGTGTTTTTTTTGTTGTTGATAAATGGAGATTTTTAGAAATTATATTTAAATACGAACTACATATTGATAAAATTATGAAATATGAATAATATTTTTCGATCTTACTGACAGAATAAAAAAAAAGATGAACTGGTTATTTAAAGAAAAAATCAAAATTATCGATAAAGTTGATTATTGAAAACATGAATAAAACAACATTTTCTGAAAATAAATCGTAGCTAGATCGATTTATCGCACCGAAAATTCACTGTATACTAAATTTTCTGAAAATCGTTGGAGCCGTTTCCGAGATTCAGATTATTATTTATACACAAGAATTGCTCGTTTAAAGATATTATATAAGATTAAGGGACGAATGGAAATTGAAATGGTGTTAATGAGATCAAATAATTTTGAATGGCCCATCGTCTCTAGGCAGGTATGCCTTCCAGCTTTAAGGGTGGCAAGCCATTATACAATATAACTTCTTTTTTTATTGCTCTTGTAGGCAGACGAGCGCACGGCCCACTTGATGGTGAGTATGGACTTCAGAAATGCCAGGGGCAGAGCCAAGCCACTGCCTACCGCTTAATAGTTTCCACAAGCCTCGTTTGAAGAAGGCCATGTCATAGCGCTCGGAAAACACCGTGGAGGGGAGCTCATTCCATAGCCGGATGGTACGTAGCAAAAAAGACCTCTGGAAACGCTCTGTGGATTCCACTGAGAATTCCATCTCATTTTTCGAGGTGAGTGGTGTCATTTACGTTGTGATATGTATGGGAACGAGGTAACCACTTAACTGTAGGTAGGGTGTGATGAGCTTGTTGCAAGCATGATGAAATGTAATGAAGCCATCGCTAGAATATTCACTGATATATAAAAATAACCATTGGGAGTGCCCTGAATTGAGAAGATTTCATCATCTCAATCTTGTAGCTGGTTTTGTAGCCAGATTGAGCCGGTACCCGCTAACTGTCACCCAAGATCCATTTCGATATTTCTTAAACGTTATGATATATCTCTCTTTAAACGTCATTTAAAAATATTTCCGTCTTTTTAAAAATACACTAGCTGACCCGGCAGACTTCGTAGTATCTCAATCGATAAATAAAAGACACATCAAGGGGACACATCAAAGGAAAAACAAAATTGTTTGTTTTTATATAATTCCGAGCTTTTTTTATATTTTCTCACCTTTTAAACCTTCCCTGGACTTCCACGAATAATTCAAGACCAAAATTAGCCAAATCGGTCCAGCCGTTCTCAAGTTTTAGAGACACTAACGAACAGCAATTCATTTTTATATATAGAGATAGGCAGATTATAGGGGAACTGGTAACCCCTGACTATCAGATGAGCAACATACTCGTACAATCTTGCTTTCAATGAAAATATAAAAAAGGGGCTATCAGTACTTACTATTGAAATGTACAGTACCATATTAATAACAAGAAGTTGTTATAAGTCGGAGTGGTCATACTTAAAATGCAACTCAATCGTGGCCGTCTCATGTCTTTCGTTACTTCGGTGTCATCCGAACTTATTATGTAATTTGCCGAAGTAGGAACCTTCAAAACTACTGCCATTAGTGTGTCGCGGCGCTATAAGTTTACCCCTCGTAATCATAATTCACGCCTATTAACTTATTTTGGGACACGAAAATATTATGGCCAAGGATATTGGGAGAGCTTGGCCAGAAAACTTTCATCTTTTCGTTTATATCAACAGTTTCGTATTGAGCTATGAGCTTAATGCGGTCGAGGAATTATTTACGGCATATCTCAAAAGTTTAGTTACAAATTTGCCGACGTTTACCGACAACGACAGCAATAACATTTAATTTGAAACAGCTTTAGTGATGTAGATCTGGAATCTATGTAGCGTAGAATCTATATTTATATAAATGAATTGCTGTTCGTTAGTCTCGCTAAAACTCGAGAACGGCTGGACTGATTTGGCTAATTTTGGACTTGAATTATTTGTCCAGAGAAGGTTTAAAAGGTAGATAAATATGAAAATGCTCGAAATTAAATAAAAATAACAATTTTGTTTTCCCTCTGATGCGTTCCCCGTCGGACGGATTCCTTTTGTTTGTTTTAAGTTTATTTTATAGAAAAGTTTAGGTCTTTTATTTATCGATTGAGTTACTACGAAGTCTGCCGGGTCAGTTAGTAATTTAACAAAATCGAAATAACATAAAAGTTTTTAGGAGAGTAGCAAAAATATATAAAATTTCTTTTCTTGGATTCACAAAGAAACATTACTCTTCCGCCAACAAGAAAAAAACTATACTTAAAAAACCTGTCATTTCTGAAAGATCGCTGACAGAACTAGCCATTAATCTCCATCACTGAATTCTAATACTTTGATTGTACACAAATATGTTTTGATCCGTCAAGAGAGCTCGTGCGCGGTCTCAAGCGAGCGTCATAAATCTTGATGGCTATGGCGCCAGCTAAGAAAACATCTCAACAGTAAAATATAAATATTGGTACCACAACCGCTCGGGGTGACACGAAAACAAAACACCGATTTGCTTTCCATTATACCTCGACCGCTTTCTGAGTGGTTCTGTGGGAATATTTCTCGCGTGTTTATATTTCTATACGAAGAATAATACGATTATTTCACACATATTATTTCTAAATAAAAAATAATTCAATACCTTAAAACGAAAATGGATAAAACATATTATAGTGGTAACATATCTATACTAATATTATAAAGGTGAAGAATTAGTTTGTTTGGAACTACTGCTCCGATTTGAAAAATTCCAGACCAATCGGGTTTTGAGAGCTTCCGCTGCGTGCGCTGTAGAAACGGTTAAAGTTTCGCTAAAATAATGTATGACAGAATCGTTCTTCTTCAAAAGATCTAAAAAAAAGTCCGCGACAGCATATATCTATATGTTCAAATCAAATCAAATGAATTTGTGAACTATTATTCCACGCGGACGAAATCACGGGCAAAAGCTAGTTTTATATATTGTTGAGATTTCGAGAAATAAGGGCTTACGTCACATCATATTCATAGTTGCCTAGCTTTATTATAGCACCTTGGCTCAGTTCCCACGTTATTTGTTTCAGTTATTGTATAATTCTGTTAGTTTCACAGTTAATAATAAAAAATTACGTACTGTAATTTAAAATGTCAATTTCGTTAATATTGTGCCGTCGATCAGCTTACGGTATTGTATAGTTGATTAAAATCAAAAGCCTGTAAGTAGTTGTAGCTAAGGGTTCTATCATGATAGCTGACATGGCGAGCAATACGCGCAGCGGTGAGCTGATAAAGCAATTATGTGTATTGACAGACGAACCATATACACACATTCATTATAGTTTTTGCGGGAGCATCATGGTAATCATGCATCGATAACACTGACACAATTGGAATAGAGTTCATCTATACTGCCTGGAGCCTCTGCATTCGTCAACAGTGCTTTTCTAGAGATCTTTTTTGCCACGTACTATCCAACTTTAGAATGAGCTCCTCTTCACGGTGTTTCCCGAGCGCTATAACATTTCCTTCTTCAAACGAGCCTTGTGGAGAGTACTTAACGGTAGACAGCGGCTTGGCTCTACTCGTGGCATTGCTGAAGTCCATGGGCGACGGTAATTACTCACCATCGGGTGGGCCGCACCCTCGTCTGCGTACTAGGGCAATAAAAAAGAACAATTGATAAAGGTTTATTAATTGCACAGGTTATAGTTTGTAGAGCTTTCTATACTGAAGTGTTGCGATGGCAATATGTCATTAAAAATCCAATCAGTTCAGACAGCCGGTTCACAGTGGCTAGATTTCACCGGCCGGTACCGCCAGTTCGTAATTCAAGCCTTTTTTTTTCGTTTCATTGTCTGGATGAGTTTACGGCCTTTTGCTGTTATGTGTTTATCGGAGTACATAGACATATAACGTGAATGCCATTCATCTTGAAGCGAAAGGCCAAAGTCACAATTGCTCTAACGCATTTAATAGTAGAAATTGGTTTGTTACTGTCATTGATAATGTTTATGAGCGATGGTAACCATTCAGCATCAGATAGGCCGTCTGTTTGGTCCACTATTCAAACCGGAATGCATAATTAACGGTTCTAATTGAACTGACATTCAATACTATTAAGACAACACAGTCTGGATATGAATGTCTTTATGCGATGCTTACAAAAACACACATTTTTAAATTGAACTAGAGGTCCCGCAGTAGTCGAAATTCGACTATAATTCATTGGAATTGTAAGTTTGTACACTATTATTATTGTATTTTATACTTCTATAATCACAAATTTCGCCAAGACTACACTATCAAAAATATTAACAAAGACAAGCCATATTCTATTCTCTATTTGACCACAGACGTCAAAAACAAAAGTTTGACAATAAATAGTATGCATGCGTGTTTGCGTCAAATAAACGGTATGTAGTGTGTGTTATGTTTTCTTTATTGATTTAATGTATGTTTTAAGCATTATTTAAAAAAAAAATTGGCATTGTGCACTTCTTCTCTATACTCTCTATAAGTGTGGAAAATTTCATACTCCTCCGTCCGCGCAATTTTCGTAAAAAGGGATATAGAGTTTTTGCTTCACGTATTAATATATAGATAACACTAAGTGATTTCTGACGGCTTGGGTTATAGTTTAGCTGGTCGGTCAATAACTGTAGCCTACCTAATGTAATAAAACAAGGAATCCCACGAAGTTCAATATCGTGAAAGTCATTCTTGTAATGAAATGGACACATCTGTTATCATTTTACGTAACAGGCTAACAGAACATCAAAAAGTCATATAGAAGGACAACCTAAATGTACCTAATTCACACTATTCATACGGTCTAATCTCGCTTATAGTATTTTTATTGTATATTATACATACGATATCCATTATTTTGCAGTTTTCTGGGAAACTGTAAACGATTTGAAACGTCAGAATGATAATTTAACCGTAAAAATAGTTATAACTAATAACTATAACTAATCTATATTTATAAAAATGAATTGCTGTTCGTTAGTCTCGCTAAAACTCGAGAACGGCTGGACCAATTTGGCTAATTTTGGTCTTGAACTATTCGTGGAAGTCCAGGGAAGGTTTAAAAGGTGAGAAAATATAAAAAAAGCTCGGAATTATATAAAAACAAACAATTTTGTTTTTCCTTCGATGTGTCCCCTTGATGTGTCTTTTATTTATCGATTGAGGCAGTACGAAGTCTGCCGGGTCAGCTAGTAACTAATAATATAATGTCTACGACTCGAGAAATTCCAAATGAGTCAATTGTATTACTGAATTTTCTTGTCGACTTTTTAAACGGTTTATAAACATTCTAAAAAAATTCAACATTAATGCATTTTACTGTCGTTAAATATAGAGGATATCATTATATTTTCGTTTTGACGAACACTTAAAAATATATATTCCACACATTATCCTAAATGTAGGACAGTCTAATCCGACCTCCGTGACATCTTATTTGCTATTGTCCCAGAATTCCCAAGTTGAGTTACACAATGAGAAATAAACAAACCAGCACAACACAAAGGCTTAGAGGATCTTGTTCTTAGTACTGAAAAATCCCACAGATTCCGAGCCGTGGTTGTAAGCCCTTTATATTCTTTCTCGCCTTGTAGTACTAATGCATTAGAAATTTAAAACCAATTTTACAAAGCATAGATTATTATTACAGTACAGAGTAACATTACAATTCTTAAACATAATGGAACTAGTAAAACCCGATCATGCGCCAGATTGGAATCATCAATTTATTGGAAGTAATCGTGCAAGAACTGTGTATACGTTGATGATATTGTGATGACAAAAGTCTACCCCGGAGTACCAACAACAAACTATATCAATTTTCATTACAATCGGAAAAATACTTATGATTTTTTATATAGCAGGTTATTTTAGTTAATTTCGAATGATTATTTTAGTCGTTATGAATGATTATTTTATTTTAATTATTTTAGTTAATGACTATTTTAGTTAATGAATTCCGGTTTTCATTTCTAATGCAATTAATATTTGACGTTTGTTTGGATAAAACCTAAATTAGAATTATTTCAAATTCAGGAAACTGAAGTTTTTTTTTCTTTTTTTTTATTGCATAGAAAGGTGGACAAGCTCACATACCACCTGGTGGTAAGTGGTTGCCGGTGCCCATAGACATCTACAACGTAAATGCCCCCACCCATCCTGGGATATGAGCTCTATGGTCTCACTATAGTTATAACGGCTGCCCCACCCTTCAAGCCGAAACGCATTACTGCTTCACGGCAGAAATAGGCTGGGCGGTGGTACCTACTCGTGCGGACTCACAAGAGGTCCTACCACCAGTAATACCACCACCAGTTTCTTTTCTTCTAATTATTGATTTGGTTCCATGTCGTTTTTTTATTGCTTAAATGGATGAACTAACTCACGGTCTACCTGGTGCTGAGTGATTACAGGAGTTTATTGGCATTATTATATGAATGCCACCACTTACCATCAAACAAAAGGTCAGTCACAGTTGTATCCTACAGCGGCTGCCCCACTCTTGGAACCAGAACGTATGGCTGTTTCGTAGCAGCAATGGGCAAGATGATAGATCATTAAAAATTCTTTGATTTTATCAACACAATCTTGTAGGTATATTCATTCATCTCATAATCATCAGGAAGGTTACAATTTTGTATAAACTCAATTTAAATTATTCAGCGCTTGTGAATTACCATAACTGAAAGGGACACAGATAATTTATTTAAATTCGACCAAATATCCTCCAATGTCCTTAAAAGAAGACATTTTCGTTACAATCCCAAAATCGAAACCATTAAAAGTGTAACATCTTATCTCCATCACGCAGTGTTTAGATTCAATCAATCCCAAAGGTCCGGTAGAAGTGGCAATTATCGCCTTAAGAGGGAAGTCGTGTTAGGCCTTTGACAAAGAACGGAAAATCAAAGGGCACCAAAGGGTTTTCAGTGTTTTGAATAGGAACAGGTGCTTCCCGCTTGAAATGGATGCTTGGAAATGGGGATATTATTCATTGGACGCAGATTGTTTTGAATGAATTTGATTCAGTCAATTGATGTTAAGTGACTATATAGCTGAACGACAAATTTCTTTTTAGGTTCATTGAGTTTTTATTAATAACGGCTTGCGTTTGTATTTTTTATTGTGTACTTTTTGCAGAACTTTTAAAGTTTTTTTTATTGCTTAGATGGGACGATCTCACAGCCCACCTGGTGTTAAGTGGTTACTGGAGGCCCATAGACATCTACAACGAAATGCGTCACCCATCTTGAGATATAAGTTCTAAGGTCTCAGTATAGTTAGAACGGCTGCCCTACCCTTCAAATCGAAACGCATTACTGCTTCAAGGCAGAAATAGGCAGGGTGGTGGTACCTACCCTAAAGTGTTCTATTAACTGCTATTTGTATACCAGTTGTTGTGGTATAGGCTGACCACCTATTAGCAGTGAGTTAATGACCAGTTTTGAGACATAGTTCCTAACACCTGTAATTTTTGTGAGCAAAAGCCAGGAACTAAGCGTGTGCTAATATATGCACTGATTGTCTTGAACGTTATAATTTCTATTCGTGAGCCAAAATGCACTGTTTGGCAAAGAGACACGCTTACAGCAGAAAGCCAAATGCCGTTGGCAAGAATAAAGGGAGTAAAGGAGTGAAGTTGCAAACCGGGAAATGTTATTATTTATGTTTAAGCTAATCGATTTAAGCATAAATGGTTGTAAAGTTCAAAAATGAATCATTTTCCATCTTAACATTTTTTCATACGGATCATGAATTATTTAAGGTAAAATCTGTCTTCGTTTTTATATAAATATTGTGAATATTTACTGTACCTGATTGTATTATATATGATTTTTTGCGCAATTATATGAATTTTCACAGTTTTCCGACACTTAATCAGAATTTCTGGGTAGGTGACTTTTGTTATCCCTACTTATTGCTTAGATGGGTGGACGAGCTCACAGCCCACCTGGTCTTAGGTGGTTACTGGAGCCCATAAACATTTACGACGTAAATGCGCCACCCACCTTGATATATAAGTTCCAAGGTCTCAAGTATAGCTACAGCGGCTGCCCCACCCTTCAAACCGAAACGCATTACTTGCTACTAGCCCAGTAAGGAAAGATGTTGGAAATCTCTCGCACCTTCACCTATTTTTTTTTACCTAAATATTACCGAAACACAGGTAGCCTACCTAACTAACAGTATTTAAGTATTTATTATAAAGTAAGTAGTAAGTAATTAAACATTTAACAATTAAATGCTGATGTCCATGGGCTCCTATTACCATCCAATAAGAGATGAACCGGCACAACTAAATTATAACTCTATGAAACGTGGATTATATCTAAGAGTGCTCTGTTAACTTACTAAAATAGCTCCAACACTTTCTTAACGTGTCCTTTGTTCGTTCAAATAGTTGTGGCTTTTGTTCGCTAAAACAATGTCATGATACACAAACAGAGATAGATGGAGGGATCATATCTTTGGTCGTGAAATTCTCTTTGTATAAACATTGTACCGAATTTTCCTGTTACCTATGTTTTTAGAACGTCAATGTATCTTGCTTTTTATTAGTAAATGTATCGGAAAACACACGATAGTTCCGGTGGAATCTCGTCAATGTTAATTATTTTCGTACGCTTGATATATTGTATTTGAGGATTGATTTGGCTCATAATTATCTTTTTTGTGTACTTGTTTGGATGACAAACGAATCTTGCCAAAACAAGATGGTATATATTCTTAAAGTATATACAGTTTTTTTTCGTCTACTACAGTAATAAGCTGAGACCCTTGAGAGGCTATTTCAGCGTAACCTTAACTAGTAGGTGAGCTCACGGGACTCAAAGCTGACGATGTTGCTAACACGAACCTTAGCAAGAGCCGTGCTTCGCAGAATCTACCGCCGGATCGGAAACGCGACCCTCTGAGAAGATCCGGCGAGAAACTCAGTGGGCTGTGTCTGAGGGTTAATTTACTTGTCGAGCCCTTCGTCGCAAGCGACGGGTTCGACGAGAACGATGATCGGAGTAATAAGCAGTAGACAGACATTCCACTTTATAATTACCGTTTGTCAAGGCCGTGCTTCCAGTTTAGCTTTTGTCTATCCAAAAGCACCTTCCTTAGCTTTCGCTAGAATACTGATGTTTGAGATCGTTAAGGAAATACCACGCATCAAAATTTCTTTTAGAGCTTAATAGTACGCGATATAAATAACGTAGGTGTAGCCATATTTTGGACGGATGAATAAGATTACGGCCCATATGGTGTTAATCCATTCACCTTGAGACACTAGGTGTAAGTTGTGATTGTATAGTGTAACGACTGTCCCATTTTGCAACCCAGAACCTATAATAGCTTCGGCAAAATAACAGGCAGAGCGGTGTGCCTATCCGTGCGGCTTAAAATGCATCCCATCACCAATAATAAGGCAATTATCATTTTTGAAGTTTACTTTTTACTACAATATGTTTTACGTGAAATATACATATATTTATATAGAGAAATTCAATAGAAATCTGCCTTCAGTACCAGAACACCAGCGAAGTCACGCAGCTCATCCTGGCAGTACACCGGACATCCTGTCCTTTATATGCTTACTCTTCGGACACCGAAAGAAAACCCAATCTGCTATTTCAGCGTAACCTTAACTAGTAGGTGAGCTCACGGGGCTCAAACCTAACGACGTTGCTAACACGAACCCTAGCAAGAGCCGTGTTTCGCAGAATCTACCACCGGATCGGAAACACGACCTACTGAGAAGATCCGGCGAGAAACTCAGTGGCTCAGAAGCTAATAAAAGCGCGCTAATAAATTAAAACACCAACAAACTCGGAATAATAAAAGAGCCTCCACATAATCATGTCCGCAGTAATAACAGTCCAGAATTCAGTAATGGAATCATAACCGGCGTATTAAATTCCTGCTAGGCCAGTCACCACGATATTGTAATTCGGCGCTACAGCCAAAATTTAATACGAGTGCCAGCGCGTGCCAAATAACTGCTAATTTAGTAAAATCCATTTTAATACCAATGCTTTTATTTTCCGGATAGTTGACGCCCGGCACTCTTCATAGAGGTCTATTTTGCACGCGTCTTTTGAAGGTGTCTGAAGCGTTAGTGTTAGAATTTTATGCAATCTTTAAATTCATGTTTCAATTATTATTATTATTATTGTATCATTGAAACATGACAGTTGTGTTATTCTGATGACGATAATAATATGGTATGATGGATGTGATTTGTCCCGGAACCTGCAAGTTAAAATTACTACTAGTCGAATAGCTTAAAGGTTAATAACATACGATTCAATCATTTTCATTGTCTAGCCTTTTTAAAATAACAAACTTTTGATATTTATTTGTACCAAATAATAATAATTAGTTCAGTCGACACCTAACATACTTTTTCTTTAATTTGTAAAAGTCATATACATATAACTTATGGTTTGTATTTTGCAGAAATATACGCCCATAGACGCCTCCGATGCGTGGGCGAATTTAGAAAAGGGGCTCTATTTTGAATTGGTCGATACCCAGAATAAAAGCGTGCCTGGATCATGTGTTACATATCACGTACAAAATGAAATATTTCTAGTGATGCCTTTTTGAGTTTTTATTCAATATTTTACCAAATGGTCTTTTTACCATCTCAGAAAATATTAAAGTAGCCCAATATATACTCTTTTACAGGTCGTTTAGACTCAAGAATCCTCGCTGTTATTGTTATGAACAAAGGACTGCATAGGAAAGACCTCGTATTGTCCTCATTTCTTCCACATATCCTGAACTATGTCTGAAATTCTATATGGCGCACTATTGATTAAATACCGTTGAGGGTGAGAATTATATAAATGTCTTAGAAAAAGAAATGTTGGGCTAGTAGTAGTATGATTTTGTAATTAAATTGGTTAGTTGGTCTAAATGTGCAACAAAAGTTCATGGAATGGTAAAAATCATATCAAAATAATTAATGGCATTTGTTATTAATATTAGTTTACTGGTGGCAGGACCTCTTATGAGTCCGCAGGGGAAGGTACCACCACCCTGCCTATTTCTGCCGTGAAGCAGTAATGCGTTTCGGTTTGAAGGGCGGGGCAGCCGTTGTAACTAGACTGGGACCTTAGAACTCGTATCTCATGGTGGGTGGCGACATTTACGTTGTAGATGTCTATGGGTTCCGGTAACCACTTAACAGCAGGTGGGCTGTGAGCTCGACCACCCATCAGAATCTATGCAATAAATAAAATAAAATAAAGGTTCCCATGGTGTGTTTATACCCAATGAGTTTCTCACTGGATCGTCTGAGGAAGTCACGATTCAGATCCGGTGGTAGGCAGACATAGCGAAGCACTGCTCTAGCTAGGGCTAGTGTTTGCAAATTCTCTCAGGATGAGCCCGTGTGCTACCCGGCCCTGACTATTACGAATAGACGCATAAGCTACCAACAATTAGCTAGGGATTTTTGTAATAATAATTAATGCTACTGATAAATGGTAATATGTATTATTTTACTGGAGATCGGAATCTGTTATTATATTGTTATGTTAGCTGTTATTTGTTCATTACTATTTAGGATTAAAATCGTTTTCAGTAGGAAGACTTGATTACCTAATGCCCATGGCATTGCTGATGTCCATGAACGAAGGTGACTTTTTAACATAAAGATGGCCCTATGCGAATAAGTATAAGAAGGCAATAAAAATACAACGTTAATAAAAAGAACCTACTGACGCTAGAGCGTCTTGTGAGCCCCCACGGGTCGATTAGTACCACCGCGCTGCCTATTTCTGCTGCGAAGTAGTAATAATGTCGTTGTAGTAATAATAGTAGTAGTGGTAGTAAAAGTGCTGTAGTAGTAAGTAGTAATGCGTTTCATTGCCGTTAAGCCGATGTACCCATGTCTCAAGATAGGTGGGGGTTTTACGTAGTGGTTGTTAATCTGCTACAGCAACCGCTGAGCAATAGATGAGCAGTGAGCTCGTCCGCTCATCTAAGAAAAAAAAAATTTTGGATTCAAATGTGCACAGAATTATACAACCTAACGTGCTGAATATTCTAACACTTCCGTAACTGCTCTTATGTCCTTTTGTGGGCTTAAGTAACTTCCTCCTACTTCGCTATATCCATTTGAAAATGGCAGAATATATAAATCAGTGTGCCTATCTGTCGGAGCTTACAATACGTTGTGCCAATAGTATATACAAAAATTATAAAAGTCTTGGGGTTGATCGGATTGTGGAAGTTGTTTGTTAAACATACTAGGTACTCTTTATAAAATTATCACAAGTTCAATGAATTTGAACGCAGTTATAGTTACAACCATAGACACGAGCACTGGAGAATCAAACACGATAACAACCTTTTAGGCTATTGATCAGAAGATATTATGTAGCCACGGCCTTACGCGTGGCCTTCGATTTTATATTTCTGATACCGGCTGTAGGATGTGAGCTCTCATAGAGTGACATCGTCGCTCTGTCTACTTATGCGGCGAAGGAATCACACATTCCTTTCCAAAGAGTCGCATCCAGTTAATACAAATTCCAAAGTTGATACTTTCTGTTCATGCCTCCAAGTTAACAATCGCATGTACCAGTGTGTTGGATTATAAAAAAAATGTGTGTAATTCACAACACGGTAAAAGTAAAACCTTTAGAAGTATTCTATCTGATTTTCTCACTTAGGTGCTAAAGTTTTGGCTTCAAAATAAACAAGGATATACATATATTATTAAGCCCGAAGTCAATCGAGTGGGAAGCTTGGCCACGGAGACACTATAGGATAAGGTTTCCTCACTAAATGCTGATCTAAGCGAAAGTGTGTAGTTAGGCTTAAAGGCTCAATTGGGTAAGGTCGAGTTTCGGTTCCTAGATAATTTTCTGCGGGCCTTGCTCGTTGCTCCTGCAATGTAAATTTCACGAGAATATGATGGGATCTGTGGCAAAACGTATTTCAATGGAAATCTTTGAATTGAATTTAACAAGATATTACCAATTTCAAAGGCCTTACTTCGAGTGTCATTATGAATTGTTATTTTGCAACTTTTTTCATTAGTACAAATGGCTGAGGAAGATTATAAAGTACCTGTCATCAAGCTGTTACTGGATCTTATAGAGGCCGCAACGTAAATATGATGACCATATTGGAATATGATATGAGATAACATCCTGATATCTGACTCATCATTACACAGTCAATACTAAACGCTTAACCTACAAGCTACCAAATATTCTTTAACATGTTATCAACTGAAGAAGATTCAGTATTAGCTGTTGCTTCCACCCTAATTTATTTCAGTGATAAGGCGGCTTCATTGCTATTGATGTGTGTCTATTTTTCTGCATATTTTTAGCTATGACTTCGTGCAGTTTGAATAGCGAACTATTCATTATTTTAACACAATTTATAGCCCGAAATATGATCTCAAGGTGGTGTCCACGATGCGGCGCTTTGGGTATAGTAATTGTCGTATTATAGTTGGCAGCGTTATTTTAATCTCGTCAGTTCGGAGAAAAACTGGCAGGAAAAAATTTATAGCAATATCGATATTTGTCAAAGTAGATCTTCTGCCGGATATTGGGTTCTCGTAAGGCGACAACAGCCGGGGTTGCACTGCCCATATCCCTGCTTCCTTACGTATTCTAATTAAAAATGAGAATATTTACCAGCGATTTACTTTTACTGGTGGTAGGACCACTTGTGAGTCCGCGCGGATAGGTACCACCGCCCTGCCTATTTCTACCGTGAAGCAGTAATGCGTTTCGGCTTGAAGGGTGGGGCAGCCGTTGTAACTGTACTGAGACTTTAGAACTTGTATCTCAAGGTGGGTGGCGCGTCTAGGTTGTAGATGTCTATGGGCTCCAGTAACCACTTAATACCAGGTAGGCTGTGAGCTAGTCCAACCATCTAAGCAATAAAAAAAAAAGATTTCCCTTCCGCATTCTAATCAGAAATGAAAAGATTTACAGGAGAACTAAATTTACCAATCACAGACTAAATAATTGCCATCTGTACATTGAACTAATTCGTACACTAATAGCTAGATACATTAATACATTATAATACTCGTAATATTTTAACCCAATTTTCTTCCAAAATAATATTGGCAGTAATTACCCAGACTCAATGGAGCTACAGAGACACATATTTGATAATATCAAAGTGGGGCAGCCCATTTTCATAAGCGCCGGTCCCTTATACATATAACCGCATGTACGAAGGGCTGACCTGAATTAACGAGAGTTGTTATGTTTGACAAGGATCTTGGAAGGTTAAGATTCCTCGGGCCTTTTGTCAGTCTTTGGATCAAAATCGTTCTAATGCTTATTTGGATGAGAGATTGTCGATGGAGAATGCTTATTTGGATGAGAGATTGTCGATGGACGTCAAGAAACTATTGTTATCAACTGCTTTGTTAAATGTTAATAAATACTTGTGTAGGCAGTAAATCGTTACAGTACTAACATTATAGCAGAGAGAACTGATAATAGGCATGGTTTACATATAAAGTTCGCCAATGCCCAATCAAGACTGTTCATCGCATGTCTTTTTTTTTCTTGCCTAAGCTGATAGCCTTGAGTGGCTATTTCAGCGTAACCTTAACTAGTAGGTGAGCTCACGGGGCTCAAACCTGACGACGTTGCTAACACGAACCCTAGCAAAAGCCGTCCTTCGCAGAATATACCACCGGATCGGAAACGCGACCCACTGAGAAGATCCGGCGAGAAACTCAGTGGGCTGTGTCTGTCGGTTAATTTACTCGTCGAGACCTTCGTCGCAAGCGACGGGTTCGATGAGAACGATGACTGGTGCTTGAGGTACTTAAAAACACCATGAGTGGATCGGGAGGATCCGAAATGACGTGTTTTGGGCGACGTCGACTGCTTTCCATTCTGTTCGCAGGATCGGGGGTGTAGTTACCGGCGGCCACGATAAGAAGGTTCTTGTGTCGTGCCGCTTTATCGAAGTGGCGCATTGATGCCGACCGCATGTCCTATTTCTTCGAGGCAGTCATGCGTTCCGATTTGATAGTGAGACATCTGCTATAAACTATATTTGAACAATACCGGAAAGTTACATATGAGAAAACTTCACTCAGAACTCGAATACTTATTATCACTAAAAATATTTAAATTGGACACGACCAGAACACGTTAAACTAAGTTGGCTAGAGGGCTTCTGAAATGACACAAATCTCGAGGCAACGAAAATGGAATAGGCTAGTCTCATCTAGTTCTTGTATCTGCGGATCTAGTACGATAGCTATTAAAAGTAATCTCAAGTAGATTGCATTTGATAATAATGGGAAGAAGGTAGTAAAAACGAGGTCGGATCCCGAAAGCTCCTTCGGTTTAATATTATGTCCGTATTCGATCTCACGATTTACGAGCACTACTACATTTCTCTGGCGAATCGTTAACCTTTATAGAAACCTTTAAATTTAAAAAAAAAACTACCAAAGTTTTTGGGATTTCCTCATAAAAGACGATGTTAAGGTGTTTTAGTGATGAAACGTAAAACCGCAATTTTTTTATTGCTAACCACGGGACTGATATTGACCTAATATACTGCTCTATTCTTTCCGATTTGAATGGCTTGATGTTTGATTTTTTTTTTATTGCTTATATGAGTGGACGAGCTCACAGCCCACCTGGCGTTAAGTGGTTATTGGAGCCCATGGGCATCTACAACGTAAATGCGCCACCCACCTTGAGATATAAGTTCTAAGATCTCAGTATAGTTACAACGGCTGCCACACCCTTCAAACCGAAACGCATTACTGCTTCACGGCAGAAATAAGCAGGGCGGGTACCTACCCGCGCGGACTCACAAGAGGTCCTACCACCAGTAATCACAAGAGGTCCTACCACCAGATTTATGCCATACAGCTGAAAATTCCATTCGTGTCTTAAGATGAATGGCATTTATGGTTATAACGACTCGTAGGCGGAGATTCGTATCCTTTCTAATGAAATTATAAGACGTATGCGTATAATTGAGTTTGTGTTTTTTCCATAGTTTTTAATTGACTAAGATGAGTTTTTCATCATAGCCCTACTGTACATGAAGAGTTATCACAGCCCATAGAAACCGTAGTGTGGCCTATCTGGAGAGATGACATTAACTTAATTCAAATGAATAGATTTCAATTAACACTACGCAAAACATTAACTACTGATATACCCTTGTATTATACCTACTTCATGCTATTAATTAATGTTATATCGTAAGTATAGTATGCCGGCTGAAGTTAGCTTATCATGCATGTGTAGTAAAGTTGCAATTTATCGAACCATTATGAAGTCAGACAGTCGCACATAATTTGTCAACATGCAATTTTAGGTTATTTAGGAATACTATGTTCTTACTTTATAATAAATACATATGTTATGGTAAAATAAAATAAAAAATTTAAAAAAATTTGTCATCTAATACAGTCGAATTATTTTACCAGTGGTCCCACAGTAGTCGAAATTCGACTATAATTACTTAATTGAAATTATAAGTTTGAACATTATTATGGTTCTTAGTTACAGATTTCGCCAAGACATATTATTATACTCGTAATACTAAAGATAAACAATATTAACCTATTCTCAATTTGACTACAGATTATAAGTAATAACAAAACAAAACAAATAGTATGCATGCGTGTGTGTGTCAAATACATCGTAGTGTGTAATGTTTTCTTTATGGATTTAATGTATTATTAATGCATAATTTAAAAAAATATTAGCATTGTGCACTTCTTCTCTATATTCTCTATAAGTGTGGAAAATTTCATACTCCTCCGTCCTCGCTGTTTTCGTAAAAAGGGATACAAAGTTTTTGCTTCACGTATTAATTTATAGGATAAGAACCTCGTCAATCAATGTTCAGCAAGTGTACTGTATAGAATAACTAAATAGCGTATATTTCAACTCGTCTTTGTCTGAAATTACTCTGACATACCAAGTAACCATTACCATAAAATACAATACGCTAAATATATGTCGTGGATAGCGACTTGTAGTTGTCGTGGATAACGACTTTTAGTAATATTAAGACGGTGGTTTTTATTATTATTTTAAATGATGAAATGTTGTTTTGTTAGATATCACAAAATGAAGGGTAGACTCCGTAACGCCACAGTATAAAATGGCGGTACGTGGACAGAGTCGTGGCATTCCGTGTCAGACAGTAATTCTGTCCGTCTTAGTCAGTGAGTCTCTGTCAGTCAGTCAGTCGGTCAGTCGGTCTGTCGGTATGTGCAACGAAACTGTCGGTTTACCCTGTCATTGTGAAAGTTGTGTGTGTTGAGTTTCAATAATTATTACTGAAAAATTTTATTGACTAAACTGAGTTCAATCGACTACGAGTGATGACGGAACCTACCGCTCAGCCATCCCTGACGTGCCTACATCAGAAGTGAGATCAGGACTCTACTCTCACTGGCGTGACGTGTTTGAACATGTTCGAAGTACAGCAAAAAAACATGATGCAGATCAGAATACTAGTAGTGGTACGCCACAAGAGCGTGAATGCAGCATACGTAAGTCGTGTAATAACGTCTCTGTTACCTCGATGGAAGATCTGAGCCACGAAGAAATCGTCACATCTTACGTTCTGGCTCATGTTGCCCAGTTTGACTGTCGACTTCATCACATGGCATTTACTAGCGGAAATACAACACGTAACAAGCTATTGCAAGAAATTAAGGCAAGTGCAAATCTCAAGTGAAACTTCAATCGCAATAATGGATCTGTCATGACGAGTGGGTAGTTCCGACACGAATCGTTTTTAAGCCAATGACTACTGCTAGAGTTACATGGCACTAGTGCAGTAAAACCAGGACATGAGACTGTGAATTGTCGCTGAAATTTTAGAATCTACTAGATTCAATACCAATAACATTACACGTTCGATGACTTCGGGCTCCAGCAAGCAAGCAAACAAGAAAGCAAGCAAGTTTCCGTGGGGAAGAAAAATTGACACATCTGAAGTCGTCGTGACCTGTAAGATAAGACGTCCGGTGCGTTCGTGTCTGGCGATGCGGCGGTGTTCGGGTTCCGCTGGCGGATGCAGGTTTTTCCGGTGAAGTGCGTGCTTGTGCGTGCTTGACAAGTGTTCGCGGTTGGCTTCCTCAGTGTGGGAGTAACATCGTGTAGGAGAGGTGGAACCCGTAAAATTGTAGTTTGCGTGGTGGCTGGTAAGATTTGTTGCGGTAAGAAGTTTGCATGGTGGTAAAATGTCTTGTGAGTCTATACAGGTAGCCGGAGGTGAGACTTCCGCGGTCGCGGCCCACCCAGTCCGCGAGAACCGGGCAGATCGCCTCGACGGTACGGAGGCCGGCCGACGGGTCCGCCAAACGACGGGACCACGCCTCCAGCACGGACTGCCGAGATTGGAGCCTCCGCGCTCCGGCTGCACTTGCGCTAGGGCGCGCCGCCTCGTAGGAGACTGTGAGGTATCCTTGAATGACTGACTGCGATGCCGCAGCACGGCGACGTTCTCGTGGGTAAGGACGTGGCACCAGACGGGTGCTCCGTATAGTGCCATCGACCGCACGGGTACCATCACCCTGCCTATTTCTGCCGTGAAGCAGTGGTGTATTTCGGTTTGAAGGGTGGGGCAGCGGTTGTAACTATACTGAGACCTTAGAAGTTCTATCTCAAGGTGTGGTGCGTTTACGCTGTGGATGTCTATGGGTTCCAGTAACCACTTAACACAAGGTGGGCTGTGAGCTCGTCCACACATTAAAACGAAGAGCGTAATCAAACGAAATTAGATACGAAGTTTAAAGGGCCGTTTAAAGTAGTTGAAGTATTGAATGGTGACCGTTACACATTGAAAGCTTTAAATTCAAAACGTACTTACAAATACCCACATGATAGGCTAAGAAAAATGCCAGCATGACACATACCAGTCGAGGTTGATGTAAATGATGATGATGAAGAGCAAGCTTAAATTGTGGTGAAAACTCGAGTAAGGATAGTCTATCGGCCGTATTGTGTTCGACCGTACCAGTAGCTATTACGTAGTCGTAGCCCGGTAGAAATCGGTGTCTCTTGAGGCAACTCAAGTAGTCCGTGGGTGCGCGGTGCGCGTTTGGCTCTGGCGGAGGTCGGGGTCTGTAAAGACCATCGTGTGTAGTCAGCGGGTGATGCACACGGGCGATCCACGCTGTGGATGCGCATCATGAGGGCAATTGTGATTGCTGGTCGGCTGGAGAGCCGTGGCGTTAGATATTTTTACTCGGAAGTTTTCTTTGATCTGAGTTCCTGTAAGCTATGCCTGATTTGTACGGAGTAAATTTGAAGTTTGATGAACGACTGTGGTACGTGCTCTTGCTGCTGAATAGTGAACTTTGTATACCCTATTGTTTGATTTGGTTAAAATGGTATTAAAACAGTTTAAAGCTTTGATGACTTTAAATTTTCCGATAAGTCGTAAAGTGTAGTCAGGAGTGATCGAGCGGAACAAGTGTTCTCGTGGATGTTTTTGATTGTAGGTTAACCATCACACGAGGACGTGTACAATCAGGAAGGCCGTGTCGCAATCGACACGTGATTGCTGCAGCCAATACGAGATATGGGACGCAAACGCCGTCTGTTGGCGCTCGATGGGTCAACTATTCACCGGCCGAGCGGAGCGACGTGCCGGTAGCTGCGTAATATCGGGCAATTTTGGTAAATAAAAACAATCTGGTGAGTCGTATTATTTTTATTTGGATTCGGGTGCCGAATGCTCTCTTGTCAAGAAATCTATTAGTAGTAGCTTCATAATTCAGCAATTTTATACGATGGTTCTCATAAAAGGTTTCTGTTGTTTTGACTCAAAACTGTACGGAACAAATCCTATGCGATGGTTTATTGCTTACCTATTGTATGTCATGTACTACCTGATAGTTGTTTTAATCGGTTCAGTGAGATTGAGCATTCAGCGAAATAGAACTCTTAAATCTAGTGTCCTTATTCGAAGCCCAGACTTGCGTTATTGATGACCAAGCTCGCGATGAACTCATGGAATTGTTCTTGACAAGAAGTGCTAGAAACCGTACATCTTTTGAAGTGAAAACTTCTTACGACAGGTAAAGAGACACAAATACAAAAATGTGTAGGATGAAGCCAGCAAAGAATGAGACAGAAATATACAACATACTATTTAATACAGCGCCATCTATGAGATTTTTTAATACTAACGTGTGTATGAAAGCTCTTGTAGTGAATTTTAATTTAGGATTATACGTGAAATTAAAATATCAATTCACAGAGGGCGCTACCTTACAATTATTTACTAATGACAAAATTTTACATTTACTTAAGACGTTTAGGATAATTGTATTTTAATTTTGGAAGGTTTCACTTCTACCACGTGTGAATTGCACACATTTTGTTTTTTTTTAAATTGTTCTACCATAAGAATAACAGAGGCGAGCCCCTTCGAATTCTTTATAGTTCGCGTGCCATATCCCAAAAGGTTTTTACTTAAAATGGTACTGAAAGTAAGAGATTAACTTTGACGAGACCAGAACATTGGAAATTTAGTAAAATTCGATGTTGAATTTTGTTGAAATGAAGACAGATTGCTTTAACTGGTAATAGAACCTATGATTACATAAGGTTGCCTCTAAGTAGTGCTACTGACGAGACTGATCAGTGAGGTGAGAGTATCTCCATCGATTGGTACAGCGGAGACCTGGGTCTCAATGGAGACTATTGTTGTGTTGGTCTACTAATGACCTTGACTCTATATTGTGAAGTGATGTGTATTGGTTTTATCATTTGTTTTAATGATAATGTGGGTGGTAATGTCACTAGCTGCACCGGCAGCCAGGCCAGGAGCGTTCTATATGATTTTGTTGACACTAGTGATTTAGAAGATGTAGGATCAAATGACCACGATACAACTGACTGATTAAAGTAAGGATTTTGTTGTCATATTTTGTGTGATTAGTAAAGAACAGTATCCAGCGTTATTTATGACTGGTAATTGAACACCTCGCTCGATTTAGGTGATGTGTTCGTTTTATTGCCGGATGGAGGCATTGCGATGTGTTTTATGGTTGAAGTGGGTACTGGATGGAAGTTCCACTTGCGTGCCGGATGGAGGCATTAGTGTTTTGTGTTGAAGTTGGGTACCGGATGGAGGTCCCACTTATTTGCCGGATGGAGGCAATAAGTAGTCAAGAGCTACTCGATGGAGGTGGCACTTGAATTGGGTTATCGTCACTCGATATAGGTGGCATGAGCTACTCTCACTAGATGGAAGTAATTGTAACGATAGTTTGTGGTTGATACATAATACTGATGAAATACTGCTCAGATTGAGTTGTTTTGTAATAACTCGGGTTTCTAATGCTTATTGAGCATTAATGAAAATTTTCAGTTGTATAGTGTATCACTAATAGTTGGGTAATTAAGTTATCTACTCACACAGGTTAACATAGTCTGTTAAAGATCTTGTTGAAAGCTAACGTTATGGTTTGTAATGAAACGAATCCCAATCCTCAATCGTGAATGAATCAGGAGTGGCCGAGACGAAACCTGTTAGATATTGCAGAAGGTTGTTTTCCTTGCAGGAGCGTCACACAGGGACGTGTGACGTGTCAGAATGGCCGTGTCGTGGATAGCGACTTGTAGTTGTCGTGGATAACGACTTTTAGTAATATTAAGACGGTGGTTTTTATTATTATTTTAAATGATGAAATGTTGTTTTGTTAGATATCACAAAATGAAGGGTAGACTCCGTAACGCCACAGTATAAAATGGCGGTACGTGGACAGAGTCGTGGCATTCCGTGTCAGACAGTAATTCTGTCCGTCTTAGTCAGTGAGTCTCTGTCAGTCAGTCAGTCGGTCAGTCGGTCTGTCGGTATGTGCAACGAAACTGTCGGTTTACCCTGTCATTGTGAAAGTTGTGTGTGTTGAGTTTCAATAATTATTACTGAAAAATTTTATTGACTAAACTGAGTTCAATCGACTACGAGTGATGACGGAACCTACCGCTCAGCCATCCCTGACGTGAGCCGACATATATATATGATAGTAATTTACATTTAAAATGATAAAGTATCCAAATATTAAATCATTAAATTTGTATTTAATTATAAGGTTACAAATTCGTTGGAAAACATAAGTAATTTACAGCGTAGTATGGGTAGGTACTACACTAAAAGTTAAAATAAAATGTCTAGATTCTTCCTTAATAAGTTCTGGAATGACTTGACCTATATTATATCTTGTAGAGTGTAAAACAGACCGACTAATCGTATCAGTCTCAAAAATAGTCACTGCCTAAATGCCACTACCCAATTTAAGAAAACATGAGGTAGAAATATTGCGTATGAACTACAAATGTCCACTCAAGCGTTACTATAAAACAAGCTTATAAATATAGTAAACCTAAAAAGAGTCTCATATCATACAGAATTTATAAAGATATAGGGATACACTCATCACAAACCCGTTTCGGAACAAAAAAATCCAACCGAGCCCCACAGGTCAGACTTCCAATTTCCAAAATGTTTAACCTGCCAAAAGAAATATTTGCCTAAAATCATCCCGCACAGTTTATTGCTGTACCCGGAGGATAAAATCATGCTGAGTGTGGTACGTTAGACGAGCACGGCTGTATCGAAGTTATATTATGGGTCCTAAGTCCCATATCTTGAGATAGGCTCATACTACCCTTCGGTTTTGAGTGCGGTTTGGTTATAGGTGTAGTAAAATTCTATGGATACGACTGTTCATTTATGTATTGGGTATATGGCGAGGGATATATGTATATGAATGATGTACGGCTCGCTTTGTTTGGTACGTAATAAACGAAGGGACCTTTTTGATGTGTCTTTAATGATATTACTTAGCAATGTATTTTGGTACGCACCTCATTTTAATACCCAACCTATTGATAAAGGTAACAGATGTACGTAGATATGGCTTAGTTTCATTAAATGAACATTATAACTCTGAAGTACAACCGTATTTTCTGTATTGGTGCAAAGTTCCGCGTTAGCTGCAAAATACCATGGATACCTTAAGTTGTAAAATTCTAAAACTTCTGAATTAATCCATTCATAAACTAAGTACCGTTGGTTGTTTTATGCACTATATACATAGTAGGTAACAACTAAATATATATCTAGCTTTTTAAGATACGGTATCGCGTACCATTAGGTGGGGAGTGACCTCATTCGCGTATTCAAAAGAAACAATTATTAGCAGTAGACGTCTTGTAATACTACTAGTGGTCCCGCAGTAGTCGAAATTCGACTATAATTAATTGGAATTGTAAGTTTTTACACTATTATGATTGTATTTTATACTTCTATAATCACAAATTTCTCCAAGGCTACACTATAAAGAAATATTAATAAAGACAAACAATATGTTTAATCTATTCTCAATTTAAGCACGGACGTCAAGAACAAAAGTTTGACAATAAATAGTATGCATGCGTGTGTGCGTCAAATACATGGTATGTAGTGTGTGTCATGTTATCTTTGTTTATTTAATGTATCTTTTATGCATTATTTTAAAAAATATTAGCATTGTGCACTTCTTCTCTATATTCTCTATAAGTGTGGAAAATTTCATACTCCGCCGTCCGCGCAATTTTCTTAAAAAGGGATACAAAGTTTTTGCTTCACGTATGATACAGCAGACATTGTTTCATACAAATGTGATCCTGAACAAAAGACTCACTATTAACTATTCCCAACAAAATAAACACAAGAGAAAAATATCTCAGTTCCAATAAGTATCGTATAAACAAATGGAACCTAAAGGTTATCCGATACGTCGATAGCGATTGAAGCTGTGGTCCCACATATTCGTCGGCGAAACGAACTGAGTAGTGAAACCGGCAATTTGATCACGTTTAGACAAAATACACCACTATTTCTTAGTTACTAAAATAAAATTTAAATCACTCATAGCAACACTTTCATATTTTCTTCTTCACGGTTTTCAACTGCTTATATAGGTAGCTATTATTAATCGGCAGACGAATTTTGAGGTTTATTTTTTTATTTTTTTATTGCTTACATGGGTGGACGAGCTCACAGCCCACCTGGTGTTAAGTGGTTACTGGAGCCCATAGACATCCACAACGTAAATGCGCCACCCACCTTGAGATATAAGTTCTAAGGTCTCAGTATAGTTACAACGGCTGCCCCACCCTTCAAACCGAAACGCATTACTGCTTCACGGCAGAAATAGGCAGGGTGGTGGTACCCACCCGCGCGGACTCACAAAAGGTCCTACCACCAGTAATTACGCAAATTATAATTTTGCGGGTTTCATTTTTATTACACGATGTTATTCCTTCACCGTGGAAATCAATCGTGAACATAATTTGTTGAGTACGTATTTCATTAGAAAAATTGGTACCCGCCTGAGATTCGAACACCGGGTGCATCGCTCAACACGAATGCACCGGACGTCCTATCCCTTAGGCCACGACGACTTCAATTAGACATAATACACCACTATTTCTTCACTACATAGTATAAAACAAAGTCGCTTTCTCTGTCCCTATATATGTCTGTCCTTATATATGCTAAAATCTTTGAAACTACGCAACAGATTTTGATGCAGTTTTTTTTAATAAATATAGTGATTGAAGAGGAAGGTTTATATGCATAATAACATCCATTAAATAGTGTCAATAATAAATTACAGTTTCCGAAACGAAGCGAGGGCGGGTCGCTAGTAGTTACTAAAATAAAATTGAAATCACCCATAACAACACTTTCTTATTGTTTTCAACCACTTATGGTTATTATGAATGGGCAGACGAATTTTGAGGTCGTCGTGGCCTAAAAGATAAGACGTCCGATACATTCGTATCTAGCAATACATCGGTGTTCGAATCCCGCAGGCAGGTATCAATTTATCTAACGAATTACGTACTTAACAAATGTTCACGATTGAGGAATAGCATCGTGTAATAAAAATCAAACCCGTTAAATCATAAATTGCGTGAATACTAGTGGTAAGACGTCTTGTGTGTCTGCACGAGTAGGTACCACCGGCCTGCCTATTGCTGCCGTGAAGCAGTAATGCGTTTCAGTTTAAAGGGCGGGGCAGCCATCGTCCTGTTAAAACTGAGATCTTTCGACCTATGGACTCCGCTCATTCACTAAACTAAACAATAAAAAAGTACTCATGCATCTAATGTACAATAGTTACCACAATTCTTGAATATCACGACAAAGTGAATGCCCGTTACTGTGACGGTTTGTGATTAGTGATTGATTAGTAAATTTTGTATAATGTCTCCAACTGTTCAATCTGACTACATACTTGGCTACATCGTGACTTAAAAATGCTGCGCTATCAGTACAGTCACGAAAATACTGATACGTTTTGACAAAGGAGAGACACAAGAAGGAAATTTGGTGGTACACGATGGTGCGTGCTGACAATACGGAGCTCTGTATCATAAGGATACGATGGTATTAAGAGCACGAAGTCGGTTGATAAAAGCAGGTCACGATTACACATTTATAACCGCTAAAACATTTTTTTATCACATTACTTTTAACGTAATTGAATCCAACTGTAATGTCAGTACAAAATCATATTCCATGAAAACGAAAATAAAATTCAATAATAAGATTGAAAGACGTACAAATAACCTAGAATATTCGATTAGATTCGATGCCTCAATTCAGAACCTCACACTGAATTTAAATGGGCATTTAAGCTGTGATCATACAATTCTCTAAGCCTCATTCTTCGTTGGAACGGTAGTGAGGAATCATAAAAATCTATGAGCCTGAAATTTCAATTTTATTTTGTCATTAAGCTTACGATACACCCTCCTATCGTAAACTGGTCGGTGCGCTCTTTGTTAGTTATTTTGTTTTAATTGTCGATTTAAATTGTTTGCTCTGTTGGAACATTTAAGCTATTGAATGATGGAATTAGACTGGCATCGAATCTTGTAGCGGACACCAGTGTTTTTTTTATTTTATTTTTATTGCTTAGATGGATGGACGAACATGCAGCCCACATGGTGTTAAGTGGTTACTGGAGCCCATAGACATCTACAACGTAAATGCGCCACCCACCTCGAAACATAAGTTCTAAGATCTCAGGTATAATTACAACGGCTACCGCACCCTTCGAACCGAAACGCATTACTGCTTCACGGCGGAAATAGGCGGGGTGGTGGTACCTACCCGTGCGGACTCCCAAGAGGTCCTACCACCAGTGTTGGGCATTAATCAATTAATATTTCAATAATCGTAGTAATCGATTGAAAAAATAATTGCAATTAATTTAATCACAATTAATCTGTTAGTTGCATATTGCAATTATTTTATTTAAATTTAGTTGTGTTAATTGCAAGATAAAATTAAAATAATGCAACTAATATTTTTTAATGTTGTAAGAAACAGTTAAGACTGCACCTATAGGTGCACACTGCAGACAATATAAATGATCTTTCTTGTTATGATGTTCCTTTGCGAGAACATCAGTCAACCTTGTGAGAGCCCTTCCCCGTGTCACTCCTCCATCTTTTATTATTTTATTTACTTTATTTAAATTTAATTAAAGTTTAATTTACGAACAATTGAATTGTATAGCCTTTTATTTAGATCCATATTACAATTATATGACTAAGTATAATATATAGAAAACTTAAATTTAATCTAAACCTTAATCTGGCCAGTTTATCACTGGTGGTAGGACCTCTTGGGTGTCCGCACGGGTAGGTACCACCACCATGTCTATTTCCGCCGTGAAGCAGTGATGCGTTTCGGTTCGAAGGGTGGGGTAGCCGTTGTAACTATACAGAGACTTTAGAACTTATATCTCGAGGTGGGTGCCGCATTTACGTTGTAGATGTCTATGGGCTTTAATAACCACTTAACACCAGGTGGGCTGTGAGCTCGTCAATCCATCTAAGCAATAAAAAAAAAACTTGTACGAGTTGAAAACAAGACCTATAGCTAGTAATTAAAATTACTGTTGTATACGATGTATAATATGATGATATTCCTACATATCCGAAGTCATTCAAGAACACGTGTTAGCTTCTACGTTTAAGGAAATACACAGAACAATTAATAATTGCCTGCGGCGTTTGGAACGCTACATGGGGAACCACTTCGATAAAGCGGCACGACACGAGAACCCTCTCATCGTGGCCGCCGGTAACTACATTCCCGATCCTGCGGACAGAATGGAAAGCAGTCGACGTCGCCCTAAACACGTCATCTCGGATCCTCCTGATCCACTAACGGTGCTTTAAGGTACTTCAAGCACCGGTCACCGTTCTCGTCGAACCCGTCGCTTGCGACGAAGGGCTCGACGAGTAAATTAACTCTCAGACACAGCCCACTGAGTTTCTCGCCGGATCTTCTCAGTGGGTCACGTTTCCGATCCGGTGGTAGATTCTGCGAAGCACGGCTCTTGCTAGGGTTCGTGTTAGCAACATCGTCAGGTTTGAGCCCCGTGAGCTCACCTACTAAAGTTAGGGTTACGCTGACATAGCCGCTAGGGCTATCAGCTTAGGTAGGAAAAAAAAAAAAAAATACGTGGGGAAATCGACCGATATTAACTTTGAATGTCTTATTCATTAGGCTATACTACAATTTGCTCAATTTTTATTTAACAAAGTCCCCGGAGCATTTCATTTGCTTATTATTTTGTCGAAACTAAAAAGTAATATTGCCTTACCGGCGTCTTTATTGTGTAAAATAATGGAATTCTTTGTTTTTCTCTTTATAAAGATCCGACGCAAAGCTTACTAAACACCCATACCAATTAAGGACAATAAATGTAGTAGCGTTTGCAAATTATACGCTCTGAAAAATTAGACTAATTATTCTTTAATCATTTTCGACTTTACAAAGCGTAATTACTGAAGTATAGAGATTAGTAAGTCGAGCGCTATCTAATTAGAACAAATATAGATAATAAATAAATATTTACTAACAATCACGCCACGTTAACTGGTCCCGTGATAAGTTCGTAAAGAACTTGTGTTACAGGTACCAGATGACGGAAATAAATGTAAGATTTTTTATTATACACATACACATATTTAATATACACCCATAACCTTGGAAAAGACATTTATCATACAAATATCTTCCCTTGGCGGGATTCGAACCCGCGACCCCCTTGTGTATTGACCATGTCACTTACCACTACACCAGACGGCCGTTAGATAGATGTTTGTATAATTTATCTAAGAATTAATGGGAGTCCGGAAACCTTAGAGAAAGCAATAAATACTCAATGATCAACTAATCAAATATTCAAATCTCGAAAACGGACGAAAAAGCAAATCACATCAAAGATTTAAATGTAAATATCCATCCAGTTCAAGATCAGTTTCATTCGTTTGAAACAATTGCGAAACGGGTTGTGAGAGTTTCTGAAATGTACAGTTTACACAGTTCATTATTTGAGATAATTCATTTGTAGATTTAATTAGGTTGTTTGACTTGATAAAATAATAGTGAAGGTTAGATAAAATTTTGTTAATCTTTCTTAATTATTAGCACACAGATGTCCACTGAAGGATGTTAGATATTGTCACTTTATTAGCTCGATCTATATCTATTGAAATTTTTGCACAGTAAGAAACCAAACAGTAATTACAAAACTTATAATTTATTTTCAAATAATAATATTTATCGAAGAACGATAACAGTTCAATATATATATATTTTTTTACACATGACTACGACTCTATGTGTTGTATGAGCTTTTTGTGAATATCAAAATAATTAACTCAAAGTTAGTCTAAGTCAAACAGTCGAGGTTTAAATCACCTCCACTCATTTGAAGTTAAGCTAGGATTCCCTGAAATACGGAAATCAGACTGATATTTACATATACAAATATTTAAATATCTTACATATCGACGCTTGAAAGGCAAACGTGACTAAGCCACAATAACTGCTTTGTACATAAATGATAGGCAATAACCATATTCGATGCGCAAAAAAATATATTTATAGGTCTATTAAAATCATTTCAATCCTACACCTACTAGCTAGATTCTACTACAGCTAGATTCGTTTAAATAAATTTTGTTTTCAGGTATTTCAACTTTAAATTAGTCTACGTTTGCCTTTCAAGCGTCGATATGTACAAGTATATAGGTAGTAAATGCTCAGGCAAAGATCAAACAAACACGTTCGTCACAAGAACGGTTGACATTTGAAACTGAACCGCGCTCTGACTACATCAAACAAACTACTGCAAAACAGGATAAGTGAAACAAATACATCAAATAGATAAACATACCGTCACATTGTACACATATGTGTATAGAATGGACATAAGAAATAAAAGATAAATCCAAGACGAACCTAAGCTGACACTCCGAAAATTGATTTCGTAAGGCACTCACTTAAAACATCATTTAACCCGTTCTCGGTTTTCTTCAATTTAATCCCTTCGAAGCTCTCAGAAGTGAAGGCTCAATTATTTTTGCTATCATCGGAACTCCCATTGTTTTTCGCGAAAGTAACGAACCTTCAGAAATATCGGCTTGGATCTGATACCGAGTTTCATTGTTCCGAACAATGAGAAACTGCGCGTTTATTTTTGCAGCGAATGTAGCTGCTCGTGTTATTAAAGTTTGTGGGTCTCCGTTTTTGTGGATCCTATTGTTTTTGTAAGATCATTATTTCGTTATATTGTTCTATAGCTAGGCGGACTGAGGCTAGGTTTTTTTTATTCGCCCGAGTATTCCACTTCGAGTCTTTCATGCGTTCCAATTTCAAGAGTTAGTTAAGGCTTCGTCAAACAGAACGCGTAATTAGCGCGCGTCAGAGCGCTAAAGTGACGGCGCGCTTTGACGCCGAGATGTATTG
This sequence comes from Bombyx mori, assembly GCF_030269925.1. NCBI lineage: Eukaryota > Metazoa > Arthropoda > Insecta > Lepidoptera > Bombycidae > Bombyx > Bombyx mori. The sequence continues at coordinate 15,136,222 of NC_085124.1, read as the reverse complement.
TATGGCTACTATGGTAACGTACCGTCAAACAGAGCCCCAGCGCTATAAGTACGCAACGCTTTGTGCTTTGACGTCAGGCGTTGTAATTTTTTACAAATTTTATTTTAGCGTCCGAGTGAATCTGTATTAAAATACTAGATAATGCCCGAAAAATTTATAGAAATAGTTAGAAAATACCCATGCTTATACAGTGCCACATCTGAATCACTCGACATCTTAATACTTTTAAATTTTCACACTGCCATCGAAAGGCACTATGATTTGGCGAATGCGTTGCGTCAAGGAGCGTTGGGCTCATCTAGTCAATTTGTGTGACATGAAAAGAGCGCGACGTTAAAACGCAGCGCTAAGTACGCGTTCTGTTCGACGAAGCCTTTAGGCATTAAATGAAGATTACGTTATGTGATTACGTCTTAGTAGTCGTCGTGGCCTAACGGATAAGACGTCCGGTGCATTCGTGTTGAAGCGATGCATCGGTGTTCGAATCCCGCAGGCGGGTACCAATTTTTCTAATGAAATACGTACTCAACAAATGTTCACGATTGACTTCCACGGTGAAGGAATAACATCGTGTAATAAAAATGAAACCCGCAAAATTATAATTTGCGTAATTACTGGTGGTAGGACCTCTTGTGAGTCCGCGCGGGTGGGTACCACCACCCTGCCTATTTCTGCCGTGAAGCAGTAATTCCTTTAGGTTTGAAGGGTGGGGCAGCCGTTGTAACTGTACTTGAGACCTTAGAACTTGTATCTCAAGGTAGGTGGCGCATTTAAGTTGTGGATGTCTATGGGCTCCAGTAACCACTTAACACCAGGTGGGCTGTGAGCTCGTCCACCCATCTAAGCAATAAATAAAAAAAAGTGAGATTTCGATCTCATATCTAAAGGTAGAAGCGTTTACATTGTTACTTATTTATCTCTGGAAGCCACTGAATACAACAAAAGCTTTGAGTTCGTCATCAAAATGAATTCGTCGTCAGAAAAATAAAGCACAATAATTTATTTTATGTCGTTTTAAAACACGTCACTCAAGCGCGGTACATTCGAACGCGGCAATGCTTTAATTAAAATAAATTATAAAGTTTTAAAGCATGTCAGTACAATTCGGTACAGTTAGCGTTAATTTGCTTTAACATATTCAAGGGGTCGTGTTTTCGGGACATCTGCCACCCCTGTAACTCAGGTTAGCAGCGAACTTCGCACTTGCAAATGTGGAAGTCGCTTAATTATTATTGATAAGCAGGAGCATAAGTATTTAGACAACACTCCAAGATTTTTATGTAAATGTTTTGCTTCTGAGGGCGGCTGTTGAGTCTATAGGGATGTGAATGAAAATGTGTATACATTGCGGATTTCGATTTGAAAATAGGCATTTAAGCACTAGTTCCTTGCCATAAAGAGCCACAATCATATCTTCATTTAATAGTTTTTTTTGTTTGTAGTTACACGAACGAGTTTACAGCCCAGCTGGTATTAAGTGGTCCATTACAATATGAAACTTGGCCCTCAATTTGATATAATGAAAATTTAAATTATAATGTTAACAGTTGTCCTTCGAGTCGAAACATATGATTGTTTTGAAACAAATCCTACAGTTTCTTATTGTCCTTGTCGACAAACGAGCATACGGCCCACCTGATGGTGAGTGATTACCGTCGCTGGTGGATGGGATCATCTCAAACAATTTCTCAGAGCACTCCCCATGGAACATACGGTATAAAACACAGAGAGAAGCGAAGTCCCTCCGCAGACCCAGAGGTTCCAAACGATCCGTAAGAATAGGATTATCGACAATCCGACCGGTCCTCTTCTGCATGGAGTCAAATGGAAGTACTTGAGTATGGAAGTACTTCACGCGACGCCGGTCTTGTGCTTTGTAAAGCAAAAGTCTTTGTCCATGTGTGAGGTACCGCTTTGCTCTGTTACGGACCCCCAGCATTTTGGACGCCAACTTAGCTTTGCGCTTGAATAACGTTCGAAACGTCGACTCCAAGTATCCCAATACTCATGGAAGGCTACCACCAGTTATTGATTGCAGTCTGCTACTATGCTACTAAGAGAACGCTGATGTCCATTTGCTGGTAGTGCCTTCAGTTGCTTGTTACGATACCCGTGGACAGAGCTGAGGAGGATCCTAGGTCCACATCACACTTTAACTCATTCCGTTCGTCCGCACCATGGACATTTAGTTTCGTATGTTTTTTATTGCATATTTTGGCGGACGAGCTCATAGCCCACCTGGTTTTTTAAGTGGTTACCAGATCCCATAGACGTCTGCAACGTAAATTCCGCCACCTACTTTGAGATATGAGTTCTAAGGTCTCAGTATAGTTACAACGGCTGCCCCACCCTTCAAACCGAAACGCATTACTGTTTCACGGCAGAATATGCAAGGTGGTGATACCTACCCGTGCGGACTAACAAGAGTTCCTACCACCAGTAATTACGTAAATTATAATTTTTGCGGGTTTGATTTTTATTACACGAAATTATTCCTTCACCGTGGAAGTGTAAATCGTGAATATTTGTTAAGTACGTATTTCATTAGAAAAATTGGTACGCGCTTACGGGATTCGTAGCATCGCTCAACACGAATGTACCGGACGTCTTATATTTTAGATCACGACGACTTCAAATTTACAATTTCCAAACAAATATAATTGACATATGATATACTATGCCACTTCTGTAATAAACTAACTAAGAAATCGTCATTTTGCGTTCTATAATTTCATTACAAAACTAGAACAATTCAAGAATAAAAACAAAAACAATATCAGTATCTCCATTCGTCGACCTCGATAACCACAAAACATTATTACGACAAGTATCATCTATGGGCAGAGAAAAACCCGAAGAATTCCCCGATTCTCAACCTAATAAACATAATATTAAGTCAGTTAAAATGGAAAAAACCGTTAAAACGTCGCACACTTCAAGCTGAGTCCATTTGGCAACCGACCTCCATTACGTTGCTCTTAGGCAGTTTAGGGTCACGCCCCAAATAAGTTAATTAAGAATAGAAATTCTGCTTCTGGTGACATTCGTGAGGAGAAAACTGTTATATCTTTGGAGAATCGCTCCTTTTGTGGTTTATAGTATTAGAGTTGATGTTAAATGCATGTCTGGCTTCGAGACACTTATTTATACTACACTTATATTATTTTGTGATTAGATAAGTTCATAGTTTCTTGACCAGTGACAAAGGCGTACAAGCGTGTATGATTTTAGGACTTATCAATTTTGATTCCTGTAGGGCCACGCCTAGGTTATTATTAATATTTAAATAATAGTATAGAGATGATAACTATTAGACCCTGATATGCTTTTGACCTACTACTAATATTCCTCTGCGAGAAGTTCATACTTAGTCGCGGTATTTTTACCAGGTTCCCAACTTCTTCATCTTCTTATTCTGAGTACTGTCTTGAGATGTATTTTGGATCACAACAGAGTACTGATTCTTTTATCTCGGGCTCAGCAGCTGTATTCGTGATATAGATAATGCGAGCCTTCGTGGCCATTCAGTAACAATGAATAAAAAAACCCTTTTTTTATTCTTGCAGGTGACTATTACCTTATCTAACAGAAATATAGCTAGTTACTTATATTTTATGTCTCTAGAAAATCATTGGAGGCAGTTATTTTGCTGTTGTCATTTAATTAGTATTCGTGATTTATAAAAAACAAGGTTTGAAGAAATACGAATTCTGAACATTAATCACAAATTAATAAAACCTTGTACTGTCTTGTAAATCTTATTTATATGAAATAAATACAGAAAAATGTTTAGGAGTATATAATCCTTGTTTAGTACACAATTTCGTTCTAATATAATTCATTTTATTTTTTGTCTCGACGCAAGTATGAAAATGTATGTATATGTATAATGTGTTAATGTCCTAGAATTTATTATACCATGAATTGTATGTGAAACCTATTCTGACAGATACAAGGATGGTCTGTATTTAGTAGAAGAAGTAGGTCGATTCCTTTACATACTTGAGACCTTAGAACTTATATCTCAAGGTGGGTGGCGCATTTACGTTGTAGATGTCTATGGGCTCCAGTAACCACTTAATATCAGGTGGGCTGTGAGCTCGTCCACCCATCTAAGCAATAAAAAAATAAAAAATAAATTATGATAGTGAGGCTGATAAAAAATCAGAATGAACCGTATTAAAGTTTTTAATATTTTTAGAACATCATAACGAGCTGTAAAGTAGTTATACCAGATGTAAAGTAGTTACAACAGCCCATAGACATCATAGTATGACTGTCACTAAAATTGAAACATGTGCTTGAAGTTTCAATTGTATTTATATTAGGGCTGTCTCGTCCTTTGAACCGTAAAACATGACTACTTCACGGCCAAAATAGAACGGTAGAACCTGAATGGGTTTCTTTATCATTACATAATGATTTTCTTTAATAGTGGAAACTGTTTTTGAACTTGAGGCCACTAGCTGGGAGAAAGATCAGGAAGAATAAAACCTAAGATTCCCAAAGGCAACATTTAATTTCTTAGTAATCTGGACAAAAAAAAACCCACTCCCCAGAGTTTTCAAGTTTTTATGTCTATGGGTCGTCTAGGTTGTATTTCTATTGCTAAGTTTATAACATTTACGATTTAACTACCTACAAACTAGTATAATGGAATATACGCTGACAAAACCCAGCTATTAAATCGTCCCTGAAAAGGGAAGCATTAACCGCTGGGAGAACGAAGATCTCATAAAAACTTCCTACCGCACAATTCAGTACGTTAAAGATTTTAACGAAATAATTACCCAAAAGTTTGGGGTCGACGGGAAGTGTGACGTCATTAGAGGTAACATGTCCGGGAACATGTCCGGCTTGACCTGTCTGGGTGCGGTGACAACCCTAATTCCGCCACAATACCCAGCGACCGCTTCATTACTTCCTTTCTTGACGATCCTATCCGAGCTGTATTCATATTTGCGTTGGGTTCTTTTTTTTTTCTATTGTTGATGACGCTTAGCCTCTTTTTTGGCTTATTAGTGGGTTTTATACAATATAACAACAGAGTCATTCTAACATTTCATAATTCAATCTATTTAATGTTTCAAAACTTTTGAACAAAAGTAATGTAAAAAAAATCCTGAGAAAAACAGTTCTAATAGTTTTTAATTAAATTACTTCGGTTAGGTACTAAATAAAAATGTCACTTTGGCCATTAACTATCTAATTCCTTTTTTAATTCCAAACCCTCCATGCATTAATGTTTTGAACGGACTAATAACTTTTTTAGCAGATGCTTGAAAATTCTGCCCTTTTTGTAAAGGAATAACGTGATAAACTAATATTGCTACAAATGTTACGAACAAATTTAATAAGGGCACTGAAGTGACACCAGAAAGACAAACTTCATTAGCAATTCCTTTTCGAAATAATTCCGCGAATTCTCTCACATGCTCACGGCGGCTGTATCCGGCAACGTTAGGGTTTACATAAATTTATTATCATATCACACTTACTCTGTCGCCAAAACGAAAAGTAGCATATGTTACTGAAGATAAAGTTTCAGAGACCACGGACTGACGGCCAATACCCCGCGTGTTACATATGTATTCGTATTATCTTAATGAAGTCGTCGTGGCCTAAAAAAGTAAAGACATCCGGTGCATTCGTGTTGAGCGATGCACCGGTGTTCGAATCTCTGGCGGGTACCAATTTTTCTAATGAATTACGTACTTAACAAATGTTCACGATTGACTTCCACGGTGAAGGAATAACATCGTGTAATAAAAATAAAACCCGCAAAATTATAATTTGCGTAATTACCACCACCCTGCCTATTTCTGCCGTGAAGCAGTAATGCGTTTCGGTTTGAAGGGTGGGGCAGCCGTTGTAACTATATTTGAGACCTTAGAATTTGTATCTCAAGGTGGTTGGTGCATTTATGTTGTACATGTTTATGGGCTCCAGTAACCACTTAATACCAGGTGGGCTGTGAGCTCGTCCAACAATCTAAGCAATAAAAAAAAAGTGGTGTTACTATACCGAAGTTTAAATACTAGCAGATGACATTTTTGAAGTGAAACTTCCTTATCGGCGTTGGAAAAAAATTTACCGTCACATTTTTCGGTTACGCGTCACTTTTTTCCGTTACGCGCCATCTGTTTTGTATTCATGTCTATGATAATAAAATCCTTTTGTTTAAACTTTATCTAATTTAACTTTTTTGTATTCATGTCTATGATAATAAAATCCTTTTGTTTAAACTTTATCTAATTTAACTTTATTTAACCAATTTCTAGAAAGTTGCATGTAGATCATTTTTCGAAAAATAAGGCCATAAAGAAGTTTCACTTCTTACGTGTGTACACTAGTACACGCACACATTTTTTTTGTATACCCAACGATCGAGTTCACTAATGTCTTAAGATTTGTTTAACTATTAATGGTAGAGCATATTGTGAGCTAACAAGGATAGTACTACTCAGTCTGTTTCTGTAGACCTTTTCGTATTACCATCGCTTAGGCAGAAGAGTATACGGCCCACCTCACGGTGAGTGATTACAGCCACTCGTAGACGTCAGAAATTCCAGAGGAATATCCAAGCCATTGTCTATCTACTCCACAAACCTCGTCTTAAGAAAAACATGTAATAGCGCTCAGGAAACAAAATATATACAACATATTTTTTCTCGTAAAATTTCTGTTATAAATGATAGGGTTGTTTTTCCACGAGACGTCTGTGGTGTAGATAGTTGAATATATATTGTACGTACATACAAAGCTAAGTAAGGCACGCATTGTCAGTTCTAATTGACAGTTCAAATGCAGAGTTACGCTCTATTAACTTGCGTTTTGCTTGAATTGAGAATGTTGGGGTTTTGCCAGTGAAAGTTGTGCTTGTTTCTTACGAAAGTTTCGTGTTGTGTTGAGCTTGTTAAGTTTGTTATATTTCACATATTCTTATTTTAATAGATACACTTTTTAATGTATATTATAAATTATACTTTATTTTAACACGTATTATGTAAGATGTTTATGTAAAAATGAATTTAGACTTGCATCAGAATTTTTGGCGACAATCGCGCAAGCGGGTATCAATTTTTCTAAAGAAATACCTACTTAATCATACTTAGCACATGTTCACTGAAAACTTCCACGATAATGGAGTAACGTCGTGTGGCAAATACTGTAAAGTCGCAAAAAATAAAATTGCATAATTACTGGAGGTAAGTGTATTATGAGCCCTCAAAGCTAGGTGCCACCATCCCTAATTTTTTTTCGAACAAGGGGCGTTTTCGCCTAGGGGGCGCGCGAGGTATGTGGGACTTGACGGTCTGCAGATGTTGGGAGCAGACCGCGGGTCCAAGGATATTTTAGGACCCTACCGCACCATACGACTCTCCTCGCACACTCTCACCCGACGTCTGAAGAGCCACGACCCCGCCTATTCCTGCCGCGAAGCTATCATGCGTTCCTGTTTGAATTATTGAGACACCCGTTGTATCGTACAATTGAGGCTTCTTGTCCCATGGTAGGTTCCTCACTTTTTTATAGAACCAAAATATTTGTAGTACGGACGGGTTTCCATAATCTGAACAGGCCGTAAGCTACTTTGCCAAAGGAGACCAAAAAAAAATACTAGGCCTCATAAATAGTGTGACTTGAATATAAGTATACAGTCAAAAAAGCCCGTGAACCCCAAGTTTCAATTGTATTAGAATTACGACTTTGAAACTCCACAATATAATATGATTATTTCGTGTCAATACATCACTAGGGCTTGACATTTTTGGTTCATATATTGACATATTGTGTATTTCGTTTGTTTGGTCAACATGGTGGTGGCACTAGCATTATTAACAGTCACATTATATGCTATCCCACTTTACGGATCCATCAAAGCACATTTGCGACAGTGGACCATCAAAAAGCATACAGCTTTTGTAAACATACTGCGAATATTATGTTTAAAATAAATAAACACATTAATCTTATCTAGTCAGCACACTTCGCTTGCTTCCACAGACCAGTGATTCCCATTTTTATCAAATTTTAACGATCCGTTCTATATTGTGTGTGTTTATTGAAATCCGGCTATGATCTGGCGATGGTGGTGGGTGGCTAAGCTTATGGCGAAACCTGAATCGTGGTTACAATAATTTTAAGAACCTTGCATATATTTAAGTTCGGATAAAACATTGGGACTTGATCGATCGAGTAGAGACGCTCAGTCGGTGGAAGATCATGAATTTGTGATGGGAAACGATTTTATTCTCGTCCAATATAATAGTTGTTGTCTATATCGGTATGGTTATATATTAATTACATTCACACTTGAATTCCACCATTGCCGCTATTTCCAGACTAAGTTCTTAAAAATTAAAATCCACTCATGTGCAATACGTTTATTTGTAATGTGATTGTATAAACAATAAAAAACATTTATTTTATCCTTTCTTACAATATTTCCTTGGATGTCAAAGATGACGATTGCTTTCTTTGAAGGCATGGAATGAAACCGAAAAGCTCATGAATTCAAAAGTACTCTTTGAATTACCCAGGCTCATGTCTAATGCAAGCCGAACTCCGAACATGGTACTATTTCTCCAGACAGAAAAAAGTCTGCTAGTTTCAGCTTAATAAATAATCTTAATAAGCTTGGAAGGGGTGAACTAATTCTTTCAAAGGAATGCACGAACATTCGAAACACTAGTATTTGTGTTGTATAAGTATCCTTGTTTCAGCACGGAATGTCACAGTGCTCTCGTAATAATATCATCCTATGTTGAAACATTCTTGTATCAAAATTCAAGGAACGAAAATTTCAGTACACAGGAACACGAAAAACGACATTCTTTGATAGTCAAAGAGAGTATCAAAGTCGAATTATTAGCATCTACATATGTCTTAGCATGAACGCGAGCGTAGCATGAACACTCATCGACTACTATATTCCTTGGTATGAATTTCGCAAGAATACTCCTTCTTGCCTTTATCCAATGTTAAATGCATATGGTAGGTACATACAATCGGTATATATTGTTGGCATGTACATTTTTAGGATCTATTTTTTTCTAGCGCAATACTGTTGAATCTTCATATCGTTCTAAACTATGTTAGGTTTCTGTGTCTGTATGTGGTTGTAGTCAATAAGCTCGTGCATCGCGATAAAGCTCAGAAAGGGCAGGCAAGGGCAGGAAAGGGCGATTGCAGCTCAGAGTGAGCGTCGCTATAGCAGCAATCTAACGTATCGCACAGCTGATACCAAAGAGCGACCGGTTGGTAGTGTATCCCATCCCAATGGTTCAAGCCCAGCGACGTTTATTGCCCATGTAGGCAGACGACCATACTGCCTATCTGATGGTGAGTGGTTACCGTCGCTTGTGGAGCTCAGCAGTGCTAGGGACATCCCTAAATCGCTACTCTCCGTAAGCCTCGTGTGTAGAAGGATGGTATCTCATAACACCAGCACGGGCGGCCTGCAGGTTATCCTTCTGACTGCATATGGTTGTAGTGTTGACCATTCCCCCCTTATTTCTCTCGGGTTTCGAGCGAGATTTAGATTCGGGCGAGAGAACAAGGAATTCGTTGGATTGGTGTCTTCGGTTAGTTCAGTGGTCGGCAAACTTATTAGCCAAAGAGCCAAATATGCAAATTAAAATGACTTAAAAAAATTGAGAGCCAAATCTGTTTGTAAATGTAGTAAGCATTTATTATTGCAAATCATAAAATAAATGCTATATTGTATACTGCTTCAATTAATATATATAATAATTGACATCAGTCAGGGGTGCTGATATTAAATGACCGTACATACTATTAACCGGCTTTTTCGTCCACAGCCGGATAACATTAGAGGCCGGGCAAGCCCGTAGGATATTTGTGCCAGAGCCACACTCAAGAGTTCAAAGGGCCGCACTTTGCCCCAACCTCTGGGTTAATTTCTTGCATTTTGAGATATGAAGTGGAGCTGTATTTTGTATTGGATAACGGCTCTACCGCTGTATCTATATATTAATACGTGAAGCAAAAACTTTGTCCCCCTTTTTACGAAAATTGCGCGGACGGATGAGTATGAAATTTTCCACACTTATAGAGAACAAGCGGCCCGTTCCAGCTCCGCTCGGGTCTTTAACAAAAAATTCAATGATATTTGACGTTGTTTTATTTTTATTTTTATAAAGAACACTTATTGCGGCATAACTATAATAGTTAGACATATGCTGTGCGACACTTTTTGTAAATAATGTTTTCTACAAAGTCGTAGTACATTATTTTATTCTATCATCAATATTTTTCGCAGGGCACGCGATGTAAAGAATATTTTACGTAATTTTTTTACCCTTTGGGTTACATTATTGAAGTTTTAGTAAGGATCCCTAATTTTTTTCAAAAAGATTATATATAGCCTATTTCACTTGAGAATAGTGTAGCTTCCAAACAGTGAGAGAATTTTTCAAATCGATTGAGTAGTTTCAGAGCCTATTCAATACAAACAAACAAACAAATCTTTCCTCTTTATAATATTAGTATATAAGTAGATATGCAGATATGGAATGCCGAATGCTATTTTTTTTTTTAATTATGCATTAATAATACATTAAATCACTAAAAAAACATTACCCATACTACCATGTATTTGATACACAAACATATTATGTATACTTCATGTTTATTGTCAAACTTTTGTTGCTTATAGTCTATGGTCAAATTGAGAATAGGTTAATATAGTTTATTGGTCTATAGTGTAGTCTTGACGAAATCTGTGATTATAGAAGTAGTCTTTGACAATAGAACCATAATAAAGTTCAACCTTATAATTACAATTAATTATAGTCGAATTTCGACTACTGCGGGACCACTAGTTTAGTATTCATACATATAAAGTGTTAATAAATTACATGATTGCTGCTAGTAGTTGTAATGCTGTGACTGCGAAGGACGAAAATATTAAGCGAACATTCTATGAAATAGCCTCCCGAGAAAGTGTCTGGAGTTTTATTAGAATTCCGTCGAGCGGAAAATTATTGTTTTAATTTTATCTATAGTATATTATTACGTGAAGCAAAAACTTTGTATCCCTTTTTAAGAAAATTGCGCGGACGGAGGAGTATGAAATTTTCCACACATATAGAGAATATAGGGAAGAAGTACACAATACTAATATTTTTTTTAAATAATGCATAAAAGATACATTAAATCAGTATAGAAAACATTTCACACACTACATACCATGTATTTGACGCACACACGCATGCATACTATTTATTGTCAAACTTTTGTTCTTGACGTCTGTTGTCAAATTGAGAATAGATTAAATATTGTTTGTCTTTGTCAATATTTTTTATAGTGTAGACTTGGCGAAATTTGGGATTTTAGAAGTATAAAATACAATCATAATGGTGTACAAACTTACAATTCCAATTAATTATAGTCGAATTTCGACTACTGCGGGACCTCTAGTACTCTTAATTTAACAAGGAGAGGAAAAATTGTGAAAAATAGTGGCCACTGAATTACTGCCGTGAATAAGTGATGGATGCCTTTTTAAAAAGCTCACCTTATAACAGTAACTTAAGATTTTAATTCCGTGTCTCTGTGATGGTGGCATTCACCTTCTGATGTCCACTGACCATGAAATAAAAGCTCTTAACTACTAACTTAAAATGAACGATTCTACTAAAAAGCACACGATAGCTAAAACTATAATTTTCTAGTACATGTTTTATTGCGGAACATAAAATCAAGACTCTTTAAGTAAATCGCCCAAAAATATACGGAACTCACAAAAACTAGTTCACTCTTGACGCTAGAACGTTTATTTTTCTTACGGGACTTTCAAGAAAATTAAATGATGCAAAAAGTAAACATTTCGTCTGAACAAAAATTAAACGTTGCTTTTTTTTTCTCATGAAAAGATAAGAGTTTTTGGTTTATGCGTTAAATCCGTTGTGAATAATAATACAGAAGATAGCTAGGACATTCTGAAGTGATGCTAACGCAGATAAATGTCAATATATCATAAAGGCATTTTTTTACATTCTTAAATTTTAATGTATAATAATATTATTATATACTATTTACCTTCTTATGACGACGCTTGCAGCTGAAAGTAAGTATTGTACTTTTTGACGAAGCATGTTGCGGATAATAACATGTACTTTGAGATTAGGAATATTGTGTTCTTTTTTTTTTATAATAAATAACTTTCCTTAAAAAAAAAGATTACCTTCTAATATGAACTCTTATTCCTAGTTCCAAATTTTTATTTTATTCTTGCTTACCACGTGTATACTTTGCTTTCATACAAGCGACGTGTATTTCACATTTTTTTGTAATTCCAAGTTTTCCTCGCTGCCGTTAGGGTTTTTTTTATTTAATTTTTTTTGAGACGGAAGGATAGGTGCTGTCTCGAATACCTTTTCAACTTTGCCAGGACATTACAAGGAGGATGGGATTTGTTGACAGCCGTCCTAGAGCTTTTTTAATTTTTTCTATTGTTTAGATGGGTGGACGAGCTCTCAGCCCACCTGGTGTTAAGTGGTTACTTTATGTATGGTATGGATGTTATTCTTTCACCATGGAAGTCAATCGTGAACAATTGTTGAGTACGTATTTCATTAGAAAAATTGGTACCCGCCTGAGATTCGAACACCGGTGCATTGCCTCAACACGTATGCACCGGACGTCTTATCCTTTAGGCCACGACGACTTCTTCTTCGACGAACTCATCGAGTACGGTTGCCAGTATCAGACCCTACTCCTGATCCCTGTTCGAATATCAGATTCTAAATATCAGGAATGTGTATCAGGAACCATCGAATGTGATAATTATGGTAAGAACCTGTTAAATAAAAAAAAGTCCTGTCCTATAGGTGCCGAAAACGGAATAGGTAAAAATAAAAACTCAATCCATTAAAGTTTTTTACAATCCTCAAAAACAGCTCGATCAATCTCTGAGAAGTATGAGTGTAATGACGCCGTCAGACGTTCAGTAGCGGAAGCACATTTCCGAGCGATCTCACCGTCAGAGGCTTTTTTCGGGCGCTACCTGACAATGACTGATGTCCAACGGTTGTAGTGAAGGGGACGCTCACGCGATTTAACAGCGCGCTATTTTTAAATAACGAGTAACGTGCTATTTTTATATATTGGATAGCAGGCGTGATAGTCAATTAAATTGCCATAAATTCTTTATTGCGTTATAAATTACCGTTCTATTAATAAATATTTCATTGTTCTAATGTCCATATTATGTTTTTTTTTTTTTATATCACTGTACACACACACTACAATATCTAAAAATACTCTTATTCTTGTATGGTCGAAAATAAAATTTCAATTGTCATAACGGCTATCATGATTACGATGGCTCCTATGAATCAATTGGATTCGTTAGGACCTATCCAGCGCGATGACGGTGATTGACTACTGTGTAAGCTTCGTCAGAGGTGAAGTTAGCAGTGTCTATAACAAAGGAGTTATAGTGTCACATCGTTGTAGCGTAGTAGTGTTCTGACGCTATTGTATATATAGAGGAGCTAATAAAATATGAATACTGGCACATATGACATTGTACATCGATACATGTGTTTTTTTATATAGCGATGCAACTTCCAAAAGTTTTTGAAGTTATACCTCTTTAGAAGCGTTATGAAAAATTGATGAGAGTGAAATTTTACGATGCGCGCGCACCGTGACACAAAATTAACAGAATGAAGTTGCCCACTAAATCGCTCATTACAATACGACCGACGTAACTTGGCGAGTCTGAATATAGCCGCAGGTGAACTTTTCGAACCGTACCGAGAATTACCGAATTTATACGATGTCAAGAAAAGGGATGTCCAATATGCGTGTTTGAGGATGTCGGTTAATCGATTTTTTTTCAAATTGATTAAAATTTAAATAAAAATATAAATAAATAAATTTAATAAAAATCAAGTATAACTTCTTACAGGCATACATAAGTACACGCACCCTTTTTTTAGAAGTATTGTTGAAATGGTTGAATTATGATTAGAGAGAAAGTCTAATTTGGGAAAAGTACGAGACTAACCAAATCACTACCTATCGTAAAAGATAAAAAGCGTATTTTAGCTCATCGTTATAACGGTAATGATGGTATAACAGAACGCAAAAAACTGCGAATTAGGTAATTTGACATCACTAATCGGTTGAGGTTGCTTTTGGCTTAACGCCACGCATTGTTCGAACGGTGTGTTTTTGCTTACATTGCTTTTTACCAATTTATTCCCTGCGATGTTACCGGTAAATAAATTTTGACGCTCTCCGCTTAAGTTAAGTGATGTGCTAAGCAATGATGTTTGTTCAAAAATCTGTTTAGCTGTTGGCCAATGGTGATGTTTGACTAAAGCTTGGACTGAAAAAACGTTTTACTCACAGCTTATGTCGAATTCAGACATCATTAAGAAAACATATAATAGGAAATTGTGTAATTTTTTTTAAAGTTACAGTGTTTGGGTCTCTGTATTCTTACTATTTATTTTTGTATTATATTTGGCGTCTATGAAACAGGGGAAAATCGCAGTCGCAAACGATTGAATTTAAGGTAGAAATCTCCAGAGTTCGATTCTACTTTTTTTAACACAAGACACTCTCGTGACTTTAGTATGAGCAGCAATTCTACATGATTCTCAGGTTAGTTATGTATCACAAAAATGCTAATTCAACAGGCATTTAATAGCTATTTACTACAAAGTATTAAGAAATAAACTCGCGCAGTTTGTTGACACGTGATTCGATCTTATTTTTTTCTTAAAATCTAAATTTTTTGTTTCATTTATTAAGCTTAAGGTAATAAACTAAAAAGACAAAGGGAAGCAAAATGTAGTCAAACGAACTTTTTCAGAACCAGAAGCCGGATTGTAAGCGGATCGAAACAGATTTATCGCCATGGCCAGCAGTGAGGCTGCGGTATTACAACTTCTGGATTAATTAAATTAAAACACTTTTTATGTTTTTTAACATAGAGGTGAAAATCCTGTTTAATTAAAATGGGTTTCCCACGTCTGAATTTATTTTTTTATTGCTTAGGGTAGACGAGCTTACAGCTCTCCCGGTATTAAGTGTTTACTTGAAGCCCATAGACATCTACGACGTAAATGCGCCACCCATCTTAAGATATCAGTTCTAAGGCCTCAGTATAGTTACAACGGTTAGAATTAAGAATATAACTGTTTGTTTTGTGGACTATATCCGCACTTTGTAAATTAGATAAAAAAGTACCATAAATCTAGAATACCTTCCAAACATCGCAACGCAACGGTTGAAAGGCTAATGTTGCCTTTGTACCACAGAACTGAAGCTTAAAACTCATATTCATGGCTTCGGTAACCACCTAAAACATGGTGGACCGTGATACGTGAGGTTCGCGAGTCCAAGCTTTAAAAAAAGCAGTATGTAAAATACAACATGCAGCTTAACAGAAATGGTTTTCTGTTTGCCTCAATAGATTGGTGAGTGTTGGAAACATAATAAAAATTTTAATGATTTGGGCAACATTCGCTCTTAAGCTTCCCATTACATGCTTTAGTTTTGCTACGAATAGCCTTTATTATAAACTCCAAAATTATTGTAGAAGAATCGGAAGCGCTCTACATTATAGTTTTAATATCCTAGACTGGTCGACATCGCTCATCAAGACTTAAGTGGTTACCCGTGTCCACAGAATTCACAACGTGAACATTAAATGTTGAAAATTATTCAAATACATTAAATTTTATTTTATTTTATATTTATAATTTTAAGTTTAACAGACGGGAGAAGATCACGCAGACGCACACCTACCCACTGGTCTGATCTGGTTAAGACGCTCACCGGCCTGCCAATAACCTAGGCTATAAAAACGGCCGAGGACAGGAAGACGTGGGGAAGCATTGTGCATCGATTGGTCCACATTTCAGATTAGACACGACCTTCAGCAATGAAGAGACCGACTCAGAAGAAGAATAAGAAGCTTAACAAAATAAAAATTCAATTTATAATTATATACCAAAACCCTTAAATTAGTTACTGTCAATAGGTAATGGAAACCTACCAATTCTGGTTGATATTCATCTAGAAATCATACAGTGCTATTGTCGCGAGTGAGCAAGTCAACTCGCACATCTCAACGCAGCACCGAAATCATATGATTTTACGTCACATCAGGTAATCCGAGTGCCGTGTGCAATGACTGTTAAACCACGCCCCCTGCTACATGTCGCCGGCGCATCTTATTTGTCGAAGTGGTAAAGATACAAGATGACCACGCTTTGATCTATTGTTCTTCAGGCGGAGGACATGTTGAAAGGGGCGGCAACTCCTGCGCAAATTATTATTGACTACAAGTTATAGTTATAGTTATAGTTTTGGTTTTTACTATAAATACGATTGTGCCGTAATTGTAACACAGACCATCTGGAATACTTCACTATGAATAGATCCGTTTTTTTTCAAATTAACTTCTAATAGCAATAGAGTCAGGGTTGATATTTCCCATCGCCTTTTTTTACGCTCATCGTAGGCCAAATAAAATTGAAAACGTATTTAGCAAAGCTGAAATAGAGATACGGCGTAGTGCGGCATTGGGCAGTTGTTGGTACTGATAACTATGAAAGGGATATCTTTCACCGAGGGAGCGTATTTACTCGATAAACTAACGGTCCGAATCTTTTCAGTTGGAACTTGTATACAAATGTATAACTTTTAGAAATAATTCTATGGTATGCTAGGTCTATATAATCAAATTCTTCGTGTTATAGTTTTCACCCATAGTCAACATAACATAAAGTTAAATTGTAATAAAAAAATTTATTGCTTAGTTGGGTGGACGAGCTCACAGCCCACCTGGTCTTAAGTGGTTACTGGAGCCCATAGACATCTACAACGTAAATGCGCCACCCACCTTGAGATATTAGTTCTAAGATCTCAGTATAGTTACAACGGCTGCTCCACCCTTCAAACCGAAACGCATTACTGCTTCACGGCAGAAATAGGCAGGGCGGTGGTACCTACCTGTGCGGACTCACAAGAGGTCCTACCACCAGTAAAAAATTTAATGTTTCAAAATAGGGTTTTAAATAGCTTGTTAACATTCTATAATTCAAAAATAATGGTGTTACCAGTAAATAAATTATTTTATTTTAAATCATTTTATTGAATTCAAATTAACATTTCAACATGAAGTTAAATTGTAAATTAATTCAAAAATACAATCGATGAAATAAAATTAAATCATTTTGAATACTGTATGCTGCTCAAACGAAGTCCACAGAAATCAGTGAGAGTTAATTTAACTATAGATGAATTAATGAGTAATGGCAAATGGAATAATGCCTCTGGTTTTCCTAAAGGCTTCACGTATACGGATGTCTGTCGGTCGCGTCTAAATTAATTTAGTGATATTATTGAAAATTAGCAAAGGTAATTATGCTTTGATATCAAATTGCTAGGATAAGGTAGTGAAAATTCTTGTATTGTGTTGAAAATGTTTAATTTTCGGAAATTGTTTGAGTGTTTTTTTGATTGCAAACCTATCCTTCCGTTCTAGAATTGCCTATCGACTACATACATCCTATTGTATAAGACCTGTTTTGTTTGATTTTTTGAAAGATGAAGATGCTTCGATCTTATACAATTGTCGTTAGCGTTGTGTCTAAGGGCTTTAGTTCCAAAAACATTCGGCGGGCCTTATTAATATACAGTAGCTACAAGATAAAGGTCACAAAAGAAATTAAAATCGATTCCTGAAAGTTGCTCCATTTAATTTACTAGGTTAAGAGAGAAAAAATCAAATTTGTGTCAATTTCCATTTAAAGTGTCACGTACATAAGATTGTATCCGTAACCGTCTTTGATGTCAAAAACAGAGCGATCACGTATTGAACTCATGAATAAGAAAATTGAATGGATTTAGAACGTTACAAATGTTTTAAAAAAATAATCTTATAGGTTTCACGGAATTCGTTTTTGGAATACTCAAAATATTGCTATTTAAATAAAATAAAAATAAAATGTGAGATTTTTCGATTAATATATTAATCTGCAAACTACACAAAGTAAAACTGTCTAAAAATCTATATATATATATATATAAATGAATTGCTGTTCGTTAGTCTCGCTAAAACTCGAGAACGGCTTGACCGATTTGGCTAATTTTGGTCTTGAATTATTTGTGGATTTTCAGGGAAGGTTTAAAAGGTAAATAAATATGAAAATGCTCGGAATTAAATAAAAATTTTGTTTTTCCCTTGATATGTCCCCCGTCGGACGGATTCATTTTGTTTGTCTTAAGTTTATTTTATACAAAAGTTTAGGTATTTTATTATCGATTGAGGGACTAAGAAGTCTGCCGGGTCAGCTAGTACAATATAAAATAAATGTCTGATAATACAACATTTATTTTCAGACATCCACAGTACAGTTCCTTTATTTTGAATTTAGACTGCGACATAGTTCTGCCCCAGACTGATGATGCCCATGAGCTACGGGTAACTACTCATCATCAGATGGGCCGTGTGTTCATCTATGAACAATGGTATTGAAAAACGTGAAATCAACAATGGAATTTTTCACATCTATACTAATATTATAAAGCTGAAGAGTTTGTTTGTTTGAACGCGCTAATCTCAGGAACTACTTACTGGTCCGATTTAAAAAATTCTTTCAGTGTTAGATAGACCATTTGTTGAGGAAGGCTATAGGCTATATATCAAAACGGTAAGGCCAATAAAAGTGGAGCACCAATAAATAATGTTTTTTTTTTATTGCTTAGATGTGTGGACGAGCTCACAGCTCACCTGGTGTTAAGTGGTTACTGGAACCCATAGACATCTACAACGTAAATGCGCCACACACCTCGAGATATAAGTTCTAAGGTCTCCGTATAGTTACAACGGCTGCCCCCCTTCAAACCGAAACGCATTACTGCTTCACGGCAGAAATAGGCGAGGCGGTGGTACCTACCCGTGCGGACTCACAAGAGGTCCTACCACCAGTAAAAAATGTAATGTTTCAAAATAAGGTTTTTAATAGCTTGTTAACATTCTATAATTCAAAAATATTTTCATTTTCTACGTAAATGAAGTGGGAGGTAAAATTTAGCGTTATGCCAAAGTAACTATTCCACCCGACGGAGTTGCAGGCAAAAGCTAGCATTCAATAAATTTTTAAGACCTTTATGGCTGTCGAGAGTTCATTCTTATGGCCCAAACGGTAAGAAACATATCAATCTAAGTGGAAAACAATTTCGTTTCTCAAGTTTAGCATTCCGGAAACCAGACCAGCCCCATTTATTTTGTAAATAGTGTCACCCAATCAGTGTCACGTCGCATTAGTCATCGTCTTAATAGAAAACAACAAATACTGCAAATTAACAATAACAATTCTCACAATTTATTCCAGGGTGGAGAGACTTTTTTGAGTGCTTATAGCTTATCTTATAACTTTAAACGAGCCATTCTTGTATATTAATATATATGTCGTGGATAACGACTTTTAGTTGTCGTGGATAACGACTTTTAGTAATATTAAGACGGTGGTTTTGATTATTATTTTAAATGATGAGATGTTGTTTTGATAAATATCACAAAATGAAGGGTAGACTACGTAACGCCACAGTATAAAATGGCGGTACGTGGACAGAGTCGTGGCATTCCGTGTCAGACAGTCATTCCGTCCGTCTCAGTCAGTCGGTCTGTCGGTATGTGCAACGAAACTGTCGGTTTATCCTGTCATTGTGAAAGTTGTGTGTGTTGAGTTTCAATAATTGTTATTCAAAAAGTTTTATTAACTAAACTGTGTTGAATCGAATACGAGTGATGACGAAACTACCGCTCAGCCATACCTGGCGTGCTCCGACATCAGAAGGGAGATCAGGGCTCTACTCTCACTGGCGTGACGTGTTTGAACATGTTCGAAGTACAGCAAAAAAACATGATGCAGATCAGAATACTAGTAATGGTACGCCACAAGAGCGTGAATGCAGCATACGTAAGTCTTGTAATAACGTCTCTGTTACCTTGATGGAAGATCTGAGCCACGAAGAAATCATCACATCTTACGTTCTGGCTCATGTTGCCCAGTTTGACTGTCGACTTCATCACATGGCATTTACTAGCGGAAATACAACACGTAACAAGCTATTGCAAGAAATTAAGGCAAGTGCAAATCTCAAGTGAAACTTCGATCGCAATAATGGATCTGTCATGACGAGTGGGTAGTTCCGACAAGAATTATTTTAAGCCGCTGAGTTCTGCTAGAGTTACATGGCACTAGTGCAGTAAACCAGGACATGAGACTGTGAATTGTCGCTGAAATTTTAGAATCTACTAGATTCAATACCAATAACACTACACGTTCAATGACTTCGGGCTCCAGCAAGCAAGCAAACAAGAAAGCAAGCAGGTTTCCGTGGGGAAGAAAAATTGACGCATCTGAAGTCGTCATGACCTGTAAGATAAGACGTCCGGTGCGTTCATGTCTGGCGATGCGGCAGTGTTCGGGTTCCGCTGGCGGATGCAGGTTTTTCCGGTGAAATGCGTGCTTGTGCGTGCTTGACAAGTGTTCGCGGTTGGCTTCCTCAGTGTGGGAGTAACATCGTGTAGGAGAGGTGGAACCCGTAAAATTGTAGTTTGCGTGGCGGCTGGTAAGATTTGTTGCGGTAAGAAGTTTGCATGGTGGTAAAATGTCTTGTGAGTCTGCACAGGTAGCCGGAGGTGAGACTTCCGCGGTCGCGGCCCACCCAGTCCGCGAGAACCGGGCAGATCGCCTCGACGGTACGGAGGCCGGCCGGCCGACGGGTCCGCCAAACGACGAGACCACGCCTCCAGCACGGACTGCCGAGATTGGAGCCTCCGCGCTCCGGCTGCACTTGCGCTAGGGCACGCCGCCTTGTAGGAGACTGTGAGGTATCCTTGAATAACTCTGACTGCGATCGCGCGCGGCCGGCGTCGCAGCGCGGCGACGTTCTCGTGGGTAAGGACGTGGCACCAGACGGGTGCTCCGTATAGTGCCATCGACCGCACGGGTACCATCACCCTGCCTATTTCTGCCGTGAAGCAGTGGTGTATTTCGGTTTGAAGGGTGGGGCAGCGGTTGTAACTATACTGAGACCTTGGAAGTTCTATCTCAAGGTGTGGTGCGTTTACGCTGTGGATGTCTATGGGTTCCAGTAACCACTTAACACAAGGTGGGCTGTGAGCTCGTCCACACATTAAAACGAAGAGCGTAATCAAACGAAATTAGATCCAAAGTTTAAAGGGCCGTTTAAAGTAGTTGAAGTATTGAATGGTGACCGTTACACATTGAAAGCTTTAAATTCAAAACGTACTTACAAATACCCACATGATAGGCCAAGAAAAATGCCAGCATGACACATACCAGTCGAGGTTGATGTAGTTGATGATGATGAAGAGCAAGCTTAAATTGTGGTGAAAACTCGAGTAAGGATAGTCTATCGGCCGTATTGTGTTCGACCGTACCAGTAGCTATTACGTAGTCGTAGCCCGGTAGAAATCGGTGTCTCTTGAGGCAACTCAAGTAGTCCGTGGGTGCGCGGTGCGCGTTTGGCTCTGGCGGAGGTCGGGGTCTGTAAAGACCATCGTGTGTAGTCAGCGGGTGATGCACACGGGCGATCCACGCTGTGTATGCGCATCATGAGGGCAATTGTGATTGCTGGTCGGCTGGAGAGCCGTGGCGTTAGATATTTTTACTCGGAAGTTTTCTTTGATCTGAGTTCCTGTAAGCTATGCCTGATTGTACAGAGTAAATTTGAAGTTTGATGAACGACTGTGGTACGTGCTCTGGCTGCTGAATAGTGAACTTTGTATACCCTATTGTTTGATTTGGTTAAAATGGTATTAAAACAGTTTAAAGCTTTGATGACTTTAAATTTTCCGATAAGTCGTAAAGTGTAGTCAGGAGTGATCGAGCGGAACAAGTGTTCTCGTGGATGTTTTTGATTGTAGGTTAACTATCACACGAGGACGTGTACAATCAGGAAGGCCGTGTCGCATTCGACACGTGATTACTGCAGCCAATACGAGATATGGGACGCAAACGCCGTCTGTCGGCGCTCGATGGGTCAACTATTCACCGGCCGAGCGGAGCAACGTGCCGGTAGCTGCGTAACATCGGGCAATTTTGGTAAATAAGAACAATCTGGTGAGTCGTATTATTTTTATTTGGATTCGGGTGCCGAATGCTCTCTTGTCAAGAAATCTATTAGTAGTAGCTTCATAACTCATCAATTTTATACGATGGTTCTCATAAAAGGTTTCTGTTGTTTTGACTCAAAACTGTACGGAACAAATCCTATGCGATGGTTTATTGCTTACCTATTGTATGTCATGTACTACCTGATAGTTGTTTTAATCGGTTCAGTGAGATTGAGCATTCAGCGAAATAGAACACTTAAATCTAGTGTCCTTATTCGAAGCCCAGACTTGCGTTATTGATGACCAAGCTCGCGGTGAGCTCATGGAATTGTTCTTGACAAGAAGTGCTAGAAGCCGTACATCTATTTTAAATTGTTCTACCATAAGAATAACAAAAGTGAGCCCCTTCGAATTCTTAATAGTTCGCGTGCCATATCCCTAAAGGTTTTTACTTAAAATGATACTGAAAGTAAGAGATTAACTTTGACGAGACCAGAACATTGGAAAGTTAGTAAAATTTGATGTTGAATTTTGTGGCTTTAACTGGTAATAGAACCTATGATTACATAAGGTTGCCTCTAAGTAGTGCTACTGACGAGACTGATCAGTGAGGTGAGAGCATCTCCATCGATTGGTACAGCGGAGACCTGGGTCTCAATGGAGACTATTGTTGTGTTGGTCTAGTAATGACTTTGACTCTATATTGTGAAATGATGTGTATTGGTTTTATCATTTGTTTTAATGATAATGTGGGTGGCAATGTCACTAGCTGCGCCGGCAGCCAGGCCAGGAGCGTTCTATACGATTTTGTTGAAACTAGTGATGTAGAAGATGTAGGATCAATTGACCACGATACAACTGACTGATTAAAGTAAGGATTTTGTTGTCCTATTTTGTGTGATTAGTAAAGAACAGTATTCGGTGTCATTTATGACTGGTAATTGAACACATCGCTCGATTTAGGTGCGCTCGATTTAGGTGATGTGTTCGTTTTATTGCCGGATGGAGGCATTGTGATGTGTTTTATGGTTGAAGTGGGTACTGGATGGAAGTTCCACTTGCGTGCCGGATGGAGGCATTAGTGTTTTGTGTTGAAGTTGGGTACCGGATGGAGGTCCCACTTATTTGCCGGATGGAGGCAATAAGTAGTCAAGAGCTACTTGATGGAGGTGGCACTTGAATTGGTTTATCGCCACTCGATATAGGTGGCATGAGTTACTCTCACTAGATGGAAGTAATTGTAACGATAGTTTGTGGTTGATACAGAATACTGATGAAATACTGCTCAGATGGAGTTGTTTTATAATAACTCGGGTTTCTAATGCTTATTGAGCATTAATGAAATTTTTCAGTTGTATAGTGTATCACTAATAATTGGGTAATTAAGTTATCTACTCACACAGGTTAACATGGTCTGTTAAAGATCTTGTTGAGAGCTAACGTTATGGTTTGTAATGAAAGGAATCCCAATCCTCAATCGTGAATGTATCAGGATTGGCCGAGACGAAACCTGTTTGATATTGCAAAAGATTGTTTTCCTTGCAGGAGCGTCACACAGGGACGTGTGACATGTCAGAATGGCCGTGTCGTGGATAACGACTTTAGTTGTCGTGGATAACGACTTTTAGTAATATTAAGACGGTGGTTTTGATTATTATTTTAAATTATGAAATGTTGTTTTGATAAATATCACAAAATGAAGGGTAGACTACGTAACGCCACAGTATAAAATGGCGGTACGTGGACAGAGTCGTGGCATTCCGTGTCAGACAGTCATTCCGTCCGTCTCAGTCAGTCGATCTGTCGATATGTGCAACGAAACTGTCGGTTTATCCTGTCATTGTGAAAGTTGTGTGTGTTGAGTTTCAATAATTGTTATTCAAAAAGTTTTATCTAAACTGAGTTCAATCGAATACGAGTGATGACGAAACTACCGCTCAGCCATACCTGGCGTGCTCCGACATATATATAATTTGAATCTCGGAAACGGCTCCAACGATTTTCATAAAATTTAGTATACAGGGGATTTCGGGGGCGATGAATCGATCTAGCTACGATTTATTTTCAGAAAATGTTGTTTTATTCGTGTTTTCAATAATCAACTCTTCCCGACATCTATTGGCGAATAATAATACTATTTTTACTGGTTTAAAGACACAACAAGACGGCGATTAAAAAAAAAAAGGCGAGCAAAGCTCGGTCATCATCTAGTATATTTATAAACTAAAAAATACATTAAAGTGACAGTAAAACCAGAAAACAGTACTGTTGCGTAAATTTACATAGCTAGTGGCGGTAGGACGTATTCTGAGGCGACGCAGGTAGGTACTACCATCCTCCTCGACCGGGTATCCGTAAATGGATTCCCAAGCGTTAAAAAAAAAAAAAAAAAAAAGGTAGTACCATCCTGGCTAGTTCACTAGCGAAGCTACCAGCTATTGGTTTCAAGGTAAATGATGGCGTATTATGATGTCAATGTTCAACGCTAGCTTCAGTTGTCTCATTTGTGAAATGTTTTACTTAAAACTTGAATTAATTTAACCCAAAATCCAAATTGGCGTAATTATTTATAGCCAATAACAATCAAAAGGGTTTGGGGAAAAAAAACACCATACTATTTTCAGCACATATGTAAATATGCAAACATAAAAAACCTCATTTCCAAGTGGACCCAGCTGACTCTTGGCCTCAGACTGACCGAATATTCCAACTTACGCGGCCTAATACATCCTCCTGATATTTACGTTTGAATTCGAGTTCAAACAGGTCAACTTCCTATCGTTATACAAATATTTCGACTTTCAGATGACATAAAATTAGTAGGATGAAATTGAAATTATGTCAAAAATGTAATTTCATATATTTTCAACTAATTAAAAGTGTCAAGAACGTAAATCGTTATTTTTTGTGGGCTAGCCACATAAGTAATAAATTAAGTTATCATGAACAGACATCTGGCTGATACCGGTATATTAGTTTTGTAATAAAATTCGTATTTGAGATGTTTCCGTGTTTTTTTTTTTAATCCAAATCTTCCTATACTCATTTTTTTTCTATAATTTTGGAACGAAGTTCCTTATCGCGCGTTGTGAAAGGGGGCTAGACGGAAAAAAATCTTACGAAAAGTTGTCACGACACTTTTTAGATCCGTCATTCTGACCAATCAACGTGTAGGCGCTTATCGCGTGACATTGCTCGTATCCGATTGGTCCGCGTAATGAGTAGAGTTTCTCGAGATAGCGTTTCAACAATAGTAATTTAGTTCATAGTATTGTTTTTTTCTTCTTCATAATGCCGTAATTTATTATTATAACTTAAAAAAAAATTACAATTCCTTCACTAATTAATCGAAAGGAACTTCGTTCCATCCGGGTGTCCCTTGACACCTCTGAAATTTTTTATTTTTATTTATGGTTTTATGTGCTATTTTTGGTATGATTATATCCAGCGAGATTTAAAACAATACATATGAAAATAAAAGTTACAGCGCTTAAGTAATGGCGTAATAGTTGACACCTCGCTATGAATGGCGTATTTAAAATGCGAATATAAGATAAACCTGTCAGTACCAACAGATACACAATACAAATACTGTGTCGCAATCCGCCCTTTATTTACTCTGTTACGTAGAGACCCTTTCTTGCCTTCAAACATAAACAAAGGAACGTGACAGAACTTTGTTTATGAAAAATCTTACATAAGATATGTTTCTTGATAATGAACTGTTTTTTGGATTGTTGACAAGAAAATTACTTGAAATCAAATGGTACAAAGTTAGTAGTTTTATTAGAATCACGCCTTCTTAATTGGTGACTGAATCTGTGGTGTTATTGCGCCGAGGGTCGTGGGTTTGATTCCGAAATCGGGAAAACATTGTATGATGAAAATATTTGTTTGCTCTTTGTTTGGGTGTTTGTTATTTATATAGATATACTAGCTGACCCGGCAGACTTTGTAGTGCCTCAATCGATTAATAAAAGACCTAAACTTTTGTATAAAATAAACTTAAAACAAACAAAATCAAAGGAAAAACAAAATTGTTATTTTTTATTTAATTCCCAACATTTTTACGTATTTATCTACCTTTTAAACCTTCTCTGGACTTCCACAAAATATAATTCAAGACCAAAATTAGCCAAATCATTTAAAAATAAATATGTTTGTCAGTCTCTGGTACCTATAACACAGAGAACCTTAATTTGGTGCCGGGTGACCGTGCGTGATTTGTTCGAAGTTATTATTGTAATAAAAAAAAATTATTAAAATAATATTATTTATTTCTTCCTTCATCAGTCATATAGCCTATAGGGTCTAAAAAGCATCGTAGTAACAAAAGTTTAAAATTTTTTGCATTGGTTCGATCGATGATTAAATGTAACTTTAAATATGAGTAGCTAAGAATCTTTTAAAAGTTAACTGTTTATCGAAGAAAAATCGCATTACGTGAGCACGGTGCTATGACAAGAGACGGACAACTGGCAACGTAGCAATCGGTAATGTACCGGAATATACCATGATCGTTAACTACATTTGCTCTGATTATGAGTATTGTTCAAGCCGGCTTTTCGATTTTTTCTTTTGCAGGCGGAAATGGCAGTTTACTGCCCACCTAATAATATTATCATGTTACCTTAAGACATACCTTAAGATACCAGGTCCACCACAATGCCCATTTCTGCTGTGAAGCAGTAATGCATTTCGCTTTAAGGGTGGGGCAACCGTTGTAGCTATACTGAAATCTTAGAACTCATATGTCAAGGTCAGTGACGGAATTTACGTTGTAGATGTCTATGGGCTCCAGTAACTACTTAACACCAGGACAGCCGTGTGCTCGTCCATCTATCTAGGCAATAAAAAAAACACTGGTGAAAACAAAATTAAATACAGTGTCTATCCATCTTCAGCACACTGCTCAAAAGTTCCCAAAAGCATCTGTTGATATCACAGTCCCTTCTAAGCCCAACTGAAATCAGGCCAGTAATTTTAATTAGCTGAAACACGACGCAGTATTATTACAGTCGCACAATTCCAGGGATTAACAACGTGTAGGCTTCGTGCTAATCTCGGGATGTTAAATTTTCGCGTCTCAAGAGTCCTGCCGGTTTAATGATACCCCCAAGTTATGGCTTACTCGGTTTATGAGCGAACTATATTCCAGTACTCGAGACCTCCAAATTTGATGGTTTGTTTATCGTTACTGTTGATTAGCTTTCGGGTTCTTGCTTCGGCAGATGATTAGCATCGACTTCGATGCATATTTTATTTTTAACCGACTTCAAAAAAGGAGGAGGATCTCAATTCGACTGTATGTTTTTTTATGTATGTTACCTCATAAGTTTTGACTGGATGAATCGATTTTGATGATTCTTTTTTTATTAGAAAGCTGACGCTTCCCGTGTGGTCCCATCTCCATTTAGTCCAGTTCTGATAATGGTATCCATGAATGAAATAGATGAATAACTCAATAACTCAATATGACGCCAACCGATTTCGATGATTATTGTTTTTAGTGTATATTAATTTGTTTTGGAATATCTTTTTTCCTATTTGAAGTCGGTTTTTGTTAAAGCATATATATTTACAATTATTTATTGAATTGACCGATAAATCATTTTACAGCCCATCTGATGTCAAGCCATTATTGAAGACGATAGACATCAGAACGTGATTGCTGGCACCCACCATGAGATTTGAGGCCTGTGGTTTCATTGTCAATCAAAGGAGTAAATACAAATATAAATTTTAGTGGGCTTAATTTTCATATCCATTGATCGTAGAGATAAACCGTGAACATGTGTTTTAAGTTCACATTCCAGAAGATTAAAGGCTTATTTTTATTAAAAAACTGGTATCAGCCTCCGGGATTTGAATACAGACATTACCGCATCGCTCGTTAAGAGCAGACCAAGCGACTCACCCTTGTCCATGACGACCTAGCATTGATTCCATTTCATAAAACTTATTCAACGATAAAACATGATAACGTGTTTCGGAAGTGTATCATTTGTTTACTTTTGTACAAAGCAACAATAATGTTGAAGGTTTCGTTAGGCTGTTTTTACTTCATACTTTATTTATTATAAAAAAAAGAAAGAACACAGTATTCCTAACCTCAAAGTACATGTTATTATCCGCAACATGCTTCGTCAGATTACAGAAATAGAGTTATCAGCAACATGCTTCGTCAAAAAGTACAATACTTACTTTCAGCTGCAAGCGTCGTCATGTTTTGTATTTATCTGTTCTTCGTTCATGCTCAGAATCATTCGTTCACATTGGTGGTGGGACCTCTTGTGAGTCCGCACGGGTAGGTACCACCACCCTGCCTATTTCTGCCGTGAAGTAGTAACGCGTTTCGGTTTGAAGGGTGGGGCAGTAGTTGTAACTATACTTGAGACCTTAGAACTTATATTTCAAGGTGGGTGGCGCATTTACGTTGTAGATGTCTATGGGCTCCAGTAACCACTTAACACCAGGTGGGCTGTGAGCTCGTCCGTCCATCTAAGCAATTAAAAAAAACATCCTAACTCTTGACATTCACCAACCGTGTTCGATGCGTTGTCGTAAGCATGCAAAAGTAAAGCCTAAAGCTCATTGTTACTTCTTGTGGTATATTTAGCGGTAATGGTAATTTAGTAGTAATTGAGAATAATTATGTAAATGTGTTGCCCACACTAAGACACCATCCTCGTGCTAGATTAGAGATTAGATTATAAAAAAAGTTGAGAAAAATACTATACGCTGTATACAGAGACTTTGAAAAGAATTTTAATCTAAGATCACTAAGGAAATGCATTTAGAAAGTATCAAAGAGCTCATAGTGAAAAATCTTTGCTTTCACGAAGATAAAATCTTATAGAAATTGAAAGGATATCGCAAAAGGAGGAGAAAGATTTTTTTTTTTTAAAACCCTGAAAGTTTCCTTAAAGTCACGTTTCTCAAGCATTTGATCGGTTTTAGATGGTTTATATTAGCTTTAAGAGGTTAAGATTAATGTTAAATTGAAAAGAAATCTTTTATAATAAGTCAAATACGTAGTTTTTCGCATTCGTGGCCCGGTGTCGCAATACATCTCTTCGTTTAACAGATAGAAGGCTACAAATTACTTGAGCTCCCATTATATTTTACTGAATTTTTTATTTTCATATATAAAATATTATTGTGCATAGACGCGTGGACGGGTTCATGGCGCATCTAGTACTGAGTTGTTCCCGAAGCCCTTAGACATCAACAAGTTAATACCGCCTTTAATACCGCCGTTAATACCCACCTTAGAGATGAAGTCTTAGTATTTTTTTTTTATTTTTTTTTTATTGTTTAGATGGGTGGACAAGCTCACAGCCCACCTGGTGTTAAGTGGTTACTGGAGCCCATTGACATCCACAATGTAAATGCGCCACCCACCTTGAGAGATAAATATTTCCGCTTGAAGGGTGTGGCAGCCGTTGTAACTAAAAAAAACAAAACAACGGCTACCTCACCCTTCAAGCCGAAACGCATTACTGCTTCACAGCAGAAATAGGCAGGGTGGTGGCACAAGAGGTCCTACCACCAGTAATTACGCAAATTATAATTTTGCGGGTTTGATTTTTATGACACGATGTTATTCCTTCACCGTCGATCGTGAACATTTGTTAAGTACATATTTCATTAGAAAAATTGGTACCCGCCTGCGGGATTCGAACGCCGGTGCATCGCTAGATACGAATGCACCGGACGTCTTATTATCCTTTAGGCCACGACGACTTCAAATTCGGTCAAGTCCGGCAATTTCCTCCTGGTTCAAAAGGGAGCAATGGTATCTTACACATGTGGGATCACAATACGAACTACTACCAATAAAAATCATGTACTAACCTATCTGAAAAGCAAATGAGCTACTCACCGGATCCAAGGGATAACAGAACTTAATTGCCGTTACTAGGCCTGGTACTAAGCGAACATGAAATTTAATTATTAATTAAATTGTAACAACTGGCGTCGCTCCCTTCGAAAATGGATAACTCTGGAAATTTTGCATACTTTATTTTTCAAACATACACATACATATATTCAATGTGTGTTTCTTCCGATTACCATTTCAAAATTTAAATAAAGCTAATACATACTAGTGTAAGTCAGACTTTGACTAATACTGGTCTTTACACTGTTGTTGTCAAAGATATAATTAGTCATGTGACATGACTTTAATGAAATAGTCAACCGATCGAAAGCAAAATCTGGAAATAAAACGTATATAATAATATATATAGGAACACGTTTTAACAGATGCATAACGAGCACTTAACAAGAGGAACATTCGAGAAAAATAAAATACACACGTCTCCTCCAAGTCCTTTTTTTACAAAGAAACGCGCAGATCAAACGGTTTGCTTCATATTGTCAAAGCGCTGCTAACAAGTCTCGCTGACTCGTGTGATTTTTGTAGCCATTGTCAATGTCACATGTACGTGGTAATAAGTGATTCGAACGTAATGACTCATATTCTGATGACTGACTTCATATGACTTCTTATTTAAGTCTTTTTTGGGGAATGGTACTTACCATTTTATTTCTATTCCGTATACGTGCTCATTCTTAATTATGTTCACGAGAGCTCAGGGTCAGTTCTCCAATCCCGTTAGAAAAATGGTATCGTAACTCTCAGGGACGACCTCAGTCAGGCAACACTTGACAGAAATGATCTCTGAAAACGCATATTATAGCCTACTCTCACAGTGGGGAGCGCTTTTGACCTCAGATAGGGATTCAAAGCGCATGTCCATGAGTGCCAAGTTTAGTGCCGTAGCTCCAATTGTAGTTGTGAATCAGTAGGGGCGGGCCTGGCACGGAACCGGTGGCAGGTTCCCTCAACTTTGTCAGATTGAAAGTAGTGGTAGGTAGTAGTGTACTAAGTTAGATTAAATTCGTGTTTCGTTGTGAAGAGAAGAAGAAAACAGAGAGAAGCTGCCATCTAGCACCGCCACACCGTTGCATCAAGCTTAAGAATATTTATAAATACATATTAAGCATATATGTATTGTCGATGCCTTATAGCTGTATACGTATACACACCCGTCAGGTACTTTAACCTTGTCCCAAATAGCGCTATGACATATACTTTTACCCTGACCACTTTTCATCAGCTGGACTGCATTTTCTCATGCTTAAGATAAAGTTCAACCTCAAAAAAAAAAACAAAGCGAACATAGTCTATGTCAACAGTGATGACCATCATTAACGTAACGCTACTAACCAGCTTCAATCGTTACACAATGGAACCTAAAACAACATTGTTGTATCCCGTTTCCCCTTGTCACGTGCAAAAGGTATTAAATTAAAATACTTCACGAGTTTGAAACTCAAGAACTCGTGTTTCAACCCTTTTAAGCCCAAACACTTTTACTTTACAAAGTTAACGCTCTGTGTTGTAAAGGAGTTGCGCTTATGGCCTGAGTGAAAGGGAAGTCTTGTTCCCAGGATTTCCTATGGGAGCACTCCTGAACGATATTCAAGGGAGGGTGTTTAAACTGCCCTAATTAAATTCCGTCCTAAAATAATAGTTGGATGCGCCTTTTTTCGTCTTAATTTTAATTGAGTTCTGTGTATTCGTTCGGTCCCTTTTTGATAAGATTTTTTTGTTGCTATTTTAGCTACATTGACAATTTTGCAAGTCTATACTTATACATTAAGGATATTTAAATATGCCAGGGTTTCCACAGTAACAAGTTTCAATATTGAACTGAGGATTGGATGATGAAACAGTTCGTTTAAAATACTTGATACTTAATGAATCAAGTTGTTCAGCAATTTTTATCTCCACTGTGTTAGTATAATTAATATATTGTAATATTGTTTAGAATTAGAATTTTTATGTCATATTAATTGAAAAGTTATTTGTATTGTGGATTAAATAAATGTAATTATTATTATTATAAATGCAATCACTGACTTTGTCTATTTCTACTGTGAAGCTCATCTAAGTTTCATTGCGTAATTATTAGTGAATATTTAAGTTGTCCCAAAAATGTTAAAAGATAACATTTCTATTGGATGGCTGTATGTGAAATTAAATGTGTACATCACAGAATCAAAGCATGAAATATCAGGAACTGTTTAAAAGTAAATATCATAGTAAGAGCTCATTATATTATAGCAGTGCTAATAATGTAGACAGCCACTAAAGTTTAAAACAATTCGTGTTCGATTTTCTGCATATAATTTTTAATGACAAATATTTAAAAAGACTTTGTTTTCCTTTGCAAGCTTTGTCATTGGAGGCAATGTTATTTTTCCAAGATCAATGATCTAGTAAAACAATCTAAGCACGATATAATAATATGACACACAGCATTTCAGTTTCTTTTGAATGATAGGAACACTCCAAACTTTTTGGAACATTTTGACTAGCTTGTGGTACGCAATTTCTTTATAAAATATTATTCATTTCCGTTGGGGCTTCAGTGTTTCGGGGATATTAATTATCTGCTTATTGATGTGGGTTTACTTTCTTAATAAAACGAAATTAATAAGGGGGAAAAAAACTAATTAATTATTTTTTGAAAAGTAGACAGTTGACGCTACTCGTCGATATTGACGATATCAGAGTCATAAACTGACCATAGAAGATTTTTTTTTCGATAAGAAGCTGCTAGATAATCTTGATCTTAAAATATTTATTTAAAATAGCTAAAGGTAATAAAAAAAAATTCACTACACAGTTTGAGATAGCCCTAAACACGTCATTTCGGATTCTTCCGATCCACTAACGGTGCTTTTAGGTGCCTCAAGCACTGGTCACCGCTCTCATCGAATGGGTTTGACGAGTAAATTAGCCCACAGACACAGCCCACTGAGTTTCTTGCCGGATCTTCTCAGTGGGTCACGTTTCCGATCCGGTGGTAGATTCTGCGAAGCACTGCTTTTGCTAGGGTTAGTGTTAGCAACGCCCCCAGATTGGAGCCCTGAGAGCTTACGTACTCGTTAGGTTACACTGACATAGAATCTAAAGGCAACCAGCTTACGTAGGGGAAAAAATATGATACATACATAATGTTCCCATTATTTATATATACCTGCAAACAAAACTAGTGCTTTTCTACAAAAAATTGTGATTTCCAATTTGAATTTGTATTTTTAAAAAGAAAGTCAACTACCTAACATTATGACTGGAGTGTTATTTCGGGTCAGTGGCATAGTTTGTACGATCCTAGCAAATAATTCAAAGTGACCGTTACACAGCTTTACGAGCTTTGAGCTTGGTGCTTGTGTAAGCACGGCTGTGTCAACGCGATGAGGTCTGTGTGGGTTGTTCTGCATCTAGCTTTGGCATTTGGAGTATATTGAATGTAAAGATACGAAATACATCAGATACATATAAATATGTTATCTAACTAAGCTAAATTTGTAGTGAGTTGCTTATAAGCACTTATCTCTAGCTGCTACCAACCACCTGCCTAACTGTATCCTCCCCTTATTCCTGTTTTGGTCGGTACTTCAAACCCTGTCATTCCCATGGTTGATATGCAGGAGACGGTTTTTTTTTGCTTAGATGGGTGGACGAGCTCACAGCACGCTTGGTGCTAAGTGGTTACTGGAGCCCATAGACATCTACGACGTAAATGCGCCACCCACCTTGAGATATAAGTTCTAAGACCTCAGTATAGTTACAACGGCTGCCCTACCCTTCAGACCGGAACGCGTTACTGCTTCACGGCAGAAATAGGCAATGGTACCTAACCGCGCGGTCTCACAAGAGGTCCTACCACCAGTAAAAAGCCGAAGATTTAAGCCAAATGTAACTACGGTCTGATCACATGCTGTGTCGATCTCTGTTAGTGGGAAAAGAGTGAGAAAAATACTGATGATGTGAAGAAAAACTGTTTCTACAATACATTTCAATCGCTGAATTCTAAACACGTAAATATATTTTTTATTTCTTTAAAAAGTATGTTTTCATTGAATTTAACATGAGATTAATTTCAAAAATCACAGAGTATTTTAATAAAATAATATTAAAATACGATTATATTTAATCTGAAATATTTCAAACATTTCGAACGAGTTGAGAGTAATACAGACATGAGCGATTTTTTTTTTCTTTAATGTGTTACATATTTCATTTATGTTTTTCATGAATTGTTATTGTAGCGAATAGAGATTTCTCAAAAAAAATTTTTTTTTTATTGCTTCGATGGATGTACGAGCTCATAGCCCACCTGGTGTTAAGTGGTTACTGAAGCCCATAGACATCTACAACGTAAATACGCCACCCACCTCGCCAGCTATTTTTTCTCAACTTTGGATATTTCAGGTTTTTTAGTGACTTCAGTGGCAGATCAGCACACGACTCACCTTAGGGCGAGTGACGACCCAGTTTATCAATACCAGCAATGCTATGAGCGCTGTTAAGCTACTGCCTATCGGTCACAGTCAAAGACATAACTCACACTTATCTTTATTTACTTGTTACATAGCGTTTTTTTTTTTATTGCTTAGATGGGTAGACGAGCTCACAGCCCACCTGGTGTAAAGTGGTTACTGGAGCCCATGGACATCTAGAACGTAAATGCGCCACCCACTTTGAGATATAAGTTCTAAGATCTCAGTATAGCTACAACGGCTGCCCCACCCTTCAAACCGAAACGCATTACTGCTTCACGGCAGAAATAGGCAGGGTGGTGGTACCTACCCGCGCGGACTCACAAGAGGTCCTACCACCAGTAAAGTAATTTATTTATCTTGACACTGGAGCGATGAATCAACGCGTTTTTCTCACACGAGCCGTTTGTGACATTTCTCAAGTTATTCCTTCAACGAATCGAGAAGTCGTTTTACATATTGAGTTACTCAATCGGCTGTCATCGGCAAATTGCCTAGAAACGTGCTATCGGCTGACGTGCTGGAATTCATAATCTGCTTGTATCTCCATGAACACGTTTTATATTGACTAAGGTTATCATCGAATTTGTAAGAAGCAGAAGTGTACGTATATTTTAACCTTTTTTTTTCATATCGAAAGACTATTTTGGCTTAAGCGAAATTTCGCACTGCAAAGTAATCGATATAACTACGTGGAATCAAGAATCGAAACTTTTAGCCGTCAAGTTGGTTTTAGTTTGCTTTGAGATAGGCAGAGGCTTGGCTCTGCCCCTGGCATTCCTGAAGACTATAGGCGACGATAATCACTCACCATTAGGTGGGCCGTATGCTCGTCTGCCAACAAAGGCAATAAAAAAAATCCAGCTCACACCTGTCACCTCCTGGTCTATGTGACTTTGATTCTAATTATAACACAATCTCTGGGTAATTAAAAATGATTGAGTGTTTATTTATTTATTTAGACACACCAACAGCAATACATACAAAACATTCAAGCTTAAAATTAACAATAGTATAAAATTAAGTACTGCTATGTAAGCCAGTTACAGGTATGTACAGCAATCTCACTGTGACATGTTACAGCAATTCTTCAAACAACGGAAAAATAGGTTAAATTTAAATGTTAACAGTACGACATAAAAAAAAAAAACGTGAAAGATTTATTGGAGATGCTCTTGGCTATCACGTTCGTGTCATCACACCATCATCAATTCACTAATAGTATCTAGAACCAGAAAACAGCCTTGGGGGAGGCCTATATTCAGCAGTGGATGTCTGTGAGCTGAAGTATAGGATACGGTAAGATCTAGAACCTCTATATTCATTCCCTAAAAGCTTGTAGAGATCTTTCTGATTGTCTATATAACCAAATCAATGATTCTTTAAAACGTGAAGCAGTAATACGTTTCGGCTTGAAGGGTGGGGCAGCCGTTGTAACTATACTTGAGACCTTAGAACTTATATCTCAAGGTGGGTGGCGTATTCGCGTCGTGAATGTCTATGGGCTCCAGTAACCACTTAAGACCAGGTGGACTGTGAGCTCGTCCTCCCATCTAAACAATAAAAAAAATACGTGATCAGACAGTGTTTTTTTGTTATTTTTTTTACTAATATACAGGCTTACACTGATCGAGTGTATTAATATGTATTGCAAGGCTATGCAAGGAAAATAGTTTTTGGTACTATAAATACAAATCCACGGTGCTGTGTTCAATTCAAAAGTTCATTTAAATAAAGCTACATGCAAACGAGTACCCGTCAAAGGGTTGCAGATTGGAAATTCGTTTGAGTCACTAAAGGCTGGTAGGCCAAAGAGTTCTATGTTCAAATTCACAATAATTTATATTGTTACGCGCTGCGGGTCCGGGATAAATAAATGTTCCACCAAAGTACAACTTAAAACCTTATTTATCGCTTAGAACACTCACAGAACACTTTAAAATTCTTAATTCAGTTCTTGCGCTTCGCTTCAGGTGATCCGTTTGCTGTTTCGCTTCGATTAGTTCCGATTACTGACTGCCTGCGTGCCATCTCTGCAACGCTTTTATAGTCGAGATGAAATCCTTAGAAGCGTCGAGAATATTCCACACATTTCGAGTAATGTGTTTCCGCTATCTGACAATAGATGGCGTTGTACTTCTCGAGCGTTCTAGATGCTACTAGATCATTCGATATTCGTTCGGCTATTCGGCGATAGATGGCGTTACTCTTACCGGCGTTACAATATCAATTCGGACGTCACTGAGCGTGTTTAAAGTCCAATTAAATTACCACCAGTTCTAAGAAGAACGATGTGCGACTCAGAAGAACCATCGAAGAAAACCTAACGAGCCATATCTTTTATGTAAATGTTGCTTTTTTGCCAACATAACCGAAGTTCAAGTAACAAAAAGATACATTAACGAAATTGCAATACACACTGAATTGAAAGAGCCCGGTGCGAGAGCTTCACTATCACACAGCGGCATCTAATAATAAAAAATACTTTCATTCGCATACGTTATTTGACAGTTTCCTTAATGTTTTAGGGAAACGAAAAAACGGAGATCTTCCACCGAGCGCATGATTTTGCTCGCTAGACCGACGGTCTGAATGTTTTTTTTTATGGTCTTTGTAGGCAGACGAGCATACGGCCCACCTTATGGTAAGTGGTCACCGTCGCTCATGGACGTCACCAATGCCAGGGGCAGAGCCAAGCCGCTGCCTACCGTTAAGTACTCTCCGCAAGCCTCGTTTGATGAAGGACATGTCATAGCGGGGAGTTCGTTCCAAAGCCGGATGGTGCGTGGCAAAAAAGATCTTTGGAAACGCACCGTCGATGAACCCAGCGGTTCCAGATAATATGGATGAACTCTGCTCCGATCGCGGGAGTTGCGATAGTAAAAAGGAGATGAGTGATCATCTCGAATAATTCCTAAGTTAATACTCGGAAGTTGTGTGTATGCAATTTCATCTTGAAAATATCGTTAAGTTGATTCAGGAATCCGTCAAATATCTTTTTTTTTATTATACACTCCGGTACAAATCTATAAACAGGTAATAAATTAACGTTCTGTGATATATTTCTAGTTACTCACGGAAGACTCACTCACTTAGAGAATCCTGCAATTCAAGTCGATGCTTTTTTCTAGTGTTCATATTACGCAAGCAACAGGAATTTGTTTATTTTTACGCACACACATAAAATTTTATCTAGATTCTATATTTCTACAAACTTTTTTATTGCTTAGATGGGTGGAGAGCTCACGGCGCGCTATGACGTGGTTATTCGAGTCCATAGACATCAACAACGTATGTACGAGTATATACCTCACTCACCTTTAGTATGAGTTTTAAATCTCAGTTGCCCCACACAACGGATGCCCCACCTTTCAAACCGAAACTCATCACTTTTTCGCAGCTAAAATAGGCAGAGTGGTGGATCCATCTAAGCTATTCATGCGGGGATTCCCTCATGTGCACATTATAAATACCATTCTTATCTTCTAAGTCCAAACGACTAAGAAGAAGAATCAACGACTTTGCGATAGGTTTCAAAGGACTTGTAAATCTTGGACGTATACAAGAAATAAAAAGGGACTGGTTATTAAACACCTATACTATATATAGTACGGAGAGGGGGAGAGGATTCCAGCAAAGAGTCTCTTGAGAGTCTTAGCTCTACCCTCCCCCCATGGTTAGGTTAGGTAAGTTACTTAGGATTAGGTGTGGTGGTGCACGTCGCCATCATTTAGTAAGCTAATTGTGAGATAGATATAAGTAAGTCTAAGTAAAACGTCTAAGTAAAAAGTCTAAGTAAAACCACGGGGAGGAGCTGTTGCCGACCGCGGGAGACGAAGAATGGGAGATCCGAAGAGGAAGCCACACCAGCACATATTGACAACCCAGCAAACACATCATCCCGGCCTTGTCAGGCAGGGAGTCTACACCCGGGCAGAGAGGGTTACCCTGAGGCCTATTTTAAAGGAACTATTTTAAGAAGTTTTTTAACAAGCAATTTACTTGCTGTCACCATGGAAGACAATGATATTAATGAAGTGAATGACCTCACGATTTCCACAAGGCTGACGTCATCATTTTAAATATGAAGCCAGTCACAGTAGCAGGAAGTAGGCCATAAGACCAATTCATAAGAGTTGAGGACGTAAATAGCTGCATTGTAAAGGCTATTTGTACGTTTTCACTGCGTCAAACGCACCAGAAGATTATAATGTGCTCACCCGTGTGTACAGAATTCCAATGACCCATAAAATCCTTCGTTGGTTGGATATTAATAAATGAATCCTTGCTAACGAAAATGTGATAGAGCTTTCCGGATTCAGGAGAGATAGCTTTGTTGAAGATATTTGATATTCGGTATTCGGATGTGCATGTTTCTAGTCGCGCATGCATTGTTGGTACTCATAATAAATTAATAGTGCTTACTAAACGAATATCAGGTACATCCATATTTAGATATTATCATGTACGAGTATACTGTGTTAAAAATGTTAATATTTGTATGATTAAACTTCAAATAGTGAGGACGTTGCGAGCGCGCGTGGCGTAGCACCAACAAATATTGAGCATACTTTTTTTATTGCCCTTGTAGGCAGACGAGCATACGGCCCACCTGATGGTGAGCGGTTACCGTCCCCCATGGACATCAGCAATGCCAGGGGCAGAGCCAAGCCGCTGCCTACCGCTTAATACTCTCCACAAGCCTCGTTTGAAGAAGGACATGTCATAGCGCTCGGGAAACACCGTGGAGGGGAGCTCATTCCATAGCCGGATACGTTCAGTTTCGGAAGTTTGCGCTGAACGCTAAAGGATAAGACGCCCGGTGCCCTCAAATGGAGCGATTCGATTTTGTCCATGCTCAAATCCTGCAGGCGGGTACTAATTTTCGTAAGCGTAGCAGTAACGCGTTTCGGTTTGAAGGATGGAGCAGCCGTTTTACTATATAAAATTGAGTATTTACATTTCATGTCTCGTGGTGGGTGGTGAAATTTACGTTGATAATGTCTATGAGCTTCTGTAACCACTTCATACCAGATAATTATAAAAAAAAAACTGTTATTGATGTACATATTGAAAGGTAATAGAAAAATCAAGGATAGTTCTATATCGCATCTTGTATCTTTGGTAGGCAGCGGCTTGGCTCTGTCCCTGGCATTGCTGAAGTCCATGGGCGACGGTAACCACTCACCATCAGGTGGGCCGTATGCTCGTCTGCCTACAAGGGTAATAGAAAAAAAAAAAGACTTAGAATACCTTAACTCCAGATGTTATATGAGTTGGTACGCAAAACTAAAAAGATTAGAGGTGATTTAGATGTGGTAAATAGCAGCCGTATTCTGGCCGAACTAGAAGTTTGCAGCTACCGGCTGTTGGAGCAATACACAGAATTGTGCGTATACAAAACATCAGCCGAAACAAGGTTTAGTCAGACATCGGATCGTAGTCACGAAGCTCGAATTCGAAACTTTGTTGTCAAAACAACTACAAGCTTTGCGGTCCGATTTTAGCCGCGAGAGAGTTATAGCGCAAAATTCAGTACCAGCGTTTTAGTATATACTAACCTACATAAGTTGTTTTGAGATATTAATTAAAATTGATTATGTTAAGTGCGGTGATTCAAGCAAGAATGAGTAGAATATGGTTGTTAATTTCACTACATTATTAAAAACAAGGCTTGTTGTTTTTTTGTTGTACACAGTTATTACTCCCATATTACTTACTAGCGACCAACCCTCGCTTTGCTTCGGAAACATTCAATTTTATTATTAATAGCTGAGTCCCGCGATGTAAGCTGCGGTTATTGTCGTACCGCGGATGACGCCGCGGTGCGAAGCAAGTCTTAAGTAGCCTAAGTTACTCCTTATATCATCAGCTACCGATCAGTGAAAGTTTCGTCAAAATCGGTCCAGCCATTCCAGAGATTAGCTGGAACAAACAGACAGACAGACAGACGGACAGACAGACAAAAATTGTATAAAATGTTATTTTGGTGTATTACCGTATACACATTCATATGCATGTAGTAAAAAGCGGTTATTTCAATATAACAAACAGACACTCCAATTTTATTTATATGTTTAGATGTATAGA
Source organism: Bombyx mori (assembly GCF_030269925.1). NCBI lineage: Eukaryota > Metazoa > Arthropoda > Insecta > Lepidoptera > Bombycidae > Bombyx > Bombyx mori. The sequence goes on along the minus strand of NC_085124.1, from coordinate 15,095,631 downwards.
TTAAAGAATGGAGGAAGTCTGAAAGTGGCGCCTGTGACAGAGAACATGAGAAGTGCGCGTTTGAGATGGTATGGACATGTGATGAGACGAAATGACAATGAGGTTGTTAAGAGAGTTTTAGTTATAAATGTGAAAGGCTTTAGAGGAAGAGGTGGACTTAAGAAAAAATGGATGGATTGCAAGAAAGATGATATGTGTAAGAAGGAAGTGAGCGAAGAAAGGGTATATGATAGAGGAGTATGGAAGGAGAAAACATGTTACGTCGACCCCAGGTGATTGGGAGAAGGGCAGAAGAATGATGATTACTTATTAAGGAAATGTTCTTAAAGGCTGGGCATTTTTGTATCGAGCGATAAAACTATGCTGACACTTGGATTCTAGTGGCAGCTTACAATTAAAAACTCGCCTGTCACATATTCCCAAAAGTCATCAACAAAGAAAGAAAAAAATGTGCTTTAAAAATGAAGCCCGAAATAAATAAATACCTAATTACTCATAGTACCGATACGACGTAGTCTGAGACTACGCGAGCTCATCTCTGGGGTATTCATCACCTTAGCTATTACTGCTTTTTAAGAGTGGCACAGCCTTGAAACAGGCTTAAGATGAATTTATTACCGACATTCTCTTTTCATAAAAAAAAAAATAAGCCGCTGTGATTTTTCCTGAGGACTACAAAGTTTTTATCGTATTTTTTTAATAAGTTGTCCTTTGATGTCTTATAACAAGTTCTATGGATTTTATTAACAAATATGGTTACAGGGTATATTTAAATTTAACAATAATTTTAACTTAACATTTTCTTTTTAAAATAGCTACTAGAATATTCCGGGAATCAGTATTTGAGACACACCGTTTTCAGATCAGATCACTGTTTTAGACAGCAACTTGGCTCTGCTCCTGGCATTGCTGAAGTCCATAGGCGACGGTTACCACTCACCATCAGGTTTGCCGTATGCTCATCTGCCTACAAGGGCAATAAAAACAAACCTATTGATGCAAATATTGAATGTCTCTTTTAACTAGCAATTTATTTTTCAGCGGGGGCTCATTTCTATTCTCTTTTTTTTTTAATGTGGCTACATGCTCACCAGATCTCAGCGAATTTAAGTCTTGACGGATATAGTATGTAATTTTGTTCTTATGTCAGTCAAAGTTAGCTAATAATATCGAGTTGTAAAAGATTTTTGTTAAAGCCAAAAAGTTTTCCGGTACAAAGATTGAATATCCCAAAATCATAAAAGGAATATAATAAAGATACTCAGTCAGGCCGCCTTTTTTTATAAAGATGTTCCTTTTAGTATCAGCTTAAGATAGGTACATACCTCAAGTAAAATCTCGTAGTTGTGAGCGTAACAGTCTTTTTTTTTTAAATATTCTCCAACAGTCATCGATAAACCATACAGAAAATAACTGACTTATTTATGAGAAATTTGAAATTTATTATTAAAAAAAAAAACAATTTTAATATTTCACAGGGATATTTTTAAACCATTGATTCAATAATTTAATTCGAAGTTGTCGTGGCCTAAGGGATAAGATGTCCAGTGAATTCGTATCAATACTTCTAATGAAATACGTACTTAACAAAGGTTCACGATTGACCTCCACGGTGAAGGAATAAGATTGTATATATATATATAATAAAAATTAAACCCACAAAATTATAATTTGCACAATTACTGGTGGCAGGACGTCTTGTGAGTCAGCACGGGTAGGTACCACCACCTTGCCTATTTCTGCTGCGAAGCAGTAATGCGTTTTGGTTGACAGGGCGGAGCAGCCGTTGTACGTTACAAGTGAGATCTTAGAACTTATATCCCGAGGTAGGTGGCGGAATTTACGTTGTAGATGTCTATGGGCTCCAGTAACCATTCAGCACCAGGTGGGTCGTGAGCTCGTCCACCCAACTAAGTAATGACAGAAAAAAATATTTTTCTAAAAATCCCTTACTCTTGTCATGTTAATTAATTATGTGATTTTTCCTTACATACTATTAATATTTTTGCAGTGTAGTGTGTATTGGTCACATTATTAAGAGAGATAAATATAGTTAAAAAGAATCAGATGTTTTAGGTTTTAAGTGGCTTCGGATGTTAGGAAAAACTATTGCGCCATTTATAATGTCATCATAGCCATCATTTTGTAAAATAAATGTTATAATAGGAAATACAACTCTCTATGCCGTATTCTTGTATGGAATATAAAGAAAGTCGGAACATTTTTTTTAATTAAATTTCTCTAAGAAAATCTGTAATTAATGTTTTTTTTTAATGACTTCTATGAATTTTTTAAGGGTAAATTTATACCTAAAAAATCGGTACATAGTCTTACTTATTATCAAGCAAGATCAAAGTTTTCGTGAACATCATGAGATATTTGAATATTTTTCAAATATTAAAAATTTAATTCTAAGAGCCACGCATTAATATATTGTGATTTGAAAATGTAATTCAATATTGAATTAAGCTTGATTCAGCTTTTAATAATGAATCTGATTTTCTTATACTTCTTATAATCCAAATATCGATATTCGAGAAGAAAATACGGCATACTGCAGCTTAAATACTGAAACTCGGTTCACGTGATTCTAATATATCACATTTAAATCATCAGAAGCGTTGTCAAAAACACGCCTATAATTCGATCAATAAAATACTAACTGCACGCTGAAAATCTTTTACAACAATACAAAAAAATCTTACCAGCTATTTCCGTCAGAAGCAAACAAAAAATCCTTTTCAACTCCGCATCCCAAGATTCATTAGCAAAAGATACGAAAACCACACACAAGTATAAAACCAAACACTGCGCACTCAGTCCAACTCACAATTGTTCATAAAACAGTTCAAATAACTTTTGGTGCCTGTGAAAAACGCTTATGAGTTTTTCCGCGTAATCTCGTTCCGTTAATTCGGAAAACGCGTCTACGCTCCGTAGGCGTCCGCGTAGCACTGTGTGACGCGCAGTCTCTGAATCAACCGTAGACCGAAATGACTACGGTAGTTATCAGGGAGCTACGACGTAGCGCTACGACACTCATAAATTATGATAAACGCTTTATTTAATTACGTATGGTACATTTTTTTTATCTAAATTTAAATTTCAAATGAGAATAATTGTTTGCATTCAATTTCGAAGGGTCTTTTGAAACCAATTTTATCGGTGAGATTTATTTGGTGTTTTTTTTTTATTTATTGCTTGCTTATTGGGTGCACGAGCTCACAGCCCCTCTGGTGTTAAGTGGTTACTGGAGCCCATAGACATTTACAACGTAAATGCGCCACCCACCTTGAGATATAAGTTATAAGTTCTTACACCGTACTACTTACAACGGCTGCCCCACCCTTCAAGCCGAAACGCATTACTGCTTCACGGGAGAATTAGACAGGCGGTGATACCTACCCGCGCGGACTCTCAAGAGGTCCTACCACCAGTAATGATATGATTCAAGTCATACAGACCACAAGAAAGATAATGTTGTTTATTAAATAATCTTCACACTTCTAAAGAATTTGTTTTTCGAAAGCTCTACGAATTTATATACCAATCTTAGGTTTATTATTTTAGTATGACAATTAGGCAGACGAACTCAAGATTCTCTAATGAAGTAACTATTGTCCTTCGTTACCGAGGTCTGTAGAAATCATGGTAAGAATGCTGCTACCCCATTCCTTACCCTTTTGTTACAGATATAAAATTAAATTAAAATTATTTGTATTGAGAGAGAGAGAGAGAGTATTCTTTATTGTACACCAAAAAAACAAATGAACAGTGCGATACATTAAAAACAAAAAGTACAATTGGCGGTCTTATCGCTAAAAGCGATCTCTTCCAGACAACCATCAGGTGGACAAGAATCATTTGGAAACGAACTACGCGCGGTGTACCATTCCAGTGAAATACATATACAGATATGTACACATACATATACACATACATATCTCTGTAAATATACATAAAATTAATACAAAGTATTATAATATAATAATAATTATTAGAAATAAAAAAAAAAAAAAAATTAAGTTTAAATTTTGCTTCTTTACATATAAATAAGAATAAGCAATTTACATATAAAAGATACTTAAAATACCTTTGAAACATATACAATTTAAGTAGATACCAATTTCAGAAATTTACCCTATCACATATTAAATCGGTTGACTAGTATTTAAAAAATGTTCCTTAATGAGGCGTTTGAACGACTTTAATGTTTCAGCATGTCGTATACGTACCGGGAGAGCATTCCACAAACGAATAGCTTGAACAGTAAAGGAATGATCGTAGAACCTTGTCGAATGCACTGGCATCATTAATTGCATGTTGTCCGTTGATCTCAGGGATATGGTATGTGTATCACGGATAAACTCAAAGCGTCTTTTGAGATAAGAAGGAGAAGAAGGATTAAATAGAACAGTATAGAGCAAAGAAAGAATATGAGCATTCCGACGAAGGCGAATTGGCAGCCACTTGAGCTTAGCGCGAAATTCTGAGACGTGATCATATTTTCGTAAGCCAAATAAAAATTGATAAAACTCTACTCTCTGTAGCTTTACTCTTTCAAATGGTAACAGAAATAACCGAAACTTAAGTTAGGTATTAGACGGCCGAGTATTAGTGAGCTGTATAGGCAAGTAAATATGCGAAGGCATCCCAGCCACGGATGATGGAGAGGTTGCAAAAATGGCCACTTTTTCTGTTGTAGAGGAAGAGATCCTAGCAGACCTGATAATAAGTCGAATTATGATAATAATTTGAAGTCGTCGTGGCCTAAAGGATAAGACTTCCGGTGCATTCGTATGTAGCGATGCACCGGTGTTCGGATCCCGCAGGCGGGTACCAATTTTTCTAATGAAATACGTACTTAACAAATGTTCACGATTGGCTTCCACGGTGAGGGAATAACATTGTGTAATAAAAATCAACCCTGCAAAATTATAATTTGCGTAATCACTGGTGGTAGGACCTCTTGTGAGTCCGCCCGGGTAGGTACCACCGCCCTGCCTATTTTCTGCCGTAAAGCGGTAATGCGTTTCGGTTTGAAGGGTGGGGTAGCCGTTGTAACTATACTGAGACCTCAGAACATATCTCAAAGGGGGTGGCGCATTTACATTGTAGATGTCTATGGGCTCCAGTAACCACTTAACACCAGGTGGGCTGTGAGCTCGTCCACACATCTAAGCAATAAAAAATAAAAGTAAAAAAGTTATCCATAACAATATAAAATTAATTGAAAAATACTAACACATATTATTTAAACAAGCACATTCAAAGACATGCGGACAAGACATCTGGGTCTGCGGGGGGATATTGGTTCCCTCTGTATTTTGTATCGTATGTTCCATGGGGAGTGCTCTGAGGAATTATTCATGATGATACCATCATCTCGTTTTTACCATCGCACCACCCGCTACCGGAGTAGAGCTCACCCGTACTACCTGGAGCCACTGCGGTCATTCACAGTATGTTTCCAGAGGTATTTTTTGCCACGTACCATCTGGTTATGGAATGAGCTTCCCTCCACGGTGTTTCCCGAGCGCTATGATATGTCCGTCTTCAAACGAAGCTTGTGGCGAGTAACCGCTTACGGTAGGCAGCGGCTTGGCTCTACCCCTGGCATTGCTGAAGTCCATGGGTGACGGTAACCACTCACCATCAGGTGGGCCGTATGCTCATCTGCCTACAAGGACAATAAAAAAAGGGACCATGGGTAGAACACTTGATATTGTGTTTTGAATATTAGGCGCGTTTTATCAAAATAAAGTTCATAAACAATTTTAATTCATACGTAATTAGTTAGAATCTAAGTATAATAACATAATAATTAATGTCTTCTTAATTAATTTCATTGATATTGAGCCCCTTATTATTTGGCGAAAGGTCAGAATTGATCGCAATACTCTCCGGGGAGGCAGTCGGGCCAGATGCCAATATGTCATTCGTTCAGTTACTTTTCCTTATTGCTTGTAAAAATTCAAATATTACAGATAATATTACGTTCGTTTAATTTTTTTAATCAAACTTGTGTAAGTATTGGAAAATTCCGTATTTAATTTTTGGTTGTATACGCACACGCCGCTTGTTTTTTTAACCTAAATATTTTTATGGACTCTTATTAATTTTCTATTAAATTACGAACTCTTACTGACGATCATATTCGTCGATGCGCGAGTGGTATACCAGTTTTATGGACAAATAATTTAAGAAGAGCGCCATGTCAAGTCGTCAGGCCAGCCGCCGCCATTACGCGTCGTCCAGCAGTGACGTTGAATTCTACAGCCTGGAAGAAGCTAGCGACGGGTTGGCAGGTACGTCTACTCCTCATAGCCTAGCCTCGGTCTGCCCCTCTTTTTGTGCATCTTTAGCGACACTCGCCCCCGCAAAAACTTCCTTCCAAAAATATAGAACCAGCACACCGCCGTGGTGAACATTTGTCAAGAGTTTTTCCCACTAATTTTGTTAGTTTCAATAGATTTTGGACTAGCCCATATTTTATCAATGAAACTTATGCTAAGTAATAAATTATTATTTAGAAACACTGTAAAGCTTCAGCCGTCAAACAGTACTAAAAAACTTTCATTGGATTAAGTTGAGTCTGTAATCTGTGAGTCTGAGGTTTGGATTTAAGGTGTGTTACATAATTTACCATATCGGTAAAAATTTATTATATTTCTTATCGTTTGGGCTCCGCATCTTATTTTTAAAATACATTAACGCTCCCATGGTTGGTCTATTTAAGCGATATATTATTAGACTTTTTGTGTAATAATATATAAATGATCGCGATTGAGGATTTGCTATTAACATTCGTCACTTATTATAATTGACAACAGGTGCGATTTTTATGATATTGGTAGTCAAGAATTTTGGGAGGAAACACGATTTGGTATTACAGTCTTATCTGTGTCTGCCTCGCAGTCGGCTTCTATGTCAATTTGAAAGTATTGTATTCGCGGGCAGTGTTATTGTCATTATAATAGACATTGGTAACCGCTTAGTTTCAATTAGGCTGTGATTTTGTCTTTTATCTCCGCCAAAAAACAGGTGATTTTTTTTAAGAGCTAACTGAACTGAATAAAGTAGGAAGATTCGTAATTAAAATTCAAGTTACGTTCTTATGGCTTCAGGAAAAAAAAAGATGTGTGGTGTTGCGGGATAGCGGAGAGGAACGAAGTTCCTTATTACAAAAATATTCATTTTAAGTTCTATTCGAGGTATAAAGAAAATAATATTATTCGAGTATACATTTTTATTATGATTTTGTTATTGATAAAAATAAAAATAATCGCAAGGGTCAACCACTCCGCAGCGCAACGGAGCAGCCTCGCCCTGGGGGAACCGCCTGCATGATCACGGTATTCCCTACGCCAGGTCAGTATGATTAGAAGAAGAAGAAGGGTCGTCGTAACCCCTTTCGGGGGCACCGAACGGGCCTCGGGGCAAACCCCACTGCCCGGGACGAAGCTCCCTGCCACATAGGGCAGGGGTGGTATGGATGCAGGAAGAACTAGGGTAGGTACGCTGTTCGCAGCGCGCACGGCTGCACTACATCGACCAAATAATAAATACTTATATATAATACGATGGGCTTGCTTTCATGGGTGGAGTGATGTCCGTGGAGGAGGCACCCCGGCGCCGTCTGCTGTCTTCTGCTTCCTACTTTTTTTTTTTTTTTTTTTTCCTCTAGCTACTAAAACTATAAACTAACTAAAACTAATCTAACTAACTATACTAACTATTTACAACTACAAAAAACAACAGTCAGCACCGTGGGGCCCTCCACCGGCCCCATGCCGCGGCCCCCCCTCTACAATACCAGAGGGGGAGCCGCGGCACTAGTTTGGCGCTCACCCGCTAAGGGCTCCCCAGAAGGGGAAGACCGTCGCGGGGAGGGACCGAAAAACACTCCCCTTAAGGGGGAGTGGTTCACCCGCAGGGTGGTTGAAATGGGTCCCCATAGGGGGGCACCCCAACAATGTGGGGGGAAGAAAATGTAGAGTGTGGACAGCTCAGTCCCATGGGGGCACTCATTATGAGCACTCCCATATCACTCCGGTTAAGCCGACTATCTTACCATAGCCGGGGGTTCCAGTAGCTCCCTTGGTAGCGCCCTACCATCAGGTGGTCTGGCGTGCAAGGGAGCTATATTGTGGAGATGCTCGTGGGGTCCACCGTCAGCCCGCTCGTACATATTATGAGCTAGCCTCCGAATGAACTCCTCGAGCGACTCCACATCTAGATCCCGGGCGATTACGTCATTTCTGACGTAACGTCCTGCTCCGACTATCGTGCGAAGAGCCAGATTCTGCTGGGCCTGTAACTTCACCCGCATGACCTGCGGGATGAGGTGATACCAGGCCGCAGCTGCGTACGTGATACGGGAACGAACATACGTCTTGTAAATGCCGAGTCTAGTCCTGGTCGGCAACCTGGAGGCCAACACCGGCCGGAGGAGAAACCTCGCGTAGCGGGCGGCCGCCAACGCCGACTTGGCGTGGGCGGTCATCCTCAAACTCCGGTCGATACTGACTCCCAGGTATCGGACACTGGGCCTAAACTCGACATTGACTCCACGAAGACTGAGCTGTCCTGGGACGACTCTTGTGCGGACCGGACCGAAGAGAATAGCCGCGGTCTTCCCCACGTTGACCGCGACCCTCCATCGGTCCAGCCACTGGGGCAGTAGGTCCAACAGCCTCTGCATCCTTGAAATGGCCGCAGAGGGGAAATTTGAGGACGCGAAGTAGGCGCTGTCGTCGGCAAACAGCGCCAACTTCACGTCGGCTTCCCACGCTTGGAGGTTGCCCTCGAGCGTGGGAATGTCGTTGGTGTAGAGAGCGTAGAGGACTGGTGCCAGGACGCTTCCCTGGGGAGCTCCGGCCGTGACCGGGCGCACCGACGACTTTGCGCCCTCGACTGCGACAAGGAAGGATCTTCCCTCCAGGTATGACCCCAGCAGTCGCACATAGGCGTGCTGGAGGTCCGTGTTCTGCAACAGCTTGTAGATCAGTCCCGCATGCCAGACACGGTCGAAGGCCTTCTCGATATCGAGAAAGACTGCGGCCGTGTATTGGCGCGCGTTGGACCGATCCGCCAAGTGGTGCATAACGCGGACCAATTGCAGCGTTGTCGAGTGACCGCTGCGAAACCCGTATTGCTCGGGTCTGAGAAGGATGTGCGGCGACACCCTTCACAGCAGCAGCCGCTCGAACAACTTGCCCATATGCGACAGCAGAGTGATCGGACGATAGCTGGAGGGATTTCTCCTATCCTTGCCGGGTTTGGGCAAGGCAATAACCTTACCCAATTTCCAAATTCCCGGGAAGTGTCCTGTGGACAGAATGGAATTGAACAGTCGTGTCATGAATGACACGACCGTTTCGGGGAAATGGAAAAAAGCGAGGGAGGGAATACCGTCCTCGCCCGGCGCCTTGCGCCTCTTCATCCGCTTGATGGAGAGGCGCAATTCGCTGGGAGTGATGAAATCACCATCTCCCAACGGTGGCACCGGGGAGGAGAGTAGGCTTGCTACGCTCTCTTCCACCGATTGGTGGAATGCGGCCTCTGAGGGTGCAGAGTTATTTGGAGCGAACTGCCGCTCCAGCATTACGGCCAGGACCTCGGCGCGGGCCTGAGCCGAGAAGCATCGGTTGCCCCTCTCGTCCACGAGTGGACAAGTCGGGGCAGGCCGATTTGAGAGCTGGCGGCAAAGTCGGTGGAGGGACACGGACGAGGGGTCCTCACGGGCCTCCTCGATCCGTTCCTCCCACGCATAGCCCCGATAGGAGCTAATGTTCGCCGCCAACTCCGCTTCCAGCTCATTAAGCTCGCGCTTAATCCTGGGACAACGAGTTGTCGCCCAGAGCCTCCTCAGGCCCCTCTTCCGGCGAATAATCGCTTTCAGATGGGCCGGGAGTATACCTCTGGGCCCGCCGCTGGGCACAAGAGTCGTCGCCTGGTCGATCGCTCCCCTGATGGAGTCGACAAGGCGGACTGCCGCGTCGTCGACCCCCTCAGGGGTGTTGGGGTCCTGAATTACGGGAAGGTCGACTAGGCGTCTCTTAAAGAGCTCCCAGTCGACCTTCGGTCGTAGGGGCGAGGTCGCAACCCGGGTAAGCCCCATTCCCAGTGTGACCAGAATAGGGAGATGGGGGGTACCCAGGTCGTACAGTGCCTCAATAGTTAAGGGGCACCGTAGCCCCTTATGAACGCACACATCCAACACGTCGGGCTGGAGTTGCGCGGCGGTCGGAATGTGCGTGGGTTCGTCGGGGCCGACCACAGAGTAGTCGCCCCTATCGGCATCTTCTAACAGCCGCCTGCCCACTGCTGAGTTGAGTCGGGAGCCCCACGCGACGTGCTTCGCGTTGAGGTCCCCGACCAGCAGAGCTGGGCGGCTGTCGCAATTCAGGACCCGTCTTATATCCCCGGGGTGGATTCCGGTTCCGGTGACAGAATAATATAGACGTGTACTCGTTTGCTCTTAAAATAATATCAAGTTTTACCTTAATACTCATATATATCAAGTGTAAAAAGTCACAAATCAAGATAATAGAAGATACTTTATACAAAAATAAATCAAGAAAGTTTGTGAACAGTGTTAATGTGCAATCTAACAATGAGAAATGAAGAAATAACCTCTTGAGATTATTACTTTAATATTTTTATTTTGAGGGTATTTATTATGACAAATACAGAGTAAGAATAGTAGAGAGTAATAAGAAAAGTACAGAATGAAGTAAGTCACAGTTTAAACCACAGACAATCTAACAATTTACATTCAAGCTAGGCAACTTAAAGAAATAATATCGATACATAAGAATTTAAGTGTTGCCACTTTATGAAATCAATAAGTTACTATACAGTCGGGGTTGACAGATCTACTCTAAAATTATACCAGAATCATCTTAAAACTATTTACTAAAAACGTTAAATAAAAATTTTCACTGAAAAATGGATAATCAAATGCAAAAATTATTAGAAAAAATTCAAGAGCAAATGAAACAGCAGACTATCACTATAACAGAAGCTGTAACCAAAAATGTTGTGCAACAAATTAATGAGCGATTTAAAAAGATCGATGACGAAAACAAACAACTTAAAAATTCAGTCAAAGAACTTAAGGAGAAAATTAAAGGTCTGGAAATGGCTAAAAAGAAAACTAACATACTACTCTTTGGAATAAAGGAAGACAAACAAGAAGTACATATCATGTTTGGTAAAATACATATCTGAAAAACTTAATTGTCATCTTGGATTAAACATACAAGAGCACGAAATTATGAATACCTATAGAATTGGAAAGATAAAAAATACGCCTCGACCTATTTTAATATCCCTTGTATCGTACTGGAGAAAAATGGAAATAATGAGATCGAAACATAAACTACCCCAGGGTATTTATGTGAAGGAAGATTATACTAAAGAAATATTAGAAGCACGCAAAACATTACAACCAAAACTTGAAGAGGAACGAAGGAAGGGTAACATAGCATACTTAAAATTAGATAAACTAATAATCAAGAGCCAAACGGATGCTAATCGAGAAAAAAGGAAACGAGACCCACCTTCTCCGCCCAATATCAGCACACCACAAAAAGAAAATGAATTGTACGTAGCTCCGAAAAAAGTAAACACAACTAATGCGTACGAATACATGGCACGCGTAAAATCAAACTCATTAAGAGAGAAAACAAATGTATAGCAATCACCGTACACTCGAAACCGGAATAATAACAATCATTTTAATACAAACCTGCAAAAAACAACCAAGAAAAACACTCCCCCAAGCCGGCTGGTCCCCGTGGGGAAAAATGACCATAACCCTCCAGTAAACAAAACACTACCTCAAAAATCACTACAAATTGGAACATTTAACGTAAGATCGTTAGCATCCACAACAAGATATATAGAACTAGTATACTCACTAGAAAAAATAAAAATTGATATATTAGGCTTAGCTGAAGTTGCAAGACTCCGCGAGGAGTGCGTGAGGGCGCGCCGCCGGAGCGCACGCCACCGCCGCCGCCGTCGTCGCGACGCTACGTTCGCGGAGACGGCGGCCCGGCTGCACGCTGACTGTCGTCAAAAGCAGACGGCGCTGCAGCTGGCCATCGGCGAGGCCAAGAAGCAGAGCATGAAGACTCTCCTGGAGTCGCTCGACGAAGATCCCTGGGGGCGCCCATACAAGATGGTTCGCAGGAAACTGCAGCCGTGGGCGCTCCCGGTGACCGAGCGGCTCCAGCCTCGGCAGCTGCGGGAAATAGTTTCTGCGCTTTTCCCGCCGGCAGCGGGGGGGGACTTTGAGCCCCCCCAGATGGACGCCACGTGGGGCACGCCTCCGCGTCGCCCCAGCGTTCCCGCTGCCGAGGAGCCCCCTCCCCCTATCACGGGGGCGGAGATCCATGCGGCCGTGTCCAAAATGAGAGCGAAGGACACAGCCCCCGGCCCTGACGGCGTTCACGGCCGGGTCTGGAGCTTGGCCTTCGAGGCCCTAGGGGACCGGCTCGGGGGGCTTTTCGAAGCGTGCCTCGAGTCGGGACGGTTCCCGTCGAAATGGAAGACGGGCAGACTGGTCCTTCTGCGGAAGGACGGGCGCCCCGCGGACTCACCCGCGGGCTATCGCCCCATCGTGTTGCTGGACGAAGCGGGCAAGATGCTCGAGAGGATCGTCGCGGCCCGCATCGTCCGGCACCTGACCGAGACGGGTCCCGATCTTTCGGCGGAGCAATACGGCTTCAGAGAGGGCCGCTCGACTATCGACGCAATTCTGCGCGTGCGGGCCCTCTCCGATGAAGCCGTATCCCGGGGCGGGGTGGCGATGGCGTTATCCTTAGATGTAAGGAACGCCTTCAACACCCTGCCCTGGTCGGTGATCGCGGGGGCGCTGGAGTATCACGGCGTCCCCGCATACCTCCGCCGACTGATCGGCTCCTATCTCGAGGGCAGGTCGATCCAGTGCATCGGACACGGTGGGGCGATGTACCGCTTCCCCGTCGAGCGCGGTGTTCCGCAGGGGTCCGTCCTGGGCCCCCTGCTGTGGAACATCGGCTACGACTGGGTCCTGCGGGGCGTCATTCGGGGACCCCTCCCCGGGCTGAGCGTAATCTGTTACGCCGACGACACGTTGGTCGTGGCTCCGGGGAGGGACTACCGGGAGTCTGCCCGTCTGGCGTGCGCAGGCGTGGCACACGTCGTCACTAGGATCCGACGGTTGGGGCTCGAGGTGGCGCTCGACAAAACCCAGGCCCTGATGTTTCACGGGCCGGGACGAGCGCCGCCTGTGGGTGCCCACCTCGTGATCGGAGGCGTCCGCGTCGGGGTCGGGGTGACCGGTCTTCGGTATCTCGGCCTCGAACTGGACGGTCGGTGGAACTTCCGCGCTCACTTTGAGAAGTTGGGCCCTCGGCTGATGGCAACGGCCGGCTCTTTGAGCCGGCTCCTTCCAAACGTCGGGGGTCCCGATCAGGTGGCGCGCCGCCTCTACATGGGGGTGGTGCGGTCGATGGCACTATACGGCGCGCCCGTATGGTGCCACGCCCTGACCCGCCAGAACGTCGCCGCGCTGCGACGTCCGCAGCGCGCGATCGCGGTCAGGGCGATCCGAGGATACCGCACCGTCTCCTTCGAGGCGGCGTGCTTGCTCGCCGGGGCGCCACCCTGGGACCTGGAGGCGGAGGCGCTCGCTGCCGATTACCGGTGGCGTAGCGACCTCCGCTCTAGGGGGGAAGGGCGCCCCGGCGAAGGAGTAGTTCGAGCGCGGAGGCTCCAATCTCGGCGGTCCGTGCTGGAGGCGTGGTCTCGCCGCTTGGCGGACCCGTCGGCCGGCCTCCGAACCGTCGAGGCGGTCCGCCCGGTTCTCGCGGACTGGGTGGGCCGCGACCGCGGATGCCTCACCTTCCGGCTAACGCAGATGCTTACCGGCCATGGTTGTTTCGGCCGGTACTTGCACAAGATAGCCGGAAGGGAACCGACGGCGCAGTGCCACCACTGCGCGGACCGCGACGAGGAAGACACAGCGGAACACACGCTGGCGCGTTGCTCTGGATTCGACGAGCAACGCGCCGCCCTCGTCGCGGTCATTGGAGAGGACCTCTCGCTGCCGCGCGTCGTGGCTACGATGCTCGGCAGCGACGCGTCCTGGAAGGCGATGCTCGACTTCTGCGAGTCCACCATATCGCAGAAGGAGGCGGCGGAGCGAGAGAGGGAGAGCTCTTCCCTTTCCGCACCGATCCGTCGCCGTCGAGCCGGGGGCCGGAGGCGGGAATACGCCCGTACGTCCCGGCCCCTGTAGGTGGCGGCCTCCCCCCGGTGAAGGTCAAGGGGCGACCTGAGGGGGTGAGGCCGCGCGGCGCGCTACCAGCACTCTAGCGCGCTGCCGTGGAGTGATTAGAGCGACCGGTCGACGGTGTATCGCGTCCCGACCCGGCAGGCTGGTTCTGGTCCAGCGGGGTATTCCGGGACACCAGCGGCACCGTCTGGGCGGCCCGACGGGCTGCCGTACCGAGACGGCCGACGTTTCAGAGCCTTCGATTCGCCTCGAAGGCTCCGTTGGCTGGGCGTCCTTGGGATGAGCCGCGCCGTCTGGTTGTAGTGTTGACCGCGGTAGCCCCCCTACCTCATCCGGGTTCTGACCTCGGAGGGGATCGGACGTCGGGTGTAAGAGTGCAGAGGAGTCGTTTAGTGGGTGGGCTCTAAAATCCTTGGGCCCGCGGTCTGCTCACAACACCATGCAGATCGTTGAGTCTCACATACCCCGCGCGCCCCTTTTTGCGCGGGGACCTCGTAGGAGGTTCGGCCCTCTACCCGAAAAAAAAAAAAAAAAAAAAAAAAAAGGCTTAGCTGAAGTTAGACAAATGGGCAGTGGCATCGAAGAGCATCAATACTTTATATTCTGCTTCAAAGGAGAAACACCTGGCCTGCATGGAGTAGGATTTTTGATAAAAAAAGAATACAAAAACAATATATTAAGCTTCTCAGGCTTATCTGAAAGAGTTGCAATACTTCAACTTGAGTTCAACAAAAAGATAATATCAATAATTCAAGTGTATGCACCAACTGAAAAGGCTTCTAAAGAAGAAATGGAAAAATTTTACGAATCACTGCAAGAAGCGCAAGCGCAGACTAGCGGAGATGTACTGTTAATGGGAGACTTCAATGCCAAAGTAGGGATAGCTAAAACAAAAGAAGATAAGATTCTAGGTAAATTTGGTTACGGAAAAAGAAACGAAAGAGGTGAAAAGCTCATAGAATTTGCCTTCGAACACAAATTGTCGATTATGAATACGTATTTTAAAATGAGACCAAATCGAAAATGGACTTGGAAATCACCAAATGGAAAAGTAAAGAATGAATTAGACTATATCTTATCAAACCAGCCCAAAAGTATAAGGAAAATAGAAGTACTGCACGGCTTAGGGTATAGTTCCGATCACAGACTGGTTAGAGCAACTTATTCTTTACAAAATACTAAAAAATGTAGGATATCGTTCAAATCATCCCCAAATATATTCAAAACTGAAAAATAAATAATGATGTACACTAAAAATTTAGAAAACAACATAAAAGAACTTGAACCTTTTGAAGACGACGATGTCCAGACCCTATACAACAAAATAGAACACGTCATTAAAAAAAGCATATCAACAAACGAACACAAAGAGGAACAAAGTAATTCAAACAAAATTCTTACGCAATCAACAATAAAACTAATGACCGGACGCTCGACACTATTGAAAATAAAACAAAAAACTTCGGAAATGAAGGCAGAGCTAAGTATGCTATTCAAAAAAACTAATAAAGCCGTTAAACAAGACTATGCAAACTACAGAAAACAGATAATAGAAACAAACATAAAACAGTACAGGAGCACAAAAAGAGCATATAGACAATTGAATACTCACAAAAGTTGGATACAAAATTTAAAGTCGAGGAGTACAAGACCTAACACTAGAAAAGATATTATAGATAGTGCTACAGAGTTCTACAAAGCGCTATATAATAGCAAGTATAAAACTAGTATAAGTAAAAGTAAACATTTCATAGAGTGTAAAGACGTAAAAGACGAGCCTGTAGAGATCAACACGAAGGAAGTAATAAAGCATATTAAAAAATTAAAGTCAGAAAAAAGCCCAAAGCCAGACGGTATATCCAATGAAGCTTTAATATTTAGGACTACTTTATTAGCGCGTTCACTTTCATGCTTGTTTACCAAAATTCTAAGCACGGGATTAATACCAGAACAGTGGAAGAAAGCAGATATCATTTTGATATATAAAAAAGGTGACCCTCGAGATATAGGCAACTACCGACCAATTAGCCTTCTCCAGAGCATATATAAACTTTTTACCTCTATACTATTAAGCAGAATCAGTAGCAAAATTGAAAACCTACAACCAAAAGAACAAGCGGGGTTCCGGTCAGGTTTTTCAACATTAGACCATATTCATGTAATGGAGCAAATAATAGAAAAGTACAAGGAGTTCAACAGACCAATATATATATAGGTTTTATCGATTACGCTAAGGCATTTAATACGATCTCACATGACGCCATCTGGGAAGCATTGGACAAATGTGAGGAGCTAAAATGGAAAAACGAAGGCCTTAAAATATGTAACCAATACTTGAGTCACCTCAGATTTGCAGATGATATAGTCCTCTTAGCTGATAACCGTAGAAAACTAGAAAAAATGATAAACCAACTAAATGTACAAAGTAAAAGAGTAGGCCTATTAATGAATAAAGACAAAACAAAAGTAATGACAAACAACGTCAAACATCCAATAAAACTTGAAGGAAAAACATTAGAATTCGTAAACAAATACATATATCTAGGAAAAGAAATATCATTTGAAGACAGAAGCGAAGAAGAAGAGGTACAACGTAGAATAAATATGAGTTGGAAAAAATATTGGTCACTCAAAGAGATAATGAAAGGAGACTATCCACTCCACCTGAAGAAAACAGTTATGGATACATGCATCTTACCAACTCTCACATATGGTTGCCAATCGTGGACTTTCAACACCACCATAAAAACAAAAATGGTTAATTGCCAGAAAGCTATGGAAAGAAGCATTCTAAAAATAAAAATAAAAGATAAAGTAAGAAGTGAATTTATACGAAAAAAGACAAAATTAATTGATGTCCTAAACTTCAGTAAAAGATTAAAGTGGCGATGGGCTGCCCACGTAGCACGCTACAGTGACAAACGATGGACAATTGAAGTGACAAAATGGAAAGGGCCTAATGGGAAAAGAAGGAAAGGTCGACCTATGAAACGATGGAGTGATGATATCATAGTCACCGCTGGGAAGGAGTGGATGAGGCAGGCTGGGAACAGAGAAAATTGGATTAAGCTGGAGGAGGCCTATACCCAAATAGGGGTTCCTGTCGAGGAAAATTGAACGGCAATGTAATTGGATCTGAATGTGGGAGATATATAACTCCCACATTCACATCCAATTAGATGAGAATATAGGTTGAGAATATTTACATGTAATATTTAGGTGATGGGAAATAAAAGGCTCATTATTATTATTATATTATTATTATTATATTATTATAATCCTGGGACAACGAGTTGTCGCCCAGAGCATCCTCAGGCCCCTCTTCCGGCGAATAATCGCTTTCAGATGGGCCGGGAGTATACCTCTGGGCCCGCCGCTGGGCACAAGAGTCGTCGCCTGGTCGATCGCTCCCCTGATGGAGTCGACAAGGCGGACTGCCGCGTCGTCGACCCCTTCAGGGGTGTTGGGGTCCTGAATTACCGGAAGGTCGACTAGGCGTCTCTTAACACTCTCACCGCCACCTATATATAGAATTTGTCGGTGCGGCAGGCCGTGCGGTCCGCCGGCGGTCGCAACTATACCTAGCCGTGCAGGCCGTGGTGAAATTTTGTTATATTTTGGCGCGAAACATACGGTGCGCCGGCGACCCGTACGGCCTGCTAATCTCGTTTACTGCAACATATTGGTGGCGTGTCTAACTCGAAAATATATGACCCGCCGGCGGACCGTATGGCGGTGAGAGTGTTAAAGAGCTCCCAGTCGACCTTCGGTCGTAGGGGCGAGGTCGCAACCCGGGTAAGCCCCATTCCCAGTGTGACCAGAATAGGGAGATGGGGGGTACCCAGGTCGTACAGTGCCTCAATAGTTAAGGGGCACCGTAGCCCCTTATGAACGCACACATCCAACACGTCGGGCTGGAGTTGCGCGGCGGTCGGAATGTGCGTGGGTTCGTCGGGGCCGACCACAGAGTAGTCGCCCCTATCGGCATCTTCTAACAGCCGCCTGCCCACTGCTGAGTTGAGTCGGGAGCCCCACGCGACGTGCTTCGCGTTGAGGTCCCCGACCAGCAGAGCTGGGCGGCTGTCGCAATTCAGGACCCGTCTTATGTCCCCGGGGTGGAAATCAGGCCCCGGGGGTCTATACGCGGCATAAACCCGCATATCTCCCCCAAGGTGTGGATCCTCACACCGATCGACCTTGTCGATGTGAAGGCCAGCAAATCCAACTGATCATGCACCACGTCTCGCCTGACGAGCGCCGCAGTGCCCCTGAACGGCATCCCGGCAGGACTCACCTCGTCACGTCGGTACATGAAATAGTTTGGAATCCTAAACACATCCCGAGGACGTAGCTTGGTCTAGCCCAGGAGCACAAAAAAAAAAAAAAAAATGGTTGTACTCCCGGGCGAGAACCAAGAGATCGTTCTTGCGGGGTCTTACCCCGCCGGGGTTCCAATAAATGATGCGCAGTTCCTAGGTAGCCATTGAACTGCGCAATCATTCGGTAGAACCCCGACAAGAGAGCCCCGAAGGGCTGGCTCCCGAGGCGATCTCACGGATCACTCCGGAGACCACCTCGGACAATTTCTTTCAGAGCGCGAGGAGCCACGCAGCAAAGCCGGCAGGTTGTGAGGCCTGCCGACCGCTGCGCTGCTCGCGCTGAGGGCGGGGAGGAAGAGGGGGCAGAGTATTGCCCAACATTTCTGATTGGGCTTTAGGCATGGTTTGACCCTCCAACTGTGGAGGGTTGGTGTCGGCATTTACATTGGCTTCCATAGCCTCTTGCGCCGGTTGGTCGACTTCCATATTTCTGGCAGTTTCCTCTCTCGCCAATTTCTTTTATTTGTTTTTTTCTCTCCTTCTTTTTTTTATTCTTTGTTTTGTTTCTCGAGGACTTAGGGGCTGGGCCAGCTGTCTGGCGAGTATCGTGGGCTGTGTTGACAGCTACAATTGGGGCTCGGCCACGAGGAGTAGGGGTGGGCTTTTTGGTCTGACGCGGCGGGTTGGCCTGCGCCATCAGCGTGGACGCTGACGGCCCAGCCTCCACTACCGAGACAGACGGATAGGTACTAGGAGGGGGAGGGGCTGGGGTTTGGGAGGATTTCCCTTTGCCCTTCCCCTTCCCCTTGGGAATGGGTGCAGACACGACAGGAGCAGCTGGAGCTGGGACATTCCTGGGCCGTGGCACCGGTGGAACAGGAGGGGGGATGGTTACTCCCATCATCCTGGCCCTCTTGCGGTAGACCACACACCGCCGATCGGTGGCGGCGTGGTCCTTCCCGCAATTAGCGCAGGATAATGGGCCATCCCTTGGCCTCGGGCAGTCCGCCACAATGTGCTCGCCGGCATATCGAACGCAGCGGACCGCACGGTGACAGTTCGTGGACGCGTGCCCGAAGGCCTGGCAGCGGTGACACTGCGCAGGTCCCCGGGTTGGACGCCATCCCACGACCGTCACCCCCGGCAAGTATAACAGTTCGTTAACTGAATACAGCCGGGCGAGGTCACCCTTGGAGAGGTGGTCCAGAGCCACGAAAAATACGCAGCCCTGTCTCCCCCTCTTGGCCTGGATGCACCGGGCATAACGGGCAGGAAAGCCCAGCTCCTTGAGGGCGTTTGTTACCTCTGCCGCATCGGTGTCGGCAGGGAGACCCCGGACAGCTACCTTCGAGGGTATCTCCTCCGCCAACGCAAAACAATACCATTTAATGGTTTTGTCTGCAGCGGAGGCCCTCGGGAGATAGTCCTGGATCACCCTGTACTCCTTCGCCGATGACGGCAGGAAGCGGAAACCGGCGCCGTGGGGCCTGGCAGAAGGAGCCCTACCGAGGCGCTCCCTAATGGCCGCCATATGGCGAGACCAGTTCGGGAGAGCTTCCACCATGATAGGTGGATGACGGCGGAGCTCCTCCTGAGCCCGACCCCTCGGCCTCGGGGGTGGAGGAACTTGTGATTGGGCAGGTCTGGGGCGTGTACCTACTGGGGGTTGGGATGCGGCAACGGTCGCGTAGGACGTTGAGGGAGTGGGTTGAGGAAGGTTAGGAAACTGTTGGGCTTTGGTGGACTCGAGGTCCATATACCTGGTGAAATCCAGGTTACCCGCCGTGCCGCTTAGGGCGGGGGCACCACGAGTTGGATCCACCGGGATAGGGGATATGGTAGGGGAAGGGGATCGAGGGGGGGATCTGAGTGGGCGTGGGGCTACCCCTGTCCTGGCAGGGGCCCTCGGCTTGGGAACGGGTTTGGCTAATGGGATGGGACTCCCAGTAGGGGATGAAGATCTGGATGAGGATGGAGTAGTAGTGTTGGAGGAGGAGGGGGGGGGGAGGACGCGGCCTCGCTATCCTCTCCCTCTGACTTAGAGGAAGGTCCTAGTCTAGGTCGCTTATCATGGTCCTCCGATGAACCACGGTCAGACTCGGACCTGGCCTTCTTCCTCGGCCGAGGTGGCCCAGGGCAATCGGTCGACAGGGGAACGCAACCTTCCCCCGGACCGATCCCCGGGGACACCCGGGCCGAGACCGGAGGCCTGGCCGAATTGTCCCTATCGGGGTCCATCGGGACCGGTCGAGTTTGTGGAATGGGGCGACGGGCGAATAATTCGTCCATTGCCCGACGTCCCTGTCGGGACGGGCCGGGTGTGCTGATGATGGGGGGAGAAGCCCCATCAGACATGATTTGGCTATCTTAGTCAGAATGCGGACATTAGTACCCTCACTGGGAGGTCAGCGACTTTAATTTATAATGACCTAAGTCAAATGTCAGAGGCCCTATCGCCTCCCACCCAATGTAGTAAAATAAAATAATATATACAGAACAACTAATTAGTAAAGTGACTATAAATGATTTTGATTAACAACTATTATTCAGTGGTGGATACACCAACTGCTAATATCTACAAATTTTACTTTCCAGTAACAATTAAACAACAACTGTTCTAACTCAATCTCGAATTAAAATAATTAAAGTCAGCAATAATTTAATGAATGAAGGTAAATAAAAATTAAATATTAAATATAATTGAAAAAAAGAATGCTAAAAATATGCTACTACACAATAACGTCTGCCGCTGCAGCTCCCCACACGCGCTATGGACTAATAACTGATAACTATATCTATAACTATCTAATCTGTAATTAATCAGTAACTAACTATAAGGATTAACTATGACCTATAAACACTAGAATAATCAATGTAGTAATTTAATAATTTTAAATTTAAAAGGAAGGAGAATAGAAATATTAAATTAAAAATTAATTTGAATATGTCAATGAAACAAATTAAATAATTTATGAATATTAACAGTGGCAGTACGGACAGAAGCACGGAAGGGGACCCGGGGTCCGATACCTCAGCTCGATGGTCCTCCAGGCAGGGGGCCCCCGATTCAAAGATGTCAAAATAAATTTGAGATCAGTAAGCCGAGAGGTCCACCGCCCAGGGGTCCACAGACTTCGGGATCCCACCACTCAAGTCTCCCCAACCGGCACTGAACTCCACCAACTGTTAATTAAATCTAAACTTCTAAGTAACTATGTAAAACTATTGAGATAATGAGATAATTATTAATCAACTATACAACTACTTACCGAACAACTGGACTGGGGCCCGCAGCATGCAAACGCCAGTGCTTCTGTAAACGGGGGAAGACAACAGGGACCACTTATGATAGGTGGTCAGTCTACCAAAATGTACTGAATTTGTGGTCAAATTACAACTATTGATAATTACAAAAAATATAAGAGCAAATGTGAGTAGAATGAAAAAAAAAAAAAGTGAAAACGCTAATTGAAATTTTATCTATTATATAAAAAGCAAACTAATCTATTATGTAATTAACTACGTATAAATGAATCTAAAACTAAATTAAACGACCAATATACAACTATGTATTGAGTATGAAATTAAATTGACTAATAACGAGTTAAACAATTGAACGAAACTAGAACTAGAACTAAACCTACCTGTAAGGGCGCCTACGCCGCAGACCTGTGAATAAGATTGGCCTTCGGGTGTTGGTAACAGCCCCTCCTAACCCCGAAGGGTAGGGGAGGACTGGGAACAGACACGGGCGGCCAGACTCAATGGCGCTCACGTACACCAATTTTATTAAAAAATAAAATGGTTACGCAGCTTTCACAGGCTGATCGACACCTACCCGCTATTAACCAATGTTAAGAATAAAATAGTGTCGATCAACTCACCTGTTCCCGGGTCCCGCGTTACCCTGCTCGGAATGTCTCCAACCCGAAGCAGCACCGCTAGATGAAAACACACGCACTGTGGGCACACACTAACTGTACAGCACAACACAGCAAGGGGCCACTTAGCCTTGTGTCCCGGGGCAGTATGATTAAGGAAGAGAAATACGAGAACGTCTATCAACTGGGTAACATCTCGTCACCGTGATTAAGGAATTGTAGAATTTACGTGCAGCGACATCTGTTGATAACAAACTAAATACAAAAAATCTTACGTTACGGTCGTTTATTCCCGGTTAGGGTACCCCTCCGCATCGTCCCATAAGGAACTTCATTCCAAAAGATTTATATGTAATAATAATATGTTCCTACTGTCAAACCTATGCTACCTCAAGCAAGAGGTATTTGTCCTTAATACGAATTAAACTGAACCAATTGGTTGTGAGTCTTCTATAAATTTAAAACTCTACGCTTCAGAAAGAATCCATTCTTAATTAAAAAGCATACTATTTTACAGTCATGAATATTTTGATTCTAATATCAAACGATACAAGTATGTACTTTTCTTTGTTGTGTTGTCTCTAGTTATACTGTTTGACTTTCTTTGCGGTGAACCTTTGTAATTTAATTAAAGTAATATATGTTTAAATTGTTATTTTAATTGCATAGATGGGTCGATGAACTCACAGCCCACCTATTGTTAAGTGGTTACCGGATTCCATAGACACTTACAACGTAAATGCCGCCACCCACTCTGAGATATGAGTTCTAAGGTCTCGGTATAGTTACAACGGTTGCCGCACCCTTCAAACCGAAACGCATTACTGCTTCACGGCAGAAATAGGTCCTACCACTAGTAATTACGCAAATTATAATTTTGCACGTTTGATTTTTACATCACTAATCAATATCCTAAAAAAACATGACACGAGGAACATTTATTACGATGGAATAATAGCTGGTGATTGCGAGATTGCTTGCTCTGCCTTGACCATACAACTGCACTATTAGCGAGACTGTTCAGCTTAGATAATACTGAGTATTGGGAAAATGGACAAGGTTTTATTACACTAGGCTGCTATCCTATTTTATCCAAAGATATGCGTTTGGATTAAAAGATTAAGACTAAGTGTACTGATTGAATTTGCGATTCAAATTTACGTGTTGAGTATACTAAATACCCCAAGTAATTAAAATCAGAAAACATTATTCAAACACTGCTAACTGCGCCCTATCCGAATGCGTACATGTAATTAATTTATCCTAAAATATTTGATTAATGTACTTAGGTACGTACTAATAAACAGGCTTGCCTGTGAGTGAAAACCTTCTTCGCCCATGTCACTTCAAGTGTAATTACGAGTACTTTGCTGTCTGACTTTTGTTTAATCTGTAAGTTTTTGATGTATTTAACGATACGAGCTTGTGATGTTCCGCTGCGGGGTCCTACCCAATTTCCCTGGACTGACTCTAATTTCGTTATTTCACAATTATTTTAATAACTGTCCACTTTCATCCAATAACATGATTCTACCACACTCTCCTCTTATTTTTGTTTTTACTAAAAAAAAATATATTGCCTTGATGTGTGGACGAGCTCACAGCCCACCTGGTGTTGAGTGCTTACTGGAACCCATAGACATCTACCACGTAAATGCGCCACACACATTGAGATATAAGTTCTAAGGTCTCTGTATAGTTACAACGGCTGCTCCGCCCTTCAAACCGAAACGCATTACTGCTTCACGACAGAAATAGGCGGGGTGGTGGTACCTACCCACGCGCGGACTCACAAGAGGTCCTACCACCAGTAATTACGCAAATTATAATTTTGCGGGTTTGATTTTTATTGCACGATGTTATATTCCTTCACCGTGGAAGTCAATCGTGAACAATTGTTAAGTACGTATTTCATTAGAAAAATTGGTATTCGCCTGCGGGATTCGAACATCGTTGCATCGCTATATACGAATGCACCGGACGTCTTATCTTTTAGGCCACGACTACTTGGAAATTTCCATTATTGCTGCGTATTTATACCGGACGTAACTTTCACTTGATTAACTATTGTTACTAATAGATTTGGTGGTGCCATATCTCTTTGTTTTAGTTTCATTGAACCTTTTGCTTCTTCGAAGAAGTTTTTCGAGGAAGTTTCTAGTCTTACGACAAAAAACGCTACCGATTTTTTTTTTTATTATTAGTTTACAAATATGTAGAGTACATAAATTTCATTCAGACGTCAGGACGACAGATCTTTCGAGTCCCAGTTAAAGTTACAAAGCGGGCACGCTCCTTTATCTTCACGAGTACGAAACACGATAAACATCTCGATAAAGATAAGTTCAAGTGCCACTCCATTTACAACGTAAAGCATCCTACTCTTCGACTCACTAAGTATTGGCAAGCTTTAGTGTTATCAATGAAACTATGTGGAAATAGTCTTTGAAATTTGAAACGAAATCCCCTTACAGTGTTTGCTAAACACTAAGACAAGTTCTGCTTCAAACGAGGTTTTAGAAGAGTTCTCAGCGGTAGACTTTGGCTTGATTTTGTTCCCGTTATTCCTAATGTTCATGAGCAACAGCGACCACTTACGATCGAACGGGACTGTCTACAAGGGCTATTAAAAAAATATTTTTACTTGGAAGACAAAATATTGACGAGCTTCTATATTATAAACAAGCGGCCCGCTCCGGCTCCGCTCGGGTCTTTAACAAAAATTTCAACGATATTTGACGTTGGTTTATTTTTTTTAATAAAAGAACACTTATTGCGGCATAACTATAACAGTTAGACATATGCTGTTGCGACACTTTTTGTAAATAATAATGTGTTCTACAAAGTTGTAGTACATTATTTTATTATATCATCATTAGTTTTCGCAGGGCACGCGATATAAAGAATATTACCTTGGGTTACATTATTGGAGTTTTAGTAAGGATCCCTGATTTTTTTCAAAAAATATTATAGCCTATGTCACCGGGAATAGTTTAGCTTTCAAACGGTGAAAGAATTTTCCAAACCGGTTCAGTAGTTTCGAAACTTATTCAATT
Source organism: Bombyx mori (assembly GCF_030269925.1). Taxonomy (NCBI): domain Eukaryota; kingdom Metazoa; phylum Arthropoda; class Insecta; order Lepidoptera; family Bombycidae; genus Bombyx; species Bombyx mori. Next base: position 15,070,085 of record NC_085124.1, on the reverse strand, counting down.
CAAACAAACAAACAAATCTTTCCTCTTTTTAACATTGTGTAGATAATCTTAAGCATCTTTAGTGAGCTTAACATCCACATCATACTTCTCAACCCCACAAACATAAAAGTGATCATCTGCCGATTAAAACCTAAACAGAACCTCTGATAAATCCCTTAGCTTTCATGAAGCTAGTATCTTCAATATACCAATCTGGAGTATTTTAATAGATCATAGAATATAGCCAAACCCCCTCCCCCGTCTCATTCAGTACAGCACTCCGCGGGAAGAATACGCGACTGATTTATTAATTCCGTTCGCTTTGACAGGCGTAATAAGCGGCTTTTTCTGTCCAAACCTAGCAAGGTCGGATCGCCTTTTCTTAAGATTTGTTTTCAGTTCAAGGTTCATCTTTCAATAGCCGCATTGATATATTATATTTCTAGGTTTATAATATTTCTAGACAGAGAAATACTATTAATTTGTCTGTTTATTAAGTTAACAAAGGCTATGGTTTTACGTCCGTCAAGATATTGTAACACGTGCTTATTTTTATGAAACAGTAACCAAACTAGTGACGCTTGAAGTCCTTCTTCTAGATAAAACACATCAAGTTAACAAAGGTAGCAAAATTGTACTAAAATAGATGTAGTTTAAAAATAAAAATAAAAAACGTATAATAGCAAATCGAACTAACAATTATTGTCATTCTTTTCTATCTTGCTGACACTAATCAGGATTATAGAGCGAAATTATAAAATTATTCTTATCGTTTCTATCTTCATCTATTCTATTCCATTATACATAAACTTACATACATTTCAAGCTAATGAAATCGTGTTAAAAATAAAAACATGCTCCATCATAAGCAATAAAACGTTCAAAATACCAGTTACATAATCCCTAAATCTAATGATAAAAATAGGCTAATTTGCACAACTGATCAAACTTTTGCAATATTTTTAATGGTAAGCTGTGTCAACTTTCAAAGAACTGTTGTTATCATTTCTAAAAATACTCGAGAATATTTTTAGATATTATTATGCACCCTTCACATCTCAGGTTGCACGTAATGCGGACTTCATTGGAATATAGTTCAACAATCTGTTGTGGAACTGTCTAACTTAAAGGAGTAAAGAGGTTAAAAAAATGTTGACTAGTTATTATCATAATAAATGCGGATAATATTACTCAATACGATAAGCGACTAAGATCGCCTGACGCGGGTTGTTAAAGCTTGCCTTAATGTGTTAGCAAGATCAAGCCCTAAAAGTAGTTTTAACTATTCCTCCTCCTCCTTCGGTCGATCGCTCATTGCTGAGCATCGTGATGCGCCCGCCTGTGACCTTTTTTGTGATTTGTAGCCACTTTTGTCGATCAGTGGCACAGTGAAGTGCGTGGCTCAGTCTCATCTCCAGACACTCGGACATTTAGTCACTCCATCTTTTTCGGCTCCGACCTCTGGATCGTCTTTCATCCACTTTACCTGTCACTATGAGTCTCTCTAGTTTGTCAGAGGGTTTTCTTGCTATATGACCAAAGTATTGAAGCACTCTATATAGACATTTGGTGGATAGCCTCTGGTCAACTTTTAGCTCGTTGAGGATGGAAGCGTTCGTCCAGAAAGCCGTCCAAGGGATGCGCAACATGCGCCGCCAGCACCACATCTCAAACGCGTCTATGCGTAGCCTGTCAGACTCTTTCAAGATCCAGGTCTCAGCCCCATACAAAAAGATTAAGAAAACGAGCGTCTCACCAATTTGCACTTTCGTCTTCTTGAGTATGTTTAAATCTCTCCATGTTTTGTTTAGGTGGCTCATAGCGGATTTGGTCATTCCGATGCGTCGCCTTATTTCGGTTTTCGATCCACCTCTATTGGAAATAATCGAGCCGAGGTACACGAAAGTCTTGACGATGTCGTATTGGCCAAAAATATTATTCTCTATTAACTATGTCTACGGCCGACTAAAATGGAGAAAAACATAGAACGAAACATTATAGTCTATCTAATGTCATTTGGACCCTGAACAAAGCCGATCGCGACCGAAATGATGCATTTGAGATGTGGTGCTGCCGAAATATGCTTGGAATTTCCTGGACAGCACGTCACCCCAGCGTGTCGATCCTGCAAGAATTTCAGATAAGGACGAGGCTTTCTACCATCTGCCTACGTATGGAATACTTTGGCCATATTGGCAGAAAGGATGACAATAGCTTGGAGAAGCTAATGGTCACTGGCAAAGTGGACGTAAAAATATCACGAGGACACGTTGGGCTGACCATATCCGCACTACTCTCGACACCACAGCTCACGATGCTCTACAGTCGACAACAGATAGTAACAAATGGCGTGGAATTATCCGGAATACACTCTTGTTACGGGGAGGTACTGAGGAATCTCAATACTGAGGAAACCGAAGGCTCGGTATTGAGGGTAACTAAGCCAGAAGAAGAAATTGTTATTTTGAAAAATACAATTCGCGACTCCGGCCTCTACAAGTTACATTGTGTTCATTATTCCTCTTAAGAATTCTTTAAATGCGCTAAAAGGTGCTTGTAATATAATGAAAGCAAGCTATTAACGCTATTTGTAACGGATTCATTATTTGAAAGTATTTAACATGATTAAGAGCGCATCGATTCTTTATTCCGTAATGTCTATTACGGATTTCTATATCTGTCTCACAAGAGATTGACAGAAAATATTATTTTATATATTTATAGCTTTTGAATCGTGCGATCTCTGATGTATTAAGGAATTGTGACGCCAATTTATGGTTTCTGATTTGTAAGGGATATTTAGAAGTAATAAAAGAGTGTGTGGAAGAGTGGTGTTGGAATATGCGTACATGTAATTAATTTATCCTAAAATATTTGATTAATGTACTTACGTACGTACTAATAAACAGGCTTGCCTGTGAGTGAAAACCTTTTTCGTCCATGTCACTTCAAGTGTAATTACGAGTACTTTGCAGTCTGACTTTTGTTTAATCTGTAAGTTTTTGATGTATTTAACGATACGAGCTTGTGATGTTCCGCTGCGGGGTCCTACCTAATTTCCCTGGACTGGCACTAATTTCGTTATTTCACAATTATTTTAATAACTGTCCACTTTCATCCAATAATATGATTCTATCACACTCTTCTCCTATTTTTGTTTTTACTAAATTTCATCCATGCTTGCTGCATTTTTATACCGGACGTAACTTGCACTAGATAAATTATTGTAAGGTTTACGATTATTTATATTAATGTGATTATATAGAGTTCTTTAGATATTAAGAATTATTATTAAACATGAGGTTTATATTCCAAACCATTAAAATATTATTGTTTACTAGCTGACCCGGCGGACTTTGTAGTGTCTCAATCGATAAATAAAATACGTTAACTTTTGTATAAAATAAACTTAAAATAAACAAAAGGAATCCGTCCGACGGGGGACACATCAAAGGAAAAACCAAATTGTTATTTTTATTTAACTCCGAGCATTTTCATATTTACCTACCTTTTAAACCTTCTCTGGACCTCCATAAATAATTCAAGAGCAAAATTAGCCAAATCGGTTCAGCCGTTCTCGAGTTTTAGCGAGACTAACGAACAGCAATTCATTTTTATATATAGAGATTAGTTGCTCGTTTGACTGCTTTTAAAGTCACGTGACTAAGCCACGTGACCGGCCTCCCTTGGATAGCCGGCTGAGACATATTTAAAAGTGAATGCAGGCGGTCAGAAGACAGTAGTTGAATAAGACGCATTAATGTAAAATTGACAGATGAAATCCTCTGATTTAATAATCAAGGATAAATAATAAAATAATAAAGTTAATCTGTTTAATTTATACATCTGACACCAGAAATTGTTACTAATAGATTTGGCGGTACCATATCTCTTTGTTTTAGTTTCATTGAATGTTTTGCTTCTCAAAGTTTTTTAAAGAAGTTTCTAGTCTTACGACAAAAAACGCTACCGATTTTTTTTTAATTATTATTTTACAAATATGTAGAGTACATAAATTTCATTCATTCAGGACGACAGATCTTTCGAGTCCCAGTTAAAGTTACAAAGCGGGCACGCTCGTTTATCTTCACGAGTACGAAACACGATAAACATCTCGATAAAGATAAGTTCAAGTGCCACTCCATTTACAACGTAAAGCATCCTGCTCTTCGACTTACTAAGTATTGGCAAGCTTTAGTGTTATCAATGAAACTATGTGAAAATAGTCTTTGAAATTTGAAACGAAATCCCCTTACAGTGTTTCCTAAACACTAAGATAAGTTCTGCTTCAAACGAGGTTTTAGAAGAGTTCTTAGCGGTAGACTTTGGCTTGATTTTGTTCCCGTTATTTCTAACGTTCATAAGCAACAGCGACCACTTACGATCGGACGGGACTGCTTACAAGGGCAATTAAAAAATTAGTCTTACTTGGAAGAAAAAATATTGACGAGCTTCTATATTATAAACAAGCGGCCCGCTCCGGCTCCGCTCGGGTCTTTAACAAAAACTTCAACGATATTTGACGTTGGTTTATTTTTTTTAAATAAAAGAACACTTATTGCGGCATAACTATAATAGTTGGATATATGTTGTCGCGACACTTTTTGTAAATAATAATGTGTTCTACAAAGTCGTGGTACATTATTTTATTATATCATCAATAGTTTTCGCAGGGCACGCGATATAAAGAATATTTATTACCTTGGGTTACATTATTGGAGTTTTAGTAAGGATCCCTGATTTTTTTCAAAAAAGATTATAGCCTATATCACTCGGGAATAGTTTAGCTTTCAAACGGTGAAAGAATTTTTCAAACCGGTTCAGTAGTTTCGAAGCTTATTCAATACAAACAAACAAATCTTTCCTCTTTTTAACATTAGTGTAGATAATCTTAAGCATCTTTAGTGAGCTTAACATCCACATCATACTTCTCAACCCCACAATCATAAAAGTGATCATCTGCCGATTAAAACCTAAACAGAACCTCTGATAAATCCCTTAGCTTTCATGAAGCTAGTATCTTCAATATACCAATCTGGAGTCTTTTAATAGATCATAGAATATAGCCAAACCCCCTCCCCCGTCTCATTCAGTACAGCACTCCGCGGGAAGAATACGCGAGTGATTTATTAATTCCGTTCGCTTTGACAGGCGTAATAAGCGGCTTTTTCTGTCCAAACCTAGCAAGGTCGGATCGCCTTTTCTTAAGATTTGTTTTCAGTTCAAGGTTCATCTTTCAATAGCCGCACTGATATTTTTTAGGTTTATAATAATTCTAGACAGAGAAATACTATTAATTTGTCTGTTTATTAAGTTAACAAAGGCTATGCTTTTACGTCCGTCTAGATATTGTAACACGTGCTTATTTTTACGAAACAGTAACCAAACTAGTGACGCTTGAAGTCGTTCTTCTAGATAAAACACATCAAGTTAACAAAGGTAGCAAAATTGTACTACAATAGATGTAGTTTAAAAATGAAAATAAAAAAACGTATAATAGCAAATCGAACTAACAATTATTGTCATTATTTTCTATCTTGCTGACACTGATCAGGATTATAGAGCAGAATTATAACATTATTCTTATTGTTTCTATTTTCATCTATTCTATTCCATTATACATAAACTTACATACATTTCAAGCTAATGAAATCGTGTTAAAAATAAAAACATGCTCCATCATAAGCAATAATGCGTTCAAAATACCAGTTACATAATCCCTAAATCTAATGATAAAAATAGCCTAATTTGCACAACTGATCAAACTTTTGCAATATTTTCAATGGTAAGCTGTGTAAACTTTCAAAGAACTGTTGTTATCGTTTCTAAAAATACTCAAGGATATTTTTGTTGTTATTATTATGCACCATACACATCTCAGGTTGCACGTAATGCGGATTTCATTGAAATATAGTTCAACAATCTGTTGTGGAACTGTCTAACTTAAAGGAGTATAGAGTTTAAAGAAATGCTGACTAGTGATAATCATAATAATATATGCGGTTATTACTTAACACGACTAAGACCGCCTGACACGGGTTGTTAAAGCTTGCCCTTAATGTGTTAGCAAGATCAAGCCGTAAAAGTTGTTTTAACTATGTCTCCTCCTCCTCCTCCTCCTCCTTCAGTCGATCGCTCATTGCTGAGCATCGTGATGCGCCCGCCTGTGACCTTTTTTGATATTTGTAGCCACTTTTGTCGGTCAGTGGCAGTAAAGTGCGTGGCTCAGTCTCATGTCCAGATACTCGGACACTTGGTCACTTCATCTTTTTCGGCTCCGACCTCTGAATCGTCTTCCATCCACTTTACCTGTCACTATGAGTCTCTCTAGGTTGTCAGAGGGTTTTCTTGCTATATGACCAAAGTATTGGAGCGCTCTATATTTTACTACTCTATCTTTGAGCTCGTTGAGGATGGAAGCGTTCGTCCGGAAAGCCGTCCAAGGGATGCGCAACATGCGTCGCCAGCACCACATCTCAAACGCGTCTATGCGTCGCCTGTCAGACTCTTTCAAGATCCCGGTCTCAGCCCCATACAAAAAGATTAAGAAAACGAGTGTCTCAACAGATTGCACTTTCGTCTTCTTGAGTATGTTTCGATCTTTCCATATTTTGTTTAGCTGGCTCATAGCGGATTTGGCCATTCCGATGCGTCGCCTTATTTCGGTTTCCGATCCACCTCTATTGGAAATAATCGAGCCGAGATACACGAAAGTCTTGACGATATCGTATTGGCCAAGAATATTATTCTCTATTAACTATGTCTACGGCCGACTAAAACGGAGAAAAACATAGAACGAAACATTATAGTCTATCTAATGTCATTTGGACCCTGAACAAAGCCGATCGCGACCGAAATGATGCATTTGAGATGTGGTGCTGCCGACATATGCTTGGAATTTCCTGGACAGCACGTCACACCAGCGTGTCGATCCTGCAAGAATTTGAGATAAGGACGAGGCTTTCTACCATCTGCCTACGTATGGAATACTTTGGCCATATTGGCAGAAAGGATGACAATAGCTTGGAGAAGCTAATGGTCACTTGCAAAATGGACGTAAAAAGACCACGAGGACACGTTAGACTGACCATATCCGCACTACTCCTGACACAAGAGTTCACGATGCTTAACAGTCGGCAACAGATAGGAGCAAATGGCGTGGAATGATCCAGAATAAACTCTTGTTACGGGGAGGTGGTCACGACCCTCAGTATTGAGGAAACCGAAGCCAGAAGAAGAAACTGTTATTTTAAAAAATACAATTCGCGACTCCGGCCTCTACAAGTTACATTGTGTTCATTATTCCTCTTAAGAATTCTTTAAATGCGCTAAAAGGTGCTTGTGATATAATGAAAGCAATCTATTAACGCTACTTGCAACGGATGCATCGTTTGAAACTATTTTCACATGATTAAGAGCGCATCGATTCTTTATTCCGTATTTAATGTCTATTACGAATTTCTATATCTGTCTCACAAGAGATTGACAGAAAATATTATATTATTTTATATATTTATAACGTTTGAATCGTGCGATCTCTGATGTATAAAGGAATTGTGACGACAATTTATAGTTTCTGATTTTTAAGGGATATTTAGAAGTAATAAAAGAGTGTGTGGAAGAGTGGTGTTGGAATAACATAAAACAACGAGTTGCTACAAAATTTCCATTCCTGTATTCGTTCTATTGATTGTCCTATAAATTTAATATATTATTAGAGGCGACTTCCTCTTAAGTCAAAGTCGATGGGCGGAGCCATTGATGACGAGCACTCACGTGGACTCGTGACGTCATATGGAGGGGCAACCGACCGACCAGCGGGGACATCACGCCACCTCGGATCACTTTTTGCTAGCAGCGCGCGCTGCGTTCACTTGTCTTAGATTTAATATTCTGTGTCGATCGTTCCTACCCACTTTTGTATTTTTTTTATTTTTTTTAATTATTAAGCCGTTGCTAAAAATATAATAAATTTAAAATAAAATAACCGAGGTAATAAAATACATCATCCAAAAATAAACTCACTAAATACAAGTTCGAGGAAAAGTAAGAAAAATTATGTTTATTCTGTACACATAAATACTCTCAGAAATAATAATTTTGTTTATTTTAAGGATCAAAAGTACATAAAATAATATCAACTGTCGCTGTGGTTTCGGTGAATCACAACCTTTATTTATTTTAGTAATAAATACATTTGATTTTCATCATAATTAACTGATATAATTGGACGGTCCTTGTTTGTCGAGTCGAGTGTAAAATTAGAAACTACAGTTGGAATATAATTCTAGAATTGTGTGGTATTAATAATAATTAAGAGTTGCTTTTAGTATACATCTCAAAGTATGTAGAATGAGTACACTTTAGGCTATGAGCATACATGGATTTATACCCCAGTGGTACTTTTTCGCAAAACAGTTATGAGCTCTCCACATTCGAATTCGTCGTGGCGTAAAGGATAAGACGTCCGGCGCATTCATGTCGAGCGATGCACCGGTGTTCGAATCCCGCAGGTGGGTACCAATTTTTCTAATGAAATAAAATACGTACTCAACAAATGTTCACGATTGACTTCCACGGTGAAGGAATATAACATCGTGCAATAAAAATCAAAGCCGCAAAATTATAATTTGCGTAATTACTGGTGGTAGGACCTCTTGTGAGTCCGCGCGTGGGTAGGTATCACCACCCCGCCTATTTCTGCCGTAAAGCAGTAATGCGTTTCGGTTTGAAGGGCGGAGCAGCCGTTGTAACTATATTTGAGACCTTAGAACTGATATCTCAAGGTGGGTGGCGCATTTACGTTGTAGATGTCTATGGGCTTCAGTAACCACTTAACACCAGGTGGGCTGTGAGCTCGTCGTCGTATCTAAGTAATAAAAAATAACATGGGTGACAATAATCATGTTAATAACAATTATAAAATTAACGGATCGGTAACAGTTTGACGTTCATTAGGTCATGAGCTAAGCCTAAAATACGGATCAGGATATGAAGTCACAATACTTTACTAGCAATCGATGAATCCATACTTTTAAATTATTATGAATGTGAAAGTGTAATTGTTTGTTTGTATGTTTGTTTGTCATTCTTTTACGTCGAAACGCAGCAACGGATTGAAGGTAATAAGTATTAGGTCGAAAAAAAAAATTTCCACGGGAAACCACATTAAAACTTTTCTTTGACCACGCGAGCAAAACCATGGGTAACAGCTAGTTTAGTCATATTTGTCTTGATCTAAACCTACGATCCAAAAATCGCTAAATTTTCTCACTTAAAAATATTCCACCTTTTTACATACTGTATTTTTATTGTGCATCCAACGTAAGTTGAACCGGCTGGTTGCTACAAAACCTCACAAATATTGAAGAAAGGCTATTTATTTCATTGTTTAACGTAGGGCTCTTAGTATTCCGGTACGTGTGCCATAAGGATATGAAGAACTTCGTTTACGAAAATTATTGTTCGTGGATTTGAATGAACTTTGAAGGTTTAATCTATTCTCACGATTTTGTTATTTCGCTAAATATATGAAAATACTCAAGCACCACCTGATATTAAATTTAGATATTCATACCTTGAGATTAGAGTTCCAAGCCTCAAGTTTATAGTTTAAAGACTGTCCCCCACTTCAAATTGGAGCTCAAGACTGCTTTGCGGCCGAAATAGGCAAAATGGCAGGACACACACGTGAGGGTTCACATCTGCACACAGCACATCCTACCAGTGTAGACGCAAAATTCATTATATGCGAATTATTACTATTTGTTACTGGTGGTAGGACCCCTTGTGAGTCCGCGGGGGTGGGTACCACCACCCTGCCTATTTCTGCCGTGAAGCAGTAATGCGTTTCGGTTTGAAGGGTGGGGCAGCCGTTGTAACTGTACTTGAGACCTTAGAACTTATATCTTAAGGTTGGTGGCGCATTTACGATGTGGGTGTGTATGGGCTCCAATAACCACTTAACACCAGGTGGACTGTGAGCTAGTCAAACCATATAAGCAATAAAAAAAAATTCATGGGTAAGTTTTTTACTATTACTCTAGTAGGCAGACGAGCTTACAGCGCACCTGACTGTCGCCCGTGGACTTCAGCAATGCCAGGGGCAGAGCCAAGCCACTGCCTACCGTAAAATTATATACTTTTACGGTAGGCAGTGGCTTGGCTCTTATATACGTCGACGGTGATGAACATCTATTAGGTACGTATTTACAGTCTGTGTAATTTCATTTCTATATCATATGAACTATTACAAGCTACAATCAAATCAAAAATACATCAAACAGTAATAACATAGTAATTTTAAAAAGATCAGTAAAAAATTTACGTACTGATCGGTTTGTTATTTGAATACACTTTCTTGATCAAAGAGAATGATATTTTACTTTCACACCTTTAATATCGCGGCGACGCTTACGTTTTATTACTTACAGCGTATGCTAAGGTAATACAGGTTCTTGTGACGACAGTAAGATCTAATTGATTTTGTGATCATAAGTTAGGTGCTTCAATTGTGCTCATACCTAATCGTTTTCAGTTAAATGAATAATGTTACTGTTTTTGACGCGACAACGTCTTATAATTCGATAGAGCCGGCTGCACGCACGAAAAAACATGACTCATGCGGCGTTACCTCGCTCTGAGGCATTCCATTTAAGGCTTGAAGTGCAAGCGAGAGCACGCAACGAGCGACAAAGAGGCATAATCGGCTTCCGCGTTCGGCAGCGTTCGACATCTGTCTCTCTCCTACTTGAGTGAGCGATGCATCCGCGTGGACAGCTGCTATACAATAATACATTTACATGTTTTCGTCAAGTATGAAGTTCAGTGAAAAGTGAATGTGGTGTCAATTATTTATAGCAACGATAATTACGATAATTGAAACATGAAACCATTCCATCAGTATTTTCGTATGACCGACTTTACAGACAACCGATTTTTTTTTTAAATAAAAGTTTTTAAGAGAATCGATAGATCAGGCGATGGTAAATACTCACCAGTAAATGATGTGAACCCCAGCCATTGACGGTCACCAAATAATGCAACATGCTGTGGGTCACCAGAATTGGAATATTCTTTGCACGCTTACAGAAAATCTACAGAAAAAATGCTCTACATTTATTGTGGCGTTGGCAATAGAAAAATAATGCTGTGAAATATTCAGTAAGCGTAATATTATGTTTGTGGCTATAAAACGTACTAACAACAGTCACGCCTAATGTATTAGTGATTTATAACTGTTGGGAATATGTTTGCAATATCTTTCTATCAGTCGAGGTGGTCTATCAAGTCCTTTGAATATTTGTTGTAAATTCGATAAGCAGCTTGTATTGCGTTATCGTTCTAAACAAATTAATCTGAAGCTTGCGTTGAAGGTTCTGTTCAAATTTATAATTTAGATTCATTAACAAAAGATTTCGTGCCTATTGATCCATTGAACAATGACATTTCACCAGAAGTTCCTATAGAATATAGGATGACAAATTTTAAAATTACTTTTTTCAAACGTTTTAATCTCACAGCACCCATTTTGCGACCGTCATGCCTTAATTGCAATACACTGCGGACAGGGAGGGTGCCAGCCATTATTTTTTCAGACACACACACTTCATACTATAATTGATTTTTGGCTGGCAATGCTAACTACTATTAGTTTTAAGTCCAATGATCTTACATGATGTATAAAATCTGCTAGGCTTTTAATCAGAATATCTAGTCAGTCTCATCTAGTCACTATTACTACTAAATCATTAGTCTCATCATCATTAATAATAATTCCTTCCACTTCTTATCTCCTCACGTATTCCCTGTAATAGTTATCTTGGGTATTAGTGATAAGGCACTAATATTCTAAGGGTATAGCCTATAGCTGCCATAAAAAAGTCATAATTATTACTCCAATTGCAATTGAGACTGAGCTTATGTAGCTAGATGAGTGGTGGTATATATGTCTATATAAATCTAGGTACCACCACCCCGCCTATTTCCGCCGTGAAGCAGTAATGCGTTTCGGTTCGAAGGGTGGGGTAGCCGTTGTAACTATACCGAGACCTTAGAACTTATATCTCAAGGTGGGTGGCGCATTTACGTTGTAGATATCTATGGGCTCCAGTAACCACTTAACACCAGATGGGCTGTGAGCTCGTCCACCCATCTAAGCAATAAAAAAATTAAAAAAATCATGATATATACAAATCCCCACAGGCACTTTAAAATGACATTGATACTGCATGATCTAAAACATACGAATCTAAAGTGCATACTGATCATACTCGCTAGGCACTTAAGGATAATTGAGGCCGTGAGTGCTAAAGTGGCTTAACCCACAATTTTTCATATTCTTACTTATATATTGCAATTTTTTTTGCCCTTGCAGGCAGACGAGCATACAGCCCACCTGATGGTGAGTGGTTACCGTCGCCCATAGACTTCAGCCATGCCAGGAGCAGAGCCAAGCCGGTGCCTACCGCTTAAATACCACTTAATTTATTTAAAACATAATAAATTTTGATGCAAAACCGTATACTAATATCTAGTTTCACCCATAGATTACATTTTATTATGGCTTTGTAAACTTTTTTTTTGCCTACAAAGTAGCGTAAAAGTAAATTCAAACTTAACTATCTCCATACTAAGCATGGTAAGCTTAGGCCACTTTTGCGCTGACGGCCTCAATTCACATCATCTTTTCGATTATGAGCACGTCATCATTTATCCTTAAGATAGTGCCAATTTGGGACTAAATAAACAGACGGTAGTAGGCAACATTCTTCTTGATTCTGATTTAAATTTTACTTTTATTTTCTAGAGTGGCCTACCATTGATTCAAACATTGCCTATGTTCGTTTCTGTCAACACAAGCCATGGAAGAGCTTAGAGGCCTACCAGAGGACTATTTGGAACCTTTACTACCATGTTTAGATTTAATAAAACGCTGCAACGTAACGTTTTTCGATAACGGGACATTATTTAACAGATATTGGCGGTATTTTTATATAATACCGTGCGTTGTTGCTTTCTATATTTTCCTCAGCGCGTATATGATGCAAGTATTTGAAGGACAACTCGAATTGTCTGAGTTAGCTTATGTCGTTTCAGTGTACGTTGTAAGCAATCAAGGTGAGTAAATACGATCTTTTTTGCGTTGCAAGTACTTGCTTGTGACTCTTTTTTTTATTGATGCAGAAAACAAATTACAACCAATAAAAATCAAAAGTTTCAATATTTAAAATAGCAATCTGGATTGCAATTCAAAACATTTGCATACAGAAAAAACATATTTAACAATTGAACAGATGCCTAAATACACACATACACTTACACCCATATGTAAGTTACTATCTAATTAAATTAAATATAATGTACCAGATATATTATATATTACATACTGGTAAAATATAGCCCCTAGCTATAATATATTTTACCAGTGCACAGAACTGTAAAGTTGTCAGTTTTTCTGTAAATATTTTACGGGTGCCCTTATTAGCAAATGGAGCTTAATAGAAAGATAAGTAAAATTGCTTAATTTTTGTTTTGTTGTCGTTGGATCGTTGTCTCGCTTAATAGGCACGGAATGGGTCTCGCGGTCATGTCTGCTATTCAGGTGACGATCTCGGGTGGTCTCGTAATAATAATTATGGTAATGGTATATGAAAATAAATTTAATAGGAAAGGACAAAACACTTAGACATACCGCAAGTATCCTCTGTTTGTCATTCGATTTCCTTTTATTCTTTGTTTAGTAGTTATTGATGATAAATGATCAAAACGTTGTGAATATCCAGTTCCTTTTAACTATCAATAATAAAACAAAGAGAAAATATAATATACAAAATGAATCTAAATCTCGTGGTGCCAGTAATTGTTGTCGAATTACGAATACGATTTTTATTTTATTTAAACTACGATATTATAATTATTATTATATTACTACACTTTAAAATCATATTTAATTTATTCTTAAAGCTACGAGCTTACTGAGGTATATCGCCTAGAAGTCGTCCGTGTCAGTTCTGCCGTCTATACCAACTGTGAGATTGAAGCCATACGTCATAATAATATGAAATTCAGGAAAATTGATATATTCATTGGTTTGTAAGGAATCTGTCCACCAAATAAAATATATTTTCTTCTTAATAAATAACCTATGAAAACGGGGCACGTGGCGGTTATTTTTTTTATTGCTTAAGTCGGTGGACGAGCTCACAGCCCACCTGGTGTTATGTGGTTACCGGAGCCCATAGATATTCACCACGTAAATGCGCCACCCACCTTTAGACATGAGTTTTAAGGTCTCAATATAGTTACAACGGCTGCCCCACCCTTCAAACCGAAACGCATTATTGCTTCACGGCAGAAATAGGCAGGGTGGCGGTACCTACCCATGTTTTTATTTTTATTTTTTTTATTGCTTAGATGGGTGGACGAGTTCACAGCCCACCTGATGTTAAGTAGTTACTGGAGCCCATAGTCATCCTTAACTTAAATGAGCCACCCACCTTGAATGTGGACTCACAAGAGGTCCTATCACCAGTAATTACGCAAATTATAATTTTACGGGTATCATTTTTATTACACGATGTTATTCCTTCACCGTCATTCACGAATTCAGTCGTGAACATTTGCTAAGTAAGCATTTTTATTAGAAAAATTGGTACCTGCCTGCGGGATTCGAACACCGTTGCATCGCTACACACGAATGCACCGGACGTCTTATCCTTTAGGCCACGACGACTACAAAATATATCCGAACAGCCTCCATCCGAGTTACCTTGCAAATTTCTTAAAGAAATTCTAAATAGACACATTTTCTGTGTCTTACTGAATATTTTCATGAAAATTCTTCTTGAGAAAGGCTTTTGTCAGAGCAACTTGTGTCCTTGTCTATGTATATATTATGTATATTTTAGCGTAACGTCAATAATTCTCAGAGCTTGAGTTTATTTTTGTCGTGCAAAAAGATAACAAATTTAACATTCGCTCGACCGTCGAAGCTGCCTGAAATTTTATCATACATTCGTCTAGAAGATTGCACAAAGTGGGAATGAGTTGCTCGCTCCGGGCATTTCAATATTGTAATAATTGTTATGTTATAATTACTTATTGTAAAAATGAATATTTAAAAAAATCTAATATTAAAAAAAACTAACATTTCAAAAAAAAAAAAGACATGCCCGCTGAGTTTCTTGCCAATTCTTCTCAGGACGGAGGCTAATTCTTGTGAATTGGCGGTAGTTCTTTTGACGTTCAACAAGTATGTACTTTCATTTATGTTGAATAAAACTTTTTTTGATTTGATTTGTTTGTTCAAGACGAGCATGCGTCCCACTTGGTGGTGAGTGGTTATCGTCGCTTATCGACGTCAGCAATGCCAGGGGCAGAGCCAAGCCGCTGCCTACCGTTTAATACTCTCCACAAGCCTCGTTTGAAGAAGGACATGTCATAGCATGTTATTAATACCTTATAAATGTTTTGTTTTATACTGTTAATATTATGTAAGAAGACTAAATAAATACCTAGTGCCTACTGTAACCATTTAACTTCAGATGAACTATCCGTCCATCCATTGAATAAAACAGTTGGGAATTTTTTTAGGGTAGGATTTGTAAATCATGTGATTATTTTTATTAGAATCAAATCTATGCTTTTAGCTGTGAAGCTCTGAGATAAAGTCGAATCAAAACCAAAAAATATTTAAATCGACATTTTCTTTAAGATATAAAAGACATTCCTCTCCATAACTAAGCATTCAATTTCAGCGATAGTAAAAGCCATTATCGTGGTCTTAAAGTCAAAGGAGATAAGGTCGATAATTCTGGAACTAGGTCAAGCCTGGCGCACCGAGGATCTAAGCGATGCACAGATTAATAAGAAAAAAATCCTCTTGAAAAGACTTAATTTCGTTTCCAAAGGTGGGTCAAAGTTTTATAATATTCATTGATTGTGTTATAAAACTATGTAGCTTATAGCTTATATTTATTTTATAAATAAATATAAATATAAAATTAAATATTTACTAACAATCACGCCACGTTAACTAGTCCCGTGCTAAGTTCGTAAAGAACTTGTGTTACAAGTACCAGATAACGGAAATAAATATAATATATTTTATTATATACATACATATAATTAACATACACCTATAACCCTGGAAAGACATTTATATTTATCATACAAATATCTTCCCTTGGCGGGATTCGAACCCGCGGCCCCCTTGTCTAGTGACCATGTCACTTACCACTACACCAGACTTACTTATTTTTTCTGAAAGTGAAAAGTATTCTTAACATCTAAAAACGTTAAATAACGCGCCGGGGTTTCTTGATAATTTAGAAGTATAATAAGTCTTTGAAAATAGAACCTTGATAATGTTCAAACTTATAATAGCAATTAATTATAGTCGAATTTTGACTACTGCGGGACAACTACTACATATTATAAAAGAAATGAAGGAAATAGAAATATTAAACCAAAAGTTTCTCATAATTCGTTTTTTTTTTCTCTAGCCTTCTACTGGATGAACATAATTGGCTCGTGGCAATACATGCTCACGCCGCTGTGCGAGATCCTGATACGGAAATATGTTTTGAAACAAGAGCCGGAACACGTGCTGCCGTTTTCTTGCAAGTTCCCCTTTGATCCGACTGCCAATTGGCCTACATACCTCGGGGTATACAGCTTCCAGACTTACAGCAGTAAGTTATTGCTTTGTTTTGTTCCTAGTCCCCTGTTGTCTATCGATACATACAAAACAATACAAATTGAAAACGTTGAGTATTTGAACCAAGCAGTAGGAAGGAATTACAATTGGTATTAATGTTGAATTGAATTTTGAAGACGTCGTGGCCTAAAGGATAAAGCGCCTGGTGCATTCGTATCTAGCGATGCATCGGCGTTTGAATCCCGCCGGCAGCTACCAATTTTTTCAATGAAATACGTACTGAATAAATGTTCAAGATTGACGTACACGGTGAAGGAATAACATCTATATAATATATAAAAATGACTTGCTGTTCGTTAGTCTCGCTAAAACTCGAGAACGGCTCGATCGATTTGGCTAATTTTGGTCTTGAATTATTTGTGGAAGTCCAGAAAAGGTTTAAAAGGTAGATAAATATGAAAAAGCTCGGAATTAAATAAAAATAACAATTTTGTTTTTCCTTTGATGTGTCCCCCGTCGGACGGATTCCTTTTGTTTGTTTTAAGTTTATTTTATACAAAAGCTTAGGAATTATATTTATCGATTGAGGTACTACGAAGTCTGCCGGGTCAGCTAGTCGTTTAATAAAAATGAAGCCGGCAAAATTATAATTTGCGTAATTACTGATGGTAGAACCTCTTGTGAGTTCGCACCGCCTATTTCTGCTGTGAAGCAGCATTTTGGTTTGAAGGGCGGGGCAGCCGTTATACTGTAAGAACTGAATCTTAGAACTCATGTCTCAAGGTGGGTGGCAGCATTTACCTTCTAGATGTCTATGGGCTCTGGTAACCAATTAACACCAGGTGACACCGTTCACCATTCGAAGCAATAAAAAAAAAAAAACTCTAGCGATTTATTGTTATGTATTAGTTATTATTGGTACCGCAGCCCATAAACATCATACATCCTCGATCTCAAAACTGATTTTAGGTCGCACTATTTAAGGCCGTCTCACTATAACGACTTTCTTTATTCTAATACAAAAGCTCACAAAAGTTTGATTTCGTATCCAATTCCATTAAAGCGCGCGTAAAACCACCAAGCCACAGCCACGTGAAATCTTCACTTGCATTAAATATTTATAACGGCTTTTATTGGTATCTATATATTATTATACATACGATATTTTTCATTACTCATGTCCAATATAATAAACACCTTATAAATTCCGAAGGGAGTTCCGCTGGAAATTACTTGAGACGCTGTAAGTTATTCTGACGTTTATTTTGAGATAAGATTTTTGATTGTTTCAAATATATGTGATCTGTGAAACTCATTTCGAACAAGTGGCGAAGTCAAGAATATGTATAATCGTACGTGAAGGCCTGTTTCATTTAAAGTAAATTTTGATTTTGTACTTACGAATGCAAATTATTTCCCTTTGATTAATTTTTTTTTTTTGCTTAGATGTGTGGATGAGCTCACAGCCCACCTGGTGTGAAGTGGTTGTTACTGGAGCTAAATAGACATCTACAACGTAAATTATAGTTACAACGGCTGCCCCACCCTTCAAACCGAAACGCATTACTGCTTCGCGCGCGGACTCACAAGAGGTCCTACCACCAGTAAGAATTGAAATAGATATACCAAAAATACACTGTATTACTCTTTAACGTCGGCCATTTATTCCACGATGGAGTTTCTTTGATAGAGGGCTTAGAATCAAAAGTAGACTTTTTCGGGTTGGTTTATATTTCCAGCGCCTTTAACAGAGCAGAAGATCTAGTCCAAAATCCAAACTTGGGCAATCGAATGCGGAAACCAAAACCAATAATTAAATTGCTTTGTCAACAATATTACAATGACAATGGCCCGTATTTAATCTAATTTGTGTTTCATTTGTTTGGTATTTACACAATAGAGATTAAATTACGGTTGACGACATTTTCAGTACCAAGGATAATATGTAATTATTATTGATTCGGATCAGTATTAGTAGTTTATTTCTCACATGAAGAAGTTGTGAATTAAGCTATATTTATTTATTAATCTATTTATTTACTACCAGAAGAACCAACAGCCAACTAACATAATATACCTAATAATATAACAAACTAGGTGACCCGGCAGACTTCGTAGTGCCTCAATCGATAAATAACAGACCTAAACTTTTGTATAAAATAAACTTAAAACAAACAAAAGGAAATTTCATATTTATCTACCTTTTAAACCTTTTCCGGATTTCTACAAATAATTCAAGACCAAAATTAGCCAAATCGGTCCAGCCGTTCTTGAGTTTTAGCGAGACTAACGAACAGCAATTCATTTTTATATTATAACTAGCGACCCGCCCTCGCTTCGCTTCGGAAACATTAAAACACACATGAAACCAAAAAAAATATAAAAAAATAAATAAAAAAAAGTAGCCTATGTTCAGCAGGGACAATATCGGCTTCTAATGGAAAAATAATTTTTCAAATCGGTCCAGTAGTTTCGGAGCCTATTCGAACCAAACAAACAAACAAATCTTTCCTCTTTATAATATTAGTATAGACAAGTAATAGAAACAAAATTCCAATTAAAGATCCTCACCAACATAAACAAATTAAAAGACTAGAGAAACAAAGGCATAAAAACAAAGAAACTAAAAACAATCAGCAAGCAAGAAACAACATAAGCAAAGGAGAAATACACCAGAATAATTTAAATGTATACTTATATACAAATGTCACAAATTAATAAAAATCAGTTGTGCTACACATCACCGGTACATGGTCCCCCCATCCCAGTCCCGTCGTCACCCAGGAAAAATCAGGCACTAAGTTAACGTTTCGACCCTGTGATAGAGAATATCTAACAACCTGCCAATTTAAAGGACAGAACTGCCATTGTACAATTGAAACTTCGATCTATTCTTTCAGGATGGATGGGGACACTCGTATTGTGATATCTCTAATAATTGTTTAAGAACAATCGATGGAAAGTGCGCTGTTTCACCCAAAAAATGTTTATAAATATACTAATATATAAATCTACAGTATTTTTTACGGATTTTTCGTTATAGCTTGATTTCCACGGTGAAGGAATAACATCGTGTAATAAAAATGAAACCCGCATAATTATAATTTGCGTAATTACTGGTGGTAGGACCTCTTGTGAGTCCGCGCGGGTGGGTACCACCAGCCTGTCTATTTCTGCCGTGAAGCAGTAATGCGTTTCGGTTTGAAGGGTGGGGTAGCCGTTGTAACTATACTTCAGATCTTAGAACTTATATCTCAAAGAGGGTGGCGTATTTACGTTGTGGATGTCTATGGGCTCCAGTAACCACTTAACACCAGATGGGCTGTGAGGTCGTCCACCCATCTAAGCAATAAAAATAAATAAATAAAAAACTACTGAACCGTGCATCCGATTGACTTGAAACTTGGTATTCGTGTAGAAAATATAAGTACTTAATGGATAGGCCAATATTTATATGAGTGTTGAACTCCTTACACCAATTGTGGGGGCGTTAATGATGAGAATCTTTGTGGGGGTGAGAGATAATAATATTAATTTTAAATGCCCAGCGAAGCGGGCGGGAACACCTAGTATATTATATACTCAAAAATTCAATATCTAAATAACTTCTTGTAGCTATGTTATTTATAGTCATGGAAGGCTAAACAAATTCACTTGGTGTGTTTAAAATTTAACGAAAATACAAACTATTGCTGTTAATAGAACACAGAATCGTTAAACAGTTATTGTTCTCAGGGTCGCCACAACTACTAAATGATGATGGTAAAAGTCTGTAAAGTTCCGTCTGGGTACTCAATACCTATACCTATATTAATAATAGCCATAATATGCATAAGCCCAGTTTAGGTGGATGGTGTTTGTTGTGACTCTGGTCCGATAACTACCAAGCTACGCATGACAAGATTACCTGCTTGGAAAGTCTGAAGATTTTCTGATAGTTTCATCGGTAGCGGTCCAGGCGTTTTAGAGTCTGTAGGGAACTTACACACAGACATACATCGACTTTCATTTATATATTATATATTTAAACGTATATAATTATGTGGATCAGCATTCCAACAGTACAGGGAATCATAGTTGGATATTAAATTACCGTGTGTAGTTTGTTTGAGATTACCTATTTATTTAACTTTACAGTGTTTCTTATAGTCTACTGCTATGTGGGCGTGGAACTCCTCATGGTGAATCTATGTGCCCACATCAGTACAGAATTCGCGTTACTACATGAAGACCTGCGTAATTTGACGCCTTTACGAAATAGCAAAGGGAAAGGTTTGGGGAATGGTATTAGAAAAATTGTAAGACACCATGTAAAATTGATTAGGTAAGTTTTTGTTCAAGCGTTTGTAAAAAATTTAACTATGTATATAATGAATCACTTGTTGCACGATTTGGCGGGAAACAACAATTGGAGAATCCTCCACCGGCCAGGTGTCATAGCTCGGTAACCCGACAGTCCCTATGTGGCTGTTTGGAATTTGTATAATGGCCAATTTAAAGCAGCTGCTCTTGAGCCGTTGGACTTCCTCTGCAGACACTCGGGCAGCTGAGGCAGTACAGAATGCTTTCACACAGTTGGTAGAATCTAGATCACCAGAGTTCTATCGCAAAGGCATAAATGACCTTCCTATTAGATGGCAGCAATTTCTAGATAATGATGGTAGATATTTTGATTAAATAAAGATGTTAAGTGGAAAAAAAAACGAAGTTCAATTTTTCAATACAAATCGGCAATTTCATACTTTAACCCCTACTAGTATAATATGTATCCAGTCTGCATTACAAAAAAATATGCCTGCGGTAAGATATGTCTCCATGTCCCCAGTGGCGTCTTTCTTCTTAGACCACAAATGTATGATGTATCTAACAAAATTTATCGTTTGGTCGACTGACTTCCGCGATAAAATAATAACATCGTGCGATAAATGGCACAAACGTTCCTTATATTGTTTATTTGGGAAAATATTATTATTCTTCCTTAATATAATTAATGTGTTGCTTAGTTTGTCAGTGTCTGTGAGGTCAAATTTTAATAACTCCTTGAAACCAGTATGTCTAGTCACTTGATCTCACATAAGAAGGCTGGTTAATAAATATATTTATTGCGATAGACGGAGAACGAGTTCAGAGCCCGCCTGGTTTTAAGTAAACTGTTGGGGATCATGACAACGTGAATACCACCACCGACCTTGAGAAATCACGTCGAAATCTCAGTTCAGAACGTATGACTGTTTTGCGATCGAAATGATACCTGTTCGAATTTACAATACATATTGTGTAAAAACCATACAAATTTATAAATTTTGATTTTTCTGCGCGATGCTATTCCTTCATCGTGGAAATCGTTATTGAACATGAGTTTAATACGTAATAAAATTACAAAAAATGATAACCCCTTTGCAGGATTTGAACTCTGGCACAGTGCATCGCTGGATGCGATTACGCTGGACGTCTTAACCTTTAGGCCACGATGAGCTCTTGATTGAGCTTTGAAGCCAGAGAGTCTATGACTATTTTATTCGATCGTAGCTATTCTTCCTTTATTAATTTTATTTTCGTTTTACACAGATTATCTCAACAGTTGGACAATATTTTCAACATTATGATATTTATTAATTTATCGTCGGTGACATTCACAATTTGCTTCTTTGGTTTCGCTGCGAAGGTAAGCAAGCTCATATCAATGTTCAGTCTGAAAGTTTAACGCCATATCCGGCAGCAATGCTATGAATCTAAGGAATCGAATAATTAGCACTATGTACATTTTCTTTAGCACATGCTTAATGTTGGTTTTCGCGAGAAGTTGAGGTTGTTTTCCCTTGTTGGCAGACGAGCGTATGGCCCATCTCATGGTGCCTACAAATTCCATGGTTTTCCTACGATTTCCATTATGTAATTAATAAGACGCTCTGTATACTCGTTTCGAATATGTTTTCTAAGCAACTAAGGTAGCCAACAAATTTTCATGAAACATCCACAATAGAGTAATATCATGGAGTAAAATGAATCCTGAAAAAGTTATTACATATGTATGTCAGGATTGTCACAATATAGTGTAGGAATGCTCGGGTAGGTACATCTTGCATATCTGCCACGAAGCAGTTTTGAGTCGGGGAATGAAGAGTAGTACATTTATGGAATAATATAGAGACTTTGTCTGCATCTTTCTCCGGTATCCGCTTAAGGTAATTTGAGTCGTGAGTTTGTTTGCCAATCTAGATTGTAGTCGTTTTAACAAATAGTATTTAAGACCTCTTCAAAAATTATTCGATTTGCGGAAACTGATACAAATTTGACGAAACATAGACATTCAAATTCAATATTAAATTACATAGCGTTTCATGAAAAAAATGTGTACGTAGAAAGTCAACATAAACTTAATATTCCAACCGCTCCACGTTAAAAAACTATATATATATCAGCACGCGCCAGGGATGGCTAAGCGGTAGTTTCCGTCATCACTCGTATTTGGTTGAACTCAGTTTATAAAAAGTCAATAATACCTTTTGAATAATAATTATTTAAACTCAACACACACAACTTTCACAATGACAGGGTAAACCGACAGTTTCGTTCCACATACCGACAGACCGACTGACTGACTGACTGACTGACTGACTGAGACTGACTGACTGAGACTCACTGACTGAGACTCACTGACTGAGACGGACGGAATGACTGTCTGACACGGAATGCCACGTCTCTTTTTTTTATGATTGAAAGTTTACTGGTGGCCCGAAGGCCTTTCCAGTTTCACCAGGACAGGTGGGCGAGCAAAGGCTCAGCCAAGAGGGGTGGGATTTGCTAACAACTGCCCGAGCGCCTCCGAAGGAGACCTAACAACTCAAGAGCAATTGTTTCGCGAATGAATCTACTACCGGATCGGAATCGCGACCCGCTGAGAAGATCCGGCGAGAAACTCAGCGGGCTGATGCATGGGTTAGGTTGCACGTCGACCTCTTTGTCGAGTTCGACGAGTACGGTTACCGGGGTCCCTAAGCCTGCCCCTAGTATTAGAGCTGAAGGCATCTAATGCAAAGGTTATTGGATCTGATGGATCCGTAAGGACGTGTCTAGGGCGTCGACGGTGACTGGCTCCTGCATGATCAGGATTCGGGGAGTAGTCAGCGGCGGCAACGATAAGGCGATTATCATGACGCATAGCCTTATCGAAGTATCGTTCCGACGCTGACTTCATGTATTTCCGAATTGATTCGAGGCCCAGGTCGTCGTGTAGGTCAACGTTCCTCACGAACCACGGAGCCCCGACAGCTAACCTGCAAAAGCGGGATTGTAGGGATTGGAGGGTGTCTATGTGTGTGCGGGCCGCGTGAGCGAACACCACACTCGCGTAAGTCATGACGGGCCTTATGCAAGTTTTGTAAAGTGTCACCTTGTTCCGAAGGGACATTTTACTCCGCTTACAGATCATGGGGTAGAGTCTACCGAGAATAAACGCGGCACGGTCACGGACTGATTTTATATGCGGGCGGAATGTCATCGATGCATCCAGGGTAACGCCCAGGTACTTGACCTTCCTGGCCCAGGGTATGGGTTAGGCCCAGGGTATGGGTTGCCACGTCTCTGTCCACGTACCGCCATTTTATACTGTGGCGTTACGGAGTCTACCCTACATTTTGTGATATTTATCAAAACAACATTTCATCATTTAAAATAATAGTCAAAACAACGTCTTAATATTACTAAAAGTAGTTAACCACGACATATATGTATTTAGAAACACGTCTTCCGAAACGTTTTCATAATTTTTGGGTTGTACTATGTGTTATATTTTTTTACAAATTAATCTCACAAGGCCCGAACGCTTTCCTTTCTGATAATAATAAAATGAGTCGACAGAATTATCTCTCCTCTCTTTTTGCAGGTAGCTCGGACTGCAATCGAAAAGGCTAAGAATTTTATAGGAGTCATAGCTTTGATCGTACAAATATTCAATCTATGTTACTACGCAGAGCTCTTACAAGACGCGGTATGCTATACAATGATACTTCTATAGCGCTTTAGGAAAACACTTTGTTACGAACACCAATATTGAGTGTGAAGCCACGTACCATCCGGCTATGGAATGAGCTCCCCTCCATGGTGTTTCCCAAGCGCTATGACATGTCCTTCTTCAAACGAGGCTTGTGGAGAGTATTAAGCAGTAGGCAGCGGCTTGGCTCTAACCCTGGCATTACTGAACTCCATGGGCGACGGTAACCACTCACTATCAGGGCCGTATGCTCGTCTGCCTACAAGAGCAATAAAAAAAAATGTTTATGTGAAATTTCTTTGGACGCATAAGGAAAATGTTCGAACACGTATATAATGTATCTATTGTGTCTGTTTATGATTATATATGATTGTATGGGTGTGTTATTATACATGTTGATGATCGAGCACGTGTACGTCTTTGTGTGTAAAGATGAATACAAAGTGCGTGCGTACAAAGTACACATGTCAGAAGTGAAACTTTTTTGGCGAACTAATTTATAAGTCTTGCTTATATTTATACAGATCTAAAACTTTAGATTTCCGAGACTTAGCGGAAGGGGAAAAGGAAGATATGTTCCCGCCAAAAGTCTGTCAAATGTCAATCTCAAACCTCAGTGTTGACAGTCACATTATGTTTAGATTTCTAAATTGTAAATGACTAATATTTTGCCAATTGAATTGACTAATTTAATTTTATGCTATTTGATTAATGTTCCAAATTCTTTTCATTTCATTTCAATTCCTATTAATTGTTTTCACAAAAAAAATATAAAATATTAGGCTGTATGATACATTTGCCTTTCCAGTTGGAAAAATACAACAACTACTACTACTGACATTTGACAAGTACTTAATTTCAATAGTAGTTTGATGTCACTTCCGTTGCATACCTGCGTGAGGTTCTGTAAAAATTTGACCCTCATGCGCGTGAAGAAGTTTCACTTCAAAAGAATTCATAAATAGTCAACATTTTTTGGCAGCTGTTAAACTATAGAACTGAGACTTACGGTTCCGTATGGACTCGATAGCCACTTAACTTCACATGAGCCGTGAGAGATAGCACATCCCTATAAGCTATAACAGTGACATATGAGGTATAATTTACAATGAAATCCCCACATACTCTAATAATTATGCTTTCATTCTAAATTCAATAAAACAGGATTAAAAGAATGGCATATCGATAAACAAAAGTGAAAAACATTTTTCTTTTATAGAGCTCAACCATAGCTGATGCTGCCTACGAAAACCTTTGGTACAATGGTGGGATAGACCATCAGAAAAATTTACTTTTTATTATAAAAAGGTAAGGTTATTCAATGTCATGGTAGGTTAGTAAACAATAGTAAATTTACTAAAAAAATCCAGCTGTAGTAAAGGTTTATCTAGAAACGAAAAGAACTTCGGGCGTACCATAACCACTACCGAAAGACGAACATAACCAGTTCTGTAATCGTACTCTAAAAATTGAAAATATAAAAATAAAATGTATGTCTATGTATCGACATAGATATTTTATTTTTATTTTTTTACATAAGCTGCCTTAGCCTTGAGAGGCTATACCAGCGTAACTGAGCGAGTAGGTAAACTTACGGGGCTCCAACTTGAGGATATTGCTAACAAGCAAGAGCGGTGCTTCGCAGAATCTACCACCGAATCCGAAACGCGACCCACTGAGAAGATCCCGGAGGCACAGTATAATTTTTTGGCAGAAATAAAACTTTAGTACACCTCCGACTGTCGTTACTGTGCTTGCCAGGATACTTGTCCACATATAGGATTATCTTTTTTTGAATTATTAGATTTGAGATAAAATCAGGTTCATACAGAAACTGATCAGATCAGAAACAGATCTTATCATTGCCTCAGGATGTTTTTGCGCTCTCTAGGTTGTTTCCTTAACTCAGCTATCAACAGTTATTCATAAATTTAAGCTGAAATCGAAAATATGAAACAACAATTGCTTATCCATTTTTATTATTATTTTAAGAGCAAACACGACATGTTCAAACCACTGAAGTATGAAACCTAGGTATATGGTTCAAACAGACCGAAATTGACACAACTAACATAGAATAGGAATGTCACCGATCTCTTTCCTTTGGTCTCTTTCAAATAAAAGTAAAAATTTAAATTATTAAAAAATAACCCGAAAAATTATAATTTGCGTAATTACTAGTGGTAGGACCTCTTCTGAGTCCGCACGGGTAGGTACCACCGCCCCGTCTATTTCTGCCGTGAAGCAGTAATGCGTTTCGGTTTGGGTGGGGCAGCCGTTGTAACTATACTGAGACCTTAGAACTTATATCTCAAGGTGTGTGGCGCATTAACGTTGTATATGTCTATGGGCTCCAGTAACCACTTAACACCAGGTGGGCCGTGAGCTCGTCCACACATCTAAGCAATAAAAAAATAAAAAAATTAACAATTCGAGGTTGTGTTATAGTTAAATCGCAGATATTGTTATTTGAACACTTTTTTTACTTTTCACCAACCCGTAAATTTTAACTAATGTCATTTTCTTTCAAGATCACAAAACCCATGCAGCCTGACTTCAATGAAATACAGCCCTATCGCATTAAATACTTTTACTGCTGTAAGTGCGTATTTTTATAATAAACACACCGTAAACTAGATAATAGTGAGACCAGAACTGCACACCGAATTGTAAAAAAGTATCTAAGAGGATTTCTTCACTGTCAAAATGTGAGCATTAGGCATCTTGTATAGTTATATTGCCTGGATGCCACAGTTCACTTTAGCGCGCTGCCGTGGGAGTAAATAGAGCGACCGGATGACGGTGTATCGCGTCCCGACCCGGCAGGCTGGTTCTGGTCCAGCGGGGTATTCTGGGACACCAGTGGCACCGTCTGGGCGGCCTGACGGGCTGCCGTACCCAGACGGCCGACGTTTCAGAGCCTTCGATTCGCCTCGAAGGCTCCGTCGGCTGGGCGTCCTTGGGGTGAGCCCCGCCGTCTGGTTGTAGTGTTGACCGCGGCACTAAAAGTATCGGGAATGGAATATTTCCACTGTTCCTGTCATATTAAAATATTTTTAATTGAAAACTCCTTGGTTTTAAAAACTGAATACCATTTATTTATTTAAAAATGATTCTCGGTCTTGTCACGAGGTTTTGTCAAACTTGTTTAGTCGTTGAGAAAATGGAATTGACTCGAGAAAATTCAAGAGCGATGATTTATTATGACTTTCGAAGTGGTTTAACACAAAAACAGTGTGTTGACCGGATAATTTCTGCATTTGGTGATGAAACCCCATCCAAAACCACAATTTATCGCTGGTTTGCTGAGTTTCAACGTGGACGTGTCAAGCTCAGTAATGATCCTAGTCAAGGTCGTCCAAAAACTGCAGTCAACCAAGAAAACGTTGATGCTGTGCGTAAGCTGATTGAGGAAGATCGACATGTGACATACGGCGAAATTCAGGCAACTTTAGACATTGGCATGAGTCAAATACAAATAATCTTGCATGAACAATTAGGTGTAAAAAAGTTGTTTTCCCGATGGATACCGCATTCGCTCTGTGAAGAGCAAAAAGCGGCTGGCGTTACTTGGTGCGTCAGAACTCTCGAAAGATTCCACGCAGGATCCTCAAATGCTGTGTACAACATTGTATCAGGTGAAGAATCCTGGATATACGCGTACGAACCCGAAACAAAAAACCAGTCACGAGTTTGGGTGTTCGAAAATGAGTTAAAGCCAACAAAAATTGTTCGTTCACGGAGTGTTGCAAAAAAAATGGTGGCCACGTTTGTCTCCAAAACCGGCCATGTTACGACTATTCCTCTTGAGGGACAAATAACGGTTAATGCAGAATGGTATGCTAGCATTTGTTTGCCACAGGTCGTTTCTGAACTCCGTAAAGAGAACTGCAACCGCCGCATCATCCTCCATCACGACAATGCAAGTTCTCACACCGCGCACAGAACAAAAGAGTTTTTAGAGCAAGAAAACATAGAATTATTAGACCATCCGCCGTACAGCCCCGACCTAAGCCCTAATGATTTCTATACTTTCCCTAAAATAAAGAATAAATTGCGTGGACAGAGATTTTCATCACCTGAAGAAGCTGTGGACGCCTACAAAACGGCCATTTTGGAGACCGCAACTTCCGAATGGAATGGTTGCTTCAATGATTGGTTCCATCGTATGGAAAAATGTGTCAAATTTCGCGGAGAATACTTCGAAAAGCAATAAATACCTTTTTAAATAGTAATGTTGTGTCACTTCGTTAATTCCCGAAATTTTCAGTGCCGCTCTCGTAACCCCCCTACCTCATCCGGGTTCTGACCTCGGAGGGGATCGGACGTCGGGTGTAAGAGTGCAGGGGAGTCGTTTAGTGGGTGGGCTCTAAAATCCTTGGGCCCGCGGTCTGCTCACAACACCATGCAGATCGTTGAGTCTCACATACCCCGCGCGCCCCTTTTGCGCGGGGACCTCGTAGGAGGTTTGGCCCTCTACCCGAAAAAAATATATGGATGCCACAGTTGTTCTGATTTGTGCCACGAATGTAACTTGTAACGAAAATGACCAAATAATCTTTAAATGTTAGCTATTAGTAGTTTGCAGTTACTCTACAGATTTATGACTCGTAGTGGAAATCGTAAGCCTTTGAAAACTGGGAAAATATGTTTGAGTAGTGGATATGTCCTTTTATTGCTTTCACTGTCGTAGTATTAATTAACGATAACCATGTGCTACCGAGTTCGATTTCGGATTAGAATCATTTTTTTTTATATTATTAACTTGAGTCTTTTCGGAATCCTAGAGAAAATTCTAGGTTGGAACTGAAAACGGAAAATTCACACGTTTGATTTCTAAATAAATATTTTTAAGCTTCATCATTAAAGTAGATGATTCTCGTGCTGTGATGTCTCCATCACAATCTCCCGTCCACATTATTTTATGTGTAAGACAGCAAAGCATATAGTATCATAAAATTTCTTCCAGTGTCTCCTAATCTGCAAACGTACTGAATTTTAAAACAACTAAGTAACTTTATCCTCTTTTGTCTCCACCTTATCCCACTAGGTGGGGTCGGCACAGATAATTTTTCTATTTCATTCTCTTCTATCAGCCGTCATCTGAACCTCTGACCTCATGTGAGTCTGCACGGGTAGGTACCACCACCCCGCCTATTTCTGCCGTAAAGCAGTAATGCGTTTCGGTTCGAAGGGTGGGGTAGCCGTTGTAACTATACCGAGACCTTAGAACTTATATCTCGAGGTGGGTGGCGCATTTACGTTATAGATGTCTATGGGCTCCAGTAACCACTTAACACCAGGCGGGCTGTGAGCTCGTCCACCCATCTTAGCAATAAAAAAAACTCACTTTTCATCTCATCATTTACACACTCCATCCATGTCTTCATCGATCGACCTGTTCCCCCTCTGCCTTGCACTACCATTTCCATACATCTCCTAGTCACATGAATCTTATTTCTACGCATCACATGTCCATACCACGCTAAATGTCCGCTCTGTAATTTATAAATTACCGGGGTTACTTTCCTTTGTATATTGTAATACCCATTACAACTGAATTACGCCTAAGTAATTTTGTGACGGGCATTATGCCTATAATGCATTAGAACGGGAACCATCACCGCTGCTGACTACTCCCCGAATCCTGATCACGCAGGAGCCAGCCACCGTCGTCGCCCTAGACACATTTTTACGGATCCATCAAATCCAATAACCCTTGCATTAGACGCCTTCCGCTCTAATACTAGGAGTAGAGACCCCGGTAACCGTACTCGTCGAACTCGGCAAAGAGTTCGACGTACAACCTAACCTAAGCATCAGCCTGCTGAGTTTCTCGTCGGATCTTCTCAGCGGGTCGCGATTTCGATCCGGTAGTAGATTAATTCGCGAAACAGCTACTCATGAGTTATTAGGTCTCTCTTGAAAGCTGAGCCCTTGCTCGCCCACCTGTCCTTGTGAAATTGGAAAGACCTCCGGGCCAACAGTAAACCCTCAATCATAAAAATAAAAATAAAATTTGCTTAGCTACCCCTTCTTTATAAATGTTAACGTTTGTCTAAGGATACAAATTTAATCGCATAAGACAGATTTCGATCGGGTATGAATCTGTTTTGTTTTTTCACTTTCAACAACCCCAAGCCTAGACTTTTTAGTAAGTTACGACTGCAAGATACATACGCAAATAAAACACCGATAGTTACACTAAGACCTCCAATTGCATAAATATTTAACAAACGTACTGATATTATTATATAATGCTCATATATATTCCAATGAAATTGGTTTCAAATTTAAATCTAAAGACCGGTTTTTCTATATGGGCGTGTCCACTTATCAATATAAAAAGGCCTAGTTAATTATCACTCTATTTTCTAGATCCTGAGCACAGCCTGGTCGTATTTCTCGCTGATCTCAAGTCTTTATGAAGGCGAGACGACATAGAAGTGTTAGAAGAACAAAAATAATTTACATTTATATTCCTTTTTTGTATTTGCACATTAACATTTGTAATTTTGTTTGTTTATTCTGACGTCATCAACAAACTAAATCCGAGACTGTATGTAGATGTTGACAAATCAGGGAAGGTTCCTAATTAAAGTGTGTGTGGTTTCAACAAAGTCATGAATTGAAACTGCTCTATATTTAATTCACTGCAACGTGCGGGTGAGCCATAAACGTGTTCTTGAATTCGTTTTGTGTGAAAACGTGAACAAAATAACGCACCACCGTGAGTTGTTACACTGACTACTTCATGGCAGCATCGAGTTTTGAGTGACTCGTGTGAGAAGGTACTGCTACTTTTTTTTTGTTTGTTTTGATGGGTAGACGAGCTCATAGCCTACCTGGTGTTAAGTGGTTACTGGAGCCCATAGACATCTACAACGTAAATGCACCACCCACCTTGAGATATAAGTTCTTAGGTCTCAGTATACAACGGCTACCCCACCCTTCAAACCGAAACGCATTACTGCTTTACGGCAGAAATAGGCGGGGTGGTAGTACCTACCCGTGCGAACTCACAAGAGGTCCTACCACCAGTACCTAATTATAATACGTGGGGGAGTCCAGTCGTGGACATTCTCTTATGTCCATGCCCCACATATTGCACTTTAGTGAAAGTTTTGAGAGGTTAATGGATGCAACACCTATTTAGTGTAGCTTAGCCATGTGTATCTTAGGCAATAATAAAAACGTAGCTTAACAGAATATTAACAGTGAGTAAATGAAGTTGAAAAAAAATTAGCATTGTTTATTTTAGCTACAGTTGAACCCAAATTATTGTTTTTGTTGTTATTTGTCATAGTCGAAGCTCTGAAAAACTTTTAAATGTTGTAAATAAAGCTTTGGCTAACATATTAAGAATATATTTAAAACTAAACGTTAAAGAAATTTTGTATTTAGAATCAGCTTAAAGATTTACTAAAACTCCACAAATACAATTCAAGACAATACAATTGAAGTTTTATTTACTAACTAAGCACACTACCACCACGAGTATGATTTCGATCTACAACAAACAATGTCGTCTCTGTAGGGGTTCATAAAAACAAAACCCTTTTTTCTTGATGTGGGCCTTCACAGACACTTTTAGTTCGTCGTAACTTTACCAATGATTCGGAAAAAAAGTTACACTACTGAGAAATGTTTGTACGAAGTAGTCTATATCTATACTAATATTATAAAGAGGAAAGATTTGTTTGTTTGTTTGTATTGAATAGGCTCCGAAACTACTGAACCGATTTGAAAAATTCTTTCACTGTTTGGAAGCTACACTATTCCGGAGTGACATAGCTATAATATTTT
Organism: Bombyx mori; assembly: GCF_030269925.1. Lineage (NCBI taxonomy): Eukaryota > Metazoa > Arthropoda > Insecta > Lepidoptera > Bombycidae > Bombyx > Bombyx mori. The sequence continues at coordinate 15,037,647 of NC_085124.1, read as the reverse complement.
TTTTAAAAAATGTGGTGTCGTGGGACACCAGGTAGGAACGAAGTTCCTTCGGCTAATGTAGAATCGACACAATTTGCAAAAAAAAATCGTGCTCAATTTTATGTTGGTTTTCTTGATTTTTCTCTTAAATTTTAGTGATTAGTTTTTATTTAAGTACAGGAAAGTATTTAGGAAATTCAGTATTTTAGGAAACAATAAATTACGTAAAATAAAAATAAAATCGTAATTCAAATTATCAATTAAAATAACAAAATATGTCTCTTTATTTTTGTTTGACAACATAAAATTACATAGAAATAGAAATAATTACAAAATAGAGAGTGAATGGATGAGAGAACGAAAAGAAAGAGGGAGAAAGAGAAAGGTATTATACACTAATCGCTTGTGTATACGACTGTCGCGCCTGCGCACGTCTCATTTAACGGTTTTATTCCACGCACTTTTTTCCACGGATTTTTTCTTACGGTTTTACTATCCCATTATTTCAGTTCGGTCGCGCAGCAAAATCCCTATCCCCTCCAAGTCTGCCGTAAGGAACTTCGTTCCAAAAATTATCCTTATCCGTATCCTTACTTAAACTCCAATAATGTAACCCAAGGTGTAAAAAAATTACCTAAAATATTTTTTAGATCGCGTGCCCTGCGAAATCTATTAATGATAGAATAAAATAATACTACGACTTTGTAGAGCACATTATCATTTACAAAAAATGTCGCGACAGCATAATATGTCTAACTATTATAGTTTGAAAATATATTTACAAATCAACGAATAAAAATTGCGAAAGATTTTAAATACATATTCGAGAGGTGAAAGGCGATGTGGCTTGAGCGACTTTCTTTCCTATCAATGCTGATCGCCTTGAGAGGCTATTACAGCTTCTCCTTGACGTGTAGGTGAGCTCACGGGGCTCAAGCCGGGAGTGTTGCTAACACTGGCCCTAGCAAAGAACAGTGCTTCGCAGAATCTACCACCGGATCGGAAACGCGACCCACTGAGAAGATCCGGTCAGAAACTCAGCTCGCTAAACTTAAGCGACATTTTTGCAACTTTACCGGAGAGCAAAAAAAAGCTTAAAATTTGGAAAAAAAAAACCATAACAAAAAAGCTTCTTCAGCGATTTGAATGGAGGAAACTTAATCAGATCTCAATTAAAAACGTCGAGCTATTGATGCTAATACCAAATAAAGCACACCTTTAATCTATATATATAAAAATGAATTGCTGTTCGTTAGTCTCGCTAAAACTCGAGAACGGCTCGACCGATTTGGCTAATTTGGGTCTTGAATTATTTGTGGAAGTCCAGAAAAGGTTTTAAAGGTAGATAAATATGAAAATACTCGGAATTAAATAAAAATAACAATTTTGTTTTTCCTTTGGTGTGTCCCCCGTCGGACGGATTCCTTTTGTTTGTTTTAAGTTTATTTTATACAAAAGTTTAGGTCTTTTATTTATCGATTGAGGCACTACGAAGTCTGCCAAGTCAGCTAGTTTCAAATATAAATGTCACGTTTTAAGTGAAATCTCGCTTAAACGAAATTCCCTCTCAACCCTAAATATAATAAAGATGAGCACTGACCATACATCCGCTAGTGATGTTACTATACGAAGCACAAGGTAAAACTCATGCGGTGTTGTCGTTCACATATATATGGCGGATATTTCACGACCCCGTAATGAAAAGCAAATACCAACCAAACTAATTACATTGCGTGCTAAAAAACAATCAGTTTTAATAATATTAAATTATTTCTTATTACCCTTATAATTCTCATAATGGGTTCTAAGGTTATTGTGAAAGGCAATATTAATTAATACAATAATAAAGTACTAGAATTCCATACGTTTGTACTTCGATGACAAATGGTATGGTGACAAATTGGAGACGTGAGTATCATCTCCATGAGTTTCCCAAAGCATTCCCCACCGAAAAACGATAAAAATGCAAAGTCCAATTAAATCCAATGAAGATATTTTAATTCGTTCTACAAAATAATTACGAGCTATGCAGTTTAACGAACCGTTCCATATAAATCGATTGTTTTAATTAAAAGTGCTCCAATTATATTTCGAAATAAAGCAGAATAGTAAAACTGTTTCAATTTTAACTAAGAGCTATAAAACAGTCGTTTAAAATAAATTATGATTATTGAGATACGAGCGTTTCATTAGCTCACAAACACTAAGAGGCTCATGGAATCTACAGACAAGACCAGAAGAGGGATCCGTGGCTTAGGTAAGGCCAAGGATGGTCTTCTCCAGTAATTCCGGTTAGAATGGTATGGTACGGTTTGAAGGGATTGAGTAGTCCTCGGTAAGTGGCTACATTTATGTTACGAAATACAAACAGATATTAAATAGCCGTACAAACAGTAGACGAACTTGCCCTAAGCACGTCATTACGGATCCTCCCGATCTATTAACATTATTGACATTATATTAACATTTCTTCTTTTCTTCTTTTCGATATGACATGACATTTTTAGACATTTTTATTATTCCATTTTCGAGCCGATGAATTGCCAATGCTATGTACGCCATTGTTGTCACATGCATCAGGCCATAAATTAAATAGTTTAAATTTGTTTTCAATGTTGGATGTTTGTGATGTGGCAGTACTTATTTAAATAAATAAATAAATTAACGGTGCTTTTAGGTACCTCAAGCACCGGTCACCGTCCTCGCCGAACCCGCTGCTTGCAATGGAGGGCTCGACGAGTAAATTAACCCAAAAACACAGCCAACTAAGTTTCTCACCGGATCTTCTCAGTGGGTCGCGTTTCCGATCCGGTGGTAGATTCTGCGAAGCACTGTTCTTGCTAGGGCCAGTGTTAGCAACACTCAGGTTTGAGCCCCGTGAACTAACATACACGTCAAGGAGAAGCTGAAATAGGCTCTCAAGGATATCAGCATAGGTAGCAAAAGAAAAGACGAACCTTTGTATAACTCAAATATTGGCCCGATGTCAGAATCGAGGCCCAAGGGCAAGTGATAATAAGTTACTCAATGACAGAAATCAGAGAGAGAAAGTAAGAGTTCCAAATTTTAATATTATAAATTAAAAAAATAAAACATAAGTATTCCAAGCAATTCTAAATCTACCAGTCGTAAGGTGCTATGAAATATTGTTTTAATTGCAAAACATCCAATAAAAAAACATAAATAATAATGTGAATTTGCCTAATATAGTATCTAAGCTATCTGATGACCTAATATTCCAAAATGCTTATTAGACTGATATTGACGAGAGGATTGACAGATTGGAATACAAAATCAAAACTAAAACGGTTGCATCATTCACTTTGAGAAGACAATGAACCGCGTAATTGGCTGCCTATCATTGCAAAAAAATTGTGATGCCTGCATACGCCGCAAAACATTATGATGGCAAGGGCATCAATCAGCTCAAATACTCAGACGGATTTAATACAAATGTAGTTAAAATTATTGTACTCATAAAAAACTATTTTTAGAGTCAGTGTTACAGCTATTTTTATGTAGTAATGTACATTTCTTCACCAGTATCCCCGATTTGTCTGGAGATCGATAGTCCTACGTGACCAGAGAGTGAATCTTTAGCCCCAGTGAATAAGCAATTTGAAATGGTTGAATTCGATTTCATATTCCGATGTGACAGAAATCTTTTTACTATTTTTAGGGCTATTTGCTATTCCTGAACTAGTTGTACGCACGAATTTCATTTTCCAGAAATTGATATTTCCTTAAAATTTATTAAGTTTTGCAAGATACTATTAAAATGCTCAGTTGAGTATACTGGTACCACTGAATCTAACAAATCACATTTGTATGATGCTCTTCAAATGTAGAAGACTATTACGTCAAACCACTCTTACCAATTTTCACAGACATAAGCGATCTTAAACTAACATGCTCCACGCGTGAAATATAGGATTACCCATAACTGTTTCTAATTTATCTGAAATAATACCAGTAAAAGTATAATTTATGATGTACCAGTATGATGATCATTCTTAAGTGAATGAATCTGCCATCAGAGTCTCTCTCGGAGCGTGTTGCAAAGAGAAACGATCAAAACTTGTATCTGAAGTGTAGAGCTCTCTGGGACGAGTATCCGATCACCTCTGGGCTGGTGCTCCCAAATACCAGTGTGGCGGTCGCCATCATACAATACAAGATATTTGACAGATGCTTGAATCTCGCTTACGACATTTTCAAGATTAGTTTGGATATATACTGGTGGTAGGACCTCTTATGAGCCCGCACAGGTAGGTACCACCACCTTGCTTGTTTCTGCCATGAAGCAGTAATGTGTTTTAGTTTGAAGGGTGGAGCAGCTGTTGAAACAATACTGAGACCTTAGAACTCATATCTCAAAGTGGGTGACGTATTTACGTTGTAGAGGTCTATGGGCTTCGCTAACCACTTAACACCAGGTGGGCTGTGAGCTCATCCACCCATCTATGCAATAAAAAAAACTCGTAGGAGTTCCGAACAACAACAACATACGGACCGTAGGTCTAATGAGTAATATCACCCGCTCGGTGAAAATCTTCCTTTTCTCGTTATTCCTGAAACTGAAGTCCGGTAGAAGAGGATCGGTAGCCACTCACCATCAGGTGGGCCGTATGCTCATCTGCCTACAGTGGCAATAAAAAAATACTAAACATATTACTTCGCACAGAACCACAAATACTCAACACACATTATACCAAATAAGTTGTAATTACATAAATTTTTTTTACTCCTACCTAAATGTTCCATTTCAGCTTATGTGACACAAAATTATTAAAACGATTTCAGTCATTCAGAATGTTCGCACGTGTAACTCTTAACCCGGTTTTGTTACTGTTTACAACGTGCCTACCTACATTTATATAGATAAACAGAAACAGTAAAATCAGGTCGAAAATGATTAAGTGACACAGATTAAATGAGAACCGTGTTTTTGGGTTATTAATTAAGATTTGGTCTTTACCGACAAACGTGACGTTACAGAAAATTAAAGTTTTTTTTTATTGCTTAGATGGGTGAACGAACTCACAGCCCATCTGGTGTTAAGTGGTTACTGGAGCCCATAAACATCTACAACGTAAATGCGCCACCCAACTTGAGATATAAGTTCTAAGGTCTTAGTATAGTTACAACGGCTGCCCCACCCTTTAAACCAAAACGCATTACTGCTTCACGGCAGAAAAATGCAGGGCGGTGGTGTCTACCTACGCGGACTTACAAGTGGTCCTACCACCAGTAAGTAATATTTATAGATTTTTTTTTTATTTCTATCCATCAAATGTTACCAACACGTGCACTCATATCAATGCTTATTTACCAGCACAGTGGATTTTTTCCTAGAAGTCGAGGGAAAAAGTCTGGTGTAAAAAGGCAAAAAAATAAACTCCTCAAAGGCATTTTGTACTGCATCTTGGGTATCGAATTTTCACTGCCAACAAATTGTCCAAACCTTGAAAAAAAATATATAAAAAAATTTAACAAAATACGCTTTTATAGAAAATATGACGCATTAGACGCCTTCCGCTCTCACACTAGGAGTAGAGACCCCGGTAACCGTACTCATCGAACTTGGCAAAGAGTTCGACGTGTAGCCTAACCTAAACATCAGCCCGTTGAGTTTCTCGCCTGATCTCTTGAGCTGTTAGGTCTCTCTTGGAGGCGCTCAGGTAGCTGTTCTGGCTGAGCCCTTGCTCGCCCACCTGTCGTCGTGAAACTGGAAAGGCCTCCGGGCAACAAGTAAACCCTTCCTTAATAATAAAAAAAAATCAGTCATTCTTCAAGGTTGAATAATAAAAATAATATTGAACCCATTAATATCCATTGCGAATATTCTTTCAAAAGAATATAAAAGTGTAATGTCTTAGTAAATTGCAGCATGATTTAAGCGGCACTGAACGTATTCAAATGCGGAGTTATACGTGTTTTTTAGGGACACTGCTTTTCAAATTATTTCGGGATTTTTTTTTTTGCTTAAATGTGTGGGCGAGCTCACAGCCCTCCTGGTGTTAAGTGGTTACTGGAGCCCATAGACATCTACAACGTAAAATGCGCCACACACCTTGAGATATAGTTCTAAGGTCTCAGTATAGTCACAACGGCTGCCCCACCCTTCAAGCCGAAACGCATTACTGCTTCACGGCAGAAATAGGCGGGACGGTGGTACCTACTCGTGCGGACTCACAAGAGGTCCTACCACGAGTAATTACGCAAATTATAATTTTGCGGGTTTGATTTTTATTGCACGATGTTATTCCTTCATTGGGTGTACAGATTCCTTCACCGTGGAAGTCAATCGTGAACATTTGTTAAGTACGTATTTCATTAGAAAAATTTGTACCCGCCTGCGGGATTCGAACACCGGTGCATCGCTTGACACGAATGCACCGGACGTTTTATCCTTTAGGCCACGACGACTAGACATTTAAAAACAATTTCTATATCGAACGAATAAACAGTCGTTTAACGTTCTGGAATTGATGAACAGCAATTGTGAAGTAGCATACCTCTATAACCGCAATTTGCAGTTGGTTATTAATATTGACAATATTATAGAACCAAAAAGCCGCTGTCCGCTCATAAAGACTACTTTAAAAAATTTTGATATTAACATTGTTTTTGTTTAGATATGGTCAATAGTCAATTTTCGTCGTGCACTATCCGGTACCATAGCTTTCGTCTAAGCGGAGTGGTGGAGCTTGATGGGGTTTAGTTGGAAGCCGGATCCGCGGGGTGGGTCTTGAGCGGCGTACGCTGTGCGACTCCTTCCGCGCCGTTCGCAAGGCGTAGTGTCCTAGGAGTAATTGGAAGAGGTAGAAGAAGAAGACCGAGGTCCTCCTCTTCTCCTTCTGCTTTTCAAGAGGCACCGGACCCCGACATAGCCCTTTCTGCCTACTCGACCAGAAACCCGTAAATAGATTTTTAATAGTTATCCTAAAGGAGTTTCCTTAAATTTTATAATAGATAAACACTTTTGAATGAGTATATCTATTTTTAATTTTGAATTCTGAAGGGGATTCCTGAAGTGTTTATTGTTGGCTTAAAAGTCAATAATAGTTTTTTATAAAGGTCGTTCTCGACACCACCATATTGCATTGTGGGGATCGTTGGTAAGTTAATAATCATAGATTTAATTTAATTAAAATTTCAATATGCAATAGTTACTATGAAATTTTTTGCATACAGACTTTTTAAAATGAGCACAAGTCTACTATACCCCACAAAGTGTGGCGACACAACAGTAATAGAGTCATAATTCAAAATACGCGCGTAACACGTGTGCCAGACATTATGCATATTGTCGGCGTATCTGATGTTGCCGCGGTGTTTTATTAAAGCCCCCGTGTCTTGCCCGTCGTGCGGAAATTCATAGGCTTTATGTAACATACAGTTTTTTAGGGTAATGCTTAACTGTTTACGTGTTTTTTTTTATTATATAGCTGATGAACGACTTAATGGCCCATCTGGAATTAAGTGGTAGCCTGAGCTCAGAGACATCACACCATCAACGAGATCTGAGTCTCCATTGTATATTGTAATGGCTATGCTACTTTGATGACTCAGTTGAGTGCCCTGTGGTGCAGCGTATGATAGAGGGTAGAAGACCGCGAGGCAGATCACCGTTACGATGGACCGACCAAATAAAGGCAGCTCTAAGCTGACCTGTCAACGAGTGCATAAGAAAGGTCGAGGTACGTGAAGAATGGCGACCTCTGGTGAAGGGCACCGCCACTCAAAATTATAACCACAACCACTCTGCTAAGAGTACATATGACCGAGAACAATACTAATATTCGAAACTGCAACGCATGACTACTTTGTAGCAGAAATAGGCTGTGTAATTTTACCTACCCATGCGGGCTCATAATATGCCTTACTACCAATAAAAAGAGCACGTTAACAAAGGTATAAATGATTTGTCTTTGGCGAATTCATTTAACACGAGAATATGTAGAGCATCTACTAATTTTGGTGACTTATTTAAATCTTAACATTCACGCTAGAAAGTGTGTGGTTTCCCGTTTTCATATATTAACTGGTGGGCCAATGGTGGATATATAGCCAATATAAACTGAGCTCTTAGTTCAAAAACATCCTTTTACCAATACACAACCTGTTGCAGGAGGACTCTACTACGAAAATGTTTGATTGCATGGGCGATTGTGATTACTTTCTATTAGTATAATGCTTGTTTATATTCAAAGGCTATAACAGAAGTTCTATTGGCAAATAAAGTAACAGAAAGGACAACTTGAATTGTTGCAACTTTTGATTTTAACGAATATCGATTTGATTGAACATCGCTTCATAAATATTCTATAAATAGATTATCGTTAATCAAAATCCATAATAACTAAAGAACAGGATATCCGGGGAACGTAATTCCAAGGGATTCAAGTAATCCTCAAGTTATACGAAAAGTACTTAGTTTTATGATGAAACTTCCCGATTCGTATTTTATTTACTTTTGAACTTGGTTCGATGGAAAATTTTCTTGATTGCGTATGAAATTGTGAGTGATTCGGGTGTTTGGGAGTATAGAGTTTTTTAATATTTATTTCGAAACCCGTTACGCTTCGCTTCGCCCAAAATACATGAATTTGATGCAGCCACTCTCACGCTATCCATTTATTTTATAATGGTAATTTCACAAAACCTATCAAGCGTCTATGACAACTATGTATCGTATATAGAAATGTATTTTTTTATTGTTTACATGGGTGTACAAGTTCACGGTTCACTTGGCGTTAAGTGGGTACCGGAACTCATAGATATCCACAAACTAAATTCCGCCCACCTTAAAAATTGTGTATATTGGCCCAGTAATATAAATTTTCTGAGTAATCCATTTATTTTATGCATGAAACAGAGCGAGCAAAACTACTAATAATAATGAATTCAGACTTCAACGAAAACTTATGCTACTTCTTATTATTTAACTTATCATTTATCTTAACATAAGTAGGTATATTATGTTATCCGTACAAATTTTTCCAAATGCGATATGACCACAAGGAACAGTAACAATAATTTTATTGCTTGTGATAAAATCTTGGTGCGTTTATTTCTGTTCTACGCATTCGCGCGCAATTGCTAATTGGGTTGAAATTTTCTTTAGCTGATACTGGCACTTTGGAGGCGTTTAATTTTTCTATCCTCTTCTAGAGGGTTATTATTCTACCAATCTCCGTAATTTCTGATCTCTAAGTTCCATATCCGCAATGCCACAAACAACAAAGGTCATAACTATTTATAATGTGAAACAATCAAAGATTGATTTCAAAAGTATCGCATTCTCAGCAAAATCGGCATTTCAATCTCATATTCCAAGTTGGGAAGACATATTTACGTTATGGTTAAATATGATACTAAACACTTAAGAGAACCATTGGAAGCAATACACTCATTTACGATGATATACAAAAAAACCTAAATACGAAATAGCTTAAAATATGCACAGATTTTTATATAAGTCTGTAAAGTCCTATACCATAGCTTCGTAATCTGCAACACTTTTAAATAAATAAAAAAGAACAGTTCGCAAATCTAATTTCAATGAAAATCATTATACATATCAACATAAACACGACGCTTTTGATCAGAATACATTAACATGCGTTTCGAGACACAATCCATTTGGCTAATCCACATACAGAATAATTGATAAGGGCATCAATACACTCTGTACTGAGAGGGATTAGCGGAGACCAATCTCGTTCACGTTAGCAAAAACTGATGTGTCACTGATAGAAATTTTGTATGTCAGCTTTGTTTTACAGCAACTCAGCCACTGGTATCTATTACTCTATTACGAGTATTTTCAAGTAGCAATAAACCATTGCCTACTGACAATGACTTTCTTGACGGACATGTTATAGTGATCGCCAAACATAGCAAATTGGAGTTCATTCCACAGTTGGATGGTATGTGACAATAATGCAGTCCTTATTGAAAATTTATTCGTTCAACCCAATAAAACCAACCAAAGCCAATCGAACCAAACCATAGATTATCTTGTTGGTCTAAGATTGAGGAATTAGTGATCCTAACCGTCGGTACTCCGTACTGCCCCATCGATACTAAATGGGGGTTGGAGACAATATCTTGATCCTATGTATCAATCCATATTAAATATTTGTGCTCTGGGTGTACCAATAACGCAGAAGATAAACATAGCTTGAAGCCATATAATTTAAAACGTTGAATACGGGAATTTAATTAAAATAACATTGATAATAATTACTTTTAATAGAATTTTTTTTATTTTATAAATGTGGCCATATCTTAATTCCTAAATCTTCCTGGCTAGAGTTTAGATTCAAGTCATGTATACATCGCAAAGATCATTTTTCTTGTAATCTTCTAGTAGAGTATTTTCAAGAAGAGAATTGATAATATTAGAAACTCTACAATCATAAGTGGCCAGCGAATGGTCAGTATCGATTTGGTATACTTTCACAGGCTTACTGCTGTACTTCGACAAATTGTAATCATCGGGTAATAATCTTGAAGATGGATGAGGTACTCCTTTAATGAGAACCAATTCGGATTCCAAAATTATATCAGGCTTGTAATTTTTAGCAAGTTCAATTCTTTTGTACGCACCATCAACAATAGCCCTTATGTATTCGTAAGAAAAGCTCGAATATTTTTTGATTTCTTTTGTGCTGATATGGAGTTTTTCTTCCCAAGTATCTAGTGTTGATAGGGTATTTTCTAATTGGCTATTCTGGTTAGTAAGTAGTTGGTATATGTAGTTTATTATGTAGTTTTGGAGTTCCTTTTCGTCTGGATTGCCCAGGTAGGCTTCTAATTGATCTCGTAATGCATCCGGGCTGCTATCTAAACAGTAAACAGTTCCGATGTGGCCTGGAAAAATATATATTACAAATATATTATTTTGTATAGTACAATTATATTATTAAAAAAATATAGTTTATATTTTTCTATACTAATGGTTTTATATGTTTTTAATATGTTAATAATACCTACCTTCTTTTTCCAAAATTGCAGCTAATTCCAAAGTAATATTAACTCCAAACGAATACCCAAGTAGGTGGAACTTTGGTTTCACTTTGAATTTCATTTTCATCAGCTATAAGAAAACAGAACTATTTTGAATGTGGAAGTTATCATAAATGAGAGGTAACAATCTTTATCGTGTTTGTCATAATTTATTTTATTTCATACTTTTAATTAACGGTTATCATAAAATTGACAAGCATATCCTACTTTTCCAAGAGCCTTTTCTGAAGAAGTATGATTACGAATATACTATACCATACCTTACGAATTTCTACAGCCATTTGTGGTATACTATCCATAGTTATGACTGAACTCAAATGCACGGCAACTGCTTTAACTTTTAATGTTTCAGCTAGAGTTTCGAATATTTGGTGACGACCTTCGAACCCTGGGATCAAGGTTATGAAGGTATTTTCGGGGTCGATATCACTCTGAAATGTACGAGGAAAAGCCGTTTTCAAGTGTAAATCGGTATAACTTGGGATGATGATGTCGGTATCTTTTATTTAACAATTACTTATTATATTATTGAAATACAACCATAGGATGCTGTACGCTGAAATGAACTGATTAGGCCATCTGAAAACCCACCTCAATACTCTTATTAAGCAATGTCTTCATAGAAACAATATTATGTGGCATAGTAACATGTGTCTCTTCATCGTCGACACATGCAATGAAAGCTCCTAATCCACTATTGAAATTGATGTCCGGTTTTTTTTTGTTTTTACCAAGATCTTTTAAACTGAAAACAAATGGTATTAAACTATAGTTTTGGTAGTTTTGTAAAGTAGACATCTGGTATTCAATATTTCTTGTGTCATGCCGTAAAGTATGTTGTAAGATAAAGCATATTGAGTAGTAGCGGAGATGTTACCTTTCAAGACTCATTGACAGTATTTGTTCAACAGGAAAGTCAACTTTAAAATAATTCATTATTAAATTTTTCATCTCCGTCAGACTGATTTCATTCAATTTGAAGTCACTTATCAAGTGTGTATCATCAGCACCATCCAAAGTTTTTATGCCTGAAATGTGACGTAGTTTTTCAACCTCTTTGATAGTAATGTTTCATTCTAAGTAGTATGTTATATAAAAAAAAAAACTAAGTTTTATGAAAAGCAATACCAAGTATTTTAGAGATCATCTGATGGTAGTCCGAAGGTTTTTTGTTTCTCAATTTGTAGACGTATACGTTTTGATGGTTTAATCTGATGCTCTTTTCCACTGCATCAAATAATGTCGACCTGTGTATCTCAGTCGTGTTTTGGGAAACATCTGTGAACTATACAAATCACTGTAGTTACTAGAGGTACTATTAGTTGTTGTGTTTTTATTTTTTTCTAGTAATTTCTGACTGTAGGCGGTTAAATGGCCATGATTTTATCAGCACTGCTAAATATATGTAAATTGCAACACAGAAATGAAAATTTATAGTTTTTTAATCAATCATATAATAGGTACGACTAAAATTATAAGAAACAGGTTCAGATGTGCATTATTGAGCACTAAGCAAATACTGCTCGGCGCTGTTACAGTATGAAGCACAACTTAAATCTAAGCAGTAGTTGCCAACTGCATATCGAACCTTTAATTTTAAAATTCATTAAAGTTTAAATCCAAACTAGCTTTAAAGGGGATTTTTTGTAATTTATGTCCTAGTCAAGGAACGAGCTATTAATTTTCTGTCAGCAAATTAATCAAATCTGTATAACATGTGTTGCTTCGATAGGTAGCACAATCCTTAATATTTTAATCGAGAAGTATTCCTATTTTCCCGTTTGAAGAAAATTTTAATCTTAAGCTCAGCTCTTTTCTACTGGATAGCTTCATTTTGTATGATTTATGGGTTGTGGTAAGTCAGATAGACCATAGTTTGGTTTGCATAACATCAGTGATAGATACGCCCACAAACGCTTTTCTCTGTCACCTTTAAGTTTGTATTATGATTGTTCGCGTTTTTCAAGTTCCATTTTGAGAAGAAGATTTCGTCTCTAGTACTTTTTGACGTACATGGATATTTTACTGTGTTCTCTCACTGGCAAAGGTAAGTCGCGGTCAGTTTGAGGAGAAGGTGGCGGCAGTATTTAGCTCATCCATGATTCTTAGCTTAATCGGTCTTCCAATGCTTAAAATTCAGTACTTAAGTGATAGCCAAAGTGGAACACATCTTGGTTTCTTTATTACGTAAGTACTTAACGTAATTACAGTTTTAATCCACACAAAGTTGCTTAGGATAGATCGCTTTACGCGATAAGCCTGGCTATAACACAACACTTCTTCATATTCACTATAATGTTATATGTATTTACTAGTTTAATATTTATATAGGCGAAGTGGTCAAATCTTTATGAGCATTTGTATCTCACTCGTTGATAACCTGTCGAAGCTGTGACGTTAAGCTATTCCCAAAATACAGGAAAACAGTTAATGGAAGATGTATTAACAAGTCGTGTCTCGGGAAGATAGGGGTTTAGATCAGTGACATGCTTCATTTCATGTGACCCAGTTGCGTATGTGTTTTTGTGGCAAATTATTTTCATTTTTCTATCGGATTTTTCGCCTTTTATAATATAAGTTCCTTCTTGAAGAAGTGGGAGAGAAGGGCCTCTGTCGCAAGGTGAGCCTTCGGGTGTGGTCTGTCGCAATTGGTGTTTAAAAATCTTAAGAAGAAGGTTTATTTCGATTATTATCACCATATGGACGGTAATTAAAAAGTCAACTGAGAGATATTTAGAACCAGCGAAACGATTAAGTATCATCTTGAACATCGCAGATTCGACCATCTGTACAATGATTTCAGTTTCAAGCCAATTAAGATGGATGCAGATTCACTTTTCGTTTTCTAGTTAGTTATAAAAGTCGGCGGTATCTTTAGTGCCAGTACGGGAGGGCCATGACGTTGCAACTTATTCAATTATTTAATTAGGGAGATATTACAAAAACATTGATTAGTCTGTTGAAGAAGAAAAAAAACATTTTTCATCGCAATTGACAATGTGGTTCAAAATCCTTTAGTTTCTCTGACCGTTAGGCAACGCAAGGCATACCTTAATGCGTGCGTCACGCTGGCAATGAACCATTTCGTGCCGACCCAGATATCATATTTTTTACCTTCTCAATTTGACGCGAATGTTGTTAAACAAATTACTGAATTATTCAAATTTTATATTATTTATTTTAATTTATTATTATTCAAAACATATTTCCATATTTTCAAAATAAAATTAGAAATTAAAATTTATTGCCAATTATTTGTTCATCGTTAACGGTGTTTACATTGACGATCGCAAACAAAACCTCAAGTATTCTTTTTTCTTCAAAATAGAGTACATTGAGCAAGTTCTCAGAAGTCTGTGATCGCAGTTTAAAAATAAAACAGCTACTTAAGAATCTCATAAAAATCTCATAAAATTGGACGAGTACTCACTGTGTCCAGTCCGTCGTAGCGTACAACTAGACTTGTTAGGGCCATTTCATTTCGCGCTTCAAATATTTTCTCAACGGTTCCCATTTGATATTCGTAAGTGTCACTTTGGGAATACTTCGAGATCAACACGAAATTACTAAAATTTAAACAAAAATTACATCATGCGCTTACTCTTAGATTTGAATTTTATATATACATATAATATATTGCTTTAAAGCTATTATGCATTACAATTTTAATTATATAAAATATTTGTGTATCTTATATTTAATACAATAAATTATATATAACTAGTCAGGTCATAAGTATTGTCACACAGTAAAAACTTTTCTTTTAGAATGCTGGCCACAAAAAAGTTTATTGAATTCGAATTTTGAATTGTTCATGAAAATAAAAATGTATACTTTTAGAATTTTACTCATTTTTAAATATGGAGTGGACGCTTAAAGAAGACCGTGTTGCAGTTATTGCGTTGCATAGTTGCGGTTACGCGCCAATTCAAATTTTTAACATACTGAAAAATTTAAATATAACCAAAAGATTCGTTTATCGTACCATCAAACGATACAATGAAGACTCTAGTATAGATGACAGGTCAAGAAGTGGTCGCCCTCGGTCTGTTAGGACTCCAGCAGTGATAAAAGCTGTGAAGGCGCGAATTCAAAGAAATCCCAAACGTAAGCAGAAACTGTTGGCCCTTCAGATGGGGTTAAGCAGAACCACGGTGAAAAGGGTGTTAAATGAAGACTTAGGGCTTCGGGCATATCGAAGAAAAACAGGACATCGTTTGAATGCTCGTCTAATGGACCTGAGACTGAAGAGATGCCGCGCTTTGTTGAAGCGGTACGCGGGAAAAAAATATCGGGAAATTCTTTTTTCGGATGAAAAAATTTTTACCGTAGAAGAGAGCTACAACAAACAAAATGATAAGGTGTACGCACACAGTAGTGAAGAAGCAAGCAACCATATTCCGCGTGTCCAACGAGGTCATTTTCCATCCTCGCCCATGGTATGGTTGGGAGTTTCTTATTGGGGCTTAACAGAGGTACATTTTTGTGAGAAAGGTGTAAAAACGAATGCAGTTGTGTATCGAAATACAGTCCTGACGAACCTTGTGGAACTTGTTTCTCATACCATGTTCAATAACAGGCATTGGGTATTCCAACAAGATTCGGCGCCAGCTCATAGAGCGAAGAGCACACAAGACTGGCTGGCGGCGCGTGAAATCGACTTCATCCGGCACGAAGACTGGCCCTCCTCCAGTCCAGATCTGAATCCGTTAGGTTACACGATATGGCAACACTTGGAGGAAAAGGCGTGCTCAAAGCCTCATCCCAATTTGGAGTCACTCAAGACATCCTTGATTAAGGCAGCCGCCGATATTGAGATGGACCTCGTTCGTGCTGCGATAGACGACTGGCCGCGCAGATTTAAGGCCTGTATTCAAAATCACGGAGGTCATTTTGAATAAACTTTAGTGTCATAAGAATCTATGTTTTGTTAAGTTTATTTTGGTATATGAATGGTTACATAATGAATAAACTTGTTTCAATTATTTTACATTAAACATGTGACAGAATTTATGACCTGACTAGGTATATGGCCAAAGCTTAATCTAGTGTTATGAGTAGAATCATCATACACATTAATACCGGACACCAAGAAGTATATACCTCGAGTTTCAAATATTTTTAACGACACTGACTTCTACTGAAAACTAAAGCTAAGGTATCTGTAATTAAGGTCACTAGTCAATGGATTTGAACTATATGTTTCAAATTAACAGACTGGGGCACTCAGGTGTTTAGATAATCGCAATGCATCAATTAAAAAAGCTTAAAAAGAAATCTGTCTTCAAGGGCACTGAAATTACCTTAGTCCATTACAAATACTTCTGGAAACAACGTCCATATTAGACACGAGTAATTCAATATTGTTTTCTTTTTCCCTTCTTTCTGAATCACTAACTATGTATACTCCTTTTACTTGTCCGATTTTGGCACTATCCTTAAGCAGTTGAGTACATCCTTCTTTGGTATTTAAGCAATATGAAGTAATGTTGACTGCTGCAGCATGCTTCTTCCAAGACCTGTATAATAATTTAATTTATCAATCTTTGTAAGTTTGGTAGTGGTTTTTGTTGCAGTGTATTGGAAGATTAGCTCACGGTCCGCCTTATGTTTAATGGTTATCGGTATTTGGAGATCCATGTTAAGCTAAGCCTTAAATTTAAAATCGGTATAATAATATCTTCGTAATAAATCGAAATTCTTATTCAAATGGCAACTTACATTAATTTTGAATAAACATATCCAGATATTTCATTATTCATATTGACCGTGACTTTTCTGGCTCCCTTTTTGATAATATCATCAGTAAACTCAATACCCAAATAGCTATCATCACAGACGACTATATAAACTGCATTTGGTAAATATTTCATTCTGAAAAAATGGTTGTATGCAAGATTTATGAAACAATTGGAATGCCACAGATTGTTATAATGCTAAGAAAATGGAACAATCTTTGAAGTTTAAGGTTTTTTTTTGTTACTCTTATCCATATTATTATCATTTTAGGATATTTACTAATCTTTAGGGAAACTTACCTTGGAGGGATGTTGTGTTCAATTTTGAAGCTGGGGTCCTTCATTTGAACTAAAACCTTTCCTTTGTGTTTACTCGATGATAAAAGTTTAAAGGCTTTCGTAATTGCTATAGTTGGATATACAACTCTAGTTAAGGGCTTAACAATACCTTTTGCAATACCTTGAGCTATCATGTTTCGTAAAATCTGAAAATTGAATTTTATAAAATACTAGCCGTACATACTCGCCCGCTTCGCTGGGCATTTAAAATTAATATTATTATTTATTGTCATTATTATTAAGGGATCCAACACTCATATAAATATTAGCCTATCCATTAAGTACATGTAGTTTCTACATGAATACCAAGTTTCAAGTCAATCGGATGCATGATTCAGTAATTATAACGGAACATCCGTAAAAACCACTGTGGATCTATATCTTAGTATAGATTAAAATTTAAATGCACAGGTATATAGAAGTTTTGACATCTTAGATGTTTAGAATATTTTCTAAACAGTTGGAAATATCAAATCACAAAAGGGATGTTATTCAATATTTTGTGCTGAGTAAATTCTGTGTAGCGATGGAAAATAGCTATTAACGCGTCATTGCTGTTGTTTTACGCCGTTTGTTATTTACGTGATAGTTTCGCAGATCAAAGCTCAATCTTATATTTATCAGTATTTTATAATTATAACATAATGAGTTTTGGAGTGAATCAATTTTAGAGTAGCCATTAATTGCTCACATTTTCTTAGTAAGTTTAAGCCTCGATTTATATAAGACAAATACATTATTAAATATAGTGTTTTTAAATTATATCCAAATATCGGTATTATTACGAGTACTCGATAACTAAATAAATGTTAGATTTATCCGTTTTTACAAATACCAGTTTTCACACATATTGGCGCTATGTCATAAAGGATTCATTTTCCAAATAAATTAACTGGATGTAAAGCTACAACTACTGAGTTCGATAGTTCCCACTCTGTCTCGTTTATGATTTTCTTATCTGCCCACAGACGTCCACTGTAGACATAGGCCTCCCCTAAGCCTCGCCACAAAGACCGGTCCTGCGCTGCCTGCATCCAATGGATCCCCGCGGACCTCAATAGGTCGTCGTTTCATCTTGTGGGAGGCCTATCCACACGTTTTCCGGTACGCGGTCGCCACTCAAGAACTTTCTGGCCCCAACGGCCATCCGTTCTACGAGCAATGTGCCCTGTCCACTGCCACTTCAACGTTGCAACTCTTGGCTATTTGATTTTCAATAAACACTTAATGTGAACACATCAGGTGAACCGTTGATTTAACACCTATTATCATAAAAATACCTTTTTGTCTTCAATGAATTCGGGCTTAAAAATGTTAGATAAATCAGCAGCCTTATACGATCTGTTGCCTCGAATAAACCCCATGCAGAAATCTTTGTTTTCGTTCATGTCTGATTTGCTTATGTCCAAAAATGTGCCACTCGCCTTGACACATTTCAACAAGCACTGAAAAATACAGTTAAAGTAGTTGTAGATTCGTCTGAGGGGGTTGAGTAATATATTTGAGATAAAAGAGCAACCGGTCGGCGGTGTATCGCGTCTCGACCTGGCAGGCTGGTTTGGTCCAGCGGGATATTCCGGGATACCAGTGGCACCGTTTGGGCGGCCTGATGGGCTGCCGTACCGAGACGGCCAACGTTTCAGAACCTTCGATTTGACTCGAAGGCTCCGTCGGCCAGGCGTCCTTGGAGTGAGCTGCGCTGTCTGGTTATAGTGTTGACTGCGGTAATCCCTTAAGTAGGGTCCTTAAAACATCCTTTGGCCCGCGGTTTCGCAATCGCGAACCAGCCCCACGTACCCTGCGCGCCTCTTAGGTGCGGACATAGTAGGAGGTTAGGCTCCCAGTCCGAAAAAAAATTGTAGATTCGTTCCTCGCGCGTCCCCCTACGCCCGTGGACCTCGAAAGAGGTAGGGCCCGCAGCCAGAAAAATAGTTGTAGATTCGTTAAGAATGAGGTCTCTCAATTTCGGTCTGAAAATATTTAAGTAACTAATTCCTTAAAAAAAGTATGATACATACAATACTATGATAATCACCCAAAAATAGTAGTATAATAATAAGTGTAAATTCCTTTCTAAAAAGAGTACGGTAGGTATTTATTTTTATTTTACTTGTATTCAAGCAGTCTCAGAACAACTCATGTGTTCCTAGAATCCAGGATTATTTTCTTATTTTTTTATCTATACTAATATTCTAAACAGGAAAGATTTGTTTGTTCGTTTGTATTGAATAGGCTCCGAAACTACTACACCGATTTAAAAAAATATTTCACTGTTGGAAAGCTATCACCGGGTGACATAGGCTATATTTATTATATTTTCAAAAATCAAAATATCCTTTTTTTTATTGCTTAGTTGGGTGGACGAGCTCACAGCCCATCTGGTGTTAAGTGGTTACTAGAGCCCATAGACATCTACAACGTAAATGCGCCACCCACCTTGAGATATAAGTTCTAAGGTCTCAAGTATAGTTACATTCTTACTGAAACTCCAATAATGTAACCCAATGTGTAAAAAAATTACCTAAAATTCTTTACATCGCGTGCGCTATTTTCCAAGTGAAGCCGGGGCGGGCCACTAGTTCTCTAATAAATTTAGAAAAGTATTTGGCTACGTTAAAATTAGAATGTAAACGTCCATAAAATATCTGTAGCTCTTTATTATATAAAGAATCGATGGCGTAAACGACTTTAGATTAGAAAAGTAAAGTGAGCTCACCTCTCGTAGATGACCACTGTCTGAATTTATAATTATATCGCAAAGTTTATTCTCAGAATTAAATATGAGCATGCTATATAAAGCTTCAAGGTGGGAAATTCCAATGTGACTTTCTGAAATAAAGTACATACTTAGGTATAATATTCGGATACTTATAAAGTGAAGCTACGACATCACTCAGCATGTCGTACTCTTTCATTCCATGTGTAGATGATCAAGATGTAGTAGTAGTGGCATTTTAACCTCTTATCAAAATATGTGAGGTTAATGACCAAATAGTTACCTGGAAGTTCAGGGAACAGCTTTAATAAAAAGTTTTTCTTATGAATATCTCTCACGGTTGTATAAATAGGACAGTTCATAGCCAGGCATATGGAGATGACTGCTTGTCCTAGAGCCCCAGCCCCTCCTGTGATGAATACTGTTTTTCCACTAGAAATATCGCACCTTAGTTCCTGTGGAATATTCACTGTAAAGTCGTTTTAGGTACAAAAATATAAAAGTGGGGATTCTCACTGTTTATTTAATCAGTTTATTTAATAATGGAATAAGGGAACTTATCTAATCTATAAAAATTAGAACAGTTAATGTAATAAATCCCATCCATCTTACCAAGCAATAGAAGGCATGAAGGTACGCTAGGGGAACGGTGGCTGCCTCTTCAAGCGTCCAGTGTTCAGGTACTGACCACGTTAGATCTGGATCAGCTTCCACTGAACTAGACAACGACCCTTCGCGTACCAAACCCATTATTTTCTCCCCTCTGTTAATGGAAAATTACTTAGTTATAATTATTGTCTTCTTTCCTCATTTCAGTTAGATTGGCTGAAACGGACGCAATAATAGCCGAAACAAATGCACCTGGTACGACGACTTCATTATTTTTATAAAGACCATACCCATTTTTTAAAAATATCTTTAATTTATGAAATTTTTTTTATTGCTTAGATGGGTGGGCGAGCTCACAGCCCACCTGGTGTCAAGTGGTTAATGGAGCCCATAGAAATCTACGACGTAAATGCGTCACCCACCTTGAGATATAAGTTCTAAGGTTTCAAGTATAGTTACAACGGCTGCCCCACCCTTCAAACCGAAACGCATTACTGCTTCACAGAAATCGGCGGAAATAGGCAGGGTGGTGGTACTTACCCACGCGGACTCACAAGAGATCCTACCACCAGTAAAAAGTCAACTTACTTTGAATTATAGCCACTGAAGTCCATTCCGAAATACGATCTGTTGTTATTCTCACAACTAATAGCCTTCTGGCAATCTTTTAGTGACAGCCCTGCGTACCAAACCTTCAAATGAGAATATTTTAACATTAAATTAAAGGCATATTATTCTAGCTCTATCTCTAGACAATAGGAGAATCTCGTTTTTCTGTTTTTGGTATTATATTTCAAAGCCGAAATATATATTTTTGTTTTTCATATAGGTTGTGCGACATTGGTAACTTGTATTGCAGAGAATTATAAATATTAGCAGCGCAGGACTGATTTTTGTGGCGAAGCTTGAGGGAGGCCTATATCAAGCAGTGGACGTCTGTGAGCTAATAAAATAAAACAGAATTCTAAGGAATTGCCAGCCAATATTGGTACGTGCTTCCACGTTGCATCTTTTTTGCGATTCGTTTTAAAAGTTAGGACAACTATATAACAGTGTGAGTTCTGAAATTTCGACCTCGGATCTTAAAGTTGGTGACCAAATTCACAGCGAGATAAATATTATGTTTTATCTTCATATTCGATGGAATTTTAGCTCTGGTTGAATGGAAAGCATTTTAGGTAAAACTAGGTATTTTAAATATAAAACTTACATACAAAATTTAACAATTGTTTACATGTCTATCACAAGACTTGTTTAACGATAAAATATTGAAAGTTTTAACGTTAAATTAAGAATAAACATTCCAGAACTAGGAACAAATATTCTATCAGGAATAAATAAATAAATATTTAGGAATAAATATTCTAAAACACTGACCTTCTTAAATAGCTTTAATCGAAACATATGAAGGGATCAGAATAATAAATCAAATACTCAGCTACTCTGTCACTAAACTATCAGACGTTATTATCCCTTCAATAAAATAATACCTGAACATGTTCAGCACCATCTGTTGTAGCTGGAGCTTCAACCCACGTCAACCCATCAATGCTGCCAGGCTGTTTGCTCATTAGGGTCATGTTACGAACGCTTGCTGACATCTGACTTGGTATGTAGTAGTAGCCTCCCCATTGCCGCTGCGATAGTCAACATACTTGTGATTCATTTATTAATCCATTTAACATTTTTCGCCAATTGTAATAAATTTTCTGTTATACTAACGCATAAAATATTAGTAATTTAGGAAATGTAAAATTAAAACTGTGACCAAATAACCATTTTAACTGGGTTGCCAGTTGCAACCACCCTACGGGAAGCTGAGAACTGGACTAAGTGAAAACAGCTGACGAGATAGGTCACGGTTAAGTTTCAAGGACACGATCTTCAGTAATAAAGGAAGTGACGGAGAAGAAGAAACTTACAACTCCGTAAGAAAACCGATGAACGAGCTCATATCCGTACAGTACTAAAATTGAATAATAGTTTCCTATAACTTTATAGCTATATATATATATATAGCTTTTATATATGAGATATATTATAGCTTTTTCTATAAGTTACCTAATTATAAATTATAGACTACTAAAAAAACTCTTCAAACCAAAATAATTAAAGTATTCTTAACACTTTCGGAAAATAGAATAGAATTATATTCGTTTGCGATTATTCTTCTTTTCATGCCTTTGTAGTCAGACAAGCATACGGCATATCTGAATATAGCCCATCATCGTCGCTTCTCACCATCAGCAATACCAGCAAATATGTTTCCTACCACAGTAAACTCTCCACAAGCCTTGTTACCAAAAGTAAATATCATATCGGGCCACACCGTGGAACGAATTTTATTCCAAAGCTAGGTGGTAAGTGGCAAAAAAGATGTATGAAATCTCACATCTATTTTGAAGCCATATTATCTTCTTGTACGATTTTTAATTTTGGCTTTTTTTTAAGCTACAGGTTTGTCTTGCGCAGGAATTATCTTTTATGTAGAACGACAGTGTCAAGACATAAATAGAACCATTGAACTTTGAATAATTGACGCAAAAATTAACCAAACAAATGAAAAGAAGTATTTGTACAATAACTAAAATCTGTGTACCTTTCTTAAAACATTGGCAGCTAAATCCAAATCCAACTGACTTTTGTAAAATGGATGGTCAGGGTTAAACTTTGGTGCATCAGTATCCTCTATAATCATGGCAGATATATTTTTATGCCCATCTCTTCTTAATTTTTTTACCAGTCCTGTAACAAAAACATACTTGGGTAGGTACCCAATATTCTTGAAATTTTGGTCACAAAAATTTAGATACTGGTAGTAGTACCTCTTGTGAGTCTGCACGGGTAGGTACCACCACCCCGCCTATTTCTGCTGCGAAGCAGTAATGCGTTTCAGTTTAAATGGTGGGGCAGCCGTTGTAACTATACTGAGACCTTAGAACTCAGATCTCAAGGTGGCCACCCACCTTCATAGACATTTACGTTGTAGATCTCTATGGGCGTTTGGTGGACGAGCTCACGGATCACCTGGTGTTAAGTGGTTACCGGAGTCCATAGATATCTACAACGTAAATGCCGCCATCTACCTTGAGGTATATAAGTTCTAAGGTTTCAATATAGTTACAACGGCTGCCTCACCCTTCAAACCGAAACGCATTGCTGCTTCACGGCAGAAATTGGCAGGGTGGTGGTACCTACCCGTGCGGACTCACAAGAGGTCCTACCACCAGTAATCTCACACCAATAATTAAAGTACAGAAATAAAATGGTTTGATTGGGTTCTTTTTTTATACCTATATACCTATACATACACGATGTTATTTCTTCACCGTGGAAGCCAATCGTGAACATTTGTTTAGTACGTATTTCATTATAAAAATTGATACTTGCCAGCGGGACTCGAACACGGGGACATCGTTAGATACGAATGCACCGTACATCTTATCCCTTAGGCCACGACGACTCTCAATATTACGGACGAATGTCATATAAGTAGTAGCTCTCGCAGTGCATGAATTACTACACCAACTACCTGGCCTGTGCCACAGGGTGATGGTGATGTTACGATGACTGTACCGTAAGACCACAATCACGAGTGTATTTTATTGTGTAGCTTGAGGGGGCCACGATCGCATATCCGTATCTGCTGATTCATTAATCATTTTCATTATATTGTTTCCATTATTTTGAATATTTTACAGCTCTATGATCACTGAATGATTATTTGTCAAAATTCGAAATGTGAATATCTCGCTAGGTACAAAAAATAAAAACATACCTGAAATTAACTGGTGGTAGGACCTCTGGTGAGTCCGCGCGGGTAGGTACCACCACCCTGCCTATTTCTGCCGTGAAGCAGTAATGCGTTTCGGTTTGAAGGGTGGGGCAGCCGTTGTAACTATACTGAGATCTTAGAACTTATATCTCAAGGTGGGTGGCGCATTTACGTTGTGGATGTCTATGGGCTCCAGTAACCACTTAACACCAGGTGCGCTGTGAGCTCGTCCACCCATCTAAGCAATAAAATAAAAATAAAAAAACATACCTGAAATACCGCAAAGGCTTTGTCCCTCTGATACCAAGACTACGCTTGTCCTTTTCAATTCTTCATACACGTACAGCAAATGTTCTTTATATGTTTTATAGTTAATTGGTATACATGTACGCTGAACTCGTTCTAGAGGAATTCTCTTCAGAAGTATACATATTCCATTTTCACTTGACATGCACGTTATTATGTTAAAATAATTCTTAATTAGATTATTTTTTTGTACATTCGCTTCGAATGTCAATATGAATGTATCCTTTGAGATTGTTTCGTGTATTTTTGCTAACTTCTGTAAATCATTTGTATTTTTAGGTCCCCGGTTGATAAAACAGATAAATCAGGCTTTGGGTTTTTTTTCTTAAAACATAGAATTATTTATTATAATTCACACGTTTAGTTTCAATGCGCATTCTATCGTCTTGCCCGGCTTTGTAAAATAAAATGTATTTAATTAATTTGCGCAACTATTAATATGAATTTGCCAATACTCACCTGTTTATCATTCAAAATATTATCAATAATCACTAAGTTGACTTCAGCTAGTTCATCATTAATGCCATTACTCTTTTTGTGAAAATTGTCGATGTTTGCTGTAACAACTTCTACCTCCATCGGTTCAGTCTGAATTATTTTCTCAATAGTATCAGATGCATCGATACTTAAGGAGGCTGATTTAATTATTTTAATTTTTTTTGAAGACGAATTTTCTGCTACTATCTTTAAAACCACATTGATAGCTCGCTGTAACTGCAAACGAAATATGAATATCATTTATAACAACATGCAATAATACTTTACTCTTCATACGCACTATGTGGTTGTGGATGTGGTCAACCAGACTGCATTAGCAACTGAACCATTTGGCAGAAGAATCACTGCTATTTGCGGCCATATCGATTCATTTCAAAGTTCAACGTGAATGATTTTTTTTTTATTGCTTAGATGGGAGGACAAGCTCACAGCCCACCTGGTGTTAAGTGGTTACTGGAGGCCATAGACATCTACAACGTAAATGCGCCACCCACATTGAGATATAAGTTCTAAGGTCTCAAGTATAGTTACAACGGCTGCCCCACCCCTCCAATGAAGTTGCAATTACTTCAACACGTTACGAAAAAATAAAAAAAAGTACTGGGTGCACGCTTATTTGCAAACGCAAAATTAGAACAGGCATTCTGAAATATTTTTCGAAGACAAAAAAAATATGAGTATAAGTTTTACTGATACGTCTTGATACTTACGGATTCACTAAGATGAGCTTTAAATAATTATTGAACATTTAAAAAAAAAAAACTGAACATTTAAAAAAAAATGTTTTGTTTTATTGCTTAGATGAATGGACGAGCTCACGGCCCATCTAGTGTTAGTGGTTACTGGAGCCCATAGACACCTACAACGTAAATGCCGCCACCCACCTTGAGACATGAGTTGTAAGGTCTCACTTTTTACAGTTCAACGACTCCCCTCTCCTTTCAACTCGAAACGCATTACTGCATTCTTTTGGAATAAAAACATAAATGATTTAATTAATAAGGTACTTACACTAATTTCCTCGGTTGGATATTGTGGACAGAATGATAATATTTGTAGGCCGTCTGCCTCTTTGTTAATGACTGCTTTCTCGGTGAAAATTAAACGGTCTATCTCAACTCCTGCACACCTACAATGAAACACTAAATAGTGACTGATTTTAATTCATTGTTAATATTAATTACAATGATGAGAGCCCACGGTCAAGAACAGATTTTAAGCTGTTCGTGACGTAATAGCTATAACGATTTTAGACGAACCTACTACCTTCTTTTTTTTTTGTTCAGGAGGAAATCACCGGACTTCCGCCCTTTTCTGGGGATACTGGGCGGGGTATGTCAGAGTCGAACTGACTAAAACCTTCTGTCGCTCAAGAACCAACGTCCAAACCTCGCACGAGACAGAACTCATGACAAGGCTTACTACTTACTACCTATCAATATGTTCACAATAGGCAGCCTTTAGTAACTTACTTAGATTATAGAATAGGCTTCAGTTTATGAAGCCTGGCTTGTTGCTAAAGTATGGGTGGGTGCTAAGCATTTAAAAATAAATTTAACAGAACAAAACGTCATATTTTAATATAATTTCAACAGATACACGCAATATATTGGTGTTTTCCGAGCGCTATGACATGTCCTTCTTCAAACGAGGCTTGCGGAGAGTACTTTATGGTAGGCAGCGGCTTGGCTCTGCCCCTGGCATTGCTGACGTCCATGAGCGAGGGTGACCACTTACCATAAGATGGGCCGTATACTCGTCTGCCTACAATGGCAATAAAAAGAAAATTACTGTAAATGTGATTTAAATCTAGATTTAAACGCCACGCCAGAGTGGTGTTTGAGACTGAGATTCGGTTGTGATATTTATGCGATTCAGGAACGACTTAAGATCAAGTAAGCCGTAATCTTGGCTGCACATCTTAGCTAGCATTGAGGTTAAAAACTAAAATTTAAATAAATGACTTACCTTGTCACATCAAATGTATCGATAATGTTGGCTACATGACCATCAGTTAAATTATTGACTTTTTGCATCGCTTTTTCATGTTCAGACACACTGATTGCTATTTTTCCAATAAATTTCGGTACTGACAAGCCCTCGTGTTCATTAGCCAATATGTTCAGTTGTATGAGTGAATCCAGATATAAGGCCCAATTATTGTTCCACCGCACTATCGCCTTATTCCGTTCTAAGTTCGTTGATGCTATAGATTTGTGTTCACCTCTGTATGAAATAACAACTTTAAATAATTACGAAATATGTCGGCAATATTATCGTAAATCGAATTGTAGAGAGTTCCTTAAGTCTCTTAAGTGTTAAATAGAGTTATAAATTGTATTTTAGCGAATTTTTTATTTATCTCGAGCCCCATCGCGTAACAATATTATTGAGATATATGAGGCAATGAGACCGACAATTTCTCTCACACGTTTATTCTCAAAACATTTTTGTCGGGCACATTACACTTTTTTCACCAATCAGTAATCAGAAGGTATTTACAAGGCATATACTATGGCTATAATAGAAGATTTTGCTCAACAGAAATCCCGACAGAAACCGTTATCGAAATCGTAACCGAAAAACCAGCAGCATTCAAATATCATTAATGACATATTATATCATACTGTATTTGATGATAAATATAAATGGTCATACTCAGTAAAAAAATGTTATTATAATTCGCTTTTTTTACTTTCCAAAAGGGCCTCAAATTCTGGTGTGCCCAAGGGCCCCATCCTAGTTTAAGACGTCCCTGACTATAGACTAATATTGTAAACGGTAATTTCCCTAAATGTTTACTAGGGTTGGAAATAAATGGCGATAGTCTCACCATTAATAATCACACCTAGATCACCTTTTATCAGAATCATGTTTTTATCGCTACGGATGCTGCAAAGGTATTTCACTGCATTGAATAAACTGCATACCGTAAAAATACACAAAACTTCATCAGTCGTGCTTTCTGTTGGACGAATTACATGCGAATTAGTAATTATCTCTTACGTATAGCAGTGTCCTCGTAGCTCTAGAATCTGGTAAATATCTTCAGTATTAAGTAAAATTTCGTCTTTGTTAAATTTGGTTTCATCTATACCATGGTCGGATTTCATAATGACGCTCTCATCAAAAATTCCACATACCACTATCGCGTCTTCGTGAATGACCTGTTAATCATTGAGTTTTAATTTAGTACAAATTTAACAGACACAAATGACTGTTAATGTATCCATGCCGATAGTTGTAGTGATACATTCTATTCTATCAGCCCACAGACGTCCACTGCTGGACATAGCCCCTCCCAAGCCTCCCCACAAAGATCGGTCCTGCGCTACCTGCATCCAGCGAATCCCGACAATATTGCGACTATGGCTGAGACCTTGGAGGACAGTACAATGCTCAAAGACCTCATTAGACTTTTATCCAAGTAGGCCTGAATATGAACATGGAAAAAATAAAAATTATGTTGAATGCTCATTTGTAGCGCCCACTCCAGTAAAGTGATACATAGCAGGAATTTATTAGTTTTTACATATAAAGTTACCTCAAATCTATTGTTTCCTTTCGTTATACTTATAGATAATCTTAACGGGATATCACGCTTAATCTCGACTTCCCTATGAAAATGTACGTCTTTAAACATCACAGAAAGGTATCTGTAATCCATATTCTTGTACATGGCCATTGTTTCCCAAACCAGAACTAATATTTCAGCTTCAGGTAATATGTTTAGTCCTGGAATTATATGATTATTTAAATTCGTTTGTTATACAGTTACTACATATTTGGTGTCCATGGTATGTGCTTAAAAATCTGATAACTATTATTCTAGATTATTGCGAGCTATTTGCTGAAAAGGTACACACACGGAAGTGCCATCTAAAGAAAATCCACTGATTCCAGTTTTCAATTATTTTAACTCAGTTCTAAGCGTTCACAAATTGTCACTCGCGCCGGTTTCAGATGCAGGAAACGTTTTTTGCTGATTTGTTATGTTTTAGTTTGATTAAATAAAATTACCATTCCTCAAATGTCCTTTCAAAAAGTTGTAATCATCGTTGTAAAAAGAAATGACAACATCTCGAGCGATTGCCGTGCATTTTACTCCGGAACCGGAAAACAAATGGAGCCTGTAATCGATTTAAGAAATATGTGTTGAATATTTTTGAATTCAAAACTCAGATTGAATGATGGATAACAGATGTGGATTAGTTGTAGTAAGATGAGTTAGAGTTTATGACATAAACGTGGAAGCTATGTGGGTACCTATTGACCTACAAAAGCGGTTCCTATGTAGTAAGATTTAAGCTTCAAGATAGTCACATGGATTGATACGAATATCCTGGAATCTTCTAATGTATTGGGCCACGGTGACTTTGTGATGAAAATTTTCTGATCGCAATTTCTGCCTTAAAAGGCAAACGACGAGCATTTGATCCACTTGCTGGTAATGGTTACCACAACTTAAGTATAGACATCTGCAAATTCTTCAAGCAAGCGATGGTAGAGGTCGAGTGTCATTCCCCGTCTTACGATTTGTTAATTTCTCTTTGATTAGGGTTAGGTTAGATTTGGTTTAAAAATTGTATTTTTATTTTACCCCACCTAATATGACATCAAAAGGACATTTCAAGTGCGTTCTTAAGAAAAAAAAAACATAATTTTAAAATCCTTGATGCCAAGGAATAGTGTAGTTTTACAATTAATTAGCGAACTAACTTACCAATCCTCACTGTGTTCCCATTCAATTAAATTGGACAAAAGAGGAGTTTGAGTCGAAACTGGAAACTCTATCTTAGGATACAACTTCTCAATTTTCGGATTTAAACCTGCTTCAAACATCCTACAAAATTAATTTAAAAATAATAACAGTTGAAAAAAATAATACGTACAGGTATTTATTTAAAATGCACTCACTTGCCAAACGCATCCAACAAAAATTGAACACTGTCATTCGTTCCGCGTTTTGTCAGTGGAATATGCAAACAGTTCTGCAAAGATCTCTTAAGAATGGCTTGGAGAAGTCCGTGAGGCGCTATTTCTATTACAATAGCATTGTCTGGTATTAACCTTGTGACTTCTTCGAAAAGAACTGGACTCTAAGGGCGATAAAAATAAAAATTAATAAGGATAGCTACTTTCCATTGCCTTTTAAGGCCTTTTTAAAAAATAGCTATTTTGACAGAAAGACTGTCATAAGTACCGAAAAAAAAATATTTTTTTTGCAATCAATCTTTTCTGGATGAAAATTAGACAGACATTTCGACTGTCCCTACGTACAGTATCGAAACTGAAAATTTGCGATTTTTTTTTATGACACTAAGATACTTCTTTTTATGTATGTTTTCACACAAAAAAGAGAAAAAGCTATAAAATACATATTAAACCATGTTTTCAATGAGTATAATATCGATACTTAACAAATCATTCAGCGTAAAAAATCGAATGTTTAATTTCGGTACTATACGCGGATACAAGAAGCGTGCGTGCAGGACGAAACTACCGCTTTCGTTGCTGTACGCGGTGACCCGCGCGCCCGCGCGTTCCGACGCAATTTTGAAGTAATGTGGTTCTAACGGAAAACTGATAAGTATATTAACAGATTTATTAATTCCGAGTGCATGATGTTCATTTTTTCCTTGTTTTTAATCTGATTTCCTTAACAATATTCTGTTATTAATTAAGTTTACCTCAAAAACAATGTTTTTTAAAGTAAATGTCGTTCACCCGAAGTGTACTATCGAAAGTCCCAAATTCGATTTTGTACGTCGATTAACATTTTTTTTGGAGTATCGAAAGTGACAATTTCGATATTATTCGCTGATGTTTAATTTCCTTGTGTAATCGAATCTGGTACATTCATTATTATACGTGGGTACATTAGTCAATGAGCCTATCGAAAATACCACTTTCGATGATTTCATTCGGAATTATATATTTTTTATTTTTAAATTCGATATACCTACTATAGAATACTTCTTTTCTTAAAATCAATTTCTATGTTTTATTAATTTATGTTACAATATATCAACAGAACTATATTTTTTACAAATCAATTTCTGTTTTATTAACTTATTTGATACATGGACACTATTATAATTTCTCCTAATGTGGCCATACCTAGTGTCGCGTCACTTATAACTGAATCAAACTGAACTGAATGTGAATCTCCACTTATAACCTTGTTGGAAGGTGATTCGTCATCTATTTTTTTTTTTTTTTTTTATTGCTTAGATGGGTGGACGAGCTCACAGCCCACCTGGTGTTAAGTGGTTACTGGAACCCATATACATTAACGACGTAAATGCGCCACCCACCTTGAAATATAAGTTCTAAGGTCTCAAGTATAGTTACAACGGCTGCCCCACCCTTCAAACCGAAACGCATTACTGCTTCACGGCAGAAATAGGCAGGGTGGTGGTACCTACCCGCGCGGACTCACAAGAGGTCCTTTCACCAGTAATTACGCAAATTATAATTTTATCTGGCAAAAGAATATAAAATCGATATTACTCATCGCTTTTTAGAGCAAGGGCACACGCAGAACGAAGGAGATAGCGTACACGCTCATAAAGAGCGAAAGAAAGAAAGAAAAAGAATTTGAAATAAAGCAGGAATACATTTGAAGAAGACTGACGATTCAGACTAAATACAATATTACAGTTATAATCTGTTATGTTACCTGCTTTAGTTTAATTTTACGACGTCCCTTTTTAAAACTTCCCTTTGTTCAGTATTTAAAATTTTTATGATTACTTATAGAAGAAATTATAAGAAATATTTATTTTAATAAGAATACTAAATCATTATTAGTATTACTCTAAGAAATCCGAATGTTATTGGATTTTAAGTTAATTTAAAGCTTTTATTTTGTTTAGTTTTTACTTTGTAGAATTATATAATAATATGTTTATACTTAGTCTGGCCATAAATACTATTACAATCAAAAATAAACAAAACATTACATTTGAATTTGGAATCTGTCATTTATATATGATTGCTCATTGAGTTTTCTCATTTTGGCGCCAATACATTGTACAATATTTTGCGATATTAAAATGGAGTGAGGTGATAAAGAGAACCGAATCGCTGTAATTGCATTACACAAAGTAGGTATGGAGCCAAATGCAAATTTTAAAACTCTCCATACGCTTGGTATTAGTAAAATGTTTGTGTACCGGGCTATTAATAGGTGCAATGACAACTCCTCTGTTTGTGACAGAAAAAGATCTGGCCGTCCACGTAGTGCTCGTACGAAAAAGGTGGTCAAAGCAGTAAGGGAAAGAATTCGAAGAAATCCTGTCCGAAAGCAAAATATTTTATCTCGGGAGATAAAGATAGCACCTAGAACCATGTCGCGTATTTTAAAAGATGACTTAAGACTTGCAGCCTATAAGAGACGTACTGGTCATTTCTTAACTGATAATTTAAAAGAGAATAGGGTGGTAAAATCGAAACAACTACTGAAGCGGTATGCAAAGGGGTCCTCCCTTTAGATAGATAGAAAATTTTTGTTTACGGATGAGAATTTTTTTACAATTGAGCAATATTTTAACAAACAAAATGACCGTATTTATGCTCAAAGCTCTGAGGAAGCTTCCCAATTAGTCGACAGAGTGCAACGTGGGCACTATCCGACTTCAGTGATGGTTTGGTGGGGTATTAGCTATGAAGGAGTGACTGAGCCATACTTTTGTGAAAAAGGTATCAAAACATCGGCACAAGTGTATCAAGATACCATTCTTGAGAAGGTAGTGAAGCCCCTGAACAACACCATGTTCAATAATCAAGAATGGTCCTTCCAGCAAGACTCGGCGCCAGGTCATAAAGCTCGGTCTACGCAGTCTTGATTGGAAACGAACGTTTCGGACTTCATCAGAGCTGAAGACTGGCCGTCGTCTAGTCCCGATCTTAATCCGCTGGATTATGATTTATGGTCAGTTTTAGAGAGTACAGCTTGCTCTAAACGCCATGATAATTTGGAGTCCCTTAAACAATCCGTACGATTGGCAGTGAAAAATTTTCCCATGGAAAGAGTACGTGCTTCTATTGATAACTGGCCTCAACGTTTAAAGGACTGTATTGCAGCCAATGGAGACCACTTCAAATAAGCTTTTTATACTTTAAATTGTTTTAGATTTATGTATTAAACTAACACACTGTAAAAGTAATAAATGTT
This sequence comes from Bombyx mori, assembly GCF_030269925.1. Classification (NCBI taxonomy): domain Eukaryota; kingdom Metazoa; phylum Arthropoda; class Insecta; order Lepidoptera; family Bombycidae; genus Bombyx; species Bombyx mori. The sequence goes on along the minus strand of NC_085124.1, from coordinate 15,004,471 downwards.
ATTTGCAATAGATTTTTTTTTATTTTTAATTGTAACAGTATTTATGGCCAGACTAAGTATTTTATTCAAAGAAGTTTGTTATTTCTACGTTTTATTTTTAACTAACTGAAGAATAAAAGCGTGTTTCACTCAGGCCAAGTATCGAAACGTATAAAATACTTTGACGTACTGTATCGAAAGTGACACTTCCGATAATTTCTTAATTTAAATGTACAACGTAAAATATCGAAAGAGTCACATTCGATAATTTTGATAAAATAGTTCCCAAGTAAATAATCGAAACGGGCCGTTTCGATTGTTCACACTAATTGATTAACGTAGTAAAGTATCGAAAGTAACATTTCTCAAAAACTATGAAGAATTTGGGATAAAATGACATATACATTTAATTGCCAGTAAAAGTTTCCCATATATCTGAAATTATTTGCAGATAGGCCAATAAATGACAATTTGGTACACAAAATTAACTTCAAAGTGCTCTCCTGTAAAGTACCGTTTTTCAATTTCGATATTATACGTAGGGACAGTCGATTTGGTCGAGATGATCCCAGCATCTCATTTTTTATCATCGCACCGTCCACTACCGGATCAAAGTTCATCATAACTACCTACAATTACTGTGGACATCCACAGTGCATTATCAGAGATCTTTTCTGCAACGTACCGTCTAGCTTTAGAATGTGCTTCGCTTCACGTTGTTTTCCAATGGCTATGATATGTCCTTCTTCAAACGAGGCTTGAAAAGTGTATTTAGTGGTAGCTAGTAGCTTGGCCCTGCCCCTGACATATTTGACATCCATAAGGGACTATAACCACCACGGTGGGGCGTATTTCCGTCTGTCTACAAGGACATAAAAAAAATCCGAAGCACCAAATCTTTTTTAAAGGCAGGCGGCGGTATGTGATCTTAATGAGCTTTAACGGTATCACAAAACTATTGTGAGATCTAAGTTATTCTGTTTAACTGCAGAAATAAAACACTAAGCAAGCGTTACTTACTAGCATGTTATTGGTATGGTATTCAGGAGAAGAATACTTTGCCGATAATTCGTGCCATTTGTGTTGTGGCACGGACGTGGACAACCATTTCTCGTTACGAGGCTTAGGTTCTTTAATAATTTTCTTCAAGGCATCTAAAAGTGCTTGTCCTAAAAAAGAAATATGTAGATTTAATAGAAACTATTATTTACTTTTTAGAATTTTATTAAGAAAGCTTAAAGTACTTAAAACGTTTTCTGGTAAATTATACTGAAAATTCACATTATATTCGGATACGATATTGAATATCAATTTTGAAACGAACACAAACAAAAAAGACTTATATCTGTATCAAAAATATGAAACAATTAACTATTATGTTAGCGCATTTGCAATGCAATGAGTCACTTTGTCAAACACATTTCTACATTGACATCATAAAGCTTTTTGAAGTTTACTCTTTGGTTTACATGTACTTATGCCCACACTTAGTGAAATGGTTACCGGAACCCATAAACTTTACAGTGTGAATGTCACCACATTCTTACTGGTGGTAGGATCATAAACTTTTTACAGGTGGTAGGACCTCTTGTGAGTCCGCACGGGTAGGTACCAACACCCCGCCTATTTCTGCCGTGAAGCAGTAATTCTCTTCGGTTTTAAGGGTGGAGCAGCCGTTATAATTATACTGAGACCTTAGAACTCATGTCTCAAGGTGGGTGGCGGCATTTACGTTGTAGATGTCTATGGGCTCCAGTAACCACTTGACACAAGTTGGGCTTTGAAGCAATAAAAAAACACACTTTAACACATGAGGCCGAAGTGCTAAGGTTATTGCATAATAGTTATCCCACTCTTCAGTGCTGATAGGTTTATACAAAGTTTTTAAGAGATTTGATATTCACTTGTCGCTCAAAGGATCTAGCTAATTAACTAGGAGATTTTTATAATGATATGTTACTTTTCAGAATATTTACCTGCCAAGGCAATATATCTGGAATGGAAGGCAACGTTTCCACATGGGACTTCTTTTGCAAAAATACCACGTTTTTTTAGATCATCAACGAATAATTTTGTAACTTCCGCCGGTCCTGATATTGTAGTAGATTCGAAACTGTTGTGACAGGCAATATCTATTTCTGGTGGACATTGTCTGGCAATCTGCAATCAGAACATTTTCATGATCGGAATTTTATTGAACTGCCTGAGGAGTAAGTGGTGTGTCCAAAGGGTGTCTGTTGTGTGATCTATTGACCGGGCAGATGTTGGTATTGATAGTAATTAATAGATATAAAGTTGCGCCGGAACCGATAAAAACCATATTTTGGGTCATGATATGAATGAACAAATATTTTTAGTCACATGGTTTTGGTTAAAGCAAATCTCGCCTTTTCGAATCTCCCCGAAAGAAACACACCCAACAAATCAAATGGAACAGTGCCATTCTTCAGCATATCTCTGTTTTCTTCGGCACGATAACTTCGTCCATACTTGCAAGGATAAGACTTGAGATATAATAATCGATTGTAAGAACATTTCAATACATATCCACATTAACTTCTGAGAAACATTTCCGTGGGTAAGATATACCTCTCGGCTTAGCAGATTCACGGCATATAAGATACTACAAACCAAACACTTTCGAGGGATATATAACCTCAGTATAGATGAACGTGGATGACGTATTCTATATGCTGTTGACAATCTCTGAAATTTTCTATTTTTTCGGTTCTGTTTCTAACACCAGTTTGTTAAAGGAATATTTTGACTGTTCTTAAAGAGCGACCACTTGATGATGCATCGCGGTGGATCCGGTACTTTAGTTCTTATCCAAAGGGATACGAATACCAGCGAAACTAGATTCTAGATGGCCCTACCAGCCGTCGAATAAGATGATCGACGTAAGGTCGTTTTTCAGATGGCTACATCAGGCACGGGTGGCCTCGTGCGTGTGTAGCGGCAGAATTGAACGCAGTCGTCCCTCTTACCTAAATTGTTATTATTAATTACTTTCATTTTTTTCTGTTTATCTGTAAGCTGTTAGTTTAACTGAACTAATAAAATGATCATAAAACATATAGCCTTGCTTCATACCTAATGATAATATTTAAATTAAGTGCAATTTTCTTTTTTCTTTTTTATGATTGAAGTATTATTACTGGTGGCTCAGAGGCCTTTCCAATTTCACCAGGACAGGCGGGCGAGCAAGGCTCAGTCAGGAGGGGTGTGATTTTCTAACAGCTACCCGAGCGCCTCCGAAGAAGACCTAACAACTCAAGAGCAGCTGCATCGCGAATGAATCTACTACCGGATCGGAATCGCAACCCGCAGAGAAGATCCGGCGAGAAACTCAGCGGGCTGATGCATGGGTTAGGTTGCACGTCGAACTATTTGCCGAGTTCGACGAGTACGGTTAGCGGGATACTTAAGCCTGCTCCTAGTGTTAGAGCTGAAGGTCTAATTGAAGGGTTATTGGATCTGATAGATCCGTAAGGACGTGTCTAGGGCCACGACGGTGTTTGCGGCTGGCTCCTGCGTCATCAGGATTCGGGGATGCTATTTTCTGTATTGTGACGTGTATATACGAGTATTTGTATTTCGTATAATATATTATGGCAGTATTTTTATCTCATTGTAATTTAAACATCCAACAAACCTATAGGGAGGTCTAAAACTACTAAATTGAGGAGTGTCGGAACTGATTTGTCACTACGTTACAAAGACGCTCACATCTTAATTTACAACATTAGTAGTTGTATACATATCCATATCCAAAACCTTACGAACGAAGGACTTTGCACCCGAGATCCTGAAGTTGCGAGTTTTACTTGAACCAGCTCTGTTTTTTTAGATTGATGAAACCGTCATATTTATAAAACAATAAAATTCCCGTTTGAGAACAATATAATTACAGCTTTCCAGGGACAAACTTACGCTTTGATATCCAAGTCCAACGGCGGCCATAGATCCATCGATGAGCGGCGATTGGGTACACACTAAGCCTCGAGTGTACGTTGTCAACATAAATTCTTCAATCGTAAGAGATCCGTCATAGTATGAGCAGGCCATTTCTCCCAAGCTGTGACCTAAAATTGAGTATATTTAAAATGTTTGTTTATGGACTTTAAATAGTTTGATTAATGTCTCTTTTTTTTCCTACCTATGCTGATAGCCTTGAGAGGCTATTTCAGCTTCTCCTTGACGTGTAGGTCGAGGCTCAAGCCGGGAGTGTTGCTAATACTGACCCTAGCAAGAGCAGTGCTTCGCAGAATCTACCACCGGATCGGAAACGTGACCCACTGAGAAGATACGGCGAGAAACGCAGTGGGCTGTATCTATGGGTTAATTTACTCGTCGAGCCCTTCGTCAAGCGACGGGTTCGGCGAGGATGGTGACCGATGGTAGATTTTTTATTTTTATTTATTTACTAGCTGACCCGGCAGACTTCGTAGTGCCTCAATCGATAAGCAAAAGACACATCAAGGGGTCACATCAAAGGAAAAACAAAATTGTTTGTTTTTATATAATTCCGAGCTTTTTTATATTTTCTCACCTTTTAAACCTTCCCTGAACTTCCACGAATAATTCAAGACCAAAATTAGCCAAATCGGTCCAGCCGTTCTCGAGTTTTAGCGAGACTAACGAACAGCAATTCATTTTTACATAAAGAGATTTTGAGCTACCTAAAAGCACCGTTAATGGATCGGAGGGATCTGTAATGACGTGCTCAGGGTGACGTCGACTGTTTGCCATTCGGTCCACAAGATCGGGTGTGTAATTACCGGCGGCCACACCAAAAGGTTTTTCATGTCGTGCCGCCTTCTCAAAGTGGCGCAATGATGCCGACTGTAGATACTTACTGACTGAGTCAAGCTCCAGGTCATCATGGAGAACCACGTTTCTTAGGAACCATTTCATGTCTCGTTTAGAATCTTGCCTAAGAGACAAATAATAGGTAGGCTAAGATATAATTTAAAACTTACCAACTATGTGATCCGGGACAATGCCCAGTTCTTTAATGACATCAATGAGGCCGGCTTGAACGGCTCCTATACCAACGAACGAATTCAGTGTATTTTCTAACAAACTTTTATCTTCTTCAGTTATAATTTTGATAACATCTATGCCCTTTGGCTCTAAAGCTTTTTGACATCTGGAATACAAACACAAATTGTCGTAACACGAATCAGAGTACTACAGATATTTTGAAGAACAACAATACCATCAACAACCACCAACAGGCCATCGGCGAGGCCAAGAAGCAGAGCATGAAGACTCTCCTGGAGTCGCTCGACGAAGATCCCTGGGGGCGCCCATACAAGATGGTTCGCAGGAAACTGCAGCCGTGGGCGCTCCCGGTGACCGAGCGGCTCCAGCCTCGGCAGCTGCGGGAAATTGTTGCGGCACTCTTCCCGCCGGCAGCGGGGGGGGACTTTGAGCCCCCCCAGATGGACGCCACGTGGGGCACGCCACCGCGTCGCCCCAGCGTTCCCGCTGCCGAGGAGCCCCCTCCCCCTATCACGGGGGCGGAGATCCATGCGGCCGTGTCCAGAATGAGAGCGAAGGACGCGGCCCTCGGCCCTGACGGCGTTCACGGCCGGGTCTGGAGCTTGGCCTTCGAGGCCCTAGGGGACCGGCTCAGGGGGCTTTTCGAAGCGTGCCTCGAGTCGGGACGGTTCCCGTCGAAATGGAAGACGGGCAGACTGGTCCTTCTGCGGAAGGACGGGTGCCCCGCGGACTCACCCGCGGGCTATCGCCCCATCGTGTTGCTGGACGAAGCGGGCAAGATGCTCGAGAGGATCGTCGCGGCCCGCATCGTCCGGCACCTGACCGAGACGGGTCCCGATCTTTCGGCGGAACAATACGGCTTCAGAGAGGGCCGCTCGACGATAGACGCAATTCTGCGCGTGCGTGCCCTCTCCGACGAAGCCGTATCCCGGGGCGGGGTGGCGATGGCGTTATCCTTAGATGTAAGGAACGCCTTCAACACCCTGCCCTGGTCGGTGATCGCGGGGGCGCTGGAGTATCACGGCGTCCCCGCATACCTCCGTCGACTGATCGGCTACTACCTCGAGGGCAGGTCGATCCAGTGCATCGGACACGGTGGGGCGATGTACCGCTTCCCCGTCGAGCGCGGTGTTCCGCAGGGGTCTGTCCTGGGCCCCCTGCTATGGAACATCGGCTACGACTGGGTCCTGCGGGGCGTCGTACGGGGTCCCCTCCCCGGGCTGAGCGTAATTTGTTACGCCGACGACACGTTGGTCGTGGCTCCGGGGAGGGACTACCGGGAGTCTGCCCGTCTGGCGTGCGCAGGCGTGGCACACGTAGTCACAAGGATCCGACGGCTGGGACTCGAGGTGGCGCTCGACAAAACCCAGGCCCTGTTGTTTCACGGGCCGGGACGAGCGCCGCCTCTGGGTGCCCACCTCGTGATCGGAGGCGTCCGCGTCGGGGTCGGGGTGACCGGTCTTCGGTACCTCGGCCTTGAACTGGATGGTCGGTGGAACTTCCGCGCTCACTTTGCGAAGTTGGGCCCTCGACTGATGGCGACGGCCGGCTCTTTGAGCCGGCTGCTTCCAAACGTCGGGGGTCCCGATCAGGTGGCGCGCCGCCTCTACATGGGGGTGGTGCGGTCGATGGCACTATACGGGGCTCCCGTATGCGCGCGCTGCCGTGGAGTGAATAGAGCGACCGGTCGACGGTGTATCGCGTCCCGACCCGGCAGGCTGGTTCTGGTCCAGCGGGGTATTCCGGGACACCAGCGGCACCGTCTGGGCGGCCCGACGGGCTGCCGTACCGAGACGGCCGACGTTTCAGAGCCTTCGATCCGCCTCGAAGGCTCCGTCGGCTGGGCGTCCTTGGGGTGAGCCGCGCCGTCTGGTTGTAGTGTTGACCGCGGTAGCCCCCCTACCTCATCCGGGTTCTGACCTCGGAGGGGATCGGACGTCGGGTGTAAGAGTACAGGGGAGTCGTTTAGTGGGTGGGTCCTAAAATCCTTGGGCCCGCGGTCTGCTCACAACACCATGCAGATCGTTGAGTCTCACATACCCCGCGCGCCCCTCTTGCGCGGGGACCTCGTAGGAGGTTCGGCCCTCTACCCGAAAAAAAAAAAAAAAAAAAAAAAAAAAAAAAAAAAAAAAAAAAAAAAAAAAAAAAAAAAAAAAAAAAAGGGTGATGGTACAGTGCGGGCTCATAGGAGGTCCTACCACCACCAGTAAGAAGTGAGGTATGCTTTGGGTAGTATTCTTAAATAATAAACTTATGCCCGGAGCTCACATATTTTGTTTTTACTCACCTGTTCGAAACATTTAAAACTAGAGTAAATTACTTCAATGCTACATACTTTTCAATGGCTGCAGCAAAAGTGTTTATTTTCATGAAATCGGCACCCATTCCCGTCCATTGAGAACCCATACCGCTGAACACAAACCAAACAGGCCTTTTGTTTCCGGCATAATATTCAACACTTTCTTTCAGTGGAACAACCTCGTTCTGAGCATTTGATTCTAAAATTAAATAATGACTTTTTTGTTTTTTATTTCTTAGACGGGTGGACGAGCTCACGGCCCACTTAGTGTTAAACGATTACAGGATCTCATCTACAACGTAAATGGCACCATCCATCTTGGGACATGAGTCCTAAAGTCTCAGTTTTTATAGTACAACGGCTGCATCACCCTTCAAACGGAAACTCATTACTGTTTCGCGGGAAAAATAAGCAGGATAGGTGTACCTAACTGTGCGGACTCACAAGATGTCCTACCACCGGTAAAAATTATTAGAGAACCATACTAGAAATATTTTATAATTGCATTAGGCTAATGGCTTTTTTTTTTATTGCCCTTGTAGGCAGACGAGCATACGGCCCACCTGATGGTGAGTGGTTACCGTCGCCCATGGACTTCAGCAATGCCAGGGGCAGAGCCAAGCCGCTGCCTACCGCTAATTAAAAATAGATTAAGAAAAAAAAATTTATTGTAAAAAAAACGTGGGGTGCATGGTATCAGTAGTAATATTTTTTAATGAACAGATATGAGTAAAAGGACTATTTTTATAATATCCTGAAAAGTACCCCACGCTTTTTAAAAATAAAATAACTTTTTCGTACCCTATTTGTAATTCAAATTTATTAAAAATTATTTTCTATTTTTTGATTGGATTTTCTATAAAAGCGTATTTTGTTACTTTTTAAACTATTATTTATTGTTTTCTGCTTTACTATGTACTAATTTTTATTGCTTTGATCAATAAATCTGGTTAGACTCAATTTTTTTTCCTTAACTTTGTTACTATTATTAAATAAATATATAAAATAAATGAGAACAAAATTGATTTACCTAATATTGCGTAGCCTCGACTAGCATGTCCGAAGATATCATTTTCGTAAGCACCGTGTAGTAATGCTATTTGTTCCGGATCCAAAGGATGCTTTTTGAGAAGATCTATAACTTTCTGAACGCTTTCATCTTGCCTTCCCGATATGAGAACCAGGTAAGGAATATTGGATCTGTATTTGTGTTGAATCTAAATATTGATTTATATAGCTTAAGCACATTGATAAAATTAGCAATGCAAATAATTATTTTACTAATTATTATAACTACAAAAGAAATACATAATAGACATAGATTGATACTTCTATTCAACTGTAGACAGTTAACGCAATTTGATTTTGTACTAAATGCGCTGCGATCTTTTGAGCTGGACTACTCTTCATGTTAGTAAGGGCTAAAATATGATCATTCGCAAGTAGCTGTCCAGAGATGTATTATGTCTATAGATAGTCTTGATGTAGTACGGAAAGTTTATTAATTATTACTAATTATTCTAGAAATAATTAATTGTAAATACGGCACGATTCACAATGTATTTTACTCTAAAAGCCTTGTTTAAGATATTTATGATCCATAGACGCAAAAACGCTCAATCTAGATCGAATAATGTTAAGAATTTTCAATGGACAGTAAGAGATAATCTTGAAAAGGAGATGTATGGAAATGGTAGTGCAAGGTAGAGGGGGAAGAGGTCGACCGAAGAAGACATGGATGGAGTGTGTGAATGACGATATGAGAGAGAGAGGAGTGAGTGTTGAGATGACGGCTGATAGAAGAGAATGGAAGAGAAAAATTAGCTGTGCCGACCCCAACTAGTGGGATAAGGTGGAGAAAAAGAAGAAGTAAGAGATAATCTTTATTTTGTGAAGACACATGCATAAGCTATAACTTGCAAGTGGTCTAATCTGGAAATACTATGAAGACAAGGAAGATGCTTTCCCTTTTAAACTGCGTCACTGCTGTTTTTGAGAAAGCAATACAAAAACATTCCTTTGAGAGTACATTCTCAGCCTTTAGAACGTTACGTCTACCTGTAAAGAATAGTCCGGTTCATGCTACATTTAACCTGGACAAATATGATTTTTTTTTATTGCGTAGATGGGTGGATGAGCTCACAGTCCACCCGGTTTTAAGTGGTTACTGGAGCCCATAGACATCTACAACGTAAATGCGCCACCTACCTTAAGATATAAGTTCTAAGGTCTCAGTATAGTTACAACGGCTGCCCTGCTCTTCAAACCGAAAAGCATTACTGCTTCACGGCAGAAATAGGCAGGGTGTTGGTACCTACCCGAGCGGACTCACAAGAGGTCCTACCACCAGTAAATTACTACCAGTAATTACTAATAAGCCGCCTAACAATGTACCTCTTTTGGTTAAATAGGAAGCTATAAGCTTACCTTTTCTTTAAAATGTCCTTTTAATAGAAGATGACAATCAACTCCGTTGTAAGAAAAGTTGTTAAGTGCCGTGTAACCTCGACTGAAAGGTGTGGGCTCCGTTACTACTTGAACTCTTCCATCTCTAATAGCCGGCAGGTCTTGAGGTTCATTGTAATGTAAATTTGGGGCAAGTTTTCCTTGATGGTACGCGAGGCATAGCTAGTGGTCAATGAAAAAATGTTAACAGCCATACGTAAAGAAATTTATTTTTGAAATTGGATTATTCAATGGATCCGTTTTAAATTAGAATAATGAAAGTTATATAAGGTTTCAAAGCGTAACGACGACTACGATAGCGACTCATTTACTGTAAAAACAATAGTTAACACTAAAAAATTATAATGACAAAGCATTTCGAAAGTTGTGTGAAAACTAAGGAATTGTCCAGAAATAGGGCAGCAGCGTCCTTTTCTTATTGCTTAGATGGCTGGACAAGCTCACGGCCCACCTGATTTTAAGTGGTTATGGTAAATGCTGTCACTCACCTTGAGACATGAGTTGGAAAGTCCCACTTTTAACAATACAACGGCTGCTTCACCATTCAAACCGAAACGCATTACTGCGTCACGGCAGAGATAGGCAGGGTGGTGGTACCTACCAGTGCAAACTCACAAGATGTCCTACTACCCGCAAAACCTCTGAGTAGTATACCAACCTTTAGATAGCCAAACGGCGTCCGGTATGGCTCACATGCCTATAATAATATATCGCCATCCTGCTTATTTCTCGCGTAAATAAATTCTGTGTTCCGATTTGTTGGGTAGGACAACCATCACACAACTCAATTTAAATTTCAGCCTCATGGTTAAGCAAAGCTAGTACTATTCACTTTTGTGATGTCTGTGGGGTCTGATGAATATCCACTAAAAATTCATTATTATCAAAATATATTTAAGTTTAGTAACATTGTTACTATTCCATTATGTTGATGTAATTTCCGTTAAGTTTCTTGTGAGTTATAAAAAGGATTTATTTTGTTTAGATTTTTGTGAATCGCAGATACAATTATAATTAGTATTCAGTACGATCTCTAGCCATAAACCGTAAAGATGATTTCGGTATCCTGGATTAGGGTATATTTAGTATGTTTAGTTACCTTAGTGATACCGCAGATACCCGAAGCAGCATCTGCGTGTCCCATGTTAGACTTGACGCTGCCGATCTTAACCGGTTTATCGTCGACAAATACTTTGTTAATTGCTGTGATCTCATTAGCGTCGGCTTGTGCGATACCTGTGCAAAAAATTATAGGTTGGAGAAACAGGATTTGTCAGTTAAGCCAAGAAGTATGCTTTTGATCTATATTGAAGAAAAAATAGAAGTAGGTATAAAGATTTTATATTATAAAATTAAATACTGGAAAGTGTGTGCATTGCATCATAATGCTTTTTTACACTTCGAACAACATTTTGAGGTATTTAATATAATTTTGACACACTTCACTCTATCATATACACATCATCCTTCCAAGCCCAACTCGTCCACTAAAGATACCTAACCGATGGCAGCGCCACCTATCCGGACCAATTGAGACTAAACTTTGGAAATGTTGAAATATTCAAAAAATATATAAAAAATGGTGCAGTGATATCACTGCTCTTGCTAGGGTCAGTTTTAGCAACACTCCGGTTTGAACCCCGTGAGCTCACCTACACACGTTAGGGCGAAGCTAAAATAGCCTCTCAAGGCTATCAGCATAGGTAGGAACAAAAAAAAAGACAGAATTGCCATCATTCTATGACTGCGATGGCGAAATTATAATGGCGGTAGATTGTGTTATTTTCCACTTGACAGCAGTAACTTGGAAGCGCATTTTATTATAAAAACAAAGCTATGTCAAGATTTTTCATTACTACAACTTCATCTATTAGATATTACTGTAAGCTTTGGTGGTTGCAGTTTGGTACAAATGTCTGTGTAAATGTACTATTATCAGAATAGTCATTTTACTTGTACTACCAGTACATAGTCACTTGAAAAATTTCATAATATCGGTATTTGATTCTACATTCAACTAGATACCACTACCCCCAATCCTGAAAAAAACAATTTTATGAATATCGGACAGAGAGGAAGACAACGAAGTACTTTTCTTTGGAGGGCAGCACCCCGACAAATGAGATGACGTAATGATGTACCTGCACCATGAGCTTCAACGTATTCCACTTGTGTAGGCTTGATGTCAATTTCAGAATAAAATCCTTCGAGAAATCGTTGTATGTTTTCCGGCGTTCGCAGCGGGAGAAATTCAGCATCCGGCCTCAAGTTATACGAGCTCTTTGCATGGTATACTTCTGCATATATTCTATTACCAAATAAATATATTAAATACTAATAACCAAATAAAAATAAACTTGATGATGAATCTTGGTGGAAATTATATTCTAATCGATCCATTTTGTATATTTTGTATATCAGGTAAATAATAATGTCGGAGCACAGTTTCATGCACATCTTCCTGAATAGGTTCCTTATTTTATTTCTGGGCGTTATAATATTATATGTATTATAATATTTTATATAGTAGTATTTATTGAAGCCGAAATAAGTCAAGAAGTTCTATAATTTAAAATAAACAAAGGGACAGGGAGTATTAGGGCGGTTTACTCTTGGCCTTTGTATTACCGATTTGAATGGTAACTCCTTAGACTTAATTTGGGCCTCTAGCATCATGTTTTGCCAATCAAACTCCTCAGGCGAATTATTACTATGCAAGGATTATAATTAATTATGGTCATCACGTTGAAACACTTGCCAAAAATCTAGGTTTTTAACAAAAAACAGCTTCTAACCTTTTCGCATCCTTTGCTTTTTGAAGAAAAATAACACTCATAGCTTCGGCTCTCACATACCCATCGCCGTGCTTGTCAAAACATTTTGTCTTTCCATCTAAGCATAGTAGACCGGCACTGTAAAAAACAAAGGACACCAGCATGCTTACTTTTAAAACATTTCAGTCAGATTGAGATTTACTGGAAACTGAGACAATCAAATTTTCACAAATCTATTTCAAGCCTATTACATTCAATTAAGACATTTGCTTGCCCTTCGATAAAATAAATTCAAAAGTTTGTTAAACGAAAGCTAAATTATCGTTATATCGATTATTCCTCAATAGAAACAAAACCCTGCCAGATTCTGCAACTCAATTGTACTTCTAAATATACCTCCTCATGTTCCCAGAAAGTATGGGATCCAGACAGAAGCTGCATCCGCCGACCACAGCCGCTTCACATTCATCTAACTTCATGCTCCTGTAGGCCTGTTCCAGGCACACCGCGGAGCTGGCACAAGAGCAGTCCAGTCCGAACGACGGTCCTTTGGCATCCATCCAATACGATATTCGGTTCGCAAACATCGCTTTGCTGGCCCTATTAGAAATTAACAGATTAAAATTTAGAATAATTTATTTCAATCTTTTGTATTTAATGCCCTTGTAGGCAGATGAGCATATGGCCCACCTAATGGTGAGTGGTTACTGTCACCCATAGACTTCAGCAATGCCAGGGGCAGAGCTAAGCCGCTGCCTACAACCAGGCACTATAATCTTAAGTAAATAGGTACACAATATGTTAACGAACAACTTCCGCGACGAAGGAATAAACAATATCGTGTATTAGACACGATATAAAATCTGCAAAATTTATGAATTTGCCCAGTTAGTTGTGATGGGGCTTATTATGAGTCTGTGTGGGTAGATGTCACTTATTTTTCCACGAAGCACTCATGCGTTCCAATTTAAAAGTTGGAGTAGTCGCTATAGAATTGACATTTAGACCTTATATCTCAAGATAAGAAATAACATTCGCGTTGTGATGTCTAAGGACTCCGATAACCACTTAATACCAGATGCACAATCAGCCCGTTTATTATTATTATTCAATATAAACAAAAACTGGACTAGAGCATTTCCGTCTTTCTGCTCTTTTAAACACAGTTTGAATTTAGAGAATCAAGCCTCTGACGCTCCTTAATAGGACCCACCGTCAAAATTTTAGTTTTTTCTTCTCGAAATTTAACACTATACCTTTCACATCTTCAATATTAATATTGAACTTAAAAAATACTTAAATTTATATAATATTAGAACATAATAGTGAAGTCAACAATTTAAAATGCCCCAGAAAAACTTTCCTTGGTGAAGATTTGGACATGACAGGTGAATAAGTAATATGTATGGTTTTTTTGCAAACTTTGGATTTATCTGTTTTCTTAATGAAATTGAATACATAAACCTCTCGTGGATTAGTTATTTGGACATCGCACTAAAATATGCTGCAGTTCTAATATGATCCGGTCAAACAAACTCAACTGTGTTATTTGTTATTACGGAATTTAATATATTTACCCATTTACTACGAAAGCGCTTCGATTTGAAATCTCAAACATGAGAACTGGTCCGACATCAGCGAAAGATGTGCCAATAAACACTCCGATTTTCTTTCCTTTAATTGATGTCAGATTTGTTCCTAAAAAAATATTATTAGTTTGAATGTAACTTTTTTTATTGGCTTTGTAGGCAGACGAGCATACGGCCCACCTGATGGTGAGTGGTTACCGTCGTCTATGGACGTTAGCAATGCCAAGGGCCTGCCTAACTATGCTACAAACCCTATAAGCATAAAACATTTTTAGTTATTCAATATCTTAGACAGTCAGAACGTATATAATACAATCTGTCCTAGTCACTTAACAAAAGAATAACATAGTCTTTGGATTTATTTTTCAATCATAAGTTTCGGATCATTTGAATAGAGCTGAATGGTTCTTTTACCCGAGTCAAAAATTGCTCCATAAGTATGCTCTAGAAGTTTTTTGGATAGTGGTTCTAATACGCAGGCCAATTGGTACCCAATCTTAAAGAACTGAGCATCGAATTTCTCCACACCATTAATTTTTCCCAAATGCTTTGGTATATCTGCGCTCTTCAGAGCCCAGCGTGGGTTATCTGAGATCATGTCAACCTGGAAACAAAGGTTATGCTAAATGATCTATTGCCCACAATATTGCTATAATTACAGGAAATATAGACGATATATTTATAGCTGCACCCTGCATTAATTTACAGACCAATATTGTTTGGGAGCCTGAATCGAGACACCAAACAATTATTTACTCCACATAGATTTAATTAGCTTTAAGTAATAATGTCATTTTCTGTATGATTTAATTCGGGTCAAAACGTTCAAGGAAGTTCACAGGGTTCATTTTTTTTCATCAAAATTTCCATTCTGTAAGATTTTATCAATAAATAACAAGTCGTGCGTTCGTTTGTATTGTTCACTCGATACACGTCATTAATGTTATGAACCATTTGTACGGCCTTGCTACCGCGACGGAACTCTTATTATACTGCAATTGCTCTGGTGACGCCGGCCAAGGGACCCGGATAGGCGACGGTCAAGTTGAACGAAACCATCGTGCTCGGATTGTAATTCGTTCCGAACCACCGTCTAGCTGAGTTGAGAAGGAGCTTAGGCCGTGTATGGACTTAGTTTTTGGTACCATGGAGTACCGACTCGTGAGGCTCGTTTAGTAGAATTATTGTTCTGTAGCATTGGAAGACGGGCAAACTAGTTTTGCATTAGACTATCATGTTCCTAGGTCCAGCAGGCTGGTGTCTCGTCACATCAGCGGCATCGCTTGTGTTGATTGAGGTGCTGTCGATCGTGATGAGTAAAGCGTGAATGAATTGTTTTTACCTACGATTCTATCGGTTGGACGGCCTCAGGATTGCCGCATGCCTAGTACCAGCTTTGGCTACGGTCGTCTCTCCTACCTTTAGCAGATTATGTCCTGGGCTGAGCTCCGATGTTTCGGTGACAGTGTTGACATGCATCACTTGTGGATGGTTTAGAAAGTCGCACACACCTCGTGCTTCCCTCGGCACGAGTATAATATTCGGCCACCGCCCCAAAAAAACCCATAGATATGAAAATGTAAATGCTGCTACCCACTTTTGAGGCTTGATTTTTTTTGTTTTCCGTGTTGGCAGACAAGCATACGGCCCACCTAATGGTGAGTGGCTACCGTCACTCATGGATGCCAGCAACGTCAGGGGCAGAGCCAAGCCACTGCCTACCGTTTAATACTCTTCACGAGCCTTGTTTGAAGAAGGACATGCTATAGCGCTCGGGACACACCGTGGAAGAGAGCTCATTCCAAAACTGGATGGTATGTCGCATGAGGTCTATATTTTAATCGTATAGTATAATGCCTGTCCTGTCATTCAAATTGGAGTGGTAGAAATAACCAATGTGGTGGTGATTGACCTTGCGGGTCCACAATATACCCTACAACTATAAATTATATAATTACTATAAATATTAAGTTAACTCATATCTCAAGGTAGGTGGCGGCATTTACGTTGTTGATGTCTATGGGCTCCGGTAACTACTTAACACTGAGTGGGCCGTGAGCTTGTCCACCCATCTAACTTTAAATAAAAACTAATTAAAAAAATTTCGGGCTTAACTTTTATTACACGAATTTATTGCTTATATCGTGTAAATCATTCGTGAGCACGTGTTAAGTGCGAATTGCTTTAAAAAATATGAATCTGAATACACTTGGCATTATATCCATTAGGCCACGACGACTTTTGCTAACTGAACGCAATAAGGAACTAGTCTATGTAGAATATGAACGATTAATCTAAATAGGTCTTTAAATTCTTACCTTACTATATAAATTATGCATGAAATCTGCGACACTATCCGAATTAGGAAACGCTCCTGACATCCCACTAATAACAACTTCATCCCCTTTCAAAGTTTTTTCTTCATCGTGTACTTTATGGACTTCTAAATCCATTGCAAATTCCTAATTTTGATGGAAACGTGCCTCCGTTGCAATTAATGATAATATTGTACAGTCATATCAATGAGCCTCATTGACTTTTATAGTCTAAATTATATAGAATGTCATAAGGTTAAGGTAGAGTTTTAGGGTTCCATAGTTTGTAGTTTTTAATTAGTTAGCCGCTGGCTATTTGTTAAGAATATTCTTAATTAATTTGTGTATTTTAAGTCATGTAATTGAATTACATTTACACACCAATTACATATTGAAAGTGCATTTGTGAGATTCATTTTTTATTTTTTTATTGCTTAGATTGGTAGACGAGCTCACAGCTCACCTAGTGTTAAGTGATTACTGGAGCCCATAGACATCTACAACGTAAACATGCCACCCACCTTGAGATATTAGTTCTAAGGTCTCAGTATAGTTACAACGGCTGCCCCGCTCTTCAAACCGAAACGCATTACTGCTTCACGGCAGAAATAGGCAGGGTAGTGGTACCTACCCGCGCGGACTCATAAGAGGTCCTACCACCAGTAATTACGCAAATTATAAATTTGCGGGTTTGATTTTTATTAAACGATGTTATTCCTTTGCCGTGGAAGTCAATCGTGAACATTTGTTAAGTACGTATTTCATTAGAAAAATTGGTACCCGCCTGCGGGATTTGAACATCGATGCATCGCTCAACATGAGTGCACAGGACGTCTTATCCTTTAGGCCACGACGGCTTCTGAAATGCAAAACACAGAATGCATATGTAATCAGTTTTTATAGTATAGAAATACTGGTTCATTCTGCTGTGGACTCCTATGCGTGGACATTTTAGAAGCCAATTTGGTTTTTCCTTACCTACATATGTATTTAATACTGAATACTTTTTTACACTCCAATATTTTTTTATTTTATTTTTTATTGCCCTTGTAGAACATACGAGCAAACCTGAGGGTGAGTGGTTACCGTCGCCCATGTACTTCAGCAATGCCATGGGCAAAGCCAAGGGCGTGCCTACTTTTAAGTACTCTCCACAAGCCTCGTTTGAAGAATGACAAGTCATAGCGCTCGGGAAACACCGTGGAGGGGAGCTCATTCCAAAGCCAGATGGTACGTGGCAAAAAAGATCTCTAGAAACGCACTGTGGAAGAACGCAGTGGCTCCAGGTAGTATGGGTGAACTCTACTCCGGTAGCGGGCGGTGCTATAGTAAAAACGAGATGATGGAATCATCTCAAATAATTCCTCAGAGCACTCCCCATGGAACATACGGTACAAAATGCAGAGACAAGCGAAGTCCCTCCGTAGACCCAGAGGCTCCAAACGATCCGTGAGAACGGGATTATCGACAATCTGAACGGCCCTCTTCTGTATGGAGTCAAATGGAAGTAGCTGGTATTTGGGAGCCCCAGCTTAAAGGTGGGAACAGTACTCCACGCGACTTGTGCTTTATAAAGCAAAAGTCTTTGTCTCCTCCCAGAGGACTTCCAGCATTTTGGACGCCAGCTTGGCTTTGCCCTCCAAATGACTCCGAAACTGGACATCGCACAAAATGTCGACCCCAAGTATTCGGATACTCGTGGTTTCAGGGATAGTCCTTGGAATTGTGGCACCATGACAAAGGGGTCCTTCTTCGCATTGAACGTGACAACTTGTATCTTCAACGGGTTGAACTGAACTAAATTCGATTCACCCCACTCGGAGACTAGCCCCAGAAGTTTCTCCACTTCAGACATAAGCTTAGATCGTTTCTATTGCACCACGCTCCGCCAAAGACTCTGATGGCCGATATATCGCGCATCTCCCGTGCTGCCATCTGCATAACAATGCATGCCATCAATAGATAGCATGTCATTGATAAACGGGATGAAAAGCGTCACGAAGACGGAACCCTGTTAGTACTATACGAGAGGCGATACATACGCGTTAACGCAGGTGTCAAATCGGTGGCGCACATTTTCAAAACCACTGCAGGGATGCAATCTGGCCCACTCGACTTATGGACGTCCAGGGCCTGGAGCTCCTGGTCCTGCCTGGCTCCTGCACACTGTTTAAAGCAGATCTCAGGCAGAGAGCTATCACACAGAGAGCTATCACACAGAGAGCTATCACACGGGGGTGCCACACCACCCAACATCCCCTTGTTGGGTGGTGTGGCACCCCCGTCATCCATAGTGGAGTTCGAGGCGAAGAGTTTGACTAGAAGGTCAGCCTTCTCTTTCACACTGTGGGCCAGACTGTCATCGGACTTACGTAGTGGTGGGAGACCTACAGAAGTTGCCTTCTGCAGCCTTAGCCAGCGATCAGAAAGCACGGCTCCCAAAGGATAGCCTTTCAGTCGCTTACCAATTCTGGCAACGTGCTCCTACTTCGCCTTGAAAATAGACCTCTTATAGGACCTAGAGGCAGCATTCAATTTCCGCCTCTACTCCGAAAGGTCGGGGTCATGGCGTCTCCTGGTACCATTCCATGCCGCGTATGCGAGCCGCCTGAGGTGTGTAGCATCCCTACTGGCTTTTTTATACCGCGACTTCCAACGGGCACCTCAGAATAAGGAATGAATAATTCCATACCCTGAAGCACCACGTCTTTAAGTCGGTCCGCACAGACGTCAAGATCATCGAAGAAAAAGCAGAGCCGCTCCCGTGGGTAGGATGCATAAAATTCACGCATTCTGTCTCAATTTGCTGACCTGTACCGCCAAACTCTTCGAAACCCGGTCATCGTTCGACGACCAAGGCGAGAGAGGTAGTATCGCGGCACGGATAAGGCAGTGGTCAGACTATCCAAGTGGAACGTCGACCACCACACTATACCCGGCGGGATCAGTGGTCAACAGAAGATCCAACAGAGAAAGCTCGTGCCCCTCAATATCTGGGACACGGATGGGCTGTGTCACCAGCTGAGTGAGGCCGTAGGACAAGGTGAAATCGTAGGCAGCCCGACCCGGGAGGTCAGTGCTTCTGGACCCCAACCACTCTTGGTGATGAGTGTTAAAGTCACCAAGGACCACCACCTCCGCAGATGGGTACTGCTCAAGCACGCTGTCAGTCACCTCTTGTACACGTTCGAACAGAGTTGACCCCACATCACTGCTGTGGGGCCTGTACAGGCAGGCGTAGACTAGGATACAACCCAAATAGTCCACGCGTAGCCACAAGAGGGACAGGTCCCGTTGTTCGAGGCTCCGAAGCCAACGACAGCAGACATCCCCTCAGATAAACACGCACACCACGGCCTTACGCAAGAAGGTGTGCTCCAATGTATAGCTGGGGTATTCGAGGTACGAAGTGTTATCCGGGGTAGATATTTTTTTTTTTTTTTTTTTTTTTTTTTTTATTGCCTTTGTAGGCAGACGGGCATACGGCCCACCTGATGGTGAGTGGTTACCGTCGCCCATGGACTTCAGCAATGCCAGGGGCAGAGCCAAGCCGCTGCCTACCGCATCTGCATCTCTGTCAAGAAAAAGAGGGCAGGCTGCCCCGTCTCAAGGTGGTGATGTACGGCGTCAAGGTTGCTATGTAGGCACCTGACATTGCTGAAATCCACATTAAATGTGGAATGTGGGTCCGCCGAAAAAACTTTTTTTCCGTTTGTCGACTAGCATTTGAGTAAAAAAAACTTTAGTTGGAGAGTAAGGATTTGGAGAGGTAGGATGTTAGAGATGCGATCAAGGCAATAACTGAATAAAGCGCAGAGCACAGCAAACACTCCACCAGGGGTTGCGCGAGGAACTGACGCAGGGCATGGCAGGGCCCCCAGTCCGCCCTGCATACGATCGCCGGGATCCACTTCGATCTCCGACTCCGGCAGGACGACCGTATGACAGGATTTTACACCGGTTGGCGGGACAGCCTCCCGGGGCGGAGTTTATTAGTGACACCCAAGTTCAGCTCCCCTACTGACCGGCGCGAGGCAGCAGACACCGTTTCACTGGGTCTCACTATACCCCCGTCAGCAACCCACGTCCCGCGAACTTGTGAACACGTTTGCTCTACATGTTCCAAGTATCACCAAGACTCACCTCCAACTAGGAGGAGGAAAGGAAAGGAATAGAACTGGCTCTCCAACCCACACGCCGGAACACAGCTAGGCTATTTGGCGGCGGATTCCAGTTGGAGGGTGGTCGCCAGCCAGTCGGACTAGGTCCTACCACCGGTTGTGTGTTCGGCTCCCGTTTATCACCACCCAGGGGTCACTTGTAGGGAATCGCGGGTTAAACTTACGGAAGCGGGAAGCATCAACCCCTAAAAATATCCTCGGAACGCAACCGGATAGATGCTTCTTGGAATCGCAGCCCCATGATTAAGTGACTTTTTTTCTTTTTTTCTGTGACTTTCTTCGAAGTGAAAACTTCAAACCTGTGTATTTAAGGGTTGCTTCATTCGTGTGATTATTCATAAAATACCTTTTAACTAAATTTAAAAGAATTGCTTTGTTTACCGATATTTTGCGCTCAGCCAGTTAACCAGGAAGTTTACTTAATTAGCATAAAATATACAATTAAATTAAATAGGGAATATATTTGTTTTTAAAGTTCCATCGCGATGATCTTTGTCCTTTAGCCGACAACGAATTGAAAAGGCGTAAATTCTCAATTTGTGACGTAATTTCTTCTATACTCAATAATTTGATTACAACTTTCTAGTGAGATAATGATCTTATTCGAAAAACCTTTATATCTCTTGGGTACACTTACATTAAATCAAATAAATTACTTAATCCAATATCCGAACTACATCAAAAAAACTAACTAAAGTGAAAAATAATATAGTAATATATAATAGTATAGTAAAAATATTAATATAACTTGAATTTTAATAAAGCCTCATTTATTATTATATCACTATAAATAAAGCTAAAGTCCTCGTGGCTTAAAGAATAAGACACATCCCGGGTTGCTCATATCCAGCGATGCAGCATTGCCAGTGTTCAAATCCCGGAAACAGGTACAAATTTTTGTAATGTAAATTAAAAATATGTTCACAAACGACTTCCACTATGAAGGAATGACTTCGTTTAAAAATTAAAGTCTCAAAAAATTTAAGTTTCGTAATTACACGTGAGAGAGAGAGTCTTATAAGCCAGCACGATATTCCACCACCCTGCAAAGTTCGAAGAGTAGAGCTGTCATTATACTATAGAACTGTGACTTATAAAAATTCATGTCTCAAGGTGGGTAGCGACATTAATGCTGTTGATGTCTATGGTCTTCGGTAACTACTTAATACAAGGTAAGACGTTCACCCGTCTAAGCTACAAAAAATATTTCTAATGATTTTTCTATATGCATATATAAGTATATGACCTTAACACTCGTCGACGTGAATAATTCAATGTATGTACATACGTGTTTTGTTATACATAGTTGGACCGTATATATGTATATAAAACGAGGTAGAAAAAACAAAACATAGTCGGAATTCATTTTTAAACCATTTCAATTATAATCAGACTATTAATATGACAATATAAAATTAGATCTTTCTTTGCATTCAGTGAAAATGTTGTTAATTTTATTTTTAATTATTTTTTTTTGTGGCCATAGAAAGTTCTGGAAAAGGGAACAAAGAAAACTTTTAACCGTCGTTCATACAATACCATTTACTGTCATGAAGTTGCAGGAAAATAGGGGTGTTAAAAAGTCTTAGGTAAGTACTTAACTCGAACAAAGGACTTGTTCTTGATTTTTTAGTAACTGGTGTGGCCCTATTATCTAATTAATGTATTTATCTATGAAGTTTCCGATTTCAATAATGGCCGTTTGCAGCGTAATTTATGTATGGCGCCTTTGAGACGTTCAATGAGGCAACTTGGGAAGGCATACACAAATTTTTTTCTTGCTTACTTACTGCTATTTGCCTCGAGGGACAATTCTGGCTTCAACAGGTTGTGTCATACGCAGCCTACTGATTTTCTCGCCGGATATTCTCCGTAGGTCGCAATTCCGATCCGGTGGTAGATTTTGCGAAGCACTGCTCTTGCTAAGGCTAGTGTTAGCAAATCCTCTAAGGTTGTGCCCGTGAGCTCAACAACCCGTCCTAGCGTGGCTGGAATAGCCCCTTAGGCCACGAGCAAATAGGTTGGGTGAGAGCTAGTTGAGTCTACTCGTACTCGATACCGAATCGAACAGTTCGAAAAAAGTCTCGTATGATGAATACGAGACTGTCTGGTCTGCTTTGTCGAACGCCTTCGCGATATCGAAGAAGAGGGCTCCCCTATGGACGAGTCTTGCTCTGATGAGCTCTACAAAGATGCTGAGGCGATGCACTTGTTAAATGCAAGAGTGTCTGTCGCGGAATGTAAACTGCTCGTTGATGAAATACCTCTTAAGGCTATAAAGTTCCGGAGGAATTTAAGGTGTAGTACCATTTGCCAATCGCTGGGAGGAGGCTTATCGGAGGAGGAGGCTTTTCGTCACCTTATCCCACTAGGTAAGATTGGCACAGCTATTTGTTCTCTTTCATTCTCTTCTGTCACTCGACAGCTCAACACTCACTTCTCTCTCTCTCATATCGTATTTCACACGCTCTATTCATGTCTTCTACGGTCGACCTTTTCCCCCTCTACCTTGTATTAATCATTTCCATACATCTCCTAGTCACATGCATCTTCTCCCTATGCTCATATGTCCATACCACGCTATCCATCCGCTCTTTTTTTTTGTTAATACTGGGGCTGCTTCCACACTTCCTCTCGGCCTTCGGCCCATACAACATGGCGCCCAAATAGTTGCCACGTGGATGTTCCGATAACCGAGTGTCTCCGGCTTTAGTTGTGGGACATCGTGTTTGCAGTCTTTTATAAAGTGCACTATAATTCAACGGAACATTTTGTTTTATAATCATAATGATTAAAATAAAACGCATTGTATATATTTAAAATATTTATTCGTCTTATAAAATCGCGATATCTTAATTTCTATCATATTATCTATATTTCTTTCATCAGCTTCTAAATCGAATTTAGATTTACATGAAGTATACGTCGCAAAGATTATTTTTCTTGTACTCTTCTAGTAGAGTATTTTCAAGAAGAGAATTGATGATATTAGAAACTCTACAATCATAAGTGGCCAGCGAATGGTCAATATCGATTTGGTATACTTTCACAGGCTTACTGCTGTACTTCGACAAATTGTAATCATCGGGCAGTAATCTTGAAGATGGATGAGGTACTCCTTTAATGAGAACCAATTCGGATGCTAAAATTATATCAGGTTTATAATTTTTAGCAAGTTCAATTCTTTTATAGGTGTCATCAACAATAGATCTTATGTATTCGTGAGAAAAAGCCGAATACTTTTTGATTTCTTTTGTGCCAATATGGAGTTTTTCTTCCCAAGTGTCTGCTGTTGATAGGATATTTCCTAATTGGCTGTTTTGGTTAGTAAGTAGTTGGTATATGTGTTCTATTACATTGTTTTGGAGTTCATTTTCGTCTGGATTACCCAGGTAAGCTCCTAATTGATCTCGTAATACATCCGGGCTGCTATCTAAACAGTAAACAGTTCCAACGTGACCTGTAAATAAATATATATAGTTGTCTTATTTTGTAACTGCAGCTGTGCTTCAAGTTTTACGTTTTATAAAATATAATACCTAGCTGACCCGGCAGACTTCGTAGTGCCTCAATCGATAAATAAAAGACCTAAACTTTTGTATAAAATAAACTGAACACAAACAAAAGGAATCCGTCCGACGGGGGGCACATCAAAGGGAAAACAAAATTGTTATTTTTATTTAATTCCGAGCATTTTCAAATTTATCTACCTTTTGAACTTTTTCTGGACTTCCACAAATAATTCAAGATCAAAATTAGCCAAATCGGTCCAGCCGTTCTCGAGTTTTAGCAAGACTAACGAACAGCAATTCATTTTTATATAATATATAGAAGAAGATAGTAGATAGATAGATAGATGAGGTGTAACCGCTTTATTCAAAATAATTTCCTAATAACGCATTAAAATTGTTTTTAAGCTATTTTAATAATTTAATATAAAATAAGGAATACAATTAATTACATATAATAAATTAGATAAATTATATACACATATAAATATAATTAATGTAGTCTTTTTTATTATAATTATTTTATTATATTTTAATCTGATAATACCTTCTTTTTCCAAAATTGCAGCCAATTCTAAAGCAATATTAACTCCAAATGAATAACCGAGTAGATAGAACTTTGATTTCACTTTGAACTTCGTTTTCATCAGCTACAAGGAAAAGGAAACCAATATTATTATAACATTTGATACAAGG
Source organism: Bombyx mori (assembly GCF_030269925.1). Lineage (NCBI taxonomy): Eukaryota > Metazoa > Arthropoda > Insecta > Lepidoptera > Bombycidae > Bombyx > Bombyx mori. The sequence continues at coordinate 14,979,656 of NC_085124.1, read as the reverse complement.
GATAGATTTTACAACAATCTTTATCGTGTTGTTTTTGTTTGTTTGTGGATTTTGTTTCATGTTTACTATTCATTCTCGGTTAGGCACCGCTGCGATTAGGCTAGATGTAAAATTGACGGATGATTTGTTGATCACGAAATTATTCATCATAACTGACCTTGGTGTTACTTTGCCAGGAATCTTTCATAAATAAATAAAAAACAACAAATAGAAAAATCCAATGATAAGCATTGGATACGTTGAAAATATAATAAAAATATGTCATGACTTATAGGCCGGTTTCTTCATTATTTCTTAACTTATTGGGTGTATATGGTGGGTAATCCTGCAAAGAGATTGTGCAATACAAAACGACGACAGTTCTGAGACGTCTTCACTCTTCCTAAGTCAGGCAACGAATGTGTCTCAATTCCACTCGAGCGATGACACCTTGACTATGCCGAGGCACACACTTTCGCTTCATTTGTCGTGTACGGGTATGACAAATAATTACCGCTTATCATGAACAAAATATCTACTGCTGTAATTTAAATTACTACTGCTATTTGCAATATTTTTTTTATTGCTTAGATGGGTGGACGAGCTCATAGCCCACCTGATGTTAAGTGGTTACTGGAGCCCATAGACATCTACAACGTAAATGCCGCCACCCACCTTGAGATATAAGTTCTAAGGTCACAGTATAGTTACAACTGCTGCCTCATTCTTCAAACCGAAACGCGTTACTGCTTCACGGCAGAAATAGACAGGGCGGTGGTACCTACCGTGCGGACTCACAAAAGGTCCTACCACTAGTAGAATTAGACAAGATGGTAACTCTTCTCATGCCTACTACTAATTATGGGTATTAATGCAGTAAGAATTGTGACTAACTTACCTTGCAAACTTGGGCAGCAATTTCTGGCAAACTATCCATAGCTATGTCTGAACTTAAATGCACGGCAACTGCTTTAACCTTTAATGTTTCAGCTAGAGTTTCGAATATTTGGTGACGACCTTCGAACCCTGGGATCAAGGTTATGAAGGTATTTTCGGGGTCGAGATCATTCTGAAATTTACGACGCAAAGCCGTTTTCAAAAGGCGTAAATCGGTATAACTGGACATCGGTATATTTTATTTAACAATTACTTATTTTCTTAAAATACGATCATAGGAGTATGTACGTTGAAATAAATTGATTAGACCATCTGAAAACTCACCTCAATACTCTTATTAAGCAATGTCTTCATAGAAACAATATTATGCGACATAGTAACATGGGTTTCTTCATCGTCAACACATGCAATGAAAGCTCCTAATCCACTATTAAAATTAGTATCCGGCTTTTTCTTGATTTTACCAAGATCTTTTAAACTGAAAATAAATGGTATTAAACTATAGTCTGGTATTAAACTATAGTTTAACGTCCGTCTGGTGTAGTGGTAAGTGACATGGTCACTACACTAGGGGGTCGCGGGTTCGAATCCCGCCAAGGGAAGATATTTGTATGATAAATATAAATGTCTTTTCCAGGGTTATGGATATATATTAAATATATGTATGTGTATAATAAAAATCTTACATTTATTTCCGATATCTGGTACCTGTAACACAAGTTCTTTACGAACTTATCACGGGACCAGTTAACGTGGCGTGATTGTTAGTAAAATAAAATAAAAAGTAAATAAAAAAAAATAGTTTTGGCAGTTTCATGAAGTAGACATCTGGTATTCAATATTTCCTGTATAATAACCGTAAAGCTTTTTGTGAGATAAAACATTGAGTAGTATCAGAGACGTTACCTTTCAAGACTCATTGATTGTATTTGTTTAACAGGGAAGTCAACTTTAAAATAATTCATTATTAAGTTTTTCAGCTCCAACAGACGGATTTCATTCAATTTGAAGTCACTTATCAAGTGCGTATCATCAGCACCATCTAAAGTTTTGATGCCTGAAATATGACGTAGTTTTTCAATGTCTTTGATAATAATGTTTCATACTAAGTAGCGCGATATGTAATATATATATATATACCTAGTCAGGTCATAAATTCTGTCACATGTTTAATGTAAAATAATTGAAACAAGTTTATTCATTATGTAACCATTCATATACCAAAATGAACTTAACAAAACATAGATTCTTATGACACTAAAGTTTATTCAAAATGACCTCCGTGATTTTGAATACAGGCCTTCAATCTGCGCGGCCAGTCGTCTATCGCAGCACGAACGAGGTCCATGTCAATATCGGCGGCTGCCTTAATCAAGGATGTCTTGAGTGACTCCAAATTGGGATGAGGCTTTGAGCACGCCTTTTCCTCCAAGTGTTGCCATATCTTGTAATCTAACGGATTCAAATCTGGACTGGAGGAGGGCCAGTCTTCGTGCCGGATGAAGTCGATTTCACGCGCCGCCAGCCAGTCTTGTGTGCTCTTTGCTCTATGAGCTGGCGCTGAATCTTGTTGGAATACCCAGTGCCTGTTATTGAACATTGTATGAGAAACAGGTTCCACAAGGTTCGTCAGGACTGTATTTTGATACACAACTGCATTCGTTTTTACACCTTTCTCACAAAAATGTACCTCTGTTAAGCCCCAATAAGAAACTCCCAACCATACCATGAGCGAGGATGGAAAATGACCTCGTTGGACACGCGGAATACGGTTGCTCGCTTCTTCACTACTGTGTGCGTACACCTTATCATTTTGTTTGTTGTAGCTCTCTTCTACGGTAAAAAATTTTTCATCCGAAAAAAGAATTTCCCGATATTTTTTTCCCGCGTACCGCTTCAACAAAGCGCGGCATCTCTTCAGTCTCAGGTCCATTAGACGAGCATTCAAACGATGTCCTGTTTTTCTTCGATATGCCCGAAGCCCTAAGTCTTCATTTAACACCCTTTTCACCGTGGTTCTGCTTAACCCCATCTGAAGGGCCAACAGTTTCTGCTTACTTTTGGGATTTCTTTGAATTCGCACCTTCACAGCTTTTATCACTGCTGGAGTCCTAACAGACCGAGGGCGACCACTTCTTGACTGTCATCTACACTAGAGTCTTCATTGTATCGTTTGATGGTACGATAAACGAATCTTTTGGTTATATTCAAATTTTTCAGTATGTAAAAAATTTGAATTGGCGCGTAACCGCAACGATGCAATGCAATAACTGCAACACGGTCTTCTTTGAGCGTCCACTCCATATTTAAAAATGAGTAAAATTCTAAAAGTATACATTTTTATTTTCATGAACAATTCGAAATTCGAATTCAACAAACTTTTTTGTGGCCAGCATTCTAAAAGAAAAGTTTTTACTGTGTGACAATACTTATGACCTGACTAGTTATATATAAATGAATTGCTGTTCGTTAGTCTCGCTAAACACGAGAACGGCTGCACCGATTTGGCTAATTTTGGTCTTGAATTATTTGTGGAAGTCCAGAGAAGGTTTAAAAGATAGAAAAATAATATGAAAAAGATCGGAATTAAATAAAAACAACAATTTTGTTTTGATGTGTCCCCCGTCGGACGGATTCATTTTGTTTGTTTTTAGTTTATTTTATACAAAAGTTTAGATCTTTTATTTATCGGTTGAGGCACTGCGAAGACTGCTGGGTCAGCTAGTGTTATATAAAAACTAAGTTTTATAAAAAGCAATACCGAGTATTCTGGAAATCATTTGATGGTAGTCCGAAGGTTTTTTGTTTCTCAATTTGTAGACGTATACGTATTTATGGTTTAATCTGATGCTCTTTTCCACTGCATCGAATAATGTCGACCTGTGTATCTTAGTCGTGTTTTGGGAAACATCTGTGAACTATTAAAATGACGAAAATTACTAAACTTACTTTTAGTAGTAGAATAATGTACTTCTTTCATTCGGGATTATTATTGTTTAGAATACAATTCCTTGTTTGAGCAGTAGCGAGGGGTAATATCGGTACTGACAAGCCTGAGATGTTTAAATGATCTTAAGAAATGAAAGGGGCGAGAAATTTCGACCACATCAACGCTAGTTTCGCTCGACGATATAAAAAAGTATGGCGCAAATTATAAATGCTGTCATCATGATTAGTGACCAGCTACAAGTTGGTCAAGTCATGCATTTACTGGCGTTAGTAGTAAGCAATGGTACTACCATTCTGGTTCTGATTTGTAAAGCAAGGTAGCCGTAACGATAGGTTGGCCCGTAATATAAAAAAAATCGACTGTGAGAGAGAGTCTATTTAAAATCATTGAGAAGAGGAAGAAGTAGTAATCGAAACAGTTAACTTAAACATCCCAGATTAGACTATCAGTAGAACAATGTCAGTTGCAAGCTAATACAGTATACCCCAGTTCACTTTTCATTTTATCAACTACAAAAATCTGCAGTTTTCTTTGTACTACTTTAGAGCAGTCATAATTTTTTTGTTTATTTGACCGTACAATCCATATAATAAATAAGGTGTCTTTTTATCAGCAAACCAGTGACGTACAGACACTTTACTGTGATTTTCGTTAAATCAATGAAATATTACTATACCGTTTGCCTAAACAAATTCCATGCCATTTAGAGTGTTTTTTGATAGATCTTTATTATATATTTTCCTGAATTATCAGTTTATCATCAGTCACTTCATCAGTTATGGCGATCGTCAACGTAAATATACAAACAAAACGGCAAGTATGTACATGTCTACATAATAAAGTATTATACATTAAGCAAGTGCTCAGAAGTCTGTGATCGCAGTTTAAAAATAAAACAGTTACTTAAGAATCTCATAAAATCTCATAAAATTGGACGAGTACTCACTGTGTCCAGTCCGTCGTAGCGTACAACTAGACTTGTTAGGGCCATTTCATTTCGCGCTTCAAATATTTTCTCAACGGTTCCCATTTGATATTCGTAAGTATCACTTTGGGAATACTTCGAGATCAACACGAAATTACTAAAATTTGAATAAGGGTGCGTTTACATGTTGTGCTGAATTTTATATTTAAGTTATGTACTGTCATCATTTGTTCTGGTTAGATGCTTGTAGGATATAGATTTTGGGGTTTTTAAGATTCTTATTATTCAGAAATTAAACATTAAAAATTAAATAACTAATTTTCAGTGTAAATATATTCTCTGTTAAGCTACAAGGTAATCAACTCAACGATATTAATATTAAATATAATAATAATTGACGAAAGTAAGCCTTCCAAATGCAACTGCACCAAGCTAGGGTTTTGTCTTATGCTATGAGTACTGTTTACGCTATCTGCAATGGATAATTAGCATTAATATTTTTGAACGTAACTGAGAGCGCATCGATGTAGTCTCGCCCCTTTCCCCTCCTATATCAATGACACTTTTTAAAATTCGAGTTTGAATCGTGCGCATCAAAATTGTGCGATCGCGAAAAGGTAGTGAATATTGAGTGCAGCTAAGTAAGTACTTAAAAAACTGAAAGTGTTTCATCAAGATAAAAAGAAAGAAGACAGGAGTGGCCACTCCAGGAAGATAGAGCTACAAAATATTATAACCACAAAGACACAGACTTTCGGTGAGTTCCTAACAAAATTACCAACCAAGTATCATATCGATTGCGCTCAAAAATATAAATACAAAAGAACCAAGCCCAAACAAGTACAAAAACGCACATAATGATACATGATATAAAACAGTACCCGCGAGTCGCGACTTTCAAATATCTTTGTCTAATGACACTGACTTTGACCCGACATCAAAGTCGAACTATCTGCAATTAAGATCAGTAGCTAATGTATTTGAACTATGTGTTTGTAAATAAGTGATAGTTTGGGGAAATCGGTATGATTATCTATTTAGAGAATCACCTTAAATCAATTAAAAAGGTCAAAGATAAATGTAAAATGTCTTCAAGGCCACTAAAACTACCTTAGTCCATTACAAATACTTCTGGAAACGACGTCCAAATTATAAACGAGTAATTCAATATTTATTTGTTTTTCTTTTTTTCTCGAACCTTCTGTATCTTCTTCTCTTCTTTCTGAATTACTAACTACAAATATTCCTTTTAGTTGTCCGATTTTGGCACTATCCTTAAGCAGCCGAGTACATCCTTCTTTTGTGTTTAACAAGTATGAAGTAAGTTTGACTGCTGCAGTAAGCTTATGCCATATCCTGTTTAATAATTTAAAAAAATGAGTTCGTGTTTTTTTTTTATTGCTTAGATGGGTGGATGAGCTCACAGCCCACCTAGTGTTAAATGGTTACTGGAGCCCATAGACATCTACAACGTAAATGCGCCACCCACCTTGAGATATAAGTTCTAAGGTCTCAAGTATAGTTACAACGGCTGCCCCGCCCTTCAATACTGCTTCACGGCAGAAATAGGCAGGGTGGTGGTACCTACCCGCGCGGACTCACAGGAGGATATGACGCATGCATTTTTATTCCAGAGTCATTTTATCACAACGACTTAAATTCATCTACATGACCTTGACCTTGCCATCTTCTTAGTTTTGATCCTTTAGAATAACTTCATAATAGGTTTACTAATATAATAATATCAACTTACATCAATTTTGAATAAACGTATCCAGATATTTCATTGTTCGTATTGATCATGACTTTTCTGGCTCCCTTTTTGATAATATTATCAGCAAACTCAATACCCAAATAGGTATCATCACAGACGACTATATAAACTGCATTTGGTAAATATGTCATTCTGGAAAAAAATGTTGGTTCCAATATTTACCAAACTATTGGAACGTCACAATCTATACTATAATATATAAATCTACAGTGGTTTTTACGGATGTTCCGTTATAACTACTGAACCATACATTCGATTGACTTGGATCTTGGTATCCATGTAGAAAATACATGTACTTAATGGCTAGGTTAATATTTATTATTATTTAACGACCGTCTGGTGTAGTGGTAAGTGACATGGTCACTACACAAGGGGGTCGCGGGTTCGAATCCCGCCAAGGAAAGATATTTGTATGATAAATATAAATGTCTTTTCCAGGGTTATGGATGTATATTAAATATATCGTCATAGTCGTAGAATAGTGACGGATCTGACAAATATTAAACTTCACAGGGCAGCCATTTCAAATAGTCATGTTAGATTTTTTGTCATAACTTTTTAGATTCAAATTCTGTAATTATGAAAATTGGCATACAAGCAAACAAAAGGATTCGTTTTAAAATAAAATAAAAATAATAACTCAAAATTACACAGTTTTCTAGAAAAATCACATGATTCATTTTACTTTGGAGTTGATACAGTCACATAGTATTATCCGACATTGTTCCTCGGAAAGTTATTGTTGAAGGAATGACGGAAGTTACTTTACGATCATGTTCTATTAACTTACAGAGTAATATTTTGGCGGATATGTTATTTGTCATATTATATTATTTTAAATTTTAACCGCAGGTAAGTATTATAGGTCGGCAAGTGGTCAGTAAGTAACCAGATTAGGATGTCTTAAATAAAACACAGACTAATTGGTCTTATTCTTTTTTAATCAACATGATATACATTATTCTTAAATTAAGTATTTATTATCAATAGTAGGTATTCTTTTATTACTATATAGACTAAGCAGACTATAATGTTGACTCTATTTGGATATGATTACTGATTTTTTGGTAAATTACTAACCTAAAAATTTAAATACTAATCATTATATAGAATTTAATTATAAAGAAAAAAACATTTATTAAAATGAAAAAAATCTTAACAATCACAACTTCAGAGATCAAAATAATAACAATAAAATAACTAAAATTACAAAAAAAAACCCTAGTGCACAATTATTCAGTCGGATTCATTACCAGCTTCAGTAACATTAAGTCCATGAGTTAAACTTCTGAAAAATTTATGATATTTCGTGGGTATTATTGAGGAATTGCAAAGACTAATAACATTGTTATATTTATCATTACTGATTGGAATTAGACCTACATAAGCTTTCTTTAAGGCTGGAGTTCAGACAATTCTTTGTATAAATTGAACATCCGACCGATGCTGAAGTCACCGAAGTCACCTAAATACAGCCATTTGGACGCTGCTCTATAATGCGACTCTACTGGTACAAATGATTCAACGTGGGTGCAAACCCACATTACCATTTCATCGTCAACAATCCGAATATGATTTTTATGTTTCCCCCTCATGTCTTCTTCAATCAAAGTGCTTCCGTCATACTTATCCCAAGCTGTCCGAACTAACCTTTCGCTAATCGAATATGTACTTAAAAACATAATTTTACAATCCTCTATTGTTGATGACTCTTTTGGCAAAAAATAATTGTTAGTGAATTCACGGTTATGCTTTAAAGCTCTTTGAAGACCCCTTTTCTTTTGCTGTTTTGTAGTATAATTCGCAACATACAACCATTGTTTCTCACAATCACCTAATTCTCAAAACTTATCAAATGCACCCTGTCTTTCTTCAAGGGTCAACATAGTGTAACATTTACTTTTACACGCGCAAGTACTGGGTAGGCACCCATAGTTTTTGAAGGAACAAAAAGGCCCTTTTTGGAGGAGTTTATTTCCCGGCATTTTTAAGCGCTTTCTAGTAACTTCTTTTCAATCATCGTAATTTCGGATTCGTTTTTTACCTCTACATCGAATACGAGGCACTGGAGGACACGACTGGCATGAGGACACAACTGTGTTGATTAAAGGACAGTTGCTATAGTCCGCTTCATCATGAGTGCAACAACAAAAATCGTTACAGACTTCGCCATGGCCTTTTGCTGGTAATGGCAATCGGTTAATCGGTTGTGGGAAAGGTGATATATCTGATATCAAGATAGAGGTATTTAAAGGGCTTAAAGCTGGGCTGATATTTAGGGACACGGTATGTTGATTTTCTGACGAGAGTAAATCTGGTGTGGAAGCATTTTGATATCCAACTATAAAGTGATTTTCTCTAAGAAAACAAGTAGAGGATGGTATGTTTTGATTCCTATTTTCATCTGTAATACTTTCGTTTGCTCGGTGTACATCGTCTGCAAAGACATTCTCATAAACGTCGTTCATTTTACTATTGCATGGCGTACTCCTGGAGGTAAAGGTGAATGGCATTCTGAAAACATATCAGTATGTAAAAAATAAATAAATTCTTAATAACACAAGTTAACGTTTACGCCTAAGGTTTTACACCCTTAAATTGATTCAGAACAAAAAGATTCGGAAGTACAGAAATAAAACAATTTACTTCTTTTTATTTATACGGGTAAAATATTACTGACATAGGATTATTTTTTTATAGAAAAATATATTAAATATATACAAATAATCATTTTTTTAAGTAGAATAAAGCTGGATCTGAATTTAGTGCAAAGAACAAAGTCGGATGGTCAGATACGACTATTAGATAAAAAAACATGTTCATTGAATAACGTCGGTTGTGATCACCCGTCACTATTATATCCATAGAAAAATGTAGTATAGTTACATACAATTTTAAAATTCAATTTTTTTTTAAATATAACACAGACTCTTCAGAATAATGTATAATCCGATATCCAACATTCTTTTTATGTAAATAATTTTTTTAAATGATTTTTAATTTTCCGTAGAAAACCGACAGATAGTCAGAACCGATACTTTATTCATTTACTTTAGTAAATATGGTTTTAATACAAAAATTAAATAATACCAAAAGTTAATACATAATTAATTAACCTACCTGGAGTACCTAGTATACAGTCCTCCTCATCAGTGCACTCTTCATGAGTAAAATTCGTAATTTGTGCATTTTTGCTTCTTTCTTCCACCAGTTTTAACATAAGCTTTGATCGTCCTGGTTTCATTGTGACACACCTTTTAACACGGTACGTAAGACTAGATACGTAATAATTAATAAAAAGGTAACTGAGGTAATCTAGTGTAAATGTTTAAGAAAAATTGAATCTAAATACAACGCGTGGGCAACTTCGAGGAACAATGTCGGTTGCGTGGATACGTCGGGAGTGGGAGGGCCGGGCGCGCGTCGTGCAGAGACGATTAAGCACAAGCGTCATTTTACTATGAGCGTCTATCAAATCCGTCATTATACCGACTGCTTAATTTGAAATCTAAAATACATGTAATTTTTTTTTTAATGTAGCAATAATATTTAGACAATGTAGTATCCAAATATGGTTACGAACTTATCACGGGACCAGTTAACGTGGCGTGATTGTTAGTAAATATTTATTTATATTTATATTTATATTTATATTTATATTTATATTTATATTTATATTTATATTTATATTTATATTTATATTTATATTTATATTTATATTTATATATGAGTTTTGGGCTCCCTACAGTTGCAGGGACGTTAATGATGAGAATCTTTGAATGAGAAATAATAATGTTAATTTTAAATACCCAGCGAAGCGGACGGGTACAGCTAGTAGATTATAATACTAAGAAACTGGAGCTACTTTCGGAGTTGCACTTCTTATTTGCTACGCTAATTCTTATTATAATCATTTTAAGATATTTAAGAGTCTTGAGGGAAACCTACCTTGAAGGGATATTTTGTTCAATTTTGAAATCGGGATCCTTCATTTGAACTAAAACCTTTCCTTTATGTTTACTTGACGACAGAAGTTTAAAGGCTTTCGTAACTGCTATATTTGGGTAAACGACTCTACTTAAAGGCCTAACAATACCTTTTGCAATACCTTGAGCTATCATGTTTCGTAAAATCTGAAAAAGGATATTAAAAAAATTATTAAAATGTACAGTAGTTGTATTCCTATTTCCGCCGTGAAGCAGTAATGCGTTACGATTCGAAGGGCGGAGCAGCCGCTGTAACTATTTTATTTTTATTTTATTTTATTTTATTAGGAAGACAAACAGTGAACTTAAACTATATAAACTCTAACCTTACAACTAAGCACCATTTAAATGTCTCCGCATTTATTTACTGAGACCTTAGAACTTATATTTCGAGATGGGTGGCGCATTTACGTTGTAGATCCATCTAAGCAATAAAAAAAAAATTGCAGTTTTGACGTATAAGATCCTTCACAGTTGGAAATATCAAATCACAAAAGGGATGTTATTTAATATTTTATGCTGAGTCAACTCTGTGTAGCGATGGAAAAGAAAGGACACAGTCATTAATTGCAAAAATCTATGTTTTAGCTGTATCCTGTACGTCCTGTTGTTTTACGTCATCTATTATTTACGTCTTTTTTTACTATTAAAATGGGTGAATAAGTTACGGCCCACCTGGTATTAAGTGGTCACCGGAGCCATAGACGTCACCAACGTAAATGCTGCTACGTGCCTTGAGACATGAGTTATTAGTCTCAGTTTTTCAGTACAATGGCTGCCCCACCCGTCAATCTGAAAGGCATTACTGCTTCACGGCAGAAATAGGCAGGGTGGTGGTACATACCCGTGCGGACACAAAAGATACCCCACCACCAAATAGTTTTAGTGTGAATGTTATGGAGATCGTAGATTTAATTCAGTATTTCAATAATTTCACGAGATGCAGTGACATTACGACATAATGGGTTTTTGTAAATCCATTTTGAAGTAGCTCTGAATTTGGTAATATTTCCTTAACATGTTTATGCTTAAGTTTATATAAGTGAAAAACACGGTTAAGTATTTTGACTAATTGTTACCACCAATAAATGAGTTAATAATTAATGGCGTCATAAAAGCTTCTACAAAGTGCGGTTTGGACACAAATAAGCATTCCAGCTTTGACAGTGGGACCGTTTCTCTAAAGCAATTGAGAATTAAATGTGAAGTTTTGATATTCAGTCATCTAATCTGATCCCTGTATGAGTTTCTGTCTGATAATGTTCTATCTTCTATATATATAAAAATGAATTACTGTTCGTTAGTCTCGCTAAAACTCGAGAACGGCTGGATCGATTTGGCTAATTTTGGTCTTGAATTATTTGTGGAAGTCCGGAGAAGGTTTAAAAGGTAGATAAATATGAAAATGCTCGGAATTAAATAAAAATAACAATTTTGTTTTTCCTTTGATGTGTCCCCCGTCGGACGGATTCCTTTTGTTTGTTTTAAGTTTATTTTATACAAAAGTTTAGGTCTTTTATTTATCGATTGAGGCATTACGAAGTCTGCCGGGTCAGCTAGTAGTAAATATAATTCATATGGATAATTGCCTTAACTAGTTTGTCAGTCATAAACAGCCTTAACTAATCTGGCTGTCATAAAAATACCTTCTTGTCTTCAGCGAATTCAATCCTGAAAATATTAGAAAAATCAACAGCCTTATACGATCTATCGCCTCGGATAAACCCCATGTAGAAATCTTTGTTTTTATTCATGTCTGATTTGCTGATGTCCAAAAATATGCCACTGGCTCTGACACATTTCATCAAAGCCTGAGAAACAAAGTTATATCAGTTTAGTGAGCACTCGACTATGGTCTAAAATTCGTAGAACGAAACTACCCACTACCTACAAACAAAATTATGATGATCACTCAAAATATTAATGTCAACTACATTTTTTAATAAGTTGCATACAAATTTTAACACAAAGCGTTTCTTTTCAATAGTTTCTATTAAATTAATCCAATTGTTGTTCCTAGTGTTTACTTTTTGTAAGAAGCCCTAGCAATGTAAATTTTTATTCTATACATTTGGAAAATAGATTTGCGACGCTAAAATTATAACTTAAATTTTCTGAAAATATTCTCCCAAGCTTTTCTTGGAATAAAGATCAATGGCCTTAACGACTCTAAATCGCATTTTACGTATTTAATTTTACATAAATTAGAAAAGTAAAGTGAGCTCACCTCTCGTAGATGACCGCTGTCTAAATTTATAATTATATCGCAACGTTTATTCTCAGAATTAAATACAGGCATGTTATATAAAGCTTCAAGGTGCGAAAATCCGATGTGACTTTCTGAAATAAAGTACTTAGAAATAATATTCGAGTACTAACAACTTGACGCTGCGACAGTATTCAACGTGTCCGTTTTTTTGTGCAAAAATATACTCTTTTAAATCATCTTTCAAGATTAAGGACACGGTGTATCTCGCTGTAATATCTTCTTTAACCTAATATTAGATATAATTATGATAACAAACCCAATACTAACCTGGAAGTTCAGGGAATAGCTGCAATAAAAAGTTCTTCTTATAAATATCTTTTACGGTTGTGTAAATAGAACAGTTCATAGCCAGGCATATGGAGATGACTGCTTGTCCCAGAGCCCCAGCGCCTCCCGTGATGAATACTGTTTTTCCACTAGAAACATTGCTCCTTAGTGCCTATGGAATATAATAGATTTTTTGTAGCCTATGTTGAGTGGCACTATAAAGTCTTTTCAGGTAAAAAAAAAACTTTAAAAGAGTATATATTCATTACTTACTTAATCAGATGGAATAGGGGAACTGTCCTTTGCTGATATAAAAACTTGGAATAGTTAATATAATATATCCTATCCATCTTACCAAGCAATAGAAGGCATGAAGATACGCTAGGGGAACGGTGGCTGCGTCTTCAAGCGTCCAGTGTTCAGGTACTGACCACGTTAGATCTGGATCAGCTTCCACTGAGCTAGATAACGACCCTTCGCGTACCAAACCCATTATTTTCTCGCCTCTGTTAAAAGAAAATGTCAAAATGTATCATTTTATTCTATGCTCATTTTGTTTTGATTCTCTAAATTAATCTAAGGACATCTAATCTTAAATATAGAACTTTGTGGGATTCCATTCGAAAGGAAACAGTACTAGCCCACTTATTTTGCCACTAAGCACTCAACACATGCAGCTTAAAAAATGTAGCAGTTTGAAATTTAAACAGCAATATTGCTGAGTGCATCTGACCAGTTCGATTTGGTGAGACGGACGCGATAATGACCGAAACCACTGCCCCTGGTACAACTTCATTATCTTTATAAAAGCTCTCTATAAAAACTTCTCATACATAGAAACCTCAATATAAAATCTCTATTTTTTATTATAGTGTGCAAATTAAGTACGGAGCCACATACCTTGCCTGCTTGTATATTAAGGCTTTCAATCAATATACTTAAAGCCCTGGAAGAAATAAGTAAAAACATCCTATTTACTGGTGGTAGGACCTCTTGTGAGTCCACGCGGGTGGGTACCACCACCCTGCCTATTTCTGCCGTGAAGCAGTAATGCGTTTCGGTTTGAAGGGTGGGGCAGCCGTTGTAACAATATTTGAGACCTTAGAACTTATATCTCAAGGTGGGTGGCGCATTTACGTTGTGGATGTCTATGGGCTCCAGCAACCACTTAACACCAGGTGGGCTGTGAGCTCGTCCACCCATCTAAGCAATAAAAAAAACCAAAGTACAATATTTAAAAATGCCTTGAATTTATGAAGTCAACTTACTTTGAATTATAGCCACTGAAGTCCATTCCGAAATACGATCTGTTGTTATTCTCACAACTAACAGCCTTCTGGCAATCTCTTAGTGACAGTCCTGCATACCAAACCTTCAAATGAGAAAAGTACATTTAAATAATAAGCATATTAATCTAGGTACTTAGATTATGGAGAGAAACAGTGTACCTTGTGTGTGGATGATATTATTATTGTTCAAAATGCATATAAATATATTTGTTTAAAATATTTGGTAGATTCATGCTGACTATTTTTGCGATACGGTTCGATAAGTAAGATAATAACCTTGATTACTGTATAGATTTGAGATGTCGACCTGAGCAAAAAGATTTCAATATGGATAGAATCATTAATTTCATGAGAATTATACCATCCACTTATTACGAGATAAAATTTAAAATCGTGTACCTATCAACATTAATAAAAAATACCGAAATCCTAATATTCTTATTATGTATTTCATGTATAACTACATCTTTAATTTATAGTATACTAGCGACCCGCCCTCGCTTCGCTTCGGAAACTGTAATTTATTATTGATTTCACCACTATTTAATGGATGTTATTATACAAATAAATCTTCCTCTTCAATCACTCTATCTATTAAAAAAACCGCACAAAATCCGTTGTGTAGTTTTAAAGATTTAAGCATACATAGGGACAGACAGATATAGGGACAGAGAAAGCGACTTTGTTTTATACTATGTAGTGATTATACTATAGTTACCTGAATAATCCTTCACTAAAAGCCATCCACTAAAAGCTTTAAAATACAGTTTTAATATTAAATTTATATTGCAGGACATTGATAATCACATTGTAAACAAAGCTAACCGAAACATGAAAGGGAACACAATAATACGTTAATGCACGAGAGAATATCAGACGTGATCATTTCAATAAAAATAATACCTCAACGCGTTCACTATCAGTTGTAACTGGAGCTTCAGCCCACGTCAATTCATCAATGCTGCCGGGTTGTTTGTTAATTAGGATCACGTTACGAACGCTTGCTGACTTCTCACTTGATGTGTAGTAGTAGCCTCCCCATTGCCCCTGCGATAATTGGCACACTTGTGACCCATTTACATAACATATTCAAAATTTTCTTCCAATTGTAATTTATACAAACATTACGCACAATATTTTTTTAAATTTATTTTGTACTACAAAACGACGTAGCGTTAAGTACTAAATCTATATATATATAAAAATGAATTGTCTCGCTAAAACTCGAGAACGGCTGGACCGATTTGACTAATTTTGGTCTTGACTTATTTGTGGAAGTCCAGAGAAGGTTTTAAAGGTACATAAATATGAAAATTCTCGGAATTAAATAAAAATAACAGTTTTGTTTTTCCTTTTATGTGTCCCCCATCGGACGGATTCCTTTTGTTTGTTTGAAGTTTATTTTACACAAAAGCTTAGGTCTTTTATTTATCAATTGAGGCACTACGAAGTTTGCCGGGTCAGCTAGTTGTATATAAAATTTTGATAATTGTTTAGTCTTTTTTTTTGTCTCCCACTAGGCGAGGTCAGCACAGCTCATTTTTCTATTACATTCTCTTCTATCAGCCGTCATCTCAACACTCACTCCTCTCTCTCTCTCTCATATCATCATTCACACACTCCATCTATCTCTTCTTCGGTCGATCTCTTCCCCCTCTACGTTGCAATACCATTTCCATACATCTCCTAGTCACATACATCTTCTCTCTACGCATCACATGCCCATACCACTGTTTTCACACTTCACTTTGATAAGTGTATAATGTTTCCATCATATCCTTACTTAAGATAGACTAGACAAACGACTTCAACTATAATTATAAAGGTAGGCTTAACATTTCTTTTGGTATGTGATAATTGTTGTAGTTGATATCCAGCTTCTTTTTATCAATCTGAAGCCTTGTGTTTTGTATTCAAATGAGTTGAAATAAAACGATTCGAAATTCGGTATTTTGATAACAAAATTTTACTTTTTACTTAGTCTTATTATTTTTTATCAGAACTGCTGTTCTATATTATTATTATTATAGTTGAGGAAATAAATAAAATAGTTCATTTATCTACCTTTTTAAAAACATTGTTAGCCAAATTCAAATCCAATTGGTTTTTGTAAAATGAATGGTCAGGATCAAACTTCGGTGCACAAGTATCTTCTATACTTATAGCAGATAATTTTTGGCATCCTTCTCTTCTTATTTTCTTAACCAATCCTGAAACAAAAATGATGAAGACCTCAAATTCGTGTAGTTTTGTTAGAAAAATTTGGAGACGGTGAAATTTGTTTCGGAATTTTTTTCCACCATAGCGATTGATGTCAGTCCGAAACCTGTGCTTGAAGTCTTAAACATAATTAATGAGGTTCACTTCGTCATTCGTTGACTACGATAATTATATAAAGTTCTTTTTAATTCTTATTGTACACAAAAGAACAAAAGAGAATACAATAAAAACAGTTTTAAAGAATGTCTAAATACTATGTACAAAGGCGAGCTTAACTCGTTCAAGAGTTTTCTTCCAGTAAGCTCTTATACATTTCTCCCTGAAAACAGAGAGAAATACAATGTATAAGAGGGGAATAGTGTACAATATAAAAGGTATTAAAGCATGACTGTTAAACAAAGCTTTAAAAAAAATCGAATATAAAAAGAAAAATACATATAAATAAAAATACATAAAACAATAACTTAAATACAAATAAAGTAAAGTACATATTGGGTACTGGAAATATCGTATACTATATTGTTGAATTAAACAAAAATACTAGATATCTTATTACAACTTCCACTTAATGGAGAAAATGGGGTTACGGCTCATATTTACATCGTGTTACTAGAATCATTTTTTGTGCTAATGGCCCATCTGGAGTTATAAGGTCACTGGAGCCTATAGGCTCAACAACAAGGGCTGTCTCACTCTTAAAACCAAAACAGATTACAGCTTCACGGCAGAAATAGGCAGGATCCTACCTGTGCGGATTCACAAGACCACTAGTACACACCCTACCACAGAAACACTACGATTTTACCTCTGTCCACTTCGAAACAAAAGATTGGGATCTCCATTACTTTGGTACCGCCACTTTCCTGACCAACTTACTTTCAAATTAGTATCCAAGATACCTTGCTGCCAGTAAATCAATGATTTTTTTTTTATTGCCTTTGTAGGCAGACGGGCATACGGCCCACCTGATGGTGAGTGGTTACCGTCGCCCATGGACTTCAGCAATGCCAGGGGCAGAGCCAAGCCGCTGCCTACCGCTTAATACTCTCCATAAGCCTCGTTTGAAGAAGGACATGTCATAGCGCTCGGGAAACACCGTGGAGGGGAGCTCATTCCATAGCCGGATGGTACGTGGCAAAAAAGATCTCTGGAAACGCACTGTGGATGACCGCAGTGGCTCCAGGTAGTATGGATGAACTCTACTCCGGTGGCGGGCGGTGCGATGGTAAAAACGAGATGCTGGTATCATCTCGAACAATTCCTCAGAGCACTCCCCATGGAACATACGGTACAAAATACAGAGGGAACCGAAGTCCCTCCGCAGACCCAGAGGCTCCAAACGATCCGAGAGAATGGGATTATCGACAATCCGAACGGCCCTCCTCTGTATGGAGTCAAATGGAAGAAGCTGGTATTTGGGAGGCCCGGCCCAGAGATGGGAGCAGTACTTCATGCGAGGCCGGACTTGTGCTTTATAAAGCAAAAGTCTTTGTCCAGGCGTGAAGTACCGCTTCGCTCTGTTGAGGACTCCCAGCATTTTGGACGCCAACTTGGCTTTGCCTTCCAAACTCCGAAACTGGACATCGCTCGAAATGTCGACCCCAAGTATCCCGATACTCTCGGAAGGTTGCAGGGATACTCTTTGGAATTGCAGCGGCATGACAAAGGGGTCCTTCTTCGCAGTGAACGCGCAAACTTGTGTCTTTATCGGGTTGAATTGAACCAAGTTCAATTCACCCCATTCGGAGACTCGCCCCAGAGAGTTCTCCACTTCAGACACAAGTTTTGATCGTCTATCTTGCACCACGCTCCGAGAGAGACTCTGATGGCCGATATATCGCGCATCCCCCGTGCTATCATCTGCATAGCAATGTATGCCATCAATAGACAGCATGTCATTGATATACAGGATGAAAAGCGTGGGGGAGAGCACCGAACCTTGTGGAACGCCAGCGTTAATGGTCATGGTATCAGAACAGTCACCGTCTACAACGACCGTGATGCTCCGCCCATCCAAAAAGTTAGCGATCCACTTGCAGAGACCCTCGGGGATTCCGTAAGATGGTAACTTCGATAGAAGTGCCCTATGCCAGACCCTGTCGAAGGCCTTCGCGATATCAAGGCTCACAGCAAGAGCCTCGCCCTTGCTCTCCAAGGAACAGGAACTATAATATGTGTAATTTTGAAGTCGTCGGGGGCTAAAGGATAAGACGTCCGGTGCGTTCGTATGTAGCGATATAATTACTGGTGGTAGGACCTCTTGTGAGTCCGCGCGGGCAGGTACCACCACCCCGCCTATTTCTGCTGTGAAGCAGTAATGCGTTTCGGTTTGAAGTGTGGGCAGCCGTTGTAACTAAACTTGAAACCTTAGAGCTTATATCTCAAGGTGGGTGGCGCATTTATGTCGTAGATGTCTATGGGCTCCAGTAACCACTTAACATCAGGTGGGCTGTGAGCTCGTTCACCCATCTAAGCAATAAAAAAAAGACGTTAGGTACATACCTGAAATACCGCAAAAACTTTGCCTATCGGATATCATAATTACGTTTGTTTTCTTCAACTCCTCTGACACATCCATCCAACCATATTTACATGTATCGTTAATGGGTATGCATGTACGATCTACTCGATGTAGAGGGATTCTCTTCAAAAGTATAAGTATTTCATTTCCATTTGACATGCACGTTATTACGTTAAAATAATTCTTAATTAGATGAATTTTCGGTAAGTCTTGTTCGAATGTTAATAAGAATGTATCCTCTGAGATTATCCTTTGTATTTTTGTTAATTTCTGTTCAAAGAAATGTAAAGGATTTGTAGTGTCTGATCACAAAATGGTGGACCAGATAAATGAGAGTTTGTGTTTTATTTTAATCCAAAGGAAATTTTTTTTGAAGATGTAATAGCAAAAGAAAAAAAATCTGTTTCACTGTTGCTTTTCTTTAGGAAAAATTATTTTACTAACTATATGAGAAGCCAGAGTAATTATTACAAAGTTTGGGCTAGTTGCTTTTTTTTTGAGGTCATTATTTCTAAATTTAATACTATTCTAACCTTTCCCGGGTGACAGAGAAAAAAAAACGGTCGTGGAATCTATTTCTGAATACATAATCTTGAAAGGTAGATTATTATTGACAAAAATTCACACCCAAAGGTGAGTTTAAGGAACCGAACTTCTTACCTATTCTTGTAAGATGTATTTATTAAAACTCTCTGGTACTGCTATCAATATTGATACTCACTTGTTTATCGTTCACAATATTGTCGATAATGACTAAGTTGACTTTAGATAGTTCATCATCAACCACGAGCATACTATTAATCTTTTTTTGAGAATTGTCAATATCTAAAGTATCAAGTTCCACCTCCATTGGTTCAGTCTGAATTACTTTCTCAATAGTCTCAGATACACCGACACTTAAGGAGGCTGATTTAATTATTATAATTTTTTGTGAAATTGAATTCTCTGCTACTATCTTTAAAACCACATTAACAGCTCGCTGTAACTGCAACGAAACATAAGTATCATTCATAACAACACGCTATAATTAATTGTTTCAAATCTTAAAATAGTTTGTGGATTCAAGTGACCGAACCGCTATAGCAAATTTTAAGGTATACACAAATTTAATAATAATAAATAAATAATAAATATTTTACTAACAATCACGTCACGTTAACTGGTCCCGTGATAAGTTCGTAAAGAACTTGTGTTACAGGTACCAGATAACGGAAATAAATGTAAGATTTTTATTATACACATACATATATTTAATATACATCCATAACCCTGGAAAAGACATTTATATTTATCATACAAATATCTTCCCTTGGCGGGATTCGAACCCGCGACCCCCTTGTGTAGTGACCATGTCACTTACCACTACACCAGACGGCCGTTAAATATAAACAGTAATTATATATTCTCCTTCAAATGCTTCAATTACTGGTGGTAGGACCTCTTGTGAGTCCGCACGGGTAGGTACCACCGTCCCGCCTATTTCTGCCGTGAAGCAGTAATGCGTTTCGGTTTGAAGGGTGGGGCAGCCGTTGTAACTATACTGAGACCTTAGAACTTATATCTCAAGGTGTGTGGCGCATTTACGTTGTAGATGTCTATGGGCTCCAGTAACCACGTCACACCAGGTGGACTGTGAGGCCGTCCACCCATCTAAGCAATAAAAAATAATAATTAGGTATTACTGCGAGGAAGATCCAATCATTACTGCGTGTTTCAATTGTTGCCCGTCTAGTGGAATAACCTGATGACTTTTATATTAGCCATTAGGTACTTACACTAACTTCCTCGGTTGGATATTGTGGACAGAACGTTAATATTTGTAGGCCGTCTGCCTCTTTGTCTATAACTGCTTTCTCGGTGAAAATTAAGCGGTCTATCTCAACTCCTGCGCACCTGCAACAACAAACTAATTAATGAACAATTTAAATTCATCAGTAATATTAATGACGAGCTTTTAAGGTTTCCGTAACATCATTATAACTATTACTATTATATTTTAGGCGAAGTTCCTACCTACCAATATGTTCACAATAGGTAGCCATTAATAATAAGTAATAAGCATAAGCTGCAGTTTGTGAAGGCTGATTTGTGTGGATGCTAAAGTATGAGTGGGCTAAGCATAATTAAACAAACTTTTAATATCTTTTCAACAGATATATAACAGGTAGGACCTCTTATGAGTCCGCACGGGTAGGTACCATCACCCTGGCTATTTCTGCCGTGAAGCAGTAAAGCATTTCGGTTTGAAGGGTGGGGCACTCCTTGTACTGTTTAAAGTGAGATCTTAGAACTCAGTCTCAAAGTGGGCGGCGGGATCTACGTTGTAGATGTCTATGGGCTCCGGTAACTACTTCACAGCAGATGGGCTGTGAGTTCGTCTAATCATCTGTGCAATAAAAAAAAAAGAAATATATACGAAATATGTAAGGTAATAATTGAGGCTTAAATCTAGCCTGATGTTTGACAGTAACATTCGGCTGTGATATTTATGCGATTTAGTAACAACTTAAAATTAAGTACGCTGTGATCTTCGCTGCACGTCTCAGCTTTTGTTCAAGTTAGAAAATAAATTTTAAATGACCTACCTTGTTACTCCATATGTATCAATGATATTGGCTACATGACAATCAATCGAATTATCAACTTTTTGTTTAGCCTTTTCATGTTCGAACACACTGATCCTTATTTTTCCAATAAATTTCGGGATTGACAAGCCCTCGTGCTCATTAGCCAATATGTTCAGTTGTATGAGTGAATCTAGATATAAGGCCCAATTATTGTTCCACCGAACTATCGCCTTATTCCGTTCTAAGTTCGTTGATGCTATAGATTTATGTTCACCTCTGTATGAAATAACAAACTTTAAATAATTACGAAATATTAATGAGATATAATATGAGAGAATGATAATGAAGATATTATGTACCTAAATTATATTTATAGATCGTGGCTCTGAGATCTGATATGAAAATTAAATAAGGTGAGAACGTATTAAAGACAAATATTTTAAATGGTAACTTCATTTACTTGATGGGGTTACCAAACAAATTGGTATAGCAGTAAGAGATATTCAAGTGGTTCTTATATTATATTTATAATATAAAATAATATAAAAAAATATTAATAATATAAAAAAGTATCCAACCGCTCCAATCTTAATAGATTATGTTCGAAAAAAGTTACTATATTAAGATTAATTTATTAAATAAAATAGATTTCGCATTGACAAGTGTTAACTTAATAAATCATACCTAGGTTGAGATCTATAAGAATTATGTTCTGTGGCTATGGATACCGCCAAGGCATCTCGTTACATACATAAAATTACGGTTTATAACACTTTTCTTGATTTTTGAATGAAGCTTCTTTATCGGCGTAGGGAGGAAAAAATGTATGTAACGTTTTTCGGTTACGCGCCATCTTAATTTCTTCCGTTACGCGCCATGTTTATTTTATTGCGATACTGTTGCGAATTATAAATATCGATCTTACGTGTAATAGTGTCCACGCAACTTTAGAATTTCGTAAATATCTTCGTTGTTAAGTAAAATTTCATCTTCATGAAATTCGGTTTCGTCTATGTCATGGTGAAACTTGAAAACTTTCACGCCACGAACGATTCCACTGACCACTATCATATTTTCATGGATAACCTGTTCATTATTAGAATATAATTTAGTTCAAATTAGGCAAACAAGCTAATCGCTGTCTCCGCGATAAGAATGTAATGGATCCCACAGGAATCAACATGTGTATTTCGCAATCCACATTGAGATAAGAAGAATATCTTAAATTGACATAAATAATATCTAACAACTTTTTTTTGTAGTTACAGCCTGAGCCTATTTCGGCTTCTATGTAAAGATTGTCATATTCTATACAATTGAGTTAAAACTTTATTGCTGTTGAAGTTATTTCAAGAAAGTTTTCTGGCATAGTACTAGTGGGGAGGGAACTGTTTAAAAATGGTATTGAATCTTTATATTTGGCGAGAGTTACAGCAAAACGTGGCCGCGATTTATTTGTTATTGTTACAAAGTTACCTCGAACTTATTGTTTCCTTTAGTTATACTTATAGATAGTCTTAGCGGAATGTCGCGTTTAATTTCAACTTCCCTATGAAAATGTATGTCTTTGAATATAACAGAAAGGTATCTGTAATCCATATTCTTGTACATGGCCAGTGTTTCCCAAAGTAGAACTAATATTTTAGCTTCAGATAATATGTTTAGTCCTGGAACCAATAAATAATTTTAAGCATACGTTATAAATTTATACAGGTACATTTTTTTCCTAATTAATATAACGTTAATACCACTTGAGTGTTACATCATATAAAATACCATAAAGCATAATTATGAAGGCCTTGTTTTTTTAATAAATATTTACTAACAATCACGCTACATTAACTGGTCCTGTGATAAGTTCGTAAAGATTATACACATACATATATTTAATATACATCCATAACCCTGGAAAAGACATTTATATTTATCATACAAATATCTTCCCTTGGCGGGATTCGAACCCGCGACCCCCTTGTGAAGTGACCATGTCACTTACCATACACCAGACGGCCGTTGTAGAAACACAGTGAAAGCTTTTTAGTCGGGGGGTATAAGTTTCGTAAATATGCCATGAATACAGAAACTGTGAATATGGAAACGAGCGTTCACAAAGGATATTCAGTTGAATACCTATACATTAGAATCCTTTTTATAAATATATAAGTATATGTATCGACATGTCGATTAGAACCATGAAAAAAGAAATCTTTTTTAGCAAAATTACCGTTCCTCAAATGTCCTTCCAAGAATTTGTAATCGTCGTCGTGAATAGAAATGATGACATCTCGTGAGATAGCCGTAAATTTTTCTCCGGACTCGTATGATAGTTGCGGCCTATAATTAAAGCAAAAAACTAAGCTGACTACGGATCAGATGCCTTCTTCGACCCGTGTCCACCCAATGCTGAGTGTAGGTTTCTTCGAGTACACCCCATTATTTTCGGTTTCTTGCCTTTCGCATCCAACCCCTACCAACCACCTTGACCAGGTCATTAGTCCACCTCGTTGGCTGTCTGCCTACGTTACGACGTCCTTTTTTCCCTACCTAAGCTGATAGCTTTCAGAGTCTATGAACGAGATCTCCAATCCAGTATTTTTATGCCCCACCGATTGTCAGTATTTTTAAAAAAAATCTTATAGTGCATTTTTACTGGTGGTAGGACCACTTGTGAGTCTGCACGGAAAAGTACCACCACCCAGCCTATTTCTGCCGTGAAGCAATTATGCACTTCGGTTGGAAGGGTAAGGCAACCTTAGAATTCATATCTCAAGGTGGGTGGCAGCATTTACGTTGTAGATGTCTATGGGCTTCGGTAACCACTTAAAACCAGGTAGGCTGTGAGCACTTCCATCCATCTAAGCATTAAAAAAAAAACTCTCACTACCATGGAAGAAAATCGTATACTAAAAGATCCAATCCGCACGGATACTAATATATATATTATGATTATCTACGTATATATTACTAAACAATGGAAAGTTTCAATGGTACAGAGGAATTGGTCCAGTATCATATAAAATTAACGGATTTTTTTAATTTTATTGTTTACTCACCAATCCTCACTGTGTTCCCATGCAACAAAATTGGACAAAAAAGGTGTTTGAGTAGCGACCGGAAACTCTATTTTAGGGTACAGCTTCTCAATTTTAGGATGCAAACCTGCTGCGTATATCCTAAAAATTTTAATCTTTTAATATTTTCTAAATACATAACTCCAAATAGATCTATATAAAGATAAAGCACTTACTTCCCAATCGCTTCCAATAAAAATTGAACACTATCATTCGTTCCACGTTTCGTCAATGGAATATGAATACAGTCTTTCAAAGATCTCTTAAGAATGGCTTGGAGAAGACCGTGGGGTGCTATTTCTATTACAACAGCGTCATCTGGTATTAATTTTGTGACTTCATGGAAAAGAACTGGGCTCTAAATGAAGATTAAAATATCTATACTAATATATAAATCTACAGTGGTTTTTATGGATGTTCCGTTATAACTACTGAACCATGCATCCGATTGACTTGAAACTTGGTATCCATAGAAAATACATGTACTTAATGGATATGATATTTATATGAGTATTGGACTCCCTACGCCAGTTGCGAGAGCGTTAATGATGAGAATCTTTGTGGGGGTGAGAAATAATAATGTTAATTTTAAAAGTCCAGCGAAGCGGACGGTTACGGCTAGTTATTTTATAAAGATAGGTTCTCCATTCAGAGATTTAGAAGCAGTCGTATATTTCTTTGATAGAAAGCAACTATAGCTCTGCCAAATTGTTGGTTATAAGTTCTATTATAAAATACATAGCTTGGTATCCATTTGACTGCATAATATAAATCCTAAGTTTTTCGGTCCGTCTGCATAAATAAAAAAATGAAATTTAGCTCACCAGCGTGTTATTGGTATGGTATTCAGGAGAAGAATACTTTGCCGATAATTCGTTCCATTTGTGTTGTGGCACGGATGTGGACAGCCATTTCTCGCTACGAGGCTTAGGTTCCTTAATAATTTTTTGTAAAGATTCTAAAAGTGTTTGTCCTAAAATCGAATCAGGTTTAAGATAAATTTCGTTGTGTGCGAAGATTTTTTACGGAATATTTATAAATCAATATAAAACTTGATAAGTGTGTATGAACTAAACGAAAGCCAGCGCAAAAAACGCGTTAATGTATGCCATGTTTTACTTATCATACACAAAGACTGAAAGATTTTGAATCGCATTTTCGCTTGCGAAGAAAAATTTTTTTTAAAATATTTTTAAGGGTTGGTTACACCCTGGTTCAGTACTAGAGCTATGACCCAAACGAAAACTTATTCCTAAAAAAGTCACTGCTTGTTGGTCAAGTACCAGCTATACTGTGAGAAATCTAACGAATCTTCGGCTAGCCTTGGACAATCGCTCGTTTACGCTGCTTCGATACGACAACGCTCGAACTTATACAGCATAATAGACGGTCTCTAAGCTACAAAAGCTTAGGTTGGAAGCTTTGCGTCATCCCCCGTACTCAGTATACCCGAGTTAAAGAGTTTGTTGGTTCCCGCATACGTGACTTCTTCAAGAAGGCCAGTGAGATATTATCACTCTGTTGTCGATGTATCGATACTATTTGTGTATATTGTGATTGATAGAAATAAAATACTTTCAAAAATACAATTCACAAAAATACTAAACGGCAAGTCGTAAATAAAGACCTAATATTATAACTAATGTTTAATATAGTATATAATTTTAATATAAATTTACTTACCCATAATCTATTACATATTAATTAGTATACTTACCGATGACGCCAATATATCTGGAATGAAAGGGAACATTTCCGCTTGGAACTTCTTTTGCAAAAATACCACGCTTCTTTAGATCATCTACGAACAATTTTGTGACTTCCGCCGGTCCTGATATGGTAGTAGATTCAAAACTATTGTGGCAGGCAATATCTATTTCCGGAGGACATTGACTTGCAATCTATATTAAATGGGTATGTACATTATAATATAATTTGAGAGATTCAACTATCTATCCACTGCAAAAAATAGATTTTTTGTATCAAGTTTTGCGAAACAGGCAGCGAAACTTGGTTGTAAATATGTATTTGGTTTTAATGTTAATTAATATTAAAGCCAAAGTATATAGTACCCAACTATAAACCATTTTAGAGCTCATAGATTTTTGGGGGTCTGCTTACATGAGATGAAGAAGTGCTTTAAAAGTTCTTACTAACTACTTACTACTAACAACTCAAGAGCAGCTTTGCGAATGAACCTACTACTGGATCGGAATCGCGACCCGCTGAGAAGATCCGGCGAGAAACTCAGCGGGCCGAGAGCATGTGTAAATATCTCAATAGAAAAATTGCTAACTTTCTGCGAGATCAGAATACCGGCAATGATATCGCGCGACATTTATACACGGTCGTCTTATCCTTTGGGTTGTGATAACATCCGTATTATTTCATATTTCAAAATTTTCAGTTTGAGATTAGGGGAATTTTATCCTGTAAAATAAAATCTTACACTCTGATATCCAAGTCCAACGGCAGCCATACATCCTTCGATGACCGATGATTGGGTACTTAAAAACCCTCGCGTAAATGCAGTCAAAATGAATTCTTCAATCGTAAAAGACCCATCATAGTATGAGCAAGCCATTTCGCCCAAACTGTGACCTGAAATTGAGTCAAATTCAAATTCAAAATAATTTATTTCGACTTAGATGTCAGTATGACACACTTGTTGAATGTCAAAATATAAATAACAATGTTAACTCTACCACCGGTTCCAAAAAAGCCACAGTCCTGAGAAGAACCGGCGAAACAAACACACCGGGGTTTTTCTTTTTCTCAAATATTTAATAATTACTTTTTTTTTAAATAAATAAAAATATTTACAATAAAGGAAAAAACAAGTCAAAAAACACAATTAAAAATAATAATAATGAAAAATGAAAAGGCCAGTCTCTTTGACATGTTTGTTTATGGACGTTAAATAGCTTATCTCAGGTCTAGTTTCGAATCTGTGATATCTTGCACAAGAAACAAATGATAGGTAGGCCAATATATTATTTAAAACTTACCAAATATGTAATCCGGGACAATACCCAGTTCTTTAATTATATCAATGAGGCCGGCTTGAACAGCTGCAATGCCAACGAACGAATTCAGTGTACTTTCTAACAAACTTTTATCTCCTCCAGTTATAATTTTGACAATGTCTATGTTCTTTGGCTCTAAAACTTTTCGACATCTGGAACATGATTATAAACTGTTGTAGCACGAAACATACTAAATCACTTAGTAGTTTGAAGAAAAACCACAGTACATTTTATTCAATTGATATTTGTTGATACAAGAAACAATTCGATAAAGAAAATACATCAGCGACAAGATATTTCAAAATGAAATTTGAGGCATACTTTGAGTATTATTTTTAATTGATAATCTTATGCCCGAAGATTACTAAAAACGTTAATAAATAGTTTAAAAGTAGCGTAAATGACTTCAATGCTACATACTTTTCAATGGCTGCAGCAAAAGTATTTATTTTCATTAAATCAGCTCCCATTCCCGTCCATTGAGAACCCATACCGCTGAACACAAACCAAACAGGCCTTTTGAGTCCAGCATAATATTCAACACTTTCTTTGAGTGGAATTATCTCGTTCTTACTGTTTGTATCTAGAATGGAAAAGGTAAAAATTGTATTCTCTGATACTTATCATTTTGTTTTTACGTATTTATTATTTACCAAAACAATATTATCATTTTTATTTTTTAGAGGAATAGATTTTCTTTAAGCTGATTAAGTTAGAGTTCATCTTGATTTGAGTTTGAGATAATTTTAATTTAATAATTATTGTAGAATAATAAATTTATTTTTCCTATTCGTTTTCTACTTTTAAACTGCTATTATTATTATTTTTAAATTAAGTGTGATCTGGAACCACTAGGATAATTTCAAAGTACAATATAATTTAAACCTAGTAGGTATAGAAAAACGACTTTCACAGTCTTACTATTATAAAATCATAAATGAATGTTACCTAATATTGTATAGCCTCGACTAGTATGACCAAATATATCATGTTCGAAAGCGCTATGCAGTAAAGCTATTTGTTCTGGATCTAGTGGATGCTTTTTGAGTAGATCTAAAATTTTCTGCACAGATTCATCTTGCCTTCCCGATGCGAGGATCAGGTAAGGAATATTCAATCTGTATTTCTGTGGATCCTAGAGATTAATTAAAACCAATGGTCAAAGCAAGATTTTCTTATTGCTTGTACACATACCGATGTACAGGTAATTGAAATGAATAATACTTTTCATCTATGTGGATGGCATCCCAAAGATAGTATGATTCCACTAGAATTCACAATATACTTAATTTGAATGAATCAAATTGTGACAACGAACCGAGGTTAAATTTGTTTCCACAAAACAAAAATCTACATAATATATACATAATAGAATTATAATCATTACTTGAACAGCTAAAAAAATTGAATCTTTAATAATCATAACTGAAGCCTTTGATTACCAAATTTAAAAGCTGGTTAGGTTTACCTTTTCCTTAAAATGTCCTTTTAATAGAAGATGACAATCAACTCCGTTGTAAGAAAAGTTGTTAAGTGCCGTGTAACCTCGACTGAAAGGTGTGGGCTCTGTTACTACTTGAACTCTTTCATCTCTAATAGCCGCCAGGTCTTGAGGTTCATTGTAATGTAAATTTGGGGCAAGTTTCCCTTGATGGTATGCAAGGCATAGCTAGAGTCAATCATGAAATTAAAACAGGAATAATTAGTATTAGTATTTGATGAAATTAAATAATTAATAGTTTATTAAAAAAAAAGGATGTGTGTGTGTGTGTGCAAGTCACATACGGTAGAAGATATAGCGTTCAAAAGCTTCACTTCAAAAAATTGAGGGCGATGTAACGAGGAGGAGCAAAATTGATTTACACTTAAGGAACATAAACGTATAAGAATAAAAATTGTGAATACTTAAAAATCGCACTTCATACACTAGCTATAAATATACATAGTGCTAACTATGTGTTAGCACTCCCTATTATTGAATTACCCAAATTAATAAATTTTGCGGGTGTTATTTTTATAATAAGAGTTAAGTACGTGTTTCTTTAGAATATTGTTTTAGCATCCAGATTTTATACTTCTGTCTTCATAGTTTAATTTTATACAACTATATAATTTTTGTTACTTTATGTATAATGTTTTATAGCTTAGCATATTTAGTTACCTTAGTGATACCGCAGATACCCGAAGCAGCATCTGCGTGTCCCATGTTAGACTTGACACAGCCGATCTTAACCGGCTTATCGTCGACAAATACTTTGTTAAGTGCTGTGATCTCATTAGCGTCGGCTTGAGCAATACCTGTACAGAAAATATTATTGGGTGGGGTGGAAAAAGTATGTATGTAGATAAGGGGTTGCAAAATTTTAATTAAGCATGCCTGACTATGATTACTGAAATCCTTTCCAAGGTTAAGACTTCGTCGGTAATTGAGCAGCAGTACTCAATCTGTTAGGATGTTGGTCTTCTTATCCACTTCGCAAATTAACTGTTGCTAGTGACTCGGAACTTCAGAATAGTATTATGCACTAATGAACTACGCCTACGACAACGCTGAATTGCTTGATATAACTTTTTCGTTGATAAAATTTAATCAAAAATCAGTTATTATATTATTTATTTCAAATTCAGTTAAATGGCCTAAAGGATATGTGGTATTACTACTATATTTGGTATTTATTTATTGCTTACGAAATAACTTACTTACTTTTTAGTTAATATGTTGAATATTTTAAATGTCTAACAAAATTTACGCAAAGTTTTTATAAACACTCTGATTTTTTCTACTTAATAATCAACTTTAAAATAACTATACTATATTATCTATATTATAATCTATTCTTTCTAAAAAAGATACAATTATTTATGATTTATTTAGGCTACTGAGGGATCAATGTTTTTATACAAAATAATAAATAATAAGATTGATTCGAGCTATCGTCCTTCCAAGATTTCTTTTAAATGTAGTCGTATTTCCGCGCGTTCTATACAGACCTTCCACATGTCCACGGTTTCTAACTCTTTTGTTCGTAGACCTTGGAAGTTGTACGGTACTAAGTTTTCTAATGCTGATATCTTTTGTTTGTCACTCGTAGCATATAGAAATGCTATTTTGGAATATTTATAAGGTGATTTAGTCGTTTGAGTATTATTTAGTTTTATAGCGTAAGTTGATGTACATAATAATGTGTGCTTATTGTGTTACTTTTGTTTTTTTGTGTACACTTAAATATCTCTTTTTTTTTTTCTTTCTTTGTTCTCTTTCGACTTATATGCGATTTTGAACATGTTTGGTTATTGTTTTAGCTATTTTTTTATATTATATGTATGTATTGTACTGTTGGTTTCCCAAATAAAGAAATTTACTTTTAAATGTACATGTGACGTAGAGGGCAATTATGAAAACTTACAGAATGCATATGTATTATAATATTTTCTCGAAGGATTATGATTGCGCAGGTGTATAAAAAAATCATACCTTCTATGTTTGGGAAACAGCAGCAGCAAGTTCTACTTAAAGGATGGAACACCAGGCTCAAAGTGGCCATTTATGTTACAACGTCTATGAGGTCAGGTTGCTACCTAATACCTAACGATCTGACGACCGGTGAGGTTATCTTCCAATCCGTAACAAATATATAACAATAATAATGTACCTGCACCATGAGCTTCAACGTATTCCACTTGTGTAGGCTTGATGTCAATTTCAGAATAAAATTCTTTGAGAAATCCTTGTATGTTTTCCGGCGTTCGCAGCGGGAGAAATTCAGCATCCGGCCTCAAGTTATACGAGCTCTTTGCATGGTATACTTCTGCATATATTCTATTACCAAATAAATATATTAAATACTAGTAACCAAATAATAAAAAAAACTTGATGATGAATCTTAATGGAAGTTATATTCTAATCGATCCATTTTGTATGTTTTAGATAAATAACAATGTCGGAGCTCAGTCCTATCTATATCTTCCTGAATCAGTTCTTTATTTTATTTCTAAGCACTATAAAATAATATAATGTAATAGTTTTTATAGTAGTATTTACAAGATGTTTATTTAAAAAATTACATTTCAAATGCTAACTACCATAAATATCAAACTTGAATGATTAAAATTTTAAATCTACAATATTTGTAGGAATATATTATTTGTATTAATAGATTAAAGTGAACTCCCCGCTTACTTAATCCGTGGTTCCTAAATCACTGTTTCTAAAAGTCGAGGACTAGAAAGTGCGGTAGATGGGGTACGATTCATTGAAACCGAAATAAATCATGAAGCTCTATAATTTAAAATAAACAAAGAGCCAGGGAGTATTAGGGCGGTTTGCTCGTGGCCTTTGTTTTACCGATTTGAATGGAAACCAATCATTCGACGAACAAAATTTGAGCCTCCAACATCATGTTACAGGCGAATTACTTTACTAATTGAAAGGCCTGCCAAAAATCTTAGTGGTAAAATACAAATCAGCTTCTAACCTTTTCGCATCCTTTGCTTTTTGTAGAAAAATAACACTTATAGCTTCGGCCCTCACATACCCATCGCCGTGCTTGTCAAAACATTTTGTCTTTCCATCTAAGCATAGTAGACCAGCTCTGAGAAAAAAAAAAGTTGGATATTGACATTGGTTATACTTATTTTAGTGCACTCAATTAGAGTAGGTATGTTGCTGTAAACTCAAATCTGGTTTTTCTGGCTAGATATACGTGATTTGCTTTAATAATGTTGTTTGTAATTGTTAATTAAACTTTTTGTTTATTCGATTGTGTCCGTATTAACAAAACCCTGCTGAATCCAAAGCTTAAAAAAAATTGTTTTGTCTATTTCGTGATTGAAAGAAAACACTGTTAGATTTTGTTTAACATTACCTACGTTTAGTACATTCCTATCAGATTGAGATTTACTAGGAATCAAAACAATTAAATGTTCACAAATCTATTCTCTTACATAATAAGCTTTTACTTAAAACATTTGCTTCTCCTTCAATAAAATAAATTCAAAAGTTTGTTACACCAAAACTAAATTATCGTTATATCGATTATAATTGCTCATTAGTAACACAACCCTGCCAGATTCTGCTAGTCAATTGTACTTCTAAATATACCTCCGCATGTTCCCAGAAAGTATGGGATCCAGACAGAAGCTGCATCCGCCGACCACAGCCGCTTCACATTCATCTAACTTCATGCTCCTGTAGGCCTGTTCCAGGCACACCGCGGAGCTGGCACAAGAGCAGTCCAGTCCGTACGACGGACCTTTGGCATCCATCCAATACGATATTCGGTTCGCAAACATCGCTTTGCTGGCGCTATTATAAATTAACAGTAATTTTGTAGGTGAATAATGAGCCTATTAAAAATACAAACGCCGTGGAGAAGTTGTTGGAAGAGAATATAAAAACTACCGGAAATTTAGGAATTAATGGCTTTAAAATGATCTCATTGATGAAGTATTTTATCTATGTTTGCGGTCGCCATCAGCTCAGAATGTTATATTACTCGAAGTTAAATTCTGCTGGTAATTGCCCTATTGTTACTACATTTGCTGAGATAAATGAAGAGGTCGTGGTGTATGAAATAATATGAGAAAAGAGCACATGATGTGATTGATGATAATGATATTTACCCGTTGATTACGAAATCACTTCTATTGGACACATCGTACATGAGCATCGTCCCGGTGTCAGCGAGAGATGTGCCAATGAACACTCCAACTTTCTTCCCTTTTAGTGATGTTAAATTTGTTCCTACAGTTAATTTTATGTTTTACTTAATGCACATAGTAATGTTATAAAATATATCGGCTATATATACCAATTAATTAATTGTAGTTAAAAAAATGTATATGAGACATGTGGTCCTGTTTATTTAATAGATACCTTTTTGATTGATCCTTTTTTATAACCTCATCTCTGTTAATATCCACTGTGCTGTTATAATACTGTTATCCAAATAATAATATACTTAAATAACTTACCAGAGTCGAAAATAGCTCCATAAGTTTGTTCTAAAAGTTTCCTCGATAGTGGATCTAATACGCAGGTCAATTGATAACCAACCTTGAAGAATTGAGCGTCAAATTTCTCCACACCATTAATTTTTCCTAAGTGCTTTGGTATATCCGCACTCTTCAATGCCCAGCGTGGGATGTCTGAGATCATGTCAACCTGGAAACAAAGATAATCCTAGGTGGCGAAATATATTGGTCTAAAATATAACGTGCTTACTCAATTTTTATTGACTAAGATAATATGTTTGCTTATATATATTTATTGACATTAAATATGCTTTGTATTCCACGCAAGATGATACAATTAATAGTCGATCGTGGAAACAGCGGTCTGCTGTGATGTCGGGGAGATATTTGCTATAGTACTTACGTTATCATTGGCACGTCACATAATTACCTTATCATATAAATTACGCATGAAGTCCACTACATTATCTGAATTTGGAAATACTCCTGATATACCACTGATTACGATTTCTTCTCCTTTCAAAATATTTGTATCTGCCAGGTTTTCATTCACTTCGAAATCCATTCTGAAATGCAGTTATTGAATCACTATTGTCACAATTAGTTAGCTGCCTTTAAAGCTAGTAACGAATATCGATAGATAGGTACATGAGCTCCATTGCCTTTAAATAGTTTAAATGTCACAAGGTTAGGACTCGTTTTTTTAGGGTTCGAGAATTATTTATTAATTTGCAGAAATTAGCTCTGGCAAAATCTTGTTTTCACCTGCTTTAGCTCACACAAGCGGACCATTAGAGCGGATTGCCTTACTACATAATTTTTTGATATCCATAAGCTATGGATAGCTGATAAAAAGATAATTTTAAATACTCATAAAGTGCATATCGATGCAGAAAATATATTTGCCGACAGAAAGCGTTTCTCTTCATTCTTAGCTTGTTAAGTCGATGTGGTGGTGGTTTAAAGAAATTTAGTTTGGTTCTGTACTAAAAAGATAACGAAACTAATAAATTTATGTCGTGAGGCATTTAGTTCAAGTTAAATGACGCTTAGTACAAATCATTCAATTTCGAAACAATGGATAGAACAAGTGTCAATGACGTCACCTTCGCATTAATAAACATGAATTCAGGTCAGTCTGTTCATTTTTATTAGCCTCGTGGACAGCCGTTGGCTTGTTTAATATTAAGTGGTTTCCGTAGCCAATAAATACCGTGCGCTAAATTCAAATGCCCAACTTTACGCATAAATTTAAATCGCACTACTTCAATCATAATGGTATGGCGGATATTCTACACTTCAAGCCAGACCGCACGTTGTATTTGCAGCAGAAATTTTGGTGTTATAGACCAGTGAAGGTTTGTATCATGTCCTACTATAGGAATTTGATCCGGATGGCAGTAGTTGAACATTTAGCAGAATGTAAGCGAGGTTAAGTGAAATTTCTATAGATAAAGAAGTGGTAAAAGCAGCCAGACTCAGAGGTTTTGTTACTGGTTTCTTTGGGTTGGTGTAAAAATTGAGGTCTTCTGTACTTATATTTTTGAAAAAACACTATTTTTTTTTTTTTATTCCCTTTGTAGGCAGACGAGCATACGGCCCACCTGATGGTAAGCGGTCACCGTCGCTCCATGGACGTCAGCAATGTCACAGGGACAGAGCCAAGCCGCTGCCTATCATAACACAACTTATTAATAATTGATTAAGTTATTTAATTGAAAATAGAAGCAGCACGTTCTCAAATTGCAAATGATGTGTGATATAAAACAATTAAACGCATTAAACAACGCCACTGCTTTTTTGCTCAAGCATCCGATCTCCTTTTCATGAATGTCTCGCGTAAACTAATGCTACCACCACAGGGAACGCTGGACCACCTGTCCTTCGTGACAAGTTGCGGGACCATCTCGGTAGACTATTCGGAGCTCGCCTAGACGATGCTACATGCTTCCTATCTCCACTGGATCAGACCCAGCTTACGCGACACATGAATTATTTTGTGCAAGAAACAGTACAATAACACCGAACGGTATCGAATCAATAATTTGAACTAAAATAATTATTGTAGTATGGTTACTACCTCGTTTGATGTTTTTTTCCTTTTAGGGCCTTCAAGCACCGGTCACCGTCCTCGTGGAACTAATCGATAAAGACGAAGAGTTCGACGTGCGAACTAGTCCATAGACACAGCCCACTGAGTTTCGCACCGGATCTTCTCAGTGGGTCGCGATTCCGATCCAGTGGTAAATTCAACGAAGCACTGCTCTTGCTAGAGCCAATGTAAGCAATCCTCTCACGTTGAGCCCGTGGGCTCACCTACCCATCCTTGGAATTGCCCCTTAGGCTACTAACAATTACGTAGCGGAAAAAATGTATTTTTTAAGAGGGACTGCTCTTGATATTTATTCTACAAATAGGCAAATACTTCTTGCCGATAATTATTTGACATTTTGCGAATAATGTATTTTTATTTTACAATATACAAATTTATTATTTTGAATAAATGAAACTTAACCATTAGCTGCTACAAAAGGAAATAATGATAAATCAACAAAATAATTGCTTTTTAAGATTTCATTTAGATCGTGTTATCCAGAATGAAGCAAACCAACTGATTTTTTAAAATAAGCCATCCTTTCAATTCGCGTCGGGTTTTATTTATTTCTAGTAAAACCAGACAACTTTCTCACCATTTTCCTAGCTTTTAATAAATGATATTGCCATTGTACTGTGACTTTAGATCGTTTGGAACTTCCGGGTGTACGGCTAACAGCTCGGCTATTTCTAATTTTTATGTCGTATGTTCCATGTTAACTACTGCTCTAAGGAATTGTTTGATCTCATCCGTCCATCTTCTTTTTACCATCGCACTGCCCACCCTCGCAGCAGAGTTCATCCATACTATTTTAAACCACTGTGTTCATATATTTTTTTTGCCACTTACCATTCGGCTCTGGAATGAACTCCCACGGTGTTTTCAGAGTGCTATGACTTGTTCTTCTAAAAACAAAGCTTGAGGAGAGTACGCATCGCTAGGTAATAACTTGAATGCGCCCCTAGTATTGCCAAAGTCCATGAGCGATAGATAGATCGTATGCTCGTATAAAAAAGACTATGATGACTAATATTCAAATTAAATGCACCAATGTCCTGAAACAAATTGTACCATATTATCATACACTATGTCAACAAGGTACTATCAACATTTTCTCAACGACCAACGATAACCATTTAAAGATTTAACTGAACTGAACTGAGCTGAATAGAGAGTAAGCGAACAAAAAACCTCATAAGGTGGGACAATCCTATAAACAACACAATCGAAGCTTTAACGTTGTTTCTCAAAATGGGTGATAACATTCGTGTTGTTGGCTCACCATAGTTCACCGATACACAATGAAAAAGAAATATAAACATTGTGCGAGTATGTACTGTCTCTAAGATATTGTAAGAATTTAATTAATATGTCCTTCAAATATTAGATGATATTCATCCGTGGCTTAGATTGTCTCCCCGCAAAGTCTAAAAAACTATAAAATTCAACTTTTAAGTAATAATGCTTCTTCTTTTCTGCATAACAGGATCCAATTTTCAAGACAATCCAGACCCCGAAAGCAAATTACTGTGATTCTTTAAGCCAATAACGATTTTTCCTTTTGTTTACAAACTCGAATACCACGTAAACGGTTACAATGAATTGGGGTGCTATAATTGACCCTCAAAGCGGGAATGTGCTCGAATAATTTGAAAAATTAACATTGTCTAATGACATGGATCTACTCGGAAGAAAGTGAAGTTAAAAATCTGGATGTGTTGAAAAAAATAATGATCAATGACTTAAGGAGTAAAAATTCAGTAGAATATTATCTACATAAACTCGTAAGTTCTACGTTCTTCGAAGCTGACGTTAAAGTTTTTATGTAGCTCAGAGGTCGGCAAAGTGCGGCTCCGGAGCCACATACGGCTCTTTGGACTCTTGAGTGTGGCTCGGGCAGAAATATCCTACGGGCTTGCCCGGCCTCTAATATTATCCGGCCGTGGACGAAAAAGCCGGCTAATAGTATGTACGGTCATTTAATATCAGTACCCCTGACTGATTTCGATCATTATAAATATATTATTGAAACATCACTTTTAGCCATAAGATCACTTTTTGTTTAAGCTATAGGTACACACATGCCCGTTGTCTGACGTGTTAATTTTGTTTTTATGTGCAATAAAGTATACTGTCTCTTTGAATGATTTCTTTAATTTTAACAGTGACTCATCTAAATTTTTTCGAACTTCGTATAATGAAATAAAGAGGAAAAATGATAAAATTTTGAAATCAACATTTGACAGAAATTTATTTGGACATGATTTTTTTGGATTATTTTATGAAACGGGATTTTTAAATTGTCATCGTGAAGCTTCATTCGGATTACATGACCTTTTCAATTATTGTAGTTGGTGACAGCCTAACAGATCTTACTGGTGGTAGGATACCTTGTGAGTACCACCTTGTGGTAGATACCACCACCCTGCCTATTTTTGCCGTGAAGCAGTAACGCGTTTCGGTTCGATGGGTGGGGCAGCGTTTGCCACTATACTGATACCTTAGAACCCATATCTCAAGGTAGGTGGCGGCATTTACGTTGTAGATGGCGTACGGCGGATATTTCTTACATTAACCTGCTACCAGAGCGTCCGAAACTTCTTCAGTTGGATGATGAGCCTACTCTTTCGGAAGTGGTTTGTGCAATTCAGCAGCAACGTAATAAGAAGGCTGTGGGTTTGGACAACATCGCTGGAGAATTATTAAAGTACGGTGGAGATAAATTGCATGAGGCTCTGTGGAAAATTTTCCGAAGAATGTGGCTGGAAGAATGTGTACCCAAGTCTTTCAGGGAGTCGAGCATATGTGCTCTGTACAAAAACAAAGGGGATCGTGCCAATTGTAATTCGTACAGAGGCATATCACTTCTTTCGGTTCCTGGAAAAGTGTTCGCTAGGCTCCTTCTCAACCGTCTTATGAAATTGTCTGAAGCAATACTGCCTGAGACGCAATTTGGTTTTCGGCCAGGTCGGGGAACTTGCGATGCTATATTTTCGATTCGCCAGCTGCAAGAGAAAAGCAAGGAGCAGTTACAGCCGCTATATCTGTGTTTTGTCGATTTAGAGAAAGCCTTCGATAGCGTTCCCCGCGAAGCTTTATGGGTGGTATTGCTTAAATTGGGATGTACGGAAAAGTTTCTTAGGGTTTTGAGACTACTTCATGATAATATGGGCTGTTGCGTTGTGGCTAATGGTGACCAATCTAGCTTCTTCCCGGTAAGATGTGGCGTAAAGCAGGGTTGTGTCTTGGCCCCAACACTATTTGCGCTATACTTTTCTGTGGCCGTGGGAAAGGCTACAGAAACATCTAATAACGGAATCCATTTGCGTTTCAGAACGGACGGGAATATTTTCAATATTGGAAGACTGAGAGCTTGCTCCAGGTGTTCACTTGAGATCATCACGGAGATTGTGTATGCCGATGATCTTTGCTTTGTTTCTGACAGCCCAGTTGGTCTTCAGGAACTTATGACCAATCTTAATAGTGCCTGTCGGAAATTTGGATTGAAGATTAACATCACTAAGACAGAAGTAATGGCTATGGACCGCACGGAGCTTGCTGTATCTGTCGATGATTGTGTGCTTAAACAGGTTGATAAGTTCAGGTACCTTGGTAGCGTGATAACAAATAAAGGAGACCTCGATGCGGAGATAAATGCTCGGGTTGGTGCTGCTTCGGCGGCATTTGGGAAGCTCCGGGATAAGGTGTTTCGTTCTCATGACCTTTCTCTAAACACTAAAATAAAAGTGTACACGTCAATTGTGTTGTCTAATCTGCTATACTCCTCAGAAACATGGTGTTTGTATCGTAAACATATACGCGTGTTGGATAGATTTCACCTTAAATACCTCCGAGAGATAATGAACATATCGTGGTCACATCGTGTCAGGAATACGGAGGTTTTAAGAAGAGCCGGTGTTGGCGGTATAGAGGCATATTTAATGCGGCGTCAGTTGCGCTGGTGCGGCCATGTGATGAGGATGTCCGACGAGAGGATAACAAAGCGCATCTTCTGCTCTGAACTCCAGACTGGCAAGCGAAAAAGTGGCGGCCAATTCTTAAGGTATAAGGATGTTCAGAAGAGGCATATGAAGAAATGCAACATTGACACCTCTCGTTGGGAAGCTCAAGCACAGAATCGTTTGGAGTGGAGACGCTTGGTACAGCAGGGCGTGCATGTCTTTGAAAACGACAGGAGGCGCGAACTGGACGACAGACGAAATAAATTGAAAAATAGACCGCCTTCCACCATTTTTTACAACTTCGTGGGTGGTGTTCTTACGTGTAGCTTCTGTTTGCGCACGTTTAAGAACAAGATAGGCTACTGTAGCCATATTAGAGCGCATGAGAGGCGCGGACATTAGCTTTTAAGTTATTAAACTGAAAAATTTGGTCGCCGTGGTCGAAACCGG
This sequence comes from Bombyx mori, assembly GCF_030269925.1. NCBI lineage: Eukaryota > Metazoa > Arthropoda > Insecta > Lepidoptera > Bombycidae > Bombyx > Bombyx mori. The sequence goes on along the minus strand of NC_085124.1, from coordinate 14,939,435 downwards.
CTTGGAACCATGATGGTAGATGGCTATGGGCTCCGGTAACCACTTTACACCAGGTGGGCCGTGAGCTCGTCCACCCACCTAAGCAATAATAAAAAAAGATCACTCAATGATAACGGTTCGCCGGACTTGATAGATATTACAATGTAAATGCAATTACTGACCAAGAAATTTTGAAATTAAATTTCAAATGTTTTGTACAGCAGCTAATTGCCCACTATACAATTATATCGACGCTTGAAAGGCAAACGTGACTAAGCGACAATGCGTGAACTTTACAGTAGACGACTAATTTAAAGTGGAAATTAATTTAAAATATACCTGAGAAATACCTAAAAAATTCTATTTTAATTAATCTAGCTGTAGGATTGAAATGATTTTAATAGACCTAGAAATATATATTTTTTGCGCATTGAATATGGTTATTGCCTATCATTTATGTACAAAGCAGTTATTGTCGCTTAGTCAGATTGCCTTTCAAGCGTCGATATTATCAACTGTACTATATTATCAACGAATAAAACAATGAAGAACACATCCAGTAGATTTCTAGGTCCGGTTAAAAAAAAAACTTCACTAATTGCTCATAGCATTAGCAGCCATTTCACAATTTATTTTTCCGTTTTGCTTCCCTTTCAAATGCTTTAAATGTGACTTAATTAATTGCCCTTATTGTCCCATAAAGTTTGTGCTTGGAAACTTTTTTATTTCGTTACGTACTAACTAAAGAAGGAAAGCTAAGGATCGCAGCAGATGGAGGGAAATCATACGGGAGAAACTGATGCAGCGGGGGAGTCACGCCCCTCAGTAATGAGGAAAACGACGCGAGGAGGAACTAAAGGAGGTAAAAAATTACTAAAGGAAACTACTTTTCTTTTTTTTTTATTGCCTTTGTAGGCAGACGAGCATACGGCCCACCTAATGGTGAGTGGTTACCGTCGCCCATGGACTTCAGCAATGCCAGGGGCAGAGCCAAGCCGCTGCCTACCGATACTACGATACTCCGCATATTCTGGCCAGTCAATTTATCTAATAAAGTTTTCCTAAGTAGCCTTTGTCAAAATACATTTTATAATCGAGTTCTGCGTATTCATCCTATGGATTTGTTTGATGATCGGTAGTGGTATTAGATAATACGTCCTGTTAAGTTACTAGGCTATGTTCGAATTTCCAAGGCAGGTACTAATTTTTGTAAAGAAATATCAACTTAACAGGACGAATGACGTCGTGTAATTAAAATTAATTTTCTTTTTTTTTTATAGCTTAGACGGGTGGACGAGCTCACAGCCCACCTGGTGTTAAGCGGTAACTGGAGCCAATAGACATTTACAACGTAAGTGCGCCACCCACCTTGAGATATAAGTTCTAAGGTCTCAGTATAGTTACAACGGCTGCCCACCCTTCAAACCGAAACACATTACTGCTTCACGGTAGAAATAGGCAGGGTGGTGGTACCTACCCTTGCGGACTCACAAGAGGTCCTAGAAAAGTAAAGTACCATTCGCATGAATGTTTGCCTAATGACTGATGGTAGGGCGTATTGAGAGCTCGTATGGGTAAGTACTTCCACCCGGCTTATATACAAAGCAGAAATGCTTTCCAGTTTGAAGGATAGCCATTAAATAAGACAATAGAGACTTCGACTTCATATCTGAAGGTAGGTGACTATACTGTTACGCCGGTAAGAGTATCGCCATCTGTCATCAAATAGCAGAAATGAATATCAAATGAACTAGTAATATCGAGAACGCTCTAAAAATGTAACGCCATCTATTATCAAATACCGACAACACAAATCGAAAAGACTAGTATGGGTGGCGCATTTATGTTGTAGATGACTATGGGCTCCGGTTACCACTTAGCACCAGGTAGGCCGTCAGCTCGTCCAAACATCAAAGCTATAAAAAATAAAATGTGTGGTGTCGTGGGACACCAGATAGGAACGAAGTTCCTTATTATAAAAAATTTAATTTTAAGTTCTATTTGAGGTATAAAGAAAATAAAACTGGAGGTTTCGCAACAACCCACGGTCATTCGGTAACGTACAAACTTATTGTGGTACACTTCATTCACGATTGTTTGCATAAAAGTTAATGTATTGCGCATACGGACGCTATGAGATCGTGGTCAATGAATGATAAAAAAATATGTTATTTTTTGTACGTTATTACAAAGTTAAGTCGTGCGCTGTATGCATTACTAATTTGTACGTTATTACAAAGTTCCCTGGTTACGGTACCCCTCCGCATCGTCCCATAAGAAACTTCGTTCCAAAAACTACTTACACAAATAAAAATTTGGCGGATTTCGGTCACCGCGACAGTCGTTCGCGATTGTTTGTCAAGAACGTATTTCATTAAAACAATTGGTACCTATCTGCGGGATTCTAACACCGCCATTGTCGCATCGCTCGATAGAAATGGATCCAATGGTCTTCAAATAAATTGAAAGAAAATAAAACAAAAACTCAGAATTCATATTTAATACTATTTACAGTAGTAGTAGTAGTAGTAGTACATATAGACGCTTGAAAGGCAAACGTGACTAAGCGACAATGACTGCTTTGTACAAAAATGATAGGCAATAACCATATTCGATGCGCAAAAAAAATATATTTCTAGGTCTATTAAAATCATTTCAATCCTCAGCTAGATTCGTTAAAATGTATTTTTTTTCAGGTATTTCAACTTTAAATTAGTCTACTGTAAAGTTCACGCATTGTCGCTTAGTCACGTTTGCCTTTCAAGCGTCGATATATAAAATGAACACACTATTAACATGCAACTAGGTATTTAATGATTCAACACATCAAGCGCAGTAGACAAAGTGAATTTTTCGTTACTGTTTATTTTGATATGAAATTTACTTTGAAAATTTTACGTTACGTTGAAAATGCACTTTTGCTTGGTCGAATAAATTTATAGCACACCATGATTGTTCGGAATAATTTATTTGCATTAATGGATATTAAAAGTAACATTTTTTTTGCTATACCTACCAATTTACTGGTGGTAGGACTTCTTGTGAGTCCGTACGGGTAGGTACCACCACTCCGCCTATTTCTACCGTGAAGCAGTAATGCGTTTCGCTTTGAAGGGTGGGGCAGCCGTTGTAACTATACTGAGACCTTAGAACTTATATCTCAAGGTGTGTGGCGCATTTACGTTGTAGATGTCTATGGGCTCCAGTAACCACTTAACACCAGGTGGGCTGTGAGCTCGTCCACACATGTAAGCAAAAAAAAAAAACTATTCACCTCGAGGGGTCGTACTAGATGTACCGAGCGAGTAGGCGCTCTAATCTGACGAGTTTGCTAACACTAGCTAGCAAGAGCAATGCTTCGCACCGGTTTTTTTAATAGATATTTTTATTTTAGAGGAAAAGGTATGTCCTTGATTGTAAACTCGTATTGCGAGATGCTAGTTGAGTGGCGACTAGATCTACGCCGTAGAGACGAGCCACGTCCTGACTGGTGTATGAAAATAAATAGAGGGTCCAAACTTGGGTATCATTCAGCCCACTGAGTTTCTCGCCGGATCTTCTCAGTGGGTCGCGTTTCCGATCCGGTGGTAGATTCTGCGAAGCACTGCTCTTGCTAGGGCCAGTGTTAGTAACTCTCCGGTTTGAGCTCCGGGAGCTCACTTACAAACGTTAGGGCGAAGCTGAAATAGCCTCTCAAGGCTATCAGCATAAGTAGAATAAAAAAATTAAAAAAACCTATTTCAGCCGTGAAGCAGTTATGCGTTTCGGTTTGAAGGCAGCCGTTGTAACTATATTGAGACCTTACAAGGTGGTTACATCTTATGTCTCAAGGTGGGTGGCGGCATTTAACTTAATTCTACTTGTCAACTTGACCTACTACCATCAGCTTTTTGAAGTTCACAAGATTTTTGAGTGACTCGACGTATCAATTCTCAAAGTGATTACTGGAACCCATAGACATCTACAACGTAAACGCGCCACAGACCTTGACATATAAGTTCTAAGGTCTCGTATAGTTACAACGGCTGCTCCACCCTTTAAACCGAAACGCATTACTGCTTCACGGCAGAAATAGGCGGGGCGGTGATACCTACCCGTGCGGACTCACAAGAGGTCCTACCACCAGTAATTACGCAAATTTAATTTTGCGAGTTTGATTTTTATTACACGATGTTATTCCTTCATCGTGGAAGTCAAGTTCTCAGTTCTCAATTCTCAAGGTGGGCTGTGAGCTCGTCCACACATATAGGCAATAATTTTTTTTAAAAAATATATATTTAGGACTTGAAGAAGGGTTAATTCCTATTCATTCAGATCCAAACGTCACATTGTGTCATGAGTACCCTTATCTTCAAAATCACCCTTTAAATTTGACCCTTTTAGCCTTTTGTAAATCTGCTGTGACTTAAACCAAATTAGGGAATCTAATTAGAACTTAAGCTAAGACAAGAAACTAAGCATATTTGTGGTTAAGCTGTAAGTTAGCAAAGTTTGTACGTGATAAAGTGTTTGGAAGTATGATGCAGCTTCGAGTGTGGTGGATCTTAGTCCTTGTAATTTCACCTTAAGGTCCGTTCACAAGTGCGGGCGTTTGGATCTTAATGTGTGGCATGAATGGCAGACTCCGAGCCGTACTGTCCTCTATTGATCTTCTTCTTCTTTTTCTCCCCTTATTTCACTAGGTGGGGTTGGTACAGTGAATTAATCTATTCTATTCTTCTTTATCAGCCGTCATCTCAACACTCACTCCTCTTTCTCTCATATCGTCATACACACACTCCATCCATGTCTTCTTCAATCGACCCCTTCCCCCTTTACCTTACACTACCATTTCCATACATCTTCTAGTCACATGCATCTCCTCTCTACGCATCACATATACGCCATCCTCTATTGATATTTAACAAAAAAAAATACATTTCGCTAGTGGTTTTATCCACTCAAGTTATTATAGTACACTTTGATTTATCAAATCCGTGCGCAGTGCAAGAGTACTTAAGCTCGGCTTGATCTCCATTAACTCATGTACGCCCTCCTGCACACGATGCGGCAAGATTTGTTAAATGGAAACTCTAATGGTTCTTCTTACATAAGTACGATGGAACATTTCTTTGGTTTTTAGATTTTAAGAGAAACAAGTTAAGCTATTCAAAATTAAACTTCTATATGTTATCAACGGTGTACCCTATAGCCAGCTTTGCTTCGAAGCAATCATATATTTTGGAATTTGATTTTAACATTAAGTCATGTAGTGTATGGCGCCATTCAAGTTTTATTTTCTGTGGTGTCCGGTTTTTTTCATAGCCTCAGATAAATAGATGCGTATATATACATGTAGGAATGAAATGGAACGGTATGGATGAATGACAGATATGGAGCATGACTGAGAAAGAGAGATAGGAGACGTCCTGTTAGGAAGTTAAGAAAGACGGCGAATGAATGCGGAACATTTAGTTTTATTTCTTAAGCAAGAGAAGAGGGTAGTTGCCGGACGCAACGGCGGAAAGACGCGGTGTAACTCTGAAGAAGCAAGACGTTTATATTTTAGTTACATAGATTAAGACGATTAAGACGAAATAAAAAAATAAGTTTGTGTCAATTTATCAACCGTTTTATTGGCCCACCCTGAATATAAAACACATACATGTGGTTTTTTTTGAGTTTATGGCCTGAACTTTAGGCCAAGTCTTAAGTATTTTTATTCGGCATATTATAATTTCCCCACTGTATTTTTGATGAATTTATATAGAGACACGTAATAGGACCTAATTTTTAACATATGACTCAGGCGGCGGGAGGGAATTTGCACTGTCACTTGATTTTGCACTATGTCACTAATTTCACTGACAAGAATCAATCCCCACATACATGTAGTCCCTAGAAACCACAGATTAAACTCAAACTGCAGTTTCGATGGTAATGTAAAATTACTGTCTGCTCACATACCCTTTACACTGAAACACTTGAATACTAATTCAGAAATAAAAAGCCATTTGATTGCTAACTGCTCCCAACACTACACGATACCAGCCAGACCCGACATTCGTTCCTTACGGGTGCTTTTTGTCCTCGTGAATTTCACACAGATTCGGAATACAGAATCACCACTGAGAAGAATCATTAAGAAATTCATAGATTGCTGTGTTCCAAATTTAAATACATCGTATAAAATTATCAATTTTTTTAATAAATCTATACATTTTGCCGACCCACATTATGCTCACGAGGAGAATTTTAGTAATTATGTACTAGAACGAAAAGACAATGTAGATACCAGCTTTCTCAAATTACCTCCTTTTTTTTTATTGCTTCGGTGGGTGGACGAGCTCACAGCCCACCTGGTGTTGAGTGGTTACTGGAGCCCATAGACATCTACAGCGTAAATGCGCCACTCACCTTGAGATATAAGTTCTAAGGTCTCAGTATAGTTACAACGGCTGCCCCACCCTTCAAACCTACCTAGCCGTCCGGACTTACAAGAGGTCCTACCACCAGTAAAAAATATATTATGTAAACGCGTTTGTATTTCATTATTTAATTACCGCACAATTCCGTCATAAAATTACAAATGCATCTACTCATATTTCGACACTTGCTGAAATAGCGCTTAAAGCTTCCCATATCTTCAACGACATTGGAGCCTTGAAACTGAAAACTGATGTGAAGCCCGCGGCAAGTTACAAACTTATACATCGCTTCTTAACCAACTTACTATGTACGACTTCTCGGCTCGTATTCCGTATTCATGCTACTTCAAATTTTGCTTGCAAATGTTGAAAAGTTCGTAGTGTGCTGCTGTTCTTGTTTGTTAAAAATTCGAAAGCTCAAAAAAAACAAAAACTGAAACATGACTACAAAATATTATGCTAACAAAAATCGCTGCGATTGATACGACATTGGATATGGGGTTATAGTACACATAGTAAAAAGAATAAGAATTTATCAGTAAAATTAATATTAAGTGCAATGGTCATCTTTTTCTTTAGGCCATGCCATGAGATAACCGTAATTCTAAAGAAACTGACTCCAATGTAGGTGGTGGTATTCATTTTAGTGAATCTATGGACTCTAGAACTTATTAAAATGACAGGGATTCTTCAATTTATTTATTTATTTATTTAATTAGTCTACTTACAAATTAACAGTATAAACCAAAACATTTGTAAGGTATTAATAATTAGCTTAAGTAATTTCTAACAACAACAATAAATCGCTGCAAACAATCATGGAATATATCCATTTCCGGAGCATAGGCTAGCAAGCCATTGAGTAACGAGACAGCACGATGCGTCGGGGAGTTAGCGGTGTGCTGCGTACGCGCGTGCGTAGTACTAAGAAGCTGCCGCTGGCGACGCACCCCTCCACACATACATCCACGCATGTAGCCATCAGGCACATATAACGACACTGATTCCAGTGCAGTGGAGTTATCAATTTTGTTATGCAATAGCTGATAATAATGCACCATAAGAGTCATCTTCCGTCTGAGCTCAAGAGTATCTAATCCGACCATACCAGTCACATAAAGTGATGGATACAAGAACGGATAGTATCCATACATTTTCCTGAATAGGAACCTGCAAAATTTTTTATGTAGTTTTTCCAGCATTAGCTTTTGAACTGCTTCGCGAGGATCAATAATTGAATCAACTCTGCTCAGAAAAAATATCTGTTGTTTGCTTGTTAGTTCTGCATCTTTAAAAATGTATATAAATGATGTTGATGTGTGAGTATGAACATAATAATATATTGTCCAAAGCTCTCCTTTTTTTATTGCCTAGATGAGTGGACGAGCTCACAATGCATCTAGTGTTTAGTGGTTACCGGAGCCCATAGTCACCTACAACATAAATGCGCCACCCACCTTGAGATATAAGTTCTAAGGTCTCAGTATAGTTACCCCATTTAATGTAAACTAAAAATTTCGTTCCTTTTCTGAAATCAGCGTAAATGAATAAAGCAAATTCATAACTCACACAGACTAACATAAAATACAACTTCAGCACTAGTCAAAATAATATCAACAATATAGTTTTAAATCCTAAAAGTAGTCCAGCAACTCATAAGCCGAGCGGGCCCAGGATCATTGGCTCTCTCGAAGCGCAAATCCCTTCATATTGCGATGTACGATTGTGGGCAACGTCAATTCATATACCGTAAAGCCAGCGGACGGTTTTAGAGATCCTCACTTATCTTTATGTAAAGTAGAGTGGAGTATAATTTAATGAGTACCTATTAAGTGGTAGGCAGCGGCTTGGCTCTGCCCCTGGCATTGCTGAAGTCCATGGTCGACGGTAACCACTCACCATCAGGTGGGCCGTTTGCTCGTCGTCTGCCTACAAGGGCAATAAAAAAAAAAGGTCACCAAAACTTTGAATATTAATCAATAGCCAAATGTGTTTTTTGTTGCATTAGTTCTTATCATCCAAAAATTTATCAGGCAACCACACTGTATACGTGATGGAAGTAAAACATTATAAAAGACATGAAAATCTATGTTCTAGACAAAAGAACATACGTATTATAATGGGATTGAGACTGGTCGGATCTCGCATGCGAGTACCAATTTTTTTTATTAAATACGTGCTTCACAAAAGTTCACGACTGATTTCCACTGTGAAGGAATAACATAGTGTATTAAAAACTAAACCCCCAAAATTATAATTTGCGTAATTACTGGTGGTAGGACCTCTTGTGAGTCCGCACGGGTAGGTACCACCGCCCTGCCTATTTCTGCCGTGAAGCAGTAATGCGTTTCGGTTTGAAGGGTGGGGCAGCTGTTGTAATTATACTATACCTTAGAACTCATGTCTCGAGGTGGATGGCGGCATTTACGTTGTAGATGTCAATGGGCTCCGGTAACCACTTAACACCAGGTGGGCCGTGAGCACGTCCACCCATATAATCAATAAAAAAAAAGATTAACATTTATGTTTCATTAAAATCCGTGAACAAGATCTACCAATTGAATGATGAGTCAAAATGCATTTTTTATAGAGCTATCGAAATATAACATGCCACAATTTTTATGCATCGCTTAGCATATCTTCTGTTTTATAACACTAAAACAAGATTTCTTCAAGACTCGAATATCATAGTATTTTCTACTGAACCAGCTGCAGTGTTACTAAAAGTCTCTGTTTCCCGACAGAGGCTCAAAACAGTTTAACGACTTAGTTGGTACAATTTCAAAAGGGATTTTTGTTCGCAATTCTGTTCTAGGTCTTCGGGGATGCGCTTAGTGATTTCGAATTAGGCTGATAATATGATTTGCAAAGGTCCTTTCTAGCTCGAAGCAAAGCTTTTGTGGCATCATCCTGCCACGGTGTGATATAGGCAGGTTTTAGGCGATCTATGGTGACGGTTAATTGTTTGCCATTTACCTCAATGTCGAACGATTTCGATCCTCTTCTTAAGACTTTGTAGGGGCCAATGTATGGTGGTTCGAGCGACTTTCGGAGGGGTCCTTGCCTCAAGACCACATGGGATGTCGTGTTTAGGTCCTTCGGCACGTAGAAGGTTCGGTTTTCGCTGTGCCATGTAGTCGGTCGAGGGGCAAGTTTGTTCATATGTCCGCGTAGTCGATAAGCCAGGTCGTTGTCGTCTCCTGGGGGTGCTGCGGATGTGTTGAAGAACTGTCCAGGTAAGCGGAGAGGCTCACCGTAGACCAGTTCTGCTGCGGATGCCTGGATGTCATCTTTCCAGGCGCTGCGGATGCCCAGAAGTACCATGGGAAGACTTTCGGTCCATCGTGGGTTGGTGTGGCACATGACGGCTGCTTTGAGTTGTCGGTGTAGCCTTTCGACAAGGCCGTTGGCTGCGGGGTGGTAGGCCGTCGTTGTGTGATGGCAGGTGCCGACCAGGGTAGCAATAGCTTTGAACAGGTGAGATTCAAATTGCCTGCCCCGGTCGGTCGTGATGTGTTCTGGGCAGCCGAAGCGGGCGACCCAGCCAGCGACAAAGGCGCTGGCGCAGGTCTCTGCGGTGATGTCGCGCAGGGGAATTACCTCGGGCCATCTACTGTGACGGTCAACAAGCGTAAGACAAAACCTGTAACTATCAGAAATTGGTAAAGGTCCGATAATGTCCATGTGTACGTGACGAAAACGAGCAGTAGGTAGTTTAAACTCGGACAAAGGTGCTGCTGTGTGTTTATGCACCTTGCAGCGTTGACATTCCTGACATTCCTTCGCCCATTTGCTGCAGTCCTTGCGTATGCCTTTCCATACGAAGCGGTCGGTGATGAGTTTGATTGTAGCCTTTCTACCCGGATGACTGAGGTTGTGCAGATTATGGAATACCTGTCTTCGGAATTGCTCAGTGATGTATGGTCGTGGAACTGATGTTGACACGTCGCAGTACACGTCGACATCTGTGCCGGGTACTCTAACACTTTTGAGTGTGAGACTTGAGCCTTCTCGGATGAGGTTATTGAGTTCGGCATCGGTTTTCTGAGCTTGGGCGAGGGACTGGTACTCTAGCGTCGCAGCTCCTACCTCTTCGATGCGGGAAAGAGTGTCAGCGACTACGTTGTCTTTGCCGGGAATGTAGCGGATGTCGGTTGAGAACTGGGAAATGTAGTCCAAGTACCTGTATTGTCGTGGTGAACAGCTGTCTCGACGTGTGGTGAAGGCATAAGTCAACGGTTTATGGTCCGTGAGCACGGCGAATGTCCTTGCCTCTACCATGTATCTGAAGTATCGTATCGCTTCGTAGACTGCTAGCAGTTCTCGGTCGTACGGACTGTACCTCTTCTGGGATGACGTTAGTTTCCTGGAGAAAAAAGCTAATGGTGCCCAACCTTTTGTCGTTCGTTGCTGGAGCACAGCTCCGATAGCCTTATCTGAGGCATCAGTCTGGATGGTTAGTTCAGCGTTCACGTCCGGGTGTACTAAACGAGCGGATTGACATAAGCAATGTTTACAGTTCTCGAAAGCTTGCTGTAGCGCTGGGGTCGCTTCAATCGGCTGTTTCCCTCTGCACTTTTCTCCACATAGCAGCGCGTTAAGTGGTGCCTGAATCTCTGCGGCTTTTGGTAGAAATTTTCTGTAAAAATTGACCATACCTAAAAAGCGTCGAAGCTCTTTAATCGTTGCAGGGAAGGGGAAATCTAAAATGGCATCCACCCGCTACACTTTCGTTCGATATAGTATTTTGCGTTGTTTAAAGTATGTACTACTTACTCATAGATGCATGAATTTTATAATTTGAAATTGTTTGTACTTAAAATTAAATTTATGCACGCGGAGGAGTTTCAAGTTCTTATGACATATTGCTAGAAAGAGAGGTGACAATTCTGAGAAGCTGTTGATAACTGGCAAGATATTCGCAAGAAGAGTGTTGCGTTATGGTAATTAAGCGCGGACTGTATTTTGTATGAGATATTTATTGTAGACTAGTTGACCCGGCAAACTTCGTAGTGCCTCAATCGACAAATGAAATACCTAAGCTTTTGTATAAAATAAACTTAAAACCAAAACAAAAGGAATCTGTCCGACGGGGTACACATCAAAGGAAAAACAAAATTGTTATTTTTATTTAATTCCGAGCATTTTCATATTTATCCACCTTTTAAACCTTCTCTGGACTTCCACGAATAATTCAAGACCAAAATTAGCCAAATCGGTCCAGCCGTTCTCGAGTTTTAGCGAGACTAACGAACAGCAATTCATTTTTATATATAGAGATTTATATTACAAATTAACGACTTGATATAAGAAAACCGTAAATTTGATGCGTTGCTCTTTGCGGCCGGATTGATAAGAGATTTGGAGTCATGGTGGACGTCGCTCGCTGACATTTTTACGTTCAGAAACTGAACACATAGTGACGAAACTATTATAACACAGCGATCGTGCGATTCTATGACTCTTCTTTAGTGTGTCCATTTCGACTTTTATAAAGTGAAACTTTTATTACATCGTTGAAACTTTTTCGTCTGTGTGTTGCATGTCGCGTGACGGTCGGCCGCGGAGTAGGGATAAATTGAAAGGCGCTCGTCAGAGCAGCCAAGGCCAATATGGCGGCGCCTATAGTTCGCAGCAGCTGACCCACCCCCGATTACTCTCTTTAGTCAATCCATACCCTGGGCCAGGAAGGTCAAGTACCTGGGCGTTACCCTGGACGCATCGATGACATTCCGCCCGCATATAAAATCAGTCCGTGACCGTGCCGCGTTTATTCTCGGTAGACTCTACCCCATGATCTGTAAGCGGAGTAAAATGTCCCTTCGGAACAAGGTGACACTTTACAAAACTTGCATAAGGCCCGTCATGACTTACGCGAGTGTGGTGTTCGCTCACGCGGCCCGCACACACATAGACACCCTCCAATCCCTACAATCCCGCTTTTGCAGGTTAGCTGTCGGGGCTCCGTGGTTCGTGAGGAACGTTGACCTACACGACGACCTGGGCCTCGAATCAATTCGGAAATACATGAAGTCAGCGTCGGAACGATACTTCGATAAGGCTATGCGTCATGATAATCGCCTTATCGTAGCCGCCGCTGACTACTCCCCGAATCCTGATCATGCAGGAGCCAGTCACCGTCGACGCCCTAGACACGTCCTTACGGATCCATCAGATCCAATAACCTTTGCATTAGATGCCTTCAGCTCTAATACTAGGGGCAGGCTTAGGGACCCCGGTAACCGTACTCGTCGAACTCGACAAAGAGGTCGACGTGCAACCTAACCCATGCATCAGCCCGCTGAGTTTCTCGCCGGATCTTCTCAGCGGGTCGCGATTCCGATCCGGTAGTAGATTCATTCGCGAAACAATTGCTCTTGAGTTGTTAGGTCTCCTTCGGAGGCGCTCGGGCAGTTGTTAGCAAATCCCACCCCTCCTGGCTGAGCCTTTGCTCGCCCACCTGTCCTGGTGAAACTGGAAAGGCCTTCGGGCCACCAGTAATCCTTCAATCATAAAAAAAAAAAAAAAAAAAAAAAAAAAGCAGCTGACCGTGTAGTGTATAGGCTATTACTCATTTGTGCCAGTGCTCCACGCTATTTTGTTTGTTTTTGTCAGTGTTTAATGTAAATGTTGTTTGTCAGAGTCTATAATGTGAAAAAAAGTTTCACTTTTACCGTGGTTTCATAAAACCACACAATCCTTTTTTTTTTTTCAATGCGCTGAAACATTAGAATCTACTAAAGGCAACTATTTTACACTATATTTTTATACACGACATTGACATTTTACAAAAAGAATTACTAATAGTTAAATGACTACACCAATTTTGATTTATTAACTGGCTTTCATCTTTACGATAAGATGATCTCAGGTGTTTTCTTTGGTCCGAATTTCTTAACACAAATTTATTAACCATGTTATTTCAGAATTTCATTAAGCTAAATTATCGTGTTGTTATGGTAATTAGATCACAGAATTCATTAAACCATCTTTGAGTATATTCTATAACTATAACTATAATTCAATGAATATGATTTTGGATGCTTATCTTAACTTTAGAAACTAGCATTTGGTTATTTCGTAATTTAAGATCGTAATGATAAAGCTATTGGAATAATCTTGAGAAAATAGAACTAGGCCCGGCCCACATATTGACACAGATGTACTGTGTCAGACCGTATTCTAATAATAAAGAGACTTTAAAACATAAGAAACTTAGTTATGGTTTACTGGTGGTAGGACCTCTTGTGAGTCCGCACGGGTAGGTACCACCGCCCCGCCTATTTCTACCGTGAAGCAGTAATGCGTTTCGGTTTGAAGGGTGGGGCAGCGGTTGTAACTAAACTGAGACCTTAGAACTTATATCTCAATGTGTGTGGCGCATTTACGTTGTAGATGTCTATGGGTTCCAGTAACCACTTAACACCAGGTGGGCTGTGAGCTTGTCCACAAACAAAGGCAATATTATATAAAAAAAAATGTTTCAAAATTAAATACGCGATTGTTTTAAAAATTTAAAAGAAAATGAAATTTTTTAACTGGGAAAATTTTCAATTTTCTTCTCACAAGACACTGAGTGTCCCGGAGTAATAATTTAAAGGGAGCGTTGTTAAAATAACCCATAAATTATACGAGGCGCTCGTTTCAAAACCTTTAGTGCTTTTCTTTAGTTATATTTACGGGATTCGTATCAAAAATCGCATGATTAATTGATTGTTATTAGATTTCAAGCGAAATTATTAGAAGTTTATGATTTTGAAATAAATTACGGCATGTTTCCTTTCTTTGTGGCTTAAATCAAGAAATATGTAAGGAAGGCTGATTGTTCTTTAATTAATTAAACCATATTTTGCAAAAGAAAAATGGTGCGCGTGCAGCTTGGTTCACGTGAAAGAAGTGAAACTTCTTTTGCAGCGTATTATGGTGTTTTTTATTATGCATCCTTAAATTAAAATTCTCTTGTAATAGGAATGCTGTGTATAAGAGAAACAACCTCTTCCCCTCTAATATATATTTTAAATTATGATTTTTTTTTTTAAATCTTTCATTAAATATAAAATACAAGATAGTTAATACGTTACGGCCATCTACAGGAGCAATGAGAAACTAATAACAATCCACCTAGTGGCCGACACCCGTAAACAGAATGTGTGTAAGAGAAACAACCGAGCTCGCTATCTCCCTCTCTCCACGGTCGAGTGGCGCGCGAGACGCTCTGTCGATTTTCTCACTCTCGCTCTTCCTAAATTGTATCTTTTCTCTCTAACCGTAACGAATATATCGCGAGTTAAGTTTTATTCTCACGCGACTAAAGAAGTTTCACTTCAAAAACATCGAAAAGTTTAGAATCGAAACAGATAGCTTCCGGTTCTAAGAGAAAGACAGCTGTGACGTAAATGAATTCAATTCAAAATTCAAATTCAAAATCATTTATTTCAACTTAGATGTCAGTATGACACACTTGTTGAATGTCAAAATACAAATAACAATGTTAACTCTACCACCGGTTCCAAAAAAAAGCCACAGTCCTGAGAAGAACCGGCGAAACAAACTCAGCGGGCTTTTTTTTTTGATTTTTCTCAAATTTTTTTTTTTTTTAAATAAATAGAAATATTCACAAGAAAAGAAAAAACAAGTCAAAAAAATACAATTAAAAATAATAATAATAATAATGAAAAATGAAAAGGCCAGGAGCGAGCGCCTCATTCCCACGTAGTGCCATCTAGTAAATAATCCTTAACTTTATAATATGCCTTGTTGCACAAACGTTCCTTAACAGTTTTCTTAAATCTATGAACAGGTAGTAGTTGAACGTTTAGTGGGATCTTGTTGAAAAGCTGTACACCCAGCCCCCTAAAAGAGTTGCTTATTTTCTTAATTCGAGCCGCCGGCAACGCAAGCCTATGTTTGTTCCTAGTGTTCACATTGTGCAAATCGCAGACTCTGGGGAATTCTTCAATGTTTTTACGCACGTACAATAAATTTTCAAAAATGTATTGGGACGCTAAAGTTAGAATTTTGATTTCCTTAAACTTGTCCCTCAAGGATTCCCTCGGGTGCATATTATAAATAGCACGAATAGCCCTCTTCTGCAGGATGAAAATCGTTTCGACATCGGCAGCATTGCCCCATAGCAAAATGCCATAGGACATAACACTATGAAAATAACTAAAATAAACCAGGCGTGCCGTATCTTCATTAATATACATTCGTATTTTTTTTACCGCAAACGCTGCAGAACTAAGCCTACTCGCTAACTTGCATATGTGAGGACCCCACTGCAGCTTGGAATCAACTGTTATACCAAGAAAAACTGTCGAATCCACAAGCTCCAGTGTCTCTCCACTTACAGTAATATTAGTGTCAACTTGTCTAACATTAGGTGTGGTAAATTTTATAAATTTTGTTTTTTTGTTATTTAATAACAGATTATTAACACTAAACCAATGTACCACGCGCGAGATAGCATCATTCACATCGTCATAATCTTCCAAATGTCGTTTAATTTTAAACAATAATGATGTATCATCAGCGAATAATACGACCTCGTGACGGGTTTCAATAAACTTAGGTAAATCATTGATATATACAAGAAATAGGAAGGGACCCAATATGGAACCCTGAGGAACACCCATATTAAGTAAGACACCGGAAGATCTGGTTCCTTTAACGTCTACTTTTTGGATTCTTCCGGATAAATAAGATTTAATAAGTTCTAATGAAACGCCCCTAATACCATAATGGTGTAATTTCCTCAACAATGTATTATGCTCAACACAATCAAAAGCTTTAGATAAGTCGCAGAAAACCCCAAGGGCATTATGCGACTCTTCCCAAGCCTGAAAAATATTTTTAATGAGATCTACACCTGCATCAATAGTTGACCGACCTCTAGTGAATCCATATTGTTTGTTATGAAGCAGGTTATTGGAATTGAAGTGGTTCAAAAGTTGTTCCAGAATAATTTTTTCAAAAATTTTACTCAATGTAGGTAGTACTGAAATGGGCCTAAAGTTAGAGGGGTCAAAAGTACTACCAGATTTAAATAAAGGTATTATTTTACTATATTTCATTAGATCAGGAAACACACCACCATCAATACAGTCATTAAATATTGTAGCAAGGTAAGGTGCAATTATATCAATAATGGATTTTATAACATTAATTGAAATTCCCCATAAATCACCAGTTTTCTTAATATTAATGAGCTTGAAAGTATCAATTATGTCCTTTATATCAATATTTGTGAACTTAAAGTTAACACTGCATTTATCAACATGATTTTGCAGTAATGATTCGGCGACGGTAGGAGATGAAATTAAAGATTTTGTGGTAGAAGCTGGGATATCAGCAAAGTAGTGCTCAAAGGCACTGGCCACTTCTTGATGAGAAGTTATTATTCGATTATTGGTGCATTTTTTATAAGGTGCATTTTTTATAAGATTGCCTAAGTGCAATGACTTGGCCAATGTACAGACTTTTTTAAACAGCTTGGAATATTTAGAGACATACTCATGAAATGACTTATTATGATTATATGATTTTTCATGATAGAGATCGTATAATCTCTGCCTACTTTTGTGAATTCCAACAGTCGCCCATTCATTGAATGATCTTTTATTATGTAAGATCAGAGTTTTAGAAGTAAAGATGGCACTAAATTCAGAATTAATAAAATTAAATAAATCCATGTAATGAACATTAGGATCTTCACTATAACAAACATTCGGAATTTTTGCCAAAACTTTACCTCTAAGCTTCTCCAAACGTCTAATATTAATAGGAACAAACGGTAGCTTTCTTGTACTATTAACATCTGAAACAGATTTAATTTTAAAAGATAAGAATTGTCCACTGTGGTCTGAACTTAAATGATTAATAATGCATTTATGTAAAGGTTTTACATTTGTGAAAATATTATCTATACAGGTTGCCGATGTGCTAGTTATTCTTGTGGGCTCTGAAAATAGATTGCTAAGGTTATATGATTTTAACAATGTTCTGAGTCTAATAGTGGCATTTGTATTTTCTAATAAATTTATATTAAAATCACCACAAATAAAAACATGTTTATTAGAAACAGAAAGCTTTAATAAAACACGTTCCATTATATTTTCAAAAAAATCATATAACGAATTCGGGGGCCTGTACACACTTACAACAATGAATCGCTCAAGCTCTACACATGCCATTTCAATAATCCGTTCCACAGAGAGGCTCACAATGTCTCTACGTTCCTTACATTTATAATCTTTATTAACAATGATCAGTGAGCCACCTCGTATAGCATTCTCTCTGCAGAAGGAACTTACAACCTGGTGATTTTTAAAATTACAATTTAATTCATATTTTTTAAGCCAATGTTCAGTAACACATAGAACATTGACTTTATTATAATCTAGGAACAAATCAATTTCAAGTTCTTTACCCATCAAACCTTGTAAGTTCTGATGCACCAGGTTGATCACAGTTGTTTTCAAAGAAATATTATTTGTTGATGGGCTGTGTCCAAATAAATCATATTTACTGCAAGAGGTAAACTCTGTTGTCTTAGTAATTAATTTAAATTACTTGGAACGGATTCCAAATTAATAGATGTCATATTTTTTTTCTGCTCAAAAGAAGCAGTAGGTTGATTAGCCAAATTCATGGCTAGATAAATGTGTAAAAAATAATGTAGCGAGTTTGCTACTTGTCTAAAATTGTAGCTACCTAAATAGAATTTGTTAGGTTTTGTCATAATAATACATTTATTCTTTATCATGCAATTAATGTCAATAGTATAAAATATATTTTCTGATTGTGTCATGACATAATAATTATTAACATTAGAAATTGTCTGCATGAAATCATTAATGCAATGTCTGATTTTATTTTTATTTTATTTGATGACAACTGATCCTTCGATCATTTGTCACGAGGTGTATGGCGACTTCGATAACCACTTAATTACAGTTAAGGTGTAAACTTATCTATACATATAAATAAAATTGGTGTGTCTCTTTGTAATATTGAAATAGCCGCTTTTTACTACATGCATATGAATATATTATTATATACGGTACATACACCAAAATAACGTTTTTTACAATTTTTGTCTGTCCGTGTGTCTGTCTGCTTGTTCCGGCTAATCTCTGGGACGGCTGGGCCGATTTTGACGGGACTTTCACTGATAGGCAGCTGATGATATAAGGAGTAACTTTTTTAGACTAGCTTCGCCGCGCGGCGTGACCCGCGGTACGACAATAACCGCGGGTTACATCGCGGAACTCAGCTATCAATAATAAAATTTAATGTTTCCGAAGCGAAGCGAGGGCGGTCGCTAGTCTGTCTATAAGACTCTTCAAACATGATTACCATATGACAGATACGTTAGAACTAATATACGAACTGGTTAAAACTCGCAGGATGGCTTACCATCACTGAACGTACTACTTGGACCACATACTTCATGTTTTACAGTAAAAACATGAGAATGCAACAGAAGTTTCGTGAACTAAGTAACAAGTTCAAGTTAACACCAAACTTAAATTACGTTAGGCAAGTTTGCGATAGACAACGAAAACAAAACATAATGTATACCGCGTCGTGACGCTGCCCGAACTTTAGTTTGTGCTTTATACTTGTGCAGGGACTTATTCGAAAGGGCTGCGAGTTTCAATAAGCATAATACAGAGGAAAGCTCAGTTTGAACCGTGTGAGGTATGAAATAATATCCACTGGGTGCTTCTATCGATGATGCGTCTAATAAATTCGCGTTGGATCTTGGTTCAAATAAAGTATGGTAGGTACTAGTTTTATTTAAATACGTATAAATCTCGTGTCACGGGCGATTTCCAGGATAAGACGTCGTGTAAGCATAAAACCCGTAAAGCTTTAATTCACGTACTAAATAATGGTAGAGCGTATTGTAGATCAGCACGGATAAATATTTTGTTTTTTTCTGCTGCGAAGCTAGGCATTTGTTAGCTAGTTTACATAATATTTACTGAAGGTAGGACCTCTTGTGAGTCCGCACCGGTAGGTACCACCGCCACGCCTATTTCTGCCGTGAAGCAGTAATGCGTTTCGGTTTGAAGGGCGGGGCAGCCGTAGGTGCCAAGCTCGGTCAAGTTAGTCTCGAATAAAATTTGGATTTCTTCCAGCCATCGACATATTTGTCGAATGCGCTCATTGTGAACTTATCTACGGCTCCGAGAATTCGGCCTAGGAAAGGTTATGAAAAGCGGTATTCCCAGTGGGCCGGATTGGCAACAATTACATCGACGTGACAAGCATGTTCCGCGACTTCTGGCGCACGTGACTGATGGAAGTGCGTGATTTCGGCGTACTATTTTAGGACCGGAGTTAGTGTTACTGGGAATTCAAGTTTTTTATATCGTTGACAAAATATAGACATATGGATGGCGTTTCTTTTTTTTTTTTAGAGATTTTATGACCTGGTAACTAAAACCTTTAAGGTCATGTCTTATTTTTATTTATATTCTTATTTTTATGAAAAATGATAATATGGAGTGAAATGAAATGAGGATGATTATAATCTTAGCAAAATGGTAGTCATTTACTCAGATTTTTTCAGTGGACTTTTTGGAGGATCCTGAGAAGTTACGTCCAAGGGCTTTGTTTCATTTTCCTATATTTGTGCACTTTCACAGATATTAAACAGAATAGATCACCGTTATTACACATTTAAACCTGAAGAAACACTAAATAGACAAAATAAAACAAATCACACAACTTCACTCCTCGCGTTCCCGCCAAAAAGTCCTAGCGTTTCTTATTTTCATTGTATTGTTTTCGACGATTGAAATTCTTCACAGTTTTTGTCATTAAAGACTATGAGATTGAGCCGTTAAAGTGGTCTTAATTATTTTCACGATTCGCGAAAACCCAACACGACGCTAAACCACTAGTTATTTAAAATCTGGTGGTAGGATGGAATATTTTACCGATAATGTCTTGTGAGTCCACACGGGTAGGTACCAGCACCCCGCTTATTTCCGTCGTGAAGCAGTAATGCGTTTCGGTTTGAAAGATGGGGCAGCCGTTGTAACTATACTGAGACTTTAGAACTCATATCTCAAGGTGGATGGCGGCATTTACGTTGTAGATGTCTATGCGCCTGTCTATCCGGTAACCACTTAACACCAATTGGGCCGTGAGATCTAAGCAATAAATAAAAAATCAGGTTACCGTCTTCAGATCATCAGACACTGACCTACTATAGAATGGTACCTGAAAATTACGTAAAATAATATTAGTGAGAGCGGCATTACTTATTTTAACGGAGTAAGAGAATAAAAGCAGATAAATTATCTTTATAAATGTTAATATGATGATTTCATTACTCAAAAATTGGTGAAATATTCAGTTCTTGACTGTGCAAGTGTCGTCCAAAACTCAGGAAAGATGCGACTATAGAATATCAATGTCTCTCATTTAAAATTGCGTTTAGTAATGAGAAACTGTTTATCTTTTATTAAATTGTATTATAACGTACTCTGTAAAAAAAAGCGTATCTAATAAAATGTTTTCGCTCTATATTCCCTGTAGACCTAAACAGGTAAGTTTTATGAGGGTCTGTTGAAGAGCACAGAATTATATAGAAGTTAATATAATTGATCAGTTAATTCAACTACATATAACCTATACCTATACAAACTGCAATGATGTATTGTCTTTAGTACACCGCGACATACTTACTATATTTTTATATTTTCCAGAATTTCTGTAAATTACACGGTTGTCTGGAAGAGATTGCTTTTAGCGATAAGACCGCCTATTGTACAAATGTATCTGCTTTTTGACTGTTTCTTGAATGTAAATTGTGTTTTGGTGTGCAATAAAGTGTAGCAGATGATGACCGAGCTTTGCATCTTGTTGTGTCTTTAAAGCAGTAAAAATAGTATTATTATTCGCCAATAGATGTCGGGAAGAGTCATAAAGTTGATTATCGAGAAAGTTGATTATTGAAAACACGAATAAAATAACATTTTCTGAAAATAAACCGTAGGTAGATCGATTTATCGCCCCCGAAATCCCCTGTATACTAAATGTTATGACCTAAAAACGGTTTCATGGACTCTATTTGTATTTTGTTTATTTTACAAGACAAAAATAGGATACACTTTGTTCTATTCTTCGCAAGCTCAGAATACGCTTTAGCTGTAGCTGTGCTTATTAAGTTTGCCCCTCGTTCCAATAAAGTATTGTTTACATTTACACAGATAAATCACCATAACTTGACTTACTCTCAATGGTGATTATAATTATTTGTGGATGGATGTACTGTGAATATATTTGTACATATAATTTTACAGAAGAATTTTATGTTAGACAAGTGTATATATGATGACCTAACAATAGTATGGTGTTCGGATCTTGTCAGCAAGTCGCGATTCCGATCCGTTAGTAGATTCTGCGAAGCATTGCTCTTACTAGGGTCAGTGTTAGCATCACTCCGGTTTGAGCCCCGTGAGCTCACCTACTAGTTAAGGTTACGCTGAAATAGCCTCTCAAGCTTAGGTAAAAAAAGGTCTCCTTGGAGGCGCTCGGGCAGCTGTTAGCAAATCCCACCCATCCTGGCTGAATCCGTGCTCGCCCACCTGTCCTGGAGAAACTGGAAACCGGTCTCCGGGCCACAAATAATCCTTCAATCATAAAAAATATGAAAAACAAAATTATGGTGCAAAAAAGAAAATGATTAACTTAAAATTCCATTAGTCACCTTATAGTGCGCAGACTTATTTCATTCACTCATAAATGTGACTTTGACATTTATTTTTCATTAATGTAATTTCTAAACGTTTTAAGCTCTGCAGCAGGCAAGCTAACAAGGCAAGTAATTGTATGACAAACGACGTCTACCCGCTGCGAGCAGCCATTTTATATTTACCCAAACAGCTAAAAATTAGCTTAGGATATTCTTACCTAAATTATTACGTCGCAGTGAGGGTAGAAAAATAAAAATAATGAAAAACGTTTTTTAATTAGTTATTACAGGCAAACATAAAAAGGACGCTCGTAACTTGCTTATTGTTTAAGCCAGAGGGTCTAATGTGGTCCAAAGAAACTTTCGTCGACATTTGGAAGTCACTAAGAGAAACGAATTTCGACTAGTAATCATAATCGAAATGGCTAAAATGATTAGCATTAATACACAAGACAAACTTTTGCGGTTTTAGTTTCTTCATATCAGCTTTAGTGAAATCTTTGCAATCTTCAGGCCAATAGTTATTAAAAGAAGTTGCAGAATCTAATATTTTTATTACAGGGTGTCTTTTTTATGTTATTATGTTGATTGCTTCTAGTAAATGAATGTATTTATATCGTAACTAGCGACCCGCCCTCGCTTCGCTTCGGAAACATTAAAACACACAAGAAACAAAAAAAAATAAAATAAAAAAAATTAAAAAAGTAGCCTATGTTCATCAGGGACAATGTCGGTTTCTAATGGAAAAAGAATTTTTCAAATCGGTTCAGTAGTTTCGGAGCCTATTCGAAACAAACAAACAAACAAATCTTTCCTCTTTATAATATTAGTATAGATTGAGATGGTACCGTCATTTAGTTCAATTATAAAGCGTCCTGCTTGAGTGACTGAAGCTTAATTCTAGCTACGGTGGTATGCTATCTGTGCATTGAAAACATGTGCTCGAAGAGCGTATGTACCAATTTTTTTTTTATTGCTTAGGTGGATGGACGAGCTCACGGCTTACCGGAGTCTATAGACATCTACCAGAATATATCAGAGTTGGGCGCCAAGTGAGAAAACGCAATACCAGTAGGTTGATTCGAATATATCCATTTTTTATTATTATTTTTTTATTGCTATTGGTGGACGAGCTCACAGCCCACCTGGTGTTAAGTGGTTACTGGAGCCCATAGACATCTACGACGTAAATGCGCCACCCACCTTGAGATATAAGTTCTAAGGTCTCAAGTACAGTTACAACGGCTACCCCAGCCTTCAAACGAAACGCATTACTGCTTCACGGCAGAAATAGGCAGGGTGGTGGTAGCTACCCGCGCGGACTCACAAGAGGTCCTACCTCCAGTAATTTTATTATTTTATTATTTAGGTTTGTAAATGTTTTATTTTATTACTTTGTGTTTCGGGGTTTCACGACGGTAAAACATCTATCTTCGGTCTACATTTGAAAAGGAGTTTCAGCGTGTGAACTGACTTTCAATCAAGAAGTTCCATAAATATGCAACCATATTGAAATAAAACAAAACAATGTTGAAAAATGTTGCTCGGTGTATTGGATCAGGTGCTTAATGTCTTCAGGGGCTTTGACATATACAGTGTACTTTTGGATGACTGAATTTTTCTCGTAAAGCTTTGAATATTCAAGTTATCACACAGACCTGCATTGGAGAGCGACTTTTTGAATGACAGATGAACTTTTAGCACATTTGGTATTGAAATTTGTTACATTTACATTGTAATGTAGGCAACGGATGAGCTGCCGTAGCGACTTGAGGTAGACAGCGAGCACTCCTGTAAATCTAAAATTATACAAAAAAAAATGTGTGTGTGTGCAAGTCACACACACGGCTATGGAGCAGCCTCACCCTGGGGGAACCGCCTGCATGATCACGGTATCCCTACTCCAGGTAAGTATGATCTAGCAAAAGAAATACGAGAAAGTCTATCAAAAGTATAACATCTCGTCACCGCGATTCAGGCATTGTTGAATTTACGTGCAGCGACATCTGTTGATAACAAACTAATTAGAAATGAAAGTATCTCAGGGCGTTCCGAGAACCACGACAGCATGCACGGACGTCAAAAACACACTGAACTAGTCGGGGACGCGAGACCGTGTGGAGAGCTTAGAGATTTGGCAGCGCCGCTCGAAGCCTTATTTTTTCGTTTCGTTTCCTTTCGTTTCATCGAGTTTGAAATAACAACGATTCTAAAGAAGTTTCACTTCAAAAATAAGACATGACATAATACAAACAGCTAATCTAAAAATTACGATTATACCTATTCCATTTGCGAAGTGAGAAGCGTGAACATACGAACTGTCAGGAACCAGGAATTAAAGCTTCCAATTGAAACAATCGTATTTCAGCAGGCATCGAAGTTAATACCCAACTCGGTAGGAACAACTTAAAAGTAATAAATTGCTCTTCAGTGTACCACGGGGTTTCGGATCGACTGGATTTGACTTGAACTGCGAAATGAATTGGACACGCCAATAAATTACATCCAGTGGTTTTATTTTAATTGAACGAAATTGAGTCTGCTTGCGAGCTCTGGTCGTAATAATCTCTACCTACTTATGGTGTTTGTCTTACGTCAATGCAGATGAGCGATGACTCAACTAATGAGTAACTAAAATTTTACAGTGATATTTTTTTGTCAAATATTATCGATATGTCTATTTGTATATTATGGAGGTAGTATTCATGCTCGCTGAGTTTCTGTGAATTCGCGGTACTTCTTTTTGACGTTCAACAAGTATGTACTTTTATTTATCTATCTATCTTCTTCTTCTATCTGCTATATATATAAAAATGAATTGCTGTTCGTTAGTCTCGCTAAAACTCGAGAGCTGATTTGGCTAATTTTGGTCTTGAATTATTTGTGGAAGTCCAGAGAAGGTTTAAAAGGTAGATAAATATAAAAATGCTCGGAATTAAATAAAAATAACAATTTTGTTTGAGATGATTTGATTGAGACCTTAGAACTCATGTCTCGGGGTGGATTGGCGGCATTGACGTTATAGATGTCTAAGGGGTTCGGTAATCACAATTAAAAAAAAACAATCACGCAAAAATACTGGACTGGATATTATGGATGAAGATAGCTTATAATCTGGATGGGCACATAGATTCCTCTTCATCGCTTACCATCCCAAAAACTTACGAATAAAAAGTTTGCTTGGCAAAAAGTATCCTATGACATAACTTGTAGAAAGCTGATTATATCTAACTTAGTATAATTATAATAAAAACAACGGTGTATTCACTTGTTTGTGCTTTTACGTACCAATTAGATCCATTGGTTCTACAAATCAACGGGTAGTTTATAGGTCAGAGAGTGACACAAGAAGTCTTTGTCAAGGCAAAATGCAACGTATTTCATAGTTTCTGAAATATAATATTTCTTAGATGTAACAGCGTGGCGTCACAAGTTAATTGAGAATTAGCGTTTCGGTGTACATAGTCTCATTCACGTTTTTATATATGTACATAGGATCGGAAACGCGACCCACTGAGGAAATCCGTCGAGAAATTCGGTGGGCTGTGTCTATGGGTTAATTTACTCGTCGAGCCTTTCGTCCCAAGCGACGGATTCGACGAGGACGATGACCGGTGCTTGAGGTACCTAAAAGCACTGTTAATGGATCGGGAGGATCCGTAATGACGTGTTTAGGGCTAATAATACTAGGAGCATAGCAAAGATGCTGCCAACGTGGAAGAGCTTATTCAAGCCTCTGTAACAACATGTCATATCGCTTAAGAAAAAAGTAGAGAGACATTGTTGTAGACACAATATTACCTAAACACCGAGTTTAGTTTTAAGTTAACGCTCTGTAATCTCATTGAATAAACGGTTCTCAAATTACTATATAACTATATATAACTGTGAGTATTCGTGATCATTACGCGCTGCGACGTCCATGCTATTACAACATCGTTGACACCAATGAGTACTGAAGCTAGCCGAATGCGGTACAACTAGTTACTAACTCTAATTGTTTTCAACTCTAACTCGCAAATAGCCATCATAGATTCGAAATTCAATGTTTATAAAAAAAGGGTTAATCCTAAACAATTCCCTGTACCTAATCAGTTGAA
The DNA here is from genome assembly GCF_030269925.1 of Bombyx mori. Taxonomy (NCBI): domain Eukaryota; kingdom Metazoa; phylum Arthropoda; class Insecta; order Lepidoptera; family Bombycidae; genus Bombyx; species Bombyx mori. The sequence continues at coordinate 14,913,237 of NC_085124.1, read as the reverse complement.
GTATTTGGTATATCATACCATCCACCATCTGGTCGTAGGTGGGGCGTTTTATAAGGCCATACGGGTGGTTACCAGTATCCTACCTATTTCTGCTGCAATTCAATTAAAAGTTCCGCTTTGAAGGGTCAGGCGAGGTGTGTGTCTTAGACCTCATGTGTGGGAGTGGGTGCCGGTATTCAGATTGCGATGTCTCTGGATTATGGTAATCATTACTTTTTTATAGCCCTTGTAGGCAGACGAGCATACACCAGATGGTGATTGGTTATCGTTACCCATGAACTTCAGCAATGCCAGGAGCAGGGCCAAGCCGCTGTCTACCGCTTAATACTCTTCACAAGCCTCGTTTAAAGAAGGACATGTCATAGCGCTCGGGAAACACCGTGGAGGGGAGCTCATTCTATAGCCGGATGGTACGTGGCGAAAAAGACCTCTGGAAACGCACTGTCGATGAACGCAGCGGTTCCAGATAATATGGACAAACTCTTAATTTCCTTACCTTACCTTACCTTTGTTCACCTACCTATGCGTTATAGTCCTGGAGTACCCCGCTGGTATATAGGGCCCTCACAGGCTGTCTCACTTGACTCCTGCACTTGTTCCTTGACTTCACTCCAGGTCATTCCGGCAGTGCTCATCTCACTCTCCACGGTGCATCGGCAAGTATGTACAGGACGACCAGGTCTGACAGTTGACTTGGCTATGCAACAAAATAATTAAAAACAAAACTTATATATCTATTTTTTTTATATTCCTACCTAACCTGATAGCCTTGAGAGGCTATTTCAGCGTAATCTTAACTAGTAGGTGGGCTCACGGGGCTCAAACCGGAGTGATGCTAACACTGACCCTAGCAAGAGCAGTGCTTCGCAGAATCTACCATCGGATCGGAAACACGACCCACTGAGAAGATCCGGCGAGAAACTCAGTGGGCTGTGTCTGTGGGTTAATTCGCTCGCCGAGCCCTTCGTCGCAAGCGACGGGTTCGACGAGGACGGTGACCGGTGCTTGAGGTACCTAAAAGCACCGTTAATGGATCGGTAGGATCCGTAATGACGTGTTTTGGGCAAACTCTTCGTATACGCTCTTCTGTATCAAAATTAATTGTATTCAAAATCAGTTTAATACAGCCTTTGATCAGCTATTTCACCACATAAAATACCATAACAGATATAGTTAGCGTTTCGCCCCACGCGCCCTCGCGTTTCATTAATTAGCGCAAAGCAGAGCCTGTATTTACATTTCTCGAATAATACAGTTGTTTAGTGGTTTTAATACTTCGTTAGCTACGAACAACGCACCAGTTCAAAGGCGAAACGTTTATTGAACTGTCATTCGTTTGCTTTTTTATTAATGTGTGTTGTGAGCACGACACACGTGAAAAGACGAGCTTTGAAAGGCTATTTCCTGCTCGGCAAGTCGGCTGAAATATGAAAAGCCATGGTGAGATTTTCGCAAGCCCGCATTTTTCACCGTCGATGTTTTTCATCTCTGATTCAGTGAGGTTTCAATGCTTAGCTAGGAAAGCGGTAGTGAAACTAAGGTGGTGTCTAAGTTAAGGCAGGTGTCTGACCGCATAATCTCTTTAGCTAGATATAAATCTAGCAATTTATAATCGTTAGTCTCGCTAAAACTCGAGAACGGCTGGACCGATTTGGCTAATTTTGGTCATGAATTATTTAATTTTGTGGAAGTCCAGAGAAGGTCTAAAAGGTAGATAAATATGAAAATGCTCGGAATTAAATAAAAATAACAATTTTGTTTTCCCTTTGATGTGTCCCCCGTCGGACAGATTCCTTTTGTTTGTTTTAAAGAATGTCCAGAATTAAAGATAGCATCATCATTAGCTCGGGTACTGGCTTCCCCTCAGATTCACCACAACGGCAGTTACCCGCTGCTATCCGCATTGGTTCACTTCGAGCTATGTTGGTTACCGTGGATCTCCTGTGAAACTCCTCATTCTTGATTCAATCTGGCAGGGAAACTTCAAGCATATCCCTCTTCCATTGCTCTTCTTCAAAGTTTTCAACTTTGAGCCTTCAGACAAGGCCCCTTGTAAACGATCACGTCTTACTATCGTCACACACACACTGGTCAGACTTATCAAGGTAAACGACAAATACTTAAAAAAGCGCGATCGACGAGGGATTTATTTTTATTGCCCTTGTAGGCAGACGAGCACACGGCCCACCTGATGGTGAGTGGTTACTATCGTCCATGGACTCCAGCAATGCCAGGGGCAGAGCCAAGCCGCTGCCTACCGCTTAATACTCTCCACAAGCCTCTTTTGAAGAAGGACATGTCATAGCGCCCGGGAAACACCCTGGAGGGGAGCTCATTCCATAGTTGGATGGTACGTGGCAAAAAAAATAAGGAGCAAAAAAAATTAAGAGGCAAATTATGGTGACTTCGGTGTTTAATGAGGTCTTAGGAATCACAACAGGCTTACTATTGCCCACTTTAAGACACGATCCAAATCTCCGTGATAAAATTATGGATTTTCTAATTCTGTTTAAAATATGAGATTAGCCTAATTTAACCTGTGCGGAAGGTAATCATAAAATTTCCGCACCGCATTGCTTCAGGCAATATTTTCATAGATTTAATCCATTGAAACAACAACTGGAACAATTGAAGTTTAATCTATTTACTAGAATAATTCAATAAACACGGCCTTCTTAGACCATATGAGTCGTCTATTATCAAAGGTGGCAATCTGTGCATTTGGACAAAAAAATGTTATTGATATGTCAATACAGATTGATTTGAATATAATCGTCTCCTTCAAAGAATACGGTTCAAAACCTGCATTAAATAAAGGTTAATACTTAACCTATTATTTATCTAAGATGTCGTTCAGAAGAGTTTTGTGACTGCCAATGGAATACAAAGTCAATAATTCGTTTTTCTGATTTACCAATAATTGTCCAAAAGTCACATTGCCGGCTTTGATAATAGTCGACTCATATATCAGTTAGCGGAATTCCTACATGTTCTGTAGGCTCACATACCGTAGCCAAACTAGTGTGACTCAGCACAATAGTTGCTTGTTAGTTCAATCTGTTCGACCGTGATATTTGCGGTCTATGTGCGTCAATATATGTATTTCATTTCATACATTTGTAGTCGTCGTGGCCTAAAGGATAAGACGTCCGATGCATTCGTGTTGAGCGATGCACTGGTGTTAGACTCTCAGGCAGGTACCATTTTTTCGAATGAAATACGTACTCAACAAATGTTCACGATTGACTTCCACGGTGAAGGACTTATATCTCAAGGTGGGTGGCGCATTTACGTTATAGATATCTATGGGCTCCAGTAACCACTTAATACAGATGAGCTGTGGGCTTTGTTCACCCATGCAAGCAATACATAAATAAATAAACCGGCAAAAAAATAAAGGGTGAGGCGGCCATAGTACTTATAGAAGTGAGACTTTGAACTCATAACTCAAAGCATTTACGTTACTGATGTATATGGACTGCGGTGACCACTTTTTTATTACTTACATGGGTGCACGAGTTCACGGCCCACCTGGTGTTAAGTGGTTACTGGAGCTCATAGATGTCTACAACGTAAATGCCGTCACCTTACTCGAGAAATCTGTTTTAAGATCTCATTTTTACAGTACAACGGCTGCCCCGCCCTTCAAACCCAAACGCATTACTGCTTCACGGCTGAAGTAGGCGGGGTGGTGGTACCTACCCGTGCGGACAAACAAGACGTCCTACTATAAGACACCAGACGGGCCGTGAGTTCATTCACCCGTCTAAGTAATAAAAATATCAGTAATAACTAAGCTATTGATATTACTCATGAGATTTTCTCACATTGCCAACGTATGCTAATAATACAAGAAAATACTATAATTTATTTTTACTGGTGGTAGGACCTCTTGTGAGTCCGCACGGGTAGATACCACCACCCCGCCTATTTCTGCCGTGAAGCGGTGATACGTTTCGGTTTGAAGGGTGGGGCAGTCGTTGTAACTATACTTGAGTCCTCAGAATTTATATCCCAAAGAGGGTGGCGCATTTACGTTGTAGATGTCTATGGGCTGCAGTAACCGCTTAACACCAGGTGGGCTGTGAGCTCGTCCAACCTCTAAGCAATAAAAAAAGGAAATATTACTTCCTTTTTTTTAAGATTTCTCACTGCTTCCATTTAATGAAGAACAAAAACGTCCGCTCGACCGAGATTGGGAATAATTTACGTGATCTCAGCTTTGTGATAAAATTTCTCCCTCTATGTACTTAGCATTAATGCTTTTATGATTTTCTTTTTAATCTTCAGTTTCAGTTTGTAAGTATACCAAACGATATTTTAAGCTACATTTCTTTTCATTTTTATTGCACTTGTGGGCAGACGAGCATACGGACCCACCTGTTGATGAGTGGTTACTGTCGTCCATGGACTTCAGCAATGCCAGGGGCAGAGCTAAGCCGCTGCCTACCGATGTGACTACATAATGTGTAATATGTACATTCTTCGTTATCATCATTGAATTTAGTTTAAGCATGCGCACACTAAAATAACGCAGTCCAACTTGAAATGCAAAATAGAAAAAATCCATTGTATTTTAATTATGGCCGTCTTACTTTTGGAACCGAAATGCATGCCTAATTGATTGTAGAAACATAGCTAATTTCAAGTATTACCGTGATATTTCTAATGGCATCTCCCCAGCGTGGCAATAGTTGTGTGAAGATGAGAAATAGCGGTCTACACTACGTTTGCCGGTTCGCGGTCTCCACTCCAAACGTAGTGACACTCTCCTGCTAGATGGAGCGACGACCTGCGCAAGGCTGCTGGCAGTAACTGGATGCGTAGAACCGAAGATCGGGTTCAGTGGCGAGGCTTGGGGGAGGCCTATGTCCAGCAGTGGACTGCCGCAGGCTGATGATGATGAGAAATAGCGGTTTCGATCCGGTGGCAGATTCAGCGAAGCACTGCTCTTTCTAGATTCGCCTACACGTTTGGTGAAGCTAGGATAACCCCTCGAAGTTACTAGCAATGGGTAGGAAAAAAAATCGACCTAAATAAAAAATAAAAATAACGAAGCAATTTTATTAATCGTGTACACAGCTCATTGCTTACTCGCTTTCAATCAAATTAACGTGAACAAGGGTTCGGCAATAAATAAATTAAATTTGACGCACAACTTCGTCAGATGTGAGCGTACATTATTGAAGTCCGTGACCGCGTCGGTAGAGCGTGTGTATGTATGCGATTTACTGAATTTCTAGACGATATTTAGTCGCATGTGCTGTAAGCACGGCGCTATTACACGTGCTCCTCGTTTAAGTTGTTGTAGGTTCAAGACAAAGCATATACCATTCAGTTTTTTTTTTTTTTTATAGATTAGGTTTTTTTACAACGGCTACCCCACCCTTCAACCCGAAACGCATTACTGCTTCACGGCAGAAATAGGCAGGGTGGTGGTATCCAACCGCGCGGACTCACAAGAGGTCATACCACCAGTAAAATAGGCATTAAATTAGATTTCGTTTGATAAACAGACTGGGGCGTAGTTGATGTTCATATTGTAATATTCCAGGAACGCCTCATCGCCTATTGAGTCGTGGATTCATCTTAATACATATAAATTACGTGTCACGTTATTTGTCCGCGATGGACACCTAAACTACTGAACCGATTTTAATTATTTTTTTACATGTGTTTTGTTCCAACTTGGGTCCTAGGATGGTTTTATTAATGGTTGCAATATTTGTTAATTAATTAATGGTAGGTACCACCATCCCGCCTATTTCTGCGGTGAAGCAGGAATGCGTTTCGGTTTGATGGATGGAGCAGTCGTTGTAACTATTAAGACCTTAGAACTCATGTCTCAAGGTGGGTGGTGGCATTTACGTTGTAGATATCTATGGGCTCTAGTAACCACTTAACACAAGGTGGGCTGTGAGCTTGTCCAACCATCTAAGCAATAAAAAATAAATAAAAATTTCCAAAAAAAAAAAAAACGGGAGTGTGGGCACACTATGAAACAAAGCCATATAAAATTTACACTAGATGGGTCTTTGTATCCGCTGGTGAAAATTTTTAATTTAACAATACCGTGTCAAAATTTGCTGTTTTTTATTTTTTAGTTTTTAGTTAATTTTTTAGTTTGTCGAATGTTTTTCGGTTACTTGAAAACCTTATAAGAAAACCAACCAATCATATAAAAAGGCTATGTAAAGCCGCTAATTATATTCAAATATAATTACTCAACCCTCTATCCAAAACCTGTGATAGATACTTAAAATAACAGTTATAAGTTGGAACTGAGCTATACGCATTTTCATCACGCCTTGTCAGACTACAGTTAAGGAATTATTGAGAGAAACAGAGCAAGTTAAAACAATAATATATTAAGTAAGTAACTAAGGACATACGATGAAAAATCCAGTATACTGTGAACTTTTAGAAGCTTATATCTATTTGTTTTCTTTTTTTAGTACCTATGTGGACGAATGATCCATGGTTAATTTGGTGTTAAAGAGTTATCGGACTCCATAGATACCATAACGTTAATAGCACGACTCTAAGATATGCGTCCGAAAACTCAGCTGTGTTTGTATGTATAATGGCTGTACCGTCCCTCAAACCGAAACGCATTACTGCATCGCGGTAGAAACAGGTAGGGTAGGTAAAAACCCACCCACCCATGCTGACTTATAATACGCTTTAGTACCAGTAAACGCCAATTTGCAATTGTAGTATGCTCTATGATTACCTCAGAGAACCTTGTTGCTCATTCTTTGGCTATTTCTGTAATCTGCCTTTATGAATTGAATGTGAAATCGTATTATTTCAACTATTGGTCCCGAAAATTCGAATTAACAGTAATCATAAATTAAATCGAAAGATTCAACAAGAACGAGATACAAAAGTAATAATAAAATTAATTAGCCTGAAGCGCACACCTGTGCTATCTGGTAGCTAATTATTAACTTTACTAAATGTTTTATAGTATTAACGTTATTTGATCGTTTTTTAATACGCTTTTATTAGCTTCAGACGTATGCATGTAACGGAATCTTTTAACATAATTTTGACCCCCTTCAAAACGTAGGAATAACTCGAAATTTGCTATACTTATTAAGGACCGATGACAATTCAATATTTTAAAAAAAATGAAAAAAATTAAATTCAACTAAAAAATGAAAAATCAATAATAGTTTAAAAAATCTAACAAAATACGCTTTTATACAAAATCCAACTAAAAAATAGAAAATAAAATTTAATAAATTTGAAATTAAAAATAGTGTAAGAAACAATGATTTTATTATAAAAAAGCGTGGGTTGCTTTTCAGGATATTATCAAAATAAACCTTCTACTCATATTTGTTCATAAAATATTTATTACTACTGATACCATGCACCCCACGCTTTTTTACAATAAAATCATTTTTTCTTACACTATTTTTAATTCACATTTTATTTTCTATTTTTTAGTTGGATTTTCTATAAAAGCGTATTTTGTTAGTTTTTTTAAACTATTATTTATTTTAACCTATATTATTATGTGTCACTAATGAAGAAAATTTTATTTAAATATTAATATAAATAAAATGATTACACGAATTAAGGTATAAATACAAAACATTTACCCTTACTTAGTTTGAATATTTCTGCGTTTATTCAAACAGACTCTAAATGTAGTGCTGAGTGCTTCGCCTACTGATTAATTAATAAACAAGCCTCTATACGCTAGTAGAGGTGCATTCAAATAATATTCCACTAAAATCTGTTTGATGTTAGCGTTTGTTAAATTACGCTAAATTTCATTTGGACGACTCTACATTTTCAACAGTCATGAAGCTCGCATGAATCACATAATCATGGACGATTAAGCATGATAATATTTAAAAAGTCAAATTTTCACTGGATCTAAGGCTTGCGATCAAAAATGGAAACATGTCAGTTTTTACCCCACTAACCAACAAATGGGCAACGATGAGATTTACTTCTCTTCTTCAAACCGTGTCCATCCAATGCGGAGTATAGATCTCTTCGAAAGCACCCCATTCTTTTTGGTCTCTTGCCTTTCTCATCCAGTCTCTACCAACCACTTTGACCAGGTCATCGGTCGACCTGGCTGGCCTGGTTCTTCTTCTTCGGGGTCGTCGTACTCCCTTACGGGGGCACGGAGCGGGCCTCGGGGTAAACCCCACTACCCGGGCAGACGCTCCCTGCCACATAGGGCAGGGGTGAAATGGATGCAAGACTGAATTGGGGGGGGGGGGCTGTTCGCAGCGTGCCTCGGTACACTCACATCGACAAAAATACATACATATATTTAATACGACGGGCTTGATGATGCAGGAGGAGTGATGCCCGCGGACGACGCACCCCGGCGCCGGCTGCTGTCCTCTGCTTCCTAATGCTATTTTTTTTTTCCTTATTATCTAACTACAACTAACTACTAACTAAACTAAACTAACTAAACTACTATACAACAGGGACAACAGTCAGCAACCGTGGGGCCCGCCACCGGCCCCATGCCGCGGCCCCACCTCTACAAACCAGAGGAGGAGCCGCGGCACTAGTTTGGCGCTCACCCGTTCTGGGCTCCCCAAAAGGAGAAGACCATCGCGGGGAGGGACCGATATGAAACACTCCCCAGACGGGGGAGTGGTCCACCCAACGGGGGTGGAAAATGGGTCCCCATAGGGGGGCACCCCAACGATGTGGGGGGAAGTGAAGAGTGTGGACAGCTCAGTCCCATGGGGGCACTCATTATGAGCACTCCCATATCACTCCGGTTAAGCCGACTATCTTACCATAGCCGGGGGTTCCAGTAGCTCCCTTGGTAGCGCCCGACCATCAGGTGGTCTGGCGTGCAAGGGAGCTATATTGTGGAGGTGCTCGTGGGGTCCACCGTCAGCCCGCTCGTAAAGATTACGAGCTAGCCTCCGGATGAACTCCTCGAGCGACTCCACATCCAGATCCCGGGCGATTACGTCATTTCTGACGTAACGCCCTGCTCCGACTATCGTGCGAAGAGCCAGATTTTGCTGGACCTGTAACCTCGCCCGCATACCCTGCGGGATGAGGTGATACCAGGCCTCAGCTGCGTACGTGATACGGGAACGGACATACGTCTTATAAATGCCGAGCTTAGTCCTGACCGGCAACCTGGAGGCCAACACCGGCCGGAGGAGGAATCTCGCACAGCGAGCGGCCGCCAACGCCTTATTGGCGTGGGCGGTCATCCTCAAACTCCGGTCGATATCGACCCCCAAGTACCGGACGCTGGACCTAAACTCGACATTAGCGCCACGGAGACTGAGCTGTCCCGGGACGACTGTTGTGCGGACCGGACCGAAGAGGATAGCCGCAGTCTTCCCCACGTTGACCGCGACCCTCCATCGATCCAGCCACTGGGGCAGTAAGTCCAAGAGCCTCTGCATCCTCAAAATAGCCGCAGAGGGGACGTTGGATGACGAGAAGTAGGCGCTGTCGTCGGCAAACAGCGCCAACTTCACGTCTACTTCCCACGCTTGGAGGTTACCCTCGAGCGTGGGAATGTCGTTTGTGTAGAGAGCGTAGAGTAGTGGAGCCAGGACGCTTCCCTGCGGAACTCCGGCCGTGACTGGGCGCACCGACGACTTGGCGCCCTCGACCGCGACAAAGAAGGATCTTCCCTCCAGGTACGACCCCAGCAGTCGCACGTAGGCGTGCTGGAGGTCCGTGTTCTGCACCAGCTTGTGGATCAGTCCCGCATGCCAGACACGGTCGAAGGCTTTCTCGATATCGAGAAAGACTGCGGCCGTGTACTGGCGCGCGTTGGACCGATCCGCCAAGTGATGCATGACGCGGACCAATTGCAGCGTTGTCGAGTGACCGCTGCGAAACCGGAACTGCTCGGGTCTGGGAAGGATGTGCGGCGACACCCTTCTCAGCAGCAGCCTCTCGAACAACTTGCCCACATGCGACAGCAAGGTGATCGGACGGTAACTGGAGGGATTTCTCCTATCCTTGCCGGGTTTGGGCAAGGCGATAACCTTGCCCAATTTCCAAATTCCCGGGAAGTGTCCTGTGGACAGAATGGAATTGAACAGCCGTGTCATGTATGACACGACCGTTTCAAGGAAGTGGAAGAATGCGAGGGAGGGAATACCGTCCTCACCCGGCGCCTTGCGCCTCTTCATCCGCTTGATGGAGAGGCGCAATTCACTGGGAGTGATGAAAACATCATCTCCCAACGGTGGCACCGGGGAGGAGAGTAGGTTCGCTACGCTCTCTTCCATCGATTGGTGGAATGCGGCCTCTGAGGGTGCAGAGTCATTTGGAACGAACTGCCGCTCCAGCATTGCGGCCAGGACATCGGCGCGGGCCTGAGCCGAGAAGCATCGGTTGCCCCTCTCGTCCACGAGTGGACAAGTCGGGGCAGGCCGATTTGAGAGCTGGCGGCAAAGTCGGTGGAGGGACACAGAAGAGGGGTCCTCACGGGCCTCCTCAATCCGTTCCTCCCACGTGTAGCCCCGGAAGGAGCTAATCTTCGCCGCCAACTCCGCTTCCAACTCATTAAGCTCGCGCTTGATCCTGGGACAACGAGTTGTCGCCCAGAGCCTCCTCAGGCCCCTCTTCCGGCGAATGATCGCCTTCAGATGGGCCGGGAGTCTACCTCTGGGCCCGCCGCTGGGCACAAGAGTCGTCGCCTGGTCGATCGCTCCCCTGATGGAGTCGACAAGGCGGACTGCCGCATCGTCGACCCCATCAGGGGTATTGGGGTCCTGAATCACGGGAAGGTCGACTAGTCGTCTCTTAAAGAGCTCCCAGTCGACCTTCGGTCGTAGGGGCGAAGTCGCAACCCGGGTAAGTCCCATTCCCAGTGTCACCAGGATAGGGAGATGGGGAGTACCCAGGTCGTACAGTGCCTCGATCGTTACGGGGCACCGTAGCCCCTTATGAACACACACGTCCAGCACATCGGGCTGGTATCGCGCGGCGGTAGGGACTTGCGTGGGTTCATCAGGGCCGACCACGGAGTAGTCGCCCCTATCGGCATCTTCTAACAGCCGCCTGCCCACTGCTGTGTTAAGTCGGGAGCCCCACGCGACGTGCTTCGCGTTGAGGTCCCCGACCAGCAGAGCTGGGCGGCTGTCGTAATTCAGGGCCCGTCTTATATCCTCAGGGTGAAACTCAGGCCCCGGGGGTCTATACGCGGCATAAATCCGCATATCCCCCCCCGAGGTGTGTACCCTCACACCGACCGATCGTGTCGATGAGAAGGACAGCAAATCCAACTGATCATGCACCACGTCCCGCCTGACGAGGGCCGCAGTGCCCCTGAACGGCCGCCCGGCAGGGGTAAGCTCGTCACGTCGGTACATGAAATAGTTGGGAATCCTGAACTCAACCTGAGGACTTAACATGGTCTCCCCCAGCAGTAAAACCTCAGGGTTGTTTGTACTCCCGGGCGAGGACCAATAGATCGTTTTTCCGGGATCTTATCCCGTCGGGGTTCCAATAGATGACGCGAAGCTCTTGGCTAGCCATTGAGCCTCGCTATCAGCTGGTAGAACCCCGACAGGATAGCCCCGACAGGGCTAGCGCCCGAGGCGATCTCGCGAATCACTCCGGAGATCACCTCGGGCTGGCCTGGTTGGCTGTCTGCCCAGTTTACATCCAGTGCGAGGTCTCCACTCCAGTACTTTTGTGCCCCAGCAATTGTTAGTGCGATGACATATGTGGCCGGCCCACTTTCCACTTTTTCTGAGCAATCACTTTGCCTATGTCAGTCAAACCAATATTTTGACATTTACGAGTATCTAAATGTAAATAAAAAGGCAAGTGTGAAATTCAATACTATATTAAACCAATCTACCCTTGTTAAAGTACGTGCCTATCATGAATTACAAAAGAACAAACTAACATTAATCTACCAAATAGGCAAGTAGAAACTACGCGAGACTGATTCTTAACGATGTTAATTACAACTTCGGCATAAGGAAGGGCGCGATCCTATTACAGTTAGCGAATGGTAAAACTGTTAGTGAAACTTGTACTTGTTACAAGGGAATTTGGCACGTAGCTTTAAATGGTAATATTGAGAAAACACTTGTGTTAAGTGTTTTTTAAGTATTAGCTGGATGGCGCTACTAATCTGCACAAGCCCGAAACTTATTACCAATCCTCATAAGTTGGAAAATATAGTAAATAATAATTAGATAATAGAGAATTATTTACTTCTTTTGTTGCTTCAGATAGACGGACAGACGATCCATCTGGTACTGAAAAGATAACTATTCAACTGATAACAGAGTCGATAGATATCACAATTGAATGCCGAGATATATACATATATAAGGCCCATTTGAATTGAACAACATAATTGCAGTTGCAGTGATGGGACGAAATGAAAATGAGGTTGGTAAGAGAGTGTTAACTATGAATGTGGAAGGATATAGAGGAAGAGGTAGACCTAAGAAGAAATGGATGGATTGCGGGAAAACGATATGGGTAAGAGGGGAGTGAGCGAAGAAATGGTATATGATACAAGAGTATGGAAGGAGAAAACATGGTGCGCCGACCCCAGGTAACTGGGAGAAGGGCAGGATAATGATGATGATAATGATGATGATGATTGCAGTTAGTGACAGTTACAGAAGCACAAATACTTTGACTTTATCATAATTCACACTTTCTAAGTTCACTCGCAATTTTCTACTGCAGCATTGGTAAAGGAAACGCACATGTAAGAACATCGTTATCCCGAACGTCTAAATTTCTTCAGATATGATATTGACTCTGACCGGTAATTGAAGACCGACCCCGTGAAGTAGGTTCACTGACAACAAAACATCAACAAGGTTTTTTTTTATTGGATAGATGGTAGACCAGCTCACAGCCCACCTGGTGTTAAGTGGCTACCGGAGCCCATAGACATCTACAAGGTAAATGCCGCCACCCACCTTGAGATATGACTTCTAAGGTCTTAGTATAAGTACAAGGGCTGCCCCACCCTTCGAACCGAAACGCATTACTGCTTCACGGCAGAAATAGGCAGGGTGGTGGTACCTACCCGCGCGTACTCACAAGAGGTCCTACCACCAGTAATTAGGCAAATTATAATTTTGCGGGGCTTGATTTTTATTACACGATGTTATTCCTTCACCGTGGAAGTCCATCGTGAACATTTGTCAAGTACGTATTTCATTAGAAAAATTGGTAACCGCCTGCGGGATTTGAACATCCATTAATTTAAAATTCGTGTGAACAATACTACGCTATAATAAAGGATAAGTCAATTAAAATATCTCCTAAAGCCATTTTACTGTAGCCGCCTGTGTTAACCTTTCGCAAATAATAATCTAATAAAATTGATTCATAGAAATCATATTTATTTGAAATATTTAGCTAAATATGTCGAGTATCCAAATAATTATCCATTCTGCATCACCCTAAACCAAGATGTCGTGATACTAGATTGTACATAGAACAATGTGAGTACACTCAAGATGCCTCCAGCGCATTGTGAAAGCAATTACCGGTGTCTGAGTCGGATGTGAACTCAGAAACGTTAGTACAAAACTTTAGCACGAGTTAATTACTTAGTACACAATTTGAACTGGAGTAGTTCAACGATTTAGTTGGGGTATAAACTAGACGTGCCTCGCGTTATCACCCGCATTTTGTAACTATGATAGAAATTTAACAGGTTTTATTTAATCGGGATAAAGAGTTGCCTTTGTCACTCTCTCCCTACAAATTTATCGATCTGTAGGCACATAAAATCACAGATCAGCATAGAGGCTATTGCACCCGGGATCAGGTCATTTGCTATGACAATAAATATATATATTATTATAGGCGTTTGAATTCATTGCTGAGGATTAAGAGATTATATGTCTCTTTCTTAAACGCCAGTGGTTACATAAATTTAGTATCATGCATATGAACTTTGAAGTCATTATTTATTTTTTCATCAGTTCCCTATTTGAGGTTGAGGTAAAAAACCAAAAAAAATAATCGTCTATGTTTATCCTTGGTTTATGGAAGATAAAGCTAATAATAACATTTAATATGACTTAAAAACCATATAAATTTGTTTTCATTTAGGATGATGACGATCATAAAATTTGCCAATAGCAATAATTACAATAACATTACACACAAAACATTTTTGTATTGGAGCTGTGATAATATGTAAGTGGAAAGACGAAACCATTAAAATAAAATCACCACCATTTCTGTTTCACTCAAGGGTCTGGTTTCGTGAGAGAGTCGTCACCTCGGCCCACGGAGTCCTTAATCACGGATCAAACAGAAGTTCTTTAAAATAGAACACATAAATTCAGTATTGACATAATGATGTAAGCAATTATTTCTAAGGGGTATCACGTGAAAACGACAGGTTGTTACATATTTCTAGAAAAAACGGGACACTTTCTGTAACCGTATGATTGTAACTAAAACACTATTTAATGCTAGATCTATATTATATTTCAGAGATTTTATCGAAGTCCCAGATCTGATTAAATAACAACTGACCAACCTAAAATAGGATCGTACCGACAGTTTCAATGCCGCAAAAATAGTCGGAATCAGTAGGTGTAGATGAGGAATAAATTTAGGTAGGATAAGTATACAGTGAATACAGAGTTGATTAACTCTGCTGTCCACCTTGAAAAATATGCCTATAGCCCAGTTAATAATAAACTAACTTCTATTTAATTTAAATACAAATTTATAAGTGGACAGAAGAAGAAAACAAACAAAACACGTGTGGCACTCGGGGACTGCCGCGGTAAAGCTATCGCATGGCATTTTTATCAACTTATGCAATTATAATTAGACAATAATAATTTAATATTAAAACAATAATAAAATAAGACCACGCTTTATTTATAAACATCAACAAAAGAAAAAATATTAACTGTCCCCTTCACACTCATAAGCTAGACCGCGCGAGAGAGAGATGGGCAGATTTTTCATGATGCGCATGGAGTGCGACAACACGCCGCGCGCTTATTCACAAACACTACACAAGCACAACGTGTGAATGTGTTGAACGCGAGCTACATGATAGGCGGAGTGGGGGGTGTTAGGTTTTATTTTAGTTACGGATTTTCTTGATTTGGTCGCCGCACTCAAAGCCTACGACAAAAGCTATACAATAGCTTAAAAAAAAAACACCCTGGGACTGTATAATAAGCGACATTAACATACTTAGCAAGCTGTTATTTGTGTACGCCCAAAACTGAATCTGAAAACTAAATTTTGGTCCATCACACTCTAATAACGTTTATTTTTCGTTTATTTTGGATTATTGGAAGAGAACGAGCCATACATATAACATTCAGGTGGTCACGGCAACGACGATTTCGTAACAATTGCAATCGTTTTTACGTAATAAGTCCGCACTCAATTCACCTCACACAATTATATCACGCAAGACTGAGCACTTTAATTTGCCGCGTCGGAGATAAAAATAATATACACAAAACTTTTGCTGACGAACGCCATTACGATATTTCATTTCCTGTGGATTTTCACGGCTTATGGTTATGTATGAATGTTATTAAAATCTCATATGTTTAAGTTGACATTTAAATGAGATATTCTCGAACTTTTTTGATCCTGAGAGACTTTTTTGTTTTTGAAAAGCTAATGTAAATATTATAGAACAAATAACATTTTTGCATACCGCTTTATTTAAAAAAAAAACTTTCTAATTTTTCTAAGCTGATACAGAATTTAATAACAAAAACACTTGCACTTAGAGTACTGAAACGAAAAATACCGCAAGACTGATATGGTATTATCATGCTAATATTAATGCATGAAATAAAGCAATTGCAAAATGTCACTACAGAAAGAGATTGCGCATAAGCAGCTGACTAAAGAAAGAAGGCTTTTTTTGAAACTTTCTACTGTTATTAGATATGTACCGCATGACACAAAATATGAAGATTGCAATATCTATGGACTTCAGTGTAAAAAAGTTTCGCAAAAGATTTGTTTAATTTTTTATTACCGTAGCGGACCGACGTACATAGATGCGGCCTAACTGGTAGTAAGTAGTCACCTTCGCAAGACATCAGCAACGCCACGGGTATAGCCAAACCTGTAGCTTGGTTTACAATCGGGCAATAAATACAATAAGTTTAATTTCTATTAATCGAAATCTCTGGACTAGTCAGATCAATATAGCACCAACACTAAACATATTTGGGTGCTTTACGCATTTTGTCATCATAAATAACATGAGGACTAATTGCGTAAGTCACATTCTATATTTGTATAGGTACATAAATCGACTGTAATTTTTATAATAACTAGCTGTACCCATCCGCTCCGCTGGGCATTTAAAATTAACATTATTATTTCTCACCCCCACGAAGATTCTCATCATCAACGCCCCCGCAACTGGTGTAGAGAGTCCAACACAAATATTAGCCTATCAATAGATAGGCTAATATATCAATAGATAGGCTAATATTAGCCCATCCATTAAGTACACGTATTTTCTACATGGATACCAAGTTTCAAGTCAATCGGATGCATGGTTCAGTAGTTATAACGGACCATCTGTAAAAACCACTGTAGATTTATATATTAATATAGATTGAGCTTTTCTCGATTGTTGTAGAAACCTCTCAGTTTTTACTTTCTCCAGTTTTTTTTTTTTTTCAAGGAAAGGAAGTCAAAATCTAAAGTCGTCCATTTTCTACGGTTTTTCGATTAAGTTCGCTCCGGCACTAAGACTAATTATAATTCAAATTCCCTCTCGTAATTTAGACCTGACCACTCAGAGCCTTTTCGTGTAGTCTTGTCTAGTCGCCTTTATGATTTTTTGCTATGTTATATTTGCAGTGGTGAGAGTGAGTTTGAGGAAGGAGTATTAATTATTATTAAAGTATGAAAACGTAAACTAAATAAGTATCCGAAAATCGAGTTTTATCCTGAACGCTCTTGGCTAGTAACTTAGTTGATGCTGTCCCAACAAGATATATTACAGGTTTGTTAATACTTGAATTGTAAACAATCAATCGTTAATCTAAAACACTGGCAAATAATTATCTCGTCACGTTCATATCATTATCATGACTAGTGAATCAAATTTTTAAGCTCCGAATCGACGTTTTGAGCTATTAATAATCTTTGTCCAAAAACCACTTCATGTCTATCGACCTAAATCAAATGTGTTCTGTTACGTATGTAGCACAGGGCTATAGAAGGGCACATAGAAGACTTTGATGTTTGAATTGAATGAACTGTTGCCACAATCTAGACTGTTCTAAGCATTATTATAGTAAAACCGAACACCGGTTGGAGTTCTTTCCCAATTCTTGAAACTGGTACGTATTGTCATCACCAGTATATTTCTAAGTACCTTTTATGCCATGAACCGTCAAATCTTGAAAATTATTCTGCTGTTGCTAACTGTTAGTAACGATTTTGAAATTTCTCTCTTTACACGAGGTGGTGGTGTCTTTGTGATTTATGAATTTTGAAAACCACTCAGGATTTTAAGCGCGTCCTGGTCCAAAAACTTAGTATACCTCTAAAGTCAAATTTTCAGTTATCGATCTTATCATATCTACACAATGTAAACCTATTACCAAATGACCACTAAAACAGGTAATTCAAGATCTTACAAGAGGCTCAGCTACCGCCGGCATAAATCCCGGAGACATTAACTGCAGTCAGTTAATAAGCTGGTTCCGGACACTGCGAGTAGCTATAACATTTGTCAAAGAACATTCGCGGATAGAAATTATACCATTTATGGTTTAAGTAATTTTATCCTTCTGTCACTATTCGAAAGGTCTAGTTTTAATAAAATAAATATAACTTAAACCCAAACGAAGAGGAAAAAAAACATTGTAGACAAGTTAAGAGAACGATTGTGAAAGGCTTAGGTAAATGTTATTAATTAGGAATAGTGTGGATGCGAGTTTTTTTTTTTAATTGTTGTTTTAGCCATTCAGGTTGTACTTAGAGGTTTCTATTCACGGGGAAATGCCGCTACATACTCTCTTTCGATACCAAAACCTTTGCAATAGTTTGTAGGTGCTGAAATGTTGCTTTGCTCTTTAGATCAACGGGCCCACTCTAGATCTTTGGAGCATATTATTTGTTTAATTGTTTTTTTTAATGCATATATGTTTGTTTAATCTTAAGGCCCCCAGGTGGAGTCGAGGACTTCAGCGGTATTTCGCCATCACGATCGGTCTTGGGCTAGGCGCTTCATTTCAGGCCAGGTTAGACCGATGTCTTCAAAATGTATACTAAAGCTTTCTTGAAATTATGGTTAGCTCGAAGATAAGGCTAAAATCATTACTGGATCGTTTAATAGTTTGTATTGATAGACCTATATTAATAATTAATTCGTAGAGCTATAACAAACTTAGGCATCATCATTGTAGTTGACGACCGACTATACTCTTTGACAATCCCCAGGAGGCACAGGCGGGCAGTAATTTCGCTGCAAGTTGTCTACACGTTAAGATGGATAATGCCATTATTATGTTAATTTATTATTTATTAGATTATACAGCTTAATGCACTTTCATGTGACAAATTGTTCAAGGGGTCAATTAATGTAGTAATCGTAAAGACAATCTGTAACCAAATCGTATATGTATTTCTGATCTCATGTAAAATAATGCGCTAAGAAGTTTTTAATGTATTAAAAGACTAGTCATCAACAATGACGTCATTATTATTACTGGTGGTCCCCCGGTAGTCGAAATTCGACTATAATTAATTGAAATTATAAGTTTTTACACTGTTAAGATTTTATTTTCAAAGCCCATTATGATACTTCTATAATCACAGATTTCGCCAAGACTACAGTTTAGACAAATATTGATAAAACAAACAATGTTAATTGTGTGTCAAATACATGGTAGTGTGTGTAATTTTTTAATTATTGATTTAATGTATTTTTTATGATTAATTTAAAAAAAATACTAACCTTCTGCACTCCTTCTCTATATTCTCTATAAGTGTAAAAAAATTCATACTCCTCCGCCCGCGCAATTTTCGTAAAAAGGGGTACAAAGTTTTTGCTTTACGTATTAATATATAGATTCGGCTCATGTGAGAAACAATTAGATGCATCAGACAGACGATTACTCCTGATGGCACAACAAATATATGGATAAACTCGCATTAAAGGTCGTGGTAGAACGTAATGTTAGCCTAGTGACCTACACGTATCGCCAGGTTTTGCTATGAAGCAGTCATGCATTCTAGTTTAATGGGCGGAACAGCCGTGACATAATTTGTACTCTTTGTATGTGTGTCATCTACCATAACTTTCTCCAAGTAATCCATTGATTGAATACAAGAGTATGTTTTAGGCATTTTAATATAATTAAATAAAGCATTTTATGTTCAGGTTTCGTGGCCCAGAACGTTCTACTAATCTTTTACGTGGTATTCCAAATTATTAATAACTAGTGGTCCCGCAGTAGTCGAAATTCGACTATAATTAATTGAAATTATAAGTTTGAACATTATTATGGAACATACAAGTATAATCACAGATTTCGTCAAGACTACACTATAGACAAATAATATTAAAGATAAACTATAATAACCTATTCTCAATTTGACCACAGACTTTAAGCTATAGCAAAAGTTTGACAGTAAACAAAGAGTATGTATATGTGTGTGTGTCAAATACATGGTAGTGTGTGTAATGTATTTTTTTATTAATTAAATGTATTATTAACGCCTAATCAAAAAAAATAGCATTCTGCACTCCTTCACTATATTCTCTAGAAGTGTGGGAAATTTCATACTCCTCCGTCCATGCAATTTTCGTAAAAAGGGGTACAAAGTTTTTGCTTCACGTATTAATATTTTAGATTATAATAATTAATTACATATCGCAGGTGTAAGCAATCTCGCCTTGGACTACAGTAAGGTGAAAGTCTTAAAGCCATTAAATGATATTATATTGGCATCCGCTATTTGGGCATGATTAGCTTACAAACTGGTGTAAAAGGTAATAAGCCTTGAATGGTATCAAGTGTTTTTGAACAACCAGCAAATGTTTCACCCACTTCAAATATTTCAGCAACCATTTTCCTGCCATCAGCATATTCAGTCCGCCAGTCAGTCTATCAAATTATAATTACGTAAGAGGTAATAAATGAGAAAGAAAAAAAAAACTACATTTACAGGTTTAAGCTCATGTTTTTCATTGTTATTATATCGAGGGGAGAAAGGCTAGTAGGTTTAAGTGACATTACGCTTAACACGCGACATTTTTTTGTAATTGAAGGTCCGTTTTATTTGGTATTAGCATCAACAAACCGATGTTTTTAATTGAGCTTCAATTAAATTTACCCCATTCTAATAATAGCTGAAGAAGTTTTTTTGTTACGATATTTTATTTTCCAGATTACATAAACGCTTTTTACCCATCGATTTTATTGGCGAGGTTTCGAATAACCCACAGCTTTTCGTGGTCACGAACGAATCGTAAAATTAGTTTTGATTAAACAAAAACAATTTCATTCCGAGTCGACTGAGTGAACCCATTAATCCGTCCTCGATCGATGTCAGATAGAACAATCAGTAGTAACATAAAGTAAATTTGTCGATAACGTCCAGGGATCACGAGGTCCGCAAAGCAACCGCAACTATTCATGCTGAGTGGTTTTTTACTGCTGTTTTATGTTTCCTATGCCACGTGACCGGATAGATTCTTACGGCTTATCGGCTTGATGTATCCAATAGTATCGGACGTCTAGATTAAAACACTATTCGCCAGTACGTCTGATTGGGATCATCCTGTTTTTCTTGTATATTTTATTGCCTTAGATATTTTCTATTAGTTCTGGAACTCCTAGGAAAAATACTAAGGGATCAAGATATTAGAAAAACGGCTTGTTTTACCTCATTTCTCTATCGGTAAACTTTAGTATGATATCTGAAGTTTCTCAACAAACGAGGGAAGTTGGTCACCGTATCGTAAGCTAGCTATAACTTATAATGATAATATCCTAATGTTAGTTAAAAATTCTATTGTCATACCAGGCTATAATTATTTTAGTTATTTTTAAAGTTTATAAATTAAAATTCTATAAACGTAACATAACGAATAAATAATTGTCTTATCTCTCACTCTTACATGATGGCAACATCCTAAAACAACACGTAGGATACCTAGCATTAAAAACTCAGCGAACAAACTTATCACGGCCGTCTGGTGTAGTGGTAAGTGACATGGTCACTACACAAGGGGGTCGCGGGTTCGAATCCCACCAAGGGAAGATATTTGTATCATAAATATAAATGTCTTTTCCAGGGTTATGGATGTCTATTAAATATATGTATGTGTATAATAAAAATCTTACATTTATATCCGTTATCTGGTACCTGTAACACAAGTTCTTTACGAACTTATCACGGGACCATTTAACGTGGCGTGATTGTTAGTATATATTTATTTATTATTTATTTATTTATTTCGCCACACATATCGCACACCAATTTCACATCGAGAAACATAGATAAAAAAGGAAATGACTTGAAGCTTGGTAGTTGTTGTTGGTATTCCAGGTAGCGGAGGAAAGCAACAACCAAAGGTTATTAAAATTAAAAGGTTCAATGTACGGTGTCTGACCTAATTTAGGGATCCTTGAAAATAAAAGTATTTTTTTATTCTGTTTTTTCTTAGTTTGAAGGGTGGGGTAGCCTCTAGGTGAGCCCTTAGAACTTATATCTCAAGGTGGGTGGCGCATTTACGTTGTAGATGTATATGGGCTCCTTGAACCACTTAACACCAGGTGGGCTGTGAGCTCGTCCACCCACCAAAGTTATAAAAAAAAATCGACAAAATAGCTTTTCGACCAGTACAGTTGTCAAAAAGTTGTGATGCAAAGAACGACTGAGACCTTAAAACACGTGTTAAGAGTTTTATAAACATAATGATTTTCATACCTTCCAATATTTATGTGACCGCTTTGCAGCTGAACGACAAAACAATAGTGGCAATCCACATGGCTCAGAACACTTCAAGAACCACTGTACAGTATGTAGTTCACATATTACAGATTTTTCACGTATCTATTTTCACACACGTTAGCTACAAAATAATATGAAAATATTAAGCGTTTTAATTTTTTGTCTATTGTGTATGTTTAATTGTAATATTTTCCTTTACAAACATAGTACTGCTTTTTTACAACGGTGGGTAAACGGCTTATTAAACATTTAAATGATGATGATGATATTAATGTATCCCTAATGGGAAAGGCAAAGGACTTTAGTCCATACAGCCAGGTCTTGTTCTTGGTAGTAATTGGAGAAATTTGGTAGTTAAACATTTAAATATGATGATTGTCACTGACAGTCTATGCAGGGCTTCGTCTGGCCATTGTATGACGCAGGGACTGAGCATAATACTTTAGTGCGACGTGACCAATACTTGAGGAGATTCACGTGGAAGATTTAGCTACGAATATCTGAATATCAGGTATTGCTCAATTGTCCTTCAAATTAGATACCTACCTGCATGGTTACTAACTTTTGACGTGACAACATCTTATAATTCGATGGAGCCGGCTGCACGCTCGAAAAAACATGACTCATGCGGCGTTACCTCGCTCTGAGGCGATTTTCTCTGATTTTCTTATGACGTTGTCACGTTCAACTATCGTCAGTAAGCCGACTTTACAGATAACCGATTTTTTTACAAAGAATATATGATTTACATTCGCCCTTAAAGCACCATAATTTTGAGAAAATTTCATTAAACATTTTCAATGTGAATAACATTTTTTGGACGCCGAATAAAAAAAATAAACATTGGGTTCAGACAAAACAAAAATAGTCATCATTTATTTGTACGAAATCGTATCACACTCTTTATTTAAATATAGTGCTATTGTTTGGTTTTCTTTTGAAGAGAATGTCTTTGAACTCGGGTTGAATGAAATTAATGAAATAGTTGATTGTTCTAGCTCGTATCTGAAGTTTTTTAAATATGCCCCATGTGAAATATGTATCCTATACGGTAGGCAGCGGCTTGGCTCTGCCCCTGGCATTGCTGAAGTCCATGGGCGACGGTAACCACTCACCATCAGGTGGGCCGTATGCTAGTCTGCCTACAAGGGCAATAAAAAAAAAATTACGTTAAGATCTGTTTCTTGAAGCATACTGATATAAGATCAGTATACTCTCCGTTGTTTTTTGCGTTTGTTTTTTGTATTGGCTGTTCCAAATATTAAACCAGAATCAATGAATGCTGGTGGTAGGACCTCTTGTGAGTCCGCGCGGGTAGGTACCACCGCCCTGCCTATTTCTACCGTGAAGCAATAATGCGTTTCGGTTTGAAGGGCGGGGCAGCCGTCGTAACTATACTGAGACCTTAGAACTGATGTCTCAAGGTGGGTGGCGCATTTACGTCATAGATGTCTATGGGTTCCAGTAACCCCTTAACACCAGGTGGGCTGTGAGCTGGTCCACCCATCTAAGCAATAAAAATATATGCTAGAAGGCAGAAGTAGGATATAGACAGACACTTAAAAAGAAATTGTAATGATGGTGCTAAAAACGCTCTACATCACAAAATGTAAACTTTCAGCCCGGAAAATTCTTTGAAATGAAAGTCAAGAACTAACATTCCTGATGTCGTGACGATAGCAAAAGATAAAAAATGTTATGTGCCAATTTGAAAGGCAGGAAACGAGAATTATGTTAACAGTTGGTTCACGTAATTCTGGTTTCAAATTCCAGCCTAAACAGCTTAGCTGTTATTTCCAAGGGCAGGAGATAACCTAAATACGAGATTTCAATTTTAAATTTAGTCGTCGTCGTGGCCTAAAGGATAAGACGTCCGGTGCATTCGTATCTAGCGATGCACAGATATTCGAATCCCGCAGGCGGGTACCAATTTTTCTAATGAAATACGTACTTAACAATTGTTCACGATTGACTTCCACGGTGAAGGAATAACATCGTGTAGTAAAAATCAAAACCCGCAAAATTATAATTTGCGTAATTACTGGTGGTAGGACCTCTTGTGAGTCCGCACGGGTAGGTACGGTGGTACCTACCCGTGCGGACTCACAAGCCCTGCCTATTTTTGCCGTGAAGCAGTAATGCGTTTCGGTTTGAAGGGTGGGGCAGCCGTTGTAACTATACTGAGACCTTAGAACTTATATCTCAAGGTGGGTGGCGCATTTACGTTGCAGATGTGTATGGGCTCCAGTAACCACTTAATATCAGGTGGGCTGTGAGCTCATCCACCCATCTAAGCAATAAAAAAAAATCCATTTCATGTCATTTCATTTAGATTATACTTAGGTTGAATAGCAAGCACCATAATGGGTACGATTCCAGTCTACGGACCCACACCATCTATATAATCAATCAAAGCAAAGGTTAAAAACATTATTAGACCCAATAGGTGTAATTTCTTTAGCGGTATCAGACATATTGAATAATGTAACACCAAAAACAATGGCATTAACCGGAAACAATGCCCCGTTAGAAGTACTTAACATAGAATTTTGTTTTTTGTTTGATTAGGGTAATTTGGGGATCCAAAAATCAGAAAGAAATATTTTTTTCTATAATGCCATAGGCAAAATAATATCTGTCGTATTAAGTAAGTCCCTAGAAATAAAAAAATCTATTAATACGTGAATTAAATGCCATCCCAAGAATATGCTGATTGCGGCCACGGAGGCCCAATTGAGGCGAATCTTGGAGAAGGTGTACATCCAGCACTGAATGTTGATGATGCTTGTGTTATTTCAATTTCACAGCCAAATTTCTTTACTCACGAGTGTCTAATTTTCATTAGTTTAAGTTTCAATAAATGTTTGGTCTAGTATACAAAAACCAGAAAAAGCAGCACATTTGTAGCCGTGCTGTGTTTGCTTTCACTCCAAACCCAATCCTGAGGACAATACCTCATGATGACACTTATTATAAAGGCTTATCAATGAATTCGTATCCAAAATTTGGTGTCTGTGCTGGTACTATTGCAGACTTGTTTTATCGGGACTCAGCTCTTAGTGCAGTAAAACTTAAAACAGACTATCTTAATAAAATGCGTCCACCAAATTTTGTGTCTGTGTAGTTGACATTTCAAAACTTCCTTTATTTGCAGCTGCCCCTAAATATCAATTCGTATCATGATTTCCATAGAGATACATTTTCATTGAAACTGATCTAACATCTGAAAATTCTATTTTGAATATGAATGAAATGATTATGATTTTTTTTTTTTTTTGTCAGGAGGAAATCGCCGGACTTCCGCCCTTCACTGGGGATGGAGGGCGGGGCATGTCGGAGTCGAACCGACTAAAACCTCCTGTCTCTCAACAACCAACGTCCAAACCTCGCATGAGACAAAACTCATGAAAAGGCAAAGGGGGGAAAGCGAAGCGTTTAGTGCGGAGCACATCTCTCCCATCACCCTCCCCCTAATTGATTATGATAAGTGAAAAAAAAATCTAATTTAGCTTCGAAAATTTGCCTGAACAACTAAACAAACAACAAACATTACAAATAAAAAAACAATGGTAATAATAGAAAGTGAGTAACAAACTCAATATCCTTGTTAATTTGTTTTAGTACGGAACCTCGCTCTCGGAATCAATAAGCTTTCTTTTAACTAATTAGATGTAGAATTAGAATCACCCACTCTATCTTTTATATAAAAAGCCAAAAAATTCAAATAGAAAAATAGTTGGTTACCACTATCAGCTCAGTAATACTTGGAATTGAAAACCAAACACTACAATGGCACCGTCTGCTCAAAGAACTATGGTGAACCCCCCGGAAGTTAAAGACGATGGATCGGCCCCGAAACCGCTGACAGGAGAGGAAGTGGTCATCAGCGGCATGTCTGGTATCTTTCCGAAATCCGATAGCGTTTTGGAATTTAAGAATAACCTTTTCAATAAGGTATGTACATTTTCCTACATCGATTTTTTTATTGTTCTTGCAGTGGCTTGTAGGCAGACGAGCATACGGGCCACTTCATGGTGAGTGATTACCATCGCCCATGGACATGAGCAGTGCCAAGCTGCTGCCTACCAAAAATTATTTAGCAGATTAGCAGCTAAAAGGAAAAGTTTCATTAAGGTGGTATTCACGTGAAAACTAAACAGATAGGCAGAGTTATTTTCGTCTAAAAACATTATTTGCAATCTAAGATTTAGTCGCAAACATTTAAAAAAAAAATACCTGTTTGAAATAATCTGTAAGTGGCTGTAAATTATTTGAGATCTCTTATTTCAATTCATACTGCAAATTCACATTCTTACTGCATATTAATCCTATCTCTATTTATAAATAGATGTAAATTCGTCCAGTAGTTCTGGAGACGTGTCTAAAGGTGTTCCATTCTGTTTTTATTTTTTCTATTAAATTGAAAGGCAATAGAGCTACTATTTTAATGTTCAGACTATAAAATCTTAACTCGAATTAAACAAAGGCATTTAAATTATATGTGTAATTGTGCCTGATCACCAGTAAACAGAAAACTCGTCTAGAAACTCCTCAAAGTAAGTCAAACTAACAGACCCTTCTTTAATCCTGTAAAGGTGGACATGGTAACACAAGAGGGCTCTCGTTGGGTCTTCAACCACCCTGAAATTCCGAAGCACCTGGGCAAAGTCAAAGGCATGAGCAAGTTCGACGCCCAGTTCTTCAGAGTCCACTATAAGCAGGCCTGCACAATGGAACCTATGAGTAGAAAACTATTGGAACACGCGTACAGCGCTATATATGACGCCGGTTTGTATCTATCTAATATTAAATACAGTTCAGTTTTTGATCGAATCATATTTTGGTCTACACTAAAGAGTAATTGACCACAACCATCACACATAATTTTACATTTATCTTTTTCAAAAAAAATTACTTTCTCTAAAATAAAAAAATATATATTTATAATGATAAATTGATACATTTATATTGTGTTTATAATAATGTAATTTAAAATATAATAGAATTTTAAATATAAGCGCAATTAAATTAATATTTTGTTGTAAGTAACATTCATTAATTTATTTATTTATTTGAGAAAGAAACAGTACAATACAAACATATAATATTTTTAAATAATAGCTAAAACAATAACCAAATATGTTTCCACAATAAAAATCACATATGTATATTATTATGTAGATAGTGAACAGAGAAGAGAAATTTAGAAATTTAAGTTACAAAAAAACAAAAGCAACACAATACCCACATATTATTTTGTACATCAACTATAGGTATAAACCCTGTTCAACTTTATGGTAAAAAAATCGGAGTTTTCATCGGGGCAGCCTTCTCTGAATCGGAGAAGATGATTATCTACGAAAACATTCAACGAAACGGCTTCGGTATAACTGGGTGAGTTATAGAACAAAAAAATATGATAAATATTGAGACCAAGACAAAGTACACTTAGTTATATACTAGCATATGCACTTGCATAATATTGCACTTGATATAATATTGTTACAAATATTGTGGTATCTTATCAGAGATTTTTTTTTACTGCTTAGGTGGGTGGACGAGCTCACAGCCCACCTGATGTTAAGTGGTTACTGGAGCCCATAGACATCCACGACGTAAATTCGCCACCCACCTTGAGATATAAGTTCTAAGGTCTCAAGTATAGTTACAACGGCTGTCCTACCCTTCAAACCGAAACGCATTACTGATTCACGGCAAAAATAGGCGGACATTGAGAACAAAATCGCTGAATCAAGTGACCGAACTCAAAACCACCTTTTAAAATG
Organism: Bombyx mori; assembly: GCF_030269925.1. Lineage (NCBI taxonomy): Eukaryota > Metazoa > Arthropoda > Insecta > Lepidoptera > Bombycidae > Bombyx > Bombyx mori. The sequence continues at coordinate 14,885,515 of NC_085124.1, read as the reverse complement.
TTTTATCAACTAAAAGCTTAGACAAATTCGTTTATTTTAATTATTCATTTACAACCAAATTCAATTTGAGAATATTGTTAAACTTGGTTACTACGGCTTAATTTGATTTCCAGTAAATTATTTTGGAAACGAAATTTAGACGCATTTAGCAGTCTGTAACTACGTTAGTCTGGTCGAAGCGGAGAGCTGCACTCTAAAGGGTTAACCACACTAATTAAAATTTACCGGATATTTAACTAATCATTATTTTATGAGTTTTGGAGGAATGTTTCGTAGTATAGTGATATTTAGTTGCTACGGTTAGATGGGTTTTAAATGTTCTAGATACAAAACTGGTAAAATTTTCCAAAGCCAAAACAGTGTTTGGCCAAGAACCAGAATATAATATTACTTAACTAACAAAACTAAGCATTCTTATAATCTATACTAATATCATAAAGAATTGTTGTTTGTTTGTATTGAATAGGCTACTGAACCGATTTCAAAAATTCTTTTACTATTTGAAAGCTACACTATTCCTGAGTGACATAGGCTATATATAATCTTTTTTGAAAAAAATTAGGGGTCCTTAGTAAAACTCCAATAATGTAACCCAAAGTGTAAAAAATTACCTAAAATATTCTTTGCATCGCGTGCCCTGCGAATACTATTGATGATAGAATAAAATAATGTACTACGACTTTGTAGAACACATTATCATTTACAAAAAGTGTTGCGACAGCATATGCCTTACTAATATAGTTATGCCGCAATAAGTGTTCTTTTATTTTAAAAATAAAACAACGTCACATATTGTTGAAATTTGTTAAAGACCCGAGCGGAGCCGGAGCGGGCCGCTTGTCTTTCATAAACTGCATAAAAGTGAAAACGGTAGGCAAATAAATGCATTCCGTTTCAGATGAAATTGTGAATTTTGTTCCTCTGTATTATTTGTATATGCAGTATTAATGGCAGGGAAAAATTACTATTGCAATATTTTTTTTGTAAACATGTTAGGAATTACTAGTTTCACTACATTAGTTTTAGTTCAGTCTTTATTTTAGTAAGAGCGATTTCAAATTACCCTGTTAGCCCTTTGCGTCACCATAATATAGGAAACTAATTTTTCTATTAAAGGTAACGAATAGTTTATTTATGATAAAATATAATATTTTATGGGATGTACATTGAAAAAGTTAGTTAAAATTTTCATGTTATTAAAAATAGGACAATTCGTCTAAAAACGGTTCTAGGATGGTTAGAGAACTATTAAAAGGGCTGCTAGTTTTATTAAGCTTACAAGGTAATGACTTAGTGTGGTCTAACTTTAACGTCCAATGTAAACAATTAAAATACATTAGCTCAGTCAGATACTGTGTAGTAACTTTTTTGGCCACAAATAAAATAAAAATTGTGGTAAATTTTTTTAATAATTCATAAATAATTTTTATAACAAAAGCTAGTAATATAAAAGCCATGGTGTCCATTTCATTTTGAGTGTAAATCACGTAGTTAATCATTCAGCTATACATATAATTGGGTACACGAGCAGTTTCGGCGAGAATCGGGTGCGTAGGCAGACTTTGGTCACCCCAACGTACGTGATAATGAACCAGTAATTCAAATCCATACCCACAAAAGTGTATTTACGATTAAAAGCTCAGAAAAACAGGTAGCGTAGGCAGGTAGCGTTTTTAAATATTCTAAAGTAAAATATGTTATTGGATCGCAAGATTTTAGAAATTGTCACGAGCAAGATTACGGTTTTACCACATGTCTTCTTCGTTGTTCAATGTTAGGAATTTTGACACCGGCATCCTCTTTTCGAAAGGCTGTCAATGATTTACTTTAATCAGTTATGTAAACTCGTCATTCGCGTAGGCAATCATTGTTCTTAAGGATCCAAATAACAAGAATAAAAACGTCAGACGGAGCACGTAAATCTTACCCTTGTCCACTTGACTTATGGGGAAGTCATTCCCCTTTGACATAGCTGAAATGATAAGTCCCACTGACAACTATTTTAATTAAGAATATGTCTTTAGTTTTTTTTCCTGTCAAGCATAATTAACAGCATACCCACCCACAAAAGGAAATGCTTTTAAGAGTAAGAATTAATTATCGGCTATTGTAGGTCATAGAGCCCAGGAAAGTTGTATGAGGAATCGAATCAGGTCTCATGCTAACGTTTATAAAATATCTTTAATATTTTTTCGTGAAGGACTACCTACCACATGTAGTCTTGTCAGTGGTTATAAAGATATCCAAATATCCGAAATATAGTGGACTTCTTTTTTCAAACAGTGTCCTTTGACAAACTTTTATCAATTGATTGGTAATCAGTCAAAATATTAATATATGTACTCTTATTACGGCATCTCTTTGGCTTGAGCCAGCGGCCCGCCTGATGTCAAGTCGCTACTGTCGTTCATGAACATTGACAAGTCAAGGACACGACGATGACCTTGTTCATATAAACAAGTCCTCGAGTGCAAAGCATGAAAGAAACTACCTAACTTAAAATTTAGCTATTAATTTTTGTATATGGAAATAATATAGTCAGCCCTCGGCTAGGCAATGTTCCGCTAGTCTTAAACAAATTTAGTTAAAGCAAATATAATTTGGAAGCCATTTAAACTGGCTTCGGGCGAGGAGGGCTTTTCTATTACAATATAATTGTTTATTTTATCTCTACATTACATAAACATATGTAGAGCTGTAGAATCTGTATATTTAAATATATCTATTTTTGCATATGAATTATTTATTAACTTTGCTTTTCTATGTGTTCCAGTATCTTATCTTTTGAATTATACATGTAACTCCTCGCAACTTTTCTCGTAGGACGGCTTAGTTACTATAATAACTGACTTAATATCTAGTAAAGTAATCAAGTTATTTTTTTATAAAAGACCTAAAACAATATCGGTCACGGATTTTTGTGCGAAATTTGTTACATCATGTCTATACCTTTAGGTAGGTACCTATGCATTGAAGTACTGGGGCTGTATATTTATTAATATAAATTTATTGTAACAAAGCGTGGGGTGTATGGTGTCAATAGTTATAAATATAAAAAAAAAAAATTATTGTAAAAAAAAAACAAAGGCAAAAAATAGTAATATATGCACCGCTTATTTTCAACCGGTAGCAAGCACAAGTCGAGCCAATTAAACAAGCGAACTTATAATTAGGTTTACATTGAACACGAATGCGGAGTGAACATGCAGTTCTGATCACAAAACATCTTCTCGAACTAGTTCCATTACTCTTGAAGATTAGAGATTCGTATACAAACTTGTAAAGTAGTTTTAGATCTACTTACTTTAACGAGATTTGGATGTGATGACGGCTTTCGAGAAACCACATCACGGATTTATCATTCGTTGATGAGTTCATTTTAGATTATGTTGGCTAAAATGTGGTATTTTATTGAAGTATGAAACTCACACACTTTAATTTAATTAATTTTTATAAATGTCGTATTTATTGATCAAAGTCAAAAATTAAAAGTTAAGCTAGCTTAATCTTGTAAACGGGTTTTTTAACTATTTGTTAGGTGATTCTTTCAGTTTTTCAGTTTTTTTCAGTTTTTTTATTGCTTAGATGGTTGGACGAGCTCACAGCTCACCTGGTGTTCAGTGGTTACTGGAGCCCATAGACATCTACAACGTAAACGCGCCACCCATCTTGAGATATAAGTTCTAAAGTCTCAAGTATAATTAAAACGGCTGCCACACCCTTCAAACCGAAACGCATTACTGCTTTACGGCAGAAATAGGCAGAGTGGTGTTACCTACCCGCGCGGACTCACAAGAGGTCCTACCACCAGTACAGGTTGGTGGTACCTACCTGAGCAGGCTCAAAAGATGGCTCTTTGATCTGTAAAAAGTCGTTAAGACTACCTCTACTACTACTACGTCATTATTACAATGACTATTGCAATAACGCTAAGCATCCAGAGCTGACTACTACTTAAGCATGATTTTCTCTCCCATTAAAGAGGCCTCTACCACTAAATAGCTGTAGGCTAAACTAGGCGTGAGTTTTTACATATTCGCCATCAGTGAAACCTATCAGACGTGGCAAAGCTCTGATATATTGATGTATACTTTCATTTATCTCGCGGAGGCAGTGCCTTAGCAACTTTTTATATTTGATGGGAAACAATAAATCTGAGATATGAGAACGGATCGGCGGTATCCATTTGAGATAGTTTCGTTTTACGAGCTTTTTTGGAGTTCCTTGACGGAATCGTGGAGCTTCCGTGCGAAACTTGAAAGCTGTTTGAGGGATCGCTTTGAAATCTTTATGTGAGACTGATCTAAGTTTTATTGAAGAGTTTGCATTGTTTTGTATCTTTTGTTGAAGCTTGGTAGATGAACCACCTCTCTTACCAAATGAACTGTATCTAACGAATTGTGGTTGTTAACGATTTTTAACTACAATTTCTAGCTCAAATCGAATAAAAATAAACAAATAATACTACAGCCACAATATCCGTACAAAAATATGTATAATCAAAAATTGTTGATCACGGAATGTTTGTTTAATTATAATCAAACTAGGGACCCGCCCTCGCTTCGCTTCGAAAACTAATTTATTATTGATTTTTCCACTATTTGATGGATGTTATTATAACTTTATATATAAACCTTCCTCTTCAATCACTCTATCTATTAAAAAAAACCGCATCAAAATCCGTTGCGTAGTTTTAAAGATTTAAGCATACATAGGGACAGACAGATATAGGGACAGAGAAAGCGACTTTGTTTTATACTATGTAGTGATATTGTTTTTTTGTATATTTCTCAGTATCGCACTTATTTATCTAATTCAGTGAAAAATAGTTCGCACTAGGTTCAGCGGATACCGAGCTAGTTACGGCTTAACGGTAAACGATTAGCTGTTAGTGGTTACCGAGTCACGGGCCTTCACGCATCGTTTGGTATTTGCTGTTGATTTAACTAATTTTTGCTTGTATCCTACCTACGTGGCTAAATGTAATTTATCCCATGTGGCGGGTAGCCATCATACAACGCAAGATATTTGATAGATGCCTGAATCTCGCTTACGACATTTTCAAGACAAGCTTGCATATATACAAGTTCCGAACAACAACATTCGGACCATCGGTCTACCGAGCAATATCATCCGCTCGGTGGAAGATCTTCCCTTCGTCGTATATATATTGCATTGACTTTGTTTTATCTAAAAACAGATGGTTAATCATTAAAAATGTCTTAAATAGATGAGATGGCGATAGAGACTCGTTCCACAAATTTTAATATGGTCATCAATACGGAACCCAGTTCACAAGCACACAGATTGCACTAAAATTGTTATTTTTTTATGTATTTCGTGGAAGGATTTCATAGGATTTACTTTCAGGTTTACTTTTGTTTCGCTCTGATTCACGGCTCTAGTTTTTCATAAGGTATACATAAATTTAGCATGCGGAGAAATATGTCGATAAACAATGCAATCTTTGTAATTTGTTAAAACGTAAACAGACCTAGTAATGTATTTAAAAATATATTTTAAAAATTTACTATCCAACTGGAACAAAAAAGAGATTAAAAACAAATAATCAGTACGTGAATAAGAATGGCAGGCGATCGAACATTATGGCATAAAAAGAGGAGGCCTATGCCCAGAATAGCCTATGCCTAGGAGATTGCAAAAAGTGGGAATGAGCTGCTCGCTCCGGGCATTTCAATATTGTAAAATTGTTATGTTATAATTACTTATTGTAAAAATGAATATTTATCAAAATCTAATATTTAAAAAAAAAAAAACTTATATTTAAAATAAAAAAAAAGACGCCCGCTGAGTAGTTTCTTGCCAATTCTTCTCAGGACGGAGGCTAATTATTGTGAATTGGCGGTAGTTCTTTTGACGTTCAACAAGTATGTACTTTCATTTATGTTGAATAAAACTTTTTTGATTTGATTTGATTTGAGAATCATAGGTTGGGGAAAAAGTCTTTTCGCATTATAGTATGTATGAACTTGTAATAAAATCTCTTTGGCTATACTATTTGTATCTGGTTGGTATTATTACAAGTTTAAATTTTAAAGAAGATAATTCCAAATTCTAATTAGGAAATTGTGTGATTTTTATTTATTTTTCGCACTGTCTAGATGAGTTAATCTAATGAAGAAATTCGAATTAGGTATCAAATGGCTGAAGATAAAACCCCAACCCAACCAACCCGATCATAACCCAACATCCCGGCAGAATCACCCAATCACCTCTATCTTGAACCACCAAAACACAACAATAACAATGACTGTCGAAAAATTCACCGTCAATTTTAAAAAACAATAGGCAATTTCGATTCAATGAACATGCTTTTACGGAATTATAATAGAATGAATTTGAAAAACAAATTTTACAAAATTACAACGACTTAAAAAACACCAAATTAGGGAGTTTTTTGTTGTTCTAATCATCTATTGTATGGTAAATTTCTAAATGATGTACATACGTTCAAATATATACATGAATAAATAATAAACACTTCAGACAAAGATTACCCGAATGCTTGCTTAATGTGGGAATCGAACCCACGTCTTAGCGCAGTAATCAATTAATTTAAGATTTAGATACGACAGCGGAACCGATATTAATAGAAGGACGGATGAACTCTTTTTTTTTATTGCTTAGGTGGGTGGACGAGCTCACAGCCCACCTGGTGTTAAGTGGTTACTGGAGCCCATAGACATCTACAACGTAAATGCGCCACCTTGAGATATTAGTTCTAAGGTCTCAGTATAGTTACAACGGCTGCCCCACCCTTCAAACCGAAACGCATTACTGCTTCACGGCAGAAATAGGCGGGGTGGTGGTACCTACCCGCGCGGACTCACAAGAGGTCCTCCCACCAGTAAAATAACTCATTCATCTTACTAAAAAATAAATAAGTAAAAATATATTTTCATTCGCACAATCATTTTCAGAGGCAACAAAGCTATGTATGCGAACCGAATCTCCTACTGGATTGATGGGAAGGGCCCATCTTATGCTCTGGACGCGGCTTGCGCCAGCTCTATGTCGTGCTTAGAGCACGCCTATAGATGCATGAGCACGGGTCAATGCGAGGCAGCTATTGTGGGTGGATGTAACCTCTGCGCTCATCCGAATGTTACTTTGAATTGTAAGAGGTAACTATTTTGATGCTTTTCTTTTTAATACCCTTTTATTAGCTCCAGGTGTATGTATGTTAGTATGTAACGGAATCTTTGAACATGATTTTGAACCCCTTCAAAACGTCGGATTACCTCGAAATTTGGTATACTTATTAAGGATCGATGACAATTCAATATTTAAAAAAAAAATTGAAAAATTTAAAGTTAACTAAAAAATGAAAAATAAATAATAGTTTAAAAAAAACTAACAAAATACGCATGCATGGGTGTGATACAACTACTGATACAATGTGCATGGTATCAGTAGTTATAAATATTTTATGAACAGATATGAGTAGAAAAATTATTTTGATAATATCCTGAAAAGCACCCGCTTTTTTTACAATAAATTTTTTTTTCTTACACTATTTTTAATTCAAATTTATTAAGTTTTGTTTTCTATTTTTAGTGGGATTTTCTATAAAAGCGTACTTTATTAGTTTTTTAAACTGTTATTTATTTCTATCATGTTAGTGATCACGTTTAAATTAATTTCTTCAATTCTGAACAATCATCATTGTTTAAATAATGACTTCTTTAAACTGAGGTATTCTGTAAAATTTAATTTAAGAATATATTGCACAGTAGAGTAAACCCAATCTGACACCGACTCATTTTTTTCACTGATATGATAAACAATTTTATTTCAGGGCTGGTTTTCTTTGTCTGGATGGTAAAACAAAATGCTTCGATAAGAACGGAGACGGCTATGTTAGATCTGATGCAGTCAGCGTCCTATTCTTGCAAAAGTCCAAGAATGCTAAGAGGTAGGATAATCATAATAATGTTACTCGCTGGGGTTCGGGATAAATTAATGTTCCACCAAAGTACAACTTAAAACTGTATTTATCACTTAGAACACATACAGAACACTTTAAAATCCTCAATTTGCTTCTTTCGCTTCGCTTCAAGTGATCCGTTGGTGTTTCGCTTCGAGTAGTCCGACTACTAACTGACTGCGTGCCATCTCAGCAACGCTTTTATAGTCGATACGAAATTTCTAGATTTAACGAGAATATTCTGGACAAGTCGAGTAGCTTCGTATGTGTGTTTCCGCTATCTGACAATAGATGGCGTTGTACTTCTCGAGCGTTCTAGATCCTTTGATATTCGTTCGACTGTTCGGCGATAGATGGCGTTACTCTTATCGGCGTAACAATAATAAAGAGCGAGTGCAATTGGCAGTTATGATTGTAATTACGTCACCCAATCGCGCCAAACACTCAATATAGATGAGTGGGTATCCTAGATTTAACACGATTTTTTAATTATAGATCATTCGTATTGAGAATTTTGGGAATTTAATGAATTAATAGCCGGTCCAAGGTTTAATCTTTGATTTAAAGATTTATATGTTTGCCTGAACTGATCCCATAACTTTACCTCAAAGCCGCGATCAAATTGGTAAACCTTTGCGGAAATTAGCCCGCACAAAAGTCCAAACAAATAAACGCAGAGTCTGTTTACGATTTCATTAAATATGATATTGAGAGACATTCGAAACACTTGAACAAACCTACATAATATTAATTTACAATGTTCTTTTTCTATAATTTTTATTATAAAATCGATTTTTTTATATACGAAGTTTTTAAGTATTAGATTACCTTGAATCTCGAATATCGTTGTAGCACATTTTAATATTTAGAATTTAACAAAAATGTAAACAAATTTTGAAACTAAGTTCTTAAAGCTACTGGTGGTAGGACCTTTTGTGAGTCCGCGCGGGTAGATACCACCGCCTAGCCTATTTCTGCCGTGAAGCAGTAATGCGTTTTCGTAGCCGTAGTAACTATACTGAGATCTTAGAACTTATATCTCAAGGTGGGTGGCGCATTTACGTTGTAGATGTCCAGGGGCTCCAGTAACCACTTAACACCAGGCGGGCTGTGAGCTCGTCCATCCATCTAAGCAATAAAAAAAGCTATAAATTGCTTACCTCGGAATTGATACATAAAATATTTTGGTTGTACCGCAGTTCTCTTTGGGAGGCAGTGAAGTGGACAAACATCCACTAACATACTACGCGACATTTACAATTCTATGACTGCTTGGAATTCACTTCCCTAAGTACAGAACGCGTTTCGCTCAAGTTTTCTGATTCTGAACTGAAGTTTTAGTTACTCTTCTAGATAAATTCACCATGAAAAATTAAATATTCGAATTAACGAACTTTAGTTAATACGTTATGTCAAATTTATGTGCATTTTGTCGTAAGAATAAGAACTATTTCAACTGGTAGTAGAGAGTACTGTGAGGCTGTAGAGATGGTCGTCATCGTCTCTATCTGACTTGATATACGTCATGGGTCCCGATTCGTAGAGTAGGAGAGCTTCCCTTTTAAAACAACTGAAACTTCAAGCTTATGCTTCATGTTGGCATATGGTACTCGCATTGGAGTCTCTACGGTTTTTGGTAACTATTTAACACAAGGTGGGCCTTTAACTCGTATACCTGAATTCTGTTTGCAGAAATTGAAAATCGGCACATCGCTCTGTACATTGGCACAAATACTCTTGTGTTTTTAGGCCACGACAAACTAATAGTCAAACAAACGTATTACAATTATCTTAACTTGAATAAAATACCTCAATTACCCCATTTACTTCCAGGATCTACTCAGAAGTGTATTACGCAAAAACTAACTACGGCACAAACGTAAATGCCGATGAATTTCTACCAATCCGTGAACCGAAGGAGATACAGGAATTCCTTGAAGCGTTCTACTCGGAAATCGACGTATGTCCTAAAGACGTGGAGTACATTGAAGCGTCTGGTGCTGGTACGTGAAATACTGTAATTAAGTTGCGGGGGAACCCCCGGATTTACGAAAACATATAGATATCAAATTTTTGAAATAGAAATTTCAATAGGCCTTTTTATTTATTACCCTTAGATCCGAATTGCAATATTGATTCGTAAGCACTATAGACAATTAAAATGGTATTAGAATTGAATGGCTTACGTTAAGTATGATCCATAGATACCACATTGAGCCGAAATATCAGTTTTATTGGAGTGATGACTATCATATCAGTTGATCATAAATGCATAACAGTCTGAAACATTTTTTTGATACTTTATCAATGTTGCATCGTGTGACGATTTTGAGTCACAAAATAAATGTAGTCGTCACATCCTGCTATACCTTCACACTTAACATGAAAGCTTAAATGCGTGAAACACTACTTTCAGTACATGTTGTGTTGATATAATAATGTAGATACTTACAGTATTCTTTTTTCAATAGCCATTGCTGAAGCCGACGGTAAAGAACTTGAGGCGATCGGTAAAGTGTTCGCTAATGATAAAACTATCAAAGTGGGATGTGTCAAGTCGAACATGGGGTCAAGTGAAGCGGCCTCTGGAGTTTGTGCTGTTACTAAGGTAACTGAAATAATTTACAGCATTTTTGAAACACCGTCATACCGTTAAGGCTTAGTGAAAAAATACGTCAAACTAACAAAAAAATTGATGTGTAGTGTCGTGGGACACCGGATAGGAACGAATTTACTTATTATAAAAATATTAATTTTAAGTTCTATTCGAGGTATAAATAAAATAAAACTGGAGGTTTCGCAACAACACACGGTCATTTGGTAATGTGCGAACTTATTGTGGTACACTTCATTCACGGTTGTTTGCACAAGAGTAAGTGTATTGAGCAAACGAACGCTCTGAGATCTTGGTCAATGAATGATAAAAAAATATGTTATTTTTTGTACGTTATTACAAAGTTAAGTCGTACACTGTGTGCATTACTAATAAAAATCTTACATTACGGACGTTTTTTTCCCGGTTAGGGTACCCTTCCCCATCGTCCCATAAGGAACTTCGTTCCAAAAATATGGAGCTACCGATCAAGAATAATATTTTGGAGTTCCCGAAACTCTGATAGGAGTCATAGTGATAAATTAATGAAATTACTGTATACAAAAGAAAATGCCTATATAAGAAAACGTTTTTAGTTGAGTCCCCAAAGAAGATAAAAATATGTATATTCTTACAGTAGTCACTGATCTTATAATAACGCTGAGATCCTTTGACCTTTGATAAAATATATAAAGTTACCTCAATTATCGAATAGGAAACTTTGAAATATATTGAGCGACTTATGATACTTATTCCTAGATATTTTTTGATGGCCGAAGTATCGTCGTTAAAGTTTATTCACCCGAATGAATACGTTCTCTCGACGTTCTTCAACAAAAACTCCAAATGATTATCAAATGAGAATAAGATGTTTGACTAACTTATTAATTTTCATTTTGAATTCTGTTTTTAGGTCTGTCTAGCATACCACGAGGGGAAGCTCCCAGCTAATTTACATTACTCCGAACCACAAGATCAAATAGATTCTGTACGCGACGGGAGAGTCCAGGTTTTAACTGACAATTCTCCTTTCAAAAGAGGCTTTTCCGCTTTGAACATGTTCTCTTTTGGTGGAGTCAATTTGCATGTCTTATTAAAGGGACACTTCAAACCTAAGGTAATAATAATTTAAGCATAAAGTAATACATTTACCACTTAACATTATTTTTTATAATAATATTAAAGAGCAGTGAAAGACCTTTAAGAACAAGACCGATAAACAGCCAAGCTATCCCAGGATTAAATCAGGCGTAATCATATGATTATGAGTATAACTTGCATATTATGCCACATCATAGTCGGTTGCTCTTGGCAGAGCAGTCGTGGTCATGTGGAATTCTTGTTTGTTAAAGCCTTGATAGATGTTTTCCGTAGTTTGCGAACCGAGGCCCGGCGTTTTGGGCAATCATTAAAGAGCAGTAACTGGTGCTTGGTCGTGGAATGATGCAGCTATTGTTACCGTAAACAAACCGTCGATCATTTTAGTAAATATGTTCATAAATCGCGACCAAATACTATGATTAATAATATGAAAATGGGCGTAAGGGTACCACATACAACCGCCTATATGCCGCGGAGTAGTTTGGTTTGAAAGGCGAAACAGCTGTTATGGAATTGACACTTCGACTTTAAGATAGTTGACAGCATTCACGTTGTGACGCTATTCACATGTCCGCTAACCACTCAACGCCAGTTGGGTCATTTGCCTGTTCATCCATCAATGCAGTAATAAATTTAAGCCCATAAACTACCTTGAACAAGAAAATATACGCAAGATATAATCCAGAGGCTACATAATATATGCTTCATGAGTGTTGATAACGTTTATAATATAACTAGCTGTACCCGTCCGCTTCGCTGGGCATTTAAAATTAACATTATTATTTCTCGCCCCCACATAGATTCTCATCATTAACGCCCACGCAACTGGTGTAGGGAGTCCAACACTCATATAAATATTGACCTATCTATTAAGTACATGTTTTTTTCTACATGAATACCAAGTTTCTAGTCAATCGGATGCATGGTTCATTCAGTAGTTATAACGGAACATCCGTAAAAACCACTGTAGATTTATATATTAGTATAGAAGTATAGATATGTATATGTGTTGTAAAGTTTCTGACATCGCTCATGATAGTGAACGATGTGTCCACTTAATCATCTCTAGAACATAACATCTGTCATCACTTACAAATCGTACTATCGATAAATCAAGATAAACGTTACACGTTCAATAGCCAAGCTAAGGTTGTCTGCGATTTAAGGTTGCAAATATACAGATGCGGGAACCCAAACTTTTAACGTCAAATATATTTAACAAAGGTCCTGATTACTTTACTGTAAGGCCATTAACTGTACAAGAATAGATATGCCTTTTTTGGAGTAAAAAACTTATTGAAATTTTAAGGAGCTTTAATATTATACTAGCCTAATATCTTAAGTTGAATATTTTATATTGAAACTAAAAGAGACCAACACAGCTTCTTATCAAATCAACAATAATGTTTCTCATAATTATAAAAAAAAAAAACGCTATTTCACTTTTCAATCAACTTCTTCCCCATCTTCTTTTGTTTAAATTTCAGGACCTACAACGCTACAAAAGCAGCATACCTCATTTAGTGCTAGCATCTGGTAGACAGAATAACTGCGTAGAGAAGATTTTCGAATCACTAAAGAATAGACCCGTTGATGCCGAGCAAATTGCACTGATACACGACATCCATGATTACGAGATAGCTGGACATATGTGCAGAGGATACATAATACTTGGTATATCACCTTTATTTAACTAACGTAGTTGGGCCAGTTAGTTTATATTTCACTTGACTTAGCGCTTGTCATATTGGGAGATTTTGAGAGCGAAGTCTTCGTCGCGGTGGTCAACATAGGTGTGCAGGCTTCCGTTTCACAAGCAATCTTCATTAAATTAATTAGGGTTTTATTATTTACATAAAATTTTAGAGTTAAATTAATTAGTAAGAGGACGTCAACAATGAAATGTAAAATCAGGATATTGTTACTGCCAGAGCTAACGATAGTCGAATGAAAGCTCTAAGCAAAAAAAAAATCGAAGTATTTATTTTATGGTTAAAGATACTATATGAGATAATTTAATTTACGAAATAAAAGAATCACAGTAAGTGATATCTATAAAGAAATGGTTATTTGGACTGGATGGTTGTACTGTTAAAAAGGAAACCTTACAACTCATGTCTCAAGGTGAGTGGCGCCATTTAGGTTGTAGATATCTATAGGCTTTGGTAATCACTTAACATCAGGTGGGCCGTGAGCTCGTCCACCCATCTAAGCAATAAAAAAAAACTAGAAGTTCTAATAAAAAGACCAACAATTTGTAACATACTAATTTGTAACATGCCTATAATATTTTTTTAGAAAACAATGAGAACAATGAAACCGTCTGCCTCACTGAAAGCATAGAGTACTGCCCAGGTATTATTCGTCCGGTGTGGTTCGTCTACAGTGGAATGGGAAGCCAATGGGCTGGTATGGGAGCTGAATTAATGAGGATTCCTGTATTTGCTGCTGCTATTGAAAAGTAAGTTCGAATTGTTATCTGAAGCATCTGTGGCATAATATGTAAGATATTCTCGTAATCATATGATTACGCCTAACTCAATCATGGGATAGCTTGGCGATTTATCGGTCTTATTCTTAAAGGTCTTTCACTACGAAGGAACTTCTTGTGATGAATCCAACCCGTAGACTTAAGGTGAAATACTACTGATATCGCCTTGTTCTGATACAAAACCCTCGTGTTTTTTCATTTGATAAGTTCCTACTTTTACAGACTCAATTGTATTTTATCAGTTAATTAGGAAATTGTACAATTGTATACTTAATTGTATTTTATCAATTAATTTCCTAATTTATTAAAATATATGTAAATTCCTAATTAATTTAAATTAGTTTAATTTCCTAATTAATTAATAAAATACAATTGAGTGTTTGTCATACCGAGTTGATCAGCAGAGTATTGTGACAATTACATTCTGCTCTATAATCTCATAGAACGTAATAACACTACAACTTTTTACTAAACATCTCTAGCAAAAATTTAAAGTTATATATGGTGCTTAACAATGAACAAGAGAAATAACAATGGCTGTAATGTGGACGTTGTTAATGTATAACGACCTTTAGTTTCACAAAACTTTAACTGTGGCTAAGAAGAAGAAGAGTTTTAATAAATTTTCTTAACACTATAAATAACAAACTAAACAGTCTAATTTGGAATAATTTAAATGAAAGAAACACTTTAACTAATCTTCAATTCCCAGCACTAGTTAAGCTTTCTAATTTTATAACTATCACAGCCACTACTAGCCAGAAAGGTTTTCTTAAATGAATATATTTTACTTTTCACCGCCAGATGCCACAAAGTTCTCGCGCCCAAGGGTATTGATATCGTCCGCATCCTGTGTGAACCAGATAAAACTATCTTTGACAACATTCTCCATTCATTTGTTGGAATTGCTGCTGTCCAGATCGGACTTACTGATGTCTTGAGAGAAATAGGAATAGTTCCTGATCACATCATTGGTAAGTGAATGATTTTTTATAGCATACAGCAAAGACTGCTATTAAACTTAATCATTAAAAGTGAATATTTGCAGTTAAGCATTAAGCTATAATTGCTTACATAACTTAAAACAAAACCAATACTAAGATATAACAAAACACTAATGAAGCTACATATAATAATTCAAATTATAAATGAACAGAATAATATGTTGTTCACTTTATACACCAACACAGGAGCATTTGGTTAATATCTATGCACCGATTCATATTCACGTACAAGTTTTTTGGAACAAAGTTCCTTATGGGACGATGCGGAGGGGTACCCTAACCAGGAAAAAACGTCCATAACGTAAGATTTTTTTAGTAATGCACACAGTGTATGACTTAGTTTTGTAATAACGCACAAATTAGTAATGCACATAGTGTACGATTTAACTTTGTAATAATGTAGAAAAAATAACGTATATTTTTGTCATCGATTTCGTCGGTCATTGACCACGATCTCAGAGCGTTCGTCTGCGCAATACACTAACTCTTATGCAAACAACCGTGAATGAAGTATACCACAATAAGTTCGCACGTTACCGAATGACCGTGGTTTGTTGCAAAAACTCCAATTTTCTTTTCTTTATACCTCGAATATAACTTAAAATGAATATTTTTATAATGAGGAACTTCGTTTCTATCCGGTGTGCCAGGACACCACACATCTTTTTTTGTTTTTTTTAAACTGCTCATTTACATTGGCAGGTCACAGTGTGGGAGAATTAGGATGTGCTTACGCTGACGGTTGCTTCACTGCAGAAGAGATGATTTTATCAGCGTACAGCCGAGGTCTGGTTTCTGTGCAAACACCATTCATTCGTGGGTCCATGGCCGCCGTTGGACTCGGATATAAGAATGTAAGTAAACAGTGAAGCTGACTAGATATACAACCTTTACATAATAATTGCTGAAGCGGCAAGCAAGAAAGTTGTTTAGTCTTCAAAGGACTTCGCAGTAAAATCAGTTTTTAATTAAAGATTATGTACGTAATACAAATGATAAAAAGTGATGGTCTTGGTAATATTGATTTGGTTTTAGTGAAAACATTGAAAGTAACAGCACTTGAACCGGTAATAGGCAAATCTAACCATGAATAACGTTGCTAGTAAAATCGAATTTCTCAAAAACTATTAAATGAAACAAAAAAAAAAAACACAGCGACCAATTTAATGATTACTTGTAAAATCGAGACGCATTATTTAAAGCAAAGTAGTTTCCAAAATACGATGCTAAGTGCGAAAGCGTTAGGGAACAGATGAAAACGCATGCAAAAGTGTATCAAGAAAAGCGTACCTAGTTATCTTTTATTTTTTCCGCTCTCGAGTAAAATACGGATTTAAAATGTCCTTACATATTACAGATCCTACCACTCTGTCCGCCTGAAATCGAAGTGGCTTGCCACAATAGTTCGGACTCTTCAACAATATCAGGACCCGCTGAACCAATGAAGAAGTTCATCTCTGAGCTCACCAGTAAAGGGATATTTGCCAAAGAAGTACCCTGCTCTAACATCTCGTTTCATTCGAGATACATAGCTGATGGCGGTAAATATTGAAGTGTTACATACCGATTATAATAAATAAACTATGCTCATATATTAGGTCCTTACATATGAAATTGGCGTTTTGTACGGGAGGAATATGAAGTCATTTTTTTTTGTAAAATATATTTAATTAATCAAAGTGTGCACCGTTGTTATCTATGCATTTTTGCCATCTCTTATTTAGTTCATTGATCCTTTTATTACTAAAAAAGCCATGGGTGCAACAATCAATAAACTCTTTGAAGGTGGTTTGGACTGCCTTTTCTTTGTAAGAAGTTGTCCAAATTCCAGAAAAAATGGTAATCTGTTGAGCAAGGTCCCGGAAATACGGTGGATGTCGCAGACATTCCAATTGTAGCTCATCTAACCTAGTGGTTGCTTGTTGTGCAGTGTATGGTCTTATTCGCTAATTTCATATGTAAGGACCTAATATTTTAAATAAAATAAATACTAGATGCTATATTTAACAAGACCGAAAGGAACAAAACTCAGTATAAGACTGAATTAATACGTTGTATTTATAATTCTTAATGTTCAAATTTTAAGTACATAGCAGTCTAAAAATATGTATACTCGTAGAATATACCTTGCATATTATTATTATTTTGTTTATAAAGGTCCTGGCCTTTTAAAATACTTGAGTGATGTCATCAAAGACCCGAAGCCACGGAGTGAAAAGTGGGTATCTACATCTGTACCACAAGAAAACTGGGATGATCCTAAAGCTAAGTTCTCGTCAGCCGAGTATCACACTAATAATTTATTGGTTAGTATTTTGTGTTGCCATGTTTTTTTTTAATTCCAAGATATTATTTATGCAAATCTCTGCAATTGGATTTTAATTGTGTTTTATTGATATTCTTATTGATAACGTTCGGTAAAAATTCTTCAAACATATTGTAGTGTTTTAAATATTTGTAATTAGCTATTAGTTTGTTTTAGCATTACATTAAGATTTTGCGTTACTCAAAAATATTTCTAATTTTATTTTCTTAGAACCCAGTACTATTCGAAGAAACTTCAAAGCTAATACCATCAGACTCATTGGTCATTGAGATTGCACCTCACGGATTATTACAAGCGATCCTTAAGAGGTCTATGCCGGAATGTCAACATCTTCCCCTGACCAGACGAGGACATGCTGATCCCGTAAAATTTTTACTGGAAGGAATTGGAAAGTAAGTGATTTGAATTGATTTGAAGGAATAGCTCAAAACTTTAAACGGGTTCTAATCACGTATTAGAATGTTAAGACTAGACAACCAGGCGTGGATACGAAGAGTTTTAAATCCAAATGGTAAGAAACCGCCATTTTGCCTATTTTTATCACCAAAAAGTCTTGCGTCTTAATTTGAAGGGTTGGATATTCGGAATACACTAGAATTGAAACTTTGAATTCATGATTCTGATGTCTACGAGCTCCAGTATCAATTTAACAAAAGATGGACCATATTATTATTATTATTAATACTTTATTTCAGTTTTTTTTTTAAACCATAACATTTTGTTAGTAATAATTACTTATAATCTATGTTAGTAACTTAAAAAATATACGGATCATAGAGCATGAGTTTGTTCATCCATCTATGTAATAAAAATGGCTTCCATTCCAAATTAATAAAAATTCCATCCCATTCCAATTTCCATTCCAATAATAAAAATAGCTCCAAATTCTTCAGGCTCACCTGACAACTTTATTTCCCTGAGCAACATTTCTGTTTAGCAATTCTTAAATATTTAAATTAATCAATTCTTTATTTCTCTAGATTATACGAATTAGGACTGAACCCAAAAATCAGTGCTCTATATCCAAAAATCGAGTATCCTGTGTCTACTGAGACTCCTCTACTGTCGCACCTGGTTGAATGGGAACATAGTGAAACTTGGTACGTTTAAAAATATAAAGTTTCATAAAATTACTATAAATGCAATTTGAGGATACTAAAAGTACTTAAAAATCGGGACATAATTCCGTGAACGTCTTTTGTTTATTTTAGTAAGTTTTAGAATAATTGCTTTTAGGACTGCGGATGAAATGTTCCACCAAAAAGGGCCTTTGTTCGAAATTGTATTTTGGTAGTGCACGACGACTAATATTTTTCAATATATTACATTTGCTTTTCGAGAAAGCCTAGTAGGGCAGTAATCGAAATGGTCTACGGTTACAAAACAGCCAGAATTCAAATGGTAAAAGAAATGAATATTGCTAGAAGCGGATGTGCGTTTTCAAATATATTTTTTGTTATGTTACATTTTCGGCTTTGGAATGAACGTCCTTTGACGGTGCTTCTCGAACGCTATGGCATGTTCTTTTTCCAATAAGGCTATGGGAAAACCCTGCATGGTAGGTAGCGAATTGATTCTGCCTCTGGTGTTACTCACATCTGCGACGTGACCGTGACTGTTCAATATCAGATGAGCCGTATTCTTGTCTAGCTACAGTAGGAATAAAAAATATCTTGTTCATTGGATATGATTTTGTTTTCAGGCCTCAAGCCATTTATAACACTAAACACAGAGTGACCGCTCCGTGTTATGAATTCGTCATGTCAATCCACGACGATGACTTCAAATACTTCAGGGGTCATAATAGAGAAGGTAAATTATTTTTGCATATTGAAATCTAAAAAACTACTACACCATATAAAATAAAAGTTAAATAAAAAACGGATGATGGAGTTGTCATAAAATACAATGGATTACCACTTCAAGAATATCATTGAGAAAATGTAATTTCCACAAATAAATCGTTGGAGCCGTTTCCGAGATTCAGATTATATATATATATATTAATATACAAGAATTGCTCGTTTAACGATATAAGATTATACAACAGATGTCTTCGAAAAATGAGTAACGAATTTTGTTTGGAAGTCGATTTCTATATTGTTAGTCAAGATGCTGTCCACATACTAATTCAAATAATAAAATGTAAACAGGAATCTGCGTTCTACCAGAAGCCGCTTTTCTAGTGAACGTTTGGCAAACCCTGGCCATGTACAACGGGAAGAACTACAAGGATATGTCTGTTGTATTCAAAGATCTTAAATTCCGTGGCGAAGTAGCCATCAGGGATGAAGATACACTGAAATTTTCGTTCATGATACATAAAGGAAATGCTAGATTCGGGGTTAGTTCGTAGATTAATCAATTTTATCCTGACAATATGTCTAATGCTCTATGAAATGTGAAATATATAAAAAATAGTATATTTTATTTAATATCTTACGTGAATCCAATATTAAAGCAGTGTATCTAGAAAATGACATTATGCTCACTATACTATAATATTACATAAAAAAAAATTATTCAATAAAAGCAAGCAATAAAAACAAAATACGCCTGTCTCATGCTAAGTAGTTACCGCAGCCTGTATATAGACTTCGCAATGTGAATGCCTCCATGGACTTTGAGATTTGAGGTCTTAACTGTCTAGTACACAATTGAACTTCAATAAACTTCGGCTCTTTAAAAAAATTGATGTTAAAAAAACTTGTAGGATTCGAAGATCGGGCGTCTTATCCTTAAGGCCACGACGACTGTTTAAACAGTATCACTATTTATACTGTTACTGTAATGTAAATACTATTATGTGTGTTAATATTAATCTTATGTTAGGTGAGTTACGAAAACACTGAAATAGTCAGTGGTTTTGTAAAAGAAGCTGTGACGGAAGATTTCGCCGATCGTAATCCCCCTCAAAGCGATGATACAGATGATTTTGCACTGGATTCAAAAGACGTTTACACTCTAATGAACTTGAGAGGCTACTCCTATAGGTCAGTATACTATGGGTCAAGCTACGAATGAAATAAACTTAACCTGCCCCAAAGACGATTTTATAAATAAACTTGCCGTACTCGCCGCTTTGGCTGCGCATTTATAATTAACATTATTATTTATTGTCATTATTATTAGGGAGTCCAATACTCATATAAATATTAGCCCATCCATTAAGTACATGTATTTTCTACATGGATATCAAGTTTCAAGTCAATTGGATGCATGGTTCAGTAGTTATAACGGAACATCCATAAATAACTGTAGATTTATATATTAGTATAGATATAGAGTTCTTAAATTAAGGAAGAAATTGAAATTATTTAAAAAGTCGTGTATTTTCAGCGACGCATTTCAGTCAATCCACTCGACTACATCGAGCCGTAAGAAAGGAATTATCAAGTGGTCAGAAGACTGGATATCATTCCTTGATGGTCTAATTCAATTAAACGCTTTCGCCAAAGACCACGACGGTGTTTCGGTACCGACAATAATAAGGAAACTGTCCATCAATGTTGAAGAACACAAGAACGCTAAAATGATTGCTTTAGATAATGTTAATTGTATAAATGCTGAAATCTATGATCATTACAATTATACAAAGTGAGTGTTAAAAACTTTTATTTAAATCTTAAGTTATTTCACAATATTCAGACATATACAAATCTAAATTAAATTTAAATGTAATCCTACTATTTTTAAATTAATATTAATTAAATTTAACGTATTTTGCATAGTCTCGTACTTCATTTCAATAGTATTATTGTAAGGTTTGATAAAAACGATCAAAAGATTTAGTGTCAGTTGCAATAGGCAAAGATATTACTAAAGCCTTTTTGTATTGCTTAGATGGGTGGACGGCCCATCTGGTCTAGAGTGGTTACCATAGATTATAGACCATAGAAATAAAGAATGTTAATGCAGCCACCCATTTAGAAAATGAGTTATAAGAGACTCCGTTTTTATAGTACAAAAACTGTCCCATTCTTCCCATCAAAATACATTACTGGTACCTATTTGTGCGGGCTCACAAACCTACTTATCATGATAGTGGTAGTCATGACTACGCATTACAAGTATCATAATCATGAATTATATGATTTCAGAGACTAGTGATTAAACAATTTTCAATTATCACCATACTTTTAGGTCAATGATCATTTTCGATCTGGGAAATAAAGTAACATGGTTCATTTTTGGAATTTCAGAATATTTGTAACAGTTAGTATGGTAATACAATATGATTGCTCTTTCAGATGTGGTGGAGTTGAATTAGTTGGACTAACGTTCAACGATAAACCAGCAGTTGAAAAAGAACCTGATGTTATGCAATCTAGAGTCTTTGTTCCATACTTTGTAACTGGAGTAGTTGATGTTAGTATTTTTTTCAATGCTATCAATCATAACTTATTCAGTGTCTATTACTAGGTCTTTTTTGTCTAATTCATTAATTTTGTTAATTAACAATAAAGAGTCTATATTGCTGTCAATTTACTTTTTTATATCTTGATAAGATATTCTATGATACAATCAAGTATAAAGTCAAAACAGTTTCATATGTTTTTCATAGTAATTCAAAATCTGCTTATTGAATTTAAAGACAGAAAAAAATATGAAAATTGCTGCAGAATATTCTGATTGTGGGTTAGAGTATAATTTTAAATTGAATTTTATAGCTCAAGACTGCGTTACAAGTCTCTTTTGGAACCATAAGTGACAATGTAAATGGCGAGGAAGTCAATGTGATCGAATGCTTGAGATCAGAAGACCACGAAATCTCAAAGCTCATCAAGGAAGTGACAAGAACACATGCAAGCGCTAATTTCGACGTTGTTTCTGTTGAATCATTAGATTTGAAAGCTGTTAGCGGAGCAGATGTCCTGATTACTGTTAATTTGTTAGGAAACGAAATGGTAAGATTTTACTTATAGCCTTGTTTAATTAATACATTTACAATTAATATTGGTTGTTGATACAAAAATTTCAATAACATTTCTCTAATTTCACAGACTGGTGATTGTCGTAATTCAAATTTTAGTTCGCAATAATAATTTTGTCAGGATCTCACTTTATGATATTTTACCATTGAAGTCATATGTTATAATGTATATTAAACTATAATTGACTTAAGTGTTTATTAATATAATATTGTAAGAAATAAGAAATGTTATGTTCATCCCATCATCATATTTTTAATGTACATTCCATAATATGTATGTGTATGACATCATTGATTTTTAATGATTGATGTATTTCTTACCATTTTCCTTAAGCCACAATAAAAGTAGGCTCTAGAGAACCTACAGAGTTGCAATTTAGATTCTAAAAATGGCTTATTTGTAGTGTAACAAATATATATTTTATTTCAGGAAATGAAGAAAATACATGATAGTCTACGCCAGAATAGTTTCATCCTATCCATGGAAGAAGACATTAGTAATATCAATCCGGATCACTCTCTTTTCACAACTGTATCGGCCATGTCCGTTCAGAACCATATATTGGTTTTGTTGCGCAAGACCTCGGAGGATATTGATGTTACGTTTATGCCTATCAATCACGACATCAACTTCACTTGGGTATCACGGTTGAGGAACGAAATCGAAAAATCAAGAAAGGTCGTTTTGATTTCAGAGAGACAACCCTATTGCGGACTTTACGGTAAGATCTTTTGTAAAAAAAATATCTGTCTTTTAAATTATCTATCGTCTTATATAAAACAACATTAGGAAGATCTTCCACCGGCCGACTATCGTTACTCAGTAGACCGACGACGTGAATGTGATTGTTCGGAGTCTGTATAATTGGAAACTTGAAGCAGCTGCCCTTTAACTGTCTGTTGGCTCCTGGGCCTTTGAGGTCGCACGTCTGTTGTCTCTTATCCCTTATTGTTTAGAACTTGTATTTCTATCTGCAAAACTAAATTTGATAATGTCGTTAGGATGATTTAGATTTTTGTCAAATAGCCTTTTTAGCTAGTTTAATATTTAATGTCATTATTTTACTCTACTTTTAGGTTTAGTTAAGAAACTAAGTAAGCAACCGAGAAATAAT
Source organism: Bombyx mori (assembly GCF_030269925.1). Lineage (NCBI taxonomy): Eukaryota > Metazoa > Arthropoda > Insecta > Lepidoptera > Bombycidae > Bombyx > Bombyx mori. Next base: position 14,862,004 of record NC_085124.1, on the reverse strand, counting down.
GTAAGCTTAGTACTGGTTGACGACTTCTACCATGTTCCATCATTTGATGCTGAGCATCCACTGTTCAAAGAACAACTACGGAAGAACTTGACTTTCAACGTTTTGAAAAAGGTATAATTTAGTTTTTTCAAGGACATAATCCGATGCAAAATTTTGTATGTTATGAAAATGTTTTAATTTATTTCCAGGGTGTATGGGGCAGCTTCTACTATTTGTCCAATGATTCATACTCGAACTTCCAAAACGTTTACTTGACCAATGCTATTACCGGTGACTTGAACAGCCTAACTTGGATTGAGGCATCATCTACTCCGGCCAATAATAACTTAGTTCAGGTAATTTCATACTTAAATGGATAGAGATGTTATTTTATCCTGCTATATTTTACGACATCGAATTGGCCGTAAGGACTTTTAAATTATCAAAAAAAAAAATTATACATTTTTGTATGGAATTTTAATTGAACACTTTGTGGGTAGAGAATATACTAAAATGAGCAAAATATAATGGTTTTCTTAAATCAAAAATTGTTCCAATCATAAAATAAAAATAATCAAAACCTTTGTCAGGTCTGCTACAGTAGCCCGTCGTACAGAGATGCACAAGATGCCGCTGGAACCACATCTAAGTCCAACAGATCATTTGGAATGGATTACAGTGGTATTAACAGTCTGTAAGTAATCTGGAATTAATAGTTCATGTAATTTCAAACTTTAACTAGAATTAAAGACTATGGATACTATCTCTTGATTATTGATCAGCCAAGGCTATTAGGAAGTAGTGGAGACAAAGATGACATAAATCATAATTAAAAATTTTAAGTTTTTTAACTAACATAAAAAATCTGAATAATCTGGAAGATGGTAAAACTGTTATTATGACAATATTTTTCATATGGCAATATGGATAGTTACAGTTATATTTCACAAGATCAAGCAAAGTAAATAAAAATGGTCTTCTCCCGTGCTTATTTTTGCTGTATTTTTATTATTATTGTTAGTTCATTATCTCCTATTGCAGAGTTAACAGTTCAGCACGTTTTTTTAATTATTTCGAAAACTTTTCATTTGAAATAAAAGTCATTTTATTCGATTTCCTGGGTCATTGTTACATTAACAATAAGAATTTCTCAGAATAGGTTATTATCACCCAAAATTTTAAATATATTCACTTTCCCATTTACAGGGGTGAAAGGGTAATGGGTGTAGTACAGGGAGGAGCTCTGTCGACTTTGGTGGAAGCTGACCCGGATCTAACGTGGCCGGTACCTGAACACTGGACTCTCGAAGACGCTGCCACTGTGCCTTTACCATATCTACAAGCTTATTATTGTTTAGTAAGTCTGAGATATCACGTTAGCTTTTAATCGGACTTTTTGTCTTTATTTTAAAGTTAGGTAAAATAAATTCTTAAGATTCTCCATCGTTACCAATTTCAACATTATATAAAATCGTATGTAAAGGAAGCGATTGTGAAGTTTAAGTGGTAGTAACCAAACTGACGCACGGAACAATAAGTTCACGAGTGACGGCCGCTTACCCCAAGATGTAGCGTCTGTAAACTGACCGCAGTTAGAAAATAAATGCAATGCCATATTGAGTAAAGGAATACGTAACATCAAAAATGTACAAAAAAGATCAGCTGGTTCAGAGTTATGATCAGTCCAGATCTATGATAGTCTATAAATGACAAAAGAACACTTTTCATTGTATTTTCTTTACTGGTGGTAGGACCTCTTGTGAGTTCGCGCGGGTAGGTACTACCACCCTGTCTATTTCTGCCGTGAAGCAGCAATAATGTGTTTCGGTTTGAAGAGTGAGGCAGCCGTTGTAACTATACTTGAGCCCTTAGAACTTATATCTCAAGGTGAGTGGCGCATTTACGTTGCAGGTGTCTATGGGCTTAAGTAACCACTTATAGCACCGGGTGGGCTGTGAGCTCGTCCACCTATTTAAGCCATAAAAAAAACCGCGAGTCGTAGACATAATTAAAAGCACTTTTACGGTTTAATCTCGCGTTTATTAATTTCATTTTATTATTACCGACGTTTTGAATCTTTGACGGTTTTCATTGTCACGGATAACCGTTGTCGACGTCAATGTAAACGCAATTACACTTTATGATGTTTGTTAATAGGCAATTAAATCTGAATTATTGAGAAAAAGAAAAGTTTTTATCAATGGAGGAGCCGGAGCATTAGGTCAAGCCGTCATTTCAATCTGTCTCGCTTTGGATTGTGAGGTTTTCACGACAGTAAGCGACACGAAAAAGAAAGAATTCCTAATGAAGTTGTTCCCGAGTTTGCCGGGTACGTAGTTTGAAACATTAATCTTACAGAGACAATGGAGACTCCAGTTATAAAAAACCATAAGTTTATTGATAAAGGAATTTGGAATAATGCTCCAGCAATTGACTCAACGAACCATGTCGACGGGTGAACGACTATTGAATTTTGGTTTAAGCAACATTTTTGCAACTTTACAGGAGAATCATATAAAAATTTAAAATTTGTTATTAATACCATAACAAAAAAACTTCTTCGGCTATTTGAGTGGAGTAAATTTAATTGAAATCAATTATAAACATCGAACTGTTTGTGCTAATACTAATTAAAATTGTCCTTTAATTACAAAGGCAAATGTCGCGTATCAAGCGAAATGTCCCTTAAATCAAATTAAACTAAATTTTACAGTTATTCTTATGACGTTAAAATAAATAAATAAATTGACTAATTTGTTGTCGCCTACCATGTTCAGTATAGGGTCAATGGTAAGAGATGTCGCGGACGAATCCCCATGCGCTGGACTGATCAGGTGAAAGACCTTACTGAAACCCCACTTAATGAGTGTGTGCGCCGGGCCTTGGTTCGCAAACTATGGAAACATCTGTCAAGGCTTTAATAAGCAAGAATTCCAAATGACCACGACTGCTCTGCCAAGAGCAACCGATTATGATGATGATGATGATGATCACGTACACAAGCTCTAGTAACTCATAAAATAAATATGATACATTTTATTACAGAATCGAATATTGCAAGCTCCCATAATATTCATTTCAAGGATAGGGTCATGCAGAACACTAAAAATAAAGGATGTGACGTCGTCATCAATTACATGAACGGAAATCTACGTGAGGTAAATATTTTTAAGCTCACATTTGTCCTGGACATGGTTAAAAAATACAATTTTAGTTTTAAAAAGTCTATTACACTACAACTAGATAACTTAAATAGCTTAAAGGTTATCGTTATAGTGCCATCAGTATACAATTAACCCTTTCCAAGTTCAAACAAACAATCTAATAGGTTATAGTGAACATAATGTTACGCCGGTGGGAGTAACGCCATCTATCGCCGAATAGTCGAACAAATATCGAAGGATCTAGAACTCTCAAGAAGTACAACGCCATCTATTGACAGATAGCGGAAACTACTACTAGAGATGTGTAGAATATTCTCGACAATTCTAGGAATGAGGTATCGGCTATAAAAGCGTTGTAGGGATGGCACGCAGTCAGTCAATAATCGGAACTACTGGAAGCGAAACAGCGAACGGATCACCTGAAGCGAAGCGGGACAAGCGAATTGAGTGTTTTAAAGTGTTTGTGAAGTGTTTAAGTGTTCTAAGCATTGAATACAGTTTTAAGTTGTACTTTGGTGAAATTTTATTTATCCCAAACCCCAGCGCGTATCAATAATAATGTGTATGTATGGTGAGCTGCTTAAGTGAGAATGGCTGATCAAGACAGTAAGAAGTAGCGTTATTGTGAAACGGGCTATCGATATCATCATCCTGAAAAAAAATAGATTTATAAATAATACCACCTTAATTTTCAGGCTGTAATAAAGTGTGTTGCGAAGTACAGTTTGTTCCTTGATCTAAGCGAACACGATATGATTCGGAACAATGATTTCCACATGAGCTTTTTGTTTACATCCGGGAGCTATGTATCAACACAATTTTCTTCGATCTTCAAAACTGAAGGACTAAACGAGAAAAAGGTTAGTTGCAAAAAGGTTTTTTAGCTCAAACTTTTAATGAAAGTTTTTCGATTTTTAACTGGAAATATCATAGTAGACCTTACTAACTGGAGGTAATGCTTGAGTTCTACCGGTTTCTTTAAATTGTTTATTTGTAATTTATAATAATGTTTTTTAAATATTTTGATTGATTACACAAAAAAAAACCTGTACTTTTAGATAGATATGAAAAGCTACCGAAGAACTATTTTTGTAACATATAATGTCGGACACTCAAAATTTTTTTACAGTTAAATTAATTATTTGAAAGCTTATACTTTTTAGTTCGGTTTGATAGCAAAACTTGTATTATAAATAAATAGACGGAGATAATTTTTCGGGTCGATAAATAAAAATAACACTTAACCTCGTCCTATGAAGTCTGTGCTTTGCCTGTAAAAGTAAAATAGTACTTTTTTTGTTTATCCCGCTAATCGTGATTGAGTATTAGGCTAATGTAATCAAAACAATTCATATGTTAATTGCACACGTGTGCAAATTTGAAAGTTAATCAGATGCTTTGAAATTAGTTAAAATTCCGTTGGAATATTCAGTTACGTGTACATGGTTAGGGGAGTATGGGTATGAGTAAAATGCGTGTTATAAAATTAAAAATTAAAAATCATTATAATTTATTAAATTAATTGCTTTTTAATTAATTAGCTATCAATATCAAATTTATGATGAAATTAATGAAAGTCCATATTCGTAAAATTATTTTCAAAAATGTAATTCTAGTTGCTGCACAAATTGATTAGCGAAGGTATAGCAAGTGGAGTGGTGAGGCCCCTCAGTCGGATGGTGTATTCTCCAGCGAATGTATCCAGAGCGTTCCGTCTCCTGGCCTCCAGTAAGCACCGAGGCAAGGTTTTGATTAAAATGAGGGACTCCAACACGAATCACGACTTGAAGGTTCATCCAAGGTAAAAAGCCCTTTCCAAAGCAAAGGCATTTTTATTTATTGCTTAAATGGGTGAACGAGCTCACAGCCCACCTGGTGTTAAGAGGTTACTGGAGCCCATAGACATCCACAACGCAAATGCGCCACTCATCTTGTGATATTAGTTTTAAAGTCTTAGTATAGTTAGTTACAACGGCTGCCCCACCTTTCAAACCGAAACGTATTACTGCTTCATGGCAGATATAGGCGGAGTGGCGGTAGATATACGTGCGGACTCACAAGAGGTCCTACCACCAGTGATTACGCAAATTATAATTTTGCGGGTTTGATTTTTATTACACGATGTTATTCCTTCACCGTGGAAATCAATCGTGAACATTTATTGAGTACATATTTCATTAGAAAAATTGGTACCGCCTGCTGGATTCGAACACCGGTGCATCGCTACATACGAATGCACCGGACGTCTTAACCTTTAAGCCACGACGACGATTAAATTGCATATTCAATTGCATATTCTTATATGTATAGTTTTGTGAATGTTTATACAATAATTTATATAATTTTACGTAATGAAGTTGTAATTTTTATTTATTTATTTTATTTATTTATACTTTATGCACAAAACAAAACTTGTACACAGGCGGACTTAATTTTATAACTTTACTTGATCTGTGTGTTTATAACAGTTATATTTAACGGCCGTGACATGGTCACTACACAAGAGGGTCGCGGGTTCGAATCCCGCCAAGGGAAGATATTTGTATGATAAATATAAACGTCTTTCCAGGGTTATGGGTGTATATAAAATATATGTATGTGTATAATAAAAATCCTACATTTATTTCCGTTATCTGGTACCTGGTACACAAGTTCTTTACGAACTTATCACAGGACCAGTTAACGTGGCGTGATTGTTAGTAAATAGTTATATTTATTTATATTATAAATATTCCACAGATTGACCTGTACATCGAGGGGAAGCTATATCGTTGTCTGTGATGAAAGCGCTCTAAGCTTGGAACTGATTGATCGCTTAGTGAAACGTGGTGCCAGAAATCTGTTTATCCACATCAAGCCTAATTCTATCGCCGGATATTGTTTCACTAAAATTTTGTAAGCATATTCAAAATTAGTATTATTAAAAAAAAAAAAAATTAAAATTAAAACAATTATTTTTTAATGCCCTTGTAGGCAGACGAGCATACGGCCCACCTGATGGTGAGTGGTTACCGTCGCCCATGGACTTCAGCAATGCCAGGGGCAGAGCCAAGCCGCTGCCTACCGCTAAAATATGATATAAATTTGAAACCGTGGCACTGACCACATCCTTACAAATCTCAATGATGTTTTATCTAAATATATGGTAGATAGCTTATTAAAATTTGATCTTTTGCAAATGTTATTTCCTTAAATATAACTTATATTGTTTTATTAGCAAGTGGAAAAAACTGAACGTGACAATCAAGATCTCGTCAGAAAACTTACAAACAGAGAACGGATGCACAAACATGATCAGAGAAGCGACTAAAACTGGACCAGTTTGTGGTATCTTCATAGTACAAAACTACAGTTCTGATGCCCAAGAAGATCAGTTCAGAGCTAATGTTGTCACTGATAAGTTCAAGAACGTTGCCTGCGTCGTGGCTAACTTGGATTTGGTGTCCAGGAACATTTGTAATGAATTAAAGTAAGTCTTTACTATATTTTTTTTTATTGCTGAGATGGGTGGACTAGCTCACAGCCCACCTGGTGTTAAATGGTTACTGGAGCCCATCAACATCTACAACGTAAATGCCGGCACCCACCTTGAGATATGAGTTCTAAGATCTCAGTATAGTTACAACGGCTGCCTCATCCTTCAAACCCATTACTGCTTCACGACAGAAATAGGCAGGTAGGAGGCACCTACCCGTACGGACTCACAAGAGGTCTTACCACCAATATATTATTTAGATTGGATGTACTTCAAATTCAGACGTATTGCGAGGCATAGTTATGAGTTGTCACGGTAAGATATTATAAAATATTTATTTTTAATACCCTATTTTCAATACCCATTTTTATCATCTTTCAGCCATTTTGTGATAATAAATTATGGCCCAAAATCTTACGCTGATGTGTATGTGGGAAGCGTAATTGACAAGATCTGCCAGTCGCGTAACGAAATTACTTTGCCCGCTCTGGTCTTTCGCATTGGAACAATAGCTGAGGTGAGGCACTCCGTCCTTCTTTTTAAATTTTATAGCTGACTTATAAAAATTACAAGTCAATTACATTAGCAGAGAAGCCTTACGATCAATCGCTTCGATTTCAATTTAAATTTAGACGATGGAGAAGTTATACTATCACCCATCCATCCGCCACACAGCGCAGTCAGGCGGGAACACCGTCCTCTCCTATACTACGGACAGGGTCTTGATTTTGCCGTATAAGAGCCATGTCCGACAGAACAAGTGATCATTACTTAGCTCCTAGGAGACCTTGAAGATCTCCAGCTCATCAGTGACCGACAGACATTATGGATTCTCTCACGGACGTTGGAGAATTCCTTGAGGGATTGCAGATTTTTCATAGAAATGTACCAACGTGCTTTAGAATCAATTCCCCCTACGGTACATTCAAAGCGCTATAATATGTCCTTCTTCAGATTAGATTCAATAAAAGTCCTCACTCAACAGAAGTTTATGAATGACGGCGATAACTCACGTTCACGGCGGTACTATGCTCGATTGCTCATAATGAAAAAAGAACCGTGACGCAACAACACCTAGACCTAATTACATTAATTATTTTTATATAATTAGAAATCAATTGTCTATGTTTTCTCAGCTCGACCGGAATCTAGATAATCTTCAAACGAAAATTAAAGCACAAACATTATCGACCGCTTTGAACGGTCTCGAAAGTAGCTTGAAGATGAAGAATAGCAATACCGTTGCCTACAATTTGAAAAAGAGGTCTGATTTGTCATTCATTGAGAGAGTCTCAAGAATTATTGGTGAGTTTCGTTAGTCATTTTCGGAGCACCAGATATAAATATAGATTTTATTCATATTCTAAGTTCATATAATCGTTCGTAAGCAAAATTGGTTCGTCCGTTTTATTACCTTGACCCACATGGTAATCAGTCGTCACTGTTGCACATGTACGTAATAAGTTCCAGAGGTATAGGCAAGAAGGTGTCCATACCGACAGCATGGCCGTAAATCTTAACTATTGCCAATGTCCTTAGAGATCCATCAGATTCAATAACCCTTGCATTAGATGCCTTCCGCTCTAACACTAGGAGTAGGGACCCCGGTAACCGTACTCTTCGAACTCGGCAAAGTGTTCGACGTGCAACCTAACCTAAACATCAGCCCACTGAGTTTCTCCCCGGTCTTCTCAGCGGGTCACGGTTCCAATCCGGTAGTAGATTAATTCGCGAAGCAGCTACTCTTGAGCTGTTAGGTCTCCCTTGGAGACGCTCGGATAGCTGTAAGCAAATCCCGCCCCTTCTGGCTGAGCCCTTGCTCGCCCACCTGTCCTTGTGAAACTGGAAAGGCCTCCGGGCCACCAGTAAACCCTCAATCATAAAAAACTTCCATTCCAATGTTTTATAATACTTCAATGATTATTATTATTCGCAGAGATGCAATTAGAAACTTTCTTAATTAATTCGAATCGTTTTTGTTCTTCTTTATGTAGGTGTGGAAAACATAAATGAAATTAAAGGGACACACACACTTCAGGATATTACGAATGATGTAGCTATACAACAAATAATTACAGCTATCAGAGAAGAATACAATATATTGTACCCCGATGAACAAGTTAAAAAAATGACTATAGCGAGGTAAGATATGAAAATTAAACGTAACGAATTAGCCATTTTAAAAAGATACGCCATGACCAATATAAATTGCTGCTGGCAGAATCCTGAAGCACTTATGAACAACACATGATTTGTCCTTCAAAACGACGGAATATCTCGTGTCACATAATAGTGGCCGTATACAGTGCGATTTCAGAGATCATTGTACACACTGTCCATCTCTGAATGTTAGTGCTCTTTCTAGGGCTAGGCCATTTTCTAGCACTGTCACAGCCAACCGTAATGGCTACGACGCTTGGGGGCAACGTGCCTTGAATGGCCTTAATGGCAATGCTCAATTTCTGCGAATCCACTACCTCTAATACAGCCGAGCCGGAGGGACTCTTCCTTTTTCGTACCAATCCGTCGCCGTCGAGTTGGGGACCAGAGGAGACTGCATGAGCGTGGGTGGTCATTAAGGGGTGGTGCTTTGTCTTTGGATTAAATAAGGCACACGAACCAACAGACCATCGGGGTTAAAGCTACGAGGTTAAAATCACGATTAAATTGCAATAATGGGCAACACTTTGAACCAAATGGTAACATTATTTTATACTATGTAAAATGGTGGTACAGGGACAAAAAAGTTTCTATTTATAAGTTTGCGTTTGTATAAAGATTGTTGAGTATTCAGCCAGAAATCATAAATTTGGTAGTCGAAAAGAGAATGCGAAGTAAATGAATTTTTATTACAGCATCAAAAACTTTGAGAGTCGCATGGTGAAAGCTAACAACAATTTCAACGGTGGTCTAGGAGCTTTTTACACGTTCATTGATGAGGACGAATGCTACGCTACGGAACCAGTTATTCCTATGCGTACTAAGTTCAGTATTGTCAAGGTATGTAAATTAAAAAATATGTCCAGCAGTGGGCAGATAAAGGCTGATGATGATGATGTAAATTAAGAAAAGTAAATAGTAAATCAAGTAGCTGAGATATTTTAACATTAGGGATCATCATAGATCCGTTGTAAATTGTAATGGCGTAATTTAATTTTTGCATTATGTTTTGATTGTCAAACTATTGATTCGAATTCAATACCCAATTAACAACAAACTCTTTTAAATCAAATAGGAGGAAGAAGAATTAGATCCTAAAGCCACGTACCTCTTCCTTGTACCTGGATTCGAAGGGCACAACAGAATATTTACTTCCATCTGTGAGAGGCTGAAGGTTCAGGCAATGACCTTGCAACTTGGGCCTGATGTCATGGATGATACCATTCCCCAAATGGCCTACAATATTAGGAAGGTAATCATATTGCTTATAACTTACTTATTCTGGCATAGTAAACGACGTTATCTGGTAACAAGCTGTTATAAAAGCCCATTGGCACCAAGTCAAGCATACTTTCCACCTTAAGGCTTTTTAACTCTATTTCATAACAGATATTCTAGTCAGAATAACAGATACTCTACACTCCAAATCTAGTCGTAACGTTTTTTGACTCTGTGATATGGATCTAGAATAGCACCACCCATTTTTTCCCGTGGGTGTCGTCCCAAAGATTTATTTACAAATGAATAAGGTTTGAATCTAATCTATTGATTTAATCTAAAGTCCTAAAGCATGTGTTTCATAAATTAATGGGAGGAAAACCACATAAATTCATATTAAGATAACAAAGGGTAATTTTCTATTATCTTAAACATGTCAAATGGAACGAAGGTACTAAAATTTATATGTAATATTAGAATAAATTGTAGGCAGCCATTGGGACTACTAGACATCACAAAGTGTCCAGTAACAATTCGTAAATAAACAAATATAGATGTGAAACCGTGGCTTGGGCCATATCGTTACCAATCTCAATAAGGTTTTATTTAAATATGTGGTAGGCAGTTTATTTGATCGTTTCCAAATTTTACTTCCTTAAATATAATTTATATTGTTTCGTTAGGAAGTGGAATGGCTAAGAGCTAGGATTTCAACTTTATTATTATAGGATCTTATATTTGTCGACTAAAAACCCAGAATTAAAGTACAATTTACCAACACAAAGATAAAACGATAAGTATAGGAACCAGCATCTATAGCGACAAGATTACGAGGCGAATTTTAGTATTCAGAAACCAATATACAATCATACGATGACCACTAAATTTAATTTCTTCAGAATAACATAAAATATGACTGCCAATTGGCTGTGTTGTGAAAGGTTGAAACCGGCTTTGTACATTTCCCCTGGAGCGAATTCTCATTCAGGAAGACTTGGCTTTTTTTGTTTTCTCCGCTGCACGTTAATTGTATCTAACGGCTACTGCTACGAAAGAAATGCAAAGTTATGATTTTAATTTTCTCTGCGATTCAAGATTATGCATGTAAAATAATTTTAAATTATTAAAAAAAACTGCGGGAAGAATTCTAATTAAATTGTGTTATGAATAACACATTGTAATGCTTTTAACATGCATTTTTTTTAACAGAGGTGTCTCACACCCCTCTCATATTCAGCAACTACCCTCTATGTAGGTGTGGGTGGTTTTCACGTTGTGATGTCTATAGGCTTTGGCAACTAGAGTATTACAAATAAAATATTGTCTCTTATTTAACGCGTAGAGAAAGCTTTAAGCACTCCCTGGTACCAATCAGCTAAAGTGCCACAACAATTATTTTTTTAATTTCAGTTCATGAAGAAACGATTTGAGTTGAAATCAAAGTTCTACCTTTTGGGCTACTCATTTGGTGTTAACGTCGCTTTGGAATTAGCTGCGTTGTTGGAAAAGGAAGGTAAATATTGAAATGCAAAACAGCTAAAATAAAATTAAAACATGCAAACACTTTTAAAGCAGAAAATTATATAATTTTATGTTATTCTATCAATACACTAATGGCGTAACCGTAACGTAACGTAATAACATAACCGTTCATCTGGTATGAAATACAAATTGCAAAATGCGCACCTGGTGGTGTTAAATTGTGAATATCGCGACCCACCTTTAGACACGCGATCGATGTTTCAATCATATAACATTACAACAAATCCATTCAGTCTAAGCATCAATTCTTACAAAACACGTTTATTGCCTGCTCGCGTAGAATTAAACACAAAAGGTACCAATTAAGCGTTTCACCTCTTTAACAAAAGAATAGCAATTTCAATTTCCTTTAATTTTGTATCTTTTGACTTGCAGGCCATGTTGGTGTCGTCTACTGTCTCGACAGCAGTCCAGATGCGATGAGGGCGCAATTAGATGCTTATATCGGCAATTTAAAGGACACCGAACTGCAGGATAGAATAGTCGAACACATGTACAAACTGATGGCGGGTACTGATAGCGAAGAACTTAAAGAAGAACTGCGCAAAACTGAAGACTGGCCCGACAAAGTAGAAGCGTGTATAAATAGACTTAAAGGTGTGGTCCATTACTCACACCAGTACAAGAGATCGATCCTCCAAGGGGCTTACCGAAGAATTCTTCTTGCTAGAGAATATGAGCCGAAATTCCAGCTGGAATCTGAGTTGGTTTTGATGAAGGGAATCCCGCATCCTTCTATGGGCTATTTGGCGAATGATTACAATCTGTTTAAGTACAGCAAAAGACCTGTTCAGGTGTTCAAGTTGGAGTCAGATCATGCACTCGCACCTCAAGACTGTAGAGCCTCTAATATCATAAATAAATTACTAGATCCGGCTGTTCTGGAGGAGTTCAACAAGTCAAACCTATGTGAGAGCTATCTTGCAGACCCTACAAACATCCTTTAAAATATTACTTTAAGATGCGGCCATTATTTATGCTTAGAATAAATGTGTGTTTTTAATAAAAAGTGTTTTTATTTTTTTTATTTCCTAGTTCAGTAAAAAGTTATTTTATTAAATCAAAACACTCTAATACAAGTCACACACACAGTTCAATAAAAACGCCATCATTCTTCACATAATCTATATGACTTGAAGTTTGTCTATTTTTTAAAGAACGCTTTTTGTAAGCCCAAAAAACTGATATTACTTTACTGAAACCAATTTGTTTTTCCGGGTTCGATTTTGACAATTCATGATTTAAGGCTATTTTTGTTTTAACAATATTTAGGTGTGCTTAAAAAGAACTAGATGATGACCGAGCTTTGCTCGTTTTAACGCCATCTTGTTGTGTCTTTAAAGCGGTTAGTTGCCCTCAATTAAGAAAAAATAATATTATTATTCGCCAATAGATGTCGGGGAGAGTTGATTATTGAAAACACGAATAAAACAACATATTCTGAAAATGAATCGTAGCTAGATCGATTTATCGCCCCCGAAATCCCCTGTATACTAAATTTTATGAAAACCGTTGCAGCCGTTTTCGAGATTCAGATTATATACATATTATATATTAATATACAAGAATTGCTCGTTTAAAGGTATAAGATAAAATATTATTATGTATCAAAAAGGAATTTCATTTGGAAATAAAGTAGATCCAATATCATTGATATTTAGCTATTATATGGTATTAGGTATACTCGTTAAATCGTCTTGGTCAAATTGCAAAATCGCGCCCACGATCTCGATCAAGGGGTTACGAAACTCATAGACAAAACAATGAGGCTGTGGCCTCATTTACCGTAACACATTTATATAAATAAAATCAATGTTCGTCTGTATGTTGGTTTATTTGTTTGTTATTCGTCCTTAAGTCATAAATTTATTGCTGTACACTAGCTGATTTAGGTTTTTTCATAGGTTTTGTTAGTTAGTGTTAGGTAGTCCCAAAAAAAAAACGATAATATTCATACCATTAGTTCAATGAATGGTCACAGCAAAACAAAACCTGGTTTCGCTGTTGATACGTAAAATAGGCAAGATAGTAGTGCCCATCCGTGCGTTCTCGGAATTCTAATCTACCCTCGGATTATAATTTCAACGAATCTGTTGATAACAAAATACCCGTTCCAAATAAATAGTATCATAAACTTGAGAACATTTTACTTTTAACTGTTCTTTATTTCTAAGCGTATGGTTTATTTCTTATCAAGGATTCCAATATGAAGAGTGGGACTGTCGACTTGACTAATATTTAAAAAAAAAAGACATGCCCGCTGAGTTTCTTGACAGTTCTTCTCAGGACGGAGGCTAGTTTTTGTGAATTGGCTGTAGTTCTTTTTGACGTTCACCAAGTATGTACTTTCACTTATGTTGAATATTTTTTTTTATTTGATTTGATTTGATTCGATTCTATAGTTGTTGATCCATCATCAAGTCACATTATTAAAGTTTATGCAAATGCAAATGAGACCATTATGGTTCCGATTCGCTAAATACAGCCGCTTATTTTTTCAGTTCAGGAATAAACCGTTAAGCGGTAACTTGTTACCTCGATTCCCGCTGCGATAACATCATAAAACAGTGCGACTCCACTGGAAGTTGCCGACTTATCTCGACAATTTAAGGGCACCGTTGGATACGCAGAGGGAATCTCGGCTTGCGGAAACTTTGATCGTATTTCTCGTTGTTTAGTTATTTTTATTGCAAGATCTTATTATTTCTTAATAGCCTATGCTTTTGGGCGAGTGTTTTGGTTACGGATTTCTCTCTCGGAGAGATTCTCTTTTATTGCGAGTTTCTGTTCAGATTTATACACAGAGATGTTTTTTGTTTTTTGAAATGTATTTTAAGATGAAAATTGAAATGAGCTTCCCGATTGGGAAACATGTGAAACAACAGTTATAACATATGTTATAGCACCGTGGATTGTAGATTTGGAACGCCTTGTGGTGACCGGTAAAATCGAGGGGGAAAAATCCTAGGGGTAGAGGTCCCAAACGATGGTCGGACCAAATAGCGGAGGAGAACGGGATCGATGGAGACAGCTGGATGTCGGAATCGGACGGAGTCACGATCCTCAGCAATGAGGGACCGATTGAACAGAGAGAGAGATAGGACCGTAGATATAAGTATGTGTTAAGTGATATAATCTGGGTCTCAAAATACATGATTCATTTTTACATTTTCTTAAGTCACCTTAGCATATTCGAATATGAGACAGCAAAGAAACTGAATATTATCAACGGTCGCCAATGCAAGACTAAACTTTACGAGTGGGATTAAAATACAAAAAAAATATTACTGCGGTAGTAAGCGCAGAATTGTAAATTAGCATTATTGAAACATTTATCAGGCAATAATTGCTTTACGAGAACATTCCAAGGATTTATGGGAGAAACGCTGGATGTGTATTGTTAAAGATACTTTTGTAGGTTTAATTAAGATTCAGTGTTTAATGAGGTATTATTGCGTGTTGAGTTGTAACGATTACGCCGATAGTCTCTCCTAATGTATCTCTCTTAAAGTGTGAGTAGGCGAGAAAGGGACAAATGGTACAGTTAAAGATATGAGTCGTCTATCAAAGCCGGCAATCTGACTTTGGGACAATGATTGGTAAATCAGAAAAACGAATTATTGACTTTGTATTCCATTGGCAGTCACAAAACTCTTCGGAACGACATCTTAGATAAATAACAGGTTAACTATTAACCTTTATTTAATGCAGGTTTTGAACCGTATTCTTTCAAGGAGACGATTATATTCAAATCAATCTGAATTGACATATCAATAAAAATTTTTTGTCCAAATGCACAAATTGCCACCTTTGATAATAGACGACTCATATATAGTTAAAATCTCAATTATGTTCCAATATTATAATTCTATCAGGCAAACAGCCAAGCATGTATGTTTGACAGAGTTAGATAAGATATTGATATGCTATGAAGGTTCACAATACATTAACGATTATATTTCTGTTATGTTATATACTATTTTATTTATTTATGAAATTACACATAATCTTTAAATGTTCAAAATGAAATCATCTATATTTAAATAGACAAAGACAAAACCGGATGTTACCTTATTCATGAACTGTTTTTGTTTTATTTAGTAATATTGATGAGATTTAGTGTTATAAAAATTTTGTTTTTTTGTTTTTATTAGTTGTTTTCTTACCTTGACAAGAAAAATGTCACAATATACCAGATGGAAAATATAATATAAATTTTAACGAACTTATGGCTATAAGAAGTGATGGTCTAATTTCAGGTTAGTAAATGATAATAATAATAATAATAAATACTCATATTACTTACCTTACTATGACTAGATGATGACCGAGCTTTGCTATTTTTTTTATTTTTTTTGTTAACGCCATCTTGTTGTGTCTTTAAAGCAGTTAGTTACCCTCAATTAAGAAAAATAGTATTATTATTCGCCAATAGATGTCGGGAAGAGTCATAAAGTTGATTATCGATAAAGTGGAGTATTGAAAACACGAATAAAACAACATTTTCTGAAAATAAATCGTAGCTAGATCGATTTATCGCCCCCGAAATTCTCTGTATACTAAATTTTATGAAAATCGTTGGAGCCGTTTCCGAGATTCATATTATATATATATATATATATATATATACAAGAATTGCTCGTTTAAAGGTATAAGATTCATTTAAATGTCATAAAATGGGATTGTAGTTTTCACAAACGAGAATAGCCTAAAGCGTTTGTACACAAAAAAAGTATTTTCGATACACGGGTCGTGTTAAGCACCGTAAGTCGGTAAATCACGGCTTTGCCACAAGTTAATCCGGCGAACCTTTGGAGCGTGGGCACAACAGGACACTTCCACGATTTAGTGTGTACATAACTTTGTATCGGCTTAGAGTGAAAATTTGCCTTTCTATAGACGCTTTGTAAAGGTTAGCATTTTTATAATGGAATTCCGTTTAACTAAACCATGAACAGCCCATGTTCAATTTAACTTTTTTGGAATTATCAACTGACGTTGATGGTGAAAACAGGCAAAGACGTGTTAAAGTGTATAATTTTTTCAATAAATAATATTGAATAGTGGCTAGAACATAATTCATCTAGCTTTTTCATGTATCCATCGTGGAATCCATTCATTTTCATGTTAGAAAAATCAGTTCATGCCTACCCGATTTTAATAGCGGTAGAATCTCCTCGCTTTATACATGTGTATTTTTATATTTATACATTATATATAATATTATATTATACATTATACAGGTATGTATCATTTAACATATTTTGTTTCAATCGTTTGTGGTCAAGCTCTCCAATATTCAATGGAAAGCAAATTGTAAAGCTTCCTAACGCCAAATTAGCGTTGCTCTGAAGCGAATTCTGAGAAATAGTTCTGGCAGACTAGATATTTGAGGTAAATAATGGATTACAACGGAAACTTCCAATATCTGTTACACTTCGAAACTTAATATTTCGCTTTATTGATGATTCAGTTGTACTGTTACGAATTTCGGTGAATCCCGCTAAGCCGTGGAGACTAGGCGAATTGTTATTGATAGGGAGGCATAATGTGAGACGTCTTGAACGGGTTAGATACACCAAATTTTGTGTGTTTAGTATTTCAAATGCGAAGCGATCATGCAGTTTCAAAGATTGGGTAGCACTTATTCCAAAGCCCTGAGAGATTTTCAGCATTTGTGATAGCTATAGTCAGATGGCAAATTCAACTTTACTTTGTCTATGGGCAATGACTCCAGTCACTAAAAATCTGGTGAACCGTCCATTCTACGAAAGTAATAAAAAAATTGAAGATCCTGGAGGATCGGAAGAAGTAAAACTTGATGTGTTTTGAAAGTAATTGAAGTTAATGTCTTATTAAAAACTTGATCTAGAGGGCCTGCCAAATGATATTATTAAAAAGTAATCAAATATTTGGTCGTCCGTGCCCAAGTGTTTTTCTTTTCCGTTGGGGGTATCCACTCTCGATGCTTTTCGGCGCTCCAAGCAAGTCATCGTTCTCGCTCGACGTGCAACTTAATACACCAGATAAAACTAACTGAGTATCTCATGGTCAACCCCATGAGTTCACCTACTTGTTAGGGCAAAGCTGAAATAGCTGCTACAAGCATAGGTAGAAAAAAATAATACGAGATACCTTTCCCTTGCACAATAACATTATTTGTACGCTATGCAAAGTAGTATAAGCTACAATATATTTATATATTTATTTGATAAAAACATTGATAGTACCGATAAGTGCTAATCAACCACTACAGCCATTCCCAATGGATAGCATACAAAAAGTATTAAGAGATTATTGACTTACTAAGCTAAGAATTATGGCCAACACATATCTAACCTATAAAACGTACCGTATTATTATTATTATTACCGCCATCGACAAAGTCAGCAACCGCTTCAAAATACGACGAAAAATACAGAAAGTGACAAAGCAAAAAGCATTGTCAGACCATTACATGATGGGTCGTTTTCGATACGACTCCAAGTTGACCGGTAGAGGACTTAGCATACAACTCCTGCTCATACAACTGTATACAACGAACTAAAATTTGACAAGATAAGGCAAGGAATAATTGAAAAAAAAAGAAACTGCTGCAAACATACACTAAATAACGAAGCTGATTATGGCATATTTAGTAAATTAATAACAGATGAATTATTTGAGATATAATTTAAATTTATAATCCAACTCAATCAAAAGGTCAAAGGACTAAAAAAAATTAAAGGGAAATAAATCTCTAAAACTCTAAGCTTTGTTGATAGCAGATTGTGAGTAGGATTTCTTGTTACATATTTATCTAAATAGTTTAAAGACAATTAGTTTGCTTCCGATAATTAAAAATCACCACATCCACAAATCTTTTACTGTTCATATTGCTTGGAGCAGAAAGCAGTGTGAGCTTTTACAAGCCCTATATCGCGTATCGATCTGAGCTCCGGAATACAACGACCTACTTAAAGCTCTTCTCATGCACGAGCTTATGAATGCACTTAAAGGGATCTTTAGGTCTTTGTGGAACATGTTGTCCATATTGAATATCGGAAATAGAAGTTGTACATTTTTCGATTAAACTTTTCTCTATGCTTTAAAGTTTTATTCACAGATGTTTCGTAAATACGTCTGGTGCAAGTGGAACAGAAAATATTTAAATATGCACAGGATATGGTCGTTTTCTAGTTACTTTTTTGTACTAGGTGGGGGAACAATCCACGATAAATCATGAGGTTCACGGCATTGTACACCAGTAAATCACACCCAGTGCCGGTCAAACTTCAACCATAATCACGGGCACTTCAAGACTTAAATTAATTTTTTATGTTTCATTTTCACTTTTGTTATCTAATTGACATTTTTATTCTAAAGATGAAAGAAAATCTGTTTTATTGAAACTATATGTAACTGAAGATATAACTAATACTCCGAAAAAGGATTATCAGCATTAAGTCCTTTTAGATTACTCCCTCTTGAACTACGAAACCCCATATTTGAATAAAATAAATAATAAAGTTTATTTATAGTTTTTTCGATTTCATTTTTATTGCCACTGTAACAGATGAGCATATGCTCTTATAGTGAGTAGCTGTAGTGGACTGTATGATTAGGATGGGTAAGGAACTTGATAAATAACCTCGCGAGGATTGCATGTATAAAATTTGTATATTTTTAAAATTTTATAAATCGCGTACAATAGCACGGAAAAAAGAGAATGACAAAACAAACATTCCAAAATTCAAAATTCAAATTTAATGCCAAAAACCACAACGACAACAATAAAAAAGGTTTTATACCAATTTGTTGGGTTTCCAACAGTAGTCACCATGGCTGATGGATGTCAGTGTCATAACCAAGTCGCTATGTTGTTGGGACCCCGGTAATCGATCGACACGAGAACCCTCTCATCGTGGCCGCCGGTAACTGCATTCCCGATCCTGCGGAAAGAATGGAAAGCAGTCGACGTCGCCCAAAACACGTCATCTCGGATCCTCCCGATCCACTAACGGTGCTTCTAGGTACTTCAAGCACCGGTCACCGTTCTCGTCGAACCCGTCGCTTGCGATGAAGGGCTCGACGAGTAAATTAACTCTCAGACACAGCCCACTGAGTTTCTCGCCGGATCTTCTCCGTGGGTCGCGTTTCCGATCCGGTGGTAGATTCTGCGAAGCACGGCTCTTGCTAGGGTTCGTGTTAGCATCGTCGTCAGGTTTGACCCCCGTGAGCTCACCTACTAGTTACGGTTACGCTGGAATAGCCTCTCTAGGCTACCAGCTTAGGTAGGAAAAAAAAAAGGTAACCGCCTAATACTATGTGACCATGCGAACCATCCACTATCAATCTAATGCAATAAATAAGCCCGTAACTGCATAACTAAGTTTGATAAACTGAATGGTGAAGTTATAAAACGCTAGGCGGTTCCTGTCGTTTATTATGTAACTTGTTCAATTAGTACCGGTACGGTGTATAGCTGCAGTTAACGGGCGAAATTGGAACTTATTGTGTTGCCCATGCAGCGAGATACAGTTGAGATGGACTCAGTAATGACACCATTAGAACAATACGAAGCTTTTTGATTAATGCAAAAAAATAATGATTACTTGTATTACAAGTCACGAATTTTATTTACTGTTTACGTTAGAGAGGCAGATGAATTGTACATATTTTTTGTTAAATTCATTTATTTTTCATTTTAATACTCATAAATTAGCACAGACGTATGTGTGTAAAAACAAATAATATACAATACCTTTTTGTTTAGTTAGATTGAAAGAAAAAAGTTATTTAACTATTATTTTTTTTCCAAGTACCTCTTCTCGAACGAAGTCCTTTTCCAACTATTAAATAAATATACGGATATAAACTGATTATTTTTAGTTTTTGTTTCTTGTCATAAAATCATAAATATTCGCTTTGAGTGTCATCGTGTAATGCACTACTGCACAGAGTAATTACATTACAACTCGGCATTTAACTCTATTTGCATCTCATTCTCTCATATGAAGCACTAAACCCCCTATGGTAATAAGATAAGATACTAGAGTGTACTATGAGACAAAAATACTAAATTGTTTAATTATGAAACTGCAATTTCATTCTGGACACACGATTTGAGATCATCCTTTTAAAATCATTTCGGTTTATTTCATAAATACTCGCAGCAACTTTATAGGAGCCTTTACCCATACAAACGGGACCCTGCTATATACCTACCTTATTGACGTTTTTTTTCCTGCTTTGCTGATAACCTTGAGAGGCTATTTCAGCTTCGCCCTAACATGTATACGTGAGCTCACGGGGCTCAAGCCGGAGTGATGTTAGCACTGGCCCTAGCAAGAGCAGTGCTTCGCAGAATCTACCACCGGATCGGAAACGCGACCCACTGAGAAGATCCGGCGAGAAACTCAGTGGGCTGTGGGTTAATTCGTTGAACCCGTCGCTTGCTACGAAGGTCTCGACGAGGACGGAGACCGTTGCTTGTGGTACTTAACGGTTCTTTTAGTTTCAGACTCGATTTATTATTTAATGAAATGCAACAATGGTTAGCATACTGCCAATTAAATAGACTACAATAAAAGTTCTTAACAATGGTTAGGCTACCTTTCTTAATAGCCAACTTTATGGGCGCCCCGCAGTGGAACACGCCATAATTTTGTTACTGATTTTACTCGATAGCATAGACTTTCTCGTGGAAAAAAATGTAATAAAGGAAAATAAACTTTACGCGTTTATTATAAAGCTTAAAGCTGCCAAACAATATGATGCATTGTTCGAAAGTATTGTAATATTCGAAATCTATTGTTATTGAGCTGTAGCAGTAGTAGCACTGGTAAGCTCACCGCCTACGGACAGTCGTAGACAGTAGCTTAATTACAGCATCAGCAGCTCTAACCGTTGACCATCATGTAGGTAATCATGAAGCTACCTACATTAACAAGGGATAAGAAAGAATTACTTGCTGTTAATTCTTTTTTTATTGCATAGATGGGTGGATGAGCTTACAACCCTGGTGTTAAGTGGTTACTGGAACCCATAGACATCTACAACGTAAATGCGCCACCCACCTTGAGATATAGCTTGTAAGGTCTCAGTATAGCTACAACGGCTGCCCCACCCTTCAAACCGAAACGCATACTGCTTCACGGAAGAAATGGGCAGGGTGATGGTACCTACCCGTGCGGACCCACAAGAGCTCCTAACACCAGTTTGATTTTTATTACACGATTATATTCCTTCACCGTGGAAGTCTAATTAAAAATGGAATCTTAAAGTTATTTTGAAATCTTATCCTCTAAGTATCAAGAAGGTTATAAAAGCTTAGATTAAGGCGTACAAACAACTTTAGATTTCCCAGCGGTATATTTTCAGGCACCATTTCTTGAACCATAATCACATAACAAACAACTATGCTTTAATAAATAATTTAACTAGGTATTTAGAAACTAGTTTAAGGCTGCAATTCAAATAGCTGGTTCAGAACAACACCAGGACATTGTAAAACATATTTTAAAGTGCAACGGTTAAGGTGCAATTTATTTACAAAACGCTTAAACGCAATCTCTAGCGCCATCTATGTTTCATAAATAAAAGTAATGGAGCAACGCCATCTAGTTTCAAAGTTGGAACTACTTGTTCAAAGGTTCACATCTATGTACATGACAATGTATAAGAAGGTGCACAGTTTCGTTTTTGTTCTGTTTAGGCCTACTTACGTTTTTCAGCGCTCTCAAATCAAAATTTCATTGATTTTGCTTCATGATATTTGCTTAAAGTTCAACTTATGATGAAGTTATTATATTCGTTGTAATTACGAATTATTATCAAATTTTACGTATTATCTTGTACGTAACTATGCATGAATGTCACCTATTCGTGCTGCTGATATTAGGTATTTTGAGCTCATATAGGTAGAAACCATCTCCCGGCCTCTTTCTGCGATGAAACAATCATGTGTTCCAGGTTTGGTATTATTTACATATTAATTTAAAAACGTTTATTGCCTATTTAGATAAACAAGTAGTCCCCCAGTAGTCGAAATTCGACTATAATTAATTGAAATTATATTAAGTTTGTACACTATTATGGTTCTATTTTCAAAGACTATTATTATACTTCTATAATCATAGACTTCGCCAAAAATACACTTTAGACAAATATTAATAAAGACAAATAATATTTATTCTATTGTCAATTTGACCACAGACATTAAGCAATAAGAAAAGTTTGTTATTAAACAAATAGTATGCATGCGTGTGTGCGTCAAATACATTCTAGTGTGTGTAATGTTTTTTTATTGATTTAATGTATCTTTTATGCATTATTTTAAAAAAATATTATCATTGTGCACTCCTTCTCTATATTCTTTATAAGTGTGGGAAATTTCATACTCCTCCGTCCGCGCAATTTTCATAAAAAGGGATACAAAGTTTTTGCTTCACGTATTAATATATAGATTTACTTAATTAAATCTAATTAAGTACATAATTCATATATACTTATTGCTTTTATGGCACACTGTATTTTTTTTATATCTCCATTTCTTGCAGTTTAAAGGGTTTTTAAATTTGTCACGTATTGTCTTCAATGTCGCCATTTATGTTGCTCTACACCAAAACACTAAGACGATTTTTTATAATATTGTCCAGTTTTAGTTGTATATCCATATCTTGGTCCAATGAATCGGTTCGATACTGGTTTCCGATGTACCTACTTGTTATACAGCTTAGAGGCGTTTAATTTTAGTGTAGTTAGTCTCTCGTCGATTTGGTTAGTCATAGCGCAACCGACTGAACGTAATATAGCGCTTTATGGGCTGTCACAGTTTGTGCAGGTTTGTACTTATTAAAATCATCAAATAAAATATAATTAAAATTAATAAAACATTTTAAGGTAAATACTATTAAGTTATTACTGAACTATCGTATATCACTACATAGTATAAAACAAAGTCGCTTTCTCTGTCCCTATGTCTATCTGTCTGTCCCTATGTATGCTTAAATCTTTAAAACTACGCAACGGATTTTGATGCGTTTTTTTTTAATAGATAGAGTGATTGAAGAGGAAGGTTTATATGTATAATAACATCCATTAAATAGTGGAGAAGTCAATAATAAATTACAGTTTTCGAAGCGAAACGAGGGCGGGTCGCTAGTCTGAATTAAAGTAAATCTACAAGTCAATCCCGAAGCCACATAACAATTAAACAAACTATTCTTGCACCGCACTGTGATTACCGATAAAATGTGCAAAATTTAAGCGAAAATGTCGTAAGTCGAACATAAATTACAATTTCCAGTTCGAAAGCAATATTTCACTCCAAAGCATAGCATCAACAAAAGACACGACCCCAGATATACCATTACATGTCTTATGTTAATGCGAATAAAGAACATAAAAGCCTGTAATAAATCACGTTAAACATGAATTGTTTTGAATAAAAATATATCAGTTAGGAATTCGTTATTAGAATGCTAGCTAGCGTGATACGTGTCTCGTGTGTGTGAAGTGGTGTGGTGTGGTGGTGGTGTTAGTTTGTGTATTTTAGAGCTAATTCATCATCTACTCTGACTAAAAAGTCTGAAACGTTAGTTTATGCTGCAAAATATATCTTTCTTCTTCATATTTCTTTCCTGTTACCCTCTGCTGGGGTGTTGGGCTTGAATCAAATCCTTCCATTTGCATCGGTCTTGGGCAGTCTCTTCTAACTCCTCCCACGTCATGCCCAAGACGTCCAGCTCCTGCTCCACCGAGCGACGCCAAGGTGTTCTGGGACGGCCTCTCTTGCTATTGCCAGGCACTTTCCAGATTAGTGCTCTCTTGGATAGGCGGTAAATATATCTTTAATACAATTAAAATATTCTGTTGATATCCATGTTCCAAAATAGTCTTAGACTACATACCCGATCATGTAGACCGAATGGTAAACAGTCGACGTCGCCCAAAGCACGTCATTACGGATCCTTCCGATCCATTAACGGTGCTTTTAGGCACCACAAGCACCGGTCACCGTCCTCACCGAACCTGTCGCTTGCGACGAAGGGCTCGACGAGCGAACTAACCCATAGACATAGCCCACTGAGTTTCTCGCCGGATCTTCTCAGTGGGTCGCGTTTCCGATCCGGTGGTAGATTCTGCGAAGCACTGCTCTTGCTAGGGTCAGTGTTAGCAACTATCTGGTTGAGCCCCGCGAGCTCACCTACAAACGTTAGGGCGAAGCTGAAATAGCCTCTCAAGGCTATCAGCATAGGCGGGAAAAAAAAGTAGTCCTAGCCTAAAGGATAAAATTCCCATGGTTATATTTATTCTATTCTCCACTGTACACACAAATATTATAACAAAGAACATAAAACCAATGGTGTGTACAAATTACTAGCTTCACTTTCAGCTGAGTTTTTTTCCAGCAAAACAAATCAGCGGAACATATAGAGCACATAGAAGGGGGGAAAAAAAAATGCCTGTTGTCAAAAAATATGTAGTAAAGTTGATAATAACGTAATTCTTAACAGGATCGTCATCACCAGCCTACGTACATAAAACACTTTGCATAAATGAAATAATAATAGATTTGGTACGCATCATTAACCAATATTTTAAATTTAAATATATCGGTACACAAAATAAAAGACTAAATTTTTTACCCACCGCTGCTATACGGACACCGTTAATCTAACCGATAAAACGGCTACCCTTTTTTTTGTCGCGAATAAAAACAACTCGGTTAAGTCTCCGTTTTATATTAATTAATAAACCATACAATGGAAACGGCACCGGTCGTATATTAACGCTCACAATGGCTCTAGTATGTGCAGCGGAATGAAATAATACGACTGAATGTATGATATACCTTTGTGTGGGAGTTTTTCAATGCAATGGGGGATGATGCTTAATGATTTGAGGATAATTTGGAGATGTGGGACGATTTCTTTCTTTGTATGCGTGGGTAAATTAAAAGTTATAGTTTTTTGTATTTTAAGTAATGGAAATTAGAGTTAGTGATCAGAACTATTCTGATCTGTCAGTGTTCGATTCTAATAGAGATGTGAATATTTGGGATTTGCATTTGATTGGTGAAAGTGATTTTTAATTTATTTATTGCTTAGATGGGTGGACGAGCTCACAGCTCATCTGGTGTTAAATGGTTACTGGAGCCCATAGACATCTACAATGTAAATGCGCCACCCACCTTGAGATATAAGTTCTAAGGTCTCAGTATAGTTACAACAGCTACCCCACCCTTCAAACCGAAACGGATTACTGCTTCACGGCAGAAATAGGCGGGGTGGTGGTACCTACCCGTGCGGGCTCACAAGAGGTCCTACCACCAGTGATTACGCAAATTATAATTTTGCGGGTTTGATTTTTATTACACCTCTTCATTGCTGAAGTTCGTATCTAGTTTTAAACGTTGACCACTCGATGCCCTATGCTTCCCCATGTCTTCCTCTCTTCGGCGGTTTTTATAGCCTTTATAAGCTCCAGTAAATATTTAACACCAAGCAGGCTGGGAGCTCGTTCACTCATCTATGCGGTAAGTAAATAATGGTAGTACTTACTCAAACAAAGTTAGTACTCACGATATATTGGTAGGATGTGGTCCAATACGTTTTATTGGTGAATGGTAATATGCGGTCTACTAAATAAATACACATTGCGCAACCCACTGAAGGAATTTATTTTATTGGATGTCATCGGTGGACCGACTCGGCAACGTCTTCTATCTGATCTTTGAATTCTGTAAAAATCATTTTATATCAACATCACTATACATCTTAAGACCGTCATTTTTTCAATTTCAATATTCTATAGATTGAGAGAGATTCCATCGAAATCGACAGGATGATCCCACGCTGGAGAGGCTGGCTTGCTTGTATTATTTAGAAAAAATTTAATACTGTGAATCTATTAGTTTATTCAATGAAATACAAATAATGCCTTCATCGCAAAGTTCAACGATCCATCCATTCAAAAACTTTCTGAAGTTAATATTAAAACTTGGCCCATAACGTACGTCAAAAGTTAAAATTAAAGTTGAAACAATTCGAATTAAACTTATGACAACTGATTTGATTGACGCTATACCTTAATATGACCTTTATAAAGGTGTTTTCATATGCATGTATTAAAATTACACCACATATCGACGCTTGAAAGGCAAACGTGACTAAGCGTCAATGCGTGAACTTTACAGTAGACTAATTTAAAGTTGAAATACCTGACAAAAATTCTATTTTAACGAATCTAGCTGTAGGATTGAAATGATTTTAATAGACCTAGAAATATATTTTCGACGAGTAAATTAACTCTCAGACACAGCCCACTGAGTTTCTCGCCGGATCTTCTCAGTGGGTCGCGTTTCCGATCCGGTGGTAGATTCTGCGAAGCACCACTCTTGCTAGGGTTCGTGTTAGCATCGTCGTCAGGTTTGAGCCCCGTAAGCTCACCTACTAGTTACGGTTACGCTGGAATAGCCTCTCTAGGCTACCGGCTTAGGTAGGAAAAAAAAAGTCACGTTTGCCTTTCAAGCGTCGATATGCTTCGTCGATAATTGGCGATAAAACCTCCCTGAACCAATTCAATCTTATTTAGTCCAACCGGCTGACAGACTGGTGCTATTGAAGTAGTATTAGTAATCTCTGTGTCCTGACTCAATAATTAGGGAAAAAGTTTCTTCGCATTTTTTAAGAAAATTCACAACATTTTTCAATATAGTTTATTTACGGATTGAAAACGCTTAAACCAAATTTGTGCTACTCTGACAGACACTGCACTAAGTCTATAAACATCGCAAATTTTTTTCGCGGCTTGCGTTGCATTTTTACCTTTTTTGTAGTAAATTTTTAAAATGTATCGAATTCCTTCTTTAGATCTTGACAGTACGAAAAATAAATAAAAATCACACATTTCTTCACTAATTTGAATTTGGAATTATCTTCTTTAAGATTTAAACTTTTAATGATACCAAAACCTGCCTACCTACAAATAGTATAGCCAAAGAGATTTTATTACAAGTTCGTACATATTACAATGCGAAGAGACTTTTTCCCCAACCTATTATTTTCTATAATTGTATTTTTATTAGTATCTCAGATGCTTAGTTTTGTAGCTACTTTATTACGATTATGATCACGATTTTCTTCTTTGAGTCTGATCCTCTAAATCAAAAAAGATCAAGTTCGGCATCAACTACCACTCGTTTTTTTTTTATTAGAAACCCAAGCAGTTAGAGGTTAAGATTATAGCATCGTTGATTGATCTAAAGGTTTTTAGTATCTGCCCATGCATTTTAAATTAGACTGGCAGCCCGATAGCAAGGTATCTTTCGAAAACAGAACTTCATTAGAGCTAATTCAATTTCCATTCAAACAATTTGCGAGATTATATGAGAATGGGAATTGAGCTCCCAAACTGACATTGACAATTCGCAGGCCCATAGAAACGACAAGGGTTGATTATTAAATTTGCATTCCGCTAATTTGCATACCCGGAGAAGAAGTTCTGTAACGACGCGAACGGTTAGTTGAAAAGTTGGCATTTGTGTGTGTGACTTTATGTTACAATGGCAATTTGGTCTATATAACTGCGACTGAATAAATGAATATAACTGACTCGGTGGTGTAGTAATTAGCGCCCCTGACTGTTACGTCGAGGGTCGTGGATCCGATTCCCAAACATTTTGTGATGAACAGATTTGTTTGCTCTTTGTCATGGTGCTTATTATATATATATCTGTATATATTTAAACTTAATTATAAGTATGTTTAACAGTCTCCGGCAATTATAACAAAGGGAATTTTGAAGTTTAGTGTACGGTATGTTTTATTGCCTTTTAAAGGCTGATCAATGGTCACAGCTTACATGTTGCTCATAGACAATAATGCGTTAATATAACTAGCAAAATTAAGACAGAAAATGGAGGCTTCATTTTAATTAACTAAACAATATAACTTCTAGATACTGAGTCGTTACAATCACATCAATGGACAAAAGTACGAAGCGAAGTGATTTTGTGTTTCAATAATTTCTGCATAAAAGATGAGCCGTGAATTCATCTTTCCAATGTAAAAATGTGCGGAACGACCACACATTTTCTTTCTAAAGCTTTAAAGTATGCGTTAAGAACATCGAGCGTATCTTAAATGTGGCTTTTAAATAATACAATTAAGGAAATATCTATCAACACATTTCTCGTATCTCTCAGGGGGGCATCTGTTTCTTCAAATAAGTACAGTAATTTTCTTCCGAACGCTGTCATTATTGTCGTTTGTACTTATTATCTCGTTATTCTTCTTCTTCCCTTAGATTTGGAACCCCAGTCAAAGCAGGGCTCCCTGGAGGGCTGTTGGAATGATTCCGACCACAGAATTTAGGGATTGAACCCTTATGCATATGTCATGTTTGGACTAATAATATTTAAAGAAAATTATGTCTATTTTTATAAAGTAGACCAAGTGAAGTTGTCGTAGCCTAAAGGACAAGACGTCCGGTGCATTCGTATCTAGCGATGCACCGGTGTTCGAATCCCGCCGGTAGGTACCAATTTTTCTAATGAAATACGTACTTAATAAATGTTCGCGATTGACTTGCGCGGTAAAGGAATAGCATCGTGTAATAAAAATCAAACTCGCAAAATTATAATTTGTATAATTACTGGTGGTAGGACCTTTCGTGAGTCCGCGCGGGTAGGTACCACCACCTGCGCCTATTTCTACCATGAAGCAGCAATGCGTTTCGGTTTGAAGGGTGGGGTAGCCGTTGTAGCTAAATTGAGACCTTAGAACTTATATCTCAAGGTGGATTGGCGGCAGGTGGGCTATGAGCTCGTCCACCCATCTAAGCAATAAAAAAGTAATATATGATTTTTTTTATGATAATTTATTAAATCAAATATGTACAATTAATTACTACAAGAACAGTGTTTTTAGGATTAACACAATCGAACTCATATGCTATGATTTTTTTTAATTTTCCTAATAAGCGAAGCCGAAAAAGGAGCAAAAATTTAAGGTTTATAAAGGAAGCTTTACGATCCGTAGATTATAAAGCTCGTCCAGCTTACTATGAATTTGCGTTCGATTTCCTGTCGGATTTTGGTGGATCTTAGGAATATTGAATAATTGTTATTATTTGACACGTGTCTTTACAGTTTTTATAACATATGACAAACCCCAACTTAAATTTTTGGAATCAATCTTATTTTCCAGTAGCCTCATATTGGAATATTCCATTGCTATAAATTTTATTGTTACCGACCAAGTGATATTAATATTAACTTTATCACTGGAACAACATTCAACGTTTTATAGAAACAAGTCACGAATGGCGATAAATCTTAAATCGCAATCTATGCTATCGAAACAGCATCTTAATACCGAGCACTTGTTTAATGTTTGAGTTGAGCGGAGGGGAAAACGAATTTTGTTTACAAACTTTACAACAATTGCTCAATGCATGCAAATTAGTCGTGCTGTTTCATTTAATTGTAGTTTTTTTTGTTGTAAGAATTGAATTTGTTTTTCTCATGTTCTGAAGCTCGCTATGACTTGAAATCGGAACAGATACTTGCTTTGTGTAATTATTTCCTTAAAATTCGAACCTGCAAAATTTAATTAGCGCAATGGAGGATGGGCCTGAAGGGCGGTATATCTGTTATATTATCATCTAATTTGCCGATGAATGTCGAACGTATTATAAAATTGAGACCTCAAGCTCTATGATATCTCGAAGTGGGTGGTGGTGGTAGAATGCGAACAGCTATTAAGTCTTGTTACGCGCCGGGGTTCGGAATAAATAAAAATTCTACCGAAGTACAAATTAAAACTGTATTAACACTCACAGAAAACTTTAAAATTCTCAATTCACTTCTTCCGCTTCTTTTCAGGTAATCTATTCGCTATTTTGCTTCGAGTAGTTCCGATTACTAACTGCCTTCGGGTCATCTCTGCAACGTTTTTGTAGTCGATAGGAGATCTCCACAATTATCGAGAACATTCTTGACAGGTCGAGTAGCTTCAATATGTATTTCCGCTATCTGACAATAGATGTCGTTGTACTTCTCAATCGTTCTCGATTTTACTAGTCTCTTTGATATTCACTTTCGCCATTCGACGACAGACAGCGTTGCTCTTGCCTGCGTAACAGTATTAAAAAACATAAAGGAATAGATGAATCTACTGATTACATACAAATACTACTTAAAAGTAATATGTTTGTTAATGCTTTGAACCAAACCCAGACAGTATCGAAGCAAGTGTTAATTTAGAACGTGATGCGTCAAAGCATTTTATTTACATGTTGATTTTGTCAATTCTTTTATTTTATTTCGTAAATCTGCGAATGACCTCATATTAAGTAGGTATTACTGTAGCATATAGAAACCACAACGTCAATGTCGTCACCCACTTTAAGACATAAGATCGAAGACTTAATTATATTCTGTAACGGATGACTCACTCACCCTTGAAAGTGTTTGACTCTTTTACGGCAGAACTAGACGTGGCGTTTTAGTAAATTCGTTTTATTAAATGCCGGTTGGCGATCCAAATAGGTTCTTCTCGGTGGGACGCTTTTCTGATCCGGTCGTAGATTCTGAGAAGCACTGCTCTTGCTCATCATGGTTCCAAGCCAGTTACGGCAACGGCGACCAAAATTTTCTGTTTAATAACTTAAAAGATGATGTCCGCGCCTCTCATGCGTTCTAATATGGTTATGGTAGCATATCTTGTTCTTAAACGTGCGCAAACAGAACCTTCACCACGAAGTTGTAAAAAATGGTGGAAGGCGGTCTATTTTTCAGTTTATTTCGTCTGTCGTCCAGTTCGCGCCTCCTGTCGTTTTCAAAGACATACACGCCCCACTGCACCAAGCGTCTGCTCTTGCTAGGGCTAGTGTTAGCAACCTCCCAAGTTAGAACCCTGTGAGGTCACCTACTCGTTCGGTGAATTTAACATGACCCCTCGAGGTCACTAGAAAAGGTACAAAAATAATCAAAATATACTGATATAATAGCCAGAGAACTCGGCTGTTTATTTTCCGATGGAAATGGATGGAAAACAGAGGGTAGTGCTATTCTTGGCTGACGCCAGACAAACAATGATTGTTTTTGGAATAAAATAATTTTGAATTTCCGACCGAATCATACGGTCGAACAAGCTTACTAGTTTATATAGAAAAGCTTTTTACAAAAAGCTCCTTCCTTCAAAACAGTTATTAAAACTTGCTCCGTCTACACGAGCGTCGGGCGCTTTAAGTTTTTTACCTATTTTCAACTAGGTGACTTTTCCTAATGATTGGAAAAACTACGAGTTTTCTCACAGGTCCATGTAGAGCTTTTACTCTTTTTTCTGTTCATGCAGCTATAATTGACTCGGCGGACACTTCAGCAGACGTTGGGAATATCTTCCGTTAGAATAGATTTCAATTGGAAAATATTTGCCTACATCACAATTTTATCACATGATTTCATTGTAAACTAGGTGATATACTCGTTGCTTCATTTTCCCTCTTTTTAAACCATTTTCATGTGAACGTGTTACGCAGAAATTAAAAACTTAGTAGATATTAAAGCCCGGAAGTATTAAGATTGGCTTACGTGCCGTTGAATCTAATTCTTTTTATGGATTTTTAGGATTTACTGGCGGTAGAGCCTCTTGTGAAACCGCGCAGGTAGGTACCACCACCCTACCTATTTCTGCCGTGAAGCAGTAATGCGTTTCGGTTTGAAGGGTGGAGTAGCCGTTGTAACTATACTTGAGACCTTAGAACTTATATCTCAAGGTGGGTGGCGCATTTACGTTTTAGATGTCTATGGGCTCTAGTAACCACTTAACACCACGTGGTCCATCTAAGAAATAAAAAAAGCTCCGACAAACAATTAAATAAAAAAGACTCACAGAAAACCAAGAAAAAGTTAGGGTTCGTATCAGTATGCTATACCTATAATCTTATCTCAATATCAATCATACCTTGATTAGCAAGTACCGGTACAATAATTCGAACATTAATTACAAAAACAAATTCATCCAACACCCTAATGCAAATGCAGAACGCAAAGTTCATTCCGAAAATACAATTCGGTACTCCCGTTTCGTTATTAGCATATCCGAAGCATTACCATCATTCAGCGTGTTTACCGTATCCCGTACTAAAAACAGTTCTTCGAGCGGGCTTCGTTCTGAATCAAAACTCACATACGTTAGTTAGTGAGATGTGTGACCGCGTTCAGGATTTAGTGGTGAAAAGGTGTTTTAGATTCGGCTACACGATTTGTCGTTGTGTTTATCGTACGGATTTAAATTGCCGGTTTTGTGAATCGCAACGACGCATTTGCATTTCGAATTCTTTAGATTAATTAATGACATGCCATTTTCTATATCCCTGTATCTTTACCGGTTGATTGCTTTGTTATCGATTTTTTTATGCTATTAAGTTGAAAACAAATTAGATCTACAGTTTAAGCCATATAATGATAAATTAATATTACTTTGATAAATTTCAACTGGCCTATGAGCCGTTGGGCAAATTGCTTAGAATTGTCTTAATTTACTACTTTACTACGGTAATGACCTGAAGTAGGCGCTGAAACCAGAGATCACCAATCCAAGCCATACGTTATCTTCTTTAGTGAACTATTCCCGTACTATATTGGATTTTATTAATACAGTAAGGTTATTTTGCCAATATCTTATCTTGCTTATCAATTACTTGTTCATGTTCTTGTTGCATCTCACTTGTTTTGTGACGTATGTATATTGTATACTTAGCTTACGTATATTATTTATTAGCTTATGCTATTACATTAGTTATAAAAAATATTTGTATGACTACAATTTCAATAAACTATGATTATCTTCAATATTGTGTCTTAACGTGTGCAACAGTGCTCGTGTATGCAATCCTCAATTCATTGATAGTCCCAACATCTTTGCTCATGAAAAAAAAACTAAGCATTAAGTAACTTAAAGACTGTCTATGGGCTCCAGTTTCTAGGAAGTTTTCTAACACCAGGTGGCTTGTGAGCTCGTCCACCCAACTAAGCAATAAAAAAAAAGAAAAAAAAATACAAATCCGATAATCGTATCGTAAATTAAAAATGTAACTATCTCGTCGAGCCAAAAGTGCGGAAAATGGAAAGAGTACGATAAATAAAACCCCCGTACCGTAAGGCTAATTGGAAAGCCGAAATATAAATCAGTGGCCACTCACGGTGTCAAGCTAAAACAAAGCACGACCGAGCGACTCTGTGCGTCTTGTGAAATACTGCGCGGTCTTAGAACCGATGCTAGTATTTCAAAAGCACTTTTTTTGGCGTCTTTGGCAGTTTTCCAGTTTTGATTTATAAGATTTTGTTTTTAATGCTGACAACGATTACTGAGTATTTTCAATTAGTGACATTCAAAATTGCGTATGTCATCTGTACATATCTGTCTTAAAGAAACTTTCGAAATAATTTTCATCCACTTTAAGACGTCCAATTACTTTACATAAAGATTACAGTTCTATGTATTTTTATAGTTTAGTCTATTCTACACCCAGGCCACCAGATTATTAAATGTATATTTCGTTTTTAGTTTGGTTTATTGTTGTAGGGTTGTAGTTTTATTTTATTTTTTTAATTTTATATACTCATAGCTGACCCGGCAGACTTCGTAGTGCCTCAATCGATAAATAAAAGACCTAAACTTTTGTATAAAACAAACAAAATGAATCCATCCGACGGGGGACACATCAAAGGAAAAACACCATTGTTATTTTCATGTAATTCCGAGCTTTTTCATATTTATTCACTTTTTAAACCTTCTCTGGACTTCCACGAATAATTCAAGACCAAAATTAGCCAAATCTGTCCAGCCGTTCTCGAGTTTTAGCGAGACTAACGAACAGCAATTCATTTTATATATACATAGATTGCATATCCGGGGACACAAGATTAGAGAAAATTATTAAAGGCTGTGAGGTCTTATAGCTTACAGTAGAAAGATGACGTGATATTCCCGGGATACACATTTGAAGGTTAATTTTATAACAGATAGCTACAATACAAAAAATATTTTATGTACGAACTATCTAGGAACGCAGCGTTATTAAATGGTTATTATAAATACGTCAATAAGTATTAAAACAGAGAGCATTTGCGCCCCAATGATCGGTGGTGCGAAATGCTTTCTCATTAAACATAACATTTAAATATGTACTATATATTTATATATTTAAATATATATTTCATATTTAAATATGACATTTAATATGAAAGTTGGAAGAAGGATCTAGCAAAGTGATAAAAGAAAAGTGAGTGAGTGTAAATCCAATGCCTATTATAGAATTTCAATAAACAAGCTATAAGCTACGAATACATTTTATATTCACTATAGGATCCTGCTCAGTGGCGTGCAATTGGAGAAGTCTATGACCAGCAGTGCTATAAACTGATGATGATGAGGTTCATGTGACCCACAGAGACAGCCCACTGAGTTTCTCGCCGGATCTTCTCAGTGGGTCGCGTTTCCGATCCGGTGGTAGATTCTGCGAAGCACTGCTCTTGCTAGGGCCAGTGTTAGCAACACTCCGACTTGAGTCCCGTGAGCTCACTTACACGTTAGGGCGAAGCTGATATAGCCGCTCGAGGCTATCAGCATAGGTAGTAAAAAAACAAAAAGTGATGTTAGGTTTCATGTTTATAATATTATTATTATGTTAATTGATTAACAAGTAACACATTTAATGTTAAAATCACTGTTTCGGTTTACTTTATCAGAAACCTAAAACAATGCCATAAAAGTAATATTCATTCAGTTTGGTCTCCGGCCAATAAATATGCTCTAGTCTAACCGAGCAGTCGTTCGCAGTAACACTTAGAACGCACTTGGGAAGGATACTACAAAGTTAAGGGGCACTCGGATAAAATACCGACTGGGACATGAATGTACGAATGTTGGAGCGATTATAGATGTGGCAATTTCGATTTATAAATCTAGTAGATACCAATGAGAATATTGAGCATTGAGCTTGAACGACGAACGGGGGTAAGGATAATTGATTACGCATCCATTTGGATAGCCACATTTGTAACGCAAATGGAAATGGCAATATCAATCGGTTTTTAGTTTACTATGTCTCCGAAATTTCCAATTACGCTGCTAAAAGCGGAGTTACTGGTGGTAGGAACTCTTGTGAGTCCGCGCGGGTAGATAGCACCACCCTGCTTATTTCTGCCGCGAAGCAGTAATGCGTTTTTGTTTGAAGAGTGGAGCAGCCGTTGTAATTATACTGAGATCTTAGAGCTTATATCTCAAGGTGGGTGGCGAATTTACGTTGTAGATGTCTATGGGTTCCAGTAACCACTTAACACTAGGTGCGCTGTGAGCTCTTCCACCTAACTAAGCAATTAAAAAAAAAAGTTAAAGAGCCGTCAGACACAATGAAAAAAAGTGCCACGTCCATTGAATAAATAATTAAATGTGAATGTTGAAACAATGAAAGTATATTGCACCTGCCTACGTTTTTGTTTGAAGCTAACGAAAAGATATGTGTAATGTTTATTTCGTTGCCATGACGACGTATATTACTCTTCCACTATATTTTGTAACGTTGGTCAGACTGCAGCTTAATACTTTATGTTGGCAATGCTAGCAAAGAATTTTTTTATTTGTTTTAACAGAGTTCATCTGAGTTTTTATAAGTGATGATGTTTATCTATTAAAAACTATATTTTTGGGTTATCATTTTTCTAAATTAAATATGTTTTTTTGTCATCAATAATTGTTATTACCAATGTTGGCCTGCACTCGCTTTGATCTCTTTTTATTGTGTTTGAGTTAGGATGTCCAAAGCCTATAAAATCTGCGCTTTGTAAGTATCCGGAATCACACCACATTTACGAACCAGATCACAACAGTTCGTGTAAATTCGCAATCGCGTTCATACATTTCATGTCCAATGATTTTGGAAGTGAGCTCTCATTTGATCGAATGGTAAATAGAATTCAAGCCGTTTATTTCTTTCCTGTTTAAAAAATACATAATAGTTTTTACAAAGAACCCCTGCTGAACGCTCTTAATAACTTTTAGTAGTAAGAACTTTTTTGTTGATAGTTAAAGGTCGCCGGACTGATTCAAGCGCAGAATGTGTGGTCATCATCATCATCATGCTTTCCTATTACCCTCTGCTGGGGTGTAGGGCTCGAATCAAATTTTTCCATTTGTAAAATGTGTGGTACTGGACCAATTACCTCTTTCTGTTACTCCATGCCCATATTGACCTGGTTAGAGACAAAATTCAGTCGAGTCACGGCGTATGAGGTATTTAACGTGCTGAACATCTCTGGTTTTACTGGTTGGTGGTAGGACGTCTTTTGAGTCCGCACGGATAGGTACCATCACCCTGCCTATTTCTGCCGTGAAGCAGTAATGCGTTTCAATTTGAAGGGTGGGGCAGCCGTTGTAGCTACACTGAGACCTTAGAACTCATATTTCAAGGTAAGTGGCGGCATTTGCATTGCATGTGTCTATGGGCTCCGGTAACCACTTAACATCAGGAGAGCCGTGAGCTCGTCCGCCCAAATATGCAAAAAAAAACTCTTTCACCACCTCTGCTCAACCTCTCGGTCAGCCGGTTATCTAAAGCAAAGCACCTAAGGTAGTGTCGTCTATATTACAAATTACCTGGTACTCATCTTGTAGGTTGTTGGAAGCCTTGTAAAAATATCCCACATTGTTAATGAAATTTCAGCACCTTAAGAGATGCCTAAGTTTATTCAAAAGCTCAAAAGCTGCTTAGCTGACAGGTTCTCCGTCGGATCAATACTGACCACATGAGTAGAGAATGTAATCACTTAATGTTATAATATTAAAGTTATTACAATAATATTTTAGTCGCACTATTGATTTCAAAGTTCAATAATCAATAGTTCAACAAACAGATTCAAATAATACTGTTAATTTAATAATAATAATAAAATATATGAACGATTTAACCGCGATACGGCCATATTGTTAATAAATATGGGCGATTGGTCACCATGTGCATTCCAACAAACACCAAACTATAAATTACGAACTACAGAAATTTATTATGGACACATTTATTTATATTCAGCCGTTATTTTAATACTTGTATACTTTTTATAAATTTCACCTTTTTCTCTAGTAATGGGTTGCTTGAAAAAAGTTCATGAATGGGTCATGTTCGCCTTTGGATATATGACTTATAAGTTAGGTGCTATTAGAAATCTGTTTGCTCGTAATTATTATATTATTACTTACACTGGTGGTGGTATTTTATTTTATTTTATTTTATTATTGGTGGTAGGACCTCTTGTGAGTCCGCACGATTAGGTACCAGCACCCTGCCTATTTCTGCCGCGAAGCAATAATGCGTTTCGGTTTGAAGGGTGGGGCAGCCGTTATAACAATACTTGAGACCTTAGAACTTATATCTCAAGGTGGGTGCCGCATTTACGTTGTAGATGTCTATGAGTTTCAGTAACCACTTAACACCAGATGGGCTGCGAGCTCGTCCACCCATCTAAGCAATAACAAAAAAAACTTAGATATATGAAAACAATCCAAATTATAAGTTATAAATAAGTTAATCGCATACTAAAAAGCATTTATATTTTTATTAAATTACATAAATATAACCTATATTTTAACAGTTAGGTGCTGCGTGGTCAAGCTTCATTATTTCTGCGTCACATGACAAATATACGAATATAAATAATCTAATAGTGTCAAAGGGAAAACTTAATTTATCAAAAAGTACGAAAAGGGTTTTTAAAAAAGCTGGACGAGATTACGGCCTACCCAGTGGTCACCGGTGCCCATTTACATCAACAACCTAAATTCTACCACCTACCTCAGAATTTGTATAAAATTGGCTTATTTCCTAAGTAATCCATTTATTTTATGCATAAACGGAGCGAGCAAAACTTACTTTTGCGTCTGAGGAATATCGTTAAAAACAGTTATTTGATAAGCTTAGAGTTTCACATGAGTTATCTTTTAAAAGTTTCACGGTAAAAGTTGCATAATAATCCGTCACAGAGTCTGCCTAGTCGGAAAAGTTTAAGTAAAATGGAAAAGCTCAGAAGGTTAGAGCAATGCTGAGAGCGAGTGCTGTTTTACACTGCAATAACGAAAAATGTGATGTGGCATTGTAAGGTATTTATTGTTGTTATTTTCTCAGTCTATTATTAATATGTAGAAGACCCTTTTAAAGTATTTGTATCAATTTCGAATTTATCATACCCTACGTTTCGGATATTATTTTGCTTTATAATGTAATTAAGAACTTTTTTTTTATTGCTCTTGTAGGCAGACGAGCATACAGCTCACCCGATGGTGAGTGGTTACCGTCGCCCATGGACCTCAGCAATGCTAGGGGTAGAGCCAGGCCGCTGCCTGCCGTAACTATGTACTGTAATTAAGTTTCTTGAGTTGTTTAGTATTCCTGCCTATTTCTGCCTGAAGCAGTGAATTGTTCCAGTTTGAAGGGTGAAACAGGTGGTAGCAATGAGACCTCATGTTTCATGGTTGGTGACGACATTCATGTTGCCTTATCTG
Organism: Bombyx mori; assembly: GCF_030269925.1. NCBI lineage: Eukaryota > Metazoa > Arthropoda > Insecta > Lepidoptera > Bombycidae > Bombyx > Bombyx mori. The sequence continues at coordinate 14,822,918 of NC_085124.1, read as the reverse complement.
TGGGCTCCGGTAACCACTTAACATGTGGTTATGTGTTTTAGCCAGACTCGTTGGTCCGATCAGACTCGCACCGCTTTGGACAGTACAGTGTACAGCGCGCTGCATGACGCCGTGGACAGGGGAAAGTGGAAAAACATCTTAAGATTGAAGCTCATGGGTGATGGTGGTCACGACCCTCAGACATGAGGAACACGACTCGAGGAGGAGGATGTGTTTTATAATACTGCAGAAAGAATTACAACGATTTCTATTGATTGATCTAACTCGAAAACCATCTGACGTACTGTTTGTTACACGGGATTCAATAAATTCCTTTTTTTTTAAATGGGTGTCAAGTCACACACGGTAGAAGTGAAACTTATAAAATATAAAAATAATCGCAAGGGTCAACCACTTTGCAGTACAATGGAGCAGCCGTACCCCGGGGAACCGCCTGCATGATCACGGTATCCCGACGCCAGGTAGGTATGATTTAGCAAGAGAAATACGAGAACGTCTATCAACTATGTAACATCTCGTCACCGCGATTCAGGAATTGTTGAATTTACGTGCAGCGACATCTGTTGATAACAAACTAAATAGAAATAAAATAAACATGGCGCGTAACGGAAGAAATCAAGATGGCGCGTAACCGAAAAACGTTACATACGTTTTTTTCCTCCCGTTTCCTTCCGTCGATAAAGAAACTAAATTTTAATTTACACTGGATTTAATTAAAACTTATTCTTCTTCTTCTTCTTCTTCTCCATCGCTCCCTCATTGCTGAGGATCGTGACTCCGTTTTAGCTTGTCTACTGTCAGCCTCCATCGGTTCCGGTCAGTTGCCTGGTGTAGTGCAGCGCTAAGTGGTCCGCTGGTTTGCTCGGAGATCTGTTCGGACCAACGTTTGGGGCTCCGGCCTCTAGGACGTTTTCCTTCCACTTTCCCAGTGACCATCAGACGTTCCAAGCTGTCTACACCTCTGCGGGCAACGTGGCCAAAGTAGCGCATTATGCGTTGCAGACAGGTGGCAGACAGGCGTTGAGCGTTCTCCATTTTAAGGTGATGTAGGACCGGGATGTAATAAAACTTATTCAATAATAATGAAATACAAAAGATTTAGTATTGTATGGATACAATGATAGGCGCGAACGCGGTGAAGGATGGAGACGAACTGATTGACTGGTGCGGGAATGGTAATGAGGTATGGTATAGATAAAGATATGGCAAAGTTGATGTAGCAGGAATACGGTAGGGTCTGCATATCTACGGTACTGAAGCCCAGATATAACAGTACGTACTGGGCCACGAATCACAATATTTCAACAGTAATTTAAAAAAATCTCATATATTATGATGCACAAACAAAACCACATTCCACTTATCCAGTTAAAATACAAAGCACTAAGCTTCGTATTTTATATTTATTTATTTATCACAAGCTAAAAAGATACATAAAAAAACATAAATAAAAAGAAACAAAATCTGGCTTGCAACATAAGCTATGTGCGCTCGACAAAACAAGACAAAGTGCTGAATTTGTACACAATGCTCCTTACATCTATACGACAAAACAACACGATAAAGAAAACTAATCTAACTTATAACGTAAGGAAACAATTTTATTCACAATAGAAATTAAACAATTACGTTACTTGACCTATTATTAACTTGGAGGATGCCCTTGACTACTTTTATAAACTTCACTAACCTACAAATAAAAATATCCAACTCAGTTGACGACTTTGCCAGTTCGTTATATTCGTGTGTGTATGTACAATACAAAGTAAGAAACTCACGTTAGTATTTTGCTCGCGGAAGTTTTAACAATCTCGCGAACAACTATAATGTTCATGAAACATGCATTCGAGTCTTCTTGCTACTTGTGTTGTACTGGATTGCTTCAATGCGAATGAGCAATAAAGTTGCATTAACCGCTAAATAGTATAAAATTCCATATGCGCGGCAGCTATTGGTATCGCTTTTTATTTCTGAACTAGCGGCCCGCTCCGGCTCCGCTCGGGTCTTTAACAAAAATTTCAACGATATTTGACGTGGTTTTATTTTTTTAAATATAAGAACACTTATTGTGGCATAACTATAATAGTATTTTTTTTTATTGCCCTTGTAGCCAGACGAGCATACGGCCCACCTGATGGTGAGTGGTTACCGTCGCCCATGGACTTCAGCAATGCCAGGGGCAGAGCCAAGCCGCTGCCTACCGCTTAATACTCTCCACAAGCCTCGTTTGAAGAAGGACATGTCATAGCGTTCGGGAAATACCGTGGAGGGGAGCTCATTCCATAGCCGGATGGTACGTGGCAAAAAAGACCTCTGGAAACGCACTGTGGATGACCGCAGTGGCTCCAGGTAGTATGGATGAACTCCATCCAAGTTAGAATAAATAGTTAGAATAATATAATGTCGCGACACTTTTTGTGAATAATAATGTGTTCGACAAAGTCGTAGTACATTATTTTATTCTATCTTCAATCGTTTTCGCAGGGCACGGGATGTAAAGAATATTTTAGGTAATTTTTTTACACCTTGGGTTACATTATTGGAGTTTTAGTAAGGATCCCAAATTTTTTTCCAAAAAATATTATAGCCTATGTCACTCGGCAATAGTGAAACTTTCAAACAGTGAAAGAATTTTTCAAATCGGTTCAGTAGTTTCGGAGCGTATTAAATACAAACAAATAAACAAATCTTTGCTCTTTCTATTATTAGTATAGATAGAAACAAGGATGTAGTGACCAATTATTTTCCCTCGGGAAAACTCGGATCTTTATCGGAATATGATGACACCCGAACTGTCAATGAATGATCGTACTAAATGAGTGACATTTTCATATCCATTACTAGCGACCCGCCCTCGCTTCGCTTCGGAAACTGTAATTTATTATTAATTTCTCCACTATTTAATGGATGTTATTATACATATAAACCTTCCTCTTCAATCACTCTATCTATTAAAAAAAACGCATCAAAATCCATTGAGTTTTAAAGATTTAAGCATACATAGGGATATAGGCACAGCGAAAGCGACTTTGTTTTATACTATGTAGTGATTATGGAACATTATTGTTTAATGTCAAATATCAAAATGTCATTGTATAATATATTATAGAGATGTTACAACCATAATAATTAATACTTAAAACAGTATATCTAATAGTGTATTAAACGAATTGAGTTCCCGATACTTGTAAGTAATAATTGTTATGTTCGTGACCATGTTAGTTTAAAATCATAATTATTTTACAACCACCTTCTGTAACTTTGAAAATAAACAGTTTTATTGTCATTAGTAAAAAAAAAAATCTCCACTTTATTTTTGAATTTACTATTTTATAGGTAAATATTAAATATAATTCCTTGGACTTGATTTTTTAACCGTTTTCCAGGTTTCGGTATGGCTATACAACCTTTTTAAAAGTAATCTGAAAATATGATTAAAACTATAGTGAATATTTGAATTGCGCATTATCCTCTATATATATATATATCGGTTTGCTGACGCGACTATCCCCTACGGCTCTAAGATGGATACTGAAGCTATTTGAGAGAGCACGATAAATACGAACTTTTCCGAAAAAGTACGAATAATCTGTACTCGTTAGGTTTTAAGTTCAGATTTCGATCTGAAAAGTCGAACGTGACATTAGCCTTCAAATATCTAACAGCTATGGTGAGCACTATTTAATCGGCGCAGATGTTATACCCACAATTTAACATGACTGTGGAACGTCTTCACAGATAAATTTGTAAATGGTGCATCCATTTAGTTTGGTCTGTCTCTTTGGTTGTACGGCTGCGAATATCTAAATCTAAGAGGATGGGAATTTGGTAATAATGCATTTAAGAACGCATTGAAGTCAATCAAATTGAGCTAGGAGTACAGTAATACTTTTTGATTGCTTAATTGGGTGGATGAGCTCACGGCCCATCTGATGTTAAATAGTTACCGGAGCCCATAGACATCTACAACGTAAATCCCGCCAATTACTTTGAGCTATGAGTTCAAAGGTAACAGTTTTTATAGCACAACGGCTGTCCCACACTTCAAACCGAAAAGCATTACTGCTTCACGGCAGTAATAGGCAGGATAATTGTACCTACCTGTACGGGCTCACAAGATGTCCTACCACGAGTAATGTAGATACAATCTCTCTCACAAACTCTTTTTTAAGTGCGTCCAATACTGGTGGAAGGTATTGTGTACTTGCATAATTCCGTTTTTTTTCCCACAGGAGAAAATCGCTGGATCCCCATCCGCGCAGCGCAGTGGTATGTGGGAGTTGAACCTCACTAAAAACTCCTGCCGCTCACAGCCGGCGCCCTACCCCGGACCGGGCCAGAGCCTAGTCGGAGTTATTGAGACGGCGGGATAGGGTTGACGCAGAGCATATTACATCCATCCCGCTGTCCCCCAGACGCCGGACCGGCGGCCGCCGGGGACTCAGCCGCCGGTTCCCTCGGTCGACGGGCCAGGAGCCCACCTTGATGGCGCCCCGCTGCGAATTCCTCCAGAGTGGTCGGGGGAACGCGGTCTACCATCACCCGGCTTCGTATTACGGGCGTGGTGTAAACCACCCCGACCATTATTATGCCTAATTTTGCTGCGGTACAATCATGCGATAAACTTTAAATCATCGGAGAAAAACCTTTTATATAATTTACGGCTGCTTCTATGTTGCTACAAAACGAGTACCTAAATTCACGATGCGCCTACCTATGGGCTCACTTAACAGGAAATCTGCGTTAAGAATTATCATCCATTGTGTCCACGATCACAATCTTTTAATCTCGTCTACTATACGTTATCTTATCGCACCATTGATTTAAGTAAGGTTAAATGTACCGGTCCTAAGCTTTTCGAAGCTATACTTAAGTTTGCTTTGTGGAGCTTTTCATGACCTGAACGGGAACGTATTATGTAGGTGTATAGAGTTAAAAACTCTAAGCTTTAGCAGTTGTATCCTAACAGCAAATTCTCTGATTTATTTAAGTATTGCACACTTTATTTACAACGCACTGATGACGTGTTTGTTAAGTGTTTAGTTAAGTAAGTTAGGCTTTCAGTGCAAAACTACCGCACAATCAAACATAGTCTTATTTGATCTTATAGATAGAGATGAACATTTTTCCAATGATACACAACTTTGACTAAAAGATTTCAATTTATATTATCATGTAATAAAATAATTGCCATAAATGCGATGCTTATTCTTAAAAATGTAGAAAAAAAATACCGGATAGATTTAATTTCCCCTAGATCAAAGAGTCGTATCGTCACAAATCTTTGATCCGATAAAACTAAAAAAAAACCAACCTTTTTTTATTTTATTTTATTGCCCTTGAAGGCAGACGAGCATACGGCCCACCTGATGGGGAGTGGTTACCGTCGCCCATGGACTTCAGCAATGCCAGGGGCAGAGTCAAGCCGTTGCCTACCGCTAGATCCTAAGCCGTTCCTTATGAAGTTTTCCATCGCGTTTAACTTAACACAACTAAGCTGTTTGTGTTCTAGGATTCGCGGGAGCGCTGTATCCATCAATTGCTCTTTAAATAATGGTCCATCAAAACCTCTACTAAAGTTAGGTACATACATAATATATAATTTTGATGTCGTCTAAGCAATTTGGTCGAGTCCACTATTACGATTTTGTCACGACTAAATAAGTCTTTGTTCTATTTAAATAAATCTAAAAATTAAAAAAAATTAAAAAAACTAAAAAAAACTAAGGAACAGATAGGAACAGACAGGAACAGATAGGAACAGATGCCTAAATCTCGCTTTCGACAGTTTCATGGTGGGCTTGCAAAATATACAAATCCCGAATAATAACTTTCGGACCGTCGATCTACCGAGCAATTTCACCTGCTTAGAGGACGATCTTTTCTTTATCATATTTTATTCGTAATAATTTATTAGTTTAAAACTTATAATTAAAAATTATTTCAATTTTTTTTTTCTTATATCATGCGATTTCTCTACATACGTCTAAAAATAAGTTTGAGTAAAATCTATACACATTGCAAGAGCAATGAGCAGTAATACGAAACTCAATTAGCTAAAGTTAAGGACACTTTAGCATACAATTAGTCGCTCCGTTGGCTACATGCAAGCTTTTCGTTTCACAGTTTTTCACAACGAAGCAATTTAATGAACTTTTGTCATTCGAAAGTTCAAATAGAAGCTAAAAGTGCCATTGAATTGTGAAAGCTTCATGAAGTTTGGCATTCCTGTCTGAATTGTTTTAACAATGTTTTATATGCGGTGTACTTTTAAGTTTTTGGAAAATACTGAAAAGAATAAGAATACTTTTAGTTGAGAAGGACTTTGTTGTTTCTTCGAAGTAATTTGGTTAAATAGCAAAAAAGTTAGATCCATATTTATGTATATATAAAGTTCGACAAGAACAGCCTATTGAAATACAATAACTACGGTAAAGGGTACTTTTTATTTATTGCATAGACGATATCACGATTGGTGTTAAGTGATAGCCGGATTCCATAGTCATCACTTTGAGACATACGCTCTAAGCCTCAATTCTACAGTATATTTACTTCTTATCTTTTCCCTACCTATGGTAGCCTGGTAGCTGGTAACCTAAGAGCCCGCTAACGCCTGGACGGGTAGGTGAGCTCACTGGCTCAACTTGAGAGAATTTGCTAACACTAGCCCTAGCAAGAGTAGTGCTTAGTAGGCAGTGGCTTGGCTCCGCCCCTGGTATTGCTGAAGTCCATGAGCGACGGTAACCACTCACCATCAGGTGGGCCGTATGCTCGTCTGCCTACAAGGGCAATAAAAAAAAATCTACTGCCGGATCGGAAACGCGACCCACTGAGAAGACCCGGCGAGAAACTCAGTGGGCTGTGTCTGTGGGCTAGTTCGCTCGTCGAACTCTTCGTCGTAACTGTGACCAGTGCTTAAGAGATGTAAAAGCACCGAGAGTGAATCCGCGGAATCCGACAAGACGTGTTTCTGATGACGGTGGCTTTGCTTTGCTCCGTGACGGACGGATAACAGAGTTGTGATACGTACCCGTGCAGGCACAGTGTAAAATCACATAAACACTGGTAGTAGGACCTCATGTGAGTCCGCACGGGTAGGTACCACCACCCCGTCTATTTCTGCCGTGAAGCAGTAATGCATATCGGCTTGAAGGGTGGGGCAGCCGTTGTAACTATATTGAGACCTTAGAACTTATATCTCAAGGTGCAATTACGTTGTAGATGTCTATGGGCTCCAGTAACCATTTAACACCAGGTGGGCTGTGAGCTCGTCCACCCATCTAAACAATAAAAAAATAAAAAAATTGTACAGTAATTTGTGTTTTTAAACAATAATATAAACATTTAACATATTTGTAAGCTTGAGGGTAGACATTATCTTGTTGAACACCAAGTTAAACGAAGTCACCTTTGATTCCTGATTTAATCAACAATATGTTATCTTAACAATTCACTTTAACACTTGTCCAACTTTAACCAGTACGTACAACAGTCACTGAATCACACAACGTAACAAGGATATAGTAAGTGCACCAGGCAAACGCAGTCCAACGAATGTTCATTTCAAGGCACGTTCCGCCTTTTTATACTAGCCGGCGCAGCTGGCTTATGAGTCACTTCTGTTGCAGCTGTTGTTTACGAGTGGAACGACACGGCCGGCGCGCCTGGCTTGTGTGAGTCACTCCTATTGCACGTGCTATATAACATAAATATCGTTAACGCCGTCACGGCCATACTGACGTGCGCTCGTCCTCGTGCGCGCATTCTTATGGTATGTCTGTGAACAACAGACGTGTTCGTTCATCCTGACATTAACGGATGCAACTTAAAACGTGGTCCGTTTAGATACGTACTAGATATTAACAATCTAGTACGGTTCGGTTCGCATAATTCTTCAGAAAATCCTATACTGGCTATAAATAACCTTCAGACTGCTTACATACCTGGGCCAGTTCATTTAAAACTCTTCAGGTATGTAAGTATGTCCCTTTTAACTTAGACCGGAATTGTTATCCCTTCAGTTTCTCGAACTGGACCGGATAATGCTAGACCGAATCGCAATCCCTGTAGCTAATTGTTGTGGCTAATCTGGATGAAAATCCCTATAGCCAAGCCATTGGACCGGACAGACCCTTCAATGACTTCACACTTTTTTTTTTTTTTTTTTTTTCTTTTTTTTTTTGCTAGTCCGGATTAACATCTCTCTAGCCACATACAATTCTCTTTTAATCTGCGTGTACGGTAGCGTTTGTTAAAACATTTCTTAAACCAGAACATTTATACGGGATTTCTTCAGAAATAGTGCGAGACCGACCATCGTTTTCTACATTTCCAACACCTGCACCTGAGGTGCCTGAGCTTACAGACATTGTATCACTACCCACAGACTATGTTTGCTGTATCGCTATTTGCGGACAAAAATGTCGCTTCTATTGTCAGTGATAGAGTCGTCATCATTAAGATCAGTTTCTTGTTCATGAAACCTCTTACCATTGAATAAATTACTATGGCTTTGTTTTATAAGACTACATTCTGACCCTCAATGGAACATAAAGGGGAAGCCAAAACCACTTATCTGTAACACACTGAAGCTCTGGAACACACGTTGACGTCTCTGGTTGCACCTGCCACAGCACCTGGAGCAGTGTCGTTTTTCTTGTAGCGCATGGAACACCCAGAAGCTACATGACTCGCATCACCGCACACGTAACAGCTGACTTGCAGGCGAGAGCCGGGCGCCCACGGATGAGGAGGTTGTTCAGGTTTTGCTGGAATATCGAAAAAAGTTTGAGAGCAGTATCTGTCGCAACACCCTTCGGCACGATGCCCAGGTTTTCCGCAGAAATGTCAGGGTGATGGTACCCGTGCGGTCGATGGCGCTATACGGAGCACCCGTCTGGTGCCACGTCCTTACCCACGAGAACGTCGCCGCGCTGCGACGCCGGCAGCGCGCGATCGCAGTTAGAGTTATTCAATGATACCTCACAGTCTCCTACGAGGCGGCGCGCCCTAGCGCAAGTGCAGCCGGAGCGCGGGGGCTCCAATATCGGCAGTCCGTGCTGGAGGCGTGGTCTCGTAGTTTGGCGGACCCGTCGGCCGGCCTCCGTACCGTCGAGGCGATCTGACCGGTTCTCGCGGACTGGGTGGGCCGCGACCGCGGAAGTCTCACCTCCGGCTACCTGTGCAGACTCACAAGACATTTTACCACCATGCAAACTTCTTACCGCAACAAATCTTACCAGCCACCACGCAAACTACAATTTTACGGGTTCCACCTCTCCTACACGATGTTACTCCCACACTGAGGAAGCCAACCGCGAACACTTGTCAAGCACGCACAAGCACGCACTTCACCGGAAAAACCTGCATCCGCCAGCGGAACCCGAACACCGCCGCATCGCCAGACACGAACGCACCGGACGTCTTATCTTACAGGTCACGACGACTTCAGATGTGTCAATTTTTCTTCCCCACGGAAACTTGCTTGCTTTCTTGTTTGCTTGCTTGCTGGAGCCCGAAGTCATCGAACGTGTAGTGTTATTGGTATTGAATCGAGTAGATTCTAAAATTTCAGCGACAATTCACAGTCTCATGTCCTGGTTTACTGTACTAGTGCCATGTAACTCTAGCAGTAGTCATTGGCTTAAAAACAATTCGTGTCGGAACTACCCACTCGTCATGACAGATCCATTATTGCGATCGAAGTTTCACTTGAGATTTGCACTTGCCTTAATTTCTTGCAATAGCTTGTTACGTGTTGTATTTCCGTTAGTAAATGCCATGTGATGAAGTCGACAGTCAAACTGGGCAACATGAGCCAGAACGTAAGATGTGACGATTTCTTCGTGGCTTAGATCTTCCATCGAGGTAACAGAGACGTTATTACACGACTTACGTATGCTGCATTCACGCTCTTGTGGCGTACCACTACTAGTATTCTGATCTGCATCATGTTTTTTTTTGCTGTACTTCGAACATGTTCAAACACGTCACGCCAGTGAGAGTAGAGTCCTGATCTCACTTCTGATGTAAGCTTGAGGGTAGACATTATCTTGTTGAACACCAAGTTAAACGAAGTCACCTTTGATTCCTGATTTAATAAACAATATGTTATCTTAACAATTCACTTTAACACTTGTCCAACTTTAACCAGTACGTACAACAGTCACTGAATCACACAACGTAACAAGGATATAGTAAGTGCACCAGGCAAACGCAGTCCAACGAATGTTCATTTCAAGGCACGTTCCGCCTTTTTATACTAGCCGGCGCAGCTGGCTTATGAGTCACTTCTGTTGCAGCTGTTGTTTACGAGTGGAACGACACGGCCGGCGCGCCTGGCTTGTGTGAGTCACTCCTATTGCACGTGCTATATAACATAAATATCGTTAACGCCGTCATATTCTAAACATTTTCACATCAAAACAGTGTCTGCTAAATATTCAATATGTTAGAATAACAGCTTCATCTTGCTAATAATAAATAAACAATAACATAGAATAAACTAAACTATATATTATTATGTTAATTATTGCCAATAGTGGTGTTTGCGCTCATATATACTTGCTGTATCTGAAATTCATCTGCCTGAAACTACTCTCTTATCTATATATTAATACGTGAAGAAAAAACTTTGTATCCCTTTTTACGAAAATTGCGCGGACGGAGGAGTATGAAATTTTCCACACTTATAGAGAATATAGAGAAGAAGTGCACAGTGCTAATATTTTTTTAAATAATGCATAAAAGATACATTAAAACAATAAAGAAAACATTACACACACTACATACCATGTATTTGACGCACACACGCATGCATACTATTTATTGTCAAACTTTTGTTCTTAACGTCTGTTGTCAAATTGAGAATGGATTAAATATTGTTTGTCTTTGTTAATATTTTTTATAGTGTAGTCTTGGCGAAATTTGTGATTATAGAAGTATAAAATACAATCATAATAGTGTACAAACTTACAATTCCAATTAATTATAGTCGAATTTCGACTACTGCGGGACCTCTAGTAGATTTTAATATAAAACTGACATTGGCAAAGATTTTTAGGACATCGACTGCCAGCGAAAGATCGATGTGTGATAAACGTCAAGTGAAGTTCAGAAAAACAAGCAACACCCTTACCGACTTTACAAAAAAAAAGTCTAATCTCTGTTAGAACGTTTCTCTAACTTGTGTAATAGAAAAACATATTTCAATTTGTCTCTGTCGAAACTTATTCTCGAACTTGCTTAATTGTTTTTACATTATTACGTTGAAAGCTTATCGATTTTCACGCTACCTTCCATTTATCGATAGTATGAGATCTCGTGTTTTTGAAGTGAAAACTTCTATAGAATCGTTGTGATTTCAAACCGGATGCAACGGAAAAAACGACAGGTAAGAGACACAAATACAAAAACGTGTAGGATGAAGCCAGCAAAGAATGAGACAGAAATATACATACTATTTAATACAGCGCCATCTGTGAGATTTTTTAATAATAACGTGTGTATGAAAGCTCTTGTAGTGAATTTTAATTTAGGATTATACGTGAAATTAAAATATCAATTCACAGAGGGCGCTACCTTACAATTATTTACTAATGACAAAATTTTACATATACTTAAGACGTTTAGGATAATTGTATTTTAATTTTGGAAGGTTTCACTTCTACCACGTGTGAATTGCACACATTTTGTTTTTTATTTCATATTTTTTGTCGCTCTATATTGGTGGAGCTTTCGATCCACCCGCTAAATGATTAAAGAATTTCATAGACATCGCCACACGCATGGCGTCAATCACCCTCAATCAATGGGATCTGAATCGAGTGCAACTTCCACTGTAAAGAGATAAAGAAATTGAAATGGTTTGAAATAGTCAAGACAGTTGTACCGGTGCGAGCTTTCAACAAGACTGTTAGCGACGCGCTCAAATAAAATATAGTTTGGCTATGTTTTGTAATGTCTGGTGTTGTCTGTGATCGCCTAACGGTCAAATGAAGGACAGGTACGTGTACCGGCCTACCGGACGCAACGGTGGTAGGACCTCTTGGGAGTCCGCACGGGTAGGTACCACCACCCCGCCTATTTCCGCCGTGAAGCAGTAATGCGTTTCGGTTCGAAGGGTGGGGTAGCCGTTGTAACTATACTGAGACATTAGAACTTATATTTCAAGATGGGTGGCGCATTTACGTTGTAGATGTCTATGGGCTCCAGTAATCACTTAACATCAGGTGGGATGTGAGATCGTCCATCCACCTAAGCTATAAAAAAAAATCGCGCTGTTCAATTTGTTAATTGTGATTTCTCGTTAAAATATACGCCATTTTTCTTGTTTCCTCAATTTATTATTGCTGAACCACCTCATTAACCAACAATGCCCGTCCACGCAGAAACTGAACAGACAAGCGATAAACATCATAGATGATGTAGCTTATCTATAGTTTTGATAGCGTCCCGTGTCGAGCTATTGTGCTCCAACCACAGATGTGTCATTAGTGTATTTACAACCGACGATTTTACGAGACGAAACACTACGCGAGAGTAAATTAAACATTTCCTACTCTTGAAATGGATGGGCTGACAATTAATCAATTAAAATGGATTTGGTACACGAGATTCGACTCAAATGATTCAATGTAACGCATATTGAATCATTTGACTCGAATCTCGCGTTATTGCCCGCATTTTATATCATATTCCAAAACCAAGTGTATAAAAGCGTGGATAACAAATGGGATGAGATATGTTATATTTATTTTGTACAATAGTTGTATGTTGAATACGTTTACTATCCATAATATCTCTTTATCAATCACTTTGCAAAAAAGTAATGTCGATTGAGGTCCCAAATAAAAACCTACAAACAAACAAACATATTTTCGTATCGATTCTATAATTATATTTTTGTTATACTTGTTCAATAATTTACTCACTTATTAGCCGCGAGTTGACACGACTTAGCTGTATAACTATATATAATCCGAGTTTGAATCACAACATTAGTCTTTGTTTAGATGCAATCGAGATTTCGCTGTCATATCACACGGTACGTTTGAAGGGAGTGTGTACTTCAGTCCTAGCGTGTACTGGATTACAAGAAAACCGAAACAAAAGAACTTCGTAAACTTCACAAATACACCCATAAATCAAAACTGATTTTTAACAATTACCAATAAATTATTTAAGAGCCTGAAACTTACAAAATACTTCCGATAAATCGTATCGTATTCTCTAAATTTGAGTTACTCTGACCACGGTGCAGTAGAACAGTTGTTCAAATTAAGTCCTCAGACGTTGGCAAAGCCGCGCTAGATTACATTATCGTGGCAGTTTTAGCTGTTTATTCCTTTTGTTTTATTTTAATGGGACTCTTAAATATATTCAACAAAGATTGTTACGCGATTTCTGTGATAGAATATTTCCTACCGTCGATTGGTAACTCCTAATGTTAAGTAGTGAGCAGGACGGAGATGCATATCACCATTAAGTATCCTAACCTATTAATCGGAACTCCTTAAACAGGATTATAGTACAAATTCTTGATACCTTTGATATTTTGTGTACATAAACAAATAAGAGCATTTTTTTTTTATAATATTAATTTAACAACAAATTTTCAAGCCCAATGATTAAAGTTTACATTTTATTTTAATTACTTGTTGTTGGGCGTGTTTCTCAATGGTTGTAGGATGTCTTGACAGTACCACCACCCTGCCTATATCTGCCGTGAAACACTAACGCGTTTCGGTTCTAAGTGTCTCAGCAGCCGTTGGAACATAAAACTAAGACTTAGACATCATGTCTCAAGGTGGATGATGCCAAAATTGTTATTGATGTCCGGCTATCACTTAACACCAAAAGGGCCATGAGCTCAGCAACCCATCAATGTATTTAAAAAAAAGCAACAAATTTTTTATTTTTTATTTTTTTACTTTCTTGATATGATTTTATGATAAGACTTTTCTATTTAAAAGGTGGAACAGTCTTTATGGATTGAGGAGGCTTTTCATCGTCTCTATTTATAAAATATACATTAAAGACATCCACCACTCATATGAGATTTGAAAATGATATCTCAAAAGTTATTTTATCACGGCTACCCTCAAAACTGGACTTTTGACTGCTTCAGGACAATAGCGGGCAAGGCAGGCTAACAATGTCTACCAAGATCCTTTTCGCATAGACTCAGACTACTTAGTCAAGCTACTTAGCTTGTGTGCATTCTAATAAATAATGTGAATATATATAAAAAAATTACTCCTTTCCTAAGTAAACCCAAAAAAAGATATCCAGTTCCAGTTTTAAGAGTGGGGGTAGCAGTTACGTTCAAATCAAATTTTGATCTCATGTCTCAAGTCAGGCAGAGGTATAAAAATCGTGTAGGATCTATATCCTAAATAGCAATATTAAAATTAGGTTTTTCTATAACAAAAATCTGTTCGAAATTCGCGATTTAGCATTCCGCACGTATTCACTGCTTAATGAGAACGAACTTTAATAACCGTTATGGTAATAGCAATGTAGTATTCCCGATAGGAATGTGCTACTGGACGATCACGTTTCCCATTAGCCAGCACGTAATTAACTGCGCTGGCAGGAATAGATGGACAAACATGCTCCATGTTTTAAGTCACGTTAAACTGGTTCGCGGGCGTACTAATGAGGGGATGTGGCAGTTTAAGTAAACCTCGATTTCTGCTTAAACATTCAACCTTTATATCTTGGTTCTTATTTAAGTAACGGCTATGTATATTTTTTTAAATATATTGCTTCAGTGTTCAATAAAGCATTTTGATATCTATACTCTACTATTAATCTTTTGATGCCAAAGCATTTTAGATTATTATAATACCACTAGCGGCCCGCTCCGGCTCCGCTCGGGTCTTTAACAAAAATTTCAACGATGTTTTACGTTGTTTTATTTTTTTAAATAAATAAACTCTTGTTGCGGCATAGCTATAATAGTTAGAAATAATATGCTGTCGTGACACTTTTTGCAAATAATAATGTGTTCTACAAAGTCGTATATTATTTTATTCCATCATCAATAGTTTTCGCAGGGCACGCGATGTAAAGAATATTTTAGCTAATTTTTTTACACCTTGGGTTACATTGTTGGAGTTTTAGTAAGGATCCCTAATTTTTTTCAAAAAAGATTATAATAGCCTATGTCACTCGGGAATAGTGTTGCTTCTAAAAAGTGAAAAAATAAATAAATTCGGTTCATTAGTTTCGAAGCTTATTCAATACAAACAAACAAACCTTTCCTCTTTGTAATATTTATAATATAGGTATAATACTATAACAGGAATGGCTGATAAAACCAGTCAAATAAAATGCCGTATTTGGTTATGTACATATTCTGCACCATGCGCATATCGATCCAAAAAGCTTATAACAACCTTGTCCAAAGTCTTCGTACGTCGTTGGAAACGGTCACAGAGATAGTGTAGATAGCGAGACAAGAACAAACTTATCTCGTTAGTCAGTAATCAACGTGCTGACCCTGACTTCAGCTATATATTTTGTCCCTTGAAATAACAGGGAATATGAATCGGTTCTGTGAGGCAACGTATCGAATACTCGATGCTGTTTTTTTAATTACTGGTTGAGCCCTCGCCGTTAGGTGCCATCCTATCTATTAGTCTATTTCTGCAGTATAGCGGTAATGCGTTTCGTTTTAAAGGGTGAGGCAACCGTAAAGTTTTGAAGTCGTCGTGGCCTTAAGGATAAGACGTCCGGTGCATTCGTTGTTGCGATGCACCGGTGTTCGAATCCCGCGGGCGGGTACCAATTTTTCGAATGAAATACGTACTTAACAAATGTTCACGATTGACTTCCACGGTGAAGGAATAACATCGTGTAATAAAAATCAAACCCGTAAAATTATAATTTGCGTAACCACTGGTGGTAGGACCTATTGTGAGTCCGCACAGGTAGGTACCACCGCCCTGCCTATTTCTGCCGTGAAGCAGTAATGCGTTTCGGTTTGAAGGGTGGGGTAGCCGTTATAACTATACTGAGACCTTAGAACTTATATCTCAAGGTGGGTGGCGCATTTACATTGTAGATGTCTATGGGCTCCAGTAACCACTTAACACCAGGTGGGCTGTGAGCTCGTCCACCCATCTAAGCAATAAAAAAAAAAAAAAAAAATTGAGATTTAGAATTCACTTCTCAAGGTAGGTACTGGTGGTAGGACCTCTTGTGACTCCGCGCGGGTAGGTACCACTACCCTGCCTATTTCTGCCGTGAAGCAGTAATGCATTTCGGTTTGAAGGGTGGAGCAGCCGTTGTAACTATACTTGAGACCTTAGAGCTTATATCTCAAGGTGGGTGGCGCATTTACGTCGTAGATGTCTATGGGCTCCAGTAACCACTTAACACCAGGTGGGCTGTGAGCTCGTGCACCCATCTAAGCCATAAAAAAAAAAGGTGGCGGCATTTACGTTGTTGATAGACTTATGTCTATAGACACAAGATGGACAACCAGCTTGTCCCGACACATCAATAATTAAAAACAGAAAGTTTTTTTTAGCTCACGGTATATTGTCGATGTTGCCTCACTTTACGCGAGAAGAATGGGTATCAGTATTCTCTGAGTATTACATCAGCACAGTGTGATATTGAAGCAATAATTACTCGTGATAGGGGGGTGTTTTGAGAACAGTTCAAGGCTCCCATAGTTTCAGATTGATCTTGAGCTCGTCATAACTAATGTATGGAGACTTCAGCTGCACAATCCCAGTGATAGTCGATGCTTTTAAGAAAATATACTGGTTTACGAATATATTAACGAAATTACCAATTTCTAATGTTATCACCTAAATATATCCCAAGTTTTTGGAAAAGTACAATTTGGATTTTCGAAAGTCTTCCTATCATGGAAAAGAGCTTTGCAGTCGTTTGTAGTGTCAGCTATTTGTGACTGGGAAAACTGTTTCAATGGAAACTTTTTAGTATGCTACGCGTGTCACGTTATGAAAAGCGTTCATTGGAAAAGTCTGTTGATATTTTCAAATCCGCAAAAAGCTAGCTAATTGGTTAACTAGCTAATTCTAATAATAGTTCTAATAATAGAGTTCATAAAAATTAGGCAAAATAACTTATGCTAACTGGAAGGTGGAACTCCTTAGAACAAATGGCAAAACCGAAAAATCGTTAAGTGAGATCTGTGCACGACCATGTAGCCACAAAATGTGGATTGAAGCAAATAAGTAAGTTCCTACTCAGCACTTTTCCTATTCAATTTCGTTGGCAAATAACACACAATGAACATTTTAGTTACTTAGCAAAGGAGAAATGTGCAATTCATCATACATAACAATATGTTAATAAGATTGTATTAAAAAATATTAAAAATATTTATTTCTTTGAATATTTGAGAAATCATTAAATCAATACTCAATTGTTGTCTAATCGTCACAAAGACAACAAAGAAGATACCTTACTACATAATTAAAACCCTCGTCTCCCGTTCTTTACTAATTAAACTGTCTATTTGATACGTTTGAATTCAATAAAAATGATGAGCATGAGATGAAATCGTAAGAGTATTTTTAATTATATTTACGACTCGCGAAATCTGAAACTATTACTAGTGTAAGGTTTGTTGTAAAATTATTAAATTAAATTTAACATATTAAAGTTAAGGCCATTTTCGGATTGCCAAATAGCAACACTGTTGGCAGGAGCAATGTCAGTAGTGGGAATGTGACATAATAAAAAAGGCGGTAGTCTGAAAAAAACTATGTACACAGAAAGCAGTGTATTAAGTAGTGAACAGATATCTAAAGATTGTTTAAGTGGAGTTACAAATAAAGTAATACAGAATTAAGTGAACTATTGCAATCTTTGTATTATTTCCTGACTTTTGGAAGCGGAGTCTTACACTAGGCCAGTGATTCTCAACCTTTTTTTGTTGCGGCACATATTTAACGATTTCAAAATTTGGTGGCACAAAAAAAAAGATAAAAATTATTTACTTACTACAACACACTGCATAAATAGTTTATCGAAAAATTTTAATATACGAAATAAACTAAAATATACTATATTTTTTTTTTGTGGATTTAAATATATATTCATGTTTAAAATATTTTTCTTTTAAAATGATATAATTTAATAATATTAACATTATTATATATTTGCAAAATTTGGCGGTACACTTTTGAAATTTGGCGGCACACAAAAGTGCCGCGGAACAGTGGTTGAGAATCACTAGGCAAATGAAACTGCATTTTTAATTATAACTATACTGTGTTTGCTGACTCCGTAGACATCACGATGCGAATGTTAATATCCACTTTGAGAGATGAGGTCATAATATAAATTTTATTACGAAACGGCTTTGCTTGTAGCAGGAATTAGCGGAGTGTTGGAAGTTAGACATTTAATTTCAGATAGTTCAACAGAAATAGAAATTCCGACTAAAATTAGACTAGCTCTTTTTCTTCTCAACGTACAATAAAATCTGTTATTGCAAACAACACTGCATTAGCCATGTGGTATAGTTCTGGTAATATAAAATTAAATCGTAAAAGCGTTCGAAAAGAACGGTCAATGTAACTATCAGCTTGCGCGAGGTCAATCTTCTTCTTCTTCCAGTGCCTCTTCAATCCTGAAGATTGGCCGTTAGCTTCCTGTATTCATTTCTGTCAGCAGCCAGCCGGATCAGCTGTTCGACGGAGGCAATACCGGTCCACTCCCGGATATTCCGGAGCCATGACTTTTTTCTTCGCCCAGCACGTCTCTTTCGCGAGGTCAATGCTCCCGTGTGATTTTCACTGTCTACATTTTGTTGATTACCGTGTAACAAAAATATAACTTTTGAGAAGTATTTTACGACTATAACCTCTCTGTCTATTTATCAGAAGCATAAATGCCATTCTACCTGCATAAGTAATAAAGTAAATCATTAAATTCTACGGGTTTGGTTTTTACTACACAATTTTATTCTTTCGTCGTAAAAGTTATTCGCGAGCACGCGGGTACATATTAACTCAGATTCTAGTTAGAGCGTGGTCACATCACTCGATATATTATCTACACCGAGTCATTGATTTTGTTTTAAACATATAATGTTATTCGATGACATTCCAATAATTAAAGATCGCCGGCAATTATACAAACCGGAATCATAGCAAATTATGAGCTCTGCCCAATGTCTTCTTGGCAGTCTTCCATAGTCCTTACTAATAACTCAATTGATCCTAAAATTGATTCTAATAACAGGCCGAACAAAATTACAACATATTGTGATCCTTGTGAAGTCGTGGCCTAAAAAACAAGACGTACGGTGCATTCGTATCCTATGTACCGGTGTTCGAATCCCGCAGGCGGGTACAAATTTTCGTAAAGAAATTTGTACTTGTATTAAAACATGTGTACTAAAATATTTGTTCACGAAGAATAAAGGAATCATCGTGTAATATAAATCATCACCTGAAAAAAATACTTTTGCTGGCGTTAGGGCGTGTTGTGAGTCCGCACGGGTAGGTACCACCACCCTGCCTATTTCTGCCGTGAAGCAGTAATGCGTTTCAGTTAGAAGGGTGGGCAGCCGTTATACTATACCTTAAAAATCATGTCTCAAGGTGGGAGGCGGCCTTTACGTTGTTAATATCGACGGACTCCGGTGATCACATAGCACCAGCTGAGCCGTGATTTCGTCCTAATCTAAGCAATAAATAAATAAATCTGTGTCAGGAAATAATGCCGAAAATTTAATTATTGTATTGTCATCGGTTCTTAATCGGTGTCATTAGTTTTTCACGTTAATCAACGACTTGGATTTGGTGTAAATTACATCGAAAGATTTCGTTACATAGATACATTGACTTCCACGGTGAAGGAATAACATTGTGTAATAAAAATCAAACCCGCAAAATTATAATTTGCGTAATCACTGGTGGTAGGACCTCTTGGGAGTCCGCACGGGTAGATACCACCACCCCGCCTATTTCCGCCGTGAAGCAGTAATGCGTTTCGGTTCGAAGGGTGGGGTAGCCGTTGTAACTATATTGAGACCTTAGAACTTATATCTCGAGGTGGGTGGCGCGTTTACGTTGTAGATGTCTATGGGCTCCAGTGACCACTTAACACCAGGTGGGCTGTGAACTCGTCCACCCATTTAAGCAATAAAAAAAAAAAAAATACAGGTCAAGATAACAAAAACGCGTCAATAAATAATAATACATCTGAAAGTTATTTGTCAATCGATTGGACAAACAATCAACAAAGCTTGCGTAATGTGGTCGATAAGAAAATTCATTTGCAAACAGACTTGTAAACAAACCACGTTTTCGCGGAGATAATAATTATTGACATACTATACTCCAGTTATGTTCAGATCATGTTTATTTACGTTCATCGTTATTATGAAGGACATTTTTGTTATATTTACAGGTATTCCCTTCTGAATTCTTCCTTTCCTTACGGGTATTTGATGTATAAATTGTTATTAAGCGGGTGAATTTGGATTTTCCGCTCCATGTAAACTTCAATAAATTAGAATAAAAATCTTCTCAAACTAATTATCCCGCTATCATGAATATTAGGGGTGAGCATTAGGAAAAATTCTGAGTTAAGGAAGTAATTGAGAAGAAGAGTAATAGTGAATAATAATAAATTTAATAGTAAATTTAATAACGGTAGCTGTTGGTAGTATCACACGAGTCGTATTACTAATGAATCCAAAATTATCCAAACTTGTAATTAATTAAAAACCCCTGAAAATTTCGGACTATTTACGGTTTTTTTTAAAACTCATACAAAAAAGTGAAAAAGTAAGATTCATAATTGTTAAACTTGAATTTAATTTGAATGCTGTTACAAAACGAAAGAGAATGAGTTAGATAGCTTAAGACGAACGAATTTAGTCTCTAAAATTGAGCAGCCGTGTTTCCAATCAACAGATGGTTATTACCATCCTGCCTATCTCTGCTATGAAGCATTCGTCAATTTTGGTTGTAATAAAATAAATAATAGTTTAAAAAACTAACAAAATACGCTTTTATAGCAAATCCAACTAAAAAATAGAAAATAAATAAAATAGAAAATTTTAATAAATTTTAATTAAAAATAGTGTAAGAAAAAATATTTTATTGTAAAAAAGCGTGGGGTGCTTTTTAGGATGTTATCAAAATAACCCTTCTACTCATATCTGTTCATAAAGTACTTATAACTACTGATACCATGCGCCCCACGCTTTTTTTACAATAAAATCATTTTTTCTTAAACTTTTTTTAATTCAAATTTATTCAAATTTATTTTCAATTTTTTAGTTGTGTTTAAATTTTAAAAATTTTAAATATTGAATTGTCATCGGTCTTTAATAAGTATACCAAATTTCGGGTTAATCCGACGTTTTGAAGGGGGTCAAAATCATGTTCAAAGATTCCGTTACATACATACGTCTGAAGCTAATAAAAACGTATTAAAAACAATTGAAACCGCAACTTCACGTCTTAAGAAGAACATCGGCAATCAATTCGTAGTACTCATCTCTCATAACCACTTATCATATTGATACGCCATTGCTGATGAAACGAATGGCATAAAACGCCATAAGAGCCGTCTTCTTTCAGGCCAATAAAAACGGGACACCTGAAACAATTCCTTCACCTTTCCGGCAATAAATATGTGGTGTTCTCCATTACTTCCCCGGAGACTTATCAAAATGAACGCGCGCAATAAAACCGAAAGGGGTAAGGTTAACGCAAATTGACATCATTACGCTCTCGTATCAACAAGAAATGTTTCCTGGACGTTTCTTTCTTCATGGAAAAAGAACATAATAGTGCACGTCTAAGCGTGTGAGTCTTTAGAAGCCAGATTACCAGGCGAGCGGTTTTTTTGTATGGATACATAGGTATATTTTACTGGTGGTAGGACTTGGTTTCTTTACATCAACTTGATTTCGATTCCAACAGTTTATTTACTTATACGGTGACGATGACGTATTTTTCTTCCGATAAGGCTTAAAAATTGTCCTTCTCGGTGGACAGCAGCTTGGCCATATCGTTGACATTGTCAGGGTCCGCGGATGACGATTGAAAATAAATGCAGGAAGAACAAGGCATAAAACTGAACTTTATAGACTACTTTATACCATCTTCTATCTAAAGTAATTTAAAGTACTACAATGATAGGTACTTTATCTATGTGAATAAAAATAAACGTGTGTTTGTGTATTTGTTCCATATAGGTTACTAAACAATTCAATCTATTGTGAGGATCCATGGTACAGTTATTTTTATTTTTGGTTTATTTTTGCTTCACACCGTTTTCCACAAATTGATGTAATTTTTATGATTTAGCAAAATTAACTTAGCTTGGCTCTGCCCCTAGTATTGCTGAAGTCCATGGGCGACGGTAACCACTCACCATCAGGTGGGCCCTATGCTTCTATGCCTACAAGAGCAATAAAAAAAATACAATGAAGGGCTGTTGTGTTTCAATAGTAAACAATAAATCACTACCCTGTTCTGATGATACCACAGTCCATTATCATCGTAAAGGGGAATGTCCATTTCAGGCTCAAAGCGGACAATAGATTAGAGAAAAAATACTTAGTGCACTAATTTTGTCATAAATAAATATGCATTTACTTTCTTCCAAATGAGCGCCACTACAGTTTACAATAAGTAGTTTAAAAAAAGTAACTCTATTGAAAAAACAAGGTTTTTGATTTGTGCGGGAAAAATTGCCAGCATCAAAACCCTTTTACGTATTCAGTAAACATTTTAAGTATTTAAATAAAACATAAAATATAAATAAAACATTTTAAGTATTATCATCAATCAATCGATTTTAATCGATTATAAGCACATAAAATACCATCAAAGACATACCCATTGGACTTTAACTTCTAACCATACTTGAGACCTTAAAACTTATATCTCAAGGTGGGTGGCGCATTTACGTTGTAGATGTCTGTGGGCTCCAGCAACCACTTAACACCAAGTTGGCTGTGAGCTCGTTCACCCATCTAAGCAATAAAAAAAACTTTACTAGTAGGTATTGTTATTTAAATATGTACAACTAAAACAAAAAAATAAAAAATAATGTGCACTCGTAAAAAAATAAAGGTTAAGAAAAATAAATCGATTATATCGGTTATTTAAAAAAATAATCGATATATGAATTTAATGTAATTATTTTTCGTTATACTGACAACACTGAATTTAATCTGACTGATAGCCACTTCGCTTGCTGCTTGTGCTTACGTTTAAAATGAATGTTTTGATTTTTCTTCGATTTATTTTACTGGCTTTGTTTTATGGATTTTATCCTCCCTTCAACAACGACTTTGGCTCAGGAGTCACAGCTACATTCGATTATGGATAGCGACGTTTCATACTACGACTGAAAACCATTGTGTGAATTGTGGTTTTAATCTGACCGAGATTCAAAACCGTATGTATGTAACCCCTCCTCGGTGTTTCCCGAGCGCTATGACATGTCCTTCTTCAAACGAGGCTTGTGGAGAGTATTAAGCGGTAGGCAGCGGCTTGGCTCTGCCCCTGGCATTGCTGAAGTCCATGGGCGACGGTAACCACTCACCATCAGGTGGGCCGTATGCCTACTTACTAATTGTGTATGAGTATGAAAAATTATAGTATTATAGTATAAATATTTAAAGAAGCATGTGTGTTTTTCTATACCCTATTAACTACAATTGAATAAAAATACATTAGGTACATCTCTCTTATCATTAATCATTAATAAATTTCGCGTTTCTAATATCTTAAAGAAGGTCTGTATCAAGAGCGTCCCCGTAACACAAATCTACACCATTTGTCCTCACTATTCTGCTGATTTCACAAACGCAAACAACAACCGGAAACACCAAAAATGACTTTTAACCCTTTGACATAGATGTCAAATATGACGCAGTTCAGACTTTGTGGAACATGGCAGTAGCGTTTGACGTAGCACCTTTGATTAGTGAGTGCACGAGTCGATTGTCGACTATCGATTAGAGCACAGCTGATTATTAACGACAAACGCGTTCGTGCGTTGAGATTCCTTCGACTTGACTTGATTTGGCTTGGCTTTGACTATAACGAATTAGTCGAACCATGTTAAGTCATTTAGATTAATTAATTAATTTAGATACTCATCGTAAGGCTTAGATGTGGATAAACAAAAAATTTAAAATGTTAATTAAGTGTATGGTATTTTTTTAAATAAGTATTTACATAATATACGGTTTTACTCATTACGAAATGTTCTGATGGGGTATTTTAAATATTTATGCGGACGGATACCATTGTTTAGTATGATATCATATGATACTGTGAACTCATAATCCATCATATTATTATAGTCTTAAGTTATTAGATCACATAGATACCGCCACCCGAGGAGTACTGAGAGCTTATGGACTGCATATCCATCAAATCGCAACTTTTTTTAAATCAAATTCGTTAGTACTCTGTTACTATTGCTGCTAATATTGACACGATAACCAACTGCCTCTCACCCTCATTATTTGAAGTTACGATTTACATGACAATCAAATAGCATCCTACTTAATTTTGCCGAGGAAGTCAAAATCAAAATCATGCGTGCTTGTTTTTATAATAGGACAAGTCCTATGCAACATGTAATGTCTCAATCTAATTGCAATCCTATTATGATGTCTATTGACTTCGGTTCGAATAACAAGGGGATGCGAGGTTTTACTACAGGTTAATATAGTGGCTCACTGGCGAGCTCACGGCCCACCTGGTGTTAAGTGGTTACCGCAGCCCATAGACATCTACAACGTAAATGCCACCACCTCCCTTGAGATATAAGTCTCAGTATAGCTACAACGGCTGCCCCACCCTTTAAACCGAAACGCAACACTGCTTCACGGCAGTAATAGGCAGGGTGGTGGTACCTACCTCTCATAATCATAACAGGTCCTACCACCAGGACTGCGTGAATGATACGATAGGAGGGTCTGAGTACATAGATGACTTATGATCTTCAGAGGACATGTTACGCCAACTATACATGGTAAAATAAATGCAAGGTGAAGAAGAAAACTATACCATAATATTTTATAATATTAGATTAATATTGTAATAATAAAAACTATCGATACATAAGGCCTTCCCCTCACTAGAGGAAGACTATGTTACGATTCGGTGCTCGGAATATCTTGATTGTACGCTCAAACACTCTGCCAAACATTTCTGTATACATTAATTTCCATTGAATCTGTTTGAATATACTAAGAAGCTTCAAATAGGTCGGCCAAATATAGTTGAAATTCAATTTAGAAAATATTGATATGGTTCAATTTGATCGTCATCCGAAGCTGGTATAGCACGATCTTCCTGCTTATTTGCGTTGTGGAATGCAAACGCTTTATTTAATTTAAGCTCTAAACGGAGGAGGGATTTAAGGGTTGTAAGGCCCAAATTAAGTCATAGAAGTGCCGGAAGACCTATGGCACAGTAGACCGATGAAGTAGTCGGGATGGCCGAGCAAACATCGATGAGAATAGCTGGTGATCGCAGACCTAGCAGTGGGTACCAAAGGACTGAATATGTTGATGAAGGCCTAATATCCTATCATAATCTACCTTTAAGAAAAAAAATTATACTGCCCTACAAATTTTACGCTTATGCCTTTTTATTTGTTCTCGGGTATTGACGTCATTAGTCATTTAAAAAAAACTACCAGCTAAACTACCAGTTAATCAGAAAGGGCAACCAAATTAAAGAGCGTCTCGTTGCGAGGCAACCGTGCATGAAAACGGTATTGGGGTAATTTTAGATATTGAAACGAAAATTTCAAATTTTAATTCTCTATAATATTTTTTAGAAAAGGAATTATTATTGCCCTTGTAATGACATTGCGACCCATCTGAGGGTGAGTGGTTTCGTCGCTCAGAGACGTCAGCAATACCAGAGGCACACCAAATTGCTGCTCACCGATTTATTTAAGATTTCCTGTAGCGGCTTGGTTTTTCGTACTTTTGGTATTTAGTACGTATTACATGGTGACGGTAGTAGCCCACTATCGGTAGGGCCGCAATTGCTCTTGTCTCTTAACGAAAAAAAAAAAAAAGTTGATGCGTTCTAAATTACAAAAAATACGGTACATTAACATATAATAGTAATAGGCAAAGACGAAATAGTTCCTAGAATAGAACCTTTCACCTTAGAAAAAAATTCAAAAATATTGGAAATCAATGTTTCCAAAAAAAATGGCAATAACAATAAAATTAGTTTTGGATGCCGGAAATTTGATAAACTAGAACAGAATTCCGACTACTGGGTCAATATTAATTCATATTCATTCGATAGGTACTAGAAGTTCGATCTCATGCTTTTGTGTTGATATACCATTAGTTGAAAATATAATAATGAACAGTTTTGTTCGCGCGACAGCGCGACGTTCATAAATGTTCGGCTCAACTCGGGTGCCGTCGCCCGTACGCACCCCGCACCTCTCAGAACAGTGCGGTACATGACGGCACGCGGAGATACGCTCGTTCGATATTGAGTAAATGGTGCGCACGCGCCCTTCGTTATATACTAAGTAAAAGGTTGAGTGTGAACCGGTGAAAGGGTGTATGTGCCACCCATCGCAGAGGAACACCACTACGACCGTGATAGTGCCAGCATCAGCCTCCAAGTAAGTCCCGTTTTCCTACCTACCCTTTCGTATCCGCTCATTCTCCGCAGAGTTCATATGCTCCCTTTCAGCTCATCCGCTCACGTTTAAGGTGACGCTCACCTGCGTCACCATTTTATGGTCCTTCGAGCTTTGAACCCTAAATCCTCTGGATACAATCCATTGCCCTCCATAGACCCACCCAAATTTTTAAAGACAAACGGATCAAAAAAAAAAAAGAAATTGGCCCTTTTGTAGGTTTCAATCGGTTATAATCAGCCCATTATTTAACTCTAAAACTTATTTACTATAATAATATCTTCATTTCGTTGTTTATAATAATTACTAACACGGCAAAAGTATATAAATTGTCTGCCCATTATACAATCACTTCATTCCATTTTACCCACAACAATAAAAAGTTATTATTAAAAGTTAAAACGAAGAACGTAAACAAGTAGGAACTTATCGTCTCGGCTCATCGAATGAAAGTTATACCTATTTAAATATATTCCTAATATTAGACCTCATTAGTATATACATTAGTTTGATTTTTAAAAGTGTGGAACATTGATGATTTTTTTTCATTTGTTGTCAAAGCGTATCGTGATTTGTGTCATTTCATTATACTTTAACTTTTATTGTAATTACATACTTGTAGGTACTTACAATTCCTACGATATTTAGGTGCTTGCGCGCCACAGTACAGTTCACAACAGTAAATCAACTGTAACTTTGATTTTTGCCATAGTTCGGTGTAGAACAGTAGGTCAAAAGGTTTTTGAAAAAAAAAATTGTTTTCATTTACATTATCATTACACAGGGTAGGTTCAGTATACAGGGTGCCCCATTTTGCCTTTTTATTATAATTTTTTTTTTTTTGAACACACTTTTTTTTCTTGTCTTTTTTTTCTCTTCATCTTTGTTTAGTTAAGTCCATATATTGTTATCAATGCCGTCGAAATCTCAGGCAGCTATTTTTCGAGAAGCATCAAAATTCATATCATTATTAAAGGAAATTGCCTTGTCCATACTGGCTGGGGACAGAATAAAATATGATATGGCCGATTTGTCTGCTCGCTTGCCTAGATTGGATACCAATAAATCTAAACTTGAAGATGTATATTGTGAGATCCTCGATGACGAGGACCTCTCAGAGGAGCAGGAAGAAAAGTACACAAAAAATTATGAGACCTCGATTGCTGACTACCATGATATCTTAGTAGCGTGGGAAAAAATAAACTCGAAGCCTGCTTCCTCACCCAGCTCTCAACCCTCAACTTCTAGTACGCTGACGACTGTTCTGCCTAAAATTGCCCTCCCCAAGTTCAGCTCAAAGGTCGAAGATTGGCCTTCATTTATTACAATTTTTAAAAGTCTCACGGATGATATGCTCACTCTCTCAGATTCTGTCAAACTCCATTATTTGTTTTCATGCCTATCGGGCGAAGCGCTTGGGATGGTGTCTCATCTCAAAATTACTAATGAGAATTTCTCCGTTGCCTTGGACATTTTAACCAGGCGCTACGAGAATCGCCGCGTGCTGATTGATAGGTTTGTGGACATCATAATGAGCCTCCCAAATATACATTCACGCTCTAATATCCGCACACTCTTTTTGACACCTTTGATTTCCGCGCAATCAGCCCTTAGTAATCTAGATCTGCCCATGAAAGACTGCGATTATATCTTTGTCTCAATAGTGGTGCGAAAACTCAAAGGTGAGCTCCGCACTCTCTTCGAGCGTAGACATGGGTCGCGTCAGTCTTTACCCACTTTAAAAAATTTAATCTCTTTTTTAGAAGAACACGCGCGCTGTAATGAGACCGAATGGTCTAATACAACATACTCCCAATACAATCAACCTTCTCAAAAGTCTGGTTTTTCTCGTAGGCAGTCTCCCACTTCTCAGCCCCTTCAAGTTTCACGACAAACACAATATCAACAGCGTCGACCCTTTACCCCAAATAATTCCCGCCCAGAGTATCTACCCCGAACTACTGCCCCACCATGGCAAATTAACTCAGCTCATCCTACTCAGCTCTCCCAAAATAATAACTTATATTGTCCATATTGCAATACAAAAGGGCACAAACTAATTACGTGTACTCGCTACAATGATCAGCCAATACAGGGTAGATGGGACTTTATTAGAGCCCGCGAGCGTTGTCAACGCTGTCTAGGACCGCACTATGAAAACGAGTGCAAAACCACGGGTGTGTGTAAGGAATGTGGAAGTGCTAATCATCACACCTCACTTCACCGCCATGGCGCATCGTCTCCAACACAGTCATCTGCACATCTCCTTCCCCTGAATTTACGGGAGCAGCCTAGGCAGCGCCCTACTCATTGTCCTCGGGCACGCTCGTCACATGCGACCTCGCATACGCCGAGCCCATCACACACACCACAAGTGGCAACACAGAGCACGGCAAGAGATGACGTGACGGCTCTGAAAGCAGAAAGAGACGCCCTCGCCAGAGCATTGGCGGCGGAAAGACAACGTGCGGCCACCGCGCCCTGGTTGTATAAAGAGGCAGATAGGCCAGTCTCACCCCAAGAGTATCAAACTCATGGTTCTTCGCTACATCAATCTCGATCACCACACCGGAGCAGATGACTATCTACCATCACCGAACACGACCAGGAAGAGAAATACGCTCAGCTCATGCACACCCATACAACACACACTCGTCCCACGGTATCAACACAAACCATAACTTCAGCACAACATGAAAACCACAACCCTAATACACCCATATTATTGCCTACTGTCACCTTAGAAATAGCAGATGTTCATGGTCAATTTCAAAGAGCACGAGCCCTATTGGATTGTGGCAGTATGGTAACATTAATTACTCAGCGCATGGCTCGAACTTTACAACTACCACTAAAGAATACTTCATTACAAATTTCGGGAGTGGGAAATCAGCACACACAGTACTCCAAGGCATCAATAAAAATTGTATGTCGACCCACTCATAGCGAAACACCTACGATAACGGCTACAGCTCATATTTTAAAGCATGTTACCGGTTATCTGCCTCTAGGGAAGGTACAGGATATATCACATATGGTAGACCAGTCAACGATCCCCTTAGCTGATCAAGGATACCATACACCAGCTCCGATCGATCTGTTGTTAGGCTCGGATATCCTCGGACAGGTTTTAGATGGGTCTAAAGTCTCATTGGGGCCCGGCAGGCCAATAGCCTTCGGCACGATATTTGATTTTACATTGTTAGGACCCATACACGATTTGTATACTGCTCCTGTAAGCAAAACTGAATCGGCTCACATTGTCAGCGCACAACCAGAACTCGAGGTATCTACACATGACATTCGCAAGAGCCTTGAGAAGTTCTGGGAATCTGAAGAGCCCCAACTTCATGTTGAAACTACCCCTTTGCAAGATCAGTGTGAAGAAATATTCCGCACTACCACTACTCGTAAACCCTCAGGTCAATATACGGTAACTTTACCCTTTTTACATAATATGCCCGAGCTAGGAAGTACCCATGCCATAGCATTGCGCAGGTTTCTTAATCTTGAAAAGAAGTTACAAGCTGACCCATATCTCCGTGTGAAATACATTGATTTCATGGCAGATTATCAGAAGCTGGGTCACATGTCCCCATGCCACCCGAGTACTTTTGCTCATAAACCTCACTTCTATATCCCTCATCATGGTATCTTCAAGTCGGGATCAGACAAGCTACGCACTGTTTTTGATGGTAGCTGTAAAAGCTCAAATGGTGTCAGCCTAAATGACTGTTTACACACTGGTCCAGCTCTTCAACAGGACATTGTCGATATTATCTTGTCGTTTAGAACTCATCCCGTAGTTTTCAGCACTGACATTTGTATGATGTTCAGAAATATACTCATACATCCCGATCAGAGGCGATACCAGCTCATTCTCTGGCGCTCTTCGCCAGATCAGCCTCTGCTTACATATGCCTTAAACACTGTTACATACGGGTTACGATCAAGCCCATATCATGCTATACGCACTTTAATCCAATTAGCGGATGATGAAGGTCATCGCTATCCTGCAGCTGCTCAAGTGCTGCGCAAGTCCATATTCGTCGATGATATTCTCACTGGTCACGATTCTGTAGTAAAGGCTCAAGCTCTCCAAAACGACTTGATTAACTTACTAGCCTTAGGTGGTTTTCAGCTCAGTAAATGGACCTCAAACTGCCCTCAGCTTCTTGAAAGATTTCCCGATGATCAGTGTGACATGCCCAAGGACTTTGACATTAGCCCAGACTCCAACTCCATAAAAGTATTAGGTATACAGTGGATTCCTCAATCGGATGAGTTAACTTATCGTATTTCTCTCCCCTCAATAAAACAAATTACCAAACGCTCAATCCTCAGCACAGTCGCCTCTCTTTATGACCCTAACGGTTGGGTTACTCCTGTTATCTTCCGCGCAAAGCTTCTCCTACAGAAGCTGTGGCTTCTAAAGTTAGAATGGGACGAACACACCCCTGTTGAAGTGCAGACAGAATGGAACCGCATATCACAAGATCTGCCCCAATTGTCAACCCTTCGCTTGCCTCGCCTTATTTGTACAAACAAACTTAAGTCTACTTACACGCTTCACGGGTTCGCAGACGCCTCAGAGGCAGGTTTTGCTGCCGTTATTTATCTCCATGAACTCGATGAGCACAGATGTGTCAACGTATACCTTGTAATTGCTAAATCACGAGTCGCACCCGTTAAAAATCGTCTTACCATCCCCAAGATGGAGTTATCTGCTGCAAGTCTCTTAACACAGCTTATGATACGTGTCTCGACTCAATTGTTGTCCCATATTACAATAAAGAAACACATATGCTGGTCAGACAGTACCATTGTCCTAGCATGGCTAAACACACCTCCTCATAGACTTCAGGTCTTTGAAGCTAACAGGGTTGCCAAGATAACATCCAATCCAATCACCTCCACATGGAAACATGTTCCTACAAACCTGAACCCTGCAGACTGTGCGAGCAGGGGAATGTCTGCCCAGTCACTATCGGCTCATGATCTTTGGTGGTCTCCTAGCTGGCTGAAGGAGCCTCCTGACACCTGGCCCAAAATGCCTCCTGCCCTAGGCCACCATGCATTACCAGGTCTGAAGCCCAAGAAAGTACCATATAGCAGTTCCTGACCTCGACCTTGACTTGCTTACTCGATTCAGTTCTCTCGACAAGCTCGTTGGAGTGACAGCTTGCATAAAACGCTTTATTTTCAATTGTAGACACAACTCAACTGATAGGCGCTCTGGTCCCTTGACAGTTGGAGAACGTAGAGATGCTCTGTTATTCTGGGTTCGCTCTGTTCAACACAATGAGTTTGCGGAAGATATTTACCGTCTTCAGGCAGGCAAGATTTGTACCGTTCGACTTCAGCGTCTTTCACCCTTGATGAAAGATGATCTCTTGAGAGTTGGTGGTCGCCTCACTCATGCGCCAATAAGATACGATGCTCAGCATCCTCTCGTTCTGCCCAGCTCTAGCCCACTAGTTGATCTCATCGTAGACCACTATCACAGAATAAACTGTCATCCCGGGGCTGACACATTACACGCTATCCTCCGTCAGCAGTTCTGGATACTCTCAGCACGTCGTGTCATCAGGCATCGCGTGTACAAATGCATTAGATGTTTCCGATATCGCGCTCAGGCCAGAGCTCCGTTGATGGCTGATTTGCCCGCAGACAGAGTCACACCCCAGCCAGTATTTAGTCAGGTCTCTACAGATTTTGCTGGCCCGTTTCTCATTAAATCTAGTACTTTACGTAACGCCAAACTCATGAAGGCATACTTTTGTGTCTTTGTTTGCTTATCTACTAAGGCGGTTCACTTGGAACTCGTTTCGTCACTCAGCACTGAAGCGTTTCTTGCTGCAATGCAACGGTTTGTATCGCGTCGCGGTACTCCTACTCTTGTCCGTTCTGACTGTGGCACAAATTATGTAGGAGCTAAGAATCATCTCATTGAGGTACAAGATTTTCTCGCGCAAAATAATGACACAATCACGCATAGGCTCGCTAATCAGCACATAACTTGGCTGCTCCAACCGCCCACGGGACCCTGGTTCGGGGGCCTTCATGAAATTGCGGTCAAGAGCACTAAGAAGTTACTTTATCATGTTATAGGTGAACAGCACCTCACGTTTGAAGAATTTTCCACACTTTTAACTCGAGTCGAGGCAGTACTTAATTCTAGACCTCTCTGCCCACTTTCGTCAGATCCCTCCGATTTGGAGCCACTAACAGCTGGCCACTTTCTTATTGGCCGTCCACTCACCGCTCTTCCTGAGCCATCTTTTGATGATAGGCCATTATCAGCTCTTAAGCGTTTTCAGCTCATCCAAGCTCTCTCTCAGCGTTTTTGGACTCTGTGGACCAAATCCTATCTCCATACCCTCCAAACCCGCTCCAAATGGCTTTCCACATCCTCACCTCCTCAAGTTGGAGAGCTCGTCCTCATCAAAGAGGACAATCAGCCCCCGCTGCAATGGAAACTTGGAAGGATTATCCGCACGTTACCCGGCAAGGATGGAGTGATCAGAGTCGTGGATTTGGACACGAAGAATGGAAGTCTGCGGAGACCTGTGTTCAAGTTAGCCAGGTTGCCGCTGGATTCAGCACATGAAGAAGTTCAGCCCCGGCCGCCCCAGGATGTTCGCGCGACAGCGCGACGTTCATAAATGTTCGGCTCAACTCGGGTGCCGTCGCCCGTACGCACCCCGCACCTCTCAGAACAGTGCGGTACATGACGGCACGCGGAGATACGCTCGTTCGATATTGAGTAAATTGTGCGCGCGCGCCCTTCGTTATATACTAAGTAAAAGGTTGAGTGTGAACCGGTGAAAGGGTGTATGTGCCACCCATCGCAGAGGAACACCACTACGACCGTGATAGTGCCAGCATCAGCCTCCAAGTAAGTCCCGTTTTCCTACCTACCCTTTCGTATCCGCTCATTCTCCGCAGAGTTCATATGCTCCCTTTCAGCTCATCCGCTCACGTTTAAGGTGACGCTCACCTGCGTCACCAAGTTTTGATCCAACAGACTACGATGGTTGATTGTTTACGGACATAAGTACATTTTAAAATCTGAGTTTTGTCGGCCTACACAATAATTTAATTAGTGGGGTGAATTATTAATTAGAATCAAAATTTTGAACTTCCTACTTCTAAAGTCAATAAACTAGTTTCACTTTTACTTAGTTTTGTCTATTTCGATAAGTAAATATAGTTTGATCGCTGTAGCTTTAAATCTACGTTGAACGACCAGAGCTACGATTTTCTCGTGTTTTGTAAGCTTTAAGCTTCGTTTTTGGGACGTAGCACCCGAGTCCTCTACACGATGTTAAGATGTTCCCCGAGTGCTACGACGTGTCTTCTTCAGACGATGTCTGTAAGCAGTCTGGTTGTAGGTAGCGGTTTGTTTGTGCCCCTGCCTAATGTATTTATAAGTCATCTTGTTCTAAATAATAAAGCTTGCTTTACTCGTATTTAATGATGCGACTAAACCGGTTCTCAAAATTCCGTAAGGAGCTTTAATTTTTTTTTTTTTAATCGCCACGTTAATTGGTCCCGTGATAAGTTCGTAAAGAACTTGTGTTACAGGTACCAGATAACGGAAATAAATGTAAGATTTTTATTATACACATACATATATTTAATATACATCCATAACCCTGGAAAAGACATTTGACATTTTTATTTATCATACAAATATCTTCCCTTGGCGGGATTCGAACCCGCGACCCCCTTATGTAGTGACCATGTCACTTACCACTACACCAGGCGGCCGTCATATGAAACATATTTTATTTAACGTTCACAAATAACTTCAGGATGAATAAACCGGTCCGCGCGTAGTTAAAATAGTCCTTTGGGCTACAAACGATTGGGTAGGATTAAAAACAAAAGGTAGAATTAAAAAGATAAAGGAATAATATAGTGTATTCGAAATCCGCCCCGCAAAAATGCTAATTTACGTAATCGCTATCCATTTGACAAAGATAATAGACCACATATCTTGAGGTGAATGGTTCATTTATCTACACAATAAAAATACCATAATACCCTCAGTATCACTTACCTACAGGTGTGCCGTCATTTGTTATGCCTTCAGAGGCAACAAAATTAGTCACCAAAAATATACAGACCAATCATACTACATATTTAAGAAAGATAAATATCGACCAAAAAGGCTGAAGACTAGAAAATCCTAAAATCACTAAATCAATCGTCAGAAAACATATGCCAATAAAAACTGGCAATGAAGATTGACTTATTCAGAATTCTGGTTCACGGGTCAATAGAAGGAAATTGAATGGTGAACCCCGTAAATCGCCTTTGATTATGCTATGTCTACTGCGTAGTGCTGTGACCGAGTTAAATTATATTAGTCGATAGACTTTACGATATATTTTAGTCACCATGTCGATGAAAGTTAGAACCAGTATTACCGAAAATTTGATTCACAAGACGAGAGTGCTACATCCATTTGGTTACAATTGAAAAAAGTTCAATGTGAGTACCTAAAGCTGACAATTTATACTAACTCTGTCTTAAGTTCACATACGTCATAAAAATAACAGAATCTACCCTTTTTTTCTTGTTTGAAACTAATTTTGAGTTTCGTGTTAATGTACCGCGTTCCTAGACTAAATCAAATTGAAGCTACGGACTCTGCGCGATATCTAAATCACTACCGAAGATTCGGAAGAGACGTATTGAACACCGCACCGATTATGCAAAGTTTTCGCTGCATTCGTGGTTTTCCAAGCTGTGTCGGTTTTTTAACAGACATCAAAGCGCGCGAACCGCGATCCTTCGCGTAGTCTCCCACACATTCGTGTGACCAGTTGCACCCAGGATTGCGAAGGCAACGGACGTTTCGCTATTTTCATAGATCGTGACGTCTACTGTGTAGCGTATCTTCGTCAAAAGAAATCCCATAAAAACAGCAAGGCTGTTAATAATGTCGGGGAAAGAATTCAAAACTCTTTTTCTCTTCAATGTTCTATTGACGAATTAAAAAGGAGGAGAAATTCGTGAGATATTCGTAAACAAGTGTAGGAGGAAGCGCAAATGGGTTCGCAAATTGAGTACGGAACCCATTTGCACAGCCGCTAAGTTTGCGAATGAATGTTTGACGGCCCTGCACATTCGCAAACAACGCGCGCAAACATTCGTACAATGTACGAATATTTGCGCGCATGTGAGTGTCCGGCATAAGGTGTGAAACCTCACATTTAAAAAATTACACAGATGCTGTCGTAACTGAGGGTTTTAGTTACCGCTTGACAGTCGTCGTGAACACATCTGATTAGCTTGTTAATATTTAAAAAAAATGGCTTGGTTCCCCATGATGGAGGAGGAGGAGAGCCTTGAGTTTGATACATATTTTCTTATTGCTTTAAAAAAAAGTTTATTTTGTATATTCATTTTAAATCGCTTTTCTTTGATCAACATGTTCTTAATACAATAAATAATGTAAATGCAGATTTCTTACGGCTTACAATACTAGTTTGGATAGATATCTAAATTTTATAAAAAAAGTTTTATTAGTAAATTAATATTATTCGATAAAATATACAGTAATGTTGTCCCATCACTACCCTGCGCATTGTCCTATCAGCGTCAAATCGCGTCACGGACATTTCCCTATTACATCACGACAAAAGAATCTGTTTTTTTCTCCGCCTCAATTAATTGAAGCAACAAAAGATGTGTCATAAATATAATATTATGTTGTTAGTGCAGCCAATTTTTTTTTATTTTTTTTTACTTGATATTGTCTAATTGTTTGAATCGGTGTTCATGGACGTAAAATAATTAAAACTACTTTATTATTATTATTTATTTATGTTTACTGAAAATGTTATTAATTACACAAATTTTTTTCATAATATATTAAAAATACAATTTTTAAAAACGCTATAAGTATATAAAAATAGATTGCCGCTGATGGCGGTGTCTACGACACAAGCCACCACTGGTGGCACTCCAGAGTGAGAAACCTCCTCACAATGCGCGCAATATCGAGGATAACTGCTTTCTATATTAGGCCCCTAAAGCCGAATTTACATTACGAAATTAGTGGCGTGAAATTAATTTCGTGACATTAGTTTTACCAACAGTTTCACGTGTAATTTAATACTTTCGTAATGCATGCATTAATTTCATGCATGTAAATTAGTTTCGTGCCC
This sequence comes from Bombyx mori, assembly GCF_030269925.1. Classification (NCBI taxonomy): domain Eukaryota; kingdom Metazoa; phylum Arthropoda; class Insecta; order Lepidoptera; family Bombycidae; genus Bombyx; species Bombyx mori. The sequence goes on along the minus strand of NC_085124.1, from coordinate 14,786,082 downwards.
TGCGCGATTTTTTGGTGAAATTAGTGTCATGCAACTAATTTCATAGTGTAGACGCGACGTGAAACTAATGTCGCGAAAGGGACTGCGCTGTGCGGACGTGTGTATTGTTAGTTCGGACGCGCTTCAAGCGTTGAAAATGGCAAACCAATGATGGAGTACAGAAAAAAATATAGATCTTATTATTAATGAATATCAATGACAAGGGTCCCGAAACACCTATAGTAAAAAATCAAAATTATCTTCACTCATTCGAAAATAGTTTTTATAACTCTCAGGATCTTCATCTGCTAATTCAGAGACTAACTTCATTGCACCTAAATGCCTTCTTGTTGACCATCCTCGAATCTACCAACTTTTTTTTTCTCTTGATAGTCTTTTTTTAAGTTTATAGGTATATAAGCATTTCTTTAGCTACATTGAATATAGCAAATTATAGCTTTGATGCTGAATGCGCCATGGTTACTGCGATACTGTTGATTTCGCGACACTAATTTTTTAACGAAATTACTTTCGCATATGTCGAAACTACTTTCGTGAAACTGAGCTCAACATGCATGACACTAATTTCGTAATGTAAACTCGGCATAACCCAGCTGGATAACGAAAGTTTCTTAAGATGTTGATCGAAACTTTTCGCCATCAAACCGTGTACTGACACAACTATTGGACGAATGATGGTTGATTCAACGTGCCACAGCAGTATTGTAAACAAATAACTGTTGCGATGAGCTAACGTCATATGTAATTTATAATTATTTTGAGATTATGATTCGAAATTAATTTTGGAGAAATGAGAAAGTCGTTCTGAACTGTATATTGAATTCGACTATGGGGAAAACAATTATTTCGTCAAGATTCCGCTGAAGTGCAACTTCTACAAAAATTAAACTCAAAAATCTTATTCATTCAGTGCATTTATCTACTAGTATTCATTCTACGTCTGTTATCTTTATCTATATATTAATACGTGAAGCAAAAACTTTGTACCGCGTTTTTATGAAGTTGCGCGGACGGAGAAATATGAAATTCCCATACTTATAGAGAATATAGAGAAGTAGTGCAAAAGGGTCTTTTTTTAATTATTCATAAACTATTCATTAAATCAATAAAAAAACATTACACACACACACACACACACACGCACACACGCACACGCACACGCACACACACACACACACACACGCACCCACACACACACACACACGCACCCACACACACACACACACACACACACACACGCACACACACACGCACACGCACGCACACACACACACACATTTTTGTTCTTTTGTTTATCAATCTGTGGTCGAATTGAGAATACATTAATATTGTTTGTCCTTAATATTATTTGTCTAGTGTAGGCCTAGGGAAATCTGTGATTATAGAACAATGATTAGAGATGCGACAACAGACCTATAAAAATGTTCAAACTTATAATTCAAATTATTTATGGTCGAATTTTGACCACTGGACGACCACTAGTTATCATATACTTTTTTGAATGAATGTCGTCATCAGTAAATTCTATGGCCCCGTGCAATTTAAAATCAATTTGAAATGCAAACCTCATGCAGACTAGTTTCAAACAAGGCAGCAACTACACAGCTCAGAGTCACGAATTTGTGGTCGCATAAACACGTCCCGGTAGCAGTTAGCGAGTTCTCGATTTGGCCGAGTGCCTGCTAGTAGGACTCAATTAGTTCTTGCTTTACTGAGAAATATCTGTACTGTACTATGTGTTGAGTTGGATTAAGTGTATAATTTTTTTTATTTATTGCTTAGATGGGTGGACGAGCTGAAGGCCCACCTGGTTACCGGCTATAGCGTAAATGCCGCCACCCACGGTGTAAATATTTCAAGGTTACGCCAAATACAGAGGTGTTAACAGCTTATCTTAAATGTGGCCAAAGTCTGAACTAATTTATATTAATGGCTACAAATTTGAACTGATGTTGGCTCCGCGCTAGAATCGCACAGAGCAGTAGCACCTACCTGTGCAGCCTGACAATCCACCAATAATTGAGTTGACTACGTGGCGTCCTAGGCAGATGATTTGTCTTCTTTTTTTTTATTTTTTATTGCTTAGATGCGTGGACGAGCTCACAGCCCACCTGATGTTAAGTGGTTACTGGAGCCCATACATCTACAACGTACACCCACCTTGCCACCGCCACCCACCCACCCACCTTGAGATATAAGTTCTAAGGTCTCAATTATAGTTACAACGGCTGCCCCACCCTTCAAAGCGAAACGCACTACTGCTTCACGGCAGAAATAGGCAGGGTGGTGGTACCTACCCGTGCGGACTCACAAGAGGTCCTACCACCAGTAATTATGCAAATTATAATTTTGCGGGTTTCATTTTTATTACACGATGTTATTCCTTCACCGTGGAAGTCAATCGTGAATATTTGTAGAGTACGTATTTCATAAGAAAAATTGGTACCCGCCTGCGGGATTCGAACACCGATGCATCGCTCAACACGAATGCACCGGACGTCTTATCCGTTAGGCCACGACGACTTCAAAACTTCTCTCATCGGGCAGAAATTCGAATGGTGAACAATCGTGTTTGCTCTTTTTCTGTTTTTTTTTTTGTATGAATGATGATTATAATTCCAAATAATATGGATGAATGGTATGAATGAAGCGAGGGTAACATCTCGAACGATTTCTCAGGCCACTTCACTATGGAATATACCTTACAAAGCACAGAGAGAAGTCCAAACTCTTGTAGACCTATACGTTCTAAAAGTTGAGAGTTTGTTTGATATTTATACATGCAAACGTATGTAAGTATGTACATATTGTTACGCCGGTAAGAGTAACGCTATCTATCGCCGAATAGCAGAAACGAATATCAAAGTAACATGAAATCGCTCGAGAAGTAAAACGCCATCTATTGTTAGATAGCGGAAACACACATCGAAGCTACTCTACTTGTCCAGAATGTTCTCGATAAATCTACGGATGTCGTATCGACTATAAAAGCGTTGCAGAGATGGCACGAAGTCACATTCTCGCTCACGACTCGGTCGTGCGCGGACGTGCTTTCCGATCCGTGGCCCGCTTGCGAGCTACGTCTCTGAACTCACAGTTGTGCTCGACAGTTTAGTGACCGTGAATACATTCTCGTTTACGACTCGGTTGTGTGTGAACGTGCCTTCCAATCCGTTGGTCGCTTGCGACCTACGCATCGGAATACACATTTGTGCGTGATAGTGTTGTGACCGTGAATACCCACCTCATACCAACTGTCTTTTTCAAGGCAACCAATCGCTACGATCAGGCTTCCTGTGGCACTCACAGGCTAGCGATTTCCTAACCCTTCCCAAAACAACAGTCTTTTTCAAGACTAGACCCCCGCTCGCGATTCTGCCTGCTGTAGCACTATACAGCCCGAGCGGGTTCCTTTCCTTTTCCCCGCCGATTGCCGTTTTCACGGCATAGGCATTCCCCCCCCCTGCTCCTTGCTGTCCTGCAGCACAGGGGGGTTACAAATCCTATCCGGGGCCTCGCCTTTCGGCGAGTTCAACAAAAGTCCCGGGGCCGCCCCCCCCGGGCAAGAAGAAAGAAAAATGGAAAACAGTGAAAGTGTTAGTGACATTGTCGGGTTCCTCCGGGATAGGTACCCGTCAATTAGGGCCGAGTATCTCGAGTTTAGGGCCGCTCGTAGTAATCCCTCCCCCCCCGCGTCCGTCGCCGCGTACTTTAAACGTGCCTCGGAGGCACGCGCCGCGCCCCCCGCCGTCGTATCAAATTCGAGCGCACGTTCCCACGATGCGGCTCACATAGCGCCTAACGCTACCCCCACCCCCGCGCCCGCGTCGATTACGTCATCGCGCGCTTCGTCCGTCGCGACCTCGATCGTTTCGAGTTCAGGCTCCGATACCGAATCGGAGATGGATTTCGAATCCGCGTCAAGCCCTCAGCCTGGAACTTCGGATGGGTTCCAAACCGTAACGCGCGGCAAAAAGCGTACTCGCGCCGTGGAGTCCCGGAGCTCCACGACGAAGCAAACTAAATCCGCGACCGCCTCCCGCCCGCAGGTAGTCGTGACACCGGAGTCGGACTCCGCTCGCCGCGTAACCCCGCCGCCGCGTCCCAAGCCCGCGCCCGCTCCTAAAGTAGCTGCCCCGCCCCCGCTGATACTTCAAGAGAAGAAAGCGTGGAACCGCGTGTCCCAGGCCCTTCAGGCCAACAAAATTAATTACACCCATGCGCGTAACGTCGCGCATGGGATTCAGATAAAGGTCGCAACGCCGGGCGACCATAGGGCCCTCTCTTCATACCTCCGAAAGGAGAACATAGGTTTTCACACCTATGCTCTTCAGGAGGACCGCGAGCTCCGCGTAGTGATACGCGGAGTCCCCAAGGAGTTAGACATCGATTACATAAAGGAGGATCTGACCGCTCAGTCCCTCCCGTTAGTTAGCGTGCACCGGATGCACAGTGGGCGGGGCAAGCAGCCCTACAACATGATCCTGGTAGCTCTAGAACCCACCCCGGAGGCCAAAAAGAAGATCGCATGTCTCACGACAATTTGCGGCCTATCCGGGATCTCGATCGAAGCCCCCCATAAGCGTGGCACTCCCGGGCAGTGCTACAGGTGCCAACTCTATGGCCACTCAGCGCGTAATTGCCACGCGCGCCCCCGCTGCGTGAAATGCCTCGGCGATCACGCTACGTTAGATTGCGTTAGAGATAGGGAAACCGCGACCGAACCTCCCAGCTGTGTCCTATGCCTTAAGCAAGGGCACCCCGCGAACTACCGTGGATGTCCCAGGGCTCCGCGGAAACGTCCTACCCACCCAGCTCCGCGAACCGTCGGCCCAAAGACTTCGGCACCTTCAGTGCCAAAACCCGCCTTCGTGCCGGCTGCAGTTCCCACGGTCTCGGCGTGGAAAAAGCCGCTGCCGTATACGAAGGCGGGAACGGAAACCGCACCCCCGCCCCCGCTCGTGACACGCCCCGCGCCCCAGCCCCTGCTCGCACCTCGCCCCGCGCCCGCGTTCCGTCCCCCGCAACCCTCTGCCGTCAACGACTTCGCACTCGTGCGTGACTTCGTCACCGCGGTCAACTTCGACCGTCTGCGATCGTTCGCAGACGCGATACGTAGGTCGGTAACCCCCGAACAGCGGCTCGCGGCCGCTTTCGATCACATGGACGTCTACGAGTCCGTGTCGCGTACGTTATAAAATCTTTACCGGTAACCAATGGCGCAAAAAGGTAGAGAAAAACCGTATTCCCTTACGTTAGCATTCTATAATGCTAACGGACTCGCGCGGCAACGCGATCAAATTTTTGAATTCCTCCGCGATAATCTTGTAGATATTCTATTAGTGCAGGAAACCTGTCTGAAGCCCTCGCGTCGCGACCCGAAAGTCGCGAATTACGTCATGGTTAGGAATGACAGACTCACCGCCTCCAAAGGCGGGACTGCCATTTACTATAGGCGGGCCCTGCACGTTGTCCCTCTCGATACTCCCTCGCTCTCACATATCGAGGCGTCAGTGTGCCGTATCTCGCTGACGGGACACCAGCCGATCGTCATCGCATCCGTTTATCTCCCCCCGGACAAGCCCCTTCTGAGCAGTGACATCGAGTCACTGTTCGGCATGGGAGACTCTGTCATCCTGGCAGGCGATTTAAATTGCCACCACACTAGGTGGAACTGCCGTCGTACAAACGTTAACGGTAGGCGTCTCGACGCGTTTATAGACGACCTCACCTTTGAAATAGTCGGTCCCCCAACTCCAACATGTTATCCGTATAACATCGCGCTCCGTCCGAGCACTATAGACCTGGCATTGCTTAGGAACGTAACTCTGCGCTTGCGTTCCATCGAAGCAATGTCAGAGCTCGACTCAGACCACCGACCTGTCGTTATGCAGCTCGGTCGCCCTCACAACCCAGTCACTGTTACGAGGACCATGGTGGATTGGAATAAGCTGGGCACGTGCCTAGCCGACGCCGCTCCGCCAATCCTCCCTTACGGCCCGGATTCGAATCCATCCCCCGAGGACACCGTCGAATCCATAAACATCATTACCGATCACATCTCTTCCGCGATCATTAGATCTTCTAAAGAAGTCGATGTGGAGGACAGCTTCCACCGCATCAGACTGTCCCCCGATCTTAGGAATCTCTTAAGAGTTAGGAACGCGGCAATCCGGGCCTACCATCGTCTTCCCACGCATTCAAACCGGATTCAGATGCGTCGTCTACAACGCGAAGTCCACTCCCGCTTAAGCGACGCGCGTAACGATAATTGGCATAGTTATTTAGAACAACTCGCGCCCTCCCACCAAGCATACTGGCGACTAGCTAGGACTCTCAAATCCGAAACTACCGCTACTATGCCTCCCCTCTTACGCCCTTCAGGCCAACCACCGGCATTCGATGACGATGACAAGGCTGAGCTGCTGGCCGATGCACTGCAAGAGCAGTGCACCACCAGCACTCAACACGCGGACCCCGAACACACCGAGTTAGTCGACAGGGAGGTCGAGCGCAGAGCTTCCCTGCCGCCCTCGGACGCGTTACCCCCCATCACCACTGACGAAGTTAGAGATGCGATCCACAACCTCCAACCTAGGAAGGCACCAGGCTCCGACGGCATCCACAACCGCGCGCTAAAATTTTTGCCAGTCCAACTGATAGCAATGTTGGCTACAATTTTAAATGCCGCTATGACGCACTGCATCTTTCCCGCGGTGTGGAAAGAAGCGGACGTTATCGGTATACATAAGCCGGGCAAACCGAGAAACGAAACTTCTAGTTACCGTCCGATTAGTCTCCTCTCGACGATAGGAAAAATTTACGAACGTCTCCTTAGGAAACGCCTCTGGGATTTTGTTACCGCGAACAAAATTCTCATAGACGAACAGTTCGGATTCCGCTCAAAACACTCGTGCGTACAACAAGTGCACCGCCTCACGGAGCACATTCTGATAGGACTAAATAGGCGTAAACAAATCCCGACCGGCGCCCTCTTCTTCGACATCGCGAAGGCGTTCGACAAAGTCTGGCACAACGGTTTAATTTACAAACTGTACAACATGGGAGTGCCAGACAGACTCGTGCTCATCATACGAGACTTCTTGTCGAACCGTTCGTTTCGATATCGAGTAGAGGGAACTCGTTCTCGTCCCCGTCAACTGACTGCCGGAGTCCCGCAAGGCTCCGCGCTCTCCCCGTTATTATTTAGTTTGTATATCAATGATATACCCCGGTCTCCGGAGACCCATCTAGCGCTCTTCGCCGATGACACGGCTATCTACTACTCGTGTAGGAAGATGTCGCTGCTTCATCGGCGACTCCAGATCGCAGTAGCCACCATGGGACAGTGGTTCCGGAAGTGGCGAATAGACATCAACCCCACGAAAAGCGCAGCGGTGCTCTTCAAAAGGGGTCGCCCTCCGAACATCACTTCGAGCATCCCACTCCGTAGTAGGCGCGCAAACACCTCCGCCGTTAGTCCCATCACTCTCTTTGGCCAGCCCATACCGTGGGTCTCGAAGGTCAAATATCTAGGCGTCACCCTCGACAGAGGGATGACATTCCGTCCCCATATAAAAACGGTACGCGACCGCGCCGCGTTTATTCTAGGACGACTCTATCCAATGCTTTGTAGTCGAAGCAAACTGTCCCTCCGCAATAAGGTAACTCTCTACAAAACTTGTATACGCCCCGTCATGACGTATGCAAGCGTAGTGTTCGCTCACTCAGCCCGCACCCACTTGAAATCCCTTCAGGTTATTCAATCACGATTCTGCAGGATAGCCGTCGGAGCACCATGGTTCCTTAGGAATGTGGATCTCCACGATGACCTGGAGCTCGACTCTCTTAGTAAGTATCTACAGTCGGCATCGCTGCGCCACTTTGAGAAGGCGGCACGACATGAGAACCCTCTCATCGTAGCCGCTGGAAATTACATACCCGACCCAGTAGACCGAATGGTAAACCGTCGACGTCGCCCAAAGCACGTCATTACGGATCCTCCTGATCCATTAACGGTGCTTTTAGGCACCACAAGCACCGGTCACCGTCCTCGTCGAACCCGTCGCTTGCGACGAAGGGCTCGACGAGCGAACTAACCCATAGACACAGCCCACTGAGTTTCTCGCCGGATCTTCTCAGTGGGTCGCGTTTCCGATCCGGTGGTAGATTCTGCGAAGCACTGCTCTTGCTAGGGTCAGTGTTAGCAACTCTCCGGTTGAGCCCCGCGAGCTCACCTACTAACGTTAGGGCGAAGCTGAAATAGCCTCTCAAGGCTATCAGCATAGGTAGGGAAAAAAAAAAAAAAAAAAAAAAAAAACACGAAGTCAGTTAGTAATCGGAACTACTCGAAGCGAAACAGCGAACGGATCAGTTGAAGCGAAGTGGAAGAAGCGGATTGAGAATTTTAAAGTGTTTCTTAAGTGTAATAAATGTTAGTACAATTTTAATTTGTACTTATTTTATACTAGCTGACCCGGCAGACTTCGTAGTGCCTCAATCGATAAATGAAAGACCTAAACTTTTGTATAAAATAAATCTAAAACAAAAAAAAAGACGGGGGACACATCAAAGGAAAAACAAAATTGTTATTTTTATTTAATTCCGAGCATTTTCTTATTTATTTAAACCTTCTCTGGACTTTCACAAATAATTCAAGACAAAAATTAGCCAAATCGGTCCAGCCGTTCTCGAGTTTTAGCGAGACTAACGAACAACAATTCATTTTTATATATAGAGATAAACATATATATTCTTGTTAGCATGTCATGATATACTTGTAGATTAGAAATTTTAGATTTAAGTTAAATATTTACTGAAAACAAAATGAAAGCTATTATTAAGGAGACGTAGTCATGAATTCTCCGAAATATTTAATTACACTCAAATTCTATTAAAATTCTTTGAATAATCAAAAGGATTCGAAGGCGATTAATTGTAATCGACTGTAATGGAACGATTGTTCAAAGGTATTTTACTTAATTAAATGAATAAGGCTTGTACTGAATTTTGTTTTATTTCAGTCTCAACATAAAGACCTTGAACTTTCTGTTTTGCCATCAAGGGTATTTCAGCATACTGCTTACTAAAAGTTAAACCGATTGTAATGAATTATGTGTTGGTATAACTAAATCAATTTATTTCCTGTCACAATCTTGTACTTACGTTTCTTCCAATACCTACAGACCCTCAAGGACATTTTTTATAATTTTTTCCCCTACTTATTCACTGGTAACCTAAGAGGCTATTCCAAAATGCCCGGACGGGTAGGTGAGCTCACGGGCTCAATGTGAAAGATTTTGCTAACACTAGCCCTAGCAAGTCGAGTAGTGCTTTGTAGAATCTACCACCGAATCGGAATCGCGACCCACTGAGAAGATCCGTCGAGAAACTCAGTGGGCTGCGTATGGGTTAGTTCGCTCGTCGATCGATCGCCGAGTTCGTCGAGGATGGTGACCAGTGCTTGAGAGGTCTAAAAGCTCCGAGAGTGAATCCTGGGGGTTCCGACAAGATATGTTTCAGGCAACGGTGGCTTTTCGGTGCCCCGTCGCGATCGAATAAGGGCATTAATGATATCAGAGATTATAACGCGACCCATTAGCACTATTAAGTGGTAGGCAGCGGCTTGGCTCTGCCCCTGGCATTGCTGAAGTCCATGGGCGACGGTAACCACTCACCATCAGGTGGGCCGTATGCTCGTCTGCCTACAAGGGCAATAAAAAAAAATTAAAAAAAACTATTTTTAAACATTGAAGATGGACACGTCTTAGCGCTTAGAAAGCTAAACCCAAGAAATTAATTCCAGTGATATTGGTACGTAGTAACACTGATCTCTGGAGACGCATTGTGAATTAATATTACGGTTTATCCCATAATCTGTAAGCGGAGTAAAATGTCCCTTCGGAACAAGGTGACACTTTACAAAACTTGCATTAGGCCCGTCATGACTTACGCGAGTGTGGTGTTCGCTCACGCGGCCCGCACACACATAGACACTCTCCAATCTTTACAATCCCGCTTTTGCAGGTTAGCCGTCGGAGCTCCGTGGTTCGTGAGGAACGTTGACCTACACGACGACCTGGGCCTCGAATCTATCCAGAAATACATGAAGTCAGCGTCGGAACGGTACTTCGATAAGGCTATGCGTCATGATAATCGCCTTATCGTTGCCGCCGCTGACTACTCCCCGAATCCTGATCACGCAGGAGCCAGTCACCGTCGACGCCCTAGACACGTCCTTACGAATCCATCAGATCCAATAACCTTTGCATTAGACGCCTTCAGCTCTAACACTAGGAGCAAGCTTAGGGACCTCGGTAACCGTACTCGTCAAACTCGACAAAGAGTTCGCCGTGCAACTTAACCCATGAATCAGCTCGCTGAGTTTCTCGCCGGATCTTCTCAGCGGGTCGCGATTCCGATCCGGTAGTAGATTCATTCGCGAAGCAGCTACTCTTGAGCTGTTAGGTCTCCTTCGGAGGCGCTCGGGTAGCTGTTAGCAAATCCCACCTCTCCTGGCTGAGCCTTTGCTCGCCCACGTGTCCTGGTGAAACTGGAAAGGCCTTCGGGCCACCAGTAATCTTTCAATCATAAAAAAAAAATAAAAAAAAATTACGGTTTATTTCATTATTTTTATCCCATTAGAAAAGTGAACGAGCTCATCCCCATCTGCTGTTAAGTGATTACTGAAGCCCATGGACACTAAAATGTAGACGCCACAACCCTCATACTTTATCTTGTAAGTCCGCACGGTTATATACCACAGTTCTGGCAATTTCTGCCGTGTATCATTCATGAGTTGCGGCTTAACAAGTGGGACGGCTGAACAATAGAATGAGACTTTGTCGTCGTCGTCGACTTGAAGTCCGGCGCATTCGTAAATAGTGATGCAACGTTGTTAGAATCCCGCAGGCGGGTACCAACTTCTCTAATGAAATACGTACTTAATAAATGTTCTCGTTTGACTTCCACGGTGAAGGAATAACATCGTCTAATAAAAATCAAACCCGCAAAATGATAATTTGCGTAATTACTGGTGGTAGAAAGTCTTATGAGTGCGCACGGGTAGGTACGACCACTGCCTATTTCTGTCTTGAAGCAGTAATGCGTTTCGGTTTGAAGGGTGGGGCGGCCACTCTGTAAATATTCCAGGGAAAATAAATACAATAAATAAACTACACAGCACGTCGAAAATTTTACACCTTTTATTTTATTTAAATTCATACAAAAAACGTCCATTAATATTTATACACATAAGAACGCATTTAATTTTATCAATGACACAAGTGTGAGTATCGTATAGTATAGAAAACAAAACATTTAAGAAAATCTTCTCTATTAGAGGCTATTCGTTCTCGATTAGAACTAGAGATGAATGGATCTTCATTATTTCTGTGGATACTTAGAATATTTGATAACCAATTAGCTTCTTTTAATATCTTAAATGCGTTGATAAGCCCGTCCAGTACACAGGTCACGGTATGAGAAACACGAGCTGTGACGTAGAAAGTCTTGATTGGATCCCAAAACATTTATAATCAATCAAAATCCTACTAATAGAAATGTGAAAGTGTGTTTGTTTGTCCTTATTTCGCGTCGAAACGAAGCAACAGATTGACATGATTATTAAAATTTATAGTATTCAGTCAGAAGAGTGACATAGGCTACATTTTATCCCGAACAATACGTAATTATCACGGCAAATTACACGGACACATTTCTTTGATCACGCAGCCGAAGCCGCCGGCTACAGCTAGTGAATACATAAGTGAATTACAATCTATTCATGCCTTTATATTTTAAGCTGACAAGAAAATACATCACAAGTCATTAAAAATTAAATTGCATTAGGTATTATAATAATTTCGTAAATTTTTGCAAGTTTTTTACGTAGTCTGTATGTACAGTGGGCCGCAAAAGTGCATGGATAGTACAATAAAAAAAACTGAAATCAACGCCATCTATGATTAATAAAGTACACTAATTAGTGGTCGCATTCTTATAAATTAAGGAATATAATTTGTATTCTTATCATTTTAATAAAATATATTTTACTAAATATATAATCATTTTACGCATGTAGTAAACAAAAGCACTAACGTCAACTTTTTATTTATTTATTTCAAGTGTTCATAAGAATAAAGAGATTAAGATATATAGGGAATTCTGTAGCTGACCGTACTTATAGACTCACTACATTAATTACAGTTATTTTGTATTCCAACATACAAACATAAGACATACTTTGAAACCCTGAGTTCTTCTTAATTTATGAAAAAATCGGTTGTCTGTAAAGTCGGCTTACTGACGATAGTTGAACGTGACAACGTCATAAGAAAATACTGATGGAATGGTTTTATTTTTCAATTATCGCAATTATCGTTGCTATAAACAATTGACACTACATTCACTTTTCACTGAACTTCATACTTGACGAAAACATGTAAATGCAGCTGTCCACGCGGATGCATCGCTCACTCAAGTAGGAGAGAGACAGATGTCGAACGCTGCCGTACGCGGAGGCCGATGGTGCTTCTTTGTTGCTCGTTGCGCGCTCTCGCTTGCACTTCAAGCCTCAAATGGAACGCCTCAGAGTGAGGTAACGCCGCATGAGTCATGGTTTTTCGTGCGTGCAGCCGGCTCCATCGAATTATAAGACGTTGTCACGTCAAAAAGCAGCCATGAGTTAAAACCATAATACACCCGCTACCTATCGGGCCTTAATAGTTTAATAGATTTGCTAACAATAACTGCCCAAAGTTTCAAATGAATCAAATATTAAACACTTGAGCACATAAAATCCCAACAAATATATAAATATTTATTTTTTGTATTTCTGGCGACAAGATTACCGATTGGAATTTGGAATTTTTGTGAGTGGTACATATCCAGTCTTGAACCTTTAATACAGTAACCGCTTGAGAATGAGACAGGCTTAATACCGCAAGACCTCGAGCACTATTCAAAACAAGATGCTACAAAAATTTAATAAGCCAAATTTGAGGGTTACTCTTATTTATGTTCTTCCGCACAAAAACCGATTTACCTCTGTTCATCCCTTTCGAACGTTAAGGTTTCACGTGCTTCGTCCCTTTTTAGCTTCAGTTCTTATTATCGTAACTTCCTTTCTTCGGGGAACCTTAATTGAGTTGTTAAAAATTATATGATACTTTTATTATTACTTATGTTAAACAAGCGGAAGGAGATTGTGAATTTTTTTCATCAAATTCTCGAAACTACCATCGTAAAGTTGCTATTGTTACTTTGCACAAACTAAAATCACTGTTAGTGGTTTACAACTAAAGACTAAATACATTTAATATCTTAATACACATATGTCCTTTCGGCTTATATGCAGCGATTCATTACCATCGTAATAAGACCCTTAGCTAAAGTTGAAATATATTATGCTATGTACAAAACTATGTGCAAATGTTTTTGATGAGTTTGCAGCCAACTTGCGGGAATGCGGTCAATGCCCCATAAAAACTGGCAATACCATAGGCACAATTATGTCAGTTCCTGTTGGAGTCTCATTTGAAGAAAGATAAGATCATAGCGCCCTAAAATTAAGAGGAAGAGTAGATTTATCCTACAGTTTTAAGCATTGGTCGCGAGGTGTATAGTATCAGGGATAAATATTGTTAATTTCAAGTCCATCCTATGAAGTGATTCTCGTGTTTCACTTTCATTAGCTTTGGATTTCTAATATCATGAAATTAAAGAAATAAAACAGCGTGGCGATCGAACATGGTTTTTTTTATTGCTTAGATGAGTGGACGAGCTCACAGCCCACCTGGTATTCAGTGGTTACTGGAGCCCATATAAATCCACAACGTAGATGCGTCACCCACCTTGAGATATAAGTTCTAAAGTCTCAAGTATAGTTACAACGGCTGCCCCGCCCTTCAAATCGAAACGCATTACTGCTTCACGCAGATATACACAGGTGCTATAGTGAAACGTTTTCGTAGTCTAGCGGTGTTGCTTGTTCGACTCATTACGCTGTTTTTAGGTTCGAGCCTGACTAGGTATTTGAGGTATACTAAACATCATCATTTTTCATAATTCGCTCTTTTTTTCATTGCTCATTACATCGGATTTTGTTTGTTTATAGATTACTAGCGACCCACCTTCGCTTCGCTTCGGAAACTGTAATTTATTATTGATTTTTCCACTATTTAATGGATGTTATTGTACATACAAACCTTTCTCTTCAATCACTTTATCTTATAAAAAAAAACGCATCAAAATCCGTTGCGTAGTTTTAAAGATTTAAGCATACATAGGGATATAGGGACAGAGAAAGCTTCTTTGTTTTATACTATGTAGTGATATTTTGTGTATGTATAACAAAAATCGAAATAAAAGGCAATACTAAGTTATTTCATAGACATAACGTGTAAGGTGCGTGCTAAGGAATCGAGTCGAGTCGAAATCTTAATTATATTGTAAAATAGCTGTTCCCACTTTCCAGACAGAACTTAAAACTTTGCCGCAAAAATAGAAAGATTAGCCCAACCCATAAAGGCTCATTGTGAGCCGTCATATAAAGATATACATATACATACACACACAAATAATAAATTAGTAATTAAATGAAAAATACTCACACTAACCATACTGAGATCATGTCTTACATTTAGATACAATAGTTTCTATATTAAAATTACAAACATACATTCGGGTATAATCTGTGATCATAATCGCGTTAAACAGTAAGTGCTATTCTTATTCGTTTTCGTAATCAGTGCAACAAAGTTTCCTTGTAGCCCAAATGCCTTATTAAGCTCTCATAATATACTAATAGGCGATGAATATGGTCATCAAAGTGGTGCACATAGTATCTCGAACCTAAGTTCTAGCCGCCTGGTACTATGGGACTATCTTAGTAGCAAGGCAGAGAAAACTTTGACGCATTAATAGGACATAAATAATTTGTGTTTACTTTATAATGTGGCTCAATTATGTGGTTTGTTTGTTTTAAGCGGTCTTTGATAGCTATGTACTGAAGATTATTGAGAAATTCAAAGTCTTCATTTACGACTGACTAACGACAGAGCAATTGACTTAATATAATTTGACAAATGTCGTTCGCATTCTAGTGAAATACCAAGTTTATCCTGCGGTTCCACCCGCTTTATTTTTGGAATGAATAATATGTTAACACGTTTATGTATTTGTTTACTTTACACACTTGCTCATTTTATCAGTCAATCTAAATAAGAATATTTTAAGTCAAACTAAATTAAAAGTTTAAATTTTAAACTTTGAATATTAGATTTGATAATAACTTCTTTTATTACTTTCGATATCATTAAGGAAAATAAGACAATCATAATATTAATTTTCATTATAAAAATATTGTTCTTGTTTTAAAGTTAATACTGTTTATTAAACAAAGAAAAAAAAAGTTTTATTGAAGCTCACTGAAATTGGACGGTTCCATTTTCCCAAAAGATTCTGAGCTCTATCGCACACGTACAAACATTAAAATAACTTGCAGCTGTTTTCTTAATACTCTTCAATACACAGCCACGAAAATAATATAGTATCCTTTAATATTATATATCTAGGTCCTTAAACATTAATAGCCTAAGTGAAAAAGAAAGCTAAACAGATGTTATATAACACTATGCTAAATCTAAGCGACAGGCCGTGACCAGAATTCATTTCATGATACCTATACGTTTTCATTTCGTTCTGTATTGGAATAACTGGATCGATTATAAATGTAGGAGCCTCGGTGGTCTTAACGACCTCCCTGGGACATGGTAAAGTTTCCGGGGGAAATTTCAAAACATTCCTTTTAACTCCCTTCTTCGTTTGGATTTCATTGGCGGCTTCGACGATGTCCTTGAGATCTCCTTTCTTCTCCGTTATGTTCATCTTCTCGTTGAGGGTTTCTATGGTCAGTCCAGCGTGCAGGATCTCCTGGTTGAAAGGTGCATTGTCCGTTTCGGGTATTTTGTTGTAAGCAGAGCTGACGATTGGTGGGTCCAGTCTACATGTCACGTTCTCTAACGAATCCTTAGTGTTCTGACTTTTCGTTTCATTCCTCAAGGCATGCATCCATTTTAAATTGCAATTGCATACAAAGCTGTTATCTGAAACAAATAAGAAAAAGTTGAGATTCCTTTGTATCCGTGCCGTTGAGTTTTCGTAAACCAAAACACCCAACAGACTAATTTGGAATGACATAATTTTATAATAAACGTATTATACAGCGCTATCCACTCCTACCCTACACTGTGCTCCAACTAAGAACACCCGGAGGGTACATAAAAGAACAAAGTTCCTAAGTGCGTTAAAGTTAATAACGTCTCTGTTCCAACATGACTTAATATTCAAAACGCGCTAAGTTTATCAAAGAGGAAGTATTACGTATTCATTGTTACCTTCGAGCAGCAAGTTGCTATTCTGCGGCTTCAAATTATCGAGGATCGGTTTGATATTGTCGTAAGTCAAAGCGTGAAGCTCGTTCGAACGCAGGTCCAGCGAACTCAGGCCCCGCACTCCCTCAAATAAGCCAGACGGTAGGGACCCAAGCTTATTATCGTCCAGGGACAGTTTCCGTAACTGCGATAATCCGTCGAACGCCCTTTCAGAAATGAATTTCAAATCGTTTTTTCCCAGTAACAGCTCCTGCAAGTTCCATAGCTCGGCAAAAGTGAATTCGGTCAGATTCTGTATTCTATTCTTTCGCAGGTCCAATTTCCTCAAGTTCGCTAATCCATCAAATGTGCGACGATTCAAATTGTATATATTATTTTTATTCAAATCCAACTCCAATAGATTGAACGTGTGTTGGAACGTCCCATTCCTTATCGTTGATATATTGTTTTTCGTGAACACCAGCTTTTGTAGTTTCGGCACGTCATAAAAGGCCTCCGCGTCTATGTCTAAAATCGTATTATCTTCTAAATTTATCGTCGTTACATTTGGCAAGTGAGCGAACGAATACTGCTGTAATGTTTCTATTTGATTCTGCGATAAGCCAGTTTCTCTCAAATGGGTGAGATTAGCGAAAGCAAAAGATGATACTTCTAAAATATTTCCGTATTTTATATTGATGGATCTGAGACGCGGTAAGTACATCAGAGCTTTGGTCGGCACGTAGCTCAAAGCGCCTTCGACTCGAACGTTGAAAGACAATGCTTGCAAAGTGGGCTGAGAAGCGAAACTTTGCCAGACGAGGTCGTCGCGAGGAATTCCGCCATTGAATATCCAGCATTCCGCTTTAGTCGCATTCCTCGGTTCCCTGGTGTTTTCGCAATAGCAATGCACTTTTGAGTCCCTGTCTGTTATGTCGCAAATGTTGTCCTGAAATCCTCCTGACCTCTCTTTCGTTCTCCGTTTGCTGCTGTCCCTGGCCTGCACGTTCATCGACATCTCATTAACCAAAGCGAACGTGATTAGTATGTAGATGACTCCGGCGACGCGTCTCTCCATTTTATCTGGAACAAGGAAAATTTGGCGCTTGATTGTCTCGTCAATAATTGGATTAGCTAGCGAAATTCCCGGGGTGATTAGAAAATATCAAAGGTGGAATGTTTAAATTACGTTATGCAAATATGAATAAACATGTAATTGAGGAAAATTTACTTGGGAAATATTTGAATATTTCAGAACGTATCGAACAAAGTTATTCTAATTCAAAAATAATTGAATTTAAATTTAAGCAATTCACCTAAAATCACACGTTTTTTGAGTTCAATGAACTTGTCTCGCGTTAAAGTGTAATTAAGTACAATTAGTGTAAATTATAATAAGACCGCTTTGCCCAACTCTTGTATGATTGCATCAGAATCATATTAAGTTCTGACCTAAGCAAAGTAACCTAAGCACTATTAGAGTGCGAGGACATCGTGCCTAGTGAATATATGTTATAACTTGACAAAGAACAGGTTCAGTGCTTGTTGACGATTTTTCTTAGTACTGAAAAAATATTTTCTATTTGCTCGATGTCAGTCATGACGATAGACGCTTTTATATACCTTTATATACCTAATTTAAGAGTTCGTGTGTTACCAATTCGGATTCTTAACAATAGTTAAGCCGAATACGGCTGCACGCCATAAATTGTGTGAAAAACTCCTATTTGTTATGGGAAGAAATTACTGTTACAGCCGTATTATGAGCAGGCGTTATTGAAGTTGTCATGTCCTAAAAGATGATGATGAAAAGAGGTGGTAGATACCAATACTCTGTCTATGTCTACCGTGATGCAGTAATGCTTTTCGGAGCAACCGTTGTACTGAAAAATCTAAGAATTCATCTCTCAAGGTGGGTGGCAGCATTTACATTGTAGATGTCTATGTGGTCGTTAGAACTTATGACGTCAGGAAGTTAGCACAACCGCGACAGTCGAGGTGGCTGAGGTCGAATTTTTATTTTATAGTATACTATATAGTCACTATAGTATATGGGACAGGACAGGTATATGCCTTCCCACCTTAGAAATGAAAACGAAAGTAGAATGTTGGTATCTATCAAAGTGACCTCAATATTACAACGATTTCTCATCAGAATGAAACCGTCAGGGAAATTCTTGGGTACCTAGCGGTACCACCAGGAAAGGCGGTATTATTTTCCCTTACACAACAAACAGTATTGCCCACTGACATTGGTAATGTCATGTGTCCTAAACACTACTAACTATGATAAAATTATTCAAAAATAATCTCACAACATCCAGAAATAAGTCTGGGAGAGTTTGTTGAAAATTACATAATTTCATTTCAACATTAATTAAACCTTGACTAGGAATGGTAGTGCAAGGTAAAGGGGGAAGAGGTCGACCGAAGAAGACATGGATGGAGTGTGTGAATGACGATATGAGAGAGAGAGAGAGAGAGAGAGGAGTGAGTCTTAAGATGACGGCTGATAGAGGAGAATGGAATAGAAAAATTCTCCGTGCCGACCCCACCTAGTGGAAAAGTATGGAGACAAAGTAGAAGATTTACATATTTGGAGAAAGATAGTGACTGCAATTTTTTGACGACAGCGTTAACATCAGGAAAATGAAAATCTGCTGACCTGCGTGGTCCCCCACCCTTTTATGGCTGAAATAGCCGCCATCTGCCATCATTCCGATACTTTCACTAAATTCGTACTATTTACAACGAGTTTTCGCCATTAAAATAGACAACCATCTTTTAAGGAGCGATTCTCTTTCGCGCGCCTCCAGTTCTAAGCTCGCAGCCGTTCAAGCCTCGCAAAAACTGATTATACTGTGTTAATTTATTCCTCAAAGCCCCATGCCGTCTATGCAAGCAAAAATTACGGTTGCATAAATTAACCAAGGTCCGTGTGTCCGAGACTAATCCCTTTGTGAGATTACAAAACGCGGCGGCGATGGCACTAGAACGTAATTTAATGTGTCAAAGGTCCTTACAGTGAGGACTGCGGAAATGAGAGAGATCCTTTTATATTTAAGTAATTTTTTTTAAACGATTATTTGGTGCGCGATATTCCTGCCACGAAGCAATCATGAGATCTGGTTTCTAGATGGTTCCGGTGTTAGTAGGTAATGTGAGTGCACTCTGGAAGATTTTAGCAGTTTCTGTCGCGAAGCAGCCCCGGGAATGTGAGCTCTACCACCCATATAAGCAATAAAAAAATCAGCTTGGAGATTCGTACAACCACTATTCAACACTTGAATTTTCATCATCGACTAAGGACGGATGTCAGCGTTTATTTGCAGCAGCAGTGGACTGTTCTGATGGGCTTTAGTGAGTACTTATTACACTAGGTGAGCTGTGAACTTGTCTTCCAATTGAAAGCAAAAAAAAACTTTAACAATTATATACACTCAACTCACTTAACATCAATAACTCAATCTGGTGACAGCGTAGTTTAAATGCCTTACGGTAGGTATCAATACCCTGGGTATTTCTGCGAAGAAGGCTTTATTTGTTGGGGATAAACAATTGAGAGTTCAATATCATGTCTCGAAGTGGGTAACACCATTCGCGCCACCGCTTCACGTCAGGGTTATGAGCTCCTCAAGACATATACGCCATGAATAATAAAAACTACACACGCTCCTCTCTTACAGACTTCGAAAAAAAGTAATGGAATGTTGGCATACTGGTGTTTCCTTATACACAAGTCAAGTAAATCTGGCGTTATTGTTTTGCGACTATGTCAATATTACATTTACTGACTCTCATTGAAAATTGTGGTTTGAGCCCGTCAAATAATAGTGTTTATAATGTGGATTAACCTAGATTTACCTACATAAGAGAAAAAAAAAAATCTGGGCAGACTGTTAACCATCTTGGCACGAGCCTAGTAGCAAACCCAGAAAAACCACTGTACCAAATTTCCAATTTCGGCATAAAATAGTAATTGTAAGCTGATGTCACGCCTCTCTCTCTCTCTCTTTATCGTTCCCTCACTGCTGAGGATCGCAACTACATGTGATTTTCCTTCATAGTTTTCAGTCATGAATGGCATGAATCGAACTACCACCAACCGCTTACTTTATTGAAGTGAAACTTCTTTAGAATCGTTGTGATGTGATTTCAAACTCGATGAAACGAAATGATACGAAACGACAAAATAAGTGTGCCGTGATTGGCTTGCCGAAGCGGCTCCGAACGGCGCCGACAAAACACGAAGCTCTCCACACGGTCTCGCGTCCCCGACTAGTTCAGTGTGTTTTTGACGTCCGTGCATGCTGTCGTGGCTCTCGGAGCGCCCTGAGATACTTTTATTTCTATTTAGTTTGTTATCAACAGATGTCACTGCACGTAAATTCAATAATTCCTGAATCGCGGTGACGAGATGTTACACAGATGTTCTCGTATTTTTCTTGCTCAATCACACTTACCTGGCGTAGGGATACCGTGAGCATGCAGGCGGTTCCCCCAGGGTGAGGCTGCTCCATTTCACTGCGGAGTGGTTGACCCTTGCGATTATTTTTATTTTTTATAAGTTTCACTACTACCGTGTGTGACTTGCACATACACACATAATTTTTTTTAGTTCTGACTGTGGCGCTAGCCATCATAGAACACAAGATATTTGACAGATTCCTGTATCTAACTCACGACATTTTCAAGATAAGCTTGGCATATATACAAGTTCGGAACAATAACATTAAGACCGTCGGTTACCGAGCAATTACACTCATTCGATGTTTAAGATATTTCCTATGTCGTTAAACCACCCAAACTGACCATCTTTCTGGTGTTCTCCCCATGGCGCGCTTGCCTTCTTAGCCAAAATGATTAGCTTCACGTTCTTCGCATATGGCACTACATGGTACAATCTAAGCGACCCGAAACTAATAAGCTAAATGTTCCGGTTTAATATTAGCATGTAATTACACGTACGTTATTGCGTTTGCATTATTTGTCGTCTAATTGAGAGATTTGCCGGATAAATTGTGGATGTATGGTACGATAAATTGCGTGGCTGCTCATAGAAAAATGAGCATTATTTGTTTAACGTGAGATGTAATACTGAATGTATTGTTTTTTTTTTTATTGTTTAGATTGGTGGACGAGCTCACAACCCACCTGGTGTCAATTGGTTACTGAAGCCCATAGACATCTACGACGTAAATGCGCCACCCATCTTGAGATATAAGTTCTAAGGTCTCAAGTATAACTGCCACGACTGCCCCACCCTTCAAACTGAAACGCATTACTGCTTCACGGCAGTAATAGGCAGGGTGGTGGGACCTACCCGCGCGGACTCACAAGTGGTTCTGCCAGTTGAGTAATATGCACGAGCACTACAGCTAAATTTTGAAAAACAAATACTTGAAAAAAACAAACAATTAGCTATAGTGAAAACGGTGACAGAAAACAAATGTAAATCCGAATCTAAAACAATATGCGATACCCAGTGGACGAAATAACTCAAACAATATCTTTGTGCAATCGTTCGTTTCCTTTCCTAAATACGCCCCGGGGAAACCTGGGCTGAGGGGAGAAACCCTCCACCCACCCGTCAAACTCTTCTGCTAAGAGATCGTGATAAAAAACAGACTCCAGTCTGATATAGCGAGATTTATTACGGAGAATCTCTCGAGAGCAACAGATATATTCTTTTGAGCTTAACGATTCGGGACCATGGCTCCGTCACACCGCTGTGTAAGATCTGAATGAAATTAGAATTGTTTGTTAAATATATTATCAATTTGAATAACTGATCTATTTTTTTAAATAGTTTACACATGGCTTCTACTAATCTAGAAGTCAGATTTTTATGACTGTAAAAGCACATAGCTTACAAAAGTCTCACATAGAAGCCTCAATGACTATGAATACTTGTGATAACTATGTGGACTAGAATAATTAATACGCTTTTATTAGCTTCAGACGTATGTATGTTAGTATGTAACGGAATCTTTGAACATGATTTTGACCCCCTTCAAAACGTCGAATTAATTGCATTGTATCAGTAGTTATAAATATTTTATGAACAGATATGAGTAGAAGAGTTATTTTGATAATATCCTGAAAAGCACCCCACGTTTTTTTACAATAAAATATTTTTTTCTTAGACTATTTTTAATTGCAATTCATTAAAATTTATTTTCTATTTTTAGTTGAATTTTCTATAAATGCGTATTTTGTTAGTTTTTTTAAACTATTATCCCTTAATGATATCAAGTGTCACACACGGTTAAATATTGAATACTGCACTCTCCAATTCCCATGTACTAATTGTATACGAACAAAATTACATGTGACCTTTATGTAAATTATGTATTTAATTAATTAAGAGTGCTTTCTTTCCTTTTGACTACTTTATTTTAAAAGTACACAATGTGAAAAAAATAGCCTTGATACAAAATTAATTAAAACAAAATGCGATGATTTACAAACACGCCTTCATTTAAAATAACGGCGTAAACAAAACCGGTAATAACAAAAAAAATACAAACAATGTAATTCAAACAAACTGGAGATAAACATAAATCAGGTGCTTATTTATTTTCGGCACGGTGTGACGGGTTCGCGAAAGAGTTGACTTCGCTCTTTGCACTGTCAACTTCTACAGCTTTGAAATTCAAATTTTACAAACGCATAATATTTCGTAAAGGGTGCACTCACTCTCCGGATTCATTTATTAAAGCTGTTTTTTTTTTATTTCTTAGACGGGTAGACGAGCTCATAGCCCACGTGATGTTAAGTGGTCACTAGAGCCCATAGACTGGACATCTACAACGTAAATGCGCTACCCACCTTGAGATATAAGATCTCAGTATAGTTACAACGGCTGCCCCACCCTTCAAACCGAAACGCATTACTGCTTCACGGCAGAAATAGGCAAGGCGGTGGTACCTACCTGTAAAAAGACCACCACCTACCAGTAGAATAGAAACAGAAACAAAGATGAAGTTATTTCATTGGTAGACCAGCCCACGTGCTCCTGATGGTAAGCTAATATCACAATTTATGATCTCCATCCTCCAGCCAGACCCTGGTAGGTACACGTTGCGTATTTAATGTTCACGAATGACTTCATCGGTGAAGGAATAACAGCGTGTATTATAAATCAACCCGCAAATTTTTAATTTACTAGTGGTAGGACGTTTTGTGAGTCCGCACGGGTAGGTAGGTACCACTAGCCTATTTCTGTCGCGAAGCAGTAATGCGTTTCGGTTGAATGAGTGGGGCAGCCATTGTACTGTAAAAACTGAGAGTTAGAACTCATGTCTCAAGATGGGTGGCAGCATATTAACCACTTAACATTAGGTGAGCAGTGATTTCATCCAAACACATAAGCAACACAAAAAGGGCCAATCCATTCACAATTGCTATCAATAATCTTCAAAGGCAATAGGCAGCGGCTTATCCGTTTCCAGATGTCCTTTTTTCTGGTACTATCTTACTTTTTAATAAGACGTGCTTCAAAAAACATAACTTGAAGAGTCCCAAGCGGAAACTCTGGCTTATGCATCTGGAATTGCTGTATCCAAATCATCAAATCAAAATTTTTTATTCAATATAAATGAAAGTACATACTTGTTGAACGTCAAAAAGAACTACCGCCAATTCACAAAAACTAGCCTCCGTCCTGAAAAGAAGTGGCAAGAAACTCAGCGGGCATGTCTTTTTTTGTTTTAATATTAGTTTCTTTTTTAAATATTCATTTTTACAAGAGTTCTTTTAACGTAACAATTATTGCAATATTGAAATGCCCGGAACGATTATCCATGAGCAATTATCATGAAGCCACGTCTGTATTTGATGCGATTAAAAATGTACTCACAGTGTGTAGTCACCTTAACATACACTCTAACTTTTCTGTATTCTCTTTGTAGAGTTTGCGTTGTTTTGTGTCGTGCAGTGCCCATAATCATTTTACTGAAATTATTAGTCGTGTAACGAAATAAAATTTACATCAAGGAGCGTAGTTTGCTAAAGACGCAATAAAAAAATATATAAAGAATTGTTTATTTTGATTTTCGTGAATCGAAGATATTTGGAGGTTCCAAATATTATGACACAGTTTTCATAGATTACTTTTTTTTATTATTTATTAGCTGACCCGGCAGACTTCGTAGTGCCTCAATCGATAAATAAAAGATACATCAAAGGGACACATCAAAGGAAAAACAAAATTGTCTGTTTTTATTTAATTCCGAGCATTTTCATATTTATCTACCTTTTAAACCTTCTCTGGACTTCCACAAATAATTCAAGACCAAAATTAGTCAAATCGGTTCGGGCGTTCTCGAGTTTTAGCGAGACTAACGAACAGCAATTCATTTTTATATATATAGATAGATTACTTAATATGTTATTTTATTACTTAAAGGGTTATTCGTCGATATTCCTTATCGTCTTAATTGGGGCAGCTAAAATGAAAACAGTGAACGTGAGATTAAGCCGTAAAGTAGATTTGGTCAGAAATAATTGTGATTATTTTAATTGCAATATGCCAGACGTGAATGTATATAAAGTATTTTTTATCGCCGTAGATCCATCACCTTGGACCAAATTTACCAGTCATCATCTAGTAAAGTATTGCTGATAAAAATATATGTTCTACTCTTCGAAGCGGAACGCATACGTCGCGGTAGACATATAATATCAGTTTAGGCCCATAATAAGTCCTACTATTCCCTTTTTTATTCGGTACTTTCAAAAGCAAACTATCATAAAACCTACCTCATGGAGAGTAGTTATTATTGTCTATTGACATGATTACTTCTTTTTTTTACCTCTGCTGATAGTCCTGAGTTCAGCTTTACCTTAATGTGTAGGTGAGTTCACGGGGCTCAAACCGGAAGTGTTGCTAACACTGGCCCTAGCAAGAACAATTCTTCGCAGAATCTACTACCGGATCTCAAAAGCGCCCCACTGAGAAGATCCGGCGAGAAACTTAGTGGGCTGTGCCTATGGGTTAGTTTACTCATCGAGCCCTTCGTCGCAAGCGGCGGGTTCGGTCAGGACGGTGCCCGGTGCTTTAGGTACCTCAGTACTTCTAAAGGCAGATCCAAGCCTTGAGGAATTATTTTTAAGCAACTTTTGGAAGGATATGGCATAACAATCGGGAACCATACTGAAGTTCGTTCCAGAAGCGGATGGTACTCTTTGAAAACGCACGGCAGATGTCTTAAAGTGGGCGAAAGAGTTGACATTGAATTGCCCAGCTTTGCTAAATTGAAATTATTGACAATGTTAATGCTTCGACAGTTTCCTGGTTTTCAGTTTAAGCGACCTAATATATCAAACGAATACAAACAGTCCAATAAATTCAATTCGAGAGGCGATTAAGAAGCGAATACTGCCGATGAAATGTATTCCCTATTCGGGTGTAACAGAAAAATGATGGCGGCTCACGATGCGCCCGAAAACGTGACAACGTTGCTTAATTTGCTCATTCCAACCACGCGTAGAGCTGGGCGGACAGCTTTGTCCGAAACTTCTTAATTTTAAACCCAAACTGTCTAAAAATCAATATGCTGTTCCAAGCTCGCCCGTAGCTATATGGCCTTATACCCTCACGCGAGATTACCGTGTTTAGAAAAAAAAAATGTCGAGGCTCACAACCTTTGAAAAATCATGATATGTCTTATAATCCTAAGTGAATGTATGAATTTGAGGAAGTCGGGAGGAAATTAATGAGAAACATAAAATAAGAATATTTGTACCACGGGCAGAATCCATAGTGAGAGTATCACTGGTACATCGTGGCGATAAACAATTGGAGAATAGTTGTCATCAAAGACAAAATCGAATCGTCCAAACAAAATCTACTTTAAATTTGAAAACATTAGGTTTAAGTGCATTTTAGTGTCTACAACAACAATCTACATTCCTTCCCATGTTGTAAGAGACAATTAAGAAAACAACTGGAGAATGGACAACGGCTTTCAATAATTTGTGTGATATCTACTGTAAATATATCCTAAAAGAGATAGGTGGTAAATTCAAATTTAAAATGGGTTTGTTTCATTTTGGATCTAATTTAAAATTCCTAAGAGAGTAAAATTAAATTCTACTAAGGTTCAAAAAAATATAAAATTATTCTCCCAAAAAAAATACGCACACAGGTAAGCACTATCGATAATCTTGTTTACTTCAATAAGCAGTAACTATAAAGATAGTTAAACTTGACCTTAATGGCACTGCGACAGTCTGGTCCATTAGGAATAAACTTTCTTTTGGATCCCGTAAAAACGGTGAATAAGTTCCTCGGAAATTTAGAGGAACAACGCGAGCTGAATGAGAATGTAACGAGAATTCACGGGTTATGATAAGAGTTTACAAGTGACACAGTAAGCGTTTTACTGCTAGTTGTAGTGATGGGCTTCGATCATGAGACATTGAATCAGAACTAGTGATTGCATTCTAAATATAATTAAAAAAAAACCCGTTTAACGGTCGACATTCTTCTTCCGGACAACACTTTCCGGATTTCAAAGTGTTTTTTCAAAAGCTTTTTTCTTTTTTTATAGCCCTTTTAGGCAGACGAGCGTACGATCCACCTGGTAGTGAGTCGTTACCGTCGCCCATGGACTTCAGCAATGCCAGGGGCAGAGCCAAGCCGCTGCCTACCGTTAAGTACTCTCCACAAGCCTCGTTTGAAGAAAGACATGTCATAGCGCTCGCAAAACACCGTGTACACTCTATCTCCGCTGAGATAGTGGAGGTGATCGAGTCTTGAATCGGGATTGTATAAATATAGGTTCACTAATACATTATAATTTTCTTCTTTTTGTAGACCTTATCCCATTAGGTGAGGTCGGAGCAGCGAATATTTCTATTCCATTCTCTTCTATCAGCCGTCATCTCAACACTCCTCTCATATCGTCAACACACTCCATCCACGTCTTCTTCGGTAGACCTCTTTTCCCCCTCTACCTTACACTACCATATCCATACATCTCCTAGTCACATGCATTATTCTGTATGCATAATACACTATTGTTGTATCAGCATCTAATTACTAATTTGAGCTACTGGCTAAAATTTATAATGATTCCCACAGGCTATTCCCAAAGAGGATTGATGTCAGAAAGTTAGCGAATTTACACTATAAGCCAGCACTGTAAGCTATTTAAAAGTGCATGATGAATTCATGTTGAACTTATTCCATCCAGCGGAACGTGAGCTTGAAAATTGTGTAACTCCATCTACAACAATGGCAATGAATGTGAAATAAGATATATTATTCAGCGACGTAGAAAGCTTTCATAATAGCTTCAAGACCTATATTTTATTTAGATGCCTTAAGTATTTTGTGGTTTTAACCTTCACTAGCCGCAGACACTGTAAAAAAGTATGTCTGTGTTGGTTTGTTTATTTTACTAAAAGTTAGCCGAGCTGAAAATATTACCAAAATTATGTATAATATTAAACTTGGTTCCTTTTTGTATGTTAGAAAATTAACACTGACTTTTAATTAAATAAAAAACAGGTTTAAATGGAACATAGAAAATACCAATAACTTAAAAAACCCCTAAATTTTTTTCTCCTTTATCTTTCATCCCAAATTATCACTCATGCTCAAAGCACCCCATCCCTTCAACCAGTAATTCGAATGGACGTGGAATTAGGTAAGTTTGTCACGTTTCCGAGGTAAGCGAGAACTGATATCATTTTACAAAGAAACACTCAATTCTCATCTTTTAAATGTAATCGGGAGAGTGCTGTCTTATAAATTCAAGAAAATCTGGCCGCTTTAGTAATTTAACATAAAATTGAATTGGAAGAAGCCTCTATCTTCAGCAGTGGATATGTGACAAATATTAATGAATTTTTACCTGAAAAAAAAGAATTAGAAATATTTCCTGGAAAAGTTTATTATTTTGTTGTTTATTTTGAGACTTGAAACTAGGACAGCAGATTGGGTCAGAAAGTATGGAAAGATTAGAACCACACCAGGGATGATGAGCAACCGGAATATATAATTTAATGAACCGGCTAATATTAGTAAATGAAAAAAGGATAAATGAAACAAGAACGGCTTGTGACCTTCAAGTCACGATGTCTATGAGTTCCGGTAACCACTTAAAGTCAATCAGGCAGACAGCGAGCGCATTCGCCATTTTACAAAAAAATTAGATTGAACAGGAAACAGGACTAACCTTCAAATTGGAATAGATGATTGCTTTCTGCTAGAAATATATTATTATTTACATTTTTTTACATTTGATATGACATATTAGCAGTAATTCTTGGTAAACTTTCTTTTTAAAAACCTCATGTGATTACTCTCATTTTCTTGATTGTTTAACTAACTTATACTGCAGAGTTGCTTATAATCAGTATGTACATCGCTTGAAAAAAGCTGGAAGGACCGATTTGGAAGTTTTTTTAAATTCTCGTGGTAATCCGATATGATTTTTAGGGAATGAAAATATTAAATAAAGTTTTGACGTCTATCAGTCGACAACAGAAGGGAAAACAAGTATCGAAGTGAAGTGAGATATTTTTAGTTGCTTTAGTTTGTCACATCCTGTATACGGGTAGCATTGATGACGTCACGTCGCGTCATCGCCAAGCAATTCATTACTACACGCAACTCATATCACTATCAAAATTACTTAACGCACTACCGTTGTCCTATTTGAAATATTATCAAATTTACAAACACTTAAGCTAGAACACGAAGAGCCAGAATACGCCCAACTGAATTTAAATTAATTATTATTCTGTTAATTAGGCGCGGTTAAATTATTGAACGTTGATAAACGCGAAGGAACAAATTAATGTAGGTCTAGTGTTTTGTTTATATTTAGCGAGTTGTATAAGCATCGGAAATAATAAAATGATAATATTATACAATAATAAATCTGAGATAAAACCGTAAAAGTGGCTTCATTAACAAAACCAATGTATGTTTTGTTTTCTATTTGTATTTTTTATTAACTAAAAGATGTTCACGGTTGGACAAGTGGCCTTGAGAATTTCTTTCGTTCAGTAATTAAGATAAGCGCTTATTAAATTACCGTTCGTAGATCCGGCGTTAATATAAATCTATTTTCTTTTTTATGGCATTAATAGGCGATTCCGCTTTAGGCCAATCAGACGTTGACTGGTTACCGTCTTTTATGGACATTATTAATGCCAGAGGCACGGACAAGTCGTTATTTACCACTAAAGATTCCTTTTAAGCTTTCTAAATATATAATTATAGCACATGTAAGCAGCGCTATATCACCAAGTCATAAAGACTTCCTAGCGTATTTACGTTATAATCTAGTTTGTAATTATATTAATGTACAAATACTATCTATCCTATGCCTCATTCAATGCTTAGCCTCATTGCTTGGTTCACTTGAGTATTACAACGTCCAATATGAGTTAGGATTCGGTAAACTCACGGAGCTACGCCTGTAAGTTTAACAAACACTGCGAAAATTTATTCATACTTGAAATTATCATTGAATTTCTTTAGACTAAATCATCTAATGGATTTTTTTTTTATTTGAAATTCTATTTCAATTTAGTATATTTAAAGAAATAAAAAATACTTCGAATTTTAAATTTAAGCAAAAGATAAATGAATTTTACTGTTTTTTTTGGATTATATAAGTGGATGGGCTCACGGTTTTATATGTATAAAGGGATTTTCCAGCCTTCAAAGCGTAAACTATTACTGTTTCGTCGCAGAAATAGGCAGGATAGTGGTATACACCCGCGTGAACTCACAATATTCTCTATGATCAGTAATCACACAAATTATGAATGATATCTAACTGGTTTCTAACTACTTTATTTTACTATTAAGTTTATTTTTATTTTTATTGCTTAGGTTAGTAGACGAACTCACAACCCACCTGGTGTTAAGTAGTTACTGGAACCTATAGACATCTACGACGTAAATGCGCACTTTGGGATATAAGTTTTAAGGTCTCAAGTATAGTTACAACGGCTGCCCTACCCTTCAAACCAAAACGCATTACTGCTTCACAGCAGAAATAGGCAGGGTGGTGGTACCTACCCACGCGGACCCACAAGAGGTCCTAGTACCAATAAAATAGGCAGGGAAAAAGTTTAAGTGACGTCACGAACTCCATAATTCAGCGCTAATGAATCACTTGTTGTCATGAGCAAGCCTAAGCCCATAGACGCCGACCCTGACACTAATATAACGTAATTCAACACTAACAGACACTTAAACAAGAGATACTTAAACATAATGGCGGTTACGGCTAGCCTTATTGGGCCATTGCAATCAATTGATCCAGGCATCACAGTTTAGGCGTGCATTTGGCAAGCAGCCCGCCCGGGTCTGCCAGCGCTGTGTCGAGACACAACCACGTTAATCTTCAAAATGTTATTCCGGTTAGTCGATGTAGCCTTTGACATGTGCATTTTGAAACGCTGCAGTATTTTCAGGTCTTGAAGGTAAAGCCTCGTTCACAAAGTATGCTCAGATGCAATGCTTTATTTTTAATTGAGGCCAGAGGAAATCACGTGATATTAGTTAGATAGATCTTGGAGCAACTCACAAGACCTTCATTAACTACACTTACAAGACCTTAATTTTACTGGGGGTAGGACCTCTTGTGAGTTCGCATGGGTAGGTACTACCACACCACCTATTTCTGCCATAAAGCAGTAATACGTGTCGGTTTGAAGGGTGGATAGTCGTTGTAACTATACTGAGACCTTAGGGTACATAGATCTGCAAAAGATTACAGGGGCTAGTAAATTCCGGATTTTAATAGTACGGAGAAGAAAGGGCCTGAAATAAAACTTGGTCGGTCGCTCTCCCGAAAAAATCAACTAGAATGGCCTGAAATAATCAGACACTTGGAGACCGTAACAACAATTCTGTTGAGAACTTTGATCCATTATTTTATGCGGGTAATTGCAATTGTATCCACATATTTATATGAACTCTAGTACTGGTTTGGCATTACCTACAGAATCTATACCAATGAAAAAAGTGATCGGCCGTTCCCATTAATATTACTTTTAAATTTACTTTAATAATTTTCAAGAGATCAGCATAGCTCACATAATAATATGCATTATGATTAATTATTTGTGCCTCTAAGATTGTCGGGGTTCGTAAGCAACTTATTGCCTAACATATTTGTATGTTTTTATGTTTGTATGTTTGCTGTATGTTTTTGTTTGCAATAAAATTAATAATCCACTGCACTTTGTCTGAACTTTGATAGTGTACATATGTGCGGCTTAGTCGAGGGAATTAAAGCAGAGGCGTATAAGTCAAACCGTGTCGTAGGTCGACGATATCATTAGTGATTCTCAATCTGAATAGGTTCAAATGTAAACAGATGCTTGCAGTGAATATGCTCTTTAACTTTTCCGGAAATTATTCTGGACGATCGTTCTAACAATAAAATTTGAATCGTTCGCACCTTTAAGAGTTGGTAGAATAGTAAGGCTCTTTGATGTGGTAATAAGCTGCATGAAGGAGTACATGTGTGGTTTCATCCTAAAGTATCAATGACGCACACACAGGGGTTTACTGAGAGCGTCTCTCAAGTAACACGGGTGCCCATAATATATCGTGTACACATAGAAACTGTTTACCTGGTTAAAAAGGTCAGTCATACCGTAGAGACATCAGGGTTTGTTAATTTGACTGTTTTAACAGCCTTTTATCAGCTTTGTCTATATGTGGTGTATTACTGGTAATAGAACGTCTTGTGAGTCCGATCGGGTAGGTACCACTACCCATTTCTTCCGTGAAGCAGTAATGCGTTTCGGTTTGAAGGGCGGGGCAACCGTTGTACTGTACTAAGACCTTCGAACTTAAATCTCAAGGTAGGTGGTGGCCTTTACGTTGTAGATGTCTATAGGCTCCGGTAACCACTTAACAAGAGGTGGGCCGTGAACTCGTCCACCCACAAAATCCTATTTAGTTGAAACGTAACGTAAGACGTCCGATTAAGTCGAAATTTAGCACACGTCATGTTGAAGTCTGATGATGCTATGATCATTTTATTGCTTTACCCAACAAGGTAATAGGGATAAAGATTAGAATTTGCTGTTAAGATGTTATCTGTGGTTATAGACTATAAGCAAATATTGTGTCCCGAAGCCTACAATTTTAAACTCTCGGGGTGTCTGCATGTTTTGCCGGAAAATGCTTTTGAAAATGCCGCTGTCAAAAAGCTTTTGAAATTTTCAACAAAACCCAAAAACCATTATCGGTTGTAAACTAAACTTTAACACGAAATAATAATTGCATTCAACCTCACAACGGCCTAGTTGCCAGCGGCCTCTTTAAATGCGCCAAAAAGCAACATCACCTTTTGACCGCATTGCTGTGAATACGAAGTAATGGACATAAGCTAGTATTCCTTTTTTTTGGAACAAAGTTCCTTATGGGACGATGCGGAGGGGTACCTTAGCCGGGAAAAACGTCCGTAACGTTAGATTTTTTAATTAATTAATAAGGGAGTCTATCCCCTATAAGTATATTACATGTGTACATTTGGTGCGTATATACACTTTTCGATTTGAAGGAAGAAAATAATATAGCTGAGACTTTGATTGAAATTATAAGTGAGCAGGAAATATCTATAAGATTCTGAACACCAGATTTATACAAACAACACATTGACAATGATAAGAACCATCTTTTAAAGCGAATTGAAGGTTGAACCGATTTGGCGAACTGAACTTTTCCGTTCTAATTGGGTGTAGTATTTTCTAACATAAGTATTTGATTTAAAAAGATATAGTCTAAACTCTAATGTTACAAAACTCCTCTGTGGTCTAGCGAACATTCTGACCCCTGACCTAGGCGCCTCTTCTAAGATAGGCTGTTAGCTATCATAAGGTGGCAATGACTTGAATATGACCACCCACCTTGGAACACAAGTGTGGTGTCTCAAGTATGTTATACTGACTGTTTCTTCACTTCCAGTACTTTGAGGCAATGTTATTATTATTATTTTTTATTGCATCGATCGGTAGACGAGCTCACAGCCTACCTGGTGTTAAGTGGTTATAGTATAGTTACAACTACTGCCCCACCCTTCAAACCCAAAGGCATTACTGCTTCACGGCAGAAATAGGCAGGGTGGCGGTACCTACTCGTGCGGACTCGCAAGAGGTCCTACCACCAGTAATTCTTTTCATGCTGTAAAATATATTAAAATTTATAAGGCTCTACTCAATTTGATCCCAGTAAAGAATCACAATGAGAATTGTAATTTTTTAGCAAGCGTTTAAGTCCCTTTCTTTAATAGTTTCATACAAGTATAAAAAAATGTTGTCTTAGTTATCCCAATGACCTATTTGTATGTAATTAAATATACGTATAGTAGTTAACTGTAATATATTATAATTAATATAAAAATACCATTGTACTGCCTTTAATTATATAAGCTTAATAGTCAAATTCATAAGGTGCATAGAAGCTTTGAAGGTTTTCGTGGCACTTGATGTTGCAAGCTCTAAGCTTATAAGTTAGGTAGATAATAATAAAATTCAATTATGAGTTTTAAGCTTATACTAAAATACCGCCTTCTTGATATAGGTTTTAGTGTCTTTAACTGACAGATCACATAATCCGAATTTGTTACGCGATCGGCTCTAGCTTTATTAAAGTCATTCCAAGCTCCTATAGACTGTCTCGTATCTGTTATCTCCGGTTTTCGCATACATAGAATCCCAGTACCAATAACGATTGAATTCGTTAAGATTAATTTTAATCCAACCACTATACCTTCTACAAATGCAAATATTGCGTTAGTTACTACGTAATAAATTACTTCGGAATTCGTCAAAAATAGAATCCCATTTGCATCGCACCAAATTCATTTCGTGTATGAACGTAAAGACCATCCATCACGAAGCGGTCACAGACAGGAACCGCGGGCGGTGGCCGGTTCATATTCACAAATCATACGTTGAAACTCGATCAGCCTCCCGAAGTGAAACTGATAAACTCGTATTTCATTCTTTATTTATTGCCGTAATCTCGTTACAGCAATAAAGTTTCAAGACAGTTGTGGCGAGGGCTTTTAACGTTTTTTTTTTGCATTAGTGCATATTAATATAACTGGTTAGATGAAGCCACAGGCCAAGTGAGTCGTGCTGCCGGTTCGGACAGTTGTTAAACAATACTATTGAGACTCGGACCTCAAGCCTCATTAACTGCAGGCATCAACTACGGGTTTTAAAACAGAATACAAAGCACAAACACAACCCCTAACAAGATAATGAACAATCGTCTTCAAAATGACATCACAAACACATTATACTATTAATTCCAGTTCAAGTACTGAGGTCCATATTACCATAACAAATACCAATTTCGATTACATTCACGCGGTAGATAGATAACGATCGGCGTATCGTTGTAACTGACACATTGTTACATCGATGGTTATTGTGAGACGTTTCTTGAATACAAAACGCTATAATATCATCGAGATTATTAGAATGCAGGTAGGTACTCGGAATTTTTCTTTGGGTATTAAATATTCTTTATCTTAGGGAGGGTACACAGTCTGTAGATTAATTGTTTTATGCAATAAAGTTTCAACTAAAATAATGATGATTTAGTGCGTTTTTTTTTTTTCACAGCCCACCTGGTGTTAAGTGCTCACTGGAGCGCATAGACATCTACAACGTAAATGCGCCACCCACCTTGAGATATAAGTTCTAAGGTCTCAGTATAGTTACAATGGCTACCCCACCCTTCGAACCGAAACGCATTACTGCTTCACGGCGGACATAGGCGGGGTGGTGGTACTTACCCGTGCGGACTCCCAAGAGGTCCTACCACCACTGCCGTGAAGCAGTAATGCGTTTCGGTTTGAAGGGTGGGGCAGCCGTTGTAACTATACTGGAGACCTTAGAACTTATATCTCAAGGTGGATGGCGCATTTACGTCGTAGATGTCTATGGGCTCCAGTAACCACTTAACACCAGCTGGGCTGTAAGCTCGACAACCCATCTAGGCGATAAATAAAAAAAAAACATTGTTTAAATATTCTCCCACTATAAAAAGGAACCACGACCCTCAATCCGCTGGTCTTAATCCAGCCCTTAACCAGATCAATACTAAGAGAATTGATAATATATTAAATTATCTTCATTCGAAGCTGTCAATTGGATTGTTGTGAATAAATGATGCCGGACGAACTTAGCACAGGATTTATCTGAGCTTGGAGATTAATTCGTAAATTGAAGCTTGCGAAATGTTTCGGTCATCTGGTCGGACGCCTGTAATCTATTTCCGAAAATTAGAGAGATGTGATGGACAGCTGGTAATTTTTGACATGAAAAAAAGTATTTAGAAAGAGTAAGTAGAGAGAGAAAGAGAAAGATAGAGAGAGAGAGAGTAGGAATATGCTTTATTGTTCACCAAAATTAATAAAAATGTTAAATATTAATTACAAAAAAATGCAACGGGCGTACAATCTTACTGCTAAGAGCGATCTCTTCTAGACAACCATGGACAAGAATCACTTCAGGTAATAAATAAACCTATCGATTGAAATATAAATTTAACTATTTATATTTATAAATATAACTAGTTGTACACGTCCGCTTCGCTGGGCATTTCAAATTAACATTATTATAGTTATTTCTCACCTCCACAAAGACTCCCATCATTAACGCTCCCGCAACTGGTGTAGGGAGTCCAACACTCATATAAGTATTAGCCTATCCATTAAGTACATGTATTTTGTACATGGATACCAAGTTTCAAGTCAATTGAAATGCATGGTTCAGTAGCTTTAACAGAAAATCCGTAAAAACCACTGTAGATTTATATATTAGTATAGATAACATTAATGTTCATGTATTAAAGATCATAATATCATAAAAAAATATAAAAGTTGGACGTCTACGTTGTGCAGGACATGCAGTTCGAATGGAGGAGGCCAGGATGCCAAGACAACTACTAAATGGCAAACCAGAGGGCCGCAGAAGTCGTAGCAGGCCCAAACTCCGATGGTTGATTGGCGTAGAACATGATTTCAAAGTTATGGGTGTCAAGAACTGGAAGGAGAAAGCCTAGAGAAGTCTGGAGAGACATACTGGACCAGACTAAGGCCCGCCCTGAATTTTAAGGCCTGAGATTATGATTAAATATTTTCATTTCTCATAGGTCGCTGGTTCATATCCGGCTCGAAGGACCACTTAGCCATGTATAAATAAGATACAGGCTTGTAAAATGAATAAGCCCACTGAGTTTCTCGTTGGATCTTCTCAGTGGGTTGCGTTTCCGATCCGGTGGTAGATTCTGCGAAGCACTGCTCTTGCTAGGGTCAGTGTTAGCAGCACTCCGGTTTGAGCCCCGCGAGCTCACCTACACACGTTAGGGTGAAGCTGAAATAGCCTCTCAAGGCTATCAGCATAGGTAAAAAAAAATATAAATTAATATTTGTGTTTATTTTTATTTTATTAATTTAAATTACAACTTGTCATGTACGGGGCTAAAAGGCTGGAACGAAAGAGCGGGCTGCCAAGCGCAAATCATATAATTAGCAACTTAGTTAGAACTTAGGTGTTACCATTACAATATTACAATATAATTCTAATGTTCACATTTTGATTGAACAGTACTTTACAATTAAACATTTTAACTCCTACTTACAAAACTAAATTTCTACTCCTAAACTACTAATTTTTCAAGGTGGGTGGCGCATTTACGTTGTAGATGTCTATGGGCTCCAATAACCATTTATCACCAGGTGGGGTGTGAGCTCGTCCACTCATCTAAGCAATAAAAAAAACTTACATAAGTATATTTGTAACAAACAGATACATACATATATGTACATTCCTCTGAGTTATTTCTGAATAGCTTCAAGAAAGGAAAATACTTGAAATTTATTTAAACTAAAACGTAGTCAGCTATGTTTAACTACACATCTCCAGACCTCATTATAAATGCAAATACAATTTGAATCTCTAAAGATGGCGATTTGTCTCTCTTCCTCTCTTACAATCATATATATGTCCCTCCCCCTTACTCAAGGCCAAAGAAGGTTGGGTTTCAAAACGTACCCCGATTATATTATGATTTACTGAAATTAAATAACTCATTTCGTATTTAAATGATATGTATTAGATTTCAGATTCCCTTGTATTTTCAGTGTTTGGTCTATTATTATCGAACTATAGCTCTATCGTGGTATCTATCGCACATACTTCGGTACAGTAGGTATGTGCATTTTCAAATTGAAATACTTCGTGAAATAGAATTGGTGCGAACGATCTACACAATGGACATATTGGATTATTTCTATACTATTATGAAATTCTAGCAAAAGTTTCATTGCTTATTTTTTAATGGCCAAGGCGAGCAAATTTGCCTACCACCCTTTCGTTGATAAATGAAAAGTTTTTTTTTTTTTATGAGCTAACGTAATAAGATGAGACAAGATTGAAGGGTTCATTTAATTCCCATAACGGTTGTTCGGACCTATTAAGCCGAACCGTAAAATATGAAGCTTCGTGGCAAAAGTAGGCAGTTCAGTGTGGTGCCAATCAGAGCTTTCAGGCTCCCTAAAAACATAGAAAAATACATCATATATTCTCAGACTGACATTTCATTTTCTTCCAAACCTAATCTTAATTCCAAAAACGTCACGAGCTCCGAATCCAATTAAAATGTGTGAGGAGATTAAATTACGCGTGTTTTCTTATTAATTAAAATTTTAATTAGTTAATCCTGATTCGCTCAAGATGATTCCGACAGATGTTTTGTTATTTATTAAACTAGATTAATAGAGCTAAGTATATTATAATATATTAAAATGAATTTACGTTTTAATGTCGTCGTGGCCTAAAGGATAAGGCGTTTGATGCAGTCGTATCTAGCGATGCAACGGTGTTCGGATCCCGCTGGCGGGTAACAATTTTTCTAATGAAATACGTACTTAACAAAAATGTTCACGATTGTCTTCCACGATGAAGGGATAACATCGTAATAAAAATCAAACCCGCAAAATTATAATTTGCGTAATTACTAATGGTAGGACCTCTTGTGAGTCCGCACGGATGGGTACCACCACCCTGCCTATTTCTACCGCGAAGCAGTAATGCGTTTCAATTTGAAGGGTGGGGCAGCCGTTGTAACCATACTGAGACCTTAGAACTTATATCTCAAGGTGGGTGGCGGCATTTACGTTGTAAATGTCTATGGGCTCCAGTAACCACTTAACATCAGGTAGGTCGTGAGCTCGTCCACCCAAGCATTAAAAAGAAAAAATGTTTTATATTTATATATTATATTGTCGTGTATGCATTCCTAAACTATTCATTCAATTGCAATGAAAATTGGTACATTTGGAAAAAGCCGTCCCTGTCTACTACTAGTCGTTACTGGAATATTGTCATTGGCATCGCACTCCGGATTCTATAAGCACGACGTATTGAATGCCGCTACCCGGGATATAGCAAGTTTCATTTGGAATGAGCGTAAAGTACCATTGTATGATATTGGCTTCCTCGAGCTACGAATACCACTTCTAGGTATTCATTCATGTAGTAAAATTCTGATCTTAACCTCTTTGTACTCAACTTATGTTACAGCTGAGTCCCGCGATGCTGCTCGCGGTTATTATCGTACCGTGGGTGACGCCGCGGGGCGAAGCTAGTCAAAAAATAATTGCATTAAGTCCGCCTGTGTACAAGTTTTGTTTTGTGCATAAAGTATAAATAAATAAATAAATAAATAAATAAAAAATAGCCTAAGTTATTCCTTATATCATCAGCTACCTATCAGTGAAAGTCCCGCCAAAATCGCACCAGCTGTTCTAGAGTTTAGCCGGAACAAACAGACAGACAGACACACAAAAATTGTAAAAAATTTTATTTTGGTGTATGTACCGTATATATATTCATATGTATATATGTAGTGAAAAGCGGTTATTTCAATATTACAAACATACACCCCAATTTTATTTATATGTATAGATGATGGTTATCATGGTGTACAAGCTGGTTTGCTATATACCCTACATGTTTATTTTACGATATAATACGTGTTATGATCACGTCGTTGTCGCTGATCGATACATTGACGGCTCTAATGCGGCTTGTAAATATGCAACTGACCTTTTTAAAAATATGATTAATTCTATACAATAAGAACAACTTTTACCAACCCTTGGTAAGAGAGTTTTAACTCAGAATGTGAAAGGATTTAGAGGAAGAGGTAAACCTAAGAAGAAATGAATAGATTGCGTGAAAAACGATATGTGTAAGAGGGAAGTGAGCGAATGAAATGAAACAACAGAGACTTCATGTCTCCAAATACTAAATATATTTAACAACGAAAATAATTCAAAACAGAATTCAAACCTGGACCGCCCGGTACAGAAGTCAGGTTCGCTAGCCACTAGGTCATTTGGACTAGATCGGTAAACAGCTTCCATCAATAATAGTACCACATGCTCTGAGGAATTGTTCGAGATGATACCGGCATCTCGTTTTTACCATCGCACCGCCCGCCACCGGAGTAGAGTTCATCCATACCACCTGGAGCTACTGCGGTCATCCACAGTGCGTTTCCAGAGATCTTTTTTGCCACGTAACATCCGGCTATGGAATGAGCTCTCCTCCACGGTGTTTCCCGAGCGCTATGACATGTCCTTCTTCAAACGAGGCTTGTGGAGAGTATTAAGCGGTAGATAGTGGCTTGGCTCTGCCCCTGGCATTGCTGAAGTCCATGGGCGACGGTGACCACTCACCATCAGACACTGACAGTACATCGGGCGCTGTACGTGTCATTGGACATCACCAACACAGCCAACACAACAATGACGCATCCAAATTACTTGTAAAACCCAATCTCTTCAAGCCTTTAATCGAACAAGTGACATAAATCTGTTTAATCCTTCCGACGATAAAAACTTTCCCTTCACAAATTACAACTCCTCCGTAACAATTAACTAAGTTACATTAAGTACGTAAGATGTTTAAGTTCAGTTAGTTAGGACAAGATTTTTGAACGTCTAACTTTCCTAACTTAAATAATAAAAGCTCTGAGACAGATTGTTTGAAACGGTTCAAAGTCGATAGCTGCTGAGATCTCAATGATAGAGTCTATATAGAGAGAAGAGATTAGTTTAAGGTCAATGCAAATGTTTCTCTGCCATTCTTTCCTAAACTACCTAATCCTAATTTAGATAACAAGCATTGCTTGGCCTACCATCTACCATCTCTCCTATTTCTATCTTAAAGCAACCACACATTTAAGATAGTCGTATCAATACAATCAAGATGTTATCCGGTTAGTATGAGTCGTGAAATTGTCTACTTTTCTTAGTTAGCTTAATACCTAGTGAGAATTTTTTTTGGAAGTCCATAGATAGCTCAATAGGAATGTCTAAATCTACTTTTTTTTTCCCTACCTAAGCTGATTACCTTGAGAGGTTATTTCAGCGTAAACTTAACTAGTAGGTGAGCTCACGGGGCTCAAGCCGGAGTGATGCTAACACTGACCCTAGCAAGAACAGTGCTTCGCAGAATCTACCACTGGATCGGAAAGGCAACAGTTGTCTCACCTCTCACCATTTGAAGTGAAAAGGATGATTACTTCGCCCCAGACAGAGGCAGAACGGTAGAATATTACGAGTAATTAACCAAATTAAAATAAAACCTACTTTAAGGACATTAAGCCTTATCGAAATTTGAATAATTTCCTTTTCTTGTAGACAATAATAAATAAGCTGTCTTATACACTACGAATTCTAGTATTATTTTACAAGTCTTTTTATGAAAATTGTATCGATTCTCTCATTCAAATTCATGTGCACATTGTTTAAATTTTCCACTTCTAACACAATGGAAACACTCACAATACGATATTAGTTTTCAATTTCTTGAACGATCGTGTACGGACGTGGGTTGGAAGCTCTTATTCTGAAACAACAAAGAATGGATGTGGTGTTTTGTTTTTGAGCACAGTTCTTATGCTTCCGGAATCCGGTTTTGTAAATGGAATGTAATAAATAATATTCAAGTATGACATTGCTTCATGGAAAATCAATGTCATATTTGTCATACTTGATATTTATTTAGAGAAAAGTGCTTCTAGAGCATTTAAACAAAAAAACGTTTTGCTTGTTTCATTATTTATTCGTGCTCAGCTCATGGCCAATCTCGTGTAAAGTAGTCGTGTATGACTCCACTGGCATCCACTTTGAAATATGGGACTGAAGTCTAAACTCAATAAACAAACATTACCTCAATATAAAAATTAAACATTTCAAAAACATCAGCAATAACTAAAAAACAAGTCAGAAATTGTAACTAATTTAAAAATAGCAATAAAATTTAGTTTCAGAATGACACATCCTGTACACACTTGGCGACGCTGTGAGAGTGAGATGAGGACTGCCAACGTGACCTAGAGTGATGTCAAGGAGGACGCGCAAGACAGGGTCAAGTGGAGACAACTTGTGAGGGCCCTATGTAGTGAGGTACCCTAAGACTACAACATGACACATCCAAGTTTTTGTAGATCATGCTCAAAGTGGAGTTCAGGGGCAACAAAGACTAGTGTTTGCGGAAAACGATATCTATTCAGGCTTACAAGGGAAAAAGCTTATACGCCTGCCCCAGCTTCGTGTACGAAGCTTTCAATTATTTCCTGTTTAAGACTTTCGACTTTCAGAGTATATTGGAAATATGTTTGCTTTTGCGGAAACACGACTTTAATGGTTTTATTTTAAAACGCAGTTTACGTTATAAAAGACTATTTTGTATGTTCATAATTTTTCACGAAAGAGATAAAATTATTTTATATCTTTTAGTTAGTGAACTTGGGCCAACGAGTCCACGGCCCACCTGGCGTTAAGTGATTACCGAAGCTAATAGATTCCATAAAGTGATTCCTGCCATCCAACTCGAGATATGAGGCTTATTGGCTCTTACCGTAACTACGACAATTAAATACATATTTTTCAGGTCAGATTCTTATCATACAATGTTATTTATTCCTTGTTGAAGATTTACATTTTTTTTCCACCTATTTTAGTAACCTCGAGGGGCTATTCCAGATTCACCGAACTAGTAGGTGAGCTCACGGGGCTCAAACCTGACGTTGTTGCTATTGCTAACACGAACCCTAGTAAGAGCCGTGCTTCGCAGAATCTACCACCGCATCGCAATCGCGACCCACTGAGAAGATCCGGCGAGAAACTCAGCGGGCTGTGTCTGTGGGAGATGAACATTTTGTATATTATCTGTGCATTCCTGCATTCCATCACTCATTTTGGCGCCTTTTTAACAAATTGTTATTTGTCGAACTAAAAATGAAATAAAACTTTACTTCCACAAAACTATATTCCTTAATCTCGGAAGTCATTCGTGATCATAATATGTTAAATACTTATTTGATTACAAAAATAAATACCTGTTTGCAGGATTCGAACACCGGTACGGTAGCATTGCTCGATCTGAGTACACCGGGCGTCTTATCCTTTCGGTTACGACGACTTCTTAATCTCTATTTCTACCCTTCTTTTTCTCCATCTTGTCCCGATAGGTGGGGTCAGCACAGCGAATTTTTCTATTCCATTCTCTTCTATCAGCCGTCATCTCAACACTCTCTCATATCGTCATTCACACACTCCACCCATGTTTTCTTCGGTCGACCTCTTCCCCTCCCTTTCCCCTATTTCTTTACTTCTACTATTTCTTCTAAATTCAAATGGCTTAACTTTTTAATTGGCGCAGTATCTGATAGCGAAGTGTATTAAAGGGGTATTGGGGTTGATATGGTATAGTTAACCGTTACGTCGATAAGCAATCACATTTCTTTTATTTGAGATAATTACTTATATACTAGTGGTCCCGCAGTAGTCGAAATTCGACTATAATTAATTGGAATTGTAAGTTTGTACACTATGATTGTATTTTATACTTCTATAATCACAAATTTCGCCAAGGCTACACTTTAAAAAAATATCAATAAAGACAAAAAATATTTAATCTATTCTCAATTTGACCACAGACGTCAAGAACAAAAGTTCGACAATAAATAGTATGCATGCGTGTGTGCGTCAAATATACGGTATGTAGTGTGTGTAATGTTTTCTTTATTTATTTAATGTATCTTTTATACATTATTTAAAAAAAATATTAGCATTGTGCACTTCTGCTCTATATTCTCTATAAGTGTGGAAAATTTCATACACCTCCGTCCGCGCAATTTTCCTAAAAAAGGATACAAAGTTTTTGCTTCACGTATTAATATATAGATTAGACTAACTCATCACAATTAGAACATCAAACGCAACATTGATATTGATGGAGCACGGACGTGACAATTTCGGCTGACATTATGCATAAATACAAAACTCATATTAACAGTGATGAAAGCAAAAGAAGCTTATTTCACTTTTCACGGTAATGAAGAGTACAGCTTTCTCGTGCGGTATCTATAGCTTTGTGAAATATAATCGATGTAGTAACAATTGGTTCAGATATTTTCCAAACGCATGCGATATAAATGTATATTTATTTTGTGGTGTAATCTCGCCAAAAGATATTCATTTTATAATTTCTAATGTTTCTAAGTTCGCAGTTTTCGTGATCGCCAACGACTGGACGATCGGCGCGCTCGATTAAACCATAAAAGTAGCTTCAATTATGTC
Organism: Bombyx mori; assembly: GCF_030269925.1. Lineage (NCBI taxonomy): Eukaryota > Metazoa > Arthropoda > Insecta > Lepidoptera > Bombycidae > Bombyx > Bombyx mori. Next base: position 14,742,050 of record NC_085124.1, on the reverse strand, counting down.
TGCAGCACGCGAAAACCGCAGAAAATAGCATGTACGATATAGTTTCCCACATCACTATTAACAGTTTTCAGAGCACGATTGAAAATCTCGTCCATGAACCACGTGTACCATTATTTTATTTGTTCCAGCCGTGCCGTGGACTAATATAAAATTGATTTCGGCTGAGCGTGCGGTCCGTGCGTTGGAATCGATCCAAGCCGCCGAATATCTGTACGGCCCTCGATTTTATTTGCTTCACGACAATCATCTTGTCTCTATTGAAGGTTTTGCGAATAATTTTACTTATTTTATTCGTGTCATAGTTATAGGAGTTGGCGAAGGTTTATTGACCGTTGTCTTTTTGTTTGCTTACATCATGCGACTTCAAGATAATTGCTCCACTTTTTTTTATATATTGTTACGCCGGTAAGAGTAACGCTATCTATCGCCGAATAGCTGAGCGAATATCGAAGGATTTAGTAAAATTTAGAACGCTCGAGGAGTACAACTCCATCTATTGTCGGATAGCGGAAACACACATCGAATGTACTCGACTTGTGAGCAATGTTCTCGACGATTCTAGGGATTTCGTCTTAACTAGCGGAGATGGCACGCAGGCAGTCAGTAATCTGAACTATTCGAAGTGAAACAGCGAACGGATTACCTGAAACGAAGCAGAATAAGCGAATTGAGAATTTTAAAGTGGTCTTTAAGTGTACTAAGTGCTAATACAGTTTTAATTTGTACTTTGGTATAATGTTTTGTTTATCCGAACCCCAGCGCGTAACAATATTTTAGTAGAATTATAATTTGTTTTGGGTGAGCAGGAACACCATATGGAAACGTAAAACTGTCTCATATATTACTGCTGCAAAGCAGGCTTAACTGCTTCCGGCTCGAAGAGGGTGGGATAACCGTTATACGGTCAGCATGAAACTTGGACTCGATGTAAAAACTACACTAAAGTTAATTTTACCGTCTCTTATTTTTTTATCACTGTCATAATTTTAATATTCTCCAAACAAGCTAAATCGTTTTTTGCGATTTGTCAGGATTTGATTAATTCTGCTGTTATGCATCAGGTTATATTTTCAGTGTTCCAGTATTAGTTCGTACGTTACAATTTTGACCTCCTGTCCATTTCTATAGCATGTACTCTGTCAGTACCCTAATAATATCCATCAAAAAGATTCACTTCCAAAAAGAAACTGACTGGAAACCACAAGAGGTTATTTAAAAGGTACCCAATCCTCTTATAAGCAAAGAATCTGAAGGGTCCATTGATGGTTTTCGATGTTTACGGTACGCTTAAGATAATCGACCTCTTCGGCTCAAGTACTGGAAGTTGACCTTTGTGACCGGGGCCTGTGCGAATGGGGTCAAACTTTGTTGAAGTTGGTTTAATATTGTTGCTGTTTTCTCGACGTACTTATCGGACTTTTTTTTTATTGATTAGAGTTAACTGTCAGCTTAAATGGCCAGGTTCACAGTTGAGAGAAACTGGAAGTTGGTTTAATATTGTTGCTGTTTTCTCGACGTACTTATCGGACTTTTTTTTTATTGATTAGAGTTAACTGTCAGCTTAAATGGCCAGGTTCACAGTTGAGAGAAATTTACGTTGGAACGATGGACTCCGCTATTAAATTTAACCCAAAGACACAGCCCACTGAGTTTCTCGCGGGATCTTCTCAGTGGGTCGCGTTTCCGATTTGGTGGTAGATTCTGCGAAGCACTGCTCTTGCTAGGGCCAGTGTTAGCCACACTCCGGTTTGAGCCCCGTGAGCTCACCTACACGTTAGGGTGAAGCTGGTATAGCCTCTCAAGGGTATCAGCATAGGTAAAATAAAAAGTTATTAAGCTGACGTGTCCCCAAACATAACTTAATAATTTCGTAGCGAATGTTTGTTTCCATGAAGCATTCCGTTCTAAGCACGTCATCTAGCTTATACACTATAATGACGTTTTGGTCAAGTCTGTTCGCGCTCATGTTTATTTATTAGGGTTCATTTGGGCGGCCCTGAGCCCGGCGAGCGATAGGCGCGCATAAATTCGGTTTACGATTTGTTTGGTACCGAAATTATTTCGGTAAACGATAAATAATGATTTGTAAGGGAGTCATGATAATTTTTGGGTTTCATTGAGACGTTTCGATCGAGATTTTAGTTTTCGTTTTCGTTAATGTGGACCGTATTGAGTTACGTAAACAATTTTCTAAGATGGATGGATGAGCTCACAGCCCACCTGGTTGTTCAGTGGTTACTGGAGCCCATAGACAACATAAATGCGCCACCCACCTTGAGATAAAAGTTCTAAGGTCTCAGTATAATTAAAACGGCTGCCACGCCCTTCAAACCGAAACGCATTACTACTTCGCGGCAGAAATAGGCTGAGTGGTGGTACCTACCCGTGCGGACTCACAAGAGGTCCTACCACCAGTAAAATTGGAGTGTAGTATTTTATTTGGAATTTACGATCTTATTTATGTTGTAGGTAGACGAATAAAATCATGTTTAACCTGTTCATAGACGGTAACGCCTATAGACACTAGAACATAAGTGAAGACATAAGGCCATAGTCTTACTTAAGTTCAGATATGATTGATCGAAAGTATATATTATATTTATGTTCCAATAGTTCATATGCGTTTATTAACGTATTTAAATCACTATAAGTTAGTAGGTTTTTTTGGGCTACTGAAAATTTTGCATTAATATCCAACAAAGGAAAACATTTTCTATTGACAATTACGCCTAATATTAAGAGTAAAATAAACAGCATGACAAGTTCATGAATACCTAATTTCTTAAAGGAATTGGCTGAGAACAATAATAATAAAAAGAACAACATCAGCAGGGTGATAATGACGTATTGTGAGCTCGCATGGGTAGCCTACCTGTACCTGCCTATATTGGCATTCTGCGTATTTTAGTCGCGAAGCAGTTCGCTTATGGAGCATGCACAACCGTGGTAAAATACGATTAAGACTTCAAATTCATATTTCAATAAAAATGGACAACATTTAGATTGTGTTGTCTATGGGGTCACTTTACACCAGCTTGGCTGTTAGCTTGTCCATCGACCTACACAACAAAATCACCTATCTGTCCTTTATTTGTATAACATATATTAAGCTTGGTTAGTGATAATTTTTGATTCGTATATTTTGAGAGCTTAAGGGCGATTCGCTCAGGATGGCATGGGGTTCGTAAAGCCGGCTAACGCACCCCATGGGAATTGAATACGGTGCAATGAGAAATACGGTTCGTTTATCATAGAGCTGGAAAAAATGTTGTTCTTACTGTTTAAGCTAAAAAACAGATTAATTTAGATTAAGTAGCTATGGAAATAATTTACAACACGAAATCGGCCATCGCTCAAGTCGAACTCGACTCGAAGAGTACAACGTGCAACCTGACCCATACCTAGACTAACTGAGCTTCGCGCCAGATCTTCTAAGTGGGTCCGTCCGACTCGATTCCGAACCGGTGGTAGATTTTGGGAAGTACTGCTCTTGCTACGACTGGGTCGCGATTCCGACCCAGTCGTAGATTCTGCAAAACACTCCTCTCTTGCTAGACCTAATGTTAGAAAATTCTCTGTGAGCTCATCCACAGCCACAGCGTAGCTAGAACAGCTCCTTATGATACTAACGAATAGCTAGGGGAAACAGAAGTCATTTAATTATTAGCGTCTCGCTCATTATACATACGTTCTAGTTTACATGGTTTGAAGCATTGCGAATTTGAATATAAATGACAAATGAGAATAATTCCGTGAGCAACATCATTTATGACTTTTATAAAATCAGAAAAATGTTGAGATAAAAAACACACACACTTCATTATTTAAATTGATTGTGCTATGAGGTATTAGCGGTAGGTAGTGGCTTTACTGTGCCCTTGGCATTGGCAGTGTTTATGAGCAACGCAGATTACTTACCATAAATTTTCTGTATGACAGTCTACAATGGCAATAATAATAAAAAAACAATTTTGTTACTTTTTAGCATAATAAGATATTTAATCGTGCGAAATTAGCATGACATAATACCTATTTTTTTTAATTATGCTGATATCCTTGAGTGGCTATTTCAGCTTTACCCTAGCGTGTAGATGAGTTCTCGGGGCTCAAACTGAAAGTATTGCTAATACTGGCCCTAGCAAGAGCAGTGCTTCGCAGAATCTATCACCGGATCGGAAACGCGACTCACTAAGAAGATCCGGCGAGAAACTCAGTGGGCTGTGTCTATGGGTTAATTTACTCGTCGAGCCCTTCGTCGCAAGCAACGGGTTCGGCGAGGACGGTGACCGGTGCTTGTGTTACCTAAAAACACCGTTAATGGATCGGGAGGATCCGTAATGACGTGTTTAGGGCGACGTCGACTGTTTAGCATTCGGTCCCCAGGATCGGGTATGTAATTTCCGGCGGCCACGACAAGAGGGTTTTTGTGTCGTGCTGCCTTCGCAAAGTGGCGCATTGATGCTGACTACATATATATACTTATTGATTGAGTCAAGCTCCAGGTCGTCATGGACATCCACATTCCTCAAGAACCACGGGGCGTATGCAAGTTTTATAGAGTGTCACCTTATTACGAAGGGACAATTTACTTCGCTTGCAAATCATGGGATATTGGCGTCCTTATATGAAGGCGGCACGGTCGCGTACCGTTTTGATGTGGGGTCGGAATGTCATCCCTCTGTCAAGGGTGACGCCTAAATATTTGACCTTCGAGGCCGACGGCATGAGCTGGCCGAAAAGAGTGATGGGGTGAATGGCGGAGGTGTTAACGCGCCTGTTAGGAAGTGGGTTGCTTGAAGCGGTATTCGGAGGGGAACCCCTTCTTAAAAGCACCACTGTGCTATTGTGAGGTTGATGTCAATGATACATTATGTTAACTAGACTTGTGTAAGAAAAGCCGGTTACTGAACTGATATAATAATATTTACTAATACATTGACGTTTTTATGGAATACCCGAATTCGCACGAAATTCTCAGCGGAGGCCGTGGACATCTCTGCGTATTTTACTCGGTTTATCTCGTCAGCACCAACAGACAAATAAAATTTAACAAAACTCGCTAACCAAAAAATATCATCTGGAAATAATAAATTGCCACATCCAAACTTCTATCAGTCTAAGTTTCGCCATACGTTACGTGTAATAAAAAATAAAGATGTGGTTTTATCGACAAGAAGTCCTGAGGGCGAACGATCGGTTTACGATCTTCATCTCAAATTGCATCAACCTATAATCGAGTTATTGGTATATAACATATGTCTATTTCCTCTCGTATTTATGTATATTTTGACCATCGTAATTGCTTCGATTGTATTAGCCCATATCCCTAGATTAGCCGACATCTAAACTGATGATAAATAACTACTGAAGTATTCCAGATGGTCTGTCGCACAATTACGGCACAATCGTAGTTATAGTGAAAACCAAAACTATATCTATAACTATAACTTATAGTCAATAATAATTTGCGCAGGAGTTGCCGCCCCTTTCAACATGTCCTCCGCCTGAAGAACAATAGATCAAAGCGTGGCCATCTTGTATCTTTACCACTTCGACAAATAAGATGCGCCGGCGACATATTGCAGGGGGCGTGGCTTAACAGTCTTTGCACACGGCACTCGGATCACCTGATGTGACGTAAAATCGTATGATTTCGGTGCTGCGTTGAGATGTGCAAGTTGACTTGCTCACTCGCCACACTACCAAACGAATGAATGCATTGCTGCAGAAGACAGCATTGACATCAGCTCTGATGGTCTATGTTAGAAAAGGAAAAATCTACTTGCGTCTATATATTTTTCTTTATTGCTTAGATGAGTAGACGAGCTCACAGCCCACCTGGTGTTAAGTGGTTACCGGAGCCCATAGACATCTACAACATAAATGCGCCACCCATCTTGAGATATAAGTTCCAGTATAGTTACAATGGCTGCCCCGCCCTTCAAACCGAAACGCATTACTGCTTCACGGCAGAAATAGGCAGGGTGGTGATACCTACCCGTGCGGACTCACAAGAGGCATGAAGTACTTCACCAACACTTTGAAGTATTGGCTAACTAATTTTAATAATAATGTAAAAAAGTTAACTTTTTGTGTAAAGGAAGCATTTTGGTGAGCTTTTGAAACAAAACCTACGTAAGAAACCATGTTTTTTTAAAGTTTGCTGTCGAAGACCCTGTCCGTAATGAAGTTCCTTATCGTCTTTTGATTTGATAATGTTTTCGTAATTACTTCACGACAGATAGACTGCGAGTTTGTCCACCCAAATAATTCAACAAAAAACGCTTTAAAACACACAAAAAAATTAATAATTAATTTTATATATTTATATGTGAAGCAAAAACTTTGTATCTCTTTTTACGAAAATTGCACGGACGGAGGAGTATGATATTTTCAACACTTATAGAGAATATAGAGAAGAAGTGCACAAGGCTAATATTTTTTTTTAATTATGCATTAAAGATACATTAAATCAATAAAGAAAACTTCACACACACACACACACACACATCATACTATCATATTTGACGCGCACACGCATGCATACTATTTATTTATTGTCAAACTTTTGTTCTTGACGTCTGTGGTCAAATTGAAAATAGATTAAATATTGTTTGTCTTTATGAATATTTTTCTATAGTGTAGTCTTGGCGAAATTTGTGATTATAGAAGTATAATAGTCTTTGAAAAGAGAATCATAATAGTGTACAAACTTATAATTTCAATTAATTATAGTAGAATTTAGACTACCGGACGACCGACCACTAGTATTATTTAAAAGGCATAATGACAACGATATGTGATTTTAAAACTGTTAAATATACGATCATCACACACACTAATAAGCTTAAACCGAAATGATAGCTTCGGTTTTACGAAGAGAGCCCGTAAACCCGACTAACAGAGTAATAGTCCCCGCAATATTTCTCATGTAAAATACATCGTACAAGCCGACTCATTGCTTATTCATAGGGTATTAAGCGTCAAATTTGCATGATCTAACCGATGGAGTTCTAAATATTTTGTAATAGGTCCCCGTTCGGGGCGATGCTATTACACAAGCGATGCGCGGAATGAAAATTATCGCTCGTATCATCATTCAGCTTATCTAGCAACCGCATAATTAGCTTATGCTATAACATATCCATTAACAAATATTATTATAATATATTCTATAATGATTACATGGTTATTGCTTTATGTGACTGCGCGTCGATAGTGCATGATAAACACGTCCGATACTGTCTGCATCTAAATGGTCCTTCAGCAAGTAGCGATGACATTAACATTAACCTAAAATTGTTTGTTTCGATGTAAACATGAAGGTATAAAGCAAATTTTGTGGTAAATTCCGTTAAGCCTTTACGTGGGCGTTGAAGCAACTGTATTAGTTCGTTTATAGATGGATTTTGGGTGTAACAATTTGACACTCACGAACTAATAAGCATTATGAAGAACAAGTTTTTTTGACGTGGCAACGTCTTTTAATTCTATGGAGCCGGCTGCACGCACGAATAAACATGGCTCATGAGGCGTTCCATTTAAGGCTTGAAGTGCAAGCGAGAGCGCGCAACGAGCGACAAAGAGGCACAATCGGCCTCCGCGTTCGGCAGCGTTCGACATCTGTCTCTCTCCTACTTGAGTGAGCGATGCATCCGCGTGGACAGTTGCTATACAATAATACATTTACAATTTTTCGTCAAGTATGGAAGTTCAGTGTAAAGCGAATGTGGTGTCAATTGTCCATACAAAATATCTATCAAACAAATAAAATTAAAATTTTCTTTTCAAAAATGAAACCATTCCATCAGTATTTTCTTATGATGTTGTCACGTTCAACTATCGTCAGTAAACCGACTTTACAGACAACCGTTTTTTTTTTTTTATATGAATTTACAAGTTAGCCCGGCATTCGTTGTTTTGCTGTATAATTTATTTCTAGGAAAGATAAATAACCTAGATAACGACTATCGGCTGATTTAATTACAAATTTCCACAAATGCTATTTCCTCATTATCTTCTTTCCCAACTTAAGATTCTCAGTGTTGTTTTAAAAATCAGTGTATGCTAATCCCGGCGCCTTGAACTCCTGCCACTATTCCCCTGCATTCGAAAAAAATAATCCTCAACCCTTTTCCTGCTGAACTCCTTAATTCAATATTCCTCAATTTCTATCACAACTGCCCATATGTTCAATGGAAGCCGCCTATTTCTGTGGAGAATGTAGTTGCGTGTTCGGGGATCAAGTATACATTAGACCAATTATGCGATGCACGATGTCCTCCATGAAGCCAAAGTTCGCAGCAGATGGAAAACAATCGTACAAGAGAGATTAATGCAGCTGGGCAGTCACGACCCTCAGTAATGAGGAGACCGACGCAAGAAGGAGAAGACCAATTATACTGAAATGGTCAATAGTATGTCGCGAAATAAACAGCGGCCTTCAAAGTTCGCCAGTGTTGTTTGTAGCGCCTTGTAAAGTCTTGTCTGCCAGTCTGCCAGTAGGCCTGCTAAAAGCTATGTCCAAATCCAATATTTGAACTTAAAAACAAGAATAACAAAACCTTGAACAATTTTCACTTCCGAACTACAAAAGCTCAAATCCATTCAGAGCTTAAAAGTGTTTGTTATCTGATATCGGTAAAGCTCCGCTGTAACTTAAAACCTACTTCGTTACCGTTATCTTTTCTGGAAAAAGGTATTGTCTTTTATATTTTATAATGGTACTTTCAAAGGTATCTCTGGTGGTATGTCTTAGTTTAAATTGATTTCATTAGCGTGGATGAATAGAAGAGTCACGCCCCGTAGGATTTTAATCCGTAATCAATGGACAATCACGTTACAGTCAGGATGTCCCATATTAGTAAATGAGGATAAGGGCCAAGAATGTATTTTTTAAACTTTTTTATTACTTTAGTTTAAGATGAACACTTTTAGAATTAAAAACATGTATCAATTGAATTAAAATTGTTCCTATCGATATTTAGATACCGAGATAACAAAACTAGACACTATTATTTGTAAAAATAATTTGTGCTTAAAGAGGATTATGATGCTCCATATCTTTTTGATGTCGTAAACTCACTGCAGGCAACGGCTTAGCTGTAGCTTTGGAAATTCTGGTGACCATAGACAGCAGCTTATCATTAGATGTGCCGTATACTCATATGGTTTCGATATCAATAAAAAAAACAATGACGATATTTTGTGTGTACGGTATTTTTATACAAATACTAATATAAAAACAGTTTCACGAATCTCGCAAAGTAGTACAAATAACTTTAATACCGTAAGAACAAAGTTTACTTTAGCATTCATAAATATCAGCAGAAATGTCATATTAAATGAAGGAGGTCGAATGAAATCGTAAAGCAAACAAAACCCTTTACACGTCCCGATACGTCAAAACTTTTAAGTGGCGAGTGCTGTGGCCATATAGGATTTGATCGGTAGGAATCGATAGGCAAGATAAATATTTTTTGCCTAATATCATTAAAGAGTAAATTTTAATTTTAAATTTACGTTGGATAAAATATTGTTGTTGATATTAGTTTTTATCTTTTTATTACAAATTCGGACCAAATAGTATAATTATCCTTTAAATGGCGATGCGAAGTAAAACAGTACGTTGAAAATTAGGATATAAAAATGAGACATCAACTATATAATACATATTATTATATGTAGTAGAACCTTTTCACGCTTTGTAGTGATAATCTCTAATAGTTTAAAAAAATATATATATATTGAAGACTAGCCGTACTCACCCGCTTCGCTGGGCATTTAAAATTAACATTATTACTTATTGTCATTATTATTAGGGAGTCCAACACTCATATAAATATTAGCCTATCCATTAAGTACATGTATTTTCTACATGGATACCAAGTTTCAAATCAATCGGATGCATGGTTCAGTAGTTATAACGGAACATCCGTAAAAACCACTGTAGATTTAAATATTAGTATAGATTTCCACCAGAGACTTCCGGTTGGACCGTTGGATAGTACAAATGTCACAAATTTTGCTCCAAGAATATAAAAACATAACTGTTTAAATACTGAATAAAACTATAAACTGTGCAAGTGAATCGTATAATAAGGACTAATAGTGCAAATAAAGTGGTAAAAAACTTGTGTATTTTGCTCCGAACAAAATAAGTGCAAAAATATTTGTAATAACATAACCTATAAATAATAGTTGACTTTGGCATTTTATAACAGTGCTACCAACATCAGAGATAAGAACATCACGTTTCGTTACACGCAATCTATTGTTTTAATATTGGAATTATAAAAATATAAAAAAAAAAGTTTTGTTATTATAATCTGAATTCATAAATTTAAAATGGACGAGCAAATGCAATTACTATTTTCAAAAATAAAACAAGAAATGGATAAACAAACAACAACCCTAACAGATTCAATCACAAAAGCGGTATTGAAAAAAATGGATGATAAGTTAACACCAATTATAGAAGAAAATTTGTTTCTAAAGAATGAAGTAGAGAAATTAAATGAGAAAGTAAAACGCCTAGAATTTGGTAAAAAGGAGAATAATTTAATACTCTACGGCTTCGAGGAATCGAATGAACATATTAACATAGTGGAAATGGTATCAAAAACTTTAAGCGATTCGGGTATCGAAGTGCATAAAACAGATATTAACAAAGCGTTTAGAATTGGTAAAGTAAAAGAAAAAGCACGCCCAATTTTAATTAATATGCTAAACGCATGGAAGAGAGATGAGATTTTGCGAAATAAGAAAAAGCTGCCAAAAAATATTTATGTTAAAGAGGATTTCAGTAAAGAAGTTTTAGAAAGAAGGAAAGAACTAATACCGCAGTTAAAGGAAGAACGAAAAAAGGGACGTATAGCATACATAAAATACGACAAACTAGTTATTGAAGGTGAAGCAAGTGGGATGCGAGATAAAAGGAAGAGAGACCAATCTGCCTCACCAAAGACAAAGAATGACACTGAAAACGCCCCGACAAAAGTAAACAAAATAAATGCCTTCGAAAAGATGTATAGGAGCAGGGCTCACTCAACATCCCATATAAATAAAGAATAGCAATCAACACACACCGGAAACCGGAAAATCAGAACAAATGATCGAAAAAATATTAATAAGACAAACAAAACAACAACACCTCTCCCAAGCCGGCTAGTCACCGTGGGAGATATCGACCAATCCCTTCCAGCTCTAATAAAGGAAAATACCAATAAAACCAAAACACTAAAGATAAAAGAAAATACGAAACTATATATTTGTACATTAAACTGCTTAACACTGAGAACACAAGAGAGACTTACCGAATTAGAGTTAGCTCTTTCAAAAATAAAATGGGACATAATAGGTTTAAGTGAAGTAAGAAGATTAGGTGAGAGCATTGAAGATAGAAAGGAATATGTCTTATACTATAAAGGGGAAACAAAGGGAAGTTACGGTGTCGGCTTCATGATTAAAAAACGCTTAGAAAAAAATATTGAAGAATTTATAGGTATATCAGAGAGAATAGCTGTACTAAATATGCATCTGCCGGGCTACAAATACAAATGGTCGATTATTCAAGTATATGCTCCCACTGAACAACAAGACGAACGGGTTAAAGACATCTTCTATGATCAGCTGTCATCAGTCTTACAGGATGCACACAAAAACATTATGGTTATAGGAGATTTTAATGGTAGAATAGGGTCTCAACGAACTGGTGAAGAAAATATAATAGGCAAATTTGGCTACGGTAGAAGAAGTAAAAATGGAGAAAGAATGATTAAAATGGCATTGGAAAACAATCTTGCATTCATGAACAGTTTTTTTAGAAAAGATCCGAAGAAAAAGTGGACCTGGTTATCTCCAGATGGATCATACAAGAACGAAATAGATTACATAGCAACGAACAAGAAAATGTTCTTTCATGATATAAACATTTTAAACCAATTTAACTTCAGTACCAACCACCGGATAGTGAGAGCAGAAATAAATATCACTGTACCCAAAAAGAGTAGAAACAAATACAATGCAAAAGCTAACTTTATAAATACACAACAACAATGTTTCATAAATACACCTAAAAACGAAATAGAATATAAATATAACAATGAGATAAAAGAAATATATGGTCCACTGTTCAACAAATCCGCAAAGCCCAAGACAACCTATACAGAAAATGACACTAAAACATTAATAGAAGAAAGAAGAAAACTTTTAAAACTTGGAAAAGACAAAGAAAATCTAAGGGCCATATCAAAATTAAGTAAAAAAATAAGTAACAGCATAAAAAATGATAGAACTAAGAAAAGAACGAATGTACTTAATTACCATATAAACAAGACAGAAGGAGTTAAAAAAGCTTTGAAAGAACTGATAGAGGCGAAAAAATGGATCCCAAACATTAAAAATAAAGCAGGAACACAGCAAACGACAAGAAAAGCTATAATACAGACAGCAACTAACTTCTATAGAAAACTTTATGCAACAGAACGAAACACAAGAGACTTAACTCTAAATCTCGATAGTGACGACATGGACGAAGACATACCAGTTTTCCTACAATCAGAGATAGAAAAAGCTGTCAACAGTCAAAAGAACAATAAAGCTCCTGGACCAGATCAAATTTCAAACGAAATGATCAAAATCTCAATTAGAGTACCAGAAAAGCTAAGAAAACTCACGGAAATATACAATTCTATTTTAAGCTCAGAATGTATACCATCGCAATGGACCAAGAGCACAATTATACTATTACACAAAAAAGGGGATAGGAATATTATAGAAAACTACAGGCCTATAAGCCTTATGTCGAATATTTATAAAGTGTTCTCCAAATTGTTATTGAACAGAATAACAGGAATAATGGACGAACAACAACCTATAGAACAAGCTGGTTTCAGAGCGGGGTTTTCAACTACTGATCACATGCATGTCATCAAACAGCTAATAGAAAAATGTCAAGAATACGGTAAAGCCTTGTACATCGCATTTGTGGACTATAGTAAAGCATTTGATTCTATAGAACACGATTTGCTTTGGAGAGCTCTAATCCAGCAGGGAGTGCCAATAAAATACATACGTATAGTTAAAAATATATATGCAAATAGCACAGCGCAAATAAAACTGGAATCAACCGGTGAAGAGTTCCCAATAGCTAGAGGTGTGAGGCAAGGAGATCCTCTATCGCCAAAACTTTTTTCGGCAGTCTTGGAAAGCATATTCAGAGATCTTGAGTGGGACAATTTTGGCATTAATATCAACGGTAGACAACTTAACCACTTAAGATTCGCTGATGACTTAGTCCTAATAACTGACAACGCGAAGACCCTTCAACAGATGCTACAACAGCTAGCTGAGGCAAGCAGAGTAGTTGGCCTTACTATAAATCGATCAAAAACAAAAGTAATGACAAACAGAGAAGAAATACTCATAAAAGTAGACAATGAAGATATTGAATATGTTAAAAACTATACATACTTAGGACAATTACTGTCTTTTAGAGACCGGACAGACATAGAAATCGAAAGCAGAGTGGCCTGTGCTTGGAAACGATACTGGTCCCTTAAAGAGATATTTAAAAGCAAACACTTTCCTATGACAGCCAAGAAAAAAGTGTTTAATTCTTGCATCTTGCCATGCCTCACGTATGGGTGCCAAACATGGGCATTGACTCAAAAAAATCTTTTAAAACTAAGATCGTGTCAAAGGAGTATGGAAAGGAGTATGTTAGGCGTGACGCTAAAAGACCGCAAAAGAGCAGCAGACATTAGATGTACAACAAAGGTGGAAGATGTACTAAAGAAGATAAGACAGTTAAAATGGCGATGGACTGGACATATGACAAGGGAAAGCAGAATGAAATGGACTAAAATTATAACAGAATGGCAGCCACGTGATGGCAAAAGAAAAAGAGGTAGGCAAGCTAGAAGATGGACAGATGATATAAAGATGATTGGAGGGACAATTTGGTCCAGAAAAGCTAGCAATAGAGAAGAATGGAAGCAGCTGGAAGAGGCCTATGTGTCACAGGACACGCTGATCACTGAACCGGGAAACCCGATGTATTAGATTAGATTTAAGTTAAAACAATTTGCTACTATGTGTAAATATCGTTGTTTAGTATCAGCAATAAAGGCTTACAAAAAAAAAAAAAAAAATAGATTTCCACCTATAGTATTTTTAGTAGGCAGTGGCTAGGCAGCGCCCCTGGCACTGCTAAGGTCTATGAGCGATGCTAACCTCTCTCTATGAAGTGGGCCGTAGTCGTCTGAGTATAAGGGTAAAAATAGCCAAAAAATAACCAAATTGATTAGCCTTTCTTAAAAGATCTGAACAAATAAAATTTCGTTATTATTTCCGCAGCAATTCCAAGGAGTATCCCTGCAACGTACCGTGAGTTTTGATATACTTAGGGTTGACATTTCAAGCGACGTACAGTTTCGGAGTCATCTGGAGGGCAAAGCCAAGTTGGCAGGTTGTTAGGAGTCCTAAACAGAACGAAGCGGTACCTCACTTTGACTCACAATGACCTCACAAAGAATTTTGCTTTATAAAGCAAAAATCTGGCTTCGCGTGAAGTACTGCTCCTACTTCTGGGCCGGGGCTCACAAATACCAGCTACTTTCATTTGACTCCATACAGAAGAGGGCTGTTCGGATTGTCGATAATCCCATTCTCACGGATCGTTTATAGCTCCTAGGTCTCCGGAGGGACTTCAGTTGTCTCTGTATTTTGTAGCGTATTTTCCATGGGGAGTGCTCTGAGGAATTGCTTGAGACGATCCCATAATATCGTTTTTATCATCGCACTGACTACCACTACCGGAGTAGAGTTCATCCATACTACCTGGAGCTACTGCGTTCATCCACAGTTCAATTCCAGATATCTTTTTTGCCACGTACCATCCTGCTTTGGAATGAGCTACCCTCCACGGTATTTCCAGAGGGCTATGACATGTCCTTCTCCAAACGAGGCTTGTAGAGAGTACTTAACGATCGGCAGCACCTTGGCTCTGCCCCTGGCATTGCTGTCGTCCATGGGCGACGATATTAATCAATTCAAACTAAGTTATGAGAAACAAGTATTTGTTGCAGCTTACTGCATACATTCACGAGTATATACTACATAAATTTATACCTAACATCTAACCAGATCAATAATAACATTAACATTGTTATGTTAGTACGTCCAAACGTCACGCTATGATATTCAACGTCACAGCACAAACAAAACAGAAACGTCACGCCCACCTCAAATAAATCCTACTACCGTCAAACGGATTATCCCTAAAGTCCCAGAGAAACCTTCGTACTATTCACAGCTCTCCGATTTGAACACGATATTTAATAGTAAACAATCTAAAATAGTCGTATGCTATATAATATCTTGACAGTAGAAGCTCAGATTTTTTACGAATTTAAAACTTCGGAAAAAAAAAATTTTTTTATCCTTGCATGTCCAAATTTGGTCACAGGCTCGCCACAATAACCGGTCCAGCTGACCCTGCATCGTAATTGGATGCAATGAATTTACTGGTGGTAGGATGTCTTGTGAGTCCACACGGGTAGGTACCACCACCCTGCCTATTTCTGCCGGGAAGCGGTAATGCGTTTCGGGTTGAAAGGTGGGGTAGCCGTTGTAACTATACTGAGACCTTGGAACTCATATCTCAAGATGGGTGGCGGCATTTACGTTGTAGATGTCAATGGGCTCCGATAACCACTTAACATCAGGTGGGCCATGAGCTCGTCCAACTATCTAAGCAATAAAAAATAAAATATAAACATAATATAATATTTGGATCATTAATGTTCAAGATAATTCTAGAAAAAATATTTATTGAATAACTAAATATCGTACGCGTATGAACAACCTTCCTGTAGGCTCATCTTACAATATCGTCTCTTCGTGGGCTTAGTATACGTTACTGTGTGAATAGGATTTTATGTAAACATTCGTTCCAATATCTGAGTAATAGGTGATCTCAAACATATCATAGATTTAGTTCATTCATTTTGAGTGGAATAAACTGACTGCCATGAAAAAAACACGTGTGGCACTCGGGGACTGCCGCGGTAAAGCTATCGTATACCATTTTTTATCAACTTATGCAATTAAAATTAGACAATAATAATTTAATATTAAAACAATAATAAATAAGACCACGCTATATTTATAAACATTAACAAAAGCAAAACGTTAACTGTACCCTTCACACTCTTAAGCTAGACCGTGCGAAAGAGAGATGGGCAGACTTTTCATGATGCGCATGCAATGCGACGTCACGCCACGCGCTTATTCACGAACATTACACAAGCGCAACGTGTGAATGTGTTGAACGCGAGCTACATGCTAGGCGGAGTGGGAAGTGTTAGGTTTTATTTTCGTTACGGAATTTCTTGATTTGGTCGCCGCGCTTAATATAAAAAAAAGTTTTTTTGAGAATCGTAGCGTTTGTGTTTCAATTATAAAATGCATACCTCTAATGCTAGTTGCTACGCGTTCGAAACAGAGCGTGTAACGATTTTATGAAATTACAATTGCTTTAATCACAATACCGTCCCCTTCAAACAGCAACGTCTAATGGCTTGTCGAATACATAAATAAACAAATCTATTGTTTGTGTGAAGTAGGTCTGTTTGTGTGGTTCTAGTCTTGTTTATCGTGTTGATTCGAAATATGGTATGATATGATTTTGGACGAGACTCGCACGTGTAGTGGTGGGTGGACGAGCTCACAGCCCACTTGATGTTAAGTAGTTACTGAAGCCCATAGACATATACGACGTAAATGCGCCACCCACCTTGAGATATAAGTTCTAAGGTCTCAAATATAGTTACAATGGCTGCCCCACCCTTCAAGCTTAAACGCATTACTGCTTCACGGCAGAAATAGGCAGGGCGGTGGAACCTACCCTCGCGAACGCACAAGAGGTCCTACCACCAGTAATCACGCAAATTATAATTTTGCGATTTTTATTACACGATGTTATTCCTTCATCGAGGAAGTCAATCGTGAACGTTTGTTGAGTACGTATTTCATTAGAAAAATTGGTACGCGCCTGGGATTCGAGTACCAGTTCATCAACACTAATGCCCGGACGTCTTATGACGATGACGACGATGAATTTCTTTTTTCAATTCTTCTCGATTGACCGATCACAGTTGGCCCGGTATTAAGCTGTTACTGGAGCCCTTAATCACCACAACGTGAATGCCACCAAACACCTTAAGGCTTGTTTAGTCAATAAATATTGAGATATAGTCTATTCTTCTATGGAATGCGCTCCCACTCAAAATAAGGTCGGCCACTACACGTGAAGCGTTTAAGACGAAGGTTCGAGAACTGTTTCTCAGAGAGAGCCATCTAATTGATAATATTTGTTTACATAATATATTATGTTTTTATATGTATATATTTATGATATGTGTATGTATATATTTATGTATATGTATTTATTTCAGTACGAGTATTTGTATCTATAAATATTATGTATGTTACATATACTCATATGTTTAAGTATTATCACCTTCACACTACACCTACCAAGGTTCATCTCTGCACTCCCCTAAGGTAGACTGTTAGAGAATGCCTATGGCATTAAGTCCGCCTTTATACTTTCTAGCATATGAAGTTATAAATAAATAAATAAATAGTCATGGTCAAAATGTTAGTGTGAAATTCGAATATAAACGTGCGCATCGGATCTCGTTCAAGCATAAAGGTATGAAAAACCTACATAATCTCACCGACGATATTTCTTCGGGCGCTCAGCTGCAAACTGAAGGTTTTTGGGAAAAAAGCGCGATAGCAAAAGGAAACTAAACGCCGAAAAAACTAAAACCGAAAAATATCGGTATAGAGAATTTATATGACGGCGCCAGGGATGACTGAGCGGCCATTGCCGTCATCATTAGTATTCGGTTGAACTCAGTTTATTGCAATAAAAGCCAATTAAAACCTTTTGAATAATAATTATTGAAACTCTTAACAAATAATTTTCACAACGACAGGTTAAACCGACTGTTTCGTTTCAACTGACCGACTGACAGACTGACTGACTGCCTGAGACTGAATGAGACGACTCTTTTTTTCCCATACCTAAGCTGATAGCCTTGAGAGGCTTTTTCAGCTTGCCCTAGCGTGTGTAGGTGAACTCACGGGACTCAAACCGGAGAGTTGCTAACACTAACCCTAGCAAGAGCAGTGCTTCGCAGAATCTACCACCGGATCGGAAACGCGACCCACTGAGAAGATCCGGCGAGAAACTCAGTGGGCTGTGTCTGTGGGTTGAGACGACTCTGTCCACGTACCGCCATTTTATACTCTGACGTTACGGCGTCTACCCTACATTTTTGTGATATTCATCAAAACAACATTTTATCATTTAAAATAATAATCAAAACAATGTCTTAATATTACTAAAGTCGTAATCCACGACATATATTTTCTTTCCCCTCCCTATACAGATAATATAATGAAAATGTTCTAGTGAGATTTTGCTGGTAGTAGGTAAAAAGTACGCAACACTGCAACATCGATTCTACTGATCCTTCAATGTAGCAATCAATCCTTTAACATAAGCCACCCAGCGTACTTATATCCGATGCGACTACGCGGGTATAACAATCTTCCGACAGGCAGCAATTATCTATAAATTAATACGTGAAGCAAAAATCTGTATCTCTTTTTACGAAAATTGCGCGGACGGAGGAGTATGCAATTTCCCACACTTATCACTACATAGTATAAAACAAAGTCGCTTTCTCTGTCCCTATATCCCTATGTATGCTTAAATCTTTAAAACTACGCAACGAATTACGATGCGTTTTTTTTTAATAGATAGAGTGATTGAAGAAGATGGTTTATATGTATAATAATATCCATTAAATAGTGGAGAAATCAATAATAAATTACAGTTTCCGAAGCGAAGCGAGGGCGGGTCGCTAGTAGAGAACATAGAAAAGGAGTGCAGGATGTTAATATTTTTTTAATAATGCATAAAAAATACATTAAGTCAATAAAAAAAAACATTACACACACTACCATGTATTTGATACACCCACGGATGCGTACTACCTTTTTTTTTCGGCATATTACTTCAGTGCGCCGCGTAGGGCACCGGTAACCTCCATGGCAGTTAACGTCTTAAATTTTGATAGTTGACGCCTTTTATGTCACGAAAATTCACTAAGTAAGATGAAAATAAACTTTAATAAGATAAACTTTGAGTATTATTAATAGTAATACACAGCAACATTGCTGTATCTTTTTCAGAATTTTTCTAGGTTTTTTTTTCAGGTAGGGTGCTGATACTCATACGAGGGGTCTGCGCCTAGGGGGCACGCGGGGTATGTAATATTTGACGGTGTGCTGATGTTGAAAGCAGACCACGATTCCACGTGATGAGACCCTGCGGGAAACCCTGAGCGTAAGGTAGTACCATTATGCCGGTTGACAAATTTTTAGTGTTGATATTCTTTTAAATGTGCACTCTTAAACTCTGTTTGTTAAACTCTAACTCTCTTTTATTTATTTTTTCCTAAGAGGGTAAAATTCATTTTGAATGAAATTCCATATTCCTGCTTCTAGTTAGAAATAAACGTATTTGTATATCGTTGTTGTTTTTTTTTATTACATCCTCAAGCACCTTCAAGAGCGTCAGTTAAGTCTCAAAAGTTTATATGAGAAATTCGACATTTTTGAAGGAAGATGCATGAAATTCAGAATACAAGCATTTTATGTAGACCATACACAGGAAACAATATTGTAAATAATACATTTATAATTATTGCATTGTACTTTCAGTACAATACCCTCTTTCACACCTGCGAAGCCGAGACGAACCGATAGTTATATAATTTAAAATCACAATTTATGGTTTTAAAATCCATAGAAACAATTTTAAACGAATCAAACTCTACGGAACTATACGTGTATCCATCCTCAAAGCATACAGTTAGCAATCAATTATAAATCAATATATTAATACGTGAAGCAAAAACTTTGTGTCCCTTTTTACGAAAATTGCCCGGGCGGAGGAGTATGAAATTTACCCATACTTATAGAGAATATATAGAAGAAGTGCAGAATGCTAATATTTAAAAAAAATATGCATTAAAAATACATTCAATCAATAAAGAAAACATTACACACGCTACCGTGTATTTAACACAACACATACGTATAAATTTAATATACTCTTTGTAAATTGTCAATTGTGAAACTTTTGTTATTCTTTAAAGTATGTGGTCAAATTGAGAATAGATTAATATTGTTTGTCTTTAATATTATTTGTCTATAGTGCAGTCGCTCAAATATTAAGTGTATAATCTGTGGTGCAGTTTTGGCGAAATCTGTGATTATAGAAGTAAGTGTTTGACAATAGAGCCAATAAGAATGTACAAACTTATAATTTCAATTAATTATAGTCGAATTTCGGCTACCGCGGTGACCACTAGTACATACAAAAAGTTTTGTACACAATTCAAAATGGCGGCAAGTGACGTGCTCAACCAAAGGGCCTCCCGTTTTTGTTTAAGAGTCATCCGCGTGTAAATGATACGAGTCAGTTCATCATGTTCCTACGTCATTCTCGCGTCAGGAGCTCGTGTGTGGAATACGACGCTTTGCGCCGTGATCGAGTATAAATTTGGGACGTCGTATGGAAAAAGTAGGTTAGGAATTTTCGGGGTAAAGGATTGGCATAGTTTCGGGGCGAGAATGTGACATTTAATGTGTAGAATCTAGATGTATTGCAGATCAAGGGATATCAAATACGCTCGGTATTCAAATTTGCGATCGACCTTATTAATTTATCTTATTTATTTATTTATTTATTACACTTAATTTTTTGTTATTGCTTAGATTGATAGACGAGCTCACAGCCCACCTGGTGTTAAGTGGTTACTGGAGCCCATAGACATCTACAACGTAAATGCGCTACCCACCTTAAGATATAAGTTCTAAGGTCTCAGTATAGTTACAACGGCTACCCCACCCTTCGAACCGAAACGCATTACTGCTTCTCAGCGGAAATAGGCGGGGTGGTGGTTGGTACCTACCCGTGCGGACTTCCAAGAGGGTCCCACCACCAGTGAAAATTTATGTAAAATGTACATTATGTACATTATGTAAACTTTACATTGGCGGACTTAACGCCTAAGGCATTCTCTACCAGTCAACCAAAGGTAGTGCAGAGTAAATAGTGGTAGGTGCAATGAAATTTATATTAAGTTACAAATACATACACATATACATACAATTAATGTACTATGTTCAAAGTTTTTCCTTTTGGGTGAATCTTTGACAGTGTCATTTTATTTTATTTATCGCTTGCTTTATGTAAACGAAGCTATGGATTACCATCAGTTACACCGGAGCTCATAGACGTCAGAACGTGATTGCTGCCACCCGACCAAACGCTTGAGGTCTATGTCTCAATTATGTAGTAATTATGCAAATTTTATTGATTTTCACGGCTTGCGACTCATCCGATGTTAACTAATTACCGCAGCTTATAGATAACGTAAAGTGAATACGGCCAGTCAACTTAAGATGCGAAGCCTGCAAGCTAGCTGTTCCAAACCTCGAGCTGGTGAATGACTCCTAAAACTGGTTTTAGGACTTAGGTTTACTGGTGGTAGGACTTCTTGTGAGTCCGCGCGGGTAGGTACCACTATTCTGCCTATTTCTGCCGTGAAGCAGTAATGCATTTCGGTTTGAAGGATGAGGCAGCCGTTGTAACTTGAGACCTTAGAACTTATAACTCAAGGTGGGAGTCGCATTTACGTTGTAGATGTCTATGGGCTCCAGTAACCACTTAACACCGGGCTGTTAGCTGTTAGCTCGTTCACCCATCTAAGCAATAAAAAAAAAGAAATTACTAATATAATGACTGACACATAGGAGCGGTGATACTGAACTGAGACTGACAGTTGTTGATGTCTATGCACTCCAGTACCACTGAATATTAGATGGGCCGCGAGCTCTTTCACCCTCTTAATCTCATAAAATTTATCAATTTCATAAACCAAAAGACAACATAAATCTTACTAGTTTCATATCGAATGTCAATGAATTGATTCCCTAATTTCTTCTACCAGTAATGTTACTCAATGACCCATAAAACAGCATCGCATCTCATAGTTGCCACAAATAAACCCTAACATCGCATATAAACGAAAAGTTATTTACAATACAAGGCCATAACTGTAATGCTGAAGTTAGTTTCATAAAACAACTTTTTTCTTTCGCTTTTACGACTTGAACGACAGTTTTGACTGCTCGTTGCGTGGATAGAGGCTTTTCCGACACAGTAATACTCCTACAACTTATTGTGATATTGAGTTATATGAATCTTAGTTGAAACACGTTACTGACTTCAGATGGTGCTAAATACAAGTGTTATAATATGCTCTATTTTTTTTTTAATTGCCTTTGTAGGCAGACGAGGGTACGGCCCATCTGATTGTGAGTGGTTACCGTCGCCCATGGACTTCAACAACGCTAGGGGCAGAGCCAAGCCGCTGTCAACAGTTAAGTACTCTCCACCAGCCTCGTTTGAAGAAGGACAAGTCATAGCGCTCGGGAAACACCGTGGAGGGGACGGGTGTTTAAATAAAGTATTTTGGGAAGATACGAAGCAATCGAAGTAAAAAGTTTATGGCTACGTGGCGATACTATTACTCGAATTTGGAATGGTCAAGTTCAATGGTATTTTTTTTTTATTGCCTTTGTAGGCAGACGAGCATACGGCCCACCTGATAGTGAGTGGTTACCGTCGCCCATGGACTTCAGCAATGCCAAATGCAGAGCCAAGCCGCTGCCTACCGCTATAATAATGAGTAATAAGACATCTACGGTGAATGATCAGGTATTAAAGTCAAATAAGTAAAATGCTGTAAAGATACTATAGATCTTCTCTACGCGGTATATAAAATATATTTTTCGAATTAACTAAATACACAACATTGTGGTCGTACCAAAGTTTTTCATACATCTGACGTAAAAAAAATACTATTACAGTGCTCCAAGAAACAACTCCAAAATAGGGCCTTTTCTCCTGCGTTATGCGTATCCGAAAAATATAAGATAACTAAAAAGACCCGCCGCCCGTCCACCAAACCGTTGGTCGGATCTGATAACTGCGCTCACTGGACTCTCTGTTGCGACCGCCCTGAGAGAAGCCGAAAACCGAAGCAAATGGAAGCTGATGGTACAAACAGCCACGAAGGGCTTTCAGGGACACGACCTTCAGCAATGAAGTATTCGACTAAGAAGAAGAAGAAGAAGAAATTACATCAAGAAAATGCAAAATGCTTTTGACAATTATACTGACTCCGAATTGCGGTTCACTAGTCCAGATCAATAATTTAGGTAGGCAGCGGCTTGGCTCTGCCCCTGACATTGCTGAAGTCCATGGGCGACCACTTACCATCATGTGGGTCAGGTCTGCCAACAAGGGCAATAAAAGAAAAGAAAAAAACCTATTAAATCAATCGAAGCCAGTATCTTAAGAAAATTATGAAGCGACATGTTTATTCCCTCACGTAATCTCATTCTAAGACTTTCATTATTTAGATACAACACAGATTCAAAAGGTATAACTCAAGACAAGACTCTAGTTGTCAGTTAAGATAAGACGAACTGCTGATCCCTTGAATAAATATGTGAGGCAAATAAACAAAGAAATCTCCATTTTTACAGCACTCGAGTCAGAACCAGCAGCACTTCAGACTAACATGCCACTGTCAGCCCACACTCGGTCCACAAAGGGTTGATTAAACTAGACCCTCTTACTTTGAGTGATGCTACAAATGTAGAAAGATTTTTTTTTTTCATTTTAAATTGTGCGTTGCTTTTATTTTATTACTTTGACATTTTTTCTTCCGCGAAGGCCCCTGCTCTTGAATGGCGAGGTCAAATCTTGATTGAATTGAATTAAATCTCGAAAAACAGTTGTCTTTCATAAAAGCAATGTATACCAGTTTTGTTACAAAAATAAGCAGCAAGATGGCACCATATAGATAAATAAAATTAGAAACATTATATTTTATTATACATTGATTTTATCATTTCGATATTTCTGAGGTTTGAAGAACTTGGATCAGTCTCTGTGATCACCCAAACTAAAAAGTACTGGGAATAAGCCGAATTGATGAAAGTGATTAAATAAAGGCAAAACATTTTAATGCTGCCTAGATTGATGAACGAACTCACAACCCACCTGATACTCGGTGGCTAACGAAGCCTATGTACATAACAACGGTATATAAGTCAACGTCAAAACTGTAAAGTACAGCGGCTGCTCAACCATTTTTTCCAAACCTTTTCGCTGGTAGCCTAAGAGGCTATTCCAGCTACGCCCGGACGGGTAGGTGAGTTCACGGGCTCAAACCCTGAGAGAATTTGCTAACACTAGTCCTAGCAAGAATGCTTCGCAGACCCACTGAGATGATCCGGCGAGAAACTCAGTGGGCTGTGTCTATTGGCTAGTTCGCTCGTCTAACTCGTCGATTCACTCGACGAGGACGGTAACCGGTGCTTGAGAGGTCTAAAACCACCGAGAGTGAATCCGGGGGATCCGATAAGACATATTTTAGACAACAGCGGCTTTGCGTTGCCCTGTCAGGGTCGGATAAGCTGGCCAACCTTTAAACGGGAACGCGTGATAGTTTCGAGGCAAATATAAACAAAATTGTGGCCGCGCCTATCCTTCATTAAATGAGGTTAAAAAGATTCTGAGTGGTATATAGTCTGTCTTTGCCTCTGGCATTTAAGTGTCTGTCGGCGAGTACCTCACCATTATATGGGCCCTGGAATCGTCGGACCTCGAAAGCAATAAAAAGTAGCAAAAATGATACATATTTTTCAACTGGATGCATAATAATATCACAGTAATTAGAGTCATCGGTAGGTAACGATGGAGCTATCATGAATGATTACAACATTTAGAATTGATGTGATTCCATTTCATTCCATTTGGTAGGCAGCGGCTTGGCTCTGCCCCTGACATTGCTGAAGTCCATGGGTGACGGTAACTATTCACCATAAGGTGGGCCGTATGCTCGTCTACCTACAAAGACAATAAAAAATATTCATAGCTTTAGATAATACTGAAAAGCTTCTTATAAACATTCGAAATTGTCGACACAAAATTTTCATTGACAAACACGCAAACGTTTCCATATTGATCACATATTCAATCCTCAGATCTGTGCAAATCGTGCTTCCTTTAGAAATTTCACGTGAACTAATCCGAGTTTCTCTTACAATTTGATTTCGCTTTCATCAGCTCCCTTGAAGTGTCGCCGAAGCATAAAATCGCCTTAACGGAACGCAAAGATACATCTGGCTCTAAAATTTGTAAATCAAAACGAATTTAGATTAACATTTTTTTGATGAATTTGCCAAGGAAGCCATTTAAGGCTCCAGTAGGTTGGTACTGACTATGTCGAGAATTCATTTGGAAATGTTTTATATACCTTGAACAAAATTGGAAACTTCAAAAGAAGGGCTTTATTGCGATGTGATCTTTGACTGTGCGATATTGACTTGTCAAACCCAAAATTTTCCTGTAATTTTTCATCAATATACAAATGCTAAAGGAAAAAGACCGAAAAGAATAGAATGTATTTGAAGAGACCTATACTCATCATTGGGGTGACGCAGATTGAAGAACAAGAAGAATAAGAATACAAATCGGATCAAGTTTAACTTGGGAATCAGTAATCACAAGTAAGTCAAGTCTCCAGCTTGGAACGAGAATGTTGAAAAATAAAGTGAATGTCACTTTTAGAGTGGCTTACGTAAAAAGATCTTATTAATTTTGAAGCGACGCGCGGTTGGACTTAAAAATCATCCTGCCATTTTTTGCACCAAAACCTTCACCCTTCTGTGTTGATCTACAGGCCACTTATTAGAAGTTGTTAATTAAGTTTTTCGCCTTATATCTCATGGGAATCGGTATCGGATCAGATAACCCCTTACTTAACACGACATAACTACGTAACGCTAAATAATAATAATACCCTGGGACAAGTCACATACGGCTGTCTGAACTTAGGATAAATAAGATTCCCTGTATTATGAGAACCAGAGACTGATAGACATACTTATATATATTTATATATTCATATACACCTCGACAGCAAACGAAGCTGTTCGTTACAAGAATGTGTACCCGATGTGGGAATCGAACCTACGACCCTGCAGTCAAGGTCCTTCACCGTGGAAATCATTCCTGATCATTTATTTTATTAGAAAAATTGGTGCATGACTGCGGGATTCGCCCACCGATACAGTCATCTCGCTTGATTCGAATCCACCAGGCGTCTTATCCTTTAGACCATGATGACTCCGAAATGGCGATCTTCTTCAACCAAGGAGAGTGGTCAGTTAGTTTGGCAACTAAAAAACCAAATATATGTTTTACCATAAAATAATTTTTGAGAGCTAATTCTTTATCGAATATACCAACTTAAAAGTATAGTGAATAATGTTACTGTTGACAAATACATGAAAAAAAAAACATTCGTTGTTATACAGCGTTCCTGCAAGAGATAAATTCATAAGAGCATTGAATATTTACTTTCAAACGCATACAGAGGCTTTTTGAATACAAAGAATTTCAATTCCTTGAGATAATCCTAGATATTTCTCGAGCGACTAATATTAGAGGTTGTTGTATCGCTTAAGTCTTGTTCAGATGGCACCATATGAGGCAAGGGAAAAAATATTCTTGTACTTTCCATATGGCGTGTTAGTGAGAGTAACTCGCACACGTAATTACGACTATTTTGCCTATTTCTGCCGCAAAATCATGTATTCCAGTTTGAAGCCGTTATACATGACAATTGAAACTTTGATCTCAGGTCTCCAGTTGAGTGGTGACACTCATGCTGTGGTCTCTTTTTTATTTTTTATTGCTATCGTGGTTGGATGAGCTCATAGCCCACTTGATGTTAAGTGGTTACCGGAGCCCATAGACATCTACGAGATAGATGCCGCCACCTACCTTGAGACGTGAGTTCAATTTTCAGTTCTTACAGTATAACGGCTGCCCCGCTTTCAGACCGAAATGCATTACTGATTCACGACAGGCATAGTGGTGGTACCTACCCGTGCGAACTCATAAGACGTCCTACCACCAAAATGCCACCCAAACCACCATCTATGGACCCTGAACACTTAAAAACCAAACGGGCAGTAACAAATGAATAAAATTTGCCCATTCGATTCGCGCTTTCCCTACCTATTCACTGGTAGCCTAGCTATTCCAACTATGCCTCGACGGGTAGATAAGCTCCACGAGCTCAACCTGAGAGGATCTACTAACACTAGTCCTAGCAAGAGCAATGCTTCGCAGAATCTGCCACCGGATCGGAATCGCGACCCAGTGAGAAAATCCGGCGGGAATCGCAGTGGGCTTCACTGGTTGTTATTGGCTATCAAAGAAATCTAAAAGAAATATAAAAATGAATTTATTTATTTATTTATTTATTTATTTAGACACACCAACAGCAATACACACAAATCATTCAAGCTTAAAATTAACATGTATAAAATTAAGTACTGGTATGTAAGCCAGTTACAGACATGTACAGCAATCTCTTATAACACACTATGACATGTTACAGCAATTTTACAAACAGCGGAAAAATAGGCTAAATTTAAATGTTAACAGTACGTTCGTTAGTCTAAAACTCGAGAACGACTCGACCGATCTGGCTAATTTTGGTCTTGAATTATTTGTCGAAGTCCAGAGAAGGTTTAAAAGGTAGATAAATATGAAAATGCTTGGAATTAAATAAAAATAACAATTTTATTTTCCTTTTGATGTGTCCCCCGTCGGACGGATTCCTTTTGTTTGTTTTAAGTTTATTTTGTACAAAAGTTTAGGTATTTTGTTTATCGATTGAGGCACTACGAAGTCTGCCGGGTCAGCTAGTCTAAAATAAATAATACTTCTCTATTTCTCCTATCTATCCCAAAAGTCATCACGATTATTTAGTCAGGAAAAAAGATCCTCCAGAACACACCAGCTCTCATCTGCGAGTATGAACTACGGTACGGTATGTAGGTACGGTACGTTATAGTTCTTATTAACATTTAACAAATAGTTTCTAGAAATTTAATTACAGAAAAGGTTTTGTTCCCTTACTGAATTGTGAAGAGGTCCTTATATTCGCGCAGTTGTTTGGCTCTGAGCCAACGCGCCGGGAATTAGAGCGAACGTACATCACAACTGAATTGTAAAGGGTGGAAAAATCATAATGCTTTTCTTGAATGATTAAATTATGTTTGACGAATGATAAGCGAGTTATATTAGTACTTTTGAAGTGAAAACTTCTTTAGAATCGTTGTGATTTCAAACCGGATGCAACGGAAAAAACGACAGGTAAGAGACACAAATACAAAAATGTGTAGGATGAAGCCAGCAAAGAATGAGACAGAAATATACATACTATTTAATACAGCGCCATCTGTGAGATTTTTTAATACTAACGTGTGTATGAAAGCTATTGTAGTGAATTTTAATTTAGGATTATACGTGAAATTAAAGTATCAATTCACAGAGGACGCTACCTTACAATTATTTACTAATGACAAAATTTTACATATACTTAAGACGTTTAGGATAATTGTATTTTAATTTTGGAAGGTTTCACTTCTACCACGTGTGAATTGCACACATGTATTTTTTTGTTTAAGTCTTAAATGGACAAATGAAGCATCGGTTTAAGAAGGAAGTCCTTGATCGTGGATAGCACTGCAACTGTTTATAGGACGTCTTGTTTACTGGTGGTAGAACGTCTTGTGAGTCCGCGCGGTTACGTACCACCACCCTGTCTATTTCCGCCGTGAAGTAGTAATGCGTTTCGATTTGAAGAGTGGAACAGCTGTTGTACTGTAAAAACTGAGACCCTAGAACTCATATCTCAACATAGGTTGCGGCATTCTCGTCGTAGATGTCTATGGGTTTTGGTAACCACTTAATACCTGGTTAGCCGTGAACTCCTCTATCAATCTAAGCAAAAAAAAAAAGGTCAATCATATCGAATATACTAAAAATATAAAGTGTACGGAAATTAGGCTTTCTTCTATACTCGAAGAGTATGTTAGAAAGCGCTTATAATTAGACGGAAAGCTATTTAAGATTGCTGATTTCCCCCAACAACGATTTCCATTCATGAGATGGTCTACACTTTTAAAAAAATCTTACAAGACACAATGATTTAAAAAAAAACCTTAAATTCACCCATAATTTAAAACATTTTAGTCTAAACCGACAAATCTATTTTTATATCTAAAGAATCTTCAATAATCAATCAAAAATAAAATTACGTACACAATATAGTTGACACCAACCTCAGGAAAACTTTCATAACTAAATATTTAAGAGGCACTGAACGAAAACATTTTCCCGGGAATCCTTCGACCCCATTCGAAACTCGGCAAAGTTATTAAATAAAATAAATATATGAGAGGCTTTTCATATGTTTTGGGGCTTTAATAAGAACGTCCCGAAAAAAACTTTATCCGTTCCGTTGATAACTTAATTTCAACAGGGCCGCCCGAAGTTACCTTGGTCAACTTCAGGTAGTGAACAGGGATGGGGAAGAATTGAATTGGGAAATATATTTAAACTGGATGAAGATATTGTAATTTTTTTTATCTTACTTTCTATTGCTGTACGGCTTTCCTGGTGCTATAGTTACTGTCTCCCGTGGACTTTTAAATTTTTTATTTTATTTTATTACTTAGTTGGGTGGACGAGCTCACAGCCCACCTGGTGTTAAGTGGT
Source organism: Bombyx mori (assembly GCF_030269925.1). Classification (NCBI taxonomy): domain Eukaryota; kingdom Metazoa; phylum Arthropoda; class Insecta; order Lepidoptera; family Bombycidae; genus Bombyx; species Bombyx mori. The sequence continues at coordinate 14,712,247 of NC_085124.1, read as the reverse complement.
TACTGGAGCCCATAGACATCTACAACGTAGACGCGCCACCCACCTTGAGATACAAGTTCTAAAGTCTCAGTATAGTTACAACGGCTGCCCCATCTTTCAAACCGAAACGCATTACTGCTTCACGGCAGAAATAGGCAGGGCGGTGGTACCTACCCGCGCGGACTCACAAGAGGTCCTACCACCAATAAGGGGCGGAGCAATCATGCTTTTCACTTCAAATGGTGATACAACTGTTATTTATAGATTCCATTAGCTATTCTATTGAGCTATCTATGGACTTCCAAAAATAATTCTCACTAGGTATTAAGCTAACTAAGAAAAGTTGACAATTTCACGACCCATATTAACCGGATAACATCTTGATTGTATCGATACGACTATCCTAAATGTGACATCTCATGTAATTGACAATATTAATACATTTACTAAAGTAGTGGCTTGCTATTTATCTATATATTAATACGTGAAGCAAAAACCTTGTATCCCTTTTTACGAAAATTGCGCGGACGGAGGAGTATGAAATTTTCCACACTTATAGAGAATATCGAGAAGAAGTGCACAATGCTAATATTTTTTTTAAATAATGCCTTAAAGATACATTAAATCAATAAAGAAAACATCACACACACTATATACCATGTATTTGACGCACACACGCATGCATACTATTTATTGCCAATCTTTTGTTCTTGGCGTCTGTTGTCAAATTGAGAATAGATTAAATATTGTTTGTCTTTGTTAATATTTTTTATAGTGTAGTCTTGGCGAAATTTGTGATTATAGAAGTATAAAATACAATCATAATAGTGTACAAACTTACAATTCCAATTAATTATAGTCGAATTTCGACTACTGCGTGACCTCTAGTTAATAGAATATCTTGCGGCCTTTTTCTGCTACATGTATTCATGCTATCGAATGTTTCAGTTTCAAGCGAATGATATACCTATAATACTATAAGATAGTGTCTTCTTCGGTTTCTGTAAATCGTTGTCATAATTAGGGCTATCTGTATGGTTAACTCTGACATTTATAATTTATAAATTTTCGAATACGTCACAATGTTCTTGATGACTAGTACAATTATGATGTATATTATTATTACTCTAGCGCATTTGAGAGTCACATCTTATACTTCAAGATGCTTGACAACATTGAGCTTATGGGTTCTATGGTTTTCAGTAGCTCCTTAGTATTTTTCCATTTATATGCGTAACATATCCTTTATGTCGATATTCTGTAATTTTTCCTAAACTTCAATTAATCTTATTAACTCAACCACTTAGAACTGTTTTGTTTTACGTATATCCGAAGAGTCCTTCAATAGTTCATGATGGTCGTTCAGACACAGCCCTAGCACAGCATATATCTCTCTCAGTTGGTTGCGTTCAAGAAAAACAGAGGGAAAAAGTTTTCCACACAACATCGCATGAGGAAAAGTTAAGGGGTAAGTTTATAGGTTGTTTGTTGGTGTGAATACCGTATTTTATGAATAGTGCAACAATGTTTTGATATTACATGACATGGCAGAACGGCTTTGTAAACTATGGGCTTTTAATTCCTATTTTTTACTTTCACGTTCCACGGTACGTATGTTGGGTAATATAAACGCTATGTGGGTAATGAGCTCAACTCATTTTGGGTAATATAAACGCTATTTGAGTAATGAGCTCAACTCAGCCATGTAGCACGTCAATCTATTATAAATAGACCTAAGGCAAAATGGTTAGGTTCGATTTTCTCCTGAATAATAATCAAACTTATTTTTGGTTTATCAGACATTAACGAGTATTAGCAGTACTATCTACAAAAAAATTGGAAATATTTAGTTTTGATTGTCTTCTAAATGTCAATAGCAAAATCTTGATTATTGAGCGAAGAATAATTCCACATCGGGCAGGCAAATAAGATAGAGGATGATAACACTTCGTACTAGAATGGGCTTGATGAAGGAGAAACAGTCTAACCGGCCGATCATTAGCAGAAGGGCTATTGCTATTTAAGTTACTTTAACCACTAAGCTACTACCAACTATGAAGTATGACATTTCACTGCATTTAAATAAATCGAGCCCAGATAAACATCGGAAATTCAAACTGAGAAATAAAACAATTTGACAAACATTGTTGAACTGATGATAAATCAAATCGTATCTACGACCCGAGAAAAGTTTGGGAAACACTATTCAGTGTTGTCAAAACTAAATTCCGATGACTTGTAAAATATGTTTTCGTTAGAACAGCCAAGAAATATTCCTAGAACGAGACCGTTCTTTTGTGTGCTTACCAATAAAAAGTTATAACAATATTTAACATCTATTACGTAAGCAATATCGTGTAGCAATTTTTGTTCTAAGCATTTTTCTAAGACAGGGCAAGCGTTTCCCCTCAGAAAGGAAACGCTTAACATTTTTCCTACTTGAAATTCTTTTGCGCGCGATATCCGAAATTGAAGGAGCAACCTTTTATGTGACGCGGCAAGTGAGCGAGGAGATCAGAAGCCCGATTACATGAGGTCGAATGGTGTGAAGTGACGTTTTATAAACAATGAATACCAAATTTAGAATAAAGTGAGATCCAATTTAATTTGGCGTTTTTTTTTTGGTGGAACAAAGTTCCTTATGGGACGATGCGGAGCGGTACCCTAACCGGGAAAAAACGTCCGTAACGTAAGATTTTTATTAGTAATGCACACAGTGTACGAATTAACTTTGTAATAACGTACAAAAAATAACATATTTTTATTATATATTTTTTATAAATCATTGTGAATAAAATAAAGTTGATAACTTTCTAAAGTAGGTAGTTTTTTTTTAATCAATAAAAAAATTATAATAAAAAAAATATACCTGAATAATTAAATTATTTTCTTTATACCTCGAATAGAACTTAAAATTAATATTTTTATAATAAGGAACTTCGTTCCTATCCGGTGTCCCACGACACCACACATCTTTGTTTTAAGGAAACTGCTAACGGGCTTACGAAACATTTGCTTGTTGAGCGCATCACAAGACATAACTTTGATGTTTCTAACAAATGAGGACCACCATACTTTGAACATATTAATATAAGGTCGAAACTGAAATGAGTGATTGCTTGATGACAGTAATATGCAAAACAGTGGCTCTGACCTGAGCGTGCTCAAAACAAACCAACAGTAAATTTCATACAGCCACTCCTGACAGCGGCAGTAGATGACCATAAAATAGACAATGCCATTAACGCAGCAGAACTCATCGTATCCTGAAATACTTTTAGGCTTTGTTCTAATATAGACACATATGGAATAACAGTTGAGAATCCCATTCACAAATAAAAAAAAAGATTAAAGTTATACTAAAGCTTTTGAATATCGAACGAATAGGAAACTTGCTCAAGAAATACAATCCATATTATTCAATCCATATTATTAATAGCAATCTAATATGTTTACCAAATACAGAAATAATATATTGCCAATAAGTTACAGGAATAACGATATTGATATTTGATACCCAATTCGTATACCTTGCTACATGTAATATATTATGTATATACAGCATCACTGTTAGCGCAGTAGTCTGATAATCCCCAATAATATCGCTATTAGGGATTACTGATAGATGAGAATGTTAAGAGAATTAGAATATGTTTATAAATACATATTATTTAAGTGTCCGATAGTTGGGAATCGATACGGAAAACAACGTAATAGATATCAAGTAGATCCAATAGATATTCGTAAAAGATATTCTATGGAAATTTGTGAAATTTAAAATGTTCATGAACGAATAATAATTATCATTTTTCATTTTGCATAACTGCAGCTACGTATTTTCAATAAGTGTTGAATAAAATTGCAACAAACAGTTTTAAGATGAGCCATTATTACATTTTACGAATTATAATCGTAAATATGACTTTCAATGTCTTGTAATATTATCGTATCAAAGTTGTATACTATGCACATCCGCTATAAGAATTTCAATTTTGGCCTTTCAACTTACGAAGCTTTAATGTTTGAACTCTGCAGTAAGGCCAGGTATAATCCTCTTTTTCTTCCTTAGGTCGTATTCCTCACTGCTGAGGGTCGTGACCACCCTTTTTGTATCACCTTCGCACTCACTATCATCCCTCATCTATTCTTGTCTCTGGCTGTGTGGAGAGCGTTGTGAAGTGTGCAATCAAGAGCGGTGCGGATCTGGTCGAACCAATGTATTGGGCTGCGACCCGGGGCCTTTTCCCAACCACTTTGCTGGTCACGATGAACCTCTCGAAATTTTTATCCTATAGAATAACATTACAGTTTAATCGGTCATTATTAAGCTATTTCATAGCTTTTAACGCGGGTTTTCAGCGCGGCGACCGAATCAAGAAATTCCGTAACGAAAATAAAACCTAACACTCACCACTCCGCCTACCATGTAGCTCGAGTTCAACACATTCACACATTGTGCTTATGCAGCGTTTGTGAATAAACACGCGGCGTGACGTCGCACTGCATGCGCATCATCAAAAGTCTGCCCATCTCTCTCTCGCGCGATCTAGCTTATGAGTGTGAAGGGGGCAGTTAATGTTTTGCTTTTGTTAATGTTTTATATATAGCGTGGTCTTATTTTATTATTGTTTTAATATTAAATTATTATTGTCTAATTATAATTGCATAAGTTGATAAGAAATTCTATGCAATAAGCTTTACCGCGGCAGTCCCCGATGGGCCACATGTGTTTTTTTCTAGGCCACCGATATTTGCATAAATGCGCTTAGAAAAGCCTGTCAAAGCAAAATTCTCATTAATATCGCGCCGATTCGACCGCACCCCGTCAGATTCAGTTCAGGCCGGCACTCGATACCGGTTCCGTGTCACCTCTCAGTACATCTCGGTGCTTTACGGATGAACGTTTTGTCCCTTTCCGCTTGTATTCACAGGAAAGAGACGCGTTGCGGAATTGGATTCAGGAAATGCGGTGCTAGTATTAGCGTGTCCAGTATTTGTATGTGTTCTTTAGTCGGTAAGCCGATTGATTTTTTTTATAGTCGTCATCACGATACCTTTGCCTCGTATATGTAAAGAAAAACTTCCATAAAAATGTGTTTAAACTCTACAACAATATTTCTTTTGGGCATTTCAAATGGGAATGAAAAAGAGATATTCCATTATTAGACCGTTTTTTATTATACCACATTAGCTTATGCAGACTTAATGCTTTGTAATTCTTTACAATCATGTCCGCTGTCACTAAAGCCCCACCCATAACGTGACGTAGCATAGAATCGGGCTAGATCGGCCCGCATGAAACTGACGGTACGGAAATTACGCGGGCTTGAATTACTGGTGCGATCCTCTGTAGTGTTTGTTGGTAGCTTAACCTAACGGTCATTAATAGTGCATTGTTAATAAATTTTAAGTGTCCAATGCTGTTTGTTAATGCGAAGATTTAGATTTATTTGAAAGTGTAGCGGCTATATACATTACTAGACGTACTCTCCAGCTTTGCTGGGCATTTAAAATTAACATTATTATTTATTGTCATTATTATTTGGGAGTCCAACACTCATATAAATATTAGCCTATCCATTAAGTACATGTATTTTCTACAGCCGTTCTTCAGTCGTTGTAACTATACTTGAGATCTTAGAACTTGTATCTCAAGGTAGCACATTTACGCTGTGGATGTCCCACCCACCCATCTAAGCGATAAAAAAAAATAGATATCAAGTTTCAAGTCAATCGGATGCATGCAACGGAACATGGTTCAGTAGTTATAAAACTACTGAACCATGTTCCGTTATCGGAACATCCGTAAAAACCACTGTAGATTTATATATTAGTATAGATAAACACTATTAGTTAACCTTTCGGATTCTCCCGATTCACTAACAGTGCTTTTAGGTACCTAAAGCACCGGTCACCGTTCACCGGCGAGACTAACCCATAGACACAGCCTACTGAGTTTCTCGCCGGATCTGCACAGTGGGTCGCGATTCCGGTGGTAGATACTGCGAAGCACTGCTCTTGCTAGGGCTAGTGTTAGCAATGCCTCCAGTTTTGAGCCTCAAGAGCTTACCTATATTTTAGAGTTACTCTGACATAGCCTCAATCAGCCCAAATCAAGCCCGCAAAATTATAATTTGCGTAATCACTTGTGGTAGGACCTCTTGGGAGTCCGCGCGGGTAGGTACCACCACTCCGCCTATTTCCGCCGTGAAGCAGTAATGCATTTCGGTTCGAAGGGTGGGGTAGCCATTGTAAGTATACTGAGATCTTAGAACTTATATCTCAAGGTGGGTGGCGCATTTATGTTGTCTATGGGCTCCAGTAACCACTGAACAACCAGGTGGGCTGTGAGCTCATCCATCCATCTAAGCAAAAAAAAATGTTTACTCAAAAATGTATCAGTTTAGTTAGGAAAAAAATTATAGCTAACAAGTTCGTACCATAATTACCACGCTTAATGAGCTCCCGATATTACCGCGCTGCAGACAGACAGCGCATGAGTTGTTAGGTGCAGACAAATCTATCTACCGTTTTCCTAGTTCATTTATACGTGCTACTACAGAAACTCGCCCCGACAACACGACGACGACTTACGGTGTCGACAGTTCTTCTTCCAAGCACTTTGAGAATGTAATGTTTTTTGCCAAATGGATTCCATTCACTTGATTAGCCGAAGGAATCATCCCCCTGAAAGTTCAACTGTCTTAGTATTAAAATTTATAAAATATTCAGATTTAGATATTGAGCGACTCGTAGAAGCCATGGTCACGAAATGACAACATGTAGATTGAATGTCAGCCTCCAAATTAAACCTTAAAAAATTTCTCAACTCACATTCACTTCATATTAGTATCACTAGATGATGAACGAGCTTTGCTCGGTTTTTTTTTTGATAACGCCATCTTGTTGTGTCTTTAAAGCGGTTAGTTACCGTCAATTAAAAAAAATAGTATTATTATTCGCCAATAGATGTCGGGGAGAGTTGATTATTGAAAACACAAATAAAACAACATTTTCTGAAAATAAATCGTAGCTAGATCGATTTATCGCCCCCGAAATCCCCTGTATACAAAATTTTATGAAAATCGTTGGAGCCGTTTCCGAGATTCAGATTATAGATATATTATAGAATTTTTTATAGAATTTTGGCATGTTCATTAATATTTTAATGTTAGTATCGTTTATTGCGAAACAATTTAACAACAAAAATAACAAATATACCTTTATTGTAGAATTTTTATAGTGTTATTTTTTATTTGTCATACAGTGTTGTTTATTTGTGCTATGACAGATTAGCTATTAAAGTCACGCACCAAATAAACAAACACTTAAATATCCCTCCAAAACCACCAAAAACAGCGTCAGATCTTCAAAGTATTGATACAAACAAAAATCAATACTATCCAAGTACTGTTAGAGACAAAAATTAATATTCAAATCAATTACAGGATAAGTCAGAATATCAATTAATATCGGTTCAGCAGAAGCCGAAGCGTGGTCCACTTTGGATATTGCATTTCCAGTAGACGGTTCTCAAACTTCGTGTGTAGGGCGACCATAACATTATAATAAGTAAGGAAGTATAACTTCTTTGCTAAATAAATTTGTATTGTGTTTTTAATTTTACGATAAACTTTGTGGAACGTGTTCCCAATGTTTTTGTTTTTAATTCCTAAACTGCTTTTAAAAAATGTTGTAGCTGTTTGTCGAAGTTTTTTCCTGTAATGGCAAACTTGAAATATTGTTCAGCCGGTAATCCGATAAGTAGCAATAAATATTACAAGAGAATTTCGTTACTGCATTATGCTTAAAATCAAGATTTACTAAAAACCAACCGGCTGAGTTTATAACACTGTTTTAACCTCAGTTAGTACTATGTTCTAGGAATTGGAACTATGATTACACTTTTCTAAAAAAGGGCATAAATAAAGCAGTTTATTAGCGTTCTAAATAGAAGATTCTTCTATCTAAATAGAAGGCAATTAATAAGTATTGAACCAACCAAACCTATTTAAAAATCAACTTAAATCTTGTATTGAGAGGGTTTTATTTAATGATGTAGATGGGCAGACGAGACGAGTAGAGAAAGGAGTACATAGGCATCGCAATGGGAGAGTCACTTCAGACATGAGCTTGAAGTGACAAATGGAGTATATCGAATGAACTGAGTCCAAACCGGAATGTATGCTTTGTAGAATGTAATGCTTTGTGACAAATTTAACACTTACTTGTTCTTAGTTGACCATAATGTGACGGTTTCTATATACATTTTTTAAGCTATTGCATAGCTTTTATCGCGGGCTTTGAGCGCGGCGACCGAATCATGAAATTCCGTAACGAAAAAAACCTAACACCCCCCACTCCGCCTACCATGTAGCTCGCGTTCAACACATTCACACGTTGCGCTTGTGTGGTTTTTTTTTTAATAATTCGAATTTTTTAAAAAACAATGTTATCCACCACAAGGTTTAAATTTTAACATATTGGCATGACTCAATCAAGTTTCCCATTAGTCCACAACATCATTCCCATACTAGTCCTGTAAACAAATATCGAGTGTGGTCACCTTATAGTCACAAAGGCTGTCTGCCTGCACTGATAGGATGCGGCAGTAACAATTACGTCACGCCAATCCACTTCCAATGATAACAGTCTAGATACGTCAGTTCGACTATATTTGCATATTACTTTAGTTCGTTTCGGTATTAAGGTATTTTCAAGCAAATACTGTTTAATATTATATATTTTTTGAAAATAAAATAATGCGTTTCAAATAAAAAATTTGGATAAAATGTGGCCGAGTTTTTTTTTTTGTATTCTTTTTGGAGTTTACTCCTTTAGAATCGATTTACATATATAGGCCCGGGGTATGAAAATTATGGGGACCAAAATCGTACTAGCATGTCACACGAAATGCGTTATGCGCCTGATTGCGCATGTCACACGAAATGCGTTATCGCAGGTGACGCCGGGCTGCTGCGCCGGCAGTCCGCCACAAAGCCTCGTACTGATCGCGCGTTTCTCTCATTATTGTATTTTCATATATTTGTTAGTCGTTTGTTTTGTGTCTCGTTAATTTGTTAATAATCTGTAGTGTATCGTGTTGTCGTAATATAGAACTATTTCTCGTATTGTTTCGTTTAATTTTTTATATCCAGTAAACTCCAGTCGTGCGTCGGAGCGGACACACACACTTTTTTTTTTTTATTGCCTTTGTTGGTAGACGAGCATACGGCCCACCTGATGGTGAGTGGTTACCGTCGCCCATGGACTTCAGCAATGCCAAGGGCAGAGCCAAGCCGCTGCCTACCGCATTCGTTATTATTATCTTTATCAGTATTATTAGACAATTTTTTTTCCTACCTATGCTGATAGCCTTGAGAGGCTATTTCAGCTTCGCCCTAACGTTTGTAGGTGAGCTCGCGGGGCTCAACCGGAGAGTTGCTAACACTGACCCTAGCAAGAGCAGTGCTTCGCAGTATCTACCACCGGATCGGAAACGCGACCCACTTAGAAGATCCGGCGAGAAACTCAGTGTCCTGTGTCTATGTGTTAGTTCGCTCGTCGAGCTCTTCGTCGCAAGCGACGGGTTCGACGAGGACGGTGACCGGTGCTTGTGATGCCTAAAAGCACCGTTAATGGATCAGGAGGATCCGTAATGACGTGCTTTGGGCGACGTCGACGGTTTACCATTCGGTCTACTGGGTCGGGTATGTAATTTCCAGCGGCTACGATGAGAGGGTTCTCATGTCGTGCCGCTTTCTCAAAATGGCGCAGCGATGCCGACTGTAGATACTTACTAAATGAGTCGAGCTCCAGGTCATCGTGGAGATCCACATTCCTAAGGAACCATGGCGCTCCGACGGCTATCCTGCAGAATCGTGATTGAATAACCTGAAGGGATTTCAAGTGGGTGCCGGCTGCGTGAGCGAACACTACGCTTGCATACGTCATGACGGGGCGTATACAAGTTTTGTAGAGAGTTACCTTATTGCGGAGGGACAGTTTGCTTCGACTACAAAGCATTGGATAGAATCGTCCTAGTATAAACGCGGCGCGGTCGCGTACCGTTTTTATATGGGGACGGAATGTCATCCCTCTGTCGAGGGTGACGCCTAGATATTTGACCTTCGAGGTCCACGGTATGGGCTGGCCAAAGAGAGTGATGGGGCTAACGGCGGAGGTATTTGCGCGCCTACTACGGAGTGGGATGCTCGAAGTGATGTTCGGAGGGCGACCCCTTTTGAAGAGCACCGCTGCGCTTTTCGTGGGGTTGATGTCAATTCGCCACTTCCGGAACCACTGTCCCATGGTGGCTACTGTGATCTGGAGTCGCCGATGAAGCGACATCTTCCTATACGAGTAGTAGATAGCCGTGTCATCGGCGAAGAGCGCTAGATGGGTCTCCGGAGACCGGGGTATATCATTGATATACAAACTAAATAATAGCGGGGAGAGCGCGGAGCCTTGCGGGACTCCGGCAGTCAGTTGACGGGGACGAGAACGAGTTCCCTCTACTCGATATCGAAACGTTATTAGACAAAGGGATTTTCAATTATATATGTAACTATTCTTGAGACCTTAGAACTTATATCTCAAGCTGGGTGGCGCATTTACGTTCTAGATGTTTATGGGCTCCAGTCCACTTATCACCAGGTGGGCTGTGAGCTCGTCCACACATTAAGCAATAAAAAAAAATCATAAATAAAATTACGTAACTGTTTCAATAAATGTTAAACTCTGGTCTGCGTATGTTCACGACATTCTAGATATGAATAATGACTCGTAAGCATGTCTACCAAACCACGACAACAAAAAAGCAGTTTATATTTTACTATAGAACTTTGGCTCACGACTAAAAGGGATCATGTACAAAATCGTTTATGGTCAGATGGTTCAACCACAGCATGTTTCCAAAGTTTATGCCATTGCAGTGATCTTATTTGTGCCTGGCATAGCTAATGTGTTCACGCGACGGTGACTTCTTAACGTCTCGTGGGTCGTATATCGTCTGCCTTCACCAGCAATTATGTTTTTTTTTATTGCTTAGCTGGGTGGACGAGCTCACAGCCCACTTGGTGTTAAGTGGTTACTGGAGCCCATAGATATCTATAACGTAAATCCGCCTTGAGATGTAAGTTCTAAGGTCACATGTAGATGAATATATGTATATGTATGTATATATACGTGAAGCAAAATCTTTGTACCCCTTTTTACGAAAATTGCGCGGACGGAGGTATGAAATTTCCTAAACTTATAGAGAATATAGAGAAGGAGTGCAGAATGCTAATATTTTTTAAATTATACATAAACAATACATTAAATCAATAAAAAAAAAACATTACACACACTACCATGTAATTGACACACACACGCTTGCATAATATTTGTTTATTGTCAAACTTTTCTTATTGCTTATAGTCTGTGGTGAAATTGAGAATAGATTAAATACTATTTGTCTAAATATTATTTGTCTAAAGTATATATTGTAGTCTTGACGAACTCTGTGATTATAATATAATATAATATAATATTTGACAATAGAATCATAATAGTGTACAAATTTATAATTTCAATTAATTATAGTCGAATTTCGACTACCGGGCGACCACTATATAGTATGATTACGTGAATATATCGTATATCTGTATAGAGTCCGGTTTTTTTTTAAATTATACTCACTTATAATACGGTCTTTATTTATATCACTCGAGGAAACTTCTTGCGACCACTGAATTACTATGCTTGCGACGTCTTATTTGACAAAGACAGTTTAGAAGATAATACTTTCTCAGCCAGTCGTAGATATTATTAAAATTGCTTTCACAGTTCAAACAATCTTACTAATTCATTGTAATGATTACCATAAAGGAAACTAGTTCTAAGCGAACGAAGAAAAACACATTTAAACTGAAATTTAAGAAAACCTGACTACGTCCCATCACAAAACAGAGGAAAGAATAAAAAGACACACATTGTCGAAATGAACACAATGGCCGGAGGGTAGGAGAACAACGCATGAAACTCGTTTACATATACAAACTTAGACATTTATATATTTTTCTTTGTGTCGTATAAAAGAAAATTGCGAAAAGAACGCTTGAAAGATAAGAAATCAGTTATTACAATTCATTAATAATATGATCTAAATCTGTATCTATGTTCGGCCAGATGAGTCCATGACTAGTTGACACATTCGACTGATTTGTTGATGCAGAATTTAGCCTCTCTACTACAGTTACTGGGCCGTGTAGCCTGGTCCGTGGGTTGCGGGTTCGATTCCCACATCGTGTGATGAAAAAGTTTGTTTGCTCTTTCTCCGGGTACTTCATTTTCATATATTTTTTAAAAAATTTTCATAGATATGTGGACGAGTCCGCAGCCCACCTGATGTTAAGTGGTTACTGGAGCCCATAGACATCCACAACGTAAATGCGCCACCCACCTTGAGATATAAGTTCTAAGGTTTCAGGTATAGTTACAACCGTACACCGTGGAAGTCAATCGTGAACATTTGTTAAGTACTTATTTAAGTACCCGCTTGCGGTATTCAAACCCCATTGCATCGCTAGATACGAATGCATCGGACGTCTTATCCTTTACGCCACGACGACTTGTAGTGCAAGGCATGATTGAGGGTACAAGATTGCGCGGCAGATCAACGTTACGATGGACCGACCATATTTTATAAAAGCAGTTCTAAATGATCCCGTCAAAAAGTGCAAAGGAAAGGTCGCGTTACGCAAAAAATTGTCTGTGAACTAGTCCACCCATCTAAGCAATAAATCAAAAGTCCTCTAAACGAGTATTTTCTAAATGAGATTACTTGTTGCCATAATTTACTTTGTAAACTTTTATATTTTAGCTATTGAATGCAATCATAAGAATTGATGTCTTCAAGCTACATTTAAAAAAATAGGTTAAGGATCGACTTTTGAATATTGTAACGTGCTCGGGTTCGGGATAAATAAATGTTCCACCAAAGTACCTACAACTTAAAACTGTATTTATCACTGAGAAAACACAAAACGCTTCACAAACACTTATAGCCGATACCACATCCCTATAATGATCGAGAATATTCCACACAAGTCGAGTATTGCGTTTCCGCTGTCTGACAATAGATGGCGTTGTACTTCTCGAGCGTTCTAGATGCTAACTAGACCCTTCGATATTCGTTCGACTATTCGGCGATAGATGGCGATACTCTTACCGGCGTAACAATATGCTATCTATAATAGGACATACACATAACTAAAACACAAATAATAGTGAATACACTTGACAATTGCAAACAGTTAGGCCCGTTTACTCATCACTCGTATCGCATCATTGAGTTGTGTACAAACATTGATACACGATAGTGTTCGAATACACTATAGGCATATTCAGATGTATATACATACATATATGCGTAAGCCCATTTATGTACATGTACATTGGAAGGTCGGACAGCTCTAGATGGCGAGCAGTCGCGGATAATGAAATTTTCAATACACCGGCTTTCAATACGTTGCTTGGGTGAAACGAAATTTGAAATGTGAGCATCTAGTATAAAAACGATAAGTTTTCAGCATTGACGTCGACGAAACACATAAGTTTTTGTTTGGGACAACTCCAGTTCATTCATTTTGAGCTTCGATTGTCAACGGTTATTGGAGGTTTTCAATTTTAACAAGAAGTAAAAAATTCACATTCAATAGCCCACTGACTTTTCCGACGGTTCCTCTAAGTAGGGCGCGTTTTCGATTTGCTAGTAGATTCAGCGAAGCACTTTTCTTGCTAGGGTACATTTTTGCAATATCTTTCAGGCTGAGCCCCGGGAATTCAGCCTATCAGTTCCGCGGAGACGTAGTTGCTGGTGAGGCTATCGGCGATTAGTTGGAAAAGTAACTTTAAAATCTTTATAACTTAAATAGACCTCTACAGGCACCTTTCAATTCATAAGAATCTACTTGCAGCTTACGAATTCCATTGAAGCTAAATACAAGGCCAGACCTGTTCATTGTCATGATTCGAAAGTTGCATGGTTTCAAAATTTGATGAAAATGTACTAAATAGACTTAATTTAACAAAATCTGACGCTAAAGTAACTAATTACTAAATAATAATTACCAATTTCTAGGTCGATAGTGCACAATTTCTCGATTGAGTTAACGAAAAAGGCACTGAGTGTGATGTACCTCATTTTATTTTCAATTAACCTTTTGTAGCAGTCTGCCAAAGTCGAGGAGCACACTATAAACACAACAACACTAGAAAATATAATATCTGACCTCACAGATAGCTATGGGAATGGCGTAGATCTGAAGCTATGCAAATTGCATGAGTCTTGAACCTTGATTGAAATTCAATTGACTATCTGCCGTTGGCACGAGTTGATATGCGAAATGGAACTGTCAAATTCAAGAAATAAGACCTAAGTGCCGTGTTATCTGCATTTTTTCGTCTACAATTTTCATATTAAATGTATTCGTATTAAAATTTGGTAAATTTTGAAATAAAGAAATCCAGGAACTGCTAAGATATAAAATGATTTGCCATTTAAATTATTATCCGAATATTTCAAATGGGAAGAAAACACAAGTCATTATTGACATGATAAAAAAATTGGAACATTAAAGTATTCACACTAATGTAAAATCAATGTGAATTGATGAATATGTTTTTTATAAATTTCTGTGTAGTCAGACGAACATATGGTCCGCCTGATGGTCATTGGTTACCATCGCTCATAGATGCCGGGAATGCCAGTTTCACAGTCAAATCGCTGACTACCACTAAGTATTCTCAATAAGTTTTTTTTTTTTATTGCTTAGGTGAGTGGACGAGCTCACAGCCCACCTGATGTTAAGTGGTTACTGGAGCCCATAGACATCTACAATGTAAATGCGCCACCCACCTTGAGATATAGTTCTAAGGTCTCAGTATAGTTACAACGGCTACCCCACCCTTCAGACCGAAACGCATTGCTGCTTCACGGCAGAAACAGACGGGGTGGTCGTACCTACTCGTGCGAACCAACAAGAGGTCCTACCACCACGTTGATTAAAGCATAAAAGCCGATTTAATTATACCTAGTCAGGTCAAAAATTCTGTCACATGTTTAATGTAAAATAATTGAAACAAGTTTATTCATTATGTAACCATTCATATACCAAAATGAACTTAACAAAACATAGATTCTTATGACACTAAAGTTTATTCAAAATGACCTCAGTGATTTTGAATACAGGCCTTCAATCTGCGCGGCCAGTCGTCTATCGCAGCACGAACGAGGTCCATGTCAATATCGGCGGCTGCCTTAATCAAGGATGTCTTGAGTGACTCCAAATTGGGATGAGGCTTTGAGCACGCCTTTTCCTCCAAGTGTTGCCATATCTTGTAATCTAACGGATTCAAATCTGGACTGGAGGAGGGCCAGTCTTTGTGCCGGATGAAGTCGATTTCACGCGCCGCCAGCCAGTCTTGTGTGCTCTTCGCTCTATGAGCTGACGCCGAATCTTGTTGGAATACCCAGTGCCTGTTATTGAACATGGTATGAGAAACAGGTTCCACAAGGTTCGTCAGGACTGTATTTTGATACACAACTGCATTCGTTTTTACACCTTTCTCACAAAAATGTACCTCTGTTAAGCCCCAATAAGAAACTCCCAATCATACCATGAGCGAGGATGGAAAATGACCTCGTTGGACACGCGGAATACGGTTGCTCGCTTCTTCACTACTGTGTGCGTACACCTTATCATTTTGTTTGTTGTAGCTCTCTTCTACGGTAAACATTTTTCATCCGAAAAAAGAATTTCCCGATATTTTTTTCCCGCGTACCGCTTCAACAAAGCGCGGCATCTCTTCAGTCTCAGGTCCATTAGACGAGCATTCAAACGATGTCCTGTTTTTCTTCGATATGCCCGAAGCCCTAAGTCTTCATTTAACACCCTTTTCACCGTGGTTCTGCTTAACCCCATCTGAAGGGCCAACAGTTTCTGCTTACGTTTGGGATTTCTTTGAATTCGCGCCTTCACAGCTTTTATCACTGCTGGAGTCCTAACAGACCGAGGGCGACCACTTCTTGACCTGTCATCTACACTAGAGTCTTCATTGTATCGTTTGATGGTACGATAAACGAATCTTTTGGTTATATTAAAATTTTTCAGTATGTTAAAAATTTGAATTGGCGCGTAACCGCAACGATGCAACGCAATAACTGCAATACGGTCTTCTTTAAGCGTCCACTCCATATTTAAAAATGAGTAAAATTCTAAAAGTATACATTTTTATTTTCATGAACAATTCTAAATTCGAATTCAATACACTTTTTTGTGGCCAGCATTCTAAAAGAAAAGTTTTTTCTGTGTGACAATACTTATGACCTGACTAGTTATATACGACTCGCGGAAATCGAACAAAATACTCAATCATGTTCTAAAGTTTATCTTCGTATTGTTTGTCTCACATACTTTGTAACACAATCAATAATTTTCAAAAATCTATAGGCATATTACAAGCCTTTATAACTAAACTAAACACATTTAATGATATATTCATTACATACTAGCTGACCCGGCAGACTTTGTGCTGCCTCAATCGCTAAATAAAAGACCTAAGACTTTTGTATAAAATAAACGTAAAACAAACATAAGGAATCCGTCCGACGGGGTACACATCAAAGGAAAAACAAAATTGTTATTTTTATTTAATTCCGAGCATTTTCATATTTATCCACCTTTTAAACCTTCTCTGAACTTCGACAAATAATCCAAGACCAAAATTAACCAAATCGGTCCAGCCGTTCTCGAGTTTTAGCGAGACTAACGAACAGCAATTCATTTTTATATATACCTATATTATTATAAGATAGATAAAAAGGTATATTTAATATGTTTATTAACTACATTGTATTTTAAAGATGTTTTCTGAGGATATAAAACACTCGTTGTAATGTCTATTCTTGAACTTAATGCCGGCTGGACTGAAGGTAGTTTGATCATCAACTTCAATAAAATAACTTGTAAGAGCACACGTGTTGTAACACATGCGATGTAGGGTGTATATTATGTACGTTTTGCACGTATTACTCGCCATACTGAAAGTCTTAGTCAGTGCGACACGCTTTCAAAACCTATCGATCGTATAGAGCCTTACGTTGCAATCGGTGTAGGATAGCCCTTTCAGTACATTAAAATTTCAACTTCACTACATAGTATAAAACAAAGTCGCTTTCTCTGTCCCTATATCTGTCTGTCCTTATGTATGCTTAAATCTTTAAAACTACGCAACGGATTTTGATGTGGTTTATTTTAATAGATAGAGTGATTGAAGAGGAAGGTTTATATGTATAATAACATCCATTAAATAGTGGAAAAATCAATAATAAATTACAGTTTCTGAAGCGAAGCGAGGGCGGGTCGCTAGTTTTAGTATAAATATGACAAGGATTCAAATGCAAAATAGCAAGGTTTCTCAATTCCTTATTCATTGTTGATCAGATATAATATGGCTCTCTTCTAGGATTCCATATTATTAATGTCGTATTTTTTTTTATATTTGTTTACTCGAAAATAAAACATCGAATATTTTACTGTTTGAGATGTACAAAGTTCACTTTGAAGTGTTTTCTATTTTACTCACACTTTGTGATGATAATTCCTTAAGAGTCACTAATATTTATTCAAAGGTAAACCTTATCCTACTGAATATAAGAGAGTTTAAATATGGTTTATGTATAAGGTACTTTGAACCAACTATCGATAATAATCCAAGGTTGGCGTTTTAGTAATGGCATGAAGCGTGACTGATATTTAATTGAGGTTTAAACTTTAAGATTCCAATAAAGATAGCGAGGAAACAACACCCAGTCGTGACCTAAGAAAATCGATTTTTTTGAAGTTAAACTTCTTTAGGCGCGTTATGAAAAATTGATAAGAGTGAAATTTTACGATGCGCGCGCACCGTGACACAAAATTAACAGAATGAAGTTGCCCGCTAAATCCCTCATTACAATACGACCGATGTCAAGAAAAGGGATGTATGTCCAATATGCGTGTTTGAAGATGTTGTTTAATCGATTTTATCTTCAAATTGTTTAAAAAAAAAAAAAAATTTACAAAAATAAAGTATAACTTCTTACGCGCATACATAAGTACACGCACCCTTTTTTTATTGCTTAAATGGGTGGACGAGCTCACAGCCCCCTTGGTGTTAAGTGGTTACTGGAGCCCATAGACACCTACAACGTAAATGCGCCACCCACCTTGAGATATAAGTTCTAAGGTCTCATGTATAGTTACAAAAACACAAACAGTTACAAAATACACTAAAATACATAATCACTTGGCAAAAACTGGATGTAATTGGTATTTGGGAAACTATGTCATAGTATTAAGAATTGTATTCGACGTGCCGCTTCACTGGGGCCTTCGGGAATGCAAGATGTTGTCTAGCGTGAACTACATAAAATTTCTAACACTTTTTGAAGGCCTTAGAACATTTACTTCCAAATAATAGTCACTCAAGATGTCACCCAAATCGTCGGCATCAATAGTCACGATGATCTCCGCGTTAAAGCTATTTAATTCGCTGCTTATTTTTGTAAAAACATACCTACAGTAGGCACAGCCGTGTTTTTTTCCTACTTATTAGCTGGTAGCCTAAGAGGCTATTACTGCTACGCGCGGGCGGGTAGGTGAGTTCACGGGCTCAACTTGAGAGAATTTGCTAACAATAGCCCTAGCAAGCGCAGTGCTTCTCTGAATCTACCACCGGATCAGATTTTTTTTATTGCTTAGATGGGTGGACGAGCTCAAGGCCCACCTGGTGTTAAGTGATTACTGGAGCCCATAGACATCCACAACGTAAATGCGCCACCCACCTCGGGATATAAGTTCTAAGGTCTCACGTATAGTTACAACGGCTGCCCCACCCTTCAAACCGAAATTACGATTCACTGAGAAGATCCGGCGATAAGCTCAGTGGGCTGTGTCTATAGGCTAGCTCGCTCGTCGAACTCCGGAGGATGGTGACAGGTGCTTGAGGGTCCTAAAAGCACCGAGAGTAAAGCACGGCCGTGTCTCGCGTATGAATCGTTTCCGCTGAAATATTATGATATTCGCAACCTTAAAAGTTGATATGGTGCACCATAAAACGCTAAGAAGATCTTATTTTTTATTGCCGACCAATATCCACGACCGTCTGTCACCGCTGAACGAACCGTTGTCTCGTCTACTCAAATATGCTAAGGAAAGGGGATGGCCCATTTTCGGCCCAAAGCGGACAATAGATTATAGAAAAAATACTTAGTGCATTAATTTTGTCATAAATAAATATGCATTTACTTTCTTGCAAATAAGCGCCACTATAGTTTACAATAAGTAGTTTAAAAAAAGTAACTCTATTGAAAAAACAAGGATTTTTATTTTTGCGGGAAAAATATTGCCAGCTTCAAATCCTTTTACGTATGAAGTAAATATTTTGAGTATATAAATAAAACATATAAATAAATCATTTTAAGTATTATCATTAATCAAACGATTTTAATGGATTTTATGTACATAAAATAACATCGAAGACATACCCATTGGACTTTAACTTGTAACTATACTTGAGACCTTAGAACTTATATCTCAAGGTGGGTGGCGCATTTACGTTGTAGATATATGTGGGCTCGAGTAACCACTTAGCAACACCAGGGTGGCTGTGAGCTCGCCCACCCATCTAAGCAATAAAAAAAACTTTACTAGTATTGTTATTTAAATATGTACAACTAAAACAAAAACATAAAAAATAATGTGTACTCGTAAAAAAAAGATTAAGATATAAATCAATTATCGGTTATTTAAAAAAATAATCGATATATGAATTTCATGTAATTATTTTTCTTTATACTGACAACACTGAATTTAATCTGACTGACTGACACTTCGCTTGCTGCTTGTGGTGTTGTGCTTGCGTACAAAATGGATGTGTTTTGATTTTTCTTCGATTTATTTTACTTTTATCAATAACGTTTCATACTACGACTAAAAAACATTGTGTGAATTGTGGTTTTACCCTGACCGAGATTTAAAACCGTGTATTTGCTCTCCTTTGCTATTTTTAGATGATACTAATTGTGTATGAAGATGAAGAAAATATAGATATTTAAAGAATTAAGTGTGTTTTTTAAACCCTATTGGATAAAAATAAATTAGGGACATCTTAAACATTAAGAAAAGAAAAGTTCTTGAAGTATCTCACAATCCGACACTTATTTATATAGAAAATTAACCTCAAAACGAGTTTTTATTTTTATTATATTTTTTATAATAGTGGCATCAATTTCAATATAATATTTTTTAGTATCCAATACATTTAAGAATTTGAATCAGTACATTTTTATAGTAATATTTGATGTCCATCTTGGGCCTAGCACACTATGGAGAGTGGGCAATCCCCTTTCATTCATGCTACCGCTAAGCTTATAATTTCCTTTAAATTACCAAATTATGTTAGAGTTTATTTCTAACATTAGATCCATCTATATTAATATTATAAAGAGGAAAGATTTGTTCGTTTGTTTGTATTGAATAAGCTCCGAAACTAGTGAACCGATTTGAAAAATTCTTCCACTGTTTGGAAGCTACATTATTCCCGAGCGACATAGGCAGCCGTTGTAATTATACTGAGACCTTAGAACTTATTTCTCAGGGTGGGTGACGCATTTACGTTGTAGATGTCTATGGGCTCCAGTAACCACTTAACTCCAGGTGAGCTGTGAGTTCGTCCACCCATCTAAGCAATAAACAAAAAGATCTCGTCGTACAGTAATTTAAAGACTTATCGAAACTACAATTATTGGAACTCACGTACCACACTGAATCCGCTATTCGCGCCCGCTTAATCTTCTATAATGTAGTCTATACCTTCAGAGGTCACGTTACAGCTTATGTCAAAGAATATTTTATTTCATACATCATTTACACGCTCTTGTTACATTTCATTTTTATAACGTTTTTTTTTTCTGGGTGCTTACAGCGACTTTTTTGCCCTTTAATTTAGTGGGCCCTTTTGAAGAGAAAATTGGTTTAGGTTAAGATTTATTTTTAAATGTGTTAGGTGTTTTTTTTTTCCTCAAAGTTTTCCTCGTGGATGCTAATTTCAGCGCGACATGGTTTTTTCCTTCTGTGAAACTCTGATTTTGAGAGCGAATTTTTTAACCTGAGATTTTTAAACAAAACTCGAAATTACTAGGAATGCTGAAAGATGTCGTATTAAAAGTATCTCTGGCTGTAAAAGAGGATCTATACATCCATAACTACCCGCCCATCACCCATTCTTATTTTATTATTTCTTAGGTTGGTGGACGAACTCAGGGCCCAACTGGTGTTAAGTGGTCACCGCAGCCCACAGACATCTACAACGTAAATGCCACCACCTTGATGTGTGAATTGTATGGTTTAAATTTTTACAGTACAACGGCTGCCCCACCCTTCAAACCGAAACGCATTACTGCTTCACGGCCGAAATAGGCAGGGCGGTGGTACCTACCGGTGCGGACTCACAAAACGACCTACCATCAGTAATTGCTCTAAATATATTTTACGGGTTTGATTTTTACTACACCATGTTATTTCTTCAGCGTGGAGGTCAATTGTGAATATTTGTTAAGTGTGTAGGTATGTATTTCATTAGAAAAATTGATGCCTCCCTGCGGGATTCGAACACCGTTGCATCGCTTCGTACGAATACAACGACTTATCCTTTAAGCCACGACGACTTCATCACGACCATTAAAATAATTCAAGTGATCGAAATTGCGTATTTTGCTTTTTAGTCTCGATTTTACATTATTAATATTAGTATCGATCTTCAAGTATCAGTACTTTTTGAAGTCGTCGTGGCCTAAAGGATAAGACGTCCGGTGCATTCGTATCGAGCGATGCACCGGTGGTCGAATCCCGCTGGCCGGTACCAATTTTTCTAATGAAATACGTACTCAGCAAATGTTCACGATTGACTTCCACGGTGAAGGAATAACATCGTGCAATAAAAATCAAACCCGCAAAATTATAATTTGCGTAATTACTGGTGGTAGGACCTCTTATGAGCTCGTCCACACATCTAAGCAATAAATAAAAAAGTACTGATTCTTAAATGTTGACTTCAAAAAACGTCATTACTTTGGTAGCTAAACGAAACGCAGCCTGATTCCCGAGAGATGGCAGCACGATTGCGGTATCGTCGGAACTCGGCTAACTTCGTGCTACGACAGAGCCTAGCCGATGGAGGCGCGTAGACGGCATTACACTTACCAACCAGCCTTCTTGAAGAGCGGTGCTTCCGTCCTAAGAACTGTCATTCGTTTTCGTTTGCTAACGTCAAGAGAAGACTTCTAGATTGTTCTAAGACAACAAACATGATTAGTGTACTCAATATATCTCTTAGCTCGATCTCCCTATTCGCCCCTATGACGTCTGACGATGGTGTTAATAATTGTGACTTTTCCGACATACATAATATAATTAAGCGCGCCTAAGCCCAGAATACCCATAGTTCAGCAGAGGCGATCGTAACGGCACTTCCCACCCGTCGAATAAAATAAAATAAAAGTTTTGTTTTGTTCATTCGAATCCAAACATTATCGTTGACACTGCGCCGCCTGCGAGTAACGCAATAAATTGCAACACGCGTCGCATACTTGCAATTGTTAATTAATCTGTTTTTAATATTAAAGCGCAAACATGTGTTTTTTATACTCGACTATTACAATCGTCGAGCCGGATTCGAATGATGTGACTATGCCTATTGAAATCATTGGAGAAGAGTGAACACATGTTTACCAACGACCTCTGTGTTAGAGGGTTTTTTTTGGTCAGAAGGAAATCGCCGGACTTTCGCCTTCCTCTGGGGTTGGCGGGCGGAGCATGTCGGAGTCAAACCGACTAAAACCTCCTGTCACTCAACAACCAACGTCATGAGACAGAACTCATGAAAAGGCAAAGGGGGGAAAGTGAAGCGTTTAGTGTGGAGCACATCTCTCCCATCACCCTCGCCCTCGGGACGCCGATACGGCGGTCGTCGGCGCCACGACCACCAGCCCTCTCGGTTGGCATGCTATCCGAAGCTTATCTAGATGGCGCCGGTTAGAGTGAGTCTGTTGGAGGGTTAGCATAATGCAAACATACGTAATACATAAATTAACGCATTTTTATTTAAAGCTAACACAAGCCATCCCTCTCTGCTGATACAGTCTGTAGGTGCAACCAACTATAGACTACTGCCACTTCTCAGCAAATGATCCTCACTTCTCGGAGAGCATATTCCGTCCAGGTGTACCTATATGTAAATACGTGTGTAAGGACTGTAGCCAGAACAAAAATATTTAATACTCTGGGGTAGTCGAAGTAGGTTCATTTAGGTCGTGGTGACTGATTTGTTATAGTCCCACTGCCCCTTGCGGGCAATAACAAATACTAGCATATTGTGAAACAGTATGGGTACATTACACCATCCTGCCGCGATTCCGATCCGGTAGTAGATGAGTTCGCGAAACAGCTGCCGTTGAGCTGTTAGGTGTCCTTCGAAGGCGCTCGGACAGCTGATAGGAAATCCCACCCCTCCTGTCCGACATTTTGTTTGCCCCCCTGTCCTGGTAAAAATAGCAAGGCCATCGGGCTACCAATAATCCTTTCATCCTAAAAAAAGCATCCTGCCGTGCTTAAGTTGATATATAGGTATATCGGTTGTAAATGATAAAAAGTAATTGTTTAGTCTATGGACCGACCCCTTATCTTTTTTAAAACTAGACCAAAACAAGCAGAGATTCCGTATTCTGATTATTTCTGATTCTGTAAAACCTGTTCTCTAAATATTAACATGTATCATTCTTATTGAGTGAGAACTAGCCTTATAAGAAGAACATAGAAACAAAGTGAATGGAAATAAACCGTAGAACACAACAGGAAACACAATTGACCGAATCCGTAACATTAAACGTAACTTTGTACCTAAATGAATAAAATATCTACGTGAAAAAGTTAATTTCTTGTTCTTTGCAAAACAACTTTAGGGCTCTTAATACGTAATTTTACACTTTAGCTATTCGATTTTAAGACTGTGTAAATAAAAGAAAGATGTGTGGTGTCGTGGGACACCTTATTATAAAAATATTAATTTTAAGTTCTATTCGAGGTATAAAGAAAAAAAAACTGGAGGTTTCGCAACAACCCACGGTCATTCGGTAACCTGCGAACTTATTGTGGTACACTTCATTCACGGTTGTTTGCATAAGAGTTAGTGTATTGCGCAACCGAACGCTCTGAGACCGTGGTCAATGAATGATAAAAAAATATGTAATTTTCTGTACGTTTTTACAAAGTTAAGTCGTACACTGTGTGCATTACTAATAAAAATCTTACGTTACGGACGTTTTTTCCCGATTAGGGTACCCCTCCGCATCGTCCCATAAAGAACTTCGTTCCAAAACTTCAATAAACATTACATTATACTAGAAATCAGTTATAAGAGAGAAACGAAATTGTGAGCGTTTTCAATTAAATAAAATAATCAAGCGAATCCTTCAACGATCAGAGTGCGTTACCAAGGACTTTCGAAGCAAGATGATTTATGGACGGAATCAATAACAAATCTGCGAACCGAAAACTTTGGTCCCATTTAAATTAACACAAATATTTATACAAAATTTCATAACGTGCTTATTATTTACGTTGTAAACACGAAACGCTCAAAACTTTACGAGATTCATAATAAATCAGTTTCATTCTCGAGCAAAGATTTGTATTGAGACGATCTGTTTGTTTTTGTTTCGTTACAGCTAAATTAGATTTTATGAAATTCGTCGATTCATTTAGCGTATTTATCTATATATCTATTTATCTATATATTAATACGTGAAGCAAAAACTTTGTATCCCTTTTTACGAAAATTGCGCGAACGGAGGAGTATGAAATTTTCCACATTTATAGAGAATATAGAGAAGAAGTGCACAATTCTAATACTTTTTTTAAATAATGCATAAAAGATACATTAAATCAATAAAGAAAACATTACACACACTACATACCATGTATTTGACGCACACACGCATGCATACTATTTATTGTCAAACTTTTGTTCTTGACGTCTGTTGTCAAATTGAGAATAGATTAAATATTATTTGTCTTTGTTAATATTTTTTATAGTGTAGTCTTGGCGAAATTTGTGGTTATAGAAGTATAAAATACAATCATAATAGTGTACAAACTTACAATTCCAATTAATTATAGTCGAATTTCGACTACTGCGGGACCTCTAGTTTATTGTTAATGAATATTTCTTTAATTGTTTTAAGTGGACACAAATTTGTGATTATGATTTTAACTCTGACTTTTTTATTGCCCATTTAAGCAGATGAGCGTACGGCCTACCTGATGGTGAGTGGTTACCGTCGCCCATGGACTTTAGAAATCCTAGGGGCAGAGCCAAGCCACTGCCTGACTCAATACTGTCGACTTGCTTTGTTGAATAGGTATGATTGGAACGTAAAATTGTGCTTACGTCTTACAAGTTAGGTGTATCGTACTCCCGGTTAGGTAAGTGCCACAGTTCTGCTCATTAATGCCACTGAAGCAGTCGTACTTTCCGGTAAAGGCTGGGATAATCGTTATACAATTGGGACATTGGTCTTATTTCAGAATGTTTGTGACGTCAATGAATTCTACTAACCAGATATAATAAAAGTTAGGTAAAGAGTTCGTGCTATAAAAAACCAAATATTTACTTCAGTATTTTGAACGTTGTCTGATTGACGATGTCCTGATTTCAAATCTGTTCTTTTTTTTTATTGCTTAGATGGGTGGACGAGCTCACAGCCCACCTGGTGTTAAGTGGTTACTGGAGCCCATAGACATCTACGACGTAAATACGCCACCCACCTTGAGATAAAAGTTCTAAGGTCTCAGTATAGTTACAACGGCTGCTCCACCCTTCAAACCGAAACGCATTACTGCTTCACGGCAGAAATAGGAGGGGTGGTGGTACCTACCCGTGCGCACTCACAAGAGGTCCTACCAGCAGTAAATCATCATCTTTCTGATTTAAGTAGGTAACGAGTGCTTTTACGCCGGTCACTCGTTTGCCGGGGTACAAAAAAAAAGTTCAATCGAGAATTTTTTCGCTTCACCGCACGGATCAACTGCGAAACAAACGTCCTAAAAATCCGTGTTAACATTTTTACGGTCGACAAAGCTGCACGTAAGCTCCGGTTCAAATGAAGACAACCGTCGACGGGTCAGTCAGGTCGGGTCGCGTCCGGATGTGGGATATTTGAGTTGACACCTTTTATTTCATATTTTTATGACGAGAACGCTGTAATGTTTATGAGTTTAAAAATACAAAATGAAATAAAGTACGAGCCAAATAAAGCAATTAAAAAAGCTTAAATCGAAACAATAACAAATTTTTTTTTAATTGCTTTGCTGGGTGGACGAGCTCACAGCCCATCTGGTTTTAAGGGGTTAATGGAACCCATAGACATTTACAACGTAAATGCGCCACCCGCCTTTTGAGATATAAGTTCTAAGATCTCAGTATAGTTACAACGGCTGCCCCACCCTTCAAACCGAAACGCATTACAGCTTCACGGCAGAAATAGGCAGGGCGGTGGTACCTACCCGCGCGGACTCATAAGAGGTCCTACCACCAATAATTACGCAAATTATAATTTTGCGGGTTTGATTTTTATTACACGATGTTTTATTTGTTTATAAATTGTTTTTTTATGTTTGAGAGATTGCTGGTGGCCCGGAGGCCAGTTTTACTAGGGCAGGTGGGCGAGCAAGGGCTCAGCCAGAAGGGGTAGAATTTACTACAGCTACCCGAGCGCCTCCAAAGGAGACCTAATAGCTCAAGAGTAGCTGCTTCGCGAATGACTTATAAATTGTAAAGAAGCTCACGTCTTTTAAAAGATTTTTTTTAATAATATTTTTTTTAAAAGCTTGCAGAGGCATTGACTCACAAATAGACCTTAGATCGAGTCAAGAAGTTATGGAGTTAAAAGAATTATATTTTTATGGTTCGGAGTATAAGCGGTCTCTGGAAAAGTAATAAGCGGTTCAAAGTCAAGAAGCTGGACTTCACTTTGGTGACGGGTGGTGCGGTGGTAAAATGAATTAATGCGATTATCCCCATTAGATCCTCGAAGAGATTCTCGTAAAGAGGAAACGATAAAAGACGCATGTTGTCCAAATCCCGTGCGCTTGCCCAATGAATCTTTATTATATGAGACACTGGACCGAAAGTCTTGGTCCAATGGTGATTACTGTATTCCATCAGGACTTAGTAGAACGCAAGACTTTAATCAATTGGAAATATTTTTGGGATTTACTTAGGATTCTCAGTGTTTCTAAAAACGACTTAACACTTAGTCTCCGAATCACCAAGGATTCTAATATCGGGAGCCTTTTACATTTTGAAATGTGGCTATTTATGATGGTCACTTGTACCAGCTGCAAGCCATAATTCCTTCAGTATTTTCGTGCCACTTTTTAAACATAAATAATGCGCTGCAGTCAATATAAGCCGCCAGGTACAATCGATCATTAACGAACAGTATTAAAATATGAAACTTCAAACGAAACCTGCGCTCAAGTATTGGGAAAGTTACAAATTGCCGAAATTGAATTTTACTGTCACCGCGGACACATAAAACACTGACCTATTAAACCGAGTCGTGTCAACAACAAACTTTTACTGCAACGTAAACGCCTTAGTTTGGTACAAGTTATAAGCTGGTATAATTAAAATTATTTATTAGTTTAATACAATATTAAAATGTCAACGAACAAAATCTTAGGGTTCCGAAAAAAATTAATTATAAACGCTAGGTTGAAAAATGTCAACGAACAAAAACTTAGTCGTTATGGTTCAAAAAAAAAATTTATAAGCGCTAGGTTGAACCGTAAATGTATGATGACTATGACTCGCGAAAAGATAAGAATTTAAGAAGATTAAAAATAAATATATTAATTTGTCTTTTTGTAATTATACTTAAAAAGTGAATTAGGTTTTGATGAATTATTTGAAAAAAAAAAGTAAATGCACACAATTGATGCTGATCAAAATGGGTGGCGTATATTTTCATAAATTACCTATGGACGTTAATAATAAATAACCACTAAGAGGGCAATAAACTCACTTGGTTTTATTGAGCTATAATAAAATTAATAATTGAGTCGACTATTATCAAAGCCGGCAATGTGACTTTTGGACAATTATTGGTAAATCAGAAAAACGAATTATTGACTTTGTATTCCATTGGCAGTCACAAAACTCTTCTGAACGACATCTTAGATAAATAACAGGTTAAGTATTAACCTTTATTTAATGCAGGTTTTGAACCGTATTCTTTGAAGGAGACGATTATATTCAAATCAATCTGTATGGACATATCAATAACATTTTTTTGTCCAAATGCACAGATTGCCACCTTTGATAATAGACGACTCAATTAGATATTTATGTCGCCTACAATGCACGAGCAGAGTTTCCTCTTAAAACGGCTACCCTATAGATACGATATACATTACTCACTAGACAACAATTTGCTGTACAAAGGGATTTAAATGAAATGGATTCTTAAGGACAAATAAATTTTTTTTATATATTGGAGAGATAATAATTCTGTGAGAGCAGTCAACCATATTCGTTCAAAACGACCATCCAATTTAACACTCTGTAACATAAAAGTAATAATTAACAATCTTATCTATTTATCTTAGAAAAAAACGCTACACTATGTAACATACACCACAATGACGCAGCGCCGCTTAGAGCGTTGAATTTACGGCAGCCATTATGATGACGTCACCGGGCGGTATCTCGTACAAACGACTTTTGTTACGGACTGCAGCATAGCGGGTATTGTCTTACTTGTACCACTCAGGAAGCCTACTGGCTATTTTCTTTTAACTTTTTTCCTGGCTATGGTTGTCAAAGCGGTAGTTGATATTCCATTCAAATGATCTCTTTTGTATCGGTTATGATTTGTAAAACTGAAGAGTCGATGGAAATCTGGATTGAGAATCTACAGACTAGTATTTAATGTTATATTTATAGTATAACATTAAATACTAGTCTAGATTGATAAAAAAATACACGTATTGTTATATAAGAAATTGTTGAACCACAAACCAACGATAATATTTTTGGCAAGATCTCAAGGTACTGATAAAATTGTAACATGAACGTTTGTAGATTTACTTGTATATCTACATGACGTATATGTATATCTGTTTATGTATACAGAGGCATTTTTTTAATTTTTTTATTGACCTTGTAATAAATAACCCGACCCCCAAACTGGGGAAACCCAATTTGTAGGGGCTACAGGGGCCTAGAAGAAAAAAAAGGTTTAGAAAAACCTGGCGTAGAATGCAAGGGGAAACCACTTCGACTATCTCCCTAGAGGATGTCCCGACCTTTGCAGACGAGAATACGGCCCACCTGATGGTGAGTGGCTACGTCGCTCATGGACGTTAGCAGTACCAGGGGTAGAACCAAACCGCTGCCTACAGCTAAGTACTCTCTACAAGCCTGGTTTGAAGAAGGATATCGTAGCGCTCGGGAAACACTATAGAGAAAGCTCATTTCAAAGCCGGCTCTTTTGTTGTTAATCTTACACTTTCCTTAATTTAAGCAGCATCATGCAATATTTCAACCCGCTGCAACTCCTCACAAAGCACACGTCATACAACTGATCAATGAACGTTTTAAAAGAAGCACAAACATATTACGATACTTTCGTCACGCAACCAAATAAAATTACATGCAAAAGCCCGTAATAAAATCCAGTTAAAGCTCCCTCGTAACACAGCTTATTAGCATTTTCATTAGAACATATTAGATATGTCTCGTGAGTTCCTGTGTGTGTTATTAAAATGTTCACGTGTACAAAAATTACGACCAAAAGTTATTGTAGAAGTAAAGATAATAATAACCTTTTAAATACAGTCAACATGCATTATTAGGCGAATAATAAAATTTGATTTCCTTTTTATAACGTGACTGAGCCCAAGGTTCTTTTGGTGTTTAACGGTTACTGGAGTCCATAGAAATCTGAACGTGAATGTTACCACCTACTTTGAGACATGAGGTCTAAGTCGAAATTGTATAGTATAATGGCTTACTATGTCGATGCACCCCATGGACCCTGTCGTGTGACCGTCTCCACTTTGAGACCAAAGAGTAGAAGTTTGAATTGTATAACGACTGCTTTAAACATAGAGATTGCTCCGCGGCGGAAACAGGCAAGATGGTGGTACTTCCCACGAGAGCTCTTACTAAGATATCTGACTAGAAGAGTCGTTTAAAACTAACAGTAACAATAACTTTTTAGATTAAAGTTATTCCTGACATTCATGAGGAGGCATAAAGTGAGATAACAGAAGATTTATACTTAAAGAAAAGTTATTCGGTGCGCTTCGAAAAGCTATTACTATGTTAATTCGATGTTAGTAAAGTTAGGCCTAAGTGTTGAGCTAAACTTCTAAAAGTAACTAAAATTACATGAATTTACGAAAGTTTCTGAAAAAGAATTTACGTATTTTAAAAAAAAAGGATACTTAAACAGAAAACCGAAATAATAATGGCTTTTATCTTTCTGTTAAGTCCTGTTGATACAGAACAGCATATTAGAACCAAGTAATAAGTAAGTAAATTGCAATGATCGCGCCGCGAAATGTTTGCTAATTTTCAAAGTAGTCTTGAATTCTGTGAAAATGACTTTCAAAGATTCCGTTACATACAAACAAATAAACATGCCAAGCTTATTAATTATTGCTGGTGGTAGGACCCCTTGTGAGTCCGCACGGGTAGGTACCACCACCCCGTCTATTTCTGCCGTGAGGGAGTAATGCGTTTCGGTTTGACGGGTAGGACCGCCATTGTAACTATACTTGAGACCTTAGAAATTATATCTCAAGGTGGGTGGCGCATTTACGAAGTAGATGTCTATGGGCTCCAGTAACCACTTAACACCAGGTTGGCTGTGAGCTCGTCCACCCATCTAAGCAATACAAAAAAACAAGGGTGCGTGTACTTACGTAAGCGCGTAAGAAGTTATACTTTATTTTTTTTTTTTTTTTTTTTAAATATTAATAATAAATATTTAACGTTAATAATTTAAAAAATGAATGCTAATAACACTTTTTTTTTACGAGTGTACATGCGCAAAAGTTCACCTGCGGCTTTATTCAGACTCGCCAAGTTACGTCGGTCGTATTGTAATGAGCGATTTAGTGGACAACTTCATTTCTGTTAATTTTGTGTCACGGTGCGCGCGCATCGTAAAATTTCACTCTCATGAATTTTTCATAACCTAACGCCTAAAGAAGTATAACTTCAAAAATAGAAATAAATTACGTAGACTGAGAACAGATTGCGATGGCAAAATATTGAATTGAAACCCTATTGAAACCCTCTGCTCTCCTATCTAGGGCCCTGAGGACCATAAACAATATTGTACATTATTATGTTGTTTTTTTTTCTTAGATGGGTGGACGAGCTTACAGCCCACCTGGTGTTACGTGGTTACTGGAGCCCATAGGCATCTAGGACGTAAATGCGCCACCCACCTTGAGATATCAGTTCTAAGGTCTCAGTATAGTTACAACGGCTGCTCCGCCCTTGAAACCGAAACGGATTACTGCTTCACGGCAGAAATAGGCAGGGCGGTGGTACCTACCCGTGCGGACTCACAAGAGGTCCTACCACCAGTAATAAAGCCACCATACCGTAGCATACCGTAACATAGTGTAAAGTCTCTGCGTACGTAAATGGACAGCTTTTAAATGACCAGAGCCGGTAATTGATGGACGGTAGTCTCTTTGTGAAGGAAACTATTTCGAAATCCCCGACTACGGCTTTTGACCACCTGTGGAGCGTTTACTCGAGCCAGATTACTCGCACAGATTAGGTAGCAAAATTTTTCGTGAGTGGAAAATTAAGTTAACTAGAATTAACTTTTTCCATGTCCTATTTTTTCAGTATGTTTTCTGTGCGTGGTTTTTAGTTCGCCTATTTCACTATGTGCTATTTAAACATACATATCATGCTTTGCATCGTTACTAGCATAGCTTCTTGTTGTTTATTTTTTTATAAAAACAAAACAATCTAAATTTTGATATTTTAGGTGCCTTTGGTGTTCAAGCAGCGGTTTTGCAGTAGCAAGGAAGATGGTCATGAGCTAAGACATACCAATGGTCAGTTGTTAGAAAGTGATTCAAATATTTATTTGCCTTCGAAGACAATAATTATGAAGGGTCAGTGTTAGCAACTCTCCGGTTTGAGCCCCGTGAGCTCACCTACAAACGTTAGGGTGAAGCTGAAATAGCCTCTCAAGGCTATCAGCATAGGTGGAGAAAAAAGAAAAAAGAAGGTTATGAAACATTTTTTAAATTGTCATTGTGTTGGGAAAAAAGTAATAACTTTAAATTTTCTTAATAGGTTATTCTACATCAAGCTTAGGTAAGGACGTACTGTGAATTATTGTTCATATGAAAACTAAACTGCGGGGATGAAACAAGGCACAACCGGAACCGATAGAATCGAGGTTCAAACGACGAAATTGCCAGCCCATTGTGCCTGACCTATTGCAGTTTAACAGTTCCTAGCGTAATTGTTGTGGTAATGAGAAATAAGGGAAATGATTTAGGGGCGTAGGTAGTAACGTCCTGCCTATTTTTACCGTGAGGCAGACCTGCACTCTATTTTGAAGAAACACTGTGATGTCTATGAGCTCAAATGCCAGATGAGTAGTGACATTATCTAAAAGTCTGTGCTTATATAGCACAATACCAAATGTAGCCCACTGAGTTTCACGTTGGAGTTGTATGGTAGATAGTTGTATTCTGATACCCAGGAAAATGGATTGGCTTGGGGGTTTCATTTTTAATCCCTGACGTCATTTAAAGTCGTCGCGGTCTAAAGAATAAGGCGGTCGGTGCATTCGTATCAAGCGACTTGACTGTGCGTGCCGGTGTTCAAATCCCGCAGGCAGGTACCAATTTCTCTAATGAAATACGCTTTTAAAAATATGTTGACGATTGTCTTCCAAGGCGAAGGAATAACATCGTTTAATAAAAATCAAGCCCGCCAAAATTATAATTTATTTATTTATAGTTTTTATGGGTGGTCTTTTGTGGTAGTCTTGTGAGTTCGCACAGCTAGGTACCTCTACCCTGTCAATTTTGGCCGAAATACGTTTATTAGTTTATTTAGTATTACGAAGGAATACGTTCCAGTTTGAAAACTACGAATTTAGAACTCATGTCTCGAGGTGGCTGGCGGTACTTACGTTGTTGATGTCTATGGGCTCCGATAGCCAGTTCACATCGGGTGGGCTATGAGCTCGTCCATCCATCTCAGCAAAAAATAAAAAAACCTTCATGAGAGTCGTTTGTGAAATATAAAGAGGTAATTATTTAAAAATAATTAGTAGCTGCTACAGTATTTTGTATTTTGTACCAAAAAAAGCGCTGGATTCAGTTACACTAAGTGAAAATATACAAAGAGTAACACTTATCAATCGGTCCACGTCCATAAACATGGTGATTACAACAACGAACTGTAGCTACATGCCCCGTTTCCCGTTTGTCGAAACCATTAAATGTCCCAATCGATTAAAGTTCTTACCTACAACCATGTAATGGTCTATTAACCTCAGGAATATAGTTTTCCTAGCCAATGGGGTTCGCTATAGGACACAGTAAAGGAAAATTTCACAGTTCACCATAACCTTTCATGTGCAGATCGGAATTCGAATTCAAAAGCTAATTTTGTTGGTGTATGGTGTTTTGGTCTCAAGGGAGGAAAGTTGGTACGCTGTGAGACTTCTTTGGCTTGGGCTATGAATGCAAATAGATGAAGGATTGGTAAGAACGGAACGTTTGAAATGAGTGTGGACGGACCGTTAAGATGTGAGTGAAAACGGTAAGAAAGGGAAAAGAGAAAGAGAAAGAGGAAAGAAAGATAGCGAAGACGATTGAATGAGCGATGCGTAAAAAGTGTCCGTTGATTTTTAATTATTATAATAAAGAAGAATAGAAGAAGAACAAAAGTGTTGTTAACAGTGGAATAATTTCATTTTATGTGCCAAGATCCGAATTCTATACGGATTCGTTAGAGATTTTGGGTAAATTATGTAATATACTTTGCAATACATGCTAAAATACCAAGAAGATTGAAAATCAGGTTGTGTTTTTTTTATTGCTTGGATGAGTGGAGGAGCTCACAGACCACGTGGTGTTAAGTGGTTACTGAAGCCCATAGACATCAATAGAGTAGATGAAATCGTATCGTATCTTGCCACGTAGGAAATATATATATATATAAGTAAATTTAATTCACTATTTTTCACCAATCCATTTTAATGACATCCCGCAAAGTTCATCAGGGATGGCAAAAACTAATTTTTTTAACTAATTAAAAATTATGTAAATGCCGTCATCCGCCTTAAGACAAGAGGTCTTAATTTTAACAGCACGACGGCTACCTTTCAAATCTAAACGCATTACTGCTTCCCGACTGAAATAGGCAAGGTGGTGGTACCTACCCGTGTGGGCTCACAAGACCTCCTTCCACTAGTAAAATATCTATGGTACCCAAGTTGGTACCATCAGAAAATTTGTTATTTGTATCCATAATTTTAATCCGCTGAATACAGACCATTTTTAAAAGCGTTCTAGTGATGGTAACTGATTGGCCAATTTTTTATTATTTATATAGGTGACCGAGCCCACCGCCCATCTTATATTAACTGTTTCGCGGCAGAAATAGCCTGGATGGCGGTTGCAGGTTTCATTTCATTACCTAATATAACAATTTTGCCTCTGGCTGCACTAACTGATTGCAGTATCATTGTAAATTGGCATTAATTTTGAATTCATTATTATATTATAAAAGCTACAGTACAGAGGCCGAACCGGGAAATGAGCGTAAAAAACCAATAACCATATGAGTGCATTATTGCACAGCGTAACAAAAGACTCGAGCGTTCAACAAATAATAAAATGTAGGCAGAGGCTGCACGTGAATGTCGATACCGATTTTCCGGTAATGCACATCGAATAGAGTAGATGAAATCGTATCGTATCTTGCCACGTAGGAAATATATATATAAGTAAATTTAATTCACTATTTTTCACCAAACCATTTTAATGACATCCCGCAAAGTTCATCAGGGATGGCAAAAACTAATTTTTTTAACTAATTAAAAATTATGTACGTACAGTATTTAATCATATACACATTAAATAAAAAACAAGACATCTTAAATTGAGCCTCAAAATCGTTAGTATGACACTGTTTGTTTTTATTCAACTTCTTCTTCGGCAGTCTGGTGTAGTGGTAAGTGACATACCTGTAACACAAGTTCCTTACGAACTTATCACGGGACAAGTTAACGCCACGTTAACTTGTAAAAAAAAAAACCAAAATCACAGCTATTAACCTACTCTGCACTTCCTACCATTTTTAGACTATCACATTCAATTACTTTAGACCTAAAACATAAAATACTAGTTTTATATTCGACATGTATCATATAATAATCATCCCTGGGAAGTAATTGACGTCTCTTGAAAGTCAGAAGACTGACGTGTGCCACAAGCCTCGTAAAAATTTTACCACCCCACAGTGAATATATGAATACCCATTTACCTTTAAGTTGTCTCTCTAGATATATAGGAATGGAGTTCGTTGGGGAATTGAAACAGTCTGAAGCATTATATTCGAGCGTATCTTGTTTCAGTAGAGAATATTGCACGAAATTTTTGGAATTATAATAATTTCACTTAATCATGGTTCGTGTTGATCTAGGAAGCTCCGTCTCCAAGGCTATCCGTGCTGCTAAAAACTATCTTTTAGACGTATTATCGTCACCACATAAATGAAATATGGACACTGCCTCTGCATTCTTGATTGAATTACTTAAAATCAAATAAGTGTAGTATTTAGTCGTCGTGGTTTATGAAGTTGTCGTGGCCTAAAGAATAAGACGTCCGGTGCATTCGTATCTAGCGATGCAGCGGTGTTCGAATCCCGCAGGCGGGTACCAATTTTTCTAATGAAATACGTACTTAACAAATATTCACGATTGACTTCCACGGTGAAGGAATAACATCGTGTAATAAAAATCAAACCCGCAAAATTATAATTTGCGTAATTACTGGTGGTAGGACCTCTTGTGAGTCCGGACGAGTAGGTACCACCTATAAAAAAAAAAAATTAGCTTAAGACGAAATAAAGCTACCAACAATACATTAGCTGGCAGTGCAACAGTAAAAATGTGGTGTAATTCAACATAAATCTAATACTGTCACTGAAACATTATGTATTAAGCTCTGATCTTTAAAATTCCGACAAACTGTGTATGTGTATAAAATGTAAATATCCTTATTGGGATCGAAAGAAAATATTCATCGTAGTACGAGAAGCCAGATATACGTTATTCCGATTCAATTGTGACTCGTGTCTAAAAGAAAAAAACAAATGTTCACAGGAAACAAAGCAGAAAAATGTACAAAAACCCGTTTCACGTTTTATGTCCACTATTAGCGTGAACGTAACAAAATTACGTCACATTCGCAGTTCAATTTCGCTGTGAAAAAGCTGTCGATGCAACGGTGGAGGCCATTATTCTCCGACGAATTCAAAATAAACATTCGACCATCAAAATGCAATGGTATTCGCCGAAAAACCCTAAAAATGCGAATAATGAATGAAACTACGCTTTGTATTGTCACAGGGTTGGCAGTTGTTTTTTTGGTCTAGCAATACCGTTGTATAACAATGTCATAAACAATCTGGTAATAGCTGTTATTAGTATACACTGGTAATGCCATAAGTAAACGTGCCCTTATGTAATCTTCTTAAAGATCACAATTAAAAAACTGCGATGATCAAAACTTCATGAAATAGCAATAGACAAAAAATCTACGGTGTCTATGTATATATCGACGCTTGAAAGGCAAACATGACTAAGCGACAATAACTGCTTTGTACATAAATGATAGGCAATAACCATATTCGATGCGCAAAAAATATATATTTCTAGGTCTATTAAAATCATTTCAATCCTACAGCTACTAGCTAGATTCTACTACAGCTAGATTCGATAAAATAAATTTTGTTTTCAGGTATTTCAACTTTAAATTAGTCTACTGTAAAGTTCACGCATTGTTGCTTAGTCACGTTTGCCTTTCAAGCGTCGATATGTTCTCTTTGTAGTAGCTTGTACTGAGTACCTACTAGAATATATTTCCCTAATTTGTTCGAGAATCACATAAAAGGTAACGAAAATCTCCAAAAAATTGAGAAAATTCTCTATTGCGAATACCGATCAGTACCGCTAACCCTATTGCAAGTGAACAACGCATGTAGAGCAGTAAAGATGAATGTGCATTATGCTATTTCACACATTGATATACAAAGTAAAACAACAACTAACCTTAGAGCTTGTGAAAAATAATCTTCAATAATAAAACAATTTAGGTAATGTTTTTTAAATATTCAGTTGGTAATTAAATTTTACAGTTTAAGAAATAGGTAATAAAAAAAATTCACGACAAATAAACGTAATAATAATACATCATATTTCGGAGATGGGAATATCGCTAATGATTTGAAATCGTACCAAAAAACTGAGCTTCTCTCACACGTGTCTGAATGCCGGCCATTGACTCAGACTGTGTCAATTTGTTAGATTTATTTCCAGCATAATGATCGCTTCAGGGCG
Organism: Bombyx mori; assembly: GCF_030269925.1. Classification (NCBI taxonomy): domain Eukaryota; kingdom Metazoa; phylum Arthropoda; class Insecta; order Lepidoptera; family Bombycidae; genus Bombyx; species Bombyx mori. The sequence goes on along the minus strand of NC_085124.1, from coordinate 14,674,500 downwards.
TGAGCACACTTACAGAATGCCTCATAACTTGTATGAGCCCCTAACTTACAATATAAGCACTATTAAATTGCATACATTTGAACTTGAGCAATAACATATTTAAATTCTATACGAAGCCCTATTCTGAGTGCCTACAAATTTTTGAACGATGTTTATTCCCGTCTGGCTCATATCTTATTTAACTACATCCATCCCTTTTTTGCTTTCTTTTTCTAACTTTATCTTCACCGATCAATACGGTGACTTTAACTTTCAACAGTAAGCCTTTAAATAAATATGGGATACTTTTGTTAATTCAGATTCTAAGATAAATATCTACTTCTTATAAGTTCTCTTCCTTCTATTTTTTCCTGAATTTTGTTGCATTTTCTACTAATATATCTTTAATATATTACAGTCATAAGTTAATCAAGATTTCGTTACTCGATTTTTATAAAAAACTTATTCAAATTTTCCATTTAACTTTAACAAGAGGAAATTGAAATGTCTCGTTTCAGTAGCAGACTTGAACCAATTTTTTTACAGTTTCATGGAATATCGACAACGAACGATTCCAGGTAAATGATTGATTGACGCCCCCGCGATCCGTTCCAGTGGCAGTCTTTGTGATGTACGCTAACAGGTTTCTATTGGGCAAATTGAACGTGGATCCAGTTGCGATACGCACATTGAAAATATTCGTGATGTGTTTCCCATGGAAAAGGAAATATTTTTTTCAATTTTCGTTATGATAATGAAATCAAAGAATTTGACGTAGTAGTAGTACTACTACTACTACTACGAGATAAACATCCAAAAAGGGCTCTCTGCCATCTACGAAGAGCGTGCTATGAGCTCCTTCGGACACATCATGCGGTCTCCCAGACATGAGAAACTCATAATTTTGGGTCGCATAAAAGGCAAGCGCGTCGTAGGCAGAACACCAGCTAGACAGTCCGATCTGGTTAAGAAAGCGGTGGTAGTCTATACTATGCGGTGCATGCCAACTATGCCCGAACACTGTGGAGGAAAGTCGCATGTGTACACGATCTTCAGCAGTGAAGAAACGATGAAGGAGGGGTAGTTAGTGACCCACTATTTGAACCTAACAACTATAAGCACATTGATAGAAGTCATTATGATCATTAAACATATTCAGAAATCTTAAAAATATTATTTTAACCGATTGCAACAGTGCGTAAAATTAAAATTATTCTCGAGAACTTTCTTTATGTCTTCGATACTGAGTTCAAACACTTTTAATTAAAACTAAGAAACATTGTTTTGGTTGTTATAAGCTGATATAATGAGATGATCTTTCGATTTGTCTTTTTTTAAATACAATTCCTTTGTTGTGGGGTGATGACCCTAGTAACCATATGGTCTGAAACATCATAGTCAAGCTCGGTAAGTTTTTGCCATATCCAATACCAATAACAATAAATTAATCTAAGTATTAGGTGAAAAAAAATCTCGTACATTCCAAATACATAATAAGGCCCAACAAATCCCCTCCAAAGAAAATATCACAGAACGTATTCAATCAAGCCCAATACGATTACTATTGTATTAATATCGGCATTGGTTGAGGGTAATCATATCAAATAATAAATTGTTGTACAGCTGTCAAGGTAATATCGGTTCAAGGTCACTTGGAATAAGGTTTCTGATGCCTTGTTTAGATTTTAAGGGGTGATGACGAAACATTTAGTTCCCAGAGTAATGTATTACTTTTTGAGATGGGTATAGCTAAATTGGCAAAGGATTGCTCTATGACACAGCCATATCAACAAGATGGAATAAATCCAAGAAAATACTTTACTAATCTGAATAGACATTGAATTAATATCAAATCGTAACTATGCTACGCAAAATAGTAAAGTCAGGAGATTTATAATGATCCCAATGTCAGTTTGTTAACAGGTCCTTAACCAACCATTCTTCGTGCGATGCGTTTTGTTTTGAAAAGTGGGACATCAGATTTACAATAAAAGACTATGGACTCCAATTTGACACCAAAGGTAACAAGGGTCTCAGTGTCGGGTCGGAATTGATTGTCCAGTCCCTAAAGGACAAAATAAAATGGGCTCTGCTTACCAATTAACACCAGGTAGCCCCTGAGCGCGTTCTACCCATGTGAATCAATATAACAAACTTATACCCAAGTAAATAATCATGAGCCTTAAATTATAACTGTGTACTGTAACATCAGGTAGAGAGCGGTTCTGCCCCTGGCATTGCTGACGTTTATAAGCGACGGTAACCTTTTACCATCAAGTGGGTCGTATGCTCGTTACAATACAAAGGCAATAAAAAAAAGATGTGTAGTGTCGTGGGACACCGGATAGAAACGAAGTACCTTATTATAAAAATATCAATTTTAAGTTCTGTTCGAGGTATAAAAAAATAAAACTGGAGGTTTCGCAACAACCCACGGTCATTCGGTAACGTGCGAACTTATTGTGGTACACTTCATTCACGGTTGTTTGCATAAGAGTTAGTGTATTGCGCAAATGAACGCTCTGAGATCATGGTCAATGAATGAATAATATATAAAATATACATATACATAAAAAAATATGCTATTTTTTGTTCGTCATACAAAGTTAACATACACTGTGTACATTACTAATTTGTACGTTATTACAAAGTTAAGTCGTACACTGTGTGCATTACTAATAAAAATCTTACGTTACGGACGGTTTTTCCCGGTTAGGATACCCCTCCGCATAGTCCCATAAGGTTTCAAAAATCCTTGCACAATCATTGCTCGATTATTTCACTATCACGGACATAAATATAGGTATTATATTTTTCTGAATTTTTTTCCATGACACCGTTTCTACGCGCAACGATACTGCAAAAGTTTAACTTCACACCGCTAACCCTGAAATTTTTCATGCGGAAACAATAACAATACGAATCCCTTAACCTTTGTTTTCCCGGTCCGATCTAAAACAGTATACAAAAAGAAGTCAGACGAAGCGTGTCATCGACACAGCGTGAAACCGTTCTTTGCTATGTGCGTATTGTATGGGCATAGGGGATAACTTCATTTGAATACGTATCGGTGTTTCAATGGCTTTTTGTTTATTCGGTGATTTTTTTTAAATGTTTTGCTTAATTGGATAAGACTTCACTTAAATCTATATCTAGATTTTCTGCTATGATAAAAATACAGACTCTTTTGAAACCATTATAAATAATAATATATCATGTTATGTATGCTATATGTTTTCAAAAGCCGACGTAACCCCGCCGAGGTTTCACATATACCAAAACGGATTCGTGAAAAATTGCTTTGATGGATGAAAAAGAGATTGAAAAACGTAATACACGTGTAATCCTTACAGGATAATGTCGTAGATTAAATAAAACGATTGCTTGCCATCTTTTATCTGACGTTATTGAATGACACAATCTTCTTTTATATGGTAATTTTTTTGATCGAATCTTATTTAGGATTAGGTATAGTACAGGCTCGAATGGTGAATTTCTTCGGACACGTTTCGCGACGAGATGGCCGGTCCATGGAACGCCTCGTTGTACAGGGAAGCGTTGATGGTACAAGACCGCGCGGGAGGCCACCACTGCGGTGGACCAACCAAATTAAAAATGCAGTGGGAGGTCCCCTAAATGAGTGCAGTAGAATGGCCTCGAGCAGGAAGTGATGGCGCGACATCGTGAGACGCATCAAGTCTGCCCCTTCCAACACTACATGACGATCACGACCACTCTGTCAAGAGTGACACGACTGAGAAGAAGAAGAAATTGAGTTAAAAATATTTTGGTAGACGTGTGAAGAAAGATTCAACTTGAGCAAGTAGGACAACTTGAACAACTTGAACATAGAAGCAGTAGATATTTGTACCCACATTGCTGCGGCTATTTGCGAAAGCAAAATCGTGAATCATAGAATAATGCTTTATGGCTGAAATACTTTACCAACTGCGGCATATAAATTATATTGTGTGCACGGCTTGCAAACTGATGCTAGTAATTGATGGTATAAATGCCCGTTACATCGGAAATCTAGTTCACAATGCAAATTAATAAATGGAAGGACCAGAAACATCTAAGGTATTTCAGTCGTAAGAAACCCTTATCTTACGAATTCGCAACTCAAAACTAACAAAAACAACTTATATACTTATATCTAACTTAGATAAACAAGAAAGAGTAATTCTTTATACAAATTCCCTTATACCAATAAAGTGATGATTCAAAATCTAACAGAGAAAAATAAACAAACAAAATATAGACTTATATAAAAGATACCGAAACAGTTATTCTCATATTTACATTTGGTGTTCGCCATAAACGTTATTGTATGGCGCCACAGACAGGCATAATTTCCATAAAATAGGCGCGGGAATATAAACTTTGTACCGCAGAAAATAATATCTGCTTTTGTGTGCTTCAAATAGTCCTTGAAAGACGAAAAGTGTTGTAAAGTGTCCATGAATCAGAGAGTTTTGTGTCAGTTCTGTGTGAGTCTTCGCTGATGGACTGGTTATGGGTAACTGGTGCAAGATAAGGGTTTATGATTGGAAATGTTTTGCGCGTAAATCTCAGTAAATATTTTACATTTTGATGAAAAAATTCTAGTTTTCAAAGATTGATGGAAAATTATTATAGAAACTTGTTTTAATTATAAGATTTTTTTCTGTCTTCGATGTGAAATGGCCAATATACAATGTCATATCGTGGGGTGAAAGGCTTATTTGGTATATGCGACATTTTTGCAACTGAAATAGTTGTGGCCTAAAGGATAAGACGTCCGGTGCATTCGTATCTAGCGACGCACCGGTGTTCGAGTCCCGCTGGCTAGTACCATTTTTTCTAATGAAATGCGTACATACTTGACAAAATTAAATGGTCTCGATTGACTTCCACGGTAAAAGAATAAAAGCGTGTAATAAAAATCACGACCGCAAAATTATAATTTGCGTAATCACTGGTGGTAGAACCTCTTATGAGTCCGCACGGGTAGGTACCACCATCCTGCCTATTTCTGCCGTGAAGCAGTAATGCGTTTCGGTTTGAAGGGTGGGGCAGCAGTTGTCACTATACTGAGAGACATAGAACTTATATCTCAAGGTGGGTGGCGCATTTACGTTGTAATATGTCTATGGGCTCAAGTAACCACTTAACACCAGGTGGACTGTGAGCTCGTCCACCCATCTAAGCAATAAAAAAAGGTATAAAACGATTTTTACGGTTCATTTTGTATTTTTTATAATTATTTTTTTATTTCACTGTACCTACATGCGCATAACATTAACTGAGCTGCGAGATAATTTGACAAAAATGTTGAATTTTTCTTTTACCTAAAACTGAATTAAGACTATGATTAGACTTTTCTTGCAACACACGAAGGAAAACATCAGCTTAAAATTAGCACTACGAAGGAACACATTTTTCCTGTTATTTTACCTTTCCTTTTTATTTTAGGCTAAAATGTAAAAGATCTTGAAAGCCGACCAAATGTCAAGAAGGAAATTAACAAGATCACTTCCCAGAGTGTATTTTGCTGCGCGGAATTGTCTGAAGGTCTCTTCACGAGGCTTACGTTGGTTTTATATCCAATTTCACTATGAGATTTGTAAGTCTATGTAAATTATTAAACTGTTGTGATAAGTTGGAAGAGATTTTCCTCCAAGCGGCCGGCATTGGATAGACTGATAATCTGAATGGTATTGATAGAAACTTGTACGGTTTTTATCCTGTACATCAATGACATGATATCTATTGATGGCATGGTTTTTTTTTCACTACCTATGCTGATAGCCTTGAGAGGCGATATCAACGTTACCGAACAAGTAGGTGAGCTCACGGGACTCAAACCTGGCGAAGTTGCTAACACTGACCCAAGCAAGAGCAGTGCTTCGCAGAATCTACCACCGGATCGGAAACGCGACCCACTGAGATGATCTGGCGAGAAACTCGGTGGCCTGTGTCTGTGGGTTAGTTTACTCGCCGAGTCCTCCGTCGCAAGCGACGGGCTCGAGTAGAGCGATGACCGGTGCTTGAGGTATCTAAAAGCATAATTAGTGGACCGGATGGATCCGAAATGACTTGTTTTGGGCGACGTCGACTGTTTACCATTCGGTCCGCAGGTTCGGAAATGTGGCATAGATTGCTATAAGGATGATAACATGGCGAATCTGTGATATATCGGCCATTAGAGTCTCTCTGGGAGTATCGTGTAAGAGAGACGATCAAAATTCGCGTCTGAAGTAGAGAATTCTCTGGCGCTGACCTCCGAACGGGGTAAATTGAGTTTAGTTCAGTTACGATGGCTACTTTTCTTACTTTACAGGTAAGCATGCAGTATTTCAAATATGATCGCAATTTGTCAGCGTGAGCATAGAACAAAAAATTAACTGACATAACCGACCGGGTTACGAGAAAAATTGAACATTCCTTACTAAGCCATTTCGAAGAATATGCCGCGGAGAAAATAACACTTGATATTTTCCTTCTGACAAGCCTCCTGCCCTAATGCGAGGAGGAAATTAGGAGAAACGAATCTCGGGCCCTTTGTTTTAGTGCTTTTATTATTTTTCGCACTTATACCGTTTGGGATGATTGATGCCGAATGAGATGTATTCTTTGGAAGCTTTTTACGTCTTATAAGCATTTTTAGGGTAGTATGCAGATATTTGATAACTTATCTTTAAAAATATGGAACGTTTAGGGTATTTTTATTTCGATCCTATCCCTTGTTTGAGTATTTTGTGCTTATCGCAGATCATAAAGAGAGTACATATTTTATAGTTAAGTTTACCGTCGGATTTTAACATTACAATAGGCATAGGCGAACGTTTTAATCTCTCTAAGATCACTTTTAATCATACTCTTTCGATATTTTGTTTTAAGTAGGTATAGTTGTAGGTTATTATGTATGGTAGTAAGTATGTTGAAGTTAGTCATAAAAGCCAGAACACATCATAATTTTAATATAGAAGTGAACAATGATGCTAAGCGTGCAGATTCACCAAGCGTTCTGCCAGATGAACTTGTCACAGATAGAGCTGTAGTTTTTAATTAGTTTAGAATTAAGGTGAGAACACTTCGACCGGGGATGTATCATGAGATACGGTAGTATGATATTAATTTACATAAAAGATAATCAGGTCTTTCCGTAGCTCAATCTTCAACACTAAAGGGGATTACTAATATTATCAATAAGTCTATTGATACAAATAAGTTTCCTGCTCAGTAGTGAAGCCTGATTCCGAAGGTCAACCAACTGAAACTTTTAAAGACCGTAGACCCATCAGTGTGCTGCTTTTCCTATCCAAAGTCAAGGAGAAGATACCTTTTTTTTTTTTTTTTGGTCAGGAGGAAATCGCCGGACTTCCGCCCTCCACTGGGGATAGAGGGCGGAGCAAGGAGAAGATACCTAACTGACAGATGGCGATTTAAATTGTATAGTTTATTCTAGTTTGAATTTTAGAGCAGATATTAAACTATTTTATTGAGATTTTGACTTTTTTCACCTCTTGATCTCAATCACACATACATCTCAAAGTGGATGAAGGCATTTTTGTAGTGATTTTTATGCGTTCCAGTTACTACTTTCCACTAGTCACTACATTATAAATAAATAATACAGCTGGATGAACAAAGTTGCCCACCCACATCTTCTATAGCTAACTGTTAATGTAAATCTTCTGACATCAATATTGGACGTTGGAAACGAAAAATATTCACTATTCAAAAGGATTCGCAAACAAACGTTTTCACTGTACCTAAATGGGAAAACTGGGGAAGGATCAAAAAACCCAACAAACATGTACATTCGAGCACAAATTCTCATTGAATTTCGAACGTTTCAGAAAAAGGCGAGGGACCCTCGAAATCTAATTATACTTTTGCGAGACATCTGTACCCAACTGTATGACGGATTTCCGCAGTCGAGTTGTGCCTTAAATGATTTCACTTCTTGAAATCTGTCTCAATTCCGCTACGTTTGAGCTCTTGGCGCAATTTTGTTCGTATTATTTGAAACAGGGTCTTGATGCAAGCGTTTAATAAATTTAAGCGATTAACAACTGCATTAATGAATCTTAATGATGCTGTATAATTTACGTTTGAGAAGAAAAAAAGAGACAAAAAAATTTAGATAATTCATGTTTCAAAGTCATGTCTTAACACGTTAACTGCCATGTAGATCACCGGTGCCCTAAGCGGCGCACTGAAGTAATTATATCGATTTCTTTTACTAAGCGTCTGGATTGCCTAACTTTCCCTACTTTTGTTTTTAATGTATGTTTTAGTTTTTTAGGTCTCTTAGAAATAGATTAACCTTCAGTAACTTCGAATTTATCTTTCCGATAGTCTACTAGATATTCCGGCGTCTTAGTAAGAAGATCGAAGAGAAAAATCGACATAATTACTTCAGTGCGCCACGTAGGGCACCAGTGAGCTACGTGGCAGTCAACGTGTATAAATAGTCAAAATAGCTGGTAGGGAAGGGATGCGAAGGGCAATAGACCGAAAACAATGGAGTGCAGTTGAGGAGATCTATACTCAGCATTGGGTGGACATGGGTTGAAGAAGAATTTAGTAATTGAATAATTGAAGAAGAAATTATGATTTGCTTCAAGTTTAAGATTTTCTATTGAATTTCGTCTGCAAGATGAGTCTCTCATTAGATAATGGTGAGATGATGTCTCTCTTTCTTCAATCCACAAAACATTTCTCTGCATAATAATATATTCATTTTATGAAAGAAAGAAAAAATGTACTTGGTCTTATGGTTGGTCTATAGAATCTACTGGTGCATGGATCATAACATCTACAGTCAAATTCAACGACCCCATGCCAGAATATTATTTTCCTCATTTAAAACAAAACTAGTGTTTCAATATTTTGATGGAACGGCTCTAAGTATCAAATTAGGCATATCTAAATTCACCGCCACAAATTGGGAGTCCTTATCAAAGCCAAGTAATGATTCAGGAATTTTTTTATTGCTTAGTTGGGTGACGAGCTCACAGCCCACCTGGTGTTAAGTGGTTACTGGAGCCCATAGACATCTACAACGTAAATGCGCCACCCACCTTGAGATATAAGTTCTAAAGTCTCAAGTATAGTTACAACGGCTGCCCCACCCTTCAAACCGAAACGCATTAATTACTGCTTTACGGCAGAAATAGGCAGGGCGGTGGCACCCACTCGCGCGGACTCACAAGAGGTCCTACCACCAGTAATTACGCAAATTATAATTTTGCGGGTTTCTTTTTTGTTACAAGATGTTATTCCTTCACCGTGGAAGTCAATCGTGAACATTTGTTGAGTACTTATTTCATTAGAAAAATTGGTACCCGCCTGAGATTCGAACATCGGTGCATCGCAAAAGGCTTGATTAAAAACTTTCGTTTGATACACAGAAGAAAATGTAGCACGTGTTTATCTTCCGAAGATATTCTTCCAGATATGCTTCTAGCAGTATCTTCATCTTTAGCCCGCTTACGGTATGACCGTGTCTCAGGAACGCTATAACAATATTTCACGCGTGTGTTTGTCTGCTCCTTTTAATACGAAGAACGTCTTCGCATTAACAGGCCCTTTGTCTTAACGAAATCATTTATTTTGTATCCGCGTAAACAAGATTACTATTATAAATGACTTCCTCGATGTTCATAGTTGACAGGATAAAATATTCTTTTGAAAGTAAACAAAATTTTCTATTATAATCAGTGAAATGGAAAATTGTGTCTTCATATTTTTCTTTTAACTTAAACAAGCTAAATTAACATAATTTAGGCGAGATTCAATTATGAGGCCAGATATCAGTAGCGGTAAATATGTAATGCAAAACAATTATACCTGTTTGAATAACAAAGAATATGCTCTGTAGCTTAATCCTCACATTGATTAACCAAGAAGAACTCAAGAATAAAACCATGATGTATTATATCGCGGAATTGTAATTGCTCAATTAGTTTTACTACAATGTATTTTTAGTCTATGTATCTATTTTCTGCCGCAAAAAGGTTGTGTTTTCTAAAAGCCATACTTTCTATATTTAGAGGCAATTAAGTCGTATACAAAAATGGCAACGGCATTGCCTTTTTGTATCTCATAATAATACGGTGTACGCATCAAATAACATGATAATTCCAAATGCCGCTTCCATAGCGAAAGGCTGTATGTATGGAACAAAAATTCCAGTCCAGTGGGTGTATGACCCAATTTAACGGCGACCACGAACATTAATAGCCTAATAACATCGATTCTTTAGCTATTTATTCTAAGTAATTCCTTTATTAACGGCTTATTTTCATATTATGTGGTATCCAGATAATGACACTATAAAATAAGTAGAAGTAACATCAAACTCACATGACCGGATAAAATTTTGAAAATACGTACTACATGTCAAAAAGCGTTTATTATTCGACATTAACGACTTAGCGTTCTACAACAGATTAAGTTTCTCGTAATTTTTTTTCTGTATATCTTGATTCCGATCCGGTGGTAGGTTTTGCGAGGCACTGCTCTTGCTTTTTTTCATTGCTTAGATGGGTGGACGAGCTCACATCTGGTATTAAGCGCTTAACCGGAGCCAATAGAAATCTATAACGTAAATGCCGCTACCCACCTCGAGACAAGAGTTGTAAGGTATCAGTTTTTACAGTACAACGGTTTCCCATCCTTCAAACCGAAACGCGTTACTGCTTCACAGCAGAAATAGGCGGGATGGTAACCTCCCAGTGCGAACACACAAGCCGTTCTACCACCAGTAATTATGCAAATTATACATTTTCGGATTGGATTTACGAGTTACACAACCTCTTTATTGCTAGGACCCGTATTAGGAAATTCTTTTTTTTTTATGATTGAAATATTACAGGTGGATGGAGGGCTTTCCAGTTTCACCAGGACAGGTGGGCGAGCAAAGGCTCAGCCAGGAGGGGTGGGATTTGCTAACAACTGCCCGAGCGCCTCCGAAGGAGACCTTACAACTCAAGAGTAATTGCTTCGCGAATGAATCTACTACCGGATCGGAATCGCGACCCACTGAGAAGATCCGGCGTGAAACTCAGCGGGCTGATGCATGGGTTAGGTTGCACGTCGACCTCTTTGTCGAGGAAATTCTCTCAGCTTGGAGCATTGAGCCAGAGATAAATTGTCGATATATTAAAAACTTTTTTTAATTTCAACTCAAAACACGCACGTGGTCATTACAAGACTCTTCTTATATCTACACCAATGCAGTGTATTAAAATCTGAACGAGTTTTAAGTGACATTTTACTAGGGATAAATCTAATTTGTTTAATGATCGGGTAATATTTACACAAAGGATGAAAGGAATACAGAGTTACATGTTACAAAATTTTGAGGCAACGGACACACGTTTTTTTGTCATGTTTTTTTTCCCTACCTATTGTGATAGCCTTGAAAGGCTATTTCAGCTTCTCTTTGACGTGTAGGTGCGCTCACGGGGCTCTAACCAGGAGCTGCTGCTTTACTAACGCTGGCTCCAGTAAGAGCAACACTTCGCAGAATCTATCACCGGATCGGAAACGCGACCCGCTGAGAAGATCCGGCGAGAAACTCAGTGGGCTAACTTTTATTACTAATGACGTCAATAAATAGCTCTTAATGCCAATACCAATGAATAATAATGAGCTTTTAAAAATAAATTAAACAAAAAACTAAACAAATTAAAATTAGAACTTATATTGTTTAATCAACGCCCGTCCGCTTTTTAATTAAAATTATCTTTTACCATATTAATGTTACCTTTTTCTTATGTTCTGGATGCTAATGTCTACAGAAATTATTCAAAGAAGTGTTGTTTCCCAACAAAGATTTTTTAAACTTGGATAATACTACGTATCATCCGACATTATGCCTGCAGTTTACGAATGATAACACTAAATATAATGAAACTTTTGCTCCTTCGTGTACGCAGTACATCTTATTTGGTGTTCTGTATTAGTATCATTAATCCCGGGTATGCTAGAGAGGTGAACGAACTTGAAACAATACGATATTTCAGAGCTTAATATTACACTAGCAAGCTGTCTGGTTGTAGATTTTAGATAGGTCAGACGAGGTCACGGCTTATCCGGTATTATGTGGTTAATAGAGACATTACAATGTCGATGGAAACATCTTATTCGAGACTTGTAGTTGCAGTCGTCTTTCATACCAAAAGACGATACTGACATCAGTCCATTACACCAGCTAGATGAAACCGCAAAGTATATGCTTTATTTTATGATTGAAGGCCCGGTGGTGGCCTGATGACTGGTGGCCCGGAGGCCTTTCCAGTTTCACCAGGACAGGTGGGCGAGCAAGGCTCGGCCAGGAGGGGTGGGGTTGGTTGACAACGACCCGAGCGCTTTCGAAGGAGACCTAACATCTAAAGAGTAGCTGCTTCGCGAATGATTCTACTACCAGATCGGAATCGCGACCCGCTGAGAAGATCCAGCGAGAATACTCAGCGAGCTGATGCATGCAAACCATGATATATTTTCTATAATATCTGCTTTACGCACTGCCACATAACCTATTAAAAATAATACGTGAAACTATTTATCTAAAATAATACATAGCGAATAGCCCCTCCAAGAACTTAATGTCTAATATTGTCAGGAGAATCGCTTGCATTTCCTCGATTGGACTAGGTTCCTTTGTCGCGAAACGAAAGCAAAAAACGAAATGCGAGACTACGAGCTCCCATTTTGAAGATTAAACTGCAATTTCAGAGTTCGTATGTTACCAATTCGGATTCTTAGCTATTCGGCTGCACGCCACGAATTGTATGAGAGAAGCTCCTACAACTGCTATTTGTTATTGAAGAAAGTACTTTTGAAGGCGTATTATGAGCACGCGTAATTGAAGTTTTTTTTATTTATTTATTTTTTATTGCTTAGATATATAAGTGGTTACTGGAGCCTATAGACATCTACAACGTAAATATGCCACCCACCTTGAGATATAAGTTTTAAGGTCTCAAGTATAGTTCAACGGCTGCCCCACCCTTCAAACCGAAACGCATTATGCTTCACGGCAGAAATAGGCAGGGTGACGGTACCCACCCGCGCGGACTCACTAGAGGTCCTGCCACCAGTGAAACGTATTTGATAAATAAGCTCAGGATAAGTCTACGATAAAAAAATTAAAAGTATCGATATTGTATTGACAATGTCCCCTCCCAACAACACTAATATTAGATGGAGATTAATTTGTTTGTCTTTTGCTGAATGGATAAATAACTGTAACTTATCATAAGGCGATCGAAGCTCTTGCGTCTTACATTTCACTGTCTTGTTCGCGTGACGTCATTACGTAGTGCTGTATTTACATTACTTACAGTACTTAGTACTTTTCCCCCTACCTATTCGCTGGTAGCTTAAGAGCCTATTTCAGCTACACTAACGGGTAGGCGAGCTCTCTGGTTCAACCTGAGAGAATTTGCTAACACTAGCCCTAGCAAGGGCAGTGCTTCGCTGAATCTACCACCGGATCGGAACACTTAGTATCGTATTTAGCTTTAGTTGCCCGTTTGGATTTATCAGCTCACCGACCATGTCGAGTGGTGCCAACATCCTTGAGACACGAGACAGAAGTCTCAATTATGTTGTGTAGCAGTTGTCACATCCATAGATGTGAAAACCTCTATTACAGAACGTTAGTCGTGGAATTTCTACGTACTTTTTAAGGACGATTTCTTCAGAATAATTGCGTGATTTGAGCAGAAGTACAGTGACATCACTAGAGTTGAAAACACTCATCTTATCCTTTAAGCGGCTAGGACTACGAAACTAATTCTCAATTCTTTACACTTCGAATAGTTTTTTTTATATTTTTTTATTGCGCTTTTCTTTTATTGCTTAGAAGGGTGGATGAGCTCACGGCCCACCTGGTGTTAAGTGGTTACCGGAGCCCATAGACATCTACAACGTAAATGCGCCACACACTTTGAGATGTAAGTTCTAAGGTCTCATTATAGTCGCAACGGCTGCCCTACCCTTCAAACCGAAACGCATTACTGCTTCACGGCAGAAGCAGGCAGAGTGGTGGTACCTACCCGTGCAGACTCACAAGAGGTCCTACCACCAGTAGTTGCGCAAATTATAATTTTGCCCTTGTAGGCAGACGAGCATATGGCTCACCTGATGGTGAGTGGTTACCGTCGCCTATGGACTTCAGCAAAGGCAAGAGCAGAGCCAGGCTGCTGCCTACAAATTCGAAGGTTCGACGAAAATTGAAAGATAAAAACATAACTTTTTTACACGCGACAGTGAAATCGCACACGGATCCCTCAACAAGACGTTAATCTAATTACCGTGTCCTTCAAGACGACACGAATTCCATTAATCAAAGTCTACGCAAGGCTAGTTCAATTCGACTGACCGTCTATAATACCAAAACTACAAGTATAACTTTGAACTATTGGAATATGTGTCTTAATATTTAAAAAACAAAACAAGCCATAACTGGCTCTGGGCTGAACTTTAATTGGGGGTGTTCCTAAAACGCTACAACATGTCCCGCTTAAAGGAGGATCAATCCTCATCGTAGGCGAAGCTTTTGAATTGTCTTTACTGAAAACCATAACCGCCACCGCTCACCATCAGATGGGGGGATTTCCTGATTCTTATTATATTATTGCTTAGATAGATATGGATAGATAATCACGGTCCACTTGGTGATATAGTTTCAGCTTTACAGTTCAACGACCGCCAATCTTCTAACCGATACTCATTACTGCTTCACGGCAGCAGTGTACTGGGTACTGGTACCAGCCCGTGTGGGCTTTCAAAACGCCCAACCACCAGTAATTGATCTGTAGTATTTAGTAAATTCTATGGTAAGCCAGGATTTTTTTAATAGCTGCAAGGCATCATACTACAATCATAATACCGCCGTCCAGTTTTTAAATTGAGGCCCTAATCTCAATAATCTCCCTCTTGAAACTGAATCCATAACTTGATTGCCTCTTTGGCTTAACCATGAAATCTGTGTGTTGATTCGTGTGAAATCTATTTTACAATTAGCTGGAAAACGTGTTAGGTTATTGCTACCCATGAGTACTCACAAAATCGCCATCAGGATGTTTTAATGTATTATAATATCATTTGACGTCACAACATAATCACAAACACAGAGGATTAGGTAACTCTTAGCGAAATGTATTAAGGATGTTAATGACAGGTTGTTTGAGCTTTAGCAGAAGATACAATGTAACCATCAAGCTCTACCAATCATAATTAGCCGAACAAATTCATCTCGCGAATTTCGGATCGCAAATGTCAAACCCTATTCCGTTGCAGATGACGATTAATGAACTGTCACAGTGCGATTTGTAAATGGAATTCGGTGACGTCACACGAGCACAGCTGATTAGTACGTTGTGCGTCCTGATTGATGGAATGGCAAGCGTCCCGAGGAAGGCGTGGCCTCCGAGATTAACGCGTTCTCCAGATGAACCGCTGTCTGTATTTGAAATTGGAATTTGCCTTTGAATTAATTCGAGAATGTTTTTGTTACGGTCCTAGTTTAGGTATATGTGTGGTCTAGTTCAAAAAATCGATGGATCTAAAGCCGCAATATTTTCCCCTACACAACAGCAATGCGATGGGTCTCAAACCGCGCATAATAGTATTTTTTTCAATTTTATCTGGAGCTACTGAATGTTAATAACTAAATAATTTCGTCTTTAAGCTTAAAGCAAATGAATCTTATATTCAAATTATCATCCTATCTAAACTAATTCGTCTCTGCTTTCTTACCTAGAGTATCTGGCGATATGTCGTCATCTGAACAGAGAGACTGAGCAACAATATTGCTCTCCAGTAGCGAGACTAGAGTAATAGTTACATTCCAATTGAGATTTTGACCTCATGTTCATATGATCTCTTTGACTTCTGCGAACTACCAACACCAGACAAAACGCAACATTTGCCGACTCATCGACACTTGAAAAATTGAAATTACAGTGAACGAAAAAGAAAAGATTTATGAACGAATTAACTCGCAAAAGCTTTAAAAGAATATAAAATTGTGACTAAACAACCATTGCATATACTTTCGTGTAGAAAACTTTATTAAATAAGATTCCTTGAATGATTTGAGGGTCTACTTTATTTAGCTTTAGCAATACGTATGATCGTCAAAAATTTTATAGTTTTATATAATTATTATTGAATACTGCTTTGTCTTCTGGTTTTTTTACAGAGTAACAGTGGAACAAACCGAGATAGCTGTTGGCAGAAACAGAGCAGCCGATGGGTTTTCATACAAGCAATTATTTTAAGAATTACACACCTCACAAATACGACATTTCGGGGCACATCTAGTGTGAAAAGATATCGGAATTTTATGCTTCGTTCTCAACGAAATAATCATGAAATATACTAAGCGAAGTCTCATTAAGAAATTACATTTTAATAAGTTTCGTTCCCAGCATTCAGTTAACGTTGCGACTGTATCCAGCTAATTCACTAACGCATCCTTCTAGCTTGGGAGCTGTCAGTGCCAGTAATATATGGTGCGGCCACTCGTGTCATGTTCCCTTGCTTCACTGCCAAGCGGCATCCGGGATAAAATGAGATAAGAAGATACATTTCAGCCTGTACGATACATGTAAACAGAATTTCATATAAATGATTTGCGATGGCTGTTTTGTGACAGTAAATTTGAATGTCCACCTAGCGATAGATGATCGGAACGGTAATGCAGCCTCTTCGCTTAAAACATGAATCGAAGTCTCAATTGAAGTATGATAAAAAAAAGGATTGTGTGGTTTTATGAAACCACGGTAAAAGTGAAACATTTTTTCACATTATAGACAACTCTGACAAAAAACAGTGTTGTTTTTTCTCAGTGGTTACATTAAACACTGACAAAAACAAAGAAAATAGCGTGGAGCACTGGCACAAATGAGTAATAATAGTCTATACACTACACGGTCAGCTGCTGCGAACTATAGGCGCCGTCATATTGGCCTTGGCTGCTCTGACGAGCGCCTTTCACTTTATCCCTACTCCGCGGCCGACCGTCACGCGACATGCAACACACAGACGAAAAAGTTTGTGACGATGTATCGCTACCTGCCTGCGGGATTCGAACAGAAATGCATGCAATACATCGCTATATATGAATGCACCGGACGTCTTATCCTTTAGGCCACGACGACTTGAAAATAAGATAAATTTATATTAAGATAGGTACTTCATAGTGTAAACTATTTGTGAATTCTTGCCAAGTATCATGAAATCATTTAACATATTCATATCGGCACGTATTCGTGTAAAGCCTCGGAGGTGTATGCAATTTAATTTTTATTTGTATTTTCTAAAGGCAAATTTTTAAAAATTACGTAATTTTTTTGGTGTTTGGCAATATCCCAAAGCCAGTGATTAGGCTTCTTTGGAACTTAGAGACGGTTTTAATTTTGAAAAAAAATACTAAACATTTACCTCCCAATCACTTTCTGACCCATGAAATTGCATTTGAAAGCAGTAGATTAATTAAAAATAAGTTTGATGATCGTCAGTAACGGATAATATCTTGTAACTGTTAGTTAGGTTTTAGAGCTGCAACAAACCGGTACGTCGCCCAGGTACTAAAATCTCAAATATAATGTACATGAAAAACATTACAAAAACATAGTTTATTTAGGTAATAAATATGGTCAGTCGCAGAGACAAGGTTGTGCTTTATAATGTAATTTTAGAAGAATGTGTCAATCTAACGCACTACAGCCCTAAAACGAACATCGAAGCTTACTTAGTAAATAGTATTACGAAATTTGTTGATTGGTTTGCTATGTAGCTGCTAGTTTTGCGTCTATTTGCGAAATAAAAAATAAATGGCACTTGTGAAAATATGTGAACACTGAATTGAAAAGTGGCTATTTTTGAAGTCGTCGCGGCCTAACGGATAAGACGTCCGGTGCATTAGTGTTGAGCGATGCACCGGTGTTGGAATCTCAGGAGGGTACCAATTTTTCTAATGAAATACGTACTCAACGATTGACTTCCACGGTGAAGGAATAACATCGTGTAATAAAAATCAAACCCGCAAAATTATAATTTGCGTAATTACTGATGGTAGGACCTCTTGTGAGTCCGCGCGGGTACCATCACTCTACCTATTTCTTGAAGCAGTAATGCGTTTCGGTTTGAAGGGTGGGGCAGCCGTTGTAGCTATACGTGAGACCTTAGAACTTATATCTCAAGGTGGGTGGCGCATTTATGTTGTGGATGTCTATGGGCTCCAGTAACCACTTAACACCAGGTGGTCTGTGAGGTCGTTCACACATCTAAGCAATAAAAAAAAATTGTATATCGTATAGGCTTATTCATTAATATCTAAACGAAAATGAAGTATGTGATTATTGGTTAACACTAAAGTAGCATGCGTAACCATGCTAAGCCTTTAGAGCCGTCGTCATTAGAGAAAACGTCTATTCGTGAAGAACGCAGGATACATAGTGAAAGTTTGACTGAAAATCACGCCGGAGCTTGCGTTCTGGGAGTTGGGGTGATCGACTAACCATTGATGGCCCACAATAGTCGGTAAACAGGTCTCGTATGACGCCGCCCACCTGTGGAGATCGAAATCTCATTTACAGTTGCGGTGGGTATTTCAACAGCTCACAAGGGAAAGCCCGATTGATTATTAAATAATCGGACTGTTTTTTTCTTCTTTTCTATTAATGTATATTCGAATCTAAAAGTCTCCCGTCTACATAAAAAGAATAAGGCAATCGAATCGTAATACTATATGCCCTTTTAGCATATCTTATCACTATACTTACTTACTACTACTACACTATACTTAGTATTTACGTATGCTACCTATGTCATTCAACAGAATGAGCAGCGATTGACGAGCAATAAGGGTAATTAAATAAGTGTAATTTTAAAATATGCTGTCAGGGCAAAACGAACAAAAAAGCGAATAAATCATATTTTTATCTTCGTGAACTTGGTCAGAGTAGTAGATGCAGTAATAAAGTTACTGTACTGCCATCATTTCTTGATTTATGTAGAAAATTTTAAGCTAATCGCAACGTATTGGAGCTACGTAGATAAATAGGCAAAGCTATCATAATAAAAGCATGATGAAAACAACTAACAAAAGCTGATTCAGAAGCTCGATGCTCCAACGTTTCGCTGTGCCCATGCCGATTCCAACTGATCAGGACCACTAATTATCATTATGTGCAACCTTAATCTTACTAAAAGCACTCTATCTTATATGATCACGACACGAATCTATTCAGTTATTCAGGACGCCGGAGTCCTTTCAGCACAAAAGTGCATTATTCAGGGGAGAGACATTAAACGCTTCCGTTTTGTCAGCATTAAAGCATTTACCTTAATGACTTAACACTTTAATAGATAGATAGTACGGAACATAGTGGAGGAGAATTTAAAATTTTACTAAGATTTACTCTAGTCCTGGAATTCCCAGTAAAGAGAAAGATAAATAGAGAGAGAGAGAAAGAGAGAGAGAGAAGAAGAAGAAATAGAGAGAGAGAAATTAATGCATTATAAGATCGTAAACTTTAAGAGCTCACCAAACAACATATTTTATTAGTATCTATTGACGCACAACGAAGTGTTTCAATGTCCACAACTAATTACACTAAAATTAAACTAATAACAATGCTAATCGCTTTTTTAACTACGTATTAATCGTCAGAATACTTCAACAGCTTACGTGAAGAAGAAACATTTATAAATAACCTGTAGGCTTGGAGTGTGTTTGTAATCTAATATAAGGCTTGCAATAACTATATTAAGACTTACACTAGTTACTGTTTATCAAAATATTTTCTCGGCTGCAATGCACTCATGAATGTCGGTCTTCCCACAGATATTCAGAATGATCAACTGGATCGCCACCCAAATAATTTTTAAACGTAAATGCGCCACCCACCTTGAGATATAAGTTCTAAGGTCTCAAATATAGATACAACGGCTGCCCCACCCTTCAAACCGAAACGCATTACTGCTTCACGGCAGAAATAGGCAGGGTGGTGGTACCTACCCGTGCGGACTCACAAGAGGTCCTACCACCAGTAATTACGCAAATTATAATTTTACGGGTTTGATTTTTATTACACGATGTCATTCCGTCACCATGGAAGTCAATCGTGAACATTTGTTGAGTACGTATTTCATTAGAAAAATTGGTACCCGCCTGAGATTCGAACACCGGTGCATCGCTCAACACGAATGCACCGGACGTCTTATCTTTTAGGCCACGACGACTTCAAAAATCTCAATGACTACGGAAGAAAATAATTTGCAAAGTAAAATATTACATTCCATTCAGAGGACGTCTAATCAAAAATCAATTAGCAACGGCAACAACAATTAATCTCCGTTATACCTAACCTCGTTTTCTAAGCCTGTTTTATACGTAGTATTAAACCCTCGAAAGTTGAAGCTATTAATTTTGCTTTCATAAAATCGTTGCCTGAATCGAGATGGTTTTAATTTTCCAGAGAATTTGCGTTTCTATTTGTTACGGGAAACTGAGGAGTCAAAAATCTTATCAGGTGGATAAATTTTACTTAGGCCCTTATTCAACTGAGCGGTTTTCAGGTTTGGTCCCGTCAATTTTCTTTTCAGTTCTGCGACCGTCTGCCTATCATGACGTCATTTCTCGATGGGAATCGATTTTTAATGATGTTGGTTTTCCAATGCCCTGTTAGTTATTTATTTTACTTTTTTAATTTTTTGTTCATTGATGATGATTCATTGGTGATGAGCGGTCAGCGAAGCCAATAGACACGAATCGCGCTAATACCGCCCTCCAACTTGAAATATGACTTTTTTAGCTTTGTTGGTACAATGGCTACACCACTCTTCAGAACCGAAGCTCATTGCTGCTTCACGGGAGAAAGAGGGAGGGTGGTTTTACCTTTCAACGTGGGAGTCATTCGTGAATATTTGTGAATGACATTTCATTAGAAAAATTGTTACCTGCCTGTGGGATTTGAACACCTGCATGCTTGTATTCGTCTATATTAATGCACCGGGCGTCTTATCTTTTAGACTACGACAACTTCACATGGTCTTCGTGCGTTACGATCGCTCTAAGCCACCACGTATGTTCTTATGACGCCCTAAAAAGAGGATCTCTATTTTCATTAATTCTATCCTTTCATTTTTCAAATATCTATGCAAGACTCAATAAAATAACTTATATCCCATTTAATGTGTCATCCGACATCAATGTCACAAACACACATTTTTATGAACTAATTCTGCCCGTTCACTATCCGAGTTATCGCGGATATTATATCGTACAACAAACACCATACAAAAGACAAAGTGCTATAATCGTGAATTATGAGATGTCATCTTACGTTTTACGGGCCCAAAAAGACACTCACGCCATACAATAGAACACAAAGCAAGTCAACACTAACGGCCGTTTTCAATAACGTATCTGAGTTTTCGGATAGATAGCTATCTCCGAATATCAGCAAGAGCGTATCTATCCTTAGTTTGCGTTTCACAATCACGGATAAGTGCTATCTCTCTTTAACCAACAGTAGATAGCTTCTTCCCTCCGATTTATCCGAGCCTCTTGATACGTTTCGTTCTACTACAAATACGAAACAACATCAGGATCAAGACTTATTTTATTTTATTCTAAATTATAACTATAATTTAACCAGCATATTGTAGACTATCATAAACACATTTGTTTATAACAAAAAGTAATAAAAACATATGTAGATTTTTTTAAATTGGACGTATTGCTATTTTTATCCTAGTCGAAATTATGAAACGAAACGTTTTGACAGTCCGTTTGCCAATAAGCAGTGATCAGTTTCTTTTGTTTGTTTTTCTATTGTTTACCTACTATATTCGATGATGACTTACCTCCAAAACGCTTTAAAACTTTCGTTTATAATTCTAAGTGTGTTTATAATTAAAGAGCTACAGTGAAATAAAATGAATTCCGTAAGTATCTATGAACTCCATTGATAATAATAATTTTACTTTGAAAACTTTGAGTTCAAGTTTAGAAAATATATCTTTTTCAGTCAAGAAAGGCAGCACCCATGACAAAAGATGAGACGATGATTCTAGCAGAACTTGTGGCGGCGAAAAAACATTTCAATAATAAGGCAACAAATGCCACAAACAATAAATTGATGGAGCAGGCTTGGCAAACCCTTGTAAATGATTTTAATTCGTCGATTCATCGTTTCCCACGAACTCCATCGCAGCTTCGACTAAAATGGGAAAACTTAAAGAACGCTACGGCAACATAAGAAACAACCTTAGTAAGGTTAGTATAATTAGTTGATTGTTTGTCTCTAATAACACATTGATAAACATGATTTTTTCTTCAGGTTGCCGTAGTATTTGAAATAATTATGCTCTTTGTTACAGGCTGGAGGTGGTAAGGATTGCAGATGAAATTTTGGATAAAGCATGCACATTGTTGTAGGTCACATATAATATTTTTAACACTTTTACAGCCAAGCGGAAACAAGATGGAAGAAAAGAAATACAAGGCTAGCATAGGGACAATGCATTAGCAGAATATCTAATAGCAAAAAAGAGACTTGACTTGGAAAATAAAGAAAAGGAGATTGTTGTAGCAAAAGTTAAGTTAGATTTAGATAATTTAAAAAATTAAAAATTACTTAAAAGGAATATTAAATTTCATAAATTAAGTAGGCAATAATAATTTTATGTTAGATAGTTTTTTAAGTATATGTACAAATTCTAAATTAAATATCTTGCATGTACTAACTACCATGTAATTATCATTTTGGAAAATAAAAAATAGTCAAATTATCTTTGGAGTTTATTTTATAAATTATCTTTGGAAGCAATTATTTATAAGTACATAGTTGTATTTCAGATGTAAGTTTTGAAAATTTGTTACGAACAATTCTATTATTTTCCTGTAATGTATCTGCGACTGAAATTTCTGATTCTAATTCTTCTAAATTCATACTTCTGGCGATATTATGCAGCATGGCAGCTATAATAACAACTTGCATATTTTCTAGTTTTAATCTACTTTTCAATGATATACAGGGAGTCTTCTTTTACAAACACCAATGCATCTGAAAATTATACATTATTCGCTTAAATTATTTTACAATACAGTATAACAAGCTCTTAACTAAAAAAAAGATTACCTCACTATAGTATTTCTTGTTTTAATATGTGATTCATTTTAAATCGTTCCGATTGAGTATGTGGGTTAATTAATCACGTTAAAAGATAGGGTTGTGGGGATAGCCTCTATCGGCAAGCAAATAGCAATTTCCAAGTCCACCTTGTTATCAATGTTCTCTTGATATGTAGATAATTTATTATAATAGTGTCATATTAAATTCATATAAACACCTAAATATATAATATAAATAAATAAAAATATAATAATAATATATAATAATAATAATATAAATAAGGTAATATAAATAAGAAATACCTTTTCAATCGGAATGGTTAATTATAGTTGTATCATGAGTAGACCCAGGCCATCAAGCAACAACATTTTGAAACATCAATGATGCATTGCACACAAATTACACATTCAAAATACTCTTTTTCTATTTCTAAATTCCTCTCCTATATTTGAATCTGTAACACAAATATAAAATGTAGAGGTATCAGTGTGTAATAAGAATGAAGGTAAATAGCCTACCAGGTTATTGTATTAGTATATGAATGTCATTTAGGGCACCATGGGAATCCAGCAGTATTATAGAATTCCTGTTGAGTGTGATTTTGTAACACAACAAAAATTAGGTATAATTTTGCTATTGCTATAAACAAATATAAGTTGTAATAACGAGTACTTTTATGGTTAAAATTTATCTTACCTTTTTGACGTTACACTCAAATATGGTCTCATTAAATTAATCAATTCATTCACAACACCTTTGCTCAGAAATCTATAGTCAAATTCGTAATTATTGATCTTCGCCATGTAATTCAGACGATCTTTATTTTCCTAACCATATGATATCGGCCTCACTATCACTATCTGCATCACAATCCATTATCATTTGAAATAATTCCATATCACTATCATCACTGCTACAATATGCCAATATGAAGAGAAACAATTATTAAATTATAGCGATTTACTTTCGAAAGATAAACATGTAACCGGCCGATTTTGACAGATAAGCGAATGCCCATACTAGAGATAGCACCGCCTACCGGAGAGTTACTTAAAACTCATATTGAAACGGAAGTAAGCACGATTTGTATGAGCGTTCTATCTTTAGCAGGCTATCCGTCCTCCCGACGATGGATAGATAAATCCGATAGGAACTGCTGCCCGTCGATAGGTTATTGGAACGTAAGTAAGGACAAAAATATAGATTTGTCTATCTTTAGTAACCGAAACTAGGGATAGATAGGTTATTGAAAACGGCCGTAAGTAGGATACGCGAGTAATTTCTTACTGGGGATAAACTAGGGGCTTTGTTTTGCTGTCCGCGGATGAACGGGTTAGACGCTTATGGATTCGCGTAAATAGGATAATTTTAGTAAATATAATAATTTAATTTCTATATATATAATTTTTTTATTGCTTAGATTGATTGACAAGCTCACAGCCCACCTCGTATTAAGTGGTTACTGGAGCCCATAGACATCTACAACGTAAATGCGCCACTCACCTTAAAATATAAGTTCTAAGGTCTCAGTATAGTTACAACGGCTGCTCCACCCTTCAAACCGAAACGCATTGCTGCTCCACTGCAGAAATAGGCTGGGTGGTGGTACCTTCCCGTGTGGACTCACAAGAGATCTTACCACCAGTCAAGAAAATATTTTGCCAAGATATTTTGTTGGTAAACTATGCTACCTATTTCTGCTCCGAACCAGCTACGCGTTTCTGCTCGTAAACTCATAGAGATGATGAAAAAAAAATGGTTGACTTTGAACCAGTGATTTGACAATAGAGCTTCGAATTTTTAGACAAGAAAAAAATCATATGATAACATTGACCTGTGTGCTTAGCGCCAGTTTTTAAACGTTCTCGATACCGTAAAAGTTAACTCAAATTTATATGGAGTTGGAACCTTAGCCTACATTCGCCGCTAGGGGCGCTGTCCCAACTGCATACAAATTTGAGTGAGTTGAAAAGTCCCTCCCAATGAACGGTTCCGATAGAGATATAACCGCAGGAGGGTCGACTATTTTTTGTTGGCTATTAATTATTAAATCATAATTTTTTGAAGTGAAACTTCTTTATCGGCGTTGGAAAAAAATTTACCGTCACATTTTTCGGTTACGCGTCACATTTTTCCGTTACGCGCCATCTTTTTTGTATTCATGTCTATGATAATAAAATCCTTTTGTTTAAACTTTATCTAATTTAACTTTTTTGTATTCATGTCTATGATAATAAAATCCTTTTGTTTAAACTTTATCTAATTTAACTTTATTTAACCAATTTCTAGAAAGTTGCATGTAGATCATTTTTCGAAAAATAAGGCCATAAAGAAGTTTCACTTCTTACGTGTGTACACTAGTACACGCACACATTTTTTTGTATTCATGTCTATGATAATAAAATCCTTTTGTTTAAACTTTATCTAATTTAACTTTATTTAACCAATTTCTAGAAAGTTGCATGTAGATAATTTTTCGAAAAATAAGGCCATAAAGAAGTTTCACTTCTTACGTGTGTACACTAGTACACGCACACATTTTTTTTTTTTCTATTTTGTACCAAAAATTAATTATATAGTCGACTAAATTAAAACTACAAGTGAAGGCCCCTTAAATGAATACAGCAGAGCGACTTCAAGCAGCGGCAGATGGAGGGTCATCGTAAAAAATACCAACCAAACCTGCTCCCTCCAGCACTACAAATGGTTGCAGACTCTGTCAAGAGTAAAACGCCTAAAAGAGAAGAAAAATGTACACAAATGAGAACTCTCTACCGATATTTTGCAGTGCCCACATGGTTTATAGGCAAGTCTCAAACGCCTTAAACTACAATTTTGTCCTATGTTATGGAATCACATGCGAGATACGAACCACTACACCCCCTGACCTACGTTTGAGTGGCAACCGCTTGGCAGGAGAAGACCTCGTCACCCTGTACATAATTGGCGACGCGCCGTGGAGAGCAAGATGAGGACTGCTGGCATGACTTGGAGGATGTCAAGGAGCAAGCGCAAGACAGGGTCAAGTGGAGACAACTTATGAGGGTCCTATGTACCAGTGGGGTACCCTGGAGCAGCAACAACAACAACACCCCCTGACCTTACCTATACCAAACATCCTTAGCAAAGTCATAGATTTCAACCGACACAGAGACAGTATTCAGAGCTATTGACAATTAACCTAACCAGGCAAATGAACCTAGAAAAATATATCATTAATCAAAAAAAATGTCTTCGTAAATTCCCAAAGCCAATCATCAAGATGTGGCAGTACGAAGTGATTTACCGCTCGCATCTACACCTCGTCCTTATTGTTGTCATTGCTTTATTTCTTTTCATTGTATTTGAACCCTTCTGTGATGTACATTGTTACCTTTGTGTTGGGCTTATGATGCGAGTTTTGTCCGACTCCAGCCCGTGTTTTGTGCCGAAATGAGATTGTGTATTTCACTAACGAATGATTTACGATTTTCGAACGCTCCTCCGATGGAAGTGTTTCGGTATTCACGTGTTTTTGTTGCTCCGAATCAAACGTAAGATGCTTTTTGTTGCTTCACTTCTGTACAGTAACGCATGTTTTGAATGTTTTTAGTAAACGTCATATGTGTAATTTATGCGTCATTAATTTTGATAAAACCATAGATTCTTAGCTACCTCGTCTGTCACTGAAAATGGATCAGTGGTTTTAGGTTGGAGATTTGAAATCTTTTTTTTTATTGCTTAGATGTGTGGACGAGCTCACAGCCCATCTGGTGTTATGTGGCTACTGAAACCCGTAGACATCTACAACGTAAATGCGCCACCCACCTTGAGATATAAGTTCTAAGGTCTCAGTATAGTTACAACGGCTGCCCCACTCTTCAAGCCGAAACGCATTATTGCTTCACGGCAGAAATAGGCGGGGCGGTGGTACCTACCCATGTGGACTCACAAGAGGCCCTACCACCAAAAATGAGTTAGTGAAATATTGCTTAATATGCATGAAACTATAGACGCCCTTATCCCGAACAAAGGCTCAGCAACGAGATTTCCGTACTGAATATTTATCTCGAAAACTTTTCCTTTAAAACAGCAAGCACAATACCATCAAAAAGTCTTGTAGATCCGCTTAAAGGAGCCTCAAGACATTAGTAAGCGTCGTAAACATAACACAATAGGATGGTAACAGTCAAAACCGGAGTTTGTTTGTAACGAGGTGATCAATCTTCGTTTGGAGCCACATCATCGGCCGCGGAATAGCCCCGTCGGCGATCCCGTTAAATTAATAAAATCACCAAGGATGACTGATGGTTTTATAATTAATCTTTTTTAAATAAACGTCTTTCGTTTAATGTAAATCTGATGTGTCCGGCGGATGAAATGGGATAATTTAATGTGACACAGTATAGGTTTAGGTTGGGCCGCTGTTGATAGCTTGAAGGGATTTTATGCGACTGAATTTCTCGAATCTTTCAAGCGCATACTTGAATGAAAAAAGCAAAAAAATAAATCAGTATTTTTTTTTATTGCTTATATGTGTGGACGAGCTCACAGCCCACCTGGTGTTAAGTGGTTACTGCAGCCCATAGACATCTACAACTTAAATGCGCCACACACCTTGAGATATAAGTTCTAAGGTCTCAGTATAGTTACAACGGCTGCCCAACCCTTCAAACCGAAACGCATTACTGCTTCACGGCAGAAACAGGAGGGGTAGTGGTACCTACCCGTGCGGACTCACAAGAGATCCTACCTCCACCAGTATAATATAGTCAATTTGAGTTCAAGAAAAATGTTTTGTTTGTGATGATGAATGTTTTCGTTGTATAATTTGTTCATAAATAAATCTGTAATATTATTATAATATAGTCAATTTGAGTTCAAGAAAAATGTTTTTTTTTTATAACTTTATTGAGCCAAGATTCAGTCAGTCTAATCAGAGATTTTATGAAAATGTTAAAAATTAAACTTAAAGTTAATCAGGGTATATATATTTATAATTGGAACTAAAATTGACGAAGTCCCGCCTTCAAACAGGTCGTGGAAGTGGTTCGTGAATAAGGCATTTGAATACCATCATTGTAGCATCGCTTGGTACTCAATTAAATGGCCCTAAATTAAATGATGATTAAGCCGCAAAACGAATAGAAATTGCAAAATTATTTAAAAAAAGTGATAAAATAAAATAATAAAACATGCTATAAAAAAGCAAACTAATATACAAAGAAATAAACGTAGATTTACAGTAAATTTAACTTCAATATTTGTAAAGGTTTTGGCGGCGGAGACGTTCAAATTACAGATAAAAATATTTTATGTTTTTGCTTGTCTTCACCTGCAATTTCTTTACCTAAAAGTTATATCTTTAGGACGAAAAATGTATTATTAGATTTCGTTTTTTGTTAGTACTAGCTGACCCGGCATACTTCGTAGTGCCTCAATACATAAATAAAATACCTAAACTTTTGTATAAAATAAATTTAAAACAAACAAAAGGAATCCGTCCGACGGGGGACATATAAAAGGAAAAACAAAATTGTTATTTTTATTTAATTCCGAGCATTTTCATATTGATCTACCTTTTAAACCTTCTCTGGACTTCCACAAATAATTCAAGACCAAAATTAGTCAAATCGGTCCAGCCGTTCTCGAGTTTTAGCGAAACTAACGAACAGCAATTCATTTTTATATATATAGATTTTAAATGAAATGGTTCTTTTTAAATCCATTTAACAATTAGTTAGTATTTTTATTTGTTTTTTAGTTAAATTTTTTCGTAGACTACATGTTGAAGGAATGTAGCCCAATGTATATCTTTCTCACAACTGAGACCACGGAACAGATAAATCTATTCCGAGATGAATCTAATGACACTTCGTAATTACGAACCATCAAAAGGTTTAGGCTATGCGTATATCAGTGTGCCAAGGAAATAAGGATGCATGGTTACAGATATAAGTTCGAAAAACATGACCTCCCCTGACAGTCCGATACAAATGATGGCATTTTCTATCTGTTCTGTGTATAAATGTTTGGATCTGTTTTTGTGAATACCGGTTTGCGATTTTTAGAGTAATGTTCCTTAATAACGAAAACCATTTCATTATTCATGCAAACACACAATCCTGCACAAAATTAATAGGCTATTTTACGTTCATAAGAATTCAGTGGAATGGATTTCGTCTTTCATTACATCGTTCACTCGCACCGACCTAAACGGAGTAACCATTTCATGACGTCATTATACCATTATTTACATAATCACCCCGTTCTTTTCGTACTAAACTCGTTCACGACTTTATTTTTGAAACGGTAGGGTCGAATTTTCCACATTTAATATTTAAAATTTAACGATATCAGTCCTTAGAGGTTGTTCAGAGGTTTATATTAAGATACTTAACATTCAAAATAGGTAAGGATTGTTTGAAGCGCTCCTGTTTTCGAATGGCCTGGTTTTCACGAATATTAATGAGGTTCCGCTTAAGAATTTAAGTGCAGATTTTATCGTACCCCGTTGCTATGTCAGACACCGTAAAATTATAATAAGTGCGTCGATTATTTATTGGAATTATAAATTTCGCTTCTACAATCTATTCTAATTTAATAATAAGAAATTTTAAGCAGTAACTCATTGAAGATGCGTTGTAAGCGTAGCTTTCGAGAAAAGCTTTTAATGATTAAGAATCGTGCCTGCTACGGTCAGTTTCGATTTTATATACTCTGCTGTATGCTAGCAGCAATTTTTTAAAATATCTTGATAAATCTAAAATAAAACGCTTTTCATCAATTATGCAACATATTTTTTTATAATTATATTTTTCTTAATAGAGAGCATGTCGTCGATGGTAATTAACTCAGTGAATCAACCTAACCTGGTAATGTACTCAGGAAATTCTGATGTTCTTAAAATATCTCAAATAATCACTTTTTTTAAAACCTATGCTGATAGGCTTGAGAGGCTATTTCATCTTCGCTTTGACGTGTAGGTGAACTCACGGGGTTCAAGCCGGGAGTGTTGCTAGCACTGGCCGTAGCAAGAGCCGTGCTTCATATTACCGGATCGGAAACGCGCCCCACTGAGAAGATCCGGCGAGAAACTCAGTAGGCTGTAATAATCACTACGGGTTTGCTTATGTATTAGTAGATGTAGCAAAATAAGGTAAGGTAGACTTGGATGGACATTGGGAAAGAAGATATGCGAGGGAACGGTGCGAGTGCAGAGATTACGTATGATAGGTCTGAATATGAATAGGTCTATCTGGACATCGTGTACCGACCCTACATAGTGAAATAAGGGCCGAAAGAAGAATAGCAAATAATAGGTCCACTGTCTACTTGCAACAGAAACACTACTACTAACTGCAATACCGTCTTTACCATAAGGGCACACGGGGCCCGTGCCCGGGGTCCCCATTCTCAGGGGCCCCCGAAAGACCGACAATTTCTCTCACACGTTTATTCTCAAAACATTTTTGTCGGGCACATTACACTTTTTTCACAAATCAGTAATCAGAAGGTATTTACAAGGCATATACTATGCCTATAATAGAAGATTTTGCTCAACAGAAATCCCGAAAGAAACCGTTATCGAAATCGTAACCAAAAAACCAGCAGCATTCTAATATCATTAATGACATATTATATCATACTGTATTTGATTACCTATAATAAATGGTCTCATACTCAGTAAAAAAATGTTATTATAATTCGCTGTTTTTACTTTCCAAAAGGGCCTCAAATTCTTGTGTGCCCAAGGGCCCTATCCTAGTTTAAGACGTCCCTGACTAACTGGTGGTAGGACCTCTTATGAGTCCGCACGAGTAGGTACCACCACCCTGCTTATTTCTGCCGTGAAACAGTAATGTGTTTCGGTTTGAAGGGCGGGCAGCCGTTGTAACTATACTTGAGATCTTAGAACTTATATCTCAAGGCGGGTGGCGCATTTACGTTGTAGATGTCTATGGGCTTCATTAACTACTTAACACCAGGTGGGCAGTGAGCTCGTCCACACATCCAAGCAAAAAATAAACCAGAAGCACACATTTTACATATTTTTTTGTTAAATGCTACGAAGGTATCTGTTTACGCATCAACTCCTCCTTCGCAAAGTCGGGAAAGACGCAGGCAGCGCGGCGAGGGAGGGGGCGGCAACCGGCGGAACGGCGAGAAAACACACAACAAACTTCACTTCTGAACGGGACTCAACAGCTACAAGACGCGCAATATTATGTACAATATTACTTCATATTAAACCAACAATAATTTAATAGTATTTTATAATTTAACAGCAGACTTTACAAACCACCTAAGAAAGAAATCACAAAGGAAATACAGTCTGAGAATTCACAATCAAGAACAGTATCCGATTATGATGAGTAAGCTACAAAATAGATTCTAACTTACCTGTATGAGCAGCACCCCAAAAAATATGTGCTTTAAGAAAAAAGAAAATCAACAAGCCAAACCAAATTGCCGAATCATTAAATCACACTAATTTTTTAACCGATTTCCAAAAGGTCGCTTCATTTTAACCTCGTCGACCGTCCTGCAGACATTCGTCGAGCAAAATAAATAAATCAAGAGGAATCACCAGCCCGGAGCCAGATCAAAGAAAAACTGAATGGTAAACAACAAGTTGAAGCGGTAAATTAGATAAAGTTGGGTAGACAGAAACTATATTCGATAGACCATTGAAGGGAGATAATCGATTTTGGCAAACACGAGTTACCGAGCGACTCGATTTGGCCTGTCCAAGTTTGTATTAGTTTGATAAAGGCTTACGCTGATAAGTCAGTAATGCTGACGTAAATGCTTCTTGGAAGATATTTCAAGGAAGCTCGAAAGGTCTAAGAGCCTGGTACAATGAAATTTTCATAACTGAAACTGAGTATAGCTGGTGCAATAATTAGCAGTCCTTATTGTTGCGCCAAGGGTCATTGATTCGATTACCACATCGGGCAATCATTGTGCTATGAACAGGTTTGTTTGCTTTTTCTTGTTTATTATCTATATGTATATTGAAACGTATTTATGTATGTTTGTCAGTCTCCGGTACCCATAACACAGGGGATCCTAATTTAGGTTCAGATGACCATGCGTTATTTGTTCTCGGTTTTTTTCTTTGCTAAGATGACTGAACAATCTCGCGTGGCACCTAATGGTCTGTAGTATTCAGGGTTTCTATACACAATGAGAATACGGCCATCCGCCATGCAACAGTAGAAAAATCCCGTTAAAATATTTAATATCTCTTTGGAAATAGGTTTGCAATTAGGTAACTAGGTCAAATCGTAAGACCGCACGAGTAAACACTAATCAGTACAAGTCGATAATGCGTTCTAGTAAATACATTTGGTTTACATTGAGCACGCATGACCTAAGATACAACATAACTATATGCATATCCCGCACTATAGGTTATATAGTATGTTATAGAGATTCAATCGCAATGATCTCTACAAAAGCTAGTGGCCTTTTAGACAAAATTCACGATAACTCCTACGCCACAAAGGAATAGATTTTTTTTAAATTTTAATACCATTATGGATTCTCTAAGCCACTTATTCGTGCAGAATATTCTCCACACCCTAAGCACTAAACTCAGATTCTACGAGATTTTAATCACAAATGAACCGTGAAACCCACACCTCCGGAGCCTTTACGACAAAGGCGGCACAATCAAAAAGCTCTAACCAAACTTTGAGGAATGGGGCTGTGAAACTTACCCGGCTCATTGCACTGAAGGAGGTTAATCACCAATACGTAATATTATGATGGTTATGTTTAAGCTTTAAGCTGTTTGTGGGCAAACAGTTGGACCAAAAGTTTAGTCAGACGTGTTCTGTGCATACGGTAGGTTATCAATTTAAATTATTGACAAAGGATTTCTGTTTAAATTCAAGCTTAACTTAGAATCATGATGAACGTAATTATATTGGCACTTGCCCATATAATTCCCATCCCATAATACTATGCATTAGTTAAAGTTAACTGTTTACTTAATGTTAAAATTATTGGTTAACTATTATCAGTACAACGCATGTAACGAATTGCTTAAGACGGTATTTAAGATAATTCATAAATGAAGAAATAAGTTTTAATTACTGCTACTATAGAGAGCGATGGTGATAATGAATGTGATGTTTATTTTTAAAAACGACACGGTTCCAGCTGCGCCCTAATTTATATATACTAGTGGTCCCGCAGTAGTCGAAGTTCGACTATAATTAATAGAAATTATTATTAGTTTGTACACTATTATGATTCTATTGTCAAAGACTATTATAATTCTATTGTGGCGGTAGTCATCATACAACGCAAGATATTTGACAGATGCCTGAATCTTGCTTACAACATTTTCAAGATAAGCTTACATACACAGGTATACAAGTTCCGAACAACAACATTCGGACCGTTGGTCTACCGAGCAAATGTCACCCGCTCGGTGGAAGATCTTCCCTTTGTCGTATAAGTATCACCAAACTATAATCACAGATTTTGCTATGACTACACTTTAGACAAATATAAGTAAAGACAAACAATATTTAATCTATTCTCAATTTGACCGCAAATAGTATGCATGCGTGTGTGTGCCAAATACATAGTAGTCTGTGTACTGGTTTTTTTAAGAATTTAATGTATTTTTTATGCATAATTTAAAAAAATATTAAGATTCTGCACTCCTTCTCTATATTGTTTACAAGTGTGGAAAATTTCATGCTCCTCCGTCCACGCAATTTTCGTAAAAAGGGGTACAAAGACTATCATCCAGTCTGGTTAATACTCGTTTTGTTTGAAGAGATTGACTAATAAAGTTAGTTTATCACTGGTGGTAGGACCTATTGTGAGTCCGCACGGGTAGGTACCACCACCCCGCCTATTTCTGCCGTGAAGCAGTAATGCGTTTCGGTTTGAAGGGTGGGGTAGCCGTTGTAACTATACTGAGACCTTAGAACTTATATCTCAAGGTGGGTGGCGCATTTACATTGTAGATGTCTATTGGCTCCAGTAACCACTTAACACCAGGTGGGCTGTGAGCTCGTCCACCCACCTAAGCAATAAAAAAAATATATTATTAAAATGTCAGATTTCTTTTTGTTTTTCAAGCTATATTTACATTTTTGCAAGTCCAAAGTAAAGTCTGGGCCAATATAAACATGTTCTATTTCGAAATTTATTTATTTTATTGTATAAATACGAATCAACTTCCAATAGCAGTCATATATTTTCTCGTTAATTATTTACGTGCGCCGTACAGACAACAAAAAAACTGATCCACCTGAATTTTGAATAAACAAACAAAAACATTTCGGCTACAGAAATCGAATAACAAGCTATGGTTTTACCGCGGAAAAGCAATTAGGATGTGCGTGTTTTTATTATAAAAACTGATTTAATTTTGAACGATGAATCGAAAATCGAGAATCGGGAAATATATATGAAGTAGCTATATTTTAAAATATGAAAACAGAACCGCTGACCGTGTTAGATTCATTGGCTCTGCTTTGACTTAAGCTTGCAAGGCACATCGGTTATTCACATACTCAAATTACCAGACTTGAAGTAACGAAGTTTGTTAGTGAACAGGAGATATTTCAGAAACAATAACAACAAACCGATAATACAGTAATCTTTAATCAAACTGACCCAGTTTCTATTCACAATGTGCTCTGCTCAGAAACCGGGGGCGAAGTGGTTTCCAAGAAACATCAGTCAAATACAATAGACATATTATTGCAATCAAATTAAGTAATTTACTTAGTTGGTTGATAATCTTTATGACTAAAGTGAGATCGAAGTTTATACTTATAACTCCCTACTCTTCAGGCTAAATCTGGGATCATCATCTGTATGATTGTATGATGCAAGTATAATGCAGTGATTATCAATAGCCTGTTCATTAGCTTTGAATCATAGCTTTTCATGACAGAAACTTAACGTTAAAGTTTCAATTCTTTTTAAGACAAAAGTATCATAATTGTGATGAGCACCAGCTTATATATATCAACAACTCATAATTCAGTTTGATAATAAATTTTGATTTCAATTGGAGTCAAATTAATTTTTGTACCAGTATACTGGTGCTAATCTATATACGCAAAGATCGTTTGCTTCGGGAAACTCCATTATTGTTTAGGCACATTCGTTGGAATAATTTTCTTTAACAAAAAGTGACATACGTAAATGATCTAATCGGCTATCATCATATGTGTGCTTCTCTTAGCGGCCAATAAGTACAAGTTAAATGTATGAAATTACTATACTGGTTTCTTCATCACAACAATAACCGTCTATCTATCCCAGCAAAGAAGTGTCTATACTAACACCCTTCTGATTTCAGTACGGTAAAAATTACCAAAGGCTCCCCGAGGGCGGGGAACGAATTGAAATTAAAAAAAACTCCAACAAAAACGTTGCCCACGCAACGTTTGTACTAACTCAATTAACGATATTGGCGGTTCGACGAGCAACTTGCCAACTCTCGGATCCGACTGGCGGGGCCACAGTTGCAATTAAATCAGACGGTTTCTTTGAAATTTACATTGAGACAGATAGAGAAGTTACAGAAAGCAATTTATGCATCCGTGTAATAGTGTTTAAAGAAATATTCTAAGACACCCAAAGGAAAGATGTTAAGGTCGCTCGTGAACAACGGATACGTTTTTTTTTTTTTTTTTTTTTTTTTTTTTTTTTTTTTTTTTTTTTTTTTTTTTTTTTTTTTTTTTTTTTATGATTGAAGGATTACTGGTGGCCCGGAGGCCTTTCCAGTTTCACCAGGACAGGTGGGCGAGCAAAGGCTCAGCCAGGAGGGGTGGGATTTGCTAACAGCTACCCGAGCGCCTCCGAGACCTAACAGCTCAAGAGCAGCTGCTTCGCGAATGAATCTACTACCGGATCGGAATCGCAACCCGCTGAGAAGATCCGGCGAGAAACTCAGCGAGCTGATTCATGGGTTAGGTTGCACGGCGAACTCTTTGTCGAGTTCGACGAGTACGGTTACCGAGGTCCCTAAGCCTGCTCCTAGAGCTGAAGGCGTCTAGTGCGAAGGTTATTGGATCTGATGGATCCGTAAGGACGTGTCTAGGGCGTCGACGGTGACTGGCTCCTGCATGATCAGGATTCGGGGAGTAGTCAGCGGCGGCTACGATAAGGCGATTATCATGACGCATAGCCTTATCGAAGTACCGTTCCGACGCTGACTTCATGTATTTCTGTATAGATTCGAGGCCCAGGTCGTCGTGTAGGTCAACGTTCCTCACGAACCACGGAGCTCCGACGGCTAACCTGCAAAAGCGGGGTTGTAGAGATTGAAGGGTGTCTATGTGCGTGCGGGCCGCGTGAGCGAACACCACACTCGCGTAAGTCATGACGGGCCTTATGCAAGTTTTGTAAAGTGTCACCTTGTTCCGAAGGGACATTTTACTCCGCTTACAGATCATGGGGTAGAGTCTACCGAGAATAAACGCGGCACGGTCACGGACTGATTTTATATGCGGGCGGAATGTCATCGATGCATCCAGGGTAACGCCCAGGTACTTGACCTTCCTGGCCCAGGGTATGGATTGACTAAAGAGAGTAATCGGGGGTGTGAGATTCCTCCTCCTAATACGGGAGGAAATCCGTGTGGAGCTTCCCCTCTGAAAGAGCACCGCAGTACTTTTCGCTGGGTTGATGTCTATGCGCCATTTTCGGAACCACTGTCCTAGGGTTAGGGCTGCGCTCTGAAGCTTCTTCGCGATTAGGGACTTGTTTCTACTGGAATAGTAAACAGTCGTGTCGTCGGCGAATAAAGCTAAATGGGTCGGCGGCGACCGGGGAATATCGTTAACGAATAAGCTAAATAGGAGGGGTGAGAGGACAGAGCCTTGCGGGACTCCAGCTGTGAGAGGTCGTGGGGAGGAGCGGGTTCCCTCGACTCGATATCGAAAAGAGCGGTTCGACAAGAAGTCCCGTATGATGAGCACGAGACTATCCGGCACACCCATGTTGAATAGTTTGAAAATCAAACCGTTGTGCCAGACTTTGTCGAACGCTTTTGCGACGTAGAAGAAGAGAGCTCCCGTATATAACGGTTTTGGTCGATTAAGCCCCACAAGAATGTGCTCCGTGAGGCGGTGCACCTGTTGAACGCATGAGTGATTTGTACGGAATCCGAATTGTTCATCGATGAGAATGCCCTTGGATGAGACGAAGTCTCTGAGGCGTTTGTAGAGCAGACGCTCATACAGTTTGCCTAGAGACATGAGGAGGCTAATCGGGCGGTAGCTCGTCGGATGATTTTTTGGTTTACCGGGTTTATGTATGCCGATAACGTCCGCTTCTTTCCACACCGCGGGAAAGATACAGTTCGCCATAGCGGCATTGAAAATAGATGCCAACATCACGATGAGTTGGACGGGTAGAAGTTTAATAACGCGGTTGGATATACCGTCGGAACCGGGAGCCTTGCGAGGACGTAGGTCTTTGATCAAGTCTTTAACTTCCATCGGGGTGACGGGTGGTAACACATCAGAGGGTGGCAAGGAGGCTCTGCGTTCTACCTCACTGTCTACTAATTCTACATGCACAGGGTCCACGGATTGAGTGCTGGGCGTGCACTGGGTTTGCAATGTATCGGCCAGCAGCTCTGCTTTTTCGTCATCATCGAACGCCGTGAGTCGGCCTGAGGGGCCTACGAGGGGGGGCATAGTTACTACCGTATCCGATTTGAGAGTACGAGCTAAGCGGTAGTAAGACCTTTGGGAGGGCGCGAGTCCTTCTAAGAAATCAGACCATCTGGCATCTCGGACTTCGGCGATGCGAGACTTTACGTCGCGTTGTAGGGCACGCATTCGAATACGATTTTCCGCGGTAGGATACCTGTCGTAGGCGCGTATCGAGGCGTTCTTAGCTCTAAGGAGTTCCCTAATATCGTCGGACAATTTGAAGCGGTGAAGGAAGTCCTCCGCTACAACTTGTTTCGATGACCTATCTAATGTCGAGGTGATGTGTGACGTTAAGATGTCTATGGCTTCAGCGGTATCCTGAGGAGACGGGGTAGAGTCCGGACTAAACGGTAGCGATGGTGGATCAGATTCAGCCAGGCTGATGCCCAGCGTGTGCCAATCCACCACAGTCCTCGTGACGGGAACGGAATCGGGAGCGCGACCGAGCTTCATAACGACGGGACGGTGGTCTGAATCTAACTCTGAAACTACTTCGATCGAGTGTAAGCGCAGAGTTACGTTTTTTAATAACGCTATGTCGAGTATATCCGGGCGATGCGCGATATTTAGCGGGTAGTGAGTCGGGATTAGCGGAGCGACGATATCGAAGGCGAGATTATCGACTAATGCGTCAAGCCGCCTGCCATTCGGGGTTGTGGTGTGTGAGTTCCACCTAATGTGTTTACAATTCAGGTCGCCCGCCAGAATGACAGAGCTCCCCATGCCGAGCAGCGCCTCGATATCACTGCTTAGAACGATCTTATCCGGTGGAAGATAAACGGACGCGATAACGATCGGCGCGTGTCCCGTCAGTGAGATTCGGCACACTGATGCTTCGATATTAGCGAGCGCGGGAGGATCGAGTGGGACGCAATGCAGGGCTCTTCTATAGTAAATGACGGTACCACCACCACGAGCAGAGAGCCTGTCGTTCCTGACCATGTTATAGTTCGCGATTTTAGGGTCACGGCGCGCGGGCTTAAGTAGGGTCTCCTGCACTAAAAAGATATCAATTTGATGGTCACGCAAAAATTCAGAAACCTGATCACGCTGATTTGCGAGACCGTAAGCGTTAAAAAATCCTATCGTTACGGATAGGGGCTTTATTCTACTTATATACGCCATTGATTACCGGCGGAGTGAGGGGAGGACGTACGTATTTAATGACGCGTATACGTCGGCGTATTCTTGCACAACGGCGATAAAGTGTTGTGCAGTGGAGGCAGAGCGAATGGCGTCGCCCAAAGCGTTAACGCGCTCAAAGTTGATCGACTGAAAGAAGTCGATCGCTAAAGCGAGATTGTCGGACGCGGTCGGAGGGCAAGTCGCGGGAGAGGGACGAGTCGCGGGGGCGGGACGAATCGCGGAGGAGGGAGTTGTAGCCGTGTTCATGTACGGCAGCGGTTTCGCCCAGGCCGAGACACTGGGCACCGGCGCCGGAACGAACGCTGGCTTAGCCTGCGACACAGAGGGTGCCGAGGCTTTGATGTCTGGGCCGGAAGCTCGGAGGCGGTTTTGGCGGGCGACGCGGCGATTTATTTTCGGGGCTCGGGGGCATCCGCGGTAATTTGCGGGGTGACCCTGTGTTCGACACAGGACGCAGCTAGGCGGTTCTGTCGCGGTTTTTTGATCGCGAGTGCATAGGGCCGTGGCGTGATCGCCTAAGCACTTGACGCATCGGGGGCGCACGTGACAGTTACGGGAAGAATGCCCGTATAATTGGCAGTTATGGCACTGGCTAGGTGTGCCTTTCTTGTGTGGGGTTTCGACTGCGATTCCGGAAAGGCTACAGACCGTTCGGATGTTGAATATTTGCTTACCCTCGGGGGTAGGCTGGAGGGCGACGAGAACCATATTATATGGCTCCCTTCCGCGGCCTGTGTGCATGCGGTGTACGGAGTTAACCGGTAGGCCTTGTTCGAGAAGGTCGGCCTTGACGAGCTCGGCATCCAACTCTTTAGGGATGCCACGTATAACGGCACGGAGTTCGCGCTCCTCCTGGAGCGTATATGTGTGGAAACTTATACGCTCCTTACGGAGGTAAGAAGAGAGGGCCCTATGGTCGTCGG
The DNA here is from genome assembly GCF_030269925.1 of Bombyx mori. NCBI lineage: Eukaryota > Metazoa > Arthropoda > Insecta > Lepidoptera > Bombycidae > Bombyx > Bombyx mori. Next base: position 14,634,615 of record NC_085124.1, on the reverse strand, counting down.
ATGTTCGAACCTTAATTTGAATGCCGTTCGCGAGGTTACGGGCATTCGTAAAATTGATATTTTTGGCCTTAAGGGCCAGGGAAACTCGTTCCCAAGCTGCCTTCTCTTGAAGGATTACCGGGGGAGGGGTCTGGGCTTTATTTTGTGCCACCGGACGCGGCGACGGAGTGGCACGGGCTGGAGGCGCAACGGGAGTCTGAGGGCGGGGGCGCGACGCGTTCGCGGCTTTGCTAATTTTAGCGGCCGCGGGACTCCGCGGCACGCTTCTTACCCTTTTGCACCAGGGTGAATCCATCCGTCGATGAGGCGGGAGCGAGGTCGACCTCCATCTCCGAGTCAGAGTCGGAGGACGAGGAGGCGGGCGCAGGTGACCTACGAGTAGGTGTTTTGGACGGCGCGACGGAGGCCGCGGATGATCGCGCTGCTGGAACGGTGACCACGGCGGACGACGCAGCAGTTTTACTCGCCAGTATAGGCGACGCGGGAACGGCAGGCACGACGGAGGCTGCGGTGCTCGATGCAGAAGCTTTGCACGCAGGTACAGGCGACGCAGGAGCAGCGAGCTCGGTGGAGTCCACGAGAGGGCTCGCAGTGTGATCGGCCTTGAAGGCCTGAAACTCGGAAGTGAGCTTTGGGTAGCGAAGCCGGAGAAATTCCGCAAATACAGCGTCCATGATGTCTACGTGCCCAGGTGGGGCTACCCTGGGTCTTAGAAAACACTCGCCTTGCGGCGAGGCCCCAACTTCTCGGACCTGAGCGGTTCTATTGAACACAGGTGGCGATGCGGCACGATTACTGCAGGACAAAGAAAAATCACAACAAAACGGAAATAACAAAAAGAAACAAAACAATTAAACACTTCCAGGAAGACAGTTTGTCGGCAGATGTACCACGAACACAGAAATAACAAAAGGAAACAAAACAAATAAAAACTTCCAGGAAGAGCACTTAGTCGGCAGATGTACCACGAACACAGGCCGCGCGAACAATGGCCGGGCTAACAAAAGCCGGGCGAACAAAGGCCGGGCGATCGAGTGGTCGATGAGCACGTCCGCGCGTGACGGGTGCCTCTATCGGAATGAACGGATATGTAGAAACAGACCAATGTTTACTAAAAACTTATTTCAAGACTCTATGGAAGACCAAAAAGATGTGTGGTGTCGTGGGACACCGGATAGAAACGAAGTTCCTTATTATAAAAATATTAATTTTAAGTTCTATTCGAGGTATAAAGAAAATAAAACTGGAGGTTTCGCAACAACCCACGGTCATTCGGTAACGTGCGAACTTATTGTGGTACACTTCATTCACGGTTGCTTGCATAAGAGTTAGTGTATTGCGCAAACGAATGCTCTGAGATCGTGGTCAATGAATGATAAAAAAAATGTTATTTTTTGTACGTTATTACAAAGTTAGGTCGTACACTATGTGCATTACTAATTTGTAGGTTATTACAAAGTTAAGTCGTACGGTGTGTGCATTAGTAATAAAAAATCTTACGTTACGGACCTTTTTTCCCGGTTAGGGTACCCCTCCGCATCGTCCCATAAGTAACTTCGTTCCAATAACATGTCTAGTTGATATTAGAGGGAATTTGTATAGACCAGTTCGTGACACAGCTATAGAAGGATTTCCTTGTAAGCCTATTTGTATTCAAAAGTAAATCTAACAAAGGCGTGGTAGCGATGCTGTCTGGACTACACTGTGGCATTATAGAATTCAGTAGCTAGTTAGCTAATAGCTGCGAGATGAACGACAAGGCTGTGTTTGTGCTTGTACCCAATGAAGTTATTCTGAATTTTGTTGGGAATTCATAGCACAATGTCGAAACTAGTTGCTTTTAGGTGGAGTTAAATAGTATAAAAGTTTTTATTACGTCGTCTCAAGCTTTTTCGTCTGTGTGTTGCATGTCGCGTGATGGTCGGCCGCGGAGTAGGGATAAAGTGAAAGGCGCTCGTCAGAGCAGCCAAGGCCAATATGGCGGCGCCTATAGTTCACAGCAGCTGACCGTGTAGTGTATAGACTATTACTCATTTCTACCAGTGCTCCACGCTATTTTGTTTGTTTTTGTCAGTGTTTAAAGTAAATGTTGTTTGTCAGAGTTAAATGTCTATAATGTGAAAAAAAGTTTGACTTTTACTGTGGTTTTATAAAACCATACAATCCTTTTTTTTAACTCTTTGTTCGTCTTTATAAGTTTAACTTTGAAGGGCTAAGAGTAAATTTTCATTGAAGGAAATTGAGATGAATATTTTTCAATTAAAGTTAAACAAAGACTACCTGGCAATTTCTCAAATAATGAAGAATTAGAATGCCTACAAGGGCAATGACAAAAAAACTTCAAAAGAAAAGGTCATAAGTCTCATCGCCGTGAATCTTTAAAGAGAAACAAGAAAGACATGAATAGAAGTGTTTTTTTTTTTAAAGGGTAAGTATAATTAGTTATCTGAGAGTTATATTTGTCAAAATAGCGTCACTACCGCTAATGAACTAACTTAGTAGCTACTTTACGGTAGTTTTACGGTAATTCAATAGGCATGGATGTGCTCACAGCTTAAACTATGTGAAGTGCTCACCGGAATCCGTAGATAGAACGACTTGAGTGCCAACGCTAACCTCGACTATAAAGTCGATCTAATTTCCATTAGATTCGCGATTATTACATCATACAATGACATTATTGTCATGAGGCACAGATTTTATTACTACGAGATCGGAAAATGGTAGCAGTAGATTGTGGGAGCCGCGGTCAGTTTGTATGTCATATGTTAATAGACTATTTATCCTATAATAGTAACTTTAAACTTATTTTACTTAGATTTTGATTAGTTTTCAGCCATTTCTTAAATTGTTTCTTTTCAAATTATTATACTACGACGGTTAAATGAGCTGACGTCCTATTTAATGTAAAAGTTCACAAACATAAATGGAGCCATCCCTTTTGAGACGTAGTTTCAGGAATTTTATTGACGGCTGTCAAATTAGAATCGAAATTCTAATAGCTTAGCTATAACTTAGCTGAATACTATAAAAATATTCTCGTAAAACTACAAAAAAACAAAACCTGAAATATGATTCAAGACAAAATAACTACTGGTAGATGTTACACAAAAATTGGCATGCAAAACATTTTTTTTAACGAAACACATTTGGCTTGTGTGATACATTAAAAAAAAAGCGAAAACAAAAAAAAAAAAACCGTGAACATTTGAACACGAAATTAGAACGTATAATTTTTTTTGTTGGCACCACGCTTTCCAAACAGGGCTGGCAACACAGCGGTAAGCAAATTACAAGGAAACAAGCACGTATTCGAGTCACATTAGCACTAACTACTGCTTCGCTGTGACGTGCTAAGAATTCCTTTACGTTACGTTACATCTCATTAAACCGTTTCGAGTGCTCTTCAAGATTCTGTAGACTTTGCTTGCTCTATGTTAAGACGACAATATTTCGCTCTGAAATATTTCCGTATAGATCGGATTCAATTTGGATAATTTAGATATAAACCATTTTTTCAAATCAAATCAAAATATTGTTATTCAACATAAATCATCATTATCATCATTAACAGCCTACAGTCGTCCACTGCTGGACATAGGCCTCTCCCAATCTACACCGCTGAGCCCGGTCTGCGGCTCTCCTCATCCACTTCTTGCCGGCCACCGTGCGGAGGTCATCGCACCATCTAGCCAGGGGGCGTCCCACGTTACGTCTTCCGCTGCGCGGTCTCCACTCGAGAACCCGTCTGCTCCAGCGATCGTCAGTCCTACGGCATATATGGCATAAATGAAAGTACATAATTGTTGAACGTCAAAAGAACTACCGCAAATTCACAAAAACTAGCCTCCGTTCTGAGAAGAACTGGCAAGAAACTCAGCATAAAAGGCTTTTAATGTGCATGCCCTTTTTTTATATTGCCCGTTAAGTCACACGAGCATGCGGCCCACCTGATAGTGAGTGGTTACCGTCGCTCGTGGACATCAACAATGCCAATGGCAGACCCAACCGCTAGCTACCGTAAAGATTAGTTTATCTTTTTTCGCTTTAAGCGGGTAGATAATCTCGCAGTTCACTTAGTGTTCTTACCGAACCTCTTATATATCAGATAGTAAATGCCACTGTCTATCTTGAAGCATCAAGTAGAGGTCAGATCAATAAATAGAAAAGCAGTTACACTTGCGCCAAAAATAAGTAACATGATGGCAACAATTTTTTTTTACTAACAATCACGCCACGTTAACTGGTCCCGTGATAAGTTCGTAAAGAACTTGTGCTACTGGTGCCAGATAACGAAAATAAATGTAAGATTTTTATTATACACATACATATATTTGATATACCTCCATAACCTTGGAAAAGATATTTTATATTTATCATACAAATATCTTCCCTTGGTGGGGTTCGAACCCGCGACCCCCTTGTGTAATGACCATGTCACTTACCACTACACCAGACGGTCGTTAACCAATCTCAACCAATGCCCTAATACTAGAAAGAAATCCAGGGTGTGAATTTGGGAAGTAGAAGGTATAAGAAGATACTGCTACTGAGCTAAAGGAATATTATAGTGGCAGAAGACTGGACATCTTCTTATAAATTGCTCTTATAAATAACTGTAATCTGAAGTTAGGTGTATACTTGGTAGCTAGCGGTTATTATTCTAATTGTTTAGAGCAATTCTAAACATGAAGTTTGTATAACTATTTTTCGAATTTTGAAATAGAATAATAATTTTGACAACACATTCATTGTAAGTCAATCAACAATTCAGGTCGTACGGGCACGTGTTGTAACTAATTAAAATAAAATAAAAATAATCTTCTCTCTGAATATATCAAATTATTGAAGCGACCAGCACAAAATACAGTCCACGCTCTACACACTAATAACTATTATTAGAACCTTTTTTTTTTCTAATAACCTCTCCGAATAAAAAAATAAAGGCTTTCGAAGCTTAGGTGGGAAATATTTTCGAAAATCACGAGTCATTTTCCAAACACCCCAAGATGTAAACCCAGTTAATTACAGCTAAGAACTCGAGTGCAAATTTGTCCCTTAACGACGTCGCCTTAATCTCAACACTTGCAATCCGTCAAGAGAGGTTTAAGTAAAGCTTTAACAGCTGTTGAGCTGTGTGAAATATATTTTGATACTTCTAAGTAACACTGGATTCGTGCTTTAATCTTTTGGATGTGATGATTATCATCTCGAATAAAGATTTTTTTATTCGAATTCAAGTCACTGTTGTTCACATATTATTATGGTATATTAATATATTTTTTTCTATGTTATTACTACGTACTTTCTACTAATTTTTTTTAACTGGTGGTTGAACCTATTGTGAGTCCGCACGGGTAGGTACCACCACCCTGAATATTTCAGGTGTGAAGCGTTTCGGTTTGAAAGGTCTGGCAGCCGTTGTAACTATACTGAGACCTTTGAACTCACATCTCAAGGTGGATGGCAGCATTTACGTTATAGACGTCTAGGGGCTCCGTTAACCACTTAACACCAGGTGGGCTGTTAGCTCTTACACCAATCCATGCGATAAAAGAAAAAATAAGAAAAACGTAACGGCTGGTAGCGTAAGGAACTATTTGAACTATTCACGGATCGGTAGGTGAGCTCACGGGCTCAACCCGAGACAGTTTTAACACTGACCCTAATAAGAGCAGTGCTTCGCTTTAACGGTAGGCAGCAGCTTGGCTCTGCCCCTGGCATTGCTGACTTCCATAAGCGACGGTGACCACTCACCATCAGGTGGGCCGTACGCTCGTCTGCCTATAAGGCAATAAAAATAAAAGCCTACCACCGGATCGGGATCGGGACCCACCGAGAAGATCCGGTGAGAAACTCATAAATAATCATATCTATCTAAATCAACTAGTAAGAAGGTTCTAAATTTACAAAAATAAATTCAACAGTCTCTTTTCTTTACCCAGTAGATCACTGAGTTTGAATTTTAGTTTTCATCAGACTTACTAATATACGCGTTATTACGTTGCTTCTTTCTGTGCTAGTATTATAAGCCTCAAAATCAGCTTGGATATTAATGAAATTTAAATAAAAACAGTATGTTCTTTGGTTCATTATAAAATATGAACTATATAAAATGAATAGTTGAATTGTATTTCTCGAACAGAGAGTGATACAAGCAACGCTTTATTTGCAAAAAATTCAACGTGTTTAATTCATTCAAATTTAATGCTTTAATTGGCATTACTAAATAATTATATAAATAAAGTTATTTTTTTTCCCTCATTATTTCACGATTTGGCTACACAAGTCCAAGCCTTAACTAGCATTAAGTTTTCATGGTAGCCCGTAGACATCAAAAACGTAAATCGCCATTTATTTTCTGGCTCGTGTCAATTCGTCGCTCGTGCCTCATCAGAACCTGAGTTTCTCTTGTATGTTTTTCTCTCCCATCGATTTTGACCGTTGATTTTCCACACACATTCCAACATCGTCCAATTTATTGTGCGGAGGCATAAGTTGTACTTTTATTGAGAATTCAGAACATACAAAGTATAATCAAACCTTAAATTTAGATATAATTAGAACGAAGGAATATCATTAGTATTGATTATCTTCGGTCCCAGTGAATCTCCAGCCACACTACATATAAAGTTATTTTAAAATGACGAACCACGACTGTAGGTTGTAGCCCAAAAGCTATGTCGGTGTTCAAATATCCACAGGCGAGTACCATTATTATTTCTATTACTAAGGAAATAAATACGATAATTTTATAAAGTTGCGTAATTACTGGTGGTAGGACATTTTGTAAACCCGTGGGAGTAAGTACCACCAATTCGCCAGCAGCAGTATTGCAGTCTGGCTTGTAGTATGATATTGTTATAATACAATACATCTGAAAATTTTACATCATATGTCAATGCAGGTGACCGCATTTACGTTGTGACATTATTAGTCCCGATAAAAGCCTTACACCAGTTGCGCTAGTTGATCATCAAATGCACGATCTAATAAGTACTTACTTCAAAAGAAAAACACAACAAGTCCTAATATATTCCTCCATCCAATTCCCAAAACGTCGTCATTGGTAAAACAAATTAAAAACACTCCTAACTCCTACAATTAAACAAGATCGCATCCTAAACAAAAACATCCTAATTGCGCGCCTCTAGAAAAAAGTTCGGTGCTGCATCGCTCAGCAAGATTAACATCGCCTCATCTGCTTAATGGGAAATGATTCGTCAAGGGGCCTACTTAAGCGTCCGTGTCCAACTTAAAGTGTAATCGGCTAAAATCGGGTAAACTCGACCCGTTTGTAAGGAAACTCCACGTTTTGTCCTTGTGATTGATTGGGCACGGTACAAAGAACTCGACAACACAGATTACCGAGTGGGCTCCCAGTTAGGAGATAAAGCGGGTTCCAATTAAATTTCGTGTCATTTACTTATATTGTACGTCGTATTGTGAGACGATATAAAAAAATAAAGAAGCCTTTTATTTCACCCCTAATAAATAACTAGTACACTGTATATAACCTTTTTTTTATCATTTATAAATTATTATTATTAATCTATTACTTTTATGTAATTACTTTGAATGGATTTCTTTTAGATTTGGATTTTAGATTAACGTGAACCACTCTATTTGAGGGTAAAGGCCTCCTCCTCCAAATTTACCTAGCAGCCTATATCTGTGGCCTTTCCTTCCACAGTTCACCAACCGTCCCTTCAATGTCGTCAGCCTATTTATCTTTAGGTCTTCGTCTTTTTTTATTTCTCCGAAGGCCTGGCCAAGACATATAAGTTGCGGTTTTCAGGCTATGCAATTGAGTTGAATGGGGGCATCGTAGAATTAGCCATCGCATTGAGCCTTAGGGGGATCTATGTCTAGTGAATATCATTCTGCTGACCATAAATAAAATATAATGGTTCGAATGTACATTTCAAATCTAACATTTGTGCGTGAGAATTTTTTTAATAATGCACAAAACATAATCTTGTAGCTATAGACATTAATTACCATGAAGTATAATTTTAATTGGCATCATTAAATTTCAGTGGAGTCTATAAAATAAAGTACTAATTGTTTTAACATAAGAAAATCGCTTTACACGTATACCAAACGTCAACCCTTCCACGATACAGCGCGAAGTAAACAAGTTGTTAAAGAAATTGAAAGTTACTCAAAATGGCGGAATCATAATAAAATTTTATTTGTTCCTCTTCTCCTTTCTTCTGATTTATTACCACTGACACTTGTTATCAAGTTAAGTGATGGGCAAATAAAAAAAATGCTTTACCCATTTGTGAAACCTCTTCCTCCTTGCGTCGGTTTCCTCATTACTGAGGGTCGTGGTCATGGCCTTGAAACAGTTTGTTTTTTATAATGCACCGCCATCTGTTCCTATCTGCAGCTGATTGCAGAGCATCGTGCACTGTGGTATCCAGGGCTGCACGAATCTGCTCCGTCCAACGGGTCGGGTTCCTGCCTCTTGGTCGCTTGCCCTCGACCTTTCCAGTGACCACCAATATGCGAAACCAGTTGGTTTCTTTCTTTCTAAATTTAATACCTAAGAAACTAATTGCTTTACAAATCGGTACCGAATTTTCATGGATGAGTTGCGTTGGGTGATGCTCTACTGATGCTCGATATCGCATAGCATACGTTAATTAACGCTAAAGAAAAAATAACGTCATATCATTTTATTCAATATCAAACCCGGAAGACTTATTAATTTGCTTAATTGTGAAAGGAACGGTTACTGGCTGATGTGTTTTATATTTTAAAACACTATCTTGACCAAATCTATTATGAAGCAATTTCTTTTGGTTCAAAAGTATTATTAATTCAAAATTAGTACCAAAGTTTACCAATACAATGGAGCCTATCATCTCTTGGAATTGACAGCAGCATCTGCGTCCTGATATCTACATATTATGTATGTGATGCGGTAGCAGATTTAGACCAATTGGGTTCGTCCAAACATCTATATAGAAATTGAAATGAAATAAAAGTTTAGGATTTTTTTTATTCACTAACAAATGGTATGCGCATGTGTTGACACCATTCCGTGACTATTTCGACTGCAAAGTAAGTACATTCCTGTTCGAAGGTGAGGGCAATGGTAATTTCAATACCATTGGGACCGCATAACTCAAGGTCCGGGGTGGTATTAACTGTTATAACTGAGCTTGGAATGGCGATAAGGAAAGTCAATTTTGGAAATCACATATGGTCCTCCATGTTTGGGCGTTCAATAATTTTGTTGCATAACCATATTTATAGCAGTAATTTAGATGACTATCACCAACCTTGTTTTAGTGGAAATCAACCACATTTTCAATCTAGGGCCAAAATCTTTTTTAAGCGATTGCATAGCTTTTATCGCGGGCCTTGAGCGCGGCGACCGAATCATGAAATTCCGTAACGAAAAAAACCTTCCACCCCTCACTCCGCCTACCATGTAGCTCGCGTTCAACACATTCACACGTTGCGCTTGTGTACTGTTTGTGAATAAGCGCGTGACGTGACGTCACACTGCATGCGCATCATGAAAAGTCTGCCCATCTCTCTCTCGCGCGGTCTAGCTTATGAGTGTCAAGGGGACAGTTAAGGTTTTGCTTTTATTAATGTTTAATATAGCGTGGTTTTGTTTTATTATTGTTTTAATATTAAATTATCATTGTCTAATTATAATTGCATAAGTTGATAAAAAATGCTATGCAATAGCTTTACCGCGGCAGTCTCAGAGTGCCACGCGTAATTTTTTTTTTTTAATATTTACAGTTTTGACGCCGGGTCTAGTTAAAAGGTAACGGAATTTAAACAATTCCACCAACGAAAAAACGGAAATTGAACTTGGCTATTTATGAAAAACAATTTGTATTTATTGGCAAGCGGAGACCGTAGCAGGAAAACAAAGAATTGATCTCTTTACTGCCCTTTTTCTGGCACAAGCTAATAAAAATTTGATGATTCGAGACAAGGTCGAGTCTAACGTCTATCGTAAAACGGATTATGATGCGTCGAACTTAAAGCTTGAACAGATATCCATAAAATAATTTTTTTTTATAAACCTACATTTACAGATATGCAGATGTATTGCTCTAATCGTAATTTTTTTTTATTGCTTAGATGGATGGACGATCTCGCAGCCCACCTGTTGTTAAGTGGTTACTGGAACCCATAGACATCTACAACGTAAATGCGCCACCCACCTCGAGATATAAGTTCTAAGGTCTCAGTATAGTTACAACGGCTGCTCCACCCTTCAAACCGAAACGCATTGCTGCTCCACGGCAGAAATAGGCTGGGTGGTGGTACCTACCCGTGTGGACTCACAAGAGATCTTACCAACAGTAATTATGAAAATTATAATTTTGCGGGTTTGATTTTTATTACACGATGTTATTACTTCACCGTGGAAGTATGTTATTACTTCACCGTGGAAGTCGATAGTGAACATTTGTTAAGTACGTATTTCATTAGAAAAATTGGTACCCGTGGTTCATTAGAAAAGCTGGTAATCTTAAAGGGCTAGGCCAGTGTAACTGGGCGAGAAGGTGAGCTCATGGGGCTCTAACCTGAGGACTTTGCTAACACTAGCCCCAGCAAGCAGTGCTTCGCAGAATCTACCACCGGATCTAAAACGCGACTCACTGAGAAGACCCGGCGAGAAACTCAGTGGGCTAAAACGTCTCCCCATCAAACTATAGTACATTGTGCACCAAGGGAGAAAATTAGGACTTTTCCTCCCGCGTGTAAAATTGGCAAGCGCGCGGGATGAGATGTCCTACTTTTTTCCCGCGGTGCACATACTATTTTTTCTCCTACCAGGCCGAAAGTTTGTAGAGAATCAGGCTGGGGTTCAGGCGCGAAGCCCTGGCAGGGGGTAGGCCTCATAAAAAAACAATTTAACTGTTTTTTTAATTTTTAAATAAACTACTACTAATTGAATAAGAACAGTCTGATGAACTCATCTTTGTTTAATCTTTCAGTATTAAATTTTATTGTAAGTTGTTTATTTCACTTTTACACTACACACAATATTGCAAATTACCCAAGCACAACAATGGCGGAGAATTTTACGTGCGTGAGAGCAGACGTAGACACTAACGCGCATGCGCCCTTGTCAGTTCCTAGGGAGGAAAAGTTACACTTTCTTCCCTGTACAGCGGGAGGAAAACCGAACTTTTGGCGTAGGTAGGAGAAAAAATGTATTCACGCATTCCAGTTCTCATTTGTTTAGGAGAACAGCACGCAAACACACAAGATGACCTTTTAGGGATTCGACTAGCACGGTTTGATGGGAAATTCATCTTTTCTTCTTAAAATTTCGACGTTAAACTTCTATTTGCCGATATTTTAGACATCACACAAAATGAACAAATTTAAATCAGAATCTAAAATAGTTTTGACGTACAGAACTTCATTCAAAGTTAATTGGACATTAAATGAAATATTCATAACCCGATCAAGAGTTACGAGGTCAAACACGAGTTTGTAAATACGGTACAAAGCGTAAATAAATAGCCAAAAGGACGTAATTTTACAGGAGGATTGAAAATGTACAGCGCGACTATTTGGGTTGCGGAATACAATATTAAGAAAGTTCTACATTACGAACCACGGTCCGTTTCATTATATCATATTAGCATAAAAGGAAAGTTATGGGAGAGGTTATTAGAGTTGAGCGCCGATGAGCAGACGGCCGCGTTCTTTCAACTGTTAAATATGAACGGACTGCGAAGCTATTTAAAACCGTGTTCAGTTTTGATTTGAAGCCTGACAGCGTCCGCTTGAATTAGGAATGAAACTATAACAGATCTGAAATAGAACGTGCATATATTTAAGGTATGCAAGTTTCATTAGATTTTTTAGGTTGCTTGTTATAAATGTGGTGAAATGATTATGGAATATTTCGGTACTCACACGAAAAGGATTTTAGTGGTGTAGCAGTGGCAGTGTATTTTAGTATTGTATAATTAATGAAAAATGTTTCAATGAGTATAATATGACGTGTCGGGGTCCCTGGTGTGCGGTAGTTAACAGAGTTCATATAAAATAAATAAATAAAGAAATAAACTAGTGGTAGGACCACTTGTGAGTCCTCGCGGGTATGTACCACCACCCTGTCTATCTCTGCCGTGAAGCAGTAATGCGTTTCGGTTTGAAGGGTGGGACAGCCGTTGTAACTATACTTGAGACCTTAGAACATAAATCTCAAGGTGGGTGGCGCATTTACATTGTAGATGTTTATGAGCTCCAGTAACCACTTGACACCAGGTGGGCTATGAGATCACCCACCTAAGCAATAAAAAATTTTTTAAAAAAATACGTGAAGCAAAAACTTTGTACCCCTTTTTACGAAAATTGCGCTTACGGAGGAGTATGAAATTTCCCACACTTATACATATAGAGAATATAGAGAAGGAGTACAGAATGTTAATATTTTTTTAAATTATGCATAAAAATACATTAAATCATTATAAAAAACATTACACACACTACTATGTATTTGACACACACAAGCATGCGTACTATTTGTTTAGTGTTTCTTATCGCTTATAGTCTGTGGTCAAATTGGAAAAAATGTTTGTATTTATTAATATTTGTCTAATGTGTAGTCTTGGCGGAATCTGTGATTATAGAAGTTTAATAATAGTCTTTGACAATACAAACTTATAATTTTAATTAATTATAGTCGAATTCCGAGTACCGGGGGAGCTCTAGTCTTTATTACATTACCAGTATATCAATATTATTAATATTACTATTTGTATCAAAAAACATATTTATCAATAAAGATACTCTTCCAATATTACTCGACGTCGGATCCTTGATTGATCTAGGGAACTTAGTATATTAGTTCGACAGTGTTATTAACAAGTACGATGCGAAGTTATACGGATATTAGTTATGGGATTCATTATGTGAATATGTTTATGACTGGCTTATTGCTAGGTAAGGTTCTAAATGATGTCTAATTTAAGTTTATTTTCAGCTTACCCCGACAGGAAATCAACAAAGCTCTCAAAGTTCAATGCCATTACGAGGTTATAATTTTTCAAATTAGCGAACAAATTACATACGTTTCAAATTGAGAACCTTGAAATTTTACACAATTGTTTATCTCTATATATAAAATGAATTGCTGTTCGTTAGTCTCGCTAAAACTCGAGAACGGCTGGACCGATTTGGCTAATTTTGGTATTGAATTATGCGTGGAAGTCCAGGGAAGGCTTAAAAGGTGAGAAAATATAAAAAAGCTCGGAATTATATAAAAAAAACAATTTTGTTTTTCCTTTGATGTGTCCCCTTGATGTGTCTTTTATTTATCGATTGAGGCACTACGAAGTCTGCCGGGTCAGCTAGTATTAAATAAAAAAATTATTCAATTTTAAGTACAATGATCTGTCTTATTGCGAAATTGATATAATTTTGTACTTTTTAGCCTCTATAGCCAAATGTCTGAATTATCAGGTACTCAGAGGTCAGGGTCTGAAATGAAATTTTTGTCACTGCGTTCCCGAAGCTCGTGTGACGTCATGTATTTATTGCAATCAAGCTTAAATAAAGTTGTTGACCGTCGAAAGTGACTTTACCAAATAAAATTAGGTTCTATTTACTAACTTTTAACCTCGGCTAAACCTTGAAGCACTCCTAGTGTGGGAACACTAATTTATTTATTTATTTTATTGCTTAGATGGGTGGACGAGCTCATAGTATACCTGGTGTTAGGTGGTTAATGGAGCCCATAGAAATCTACAACGTAAATGCGCCACCCACCTTGAGATATGAGTTCTAAGGTCTCAGTATAGTTACAACGGCTGCCCCACCCTTCAAACCGAAATGCATTACTGCTTCACGGCAGAAATAGGCAGGGTGGTGGTACCTACTCGCGCGGATTCACAAGTGGTCTACCATCAGTAATTACGCAAATTATAATTTTGCGGTTTCATTTTTATTACACGATGTTATTCCTTCACCGTGGAAGTAAATCGTGAACATTTGTTGAGTACGTAATTCATTAGAAAAATTGGTATCCGCCTGAGATTCGAACACCGGTGCATCGCTCAACACGAATGCACCGGACGGCTTATCTCTTAGGCCACGACGACTTTTCTAATCTAATAACGATATTGAATTTTCCGACGTTCATTAAGAAAAGTCCTTTGTTACATTCTGTTTTATTTCACTTTGGAGTACAAAAGGAAAGTTTTCCATCAATTTTAACTTATCAACAACACTTAAACAACGATTTTGGAAATGCAGACGGGAATATCCATCACGGCAATCGCAAACTTCCTAATGGACGTTTGGTATTAACTTTAAGTACATTTTAGGTACATTAAAACTTGACAATTGGGTAAATGACAGCCGGCTCGAGTTTTATAGTAAGTCGCTGGACGTAAATTTTCTTGACTTTTGAATTGCTGATCTATTCTTGGTATACAAGATAATGGTTTAGTTTCAATTGTTTGCAGCATTTCGTTCTAACCTGAGGGCTTAACGGATAATCCGGGTTTTAGTTATCCCTGTAAAATCAACAGTTTATAATATAACCAATGATAATTCAATGAACCTACAATAATAACGTCAATATATCGATGCTTTAATTGCAAAGAATTATAAGTTGGAAACACATTCTTGTGATATTATTATTATGGATACCTGAATCGGGGTAGTGTGACCAGTGTACATTAATTATATTTACTATTAACTAATGACAGGCAGTAGGTATTTGTAATACAGTTTTTTGAACCTAGTACAGACTTCAGCTCTTTCAAAGGCTTACAAAATAAATTATAATAATATTAATTTCCAATTTCCATTTGCATTTGTTCTATATACCTTTGAGAGAGAAAATATATAGATTATTATTAAATAAATAAATTATTTGTTTATGAACTTTTTTCTCTTTGCAATGGAACAGATTTTCTCTCAATCTCGGACATCTTATTTTTTGAAAATTTAGTGTTTTTATTAGGTATATTAGAATTCAGTAAACAATTTCCCAAGTATATAGGATACCAAAACTTAAACTAAAGAGGCTTAGCCACATAGGAGTTTAACGTCAAATTTTTAAGAAAAAAAAATGTTTTTTTCCCATCGAATTATTCCCTAGTCGAATCCCTAATGGAAAGTGATGCAGTGATTTCGATTCAAAACGTTCCTGCGTCGGTAGCAGCCTCCGTGATGGATGGTGCGAGCGTTTGAACCTCCATGACGTTATTAGCTCGACTGAATTACTGAAACCTTGAATGAGATGAATTAATTATGTGCTACTTATTTTTGAACATCTTTATGGACTTCCAAAATTCAATTGAAATTTGTCAATAATTATAGGTACGGAAATGAGTAGCTTTAACGAAAAAGCTACGTGTAAGCTCCGTCATGGATCGTTATACAGTACAAATAAAGCTTCCGGCCCCATAGTGGATGCTAGCTTCACGATGTGACCCGATCTGGTAAGCAATTCTCCACATAATATAATAATAATTAATAATAATAATAATTTCTTTATTTACTACATAAACTCTTAAATCATGATCTAGAATACTATTTACATATTTAACAAACAGAGATTACGCAGATGGCATCAACAATATAAAATTAACCAATGATCCTCACACTAGGCATAGCCTGTATCGTGAGGATCAAAATGCGATTTACTATGTATATAATTGACTTCAAAACGACATCACTATTATTAATAATTATTACGCTCAAAAAAACATGCGTTACAAGATTTAACATATAAGATAATAAAAATTTTTGAGTAATAAAAATAACACATCAAATAATTACACATATGTGGGGAGCGTAGTTATAAACAATTATAAAATAAATTAATAAGAAAAAATAAACAAAAAGATACAACATTAATAAATCTACTGCTATTTCTTGTTTTTAATTAAGTTTTCTGTGTCCATATAGTTCAATGTAAGCAACCTGAAATAATCCTAAACTGGTCCACAAATCTATAGGAATGAAAAAATAAATAGTTGGTGGGTTGGAAGCTTATAAGCATCTCGGCTCAGACAGCTATAATTAATATAAATACATTGATTGATTGATTGATTGATTGATATTATCTACATTAATATTCAATATACTATATTTCTATCTTCTGCAAAGTAAGTTTCTATTCCATTCTATCAAGCAACAAAAGCTTAATAAGTCTATTACAATTTTTGAAATCCCGTATAGAAGTTGTCAAAATGACTACGCGGCTATTCGGCAATAAAGTTTAACAACATTAAAATTCCACTTAATTATCCTTTGGTTTGTCCACAACAGACAATAAAAGTTTTATAAGGAAATGGACAAAGACATTTTGTCAAGCATTAAGATTGTCCCGTAATAAAACAATTTTAACGACACTTCAGCTTTGCTGAGGGCTGTAATGAAAGCGAACGTCAGAGATCTTAGAGAATACACAGCGGTATACAAAATACCAACAAAAACTGAGTTTAATAAGCAATGACCCCGTAAATTGGATAATTTTATTCAATAAAGATCCAACAATGTTTTCGTCAATTAGATTGTTGATAGAACTTGTCACAAAGGCAGGTTTGGGGATGTGTTGATCTATATTTAAAGAAATCTTAGTCACTTTTCAAATATAGTCAAAGATTTTGAATTCGTCGTGGCCTAAAGGATAAGACGTCCGGTGCATTCGTGTTGAGTGTTGCACCGATGTTCGAATCCCAGGCGAGTACCAATTTTTCTACTGAAATACGTAACCAACAAATGTTCACGATTGACTTCCACGGTGAAGGAATAACATCGTGTAATAAAAATCAAACCCGCAAAAATTATAATGTGCGTAATTACTGGTAGTAAGACCTCTTGTGAGTCCGCACGGGTAGGTACCACCACCCTACCTATTTCTGCCGCGAAGCAGTAATGCGTTTCGGTTTGAAGGGTGGGGCAGCCGTTGTAACTATACTGAGATCTTAGAACTTATATCTCAAGATGTGTGGCGCATTAATTGGGCAGGCTGTCAGCTCATAAAGTTTAGCAGACAAGCTCCCTGGCAACCCGTTATTAAAGAATTTGACACAGACTCAAAAAATCCAATGCCGGCGTACACTTTGCGGGGTCTGGTGAAAGTACCCGTTCTATTGAAGAAAATAGTCTTCATTCTGTCAGACCAGAGTAGATCGAGATCGTAGCTGGTCAGACGAGTCGTTACGCTATTGCATATTTGTTAGGATGAGCTCACAGCCCACCAGGCGTTAAGTGGTTACCAAAGCAAAGCCCATAGACATCTACACGTAGATGCCTTCACCCACGTTGAGATATGAGTTCTAAAGTCTCAGTATAGTTACAACGGGTGTCCCACCCTTCAAACCAAAACACATGACTGATTCACGCCAGAAATAGGCAGGGTGGTGGTACTTACCCGTGAGGACCAGTAATTGAAAATTCTTCTCCCAAAATACATTCATGTAGGTATTCATGTTATATTCATTGTTCTACTTTCATTTCACAATTTAGTTTAGGCTTCACTCTATTTCATACAACACGAGTAACTTCTCTTAAATGTTTGTACTACTTGAAGTTTGGTTACAGTACAAAGGTAGGAATCTAGCGTATTTTCTCTAAAGTTAGTACATCGTATTAAAAATATCACTGAAACAGTAGAATGTGAAATTCGTTAACGTAATTATAATTACACATAATATGTAGATACTCATCACAGTATATTCTAGTAAACGACTTAGCATACTAATTTTAAAGTGTGACACTCTCCAGTGTGGGACAGGCCTTAAGACGTTAAGATTTGAAGTCAAGCTGTGATGGTTAATAGCTTTTTATTTATTGCTTAGATGGGTGGACAAACTCACAGCCCACCTGGTGTTAAGTGGTTACTGAAGCCCATAGATATATACCACGTAAATGCGCCACCCACCTTGAGATATAAGTTCTAAAGTCTCAGTATAGTTACAACAGCTGCCCCACCCTTCAAACCACCCTCGAAACCGAAACGCATTACTGCTTCACGGCAAAAATAGGCAGGGTGGTGGTACCTCCCCCCCCAGATGGACGCCACGTGGGGCACGCCTCCGCGTCGCCCCAGCGTTTCCGCTGCCGAGGAGCCCCCTCCCCCTATCACGGGGGCGGAGATCCATGCGGCCGTGTCCAAAATGAGAGCGAAGGACGCGGCCCCCGGCCTTGACGGCGTTCACGGCCGGGTCTGGAACTTGGCCTTCGAGGCCCTAAGGGACCGGCTCGGGGGGCTTTTTGAAGCGTGCCTCGAATCGGGACGGTTCCCGTCGAAATGGAAGACGGGCAGACTGGTCCTGTTGAGGAAGGACGGGCGCCCCGCGGACTCACCCGCGGGCTATCGCCCCATCGTGTTGCTGGACGAGGCGGGCAAAATGTTGGAAAGGATCATGGCTGCCCGCATCGTCCGGCACCTGACCGGGATGGGTCCCGATCTTTCGGCGGAGCAGTACGGCTTCAGAGAGGGCCGCTCAACGATCGACGCGATTTTGCTCGTGCGTGCCCTCTCTGATGAGGCCGTAACCCGGGGCGGGGTGGCAATGGCGGTGTCCTTGGACATAAGGAACGCATTCAACACCCTGCCCTGGTCGGTGATTGCGGGGGCGCTGGAGTATCACGGCGTCCCCGCGTACCTCCGCCGGCTGATCGGCTCCTATCTCGAGGACAGGTCGATCGTATGCGTCGGACACGGTGGGGCGGTCTACCGCTTCCCCGTCGAGCGCGGTGTTCCGCAGTGGTCTGTTCTGGGCCCCCTGCTGTGGAACATTGGTTACGACTGGGTCCTGCAGGGCGCTCTATGGGGTTCCCTCCCCGGGCTAAGTGTCGTCTGCTATGCTGACGACACGCTGGTCGTAGCCCCGGGGAGGGACTACCGGGAGTCTGCCCGTCTGGCTTGCGCAGGTGTGGCAAACGTCGTCGCAAGGATCCGACGGTTGGGGCTCGAGGTGGCGCTCGAAAAAACCCAGGCCCTCTTATTTCACGGGCCGGGACGGGCGCCGCCTGCGGATGCCCACCTCGTGATCGGAGGCGTTCGCATCGGGGTCGGGGTGACCGGTCTCAGGTACCTCGGCCTCGAACTGGATGGTCGTTGGAGCTTCCGCGCTCACTTTAAGAAATTGGGCCCTCGGCTGATCGCGACAGCCGGCTCTTTGAGCCGGCTTCTTCTTAACGTTGGGGGTCCCGATGAGGCGGCGCGCCGCCTATACATGGGGGTGGTGCGGTCGATGGCACTATACGGTGTTCCGGTATGGTGCCAGGCCCTGACCCGCAAGAACGTCGCCGCGCTGCGACGTCCGCAGCGCGCGATCGCGGTCAGGGCCATCCGAGGATACCGCACCGTCTCCTTCGAGGCGGCGTGCTTGCTCGCCGGGGCGCCACCCTGGGACCTGGAGGCGGAGGCGCTCGCTGCTGATTACAGGTGGCGTAGCGACCTCCGATCTAGGGGGGAAGGGCACCCCGGCGAAGGTATAGTTCGAGCGCGGAGGCTCCAATCTCGGCGGTCCGTGCTGGAGGCGTGGTCTCGCCGCTTGGCGGACCCGTCGGCCGGCATCCGTACCGTCGAGGCGGTCCGCCCGGTTCTCGCGGACTGGGTGGGCCGCGACCGCGGATGCCTCACCTTCCGGCTGACGCAGATGTTGACCGGCCATGGGTGTTTTGGCCGGTACCTCTTCCAGATAGCCGGAAGGGAACCGACGGCGCAGTGCCACCACTGCGCGGACCGCGACGAGGAAGACACAGCGGAACATACATTGGCGCGTTGCTCTGGATTCGATGAGCAACGCGCCGCCCTCGTCGCGGTCATAGGAGAGGACCTCTCGCTGCCGCGCGTCGTGGCTACGATGCTCGGCAGCGACGCGTCCTGGAAGGCGATGCTCGACTTCTGCGAGTCCACCATCTCGCAGAAGGAGGCGGCGGAGCGAGAGAGGGAGATCTCTTCCCTTTCCGCACCAAACTGTCGCCGTCGATCCGGGAGCCGGAGGCGGGAATACGCCCGTACGTTCCGGCCTCTGTAGGTAGCGGCCTCCCCTCGGTGAAGGTCAATGGGCGACCTGAGAGGGTAGAGGCCGCGCGGCGCGCTACCAGCACTCTAGCGCGCTGCCGTGGAGTGAATAGAGCGACCGGTCGACGGTGTATCGCGTCCCGACCCGGCAGGCTGGTTCTGGTCCAGCGGGGTATTCCGGGACACCAGCGGCACCGTCTGGGCGGCCCAACGGGCTGCCGTACCGAGACGGCCGACGTTTCAGAGCCTTCGATTCGCCTCGAAGGCTCCGTCGGCTGGGCGTCCTTGGGGTGAGCCGCGCCGTCTGGTTGTAGTGTTGACCGCGGTAGCCCCCCTACCCCATCCGGGTTCTGACCTCGGAGGGGATCGGACGTCGGGTGTAAGAGTGCAGGGGAGTCGTTTAGTGGGTGGGTCCTAAAATCCTTGGGCCCGCGGTCTGCTCACAACACCATGCAGATCGTTGAGTCTCACATACCCCGCGCGCCCCTTTTGCGCGGGGACTTCGTAGGAGGTTCGGCCCTCTACCCGAAAAAAAAAAAAAAAAAAAAGATTCGAACATCGGTGCATCGCTAGATACGAATGCACCGGATGTCTTATCCTTTAGGCCACGACGACTTTAAAGCTTCTACGATCATCTTAAAAAAGGAGTACAGCCCAAAGAAACTGTTGTTACCAATAATTTGAAACAAAATAAAAAGTCGTTAGTTCTTTTTTGAATAACAGCGTCGAATTAATGTATGAATGAAAGAGCTCGGAATCATACCGCGCCGAAATTCATTAATGGGCCATAAACAAAATCCCTTTACCGCGAACGATCCCTTTAAAATGGTTCTTATTAAAATGAAGGACTGCCAACGGCATTGCCGAAGTTCGGTTCTCGGCCGGTGAGGAATGAAAATTAAAATTCGGAAAAGGTTTCATCAGACCCTGAACGTGGAAATTGTTTAAATTTAAAATTTGTTTTTTTTTTTTTAACTTTTGTTCTGGGATCGAGTTGCTTTTGAAATTTTGTAATTGATTTTATTGTTTGGTTCACATCAAAGAACATCGGGCTCGTTTGAAAAATATTTTTGTAAGTGAAAGGTGAATTTCATTTACATGAGGCCGCTTTTCAGCAAGTAAATGTTAATTAAATTTTAGTACATAAAACATAATTGCAAGTACACTTACCAATGATAGGCAATTGTATGCAATATCATCTTGCTGATTTTGTAACGAAGCAATAGTCAGTTTCACTTTTCAAGTTATGGGAGTGTTTCTGCAAACACGCTTTTTTTTGGAACAAAGTTCCTTATGGGACGATGCGGATGGGTACCCTAACCGGGAAAAAACGTCCGTAACGTAAGATTTTTACTATTTATGTATAGTCTTAGTATGATGGCTATACAGTGTATAATGTATAGTCTACGTGATGACGGTCATTATTATTATTATTTATATAAATAGCTGTTTCTTTATATTATTATTATTTATTTTTTATAAATCATTGTAAATAAAATAAAGTTGATAACTTTGTAAAGTAGTTTTTATTTATTTTTATCAATAAAAAAATCATAATAAAAAATGTATATCTCAATAATTATTTTCGTTCCTATCCGGTGTCCCACGAACCACACATCTTTCAATTCATTTTTGTGTGATCAAGTTCCGGATCTACCAGGTAGTTCCCGGATTTCATAGACGATAATGCCGCCACCTACATTAAGATATGAGTTTTAAGTATAATTTTCTTACAAAACAACGCCTATCTCCATATGTATCCCCACTGTAGTTGATCATCAAAGTACATTAACAAAGTCCAAGTCTCAGCTTATACTTATTGAAGAAACTAATTTTAGTTTTCAGCTCATCACTCAGCTTACTAACCAATCTAGGTACTACACAATAAAAGCACCGCAATTTCTTTTCTTTTCTTCTTTTAACAACTTCAATAATTTCCTTATGAAATTCGTTTGAATATTATTCCGAAACAAAACTATCAACATATAAAAGTTTGCTGGTAATACAAAACCCAAATGTCTACATACTACCATCCTGTTTATTTCAGCACAAGCCTTTATTCCAATATTCAATGTGCTTTTGACTTCAGTTTTAAGGGGCATTAACGCTATGATGTTTCTGACCTGACTGATGTTTCAGTAACCGATTACCAAGCCTGTGCTATCAGCTTCTCTGCCCATCTAGGACGATAAAGAAATTATCTCACCGAAAATCATTAAAATTTTCATCGTTTTTTTACGGCTACAATTAACAAAAGGAAACATTGTCATTAGCAGAACTAAACATCAATTCTGCACGGTGTCGGGCCAAATTACGGCCGCAGACAGATCGGGGTCAAGGCCAATGAGAAACGTATAAAAGGAAAATTATCGTCCTTTAAGGATTCCGCGGAACCCCATCGTTTTCACCGAAAAATTCTGTTGCGCAATTGTGATTAGAATTTTCTACAATCTACAGAGAACTCAAAGTGAATTGTACTGGAGACACAAAAACTTGGTTTTTTTTTTTTGAGAAATTTAGGGAATTCACGTTTCGGAGTTTAATTATAGAATTGGGCTTTCATTTGGTTAGAATGTAGATCTGTCATCTTCACTGAAAGATTTTTCTTTGATTAAAGTTGACGTATTGAATGCTTTCTGGTGGATTGAACCTTAATTTGCAAAGCCTAAGTAATTGTTTAAAATATTATTAAAAGAACATAGGGAAGCCTATGATTAGAACTTCCTTCTTTGAAAATAACCAAATAATGTCAGACTCATTAAAGAGGTGGCAACAGTGTCAAGATGGTTTTTTTTATCTAGTGCAATAACACCATAGTATGCGGAATAGATTAATGAAACAGAATAGTTGAGAGGTTAGTGGTCACCGTCGCTCATGGATGTCAGCAATGCGAGGGGCAGAGCCAAGCCGCTGCCTACCATTAAGTACTCTCCACAAGCCTCGTTTGAAGAAGGACATGTCATAGCGCTCGGAAAACACCGTGTAGGGGAGTTCATTCCAAAGCCGGATGGTACGTGGCAAAAAAGATCTTTGGAAACGCACTGTTGATGAACGCAGCGGTTCCAGATAATATGGATGAAGTCTGCTCCGATGGCGGGAGGTGCGAGAGTGTGGCATATAGTATTATAAGCGAGAACTATTATGAGTAACAAGAAGTTGAAGTTTAGGGTTCGAAGCAATACAAACCGAAGGGTATCTGAGGCGAAATAATAGTATGAGAAATAGAGGAGTGAAGTGAATTAATAGTAATTAGTACTGGGTGTGGACCAGTGCTTTGTGACTTTTAAATATTTAACATTTTTTATTAATGCTTTGGTAGGTGAACAAGCTCACGGACCACCTGATTTTAAGTGGTTACCGGAGCCCATAAACATCTACAAAGTAAACAAAGTAAATGTCGCCACCTACCTTGAGACATAAGTTCTAAGGTATAAGTACAAGCCCCCCCCCCTCGAACCGAAACGCATTACTGCTTCACGGCAGGAATAGGCAGGTGGTGGTTCCTACCCGTACGGACTCACAAGACGTCCTACCACTAGTAATTACGCAAATTATATTATAATTTTGCGGGTTTAATTTTTAATACACGATGTTATTCCTTCACCGTGGAAGTCAATCGTGAACATTTGTCAATTAAGTAAGTATTTCATTAGAAAAATTGGTAGCCTTTGGGCCGCGACGACTTCGAAACTTAACTATGAGAAATTTTCATCAATCAACACAGTTGGACTGATATCTTTGCATATTCTTTTCCGGAACCGCAGCTCTTAATACTGTGCCATGAAATATCCTATACCCGACTAGTTTATGCCTCAATGCTATACAAAAACGAAAAATATACTCTACTGCGGCTGTTGTTTTTTGAAGAGCGTCAAAGGGATTTGGGACGCGTTGTATTTTTGGACGAACGTTTGTTGAATTTCGACGCGTAGTAGGGACTCAAAGACTAGGGTTGAAAATAGGTACATATGTTTTATTCGGACGCATCTGGTCAACGAATGCTATCTGCATGTGAGGCTCCTCTATGACGCTGCAACCACCATTTTACTGAGATTATATTTCATCCTATGGGATGATATGTCATTTCATCTCATTTCAAATAATTTCATCCCAGTTGATTATTGTCTCAAATTAATCATCTTCATTTAATTTCACTTCATACTATCATTTTTCATAAAATAAGAATATAAATTAAAATAAGACATGACTTAAAGGTCTTAAAATCCAGGTTACCAGGTCATAAAATCCCTTTAAAAAAAAATGACGCTGCACGATGATATTTTTTGTTTATATAGTTTTAAAGCCTTGCCAGGAATAAGGTCCCAATCCGTGACTACGAATACAGTGATTATAAGTTACATCTGCGGTGACGAAATCATTGTGTGCAAAAGGTCAGAGCACTAGCACTTTCCCCAAGGTATTCCTTTGCTACTGCTGCTTCTACTTCTAAAACTCCACTCCAAGGTCTTTCACAATCGCTTTAACTTGACCTTCTTTATACGAGGTTTGACTTTTACGCTAGCCAGCGCGACCGAGCTACGAGCGTGACAGTGCCAATATAGGCTCGTCTGCCACTATTGGCAATTTAAAAATATCTGTCTGTAGTAGGAGTATCTTTACATGATTTCTAACTTAACGCCCTAGTTTAGGTCCCGAATTATACCTTTGTTACAATTCAGGTGTCATTGACATGTCAATCTTATGTGTTAAGGTGTTAGTGGCATTCACGATAATAATATGGTGTCTATCCGGACACCTTACATCAGGATCAAACATTTTAAATACAATTTACTTGTCTTATTTTGCACTAGTTAAATTTCTTTTTTAATTGAAAAATAATACAGATACAGAATTAGGTTAAGATCTAAAAAAAATTGACCTACAATTTTTAATGGCAGAAAAATAGCTCTGAAGCTATTATTCCTTTCCTCGGCGAAAAAACCGAATCACCTCCCAATTTTTTGCCCAATAATTAAGATCGCATGAACGATTCCGTTCTCCGGATAATTTGATGAATTGTGACGACGAGAACAATACTTCCCAGTTTTATTTTATATTTGAAAAGAACCTTCTGTTCGCTGTTGACATTGGATGAAGGCAAAAAAATCATTACCTTTAAGAAAGGGGTTTGTTTTTCGAGTTTATTGAATAAATCTTTTAACAGAGATGTTATCTTAAGGAATACTTTAGGTTTGATTAAAAACTCGTTTACAGGTTAGCTTTATTCACGTTTTAATTAAGTGTTTCGGAAATTTGTTATTCTTTATAAAATTTTGGTTAAGGACAATATTAAATGCGAAATGAGAATCTGTTGTGGCAGAATAGTGTGTGGTGCTTGAGAATGGGCAATACCGTTCTCCGAGTATCATACTAGCATAATTCAACGCCAAGCAATATTTCCTAGTGTTGAAACGTACTGGACGTCCGTACCAGCCAGTTACCACCATCCCGGCTATTTTGGCCGCGAAGCAATCAGATACTCCTCTTTAAATATTGGACTCCTGCTATATGTACAATAAAATAGAAACGGTGATGTCATGTAGCATAGTGTCTGATGTCTATGGACTCATACATATAACTGTTTAAAAGCATGTAGGCCATGAATACGTCTATCCAACTGGTGCAATCAAAATGTTCAATATACAACTAACTATAAAAACTAAATATACAGTAACTATACTGAGACCTTAGAACTAATAATACTCATAAGGTGGATGGCGGCATTTACGTTGTAGATATATATCGGCTCCAGTAACCACATCTCACCTGGTTGGCTGTGAGCTCGTCCACAAATCTAATCAATAAAAAAACAAACGTGTGGCACTCGGGAACTGCCGCGGTAAAGCTATTGCATAACATTTTTTATCATCTTATGCAATTATATTATAATTAGACTATGATAATTTAATATTAAAACAATACTAAAACAAGACCACGCTATATTAAACATTAATAAAAGCAAAACCTTAACTGTCCCCTTCATACTCATAAGCTAGACCGCGCGAGAGAGAGATGGGCAGACTTTACATGATGCGCATGCAGTGTGACGTCACGCCACGCGCTTATTCACAAACACTACACAAGCGCAACGTGTGAATGTGTTGAATGCGAGCTACATGGTAAGCGGAGTGAGGGGTGTTAGGTTTTTTTCGTTACGGAATTTCATGATTCCGCTCTCAAGTCGCGCTCAAAGCCCGCGATAAAATCTATGCAATAGCTTAATAACGGACACACTTTATATCCGTTTTATGTTAGTAAAGATGGAAAAGTCTAGATAATTTCACGGGAATTAATTTAATGACGCCGGTTTTGATTTCAGGATTACAGCTAGTGCATTCGGAACGTATTTACCAGAGCATTTTATTGAGCAACGCCTCGCTTTTTATATTCGTTCAGAAGTGGCAGTAAAAAGAATTTAATTTTTAGAATACAGCTCTGCTTCAATTGGAGTTTATCCTCGAGTTAATCGTACACAAGCGCAACGTGTGAATGTGTTGAACGCGAGCTACATGGTAGGCGGAGTGAGGGGTGTAAGGTTTTTTTCGTTACGGAATTTCATGATTCGGTCGCCGCGCTCAAGGCCCGCGATAAAATCTATGCAATAGCTTAATAACGGACACACTTTATATCCGTTTTATGTTAGTAAAGATGGAAAAGTCTAGATAATTTCACGGGAATTAATTTAATGACGCCGGTTTTGATTTCAGGATTACAGCTAGTGCATTCGGAATTTATTTACCAGAGCATTTTATTGAGCAACGCCTCGCTTTTTATATTCGTTCAGGAGTGGCAGTAAAAAGAATTTAATGTTTAGAATACAGCTCTGCTTCAATTGGAGTTTATCCTCGAGTTAATCTGCTCTGCTACAGTTCATAGGCTCAGGATGGATTTGCGATGTCCTTGGAATTTCTTGTTTCGAATCAGATTTGCACCGTACTGAATACGATGCGATACTGGACGATGGTGTAGCATCATAATAGGGGTCTTGATCTCTAGACATAATGTACGCGGTTTGAGGTACATACATAACAACGTGTAAAAAAGCAGCAGAGAGTTAGCAGAGTCATCTAATTGATAATATTTGTTTATATATGTATATATTTATGATATGTATATCTATATATTTATGTATATGTATTTATTTAAGTACGAGTATTTGTATCTATAAATATTATGTATGTTATATATACACATATGTTTAAGTAATATCACCTTCACACTACACCTACCAAGCTTCATCTCTTCACTCCCCTAAGGTAGACTGTTAGAGAATGCCTATGGCATTAAGTCCGCCTTTATACTTTCTAGTATAAGAAGTTATAAATAAAAAAATTAAAAAAATCAAACCCGAAAAATAATAATTTGCGTAATTACTGGTGGTGGGACCTCTTGTGAGTCCGCACGGATAGGTACCACCACATTGCTTATTTCAGCTATGAAGCAGTAATGCGTTTCGGTTTGAAGAGTGGGGCAGCCGTTGTAACTATACTGAGACCTTAGAACTCATATCTCAATGTGGGTGGAGGCAATTAGGTTATACATGGATCACTATAATTCACCATGAGATAGTCTTAATTGTAATCAAATAGAAGGCTTAAAGCGTCTATGGGCTATGGTGATTTTTAAAATGAGAGGTTTAACAATAATAGCTGAAGCATTTCCACAATTTTTCGAACACAAACAATTCGAATCACAAAATTGGAAATCAATCAATCAATCAATTTGTCAAATCGAAACCCTACAGAACAGACTTCCGTGACGGAGTGAAATCCACTTAAATGTCTTTGGCTTCTGACTCAAATGACACTCGTCAAGGCTTTGAGATGTGAGTTCAGAGATAACGAACTAAATGAAGCGAACGCTACCTTGTTTGAGGTACCTTAACTTTGTTCTAACATTCTAGGCTTGTATTTGTTTGCTATATCGCATAGACGCTATTAATGCTATGTTTTGGTTTTAGCAATTACTATAGCTATGTTTTTATTGATCTGTAATTTAATCACAGATTGCATAAATATTGAACACTAGCTGACCCGGCAGACTTCGTAGTGCCTCAATAGATAAATAAATGATGTAAACTTTTGTATAAAATAAACTTAAAACAAACAAAAGAAATCCGTCCGACAGGGGACACGTCAATGGGAAAACAAAATTGTTATTTTTATTTATTTTCGAGTATTTTCATATTCATCTACCTTTTAAACCTTCTCTGGACTTCCACAAATAATTCAAGACCAAAATTAGCCAAATCGGTCCAGCCGTTCTCGAGTTTTAGCGAAACTAACGAACAACAATTAATTTTTATGGATATAAATGAATATTTTGAACAACGATTTAGCAGACTTTTTGGCGAATAAGCCCGAAATGAAGTTATGTGAGTTGTTTTATTTTCTTGTTTCAGATTTAAACATATAAAAATTATAGTTTACTAAGGGCTTAGTATCTGCGAAAGTGCACAAGTGGTTTATTTCTCGGACTCATCTCAATAGTCCACTAAAGTTTAAATAGCCACTAAAGTATTCCACAATTTTCAAATTTCAAATTAACCACACCTTTTTCAGCACTACTTTTTTTTGAAACAACAGTGACGTCTTACTGAACAATATAAGAAAAATGTTTAGGCGTGAATACTTTTCCCGCCGTTATTTTTATGCACAGGACCAACATGAAAAACTGAACTCTAACGAATCTGGACTCTAGTGAACTAACTCATCATTGACTAAGAGAGAAAGTGATTAGTGATATCAGATTTCTATTTAATTTTTTTAGTGTCCTTGTAGGCAGATGGGTATACGGCCCACCTGATGGTGAGTGGCTACCGTCGCCCATGGACGTCAGCAATGTCAGAGGCAGAGCCAAGCCACTGGCTACCGTTAAGTACTCTCCATACCGATATTAATCAGATACTGATAAAACAGCGAATCACGGTCACAGAGTCAATTGAATTCCACTTTAATGCATAGTTATTTCAGGTGCCAATTCAGGATGTGCCAATGTTGGTAGCATTGAGACCTGTTTAATGCGTCGGCAGGTTCGGTGGTGCGGTCATGTATGACGCATGGCGGAGGAAAGAGTGGCGAAGCGCATCTTCTTCTCTGAACTGCAGGACGGCAAGCGAAAGCATGGCGGACAGCTCCTGCGGTACAAGGATGTCGTGAAACGACACATGAAGAGATGTGATATAGAGCCCTCTCGATGGGAGCGCTTGGCAGCACAGTGACCAGAATGGGGCAGGATAGTGAACAGCAAAGTACGCGAGTTCGAGGATCAGCGTAAAGCTGCCCTTGATTACAAATGCGACCAGTTGAAGGCCCGCCCTCCTGCTGCCATAACCTATAATTATAAGAACGGCGTGCTCACGTGCCCTCAATGCGCAAGGAGTTTTGCTGCGAATATAGGCTATATAAGCCATCTTCGAGCGCACGAGCGCAAAACCGACGGATAGGAGTCAAAGTGGTCGCCATGGCCGAAATCGGTCGGATGAATCATTTCAGGTATGGTTTTTGTTTGATTTTTAATTATATCCCGATTTCTGAACCACAAGTTTGACCCGTTCCATCCTATAAATAAAATACTCCACTTTTTTTTATTGCTTAGATGGGAGGACGAGCTCACAGCCCACCTGGTGTTAAGTGGTTACTGGAGCCCATAGACATCTACAACGTAAATGCGTCACCCACCTTGAGATATAAGTTCTAAGGTATCTGTAGGTATGGTTTTTGTTTGATTTTTAATTATATCCCGATTTCTGAACCACAAGTTTGACCCGTTCCATCCTATAAATAAAATACTCCACTTTTTTTTATTGCTTAGATGGGAGGACGAGCTCACAGCCCACCTGGTGTTAAGTGGTTACTGGAGCCCATAGACATCTACAACGTAAATGCGTCACCCACCTTGAGATATAAGTTCTAAGGTATCTGTATAGTTGCAACGGCTGCCCCGCCCTTCGAACCGAAACGCATTACTGCTACACGGCAGAAATAAGCAGGGTGGTGGTACAGGTTTACTGGTGGTAGGACCTCTTGTGAGTTCGCACGGGCTGTGAGCTCGTTCACCCATCTAAGCGGACCGTGCTAGAGGTCCTACCACCAGTAAATACTAGAAAAAATTAACGATATAATATTTTTAAATATTACAATGTTTCCCCTAGCTTACTCTTATAATGTAACTTAGAAAAAAAAACATTCTGATATCCGGAAATGTGCACGAGGCTTTCCGCTACATGATCGCGAGCTTCAGGATTTTACGCAAACCGTAAAATTTCCACGTTAAGCCTGGAAACGGGTCGGTTTAGTTGTAAAATTTATCCGGCAAGACGTAACTCGGATGTGTGCCGGTAAAGATCTTAGTGTACTTCATTCTTAGTCGTTTTCCCACTTGGGAACGTTACTATACACGCTAAGACCTCTGATGCTGATTATTAACTCCTTGCCTACGTTTTGTCTACTGTAGATACATATCGAAATTGCTGCACTCAAATTTGAGGCTTATTTGCGGAATCCATAGATATCAACAATTTAATAAAGGGCTTAGGTCAGTAGGATTTAAATAATAGGTCACTTTACACTAGCTTGTATTTATTTCCAGTTTTCAGTTACAGAGTAATTTACAGTGATCGCGTTTACACTTTCAGCTCTCTACCGAGAATGAATGCTACCCCGATGCGCTCGAATATATTGCCTGATC
This sequence comes from Bombyx mori, assembly GCF_030269925.1. Taxonomy (NCBI): domain Eukaryota; kingdom Metazoa; phylum Arthropoda; class Insecta; order Lepidoptera; family Bombycidae; genus Bombyx; species Bombyx mori. The sequence continues at coordinate 14,603,930 of NC_085124.1, read as the reverse complement.
GCCCCACCACAATACACAATCGTGTAATAAAAGTGAAACCCGCAAAATTATAATTTGCGTAATTACTGGTGGTAGGACCTCTTGTGAGTCCGCACGGGTAGGTATCACAGCCCCGCCTATTTCTGCCGTGAAACAGTAATGCGTTTCGGTTTGAAGGGTGGGGCAGCCGTTGTAACTATACTGAGATCTTAGAACTTATATCGAAAGGTGGGTGGCGCATTTACGTTGTAGATGTCCATGGGCTCCAGTAACCACTTAACACCAGGTGGGCTGTGAGCTCGTCCACTCATCTAAGCAATAAAAAAAAAAATTTATTACTACTTCAGGACAAAAATATCCGGAGTGGTGGTACTTACCCGCGACGGCTCACAGAATACTCTACTAATAGTCATAGCACATATGTACACGGGTTTGATACTGGTTACGACTGTCTTATATTTGAAATTGGAACATTGTTTTGCGGCAGAAACTGGCGGATAATAGTGTCTTATCCGTATGACCACAAACTATTGTAAATATTAATTAAAAATCAGGCCAAAACTGATAACAATGAACTTTTTTGTTGTATTTTTATTGTTTAAATGTTTGGAGGAGCTCACGGCCCACCTGGTCTTAAATGGTTACCGGAGTCCATAGACATCTTCAATGTAAATGCCGCCACCTACCTTAAGATGTGAGTTCTAAGGTCTCAGTTTTTATAGTACAACGGCTGCCCCACCTTTCCAACCGACACGCATTACCTACTGCTTCACGACTAACATGGGCAGGGTGGTGGTACCTACCCGTGTGGACTTACAAGAAATCCTACCACCAGTAATTACGCAAATTATAATTTTGCGGGTTTGATTTTTATTACAAAATGTTATTCCTTCACCGTGGAAGTCAATCGTGAACATTTGTTACGCACGTATTTCATTGGAAAATTTAGTACCTGCCGGCGAGATTCGAACACCGGTGCATCGTAAAATACAAATGCACCAGACATCTTATCCTTTAGGCTACGACGACAGCAAAAAGACGAACTCAGAAAACATTTAACGTCAAACCCCAAAACGTTTTCTTAACAACGTCTTCATAAAACGGAAAACACTCCAACGTATCCCCTTCAATAAATAAAGCACATTAACTATTAAATACTGAAAGGAACAATATTTTTCCATTCTCAAGACAAGACAACAGACGTCTAACATGCGAGCGACTGAAATATCACGAGAAATGATAGTTCCCGAGGCGTAACAGATGCTACAAGCTTCGCAGTTCGCATCGCTTCAAAACGTTCTCACACAAAAGGATTCCGTGCTCCTTGTACCCGCGCTGCCCCCAGCAGAATCGTTTATTTTACCTCGAAACCGGTTAAAACTCGCATTTTATCGGAAGACACACACGCTCACGTAAGTGCTTCACGGTGAAGGCATTGGACGGTTAATAAAATCCGCCATATTTTTAAATTTTCTATTACCGTTATAGGACAGGCTTAGGGCTTGTTCGAGCTAGCATCTTACCGATTACTCTTCCAAAACATCATAGGATACCATTGGAATATTTTCTGTTACTATTATAGAACAGGTTTAGAGACTGTTCGTGCTAGCATCTTGCCGATTACTCTTCCAAAACATCATAGGATACGATTGGAATATTTTCTTAACTGCTATAGGACAGGCTTAAGGCCTATTTGAGCTAGCATCTTGCCGATTACTCTTCCAAAACATCATAGGATACGATTGGAATATTTTCTGTTACTATTATAGAACAGGTTTAGAGACTGTTCGTGCTAGCATCTTGCCGATTACTCTTCCAAAACATCATAGGATACGATTGGAATATTTTCTTAACTGCTATAGGACAGGCTTAAGGCCTATTTGAGCTAGCATCTTGCCGATTACTCTTCCAAAACATCATAGGATACGATTGGAATATTTTCTGTTACTATTATAGAACAGGTTTAGAGACTGTTCGTGCTAGCATCTTGCCGATTACTCTTCCAAAACATCATAGGATACGATTGGAATATTTTCTTAACTGCTATAGGACAGGCTTAAGGCCTGTTTGAGCTAGCATCTTGCCGATTACTCTTCCAAACGTCATAGGATATGGTTGGAATATTTTCTGTACTGCTATAGGACAGGCTTAAGGCCTGTTTGAGCTAACATCTTGCCGATTACTCTTCCAAACGTCATAGGATATGGTTGGAATATTTTCTTTACTGCTATAGGACAGGCTTAAGGCCTGTTTGAGCTAGCATCTTGCCGATTACACTTCCAAACATCACAGGATATGGTTGGAATATTTGCTTTACTGCTATAGGACAGGCTTAGGGCCTGTTCGAGCTAGCATCTTGCCGATTACTCTTCCAAACATCATAGGATACGATTGGAATATTTTCTATTACGGTTATAGGACAGGCTTAGGGCCTGTTCGAGCTAGCATCTTGCCGATTACTCTTCCAAACATCATAGGATACGATTGGAATATTTTCTATTACCGTTATAGGACAGGCTTAGGGCCTGTTCGAGCTAGCATCTTGCCGATTACTCTTCCAAACATCATAGGATACGATTGGAATATTTTCTATTACCGTTATAGGACAGGCTATAGCTCGAGCTAGCGTATAAAATTGGAGTTTTCGCAACAACCCTCGGTCATTCGGTAACGTGCGAAATTATTGTGGTACACTTCATTCACGGTTGTTTGCATAAGAGTTAGTGTATTGCGCAAACGAACGCTCTGAGATCGTTGTCAATGAATGATAAAAAAATATGTTATTTTTTGTACGTCATTACAAAGTTAAGTCGTACACTGAGTGCATTACTAATTTGTACGTTATTACAAAGTTAAGTCGTACACTGTGTGCATTACTAATAAAAATCTTACGTTACGGACGTTTTTTCCCGGTTAGGGTACCCCTCCACATCATCCCATAAGGAACTTCGTTCCAAAAGGAGAGATTAAATCGTAAAAGCAGTTTTATTTGTAAAACACAATAAACTTATTGACTACAACGAAGCTTAAGGCTGTGAATAACCCGGAATGGAAGTACCAAGCAAACCTTCTCTAGTTACTCATAAAGATTTATGAACTAATGCGATCGCGGCGGCGTAAACAACATTACAGCAACTTCATTACAATAAAATAACACACGTACGTAATCCCGTAAATTATACGGGGAAAAAGAGAAAAATATGAGGAATTTTTCAAACAGCAAAAACTCTGGAGAGAACATTCTTAAGCTTATTATTCGATGTTGATGTGTTTTGTGAAAGTTAAGTGATATATCATTTTGGGAGTTACACGAGATAACTTCGGTCACAGAAGTTAGATGAAGATTATGTTAATCTTGTTATTACTTGTGAGTATTGTGTTTGTACTTACTAACAAATACAACAACTTCTTAGACCAAATATATCGAAGACGCCATTGTTACAATGGCGTACTAATGATTGATTCCTTGAATTAACAAATTACGATTAGTTTTAGCACAAAATTACATTAGATAATAATTCGTCTTAATCGTTCCCTTGGTGGATTGTGGCTCCGTAATACTCTGTCAATAGTTAAATAGTCCATTTGGCACAAATTCGGCTTGGCGAAGTGCGAAGTTGACAATTATTTATCTAGTTTTTACTGGTCCATTTTTATCCATTTATATCCATTTTTACTGGTGGTAGGACCTTTTGTGAGTCCGCACGGGTAGGTACGACTACCACCACCCTGCCTATTTCTGCAGTTAAGCAGTAATGCGTTTCGGTTTGAAGGGTGGGGCAGCCATTGTAACTATACAAAGACCTTAGAACTTATATCTCAAGATGGGTGGCGCATTTACGTTGTAGATGTCTATGGGCTTCAGTAACCATTTAACACCAGGTGGGCTGTGAGCTCGTCCACCCATCTAAGCAATAAAAAATTAAAAAGTAGGTGGTATATCTGATCCGTCCACTGTGTAAGGCTTCAACCTAATGATCTATTCCCCTCTACTTTTCCTGTCATAAGCTGCCTGGTTCTTCTGGCAATGAACCAAAAATTACATGCTCTAAGCAGACTGAAGATAGAGAAGAAGTTAAAGGTCTTGTATTTGTAATACCTTCAGAACAAAGACATATGTGTGATGCCAGTGTGTGGTATCTGAAGTAATTGATATAATAAAGACTTCACTTTTGCCTTAAACGGACTAGCTCACTGGTGGTAGGACCTCTTGGGAGTCCACACGGGTACCACCACCCCGCCTATTTTCGCCGTGAAGCAGTAATGCGTTTCGGTTCGAAGGGTGGGGTAGCCGTTGTAACTATACTGAGATCTTAGAACTTATATCTCGAGGTGGGTGGCGCATTTACGTTGTAGATGTCTTTGGGCTCCAGTAACCACTTAACTCCAGGTGGGCTGTGAGCTCGTCCATCCATCTAAGCAATAAAAAAAAAATGCTTAAGACATATAGTGTTTACTTGAATCTCACATTCCCGATCCTGCGGCCAGAATGGAAAGCAGTCGACGTCGCCCAAAATATCTCATTTCGGACCCTCCCGATCCACTAACGGTACTTTTAGGTACCTCAAGCATCGGTAATCGTTCTCGTCGAACCCGTCGCATGCGACGATGAAAGAGCTCGACGAGTAAATTAACCCTCAGACACAGCCCACTGAGTTTTTCGCCGGATCTTCTCAGTGGGTCGTGGTTCCGAGCCGGTGGTAGATTCTGCGAAGCACGGCTCTTGCTAGGGTTCGTGTTAGCAACGTCGTCAGGTTTAAGCCCCGTGAAATCACCTACTAGTTAAGGTTATGCTGAAATAGCCTCTCAAGGCTCTCAGATTAGATAGGAAAAAACAAATGGATCTCACCACTCACCTAAGACACGGCGTAAGAATCTTAATCGTATTATTGAGCGTCTGTCCGTCACATTTAACCGGATTCCGTAACTGCTTTGTGGCAGAAATGGGGTGTGGGGTAAGTGAGTACCGGCTTATCTCCGCGAATCAGTCGTGCGTGTCAATGTGAGCAGTACAATCGTTCTGCAGTCGAAGATGGAACCGGATATGAAGTGGAAGTCGCTATCATAGTATTATCATATTCGTTTTGAGCACCTTGACGGCCTTTGATTTTAATGAAAGTTTTATTAGGGCTTAAGAACTTTATTAATATTCATTGTTGTTATACTAAATCCCTTAATGTTTTCACATTTTAAATTAAATTCGTTTTGAATTTACTTTTGAAAATTAAATAAAGGATACATCTGATGCTGAAATCATCGTAATTATGAGCACAGCGACGAGAACAGCGAGTAATCGCCATTTTCCTCAGTGCCATTTCCCTCAAGTCGAGCCCGTGAGCTTACCAACCGGTCTGTGAGTAGCTGGGAATCCCCTTAGGTCACCAGCGATTGGGTAGAGGAAAAAATAATTGTTCGATTCTTTAAGCAATGAATTCGGATCTTATCTATCGACTTTTTACCACCGGCAATAGCGATCATAACAAAAGAGCGTTTTCTATACACAAAAATATTGATGACAAACAGAAAATAATGTGTGAAGATTAATATTTGACTACAACGAGATACTTAATTGTATATTCAACAAGGAAACCTTTACAAACGTATTTCAAAGGAAATCGTGTATTCGACAATTAATGTTTTTTTCATTAAATACACGAAAAGTAATGAGATTCAATAAATAATAAAAATATCCTAAGGATTTATTTATTCGAGTTATGAATCGGTCCCAGGATGAAATCAGAACGTGGATGGCCTATTGTAATATTTTTATTAAATCTGTTTTGTTGTCTCACATAAATGAAAACGGGGGATTTTCCCCGAGGCAGAGGGAAAAATTACTTTTTTTTTCCGTTTCCAAGACTATTATGACATAAAACTTGGGATGGAAGTTAAGCGGCATCTGACCGATTTATTTACGGGGAAATTTAATAATTTGAACGAGGAAAGGATTTGAACGTGTTTTCTTTTTGGTTTCATATTAATGCATAATTTTCTTATTCATGAAATATTTTCGAAAAGGCTACTTATAAGTTTTCATGATTTTTATTTAGAGCAAACTAGATAATGACCGGGCTCTGCTCGGTTTTTTTTTGATAACGCCATCTTTTTGTGTCTTTAAAGCGGTTAGTTGCCCTCAATTAAGAAAAATAGTATTATTATTCGCCAATAGATGTCGGGAAGAGTTGATTATTGAAAACACGAATAAAACAACAACAAAATAAATCGTAGCTAGATCGATTTATTGCTCCCAAAATCCCCTGTAAATTTTATGAAAATCGTTGGAGCTGTTTCCGAGATTCAATTTATATAGGTATATATTAATATACAAGAATTGCTCGGTTAAAGGTATAAAGATTGGGTGTTCAGTTATCTGTGGTTCGCCAAAATAAGTATAAAAAACTTTTCTACTACTAATTTGCACCTACTTTATAGACTAGACTAGGCTTTATAGCATTAGTCATCACACAAGCGTACGGGCCACTCATTATCAAGTGGTTCCCATCGCTTATGGATACGAGCAATAGTTGAGACCCATAGCTAAACCGCGTTGGCACTACTGAAGGTTGACAACGATACCGCCAATTCCATCTTAAGTGGCCATTTTTTCTCAGAGAACAGTAATGCTCAGGGTACACCTAAGCCGGTGCATGCATATGAACACGACATCGGAAAATAGGTAAAGGCATTGACTAAGTATTATATGCTAGTGTTTCGATACGATTATTTGCTGGTAGGACCCGTATTGTAAAAGGCGAGTATGCATCACTATCCAACCTCTTTACGTAAAGCAGTCGTCCGTTTCGGCTTAGCTGATAAAACCGGGTGGATTCTGAAAAATACTGCTCCCCTTATGCACAAAAAGCAGACGACAGGGTGATCTAAAATTCCTTAGAGTACAGTTTTTTTTTTATAGCTTGAGGTATGTTTAAAATGAAACTTATTACAGGCGAAATAGCCCTTTTTTATTTACTCAAATTTTGGCTGTAACGACATACAGACCGACACTACTGCACGTTTTAATCTCCCACTCGAAGCATTTAAATTAAGCAAATAAACTGCCTGTTCACAATTTAAAATTAAAACGTTAAAAAGCAATTAAGCGTGCTGAAAATTATCAGTGAACCGAAACAGTGGTAATCCACGAAACAGCATAGCTTTGCAATGCCGCTGCAGAATGTTTGGTCCAAGACATGCTATTGAAGCGTTTTGTATAAAGGGGTTCATATAAAACTTTTTTTTTTTATTGCCCTTATAGGCAGACGAGCATACGGCCCACCTGATGGTGAGTGGTTACCGTCGCCCATGGACTTCAGCAATGCCAGGGGCAGAGCCGAGCCGCTGCCTACAAAAAACTATACAAACTATACTGAGACCTTAGAACTTCTATCTCAAGGTGGGTGGCGCATTTACGTTGTAGATGTCTATGGGCTCCAGTAACCACTTAACACCAGGTGGGCTGTGAGCTGGTCCACCCATCTAAGCAATAAAAAGAAAAAAAAATAGCTGGCCCGGCAAACGTTGTTTTGCCATATAAATTATTTCTAGGAAAGATAAATAACCTAGATACCGACTGCAGCGCCATCAGCCACACAATCACAGAAGAAATATATATATAAAATTATATATTTATAAAGATTGGAATCGTTTGTGGAGGATTGTGCGTACGTAATTTTAATGGTGGTAGAAAGTAGTGTAAGCTTGCAGGTATAAACCAATCGGATGATAATCACTGTATAACAATCGTCAGCCAAGTTTGAGGGCTATCGTAGCAATAATAATTGAAACACTATACTTGAGAAACACTATACTCTAACTATACTTGAGACCTTAGAACTTATATCTCAGGGTGGGTGGCACATTTGCGTTGTGGATGTCTATGGGCTCCAGTAACCACTTAACAGCAGGTGGGCTGTGAGCTCGTCCACCCATATAAGCAATAAAAAAAAAACACGTCGTACGTGGCAGGATTCACATTTCAATTTGTGATGTAACCTGTTAACCATGTAATTCCTGTTTGAACCTGAATTAATGTCTTCTGTCGATCTATTCCGTTGTACTGTACAAACTGGGACCTTAGAACTCATGTCTCAAGGTGGGTGGCGGCATTTACGTTGTGAATATCTATGGGCTCCGGTAACCACTCAACATCAGGTGGGCCATGAGCTCGTCCACAAAACTAAGCAGTAAAAAAGGCAACTCTAGCTTTGCGCTTTGTATTGTACCAAAGAAACCCGAGATTTCAAATGAACGCTTAATTGGCATTTTTTGTTGTACAAAATCAGTTGTGGCGAACATTACAAGAAAACCACAATCGGAAAGACACATCAAACGCACCACAATATGCTCGGGTAAGAAACGATGTTCGTCAACAAAATAACGGAACCTTAATTCGAAGTAAACGTAGTATTTTCTTAGGTTTTAGTGAGCTACAGACGTAATTAAGAATTTTACGGCTTAATCTCACGTGTCGTTTGAAGGCTTTGGACGTTTCGAATATTAACAATTTTCTTGATCTTGCAAGACTCAGGATCATAATCGACAAATCGTCAATTTCTTTTACTGTAAAGCATTACGTTCTGTGAGAATGGCAATAGAAAAATAAAACTTCTCGATATCAAATTTTCGAAAACAACTCTATAACATAATGACTTAATTACATTGAAAATAGTCGTAAATTTCAAATGAGTCTGGCGTCGATTTATAATATTATATCTTCTTAATAATAATCGGAAAACAATACGTTGCCTTCATGAAATAGTCTTTGGTTTGTAAATAAATCAAAATTTAAAGAAATTTAAGTAAAGTTGGCATCGAAACATTCTACATCGAATATTCATCACCTCTTGTGAGTCCGCACAGGTAGTTACCACCACCCTGCCTATTTCTGCCGTGAAGCAGTAATGCGTTTCGGTTTGAAGAGTGGGGCAGTCGTTGTAACTCTACTGAGACCTTAGAGCTTATATCTCAAGGTGGGTGGCAGCATTTGCGTTGTAGATGTTTATGGGCTCCAGTAACCCTTTAACACCAGGTGACTGTGAGCTCGTCCACCCATCTAAGCAATAAAAAAAAGGTAGGCAACAATTACCTTCAGCTGCTACAATATTCGCTTGACTGATCATCTCTTTGATTCCGTAGAATAGTCATGTTCGATATTTTTCTGATAGTTTTGAAAACTGATCGTTTTCGAACATGTCTATAATTATTTTCACTTGGAATCCGGTCACATTACTTTTGGCGTATACGGACCCCGGTTGACGATTGAAAACTCGTCTACTGATAAAATAAAAAATAAAATTGATTCTAATCCTCATCCTTACATCTTGTCCTTTTAAAAGCATCAAAGTAAATCATTTCCTTACAACGAGAAATCACACAGGAAAACATATTAAATCTTGAAATTACATATTCTGGCAAGGGCCAGTGGGTGAGCAAAAACGCCTTATTTGAAAAGCGAAAGGTCAAATGTCCTGAGGTTGAATAAATTGGATACCAGATTGGACTTGTCAATCAATCTTACTTTTCTTAACGAAAAACTGCGGATTAAGGTTTTTGTATTTTTGGGAAATTCTACGGATGCAAGTCTTTTTTTTTTTCCTACCTAAGCTGGTTGCCTTGAGAGGCTATTCCAGCGTAACCTTAACTAGTAGGTGAGCTCACGGGGCTCGAACCTGACGACGTCGCTAACACGAACCCTAGCAAGAGCCGTGCTTCGCAGATTCTACCACCGGATCGGAAACGCGACCCACTGAGAAGATCCAGCGAGAAACTCAGTGGGCTGTGTCTGAGGGTTAATTTACTCGTCGAGCCCTTCGTCGCAAGAGACGGGTTTGACGAGAACGGTGACCGGTGCTTGAAGTACCTAAAAGCACCGTTAGTGGATCGGGAGGATCCGAAATGACGTATTTTGGGCGACGTCGACTGCTTTCCATTCTTTCCGCAGGATCGGGAATGTAGTTACCGGCGGCCACGATGAGAGGGTTCTCGTGTCGTGCCGCTTTATGGAAGTGGATGCAAGTCAAAGTTTTTGGTTAAATGATACGGCTGAGGCTAAGAGTAAACAAAGCCACATTTGCACACGTTTTGTATAGTACTTTTATTGAACCCCACTCTGTATTCTGATCGCTAAAATATGTGTATGTTGGTAATTTTTTAACATTTTTGACAACCAATTTCTCTGAGTAAAATATTAATTTATTTCTACAAAATCGCTATAAACTACAACTTAAGCCGACGAAGAATTTAATCCAGCTCTTATTACGAAGCAAAACAGCGTGGAGCGTTTCATAACTACAAATCAGTACCGAACATTGAATATTAAGGTCCGTATTACTTAAACCATAGAGGTTATGATTGCTTAGCCAAAGCGTACGTAGATTTCAATGCTCGCATCACAGCTGCCGTTATCGACCAGTAGTGATGTGATTTCATCTTGCACTTATGCTCGTGGCCAAAATAGTATCATACGTACTAATTAGACAAGTTGACGTTTAGATCCGCACTTTTCTGCTATTCTGAAGCATCTGCAAACGTAAGTAGTATTTATTGTAAGATGCGTTCAAGAGAACTCCTAAGTTTCTCTTTCTCTCTCTTATGTCGTGAATACCATGATTAGTTCAGTCCATTCATTCATTCATTCATTCGTTCAGTCCATTTGATTGTCTCCCATCGCCACTAATTTACAATTAGTCTTGATTATTCTTCTTTTCTCCACCTTATCCTAATAGGTGGGATCAGCACAGTGAATATTTCTATTCCATTCTCTTCTATCATCCGTCATCTCAACACTCACTTCTCTCTTTCTCTCATATCGTCATTCACACAATCCATCCATGTCTTCTTCGGTCGACCTCTTCTCCCTCTACCTTGCACTACCATTTCCATACATGTCCTAGTCACATGCATCTTCTCTCTACTCTTCACATCTTCTCTCTCTAAAGTTTTGATTATTAACTATATATTTTAGCGTCGTGCATTCTCTATGCTTAGTGTATTCATATCATTAATATCAAAACTGAACTAGTTTGCGCCACACCACGCCCCGATAAAAAAATTAATGAAAATATTTTTTACTTGACATTAACAAACGAAAATCCACAAATTTCTATCTAATGAATTACTGTTGAATTTTTCTTTACATTCTATACTTCTAGTTTATTTCGAATTCCCTACGCCATAAATGAAAAGTTTAAATAATAGACCTACCTAAAATACTGCACAGTGGTTTGTCTAACTTGACTTCTATATTGACAATATTGACGGCTAATGTAGTCTAGTGTACATTGTAGTGAGACAAGTCTGTATAAAATGGGAACTGAAATTAAATGAGATGTTATAGATTCTTTGCTAACTTGCTACCGAACTCTAAAACTCTTATCTTCACTTAAAATTCAAAGCTATTTCGATATGAACGAAACTTATATCCAAGATATTCAAAATACTATTCTTCATTTCCCGACGGCAGCGAAATGTCGAAGAATGTATTTTTTTTTTTAAAAAATCCGAAGACGTTATAGCATTTTATTCTTATTGGCTATATTTTTAATTCAAGCTTAAATCGAGGCGTTTTCAGTGGAGTGTCCAAGATGCGAATATTTCTTGAGTCCTTTCGTTCGATCTGTCACACCGTTTCGGAATATTTCGTAAGACGATTGAAACATTTTAACGTACTGTCGAAATTAAATTTGTAACAAGCAGTGAGCTCTATTCCAAATGTTCATCTAGGAATTCACTTTAACTGAATGCAATGAAAATGAAATGAATATGTAAGGAAGTTATGTGCCTTCTTTTATAAAATAAGAAATATTTCAACTGTCTCAATAACTTGTGGACGATAAGTAAAATATTCTAATAAATTGATAAAAATTGTTTCTTCTATTATCACATATGTATGTATTGCAAATATTTATTATAGCGAATCCAATAGCTTAGCATCGATTAATTGCATATTTGGCAACAAAGAGCTTTGTATTTGACTTTTTTCAGAGACCTTTCATCTTTGTGAAACAAAGTATGTACTCGCAAATCTTGATTATGACATACTGCTAATTCTTTAAATCTTTCCAACATCACATTCATCATGGTAACAGAAAACATTAATAAAATTGTTTCTTGTGCTTGCATTGATATTAATAATATTATATGTTTTAAAAACAATGAAATATCCAACCAAACCAGACCGGGTCAAACTACAGAATCAATTACAAAAAGTCAAATGTTACACAGCGGTGTCAATATTCCACTATCCAACAGACCGGTTCAGAATGATGGCAAGTCGTAAATTCTAATTCCTTTTAAGCGAAATAATTTTCATAATTTTCAGATACTAACAGAAAATATTATGTATTCGTCGTTGCTTTCACAGTGACTTTTGAAGCGTGTTCGCGTATAATCTACTCTTAAAAGGGGCGATTCAAAGGGAAATTCTTCGCACCGAGATGTGATGACTTTTGCTTGGTCGAATTCCTGAAATGAGTTATAATCGAGAAAGCCAGAATTTAAGATGTATTTGGTTTGTTATTTCTGTGAGAAGCCAGCACCCGTGAACGTCAGTGGGAAGATGTCTTACGGTCTGTGGTTAGCTACGGCTGTGTGGTTAGGTGATTGAAGTTCTTCTTAACCCTTTTTTGTTCATGACGCGGTTTACGTTATAAATTACTAGGCGCAGGTCACAGTGTTGGAATAAAAAATAAAGATACCTGTTTTTAATTTAAATAAATACAGGAAAATTAAATACGAATTCAACTTATGGAGTCCCTATAAATTTGAGAACGAAATATATCCCCATCCCCAAATATATCCTGCAAGTGAACACTAAGCACAAACCTAGTGCTCGACAACCCAAGAAGAGAAATAAAGATTTAAGCAACTCACTTAAAAATTGAATGTACCTGTAAGCAGACCCCAAAAACGTGTAATTACCACATATTTATTGGTTTAAGAAATCTGTTACAATATTATACCATAAGGCATATTATCATGAACTAAGCCGTTATTAGATAGATGACTCCTTGCGCGACAGAGGCGCTCGATACCGGTCTTTTAAATTTATTTTTAATTACTGTTTTGTAATATTACCTCTGTTTCGTGATTGAAGTGATTAATTTTGTCGATTAAAAAGAATTACAACATTATTTAGAAACAATACCTCACTCTGTCGGTTCTTAACAAGGCTATGCCAAGCTTTTTTGGAACTGCTCGTAGAGACCACATTAACTTTAACACTGAGTATTTTGCGTTGCAATTGAAATAATTTATTTTGAATTTATATTTTCCGTTCGTGTCTCAAGCGCCTGTGGCCTAACAGATAAAACTAATGAACTCGTAACGAGCGATACGACTATTCGAAGGCTTGAATCAGATATCAGGTGCAAGATAATTATCGCCGATAACTATCGAGCGCGTGATCTCAAATAACTTGTGCACGATAACACATATATTTCTGCCGCCTATTTCTGCCGTCAAGCAGTAATGTGTTTCAGTTTGAAAGGTGGGGCAGCCGTTGTAACTATACAGAGACCTTAGAACTTATATCTCAAGGTGGGTGGCGCATTTACGTTGTAGATGTCTATGGGCTCCAGTGACCACTTAACACCATGTCGGCTGTGAGCTCGTCCACCCATCTAAGCAACATCTTCAAAAAAACAAAAAAATAAAAAAAAACACATATTCATTTGCTTACTGAAGTATTTTGGAAGTCTACAAGTGCCATATCACCTATTTCTGCGTAGCGGTTCAAAAGCTAAAACAGCCCTGGCAGTCAATTCAGCTCCTAGTCTATACAAAAAAAAAGCTTTAAAGAACCTTAAACTTATTTTTGAAGTTAAATCCTGTAATAAATTAATTTTCATATCCAGAAAATCTCTCATAGATTATTTACATAAGTAATATTTTGTTTAGTTATATAAACTCGACGCCATACCTAAGCTGTGTGACTACGACTCATCAGCCATTTCAATTCGTATTTTATTGAATCCGAATTCCTGTATCAAGTACCTCGAAACCTCAGAACAATTGAGAAGGATGTAATTTCAGTTCGCACTAAAGATAAACGTGAAACAAAATTTCGGCCTATCTCAGGATTTAGTTCTTGTCGGCTTCCGACCGTGGAACAAAGCAGGCAAACTATTATAGCCCCCATTTTCAATTGTCTTACATGTGGAGTGCAGGTTCATTTGTTCCGCAGCTTCCGAGGGTGGTTTGTTCTCGGATCGTGTGATAAGATTTTAGTTTCTAACCATGACAAACGTATTATTGTTACATTACCATAGTCAGACACGAATAACAATTCATTGTCATAATTGATTATTTATTTTAATAGACAGCTGTCTTGGGTCTTTTGGATATTTTCAAGCTAAAAGAGTATATTAGGAGGGTCATTAGCTATACTAAGTAAAGGCGATTGCATGCAGCAGAGATGCGAATGTTGCGATGGATGTGTGGAGTAACGAGAATGGATAGAATACGAAATAATATGTTAGAAGAGGTCTGAAAGAGGCACCTGTGACAGAGAAGTTGAGAAGAGCGCGTTTGGGATGGCATGGACATGTGATGAGATGAAATAAAAATAAGCTTGGTAAGTCTATGAATGTAGAAGGATATAGAGGAAAAGAATAGAGGAAATAGAGCAGTATGGAAGGAGAAAACATGTTACGCCGACTCCTGGTGACTGGAAGAAGGGCAGGAGAATGATGAGCTGAGCTATGCTGCCTTTGTTGAATAACTGAAAGCCGGCTATTTATATAATATGAACGAATTTCTCAACACCTCAAAGAATATTCTCCAAGCAATAAACAAAAGCAATAAGACGCACGAGATATTCAGCTGCAGCACACAATTCTCCTTAAAATTTTATTATTACTGCACACCTACGTAATATACCCAGTGCTTTGAACTGAGAGCAAGGAGAGAATTAAATTTAGCTGGCTTAAACACGATGACGTCACAGCAAAAGGAATACAGCCGAGCTCTTGTGCGAACCGGAATTTACTGGTAACAACCGGTCTCGACTAGTTTTAACCGGAACCAGCTGCTGCTTTGTTTCAGTCTGAAAAGTGCAGACTTTTTTGTGAAGCGAGATTGTGTAGTTAAGTATGGAATGAAAAAAAAACAAGGTGCCGATAATTTTCACTTTTTAGTAAGCTGTTATTGTATTTATCAGTGGATGTTTAGCAACCTCCATAGACTGAAAAAATAGTTATTACCCACAACTACATACATACATAACATTGTTATATATCCTATCTCCTGGAAATATCAGTTAAGCCCGATAGAAAGCTTTTATAAGAATTTCGAGGCTGATATTGGTGAGGCACTGGTGACTTTGCGTGCCGAAGAAGCTTACACAGCGGTGAAAGTTTAATTAATTTCAACCTGATCATCAACGCGAAGCTTAATTAATTAAACGTAGGTAGGTAAATTTACGCCCTAAAACCCATTACGTAATACGTTTTTCCAATTTTATCAAAAACAAAGGCCCGTTTAATCCTAAGTCCATCTAACAGCCATTACAATTTCCAGTTATTCATCCGATGTAAGCCCGTGAAAGCCTACACGATGTAACGAGCCAACTGTTACAAACATTTTTAGGGTACCGCGCCGATAATAGTCAATCGAAGCTACCACGATATTCAAATGTCGACGAAAAACATCTTAGACGTTACGAAAACTGTACAGTATTCGAAACAATTGTGGTAACAATTTAAATTAATTCCGAGATTATATCTTAAAAGTCATTGAATGGTCTATGATTGGCAATAATCGAAAATATCACGAAATGGCCAATAGGACACTAATAACTGTTTTATTGATGCACGTACATATGTATAAGTAGCTGTAACATACGTAACAACACCAGGCCATAAAACCTCCTAAAGGAGACGCGTGTGTGAAACCGATTAGCGCACGACCACCTGACGACGATATTAAACTCGGAACTTTCAACTCGATACGATTTTTTTTATCGATGCTCACAATTTTTGTTAATATGTTACTCATATTTAAAAGGACCAAAATAAAACCTAATATCTCAAACACTTTTTCACTAAGCTGAATGGATATGCTCTGGCTTATCGTTCTGTTATAATATCATATTGTAATGACTATAAGAGAAATTTATGTCTCCTAAGAACGTAAAGTCCAGATAAATGAGATACCATGAAATTAAATAATGGACAAAGTTTATATGTAGAGTGTTTGCCAGTGGTCAGAGTTAAACAAGATATTTTTATATTTTATTTTAAATGTGTTTTTGTAGATTTTATTCGTCGATAATTTATATTTCTAAAATGACTCACCTGATTTTCGTTTCCACCTGATGTTTCGGGCCCGGCTTCTGTATCTGAAACAAAAGGTTACGCTGAATTAATTACTCAAAACCTTAACATTCCAAATAGAGTAGTTGCTACGGCTGACAGACTTGATGAAAAAGACGCTTACCATAACTCACGAACAGAACTCAGAGCCGAAGTTGGACACTTTTTAATGAACTAAAACTTCTCAATCAAAAACAAAATGAAAGTATTCTATTCTGACTCAGCATACAAGGAAAAAATAGACATAGCTTATATTTAAAAAAAAACACTGTTTGCCTTTTATGTACTACCTCCTCCTTGCATTGTGTTCCTCAGTGCTGAGGGTCGTGACCTTTACTGAGAAATTGGACTATGTTCCTTCCTGTCCTCAGCCTATAGTTGTATAAAGATTAATTGTGTAAATGAGATTGAGTAGTTTGGTGCTTTAGGGCAGACTTATGTTCCGGCTCGTATTAAAGTAGTCAACAGAATCCACAGACAACGAGACATGAATCATCTGCATTACCGTCTCTTTGTACTGGTGTGGTTTCATCTGGTATACAAGTTCTCAATAAAAAACATTTAGACTGACGCTATGTCAATCTCCAAAAAGTTATACTGGATGGAAGATTTCCTTTGGATTGACGCCCATCACAACATTTCCTCAAACTAAGCGACGGAACCCTCGAAACAAGAAAGAAATAGTCGCTTTGTTATTTTTTTGCCGAGAGCATTGCCAACATCATTAAAGCCACGGTAATTATGGAGGCGATTCCTCGTTTTATTATTTGTTTTGGCAACCGAATGCAGTCTGCAAGTAGGCTCATTGTTGTAGGAGCAAGGAAATTTGTATTTGTTTTATGACTTTATTTTCCTTTTTTTTATAAGGGTTTATTTATTTTTCAAGCTGTTTATCTATGCCGAAATGTTGTATTGGTTTAACCTCATTTTGTAAAAGAGATACTTTCTTCAAATTTCTAGTAAATAATTGGTTGTTTTTAAAACGCTTTTACTAACTTCAGACGTATGTATGTTTATAACGGAATCTTTGAACATGATTTACTCGAAATTTGGAATACTTATTAAGGACCGATGACAATACCATATTAAAAAAAATGAAACAATAAAATCATTTTTTCTTATACTATTTTTAATTCAAATTTATTTACTATTTTTTAGTTAGATTTTCTATAAAAGCGTATTTTGTAAGTTTTTATTAACTATTATATATTTCATTTTAAATCTTTCTACGTGTTCTTTTGTTCAAGTCGCGTATGTAAAAAGTATGTTTATCAATCAATATGTGTAATTGTTTGTGAAACAGTGGATTGTGTGCCCACCGCGGACAGACACAGATGCTTTTTCTTCATCCCCCCAACCTATTTGCTGGTGGCCTAAGAAGTTATTCCAGCTACGTCCGGACGGGTAGATGAGCTCACAGGCTCAATCTGAGAGAATTTGCTAACACTAGCCCTACCAAGAGCAGTGTTTCGCAGAATCTACCAACCACTAAGAAGATCCGGCGAGAAACTCAGTGGGCTGTGTCTCTAAGTTAGTTCGCTGGTCGACAAATGTCTTGCCTGTTTTTGCCGAGAGCAATAATGTTTAATTGGAAGCATGAGACAATCGTTATCAAATTCAATAATTTGGATTTTTACCCAAAGGCACATTGCAGGATTTTAAGATGTAAAAGGTTTTATAAAAAAAAAATTGTAGCGGTGTTCTATTTCTAAATGTATAGAGCGCTCACGAATGCTCACTGTTAGCAGATATTCCAGACTAACTCAGACAGTTGACATAAAGTTAAATAGATCACGAAACGTAATTCAAAAGGAGCCATTTAAACAAATTGATAGGCTGAAACTCTTTCGTAACAACCCTAAAGACGATAAAGCTGGTCTACACAAACCAGACTTCTCGAAGCCGACTAGATTATCACGTTATAGTATTATAATATAGTGGATATTACAGAAGTGTAGTATATAAATATGACTATAAGCTTTTAATGCCTTGTTGTGTATGGGTATAAGAT
Source organism: Bombyx mori (assembly GCF_030269925.1). Classification (NCBI taxonomy): domain Eukaryota; kingdom Metazoa; phylum Arthropoda; class Insecta; order Lepidoptera; family Bombycidae; genus Bombyx; species Bombyx mori. Next base: position 14,585,630 of record NC_085124.1, on the reverse strand, counting down.
CTCACGGCTCACAAAGATTTTCGATGTTCACTGATGCCCATGGACATCACCTTGCGAATTCTACGTTTGAACAGTAGGCTAGAGTCTCGACAAAATAATAATAAAGGGACTTTGGAATAAGGTCGTATGTATAGCAAAATCAACTTATATGAACTTATATAGCTATGAACATGTAAGTGTCAATATTTAAAAAAAATACGATAAGTATACGATTTAAATTCAGACACTATTGTACGTATGTTACCAAAAACGGTCTTGTCCGGACATCAAGCTTCATGATGCCCTCCACGACTCCAAGGATCGCAGCAGATGGAGAGCAATCGTACAAGAGAGATTAATGCAGCGGGGGAGTCATGACCCTCAGTGTTGAGGAGAACGACGCAAGGAGGAGGATTGGAGGGCTCGCTAAAAGTGCACCGGGCGTTTATACTAGGGCATATTTGAGCATTTCCTATGAGCGGTCGAGAAGGTGCTTGAAAATCAATGTTATTTTACTTTGTTAAGTACTAACATGTTATAGATCTGCACAAAACATTTCAAGTAGCACATACATCAATTTGATACTAAATGCTAACACAATTACAATACAATTACAAACGCATTAGTGATATAAGCAGTTTATTGTATGGTTCTAAAAATATTACATTAATAATATACATTATTACATTTACTACCATTCGTAGTTATCGTATTCTAGAAACGCCCATTGTGTGTAACCAGCCTTAACCGATTCTGTTGAACCGCAAGCGAAATTACGTTACAGCAACCCAAAGTATAAACAAACATAAATAATGCCATAAGTTTGTTTGAAATTAAAACTGTAAGGGAACTTGAGGATTCAGAGGTTGAGTTGCGACACTCCGTGACCGCCGCGGTTCCGAAGTTCGTCTCTTGAAATTTTTAATTGCGAGAAAAATTAATATTGTTTTTTTTTTTTTTGTGAATAAAAATCGAGTATTAAAAGTTGTTTCAGTATGTACCGCCAAATCCTGCAAGTTTAATATTCTAAGTAACGACCTTCACGATTATCTAAATCTAGAACAGATACGCAAGTATTTTAACGTAGCGTCAGAACGCTGCTTCGATAAAGCGGCGGGACATGGTAACCCTCTTATCGTTGCTGCCACTAATTAGATATCCGACTCAGGCGACGGGAAATATGAAGCCGCCGTCGTCCGAAACTTGTCTGTCGGATTGGCCAGAACCACTCTAGGTGCTTTTAAGCTCTTAAAGCACTGGTTACCGTCCTCGTCGAAGAGTTCGACGAGCGTTAGTTCGCTGCTTAACAACTTCTGATTAACAATTAGATATCATATCTCAAAGTGCGAGACAATTTCGTGATGCCGTGATGGCGAAGGTAGACTACGTCAGCAAACTAAATGAGTTTTACTGGTGGTAGGACCTCTTCTGAGTCCGCGCGGGTACGTACTACCACCCTGCCTATTTCTGCCGTAAAGCAGTAATGCGATTCGGTTTGTACGGGTGGGGCAGCCGTTGTAACTATACTTGAGACCTTAGAACTTATATCTCAAGGTGGGTGGCGCATTTACGTCGTAGATGTCCATGGGCTCCAGTAACCATTTAACACCAGGTGGGCTGTGAGCTCGTCCACCTATCTAAGCAACAAAAAAAATAAAAAAAGAACGGATAATTATATATCTTTAAAAAGCCTTAGTAACAAGAATCATATAATTTTGATATCCTAAAATGATTTTACAAGACACGACATGAGTGTGTGCGAGCTTCGCTCAGAGCGTGTTCGCTTGAAAAGTCAGAATAATGTCAGACGAACGTCAAATTTGCGAGGGTAATTGGTAAATGTAAACATTACAGCGCACGATTTATTTAGCGGTCTACCTATACATAGAGTTAAGTTATTAGGTTGCCCGGGAATTTTTGGAAATGATATTGCGCTAAAGGCAGTGCCTATGGCGATTTCAAATTATTTTGGACACAGTCATCGGCCTCAACTTATACTTCAGCTTCATATTCATATTTAATGATGTACCTAAAACATTTCATCTAAAAGTCTATTTACTCTTAACATCATCTATACTTCTATACCAATATTATAAAGGGGAAAGATTAGTTTGTTTGTTTGTATTGAATGGGCTCCGAAACTACTAAACCGATTTGAAAAGTTATTTCACTGTTTGGAAGCTACATTATTCCCGAGTGAGATAGGGATATTCTTTTTGAAAAAATTAGGGATCCTTACTAAAACTCCAATAATGTAACCCAAGGTGTAAAAAAATTACCTAAAATATTCTTTACATCGCGTGCCCTGCGAAAACTATTGATGATAGAATAAAATAATGCACTACAACTTTATAGAACACATTATTATTTACAAAAAGTGTCGCGACAGCATATGTCTAACTATTATAGTCATGACACAATAAGTGTTCTTTTATTTAAAAAAATATAAAACAACGTCAAATATCTATAAAAAGAGAAAAAATAGGAAATATTTTGACGATATTTTTATCAAGAACAAAATATTTATTTAAATTTTATGCGGCTTGTCTTTAGATACATTTTCTATTATTCCTAAACTATTTTGGGATATAATTAACTAATTTAATAACTTGAATCTAGACAATCAAACACACTTAGTAAATTCTGTACAATTTGACAGCGCCCTAACTGCGAAAAGAATAAAAATTCCTTAAGACCCTATCCAGAGTTTAACATATTTTTATTGGCATACACGAACAGATTAGCTTTCGGCATATCTGTTAATATTCAACTCTGCAATTAGCACTGCCAATAATAATACAGTGAATTCTCAAATAAATTGAAATAACAACTATTCGATTCACGAATTCAAATGTTTTTAGGCTTACGAAAAGCTAATAGTTATACCCTACCATAAAAATTAAGTGTTATTTTAGTAAAAAATATACTATTAGTACGACAATATATAAATTGTATACAAATTTTTCATTCATGAAGATGCAATTGCATCATATTGTATGAACCTTAGATATGAAAGCACCGACGTGCCTATCAAATAATTTACAGTCTTCAGAAAACAATTACATTAAAGCTTACGATACGGTTCAAAGCAAACGCATCTTCACACGACCAATCAATCCGAAACTCTGATCCCTAATAAATACGGCATTATACTAATCTCATTAAACGAGACCCGAAGGCCAAGTTACTTTGGTCGATAAGAGGGCTTTAATGACAGCACGGGAAAGCATGTTTTGGTCCAATTTATGCGTAGAATCTGCGATGCGGTTAAATTATTTACGAGACGAGTTCTGATATAATATACTTTATTAAGCGAACAGATGTGGATTCTGGGAAATTAATGTTGTTTTAATATACATACATATAGCCTGGTAGTTCGTATTGGATATATACTATCTGTTATATAATGTACTTATATACTCTCTGAATAATTGAAGTAGTCGTGGCCTAAGCGATAAGACATCCGGTGCATTCGATGTTGAAGCGATGCACCGGTGTTCGAATCTCAGGCGGGTACCAATTTTTCTAATGAAATACGTACTCAACAAATGTTCACGATTGACTTCCACGGTGAAGGAATAACATCGTGTAATAAAAATGAAACCCGCAAAATTATAATTTGCGTAATTACTGGTGGTAGGACCTCTTGTGAGTCCGCGCGGATAGGTACCACCACCCTGCCAATTTCTGCCGTGAAGCAGTAATGCGTTTCGGTTTGAAGGGTGGGGCAGCCGTTGTAACTATACTGAGACCCTTAGAACTTATATCTCAAGGTGTATCTCAAGGCTCCAGTAACCTCTTAACACCAGGCGGGCTGTGAGCTCGTCCACCCATTTAAGCAATAAAAAATATATATATATATACATACTTGACGTTTTTCAATAAAAACTTTCTTATGCTACTGCCTAGGAATATTAAGTGTAGTAACGTTGAACCAAAACAGCTTAGACTTGAATCTTTAAATTATTGTCCTTTACCCTTATAATCCAAACATGAAAACCTAAAAGTTTCACGAGCGTGCTTTCGAAAGGTCTATATTGACTTTAGAAAGCTAAGTATTAGCTTTGTGTTTGTTTACACGTAAATACTACATTTGATTTAGTAAATTGAAAACGTGGCTTTCGTGAGAGCTCTCAGGCTAAATTACGAAAGTTCTCCGGGCCACAACAACATTACTTCACTATGTAAAGACTTAACAGTTGAAGCGAATTAATTTATTTCTTACTTAATTTAAAAATAGATCAAGCTGTGGTATGTCTAATAGTATAAAATATAGAGAAAGTGGTCTTATGAACACCCGGCTGGAATTGAGTCCCTTTTGTTGTCTATATAATATAAAAAATATTAGACATTCGTTTAAGATTAAAATTTTATTTAATTATATTAAAATTTTATTTAAAATGTGAATAAATTCGAATAAAGTTGACATTGCAGATAATTTTCTGGAATATTAGTGACAAAAAATATATCACTATAATATTCTTTATTATAAATACATATTTTAAATTTATGTTTCCAAAATTGATGTACCATCAATTACCGTCTTATCGATAGACAAATAATCAGTTTCCTAAGAGATAATTCGGAAGTTCCTCAAAAATTACTGCAAAAAGTAGCTTGTTTTTGGTGAGATTCTTCATTGTTACGCTTTTTTCGGTCTAGTTCTTCGGCGTGCAATCAAAAAGGATAAGGAACTCTGTTTCAGTTATTAGTGGTCATCATTGATATGAAAATCGTTATGGCCTAAATGATAAGACGCCCGGTGCATTCGTATCGAGCCATACGACTGCGCCGGTTTTCGAATACTGTAGGAAGGTACTAACTTTCCTACGTACTTAACCCATGTTTACCAATAGCTCTTGGTATACTTGTGTCGGGCGATGCAACTATGCTCAAATATCGGTTACTATTTATAAAAGCCATAGCCATAGTTCTACTTATGTACAACCAACTCGTCAAAAGAAGCTACGAGAGCCAGCGTGAACTGGGCCGACTATTTCGTCTTAGAATTGGTTGCCATTCCCAAAATCGAGGGAACATCTGATTGGATATCTAGATTTATTTTCGCATGTTTTGAGATACAGCAGCGCATGGTGTGTTACGGAAGTGTTCCGAATTACGGTTGCCTCAAGGGTTTCGACGCCAAATCTAATTTGGATGTAATGAAATTTGTTGGGCTCGCTTTAGGGTCTGGTTGCCTGACAAACTGAGCTTCGCAAATATTTGTATGGGAATTTGTTTGTTTTGTTTGGATATCTTATTTTTTTGCTGCCGTTTAAGACTGACCACACTGATGGTAAGACGCCAAGGTAGTTAGCAGATACCAATGATGCTAGCCGGAAATCGCCGGGGCTCCACCTATGTATTTGTGGGAGGTGAACAGAAGATGTAGGAGTTAAGACGACTAAAAGCCTCTGTCGCTTAATAACAAATCAGAAGATTTTTGTTTAGAAGCAGGCTGGAAGCAAGGTAGCGTACTTCAGACGAAGCATACGTCTAAACTCAAGTCTTTGGAGTACTCTTCTGGATCAAAATCTGCGTTGGTCTGGGAGTGCGATGTGGCCGTTAAGACGCTTGGTCAACAAACCGATACACGGAGCAGACCCAAACGCTTAGAAAACAATAACCCTAATTCCGTATTTGTTCTGAAAGAAAATCTGCCAGGATATTTGAATTGCGTAATAGTCACATCATTCAATACAACGGGCGTTTTAGCTTATAAGGTCGTTCAATCAGACCTGAGCCTTTATAAACTCAAACATAAGACTTTATGGAATTGATTAGATTTGCTTGTACTGCCTTTGAGAGTTGTAACGACGTATATAGAAGACAGGCCCGATAAGACAGGGCACAAGGCACCCCCGCCCCCACACGGCTCAGGTGCACACGAGTAATACGTAACACGTTCATTCCAGATTTTTTGTCCCGTTTCTCGTTTCGTGAAAAGAGCAACTCATTTTTCAGACGTTTGTGTGGGTGGCTAGTTTTTCTTTTTTTTTTTGCTGTCCGCTTTGAAAGAAACGCTCAAGTTTTTCATTTTGGGGCGCGAATTTCATATTTGGCCTTTAACGTACAAATACAAATAATGGTATATAATATATTTTACATTCACTTTGCTACCCTTCAAACTGGAATAATTGATCACTTCACGATTAATATAATTGGAATGGTAACCTATGTACTTGTGCGGCTAGCTATCGGACATAAGCAAAGATTTGGAAAATTAGTAAGTTTTGTGAAACTTATTGTCCTTTGTCACGATTGTATGTATACCTTTTTTTTTTTTTTTTCTAAGGTCTCAAGTATAGTTACAACGGCTGCCCCACCCGTCAAACCGAAACGCATTACTGCTTCACGGCAGAAATAGGCAGGGTGGTGGTACCCACCCGCGCGGACTCACAAGAGGTCCTACCACCAGTAATTACGCAAATTATAATTTTGCGGGTTTCATTTTTATTACACGATGTTATTCCTTCACCGTGAAAGTCAATCGTGAGCATTTGTTGAGTACGTATTTCATTAGAAAAATTGGTACCCGCCTGCGGGATTACAACACCGGTGCATCGCTTCAACATGAATGCCACCGGACGTCTTATCCGTTAGGCCACGACGACTACAGTGAGATTACTTAGAAATTGGTGAGATTACTCTTAAACACACGTTAGACTAAAACTTGGTTGCTTCAGGGTGAACGAGCTCATGGCACACCTTTTGTTAAGTGCCTACCGGAGCACATAGACAGCAACAACGTAAATGCTGCCACCCAACTTGAGACATGATTATTAATTTTATTGTACAACGGCTGCCCCGCCCTTTAAGCCCAAACGCATTACTGATTCACAGCAGGAATAGGCAGGGTAACGGTAGTAACCCAGTTCATCGGGCATCTTACCGATTACCAATTAGACCACGATCGTCAACGTTGATAAAGTGGCTTGTGGTTATTTTTAATCTTTACCCAAGGCTTTGAACAGCTGCCAATAACATAATATTGTACAAGAAAATTGAATTCTGAGAAAACAAAATTCGAATATAACTTGCGAGCTTCGCCGGGAACGTATTCTCGCTACATCTAGCAGAATTAATTTTCCCCTTTCCACAGATCTTAATATCAGCGCACCAAATGAAATAGGATGGAAAGTAAAGACAGAAATGAGAAAGAAAAAAAAATTGAATAGGTATAATTCTGTATAGAATGTCATTTGCAATTTGCTCAACGACCATGCCTAATTGTCTAAAGGAAGAGTCTCCGAGGATTGAAATAAGACTCCGTCTTTGGATTTCTTTAGGATTTGTTGTCTTCGTCTATATTGGTTTTCGGACGTAAATTATTCTGTGTTGGAGAGGCTCGTTTATTGCTTAGGATAATACAGTTCGTCGCTGCGAATATAGATCAATCATTTAATATAGGTCAAAGTGTACCTATCTTTTTTATTCCTTATTTGGGTGGAAGAGCTCACAGCCCACCTGGTGTTAATTGGTTACTGGAGCCCATAGACATCTACAAGATAAATGCGCCACCCACATTGAGATATGAGTTCTAAGGTCTCAGTATAGTTACAACGGCTGCCCCACCCTTCAAACCGAAACGCATTATTGCTTCACGGCAGAAAATAGGCAGGGTGGTACGCACCCGCGCGGACTCACAAGAGGTCCTACCACCAGTAATTACGCAAATTATAATTTTGCGGGTTTCATTTTTATTACACGATGTTATTCCTTCACCCTGGAAATCAGTCGTGAACATTTGTTGAGTACGTATTTCATTACAAAACTTGGTACCCGGCTGAGATTCGAACACCGGTGCATCGCTCAACACGAATGCACCGGACGTCTTATCTCTTAGCCCACGACGCTTAGTTGGGTTAACGAGCTCACAGCCCACCTGGTGTTAAATCGTCACTGGAGCCCATAGACATCTACAACGTAAATGCGCCACACACCTTGAGATATAAGTTCTAAGGTCTTAGTATAGTGAATGTGTGCCTCCGAACATAAGAAAAAAACCTTAACTGGCCTTAACTATGTCTTTATTGATAACATAATAATAGTTAATGGTTATTATAATAGCAATAATGAAAAAATTTTTGCAATTGTACCTTTTTTAGGGTAATAAAGAAGGAAAAATCTAGTTTTTGTTTTATTAATTCCGGAATTCCACTCAAAATCAAAGTAGGTCGGAAACATCCTCCAATTACAATGTTCTGATGAATAGTTTGGAAGTGAACTCTTAGAATAAACCGAAATACGTAATACGTACCCGGACGTCTGATTGATGGAATCTTCCTTGTGCTTGGAAGTGGGTTCGTTGTATGTTTGGCTTCTTTCAATTACTCATATTTAAGAGAGAGTGAGTGATTATTTTTTATTGCGTAGATGGTTAGACAAGCTCACAGCCCACCAGATGTTAAGTGGTTACTGGAGCCCATAGACATCTACGACGTAAATGCGCCACCCACCTTGAAGTATAAGTTCTAAAGTCTCAAGTATAGTTACTTCGATAAAGCGGCACGACACGAGAACCCTCTCATCGTGGCCGCCGGTAACTACATTCCCGATCCTGCGGAAAGAATGGAAAGCAGTCGACGTCGCCCGAAACACGTCATCTACGATCCTCCCGATCCACTAACGGTGCTTTTAAGTACCTCAAGCACCGGTCACCGTTCCCGTCGAACCCGTCGCTTGCAACGAAGAGCTCGACGAGTAAATTAATCCTCAGATACAGCCCACTGAGTTTCTAGTCGGATCTTCTAGTCTCAGTGGGTCGCGTTTCCGATCCGTTGGTAGATTCTGCGAAGCACGGCTCTTGCTAGGGTTCGTGTTAGCAACGTCGTCAGATTTGAGCCCCGCTCACCCACTAGTTAAGGTTCTACTGAAGTAGCATCTCAAGGCTATCAGTATAAGTAGGAAAAAAAAAACAACGACTGCCCCGCCCCTCAAACCGAAACGCATTACTGCTTCACGGCAGAAATAGGCAGGGTGGTACCTACCCATATGGACTAACGGCATCTACCTTTTACCATTATATTACTTAAATGCGTAAGGTATATTACTTTGGCTTTAACGATTGTTATTATCCTATCTGATATTAAATGATATCACTGTCAAATATCTCTGTTACTACGAAAATAAACAAATACATCTCATATAACTCAATAGCCTCAAGGAATTCTCCGAAGTCAAATACATTTGGAGTTCAGTGGTGATTGTGCATGATTTTTTTTTATTACCGGTTATCGTTCTCGTCGAACCCGTCGATTGCGACGAAGGACTCGGCGAGTAAGTTAACCCACAGACACAACCCACTGAGTTTCTCGCCGGATCTTCTCAGTGGGTCGCGGTCCCGATCCGGTGGTAGTTTCCGCGAAGCAAGACCCTTGGCAAGGGTTCGGGTTAGCAACATCGTCAGGATTAAGCCCCGTGAGCTCACCTACTAGCCCGTTGACGCTGATATGGTCTCTCTAGACCAGCGGTTCCCAAACATATTTTGTCTACTGCCCTCTTTGAGAATAAATTACTTTTTAGCGCCCCAATTTTTTCACCTACTAAAAACCACTAGAGCGAGAGCTCAGTCAGTATCTAAGAATCCTTCTAAATTAAATTACAAATCGCCTCCCAAGCCTCTATACAATGCCCCGTTTTTTTTCTAAGTCTCTTACCGCCCCCCTTTAGGCCTGTAGCGCCCATAAGGGGGCGTTATCGCCCACTTTGGGAAAGGCTGCTCTAACCATCAGCTTAGATAGGAAAAAAAAATTTGTTGATATTGTGCGCAGATGAGCATACCGTCTGGTAAGTACTCAATGTCGCTCAGGGACATTAGCGATGCCAGAGAGCACTGACAAGCCGCTGCCTACTGATAAATGAAGCCGTTATTTGATATTACAAATAAGGTTATCTAAATATTTATAAACAACGAAATATATTATTCGAAGGTCGTATCCGACACCGAATATAAAGCTTCTGAAAGACAACTCGCACTGAGAAAAAAATATGAATAATGATTATGAATAGAATAATCTACGGTGCTTTCAAGTTATAGGAGATTTGAATAACTGGATAAAAAATTCTGATAGAATTTTAGCCTTTTCGTGAAATGCTTAGGCAATTTCATGTCGATCTTAATGGCACGTTATTTTCACTAATTTTCACTTAGATGGGGAGCTCTTTGATTTTTACAGCCTAGCCTTGTCTTATGCTGCAATTCAAGAATCCAGACATGACAATGTGATCCAAATCATGGAGTTAACTATGAATTTCACTGAAATACTGGTGGTAGGACCTCTTGTGAGTCCGCGCGGGTAGGTACCACCGCCCCGCCTATTTCTGCCGTGAAGCAGTAATGAGTTTCGGTCTGAAGGGTAGGGCAGCCATTGTAACTATACTGAGATCTTAGAACTTATATCTCAAGGTGGGTGACGCATTTACGTTGTAGATGTCTATGGGCTCCAGTAACCACTTAACACCAGGTGGGCTGTGAGCTCGTTCGCCCATCCAAGCAAAAAAAAAATAATAATAATAATAATAATGGTTGTCAATTACTTAAAATACTCACTCAACCACTAGCGGAATATATTTGATTTTAATTCACCAATGTTAAGGAATGTTGGTAACTTGAACGTGCTGGATAGTTCATCATCAGCAACTCATAGTTTTACATTGCTGGATATAGGGCTCTCCTAATTTATACCTTTAATAGATTAAGGGCATAAGAAAAGTAAAAAGAAATTGCTTGCATGAAACCTTTATTTTAATTTTACCGACAGATTTATCATATCGTGTATACCAGAGAGCCCCAGAAAGCTCTAGTCTTGTACCGTCCGTGAAGTATTTAAGCTTTTATGTGGGGCACTTACTTTGTTACTCTACACGTGACGGTCAAAGGCATGTTGTAGAGTAAGTCTCGTGTAGAGCTTTTTGTAAAGTAGACAATGTCACAAAGAGGCTATATAATGTATCTTTTATGCATTATTTTAAAAAAATATTAGCATTGTGCACTTCTTCTCTATATTCTCTATAAGTGTGGAAAATTTCATACTCCTCCGTCCGCGCAATTTTCGTAAAAAGGGATACAAAGTTTTTGCTTCACGTATTAATATATAGATAACCTAGTGGTGATAGAAATTCGACTATAATTAATTGAAATTATAAGTTTGAACATTATAATTCTTCTATAGTCAAATACTATAATAATTTCTATAATCACAGATTTCGCCAAAACTACGGCGCTACAAATAATATTAAAGACAAACAATACTAATCTATTCTCAATTTGACCACATACTTCAAACAATAACAAAAGTTTGTTAATAAACAAGAGTACTTAAGCGTGTGTGTGTGTGTCAAATACATGGTAGTGTGTGCAATGTCTTTTTTACTGATTTAATATTGTATTTTTAAGACATCTATACTAATATATAAATCTACAGTGGTTTTTACGGATGTTCCGTTATAACTACTGAACAATGCATCAGATTGACTTGAAACTTGGTATCCATGTAGGAAATACATGTGCTTAATGGATAGGCTAATATTTATATGAGTGTTGGACTCCCTACATCAGTTGCGGAGGCGTTAATGATGAGAATCTTTGCGGGAGTGAGAAATAATAATGTTAATTTTAAATGCCCAGCGAAGCGGACGGGTACAGCTAGTAATTTATAAAATTATTAATATTCTGCACTTCATCTCTATATTCTTTATAAGTGTAGTAAAATTTCATATTCCTCCGTCTGCGCAATTTTTGTAAAAAGGGGTAAAAAGTTCGTAAAAAGATTTCGTTCGCGTATTAATATATAAATAAAAGAGAATATAATATGTTCTATGTTCACCTAAAATTATCTTACGTAGTTAGCTTTAATTACACTTTGATCCGGACGAAGCCGCAGGTGCAGCTAGTAATAAATAAAATTAACGAATCAAATCCTCAATATCTATTTGCCGTTCAAATAAAAGAAACAAAAGAACAAGAATGAATGTAAACGCGTTTCGGTTGAACGAATCCCAGAGAAAACCTTTAAAAGAGCAATAATTACTGGCATTGGGAACAAGCGAACCTGGATTGCCCTCTATCCGCTTGTTTCATGAAAAATGCAACGTGCACTTAGATTACTGGCCACTTTTTCAATGGAAAATCTGTAAAATATAAATTAAAAGAGAATAAAAGAATAAAAAAAGATAAGCTATTATATGTATGTATGTGTGTACATGTATGTGTTCGTGTATATGTTTTTGTGTATATATGTATGTATAAATATATATTTATTGTGTCTATGTATTTGTAATATATACTAATATATGAATCTATAGTGGTTTTTACGGATGTTCCATTATAACTACTGAACCACGCATCCGATTGACTTGAAACTTGGTATCCATGTAGAAAATACATGTGCTTAATGGATAGGCTAATACTTATATGAGTGTTGGACTCCCTACACCAGTTGCGGGAGCGTTAATGATGAGAATCTTTGTGGGGGTGAGAAATAATAATGTTAATTTTAAATGCCCAGCGAAGCGGACAGGAAGAGCTAGTTTAATATATTTCATTAATTTTATTGCACCTACCACTATATACTCTGCACTACCTTTGGTTGACTGATAGAGAATGCCTTCGACAATAAGTCCGAGAATGTAAAGTTTACATGAAGCTTAATAAATAAAATATAATACATTTCCTTAAAGTTTATTTCGCAACTATTGAAGGGATATAGACAAAAATAAAATAGCACTTCAATGAACAGAAATATTTTGGTTATTTGTAATGCATTGTGTGACTGACACTTAATAGTTTCAAGGGCGCCGACCAAGAGATCTGTCAAAAGCAAAGACTTAACAGACGTCAAATTTTACTGACAAGTGACATAAGGTTAATATTGATGATTACAGATTCATTCATTTTGATCTAGCTTTGAATATGATATTTACATTGTCGGCTGTTGAAATTTATTTCGGTAAATGCTCGGTCGAGGACTCTGATGTTAAATGATTGTTGAGGCACTTGTTCGCAATGCGTATACTGACCACGAGAATAATAAAAGAGAATTCTTTGCGACAAGAATAGAAAAAAAAATTAACATAATTGCTAACATATACCTACAACCTACTATACACCTACTGGGGAACATTTTTTTTCAAATTAGTCTGGTTTTGTGATACTAACACATGGTAATTTACGTTGTAAGCAAACCCGTTTTGTGCTAAACGACACTGCCATATTCGTATATTGCAAGCATACATTTTTTTGCCTACCCATCCTAGTGCCTCGAGTGGCTATGATATGTTCGCCGAACATATTGGCGAGCCCACGGAGCTCAGCTTGAAGAATTTCCTAACACTGGCTAGTGTTAACTCTGCCAATGCCGATCCTATGCTCGGATTAGAAAAGAAGAGGGTTGAGTTGGAGTTTGATCTTTCCATCGTAAAACAGTCAATGCAGAATGTCTGGCGGCGGTTAATTAGCCGGACCCAAATAAGGCTTCAGCGACCGCGAAGAACTTAATCTCCTTCAAAAGCACTTCCGTGGAAGAAGGCGGGATCCCACTACGTGTATTTTCCCAAAAAAGTCTCATGAGGCCACGGCATTGAGGATTATCGACGCAAGGAACCCTAACAAGGGCAGTGCTTCGCTGAATCTACCACTGGATCGGAATCGCGACCCATTGAAGAGATCCAGCGAGAAACTAAGTAGATGGTGTCTGTGGCCTAACAAGGAAGATCCGAAGTGACGTGTTTTGGGTGACTTGGTAGCACAGCTTTATGCAAACTGATACTTCGATGTAGTTTTCTATCTACATTGGTAAATATTTGCTCCACTCTTCAAACTGAAAGACTTGTAGAAGACTAGAAAAATATTTCTATGGAAAAATAGACGGTAGTTAGAACATTATAGAAATGTCAACGAATAATGACTTTGAACAATGAATAGTGTTTACGAAAACTGTTATTAAGTATTCGAAAGATCGGAAATATTATAACGTAATGATAATAAAAAGGAGTGACTACACTGTAAAAGTAGCTTCAATTATGAAACCAAAAGACTGCTACTAATCGGAATAGTAGCCTACAGCAAAAAATACCAAGTCAGGCTATCGACGTCGTCGTCAATAAATTGGCGTCGGACCTAGGAGGCACAGGAGCGGTGCAGTTTACTAGATTAAGGAGGCACAGTATACCTACCTTACAGAATAGAAATTAAATCTTACAATAAAAAATGAAGATATCACCGGACATCTGATTCTGTTTATATCACTATTAAGATTAAAATCAGCCAAAGGAATAACTCATTGTTAACTGAAACGGACCGCTACGAAACATTAAAACAAAACAGAAAAAAAAAAACTAGTCGGAATAGAAATAAGCGACTAATATTCTTCTCTACTAGCTCTGATCGCGGCTGAAAAAACAATAGACGCTGACCATTAAAATTTTTTATTTAAATGAGCCCACGAACTAGCAAAATGGCGCTTATCCCATTCAAATAACTTTCCTCTCATAAAATCGGATATGAAATTTAAGTGTCCTACAAAATCGTGCACAACACACGGCTATTCAATTTAACAGTTCCCCCTTCGCGAGTTTATACCTACAATTGTTGTTTCGTACGTTAGACTTTGTCGGGGTGTGTTGGGCAGAAAAAAAACTGTAGCTTGTACAGAGATTAGGACCCGAAAGGGTAAGCTTGATTACGAAAAGGATTTCTCGTTTCTTTTATTGAGTTCTTACCGGTTTGGGCTTGTTAGGTTCTTGTAAGTACTTTCGGAATTGGGTATATATACACTTAGGATTCATTTTAATACCCGATTTCGATCTGGCAAACAGTTTGGAAATTATTCCTTTTTGTGATTGCTACTTTTGTTTATTGATGTAGTAGGTTTAAGAGGAATCCCGAAGAAGAGTTCGACGTGCGAACTAGCTCATAGACATAACCCACTTAGTTTCTCGCTGGATCTACTCACTGGGTCGCTTTTTTTCCCTACCTAAGCAAGTAGCCTTGAGAGGCTATGCCAGCGTAATTTAACAAGTAGGTGAGCTCACGAGGCTCAAACCGGACGACGTTGCTAACCCTAGCAAGAGCAGTGCTTCGGTGAACCTACCAACGGATCGGAATTACGAATCACTGAGAAGATCAGGCGAGAAACTCAGTAGGTTGCTACTACTATTATTGTGCTCACATAATCAATCACATTATCAATTTCCCGGTGTACAATAAAGTCTATGTTAACGTCTCCTAATAACAGTAATCTAACTGTAAATTGACTCAGTGGGTTTGTTTAGTATCAAATAGCGGGACCTACATCGGTCCTAAACCAAAGGCACTGGCTTTTAATTATTTTACAAACAGCCATTACTTAATTTTACAAATGAGTCTTAAATAAAATAAGATTTACCCAACTAACGTTGGAATACCGGGGTAATATGTTCAATGTAGCAGGACTGTATGTAGTTAGTAGCTACGTCGTATGGTGAGCGTAGCCCCGAAACCACGTTAAGTGCATACAGTTACTCGAAATTCGGAGTGAGTTTGTTTTACGCTTGCATTGTTGAGGCGATTTTTATTTTTTTGTACTATCTAATCATATCGTCTATGTTCGTCAAGTTAACTTATTACGTGTTACTTACATGGTTGAAATTTTGCAATGGGACACATCATGCTGTCTCCCAGACATGAATTAGAGAAGCTAATAATTGTGGGTCGCATAGAGGGCAGGCGTGCCGTGGGCAGAACATCAGCCAGATGTCAGATGTAGTAAAGAGAAGCACTTGGTGGTGGTCTGTACCACGTGGTCCATACCACCCATGATTGAACACTGTGGAAGAACGTCTCATGTCGTCGCGATCCTCAGCAGTGAGGGAACGATATAGAAAATAGAAGAATATGTGCAATGGGCAACATTAAGAATTGCTTGCGGTTATGCTTCGAGCAAAAACAGGACAATTATACTTATTCGAACCTGCGGTGACATAATCAAACATACTAATCAGTCATTTCCTTTTCAAAAATTTCGGGTAATTTTGACTAGATAAATTGGAAGCTCAGATACCTCTAGCCTGCATATTTCTGCACCAAAATAATCATGCCATTTTCGTGGTATTCATTTGTTTATAGAACATCTGTTTGCAATGCCATTGACACTCTCAATCGTATGTCTTAGCAGATAATCTATTGTTTTAATTAATATAACCTATTGCAATTTAGCGGTGGTAGCACCGGGTTAATGGATCATTTAACCATCTGCTGAAACTGCCGTCACGTATAATTTGATCACCAAAACATTTCATACCGGCATTCCGAAAACGCGTAAAACAATCACAGCATTATTCCCATAACGCGTTCAGCACGGAAAATAGCGGCGGATTTAATGGGCGTATTTACGCGGAGTTTTTATATTTAAAAAAGTACGTTTTTAAATGCGAACGCTTGCATGAAAGGCCGCGGAGCATGAAACTACTCCATCCGAGGGTCCCGCGCCATTAATATTTGAAGAGCGCTTTTAACTTAGGTGTTTATTTCGTGAATATTTACGAGAACATATTCATTTAGAAAGAAAACAAAACGTTTTGTTTTATTTTATTTTTATTGCTTAGATGGGTGGACGAGCTCACAGCCCACCTGGTGTTAAGTGGCTACTGGAGCCCATAGACATCTACAACGTAAACGCGCCACCCACCTTGAGATATAAGTTCTAAGATCTCAGTATAGTTACAACGGCTGCCCCACCCTTCAAACCGAAACGCATTACTGCTTCACGGCAGAAAAAGGCAGGGTGGTGGTACCTACCCACACGGACTCACAAGAGGTCCTACCACCAGTAAAAAAGATTTGAAGATTGTGTTATTTTGCATTTCAGGTGGAGTTAGCGTGGAGATTATTAATGTTTTTTGTTTTGCTTGTGTTATTCGTCTGCTTTTTCACAAAAAGCCCACTTTCAAATCACAATACGAACGAAAAAATAATAGATGGCTTGCAGTTAATTATTTAATGTGCGTCAAAAATATATTGAATTCGAAGAAAACTAATGTGACACACATCACTTAGATCTCGATAAATATGCTTGGGCATTTCAGCTTCAAGTGGCAATATTTATTTATTTATACTTTATGCACAAAACAAAACTTGTACACAGGCGGACTTAATATTTTTTTTATATTGCTTAGATGGATGTACGAGCTCACAGCCCACCTGGTGTTAAGTGGTTACTGGAGCCCATGGACATCTACAACGTAAATGCGCCACCCACCTTGAGATATAAGTTCTAAGATCTCAGTATAGTTACAACGGCTGCCCCACCCTTCAAACCGAAACGCATTACTGCTTCACGGCAGAAATAGGCGGGGCGGTGGTACCTACCCGCGCGGACTCACAAGAGGTCCTACCACCAGTGAAATGGTTCTCTTCCATTTGACCAGAGCTTTTTTTATTATTATTGCTATTTTATTTTAGCTTTTAATTATGATTTGACCGTTCCAAACGTGTTCATCGTTCGAAAAGAATAAGAAATGAGTACAATAAAGCCAAATTCTGTGTCAGACAAATAGACTGTTTACACTGTTTACCAGACCGTAAATTATTTGCGTCTCGATTCAAAATGTAGTCCACAATTTTCAATAGAAAAAACTAGAAAGGCGATGTTCAAAAAAAACACGTTATTAAGTAACAAAAGTTGGCTATCCCGAGACCATTCAGGGTCCATTGCACAGTAATTGCCTATTTCAGATAAAAATCTCAAAGGCTTGAACACTGCGAATTTACCTATTACAAAGAGATTGCCTATTATGTATAGTACATTAGTGCTCTATACTAAAAATGCTGGTTGAGAATCGCAATTTAAAATCATCTAAAGTCGTAACGGAATCTTTCAACATGATTTTGACCCCCTTGAAAACGTCGGATTAACTCGAAATTTGGTATACTTACTAAGGATCGATGACAATCTAATATTAAAAAAAAAATAAAAAAATTGAAATTCAACCAAAAAATGAAAAATAAATAATAGTTTAAAAAAACTAACAAAATACGATTTAATAGAAAATCCAACTAAAAAATAGAAAAAAATATATTATAAATTTGAATTAAAAATAGTGTAAGAAAAAATGATTTTATTGTAAAAATCGTGGGGTGCTTTTCAGGATATTATCAAAATAACCCTTCTACTCATATCTGTTCATAAAATATTTATAACCACTGATACCATGCACCCCACGCTTTTTTTTACAATAAAATCATTTTTTCTCGTCGTAGTATCGTCATAAAGCTGGTTTCTTTTTACATTGACGGATCCATGCCATGATTTCTTATGTATTATGTTTCCAGAAACCATTTTTACATTTCCTGATGTATTAAAAAATCTACAAACTTTACCTACAACGATGGGCGGCTTGGCTCTGATCTTGGCATTAGTGAACGACAATAAATAATTGTAAATAGACATGCTTTAACAAAAACCGACTTCAAATAGAAAAAAATATATATTCCAAAACAAATTAATATAGACTAAAAACAATAATCATCGAAATCGGTTGGCGTGATATTGAGTTATTGAGTTATTCATCTATTTGTCGCGCGCACGTACTTAATGCAAATTTAAGATTTATATAGTTTTCTCATGGATGCCATTATCAGAACTGGACTAAATTGATTCACTCAGTCAAAAGTTATGAGGTAACAAACATAAAAAAAAACATACAATCGAATTGAGAACCTCCTCCTTTCTTGAAGTCGGTTAAAACAAGTATAAATAATGATCAGTTGCGAAGAGAAGCATTTCACTGGTGGCCAAGGATATTTACACGGACAGATTTAGTGTGTGTGATCACTTGTTCCGCTATCAGACTTCGGGAACACTTCCAAACCACCCTATATAAATGTTGGTTTGTCTACAAGAGAGCAATAAGACTTGCGCACGATATTAAATGAATCCATCCGAAAGCCTCTCTGGAGGTACACAATTTTTATTATAACGTAAGAATCGGAGCTCCAGAACCGAAAAGATGTATGATCGCTGTAACAAAAATCTGATATGAACTCTGTTTCTTGGAGCAAGAAGCTCGAATTTACTTTGTATCTATGTGGGGAAACGAAGTAAAAAAGTAGCCAGAGTAATAATAAGCCCATAAGTATCTATCCTATTTTTAAAGCAAGGATCAATATCCTTTTAGTGTAATTTTTTTGTACTATAAATTTACAAAAGAATACGGTTTTTTTTTGATTGCTTAGATTGGTGGACGAGCTCACAGCCCACCTGGTTTTAAGTGGTTACTGCAGCCCACAAACATGTACAACGTAAATGCGCCACCCACCTTGAGATATAAGTTATAAGGTCTCAGTATAAATACAACGGCTGCCCCGCCCTTCAAACCGAAACGTATTACTGCTTCACGGCAGAAATAGGCAGGGCGGTGGTACCTACCCGTGCGGATTCACAAGAGGTCCTACCACCAGTAATTCTTCGCACCAGATTAACTTCAAAGAAAGTAAACACACGCAAACATATCTTCCATGTAGGTAAACAAATCGTGCGAACAAGCATATTGCCTGCCGCAATACGAAAAACAGAGTAACTGTAAAATCACAAGTTTCAATAATACAAAGCATAATAACAAACTCGCATATCTGATTTCATGCAATTAACGTACACACCGTATTTCACAGTAATATCGCATTCACAAGTTTAGTAATGCCATTTGTTTATGACGGGCGATAGAGCTGGCAACTTTTTTGTTGCTTAATTTTACACTAGAAGATGACCGACCTTTGCTCGGTTTTTTTATTGATAAATTGGGTTTTTTAGATATTATATTTAAATACGACTTACATATTAATATTATATTATATTATTTGTTATTTTCTATCAATAAAAAAAGTTTATGTTTATGTTGATTATCGATAAAGTTGATTATTGAAAACACGAATAAAACAACATTTTCTGAAAATAAATCGTAGCTAGATCGATTTATCGCCCCCGAAATACCCTGTATACTAAATTTTATGAAAATCGTTGGAGCCGTTTCCGAGATTCAGATTATATCGACGCTTGAAAGGCAAACGTGACTAAGCGACAATAACTGCTTTGTACATAAATGATAGGCAATAACAATATTCGATGCGCAAAAAAAATATATTTCTAGGTCTATTAAAATCATTTCAATCCTACAGCTAGATTCGTTAAAATAGAATTTTTTTCAGGTATTTCAACTTTAAATTAGTCTACTGTAAAGTTTACGTATTGTCGCTTAGTCATGTTTGCCTTTCAAGCGTCAATATATACAAGAATTGCTCGTTTAAAGATATAAGATAAGTAAATTTTCTTTTAATTTACAATGGCTGATTAACAATTTAAATGTTACAATTGCCGTGCTATTGACGCGCTGAAAGTTGACGGTTACTTATAACATTGTCAACCTTGCGCCCTAAGAGTTCTGGGCGCAGCAATAATCGGCATGCTTAGTCCCGCATGATCTAAGGTGACCACTTTACATCATGTGGCACTACACAGTATGTTATTGTTGTTGTTGTAGTCCTAGGGTACCCCGCTGGTACCATAGCCCACTGAGTTTCTCGCCGGATCTTCTCAGTTTCCGATCCAGTGGTAGATTCTGCGAAGCACTGCTCTTGCTAGGGGCAGTGTTGGCACCACTCCGGTTTGAGCCCCGTGAGCGCAACTATACGTTAGGACGAAGCTGATATAGCCTCTCAAGGCTATCAGCATAGGTAGGAAAAAAATGGTTAACAGGGCCCCCACAAGTTATCTCCATTTGACCCTGTCTTGCGCTTGCTCCTTGAATTTAAATACTACACGGTATATGAAAAATAAATTTTGTGAAAGGTTAAAAGTAAAAACTTATTTCAATGTTTCATTTTATCAACACACAGGCAACAAAATTGTTGCTCTTCATAGAACAATGCCTTAAAACGGTCGGAAATTATTGTATCATTTTGATTACAGCGCAGCGAGTAATTTTCAGTTAACAATAGAGTTGTTAAATGAATACTATGCAGACCTTTAATTTTGATACAATAGAATTTTATGTAAAATTACATTCTATGGACTTTGTAATGCAGTGATTTCGGGTTATTTTGCGGTCGGTCTGTTTGAAATTAATTGCATACATCGCCTTGGGGGGCTGTATTAAGCGGTAGGCAGTGGCTTGGCTCTGCCCCTGGCATTGCTGAAGTCCATGGGCGACGGTAACCACTCACCATCAGATGGGCCGTATGCTGGTCTGCCTACAAGGGCAATACAAAAAGTGATTTGAAGAGAAAACAAAATAATGTTTTTTATTGCCTTGTAGCCGGCAGACGAGCATACGACCCATCTGATGGTATGCAGTCACCGTCGCTCGTAGACGTCAGCAATGCCGGAAGCAAATTCATTGTCTACAACTATGTGTATTTCTACTGGATTGTCTCTTATCGCACGTGAACTGATTGAATTGAATTCGATTTGAGCCCATAATTTAGGCCCTACCATCATCCCTTTCTTAAATCGAAGCCGTCAAGCGTTCCAGCTTCATATATAGATGGGATAGCCAAGGAATTTGAAATTTCGACCTCATGTTTTTTGACCGACAAAATTCACGTAATTGTCTAAAGACTTATAATAGCACAAAACGAGTTTTGATTTCTTGGACTAAAGAAATCTTTCATTTATTTATTTTTTAGTGCATAGATAGGTGAACAAACTCACAGCCCACCTGCTGCTAAGCGGTTACCGGAGTCCATAGACATCTACAACGTAAATGCGCCACCCACCTTGAGATATAAGTTCTAAGGTCTCAGTATAGTTCAACGGCTGCCCCGCCCTTCAAACCGAAACGCATTACTGCTTCACGGCAGAAATAGACCGGGTGGTGGTACCTACCCGTGCGGACCCACAAGAGGTCCTACCACCAGTAAAATCGTTTTAAAATTCGTAAAATAATATAATTAGTATCACCTAGTGCCTACGGCTGTGAGCTCGTCCAACCATCTAAGCAATAAAAATTAATAAATACAAAACATAAAATCGCATGACTCTTGTCGACTTACATCTAGTGACACCTGACACCTGCGTATTGGGGAATTCCGATTGTGACCGAAAGACGAATGCGACTTAAATGTGCCAAAGTTGCACGCTACAAGTTTATAAAAATGAAAAAAAAAAATTAAGATTAAACCGTAAAAATTGTTTTAATTGTATCAGAAAATTATATTTGAATCGACAAAGAGAAAATAATTACCTATCATTTAGTTTATTGTTTGTTAATGAACGATATTTTTGTTTGGCTATAGATGAGTAACAAAAGAAAATAAAAAAAATTATGATAAAATGAATTTAAGACTTGAGGCATTAGTATTTATGAACGAATTTCGATCGCTTTACAACAATTATTTTAACTAAAATTCGTAACAAGCAACTTTAACTGTAATAAAACGTAAAAATAAAATAGGCTTAAACTTTGAATCACAAACTAATGGTAAAAACTTTTAATGAGCCCTTCATAATTAAACTTTGATTACGTTTCAAACTAACTAACAAAAAACATATTATTTTACATTAACAATATAATCGTATACCTTTAAACGAGCAATTCTTGTATATATTATTATAATCTGAATCTCGGAAACGGCTCCAACGATTTTCATAAAATTTAGTATACAGGGGATCTCGGGGGCGATAAATCGATCTAGCTACGATTTATTTTCAGAAAATGTTGTTTCATTCGTGTTTTCAATAATCAACTTTATGACTCTTCCCGTCATCTATTGGCGAATAATATTACTATTTTTCTTAATTGAGGGCAACTAACCGTTTTAAAAACACAACAAGATGGCGTTATAAACAAAAAGGTCATCGTCTAGTAATACATATTTGTGTACGAATCTGCATTACTGCAAATTCCTATATAATATGTATGAGTAATAGGTTTAGTACACCCTAGACACGTCCTTACGGATCCATCAGATCTAATAACCGTTGCATTAGACGCCTTCAGCTCTAACACTACGAGCAGGCTCCTAACCTAAACATTAGCCCGCTGAATTTCTCACTGGATCTTTTCAGCGGATCGCGATTCGGATCGCGAAGAATTTAATCTTGAGGCTCCTTTGGAGGTACTCGGGTAGCTGTTAGCAAATCTCAACCCTTCTGGCTGAGCCCTTGCTCGCCCACATGTCCTGGTCAAACTGGAAAGACCTCCGGGACACCAGTAACCCCCAAACATAAAAAAGATTTGGTTTCATTTTCCCTGTTTGTCCTACGCTCGTCGCCTTTAGTAGAAAACTTGTACAGCTATCTATACGCGCGTAGCACTCACTATACAATTATAATGTTGACAATTCATATTCGTGCATGTACGACAATTGTTGATTGAATAATTTCAACAATTAATAATTCTCTTTCTTAAATTTAGTGTATGTTAGAGTAAAGCGCGACACTCGTTCCAAAGAAAATAGTTTATTTTTACCTAAACATTTTTTAAGATAGTTAGATAATTTTGGTAAAAGTTATCACTCTGATGTTGAGCGGTTATCGAAGCCCACGGCATGAAATCCGACCTTCGGATTTAATCCTAGGAAGCAGAACGCATTATTACGTTGGGTCAGAAATGAATGGCGTATCCGATCGTGCCGGTTTCCAAATTGCCATTAATCTCTCAAATATGAGATTTCAATTAGTCAAATAGGAATAGTAACAATTTTATTGTGAATGATACGTACCGAACAAATGATCGCATAAGAAGCTTGAGAAAGTCAGGGTCTGTGTTTCATCTGAGTGACAGCCGGAAAGACCATTATAATATCACTGGCCAATTTACTTTTTGCAATAATCGGGGGTTGCTTTCAATCTTATCTCTAATGTAGGAAATGGAAAATCCTATTACTAGGCAACAGTAGAGGAAAGTAAGGAAGGAAGGAGGGACGAAGATGTCATGAATGATTCTTATCATCACGCTTTTATTGGCTTTGCGTCTATCTCTGTACCGAAATATGTAGTAGAATTTTTCACCGAACCTCTTGAACATTTGCACACGTATCAAAGACCGATCACAATCCTATTAAGTATGATCTAATTTCCTGTGCGGGAGCTTGTAATTTTATTAGTTGTCATTTTATGTTATAAATGACATTTTTCATCAAGTAGGCCTGATCTAAAATGTATATATTTCTCCTCAGTCGATTTTTTATCATTAATTTCAAAGCGTTTTTATTAAATGCATCATCTATACCATATTTGATCAATCTGTTCATCTGTTCCTGTTCAATCAAAATTTTAAGTTGTAATATTTTAAGTCTTTGTTAGACGCCAAGACGTGATGAAACTCCCAAATTAAATTAACCCAAAAAATTGAACTCATTCAGTAAACTTGAAATTTTCGCGTTTCTAAAACAAGAACTTGGATAACAGAAGCCGTTTTAATAAGTAAAGCGGTGTCTGCTAAAGGTTTTATCTCTACGTAAAAGTAAAGTTTGGTTCGTACATAATTAAGCGGCTTAGAACGATACCTCAGAACGAATACGCGGGTGAAGTCTAAAAATTATAATCCAAATTCCAACAAGCAAATTAATATTTTTTTATTGCTTGTATGGATGGACGAGCTCACAGCCCACCTGGTGTTAAGTGGTTACTGGAGCCCATAGACATCTATAACTTAAATCCGCCACCCACCTTGAGATATAAGTTCTAAGGTCTCAAGTATAGTTACAACGGCTGCCCCACCCTTCTAACCGAAACGCACAACGCATTGGTTAAATTTAACTTACATGTTATGTTTAATTTTAAAATTATAGCTTACGAACGCTATTTTCTTATTATCTTAAATTGCCTGAAATAAAAATGTTTTGTAAGCTTTCCACTATCATTTTGTTTAAAGAAAAATATTTATAATCTACAGGAAATTCAAGTTTTTTCATTTAATATTTGTCTCATCATAGAAGGGTTATTAATAATATATAATCCAACTAATCTTGTACATATCATAAGTAAAACTGAAAAATTAACAAAAGGCAGAAACATCAATCTAGTCTGCCCTGAAATTTACCATACCATACCACATTACCACACCATATTTACTGGTGGTAGGACCTCTTGTGAGTCCGCACGGGTAGGTGCCACCACCCCGCCTATTTCTGCAGTAAAGCAGTAATGCGTTTCGGTTTGAAGGGCAGGGCAGCATTTACGTTGTAGATGTCTATGGGCTCCAGTAACCACTTAACACCAAGCTGGCTGTGAGCTCGTCCACACATCTGAGCAATAATAAAAAAATAGCTTTGGTGAAATATTAATTACATGCAATTCTACTCCCAACTAAAAACCCTGCAAATAGGTCATCAGTAAGGTAATATTTTAAACCAAATATAGTTAGCACATCCACCCTTATCACGATCCACGGCAGGATTTAGCTTGACCTTCAGTATTCGGTATCGTCTCACAGAGCCGCAGCGTATCTCCGACGGGTACCTACTCAAACTGTCAAAACTTACGCCATCCTTTACAGCTTCTTCTAACACTTGCGAAGTTTTAATATCTCGTGGAAGAATTGAAAAAGGAATGAATAGTAAATGGGTTAGGTGGATGTAATTTGCTCATTCTGGGTATGGCTTCATAAGATCGTGTTAGTGATTTTGACGGGGTGTGGCTTCAAATAGATTACAATATACATATATTAATTCATGGTAATCTATTTGAAGGTAATTAATACATTAATATCAAATAAACCTTATAAGTGGATGGATATTTAGATAGAGTAAATGAAGGCAGCCAAAATTTTCTTATTATTTCCTCTATAGGTTTTTATAAGGGAATATTTACTGTTGGAATAACAGATTTACCTGTACCAGTGCACATATTCACTAATACTAAAATTTTGAAATTGGATGTAGGGAACTGAATAGGAAGGGAAATGGTATTAAGTAAACAGTATTATCCAAATTATATTGTCATATTGGTCCAAAATTTGATAGTTAGTAGCAGTAAACCAAAAACTGCCTTGGCCGTGTAGTTTTATCCCACGCAGACTTGCAGTCGAAGCTGATCAAAGTAAGATAATTTATAGCTTGATGTCATCAATACACATACGTTGTGTGCCTTGATGGAATACGACTGTCATAGGTTCCAAAAGAACCATTTCAGAGAAAAATAGCTTTCGTTTTTCCTCGCATTACTTTACGTCATCAAAAACTTTAGTAAAAAAACCCTATCACACAGCCATCCATTTAAATGCCTCGACACGATCATTTTCTGTGTTATAGCCACAATCATATAATAGACATACGAAGTAATAACAACCCAAACTCCAAATATATAGACCTCATGACAACGACACATACGTGAAGTAACATGTGACGGTAATACCAGTGGAAACAAGTCATTCAGTGACTACGGAATCAAGGAACCGCTCAAAATAAGCCAGGCCGTCAGCTAATTTTCCTATCTTAGCAAACGAAATAAAGATAGCATTAATATTTTAGAACCATATACAGTGTACAGAAGCACATTCAAAAGACAAAATGTACTAAATTAATCTAGAATCCCGACAGAAATTAAATTTAGTCGGTTTCCGTACAAAGACCGAGAAACTTAATTAACTTGGTACTGGCGCTGAGAAACCAAATAAAACTTATATGCATAGTTCTGAAATTTAATAAGAGCCGGATGATTCTAAAAATAAACGTATTTCTTACTCGTTAATTAAACGGCAGACGAGCGATGTTGGGTTCTCACCCCATACTGTCTAAATTAAAGCTTATTGATCTCAACCTAACATTTCTTCATAATTTAGGCTGCCTAATACAGATATTTTGATCGCAATGGATGGATGAGCTGCCGAACCACTTGGTGTTACCGAACCACGAACACGGATCACTTACTACAGTGGTTACTGCCCATAAGCACCACAACGTTACTGGTCGTAGGACCTCTTGTGAGTCCGCACGGGCAGGTACCATCACCCTGCCTATTTCTGCCGTGAAGCAGTAATGCGTTTCGGTTTGAAGGATGGGGCAGCCAGGATGCTTGAGACCTTAGAACTTATATCTCAAGGTGAGTGGCGCATTTACGTCGTAGATATCTATGGGCTCCAGTAACCACTTAACACAAGGTGGGCTGTGAGCTCCTCCACCCATGTAAGCAATAAATAAAAACGTGGATCTTGCCACTCAATTTGAAACAGGTGGATGAAGACCTAATTATTGTTTATTAATATTGTTTATTTGTATTTTGCAGGACCTCAAAGTCATCTATGTCAAAAACTAGAAGGAGAAAGCCCTGAACAGAACAATCTGAAGAGACATACTCGACCAGGCCCACCCTGGGCTTTAAGGCCTAAGATGATGAGTATATCTATATTTTGTATAGTGCAGAAATAGAATGGCTGTACCTATACGTATGGGCTCCCAATATACCCTTCCCTACACTGATCTGTCCTTTATTATTAGAATTGTTAGCTAAACACGTATTCGATACGAATAAACCAAGAAAAATGATAAAAGCAGAGATATTTGGATCACAACATAGCTGGACCAGCCAAGAGAAGTATAATATGCCTAAGGCACAACATTATACCTAATAATGCCCACACTAAATCGAACTTGGGATCCAGCGTACAACACTTGATTCATGTCTATGGGCTTTGGGTAGGCTATAAACCGCACAGTCTGTCTAAGTAGGAAATCTTCAAACCCAAAAAAACTTCGTCTACCTAATAAACAAAAGGCGTAAACGCCACGATCGACCCTTGGTCCCAGTAAACAGCTTCCTACCCAATATCCTAGAATCGTTTGAATGTTACCATTCACCCCTTGAATATAGAAGCAAATATGTATATCGGATCATATCGTGAGGGTCGGGTCGTGAATAATAAAATATGTATTTTATTGAGAACTGTAGATACATCTTGCTGATTCAACCAAATGCTAAGTTATCGCGACATCGTGTGAGACATTAACTATTCGAGTCGGATCAAGGTTTGAGTGTCTGATAGTGTTTGTTTTATTTATAATTTTGTGGTAGCCCTGCAACTCTGTGATGTCATAGGGGAGCTTGTGACCTTGTTCACTAACCAGTTACTAATAAATGGCATCACAGTTAGATCTATACCATTTAAAACATATCAGAATCTATTGCCCCCAAAAATATTGGAACTAGAAGTTTCACATTACTATCCCACTTTGTAGTGCTGAAATTTTTTATGAAGAAATAGTTAAAAACTAAAAGCATAGAAACATGTGCCTAATGCTAAACCAACAATATTGACGAGACGCGCGCGTTTTATAGCTGTGTCTCGAAAATTTCTAAGTTTTGTTATCGCTATACAAAAACAGACGCGCTTAGGTTCTATCTGGTACTAAACACCAGAATCCATAGACGCCACAATCCGAATGCTGCCACATACTCTCAGAGTCCCAAATATCATCATCATCATCATCAACAGCCCACAGTCGTCCACTGTTGGACATAGGCCTCTCCCAGTCCCAAATATACGGATTCTCAATCACTAGGACGAATGACGTACTCGTGACAGACGCGGTAGGATGAGGGTGGCTACCTATGCGAATTCACAACATGCTCTAAAACCAATAAAAGTAAAAAAATGAATCCTTTCTCTGAACACACGTTCGTTTTCTCTTGGATAAATTTGTCAGTTCTAATATAAGTAAATAGGTATGATAATAGTAATGATATCATATCCCGATCAACAGGAAGGGTTAAGGTACCAGGTAATATCCAAAATTCTCGCGCGAAAATGCATACATTTTTGATACCAAGGTTGGGTGGTTACGTGAGTAGAATTTTCGGGATAATGATATTTAAAATGACATTTTTTATTCGATATTGAATTGAAAAAAATGTTGATTATATTAGTTCTAGATTCAATATGTACCAAAAAAAAACCTTTTTATTCTTTTATGTTTACACTGTACCCTGCTTATTTTTATAAAAATTACAGTCATTTGCAACTACCTAAAGTTTATAAACGCTTTTGCGCTGGGAATTTTATTCAGACAGATAAGACAGGTGCTGGATAAGATATTTGGTGTACTCTAGGTAAAGTATACTTTCAAATCCTTTTTTTATTGCTTAGACGAGTGGACAAGCTCACAGCCCACCTGATGTTAAGTGGTTACTGGAGCCCATAGACATCTACAACGTAAATGCGCCACCCAACTCGAGACATAAGTTCTACGGTCTCAGTATAGTCACAACGGCTACTCCACCCTTCGAACCGAAACGCACTACTGCTTCACGGCGGATATAGGCGAGATACCGTGCGGACTCCCAAGAGGTCCTACCACCAGTGAAAATCCTGGAGCGTGGTCGATATTTTTAAAATAAATTCGCACTTAACACGTTTTCACGAATAATACTCACGTCCAAAAATATCGTGTAATGTAAGTTAATCCCGTGTTAGGGGATGTTAAGGGATAGCTTCCATTTAGAATGTTTCTGCCGCGAAGTACTATCCGCTATGATATTGGTGGAAGAATAGCAGTAATTGCAGGAAAGTGGATCTCCATGATCGATGATATCGAAATAGTCGACATCACCCAAAACACGTCATTACGAATCCTCCCGATCCATTAACGGTGCTTTTAGGTACCACAACCACCGGTCACCGTCCTCGTTGAACCCGTCGCTTGCGATGAAGGGCTCAACGAACGAATTAACCCATAGACACAGCCTGAGTTTCTCGCCGGATCTTCTCAGTGCGTTGCGTTTCCGATCCGGTGGTAGATTCTGCGAAGCATTGCTCTTGCTAGGGTCAGTGTTAGCAACACTCCGGTTTGAGCTTCGTGAGCTCACCTACATGTTAGGGCGAAGCTGAAATAGTCCCTCAAGGCTATCAACATAGGTAGGAAAAAAATAGAAAAAAAAGTAATTGCGATATAAATGATACTTCAACACTATTTCTTAAGATGATGGATCATGAGATAGCTTACATCAGAGTTTTACAAATCTACTGTTACTAAACCAACTAGCATAAGTTTCTGAGGTTTACTAACTTTTACATATTCTTTAGATTAGTCTTGTTGGATTAATATACTAACGGCACCTCATATTATCACTCTAGCTGAATCCCCAAATAAGACATATTGTCGCCTATCTAATGACAAGAGATATTACTTTCATTCTTACAGATACTTACTCATAATTCCTAATTGCTGATGATTTAATACAACAACAAGGTGACACGAATACGGTTTTCAACGAACGTATTACTTAAAACAAAGCCTCAGTATGACGTTATTATTGCATATTCCCAGCACGGAACCCTGGGAATGCTTTTAAAACGTAATCTCACGAAGTCTCCACCAACAAAGAGGATTGGGTGGCTTAGCCCGGATTCAACGTGTGCCGTGTTCCAGCGAAATTCTCCCCGACGCCACTACGACTGTGACAATTTAGACGAATTCGATGTTTGTTTTAATTTTGTATGTATAACTACATACAAAATACACAAAATGTATTTTTTGTTGCTTTAACTAGACTAACTCGGAGCTGACTTGGTTTTAAGTGTTTACAGGGGCCCAGAGACACACACGGGCCACACTAAAACCGCCATTAATCATTGGATAACGGTTGTACCACTCTTCAAGCCTGAAAAAATTCATGAGTACTTCGCGAGCGAAAAAATTTGAGGATGGATATACTATTTTTTTAAAATCTAAATAACTTAGCTTAGGTAGACCATGTACAAAATAATAAGATCTTTTGTAATTCAGTCACTACACAGAGTATAGTATGAGAGTATATTCTCTAATAAATCGTCACGGTCAATGAATAACATCTTGTAATAAAAATCAAACCCGCAAAATTATAAATTACGTAATTACTGATGGTAGGACCTCTTGTGAGTCCGCACGGGTAGGTACCATCACCCTGCCTATTTCTGCCGTGATGCAGTAATGCGTTTCGGCTTGAAGGGTGGGGCAGCCGTTCTAATTATACTTGAGACCTTAGAACTTATCTCAAGGTGGGTGGCGCATTTACGTTGTAAATGTCTATGGGCTCCAGTAACCACTTAACACCAGGTGGGCTGTAAACTAGTCCACCCATCTTAGCAATAAAAATTTAAAAAAAAAAACCACTGCTAAACTTACATTTATAAATAATAATTCAGGATTCAGAATTCAGAATTTCAGGAAAGATTACCTATTGCAATTGCCATTGTTTCTATGTGGATTCAATACATTTTGCCGAAGCATCAGCATAACCATTCACCGGTCAGTCACATTTCGATTTCTCCGTTGTAAAAACGTACCCACCAAAAAGCAACACACATCATATTAACATAACATTATTCATACTACACACAAAAGCTGAAACGGCAGAACCATTCGACCGTCACCGAACACACGTTTTCGCATAAAGTATTCAGAATGTCGAACGAATGAACAATAACATTTAATGAGGTGAAATGCGTTTCGGTCCAGATAAATAAAGTACTAATTGTGATTGTGTTAAGTCCGACAAACGAAAATAAGACTGTAAACATAATAACTATATCGAAAAAATCGATTGTCTGTAAAGTCGGTTTACTGACGATAGTCGAACGTGACAACGTCATAAGAAAATACCGATGGAATGGTTACATTTTTCAAAAGAAAATTTTAATTTTATTTGTTTGATAGATATTTTGTATGGACAATTGACGCCACGTTCACTTTTCACTGAACTTCATACTTGACGAAAACATGTAAATGTATTATTGTATAGCAGCTGTCCACGCGGATGCATCGCTCACTCAAGTAGGAGAGAGACAGATGTCGAACGCTGCCGAACGCGGAGGCCGAATGTGCCTCTTTGTCGCTCGTTGCGCGCTCTCGCTTGCACTTCAAGCCTTAAATGGAACGCCTCAATGAGTTATGTTTTTTCGTGCGTGCAGCCGGCTCCATCGAATTATAAGACGTAGTTACGTCAAAAACGACTAAATTATAGATGAGGACTGTTGTTATCATTTGCGACAGTTTATTCAGCTCAATGGGTCTTCAATCCAAGTTTTATTTAGTGCTTAGGTGTGTGGACGAGATCACGGCCGACCGAGTGTTAAGTGGTTACTGGAGCCCATAGACATTTACAACGTAAATTCCGGCGCTCATTTTGAGATATAAGTTCTAAGGTCTCAGTATAGTTACAACGGCTGCCACACCCTTCAAACCGAAACGCGCACATATACACATACGTACATATATATGCACATACTTAGACATAATATACATACAAATACTTAAGGTAATATAAAAAAAGATGTGTGGTGTCGTGGGACACTGGATAGGAACGAAGTTCCTCATTATAACAATATTAATTTTAAGTTCTATTTGAGGTATAAAGAAAATAAACTGGAGGTTTCGCAACAACCCACGGTAACGTGCGAACTTATTGTGGTACACTTCATTCGCAGTTGTATTGTGTAGTTAGTGTATTGCGCAAATGAACGCTCCGAGATCGTGGTCAATGAATGATAAAAAAATATGTTATTTTTTGTACGTTATTACAAAGTTAAGTCGTACACTGTGTGCATTAATAATAAAAATCTTACGTTACACACGTTTTTTCCCGGTTAGGGTATCAAATCAAATCAAATCAAAAAAGTTTTATTCAACATAAATGAAAGTACATACTTGTTGAACGTCAAAAGAATTACCGCCAATTCACAAGAATTAGCCTCCGTCCTGAGAAGAATTGGCAAGAAACTCAGCGGGCATTTTTTTTTTTTTTTTTTTAATATTACATTTTTATTTTAAATTTTTTTTTTTTTTTTTAAATATTCATATTACAGTAAGTAATTATAACATAACAATTTTACAATATTGAAATTCCCGGAGCGAGCAACTCATTCCCACCCGCATCGTCCCATAAGGAACTTCGTTCCAATAATAATTTTGTTTCTTTATACATAAATTAGAATAGACACTAATACACAACTTTAGGACTTCCACTACGCCTTATCAAGTACATCTATCATAACGCAAAGCCCATAACACGTTACGCCCGACCACAGAACATTACCTTAGTATGTGAGTGCTCCTGTCGACAACCGCAGACCATTGCCCATTATTGAAACGATCCGTTTCCGTATGACTCAATTCGTAAAATTGAAATATACTTTGCTCGTGAATTGCCTCAAGACCGGGCACATGCTAATTCCATTTCAATTAGATGGATAGAAGATTAAAAACATTCTTTGCAGTAAGTATATCTTTTTAACTATTTTAAATTGAAATCATTGATAGTGACATATCAGATTTTACTAGACCATCATCTACCAGGGTAGATTTCACTGGTGGTTATTGCTTAGATGGGTGGACGAGTTCACAGCTCACCTGGTGTTAAGTGGTTACTGGAGCCAATGGACATCTATGACGTAAATGCGCCATCCACCTTGAGATATCAGTTCTAAGGTCTCAGTATAGTTACAACGGCTGCCCCGCCCTTCAACCCAAAACGCATTACTGCTTCACGGCAGAAATAGGCAGGGTGGTGGTACCTGACCGCGCGGACTCACAAGAGGTCCTACCACCAGTAAGGACCTTTCAAACACTTTACAGTTCTCTTGGTCATGGATATGTTTCGTGGTAAAATTAGATATAATTAACGTCTCAGACACGTAAACGGGAAGATCTATTAAATTAATATACAAGCGGCCCGCACCGGCTTCGCTCGGGTTTTTAACAAAAATTTCAACGATATTTGACGTTGTTTTATTTTTTTAAATAAAAGAACAGTTATTGCGACATAACTATAATAGTTAGACATATGTTGTCGCGATACTTTTTATAAATAATAATGTGTTCTACAAAGTCGCAGTACATTATTTTATTCTATCATCAATAGTTTTCGCAGGGCACGCGATGTAAAGAATATTTTATGTAATTTTTTTACACCTTGGGTTACATTATTGGAGTTTTCGTAAGGATCCCTAATTTTTTTCAAAAAAGATTATAGCCTATGGACACTTGGGAATAGTGTAGCTTCAAAACAGTGAAAGAATTTTTCAAATCGGTTTAGTAGTTTCGGAGCCTATTCAATACAAACAAACAAACAAATCGTTCCTCTTTATAATATTATATAGTATAGATGTCTTGCTAATTTAGAGACGAGATAACGCCGTAAATCTCACTAATCAAAGCATTGATGCTACCGAATACAGCCATGCATCAAACGTTAGAGTGCCATGAATGAGGTCGTGTTATATTAATATTAAATTGGAAGGCAACGTGTTGTGTAGCATAAATATTACGTCACCTAGAGCTATACAGGATGCCTCTGAAAGGTACCGGATGCGTAGATTATACAGAAGCTGTTTCAAAACTTATGATTACAATTTAATATCTCATACAGAGTATTTCCCGCAATACCATACTTATTCAAAGTAAAGAAATACATTCATTTTATAAACAAATATTTTAATTTAATGTTTTTTAAAGGAACTGGTGGTAGGACCTCTTGTGAGTCCGCACGGGTAGGTACCACCGCCCTGCCTATGTCTGCCGTGAAGCAGTAATGCGTTTCGGTTTGAAGGGCGGGTCAGCCGTTGTAACTATACTGAGACCTTAGAACTTATATCTCGAGGTGGGTGGCGCATTTACGTTGTAAATGTCTATGGGCTCCAGTAACCACTTAACACCAGGTGGGCTGTGAGCTCGTTCACCCATCTAAGCAATAAAAAAAGGAAGATGGAAAATTGTTATTCTTAGAATTTCCTCAGATTCTGAGCAATATTCAAAATTTGAACTCTCTAACTCATTGGAAAATTTCGAAGATAAAAATCCAATATAATTCCACACTAACATTTACTTTAACTAGTCAATAAAGATTATATAAGACTTGCATTTTTCATGTACGATGAGTAAATGGTGTGTAATAAAGAAGAGGTAAAAAAGTCTATCACACAAAAAAAAACACGTTAAAGACGTTTTTACATAATGCTCGAAGGAACAAATACAAGTAGAAAGTCTCTAACAGACTAACTTAAGCCACGTAACAATGTCGCGATTTAGAAAACAGACACAAAGGGATTTTGGAATTCTGTAAGACACGTACTAGCTCATTTGTTTATAAGAATAATTACACGGAGTTTTAGGTTAATCCACTAAAGGAAAAGGCTCCTCCATACAAACTTTATATACCCCAGAAAAGACGTTAGAACGTTGTATATCTTCCATGTCATTATTTGCATCAAAAAGTACATATTTATACCGAATTTTCAGCAAACATCTTTTATTTGTTTTCACCCATTTACAATTTAAAGTATAGACATTCTCCTGTGACGTCTTTATAGGATTACTCCCTCAAATTTAAGACAATGATATCGGGTTCTGTTGTCATATACGCTGCGAGCCAAATTTATTTTTAGAATCGTTTTTTTTTATTGCTTACTAGCTTTTGCCCGCGACTTCGTCTATGTGGAATAGTTACTTTGGAATAACGCTAAATTTTACCCGCGACTTCATTTACAGTACTCAGGATTGGAACTTCATTACTGAACCGGTAGATGGCGTTGAAGAAGCTAGATTTTGAGATTTTTTTTACAATTTTTTTTTTAGTTTTTCGTAAAAAATATGTATTTTTTTCTTAATAAAAAGTATCCTATGTTACTTCTAATACCTCCAAGAATATGTGTACAAAGTTTCATGATGATCGGTTGAGTAATTTTCGCGTGAAAGCGTAACAAACAAACTTACATTCACATTTATATATTAATAGGGATATGGGTGGACGGGCTCACAACCCACCTGATGTTAAGTGGTTACTGGAGCCCATAAACATTTACAAAGTAAATGCGCCACCCACCTTGAGATATAATAAGTTCTAAGGTCTCAGTATGATTACAACGGCTACTCCACCCTTCAAACCGAAACGCGTTACTGCTTCACGACAGAAATAGGCGGGGCGGTGGTACCTTTTCGTGCGTACTCACAAGAGGTCCTACCACCAATAAATATTTTAGAAAAGATTTTCTAATATCGACCGATAAAAACCTACGCATCCTCTTTAAGTTCCCGAACATCGGTGTGTTTCATCAAATTCTCCGTGCCGTATTAATATTATCTTCGGGCGGATTACGTTCGGTAAGCAGCCGTAAGTCGGGACCAGCCTTGACCGTACCGAATTTACTGGCCGCAAATTGGTAGGGCCGAGGCGTGCCCCGGAATAATGTAAGATGGCGAATAAAAATGGCCGACGTGGAGCGAAGTGAAGAAAAATTTGCTTGATAAATTAAAAATATACGGATGTTTTGACATGATGATTTTGGTTGAGGAAGTATTTAATTTTGCACGGTCGATTCTTTTGTCGAATTTAGATTTATATTCGGAGTCCCGATTGCGTTTATTGCGTATATAGATTAATGAGCCCACGGACCACGTGGTATTAAACTTTAGAAATGTAGCCCGATACACGTCCTTACGAATCCATCAGATTCAATAACTCTTGCATTAGACGCTTTCAGCTCTAACGCTAGGAGCATGCTTAGGGAGCCCGGTAACCTTACTCGTCAAATTCGGCAAAGAGTTCGATGTGCAACCTAACCCATACATCAGCCCGCTGAGTTTCTCGCCGGATCCGGTGTTCCGGTCCAGTGTAGATTCATCCCAACCCTCTGAGCCTTTGCTCGCCCACCTGTCCTGGTGAAGCTGGAAAGGCCTCCGGGCTACCAGTAATCCTTCAATCATAAAATGGTTTTAAAAGTTTTAAATTAAGTGGTTAGCAAAGCCAATAGACATCACAACGTGAATACCACCGCCGCCCTTGAGATATGATGTCGACATCATACCTCAAGGGCATCTAGCGTTTTTTTTATCATTATGTTATTTCCAATGTTTCTAATATTTTACAGTTTTCGTGGTCACTCCAGAACTGTCACTGCCAGACCTCAAGATCTCATTAGTTCGTTCTGTGTGAAATAAAAAGTAAAAGTCTAGATTTGTTTTATAAAGTCGGTAGCTAGCATAATATTCCAATGTCGTAACCAATAACATCTCAGTAGTTCGTGACCACAAAAACTGTTAAATATACGAAACGTCAGAAATTATACAATAAACTGGTGGTAGGGCCTCTTATGATTCCGCGCGGGTAGGTACCACCACCCTGCCTATTTCTGCCGTGAAGCAGTAATGCGTTTTAGTTTGAAGGGTGGGGCAGCTGTTGTAACTTACTTGAGACCTTAGAACTTATATCTCAAGGTGGGTGGCGCATTTACGTTGTGGATGTCTATGGGCCCCAGTAACTACTTAACACCAGGTGGGCTGTGAGCTCGTCCACCTAAATAAGCAAAAAAAAAAAATTAAAAAATTCAGGACCCTGAGAAAAATTGTCAAAAAACTCAAAGCATGTACTTTTGATATATACAGTATGTAACGTCTGCACAAAGTTTAAATGAACAATAGATATTTGAGATTATTGTGGCACGTATTACGTGTACTTATAAAAACATCTAAAAAATGAAAGGAAGCAAAACAGAATCCGAAAATATATCCCACAAAAGGATCTTCGACCAACAATACGTTTATATATGAAAACATTTTTTCGAATTTCCTCATTGATATTTATATATTTTCCGTTAACGAAAATAGAGAAATACCTAATTCTTACATTACGTCCATTTTGGAACCACGTAAACATGTTTGGCAAAAGTAAAACTTCATATATTATGTTATGTCAGAGTTATAGTCGAGACAGAATATTTTTTATGAAATGCTAGCCTACGTAATCACGTGATGCCTCCTTGGGCAATTTGAGTTAAATTGTACCCAGAATCCTTACTCTGGATACCATTTAACACTATATATAATCCCGAGTCAAACCAACCACATTGACTATAAATACTGCTATTCCCGGCATACATAAATTAAAAAAAAAAAAAAACGTTTATTCTTTAATACTAACTAAGCTCACTTAAACACCTACACTACTAATTTAAAACAAAATACATTAAGAATAACCATATAATTTATTTTAAAATACACAACACGCCATATTGAATATTATATGACATTAAGTAAATAAGCGTCAAATATATGAACCCACAAACAAGTCTTCAATTAAAACTAATTATATTAATTGTATACTGACGTTATCTTGTGAGGGGGAACTTGTAGGAATATTGTAAACATAAAGACGAGGTTTCATTTATTTTCCTCATTTTATA
The DNA here is from genome assembly GCF_030269925.1 of Bombyx mori. Lineage (NCBI taxonomy): Eukaryota > Metazoa > Arthropoda > Insecta > Lepidoptera > Bombycidae > Bombyx > Bombyx mori. The sequence continues at coordinate 14,547,527 of NC_085124.1, read as the reverse complement.
ATGAAGACATTTTTATTTATATTCGCTGGGGTGTCATCAGCTATTTTGTTTGTAATGAGTGATGTGAACGTGTTTGAATACGCTTTTATTAGCTTCAGACGTATGCATGTTAGTATGGAACGGAATCTTTGAACATGATTTTGACCCCCTTCAAAACGTCGGATTAACTCGAAATGTGGCATACTTATTAAGGACCGATGACAATTCAATATTTTAAAAAAATAACTGAAAAAAATTTAAATATAACTAAAAAATGAAAAATAAATAATGAATTAAAAAATATGCTTTTATAGAAAATCCAACTAAAAATTGAAAATAAATTTTAATAAATTTGAGTTAAAAATAGTGTAAGAAAAAATATTTTATTGTAAAAAAGCGTGGGGTTCTTTTCAGGATATTATCAAAATAACCCTTCTACTCATATCTGTTCATAAAATATTTATAACTACTGATACCATGCACCCACGCTTTTTTACGGTAGGTTTGTTTGTAGGTAGGTTTAGCGGTAGGCAGCGGCTTGGCTCTGTCCCTGGCATTACTGACGTCCATGAGTGACGGTAACCACTTACCATCAGGTGGGCCCTATGCTCGTCTGCCTGCACGGGCAATAAAAAGTAATAACACGTAAGTTTGAGCACACATTTACCAAATAAATAAAACAAATATATGTATACGCCTTTACTCTGATTAACGCTACAAAGAAACCCAATCTCTAGACGTGTTTAACAAGGCAATCGCTACGAACATAATTATGTATATTGTATATACCCCTTAGTAATGTACCCCCTGGTAATGTACGCGCAAATAGGATTACGAGTTTTTAGACGAAGTCGACTTTTCCCTAAAAAATTTTTTGGGGCTTCGAGGCGTTTTATTTTCGCAATTATCTTTTACACTCAAAAAAAAACAGGACAAAGAGCTGTCGTGCTGTATGGATCTGGATGTTGGGCGACGAATGTAAAGCATGAAAGAAGAGTGCATGCGACAGAGATGCGAATGTTGAGATGGATGTGTGGAGTGACAAGAATGGACAAGATATCGACGCTTGAAATGCAAACGTGACTAAGCGACAACGCGTGAACTTTACAGTAGACTAATTTTAAGTTGAAATACCTGAAAGCAAAATTTATTTTAACGAATCTAGCTGTAGTAGAATCTAGCTAGTAGCTGTAGGATTGAAATGATTTTAATAGACTTAGAATATTTTTTTTGCGCATCGAATATGGTTATTGCCTGTCATTTATGTACAAAGCAGTTATTGTCGCTTAATCACGTTTGCTTTTCAAGCGTCGATATAGAATGAGTATATCAGAGGAAGTGTGAAAGTAGCCCTGATAATTAACAAGTTAAAGAGCGGGCGGTTAGTGCTGAATGGATAAGTGATGCGTAGAGAGAAGATGCATGTGACTAGGAGATGTATGGAAACGGTAGTGCAAGGTAGAGGGGGAAGAGGTCGACCGAAGAAGACATCGAAGGAGTGTGTGAATGACGATATGACAGAGAGACGAGTGAGTGTTGAGATGACGGCTGATAAAAGAGAACGGAATAGAAAAATTCACTGTACCGGCCCCACCCAGTGGGTTAAGTTTGAGAAAAAAAGAAGAAAAAATCAGGACCAAAAAAAAACGAAGTGTATCTTTTAAATTGTAGATTCCATGTTTCTGGCGACAAAAAGTTTCACCTAACCAAGTTTATATTAAATATCTTGTTTCGCGGTTTAAGGATGTCACAAGGTAGTAGTCCTTAATTGTTATTTGTCTATTTCCGTTTGCGTGGTTCACTTCTCCATCACGATTCAATTAAATCTTCAAAGTTACATCTTAAAGTGAGTGACGACATCGTTGTCATGTCAGTAACCAGGTCCATCTAAAACATAGATTTGCGATTTCGACCATCTTCAATTACTATTCATCGAGATTACGAAGATTACGAAAAAGTTAACGGTAGGCAATGGCTTGGCTCTGCCCCATGCTGAAGTCCATGAACGACGGTTATCACTTACCATTAGGTGGGCTGTATGACCGCCTGCCTATATGGGCAATAAAAAAAGATTGTTTCGTAAATTTACTTTTAATTGTTTTTACCTACAACTTCCTTATATTCCGCAGCAATAGTATCTTAACAACATAATTTATACATAAACCCTTAAATATCTTTTATCTTTTGCTAATTCCAGGCCTTTAGGCGCTGTGCTCAATCTACATGTTACATGCTACTTACAGCTATACTATTTCAACAATATTCAGTCATCGCTCGATTAGAACTAATCTATACTAATATATAAATCTACAGTGGTTTTTACCGATGTTCCCTTATAACTACTGAACCATGCATCCGATTGACTTGAAACTTTGTATCCATGTAGAAAATACATGTTCTTAATGGATAGGCTAATATTTATGAGTGTTGGATTCCCTAATAATAATGACAATAAATAATAATGTTAATTTTAAATGCCCAGCGAAGCGGGCCAGTACGGGTTGTTCAATAATAATTTTAAAATTATATCAAAGCACAGACTAAAATGTTTAAAAAAAAAAACAGCTGAGGTCCGTTTGAATTCTCACAAAATTGTGAAGATCTTGAAGAACCGCGACCGTTGTGATTAATGACTCTTCTCGCACTCCCTTTTATGTGCTTCGCAGCTTCTTTGAGGTCTCGAGTGTCGCTTTGACTCGATCTTTTAGTTCTTAATTAAAGGAAAAAAGAAATGATCTGTTATATTGAACGATCCTTTAGAATGTTTGTCTTTTCGTGGTCTTGTATTGATTTTTTTTTAATAACGATGAAACAATACTGTGATGCAATGGACTAGTTGAAAAAAATATTGCTGTTGTTAAAATCTAGTGCACTAGTCGTTAGTAGCACTGTCTCAGCTGTTTTGGCAGGCTGATTAGTACCAATACACAATAGTCTTCTTTTGAGAAGGAATACGTACTTAACAAATGTTCACGATTGACTTCCACGGTGAAGAAACAAACATCTTGCAATAACAACATGCAACTTTATATTTTGTTTTTATTCCCGTAATTGGCAAATGATTTTTATTGGAAATGATTTGCTCGAAATCTTTGAACATTTTCTTGGCAGCACGTTTTTTGTGTGTTGAATAATGAAATAAATTTTCGGGATGGTTTTCCTTGTATCATGGGTTTAATCTTTTATTTATTTTTTAAATTCTAGATGGGTGGACGACCTCACAGCCCACCTGGTGTTAAGTGGTTACTGGAGCCCATAGACATCTACAACGTAAATGTGACCCACCTTGAGATATGAGTTCTAAGGTCTCAGTATAGTTACAACGGCTGCCCCACCCTTCAAACCGAAACACATTACTGCTTCACGGCAGAAATAGGCAGGCTGGTGGTACCTACCCGTGCGGACTCACAAGAGGTCCTACCACCAGTAAAAGCCTAAACTATTAAAATATGTATTTATTTGAAACGAAGGTGATTTTGGGGAGTGCTCTGAGGAATTGTTCGAGATGATACCGGCATCTCGTTTTTACCATCGCCACCGGAGTAGAGTACACCATACTAACTGGAGCCACTGCGGTCATCCACAGTGCGTTTCCAGAGATCTTTTTTGTCACGTACCATCCGGCTATGGAATGAGCTCCCCTTCACGGTGTTTCCCGAGCGCTATGACATGTCCTTCTTCAAACGAGGCTTGTGGAGAGTATTAAGCGGTAGGCAGCGGCTTGGCTCTGCCCCTGGCATTGCTAAAGTCCATGGGCGACGTAACCACTCACCATCAGGTGGGCCGTATGCTGGTCTGCCTACACGGGCTATAAAAAAAAAAGGTGAAACGATAATTGCTTTTTCTCGCTTTTCCTGCGAGCAACATTTACCCAAACGTCAAATCAATTCTGTTGGGTAAATTTATTTATTAGCATATAGAGAGAATTTTGAAATGGCGCCGCCGCGAATTGCCTTGTTGGGCGAAGAAGCCGGTGTTCTCGTTTTAAAATTTTCAAGATTAATCCTAGATTTCATTGATTGGGGGCGAATGTATTTTTCACTGTTGATAATAAGGAACAGTTGAATAGGGAAATAGGAGACTAAATTGAATGCCTTATGAAATTGTTTTCGTTGTCTATATAAACATCACAACATTTATATATACTATTCTTGGAATAAGGTCGAAGTTACAATTAATTGGTGTTCTTTATCCAAAACTCATATTCGTTGCGCGGTAAGATCTATATATTAATACGTAAAACAAAAACTTTGTACCCCTTTTTATGAAAACTGCGCTGACGGAGGAGTATGAAATTTCTCACACTTATAGAGAATACAGAGGAGTGCAGAATGCTAATATTTATTTTAAATTATGCATTAAATTATACATTAAATCAATAAAAAAACATTACGTACACTACCATGTATTTGACACACACACACACACACACATATCTATACTAATATTATAAAGAGGAAAGTTTTGTTTGTTTGTTTGTTTGTATTGAATAGGCTCCGAAACTACTGAACCGATTTGAAAAATTATTTCACTGTTTGGAAGCTACACTATTCCCGAGTAACATAGGCTATAATCGTTTTTGAAAAAAATTAGGGATCCTTACTAAAAATCGAATAATGTAACCCGAGGTGTAAAAAAATTACTTAAAATATTCTTTACATCGCGTACCCTACGAAAACTATTGATGATAGAATAAAATAATGTACTACGACTTTGTAGAGCACATTATTATTTTCAAAAAGTATCGCGACCGCATGTTTCTGACTATTATAGTTAAGCCGCAATAAGTTTTCCTTTATTTATTTTTAAATAAAACAACGTCAAATATCGCTGAAATTTTTGTTAAAGACCCGAGCGGAGCCGGAGCCTCCCGCTAGTATAACATACTTTTATTTATTGTCAAACTTATGTAATTGCTTAAAGTCTGCGGTCACATTGAGAATAGGTTAATATTGTTTATCTTTAATGTTATTTGACGAAATATCTGATTAAAGAAGTGTTGAAATTTATAATTTCAACTAACTATAGTCTAATTTCGACTACTGCGGGGCCTCTAGTTCATAAAATTACGATTTAGATATTTTGGAATGTCACAACACAATTTAGACTTCGATCTAAACGTGGAAGCCGCTTAAAATTTACCAAACGTATCGTTTTCAGCTTAACTCTACAGTGGAGACGGAAAATGTTCACTACCAAATAAATCCCAACCTTTCGCATCCGGATTCCCAGAATTTAATGAAACAAAGAAAGCGGCAAACACCATTTTTAAATGTACAACAGCATTATTTCCCTCCTTACAAAGATATGGTCGCGAAAACATCTGCCCACCTTCAGCTATGGACCGGATACACTGCTATTGTTGTTTCCACTGAAAGGATTCCAGCCTTTTTGTTACGTAGAATTTATAATGTTATTATTTAGGCGCCCTGTGGCTTTGCGAGAATTAAATTTTCGTGGATTACTGATAATGTCGTCTGACGATGTAATTCGTTGGTCTGATTGACAGTGACGGTTATTGTTCTTTTTTTATTGCTTAGATGGGTGGACGAGCTCACAGCCCACCTGGTGTTAAGTGGTTGCTAGAGCCCATAGACATCTACGACGTAAATGTGCCACGTACCTTGAGGTATAAGTTCTAAAGTCTCAAGTATAGTTACAACGGCTGCCTCGCCCTTCAAACCGAAACGCATTACTGCTTCACGGCAGAAATAGGCAGGGTGGTGGTACCTACCCGTGCGGACTCACAAGAGGGCCTACCACCAGTAATTACGCAAATTATAATTTTACGGGTTTGATTTTAATTACATGATGTTGTTTCTTCACCTTGGAAGTCAATCGTGAACATTTGTTGAGTACGTATTTCATTAGAAAAATTGGTACCCGCCTGAGATTCGAACACCGGTGCATCGCTCAACACGAATGCACTGGACGGCTTATCCTTTAGGCCACGACGACTTCTATCTGTATTTGTAATTTAAAAATTCTTAATTTGATTTTACTTAATTTTGTTGATGAACACATGATCTCACATTTCACTTAGTATTAGTGATCATGGGACCCCAGCGTAAATGCCCCGTAAGACCCACAAAGAAAGCTACATTTACGATTGTACGGATCAAAACCCCTAAATAAAAATGCTATATAATTTTTAAGTTCTAGCGATTTTGTTTTAATATTTCCTTTCTCCTTCGTTTATACTAGTTCAGTAAAGCCGTTAAAACATATTTCGCAATATATCAATTAAAATCTGTCAAGTAGTACTACTGTCTTACTAGTGGTGAGACCTCTTGTGAGTCCCCTCTGGTAGGTACCACCAACTTGCCTATTTCTGCCGTGAAACAGTAATGCGTTTTGGTTTGAAGGGGCAACCGTTGTTACTATACTGAGACCTTAGAACTCATATCTCAAGGTGGGTGGCAGCATTTACGTTATAGATGTCTATGGGCTCCCGTAACCACTTAACGCCAGGTGAGCTGTGAGCTAGTCCACCCATATACGCAATAAATAAAAAAATAAATAAAGTAGTTTATCCTACAGGCTCACCAAAAAATAGATATATATACCTACACTTGATTTCGAAAAATATTACCACCCCTATTTGGATTACAGGTGAGAACCAAAAAAAAAAATAGTAACCAGTAAAAACCCATAACCGAATCCAATAGAATCGAAAGCATCTGGCACAAAGTAATCATTGGTAAATAAAACATTGAACTGAGCAACGAACGGAGAAACTTTTGTATTGTACAAGTTCCAGTAAGCACGGCTCGAAGTTTCTTCGGCAAAGTAAATTTTAAGTCCGAAAGGTTTTTCGCATCTCGGACGGCGAATTGGTTAAGTAAATTTAGAACGTATCTTATTAGACTTTTTTGGGTCGTTGAAGATGCTAAAACTGGTTTTATTTTTTGTTTTCTTTGAATTAGCTCATTTTACGGTGCCCAATGACGGCAGCAACTGAAGTGTCACTGTTTGAACAAAACAACAATGTGAACAACTTTTAACTTGATTCATAAAACTAGAACCAACTATAGTAGAAGAAGAAACAGTTAATTGTGAAACGTCCGGCACATGAAGAAAAACATCTTAATAAATTTGAATTGAAAATAGTGTAAGAATAAATGATTTTATTGTAAACAAAAAAGCGTGGGGTACATGGTATCAGTAGTTATAAATGTTTTAAGAACAGATATGAGTAGAATGGTTATTTTGATAATATCCTGAAAAGCACACCACACTTTTTTACAATAAAATATTTTTTTCTTACACTATTTTTAATTCATATTTATTAAGATTTATTTTATATTTTTAGTGGGATTTTCTATAAAAGCGTATTTTTTAACTATTATATAATTTGATTTTTCATTTTTTAGTTAAAGTTAAATTTTTTCAATATTTTTTTTAATGTTGAATTGTCATCGGTCCTTAATAAGTAGGTATACCAAATTTCGAGTTAATCCGACGTTTTGAAAGGGGTCATAATCATGTTCAAAGATTCCGTTACAAACATACATACGTCTGAAGCTAATAAAAACGTATTAAAAACACAATGCACGTTCAAAAAAAAAGCAACTATATTCTGAATGAAATCGGCAAGATTTTTTAATTTTTGTAAGCAAATACGTACATGAAAGCATGAAGGAACAACAGTGCTGTATAAATAAAATCAGTCAGTTAAGTAGCAAATATTACTTGTGACAATAATCTATTGCTGCATGATACGGTACTCTCTTGGCTATTTCTGCGAAGTAGTCTTGCTTTTCAGTTCAAAGGATGTGGTAGATATTATATAATACAATTTAGACTGACCTTATGTGAATGACGTTACTGACCATCGCAAGGTCGATCTCATATTTAAATTTGTTCGGTAAGCACCTCAGGTTAGAAGTGAACCTCAGAAAGATACTAATACTAACTACATTGTACATAAAATTAATGTCTTTACACTTTTAAGACCCAATGTTTCTTTAGACATGTCTCATACCACAATTCACTACATTTTAAAACTTAAATTCATAACGTAAAAGTTTCGGACCAAAATTGTTATTGCCACAGTTTCGAGCAACCAAACTAATATCTCAACTAGTGTGAACCACACTTCCAAACAATAAAACCGCATTACGCGAATTCCGAAATATGAAATCAACTTGTATTTACAATTATTCACTTTTCTGTTGTCATCGAAGACAAATGAGACGAGGGTCCAATATTGATGTCGCTACGGTCATTAAGGATAAGCGAGCCAGATAACCAGATGTCTCTAGTTACAAGTGTGAACCGTGTAATGAAATTATAATTTAAGAAATCATACGAATTAGCAAACTAGATATGACTAGCTGACCCGGCAGACTTCGTAGTGCCTCAATCGATAAATAAAAGACACATCAAGGGGACACATCAAAGGAAAAACAAAATTGATTGTTTTTATATAATTCCGAGCTTTTTTATATTTTCTCACCTTTTAAACCTTCCCTGCACTTCCACGAATAATTCAAGACCAAAATTAGCCAAATCGGTCCAGCCGTTCTCGAGTTTTAGGGAGACTAACGAATAGCAATTCATTGTTATATATATAGATTAGCCCAGCGTGAATAATAGACGTTGAAATCCACATTGAATAAATCAATAAGAATACTTGAGAAGCGATACATTCTTTCAACGAAAAGAAGATTTTAGAATCTCATAGAATTCACTTAAACAAACATCGGGTCTACAAATCCGTGAGTACGTATCTCAGATTGAGTGAATGGAAATCGTCGGGAAAACAACGTTCGTTCTTCCAGAAAGGATTTCTCTCGTTCGCTCACTCAGAAACTTCGATTCTGTGTTAGAGTTGAGACGATGTTTTGTCGATGTTGATAAATTTATAAAGTTTTGTGATTGTCGCTTAGTTGAGAATTGAGGAGAGGTTCGAAAATTAAATTTTCTTTGTCATCAGTTACTTGTTAATTTAGTAAAAGAACTTTTTCTAATATTTTGCTTTTTGTTTTGTTTGAGGCGAGGCTAGGGGAAGCCTATGTCTAGCAGTGGACGTCCGAGGGCTGTAAGATACATTGACCTTTTGTTTTAAGTATAAACATGTGTAGTACAAGTATAAACATTTTGTAGTCGTCGTGGCCTAAAGGATAAGATGTCCGGTGCATTCATGTGTAGCGATGCACCGGTGTTCGAATCCCGCAGGCGGGTACCATTTTTTCTAATGAAATACGTACTCAACAAATGTTCACGATTGACTTCCACGGTGAAAGAATAACATCGTGTAATAAAAATCAAACCCGCAAAATTATAATTTGCGTAATCACTGGTGGTAGGACCTCTTGGTAGTCCGCACGGGTAGGTACCACCACCCCGCCTATTTCCGCCGTGAAGCAGTAATGCGTTTCGGTTCGAAGGGTGGGGTAGCCGTTGTAACTATACTGAGAGCTTAGAACTTATATCTCGAGGTGGGTGGCGCGTTTACGTTGTAGATGTCTATGGGCTCCAGTAACCACTTAACACCAGGTGGGCTGTGAGCTCGTCCACCCATCTAAGCAAAAAAAAAAAAAAAGTAATAAAAAAGGTTCCAATTTAAAAAAAATTATGATTAAAAAGACTAAGCAAGTAAGTAACTCAGTTGCATTCTTACCTGTTGCATTGTTATTTAAATCATCATAAATATCAAAAGGTCATTAGTTCAAAAGTAACACGAAACATCTAACACGCCCATGCTTGGAAAGTTGAAAATTTTTCACGTCGCACTTTGAGTACTCTGTTCACACATTTTTTGCAAAATTTCGGAAACTTGGCAAAAAGCTGGTCATCTATTAACGTCACATTGAAAGGAGAACTAAGGAAACTTTATGTGCCCTGGTTCAAGCGAACGCTTTCAAAGGACCAACTCCTGAATTTTGTTTGGTCGCTTTCGAAGGAAGATGTCCCTATAAGCCTATCAAGATAATGATTGCGAGTAGGTATGTAAATACCAGTAAATTCTCGAGCACAGCCAAGTCACTGACTTTCCAAGTAGTGATGCAGCTACAGCTTAGTATCCTAGTAGTTGACTTAATCAGATTCTTGATATTATGCTTCATTTCATGCTTCATTCTTTAAAACCTTTACTGCTTATATGTATGAACGAGTTCACAGTGTGCGTATTTGTTGAAGTTGTGAAGTTGAAGTCTTTAATGTAATATATGAAGATCCGTGCAAGCCTGAACAGATAACTGCTTCGAATAAAGTACAAAAAAAAAAAAACGAAGAAAAAAATATATCGACCCAAGCCCATCCCTAACCTCGAATCTCACGTTACAATCGTCGATTTGATTAGATTGTACGGCAACAAAGTGAACTTGGAACACACAAAAAATCTTTCGTTATGTGCCGTAATTGGATTAATTAACTCGGGTGACGAAGAATTGACGTGTCTTGACATTGTTTGGTCTACGGGGGATTTTGTAATGCTTTGACTTTTCGTCGCGAACACGAAACAAAGTAAAAAAAAAAGGTATGTTATATATTTGTTTGTTTTCTAAGTAAATTAGGTACGTCAAATTGCCAAAACATAATATGTGATTTACGTACTGCAAAAACATTAGAAAATAGACTCTTGTAATATGAACAAAAAGGGCGGTAATCCACTTGTGGAAAATTGTTTGACTGGATCAAAAATTTTCGCTTTTTATGTAACAGATGAAATATCAATTTGACGCTTAGAAAATGTTTATGTCTGATAATTATCGGCTATGTATTGAATTTGACTCAAATTTTTGGAACGAAGTTCCTTATGGGACGATGCGGAGGGGCACCCTAACCGGGAAAAAACGTCCGTAACGTAAGATTTTTATTAGTAATGGACACAGTGTACGACTTAACTTTGTAATAACGTACAAAAAATAACATATTTTTTATCATTCATTGACCACGATCTCAGAGCGTTCATTTGCGCAATACACTAACTCTTATGCAAACAACCGTGAATGAAGTGTACCACAATAAGTTCGCACGTTACCGAATGACCGTGGGTTGTTGCGAAACTCCAGTTTTATTTTCTTTATACCTCGAATAGAACTTAAAATTAATATTCTTATAATAATGAACTTCGTTCCTATCCGGTGTCCCAGGACACCACACATTTTTTTTTAATGCTTACATGGGTAGACAGGCGCACGTCTCATTTGATGCTATGTCGTTATCGGAGTCCATAGATATCAACAACATAAATCCTGCCACCAAACTTGAGACATGAGTTCTAAGTCTAGTTTTATAGTACAACAGCTATCCACTCTTCAAATCGAAACACACTACTGCTTCGCAGCAGCAAATAGGCGCGGTGGTGGTACCTATCCGTACGGGCACACAAGACGCCCCACCTAGGCCTAGCTTAGCAGACTAGCTTACAGACCACTTGAAGGTAAGTGACACCTATGCACACTATAAACGTGAACGATGCCATCCGCCTTGAGATGTCTGTCAGGCTCACTTTTATTGCTGTATTACCTTACAAAGAGGAACCACTGTCTAGTTCGCAGTAGACAAAGTCCGGATGCAGAGAATTTTGCAATAAATAGCTTTCGCTCAGCTTTGTGTTCAGTAAAATGTCATCACTAAAAGTTTAAAGGAAAAATGTGTCACAAGAACAAAAATCTAACAGAGGTACGGTCTCGGCGCAGTCCGTTTGTGTTTCCTGTTAGTTCACCGTATTGCAAACTACCTGTTTGTTACTTTTACTTACTCGTTTCAATTTAAAAACTAAATTTTGTTGCTCTAACAAAGTTTCGTCTCCTGTTGGCTGTGCGCGGGAATTCGTCCGCTACGTATAATTTCCCGGAAATTCTATATAAAAAAGGGTGCGTGTACTTATGTACGCGCGTAAGAAGTTATACTTTTTTTTTTTTTATTTTAATTAATTAATAATTAATATTTAGCGTTAATAATTTAATAATATTTAGTATGAATTATATTAAATAATAATTTTGTCATTTAAATTACTAAAAAATGAATGCTAATAACACTTTTTTTTACGAGTGTACATGCGCGAAAGTTCACCTGCGGCTATATTCAGACTCGCCAAGTTACGTCGGTCGTACTGTAATGAGCGATTTCCTGGGCAACTTCATTCTGTTAATTTTGTGTCACGGTGCGCGCGCATCGTAAAATTTTACTCTCATCAGTTTTTCATAACGCGCCTAAAGAAGTATAACTTCAAAAAAACATACCATAACCATAGCGCGATTCAAACTTCCCGATCCACTAACGGTGCTTTTAGGTACCTCAAGCACCGGTCACCTTTCAGTAAATTAACCCATAGACATAGCCCACTGAGTTTCACGTCGGATCTTCTCAGTGAGTCGCGTTTCCGATCCGGTGGCAGATTCTGCGAAGCACTGCTCTTGCTAGTGCTAGTGTTAGCAACGTCATCAGATTTGAGCCCCGCGAGCTCACGTACTCGCCGACGAATCTAGTACAACCCCTCGAGGTTACTAGAATAGGCAGGAAAAAAACCAGAGCTAACAACACCATCTGTGAAGTACTACTATTATAAATGCGCATATTGGAGCGAAATTTCTTATGAGACGATGCGGAGGGGTACCCTAACCGGGAAAAAACGTCCGTAGCGTAAGATTTTTATTATTTATGTATAGTCTTAGTATGATGGCTATACAGTGTCTAATGTTATAGTCTACGTTATGACGATTATTATTATTATTCATATAAATAGCTGTTTCTTTTTATATTATTATTATATATTTTTTATAAATTATTGTGAATAAAATATAGTTGATAACTTTGTAAAGTAATTTTTTTATCAATAAAAAATCATAATAAAAAATGTATACCCGAATAATTATTTTCTTTATACCTCGAATAGGACTTAAAATTAATATTTTTATAATAAGGAACTTCATTCCTATCCGGTGTCCCACGACACCACACATCTTTTTTTTTCAAAAACTTTAATCGCTTTAAAAAAATATTGAAAATGTAAAATATTAAATAAGTAAAACTAAAATAAAAATCGAATCCTATTCAGAAGTTTATGCGCGATTCAGACCTCTATAATTGTTCTAATAGAGATTATTTTCCTTTTTGTGAACGGCTCCTTATATAAAGGAGTAATTTTTGCGGTAGAAGAAAATACAATTTCACTATGCTTCTTCTATAAGTACAAGTAGTGTGGTGACAAGGCTCCTTGGATTTCACAGACTGGATGACGTCACCAACCTTGACCTTCAAGGACGTGGTCCAAATTGTGTTCCAAAAGTTTGTGTCGACGAAGTTATCGAAATGGGACTAATGATCGACTTTGGAGCATGAGACGGTTAGATGAAGGCCGAAACGGTAAAACGTATAGAGATTTATGAAATACAATCAGATGAATTATTGTTTATTTGGAGATAAAAATATATGAATACCTACAACATAAAAGAAGTCCGTCGATAATTAGCTTGTTCTTCTCAATACTCGACTCTCTGGAACCGATGGTAGAAATTCAACTAATATTGATTGCTCTGAGGAATTGTTCGAGATGATACCGGCATCTCGTTTTTACCATCGCACCGCCCGCCACCGGAGTAAAGTTCATCCATACTACCTGGAGCCACTGCGGTCATCCACAGTGCATTTCCAGAGATCTTTTTTGCCACGTACCATCCGGCTATGGAATGAGCTCCCCTCCATGGTGTTTCCCGAGCGCTATGACATGTCCTTCTTCAAACGAGGCTTGTGGAGAGTATTAAGCGGTAAGCAGCGGCTTGGCTCTGCCCCTGGCATTGCTGAAGTCCATGGGCGACGGTAACCACTCACCATCAGGTGGGCCGTATGCTCGTCTGCCTACAAGGGCAATTAAAAAAATATATATATTCAATAAGTATGCTTAGTGACATCAAAATTTAATTTCATAAATTTCGATTTTAAACAAATAACGGTATAGCATTTGTGGTACTATAACTAAATTAGGTACTGGTGGTAGGACCTCTTGTGAGTCCGCACGGGTAGGTACCACCACCCTGCTTATTTCTGCCGTGAAGCAGTAATGCGTTTCGGTTTGAAGGGCGGGGCAGTCGTTGTAACTATACTTATACTGAGACCTTAGAACTTATATCTCAACGTGGGTGGCGCATTTACGTTGTAGATATCTATGGGCTTCAGTAACCGCTTAACAACAGGTGGGCTGTGAGCTCGTCCACCCATCTAAGCAATAAAAAAAATTGGTTGTCTGTAAAGTCGGTTTACTGACGATAGTTGAACGTGACAACGTCATAAGAAAATACTAATGGAATTGTTTAATTTTTCAATTATCGCAATTATCGTTGCTATAAACAATTGACACCACAATTACTTTTCACTGAACTTCATACTTGACGAACACATGTAAATGTATTATTGTATAGCAGCTGTCCACGCGGATGCATCGCTCACTCAAATAGGAGAGAGACAGATGTCGAACGCTGCCGAACGCGGAGGCTGATTGTGCCTCTTTGTCGCTCGTTGCGCGCTCTCGCTTGCACTTCAAGCCTTAAATGGAACGCCCCAAAGCGAGGTAACGCCGCATGAGTCATGTTTTTTCGTGCGTGCAGCCGGCTCCATCGAATTATAAGACGTTGCCACGTCAAAAAATCGTCCATATTTTGATAGCGTTCATGTATATGTTAAAAGTAACTTTTTAAGCGAGAGAAAGAGAGAGCTTACTTTAATGCATACCAAACGTTAATTAAGATTTGAACTTAAGTGAACAGGTAGGTATGATCTGTATAACAGGCGAACTTATCGCTAAAAGTGACTTTTTCTAAACAACCATTATCATCTAGGCAAGTCGTGAAAAAATACAGCAGGTATATTGCGGTTCATTTTTACTAACAACATTCTATCTATCAAACGAAAGCAAGTATTTAATCACATTCATAAATAATTGAAGAAAAATAAAGAAATTAAATATTTACCTATAATACATTTATATTAAATAACTATATCATTTACATACCAATATTACATTACATACACAAAATAAATAAACAGTTTGCAAAGGATGAAACATGAACGAACTTAGTAAGTAGTTAGGTTCTCTAATCATTCTAAAGCTATTAAAATTGACCGGGATTTTAAAAATTCTTAAGAAAATGTCCTTTTCAATGATCCTTCTGTAACGAGGCGTTTTATTTTACTCCCCGCTGTATCGAAGCTGCACAAAATGTGATTTGTTAGCGTCCCACTGTGTTCCTAGGACGACGCAGTTGCGCTTTCAACTTTATACTACTAAAAGTATTTACGATAAATAAAACCTTGCTTTTAGCTTTTACTGGTGGCGTTGTATGCATCCTACTTATTTCTATTGTGAGGCAATTATGTTTATTTGTGGGCCTGTGCATTTGGAGGGGTGAGGAAGCGGCTACCAGAGAGAAATTTAAAAGTTGATTGTGTAACGTGCGGAACCGAAATATAATAAAAAATCCTCGGACGCTAAGCGGAACCCTAAAGTGTCGACCAATGCCGCGCGACCGACACCTGCGCAGGATTCGTAAAAATGCAGTCAGTAAGCTTCGAAAAAATTGAATAACGCGCATGCGCCGGTCGCTGCACAAAATTATTAATTTAAAAACTATCTTACCTTGTTGTAAGTTAAGTTGTAAAACCATAAGTTGTAACGATTAAATAAATGATTAACATTAAAATTGTATTTTATAGTGAATAACAGCATTATACGCATTGATTGCAATATTTGATGGACTCTGACTACTGATATCGGATTGGGGTATTTATTCTGGACTCAACCAGCCCCGATAATATAGAAGAAAATTCTCTTTTTAATCAATAAAGCTTGTGTCATTATTTCTCTCATTATCTACTTTGTTATTTTTTATATTGTGAACTGGATGTGTAGTGGATGATTCCGATCATCGTTCTCGTCGAACCCGTCGCTTGCGACGAAGGGCTCGACGAGTAAATTAACCCACAGACACAGCCCATCAGTTTCTCGCCGGATCTTCTCAGTGGGTCACGTTTTCGATCTGGTGGTATATTTTGCGAAGCACGGCTCTTGCTAGGTTTCGTGTTAGCAACGTCGTCAGCTTTGAGCCCCGTGAGCTCAAGGTTACGCTGAAATAGTCTCTCAAGGCTATCAGCTTAGGTAGGGGAAAAAAGTGGATGATTGACTTTCTTGATGCAGTAGTTAGCGAACCTTACGGTTTCGACGAGGATCGTCGGTTCGATTCCCACATCGGGTGAGCATTTGCGTGAGTAACAGGCTTATTAGCTCTTTTCTGGGTATTTATTATGTATATATTTATATATTTAAAATGTATATAAGTATATCTGTATCTTGGTCTCTCGTACTAATGACACAGGGAATCCTAAATTAGGGCCAGATCACCGTGTGCGACTTGTTTCTAGCTATTTACTTATTATATATATATTGTGGAAACTACAGACTTCAGTGGGAGCTTGACGCCACAAACACTAACATTTAGGAAACTTAATGTTAAAATAACATTGGCAATTAATCACGTTCTTAGAAGTGTCTCAATGTCAATGACAAAATAAATACAGAAATAAGCCAGGTTTCTGGTCCAAGTCTGGCTCAAGCAGACACAATTGGGCTGGGATTTTCTGTGGTTAACAAAATTCTTTCTTTACCTTATTTCAGTAACAATAAATCACATTTAACTCAATCATTGGAAAAAAACATAATCCACTCTACACCAACACGCAAATCGCAAAACGTCACCCAATATTGTCATAAATTAAGACCCTAGGACTTCCAAGAGCCAACGTTTGATCCAATAAATCCTTACTTTACCTTATTTCAGTAACAATAAATCACATTTAACTCAATCATTGGAAAAAAACATAATCCACTCTACACCAACACGCAAATCACAAAACGTCAACCAATATTGTCATCAATTAAGACCCTAAGACCTCAAACAGCCAACATTTGATCCAATTTAGGAAGAGTACTAGTCACATTAAATTACGCATACGTAAAAAACCAAATGTGAGATAAGCTTTAGAACCAATTTCCTTAGCGTGAAAAAACCAAATGTGTTTGTGTTACACCCCTTAATAGAATGTCGCGTCAGGATAAAGAGGATAGTGGGTTTGTACTGAATTTACTGTTAGACAATAATAATATTATATAACGGTACTACATAACATTTTTTCCGTGAAATGATGTGTGTTTTCGCAGATCAGGTGTCAAACTGGAATGAGGAATTTGATAGTTCTTTAAAGTGATCCAACTGATTTGGAACATATTGCGTCTTACTTTAAGCTTACTTTTAGCTTGTCTTACTATAACAATGGTAAGATCAGGTGAAAGACCTTACTGAAACCCCACTTAAGGAGTGTGTGCGCCGGGCCTCGGTTCGCAAACTATGGAAAACATCTGTCAAGGCTTTAATGAGCAAGAATTCCACATGACCACGACTGCTCTGCCAAGAGCAACCGATTATGATGATGACTTTAACGAGGACACTCAATGAAATACGTGGAGATGATGATTATCAAGTTTCCAACAAGAAGGACTCGCGCCGTTTGCTATTGGCTGAACTTTACGGCCAAGCCCGCTTGGCACCGCTGGTGTTTATTTAGGGAGGCTATTAACAATTCTCTTTCCATATTGATCCAACTGTGCAACTGAGTGCTTTGGTCACATCTCCAAAAAAAAGCACTCGATGGAGAGACTGGTAGTGCAAGGCCGGGTGGAAGGCAGGAGATCACGCGACCGCTTACCAACCCGCTGGACTGACCTAATAAAGAAGGCAACTGAGTCCACTATGGTCGAATGTTCTCGAAACGCCAGATCTGGAAGCGCATTGCCTGGAGCGCGGTCCTCTGGAGCATGAGCAACCTAACGGGTCCTTCTGCACATACAGCGTCAGCGTAACTACGACCACTCTAACAAGAGCGTCCGACTGAGAAGATTCCATCTTGACCGGTGGGACAATGATCATACAATAAAATAGAAACTTTCATCTCAAATCTCGAGACAGTTGGTAGTCGTGTTGTGACCCTCATCTTCAACATAAGTCCACCCAATGCTGAGTGTAGGTCTCTTGGTATGCACTCCATTCGTTTCGGTCTCTTGCCTTTCGTATCCACTCCTTACCAGCAATTTTGACCAGGTCGTCGGTCCACCTCATTAGCTTTTGTGACATTTATGAGTAACAATTCTGGTGGACCGTGGACCGTGGCGATCGGGCCGCTGGAAGTACTCCGCGGACTAATAGGGCTGTTTTGTATCTGTATCAAGACGTTTACATGATTTGTTATATTTGTATATTGTTAACAACAAAACAGCCGATACGGTTAGTTGGGTATGTTATGCGCACGACTATACAGGAGTCACCATACTATCTACAGTAAAACAGACACACTTTCCGACCTGCGGTGTGGTGCGTTCTTATAATGTGACTAAAGCCTATAGACACAGCCAACTAAGATTCTTGCCGAATCTTCTCAATGGGTCACGATTTCGATCCGGTAGTAGATTCTGCGGAGCACTGCTCTTGCTAGGGTTCGTGTTAGCAACTTCATCAGGTTTGAGCCCTGTGAGCTAACCTACTAGTGAAGGTTCCGCTGATATAGCCTCTCAAGGCTATCATCAGTTTACATAGGAAAAAAAAAGTGGAATGTGAGGAAATCCAAATGTGGGATTATCAAGACGTAAGTTTTTAAATAGTAACCTTATTTACCCGAAATAAATTAAATACCGATTATCAGACACAAATCATACATGGATCAGCTTGTTGGACAACTAAAGTGGCGGATGAAAGGCGATTGTATGCAGCAGGGATGCGAATGTTGCGATGGATGTGTGGAGTAACGAGAATGGATAGAATACGGAATGAATGTGTTAGAAGAAGTCTGAAAATGGCACCTGTGACAGAGAAGCAGAGAAGTGCGCGTTTGGGATGGTATGGACATGTGATGAGACGAAATAAAAATGAGGTTGGTAAGAGAGTGTTAACTATGAATGTAGAAGGATATAGAGACCTAAGAAGAAATGGATGGATTGCGTGAAAGACGATATGGGTAAAAGGGGAGTGAGCGAAGAAATGGTATATGATAGAAGAGTATGGAAGGAGAAAACATGTTGCCAAACCTCAGGTGACTGGAAGAAGGACAAGAGAATGATGATGACCAGATCCAAATCCTATTTTTATATAGTGTTAAAGTTTGCCCGTAGCAAGAATTAATTGTATTCACACAAAAGTCTTATTAATTCATAAATAACATACCAAAGCTACTCGATATCGCTGAGGTGTAAGTGGTTTTAGTGTTCGTTTATATCGTCACAGCCCTTTATACTAAGGTCTATATTGCTACCGCGTCCGGTTCTGTGAAACGACGCTCCGTGTTAAGGAGAAGCTTGGACTTTTAAATTCACTATCTATTGTGAAAATTCGTGAGAAAATTCGTGAAGTTTTATTTCAAAGATTTCTCATCCGGTTTAGGGATATGTGAAACTAGTTTTACGGCTCAATATCGAGGGTTTTATTATCATCATGTTATTCGTTGACAATTGACAATTCTGCTAACTTACCATTTTTTTTTTTTTTATAAAAATGATATCCATAGTTTTATATTTAATTTTACACAGAACGAACTAAGAGTATCTAGAACGAATGAAATAGAAATCTAAAAATATATTTGTAAACAAACAGACGATAATCAGCCCAATATTTATGTATCGACCGATAACAATTTAGTCGTCCTTGAACAACGAAAACTGTAAAGTATACGGTAGGCCGCGGCTTGACTCTGCCCCTGACATTGCTGAAGTCCATGGGCGACGGTAACCACCCACCATCAAGTATGCTCGACTGCATACAAGGACAATAAAAAAATGTCGGAAATACTTTAATGACAATAAAAAATGAGAGATGAGAAAACCGTGTAAAATAGTATTGATTACGTCTGCGACTCGCAAAAATAGAAGAAAATACTACTTTAGTAACTCAAATCGATGCACCTGGTATACTGGATATGACTATTCAGCAGTTTGGATCCCAGAGCAATATTACTTGTGTTATTAGATGACTATCGCGACAAAGGGTAGGTAAGGTAAGAATAGAAAGGAAAGGAAGGAATATACCTAATATTCAAAAAAAAATATTAATTTTTTTACAATAAAGTACCCTTCCATAGTGTATATTTTATTGAGTCAACACGGCGGGACCTCACTGATTTAGCCATTCAATTGGACCAAATGTAACCAACAGTCATGCTGCAATTACCAACCTTTGATATATTTGATCAAAGTAGGTTTTCGAGGGTCAAGTATATTTTTTGGTTTACGGCAATGAAAGAGATAAGCTCGCTCGTTTACCTCCTGAAATAAATATAATATACCCGCTCTGGAAATTCGCCTTAATGCCAGCTTAGGCCGAACATAGTTAGCGCCTTAAATTGATATTATCGCAGTCCTCAGAGGAGGGCTATCATTAAATTAATTAGGGATGGCACTCACTCGCTCTACTTATGTAGATGCGGCAGTAAAACTGGCAAAATTCGCCTAAATATACGATTTCTTGGTCAACGTTGTGCTTCTGGCCCTCTGTTGTTTTCTGTGCAAAGAGGTAGATAAGGTTTTAATAAAATTTACATGTCAAATTTTGGACAGTTATTCACGAAACGTGTCGGTAATGCCGCTTCTAATGTAGTCTATTTTGTTTATTTTGAGGAGAGCTTTCTAGCGAGATGAGCTTAGGGCCCACCTGGTCGTGAGGGATTACTGTCGCTTATGTACTTCTGAAATACCAAGAGCAATTTTCATGTGGTGGTAGGACATCTTGTGAGTTTGCGCGGGTAGGTACCACCACCCTGCCTATTTCGGCCGTGAAGCAGTAATACATTTCGGTTTGAAGGGTGGGGCAGCCGTTGTAACTATACTTGAGACCTTTTAGAACTTACCGGTAGGCAGCGGCTTGGCTCTGCCCCTGGCATTGCTGAAGTCCATGGGCGACGGTAACCACTCACCATCAGGTGGGCCGCATGCTCGTCTGCCTACAAGGGCAATAAAAAAAAAAGTGGCTCAAAGTGGGTGGAGAATTTACACCGTAGATGTCTATGGGCTCCAGTAACCACTTAATATTAGGTGGGCTATGAGCTCGTCCATCAAACTAAGAAATAAAAAAAAAACCTTTTTTAGCTTTCAGAATTTAAGTAAATACATAGCCACGCTATTATAACACTATAATGTTAACAAAGAAATATTTTTCCGATTCCGATAGAGGCACCCGTCACGTGCGGACGTGCTCATCGTCCACTCGATCGCCCGGTCTTTGTTCGCCCGGCTTTTGTTAGCCCGGCCATTGTTCGCGCGGCCTGTGTTCGTGGTACATCTGCCGACTAAGTGCTCTTTCTGGAAGCTTTTATTTGTTTTGTTTCCTTTTGTTGTTTCTGTGTTCGTGGTACATCTGCCGACAAAGTGGTTTCCTGCAAGTATTTATTTGTTTTGTTTCTTTTCGTAATTTCTGTTTTGTTGTGCTTTTTCTTTGTCCTGTGGTAATCGCGCCGCATTGCCACCTGTGTTCAATAGAACCGCTCAGGTCCGAGAAGTTGGGGCCTCGCCGCAAGGCGAGTGTTTTCAAGACCCGGGGCCGCCCCACCTGGGTACTCAGCGATCATGGACGCTGTATTCGCGGAATTCCTCCGACTTCGCCACCCACAGCTCGCCTCGGAGTTTTTGGCCTTCAAGGCCAATCACACTGCGAGCCCTCTCAAGGACTCCGCCGCGCTCGCTGCTCCTGCGTCGCCTGTACCTGCGTGCAGAGCTTCTGCATTGAGCACCGCAGCCTCTGTCGTGCCTGCCGCTCCCGTGTCGCCTATACTGGCGAGAAAAGCTGCTGCGTCGTCCGCCGTGACAATCGTTTCAGCTGAGCGATCATCCGCGGCCTCCGTCGCGCCCTCTAAAACACCTACACTTGCTCGTAGGTCGCCTGCGCCCGCCTCCTCGTGCTCCGACTCTGACTCGGACATGGAGGTCGACCTCGCCCCCGCCTCATCGACGGATGGATTCACCCTGGTACAGAAGGGTAAGAAGCGTGCCGCGGAGTCTCGAGCTCCCGCGGCCGCTAAAATTAGCAAAGCCGTGAACGCGTCGCGCCCCCGCCCTCAGACTCCCGTTGCGCCCCCAGCCCGTGCCACTCCGTCGCCGCGTCCGGTGGCACAAAATAAAACCCAGACCCCTCCCCCGGTTATCCTTCAGGAGAAGGCAGCTTGGGATCGAGTTTGCCTGGCCCTTAAGGCCAAAAATATAAATTTCACGAATGCCCGTAACCTCGCGAACGGCATTCAAATTAAGGTTCAAACACCCGACGACCATAGGGCCCTCTCTTCTTACCTCCGTAAGGAGCGTATAAGTTTCCATACGTATACGCTCCAGGAGGAGCGCGAACTCCGCGTTGTAATACGCGGAATCCCTAAAGAGTTAGATGTAGAGCTCGTAAAAGCCGACCTGTTAGAACAAGGCCTACCAGTGAATTCTGTGCACCGTATGCACACCGGTCGCGGTAGGGAGCCATATAATATGGTTCTAGTCGCTCTCCAGCCTACCCCCGAGGGTAAGAAAATCTTTAACACACAGACCGTCTGTAGGCTCTCTGGTATCGCTGTCGAAGCCCCCCATAAAAAAGGCACTCCTAGCCAGTGCCATAACTGTCAATTGTACGGGCACTCTTCCCGTAACTGTCACGCGCGCCCCCGATGTGTTAAGTGTTTGGGCGATCACGCCACGGCCCTCTGCGCTCGCGACCAAAAAACCGCGACGGAACCGCCTAGCTGCGTCCTGTGTCGAACACAGGGTCACCCCGCGAATTACCGTGGTTGCCCCCGAGCCCCTAAAATAAATCGCCGCGTCGCCCGCCAAAACCGCCTCCGAGCTTCCGGCCCAGACATCAAAGCCTCGGCACCCTCTGCGTCGCAGGCTAAGCCAGCGTTCGTTCCGGCGGCGGTGCCCAGTGTCTCGGCCTGGGCAAAACCGCTGCCGTACACGAACACGGCTACAACTCCCTCCTCCGCGATTCGTCCCGCCCCCGCGACTCGTCCCTCTCCCGCGACTTGCCCTCCGACCGCGTCCGACAATCTCGCTTTAGCGATCGACTTCTTTCAGTCGATCAACTTTGAGCGCGTTAACGCTTTGGGCGACGCCATTCGCGCTGCCTCCACCGCACAACACTTTATCGCCGTTGTGCAGGAATACGCCGACGTATACGCGTCATTAAATACGTACGTCCTCCCCTCACTCCGCCGGTAATCAATGGCGTATATAAGTAGAATAAAGCCCCTATCCGTAACGATAGGATTTTTTAACGCTTACGGTCTCGCAAATCAACGTGATCAGGTTTCTGACTTTTTGCGTGACCACCAAATTGATATCTTTTTAGTGCAGGAGACCCTACTTAAGCCCGCGCGCCGTGACCCTAAAATCGCGAACTATAACATGGTCAGGAACGACAGGCTCTCTGCCCGTGGTGGTGGTACCGTCATTTACTATAGAAGAGCCCTGCATTGCGTCCCGCTCGATCCTCCCGCGCTCGCTAATATCGAAGCATCAGTGTGCCGAATCTCACTGACGGGACACGCGCCGATCGTTATCGCGTCCGTTTATCTTCCACCGGATAAGATCGTTCTAAGCAGTGATATCGAGGCGCTGCTCGGTATGGGGAGCTCTGTCATTCTGGCGGGCGACCTAAATTGTAAACACATCAGGTGGAACTCACACACCACAACCCCGAATGGCAGGCGGCTTGACGCGTTAGTCGATGATCTCGCCTTCGATATCGTCGCTCCGCTAACCCCGACTCACTACCCGCTAAATATCGCGCATCGCCGGGATATACTCGACATAGCGTTATTAAAAAACGTAACTCTGCGCTTACACTCGATCGAAGTAGTTTCAGAGTTAGATTCAGACCACCGTCCCGTCGTTATGAAGCTCGGTCGCGCTCCCGATTCCGTTCCCGTCACGAGGACTGTGGTGGATTGGCACACGCTGGGCATCAGCCTGGCTGAATCTGATCCACCATCGCTTCCGTTTAGTCCGGACTCTATCCCGTCTCCTCAGGATACCGCTGAAGCCATAGACATCGTAACGTCACACATCACCTCGACATTAGATAGGTCATCGAAGCAAGTTGTAGCGGAGGACTTCCTTCACCGCTTCAAATTGCCCGACGATATTAGGGAACTCCTTAGAGCTAAGAACGCCTCGATCCGTGCGTACGATAGGTATCCTACCGCGGAAAATCGTATTCGAATGCGTGCCCTACAACGCGACGTAAAGTCTCGCATCACCGAAGTCCGAGATGCCAGATGGTCTGATTTCTTAGAAGGACTCGCGCCCTCTCAAAGGTCTTACTACCGCTTAGCTCGTACTCTCAAATCGGATACGGTAGTAACTATGCCCCCCCTCGTAGGCCCCTCAGGCCGACTCGCGGCGTTCGATGATGACGAAAAAGCAGAGCTGCTGGCCGATACATTGCAAACCCAGTGCACGCCCAGCACTCAATCCGTGGACCCTGTTCATGTAGAATTAGTAGACAGTGAGGTAGAACGCAGAGCCTCCTTGCCACCCTCTGATGCGTTACCACCCGTCACCCCGATGGAAGTTAAAGACTTGATCAAAGACCTACGTCCTCGCAAGGCTCCCGGTTCCGACGGTATATCCAACCGCGTTATTAAACTTCTACCCGTCCAACTCATCGTGATGTTGGCATCTATTTTCAATGCCGCTATGGCGAACTGTATCTTTCCCGCGGTGTGGAAAGAAGCGGACGTTATCGGCATACATAAACCCGGTAAACCAAAAAATCATCCGACGAGCTACCGCCCGATTAGCCTCCTCATGTCTCTAGGCAAACTGTATGAGCGTCTGCTCTACAAACGCCTCAGAGACTTCGTCTCATCCAAGGGCATTCTTATCGATGAACAATTCGGATTCCGTACAAATCACTCATGCGTTCAACAGGTGCACCGCCTCACGGAGCACATTCTTGTGGGGCTTAATCGACCAAAACCGTTATACACGGGAGCTCTCTTCTTCGACGTCGCAAAAGCGTTCGACAAAGTCTGGCACAATGGTTTGATTTTCAAACTATTCAACATGGGCGTGCCGGATAGTCTCGTGCTCATCATACGGGACTTCTTGTCGAACCGCTCTTTTCGATATCGAGTCGAGGGAACCCGCTCCTCCCCACGACCTCTCACAGCTGGAGTCCCGCAAGGCTCTGTCCTCTCACCCCTCCTATTTAGCTTATTCGTCAACGATATTCCCCGGTCGCCGCCGACCCATTTAGCTTTATTCGCCGACGACACGACTGTTTACTATTCTAGTAGAAATAAGTCCCTAATCGCGAAGAAGCTTCAGAGCGCAGCCCTAGCCCTAGGACAGTGGTTCCGAAAATGGCGCATAGACATCAACCCAGCGAAAAGTACTGCGGTGCTATTTCAGAGGGGAAGCTCCACACGGATTTCCTCCCGGATTAGGAGGAGGAATCTCACACCCCCGATTACTCTCTTTAGACAACCCATACCCTGGGCCAGGAAGGTCAAGTACCTGGGCGTTACCCTGGATGCATCGATGACATTCCGCCCGCATATAAAATCAGTCCGTGACCGTGCCGCGTTTATTCTCGGTAGACTCTACCCCATGATCTGTAAGCGGAGTAAAATGTCCCTTCGGAACAAGGTGACACTTTACAAAACTTGCATAAGGCCCGTCATGACTTACGCGAGTGTGGTGTTCGCTCACGCGGCCCGCACACACATAGACACCCTCCAATCCCTACAATCCCGCTTTTGCAGGTTAGCTGTCGGGGCTCCGTGGTTCGTGAGGAACGTTGACCTACACGACGACCTGGGCCTCGAATCAATTCGGAAATACATGAAGTCAGCGTCGGAACGATACTTCGATAAGGCTATGCGTCATGATAATCGCCTTATCGTTGCCGCCGCTGACTACTCCCCGAATCCTGATCATGCAGGAGCCAGTCACCGTCGACGCCCTAGACACGTCCTTACGGATCCATCAGATCCAATAACCTTTGCATTAGATGCCTTCAGCTCTAATACTAGGGGCAGGCTTAGGGACCCCGGTAACCGTACTCGTCGAACTCGACAAAGAGGTCGACGTGCAACCTAACCCATGCATCAGCCCGCTGAGTTTCTCGCCGGATCTTCTCAGCGGGTCGCGATTCCGATCCGGTAGTAGATTCATTCGCGAAACAATTGCTCTTGAGTTGTTAGGTCTCCTTCGGAGGCGCTCGGGCAGTTGTTAGCAAATCCCACCCCTCTTGGCTGAGCCTTTGCTCGCCCACCTGTCCTGGTGAAACTGGAAAGGCCTTCGGGCCACCAGTAAACTTTCAATCATAAAAAAAAAAAAAAAAAAAAAAGAAATATTTTTGTATCTAATGTTTATCTCTACAGGAAATACTTTATCAAACACAGAAGCTATTGGTGCAATTTGCTCTCAGTTGCTAAAGCGATTTTCTCTTATTATTAGTGAGCATTTCATATATATTTATGCAGTACATCCAATTGCATGTGTGGTCCGGGACTAGAAAAGCCGTGAGACATTGAAAATATCGTAAATAATAAATAAATAAACGCGTCATAAAATCGGGAAATTAATTTTAATCTACTACTAATAGATAATCTATCTGTTAAAATTTAATAAAATACAATGTTGTCGACTTCGGCTCGTAAGAGTTCTACTTGCAATAATTTAACTCACAGACACAACCCGCTGAGTTTCTCTTCGGATCTTCTCAGTGGGTTGCGATTCCAATCCGGTGGTAGATTTAGCGAAGCACTAATGTAGGTTAAAGTATGCATTAGCAAAGTCTCATGCTGGCCCTGTAAGCTCGCCTACTAATTCCTCTATATTCCTCTAGTCCTCAAGGCTGCCGATAATTAGGTGGAATAAAACTAACTAACTAGGACCTCTTGGGAGTCCGCACGAGTAGGTACCACCACCCAGCCGTTGTAACTATACTGAGACCTTAGAACTCATATCTCAAGGTGGGTGGCGGGTTTTACTTTGTAGATGTCTATGGGCTCCGGTAACCACTTAACACCAGGTGGGCTGTGAGCGCGTCCACCTATCTATGCAATAAAGAAAAAAACGTATGGCACTCGGGAACTGCCGCGGTAAAGCTATTACATAGCATTTTTTATCAACTTATGCAATTATAATTAGACAATGATAATTTAATATTAAAACAATAATAAGACAAAACCACGCTATATTAAACATTAATTAAAGCAAAACCTTCACTGTCCCCTTCACACTCATAAGCTAGACCGCGCGAGAGAGAGATGGGCAGACTTTTCATGATGCGCATGCAGTGTGACGTCACGCCACGCGCTTATTCAGAAAACACTACACAAGTGCAACATGTGAATGTGTTGAACGCGAGCTACATGGTAGGCGGAGTGAGGGGTGTTAGGTTTTTTTCGTTACGGAATTTCACGATTCGGTCGCCGCGCTCAAGGCCCGCGATAAAAGCTATGCAATAGCTTAATAAATAAAAAATGTACTATACAACAATTATAATCTACAGATATCGTTAATTGTAAATTCATTCTATTTTTGTAAAATCTATGAATCATGCAGCACACTGTACATTTAAGAAAGTATTGGAACCAAATCGTTACTACTTGAATGGTACTTGTGAGACAGTACGTAGCTTAGTCTACCAATGGTATGATTGGTTTTTGAAGACCGAAGATTTAGCCACATGCGGAAAAAGTACTAAATCCAAAATTCGTTATCAGCTTTTTTCTTCTCATTTGACTTACATTTTAAAACAATAATTGCAATCAAAGGCAATTTTTTTTAAACACTTTCTTTAAAATTAAATGACAATGCAGTGTTAATCTTTACTCGGTACATGTAATCATACGTAAATGGCAGTTAAATTAGAACTGCATAAGTCATCGGCGAAGACGAGCTAAAAAAATGATAGCTTAATTTGTTTCCACGGGATTACATTCAAGCTTAAAGATATCCAAGAAAAGTTCAAAGATGTCTAAGTAATTTACTTCCCCCTAACTGGCTTAGTCTCTGAGGAATTAAAAATGCTCTGTATTTTGTGGGATTTCGTATATTTCTGTGATAAGGTACGTTCAATTCGGAAAAGATAAGTTAGAGATTCATTATGGGATTTTCTGTTTTTTTTTTTCTCTCTTTGCTTGTATTTTCGGTAGCTTTAAAAGTAAAATGGCATTACTACCCTAGTAAGCGAATACAAATGATGTTTGGAGTAATAAAGATCAAGTAAAAATATTATTTTGCGTAATTACTGGTGGTAGAATGTTTTTTAAGCCTGCAAGCATGGTACGAGGTTATATAAGTACCACCACCCTGGCTATTTCTGCCACGAAGCAGCAATATATAGCGGTTTAAAAGGTGAGGCAGCAGTTTTACTATAGAACTCAGACTTAGAACTCATATCTCAAAGTTGATGACAGCATTTACTTTGAGGATGTGTTAAGGCTTCTAGAAACTTCATAACGCCGAACGATCGGTGAGTTCGCTCACCCAACTAAAAAAAAAAGAAGTAATACACCTTTGATAGAATTTTTGTGACAAATATAAAGCTCGTCCAGAAATGTATTTACTTTGTACCTTGTTAAAAACGATATTCTGGGCATTAGCTTTAAGTAAATTATAAATAATGAATGAAAGTCTCTTTGTAATTTCCATTCCCAAATGTTCCATCAATATTTTACCAATATTTTATTGGTGGAATATTAATATCAATAAACATTTGTAATTATGGAAATTTCTCGAAATGTTTTCAAAGCTACTTTATCTTTAATTTTGTATCGATTAAAAATTATCAATTGGAGTTAAATCCATCAAGAGCATTCTTGTACCTAATAATAAGTAACATTGGTAATACCTGTCTATCTGGCTTGGAAAATATCATTTTGGCGAAAAGACGATTGATTTTACTGCAATAAAAAAAAACTTTACATTTTTGTCCGCAATAAAGTATTTTTAAAGTGAAAGCACCACATGAAGGCAAATCTCAAAATACGAATACAACAAAAACTATTATCCTAAAAAACTCCACACAGAAAACCATTTTCGATCTCACCCAGAAAAAACAAATAAATCTTTCCCATAAATTATGAGTAATACTTTATACAAGGCGGTACATTAATATTCTTTAGTCCTTTAATACATTCACTTTCCTAAATAAATTAACCCCGTAAATAAGTTAAAAGTTTCGAAACTCCTATAAAGCTCTAAGGGTCACAACTTCGGAGGGTATTTAAACACTTTTTGCGGAGCTTTTGTTGCAATCTTGGGGGTAGAACGAAATGTGGAAATTAATATTTTTTCTTCGTAGCCTCACTTAACTGCTATAACATGATTAAGACTTTCGTTATTAAGATTTACATAATTAATAACAATAGCCACGTTATGTCTTAGGAAGAAAGTTTATATGTAATGATTGAGATTGATGACATACAAACAAAAATTGCACATTTTAGCAATACAGATTTGCTATACTTTTTGAAACTATATATTGAAGTATCTTCTATTGAATTCCTAATTGAAAACCTAATTTTGAATTGACATTGATGTAATTGAGATTGTTAAACTTAATAAAAAAGTAAATGGGTTGATCGCAGTACCACCATTCTGCTTATTTAGCCAACTACCACTCATATTCCAGATTAGAGCGAAGGAAAAACTTCGTGATTTCATCTCTTAAAACAATAACAGATATGAGTCCATCAACTAGACCAATAAAAAATAGGTACGATCGGTACAATATACATATATACTGTAGCTTAATTTCGCGTACATATTTAAGAATCCTTCACGTAGTAAATTAAAAGTATAAAAGTATTTGCGGTAGGCAGTGGCTTGGCTCTGTCCCTGGCATTGCTGAAGTCCATGGGTGACGGTAACCACTCACCATCAGGTAGGCTGTATGCTCGTCTGCCTACAAGGGCAATAAAAAATAAAAAAAATCTTAACCGAAGAATATATCGTGGGCTGAAATATTATTTGGTTTAAGAAACATTTTGCTTATTACGCAACATTTATATTTGTAATTAAAGGTGCATTTTATTTGATATTAGCATCAACAGTTCGATGTTTTTAATTGAACTTCAATTAAGTTTACTCCATTCATATAGTTGAAGAAGTATTCTTGTTATGATATTTTTTCCAAATTTTAAAACTTTAAATGGCTCTGCTGTAATTTTGCAAAAATGTCGATTAAACCAAATAAACTTTATTAATTAAACCTTTCACTCTTCGATATGAACATACTCGTATATATTTGACTCAACTTATTCAGATTCACAAATCCCTAACACCATTGTTATGCACTCAAAAAATGATCATTGCATAAATCGTGTGATTACTGGTGGTAGGACATCTTGTGAGTCCGCGCGGGTGGGTACCACCACCCTGCCTATTTCTACCGTGAAGCAGTAATGCGTTTCGGTTTGAAGGGTGGAGCAGCCGTTGTAACTTAGTGAGACCTTAGAACTTATATCTCAAGGTGGGTGGCGCATTTACGTTGTGGATGTCTATGGGCTCCAGTAACCACTTAACATCAGGTGGGCTGTGAGCTCGTCCACCCATCTAAGCAATAAAAAAACTGTTTTATGAAAACCTAGTGCCTAAAATAGATAGCGCAAATTTTGAATTCCATCTTTCAAAGAGCTTACAAACAATGCTTCGAGCTTCGTCTGAGCCGAAGGTTCACTGTCGGTAGTATACAGAGCTTAAGTTATTACGTTCCACAATTTGTACTAAGCTCTATATCCTGATGTTGGGATCTTTAGTCTAAAACTAATTGCTGTCTTTGCAGAGAGGCCTAGTTGGATGACCGATGTTTAAAACTATTATACAATAGTTCTATAGACATATCGTGACTGCCAATAGTTAATAAATACTATAGACCATTTTGCTGGTATAGATTTGACGGAAAATAGCTACCGAAGCACATATATATCATAAGAAGGCTGTTTCTTTAATTTCGAATTTTAATTGTAATCAAATAACTAAAGAACCGTCCGACGGGCTGAGTGGTGTTATTGTTTTGTGACCCCAAATAATTTGGACAGTGATACCAAAGGTACCTGTGTAGAGCCCTAATTCCCCATCACCAGGTCTTTTCTTTTTTTTTTTTTTATTGCCTTTGTAGGCAGACGGGCATACGGCCCACCTGATGGTGAGTGGTTACCGTCGCCCATGGACTTCAGCAATGCCAGGGGCAGAGCCAAGCCGCTGCCTACCGCTTAATACTCTCCACAAGCCTCGTTTGAAGAAGGACATGTCATAGCGCTCGGGAAACACCGTGGAGGGGAGCTCATTCCATAGCCGGATAGTACGTGGCAGAAAAGATCTCTGGAAACGCACTGTGGATGACCGCAGTGGCTCCAGGTAGTATGGATGAACTCTACTCCGGTGGCGGGCGGTGCGATGGTAAAAACGAGATGCTGGTATCATCTCGAACAATTCCTCAGAGCACTCCCCATGGAACATACGGTACAAAATACAGAGGGAACCTTACGATAATAACTAAAGAGAGATCGCATATTTTGCAACAAGTATTATCTACCACCGCACCAGTCTTATAGTACACCGTAGTAAATATCTTTAAATGAAAACTAACTCTTCATTCTCGTGTTGATTTTGAACTTAAAGCGCCGTGAGTCACTTATTGCCCGTGACCACGATAAAACTATTGCAAATTTTGAAGATTATACTATAGGTACCAGTAGTTTTAGTAATGTCTGTGATTCAAGAAGAAAATGCTGTAATTAAAATTCTATAGCTTCTGACATCACAAGATGCGTTATTGGGAATGTGAGCTTACTCAAAATGTTCAATATTATCCAATTTCATACAAAAAAGTTCATTTCTAGGTGTCCATAGAGTACTTACTAAACAGGAATACAAAATGAACAAAAGCTCATCGACGCAACACTAAGCGGATTATTCACGAAGAGAAAAAGTTTTTTTCTCTTTACGACCGGACATAGCTCCAAGAAAAGTAGAGAGAGAGAGCGATCCTTTGGATTAAAAACGATTTTTAATTAAACCGACCATGTTTCTTTACGCTGGAAATGTTTCGAGAGATTTTTTATTTTAATTCTCATCGTTGGTTTACTTAGATGATATACTTGTCGACCGCTCCAGAAAAAGTTAATTTCAGTGCAAGGTTTTTTTTATCACGGCGAATCAATTCGATATTGAAAAGGTTCGTCGCTGCCGCAGAATTTTTTGAGTCCATCTACACAAATAAGGTGCTAACTTAAATAAAGCTTCTTTTATCTGTAACTTAATACCACCCAGGCAGGAAATTCGACGTAAGAAAGGCATAAAAATATACTTTAATATGTATCCCACGTCTCTACTATAACTTATCCAATTAAATGCATTAACAAACTGACAGCCTAATCCTATCCTACCTAATCTTCTCTTTACTAACAAACGGGATTCAAATATCACGTGATTAATTGTATACAGTAAAATATAAAAACGGAAAAATATTTGGCACACAAATATGTAAGCCACAAAAAAAATACCAATATATTGCAACCAAACACGCCTAGCCATAAAAAACGGTGGAATATTCGTACAACATTTTAAATTCTAGTTGTTTTTGGACGCAGCACAAAAACCATTCGTTTTAAAACGAAACATCATCTTTTACAGATGGTTTTCTTTAAAGCATTGTTTGCTTCACGAACCGTGGCCATAATTAAGCCTGCTTTTACGGTTTTGATTTATTGTGGCCGCATCAACTGAGAAGTGTTCGAAAAATCAGTCAAACTGTGAAATGAAAATCAAAGTTTTATTAAAAATGGGTGGTTTTGTGGGACACCGGATAGGAACGAAGTTCCTTATTATAAAAATATTCATTTTAAGTTCTATTCGAGGTATAAAGAAAATAAAACTGGAGGTTTCGTAACAATCCACGGTCATTCGGTAACGTGCGAACTTATTGTGGTACACTTTATTCACGCTTGTTTGCATAAGAGTTAGTGTATTGCGCAAACGAACGCTCTGGTCGTGGTCAATTAATGATAAAAAAATATGTTATTTTTTGTACGTTATTACAAAGTTAAGTCGTACATTGTGTGCATTACTGATAAAAATCTTACATTACGGACGTTTTTTCCCCCTTGGGGTACCCCTTCGCATCGTCCCATAAGGAGCTTCGTTCCAATACAAGAGTAAAATTTGTTGGTCCAAAGAGGAAAAGTTTTAATTGCATACACGTTATATTTATTATCATAGAATTTATATCTATAGGCTAAAATAATACAATTAAGTGCTATTTTTTCTTTGTTCCTCAACCTATTTTTTAGTAAAAATAAAAAAAATAAAGATGGAAGGTGCTACTTTTCAAACCCAGCCTTTCCATGCCAATCTCCACGACACCAGATCAGTAGGTCCCAATTTTTAATTGATAGAAGAGGTTCTTGTCTGGCACCGACCTCATTACACCATTTTCTGTCTTCACCCAAGAACTCATTAGTAATATTTCTTACATTCCTGTGAGTTTAATTGATGCGTTCAACTGTAGCCGTCGGTTTCTTTTGGTTATTTCAATATTAAATACTTCAAAGAGTAAGTTTATTTCGGTAGTGTCCAATGTTTATTAATTTAGATTCTTTACGATTTCTAGAGGTGAATTTCTTTCGAGAACTGAATATTTAGTTCTCTCTGTTGTAAAGAAATTTAAATGTCAAAATTAGACGGTAGATAACATAATATTCAAATATCGACGAATATAATTAGTGATTCGTGACAACGAAAATTGTGTTCGGAACTTCTTCAATAATGAAAACGAGATTAAGCCGTAAAGTAGTTTTAATATTAACAATCTTTGTCTGTGAATATATTATCAAAATTTCTGTTAGAACGCGCCAAGTCACTATCATCTACAATCTTATTCTCACGTTCTCTTAATGACAGACAATGAACGGAATAATTGAAAATATTATGTAGATGATCGTGACGCGGCCAACATTAGGAGTCTTGGAAAGGAATTAGAAAGCTTTTTGCTTAAATAGCTTTTTTAATAAAATTCTTTTTTTAATAAAATAATTACTTTCAGATAATTTTTGTTTTTGGGTTAAACATATTTTTTTTAATAAAAAAGTCGGTTGTCTGTTAAGTCGGCTTACTGACGATAGTTGAACGTGACAACGTCATAAGAAAATACGCCTCAGAGCGAGGTAACGCCGCATGAGTCATGTTTTTTCGTGCGTGCAGCCGGCTCCATCGAATTATAAGACGTTGTCACGTCAAAAAGAAATTGAAAAGGTAATAATCCTTTGTATTGTTTATGGCGAGCCGATGCGAACAAATGGCCATTTTGAACTCGCCTCTCAAAAAAAGCACTCCGTGCTGCGTAAAACGTGATGCAAAACCTATATTCTCTAGTGATAATTTACACCAAGTAGCCACCAAATAGCACCAATTTTTGTTACCATAAATGGATGCTCATGAGCTATCTGAAATTAACCCATACCGTCAGTCTTCAATAGCTACTGTGCCACACTTTGAAAACCACTTACTGAACTTATTTGGAATTGTATTTCTAAAACCTTTTTGGAAGTACAATTCCTTGGTCTTGCGAAAAGCGAAGCGTGAGGCTCATTCCATAGAAGAGAAAACATGGTCTTTAGGAATAATCTGTAAATAAGCCCAATGAAATCAAGTAATACAAAGAACAATGTGGCTCTGTGTAGTGATAATGAGATGTTTTCAATAAACTTTTTATCATATGCTACAATTATTGTATTGTATTGAGCGTATGGCTACTAAGCTCAAGAACAGCCAATAATAATAATATATTTACAGTCAGTCTTGATCCTAGGGGCAATCCCGAGTAACTGCCAAAATTAATCTTCAGGAAAATGGCATTATTATTTTTATGAAAGACACTCAAATCACAATTCAAGGGATTTAATTTCAAATGAAATATGAGATCTCGTTTTAGATTAAGCCTTCACACGAAAATCGCGAATTGTAAGAGTGACAAATGCCACGGAAGGCTGGCGGGCAAATGGCGCGAAATTAGAGCCCAATCTCTGAACTTGATGACAGCGGTGCTCAAATTATATGAAATTAATATGCCCCTTTACTGGGAAATATTATTATTACTTTGTACATTAAATAACAATTATTTCAACATTGATAGTATACCATTTTAATAACCGAAATAGGACTCTTTCGGACGCAAAGTGATCCTAGGTTGGGTTTGTGTGAGTAGAAAAATCCTTCTGAATTGATGATTTTGTGTTTATTGTCATTTAATCAAGTCTACTGATTTATATTTTTTAAACTCCTGCAGGGTGTGTTATTAAACAGAGTTTTGAGAATGGATACGATACACCTTTTCCTGTATGATTGTAGAATTAAGGAATAAATGAAATATTTGTAACTGTACATTTTATTCGGTTAAATTTTGTATCTTGTACATTTTTTCCCTCTTTTCTCTTTTATCGCTGTTAGCGAAATTAAAAAGTCAAGCTTTTGTCGTGTTATTCTGCAAAATAAAATAAATTTCGTCGTCGTGTGTACAACAAAGACGAAGAAAAAGACAGCTTTATTTTGAGATGTATATTGGTTTATAACAAGCTTCCACCCAATACCTCTGTTT
Source organism: Bombyx mori (assembly GCF_030269925.1). NCBI lineage: Eukaryota > Metazoa > Arthropoda > Insecta > Lepidoptera > Bombycidae > Bombyx > Bombyx mori. The sequence continues at coordinate 14,511,918 of NC_085124.1, read as the reverse complement.
AATTTTAACGTGAAAATAATTTGCAAATAATAAAAATATTCCATAAAAATTAAGCGATGAATGGTCTCGTCTTTTATCATATACGTTAAATTAATTAATTGAAATTAAATTTTTCGTACTGAAAATCTTTTAACTGCCTCAGGACATAACCGGCTCGAGGTGGGAGGACCTGGTAGGAAGTTCGGCCCCCGGCACACAAAAAAAGGGACATTCTTGGCTCAAATTATCGATATATGTGGACATATCTAATGTTTTACTGGCGGTAGGACCTCTTGTGAGTCCGCACGGATTAGTACCACCACCCTGTCGTGAAGCAGTAATGCATTTCGGTTTGAAGGGTGGGGCAGCCGTTGTAACTATACTGAGACCTTAGAACTTATATCTCAAGGTGGGTGGCGCATTTACGTCGTAGATGTCGATGGGCTCCAGTAAAGCAATAAATAAATAAAAAATACACAATACCCTAGATTAGGTTGCAGGAACCAATTACACGTACGTAAGAAACCGAAATGCAATCGAATTCGGATATATCTGTGATTCGTCTGACACTTTGAGAAACATTGTTTAGAAAAAATGTTGCTGTTAAGAATACTAAACCATAATTGTTAGGATTATCTCTCGCGCTAATTAAAGATTTAATTTATGTCAGATGGCCTTTTTAGAAAACTTAGATTGCGGTTTGCTTTGTCGGACATAGTTTTTAGAATTTTTATCGTAAGATGAACTTTTGGTGACCAATTATGAATTATTTTTAAATTGTCGTGTCGTGTGATTGTTAAATATAAAATGACATAAGATGCAAGATAATTTCCTTCAGCTATTTAGGGCGCTCCTAGTAGAAAAAAGGGACCAACTTGAGATATGAGCTGTAAAGGTTTTGTTTTAACAACCGTTGCCCCACCGTTGCGGTCTCACAAGACACCCTATCCGCGATTAGGCTCTGATTACCCGAACTGCAATCTTTTAAAGTGAAACTTCTTTAGGCGCGTTAAGAGTAAAATTTAACTCGCGACAAATTCGTTACGGCTAGAGAGAACAGATACAATTTAGGAAGAGCAGGAGTGAGAAAATAGACAGAGCGTCAATACTACACACTGCAAAAGAAGTTTCACTTCTTCCACGTGCACCAAATTGCACGCACACAATTTTTTTTTATTACACGATGTTATTCTTTCCTGTTATTCCATATTTGTTACATTATAATTGTGGTGATTAGATGACGCTTCAACAATCCCCAATTTAATACACTTATTAAATGGAGATTATAGAAACTGATACAGAAAGAGTTTTAAAAACATTGACGAGCGTTTCGTCACTTAAATAATAGGAATAATAGGGAAATATTATATTATGTAGGAGCGTAAACCAAGTAGTACATCCGGTCTATAAAACTTTTGATTTATGGTTTTTAATCTCGCTTTTTTTCCGGAACACTTCCAGGAGACACGAAGTGACGGACTAAAATTTATTGCGAAAATTAGTTTCTTGTTTCATACTTTGTAGCGAAATAGGTTGTAGTCTGGAGTAGAAATTTTAATATCTTTAAGATTGTATGATACAGTCTATGTTCTGTATTAATAATATAATAAAACTGGGTTTTGCAGATAGAAAGTTACTACTAAATTTTATTATGTGATCTGAACACTAGAGTTTCATATAAATTGATTGCATTCAATTAAGAAAAAATAAAGTTTTACTTTTCCTTATGATTTATTTATTTTCTCCAAAGCCCTATAATTTATTTATAATAATATTTATTAAGTCACAATTATCTTTAGCACCAATCGGCAAGCAAACAAATACTATGATATAAAATCAATGATTTGGATTTTGCTACTCCGCCATGTTTGACAGCCATGTCGATTGGTTTGTGAGTTGTTGTGAGAGAGGCTTCACAATTGCAGTTATATAGATGTCGGACATTTTCAATACAAAGCGGGCCATTTCGCATTAACTAAATATCAAGTGATAATGTTACGCTATTTCTTGGAAAAAAAGGGTGCGTGTACGCGCGTAAGAAGTTATACTTTATTTTTATTAATTTTTATTTTTTTTTAAATATTAAATAATTAATAATAAATATTCAACGTTAATAATTTAATAATATTTAGTATGAATTATATTAAGTAATAATTTTGTAATTTATATTACTAAATAATACATACGGATAGTTAACCTCAATTGTATTGGAGCACTTAGGAAGGTTGATGAGCACAGTTTTTTCACAAATATTTTCTTATATTAATTAGCATTGATTTAAATACTCAATTTAAATAACTTCTGATTATAATTCAGACGCATATATAAAATTAGCACTTGTATAATGAAAACAAAATGAAAACACGTGTTTTAAATGTAGAAACTCAAAGCATGTGGATAAATATTATAAATATAAATACACAGTGAACAGAGGCGACGTGCGTGCCAACATGCGCCACTAACAGAGGTTCCATTTCTGTTTTGTTGGTAGCATTTTTTACGAGTATACATGCGCGAAAGTTCACCTGCGGCTATATTCAGACTCGCCAAGTTACGTCGGTCGTATTGTAATGAGCGATTTAGTGGGCAACTTCATTTATGTTAATTTTGTGTCACGGTGCGCGCGCATCGTAAAATTTCAGTCTCATCAATTTTTCATAACGCGCCTAAAGAAGTATAACTTCAAAAAATCGGTGGTCACTCGCGGCCAAATACATAGATCACTCGTTAAATAGACTTATGTTTTACATTCGAGAGATATATCGCTGGCACAAATTGTAATATTGTTTCGGGTCCATAGACGCGTTGACACGTGATACTTAAATAATTTCATTTGTAGAGTTTTACGGATGAACGTGTCGGAGACGTGTTTTGAATTTTTATTAATTTTAGCGGACAGCTGTGGCCAGAGGATTTTATGTATTTTTTAGACCGACTGTTAATCAATAAACACTGTCTTTTGCAATTCCCATTCGGTGACCGGTAATATCAGGGGTATAACCCACTATAACACAGCCCACTGAGTTTCTCGCCGGATCTTCTCAGTGGGTCGCGTTTCCAATCCGGTGGTAGATTCTGCGAAGCACGGCTCTTACTAGGGTTCGTGTTAGCAACGTCATCAGGCTTGAGCCCCGTGAGCTCATCTACTAGTTAAGGCGACGCTGATATAGCCTCTCAAGGCTTAGGTAGGAAAAAAAAAAGTTACAGTCGGTCACTCTAGCACGCTGGCACTAGGAAGATGGGAAGAACCGGTAACGGCCGCGGTCCGTATTGCCATCATCGCTAGCTGATACTGATCCAGAGGGGTTTCCCGGACTACCAGTGGAACCGCAGGGCGGTCTGAGAGGTCACCGTACCACGAAGATCGGTGTCTTTGGTCATCGATGATCCCCTCAACGATTCGTCTCGGTCGGTCACGCATCCTCGGGTTGGCACCGCGATTCTGGTTATACCGTTGACCGCAAGAACCCTCCTACTCTGTCTAGATTCTGACCCCGGCCAGAAACGGAGCGTCGGAAGAGAGCGCAAGGGGAGTCGTTTAAAAGCTAAGGCCCTAAACACGTCATTGAGCCCGCGGTCCGCTGCCCACATCTGCGGACCGTCAAGGCCCACATACCCTGCGCTCCACCTAGACACGAAAATCTCATGTACAAGATGAAAAAAGGGCCGGGTCTAATAATTTTGTGCCAGTTCAATGTGGATCATTTTAAAGCTTAAGATTTAATACGTTTAGCTGCTTAGATTTTGTGGCATTGTTTATAGCATGAGCGTAACATAGTTGCATAATCTTGAAGTCGACGTGGCCTAACGGATAAGACGTCCGGTGCATTCGTGTTGAACGATGCACCGGTGTTCGAATCCCGCCGGCGGGTACCAATTTTTCTAATGAAATACGTACTCAACAAATGTTCACGATTGACTTCCACGGTGAAGGAATAACATCATGTAATAAAAATCAAGCCCGCAAAATTATAATTTGCGTAATTACTGGTGGTAGGACCTCATGTGAGTCCACGCGGGTAGGTACCACCACCCTACTTATTTCTGCCGTGAAGCAGTAATATGTTTCAGGTTGAAAGGTTGTAACTATATTTGAGAGATTAGAACTTATATCTCAAGGTGGGTGGCGCATTTACGTTGTAGATATCTATGGACTCCAGTAACCACTTAACACCAGGTAGGCTGTGAGCTCGTCCACCCATCTAAGCAATAAAAAAAAATAAAAAAAATCGTGCGGCTTCCGACTTAAAATTAGATCGACCATGTAGGTGCCGTAAAAGACGACTAAGGGTCTTCTTCTGGCTACCATACCATAGAGTTGACGTGAAACAGGCAGTTTGTTGTAAAACTCATGACAATTCCTTATGTTGTGATGGTTAATAATAGTTATGATGTTGGAATGCGTGAACAAAGAAGGATCTGTGAGAGAAGGGCTTAAGTGCAGAAACGACGTATCCCTTCTTCAACCCGTGTCCACCCAATGCTGAGTAGTAGGTCTCCTCGAATGGACACCATTCTCTTCGGTCTCTTGCCTTTCTCATCGTCTCTACCAACTAACTACTTTGACCAGGTAATCGGTCCACCTCGTTGGCTGTCTGCCCACGTTACGACGTCCAGTACGAAGTCTCCACTCCAGTACTTCAAACGACGTATGATATGCCTGAATTGAAAAAGAGGATATCATTCGCCGATAATGTATGAGAGAAGAACAAAATTGCATTCGAGCCTCTTAAGTTGCCTTTAAATTTTTCAAATATACCCTCACTGCGAGATTTAAAAATGTATACACCGATAACTCAGTAACATCGATACGATTTCACCGATGATCGCCTGATTCGATTACTGTGCGGGTTACCTGAAGTGTGACGTGAGGGATGTAATGGAATCATTTTAGTCCCGGATTTGCAGACACAGCGATGAATTTCCCATAAACGGGTTCGAATAAACACCCTGATCGCAACGCGAATGACAAAATTTTCGGGGATATGGTTGAATACAAAATATCACGCAGTTTTTGTTTTATAGTTCAATCCAGAACGCTTTTGAGAATCGCGGTAAAACTGGCCTGAACATTAACTACTTATTAATTCATTTTTGCTTCGTGCTACAGACCTTTAGAATGTTTTGGATCAGTTTGCATGAGCAAGCTCATTAGTCATAATTTTTTAAAATAGCGTTCCTTGGTAGAACGAGCCACGGTCCACCTTATAGTAAGTGCTGTCCCGGGTCTGTAGACATTAAAACTAAATCCCGCTACCCATCTAAGATATGAGGGGTCGAAACTAAATTGTTCTATGCACAGGGTGTCCCACTCTTGAAATCGGAAAAATTGCTTCCAATGCCATTGACAGCTGACCAGCAGATAATAAATCAAGTTTAAATGAGATATTCGTTTTATGTATCATGGGCATGTAGATGGGCAGCACCATTCACTTTGTAGTAACCATAGGGTCCGCTAATAATTTCTCATAAGGCGACAGGCCATTTCGTGCGCTTCGACTTATGAAAAAATGTACCACCTTGAAAAAACAAACGTAAGATAAATCACTAACCGTGAAAATACCGAAGGATAACTCGATAGGACGTCACTCGTTAATAAAATAAAAAGGATTTGGGGGAAGACCACCCCCTCTAGTCTTTATAAGGGCCGATTAGCGTGGGGCACTCGACGCCTTGTGTGTTAGATTTCTTTTGAGAGCTTTAGGGCTGAGAAATCAAAACGCGTATTTACTTTAGCATTCTAAGGATAAATAAATATTTTGACACACAATTATAAGTTAAAATCTTTGGTTATCGTAAGGTAAATTATTTGAACTATAAGAAATTCTAAGAAATGAATTCAACATACTAAGTAATTAATTTTTTTATGAATAAAAATTAATTGGCATCTTTGGTAAGCACATCACTTCGCAACAGTTGAAGCGATTTGATTATATTTTTAAATATCATAATGATCTAAGTTACGTTTAGGAAAAGAAAAATTGGAAAAGTTGTTCGGATAACTGGAGAAGTAACAAATAAAGGATCACCAAAAATGTTTCTTGAAACTGGGACAAGCTAACGTGTCTTGGGTCATTGTCCTGTCGCCAATGGCTAAAAACTGTTTTGCTTACTGTGTGTGTACATGGATTGCGAAACTTTAAATCTACCGAAAAACTATTCTAGAACAAAAAGGACTTTAGTAACAGTCAATTCAGTTACACTACTGAAGTATGGCTTCGCAGGAAAACCTTGGTAACTGACATGGCCCAAAGGATTGCGACGTTGAAGTGGCAGAGGGCAGGACACATTGCTTGTAGAACGGATGGCCGTTGGAGCCAGAAAGTTCTAGAGTGGCGACCGCGTACCGGAAGACGTAGAGTGGGTAGGCCTCCCACAAGATGGACCGACGACCTATTGAGGTTCATGGGGATCTGCTGGATGCAGACAGCGCAGGACCAATCTTTGTGGCGAGGCTTGGGGGAGGCCTATGTCCAACAGTGGACGTCTGTGGGCTGATAGAATAGAATAGAAATGAAGAATAGTATCGCTTCCGCATTGATCATAAGCCATAACTGCCGCATGCTGCATTGCTGAAGTCCATGGGCGACGGTAACCACTTACCATCAGGTGGGCCGTACGCTCGTCTGCCTACAGAGGCAATAAAAAAAATAGGTTTACCGCAATTTTGGCTGGATTTCTGAAAAATAGTAATAACCAAAATATTTTTCTTTTGTCGTCAATTCTATCAGAATGATATGTTTTGTCATCATAATGAATAGTGAGAATCTAAGCTACACATTAATAATTGCATTTTGGTAAATGAAATTTATGGTGTATAAGATACACACTTATGATATTTTTTTATTGTAATATAAAGTATTTATAAACTTACTAATTGAATCTCGGATTTATCATTTTAATTTTATTATTACTTAGAAAACGAATCCATTGAAATAAAAATATAACGTAACTTGAATAAAGAATACTTGGTACTTATCTAAAACTTGAAATACGAATTTACCGTGAAGATGAAAATTCAAGTCAAACAAAACTGTTAAACCTAAAACACCGCTAGTTATTTCTATGAAAACCAAATGTCTTTCATTACTTTTGGAAAATATAAGACAGTAATTAACGCTTCGTTCGCTGACGAGTAATAAGAAAACTGTAAAATATTTGAAACGTCGAAAATCTATACATATAAATAAAATTAGAGTGTCTGTTTGTAATATTGAAATAACCGCTTTTTACTACATGCATATGAATATATATACATGCGGTACAAACACCAAAATAACATTTTTTACAATGTTTGTCTGTGTCTGTCTTTATGTATGTCTGTCTGTCTGTTTGTTCCGGCTAATCTCTAGAACGGCTGGACCGATTTTGATGAGACTTTCACTAATAGGTAGCTGATGATATAAGGAGTAACTTAGGCTACTTTTTTAGACTAGCTTCGCCCCGCGGCGTCACCCGCAGTTATTGTACCGCGCGCAACATGGCGGGACTCGCCTATCAATAATAATAATAAAATTTAATGTTTCCGAAGCGAAGCGAGGGGGTTCGCTAGTCATAAATATAATCATGAGAATAAATAGTAAATATTTTAAATATTTTTTAATTGATTTTTAAAATAAGTACCTACAGTAAAAAATAAATTTGATTCCAAAATATATCTTCATAAGACTGGCAGCCCTACTAACAGGACTAGTCCCTAACAAAATCGTGCATCCCTAAACATTTCTCCCCGAGGGATCCGTTGTCACGAAACTCAATTCCACTGACAAATGCAGTTTTAATGCTTAATTGACTTCGTTTGGGAAATACTGTAATAGTGTTTTTTTTTTGGAACGAAGTTCCTTACGGCAGGCTTGGAGGGGATATGGATTTTGCTGCGCGACCGAACTGAAAAAAATGTGATAGTAAAACCGTAAGAAAAAATCCGTGGAAAAAATCCGTGGAAAAAAGTGCGTGGAATAAAACCGTTAAATGAGACGTGCGCAGGCGCGACAGTCGCATACACAAGCGAGTAGTGTATAATACCTTTCTCTTTCTCCCTCTTTCTTTTCGTTCTCTCATCCATTCTCTTTCTATTTTACGTAATTTATTATTTCCTAAAATACTGAATTTCCTAAATACTTTCCTATTCTTAAATAAAAAGTAATCAGCAAAATTTAAGAGAAAAATCAAGAAAACCTACATAAAATTGAGCACGATTTTTTTTTTGCAAATTGTGTCGATTCTACATTAGCCGAAGGAACTTCGTTCCTACCTGGTGTCCCACGACACCACAATTTTTTTCTACATTCAATAATGCACGAGGACAGTGTGAGCCTGCCCGATGGAGTAATTGTTTTTAAAAAGCGTTGAGAAAATTGAATTTCTGTTTCGTTTGATAGGAATTATTATCTGAAAGAAGCCTTTTTTTCATTTATAAAGAACAATTAATCACTAGACTGAACAACAATTACATCAGTATTCGATTATAAGCGTTAATACTGTCAGATTAAGGGTTCGTTCGATTTGACTAACTGTGACTTATTACGAGTATAATAAATAATAATATTTGACGTGATTATGTTTTGTCAAACAATATAATATGTATTGGGAAACAGTTTTTTTTTTAAAGAAAAGAAAAAGTATTCAATTGCCTTTTCTTCTTTATTTAATAAGCGACTATCTTTTTACTGGTGGAAGGACCTCTTGTGAGTCCGCGCGGGTAGGTACCACTGCCCTGCCTATTTCTGCCGCGAAGCAGTAATGCGTCTCGGTTTAAAGGGCGGGGCAGCCGTTGTAACTATACATACATGAGACCTTAGAACTTATATCCCAAGGTGGGTGGCTCATTTACGTTGAGGATGTCTATGGGCTCCAGTAACCACTTATCAGCAGGTGGGCTGTGAGATCGTCCCATCTAAGCTTTAAAAAAATCGTTCAAATTGTATGTAAAACCTTGTTTATTTATTTATTTACTCACTGTGACTTACTATTATAAATAATAATATTTGTCAACTGATGTTCTTTTTTTAAAGCATTGACGTGATTATGTTTTATCAAACAATATATCGGTAAATAGTTTTTTTTTAAAGAAAAACTACTCAATTATATTTTGTTCTTTATTTAATAACCGATTATTATTGGTAGGAATCTTGTCTTCAAAAAAAACAAACCAATTCTTTAGATGATCACTTAAATCACTTTGTTTTGCGTCTTTTAGTGTTTCCGACATTTCAGATCGTTCATCTCAAGGTGAAGGTATCGATCGTAAATTAATACCAAATACTATGTCAAAGACTACGGCGGAAGCTATTCATAAGAGCCTCAGCTCCTCATTCAATTCAATTAAATACTCTATTACCCCTATTCTGTCACTTATAAAAACCTTGGCCAAGCCTTTTTTTTTTCCACAGGAGAAAATCGCCGGATCCCCACCCGCGCGGTAGGTGAGGTATGTGGGAGTTGAACCTCACTAAAACTCGGACCGGGCCGGAGCCCAGTCGGGGCTATTGAGACGGCGAGACAGGGTTGACGTAGAGCACATTACATCCATCCCACCGTCCCACGGACGCCGGACCGGCGGCCGCCAGCGACACGACCACCGGTTCCCTCGTTCAACGGGCCGAGAGCCCGCCTTGATGGCGCCGCGTTACACCTTCCCCCAGAGTGGCCAAGCCTTGGCCAAACCTTGGCCAAAACAAGGCCAAATTCATTTTTGTTTATTAATAATTTATTTTTTCGATAAAACGTATATAATACTGTATCTATATTGGCCATATACTCGATTGTTTTATCCACCCATTCGTTATTCGCTACGATAAATATCGATAAATATCATATCGCAAATATGAAGTGAAATCAAATCTATATACTTAGAATAATGATGGTGCAATGCATAATGGAAAAAGTCTAAAAGACTTCATTCGAATAAATAAATCATTTATGGTCTGACTCAGACAACGAACCCAACCTTTGTATATTATGGTGAAGACTGAATTATGAGAATTATGCTTACATTTTAAAGCTTACGACATCCAGTGACTATCATTATTCTCCTGCCCTTTTCCCAGTCATCTGGGGTCGTAACATGTTTTCTCATTCCATACTATTCCATCATATACCGTTTCTTCGCTCACTCCCGTCTTACCCCTATCGTCTTTCACGCAATCCATCCATTTCTTTTTAGGTCTACCTCACCTCTATATCCTTCCACATTCATAGTTAACACTCTTTTACCAACCTCATTGTCATTTCGTCTCATCACATGTCCATACAATCCCAAATGCGCACTTCTCAACTTCTCTGTCACAGGTGTCACTTTCAGACTTCCTCTATCAGTTGTTAATACCGCTGCGATATAGTTACGCCAATATAACGCTATAACTATCTTACATGATTTAATATAGAATTGCATTACAAGCCGTCAAGGTGTCTGGTGTAGTGGTAAGTGACATGGTCACTACACAAGGGGGTCGCGGGTTCTAATCCCGCCAAGGGAAGATATTTGTATGATAAATATAAAATGTCTTTTCCAGGGTTATGGATGTATATTAAATATATGTATGTGTATAACAAAAATCTTACATTCATTTCCGTTATCTGGTACCCTGTAACACAAGTTCTTTACGAACTTAGCACGGGATCAGTTAACGTAGCGTGATCGTTAGTAAAAATATATAAACCGTTTCACTTCTTTGAACTTAATTTATTTAACTTTTTTTTAAAACAGCTTCATCATCATCGTCATGCTTTCCTATTACCCTCTGCTGGGGTGTAGGGCTCGAATCAAATTTTTCCATTTGTATCGGTCTTGGGCAGTCTGTTCTAGCTCCTCCCACGTCATGCCCAAGACCCTTAGCTCCTGCTCCACCGAGCGACGCCAAGTTGTTCTGGGGCGGCCTCTCTTCCTTTTACCAGACACTTTCCAGGTCAGTGCTCTCTTTGATAAGTGTGTATCGGGCTTTCTCAGAGTGTGACCAATCCAATGCCACTTCCGCGTAAGGATCTCCTTCTCCACTGGTGTCTGCTTAGTGATCCTCCACAGCTCTTTGTTCGTGATCTTCTCAGGCCAAAAGATTTTCAAAATCTGACGCAGGCACTTATTCACAATCAGCTTATGCTAGTTAAATTAAAACAAGAATTAACGCCATTAGTTTCAGTGGCACGTAGTCTCTGAGTTTCTATTCTATTATTATGTCAGTGAAACAGTTCACTAAACATCGAAGATGGAGTAAATTCGTTTCTTAAAATGGTACTACGAGTTTTTTTTTTTATTGCCTTTGTAGGCAGACGGGCATACGGCCCATCTGATAGTGAGTGGTTACCGTCGCCCATGGACTTCAGCAATGCCAGGGGGAGAGCCAAGCCGCTGCCTACCGATCTATATATTAATATGTGAAGCAAAAACTTTGTATCCCTTTTTACGAAAATTGCGTGGACGGAGGGGTATGAAATTTTCCACACTTATAGAGAGTATAGAGAAGAAATGCACAATAATATTTTTTTTTTAATAATGCATAAAAGATACATTAAATCAATAAAGAAAACATTACACACACTACATACCATTTATTTGACGCACACACGCATGCATACTATTTATTGTCAAGCTTTTGTTCTTGACGTCTGTTGTCAAATTGAGATTATTGTTTATCTTTGTTAATATTTTTAAAGTGTAGTCTTGGCGAAACTTTTGATTATAGAAGTATAAAATACAATCATAATAGTGTACAAACTTACAATTCCAATTAATTATAGTCGAATTTCGACTACTGCGGGACCCCTAGTTAGGTTGGATAATAACGTTAAAATTTAAAGAAATTAATATGATTTAATATGAAACTTCCTTTAATATTTATTGGTTTTGATTATTAGCGAATGATTGCTTCCTTGTAAAAATAACATACGAAAGAGAGAGAAAACGATCATTAAAAATATACGAAGACGTAAATTGAAAGCTAAGAAAGAATCTGGGAAAACCATGTCAGTTTATTTCATCCGGCATTGAAACTCAATAAAACTCATTAGGTATATATATTCTATGACTATTCCTACGACTTCCAGCCTTTATCGTTTATTAGATTTTCCTCGCAAAGAGAAAAACATTTTTTTTTTATCTCGCACAATACGGGGTGTGTTTCTATTACAGAAATAAATAAGTTATTTAAGGAAGTATGAAATATCTGTAAATCTCTGGAATTCGTTGCCATCAGCGGTCTTCCCCAACAACTGCGACATTGGGTTATTCAAGAAAAGAGCATATTCTTACCTGAAGGGTAGGCAACGCACTGGCGTAAACGCTGGTGACCGTGGGCGGCGGTGAATCACTTACCATCAGGTGACCCGTCTTGCTCGTTTGCCTCTTAGTTGTTATAAAAAAAAAATGCGTTGCCCCTTCGTGATAAATTAATATAACAAAATTATAATCATTGATTCCAAATAAAATATAGATATAGATATAGAAGGACGATGAGGAAGAAGAGACACTACAGTAACACACGCTGGGCTGGGCTGGGCTGGGCCGGATGTACGTCTGCTTATAAGGGCAATGAAAAAAAAATATTAATTGTAATATTTTGAATACTATTAATATTTTGTATAAGTATTCTGTTGGCATCGACATGACTGTCCTCCAGGCATTGCTAAAGAACGACAGTAACCGCTCACGCATCAGATGGACCGTGAGATTATCTGGCTACAAAAGCCATAAATAAGTGTAATTAAATCGTAAAAGTTATTGTTAATTATGTCTATGACACGTCAATACCGAAGGAAATATGTACTGGAATACCGAAGAAAAACTATATGGTATTCTACAAATTATACTCTGCGATTTAATTGACACTGGATGCTGAACCACATTTATTGTTTTTATGAATTGTATCTTCGCTTTTTGTATGGATAATCAATATTTAGTGCTAATAATGATTCGGGAATAAAAACTTTATATGATCTTGCGATCTTGGAGAAGTAGTTTTAAAATCAGTTTTAATGGGTTTTTTTATAGCTTAAGTCCAGGGTTCGTTGACGTAATAATATTGGAGCCGTGATGCTAAAACATATGGGGATAGCACTACCAAAGCTTGGTGACGGAGACGAATTTTAAGTGGCTTAAGGAGACCTGGGTAACGTCTGATATTTACCCGGATATTGGTCTATCGATGATATTAGATAATAATAGTCATCGTGGCCTAAAGGATAAGACGTCCGCTGCATTCGTATCTAGCGATGCAACGGTGTTCGAATCTCACAGGCAAGTAACAATTTTTCTAATGAAATACGTACTTAACAAATGTTCACGATTAACTTCCACGGTGAAGAGTCCATCGTGTTATAAAAATCAAACCCGCAAAATTATAATTTGCGTAATTACTGGTGGTAGGACGTATTGTGAGTACCGGAGGTAGGTACCACCACCGCTGTGCCTATTTCTGCCATGAAGCAGTAATGCGTTTCGGTCTGGGTAGGGCAGCTGTTGTAACTATACTGAAACCTTAGAACTCATATCTCAAGTTAAGTGGCGGCATTTACTTTGTAGATGGCTATGGGCCCTGGTAACCACTTAATACCAAGTGAGCCGTGATCTCGTTCGCCCACCTAAAACTAACGCCCAATAAAAAAATTCAGATTTCCCCTGTCCATGGTCAACGGTTTCCAAGTGTATATCGTAATCGTCTTAAAAATATAAATGGTCATTAAAATTATTAAACCATTATTAAAGAGTTTTTTTAAAAGAATAACTTTAAAGCTCTGACGTCGCTTTTCCTTGAAAAAAAATTGTTTTGCAATTTCTTACGTTTTATGTGTTCAATAAAAAACAGTTTTCGTGGTAAATAAAGACGAACCTAATCGTCCGTAGCCTTAGTTTTAAGTTTACTGTCGTTTACATCGATCCTGTAATTTATTATAACAAACTTATTTTCCATACAATCACGGTTAAAACATTTATTTAAAATGTTAATAATTATTAATATTTGTACGTAAAAATATTGTCAATTTTTAAGATAATTATATTATACTATTATACAATTACACCTAAATATGGTTCAATGTTATCAACAGTTATTTTATTGTATCCCTGAGCCAATTTATTCTCTAAACAAAAAATAGTAATGAATGGTTTTTTTAATTCATCACATATAAAAATAGATGTTCATGTTTCGAAAAATATTGATCACATGATGACCACAAACATAATACAAGAAACACATTCAAAAAATTCACTGACAAATCCAAAAAAATAACTCAAAATGCTGATAACAAAAATCTTACCTTTCAGATAATCATTCCCATAGTCTTCGTTTTATCACAACACACATTTAAAAAAAAAACAACTAAATGTCGTCAACGAACTCACTTCAGCTTTGAAAACAGGCGGCACGTTCTACCCCCACCGCGGTTAACGTAAGACTGAAGAATTAGGGGTGCAACATTAGTTTTTGATGTTTCCGTAATAATAGGGATGAAACATTCCTCGTGACCCAAAAATCTCATGCGTGTTTCTCAATCAATCAATCGTTCTTTAGTGCATATTAATTACAACTAGTGGTCCCGCAGTAGTCGAAATGCGACTATAATTAATTGAAATTATAAGTTTGAACATTATTATGATTCTATTGTCAAATTATATAATCACAGATTTCGCCAAGACCACACTTTAGGCAAATATTATTAAAGACAAACAATATTTAATCTATTCTCAATTTGACCACAGACTTTAAGCAATAAGAAAAGTTTGACAATAAACAAACAGTATACATGCGTATGTGTGTCAAATACATGATAGTGTGTGTAATGTTTTTTATGGATTGATTGTATGTTTGCATGATTTAAAAAAAAAATGCACTTCTTCTCTATATTATCTATAAGTGTGGGAAATTTCATACTCCTCCGTCCGCGCAATTTTCGTAAAAAGGGGTACAAAGTTTTTGCTTCACGTACTAATATATAGATTATAATTATAGATGTTAGTTGTAAAAGAGATTGTGGATAACTTTGTTGCAATAATAAAATATTCATAATAAGGACAGAGTTTGGCGACAACTTGCTTAATAAATTTTCAAATTTGACAGTCCAAACTGATCGATCGAAAATCGTCTGGTTGGCAGTATTACGTCACAGTAGCCGGGTTTGATTCCTGTGTGCTTAGCGCGAGTTTTTGAACGTTCTCGATAGCGTAAAAGTTAACTCATATTTGTATGGAATGGGATCGTTTGCGTACGTTTGCCGCTAGGGGCGCTGTTCCAATTGCATACAAAATTGGGTTAACTTTTACGCTATCGAGAACGTTAAAAAACTCGCACTAAGCACACTAGTCGATTTAATACTTTTGCGTTTGTTCGGTGAACAGCTCACAGTTTCTCAGTTGGGCCTTGCGCGTGTCATAAAAACATTAAAAAAAAACTCCTAAAAATATGTGATGCTAATGGTCGATTCCGGAGCAGTTGCCGGCCACGCGCGAGCTTTTAAAATAAAAAAGTTAACTTGTACATTACTGTGGAGCTTTAAAAGTTCTCTTGGCGCGTTTTGGATACGATCAAGATTTTTGGAACGTAATTAAAAAGTTTGATTATGATCCCGATTGAAATCAAGTTTGATATTTCGCTCACTTTGTTTACACACCTTTAGACCTATCACCTCCCGCTGATTTTCTTGCCGTATCTTCTCAGCGGGCCGCGATTCCAATCCGGTAGTAGATTTATTCGTGAAGCAGCTGTCCTTGAGTTGTTAGGTCTCCTCCAAGGACGCTCGGGCAGCCGTTAGTAAATCTCATTCCTCCTGATTGAGCTCGTGCTCGCCCACCTGACCTGGTGAAATTGGAAAGGCCTCCAGACCACCAGTAATCATTCCTTCACAAAAAAAAGCCTATCGCCTTAATCTCTTTATTCTGCTAGATGGCTAAAAAAGTTAAATATATTTATCACGATTTTGTTAGCTTGAACTGTATGTATACGCTATCTAAGTAATGAGATCTTTCAATTTAATTTGAACAACCCTCAAAGCTTTTGATTACCTTGAAAATTTCTTCACGGATCAAAGACCGATAATATCAAAATTATATTACTTTTTTTAACATGTTTACTAGATTATAATTTAACTCATTAGCGTGTGATTTTTTATTTTTTACTAGCCGACCCGGCAGACTTCGTAATGCCTCAATCGATAAATAAAAGACACATCAAAGGGACACATCAAAGGAAAGACAAAATTTATATAAATTAAATTTTATATAATTCCGAGCTTTTTATATTTTCGCACCTTTTAAACCTTCCCTAGACTTCCACGAATAATTCAAGACCAGAATTAGCCAAATCGGTCCAGCCGTTCTCGAGTTTTAGCGAGACTAACGAACAGCAATTAATTTTTATATATAGAGATTGACCTCTTTATTAATTGATAAACGAAGCGCTCGCCGGAACCTGTCGAAATAATCACGACATTAATCCAGTCATCCATTTATACCATATATACGAAGTCGAAGTGTAAAACTGTGCTGCACCCTGTATACATCGCAGAGGAAACGTGCGTGTGTGACCTCATAATACACCCCTGAAGCAGCTGCTCTTGGGTTTTAGGTCACCTTCGGAGGCACTCGGGAAGCTGTTAGCAAATCCCACCCCTCCTGGCTGAGCCTTTGCTCGCCCACCTACCCTGGCGAAATTGGAAAGGCCTCAGAGCCACCAGTAATTCTTCAATCGTAAAAAAAGAACAAATACACCCCCTACCACTTGCATCGCGGTTGAGATGAAAAGCAATCTTCGTCTCGAGACGAATTGTGGCATTCACGTTCCAATATCTACAGGATCTGGTAGCCAATTAACGCTAGGTAGACCCTGAGATAATTCAGCAACGCAAAAAAGGCACAAACCGAATCCAAGCCGGTCAATTTTCAAACCAGCTGTGTTTTGGGGCCAAACAGTGTATTTACAACACCGTCATCGCTCTGAAGTTATATGCCAATTGTGTGGTTGAATACTTGACAATTTTTGTATACAAATACTAATAGTGATATGGGTACAGTTAAGAGTTTAAAAATTAGTAAAATAAGGAGTAACTAAATCTATTAAGGATCAAATATCATGCCAAACAGAAATGACACCCGATCTAAAGCAACGCAGTATCTAGGCAAAGAGCTCATTAACTAATTCCTCGGCCAATCCTGATGAATAAGGGTCACTTAGGTACATTAGCAGCTTTTAGTGGCTAGTCATTTATATGAGTGTTTACCTCTCAGTCTTGGAAACAATGTTAATGATATGGCCAATTCACTTAAGGTGCCACAAGTGACTCTGTATGGAGATTTTAGTGGTGTTTGTGGGAGATTTCGTTTTTCTTCCTTTCTTGAATTTAGCATTCAGTCCTTCTGGTATTTAACTACTGAAACTATTAAATTTGAAATATGAGTATTGTTTAATACATTATGAGGCAAAATCGATTCTATGGCTCAATTGGCTTAAGTGTGGCATATACAGAGATCGAAATCCATTGTATCAGCGCCTAAGACTCTTTCCTGCAGCTAAACGATCACAATAAATAAGTCTTAGACAATATTTTAAAAGTAAGGCCCACGCTGGATAATAGCGCCCAATATGTTTTCATTTTCAGATGTGAGGCGGAAATAACTAGGAACAATTCTCCAACAGTAACTTGTCTCGAACCTTCTTTTGTTGAAGAACATATCATGACCTGTATAAGTGAGCACTAAGCTGACTACACTTCTTTTTCTTGTTCTCATCATACTACTATATTTGGGTCAGTGCATAATGTCCTCTTTTCCACTCATACCCATTCTCTAATTCTTCAATATCCTCTTTCACATGGACCATCTAATTCGCTTCTTTTGAGATAAGCTGAGAACACTAATCTATGTATTAATACTGATATCTAATCTATATTTTGAAGTCGTCGTGGCCTAAAGGATAAGACGTCCGGCGCATTCGTATATAGCGATGCACCGATGTTCGAATCCCGCAGGCGGGTACCAATTTTTCTAATGAAATACGTACTTAACAAATATGCACGATTGACTTCCACGGTGAAGGAATAACATCGTGTAATAAAAATAAAACCCGCAAAATTATAATTTGCGCAGTTATTGGTGGTAGGACCTCTTTTGAGTCCGGACAGGTAGGTACCACCGCCTTGTCTATTTCTGCCGTGAAGCAGTAATGCGTTTCGGTTTGAAGGGTGGGGCAGCCGTTGTAACTACACTGAGACCTTAGAACTTATATCTCAAGGTGGGTGGCGCATTTACGTTGTAGATGTCTATGGGCTCCAGTAACTACTTAACATCAGGTGGGCTGTGAGCTCATCCACCCATCTAAGCAATAAAAAATAATACGTGAAGGAAAAACTTTGTATCCCTTTTTACGAAAATTGCGCGGACGGAGGAGTATCAAATTTCCCACACTTATAGAGAATATAGAGAAGGAGTGCAGAATGTTAATATTTTTTTAAATTATGCCTAAAAATACATTAAATCAATAAAAAAACATTACACACACTACCATGTGTACATAAATTGACGCACACACGCATGCATACTGTTTATTTATTGTCAAACTTTTGTTCTTCACGTCTGTGGTCAAATTGAGAATAGATTAAAGTCTTTATTAATATTTTTCTATAGTGTAGTCTTGGCGAAATTTGTGATTACAGTAGTATAATAGTCTTTGAAAATAGAATCATAATAGTGTACAAACTCACAATTACAATTAGTTATACTCGAATTTCAACTACTGCGTTACCACTATTACTTATAAATGTGTTTTAAAAAATAACCCTTAATAGGTACAACAGCTACTACAGTTTTTGAAAAAACCAAAACGAATCACAAAAACAAAACGTATAAAGACTTCTTAATTTTACACTGGACCTCTTCAAATGACTGCCGAATTGAATAAATTTGTATCCTCCGGGCTCCGGCGATCACTAATCAACTATTCATTCAATCATGAACTGAGAGCGAAAGTTCAATACAAGCGGGCTTTTAACATTCATCCGATTTCGTAAGCTGCGTACACAAAAATCTTGAATGAAAAGCGAAGCCTGGGTGATTTGCGTCGGTTCCTTGAAGTGATTAAAAATTTGGATTGGATTTGCGCTATTTTTTTAGACTTTGGCGCGTGTGCTAATGAGGTATATTTTAATATTGCAATAAAAGACCTAACGTACCTAAACTGTAACATACCTATCACTGACACAACCTTAGCAATGGTATGCGAACCGCTATGAACTCATACATGGTGTTTAAAGCCTCGGAGACAGGAATTCTTTCAAGAATCGGATGGTACCTGACAATAATGATTTCTGTAAACGCACCGGGTGTATGTTTCTCTCTACTTTTGAAGAATATAATTTCTGAATGTTACACTTATGCCACGTCAGAAGCGATTTCTTTATTTTTCTTTTTTTTTCCCTACCTATTCTGATAGGCTTGAGAGGCTATTTCAGCTTCGCCCAAACATGTAGGTGAGCTCACGGGGCTCAAACCGGAGTGATGCTAACACTGGCCCTAACAAGAGCCCTTTGTCGCAAGCGACCGGTTCGACGAGCACGGTGACCGGTGCTTGTGGTACCTAAAAGCACCGTTAATGGATCGGGAGGATCTGTAATGACGTGTTTTGGGCGACGTCGACTGTTTACCATTCGGTCTAAACGCGAAAGAATCTGCTATCTTCTCTACCAACCTAGGTCCATTAAGACGCATCCAACTTGGGTGCTATGCTTAGATACTAAGCAGGTCATTTCCTATGAAAGATATGAACTAGGATAGCTACGGTAAAAATTTATAAACATTTATAATGTTACTATGTAATGTCTATGTGAAGGAATAACATCGTTTAATAAAAATCAAACCCGCAAAATTATAATTTGCGTAATCACTGGTGGTAGGATCTCTTCGGAGTCCGCACGGGTAGGTACCACCACTCCGCTTATTTCCGCCGTGAAGCAGTAATGCGTTTCGGTTCGAAGGGTCGGGTAGCCGTTGTAACTATACTTGAGACCTTAGAACTTGTATCTCGAGGTGGGTGGCGCATTTACGTTGTAGATGCCTATGGGCTCCAGTAACCACTTAACACCAGGTGGGCTGTGAGCTCGTCCATCCATCTAAGCAATAAAAAAAAAACAATTTGATATAACATTTAATTTTCATCTTCACTAATAATTTAACCTTACACCTTCATTACACACATTCATGTCTTAACACAGCATGTTATATTAGTTTGCTCAAAACGTCCCTGGAAAGTATTCACCATCTCCTATTTTTACATAATCCTTGATTTAACAAAAAGGCAATGAGATTGTGTCTTTTTGAAACGTAACTGAAAGATTTACTTAGATACTGTAACGAATTGTGATTTATTTTGTGTTTTCTTACGTACGATTTTTTTTTTATAAAATCCTCTGCTATTTCTTCAAGTGACATGTTTTTGTGTAGAAAATTTACTCAGCGACGTGTTTATTCAGAGATAATTGATTTTTCTTTTATATTCTTGTCGAAATAAGAAATGGCTGGGCTTTTTTATTCTTCGACGTTATTTTATAAGATCTAAAATGATTTTTAAAGATGTATTAGTACTTTATGGATAACAACCCTTTTTGTCTTCTAATTCTAAAAAATAACAAGCTACGCTATATTGTGCTTGGATTTACTATCTTTCTCATGACATATTTTATTCTTCAAACTATTTTGAGGTTGGTTCGTTAAGTCATAAGAGGTGAAACGCTTCTCTATGCTGTCCAAGAGAGTGGTGTTCTAAGGATTAACTGGAAATTATCCCGTCATTTCATTTTAGGATCCCGCAATCAGCTACTGAAGCAATATTGGTATAGTAGAAATAGTCAGGATGTTAATATCTACCCGGTTAAGCTCAAAATACTAAATGTACGTACACGATTTAAAAAGTTGTATTCATTAATAGTGAAAGCTCATCTTGAATACATTTTGGACAAATAACTGTTAAAAAAAAATTGTACCTTCCGAAAGATTTGAACACTGTCATAGTAGCATCACTCAAAATGAATACAGCAGGCGTTTTACCCATTAGTCAGGAATGTTTTGGTTTATAAGGTTTATATATTTATAAGGTCCGAAGAAGTTTAATGGACTAATTAACGAACGCACAAAAATTTATACTAATTTACACTTTGTTTCGTGTTCTTTGACCATATTCGAAGCTCGATGTCAAATAAAAAAAATATCGTCATCTACATTATACAGTAAAAGCTCCTTATTCGCGCTTCCTTCATTCGCACTTACACTTTTTGCAAACGCGCTTTTCCATATTCACAATTTCTATATTAGCGGCATGTTTACTAACTGTATGTACACCCCGCGAATAAAGAGCTTTCATACAACTGTACATTATACAACTTCTATAAATGGACTTTACATAATTGATTAAAAACATGATAACGCAAAGGAAAAGCCATTGGCCTCATATCGAACTTTTACATTTGCTCTGGAGTTTTTTTTTTTCTATACATGCGACTTATTGCGGATGAAGTTCGAGTGAAGTTTTAATAGGGGCCCATCAGTCGGATTCAGAAGTTACGAAAATGTAATTGTAGACGTCATCTTCGCAAAATGCGGAAGCGCTCGCTGGATATAAATGTGCTACCGAATTGGATTGAGCGTTTCAATCCGCTAAGTTGGATGTCATTTTGTTACTGCCCTTTCGTATTTGAATTATATCGTCATTCACATACTCCATCCATGTCTTCTTCGGTCGACGTAGAGGGGAAGAGGAAGTCAACCTACACGTCTCAAATTTCGAATGCCAAATACTGGTGCTGACCGCAAATTCCTATAGGTTTTGTAATCAGAGTCACTATTTCGGCATAGCTTATCTTATAGTACAGAAGTACTATCCGCTTGACTAGAAAAACGAGGCAATTCAAACAGATTTTTTCAATATCATTTCGAACGAGTATCTGATTCGCAGTCCCAATCTCCTAAGAACAAAATATTTGCCGCAAAACCGTCATTAAGAGCATTACTATTCAACTATTCATTTAAGTATTAGAATTCAATGTTTACGAAAAGCCTCCCAATAAACTACTAGCAATAATGTAATATCGATTCTATATTCAACAGCAATAAGTTAGATTTTCGTTTGAAAAATAAAGTAGTAAGATTGGGTGTGGAAAGACTGCATTCAAAAGAGACTCGATACTTTGTATGTTGCAGGCGTTAGATACAGCTAAGAGAACGAGTCACGGTCCAAGTAAATATGGAGCTTATTCAATTTATATTAGATTTTATTTTCAAATGAAATTTTGTTTTTATTGTAGACAAATAGAACGGACCACTTTCGGAATCAATATCGAATTTTCAGTTGTATTGGGAAAACGGAAATCTTACATTTCTGACGGGAACTTTTCTTGTATGGCAGGAATAAACTGAATATCTATTGCAGCAAGTAAGTGTTCTAATCCCGCAGGCGGATACCAATTTTTCTAATGAAATACGTACCTAACAAATGTTCACGATTGACATCCACGGTGAAGGAATAACATCGTATAATAAAAATAAATTCCGCAAAATTATCATTTGCGTATTTACTGGTGGTAGAACCTTTTGTTAGTCTGCACGGGTAGGTACCACCACCCCGCCTATTTCTGCCGTGAATCAGTAATTCGTTTCGGTTTGAAGGGTGGGGCTGCTGTTTGTAACTATACTGAGACCCTACAACTTATATCTCAACGTGGGTGGCGCATTTACGTTGTAGATGTCTATGAGCTCCAGTAACCACTTAACACCAGCACCAGGTGGGCTGTGAGCTCGTCCACCCACCTAAGAAAAAAATAAAAATAAAATAAATTATAAAAGAAAGCTGCATGAGCTTCCACATTAACCGAACATTCGTTTTCAAAGCGTCGAGAATGCATTTATACATGTCGTGCCACTCCGGACCCAATACTCGATTCTGTACTCGGTTGTACATTCTTTTTACTTTTAAACGAATTGTGTTATCAATGATACACGGTTTGCCTGTGAATTTCGAGTTTTACTACTTTGCTATGGGCTAGAAGCACAGGGATCACACCTCCGCGTTATAATATAATTACCTTAATTCTAGCAATAATCATGGGCATTTAAAATAAATTTTACTCACCACAATCCACAGTAACTGCTGTATGAAGTGTTCGACAATCGGCTTGTTCGACAATTGGCTTGCAACACCATTGAGACAGACAGGCATTGGTGTCGTTTCACATAGACACTATGGGCCTTGTAACCACTAAGCACCTAAACTTTTAATGCAATAAAAAAATAAGTATTGGGTGATTCCCATTTCTGCTTTGTAATCCATTAAAAACACAGTTGAATTTGGAGTGCTCAGTTGAGTTTGGTTTATTTAAGAATGTAACTTCAGCGATTTGAACAGTATTCCGAATTGAAATCATTAGTTTGTCGCTGAAGCCTTGAGTTTCAAAGTTTTATATGTAGTCCCTGGTATGGTGATATTCGTTCTGATGTCAGTTCTATGAGGTCTGGATGATGAAGTCATGCGTGCGAAATCAATACTTTTGACCCTAAAATTAAATTGATAATTCGAAATCATATCTTAAGATACTTATTGTGTTGTTATATCTATGGACTCTAAAAACCACGCTTACAGTCAGATTGGTCCAGAGTTCGTCTGCTTATTTAGAGCAACGAACCTCAAATTTTTTTTGAAAATAAATAAGTATATCAGTAAAATGACAGGTGATGTATATTATCGGCCAAAAAAAAACCTATAATAAGTATTAACGTTTGCAACAAAACCCGAAGAAATTTCACGTCTATAGCACTTGTGCAAAATCCCCCTGAGTGGTGTTTCCGAATTAATTATCTTGTTTTCTTTGTGGATGTCCGTATTTGCAATTCAGATGGTCTTCCAGCCATCTTGTCCACTTGTCAGAGTGCTGATTGCTGACGAAGCTCGGTAGGTTTTTTTTTTTTTCGGAATTTTGACAAGCAATTCTTTCGCTTCCAACGGGGTCACTATTTGAATGATGCCCAAAGTTATGCACCGAGTTGCTTTTGTTTTTTTACAATACAATTTTATTTGTTAATAATTATTTACAATGATAAGAAATTGTAGTCGCATAGACAATTATGACTTAGCTCGGCATGTTGGTTCGGCCACTATGATGCCGAATTATTGCGTTACCCAATTTGACAGCAAAAGCTTCGACCAACAATTTAAGAAGCTCTTTCTATCTAATCGAGTTAAGGTTATGTGCTATATGTTTTTGATAAGGCACGTTTCATGAAGGGATTTTTGATTCAAAAACCCTAACAACGTGTCTTGGATCATAGTCACCATCGCGCCAGTTTTGTTTCCATCTAGCGAAATCTATCATTTGTGTAATATTTTTGGAAATAATTTTTATGATTCAATTCGAAATGTTGTCTGACTGTTAGGATTTTAATAAATATATAGATAAATCGTAAAAACGTAACCTGTATCAAAGCAAACAATAATAAATTATTCACACATGAGCAACAAAACATTTAACAGTGTATAGAATAATAATATTCAATTTAAAATAGAAGCGCTATCACACAGTTCAATCAATAAATTAAAAATACACCACAAATGAAATACTAACAAATTCAAAGACAAAACAAAAGCAATCCGTAAACTAATTCGTCAAACTAACAAAGCGATGAATAAAGATGCGCTGGCGATGTAAGCTCCGGGAGACGGGTTACAGAGCGATCTTTATACAATAACTGAACGTTCATTGTAAGGCGTCTTATTCTGGAATCTTCGATTGATTATTTCTTGTTTCTTAACGTGAAGGAACAAATCAGACAATTTTAGGCACAAATCTCTATATTACTTTAGGTTTTTCTTAAGATGGAAAGATAATTGGTAATTTGAAGGTCTTTCGAGCTTCATCAGGACAGGTGGTCTACTGGTGGTAGGACCTCTTGTGAGTCCGCACGGGTAGGTACCACCACCCCGCCTGTTTCTGCCGTGAAGCAGTAATGTGTTTCGGTTTGAAGGGTGGGGCAGCCGTTGTAACTATACTGAGACCTTAGAACTGATATCTCAAGGTGGGTAGCGCATTTACGTTGTAGATGTGTATGGGCTCCAGTAACCACTTAATATCAGGTGGGGTGTGATGGCTCGTCCATCCATCTAAGCAAAAAAAATATGTGATAAGCTAATATTTATAATGGACGTAACGCAATTAAGGCTTACAATAAGGCCTTACGAATTTGCGGGCACATCCCTAAGTCGCCATATAGCCAAAACACAGCCGATAATTCCAGATAGATTTTAAATGCTAAATTATGCAAAACATTTTAATCGCATACTAAATTTAAAAAAGTATCTTCGTCATTTTAGCAACTTCGCGTTAATCTCAAGTTTCAAACCCAAAGAAACAACGAAACATTTTAACATTTCTGCTATATGCAAATCGATTGGAAAGTTCAAAGTATACAGGTTTGCAATGCAATTATTACATTCCACTCGTTGTTTTAAAAATACCTACTAGTGGTCCCGCAGTAGTCGAAATTCAACTATAATTAATTGAAATTGTAAGCTTGTACACTATTATGATTCTATTTTCAAAGACTATTTCATAAATCACAAATTTCGCCAAGACTACACTATAAAAAAATATTAAGAAAGACAAACAATATTTAATCTATTCTCAATTTGACCGCAGTCATAGACCTATAGGTTTCATAGTTCAGTAACCACAGACGTCAAGAACAAAAGTTTGACAATAAATAAATAGTATGCATGCGTGTTGCGTCAAATACATGGTATGTAGTGTGTGTAATGTTTTCTTTATTGATTTAATGTATCTTTTATGCATTATTTTAAAAAAATATTAGCATTGTGCACTTCTTCTCTATATTCTCTATAAGTGTGGAAAATTTCATACTCCTCCGTTTTTTTTTTTTTTATTGCTTAGATGGGTGGACGAGCTCACAGCCCACCTGGTGTTAAGTGGTTACTGGAGCCCATAGACATCTACAACGTAAATGCGCCACCCACCTTGAGATATAAGTTCTAAGGTCTCAGTATAGTTACAACGGCTACCCACCCTTCAAACCGAAACGCATTACTGCTTCACGGCAGAAATAGGCAGGGCGGTGGTACCTACCCGTGCGGACTCACAATAGGTCCTACCACCAGTGATTACGCAAATTATAATTTTGCGGGTTTGACTTTTATTACACGATGTTATTCCTTCACCGTGGAAGTCAATCGTGAACATTTGTTAAGTACGTATTTCATTCGAAAAATTGGTACCCGCCTGCGGGATTCGAACACCGGTGCATCGCTACATACGAATGCACCGGACGTCTTATCCTTTAGGCCACGACGACTTCACCGTCGACGACTTCTCCGTCCGCGAAATTTTCGTAAAAAGGGATACAAAGTTTTTGCTTCACGTATTAATATATAGATTTCATCACTCGCAATACAAAATCGAATTGTACTCTATAATTAAATTGATTTCGCTTGACGGAGGCGAAATTAAACATCCAGTGTTACGTTAAAAATCGCTCGTCGATTATCACAGGTTAATCGAGTATCGGACGATAATGAAGCTCCACATCCATCCTGAATACGGACGTCGGTACAAAATTTGCAATTCCGATTCCGTTTTTGCGATTTACAATCAACGGAATTAATTTTGAATCGACCTTACTTAAAGAATTGCTGTCAGCACGTTTCAGCATTCGTTCTATGTCTCTTTTTGTTTTATAGTGTTTAGATGGCTTGTCGTTCGAGGTATTTATAATCGTCAAACTAACGATTAATGCTATTTAGACAGAGGCTGCTTAGTTCATACATTTAACCAAAGTTAACGTAAAGTGAATGTGTAATTAATTTTACGAAAACAAATTTTATTAGAATAAGCCTTTCTATAGTATGATAGTAAAACTTTAAACGTGATGCAGTTAATTATCGATCAACCGACCGAATAAAATACAATTTAGTAAGATGGCCGTATTGTGGGCGCACATGGCCTGATAATATTTTAATATCATGCGTGTTCGTCACGCAAAAAATTCCTATGACTACGCGTCATTCCAAAGCAACCCTCCTCACTGGGCTCATGCTCACCCACCTGTTCTGATGAAGCTCGAAAGACCTTCAAATTACTAATTAACTTTCCATCTTAAAAAAAAACTAAATCAACAGAGATTGTTTCTCTCAGGAATCTCTGAGGAATTGCTTGAGATGATCCTCTCATTTCCTTTTTATCATCGTACCTCCCGCTATCGGAACAGAGTTCATCCATATTATCTGGAACCGCTGCGTTCATCGACAGTGCGTTTCCAGAGGTCTATTTTGCCACGTACCATCTGGTTATGGTATGAGCTCCCCTCCACGGTGTTTCCCGAGCGCTATGACATGTCCTTCTTTAAAAGAGGCTTGTGGAGAGTATTAAGCGGTAGGCAGCGGCTTGGTTCTGCCCCCGGCATTGCTGAAGTCCATAGGCGACGGTAACCAGTCACCATCAAGTGGGCCGTATGCTCCTGCCTACCAGGTCAATAAAAAAAAAAGTTTTTTGTGTTTCAAATTGTGTCTCATTTGTTCCTGCCTCAAATTGTGCCTAGACACCGAAATGAGTGCATTTACCCAGTCACGTACCCATTTTTGGTAAACACTAT
Source organism: Bombyx mori (assembly GCF_030269925.1). Classification (NCBI taxonomy): domain Eukaryota; kingdom Metazoa; phylum Arthropoda; class Insecta; order Lepidoptera; family Bombycidae; genus Bombyx; species Bombyx mori. The sequence goes on along the minus strand of NC_085124.1, from coordinate 14,484,317 downwards.
TACTACTAATCATCAATACTAAAATAAATATATAAAACGAACAAACAAAAATGTCTTATGCAACTTCGTCATATATTGAAATCGACTCTGCTTCGAGGGCATTGAAGGGGGCTTCGTTAAATTGGAAGAATAATTCATTTTTCCACTCGGTGGAACACGAAAGAGGACAGTGCAATGCCCTCGGGCCCATCACGGAAACATACAGAACATTAAGTTGAGTGCAACGACTGAATAATTACGTAATTGTTAGGAATTCCTTCATTGCCACGGAATCACTCTAGAATATGCATTATTTTGGGACTTAAATCTCGGACAATGGCAATGTCAATGACAAAAAACGGTCAGTGCTAATGAAAATATGGCAAAACAGTAACACACACCACGAAGACCATGCTCGTTCAGACATTAATCTTTCTTCATATTTTTGTACGCTGCTAAAAGATGAACTTTGTGAGAAGAAGAAAGGAAGAAAATAGACGTTGAAGATCTGGTGCTGGAAAATAATCCTTGGAATTTTGCGGATCGTCGCGATACTTTAAAAACTTGCCATTAAGTAGCGTTTATTTTGTACAGTACAATCTCGAATCGAAATTTCCTCGGACAAGTTTTCAAACGACTGCCCATATCAAATCTGCTATAAAAGGTCCCTTAAATGAGTGCAGTAGGAGTGCCTCCGAACAGGAAGAGGTGGTAGGATATCATGAGGTGCGTCAAAGTTGCCTCCTTTTGTATGACAATCATGGCCACTCTTTCAAGTGTGTGACGACTAAGAAAAAGAAGGCTCTCTTGAACGCCTTAATAAGCTAAAGCAGCATTAACTTGTTCTAGAACTTACAACAAAGTTATCAAGCTATGAGGTCAAAGTAAGGGTAATCCGAACCAAATACGATAATTGTGGTATAAAAGCTCCACGGTCAGCTGATTACCATTAAAAGCCAAAGTAAAAGGTTAGGAAAATATGCTAATTTTTCTCATCTTTGTTCGTCTCATCTTTACCATATCTTCATACATCAAACTGGTGAATAGTCAACACAGTCATTTGGTTAAAAATTATTACACCCTGCCCACTGCTAGACATAGGCCTTCCACAGAATGCGGTATTTAAATCCACTTACGTGCACTTCAACTGTTAAAGGAAACAGATTTTCTACTGCAGAAAACTGGAAGACTGTGCTTACGGTCTACCTGGTGTTGAATAGTTCAGGGAGCTCATAAGTGTCATGAATGCGGCGACCTTAGGATATAAGGTCGAAGTTTTCATTGCATTGTGCAGCGATGTCCCATTCCTTAAACTGGTACTATCCCTCTTCGCACCTATCCGTCGCTGTAGGAGGCGAACTAAACCCCTCCCGGTTCTGGTCCAGCGGGGTATTCCGGGACTCCGGCGGCACCATCTGGGCGGCCTGACGGGCTGCCGTAAAGAGACGGCCGACGTTACAGAGCCTTCGATTCGCCTCGAAGGCTCCGTCGGCTGGGCGTCCTTGGGGTGAGCTGCGCTGTCTGGTTGCAGTGTTGACCGCGGTAACCCCCCTACCTAATCCTGATTCTGACCTTGGAGGGGATCGGAAGCTTGGGCGAAGAGTGCAGGGGAGTCGTTTAGTGGGTGGACCCTAAAATTCCTTGGGCCCGCGGCCTGGTAAACTTACACAAAGTTGGATTTTTTTTTTATTGTCTGATGATCAAACAAAACGGATGTGAAAATTGCACCTACATAGTGGCATCACTTAATACGAAGAGTTTGACCTCTTATTCCATAGGTACTGGCAATGATTTTTATTAGGTATCAGAAAGTGACGAGATCGTTTAGGATCTTACAGCTGCGTTTTATTTCACAATTTCCTCCCGTATCATTCAATACCATCCAATCGTTGATTGTTCTAAAATCACTACCACGCTTTGTATTCGATACTTTTTCAGTTCGCTCGTACGTAACTCTGTGTGTGTGATCTGTTTTTGATTAATTCTGTAGATACTTTTTTTCTCATCTTTTTTTCTACCCCATTTACTCTGACTCCGTTGAGTTTACCTCTATATCATTACAATCGTTACTTCCAGGTATTAAAATTAGAGAAATATTGTTTACTATAAGTATGGGTGGTCTTAGTAGCTTATAGAGAACACAGTGGTTGATGGTAATTGTATTCGAATACATTTGAGTATTCGAAGTGCATCGAAGTATAATTAAACAAGCGGCACGCTCCGGCTCCGCTCGGGTCTTTAACAAAAATTTCAACGATATTTGACATTGTTTTATTTTTTTTATATAAAATAACACTTATTGCGGCATAAATATATTAGTTAGACATATGCTGTCGCGACAATTTTTATAAATAATAATGTGTTCTACAAAGTCGTAGTACATTATTTTATTCTATCATCAATAGTTTTCGCAGGGCACGCGATGTAAAGAATAATTTAGGTAATTTTTTTACACCTTGGGTTACATTACTGGAGTTTTAGTTAGGATCCCTAATTTTTTTCAAAAAAGATTATAGCCTATATCACTCGGAAATAGTGTAGCTTCCAAACAGTGAAAGAATTTTTCAAATCGGTTCAATAGTTTCGGAGCCTATTCAATACAAACAAACAAACAAATCTTTTCTCTTTATAATACTACTAGTATACACTAGTATAGGCTAGTATAGATAAAAAAAAAATTAACTAAAATCATTTTTAGGATTTAATCCCTTTCATTATTTCCGATTGCATCTTCGGCACTGGCATTATGTTTGATGTTGAGATGCAGCTTTACGATAATCACTTGTAAAACTTTAAACCACTCTAAAAGTCGGAAACAGTAAAATGAATGTATTAAACACGAGATTAAGCCGAAAAAGTATTTGCAATTACAATTACGTCTCGCGGCGACTGGAAATAATGCGTTCCAGTAGTTACAAAGTAAATTTAAAAATTATCACAATTTGATTGATTCTCGTGACTTTCTGTAAAAAACTGATCACGTTTTAATGCCACCTCGTAAAAGACGATCATTATAAGGTTGATTTTAGGGTTCCACCAAAAATATTAAGAAATAATTCTGCTTACTCTGAGAACATGTTGTGTTCTGTGGGTTTGCACGGATCAAGACATTCCCTAGGAATTGGCGAGAAGGATATTTCAATATCATTCATATTCATATCTACGATAGGTGGTACTAGCAGTAGTACTGGTGGCAGAACGTCCTGTGATCCTACATCGGTAGGTACCACCGCCCTGCCTATTTCTGTTGTGTAACTAATGCGTTTCTGTTTGAAGGATGAGGCAGCGTTGTGCTATAAAACTGAGACTTAAAAGTCTCAAAGTGGGTGGTAGCATATACGTTGTTGATGTCTATGGGCTCCAGTAACCACTTAACACCAGATGGACGGGGCATTCACCCGTCTAAGCAATAAAAAAGTAAACCCTTTTGACATTGGTGCGATATTAAAGGCTATCGAACTAAATTAACATCAGAACAACTCTTCGAGTGGTACGCGTTACTTATTAAAAAAACTGGGAATAATAAAATGCCTGCTTAAATTTCACTAAGTCAATGTATTCCTCGAAAAACTACGGATCCAATAAAGCATACCTCTCGACTCAGTGAAGACGCTAAAATAAATTCCATTATCAATATAGGCTTATAATCTGAGAAATTTTCCCAAAGTTCAGACGTCAATCGCTGTGAACGACCACTTCCAAGGAAAGCCTCTTCAATATGGTTTTTGTACGAAATCGATACCTACTTGTTTCAGATCACGAGCTATTTTCGATTGGAGATATTGAATTCGAAGTCAGAAAAAATTAAGCTTTGCAAATATAATCTTAATCTATTTATATATACTAGAGGTCCCGCAGTAGTCGAAATTCGACTATAATTAATTGGCATTGTAAGTTTGTGCACTATTATGATTGTATTTTATACTTTTATAATCACAAATTTCGCCAAGACTACACTATAAAAAATATTAACAAAGACAAACAATATTTAATCTATTCTCAATTTGACAACAGACGTCAAGAACAAAACTTTGACAATAAATAGTATGCATGCGTGTGTGCGTCAAATACATTGTATGTAGTCTGTGTAATGTTTTCTTTATTGATTTAAAGTATCTTTTACACATTATCTAAAAAAATATTAGCATTGTGCACTTCTTCTCTATATTCTCTATAAGTGTGGAAAATTTCATACTCCTCCGTCCGCACAATTTTCGTAAAAAGGGACACAAAGTTTTTCCTTCACGTATTAATCTATATATACAAAAGGAAGTCGTATTAGTTACACTATTTATAACTCAAGAACGGCCGAACTGATTTGGCTGAAAATTGGTGGGCAGGTGGCTTAGAACCAGGAGAAGGACACAGGATTTCCCATGGGCGTGACATAGGACGAGGTATAACAAAACGCAACTGACAGCTAAACGTAATGTAGTCTATGGTTAATTATAGTAGAATTTTGAAGTTGACCGGTTGATGTGTTTGTTTCGAGTTTCTATTAGCTTATTGTGCCGAGATAGGTTCAGAAAGCCATGCCGCGACCAACGCGATCAAATCTTTACCGACGAAGCCGTAATGCAACTAGGACATTGCAAGTGAAAGGATTGAAGAAGAACAAGAAATAAAACTATAATAATAATAACAACTAAAATACATGGCCAAGAATACTTGCTTTTTTAATTTACATTAATTATCCAAATAATAAAATTTACCTTGATAAAATCAAAAGTCTGCTCATTTATTGCCTCTAAGGTGGAATAAAGTTCGCCGGTTCACCTAGTACAACTATAAATAATCCAAGCTTAATCTTTTTGAATTTTATTTTAATATCTGTAACGTTTTGATTTTATTACAGTTAACATATATATATATATATATATATATTAACTACTCTATACTCCTATATCCTATATTTTGAAGCATTTACGGTTTACGTGGTATTCGAATATTTAACAATTACGTCATATTTGAAACCTTGGAATTAATTAATGCAAATCCCACGTCATAAGTTAATACATACACAGTTTAAAAATCAAAAAAATGCACTTGAATAACAAACCGAACTTAAAATCAAAAGAATTTTTTGGAGTTTACTCCTTTAGAATCGATTTACATATATAGGCCCGGGGTATGAAAATTATGGGGACCAAAATCGTACTAGCATGTCACACGAAATGCGTTATGCGCCTGATTGGCTCCTGATTGCGTGATGCGTGCGCGCGCCAATCAGGAGCCAACGCGCGGCCGCGTTATCGCAGGTGACGCCGGGCTGCTGCGCCGGCAGTCCGCCACAAAGCCTCGTACTGATCGCGCGTTTCTCTCATTATTGTATTTTCATATATTTGTTAGTCGTTTGTTTTGTGTCTCGTTAATTTGTTAATAATCTGTAGTGTATCGTGTTGTCGTAATATAGAACTATTTCTCGTATTGTTTCGTTTAATTTTTTATATCCAGTAAACTCCAGTCGTGCGTCGGAGCGGACACACACACTTTTTTTCAACAGAGTTATTGTAGCCAGGATTCTAGGTCAAAGTACTAAAATGTTTGTGGTGGCATCGGTCCTTGATACGCGTGCAAATGTTCAAGTTAATCGAACATCAAATAAACTACTGTAAAATACCAATATACATATATGGATGGATTCAGTTACTGATCAAGTTAATAAAATCCCGTTATAAGTTAGTTTTAATTATGTGTATGGCTCGTGAAACTCGAAATGCCCAATCGCAATTTTAAATCCATTAAAATAGCAGAAGGACGAGGTAAAAGGAAGAGGTATTAATTTATGTGATAGAGTCTTTCTATCTCAAGGTGGCCAAGATATTCAGGATTTTTTATCAAACTAGATGACGTTAAGTGGTTAGCGGGAATGTAGACTTCACAACGCCAAATTTTGCTCTCACCATAAAGCACGAAGTCTAGATCACAATTATTGTATTCTATACCCTTCGAATTTGGAACACAGAACCCGGTTCCAGTACCTCATAAAGATAAACCATTGGTGCACACTTTTAATACAATATATTTTATTTTAACCCCAACACGGCTGTGGCTTAGATATTCAAATCGAAAAACAGTTGCGTAATTGCTAAGGGCTGGACGTACTGTAAATGCACATAGGTACCACCATTCCATCTATTTCTGCCACAGAGCAGTCATGCGTTCCGCTATAAAGTGCGGGACAAACTATCCATAATACAATTTAGATGTCGACGTAATATCCCACGTCGTAATATCCATGAACATTGATATTCGCCATGTGATGATTAAGAGGTTAAATAACCACACACCAAGGCGAGTTGTAAGCTTATAGTCCAATCAATATAATACAATATAGTGCTAAAAAGCCTTTAAGGTCTGAAGTATCTAAAACAAACTCAATTGATAATCATATCGTACAGATGCGACTGGTAAAAACGGGATAGGTACCAATGTTCTTTTGGTGGAGCCTTAGGACACCAAGATACGGGATAGATCTAAGAACTATCTCCGAAAAGACCAAAAAAAATCGTCTATCGTGACAAATTTAAATTTGTTTTCTAAAGCGATTGGCTGGTACCGAGGAAATTATTTTTCCGAATGACTTGACACGACACGCGATGCTCGTGAGCAATATCGTCTGAATAGATCTCGTGTGTTGGGCTTTTTATATGAGAATTCACCCTATTTGTTCTTTATTTGAAGGGTGTGAATTCGGTGCGGCTTATATTAAAAAATCCGTAGTCTGGTTTTTGATTTGACAATTGATTACTTTGTGGTTTGACATCGTTTTTTGTTATGTAGAGGAAGCATTGTTTTATTGTTTTTTTATTGCATTTTCTGGGTAGTTAACTGACGAGCTGTTATCTCTTAGATGCTACGGAGGGAATTGCTGCCACCCAAGTTGAGACCAGAGCTCGAACCTCAATTCCATTGTCATCTCTCTCAGCTTTCGGACCGCAACGTTTTTGAGGCACAAATAAGGCAAGATGGTGTTGTCTTACCACACTGATAATGCACCAGTGGTTTGGCCGGTAGGCAACGGCTTAGCTATACCCCTAGCATTTCTGAAGTCCATGGGCGATGGTAGCCACTCACCATCAGGTGGGCCCTACACTCGTCTGGCTACAAGGGTAATAGAAAAATACTTTGCTACCAATGAATACGCTAATCTGTGATATAAGCTACATATACATTTTGAATTTTATTACACGTTGTTATACCTTCACCGTAACAATCCCGCGAGATTTAGACATCGCGTTATATGAGTACATCGGGCATCTTTTTAACACCTCATTTCAGCCTCGGAATCCGCATGATCACCTAACTTATTATACACATGTTAAATTTAAAATACCCGATTAATCTAGATCAAAATAGAGAATTAATCAAAATTGAGCGTGAACAAAGAAATAAAAAGGTGAGAAATCCTTAATTTTATCTTTTTCTAATAAACCTTCCAAATCGTGACTTGAACCAAAAGTACATACCACTGAGCCAGGAAGCCTAGGCTGTGTCGATAACACGGCAAAGAAAAACTTATGAATCGAGCTCGCATATGAGAAAAGAGTTTTCTGCGTATGTCTCTGGTAACGAGAATCGCCAATCAAATATAAAAGTTGCACAGTGCAGAGATATGGTGTAACAAACAGGCAAAATAGAATAAAAAAATACGATACGCGAAATTCTTACGCATGATACGTTTTTCGATCCCAACGTGAAATGGCTCAAGGCAGAACAGGCAATAGGGTGGCTCATTCAATATGCGATAATACCTTAAATTTTCGTGCGGGATGTTTAATAAAAGTTGGGCTAAAGATTATGACAGCATTTTCACCAATGAGGAGTGTGAAGGCCACACGATACTAAACAGGAACTAAGAAGTTAGCCCAAAATGTGCATCATGATTAAAATTTTATTTAAATGACTAAGTATTTATTATGTCTACTTAAAATAGAATAGTTTTAATCGATACGAATAGACCATAAAGCAGTCGAATATACTTATTTAAAATTTATTTGAATGACGATTGATTATTTCCACTTCAAATAGAATAGATTTAATAGTTGCTAGAGACCATAAAACAGTCGAATATAATCTTACATCATTAGGTAATACTGCTTTATTTATAGACCGGATTTGGTAAATATTCAGGCACCTCTAATATGTTTTGAGGGGATTTTTTAAGAACTTTTGGATTTTTTATTTAACGACAAACGATGGTAGAATTGAATGTCAAAGTAAATATATAAGTATACAGATTTGTAAAGACGCATGTGCCATATGATAATTCAAGAAACAAATTCGGGTTCGCAATCCTTTTCGTTTAAAATACTTGTGGGATCACCCATGTTGTGGGCGTAACTGGCTCTTCGCTACTGAATACCCAAATATATCTTTTCTTTGTTTAATTTAAACAAATAAAAAAAAAACCTTTAAAGTTTGATCTCCTAGTCAGCATCTAATTTAATATGTATCTTGGCCTCAGATCTTATAATAAGCACCGGAATTTTCGCAACATTTAGATTCACTTCAGTACCCAGGGCCAGATATAACTCCAATAACAACCAAAAAAAACTTTCCGGATCTTTGTAGCTTTTACTGTAATTCTATAGAATCGTTAATGGAAAACTTGGCATGTGAATTAGAAATATTTAGGACGAACAAAGTACAGAAAAACCGATAATTATCGTCCCAGATTCAGTGACTCCGAGGATGGATGTAAAAAGTTTGGCAAATGGATAAGGTATCGTTAATGGTAATGAGTGTATTAGAGCAAATGTCCAAGTAGCCAATGTAAATTGTGGTAATTGTAAACGAGAGCAGAGGGTTAGCCTGGTTTGTGATAGGTGATGATACATACGGACAAGCTTCCCTATACACATTATCTACCATATTCATTTATTTATCTTCTCTATATCTAATTACCGAGGAATAGACTAATCTCCTGGCCAAAATAAGTTTATTTAACAGTTAGAGCAACAATAAATACAACGACAAATAGATCTAGCTCATGAAAACGTAATGAATCAACACGAAAATAGTCGCACAATACAAAACGCATGTAAACTCGACCGCTACACAAACATTTGTGATGGAAAACAAATGTTTGTGCCCCTTTGATGTCCTATACAAATAAGATTGCCGAGGTTTTGATCAAATATTTGACGGGTCACGCCAACTTATACGCGAACACCAGATAAAAAAATTAGGATGTTTTTTTTTTATGAGCTCGGTTTTGGAATCGTGATGTTCTTACTAAAGTCGGGGTAAGTTTTATTTGTGCGCCAGATGAATTTAAGATGTAGCCGTTGAAATTTTTACAGACTAATACAGCTTAATATTGAACTATTACATTTTAGAGCATAGTTCAATCATTACCTCGAATCCCTAATAACTATAATAACTGGGAAAAATCACGCTTGGTCATCCGGTCCCAATTTAGAATTCCCTGTGTTATGGGTACCAGAGATGTACATACATACTTATGTTTAAATGGATTTATGTTTAAGTTTAAACGTGGTTTATGTTTGAATAGATACATATCTAAGGAAATAAGCACCCAGACAAGAAGCATACAAACCTGTTATCACACAATGTTTGTCCAGAGTGGGAATCGAAACCACGATCCCCTGCTCAACAGTCGGGATCGATAACCACTGCATCACCGTTTTAACCAATTATCGATAAATTATTGCATAATCGATTTTAAATTAAACCAATTCCAATGAAATGAAATCCAATAAACTTCCAAACAGTATAATTATAATAGTGAACCACGCATAACTAACACATACAACATGTGAAACTGAAAACTGTGACAAGCACTTAGTCACAAATTTGGTCAAGTGTACAAAAGTTAAAACTTCGAATCCCACCAACGTTATCCATTACGTTCTTTCCAATTTAATTTAACCCTTATCACTTAAAGCGTAAGAACTAACACATTCAAACTAAAGATAATTAGATAACTGGTCTGTCTAATACAAAAACCAAATTGAGTTTACCCTTCAAGCTTTTAACGCACTAGATTTTCGTTCTTCGGTCAATGGGTTAAGTGTTACAATGATTTTCCTGATGGTTCAAATTTAAATGGAGAATGGTATTAACTATAGGCGTTCAGCGGGACCCAAAACCCAATTTGCATGTAAATTCGTCGAAGTCAGCTTAGATTAACTTCAGAATGGGAGTTATTGAACGAGATCTGATTTCTGAGCATGTGAAATGTAATTTAAAAGTAATGAATAGGTTTGTCAATAGATATCCTCTTTTTGGACAAGACTACATAATAACATTTTGTTCTCATAATATAATACATTAAACTCTCACAACATTTGTAAATTTGTAATGTTATTTGTTTGTAAGTATTAAGATTAAGGAATTAATAGATTCAGATTTATCATTATGATGAAAGTAGCTAATTTTTTTTTTATTGCTTAGATGGGTGGACGAGCTCACAGCCCACCTGGTGTTAAGTGGTTACTAGAGCCCATAGACATCCACAACGCAAATGCGCCACCCACCCCGAGATATAAGTTCCAAGGTCTCAGTATAATTACAACGGCTGCCCCCCCTTTCAAACCGAAACGCATTACTGCTTCACGGCAGAAATAGGTAGGGCGGTGGTACCCACCCGCGCGGACTCACAAGAGGTCCTACCACCAGCTATAGCTTGATTCTCTAAAATTAATCAAAAAATTCGGAATCGGTTCGCTATTACGAGACATTAGCCTAAATAAACAGAAAATAGGTAACGAGCACCCAATGATAAATTTTAATGTGCATCAATAACAATTTGCTGTCCTTGTTGTCTTTCTGTTTTTAATTTTTTATTATTATTTATAGTATTGTTAAATCTCTATTAATATGTTAATGTAATGCATGCTGTGATTGCCTATAATTAGAGTTGCAGTTATCAATTGCTCTATACATGTCAATGTTATTTTATGTCTTACTGTAAACCCTGTCGGTAATCCTTAAATAAATAAATAAATAAATTTATCTTCACGCCTGAGCTGTTCCTTATACTCTCCTAAAACAATGAACAAGTTTTATTTTCCAAACTTATAGCGTTTGTTTTAATTTAAATATTCTAAAGTATCAAAACTATTAAATAGAAGCTACGTTCGCGGCCGCCTTGTGTGATCGACACAAGCAAATACAATAGTGCAATTTCACTGCAATGAACTTGCTCTGAGCAAGTTAATATAGCACACTCGGAACTCTTTATGACAGCCTCTATAAAAGACAGAGTATTTTATGATTATAATTTTATTCTATAACCAATACGACGATAAATACCGACCTTACTGTAATAACACTAAATATATGCCTCTGGTAAGCGAGTCCAACCCACGAGCTTTGACGACTCCAGCTTAGAACAAAATCGTCAAGTACCCTGAAGGTAGTGACGTCAAGTTGTGATGTCTATAGTTTTTTATTTTTTATTTTTATTGCCTAGATGTGTGGACGAACTCACAGCCCACCTGGTGTTAAGTGGTTACTGGAACCCATAGACATCTACAACGTAAATGCGCCACACACCTTGAGATATAAGTTCTAAGGTCTCAGTATAGGTACAACGGCTGCCCCACCCTTCAAACCTAAACGCATTACTGCTTCACGGCAAAAATAGGCGTGGCGGTGGTCCCGTAAGAGGTCCTACCACCAGTAGTTATGCAAATTATAATTTTGCGGGTTTTGATTTTCATTACACGATGTTATTCCTTCACTGCGGAAGTCAATCGTGAACAATTGTTAAGTACGTATTTCATTAGAAAAATTGGTACCCGCCTGCGGGATTCGAACACCGTTGCATCGCTACATACGAATGCACCGGACGTCTTATCCTTTAGGCCACGACGACTTCATAGTAGTGGATTTGTCAAAAGAATTTGGTCAAGTAGTTAACAATACAGTAGCATCATCATCACACAGAGTTCAATATCGAAAAAGCGGTACGACACGAGAACCATCTCAACGTGGCCGCCGGTAACTACATTCCTAATACTGCAGACGGAACGGTAAATAGTCGACGTTGGTCTAAACACGTCATTTCGGATCCTCCCGATCCGCTAACGGTGCTTTTGGTACCTCAAGCACCGGTCATCGTTCTTGTCGAACCCGTCGCTTGCGAAGAAGGGCTCGGTGAGTATAGTAACCCACAGACATAGCGCACTGAGCTTCTCGCCGGATTTTCTATGAGGGTCGCGTTTACGGTCCGGTGGTAGATTCTACGAAGCTCTGTTCTTGCTAGGGTTAGTGTTAGCAACGTCATCAGGTTTGAGCCCCGTGAGCTCACCTACTAATTCGGCGAATCTAGTATAACCCCTCGAGGTAACTAGAATAGGTGGAAAAAGAAAAAAGATAGAGTTGCTCAAAATCATCCTACACCTAATGGACTAATTTGAATTCTTGAATTAATAATAACTATAACGAATTAGGTACGTTAAAAGTGCTAAAAAGGGCTTTCAACCAAAATGAATCCATATTCAAGATTATCCGAACTCGCGAATTTAATTATCAAGTAATTAGCGTAACGAAGAGAATAATCGAGAATTCTCAAAATAAATTTCTTATAGTATTCGAATAACTTTCAATATTACCATCGACGAATTAATCCCCCGGTAATTAGACCTAAAAGAATATTACCAAGAAAATAATTCTGCTTAAAACATTTTGCTTAGACCTAATTCATTAGCACCTAATACATTAAATATTATCGAAAATTAAAAAAACCGTAACTTTGGATATCTTAAGTATAATATACGAAACAAGTTAGGTACTGGTACTATTACATTGAATATGACATAGTTAAGGCTTCGTCAAACAGAACGCGTAATTAGCGCGCGTCAGAATGCTAAACTGACGGCGCGCTATGACGCCGAGATGTGTTGTACTACTAAGGTAATATACTGTCAAACAGCCCTAACGCCGCGACAGAGTGTTGCGTATTTATAGCGCTGGGGCTCTGTCTGACAGTATGTTACCATAGTAGTACAACACAACTCGGCGTCATAGCGCGCCGTCAGTTTAGCGCCCTGACGCGCGCTAATTACGCGTTCTGTTTGACGAAGCCTTTACTAAGACAAGACGTTTGATATATTAGAGATTCCAGTTTATTTAGTTCTGTTGAGGTATTTTCGTAGGTTTGCATTGTAATTTTTTATAGTATTATAATTTATTTGATTACAATACAATATACTGTGATTATTGTTTCTCTTTGGCATTTATTCCATTGCTAATTAAATCATCACTATGTTATTTGTTTACGTAATAGTATTGTTTGATTTTTCTAGTTGACAACGCCCGATAACGTTTCTCGTTGGCTCCATCATGCTCTGGTCAAGACGTAAAAGAAAACTGAAGAAAAGTTGAAACTAATTTATTTTGATAAACTATAAGTTCTAATAATATTTTATTCAGTGGCATAAATTTTAGCCCCTGTCCAGCACCTGAAATACCACTAAGAATAAATGGGGTGGCGATAAGCCTCATACGCTTTAACCATTATCGATTTAGTTCTTAAGACAAGTTAAACAACTCGCTTAGTATTCCCGTAAATCTAGATCACCGAAGCACTTTAGGACTCAACGCAAACCAATTCTCACTTACCCAAACACATTATCAAGATTAATATTGCTTCAATCTAACAAAAAAAATGCCTAACCCGATTACTAGATTACAACAACAATGGTCAGCCGAAAACAGTAAACAACTTTCCCCAGAAACTTTTCTTTCCAAGCGATTACCTCCTGCCAATACGACTCCAATACAGACCTCCTTATCTAACCCATACATCTGTCGCCTTTTAACAGATGACTCAAGACTCCTTTCATTTACCTAAATCGAGTTAAGGGTCCAAGGAAACAAGGCAAGAAAGAGCTTCGCAATGTCGTCATCTGTCAACGGTTGGCCACTTCTGTCAACTAATTTCTATAAAAAACTCAAACAAACGATTTCCGACTTTAAGTTCTGAGCAGTAAAACGCGGCGGCGTGTTTGAAAATTTTGTTACATTACAAACTTACTTTTGAAGTTGAGACGAAGAAATTTGAACCTTTAGTAGATAGGATTAGGATTGTTGCGAGTTGCAGGTATGTGCTTGCGGCGAAGAGTTAGAAGTCACGTCCTGAAGGAGTCAGATAAGGCGGAAGACAAACGCGCCCTCTTGGCAACGGTTTGAGAGTCGCGTTCAAAGTTTCTTTTGAGAATTTTTGCTTCGTAGTACTAGAGATTATAGTTGAAGATTATCTTTGGCGTTGTCTTATTGAAATAAATTGTTTTTGTTTCCATTTTATACTTAACAAGGTGTGGACTGCGGCTCCGCCTTTTTTCCTAAATTTTAATGATATTTTGATATTAGTTCTTCACAAGTCAAGTTTACTTGGTGTATTATGGATTAATCTTCTTTATTTTTTATTTATTGCCCTTACAGGAAACCGAGCATACGGCCCACCTGATGGTGAGTGGTTAACTGGTTACCGTCGCCTATGGACTTCAGCAATACCTAGCGCTGTCTAGAATAAAATATGGTGTCTATCCCCATGAAAACGTCCAAAATTCCATTTTCTGTAAGTACTTGCGTACTTCTTTTTCATGTTTTTTCCTTAAAAATACGGTTTTCTACAAATAATCGCATGTAATTACACTATTAAAATATAAATTTAGTATCAAAAACAAAAAAAAATGCTTCAATCGAAAGACGAAAAAGTGATTATGGTGGTGGAACCCAGGTGAATATGCTCAAGATTATTGACAAAAGTAATAAAATTATTTTATGGTCATTGCCCATTTATACGAAATTTTCAAGACAATCGATCGATCTGTCACACAACTAGATAGATACACAATTATGTAAAAGTCACGTATGCATGTAACTCATATCGTCTTTTCAAATAAACTCAATAACCTTCAATTGTTAAAAAAAATGTGAGCCGTCACGGGACGCCTGGCAGATGTGAAATATCGACATTATTTTGTAAAAGTAATATGCAGAAAAGAACAGATTGTGATAGGAACTAAATATGTCATAATGATAAAATAAAATATTACGAAAAAAATATTTGTTTTCAAGTAAAACACAGGTTATGTGTACTGTAGTAAGCAACACTGTATACACTACGGAGTATACACTATAGGTATCCGAGCTCAGTGTAGCGAGAGAGATGGCTTAACGCCGCATCGAGTGGGAGAGAATAACTCAGTCGATTGCGCATGGCGACTCGTCGCCACGGCATGCGTCGCCACGCCAGAAATCGGTTTTGTGCGACTATAGATGTTTCGCATCAAAAACAACCTCTCACTTAAAACTGTCACCTTTGTTCCAGAAACAAACAAACAAGCCTAACTAAGTTCAATTGGGGTCGACCAAGGAACTGTCATCTCTATCAGATTATGACGCTCGCTCAAATCGGTAAATCGAGGCGATTTTTGTCCTTAACCAAGTAAATAGCTTGTTTGGTCTTCGAACGAAAAGTTTTTAGTGCGATTCAACCGGGACTAAAGATTTAACTCGGACGTCCAATGTTTGACAAAGGTCCAAAAACTACTTTTTATTTATATGGCTTCTATTTATGTTGAAGAATAAGAAAGATATTGGAGAAGTTTTACTGTTACAATAACGGAACATGCGTCTCGAATTATTAAGATTACAAAAAAATAAAATCAATAAAATTATTTCATTGTTTTATTCTTTCAATTAATTCAAGTCATACTTTTTCTACTTAATCGTCATAAAACAATTAACCTACTTAAGTTTTTATAGCTTAGATTGGCGGACGAGCTCACAGCCCACCTGGTGATAAGTGATTACTGAAGCCCATAGACATCTATAAAGTAAATGAACTTATATCCCAAGGTGGGTACCTTGGGATATAAGTTCTAAAGTTTCAGTGTAGTTACAACGGCTGCCCCGCCCTTCAAACCAAAACGAATTATTGCTTCACGGCAGAAATAGGCGAGGTGGTGGTACCTACTCGTGCGGACTCACCAGAGGTCCTGGCATCAGAAAAATTTAAATTCCGAAAATGCATTATGTTCATTCGAGTCACTATTTTTTGGGCACGTAACACCAAACCCAATTTATGTGTCAGGGTGGATAGCTGCCATATTTGGATATGTCACATCAGAAGCCAAGGGCAGTATTAGTTTTCAATCAAGACATAAGTCTGCAACTACGGACACATGGAGCTAAACTGAAGTGTTTGGTTAAATTAAAAATTAGAAGATTTTATGTATGTATTGGTTTTTGTTTTCAATTTGATTTCGCCTTCAGATAATTAATTCACACTCGCAAATCATTTTCTTTATTTATACGCCTATCAAGCACTTACGCTTACTAAATCGTAATTTTTATTAATAAGTACTAACTTATTTGTGAAAATTCTGATTGTTTAGTGGTATTTTAAAATCTTCGTATACTTCGACAAACTATTGTCACTATTGAACCAAACTTGTTCTTATTTGAATAATCGATAACTAAAGCCATTATAGTGTGTCTGAAAATGAATTAATTGTAAGGAATATACAGACAAACAAAAATACTCGTCTTCATAATTTTTGTTCTAGTATGGATTTATAGATTGTCGTACCAACAGTTTGCCCTCTACGTATTTCTTAACTGTGACTGCAGAAAAACTCGAAGTGATGGTGAGTAATTCAATTTACAAAAGCTTGTCATGTCGGGAGTTAAATGTTTCGGCAAATTCTGAGATTTGCCTTTTCTAGGCTCAGACCAATGGAGGATTTTTTAATATTGTTATTTCTTTATGTCTAAAAAGATAATATGTGAAGATGATGTAATATGTAAAATTGCTAATGTACAGAATAGATAAGATCTAGATGAGTATACAGGAAGGAGCACAGAATAGAGAAAGAGCAAAGCATAATTACTCATACTTTTACTTGCCACTTGGTGTTAATTTACTACGAGTGCCCATAGACATCATGAGATCGAAGACGCCTTTGTTTTGGCTTATGGCTGTCTCAACCCGCGAGCTTCGAACGCATGACTGCTTCGCCTGTGTAGAAATGGCAGCTTTCTCACCCCTCAACTAAGTATCAAAAGGTTTATGTTTTTTTTTATTGCTTAGTTGGGTGGACGAGCTCACAGCCCACCCGGTCTCAAGTGGTTACTGGAGCCCATAGACATCTACAACGTAAATGCGCCACCCACCTTAAGATATAAGCTCTAAGGTCTAAAGTATAGTTACAACGGCTGCCGCGCTCTTCAAACCGAAACGCATTACTGTTTCACGGCATAAATAGGCAGGGTGGTGGTTCCTACCCGCGCGATATATCCTACCCCTATGTCTTGAATTTACTGTGCGCAATATTTTTAATTAGCTCGATAAGAATCGCACTAGGGTCATCTGCTATTGCACCCCAGTATAGCAGCTTTAATGGTGCGGTGATAATTGAATACGACTTTATGTCCGTTTTTGTCCTTGCCGATTGGATCGGTGGATTCTAAAGGGGTCTTAACTGGATTATCGGCGCTGTATATAAATAACATTTGATGGCAAGCCGTAATTCGTGGGTTCCACAAGCACTAAGATGAAGGCTACCCTGAAGTTAAGCGGTTGGCCCGCAGATAACATTTCATCAAATAAACATCTCACCTTTGCCTGTATGAATTTTTTTACATAAAAAATGGGTAAAAAGGTAAAAAATGTGTACTAAAATATCTATACTAATATTATAAAGAGGAAAGATTTGTTTCTTTGTTTGTATTGAATAGGCTCCGAAAGTACTGAACCGATTTGAAAAATTATTACACTGTTTGGAAGCTACACTATTCCCGAGTGACATAAGCTATAATCTTTTTTGAAAAAAATTAGGGATCCTTACTAAAACTCCAATAATATAACCCAAGGTGTAAAATAATTACCTAAAATATTCTTTACAACGCGTGCCCTGCGAAAATTATTGATGACTTTGTAGAACACATTATTATTTACAAAAAGTGTCGCGGCAGCATATGTCTAACTATTATAGTTATGCCGCAATAAGTGTTCTTTTATTTAAAAAAATAAAACAACGTCAAATTTCGTTGAAATTTTTGTTACAGACCCGAGCGGAGCCGGAGCTGGCCGCTTGTCAGTAATATAGTAGGTAAAATACAGTGTTATCATAGTGTACAATGCAATTTTCTTAATCATTTTGAACAAAAATTAGGTTTTTTTTACTGCCCTTGTAAGCAGACGAGCATACGGCCCGCCTGATGGTGAGTGGTTCCGGTCGCCCGTGGACTTCAGCAATATCCAGGGCAGAATCAAGCTGCTGCCTACAAAGTTGCGTTATCGTGTGTAAGTAACTTGTTATAAGAGAGTTTTGGGGAAATCATATTTATGTCGTAGAGTAGAACCGTGTTGTAAATAGTTTTAAAGAAGGGTTACCTGTATAATGAAAATATTAAACGCGAGAATAAAGATTAAAAGGGCTTTCATTTATTTCAATTAGAATTAACTATGAACTTTAATACCTTAAGCGTCGTTCTTTAGTCGTCGTGGCTTAAAGGATAAGACGTCTGCTGCGTTCGTATCGAGCGATGCATCGGTGTTCAAATCCTGCAGGCGGGTACCAATTTTTCTAATGAAATACGTACTTAACAAATGGTCACGATTGACTTTCACAGTGAAGGAATAACATCGTGTAATAAAAATCAAACCCGCAAAATTATAATTAACGTAATTACTGGTGGTAGGACCTCTTGTGAGTCCGCACGCCTACCCGTGCTCACAGCCCACTTGGTGATTTCCGGAGCCCATAGACATCTATAAAGTAAATGCCGCCACCTGCCTTAAGATAATAGTTCTAAGGTCTCAGTTTTTCCAGTACAACGGCTGCGCCACCCTTCAAACCGAAACTCATTACTGCTTTACGGCAGAAGTAGGCTAGGAGGTGGTACCTACCCGTGTGGACTCACAAGAGGTAGGACGCCAGTAATTACGCAAATTATAATTGTGCGGGTTTGGTTTTTATTACACGATTTTATTCCTTCACCGTCGAAGTCAATCGTGAACATTTGTTAAGGACGTATTTCATTAGAAAAATTAGTACCCGCCGGCGGGATTCGAATACTGGTGCATCGCTAGATACGAATGCACCGATCGTCTTATTATTTAGGCCACGACGACTTCTAAAATGGTGTGGATTATTATAAATTCTAATCTAATTCATTCTAATAATCTAATTCTGTAAATATTATTGTAAAAGTAACCTATTGACTTCTAGAATTATGACTATGATTTGACTATAATAAACCTTTGGACCCTTTGGTCACTTCCGCTCTAGGACATACGCCGTGCGACACACGCAAATATCGGCTTATTGACTGATCGTGTGCAAAAGGACGTTTTCTTGAGGTCTACCGGATAAAGCAACTTATGCACTCTAAATAAAGCAAAGCCTTAGGATCCAAATTGTAGTAATAAAAAATGTAAAACTGAATTTTTACTTTTTAAACGCTTTAAACTGAATATCGATACTCATAATATTTATATTTGTAACTAGCTGACCCGGCAGACTTCGTAGTGCCTCAATCGATAAATAAAAGACCTAAGCTTTTATATAAAATAAACTTAAAACAAACAAAAGGAATCCGTCCGATGGGGGACAAATGAAATGAAAAACAAAATTGTTATTTGTATTTAATTCCGAGCATTTTCACATTTATCTACATTTTAAACCTTCTCTGGACTTCCACAAATAATTCAAGACCAAAATTAGCCAAATCGGTCCAACCGTTCTCGAGTTTTAGCGAGACTAACGAACAGCAATTCATTTTTATATATATAGATAGATAATTATAGATTAATGCTTAGATGATGCTCAGAATTCAGCTAACGCAGCCGATGGATGTACCCCACAAAAATCCACAGAATCCGAAAAGATGATCCCGAAAATAACACAACATATTCGCTTAGCTGCGACAAGAAGACAAACGATAGACATCCGTCAAGGCACATCGTTGAAGTAATCCTTATGATAAATTCCCTGGACGATCAATTGAAGTGAAGGGAGCCAGTATATCATATAGCCAGCGAAAGTGAAGGAAAAGCGTAAAAATTCGAGGGGAAATCATGCTTGAAACGCATCTTTTATCTGACTTTAGTATGGTAGAGGAATTCAGTCAATCTGATCTTATGAAATAATCGAAGTTTTTTTTTGGAACGAAGTTCCTTATGAGACAATGCGGAGGAGTACCCTAACCGGGAAAAAACGTCCGTAACGTAAGATTTTTTCTATTTAGTTTATTATCAACAGATGTCGCTGCACCTAAATTCAACAATTCCTGAATCTCGGTGATGAGATGTTACACAGATGATAAACGTTCTCGTATTTCTCTTACTAAATCATACTTACCTGGCGCAGGGGATACCGTGATCATGCAGGCGGTTCCCCCAGGGCGAGGCTGCTCCATTGCACTGCGGAGTGGTTGACCCATGCGATTATTTTTATTTATATCAATAAAAAAATCTTAATAAAAAATGTATACTATTGTATACCCGAATAATTATTTTCTTTATACCTCGAATAGAACTTAAAATTAATGTTTTTATAATAAGGAACTTCGTTCCGATTCGGTGTCCCACGACACCACACATCTTTTTTTTATTGCCCTTGTAGGCAGACGAGCACACGGCCCACCCGATGGTGAGTGGTTACCGTTGCCCATGAACTTTAGCAATGCCAGGGGCAGAGCCAAGCCGCTGCCAACCGCTTAATACTCTCCACAAGTCTCTTTTGAAGAAGGACATGTCATAGCGCTCGGGAAAGACCGTGGAGGGGAGCTCATTCTAAAGCCGGATGGTACGAAGTCGTCGTGGCCTAAAGGATAAAACGTCCAGTGCATTCGTATGTAGCGATGCACCGGTGTTCGAATGCCGCAGGCGTGTACCAATTTTTCTAATGAAATACGTACTCAACAAATGTTCGCGATTGACTTCCACGGCGAAGGAATAACATCGTGTAATAAAAATGCCGTGAAGCAGTAATGCGTTTCGGTTCGAAGGGTGGGGCAGCCGTTGTAACTATACTGAGACCGTAGAACTTATATCTCGAGGTGGGTGGCATTTACGTTGTAGATATCTAAAAAAAAAAAGGGGGAAAAAAGACCTCTGGAAACGCACTGTCGATGAACGCAGCGGTTCCAGATAACATGGATGAACTCTGCTCCGGTGGCGGGAGGTATGTAGTACGCAGACTCCATAATGCCACCACGATTAATGCTGCTACCGATCTAGAGACTTAACTCAAAGGGTCAGTTAATTTTGAATAGCTGCTAGTCTGATGTTCAGATCAGAACGAAGAGGGGGTTCAGTGAAAAAAACCTACTAGCTTGTATCATCGAAGTAACAGGAAAAAGTATTTTAACGTGAGAAATTCTGTCTTATGTGTTATATATATTTTTTTTATTGCCTAGATGTGTGGACGAGCTCACAGCCTACCTGGTGTTAAGTGGTTACTGGAACCCATAGACATCTACAAAGTACATGCGCCACACACTTTGAGGTATAAGTTCTAAGGTCTCAGTATAGTTACAACGGCTGCCCCACCCTTCAAACCGAAACGCATTACTGCTTCACGGCAGAAATAGGCGGGGCGGTGGTACCTACCCGTGCGGACTCACAAGAGGTCCTACCACCAGTAATTACGCAAATTATAATTTTGCGGGTTTGATTTTTATTACACGATGTTATTCCTTCACCGTGGAAGTCAATCGTGAACAATTGTTAAGTACGTATTTCATTAGAAAAATTGGTACCCGCCTGCGGGATTCGAACACCGTTGCATCGCTATATACGAATGCACCGGACGTCTTATCCTTTAGGCCACGACGACTTCGAAATCGTTAATCCCTAAATCTAGAGTTCGTATATTCGTAAGGAAATGTATCTTAAATGCAAGTTGGTAAAATGCTTAAATGCAAAGATAATTCACAAAGTAAAGTGCATTTTGTCGTCGTGTATTTTCCCGTATTATTAAAACAACCCCAAATTTTAAAAAAATCGTAAAAAAAATACATATTTCCCATATTCATTAACCTCGAAGACCTTATAAATACCAATAAATTTACATTTCGCTTCGGCCCGAAACAGGGTTCCGTGTGTCACTAAAATAAAACCCCATCTACGTTTGGTCCCGCATAATTTTCCTGTATTTTTGTAAATTTACTTGGCCATTTGCAATTCTGATCAGGATGCTGTGGGTCGATGTTCTGTCCACAAATTGCGGACGCGAGGATGAAACCTTCAAAATAGTAAGCTATCCTCCGAGAGCTTTTTGTATAGGTAGGCAAACGAGAAAAAAGCTCATTCAGTGTCGAGGAAAACAAATCTTAACCACTGTAATTTCCCATAGACATAACGAGTCTGACTGTCGAAGATTAAAAAAATAAGTCTAACTTGATATACAATGGTCATTATAATTGAATTTTGTAGACATCATAAAATGTCAGACAGCAGCCAAGTTGAGAACTTTTTAGAGCTTTCTGTCATTGAGAATGCATCGCGAAGGAAGAGGAAGTTTATTCCAAAGATTGAACGTGTTAAAAAAAAAAAATGTGTGCGTGTACTAGTGTACACACGTAAGAAGTGAAACTTCTTTATGGCCTTATTTTTCGAAAAATGATCTACATGCAACTTTCTAGAAATTGGTTAAATAAAGTTAAATTAGATAAAGTTTAAACAAAAGGATTTTATTATCATAGACATGAATACAAAAAAGTTAAATTAGATAAAGTTTAAACAAAAGGATTTTATTATCATAGACATGAATACAAAAAAGATGGCGCGTAACGGAAAAATGTGACGCGTAACCGAAAAATGTGACGGTAAATTTTTTTCCAACGCCGATAAGGAAGTTTCACTTCAAAAATCTATAAACACACTGAAAATTTCCTAGAAGCAAATGGTGTATCGGTGGCCCTTTCGATTCGATGATAAAAGAGATGACCTCATCGTTTTGAACAATTTATTTAGGAATTAACTAAGGATAAAACGGTACAATAAAAAACTTGACTCTCACATAAATGTAGAGACGAGAGAGAGAGAGAGTTGAGTGAATAGTTTATTGATAAAGAAAAATGTGATTTTCTGATGGAAAACTAACAGTAGACAAGAAATGTTAAATATTTTTATTTTTTTAATATCGTATTTTTTATTTACCATATCCTGGTACACCACCAATTGAATGAAGCCACTTCTGACTTTATATATATATTTCGATAGTTATTAGTTATTATTATTATTATTATTTATGCAAACTTTCGTACTTTTAATATTATAAATGTGTTTGTTTGTGCCTTTGTTTGTTTGTCCTTCGTTTGCGTCGAAACGAAGTAACGGATTGACATGTTTTTTGTTGTTTTAGTATACACATATTAGGTCAGTGACGTAGGCTAGCTTTTGTCCCGAAAAAGTATCTAATTCCCTAGGAAAACTGTTTTATTATCTTTAGAAAAATTACATGACACTTTGGAGACATTAATTGACAGTTTTCTTTGACCAGCCGGGTGAAGCCGCAGGTCACAACAAGTGTTTATATATTTTAAACAAGCATACTGAGGTAATTGTGACGACGTGTTCCGAAAATGCCTGCGACTATCATATTGCATGCTTGAGTATGTATTTATTTTACCTTGATCGCAAATATAAATATTAAGATGGATATTTGAAATTCAGCATTTCTAGTAACTCAAAAATAAACCTTATTTCGGGAGGCCGCCGTGCCTCTTAAAAACTTTTCCTCGAAAAGACTTGATAAATTTATTGGATCCCCACTCAATAGCCTCGAAGAATCTTACTTAAGAATTACCTTGAAATGTTTTATGTGGAGATGTTTAAGGTAATAGTGAATTTATTAAGGGTATTTGGGTATTTACAGGGTGTGAAAATACGTTTTTGTGCTACAAATTTATACCGACTGAGTAATTTCGGAGAAGAAGAAGAAATAAATCATCGTGTTTCTAGGTAACATTACTTTATAGACGTTAATAATGCCTTTCATTGTTTATAAGCTGTCAATTGTATCGTGAAAACGTGCGAATTCAGCTCTCGAAGTTAATGTAAGATAATTTAACTTGAAAATTTTCTAATAGTCACCAAAATCTTTAGGACTTCTTTCAATATTTTTTTTCTTAGATGGGTGGACGAGCTCACATCCCACCTGGTGTCAAGTGGTTACTGGAGCCCATAGACATCTCCAACGCAAATGCGCTGCCCACCTTGAGATATAAGTTCTAAGATCTCAGTATAGTTACAACGGCTGCCCTATTCTTCAGACCGAAACACATTACTGCTTCGCGGCAGAAATAGGTAAGGCGATGATACCTACCCGCGCGGACTCACAAGATGTCCTACCACCAGTAAAAAATCTGCGAGTAGGTACTTTCCTGTTTGCGAATACATAACTTGATTACACTTGTGACTTGTGAGTTAATTGATAATACCGAGAATCCACATTTCAAGTTACATCGGTGTGCTTATTGCGAGTAGTTTAATATTCTTCAGCGCCCCTAGCGGCAAACGTTCCAACTCCATACAAATTAGAGTTAACTTTGACGCTATAGAGAACGTTAAAAAACTGGTGGAATTCGGGTGTAGTGTAAGCCTTTGCGGGTGGGTATCACCAGCCTAACTATTACTACTATGAGTGGCATTCGTGTTGTGACGTCTATGGATTCCAGTAACCACTTTAAGCCTAGTGGAACGTGACCCCCGGCTAATTGCGACCGGGGAACCCGATATGGTGGTGCGCTGCTGGGAATGGTATGTTCCATGCCACCCACCGCCAACTATGTTTGGGGATGCGACCTCTACGACAGGGGAGAGCCACGTCTCAGCATTAGGTGGGCTGCAAGGGTAATAGAAAAAAATGCCTACATTTATTCGGTTTTTTACTGGCGGTAGGACCTCTTGGAGTCCGCACGGGTAGGCACCACCACCCCACCTATTTCTGCCGTAAAGCCGTAATGCGTTTCGGTTTGAAGGGTGGGGCAGCCGTTGTGACTATACTGAGATACCTGATACCTTAGAACTCATATCTCAAGGTGGGTGGCGGCATTTACGTTGTAGATGTCTATGGGCTCCAGTAACCACATAACACCAGGTGGGCTGTGAGCTTGTCCACCCATCTAAACAATAAAAAAAAACAAAAAAACTTTATCAATGTCCCTATTTCGCTTCAATCAATCCATTGGATCGTTTCAGAGTCTCCCTCCTCAGTCAATCAGGACCTTTGTACAGATTAGAGGAACTTTACAAACGAAGTGATAAAGGACTGTATTATCCTTCGGATGACATGACCCTTAGTATTCCTTTGGTCAATTAAGACATGATTCTTTTATCTTTTACGAATAATACCCAAACTAAACACTGTTTACATTAAAGACAATTGGACCTTATTCCGGAAAAAAATATCCAATTTTCATTTTCAAGTGTTTTTAAGGTGTTGCAATGGAGACCCGGGTTAAAACATCATCATATTTTTCCCTACTTGCATTCCCATAGATATTGGATCTAATGTTGTTCTGTTGCTATAATAAGGTATTAGTAGAAAAAGAAGCTTTTATGGAGATGAAATATTGAACAGTTGATGATATTATTATACTGCGGGGTCAAAGTTTGATTCTTTTCTTGACTGTTTTCTGATTAGTCGTTACCGTCATCCATGGGTACTAAAAATGCCAAGGAAACAATCAACTGTTACAATTGAGACCCTCGAACTCTTGTCTCAAGGTGAGAGGTGGTGTTTATGTTATAATTGTCTATGGGCTCCGGTAACTACCTAACACCAGGTTGGCCGTGAGCTCATCCACACATCTAAGCAATAAAAAAAAATGCAAACCACTGAGGACCTATGATGATCGACATATCATAGCAGTGAGAAAGCCTTAGAGAAAGCCTCCCTCAGAGGAGGAGTTTATTCCAGAGCCGGTTCATAGTAAACTAAACATGCTCTGTCGATGGACGCAGCGGTTCGGAGTGATCCACTACCTGGTGAATCCACCGATTCTCAGTCAAGGCCAGAATTTGTGACATTTACCTGGTAAATTCACCGATTCTCAGTCAAGGCCAGAATTTGTGACATTTGCTATTCGGATTAATCCGTAACCCACCACATTGTTTAATATTATATTTGGGATGTGCTTACAAATCGAGGCTACGAATCCCTTGACAATATCATATTACAGTGTAGCTCAAATTAAGCCCCCGAAAACGACCAGTCGGAAAGCGGTTAAAACAATACTTACCACTTTTACGAGCTTTTGCAGCCTAACTGAGACCTAAATTAGTTTCTTCGTATACTTTTGGGACCTGTTATTATAAAATATCTGTAATAATAGGTTTTCTAACGCTTTTATGTTATAACCTTAAAAATATCTAAAGAACTTGATAGGAATTATTGTTTAATGTTAGTGTAGAAAGTATTTTCGCAATCATTATCATTATAGCCTACAAACATCTAATGCTAGGCATAGGTCACACTCAAAGTTCGCCACAATAGAATATTTCTGCAAAATACATGATAAATAAATTATGAAAATGAGAGAAAAAATTAAAAAAATCTGTTAGCTAAACTCAGCCCTGTTATAAACCTTCCCAATATGTCCCACTAGTCACTAGACCAATCTCAAGATTTCCTAAAAAAATCGATTCAGCTGTTTTGGAATCCATAAGGACATACATAATCAAATTAACCTTTATACATAGATTAACTCGCTACAACCTATAAAATCCTGCACTAATTGTTCAGGTCATAGGAAAGAACCATACTGCTTTGTACACCCTCCAACTTTCATAGATTCCTTTGAATCGAAACACAATGCAAGAAATAGAAGAACTGCAATAGAATTCGAATAAATATAATGACAGAAATAAGTAAAGTTCAACTTATTGAAACACGACAAGGAACCGCCTTCTTCAATTCGAAGATACCGATATCAAATTAGCCGATAATTAGCGGAAACAAGTTTGGATCGCGTCTTGCCAACATCGACGTCAAGTGAATCTTAATGAATCAATGAAATATATTTGTTTGCTTCCAACGAAAATAACTGTCAATAATTATTATTTACTAGCTGACCCGGAAGACTTCGTAGTGACTCAATCGATAAATAAAATACCTAAACTTTTGTCTAAAATAAACTTAAAACAAACAAAAGGAATCCGTCCGACGGGGGACACATCAAAGAGAAAACAAAATTGTTATTTTTATTCTTTTTCATTTTTATTTTTATTCATTTTTATATGTATAGAAGATATGTACGTTAGATTTTAGATCAGTTCTCTTAGGTCTCGTCAAATTTTATTTTTCCAAAGTAACAAAAGAAAACAAATCTTATTTTCGATCATGCCTTGAAATTATTTTATTTCGCTTACAATTTTATAATGGCTGTAAAGAACACTAAGTGTATTACACATGCGGTAATTTTTGTTTTTAATAATAACATTTACGATTTAATCAAAACAATTAAGTCAACATCTCGATCGAGCCTAAAAGACACACACGGAATTTCTTAGTTCTGTGATTCGATATAATAAAAGATAATAATATGAATGTGTCAATATATGTTTATGTTTATCAAAACCCGTATGATAGTATAATATAGTTAGTTATATTTCCGCGTAATGTCGTCACAACACACATGTCGTCATTTCATTCGTCTTACCAATGAAACAGTTCCACGAAACTAATTAAATTCATGTTTTCAATGAGTAGGTACCTTCAACTGTCTCAAATAATAAATATTCTCAACTATCACATCTGCTACAAGTGCTAAGACTTTTTGGCGGGTACGCAAAGAGCGAAGTTTTTTATTTTTATTTTTGAAGTGAAAACTTTAGAATCGTTGTGATTTCAAACCGGATGCAACGGAAAAAACGACAGGTAAGAGACACAAATACAAAAATGTGTAGGATGAAGCCAGCAAAGAATGAGACAGAAATATACATACTATTTAATACAGCGCCATCTGTGAGATTTTTTAATAATAACGTGTGTATGATAGCTCTTGTAGTGAATTTTAATTTAGGATTATACGTGAAATTAAATTATCAATTCACAAAGGGCGCTACCTTACAATTATTTACTAATGACAAAATTTTACATATACTTAAGACGTTTAGGATAATTGTATTTTAATTTTGGAAGGTTTCACTTCTACCAGGTGTGAATTGCACACATTTTGTTTTTTTTTTATTGCTTAGATGGGTGGACGAGCCCACAGCCCACCTGATGTTAAGTGGTTACTGGAGCCATCTACGACGTAAACGCGTCACCCACTTTGAGATATAACTTCTAAGGTCTCAAGTATACTTACAGAAGTTGCGTGAATTGTTTTATTTTGCTAAGTTAGTGTTTATTTGGGTTTCAAACAGTAATAGAGGAGATTCACTCAATGTTTGGCATCTGTAAAAGTGCACTAATCTGGAAAAATGAAACAAAAGCCGCTGGACTAACTTCTCGTGTTCTTCCGAAAAAGTCTCAGAAAATAACCATCATTCTACTGAGACATTATTTCATCCCACCTCAACTCGTTTTATTTCATGCCAATTGATTAAAGTCTCAAATTAATCGACTTCATATCATTTCCCTTCATATCATAATTTTGCGCCGGTAAGAGTAACGCCATCTATCGCCAAATGAAAATCGAAGGTTCTAGTAACATCTAGAACGCTCGAGAAGTACAACGCCATAGATTGTCAGATAGCGGAAACACATATCGAAAGTACTCAACTTGTGAGGAATGTTCTTGACGATTCTAGGGATGTCGTATTGACTATAAAAGCGTTGCAGAGATAGCACGCAGTTAGTTACTAATCGGAACTACTCGAAGCGAAAAAGCGAACGGATCACCTGAAGCGAAGCAGAAGAAGTGAAATAATAATTTTAAAGTGTTCTCTGAGTGTTGACTTGTACTTCGGTAGTTTTTTTATTTATCCCGAACCCCAGCGCGTAACAATAACAAAATGTAAGACTTTGCTTAAAGGTATCGTTACCAGGGCATAAAATCTTTTCAAAAGTAGAATTGCACATAACGATGTCATCTCTGTCATATATCAAATATGACGCCTTTATTTTTAAACTATATAATTTCGTTTTCGATATCTGCATGCTGGTCCGGATGGTATTCCGCCTGTTTTTTTGCGACAATGTTACGCTCAGCTGTGTTACCCTTTGCATCTTCTTTTTAATCACTCATTATCAACTGGTGTTATGCCCCGTATTTGGAAGCGGTCGTTCGTGGTGCCAGTCTTTAAGAGCGGTGATAAACATAACATAGCTAACTACAGACCAATTTCTAAAATTTGTGCCATCCCTAAGATGTTTGAACGTATAGTTTATGATTTTTTATTTCCATTGATTAGGCCTCATATTATAGAGCAACAACATGGTTTTATAAGCCATAGATCTACTGAGACAAACCTCTGTGAGTTTTTGGATTATGTATTGAGGATGGTCATCAGGTTGATGTGGTGTACACGGATTATTCCAAAGCGTTCGATCGAATAAATTTTGACATTTTGATTGAGAAATTGCATGGACTTGGGGTCCACGGTGATTTGCTGCGGTGGCTTGAGTCTTATGTTAGAGATCGCAGTCAGGCTGTGACTTTCAATGGTTTTTGTTCATCATTTGCACCTGTTCCCTCGGGAGTTCCTCAGGGCTCTCATCTCGGTCCTATGTTATTTAATATATATGTCAATGACGTTTCGAATGTTTTCAGGAAATCCAAATTCATTATGTACGCTGATGACAAAAAAGTATATAAAGTTATAAGGTCCTTAAACGACTGTTTGGAATTACAGGATGATTTGAACAACTTATTTGTTTACTGTCAAAATAACTTACTCACAGTGAATACTAATAAGTGTACTATTATAACATTCTCACGTGGAAGATCGAATATCTTGTATGACTATTCTATTAATGGTCAAACTTTGGTACGCACCACAGTTGTTCGTGATTTGGGTATTTATTTGGATTCCAGTTTGATTTTTGATTTTCATGTTAATGAAATAGTAAATAAGGCTTTTCGAATGTTAGTCGTATTTCCGCGCGTTCTAAACAGACCTTCCACATGTCCACGGCTCGAACGAAATATGCTTCTAACTCTTTTGTCCGTAGATCTTGTAGGTTGTATGATGCTAAGTTCTCTAATGCTGATATCTTTTACTTGTCACTTGTAGCATATAGAAAAGCTGTTTTGGAGTGTTTATAGGGTGATTTGGCCCGATAAGTGTTGTAGTTTTATAGTGTGAGTTAATGTATAAAACGATATGTGCGTATTGTGTTGCTTTTGTTTTTTTGTAATTTGAATTTCTAAATTTCTCTTCTTGTTCACTGTCTACTTATATGTGATTTTGATTGTGGAAACATATTTGGTTATTGTTTTAGCTATTTTTTTTTTAAATATTGTATGTTTTGTATTGTACTGTTTGTTTCCCAAATAAATAAATAAATAAATAAATACTGTTTCAATTCTTCATTTTTCTGAGTACTTCTCACGTACACCCGATAAACTGTAATGCAGTCGACAGAATATTTTATGCAAACCATAACCCGAAATCGATAAAGAGAATAACAAGACTATGAATGATATTATCGTGGTATACCAATATCACTAGAGCCACAGACTTAGCGTTTTTTGATGAAGCTTCTTTATTAGTGTTTAGCATGAGAACTCCATTTGGCAGCGGCGGAGCTTTGTGGACAGATTAGTGACCTAGGTTGCGGTTTGCTTGATGAAATTTTTGAGCTTTTGACCTTAGGTTGAGCTTATTGGGCTTTATTCTCGAGAATTTATCGACAAATAATCATGTAGAATAGTTAATACTAAATATATTGCGGTAGACTTAATGTAACTGGTTAGGTATATAATAAATGGCAAATAAGTAAACTTTTTATTATTATTAGCGTTGTCTAAACTTATTTATTACATGAACAAGTGAACGAGCTTACGGTCCCACTGGTGGTAAGTGGTTACTGGAGTCCAT
Organism: Bombyx mori; assembly: GCF_030269925.1. Classification (NCBI taxonomy): domain Eukaryota; kingdom Metazoa; phylum Arthropoda; class Insecta; order Lepidoptera; family Bombycidae; genus Bombyx; species Bombyx mori. Next base: position 14,453,356 of record NC_085124.1, on the reverse strand, counting down.
GGACATTAAAACGTGAATACTGCCACACATACGACTACACGTCACCGTGACGTCAACACTTAGAACTATTTCTCTTTTTTAGTGTTTGACTACGATTTTTACTCCGCAATGTTATTCCTTTAATCCTTAGCGTGAGTTAAGTACGTATTTAATTAGAACAATTGGTACTCGCTTACGGCATTCGAACACCGGCATCGTAACATCGCTAGATACGCGTGCACTAAGTGTTGACAATTCTTTATGTATTACCGCCATTAAGATCACACCAAACTGTTGTTCAGACGTAGGCTACTTCGTAATTGCTAAACGATAATGAGCGATCTATAATCTATGGCGATTAGCTAAAAATTGTTATTGCTTAGATGCGTGAACGAGCTCACAGCCTACGTAGTGTTAAGTGGTTACTGGTGCCCATAGACATCTACAACGTAAATGCGCCACCCACTTTGAGATATGAGCTCTAAGGTCTCAGTACAGTTGCAACGGCTGCCTCACCCTTCAAACCGTAACGCATTACTGCTTCAAGGCAGAAATAGGCAGGGTGGTACCTACCCGTGCGGACTCACAAGAGGTCCTACCACCATTAAAGCTCAAACGTCCACCGCTAACTTAGCTAGGTAACAAAACGGTCCAATAGTCAATAACTATGTCACTAACATCAGTCCGGCGTCAAAAATATTTCATAGCTTTACTGTCAGTATAAAATACAGAATACTTTATAAAATAATTTTATAGTTTGTTTCTTACAAAGTTTTATAATAATAACAAATCAGAAAAACATACTGTAACTACAAAATAAGTTTACTTAAGAAGTAGCTGCTTGGCTAAAATAAAAACGGTAAGAAGAAAAAAGAAAGAAAATGAATAGACATTAGCTATTTTTAGTTTTATCGCATTTTAGCGAAAGTGAAAGATTCTCTCTATTTTTGACGAAGCATGTTGCTGATAACTCTATTTCTGTAATCTGACGAAGCATGTTGCGGATAATAACATGTACTTTTAGGTTAGGAATATTGTGTTATTTTTTTTATAATAAATAAATTAAAAATTAATTTTTAAATAAATTTAGTGGACTGTTTGTCAATTTAGGTCTAACTACTGCTGGAAATTAGATATACTTTTTTTTCTACCTATGCTGATAGCCTTGAGAAGCTATATCAGCATCTCCTTGACGTATAAGTGAGCTCACGGGGCTCAAACCGGAAGTGTTGCTAACACTGACCCTTAGGTTATATAATACAATTATTTTACATAAATGGTTACAACGTATTTAACAAGTGTTTTTTTTAATAAACTTTTAAATTTAGCAAGTGTACGGTCACGTCTTATGTCCTCGGGTAAACTATTGAATTAGCTTCACTTGTATGTATGTTTGTATGTTTGTAACTGACTCCTTTAGACGCGATTTTGACCCACTTTAAACGGCCAGATTTCATTCAAACTTTGTAGATTTATCGAGGACCGATGACAATACACTAATATGATAAGATTATTCCATTATTCAATTTGCAAAATAAGATTTTTGCCAATTTAAATAAGTTTTATATATAGTCGATTAAGCCGGAATTGATGTTAAAATACTTAATAGTTTAAAAATACGCTTTTCTAGAAAATTTAACAAAAAAATTGAAAATAAATTTTAATAAATTTAAATTGAAAATAGTGTAAAAAAAAATATATTTTATTTTAAAAAGAGCGTGCGTAAAGAGCACCTTTAAGATATTACTGAAATAATAATTCTTCTACTCATATCTGTCAGAAAGTAGTACAAACTCGGGCTCAGACGGGATTAGATTATCGATTATAAAAGCTAAGATATAGCAAGAATTAGAACTAACAAAAAAAAAAAAGTATTAAATCAACCAAGAAAACCTTCACAAAGAGGTGGGTACAAGGTCACCTATGTTTCAGAGCCTTCGTTTCGCCTCGAAGGCTCCGTCAGCCGGGCGTCCTTGGGATGAGGTGCACCGTCTAGTTGTAGTGTTGACCGCGGTAGCCCCTTACCTCATCCTCGTTCTGACCTCGGAGGGGATCGGACGCTTGGGCGAAGAGTCCAGGGGAGTCGTTTAGTGGGTAGGGCTCTGAAAACATGAAAACATCCTTGGGCCCGCGGTCTCGTAGTCGTAGACCAGTCCCACATAAACCGAGCATAGGGTTCGGCCCACGGTACGAAAAAAAAAATTGGTCATACCTATACCTTCTGATTTACAGTCGGAGATACAGTTTGTACTCTTATGGACCCATATAGATTAGAATGCCGCTTGCTTCTAATTAGTTTCAAGCTTAAACCGAACTTCGTTGCACATCACTGTGTGTTGTGGTCCTCACTTCACACACTTTGGACGTTGGCTGTCAGGCACGTGTTCATTCAGGTCTCAAAGGTCCAATTTGAGGGGCTACTTAGGCACATGTCAGCCGGAAAGAGGGTCCGCCTACTGGATTAAACTACAGCATTACTATGATTTCTCGAAGGTGTTACGATTTTGAAACTTTTGTCACTGGTTTTGTAGTTGTATTGTGAGTTATTTACGTTCTTTTACGGTAAGAAGCGTCATCCTATCTACATATTTCTGCTGTGAGACAATCTGATTCGAATTGGTAACCCTAATGATCCAAGTTTCAATACATTTGAGAGTTAAATCATTTATGTGGATGGCGAAATGTGCACTATAGAATCTTCTAGCCATTCAAAGGGGTCGTGAGTTAATCTGTCTACTTACAGCGTCAGAATATAAAACCTATATCCTTGACAGATATATGTGTAAGTCTAGGAGTGGCTTGCGCCTACCAAGATACAGAATACAATCCTACCTTGTAGCGATTTGTATAATTAAATGTATTTAGTCGTTACAATATTAGATCCTTTCAGAAAGATCAACAATCAAGAAGCCTGCGTTCCACATTCATCTTTAAAATATATTGCTACATAGTCTTAAAGACATAAAGTATAATTTTATTATTAAACTCCAGGTTTCCCTTTCTATTTCTAATAACGCGCTTTCAAAACCACAAAGCTTTTGTTAAGCCGAGATAGATATAGCTCTGTACAACTTCGCATTTACCAATATTTTGTACATCCGTTCCATTTTGTTCAGCCCAGTCTACTATCATGATCTTCATCTCGCCCCAGCTAATAGCAAGGTTTCAATAAAATGCGACGGAATAGTTTCGAGTTTTCCTAGTAACATCCATAGTTCAATTACCTAAATTAACCGGAATTCAATGGAGGCTCCACACGAGATCAGAAGGATATACGTTGGTTGATTGAACTTGAAACAATTGATGACAGCTTCCTAGACGCTCTACCCGCTCAGATTGAGACACGAAATCTCTCTTGTATTGCCTAACAGCTGTCCCGCCCATCAACCCGGAACGCATGACTGCTTCGCGAGATTCATAGACAGGATCTTGGTACCTATCCGCGCTTTAAGCTCAACTCTTTTTTTTATAGCTTAGATGTGTGGACGAGCTCAAGGCCCACGTGATGCAAAGTGGTAACCGGAGCCCATAGACATCTAAATACCGCTACCCACCTTGAAACAAAGTTGTTAGGTCTCATTTTTAACAGTACAACGGCTGCTCTACCCTTCAAGTCGAAACCGGTTCACGGTAGAAATAGGCAGGGTTGTGGTAGCTACCCGTGTAGACTCACAAGACGTCCTACCAACAGTAATTATGTGCCGCTGACGATCGCAGTACGCTAGCATAACACATAGAGAGCGCTGTTGTCCATTCTCCGGTGTCATTCGCCTTTTACGACCCCCACGAGAAATATGTTTGAAACATTTTGAAATTTAAAACATGTTTTTGTTAAAAAATAAAACAAAAATATGTTTTTGTTAACAAATATTTTTTGTTGACAAAAATTTGTACCATACGAATGGGTATAGATGCTGAAAATATATGCAATCGTTATGCAATATAAAAGAGGCTTCGATGTCATGCTATATACTTATAGTATGCCACCAGTATAAAATCAATCCAAAAATATAGCATTTTGTGTTATGATTATAATATAAGTTATGAGTTAGATGTTGGTTTTGTTATTGGAACTTATAGTTTGGGATTAGGATTTATTGTTTTGGACGCGATCATTTTTATTGAGCTGTGGACATAGATAGTATCAATTATTAATTATAAATATATAAATCTACAGCTGTTTTTACGGATGTTCCGTTATAACTACTGAACCATGCATCCGATTGACTTGAAACTTGGTATCCATGTAGAAAATACATGTACTTAATGGATAGACTAATATTTATATGAGTGTTGGACTCCCTACACCAGTTGCGGGGGCGTTAATGGTGAGAATCTTTGTGGGGGTGAGAAATAATAATGTTAATTTTAAATGCCCAGCGAAGCGGACGGGTACAGCTAGTTAATTATAAATTTCTCGTCATCGGAAACAAGTGACAGCTTAGTAGTTCATTGTTCACAGAATTGGTGACGGATACTTTCAAAATCCCTCTCCAGTCTACCGGGGTAAATTGAATAGTTTGACAAGAAAAACAAGATGAGATGAACGAACACACCTATAAACGGAATTTTATACTTAATTAAAAAAAGTCAAAATTTCAAACATCCACTAGATTAGTAAGCGTCAAAAAAATTGCCAGTGAAATAATATATGCCCTCTAAAACGTGAAAGTCAACGTCTACAAATGTACCTGGTGCCGTCTATATATCGACGCTTGAAAGGCAAACGTGACTAAGCGACAATGCGTGAACTTTACAGTAGACTCATTTACAGTTGAAATACCTGAAAAAAAATCTAGTTTAACGAATCTAGCTGTAGTAGAATCTAGCTAGTAGCTGTAGGATTGAAATGATTTTAATAGACCTAGAAATATTATCTTTTTGCGCATCGAATATGGTTATTGCCTATCATGCACAAAGCAGTTATTGTCGCTTCGTCACGTTTGCCTTTCAAGCGTCGATATGAACAAAAGGCACAACGCACAGTAATATTGCTAAATGTGATCTCTTAGATCAGGGGTGGCCAAACGGTGATCGCGATCAACCGGTCGATCATGGCTATTAGTTCAGTCGATCGTGGCAAGACAAGAAATATAAATAAATACATAGAACAGACTGCGCAACGTAATCACCAATTGCTGCGCGCATCGTTTTCATCTTGTACCATTTTTTAATGACCAAGACGGAGAATGGAGACGCTTGGTGCAGCAGGGCGTGTATGTCTTTGAAAACGATACGAGGAGCGAACTGGACGACAGACGAAATAAACTGAAAAATAGACACCGCCTTCCACAATTTTTTACAACTTCGTAGGTGGTGCTCTTACGTGTAGCTTCTATTTGCGCACGTTTGAAAACAAGATATGCTACCATAGCAATATTAGCTAGCGCACGAGAGGCGCGGACATTAGCTTTTAAGTTATTGAACAGAACATTTTGGTCGCCGTTGCCGAAACCGGCTTGGAACCATGATGATGATGGTGAATGACCATTACATCACATCATTTATCTTCTCTTCCACACAATAGTTCTCTTTTATTATATAATTACAGGTTTATTTTATTTTTTTGAATTAAAAAAAATATACTACTCATTTGCATACTGAACTGGTCTGAACTACGTTACTTCATTAAATTTTAAGAAACATCATTTGTAGATCGCAGAGTGCTTCGTCAGTAGACAGTAAATCTTGGTACTAATCAAGTTGGCCACTCCTGTCTTAGATTATGCAGGCACTGTTGATGAAATTATTTGCTTTCCGTCCACAGCCTCGGCCGCCCGCGAAATCGGTTCAGAAGTTGAGACGGGAAAACATAACAGAGTTACTCTCTTGTATACAATATTAGTGTGGATGCATGAAGGATAATAAATAACTAAACAACTGGGAACAAATCACTCACGGTCATCCGAGCCCAAATTAGGGTACCAGAGACTGATGTACATACTTATATACGTTAAAATATACACATACATAGATAATAAACACCCACACAAAGAGCAAACGAACCTGAACCTTTGCTGATAGCTTTGAGAGGCTATTTCAGCTTCGCCTTGACGTGTAGGTGAGCTCACGGGGCTCAAACCGGGTGTGCTAACACTGGCCCTAGCAAGAGTAGTGCTTCGCAGAATCTACCACCGGATCGGAAACGTGACCAACTGAGAAGATCAGGTGTCAAATTCAGTAAGCTGTCTATGGGTTAATTTACTCGTCGAGTCCTTCGTCGAGTTCAAGCGACGGGTTTGATGAGGACCGTGACCGGTGCTTGAGGTACCTAAAAGTACCGGTAATGGATCGCAAGGATCCGTAATGACGTGCTTAGGGCGACGTCGACTGTTTACCATTCGGTTCACAGGATCGTGTATGGTCGGTCCACAGAATCGGTTTATCACACGAATGCTTGTCTGATATGGGAATCTAACTCACGACCCTAGGCGCAACAATCAGGGTCGCTAACCATTGTACCACTGAGTCAGTCAGATACAAAGAATACTTTCCATGCCAAAGTTTGAAACAGTTCTACCAACTATTACACATACAATGGACCACCAATGGCGCACCAAGAATACATAGGTATTTGATATAGATAACATTTTCTTCACAGCAGTTTCGTTTTGCCTCGAAGCACAAACTAAAAATATGGAACCCCCTGCTGTTAAACCACAAGAATTATCCATTTTCCGTCGTTTCGCTCGAAACATAATTGGGTCACTCCTGAAGCTAATATGGCAATAAACTGCTTGAAAATATACGGAAAATATTATCTCACGGCCTACCTGGTGTTAATTGGTTATCGGAGCCTGTCGACATCAACAATGTAAATGCCATCACCCACCTCGAGCCATGAGTCTCTAATCCGTCGGGAGAATCACGTTCCGTATCTTGATGTCAGCTTCAATAATACGAAAAACTTTGTGTGTCTTTAGTACAACATTCAAATTCTATTATGATTCAAAACGATGGGCTAGAATGAAATTGTGTATAAATTTAAATAGACGAGAGATAGACCACCCCGCCTATTTCTGCCGTGAAGTAGATACAGATATAAGTTCTAAGGTCTCAAGTGTAATTACAACGGCTGCCCCACGCTTCGAACCGAAACGCATTACTGCTTCACGGCTGAAAAAGGCAGGGTGGTGGTACCTACCCGTGCGGACTCACAACACGCCCTACCACCAGTAATAACGCAAATTATAACCTTTGCGGATTTGATATTAGACGATGTTATTCTTTCACTGTGGAACTCGTTCGTAAGCATTGTTAAGTACGTATTTCATCAGAAAAGTTGGTATCTGCCTGCGGGATCGGAACAATACGAATGCACCGGACGTCTTTTCCTTTAGGCCACGACGAATTCAACTATCAACTCACTTAAATTCCCAGAAGGCTCATAATTGCCAAACAAGGTGTGGTACAACATCTAGTTACATTTTACTGGTGGTAGGACCTCTTGTGAGTCCGCACGGGTGGGTACCACCGCCCCGCCTATTTCTGCCGTGAAGCAGGTTTGAAGGGTGGGGCAGCCGTTGTAACTGTACTGAGACCTTAGAACTTCTATCTCAAGGCGCATTTACGTTATAGATGTCTATGGGTTCCGGTAACCACTTAACACAGGTGGGCTGTAAGCTCGTCCACACATCTTGGCCATAAAAAAAAAGTTAAAAGATTCAATTAATAAGAAATTCCAACTCAAGATATACATAACCAAACACAACAAAATAATCACGTAATTCACCTAATTCACGATCATCGTATAAAATATTTTTAGTATTCACATTTTTCATTCTTCCCGCTTCATATTTTACTACCGCAAAATATAAAAAAAAAACATAATATTTATATGACACGTTATAAAACAGAATGAACATTACACAGTTGAGTATTCAGGGCAGACAATGTACCGTCTCGTGTTTATACTTGATTAGAACGTGTTTAATTACAGAAAGAAAAGACCCAAACCGGCCACCAAACCGTTGGTCGGATCAGATAACTGCGCTCACTGGACTCTCTGTTGCGAACGCCCTGAGAGAAGCCGAAAACCGAAGCAAATGGAAACTGATGGTACAAAGAGCCACGAAGGGCTTTCAGGGACACGACCTTCAGCAATGAAGTATTCGACTAAGAAGAGAGAAGAGAAAGAATTACAGAAAACGTATTTGTTGCTTATTTAGATGATTTTACAAACCGTACCGCATGCGGTTATAGTTGCTCATGGACAACAAAGCTACGGTACAACTAAACACAATGGCAGGACACAATACAACAAACTTAAACATTAATATCAACTAAATGCTAACACAATTAAAGATACCGACATCACGCAACGGTGCGATAAGTTGTTATGTAATTGAGAATACAATTTACAAGGAGTACTTCGGGTTTTATTAACTTACTAGCTTTTGCCCACGACTCTGTCCGCGTGGAATAGTTACTTTGGTATAACGTTAAATTTTACCCCCACTTCATTTACGTAGTACGTGAAAATATTTTTGAATTATAGAATGTTAAGGAGCTATTTAAACCCCTATTTTGAAACATTCTTTATTGGCGCTCCACTTGTATTGTCCTTTCTGTGATGATATATAGCCTATAGCCTTCCTCAATAAATGGGTTATCTAACACTGAAAGAATTTTTTAAAACGGACCAGTAATTCCTGAGATTAGCGCGTTCATACAAAGAAACTCTTCAAATTTATAATATTAGTGTAGATTTTGAAAATGAAAAAGAAAAATTTTGAATATACTCATCACTGGCAAAGTTGAAGGAAAGAGACCAAAAGGTGGCGTAGTCCCATCCACTGGTCTGATCAAATTAAGATAACATTGGACTCCAGCTTCAACATCGCTATCCACGCCGCAGAGAAGAGGGATCAATGGAGGGACATTGTCCGAACAAAAATTCTCCGTCGCGACCCTCAGCACTGCGGAACACGATGCAAAGAGGAGTAAGACTTATGTACTTTAATAAACTTAAAATTGAGGCTTTCCTTTTCTTCACGGTTTTGGAACGAAGTTCCTTATGGGACGATGCGGAGGGGTACCCTAACCAGGAAAAAACGTCCGTAACGTAAGATTTTTATTAGTAATGCACAGTGTACGATTTAACTTTGTAATAACGTACAAAAAAAATTTATTTTTCAATAAAGTAATCATAGTAAAAAATGTATACCCGAATGTTTTCTTGTATACCCGAATGTTTTCTTGATACCTCGAATAGGACTTAAAATCAATATTTTTATAATAAGGAACTTCGTTCCTATCCGGTGTCCCACGACATCATACTTTTTTATTTTTATTTCAATTCAAACACAAAAACTTCACTCGTCATTTCTCAAACCGCCGACAAGTTCATTTCAAACCCAATCAACAATTTCGCAAGAACCATAATATATTAATAATAATCGACTTTTAAACTCAAATAGTTTTAAAGTAAATCGGAAACATTTATTTCAAGAGTTCTTAGGAAACATTCATTTTGACATTTTCAGCTTTCTGACTATTCGTTCTAAAATGTTAGAAGGCAACACTAAATATTACTTAAGTGCGAATAAAAATGAATTTCAAGACCCATACAAGCCAGACGTTATAGTGATTTGACATTCTGCAGCAAATCCAGTCCTACCAGCGAAATTAATAATCAATTAATCTTCTATAGATATAAAAATGAATTGCTGTTCGTTAGTCTCGCTAAAACTCGAGAATGGCTATACCGATTTGGCTAATTTTGGTCTTAAATTATAAGGTTTAAAAGGAGATGAGAAATGAGAAAATAGAAAAAAGCTCGGAATTATATAAAAGCAAACAATTTTGTTTTTCCTTTGATGTGTCCCCTTGATGTGTCTTTTATTTATCGATAGAGGCACTACGAAGTCTGCCGGGTCAGCTAGTCTTCAATAAAATCATTGGTTGGTGACATCCACCCGTTAGCGTTATAAGCCTTAAGTAGTCAAACTCATGGGCCAATTAAATAGTTACTATCCTATTGACTCGGTGGTGCAGTGATTAGCAGCCCTAATAGTTGCGCTGAGGATCGTAGGTTCGATCCCCACATCGGGCAAATATTCGCATGATGAACAGGCTTGTATGCTCTTTATCTGACTGTTTAATATCTATATATGTATATAAATGTACATATAACTAGTCAGGCCATAAGTATTGTCACACAGTAAAAACTTTTCTTTTAGAATGCTGGCCACAAAAAAGTTTGTTGAATTCGAATTTCGAATTGTTCATGAAAATAAAAATGTATACTTTTAGAATTTTACTCATTTTTAAATATGGAGTGGACGCTTAAAGAAGACCGTGTTGCAGTTATTGCGTTGCATCGTTGCGGTTACGCGCCAATTCAAATTTTTAACATACTGAAAAATTTGAATATAACCAAAAGATTCGTTTATCGTACCATCAAACGATACAATGAAAACTCTAGTGTAGATGACAGGTCAAGAAGTGGTCGCCCTCGGTCTGTTAGGACTCCAGCAGTGATAAAAGCTGTGAAGGCGCGAATTCAAAGAAATCCCAAACGTAAGCAGAAACGGTTGGCCCTTCAGATGGGGTTAAGCAGAACCACGGTGAAAAGGGTATTAAATGAAGACTTAGGGCTTCGGGCATATCGAAGAAAAACAGGACATCGTTTGAATGCTCGTCTAATGGACCTGAGACTGAAGAGATGCCGCGCTTTGTTGAAGCGGTACGCGGGAAAAAAATATTGGGAAATTCTTTTTTCGGATGAACAATTTTTTACCGTAGAAGAGAGCTACAACAAATAAAATGATAAGGTGTACGCACACAGTAGTGAAGAAGCGAGCAACCGTATTCCGCGTGTCCAACGAGGTCATTTTCCATCCTCGCTCATGGTATGGTTGGGAGTTTCTTATTGGGGCTTAACAGAGGTACATTTTTGTGAGAAAGGTGTAAAAACGAATGCAGTTGTGTATCAAAATACAGTCCTGACGAACCTTGTGGAACCTGTTTCTCATACCATGTTCAATAACAGGCACTGGGTATTCTAACAAGATTCGGCGCCAGCTCATAGAGCGAAAAGCACACAAGATTGGCTGGCGGCGCGTGAAATCGACTTCATCCGGCAGGAAGACTAGCCCTCCTCCAGTCCAGATTTGAATCCGTTAGATTACAAGATATGGACACACTTGGAGGAAAAGGCGTGCTCAAAGCTTCATCCCAATTTGGAATCACTCAAGACATCCTTGATTAAGGCAGCCGCCGATATTGACATGGACCTCGTTCGTGCTGCGATAGACGACTGGCCGCGCAGATTGAAGGCCTGTATTCAAAATCACGGAGGTCATTTTGAATAAACTTTAGTGTCATAAGAATCTATGTTTTGTTAAGTTCATTTTGGTATATGAATGGTTACATAATGAATAAACTTGTTTCAATTATTTTACATTAAACATGTGACAGAATATATGACCTGACTAGTTATAATCATTTTTAGTACCTATAAAACAGGGAATCCTAAATTAGGTCCGGATGACCGTGCGTGATTTGTTCATAATATAAACTATAGCAGCGGTGGATTTTGAGTTTAACTATCCATTAAAAACAAAAAAATGCCACTAGCCACTATGCCTTGAATGACAGAATAATTACGGGTAAAAATTAAACGACACACAACATACAAAAAACATTGTAACGAATAATATAACCGAAAGGAATTTTTTTAGTTAATGTATTTAAAAAAAATTGGTCTCGTTATTTTGTCATCATAAATAATTTTCAAGGTCCTGTGACAAAAAACGTTAATCCGAGCCAGATAACGGGTTACCCTTTTGAGGGTAAAAAAAATTTGGAACGTATACGAGGAGGGTTGGCGGGTATAAACCACTTTTTCACACCCTCAAAATTATGAACGCATTAGTAACTTTAATTACTATTGAACTTCATTAAAACTGACTTTTTTATTTATTTATTGCTTAGATGAGTGGCTAGCTCACAGCCCACTTGGTGTTAAGTGGTTACCGGAGCCCATAGACATCTACAACGTAAACGCCGCCCCCCACCTTGGGATATGAGTTCTAAGGTCACAGTATACTGAGTGGGGCAGCTGTTGTAACTATAGTTACAACACCCTTCAAACCGAAACGCATTACTGTTTCACGGCTGAAATAGGCAGGATGTGGTACCTACCTGTGGTGATCAGACAGCTTTCCGCATACTTCAGCCACAAAGAAGTCACGCAGTCCGATTTGAAATGTAGAACAACCGTAACACAATATAATTGAGATGTCGTCCAAATTATGAAGTCTTTAGACCCCGATAGGCATTTGTCATTTGCCAACATTTTTTTATTTTTTTTTAAGTAAATAAATAAATAGTGTGCGTGCAATTTGATGCACGTGAAAGAAGTGAAACTTCTTTTGCGATGTGTAGTATTGTGGTTTTTTCATTTTTCACCACTAAATCAAATTTCTCTTGTAATAGAGAAGGCTGTGTATAAGAGAAACGACCTAGCTCGCTTTGTCCTTTCCCTATCTCTACGGTCGAGTGATTCACGAGACGCTCTATCTATTTTCTCACTCTCGCTCTTCCTAAAATGTATCTTTTCTCTCTAGCCGTAACGGAAATGTCGTGAGTTAAATATTACTTTCAACGCGCCTAACTTTCACTTCAAAAACTTAACATCAATTGGACTACGAGCCCGCCTCACTTTTCAATTCGAAACATTGAAAATCCGACACAGTGGGATTTGCTTAATCCACTCTCTGAAATACCGAATCTCTCGATATAACTGTACAAAGAATAATCGCGCAGTTTATCCATTGTACAATATTCAGGGAACAATTATGGAAATTTTAATTAAACAAAAAAAAATCGGGATCCCTTTGTTTCAACTCTGTTCAATGCCGCCATGTTTTTGCACGAAATTCCTTTTAAGTTTTTTTCGAAATAGAACAATATTATTATGTTTCGTATTCGCTTTTTCACATTTTTATACGTAATTGAAACTATGAAACGTCAAGGATTAAATTAACTGGAATAGCCCCTTAGGCTAATAGGTAGGAAAAAAAATGTTTAAAATCTAATTTTCAATATTTTCAGGTTCATCCCTTTCTATTATGTTTTGTTTTCTTATTGTACTGTAAAACTGAGACTTCGAACTCATTTCTCAAGTTGGCGGCATTTACGTTGTCGTTGCCCACGGGCTCCACGATAACCACTCATCACGAGTTCGAGCTCATGAAAATCATAAACAAGTACAGTCCCTCGCTGTTGATCGTAATTAGAATTTTGTATTGACAAATAAAATAAATGATATAAGTCTGTTGAAATATTTTACGCGGCTTCATCTCAACACTGGTAGTTGTTGGGATCGATGGTTTTAACACTAATCATACCAACACTTACTGGTACCTATTTCTACCGTAGTGGCTAGATAATAGTATACGACAAGTATTACTCAAAACTAACAAAAATGTGGATAATAACTGTAAATTAATTGGTAAGAAAAAGTCATGTAGTCCAATGTGCAACAGCAATAAGATGATACGTGCATTTTCAATGCAAAAGTTCAAAATGGGTCATTTGACCTATTATAATAATAATAATAATAATGTTTTTATTTCAAGTATCCATGACTCATATAAATTGTTAATAATACCTATGTTAGTAGTTATATTTACATCACAATGAATTACTGTGGTAACATCCCATGGGAGATGGCACCACAGCGACCCATGTATATACAGTCCAACCTGCTTGCGATCATGCTCAGGATGCTGTTGGAGCTGGCCCTCACTCTGTTTACCAGAGATGCACACCTCTTACGCATGGTAGCGTAAAAACAATCTATGTGCGCGTCTGCAAACATCCCTGATGCGCTACAAAAGCGGGGCAGCACCACCAGCACCCTAAACGCGTTATTGTATTGAACATATATGTTTATATATATAGTATGTTTAGTGTTAAAGATGTTGTCATGAGCTGGGGGTTAGAATAACTAAAAACCCTTCACCGAAACACTAATTAAAACTCAATTCATTTATTATAGTCAGCGTAGGCTTCACTATGACAATTCACTGTTTCGCTTTGTTGAGATCATTCCATTCATCGGTTTGCTTCGAATAAAACTGTCTTTACGTCGCCTATGTCAAGCTTTTATATTTGTTTCGACTATATCTACAATTTTCCAGAATACTCCCAATAGAGCTGAAACATTCGAGAATTTTCAACTAGAACATTCGAGAATCTTCTAAACTTATCTTTCCTATCTCAAGAACATCCTCGAGGGCAATCCAGTGAGGAAAGAACATTCGAGAGATATTCCAGTTGTTTCGATATCAACTTTTTTTCTATCTGACTACAGATGGGGTTACTAGTACCGACATAACAATACAATAGCAGCATAATTACACTTAAATTAAATGCTATTAATATACTAAAACAATTAACATGTGGAACGCTTTGACTTTACGCTCAGATTTGGCTTTGGATCGTAACCCGTGTCGTCATTACAAGGGTTGAAAACGGAAATTATGACATATCTAGAATTTAATAACTCTCTAGAATAGATCGTAGCGTTATCAGACATGGCACAGACAGTTTACTGACTTAAAATAGCTTCCAATAACAGTATTTCTTAAACATAAACAGTATTTCTTATCTCAGATGTACCTACCCACCGAAAAGGCGCCATGGCTTAAACTCCAAATGATAATAGGCACAATAAAATGGGACTATACCGGTGTACAAATCCTTTAGGTCTCCTTAGGGTTACTGGTTTGTTACTGGTGGTAGGACCTCTTGTGAGTCCGCGCGGATAGGTACCACCACCCCGCCTATTTCTGCCGTGAAGCAGTAATGCGTTTCGTTTGAAGGGTGGGGCAGCCGTTGTAACTATACCTTAGACTTTAGAACTTATATCTTAAGGTGGGTGGCGGCTTTACGTTGTATATGTCTATGGACTCCAGTAACCACTCAACACCAGATGGGCTGTGAGCTCGTCCACCCAACTAAGCAATAAAAAAAATAACCCTCTAAGTAAAACCGTGTATATGACTCTCCTGTGAAGTTGCTTGAACCAAATACTATTTCACCCGTCGATATAAATTATATCAATGCTGGGTCTGGTCTCCACTCATAAGGACGAGCAGCACGCGGACAGTTGGTAGTCAAGGCGTATGCTCATCGCGATTTATGGCTGAGACATTAGGCAGTTTGGTTCATCGAACACGAGTTCCATGGACTCGATTCGGTACTAAAAATATTGCTAACAAAAAAATTCTGCTGGCCAAGAGATAAATGGCTTTTAGGGCAAACATCTGTCTAGCTATTTAAGGCTTGAAGGTCAAACTTAAAAGAAAATGTGCAGAGAATTAAATTAAATATATTTCTGCAGGAATAATTTATTTTGTTTCATTGAATTTGCCTTGAGTTGGATAAAGATCTAATCTCATATCATTCTCTTCTTTAATCTTGTATATGAAGTATTCCAGATGGTCTGTGTCACAATTACGACACAATCGTATTTAAAGTAAAAACCAAAACTATAACTTATATTTGACTTATAGTCAAAAATAATTTGCGCAGGAGTTGCCGCCCCTTTCAACATGTTTTCCCCCTGTCCTCCCCCTGAAGAACAATAGATCAAAGCGTGGCCATCTTGTGTCTTTACCACTTTGACAAATAAGATGCGCCGGCGACATGTTGCAGGGGGCGTGGTTAAACAGTCTTTGCACACGGCACTCGGATCACTTGATGGGACATAAAATCGTATGATTTCTGTGCTGTGTTGAGATGTGCGAGTTGACTTGCCCACTCGCCACATATAATACTCGAAAATAGCTTCATCGCATAATCAACAATAAACTAAATTCCTAATTAATAATAATACTCCTTGTCAGACTGAAAGCATTTAGTATGCAGAGAATAATCAGTTTTATGGTATTAAAATAATAAAATATCTTCAAGATTTAGTTTTTGGGTAATCACAAAATTAATAAATAATAACAACTAATGGTCCCCCAGTAGTCGAAATTCGACTATAATTAATTGAGATTATAAGTTTGAACATTATTTTGGTTCTATCGTCAAAGACTATTTATTATACTTAAATAACCACGGATTTCGCCAAGACCACAATAAAGATAAATAATATTATAGAAAAACAATATTAATCTATTCTCAATTTGACCACAGACTTTAACAATCAACAAAACAGTACACATGCGTGTGTGTGTCAAATACATGGTAGTGTGTGTAATGATTTTTTTAAAATTGATTTAATATATATTTATGGATATTTTAAATTCTATATTCTATATTCTCTATCTCTCTCTCTTCGATCGGTCCCTCACTGCTGAGGATCGTGACTCCGTCCGATTTCGTCAACCAACTGTCTCCATCGATCCCGCCCTGCAGACCGGTGGAGTGCGTCGCTGATAGGTATCCCCAGTTCCTCCGCTATTTGGTCCGACCATCGTTTGGGACCTCTACCCCTAGGCCTCTATAAATTCTCTATAAGTGTGGAAAATTTCATACTTCTCCGTCCGCGCAATTTCCGTAAAAAGGGGTACCAAGTTTTTGCGTCGCGTATAAATATATAGATTATTGTATTATTAGCGTCTCCACGACACATTGAAACTCGTTGCGCCCTCGGCGGAAAACGATTCGATAATATTCTCATTTTATTTTATTAAGCCACCCTTCCTCGTTTCCTATAGAGAGCCCTTGGTGGCTTTTCATAGAATATGTTTGACACGTAATTTGTTGATTCTTTGAAGCTACGTCAGGAAGAAGGTCACGTGCTGAAACTGACAGAAACAAAATGATTTATGTATTATTTGTATATAAGTTAGCGTCATTGTCTTTAAGCGAGAATTGAATAGCACTCAAGAGCAATCATGGCTATTCAGCAGTAGGGGGCTTGGAAGTGCTTCTTTCCATCTACTAATATAGACACGACTGAAATCGATTTACTATCTACAAAATTCATCGCGGCCTAAAGGATAAGACATCCGGTGCATTCTTGTTAGTGGTTAATTATTATTATTCGTGCCCCGCCCTTCATGCGGCCAATGATCGGAGGCGCTGGCCAGACATTACAAGGAGCAAAATCCTGTCGAAAATAAATAATAATGTTAATTTTAAATGCCCAGCGAAGCGAGCGAGTACGGCTAGTATTTTATAAAGATCTTTCAATCACCCAATGAGCAACATCGACATCTATAATTCACTCGTTAACTAGAATCGCTGCAAAGCATTCGTTCACTGGCCACACACAAAAGCAAACATTTATTTCTCCCCACAGAACAGATCTAAATCAAGACCGCATCATTGAACACGCACAGAATCGTGCTCATTAAATTTTATTCAAAATTCCGCGAATGTGGTCTGTTAGTTCGCGTATTGTTATTGTTCGAGTTAAGGAACAACTCACTGTGGTTGATTTTTAATGATCATGTACAACGGCCTGCACGCGATTAATGATGCATCTTTTTGTAACACCATATATTCGTATAATAATATTGCATTCGTTATAAATGAGTCGACTATTATCAAAGCCGGCAATGTGACTTTTGGACAATTATTGTTAAATCAGAAAAACGAATTATTGACTTTGTATTCCATTGGCAGTCACAAAACTCTTCTGAACGACATCTTAGATAAATAACAGGTTAAGTATTAACCTTTATTTAATGCAGGTTTTGAACCGTATTCTTTGAAGGAGACGATTATATTCAAATCAATCTGTATCGCCATATCAATAAATTTTTTTTGTCCAAATGCACAGATTGCAAATGCACCTTTGATAATAGACGACTCAAATGTACTAATATTTATTGGTTGAAATATACAAATCTACAAACAATGAAAACTTTGAATCACTTTAAAACGTATTAATCAAATATACGTTTTAAAGTATTGCTTATTGAGTGGACGAGCTCGCAGTCCACCTGGAGTTAAGTGGTTACTGGAGCCCATAGACATCTACAACGTAAATGTGCCACCCACCTTGAGATATAAGTCCTAAGATCTCAATTATAGTTACAACGGCTGCCCCACCCTTCAAACCGAAACACATTACTGCTTCACGGCAGAAATAGCCAGAGTGGTGGTAACCTACCCGCGCGGACTCACAAGAGGTCCTTTTTTTTTTTTTTTTTTTTTTTTCGGGGGGAAATCCTCATGGACTACCTTCGCCTAGGGAAAAGCGAAGGGGCGTGCCGGACTCCTACCGGCTAAAACCACCCCGGTGTCCACCCACACGTGCGCGCAGGGCCGCGGGAATCCAAAATTCTTCCGCAGCCCCACACCAGTGCTGGCCCGGTCTATCCAGGCCTCGTCTCCTGCACGGAGTAGTGAGGCGTTCAGCTACTCCGTGCATCGCCTCAGAGGCACGCGCCGACACCCGCATGCGCCTCCGTCTCAGGTCCATCGAATAGGGGGCGAGGGCTTTCCCAAGTCCCTCGCCCCTGGACCCATTCATGGGGGGCGGAAAAGGGCATTGTCCGCCCTTGTCCTGCGCCCGGTGCGCCTTCTGCGGCCGGGAAAGGGAGTCGAGATCTCCCTCTCCCGTTCTGCAGTTTCCTTCTGCGACATCACGTCCTCGCAGAAGGACACCACCGCGTCCCACGACTCTGCGCTGCCGACCATCCTCCGCACTACGGCCGGCAGCGACAGATCGCTTCCTACTTCATTTGTGAGGACACGGCGCTGCTCCTCCCAAGCTACACACTCGGCGAGCGTGTGTTGCGCCGTGTCCTCCCCGCAGTGGACGCAGTGGTGGCACCGAGCGTCCGGCTCCCTGTCTATGCGGCACAGGTACTTGCCGAAGCAACCGTGCCCCGACAGCACCTGTGTCACCCTAAACGACAGGGATCCGTGCCTTCTCCCGAGCCAGTCGTCGAGTACTGGCCGGATCGCCTCGACGGTTGCGAGGCCGGCGGTAGGGCGCAGAAGCCTTTGCCGCCATTCCGCCACCAAGGCCAGACGGAGCTCCTCTCGGCGCAGCGCGATCTGCCGCTGCACCAGCCTCGAGCCCCGTGCCCGCTCTTCCTCGCGCCATCGATATAATGACGCGAGTACTTTCGCCTCTAGGTCCCAGGGCGGGGATCCGGCCAGGACGCAAGCCGCCTCGTAGGAAATCGTGCGGTACCCGCGGATGACTCTGACGGCCATCACCCTCTGCGGCTTACGCAGAATGGCGAGTGTGCTGGCGTTCATGTCCATCGCCCACACAGGGGCCCCATACAGGGCCATGGACCGCACGATTCCCACGTACAACCGCTTACAGGCGGCGCTCGGGCCCCCCAAATTGGGAAGCAACGTTGAAAGCGCGCCCGCTGCACCCATCAGCTTGGGCACCAGCCGCCGGAAGTGGGGCCCGAATTCCCATCGGCTGTCGAGCACCAATCCCAGATACTTCATGGTGGACTCGACAGCTATCCGGGTCCCACTTACCACGATGTGTGATCCCGGCGCCGGCGCACGTCGGGGGCCATGAAACACCATAGCCTCCGACTTGTTTAGGGCCACCTCCAGGCCCAGGCGCCGGATGCGGTTCACCACCAGTGACACCGCAGCCGCGGCTATCAACGTCGCTTCCCTGTGCGAGCTCCCCCGGGCAGTGACAAGCGTGTCGTCCGCATAACACGTCAAGTTGGCGCCCGACGGGAGCTCGCCTCTCAGCACCCAGTCGTAGCCGATGTTCCACAGGAGCGGTCCCAAGACCGATCCCTGTGGAACACAGGAGCGGTCCCAAGACCGATCCCTGTGGAACACCGCACGACATGAGGTGCCGACCGGCACCGTCACGTCCCCGATAAGTGACGCATCTACCCTCCAGATAAGCCCCTACCGTGCGGCGGAGGTAGGGAGGCACGCGATGGTATTTCAGAGCCTCCCGAATACAACTCCAGGGTAGGGTGTTGAAAGCGTTGGAGATGTCTAAAGACACCGCCAGTACCACCCCACCCCGGGACACCGTCTCCTCCGCCAGGGCCCTCACGCGCATGATGGCGTCTATGGTGGAGCGCCCCCGACGAAAACCAAATTAGTTGTCATCCAGGTCCGGCCCCTCCCTGCACAAGTGGCTGACGAGGCGATCTGCGATAATGCGCTCAAAAAGTTTGCCCGCCTCATCGAGCAGCACTATGGGCCGATAGCGGACGGCGAGTCCGCGGGGCGCCCCTCCTTCCTGAGCAGGACCAGCTTCCCCTCCTTCCATACACTAGGAAACTGACCCTGCTCGAGACATGCCGTGAAGAGCCCCCTCAGCTGGGGCTCTAGCTCCTTCAGAGCCAGGACGAGTGCTCGACCAGGAACTCCGTCGGGTCCCGGGGCCGTGTTCTTAGACCGGAGTCGCGACACGGCCGCTCTCATCTCTGCTTGCGTCACCTCGGGGACATCGGTGCTTTCCTCTTCTCGAGAGTCTGTGGCTGAGGGTGAAGCCATTGCCGGGGAAACGTATTCCGCTCGCTCAGGGAACAGGGCCGATACAACCACTTCTAGCAACTGGGGTTGCATGCTTTGCGCCAGTGGAGGCGCCCAGGCACGCAACTTGCCCCGTACCCAACGGTAGGGGCGCCCCCACGGATCCCGATCTAGGGACCCCAGCAGCTCCTCCCTGGCACGCGACTTAGAGTCGCCGATGGCCAGCCACAGAGTCTCCTTAGACGCGCGGTACGCCTCATACAGCGCGTCTTCCTCGACGGAATCCCGTCGACGTCGTCTCCGGTATCGCGTGTACCGGCGGCGAGCCGCGACGCACTCAACGCGCAGCCGCGCGATCTCGTCGGTCCACCAGTACACCTGGCGCCTTGCGGACTGTTGGTGGACACGGGGCATGGACGCGTCGCAGATCTGCGTCATCGCCCCTCGAAACCACAGCGCCACCGCTTCGACGTCGACAGGACCGTTCATTGTCGACTCCCAAATCCAGGACTGGACTAAGGCAGCTTCCTCGAGTAGCTCCTTGTCGATGCGCTTAAGTGCCCAGCGTGGGCCGTCGTTAATCGGGGCTGTTGGCTGGCGGCCGCTCGCGGTCTGGGCAGAGACGTCGAACCGGATATACCGATGGTCCGACAGCGTCTCCACCTCCACGGCGACACGCCAGTCGCGGACTCGGCTGGCGACAGAGGGGCTAGCAAACGAGACGTCCACTATCGAGCCGCCCCGCTGCCGCACGCACGTGTATTCCGAACCCCGATTCAGGACGACCAGACCAGTTGTCACCGCCCACTCTTCTAGCACCTCGCCCCGATGGTCAGTGACCGGAGATCCCCACGCCGATGACTTGGCGTTGAGATCCCCGAGCACCAGAACGGGACGAGGGTGATAGCGGCCTACGACGGCGCCCAACTCGACGAGGAACTCCTCAAAGTCAGCGAGACTCTTGTTGGGAGAAAAATACGCCCCTACAATGCCGATACCGTCCGAGACCGCAGCAACCCAGCCGCGGCCCCGAGACGGGTTGATCAGAGTCTGGCCGATAATGGCCACCAAGCCGTCAATGCTCCCCAGCCAGTTGTCACGGGCGGGGACAAAGTACGGTTCGGCGACCACAGCCACGTGGATCGACCACTCTGCCATGCTCTGGAGTAAAATATCCTGAGCTCTGGCACAGTGGTTGATATTGCCCTGGAGGAAATGGAATTGTGCCATTATTGACATTCCATTCCCTCGGCAACGGTCCTGGGCCGGGAGTCGGCTACGGAGCTACTAGCCTGCGGGGGTGGGGAGGTTTCCCCGGCAGGTTTTGAGTTCCTCTTCTTCTTCTTGGCCTTGCTGGCTGGTGCGCCACAGGCTCCTCCACCCAGCCTGTGTCCCGCTGGCTTCCCTGCAGCTGAACACAAGCTGCAGTTGAGCGCCGCGGAACACTGAGCCGCCTTGTGGCCGGGCTGACCGCAGCGATAACAAAGGTCACTGCGGTCAACTTCAGCGGTGCACTTTGCCCGGACGTGCCCCTTATCCAGGCACCGGAAACACCGCAAAGCCCGGGGCTGCAGAAGTTTCACCCTCGCTGCAACCCAGCCAACCAGCAATCTGCCGCTTAAGGCGATATTTTTCGCCGACGCTACAGGGCACCGAACCCAGACCGCGCCGAGTCCGGTGGCGTCGGTGCGTATATCGCCGGCCCGCACCTTGTCCGATGGACATTCTCCACTTCGGGCAACGGCCGCTACCACCTCCTCAGAGGTCACGGAGTCATCCAGGCCAGTAATCCGCACCTCTGCGGTTTTCATTGGCCTGGAGACCCAGACGTCCTCGGGGCTGAGGACCTCCCTCATCTTGGCGGCCAGAGCGTCCGCCTTTTCGGCACTGCCACTCGTAGTACCAGCTACCTCGAACAACCGTGCACCCGTGGCAGCCTGCCTGTGGGTGACGGCCTGAAGACCAAGATCTGATAATTTGATCTTGGCCTTTGCTTCGGCGATGACCGACTGGTACGTTACGCCGCGCTCCGCAGCTCCGGGCTGTAGCGTGAGCGTCACAGCTTCGGAACGCGGAGCACGTATCGCCGGTCCTTTGCGACCGCCTTTGGCAGCCCGCCGCGCAGGCTGCCTTTGCGGTTTGGCCGGGGGCATGCGTTGCTGCTGAGGCCGCCTTGGCGACCCTGCGTGCCTTCTTGCGGCCCACGACTGTAACCCAGGTCTCACCCTTAGACCCAGCAGTCGTGGGCTGATCGCTCGATGGGGCTCCCTCGACGGGCTTTTTAACACCCTCCGCGGGCTTCCCCTCCCTAGGCTTAGGTCTCGGCGGCTAGTGGCGGACGGAGGATTTCCGCAGGGAGGCGCCGAGAAATTGCCTCCATACGAGCATTGACCATGCTCCCGCACTGGAGCATACAGAGCCGGACAATGCGCTCAACCTCGTCGTCGGTATGAGTGCTTGTCGGTCTCGGTGCGGGAGCCGGGGCCACTACCGATGCGGCATCAGTGGACGTACGCCGCTGCTGCTGCTCGCTCAACGCAGTGACTCGTCGCCGGAGGTCCTCCATATCATTTCGGAGACGGCTGTTTTCCTCCTGCAACTTCGCAACCTCGTCAGAGGCCGTCCTGTTGAGGAGGATGCCAATCGCCTCCTTAATGTCCGCGGCAGCTTCTTTCAGACCGCGGGTAAACGTGCCCTTCAGGCTGCCGGATTTGGTGGCAACCTTCAGGACTAAGTCCACCCCGTCCAAGGCAAGCTGACTTAGGGCCACCGCAGATGGTTCCCCCCCTTCCGCCGCTAGAATAGCGCGTCGCTCGCGAGCGCGTCGGGCCATTTCCGACACTTCGTCGGCCGCGACAGCTTTGCGCTGCTCTCTTCGGGCGGCGTTGATCTCCGCCTTTGAGCTCCCTAGCGAGGCACAGCTCTCGCCACCAGGGTCCTCGGTAGTGACCCCCATGTCACTATCTGCTTTGCTGGCAGCCGGAGTATTGGAGCACACGAACCTACCCTGTGCGTTCCTCCGCGGCCGTGAAGCACTCACTCCTCTCGAAGCCTGCCGACCTCTCCTCGTGGTCGGTAATTTCTTGGGGGGCAGCAAGCCTTCCTCATCTGAGGACAGATCCACCGACCCATCTCCCACTGGAGCATTGTCGCGTGAGCGTTTTCTAACGGAAGACGACCCACGCGGTCCTCCGTCAATATTTTCAAAATAACTGCTTCCAGTAATATTATCAGCAACAGGGGCCTGGTCGCCTACTCCTGCGCGTCCATCGGTAACCAATTTATCACTCGCAGGCCCGGGTACCTGCGAGCGCCGGGCGTCAGCCGGGTCGCATGACAAATCTCTCTCATAGTTAGCCATTTTCATATTAAAGAAGTGGGTGGTACGCACATAACTTCCCCAAGGCGATGTGGCCGCTCTTTTTGGGAGGGTGTTTGATCCTCCCGAGGCCCGCAGATGCCTCCGGTGCAGGATATACCGCCCGCTGGTCGGTATCTACAAACAATTTTTTTTTTTTTTTTTTTTTTTTTATGTATATGAAGTAGCTAAACTAAACGAAACTAAAGTAACTTAAATTAGCCACCACCCGGCACCGTGGTTTAATCACCTCGCCACGGATGCCCCTAGGCCGCAGGTTGAGGAGCAACCCACGGTCTTCCCCACCTCGATCACCGCGACGTACACGTAGCGGAGACCCCTAGGCCACGAACTGTAAAACAGCCCGTGGTCTACCCTTCCTTGCTCCCTAGTCGTGTACTCTGCAGCTGCAGAGCGCAGATAGAGAGCCCTCGGGAGCGACTCCTCCGCGCCGGCAGAAATTCGCCGTGGGCAACAATCTCCTCTTTCTCACCCCTCACGAGGAGATTGTTGCCCACGCCCAGGGTGCACCGGCCCAGCGCCTGCTCGTCCTCTCAAGAAAACAAAAGGACCAGCAGCCACTGAACACTCGGGGAGGTTTTCTGCCAGGCACCCCTCACAAGAGGTCCTACCACAAGTAAATGTAAATGAAACTATAACAAGACTCTTACAAGTATCTTGACAATTTATTTATTAACGATAGTGGTATACAGCTAGCTGGAGAGGCTTAATTTAATGGGACTAATTTAAATTTAATCGGCAGTCGGCACGTAACGAGAATTCAGTGAGACAGTAGTTTGTAAGAACAAAATATTCCTAACCTAAAAGTGCATGTTATTATCCGCAACATGCTTCGTCAGATTACAGAAATAGAGTTATCAGCAACATGCTTCGTCAAAAAGTACAATACTTACTTTCAGGTACAAGCGTCGTCATAAGTAACATATAGGTCCACGATACTAACTGGTAATTGACTGACTCGGTGATGGAGTAGGCCCTAAGCACGTCATTACGGATCCTCCCGATCCATTAACGGTGCTTTTAGGTATCTCAAACACCGGTCACCGTCTTCGCCGAACCCGTCGCTTGCGACGAAGGGCTCGACGAGTAAATTAACCCATAGACACAGCCCACTGAGTTTCTCGCCGGATCTTCTCAGTGGGTCGCGTTTCCGATCCGGTGGAAGATTCTGCGAAGCACTGCTCTCACCAGGGCCAGTGTTAGCAACACTTCCGGTTTGAGCCCCGTGAACTCACCAGCACGTTAGGTTGAAGCTAAAATAACCTCTCAAGGCTATCAGCATAGGTAGGAAAAATAAAGATGCAGTAGTTACCGGCCGTGATTGTTGCACCCTGTCGATGGTTCGATTCCCATATTGGCAAAAATTCGTGTGATACGCAAGTTTGTTTGATCTTTGTCTTGGTGCTCATTATCTATATCTGTGTATATTTAAACGTATATAAGTATGTATGACAGTCTCTGGTATCCATAACACACGGTATCCTAATTTGGGGCCGAATGACCGTGCGTGATTTGTTCGCAGTTATAATTATTATTTATGTATTATTATTATTATAGGTTTAGTGAAATATTACCACAGTACCGACTTAGACCCAGACCACAAATCGTACAATCATAACGTATGCGTATACCATATCCATGTAGCATATTTAGTCACAACGAACAGTGTCATTAGCAAGCCACACATCAAGCATAGACTCATTTGATCTGCATAAAGCCCCCAAAAGTAAATAGACTTATTGAGCTATCGTAGATGCCTTACCATTTGTTTCCGAACATAACAACAATACCTCCTCCGATTCCTCAGGCTAGAGCCCCGTAAACTTTCCTACTCGGTCGATTACGCTGGTCTAGTCTCTCAAGCCTTAGCTTAGGTAGGAAAAAAAAAAAAAAGAATAGCTATTAACAAACCCATAATATGGCGTTGCTTCAATCCTAAAGTGACAATCGCCTTGTGAAGGACCGTATGCTCCATTGTTTTTAAGCCCTTTTTGTAGAGCGACCCATAGCTTAAACTATAACACCACTATTCCTATATGATAGGTATGTCGGGGTATGGCAGACAGCGGCTTGGTTGTGCCCCTGACATTGCTGATAGTCACCACTCATCATAAGGCCCGTATGGTTTTCGGTCTATATCTATATAGGTATATATAAAAATGAATTGCTGTTCGTTAGTCTCGCTAAAACTCGAGAACGGCTGGACCGATTTGGCTAATTTTGGTCTTGAATTATTCGTGGAAGTCTAGGGAAGGTTTAAAAGGTGCGAAAATATAAAAAGCTCGGAATTATATAAAATTTAATTTATATAAATTTTGTTTTTCCTTTGATGTGTCTTTTATTTATCGATTGAGGAACTACGAAGTCTGCCGGGTCAGCTATTTGTCAATAAAACAAAATCTCGAGTTATAGCCGCCCAACTGAAATTGGCCTTTCATACCCAAGAACCGGGTCGTGTCTTCGTCGATAAAGTTCTTCAATGAAACTAAAATACATACCTTTATTTTAGAAAACTTCAAATCATAATTCCGCCCACCGATAGTAGGGGCTCTAAAACCGCACCATAGTACGTTTGCTAGGGAACAGGACAAATGTATGCGAAATTAACCCTTCGAATAAATTAAAGGGTACGAACGATCCAACTTGGAAATGATTTTAGAATTACAGTTAGATTTTGTTTTACCCTTAAACAGGTCAAACTTCTGGTCCAACTGTACCTTGGTTTTACCAAAATGTAATAATACAGTGAGGTAGAACGTCTATTGCCCATCACAGTACGTACACTTTGCTCGCAATGCATTTTATTTATTCAATATATAGACGTCTCGTAACAGGCAAATTTTAAATTTTTACTTATGACATTATAATCACACAATGGTATGCCTTGATCGTGAATATGAGTTATGTACGTAGTTCATTAGGAAAATCGGTCTTGGCTGCGGGATTCGAATTGTGGCACCGCTTGATACTGTGGTATACCAGACCCATTATTCTCTAGGCCACGACGACTTGTAGCATTTTTTAATAAGTTTTCTTTTTTAAATATCCAAGTGGAACACATAACTGCGTTGCGGCAGAAAAACATACTAATAATGGACGATCTTGTACGATTTGTGACGTCGGAACAGTAACTGTCCTAGAAGACAAAATATGCAGCCAATAAATTCTTTAAAGCCTCATGCGTCGAAGCTTGAGCTAATATTTGTCGGCGAATCCACTGGGGGCGTTTCGTGACCCTAATAACATCATCATCTCCTTAACCCTACACGAATGTCTAATTTTGTCCTATAACAAACAGTGCGGTGGAAAAGGGCCCATAAAACGGCATCGGCAAACACTATCAGGGCAGGCCCCGTAAAGCCCTGAAGGAAAATAGACGTCTTTTATGGTTCTAAGGGAAGGAAAACATTAACTAACCCTTTTAGTTTCGGGTTAGTGGCGATCTCGAGGGGTGGATGCGCGTTGATCGTGGGGGTTGACCTTTTCAATTTTACGAGTATACTATTTTTGATGTTTGTGCCATTCGAATAAATATGTGTAAATAAAATTGGATTGTCGCAAAAAATAAAGGATTTTTAAGTTAATTTATGGACTTGATGTTTAATCAGGTACAATTTCTCTTGTTGCCTATTTGTTCAAACTATTATCCGAACTTGGCATAATCATATGGTACTTTTAATTTAGTAAACAAAATTCGACAGATACGATTTTAATTTGAGAATTCCACAACTTTAGACCACTTTTAATTCCATACATATTTCGGGTTCTAATAACCGTGGTGTAACTGATTTTTGTAACTATTAGTCACATGTTTCTACTTGACAGGACTTTCTTTTGCTTTGTTGGCAGACAGGATTTTTTGGAGCTAGAAGATATAAAACCATGTGCTGGTTGGAAAGCAAAGAAGTCAGGGTATCTTCTAAATCTTCAAGCAATCCTTTAGCAAGCAATAATATTATTCTTATGCCTGTAAACGCTGATGCCGGTCTTTTTTCCCTACCTATGCATTGGTAGCCTAAGGGGTTATTTCATGCCGGTCCGTTTCCCTACCCAATCGTTGGTAGCCTAAGAGGTTAATCCAGCTACGTCCCGGCGGGTAGGTGAGCTCACGGGCTCAAACTGAGAGAATTTGCTAACACTAGCCCTAGCAAGAGCAGTGCTTCGTAGAATCTACCACTGGATCGGAATCGCGCCCCACTGAGAATATTAGACGAGGAACTCAGTGGGCTGTCTGTGTCTATGGGTTAGTTCGCTCGTTGAGCTCTTATAATTATTTTTGTATACGTATAGGTACTATAGATAATAATGTAGCTTAGTGGTTTAAAAAGTGCTCTAGCGAACAAAATGCTTAGATGTTTTTTTGAAAAGCATTTTTCGCTTTGCCTAATAAATGAGACGCTAATACGGTGTTTAAATCAAGAAGGTACTAAGCTTACTAATGAAATACGTAATTGACTCATGTTCGCGAACCACTTCCATAAATGACGGAATTATGTCCTGTTACAAAAATCAAGCACGTTTTTTTTGGCATGTCCACTATGTACAGACCTATATATATTATGTTTCGATTGTGTTGTGTCCTAAGAAAACAGAAACTCGTGTCTTGTGAGTGTCGAAGAAGCCGACTAAGGTATTAACCGACGAATACTATTACCAGAATATACTGGCGAACTGCGATCGCCAACCAGCTTTTGACGGTGTTAGTATCAAGCCCGCACGGATTGGTACGACCGCCCTGTCTATTTCATATCGAGGGGTGAAAGGCTATTTGCTTAAGCGATATTTCCCATAAAACACGATTTTTGGTATTAATATAGTTACGCGCTGGGGTTCGGGATACATAAAAAATTCACCAAAGTACAACTAAAAACTGTATTCAACACTAAGAACACTTAAGCACTCAACAAGCACTTTAAAACTCTCAATTCGCTTGTTCCGCTTCGCTTCAGGTGATCCGTTCGCTGTTTCGTTTCGATTAGTTCTGATTATTGACTGACTGCGTGCCATCCCTACAACGCTTTTATAGTCGATACGTCATCCCTAGAATTATCGAGAATATTCTACACATCTCTAGTAGTAGTTTCCGCTATCTGTCAATAGATGGAGTTGTACTTCTCGAGCGTTCTAGATCCTTCGATATTCATTCGACTATTCAGCGATAGATGGCGTTACTCTTATCGGCGTAACAATATCAACAATTCGATATTTTTAAATGAATATCAATTAAGTTTACCCCATTCGAATAGCTGTAGAAGTTTTTTTGTTATGATATTTTTTTAACTTCAAATTGCTCTCCTGTAATGTTGCCAAAATGACGCTTAAACCAAACAGCATTTCACCCCTCGAACTATCATTATTACAATGAAGACTTCGATCGCGACTCTCAAGCTAGCAGCATTTACAATATAATGTCCATGGTCTATAGTAACGAATCACGAGACGGGCTTTAGGCTCGCTCGTTGGTCTAGGCTATAAAGAACCCAGCAGACTGCTTCAATTCAGCCTCGACATGGTTCCACATGTACATTCAATAGCTAATCATTGAGGAAGATCAACTGTAACATGTATGTTCGATTATAGGGCCGCCACATCTGCTCCCGACACGTGGTCGATGCGTTCCAATTAACGTCAACATCACAATGCTATCGTTGACAGTAATAATACAAGACCGCACTGTTCGAGACACGTCTTGTAACATGCGATTCGCTAACAGACACACTGTGTGGTGATACCATCGGGTGATACATGCGACTGAATATACGTTTTACCCGACTGTCGAAGGAAGATGATTGTTTTAAGATGTTCCTCTAATTCTTTGTTGTGGGAATTATTATTTCAAGATATCCACGAAAAGAAAACCGAAGAATTATTTTTCTTCATTTAATTATTATCTACGTTATAGCTTCTTATAAATCTATGAATACCGGCTGCATGCACGTAAAAGTGTCACGTTCCGCCTGAACGTGAGCGCGCAAGCGAGAGCACGGAACGAGCGATAGAGAGGGACGATCGGCACTTCAGTTCAGGGTTGTTACGAATGTTCGCATCCGCATCCGCAAATGCGGACTATTCGCATTATTTCAGACATCTGCATCCGCATTCACATCCGCATCAATCAATGCGGAGTTTTACGGATGCAGATTAATTTCAACAAGTAATTACATGTAAAGAAAGTGGGCGGAGCCAGAGTGGCACGTGCTTCTCGTATGTTTGGTAATTGCGAACTTCATTCGGTAACTGACGAATAGGAAGGCGACATTGGTAACAAGATCCTACAGGTTTTGTTTGTTGTGTTTTTTCTCATTGTCAATAAATTATAGTTACAGTCAGTGTTTACTGTGTATTTCATAGTTTTTTGCGTGTTTAATGAATATTTGATATAAATATTAAGTGAAATGTCGCCACCAATAAAAAGAAGTACCTATCTGGACTATAAGTCTTATATAATAATATACAATAGACAAAAATGATCCGGAGAAGTCGGAGTGTAAGATATGCAATAAAAGTTACACGTGCAAGGGATGCACTACTACTTTGAAAAATCATCGGAAATAAATACACCCGGATGAGTTTTATTTATTCCAAAGTGCGAATAAGGAAAAGGAATTGAAGAAAAAAAATTCTCTCCAAATTTGCATGCAGATATTTACCACCTCCACCAGCCAGTGTTCCCAGCGAACAACTATTAGTGGAGCTGCGTTAATATATGAGTCGTCCATTAACAAAGGTGGCAATCTGTGCATTTGGACAAAAAAATGTTATTGATATGTCAATACGGATTGGTTTGAATATAATCGTCTCCTTCAAAGAATACGGTTCAAAACCTGCATTAAATAAAGGTTAATAGTTAACCTGTTATTTATCAAAGATGTCGTTCCGAAGAATTTTGTGACTGCCAATGGAATCCAAAGTCAATAATTCGTTTTTCTGATTTACCAATAATTGTCCAAAAGTCAGATTGCCGGCTTTGATAATAGTCGACTCATATAATCCACTAAGAAACAGGTTGGAAGCTGAGAAGGCTGCAATATTGCTATTTATTAGATATAATTCACCAATCTTTAAGGTTAATTATTAAACAAAGATTTTTTATTATGAAACTCGAAGCTTAAAATTCTGTTGTGTCATAAGTAAAACCAAAAACTTGTATAATTTTGTTCAAAAAATATGATTAAATAAATAAAAAGTTAAAATTAAATTGATTTTCAGTTATTTATTCATGGATTTTGGGAATTTAAAAGGATACATTTTTTTAAATAATTATCCTTTTAAAATCGCGAAATCCGCATCCGCATCTGCGGATGTGAATTTCTAATAATCCGCATCTGCATCTGCATCCGCGGATGTCTAAATTATTGCATCCGTAACAACCCTGCTTCAGTTCGCGACCGTGCCGCGTTTATTCTCGGCAGACTCTACTCCATGATCTTTAAGCGGAGTCTCTTCGGAACAAGGGGACACTTTACAAAACTTGTATGATGACTGTCATGACTTACGCGAGTGTGGTGTTTGCTCTCGCGTCCCTCACACACTTCCAACCTCCAATCCCTCCAGGTTTCAGCAGGTTAACCGTGAAGGCTCGTGGTTCGTGAGGAACGTTGACCTACACGACGACCTGGGCCTCGAATCAATCCGGAAACAAAAGGATTCAGCGTCGGAACGACACTTCGATAGGTTATGCGTTATGATATTCGCCTTATCGTTGGCGCCGTTGACTACTCCCCGAATCCTAATCACGCAAGAGCGAGTCACCGTCGAGACCCTAGACACGTCCTTACGGAGCCATCAGATCCAATAAACCTTTAGCTCTAACACTAGGAGCAGGCTTAGGGACCCCGGTAACCGTACTCGTAGAACTCGACAAAGAGTTAGACGTGCAGTTTATTTAAACGTCGCTTATTAACTGGCACTGAGGAGTTGAACGGGAGACCTCCCTATACTTGCCCAAGGGTATTTAGTTTCGAAGCGGTAGGCAGCGGCTTGGCTCTGCCCCTAGCTTTGCTGAAGTCCATGGGGGACGGTAACCACTCACCATCAGGTGGGCCGTGCGCTCGTCAGCATACAAGGTAAAAAAAACTGGTTGTGTATGTAATTTTGAGTGGAGCGATCGGATGCTTCAAGGGCTTGTCACAGATTTGTTAAATATAGTATTTATATTTTTGTCGTTTCATTATTGGATTAAGAACCCCCACGTCTTCGACACTTAAAAGTAAAATCAAAAAATTTTGATCATAGCGACATCTATTGGCCAAGACTAAAACTACTACAATTGTAGAGAAAAATGGGCTTAGGTAGTTCATTGGACTAGTTACAGGATACGCTAGTATCAACGGCTAGACGCTTCAGACAATATTATGTGCAATTGTATATTAATTAGCCAAAACGCTTTTGCACCTTCAAGCTGTTATCCTGATCTAATTTCAACCGCAAAACAATCTACTACTTACTGGTGGTAGGATCTCTTGTCAGTCCGCACGGGTAGGTACCACCGCCCCGCCTATTTCTGCTGTGAAGCAGTAATGCGTTTCGGTTTGAAGGGTGGGGCAGCCGTTGTAACTATACTGAGACCTTAAAACTTATATCTCAAGGTGGGTGGCGCATTTACGTCGTAGATGTCTATGGGCTCCAGTAACCACTTAATATCAGGTGGGCTGTGAGCTCGTCCACCCAGCTAAGCAAAAAAAAAGGTCATACGTTGAAGTCGTCGTGGCCTAAAGGATAAGACGTCCGGTGCATTCATGTTGAGCGATGCACCGGTGTTCGAATCCCAGGCGGGTACTAATTTTTCTAATGAAATACGTACTCAACAAATGTTCACGATTGACTTCCACACAGAAGGAATAACATCGTGTAATAAAAACCAAACCCGCAAATTTTTTATTATTATGCGTAATTACTGGTGGCAGGACATCTTGTGAGTCCGCGCGGGTAGGTACCACCACCCTGCCATTTCTGCCGTGAAACAGTACTTAATGCGTTTCGGTTTGAAGGGTGGGGCATCCGTTGTAACTATACTTGAGAACTTATATCTCAAGGTGGGTGGCGCATTTACGTCGTAGATGTCTATGGGCACCTAACAACAGGTGGGCTGTGATCTCGTCAATCCATCTAAGCAATAAAAAAAAGATGTCCAAGTGGAAGATAGATGTTTACCCTTCCAAGGGGAAAGCAGTAGCGGTCTATTGATGATATGGCATATTGTGAGTCCGTATCACTCTGCATATTTCTGCTGTGAAGCAGTAATGCGCTTCGGCTTGAAAAGCGGGCAGACATTTTACTAAAAACCGTACCCTAGAAACTAAAATTTTAGAACACAATGTTATTGGCAGAATTAGATTGTTGATGTCTATGGACTCCGGTAACCAGGTAGGACCTGGAGCTCGTTCACTCACCTAAGCAATAAAAAACAAAGATATTGCTCTAAAGTTGACAGTACCATCTCATGTCTATATCCATGTGGCGGTAACAATCATTTTCAATCACGACCTAACGTAATAAAATGATTTTCCCACGAAAATAAAAAAATCATCAACCGATAGAGAAGACACTTGATATATTTATTTGCATTATTTACATAGACACTATCGAATAAAAAGCATAAATGCATTTAAAATAACCATAGTACAGTATACAGTCAGACTAATCTATATAATATTTACCTCTTATATATATTTTATTATTATCAGCACTATGTAATAATACTAGTTTATTTAATTACAATATTCTAATTTAAAAAATATAAATTCTGATTCATAACAATACATGAATATTATGTTATTATTTATTTTTAAATAAATTTTATCAGTCGTTATTATAATAATAATAAAATTAATAAAAATCTGAAGTTATTACAATAATTTGACAGTCTCGGTTGTACAACATCTCTAATTTTTAAGTACCAAACTATTACTTTCCGTGATAGATAATTTAATTAATGTATATTAAATATATTAAATATATTAAATATATTTGTAGATTATTTTTATAGATGCCATAAATAGACTATATAGACTTTATAGAAGATATTGTTTTTCCATATTAATTTCGTTAATTTCTTTAGAATGTATTTAATGATTTAATGTCAGTAAATAATTTACTGACATTAAAATTAAATGTGTCTTTTGCTAAAAAAATTACCAGTATTTTCATTATGTCATAAAAATCACACTATATAATATTATATATAATAGACATACATATTATTATATATATTCAGAAGGTTTCCCTCACGTCACGTTCGCACGAGGACAACATTTTGAAAATATAATAATGTAATAACTTTATTACCAATAATAATAAATATAGAAATAACCCTGTACTTACAAATTAAACTTAAATTTAGCTTCAAGAAGCGGTTTATATTATAAATACTATTTGAGCTCACTTCAACTTATATCAGATGTAGGCCAAATGAATAGGAATTTCTTTAAAAGTACATTAAAATAGGAGGTGTATGGAATATCCGGAAATCTAAGCTCAACCAACTATAAGCTCAAAGCTTAATCAAGCTTTGAGCTTTGCCTTGCAAGTAAACATCCATTCAATCTGATGGGTTCCTCCTATGGATAAGATCTAGGAGCACAGCGCAGCTGCCATAAACTTTACTCTCCAAGACGATATCCAGAATTTCAGCTTATAGCTACAACTGCCCAAGAGGGTGGATATTGATGTACATATTGTTGAAGAAGAAATCTTAATTAATTAATTTCTAAATAGAAATTCATCTGGTGGTATCTCATCATCATCTGGTGGTAGGACCTCTTGTGAGTCCGCACGGGTAGATACCACCACCCTGCCTATTTCTGCCGTGAAGCAGCAATGAGTTTCGGTTTGAAGGGTGGGGAAGTCGTTGTAACTATACTGAGACCTTAGAACTCATATCTCAAGGTGGGTGGCGGCATTTACGTTGTAGATGTCTATGGGCTTCGGTAACCACTTAACACCAGGTGGGCTGTGAGCTCGTACATCCAAATAATAATAAAAAAATTATCTTCATATTTGTTTAAAGTTTAATATGGATGGTCGTAGACAAAGATGCTCAATTACATTCTAAGCGTATTTTTTTTTTCAAAATAGTATCTATTCAAGTTATGGACAATGTCAGTACTGCTTCAAGGGCCTTTGAACTAAGTTAACTTACGTGACCCGGCAGCGGTCTGATCGATCTTCGTTATTATTGACTTGTACAAAAGAATCAACTTATCCTGTTAACTTACCCAAATTATTTTATTTGATATTTTTTAATGTACTCAAAATTATACCAATGACGACATCTTTGGACGAGTAGATGAACCCTTTAGAAGACGATGCATTACTGCGCAATATTGTAAGTTCTAATTCGTAAATTGTGCTTAGTGCGAGTTTTTTAACGTTCTCGATAGCGTAAAAGTTAACTCAAATTTGTATGGAGTTGGAACGTTTGCCTACGTTTGCCGCTAGGGGCGCTGTTCCAACTGCATACAGATTTGAGTTAACATTGAAATACTCGCACTAAGCACACTGATCGACTAAACTGCAATAACGTGCTAATAAATGCCTAATGGTCTTGCTTTTAAGGTATACTTTGGGATGAAATATAGTTAAAATAAAAAGTTACTGCATACTTATTGTATAACATTTTTCAAAGAAACGCGGAATATTAATTAATTCTACTTAGCATGTTTATCCATCCATAGACCATCCATACAATAATAATTGAATGTCAGTTTTCGGTGAGTATCCAAAATCTACAAAATAAACGCGTAACCTACTTATTAGAAGCCTTAGCTACCTTCTCCATAGTGTCCTCCATACTACGCAAATATCTATTCAATGATTCTGAAGTGTTTTGCAGAATGCTTAAGCCTAATCTGTATTTAAAATCAACGAGCCTTCGTAAAAAGGAAAAGAAGCCGCCGCCCTGGTTCAGAGGTGGGTAGGTGATGACGTCAGGACTGTCGGTCGGTTTTGGTCGCATAGATGATGTATCTACGCTGACAGATGATGATGATGACGGTACAGTCGACGTGTCAGGTCTGTCCGTGACGGTCTCTGTCACTATAACCTTGGATTCTGTTGTGATATCGACTTTAGGACTTTCGGGATTATCAGTTGTAAACACCTCGTAAACTTTGAACGCTTTCGTAGTGAATTCAGATGTATTGGATTCGGTCGTGGTACTTTCTTTGTCAACGGGAATAGTGGATACGCTTTCAATTATCATTTGTTTGTTATTGTCTTCTTTGATTGGTTCAGATAAAGGGTAAATCGGTATAACTTCATTAGGTTTTCCAATCTCATTCGTATCTAGCGAGGCAAGGTTTCTGATCGGTGGATTGTATGTATCGTCAATTTCATTACTGATAAATATGTTGTTATCTTTTTCGGCTCTCAATATCTCTTCCAATGACGTGGAAATGCTACGCTTTTTCAGTTTTCTCGGGCCGTGCTCGCGGACTACCGCAGGGGTAGCTGTGTCCATTAGTTCCTTGGGCACATTCCCGACAACAAATTTGCTTTCATCCGACTCATTACCGCTTAAATCATCGGCATTGTCATCTTGCGTTTCGCTATTGGAGCCTAAATACATAGAAGTTGGAGCGTAAGTAGCTGGACTACTGGTCGACTCACCGTAAAATTGTCCGTCGAACGGATACACTGGTTTGAAATCGGATTCATCGCCAGGCTTGATTCCATATACTACTGCACTGGGTGTATCGCCGCCGTAACCAGAAACGCCAGATCCGGTTTGAGGTGCAGCATAAATTGGCTCGACTGCCGGATACGGAGTGTAGCTCTGAGCTTTTTCATAATTATATTTACCCTCAGTAGTGTAAACGTGTCGTGTTTCATACTGTACACCATAATTTACGGGTTTCGGGTAAACAGCGCCATGTGCTATACCGGTTTTCTGTTGTGGAAATCTGTTGTTAGTAGGATCGTAAGCAGCCACGTGTCGATGCCTCAAATCTTGTTCCTTCTTAACTGGATAGCGATTTACTTGTGCCGTTTGGCCAGCATAAGGGTTTAGCTTGTATTTTGAATGAGAAGGCATACCGGCTAATACAGTACCGAGCATCTCTTCCTCGGGTTGGCCATTACCGTCATTTGCGTATTCTTCTGCATTGTATTTATACAAGTCGTCTTTCTTGTCAACCTCGAAAGTTCTGCGGACTGGTGTAGAGAATGGGTAGAAGAAGTAGCTTGCTATGCCTACTAAACTTGCAAGCCCGATCATTCCAACACCCACGGACGGCATAACTTCTCTAGAGAAATAATTGTATAGCTGCGTAGTGATTGCACCGGTTTCGGGTTTCTTAGTAGGTTTGGATGTTTTAGTTTTGTTGTTTGCTTTGATATCTGAGACTCCAGTAGCGTCTGTGGGCTTAGAAGCACTTGGTTTTCGTTTTTTATTCTTCTTGCGTGTTGTGTTTCGTTTAGGTTTTTTGGTTGTTGTTGGTGGGGTACTGATTTCAACTTCAATTTCTGATTCTTTGGCCTCCATCGGCAACAACGCTGAGTCGTCGTAGCTCGGAGCTTCTGTTGTGGTAGTTTTTTGTTTATTTTTGTTTTTGTTTTTAGTTTTAGTCACGGGGGCTTTTGTTGTTTCTTTCGTTGTTGTAGGCGTTTCTGTTGGAACCGGGGTCGTTGTGGTAGTAGTAGTTCTTTGAGAGTTAGCATTTTTGTTCTTTTGCACATTCGTCAGCACTGTATCCTTGATTTTATTGTAAACATTTTCATTGATAGCCGAACCCGCCGCAATCAAATCAGCTTTGTTACTGCTCGCTATAATTGGACGTTTAGCCTGATTCTTGTTCGAAGGTCGTTTTTTATTTTTATTTCCTGTTGGCTTCGACTTCTTCACTTCATCCGTTTTCGTAGGTTCCGTGGATACTGAAGACACATTCGTGGGACTACTCACTAAGACCCAAGTAGATATACCTTCCTTGGTAGTAGCAGAGTCATTGATCACATCACTGGCATTCTCAGTTTCAAGATCTTCGATTGTGATGGGAACTGCCTCTCCTGCATGCCCATTATACAAAGCATCGTCTTCGTTTTGTATTGTTTTGTGTTTTTGATTTGGAAACTTTAGTTTTGTGGATACTCTGCTTTCAGCGATTACTTGCTCGGACGTGTTCTCGGTTTTCTCGAGCAGTTGGCTGGCTAGTTCTTGAAGGGCATCTCCAATCGGTTCCTTGGATTTGAGAACTTTAGGTGCATTAGGTACAGCCGTCGATGAATCTTCACTCGTTATGTCCGCAGCTTTGTAGCTTGTAGACCTGGAACTTAAAGAAAAAGTTTATTAAGTTATTAAATAGTCTTATTGCTGATAATCATGATTAATTTATGTAAGTCATTAGTATTAACGCAGCTGAATATCTAAAAAAACACTAGAATCTGATTGTTGGCGTGGAAAAGAATCCTAAAGCCAATTTTAGATTATTTTTACCTTAAATTATAGGAGTGGATGTAACCGACACTAAATATTACTTATAACTTTTAAGATGAACAAAGAAGATCACTACCCTCCTTGAACTAGGTGGTTAATAGCGACCGTAGTATTTCTTTGATGGCATTTGAGTTATGATATCACAAGTCACTATATATCGAATCAGTGGGACCGAACTATAAATTATTATACATTGTCTAAACCGCCCTTGAATCTATAATGCATGAATGCTTCGCATAAATAGGCAGGGTTATGATAGCCACCATAATACCAGCTCATAATACCAGTCAAGTTATTAACGATCGGCCAGTATTATATTCAATAGAGATATTGTGAAAATATATGTTTTACCTATTAAAATTAATTTTACTGTTTATTCAGGCGTTTATTATCAATCCTTGACCGTGTAATAAAAAATCCAAAAGGTCAAATCTACTAACTTAAAATAAACAGAAATAAAAACCAAGAATATTTTTACTTTTTATTTTATTTCAAAACACCATCACATCTATTGATTTTCTCGGATATTAAATTAAGGTTGGTAGATTTTGAAATAAGATTATCTGCACAAATATAACAATGTTGTTAACAAAAAATTAAACTCTTAATGATAATGTTTTAATATTATAAATACCCAATAAATTACGCTTAGTTACTACATTAAATTAATAGTTTAAAATGTCTATCACAGTAACATGTAAAGAACACCAAATGTCGCAATTTTATTTATTTTTTTCTTAACACAAACCTTCACAAAATGAAAGCCGTTAAGGAAAACCCGTTATATCAGTGTGCTTAGTGCGAGTATTCTAACATTCTCGATAGCGTAAAAGTTAACTCACATTTGTATGGAATGGGATGGTTTGCCGCTAGGGGCGCTGTTCCAACTGTATACAAAATTGGGCTAACGTTTACGCTATAGAGAAAGTTAAAAAAACTCGCACTAAGCACACAGCGTTTATGTCGAACCGTTCGTGGACAGGTGAAAAGATGGACATAGCAGACAACTATGTGGAAAGGACCAAGAGCAAAAAGAAGAAGAGGGCGCCCTAGAAAAAGATAGATAGAAGATATAAAAGCGATAGCAGGAAGCGATTGGGGAAAAAAAAGCCATGGACAAAGTGGTTAGGAAGAAGCTGAAGGAGGCTTTTATACGAGAAGGGGTTCCGATCAATGATACTGAAGAAAGTAACGATAGCGAGTAAAAGAAAATTAAAGAAATGACCTAATATATATTAAATCGCATGTAATAATGATTCTTATTATGGATTGGAAATCCTCCTCCTCCGTGCGTCGTATTCCTCAGTTCTGAGGGTCGTGACCTTAAATTGGATTGGATTGGAAATAAACGGGCTTTATTCTTATTATTATTCGTGGACAGTCCCGACTGCTACCGTCATCAACTCGGCGGTCCTGGCCGAGCTAGTTATCCAATATGTGACAACGTCTAGACAATCTTCAAATAACTCGTCGGCTCGTAAATAATGGCCATTGCTTCAAACTCTTACAGGACGACGCAGAGATACGTCAGCAATTACTGTCTCGCACTCCCAAACCCTCCTGCTTGCGGGTTGGGACTCTAAAGGGGCTATCAACTAAGGAATTTTAATTCCTATTCGGCTCCAACACTGACACCCTGTCGCCATTTAACAATTTTATCACAATATCAAAAATTAACTGCTCTTGAACACAATTAACATACTTCAAGTTGTAATAATTACGGGTATAGTCACAATAAT
This sequence comes from Bombyx mori, assembly GCF_030269925.1. Classification (NCBI taxonomy): domain Eukaryota; kingdom Metazoa; phylum Arthropoda; class Insecta; order Lepidoptera; family Bombycidae; genus Bombyx; species Bombyx mori. The sequence goes on along the minus strand of NC_085124.1, from coordinate 14,413,437 downwards.
ACATGTATTTTGTGTAATGTCAAAGCGCTCTGAAGTTTCTGGCGATTGTACCGCCGGCTTACATCGGGGTATCCCGTGGGATACATCTGGCGACATCTAAGTGGGCTTCGGAAGACCTATTGACTGATTGATGATTGTGGTCGTAAGAATGCATCAAGAAATATGCTTCCCGCTAAGCGTGTTATGTGTTACCCTGTATATTCTAAACATTTTTTGCGGATCAGACAGAAAACACCAGACTTCAGCCAACGCATTGGAAGAGGCGGCGCAAGCTAGAGTTGAATCGACTAAAGCTCCTTGTTACATAATAAGCCACGTCCGAATCTTCGATAAGATAGAACAGAATACCCGAGGCAAGCTAGGAGGAACAGCTTGTCTAAAGTCCTTCATACATCGGAGACTTTCTTGATGACTTTTTTTATGTTTAAGAGATTACTGGTGACCCGGAGGCCTTTCCAGTTTTACTAGGGCAGGTGGGCGCGCAAGGGCTCAGCCAGGAGGGGGCTTGATGACTTGTGCGGTAAAAAAAAAACCCTGAACCCCTAATTCAGATTTATACATTTATACATAACATTTATTTTATTCACGCCAAAAATAACAAACTATTTAAAAATTTTTGATCGTTTCAATTCATAGAAATGTGTTTTTTTTTTATCTTATTCTCTAAACTATTTTTACATTATTTGTACATACATTTATCCATAAAATTGCACGTAATAAGTTCCTTATCTGTACTTACTGTTATCGTCATGTAACTGACTAAATCAAATTATAACTTAAACTAATAATTAAATAACCTTAAATTTTATAACTAAATTATTAGATGTAGGTATTCAGATCGATTTTACTTTAACAAATTAAATTTACGTCACCCATAGTCATTATCTCACTTTAGATATTTCAGCTTTTATTTTTTTCTTTTGCTCTTGTGATTACTAGATAGCTCTTGATTTTTATCCAGTTCTCTTATTTTTTCAGTGGCAAGTCTCATCCACTGTTTCATTCTGGAAATCATATTCACTTTACCACCCTCTCTATTTTCCACCTCACCGTTTCTTAATCGCGAGCCCACTCTCCTATTAGTTGGAAACTCGTGTGATTGCCACTTCTCCATTCTATCATGCCAATACAGCTCCGGCTTGTATAAGTGAACAACTTTTGGTGCTTCTCGACCGTATGGTAAAAACCAGGTGGAGAAAAAACTCGCAACTCCGGATCCAGCAAAAAAAAATGCTATTGGTGTCAACAATAAAGGGAATAATCCAAATAAAATGGGATTTAAGGATGTTAGCCAGCCAAGAGCGCTTACTGCCGGCCTAAAGAAGGTTAATAAAGACGAAAAACCGAATAGATCGTCATCGTCCTTATTAGGTCTGCCTGGTTTCGACAGAGCTGACAACGGAGATGTCGGAGATCCCAAAGATATTGGTTCTGATAATTGAGATTGAACAGCAGAGTTAGCTGTGTTGTAGTTCGCCAGAGCGGTACCTTCAACTGAAGCACTGTCTCCTTGCACTTGTTCTTCAGACTGGAAGTAATCTCCAGTCGAAGAATCATCGTTCAGGGAGTCATCATCTAAAGGTATACCTAAAGCTGGCAATATACTATCTGAATCATCTTCCTCGTCGGAATCGATGACAACGTTCTTATTTATAACGTTAGTATTTACAGCTATATTCAAATCGGGACACGCCTCTTTGGCCTGCCCTTGAAATGTATTGTTTAGAGTAAGGAAAATAGTGGGACATTCATCAGGCGAGGCATTGTATTCGTCGGGCCGTATCACGATTTTTTCTGTATAAGCATTGCTTGGCTCGAAAGTCGTGACCTCGAAATTCGGATAATTATTATGTACGATGTTGTGATAGTTATAATCTTTAACTGGTTCAGTGACCGGGGCTGGTTTTCGTGTGGTCTTCCTGGTGACCTGCGGAATTTGCGGCCATGGTTTTGGGTAGCCTACATTCGTGATTATAGGTGTTGGACTCGGAGGTGTAGTGTGAATATATGAGGGCCTATTGTAAGGATAGTCTAAAATGTGAACGTTATTAGAATACACTTGAGTTTCCTCAGAATATTCTGGTATAGGTCTGTAGTACGTACTGTGTGTTTGACCGTAAGGATAGCGTTTCGCGTTATTATCATCAGACTTTGTACTACCATCATTAAAATGTGTAAAATGTACTTTATCATATAGTTTATCATTTGTTATAGATTCAGGTGGAAATTCTAGAGCCTCATATTTCGTTTCATCGTTCCATTTAGTTATTACCTTCCGTATTGTTGATTTCCTTGCAGGTTTCCCTTCCTTATCATTATCAATTTTATTTTTAGAATTAACTTTACGTTTTGCATTATTCTTAGTATTGGGTTTGCGTTTTTTAACCACACGACCCTCTCTATCAACTTTGATTAGTTCGCTAGTAACACTTTCAGTAGCATTGAAAGAATTAGCTGTAGTACCATTGAGGTAGGTAATGACTATGGGCAAATTAGGACTAAATGTATCAATATTATTCTTAAATCTATACCTTATGTTTTGTGATGTTTCTGTCTGTGAATTGTCAACTGATTGCTCGTCATGTGGCCGCGTTAAAACGTACGGTGTAAACACAATTAAAAACAAAACTATAGTCCCTTTACCACACACTATTTTCCTTCGCGTCATCTCGGCTTACCGGTACACTATCTGGAAATAAAGGAAAGACAAATTAATTATCAAAGTTTGCTACAAAATTAATCCATCTATACTATAGAATAGAACACTATCCATTCCCCTGAATATAGTTGTATTATTCTTTAATTTATATGCTACAAGTCGTTTTGTCTATCCATTTATACTTAGTCATGAACCTAACCATACTGTCGCACTTATAGCTGATACACCCGATATTATCCGGGTCATGACTTATGAAAAATATCTCCGGTAACTAAATCCAAGTTGAAAACTGCTTTGTGTGAAATTTCATCTAAATCCGTAAGGCATTTTTGTATGAGGAGTAACAAACATCCAAAGAAAGATACCTAATTTTACATTCAAAGAAGTTTTCGATATATTGTAGTTTGAAATTTTAATAAATGCGACTATATATTGTACGGAAGTGGGTTTTTGACTCGCAAAGACTTTGTAGAATAATGTATTAAATACGCAATCGCTTAAATATATTGCTAATATATCTCCTATTGCAATAGTAAATACAGTTCAAGTTACTAACAGCTGCTAACAGTAAACTAAAGCCCTCATTCTCTATATATCCACTTCCTCGGGTCGTAAACGCGGTAATATTAAAAAAAAACCGGCTATTCAAAATCTATGACCGTTATGAATCATTAACCCAAAACCTAAAAACGAACCGTTCTAATGTAATCTTAATAACATAAAGACACCTCATTTTATTTCCTATTGACTGCAAAGTGAACTATTGATAGATTTAATAGGTATCTAACTAAAGCTACATATTAGAGAAGATAATTGTCATTGAGAACCCATTGTTTTTTAGAAGTATTTTAAAAATAAAACATATTTTAATAAAATAAATTACATATCTTTATACATACTTTTCACTGTATTTGTTTTACATAAAAGTGGCGAAAAATAGGTCCACCACCACAATATTTAATGATTAGCAATTGCTTGACATGTTCTTTGATTTATAAATGAACAGAAGTTAAGATAATACTGATTTCTAATATGTTATTGAAACAATAAACCAAATGACACGAGTACTTTGAAAGTAAAAATATGAGTATCGGAAAAACCTAACCGCAAATCGCGCTTACATGATTCACGCGAGTGAAAGTGTTGAAAAAATTGTAAGTGTACATGTACCGATACGCGTAGGTTTTGTCTTTGTTTACATGCATTTATTGTTATGAGGGAATTTTGTGGTTTGACGATATTGTTTGAATATAAATGAAAAGCTTAATAAATTTACGCTTATTCAGAGGCAAACAAAGAAAAAATGCACGCAAGTGTACTGGGCATTTTAGTTTGGTTGATGTTTCGATATTCATCCAGTTATTTACACTTCCTCAATCATTGCTTTAGCGAGCAGAATAACATTAATCGGACACGGTTAGATAATAAATTCTTGCACGTTTGCCGGATTAACATCCACATTCCTAGACTCATTCGTAGCGTACCTTATCCATCGCCGGTGATCAGCACCTACAGAATTCTGCGACAGAACAAATTCAGCAGTGTACGTGCTCGGATAGTTTTTAACGTCCAGTTTGTCGACCTGCCGTCCGTGACACTGATTTCATTTCAAACGTAGCGTTACCACTGACCTACAAGGCGACTGGTTTTGGTGCGCGTTCCGTTATCGTGACTTTGGAAACGAAATGGTAGGATGTTTACAAATAGAACCTGTTTACGATTCTGGAATGTGAGTTGAAAGGTTTTTTTTTTCCTATAACTAGATTCTACAGTTTTGATTCCGTTAGTAATGTGACGGCAGCCATCATAGAACACGAGATAGTTTTTATAGATGTCTGAATCTCGTTTACAATATTTTCAATGCTTGCTTACATACAAGCTCCGAACAACAATATTCGGACGACAGTCTATCGAGCAATAGCATCCGCTCGGTGAAAGACCTTCCCTGTGTCGCTATCTCGCAAACTGGTAACACAGGCGTGATATCAAAAATTACCTCTCAGTATGAATATTTAGGAAAGTAGTGTATATCAAAAATATATTGAGAATTGGCAAATTAGCATGATTTTGTTATTACTGTATTTGAACACAAGTGCTTTCTCTCTCTCTCTCTCGCTCTCTCTGTCTGTCTCTCTCTCTCTCTCTCTCTGTCTCTCTTTCACTCTCTCTCTCTCTCCCTCTCTCTCTCTATCTCTGTCATTCTTTAATCGTCTACTCTGTCTCATATAAACAATAACATAACAGCTGGCAACCTTCATCAGATCGAAGTCTCAACTATACTGTACGAATGCTTCACTTTTTAAACAATTACTTTAAATTATGCATTAATCCATTTAAATTGTCTGCTTTGTGCAGCAACAGACAGGATGGAGGTAGGTACCTTACTTTATTATTGATATTAGGAGGTGCTGAATCCGTAAAACCTACACCTATGTTTTTCAAAGTCTAAAACGAGAATGTACCTTAATACTTCTATATAAAGATGTTTTTTATCTACTCGTGATTGAGAATGTGTTAAAAAAAAAAGGAATATATATGGGGCTTAAGGCACAGCAGCTGTGCTGTGTGCGCAGAAAGATTTCCACCTCTACACCATACCTGTCGACAATATCGCTCATGTAGCCTAGCTTGTGCATATGTCTTCGTAACTTACAGTTTCCGTAGGGCCTTTATTAGAATTCTTAACTGAATGCGGCCCGAGCTTTTTAGGTCCTGGTGTGTACCGATTAACGAATCTCATCAGTCGTGCTTTAGCGTGTAGTTTTTTTGGTGTCCTCTCTCAGTTGGTAGTACCCCTTGAGCTTTAAATATACCTCACCCATCATTACCACTTAAATTGAATTAAAAGCTTATTAAATTATAAAGAGTCACACTGTATATGTATATATTCTTCTATTTCTCTGATAAATTTGTTATATTTTTATGTTGTGTTTAAGTGAATATGTATGTGAATATACGAGTATATGATAGAGATAATATATAGATATACCTGTAAATTTTATATTATTATCATGATATAATATGATGTACGTGGTTGTATGTGATTATATGTATACATATACCGTGTATGTGTTTGTAAATATATGAAGTATTATTATCAGTTTGGTTATTTTCACATTAAGTCATGCACCTACCACAGGATTCTCTACACAACCCTTGGTTGACTTGTAGAGAATTCCTCAGGCATTAAGTCCGCCATTAATTTAAATAAATAAATAAAAGCTATTTCCCACATCGAAAAGTGCGCGTTCGGCAATACAAAATTAACAACATTTTTATCAAAAACGATTAGAAATCCAAAGGAAACTACGTATAGTAATAGTGAAAATTATAATTCCAATGCACGTCCGTGACCATGAACGGTTGCAACGCTGCGCCTCTATTCACCTGGTGCATTGACTTCGACTCCAAGTCATGAGCGCTGTAGCATGCGTGAGGTAAATTTGGTCACATCCATACTAATATTATAAAGCTGAAGAGTTTGTTTGTTTGAACGCGCTAATCTCAGGAACTACAGGTCAGATTTAAAAAAAATGTGAGCCGCCACGGGACGCCTGGCAGATGTGAAACATCGACATTATTTTGTAAAAGTAATATGCAGAAAAGAACAGATTGTGATAGGAACTAAATATGTCATAATGATAAAATAAAATATTACGAAAAAATAATTTGTTTTCAAGTAAAACACAGGTTATGTGTACTGTAGTAAACAACACTGTATACACTACGGAGTATACACTACAGGTATCCGTGCTCAGTGTAGTGAGAGAGATGGCTTAACGCCGGATCGAGTGGGAGAGAATCGCACAGTCGATTGCGCATGACGACGCGTCGCCACGGCATGCGTCGCCACGCCAGAAATCGGTTTTACGTGCGGCTATAGATGTTTCACATCAAAAATCTTTCAGTTTAGATAGGCCATTTATTGAGGAAGGCTATGGGACTTTTTAAGTTGCATTACCCAGTCAGCGTGTTAAACAACATGCATTGAAAGAATAAACAGCTGTTGGACAATATTATTGGGGAAAAACGCGATAATCTTACCGCATTAACCACATCCCGCATTTATGTTAATGTGAAAACCGGTTGTACAGCTTGCTCTCGTTTCTAGTTCACGTTCCATCCAGACATTAGCTTTCAAAAGCACTAACTTAGTTCTTGAAGCTATGTAACAAATTATAGAATTTCTCTCTTCTAAGCTAGACTTGTCACTGCGGTCCTTCGTTTTTGATTCAAGAACTAAGTTGTCTTTAGTCAAACTGGACGCTCATAATGGATATTCAAAATATTATTTTAACTATTACAAATTTCTATTGAGATTATTTCTGAAACACATCTGTCCCTAACTACTGACCAAAATTTTGAAAATAAGATCTTTACCAAATATTTCCATACTAGTTTTTTCAGTACCAGCTCTATCCTCGTCTACATAAAATTCAGAGAATTTATAATTCAAACGATACAGGTCACTGAAGTTCTAAAGCTACTTCTGCCTATCCGAAAAAGTGTTAGGAAATCATATTTATTCGAATTTATAAAATTGTTAGTTCGTATTTTGAATACTGCCCTAATAGTTTAAGTGTAGAATATCTTTATAAATTATTACTGATTACGTATACATAATGTACTAGAAGTCAATGTAAAGGCGGTAACGACTATCGCCTATCAGTCGTTTTAAGATTAAAACTAATATAATATAATTAGTTCGGCAAGTAACTTTAAATGTAAGGGCATTTAATAAAGATAGCTAGAATGAGCCATGGAAAATATTCGTTGTACGATATTTTATTTAATATTTTAAAATCATTCTAATATTTAAAAATAATACACGGGAAATTATTAAATAAACAATTTAAAAAGCAATTCGAAAAGATATTAAAGATGTTATAAACCTTCTTGCGACCAATGCTTGTGAAATACTTGTTGCGGTAATAAGTTCTTAGATTTGAATTTAAAAAAATTTTAAAGGTTTAATTTTCTTCTCTAACCCATTGGGCCTACCTAAGGGGCTATTCCAACTTCACGCGAACCGGTAGGTGAGCTCACGGGCTCAACCTGAGAGTTTCTGTAGACCCTTCTATGAAACTGCCAAATATGTTTAAAATAATGAACATAATATGACGGTGACCGACTGTAAAATTCAACATTTATATGGTATTAATAGCATTATAGGGTATTCATAGCAGATTAGGCAAATAGACTTGAACAATACAAATAAAACTAAAAACTAATAATTACACTTTTCCAATTTAGGCTCTACACCGATCATTAATTAAACTGTTAAGCATTGAGTTAGATTGAGTGCTGTTTTAGCCTCAAATGACGTCACACAGAATGCAATTGGATTCAACTACATTTCACTAATACACAAGCAATACGTCAGGTGCCAGTACATCCAGATCGAGTGAACCAAGTGCCATTTGCCTACCTCCTACCTATAGCCATCGCAATAGAATATAACGTAATGTGTTCAATAAACCATAGTAGCAATCATACAATACGATCGCCTCATCTTTAATACTATGCAATTCACGTGCAATTTGTGCATCAGCGGAAGAAGTTTCGACTTCCTTGACATACGAAACACGCCCTTAAAGCGATCTAGTTACATTCGATTTCCCTTTGACGGCGATATGTGGTAATGTGACAGTTTTTGTAACGTAATTCGTGTATGATTAAAGGTTTTACGGTCGTTGAGTGGTTTAGGTGGGACTTGCGTAATTTTAAGTATCACTTCGATAATACGAAACAAATCCTCGATTTGGTCATATGCTAATTGATAAGCGTTGAAATACATTATGTAAGCTCTCCAAATGTCCGTGCGTGGAATAAAAGAAATCTTCTAATAGGTTCGTTTGAGCTTTGTTTGTTTTCTTGGGTTCTCCCAGATGGGTCCAGTTAATTGTCGGTTCGAAATCTACATTCTAGAATCGATTCGACGCTCGAAAGGCAAACGTGACTAAGTGATGAATAATGCGTGAACTTTACAGTAGACTAATTTAAAGTTGAAATACCTAAAGAAAAAATATATTTTAACGAATCTAGCTGTAGTAGAATCTAGCTAGTAGCTGTAGGATTGAAATGATTTTAATAGACCTAAAAATATTTTTTTTTGCGCATCGAATATGGTTATTTCCGATCATTTCTGTACAAAGCAGTTATTGTCGCTTAGTCACGTTTGCCTTTCAAGCGTCGGATTATCATTTGAAATGTTCACTTGGAAACCTCCAAAGGGTGGCCAGCAAGAGCTGGATGATCACGAGATCTGAAGACCGGTCTCACCGGTGTGGATCGGGAGAGAACTATGTCCGCAGTGGACGACTGAGGACTAATGATGATGATGATGATAATGACTTGGAACTTTTGAAGTTATGAATATGGCTCTATGACAAATACACATCTTCTATATATATAAAAATGAAATGAATTGTTCGTTAGTCTCGCTAAAACTCGAGAACGACTGGACCGATTTGGATAATTTTGGTCTTGAATTATTTGTGGAAGTCTAGAGAAGGTTTAAAACGTAGATAGCTATGAAAATGCTCGGAATGAAATAAAAATAACAATTTTGTTTTCCCTTTGATTTGCCCCCCGTCGGACGGATTCCGTTTGTTTGTTTTGTTTGTTTAAGTTTATTTTATGCAATAGTTTAGGACTTTTATTTATCGATTGAGGCACTACGAAGTCTGCCGGGTCAGCCAGTACACTATAAAGATCGACATCGTGAATTGAATGCTACCATTGACTTGAAGATGTGAGATTGGTTGTTTACTGGTGACATGGAGTGTTGTGAGTCCGCAAGGGTAGGTAGGTGCTTTTAGGACTCTCAAGCACCGGTTACCGTTCAAGAGTCAAGAGTTCGATGAGCGAACTAACCCATAGACACAGCTCACTGAGTTTCTCGCCGGATCTTCTCAGTGGGTCGCGATTCCAGTGGTAGATTCTGTGAAGCACTGCTCTTGCTAGGGCTAGTGTTAGCAACGTTAGGTTAGAGCCCCGTGAGCTCACCTACTCGCCCGGTCACTCTGGCATAGCCCTCTAAGTTTACAAGATAAGGTAGGAAGAAACAAAAAAAGAAGATCACTCTTCAAATAAATAAAAATTATTACCTATCTACTCGAGAATTTCAAATGATATTTTCAATCAATTTCAATTGTTCATTGACTACAGTACCGAAAATTTTAGCCATCAGGCTGTGGCGACTTCGAATCTGTAATCACGACCACAGATAATGAGCGAAGAACAAAATAAAAAACAATTTCTCTCGACGACCCACTGACACGCATACCATAGTTCTTCATAACGTACCGAATACATCGTTTAATAACAATAAAGCTTTGCGCGCAAATCGCTCAAACAAAAAAGCTTTTGGTATTCAACCGCGAAAGCTTTTATAGCTTTTTGTTACGGTATTTGTTCTGCGTACGTTGTTCGTGTGGTAGGACCTCTTGTGAGCCCGCACGGGTAGTTACCACTACCCCGCCTATTTCTGCCGTTAAGCAGTAATGCGTTTCGGTTTGAAGGATGGGGCAGCCGTTGTAACTATACTGAGACCTTAGAACTTATATCTCAAGGTGGGTGGCGCATTTGCGTTGTAAATGTCTATGGGCTCCAGTAACCACTTATCACCGGGTGGGTTGTGAGCTCGACCACCCGTCTAAGCAATAAAAAAAAATAAAAAAAATGGTACCAAAATCAAAGGACACATTGTTGTTGCTGCTGATATTATGGTCACCGACTCGGTGGTGCTCTAACTATTGTGCCGAGGGTCGTGACTTCGATTCCCACATCGAATCAACTTTCGGATGATGGACCGGTTTGTTTACCCTTTGCTTGGGTGATTTTTATCTATGTACGTATATATTTAAAAATACATAAGTATTTTTGTTAATCTATGGTTTCCATACTGAGACATCCTAATTTGAGGCCGCCGGCCTGACATGTTTCCGATTATTTATTATGAACGTGTTTGTGTAGGCACTTAACCTTCGTGCTTATACCTACCACATCGGACTCACATGTTGGATTCGAGGGATAAAACCGCCGTTATGTGATGGAACATCGACCTCATGTCGCATGATCGTTCCGGTAACCACTTAACACTGGGTGAGCCGTCAATTCTTACGTCTATTTATTAAAAAAAAACGAACATCACAACTTAAAACCACATTAAAAAATACGGTCAAAGTTCAAAGAGTTCATTTTCCACCTCTCGCGAAACAATGAAGTCGCCGTGGCCTAAAGGATAAGACGCCCGGTGCATTCGTATCTAGCGATGCAACGGTGTCCGAATCCCGCAGGCGGGTACCATTTTTTTTAAATACGTACGATTTGAGATACATATTATAACACATGAGTCTTAAAGTAGGTGGCGGTATTTACTTTGTAGAGGATTATGGGCTCCGGTAACCGCTTAACACCAGTTGTCTCGTGAACTCATCCACCCATATATGAATAAATAAATGAATTGCTGTTCGTTAGTCTCGCTAAAACTCGAGAACGGCTGGACCGATTTGGCTAATTTTGGTCTTGAATTATTTGTGGAAGTTCAGAGATGGTTTAAAAGGTAGATAAATATGAAAGGTAGATAAATGCTTGGAATTAAATAAAAATAACAATTTTGTTTTCCCTTTCATGTGTCCCCCGTCGGACGAATTCCTTTTGTTTGTTTTAAGTTTATTTTATACCAAAGTTTAGGTCTTTTATTTATCGATTGGGGCACTACGAAGTCTGCCGGGTCAGCTCTAGTAAGCAATAAAAAAATAGTTTGAATTTCCCTCTGTTTAATAGAAAACTCGCGATACAGCTTACGATCGACTCGGGACTAGTAAATTGACATTCCAAAAAATTCAAAGACAAGGAATACTCAAAAGCAAAAATACACGATGGTTGGAGAAACCACAGAATAAAAAACATTCAGATTCGATATTCTCACTGAAAATATTTTTTACTGAAAATCATTTGATAATAACTTGGAACAAATCACGTACGGTCATTTTGTCCCAATTTAGCAGTTCCTGTGTTATGGGTAACAGAAACTGACATAAATACTTATATACGTTTAATTAAATACACATCTAGATAATACACACACACACACACACAAAGAGCAAATAGATCTGTTCGTAATACCAATGTTTGTGCGATGCGAGAATCGAACCCGCGAACCTTGGCACAATAGTCAGGGACGCTAATTACTGGACCACCGAGTCAGACGTATTTTCTGTGTCTTTAGATATTAAGCTACCGGCATCCATAGATATGTCAATTCCGTTGGATTTTTTAAATGCAACATTAATTCCTTCAAGGCGAAAGTGTTCGCATTAACGCGGTCCTATCCTATCCTAGCTCTAATGCCAAACATTGAAATTGCGGACATAGCACCTTCGCCTAGATCTAAGCCTCTATTTCACCAATCAAATGACGACTCTTTACTACATCAATTTAAGTTATTGACTTAAAAACTAGGGAACTATGTGCTAAGCATTTTTGTTTTGTTCTAATAAGACTTTCAAACATTTCTTAGGCTACCAGCCAACCGGAAGGGGAAAACACATCTCCAAGTGGCACATTTTTATGTTTATCAAAGAATGTAACCCAGGAAATTAGTATTTTACGTATCAACTATTTTAAAACATGGGATTAATTTTTATATAAATTACTTGAACCGATCGCTATGAAATCATTAGAGAAACGATAAAGACATAAAGTGAACAGCGCTCGATGCTTACAACTACATTATATGTTTATCTGCAAATATAACACAGATTTCTTGGACGAGAAAAAAAACATTAGCATACTTTGCATAAAAAACTTTGAAAGATTTCTTCAGAACGAAATATAATATGTCATCTATCTATCTATAATATAAACAATCTAAATTATAACAGAATTGCGTCCGTTAATTTGTCGAAATTATAAAAAAATTGTGTGTGTCGTTGAAGATGATTTAGGATTTGTTATTTACCCCAAATCGTTGCATTTATTTATTGGTTGTCCAACTGTGTATTTTTGTATTCGAGTATCCATTGGTATTTTTTGGTTTGGCATTAGTATTTTTTTGTTTACGTTTTTTTTTATTTTTTTTTATTGCATTTGTAGGCAGACGAGCATACGGCCCACCTGATGGTAAGTGGTCACCGTCGCTCATGTACGTCAGCAATGGCAGGGGCAAAGCCAAGCCGCTGCCTACCATTACGTTAACAATATGAAGAGGAAATCTGTAAAACAGTGACGTGTAACTGTTATCTAAATATCCCATCAATTATTTTTTACAGGTGAAGTTGTCTTAATTATTTTCAATTTATTGTTTATAATATCAATTTATAACATAATCTCACGATGATGTGTGTCAATATTTTTATTAAAAAAAAATACGATTCTATCTACTTAAAAGGTGATTTTTATATAAACAGAATCCCCGAAAAAAAAACTATTCGAATAAAATGTAGAAATGAAATATCTTAAATGGAATTCAATAAAATATTAATAATTTGTAAATTACAACCGAAACGAATTTTAGAATATTTTTTTACCATTATTCGTAATCATATTTAATATTTATCGTTATAAAATTAATCCTACCCTAATCGCTTATAATATGATAGGCTAATAGAAAAAAAAATGCTTACCGTAACCGAAAAAAAACTTATTACACGAACTCGCGACGGAACACTACCACGTAGCGTTGTGATCGAAGCGATACTGAACGCGTTGGTTCACTTAACGGTACACCGTGACACTTAAAGCATGGAACATGCCGCCAGCCGGTCACTCGGATATATATGTTCTCCTTTTTGAACGGTAAACTACGGGCCATACAAACATTAGATTTGTCAGCATTAGGACCAGCGAAATCGGCTATCAGAACGTGTTTTTTTTTTTAAAAAAAATATTGCCTAGATATGTGGACGAGCTCACAGCCCACCTGGTGTTAAGTGGTTACTGGAACCCATAGACATCTACAACGTAAATGCGCCACACACTTTGAGATATAAGTTCTAAGGTCTCAGTATAGTTACAACCCTTCAAACCGAAACGCATTACTGCTTCATGGCAGAAATAGACGGGACGGTGGTACCTACCCGTGCGGACTCACAACCCTACCACCAGTACGTGTAATCAAAGGCTGTAATCAAAGTACTATAAAACTGAGCATTTAAGCAGTAGGCAGCGGCTTGGCTCTGCTCCTGGCATTGCTGAAGTCCATGGGTGACGGTAACCACTTATCATCAGGTGGGCCGTACGCTCGTCTGCCTACAAAGGCAATAACAAAAAAAAAATTAAACTCTTGTCTCAAGATGAGTGACGGCATATACGTTGTCGATGTCTATCGGGTCCGGTAACCACTTAAAACTAGGTGCGCCTTCAGCTCGTCCAACTATCTAAGTTTTTTTTTTCGTTGCTTAGATGGGTGAACGAGCTCACAGTCCACCTGGTGTTAAGTGGTTACTGGAGCCCACAGACATCTACCACGTAAATGCGCCACCCACCTTGAGACATAAGTTTAATATTTAGAAGTTAAGTAATAAAAAAAGTATTATTTACATTGTATTATCGACTGTGTTTATTACCCTTCAAGCCGGAATAAATAATACATCGCGCTAGGAATAGGCAGCTTTATATTAAGTTACAAATTAGGGAGAATACGCAGAGAAAATTGAACAGGAAATGAATGTTACAAGAATTGTAATAGACATTTCAATTTCCAGACAAACAACCTATTTTCCAATAGGATTGTCGGGTCGGGATAAGGATGGTTTAAATATTGAAGGATTCTTGGTGTTGACATCCCTGTCAAAGATTTATTTTAAATAGTGGTCGTCCGGTATTTTAAATAGCCATACTCGCCCGCTTCGCTTAGCATTTAAAATCAACAATATTTTTTATTGTCTTTATTATTAGGGAGTCCAGCACTCATATAAATATTAGCCTATCCATTAAGTACATGTATTTTCTACATGGCTACTAAGTTTCAAGTCAATCGGATGCATGGTTCAGTAGTTATAACGGAACATCCGTAAAAACCTATGTAGATTTATATATTAGAATAGATTATAAGTTTGAACAATATTAAGGGTCTATTGCCAAAGAATATCGTAGACCTCTATATTAACAGAATTCGCTAAGGCTACACTAGATAAATAATATAGAAGACAAACAATATTAATCTATTCTCAATTTGGCGAGAGACTTTAACAATACGTAAAAGAGTATATTATATGCGTGTGTGTGTCAAATACATGGTAGTGTGTGTAATGTTTTTTTAATTTATTTAATGTATTTTTAAGCATAATTTAAAAAAATAGATTAATATTCTGCACTCCTTCTTTACATTCTCTATAAGTGTGGGAGCTTTCATACTCCTCCGTCGGAGCAATTTTCGTCAAAAAGGGTACAAAGTTTTTTCTTCATGTATTAATATATAGATTTCAATAATTTATCTCTATATATAAAAATGAATTGCTGTTCGTTAGTCTCGCTAAAACTCGAGAACGGCTGAACCGATTTGGCTAATTTTGGTCTTGAATTATTTTTGGAAGTTCAGAGAAGGTTTAAAAGGTCGATAAATATGAAAATACTCAGAATTAAATAAAAATAACAATTTTGTTTTTCCTTTGATGTGTCCCCCGTCGGTCTTTTATCTATCGATTGAGGCACTACGAAGTCTGCCGGGTCAGCTAATCTTCAATAAAAATGTTTGGTCACTGTGTTTTAATATTATTAAAATACAAATTAATAATTAAGTTGTTTAATGGAAGCTTCTTTTCAGAATCTAATCTGAAGTCCTAGTGTTAATTAGTTACTGTACCCCATGGACATCGGAGCGTGAATACCGCCACTAGGGTTGCCAGACGTCCTTTATTTCCCGGGACGTCTCGTATTTTAGGCTTAGTTTAAAATGTCCCGGCGGGACTGACTCTATCCCGTATTCGATTATAATTGTATTGATTTTTATAAATATGTTAAAACCGATAAAAATATGTTAAAACTGACTTGCTCCTCGGTGCTCCTCGGTGATGACGGTTCTTATTATTATTCATATAAATAGCTGTTTCTTTGTATATTATTATTATATATTTTTTATAAATCATTGTGAATAAAATAAAGTTGACAACTTTGTAAAGTAGTTTTTTTTTTATCAGTAAAAAATAATTATTTTCTTTATACCTCGAATAGAACTTAAAATTAATATTTTTATAATAAGGAACTTCGTTCCTATCCGGTGTCCCACGACACCACACACACATCTTTTTATTTGTCCCGGGTAAAAAACTAAATTCCCGTATTTTTTTACCTATTAAAGCATTTGCCCCTTATAGGCTGAAAAAAAATCTGGCAGCCCTAGCCGCCAACCACCTTGATACAAGTCTCAATTGTGTAATAATATAACGGCTTTCTCACTCTTTCTCACTCTTCGGAGGAGCGCATCACTGCTTCGCGGCCGAAATAGGCAATTTGATACTTAAGTAATATCCTCTACCATACTATATACCAATATTATAAACGCGAAAGTTTGTAAGAATGTATGGGTGTATATTTGTTGCTTTGTCACACAAAAACAAATACATGGATTTTGATAAAAATTTACAATAATATAGCTTACATATTTCATCAATCAGAATCGGTTCGGTACAGATAGATTTTAATTTATAAATATTTATAGTGTTAATTACCCAACATATACCGATAAGTGTCAAGTATAGTAGGAAAAATCTGCAATCAAAATTCAATAAAATCATTAATACATTATTACAGTTTCCGAAGCGAAGCGAGGGCGGGTCGCTAAATAGAATATTATTATATAAAATTTGTACCTATTGAACATTAGTTGCATCGCATATTAATCCCATATTATATTTTAAACTGTTTGTAAACATTTATTAACATAATATTATATTTACACTTTTTTTCAATTTTCAATTATACACTTTTTTTTCAACAATAGCTGTTTTGGATATTTTTTTAATTTGATTCTTACATGATGACCGCTACTGCAATTTTTATTTTTAGTGACATCTAGCGTTTAAACGCCGAACTATTTCAGATTTGATTTCCTAGCATGTAGTTCTTAAATTTGTCCGCAGATGTCGCTATAGTCCAAAATATTTTTAAAAAATTTGCAGATTTTTTATGCTACTGACTACAGCGCTCTTACTTGTTCGTCTTAAAATTAATTTGTGATAATACTGATTAATAGATGGCGCCATAGGCATCCATAAAAAATAATTAAAATGCCTAATATTATAATTATCTGATATTACTGGTGTTACAGTTTTGTTTTTTTTATTATTGAGGGCTTACTGGTGGCCCTGAGGCCTTTCCAGTTTCACAAGGACAGGTGGGCGAGCAAGGGCTCAGCCAGTAGGGCCGGAATTTGCTAACAGCTACTCGAACGCCTCCAAAGGAGACCTAACAACTCAAGAGTAGCTGCTTCGCTAGTGAATCTACTACCGGAGCGGAATCGCGACCCGCTGAGAAGATCCGGCGAGAAACTCAACGGGCTGATGTTTAGGTTAGGTTGCACGTCGAACTCTTTGACGAGTTCGACGAGTACGGTTACCAGGGTCTCTACTCCTAGTGTTAGAGCGGAAGGCGTCTAATGCAAGGGTTATTGGATCTGATGGATCCGTAAGGACGTGGTGTTACAGTTTTAGTGGTGGTAGGACATCTTGTGAGTCTGCACGGGCAGGTCCCACCACCCTGCGTATTTCTGCCGTGAAGCAGTAATGCGTTTCGGTTTGAAGAACGGGTCAGCCGTTGCAGGTAGTGTAAAAACTGAGACCTTAGAACTCATGTCTCGAGGTGGGTGGCAGCATTTACGTCATAGGTGTCTATGGGCTCCGGTAACCACTTAACACCACGTGACCGTGAGCGCATCCAACCATCTAAGGAAAAAAAATCAAAATCTTATGTTGGTGATTTACATTCAACCAATAAAATTTTTGAAGCCAAACTAACTTACATTTTCCTTTGGTTGAACTCTTAAAACAACCATCACAATAAAATTTAACGCATTCAAAACATTTAGCTTTAATGCGGCGTGCGAATTGTAAAATCGGGTAAATATTTACTGTGATCTTATAAAACCGGTCGCAATGGAAAGTGGTCGGGATCAATTGTGTGCACTTTCTTACATACTACTGAAGTTTATTTATTGTATTTAACTTATCTATATAAAGTAGTAGTCCCCTAGTAGTCGAAAGTCGACTATAATTATTGATTTAAATTATAATTTGAATATTATTAAGATTCTGTTGTCTAAAACTACTTCTTTAATCACAGATTTCGCCAAGACTACACTATAGATAAATAATACTAAAAATAAACTACATATGTTAATCTATTCTCAATTTGATCACAGACTTTAACAATAAACAAAAGAGTTTGTATGCGTGTGTG
The DNA here is from genome assembly GCF_030269925.1 of Bombyx mori. NCBI lineage: Eukaryota > Metazoa > Arthropoda > Insecta > Lepidoptera > Bombycidae > Bombyx > Bombyx mori. The sequence goes on along the minus strand of NC_085124.1, from coordinate 14,395,376 downwards.
TGTCAAATACATGGTAGTGTGTGCCAAGTTGTTTATTTATTGATTTAATATATGTTTAAAGCATAATTTAAAAAAAAATAGGAAGCTGCACTCCTTCTTACTATTCTCTGTAAGTATAGGAAATTTTGTACTCCTCCGTCCGCGCAATTTCTATAATAATATTAATACGTGAAGCAAAAACTTTGTACCCCTTTTTACGAAAATTGCGCGGACGGAGGAGTATGAAATTTCCCACACTTATAGAGAATATAGAGAAACAGTGCAGAATGTCAATTTTTTTTTTAATTGTGCATAAAAAATACATTAAATCAATGAAAATACCGTTAGACACACTAGCATGTATTTGACACAACACATACACATAAATATACTCTTTGTTTATTATAAACTGTCAAACTTTTGTTATTGCTTAAAATCTGTGGTCAAGTTGAGAATAGATTAATATTGTTTGTCGTTAATGTTATTTATCTATAATATTGTTTTGGCGAAATCTGTGGTGATTATATTATAGAAGTATAAAAGTGTTTGACAATAAAGTCAATAGAAGCGTAACAAACAATGCTCAAACATAAAATTTACATTAATTATAGTCGAATTCCGACTACTGTGGGACAACTAGTTTATATAAATATCTGAACGGAATAATGAGGTGCACTTGGAATTTTGCTTCCTACGAAGCGTGGTAGTAAAGCGGACTACCGTCTGCCTATATTTATTTTTTTGTGATTAAAGGATTAGTGGTAGCCCGGAGGCCTTTCCAGTTTCATCAGTGTGCTTAGTGCGAGTTTTTTAACGTTATCGATAGCGTAAAAGTTAATTCAAATTTGTATGCAGTTGGAACAGCGCCCCTAACGGCAAACGTAGGCAAACGTTCTAACTCCAAACAATTTTTTTTTCTCGGGCCGGGGCCCGAACCTCCTGCGAGGTCCCCGCGCCTAGGGGGCGCGCGGGGTATGTGGAACTTAACGATCTGCTGGTGTTGAGAGCAGACCGCGGGCCCAAGGAATTTTAAGGCCCACCCACTAAACGACTCCCCTGCACTCTTACACCCGACGTCCGATCTCCGTCCGGGGTCAAAACCCGGTCAAGGTAGGGGGGTTCCCGCGGTCAACACTACCGCTGGACAAACGCCCTCCTCCGACCCCGGCTCGGCGGCGGCGGCACGGCGCCGAGAGGGAAGAAGAGCTCTCCCTCTCCCGTTCCGCCGCCTCCTTCTGCGAGATGGTGGACTCGCAGAAGTCGAACATCGCCTGCCAGGACTCGTCACTGCCGAGCATCGTAGCCACGACGGTCGGAAGCGACAAGTCCGGTCCTATTTTTGCAAAACTCCATCCAATTTGAGGTAACTTTTACGATATCGAGAACTAACTCGCACTTAGCACACAGAACATGTGGGCGAGCACGGGCTCAGCCAGGAGGGGTGGAATTTGCTAACAGTTGCCCGAGCGCCTCCGAAGGAGACCTAACAACTCAAGAGCAGCTGCTTAGCGAATTAATCTACTACTGGATCGACATCGCAACCCGCTGATAAGATCCGGCGAGAAACTCAGCGGACTGATGCATGAGTTAGGTTGCACGTCGAACTCTTTGTCGAGTTCTACGAGTACGGTTACCGGGGTCCCTAAGCCTGCTCCTAGTGTTAGAGCTGAAGGCGTCTAATGCAAAGGTTATTGGATCTGATGGATCCGTAAGGACGTGTCTAGGACGTCGACGGTGACTGGCTCCTGCGTGATCAGGATTCGGGGAGTAATCAGCGGCGGCAACGATAAAGCGATTATTATGACGCATAGCCTTATCGAAGTACCGTTCCGATACTGACTTCATATATTTCCGGATTAATTCGAGGCCCATGGGTTAGGTTGCACGTCGAACTCTTTGCCGAGTTCGACGAGTACGGTTACCGGGGTCCCTAAGCCTGTTCCTAGGATAATTTTTATTTGGATCCTATAGGTACCGATACTCAGATCACTGATCGTCCTATACATTACAGTCTAACTGTGGTAATATTGAAGTTGATATGGCTATGCATTACCGCTCTGGATTGAACTACGATCATTTTAGTTTCAAGATAAAAACAAAACCGGATAATAATCTGACGTCTTGTTCGCTGTAAATACATTAACCACAAATGTCACCTACATAAACATGAGCAATGTTAACGACATTGTCGAATCGTGCGAATTCTTCGTCACGAATTCGCGAATGAAAGCTGGTGACATATTATATTATGTGTGTGTATGGGTGTGTGAGGCTTTCGTTTTCTACGCACACATGCGACAACTCAATACTAGCCATATTATAAGCCAAGCTCTCTTAGTTAACGTGTGCATTAACAAACCTCAAACTATTTTTTTTTATTATCTATACCTGTTACTTTTCTAGTAGTTGTCTTTTGAGCCAGTCCGTTATTTCAATGTATAGGACACAAAAAAAAAGTAAATGAACAGACAACTTTATGATTCAACGCCCACAGAAACAGCCCACTGAGTTTCTCGCCGGATCTTCTCAGTGGGTCGCGTTTCCGATCCGGTGGTAGATTCTGCGAAGCACTGCTCTTGCTAGGGTCAGTGTTAGCAACTCTCCGGTTTGAGCCCCGCGAGCTCACCTACAAACGTTAGGGCGAAGGTGAAATAGCCTCACAAGGCTATCAGTATAGGTAGGAAAAAAAAAAATTATTCATCTGATTTCAACCGTCTTTCGGAGTCCATAATTTTATTCCAACCTAATCGTTGGTCGTCGATCTCAAAGGCGCAGTCTGAGAGAATTGCTAACACTGATTCTAGGGAGAGCAGTGTTTCGTAGAATCTACTACAGGATGCGAATCGGGACCCACTGAGAATATCCGGCGAGAAACTCAGTTGGTTATGCCCATAAGTATCACTATGTCACCTTGGGACGTAAAATGTATCTCTCAATTGAATCTCCGTCAAATTGACAGCGAAAAGTTACTTGCAAGTTGCACGACATGCTTAAATCATTAAAATATACTTCACTCTGTATATAAATGTTTAGACATTTAGCTTATTAACTAATGGTCCCCCAATAGCCGAAATTCGACTAAAATTAAGTGAGATTTTAAGTTTCAATATTATTATCGTTCTATTTCGCCAAGACTACATACACTACAGACAAATAATATTAATCTTTTCTTAATTTGACCACAGACTTTAACAAAAGTTTGACAGTAAATTCAGAGTAATATAATAATATGTAAGTATGTGTGTTGTGTCAAATGCATGGCAGTGTGTGTAATGTTTTTTTTATTAATTTAACGTATTTATCTACAAATAATTTCTTAATAATTAATTTAAAATTATAATATAATTAATAATTTAAAAAAATATTAACATTCCGCACTCCTCTATATTCTTAATAAGTGTGGGAAATTTCATTTTCATTTCTTCCATCCACGCAATTTTCGTAAAAAGGGGTACAAAGTTTTTGCTTTACATATTAATATATACCTGTGCTCGTATTCAACCATTTCTTTGCATAACGCGAAAGTCAACTTATCCCATGTCACATGAAACGGGCGGTTTATTACGAAAATTAGAGTTACAGTTTTAGAAGCTATTGTTGCCGTGTAAGTAAACACACAACACAAAAATTGAACAATGCGGGACGGATTTCGTTCGTTTTCCTTTTTTATTACTTAGATGGATGGACGAGCTCACGGCCTTTTATTTTTTTTTTTTTTTTTTTATTGCTTAGATGGATGGACGAGCTCACAGCCCACCTGATGTTAAGTGGTTACTGGAGCCCATAGACATCTACAACGTAAATGCGCCACCCACCTTGCGATATAAGTTCTAAGGTCTCTGTATAGTTACAACGGCTACCCCACCCTTCGAACCGAAACGCATTACTGCTTCACGGCGGAAATAGGCGGGGTGGTGGTACCTACCCGTGCAGACTCCCAAGAGGTCCTACCACCAGTGATTACGCAAATTATAATTTTGCGGGTTTGATTTTTATTACACGATGTTATTCCTTCACCGTGCAAATCAATCGTGAACATATTTTGTTGAGTACGTATTTCATTAGAAAAATTGGTACCCGCCTGCGGGATTCGAACACCGGTGCATCGCTACATACGAATACACCGGACGTCTTATCCTTTAGGCCACGACGACTACCTACCTGGTGTTAAGTGGTTACCGGAACCTATAGACATAAACAACGTCAATACCGCACCCACCTCGAGACATGAGTTGTAAGGTCTCAGTTTTAACAGTACAACAGCTGCCCCGCCCTTGAAACCGAAATGCATTACTGCTTCACGGCAGGAATAGGCAGGGTAGTGGTAGCTACCCGTCCAGGCTCACCGCTATCGATTAAATAGCTATTCTCAAGTTTTGTGAACATTTCTTGTGTGACACGGAAAAAGTTAACTTTTATTTTTATAATAGGAAAGCTCTGGAAGTTGAAAGCGACTTACAGATTCAAAAGATAGGGCCGGGCGAACGTGACTGTATTGACGATTGCAATGTACAAACACAACTCTACAAAATTTACATACCTAAATCTTTTTTTTTTGTTTATACTTAAATAAAACTGGCCTGCAATTTATTCCACGTTAGTTACGTAAGTTATTCTTAAAAAGGATAACAATAAATTTTAATAAATTTAAATTAAAAATAGTGTAAGGAAAAAAAAAATTATTGTAAAAAAAGCGTGTGGTGCTTTTCAGGATATTATCAAAATAACCCTTCTACTCATATCTGTTCATAAAATATTTATAACTACTGATACCATGCACTCCACGCTTTTTTACAATAAAATCATTTTTTCTTACACTATTTTTAATTCAAATTTATTAAAAAATTTTAGTTGGATTTTCTATAAAGGCGTATTTTGTTAGTTTTTTTAAACTATTATTTTCATTTTTAAGTTGAGTTTGAATTTAAAAAAAAAATCATATTTTTTTTAATATTGAATTGTCATCGGTCCTTAATAAGAATACCAAAATTCAAGCTAATCCGACGTTTTGAAGGGGGTCAAAATTATGTTCAAAGATTCCGTTACAAACATACATATGTCTGAATCTAATAAAAGCATATTAAAAATTGAGTAATTGACCTCATCCAATCCATAGGCTTCAGTAATCATCACTAAACATCAATTGAGCTGTGAGCTGTTCTTCCAATAACGGGCAATTAAAATTGGAATTGTGTGGAAATTGGAATTGAAACGCGTTGTAGTTTAAAATCATAATTAAAACACGTATTTTTTTTCATTTCAGATGCTCCTGCTAGGAATTCTTCTGACTACGAGGACGCAAGTTTTGGTTCGCCGGAAATGACGTCATAATGGCAGAGCTTTCAATACTTTTCTTAAAAAGTCAGTTTTTTTTTCCTAGCTAAGCTGAGAGCCTTGAGAGGCTATTTCAGCGTAACCTTAACTAGTAGGCGAGCTCACGGGGCTCAAACCTGACGAGGTTTCTAACACGAACCCTAGCAAGAGCCGTGCTTCGCAGAATCTACCACCGGATCGGAAACGCGACCCACTGAGAAGATCCGGCGAGAAATTCAGTGGGCTGTGTCTGAGGGTTAATTTGACGAGAACGATGACCGGTGTACCTAAAAGCACCGTTAGTGGATCGGAAGGATCCGAAATGACGTGTTTTGGAGCGACGTCGACTGCTTTCCACTCTGTCCGCAGGATCAGGAATGAAAGTCAGTAATCCGTTATTACACAATAAAGTTACACCATAAAAAGATTGTATTATTTTTTAAATATACTTTTTTTATATTAAAAGTTGGCCATTTATTCCCGGTAACCCATTTAACCCCTTAACCAAATCCTTAAGTCCTGTACACAATCACGCGAGATTCGTCAACAACACGCGAGTAGATCCTATTCGCTTAGTTATAAATAAATTCAGTTATAATTCTTCTATTTTCCCGATGTTTATTGTTGGTAATACATCAAATGAAAATTGGATTAGGTAATTTAAATTAGCCTTTTAAATTGTAATGACTGCCATATAGATTCGCAAAACAGTTTCACCGCTGCGATGTGTCGCAGAAATACAAAGAATATAGGGCTCGCTTCTTTCCTATATATTGTCGGAACTTACCACGTAAACATACTACCTAAATTTTAATAACAATTTAAAAAAATACTAGCTGACCCGGCAGACTTCGTAGTGCCTCAATCGATAAATAAAAGACCTAAGCTTTTGTATAAACTTAAAACAAACAAAAGGAATCCGTCCGACGGGGGACACATTAAAGTAAAAACAAATTTATTTTTATTTAATTCCGAGCATTTTCATATTAAAATTGATCTACCTTTTAAACCTTTTCTGGACTTCCACAAATAATTCAAGACCAAAATTAGCCAAATCGGTCCAGCCGTTCTCGAGTTTTAGCGATACTAACGAACTCATTCACGCAATTCATTTTTATATACCTATAGATAAATGTCTAAAACTAAGATATTCTACTGTTCTATTTACACCACAAATTCAAGTCGCAAACGTATAGTTTTTTTATCTGTCAATAATTATAGCCTCAGCCTCATTACTACGAAATAAATCGGACTCGATAAGACAAATCAAAACTAGCCCGTTTAGTCGAAGGTTTAGTACCTTAAGTTCCTTTATCAGATAGCTAGCTTAATGTCTAAATAATAAGTTAATTTACGCATGTCATGTTAATATTCTCAGATCAGTACGTCATAATCTATTTTTAGTTTCTATTTGTGTTGCACTTTTTTTTATTGCTTAGATGGGTGGACGAGCTCACAGCCCACCTGTTGTTAAGTGGTTACTGGAGCCCATAGACATCCACAACGTAAATGCGCCACCCATATATGAGATATAAGTTCTAAGGTCTCAAGTATAGTTACAACGGCTGCCCCACCCTTCAAACCGAAACGCATTACTGCTTCACGGCAGAAACAGGCAGGGCGGTGATACCCACCCGCACGGACTCACAAGATGTCCTAGCACCAGCAAAAAATGTTTTTTTTTAATCAAAAATTGTCAATATACCGATTGACAGCCGGTAATAATGGCGCTCGCGTAAGCGGCTTGTCTAAAAAAAGATAAGAAAAGTCTCACGAACCTGCCAATTCCGATCCAAATTCAATTCGACATCCGCAAGAATCACCGATTCTTCGTGGACTCCATAATCGCATTACTCATTCACGCCTTCGAACAGTTTTCGTTTGGATTTCTCTATAATTTCACGATCACCATTTTGGGTTCGTTCGCCTCTACAAAGTTCTATTGTGTGCACAAACGTTTATTGTTCACCGTTGAATAAATAGATGTAAAATCCTCTTGAAATTTCCTATTCAAATCTTCCAGCAGCAAATTTACGAGCGCCCATCATAAGTATTACGCTCCTACAGTTTCCATCTAGTAAATTGTATAACATAATGCGTGTCTCTCACATTAAATAACTACCATGTGAATTATAGTAATAATTCTTCTTCTCTCTCAATTGTTTGTTTTGCTTCGAAATTCACTTGCGCAATTGTTTTTCTTGTTTGCTTCGAAAAAAGTTTTATTGTTACGTCATGCAATTTGTAAAAATGACCTCTTCACAAGCTCCATAATTATTTTACTATTTCTTTCGTAAGACAAACAAGTTTTTGTTATAGTTCCTGTGTATGTTTCCAGTGATTTTTTTGGTATTCAAAGTAAATACTGCGTCATTTACTCAATTGGGTTAAATTTAAATAAATAATGGTAATTTATGAATCATCCAAAGAAAATTTTATGCAGTCCAAATATTATTTAAACTCCGACGAATCACACGGTTAATTTCATCACGAATACTTCTATATCTGTGTATCTCTCAGAGGCTAGTTCGCTGTCTTAAGGTGTTACCAATTGATTTTCTTCAATATGTTTTTATTTTATTTTTATCGTTATAATTTAATCCTTTTATTAGAAGTTTTTTTCTTCATAAATTTATTTCATGAACGAATAATTTTCTCGCCCCAGCTTTCCGATACACAACAGCTCGTAGTTTCAACTACAGGCAAATACAAATGTAGGCCTTAAGCTACAAAATATTATGGGTTTTATGTCACTTTCGTTAGCTAAACGAGATTCTGGTTTTGGGTCGAACAATTTGTAAGAGAACCGATATATTTTGACTGCAATCCAAATTCTTCCGGTCTTCTGCTGTCGTCCTCTAAAGCAGGTAAAGCTTCGCTAATATTCCCTACAGCCTTTAACACTTAAGGCCTGTACGTTGTTAGATAACATTCAGGACAGCTATTAGATTCAACTCCCAGCAACTGGTCATTCAGCGCTAACATCCACGCGACCCGTGGTAGCGCTTGCGTTATTACCTGCAAATAAAAAAAATGACACACGATTAAATTGCATTTTACTTTCTGATGGTGCGAAGATGTTACAGCTTCGAACTTTCGCCTTAAATTATACTGAAATCGTGTCCGCGTAATAAAAGTTATCGTAATGTTTTGGTGATGTTTGAACCGTTTTTCTAGATTCGGTGAGGCTATCTCAATTTGAATAGTTTTTAGTATAAGCTTTTACGATTATTTCTACTACATAGATGCAAAACGTTAATGTTTATTTGAGATCGTCCAGTGGTCTATTACATCGTGGTGGCTTTCCTTTTTATAGAAACTGATTTGTGGATTCGTGATTGTATAACAGCGTGAAATTATTAAAGCCAAACTTTTCAACTTGGTACTTCTTCATGTTGGAAAACATATTGGGGGTCCGTGATCCGAAATAATCGAGAAATTACTTATTAAGAATTATAATACCAAAGTGGAATGCCCATTTCAGGCCCAAAGCGGACAATAGATTAGAGAAAAAATACTTAGTGCATTAATTTTGTCATAAATAAATATGCATTTACTTTCTTTCAAATAAGCGCCACTACAGTTTACAATAAGTAGTTTAAAAAAAGTAACTATGTTGAAAAAAACAAGATTTTAATTTTTGCGGGAAAAATATTGCCAGCATCAAAACCTTTTACGTATATAAAAAAAAACATATAAATAAATCATTTTAAGTATTATCATTAATCAATCGATTTTAAGCACATAAAATAACATCAAAGACATACCCATTGGACTTTAACTTGTTACTATACTTGAGACCTTAGAACTTATATTATCTCAAGGTGGGTGGCGCATTTACGTTGTAAATCTCCATGGGCTCCAGTAACCACTTAACACCAGGTGGGCTGTGAGCTCGTCCACCCACCTAAATATAAAAAAAAAACGTCACAGAATTTTTTTAAACCTTTAAAGAGAGAGAGAGAGAGACCTTAAAATAATCCCTATTCTGGAGTCCTTCTACCAAAGCAGTTTGTCATCAAACCACGCGACGTTATACGGTTTACGAGAACTACCACATTGTCTATTTTAGTGGGTGGGGTTTGCCTCTCCGGTTTACCATTCCACGTTCGAGGATGATAAGTGGAATGTCAATGGCCAGTCAACGTGGTCTGAAAGGTTAGGACTCTACATGATTTCACTTTTTTATGATTGAACGATTACTGGTGGCCCGGAGGCCTTTGCAGTTTCACCAAGACAGGTGGACGTGCAAAGGCTCAACCAGGAGGGGTGGGATTTGCTAACAGCTGCCCGAGCGCCTCCGAAGGAGACCTAACAACTCAAGAGCAACTGCTTCGCGAATGCAATGATACGTGCACCAATTCCCATACTGATACCAATTTTTCTAATGCGTACTGTTATGAACCTCCAGATATGTTGGTTTAAAAAAAAAACTACTTAAATTATTTTGGAGTATATCAGAGATATTGTGAAAGTAGCCTCGATAATTAACAAATTAAAGAGCGGAAGGTTAGCGTGGTATGGACACGTGATGCGTAGAGAGAAGATGCATGTGACTAGGAGATGTATGGAAATGGTAGTGCAAGGTAGAGGGGGAAGAGGACGACCGAAGAAGACATGGATGGAGTGTGTGAATGACGATATGAGAGAGAGAGAGAGAGGAGTGTTGAGATCACGGCTGATAGAAGACAATCGAATAGAATAATTACCGTGCCGACCTCACCTAGTGGGATAAGGTGGGGAAAAAAGAAGAACCGTCTTGGATGAGAGGATGATGTAGACTGACTCACTGATGTTAGCCCGATGTATGTAGGTGTGCTAAGAAAGGTGCTGAGGTAGCGGGAAAGAGTGCTTGGTTAACAAGTAAGAGTGCAACGGGAATGTATAACAGTACGTAGCAGATGTTCACAGACAACTTGCTCGATGAAGCTAGGTACATTGTTGGTCCGCATATAGGGCTAAAGTAGACGATGTAGACAATCAAGACATCTTATGTTCGACAACAATATATACAGTCGAGTATCAATGAGCTTTGATAGCCGCCTAACATCAGATAACATTAAAAAAACATATGGGAGCTTCTACTACGTTTGTTTTGGTAAGTTTATCACGTAATGCTAAGTCAGCGACTCCCCATTAACTCTCTAAGAAAATTGTGTGAAATTCCGTGATTATTATGTTATGATACGTTTTGAAATTTTGTGTTGCGGTAAAGTAATTTAATTATATAATAACTTTTCCATCGAATATTTACTTGGAAATTTAATATTTTTTTTGAACTGTTAGTTAAGTCGAGCTTGTGGCTCGTCTAGTGTTAATTGTCAACGCAGTCCTTTAACCCATTGAGTTTCTCGCTGGATCTTCTCAGTGGATCGCGTTTCCGATCCGGTGGCAGATTCTGCGAAGCACGGCTCTTGGTTGGGGTCGTGTTAGCAACGTCGTCAGGTTTGAGTCCCGTGAGCTCGCCTACTAGCTCGGCAAATCTAGAATAACCCCTCGAAGTTACTAGAATATGTAGGACAAAAAAAGCAGTCCAGAGGAATCGCTATGTGGAAAGTTAGTAAAGAGATAAATATTATCCTCAAAATGAATGCAATATCTGTAACTATACTTGAGACCTTAGAACTTATATCTCAAGGTGGGTGGCGCATTTACGTTGTAGATGTCTATGGGCTCCAGTTACTACTTAACACCAGGTGGGCTGTGAGCTCGTCCACCCATCTAAGCAATAAATAAAAAAAACTATTTGCACACAAAACCGAAAAAAACATCCAAAAGGTGACTCCTTCAGCGCCATTTAAATTCGACCCGAATCGACGGGAAGTCGTGCATCTTACGCTCTCAATCTCTCAAAACGAGACAAAATATCGAACAAGAAAGTTAACGATATCAAAATAATTATCATATTCGTATGCGCACAACTCATAAGTGCCTGTAACGAGATTGTAATTGTTCATGACACTCGTATAGTTAACGAAAAAATGGGAATTGAAAAAAAAAAACAATAATATTTTGACGCATCTTTGGTGTTTTATGGTCTGATTGTCATGGCGTAATTATATGTCGATCATGACGTATGTATAAAATAGGGGCTTGAGTATTTCTGCTTATTTCTGGTGCAATCTTATGCGAGGTTCTTTTGAAGAGTTTTCAGAGCTGCCTGGGTTTGAAATTTCAGTGTTTCTTGACAATGCTATCTTGTGTTCCTTTCATGTTGCCATCAGCTTTACCTGTACCTATTTATTTAACGAAATCTTTAAACGTAATTTTAACCGGCTTCAAACCGTTGGATTAACTAAAAAATTTGCACACGTATTAAAGATCGAAGTCATACGAACTCTGCCGTGCTTTGGTCCGATACCTATGAAGTCCATGAGATCTGCACCCATAGATACAGCCTACTGAGCCTCTAGCCGGATTTTATCAGTGGGTCGCGATCCCGATCCGGTGGTAGATTCTGCGCAAGAGCAGTGATCTTACTACGACTAGTGTTAGCAAATTCTCTTAGGTTGAGCCCGAAAGCTCACCTACCCATCCGTAAGAAGCTAGAATAGCCCCTCAGACTACCAGAGAGTAAAAAAAAGCGCAGCATGTACAAATCACATATAATTAACACTGGTGGTAGGACCTCTTGTAAGTCCGCACGTGTAGGTGCCTGCCTATTTCTGCCGTGAAGCAGTAATGCGTTTCGGTTCGAAGGGTGGGGTAGCCGTTGTAACTATACTGAGACCTTATAACTTATATCTCAAGATGGGTGGCGCATTTACGTTGTAGATGTCTATGGGCATTAGTAACCACTTAACACCTGGTGGGCTGTGAGCTCGTCCACCCACATAAGCAATAAAAAAAAAAAACCACCTATAATCATTTTTGTAGTTTTGTATTTTGTTTGGTATAACATTAAAGGGTCTGTGATATTGCTCTGTGGAGCACGATTTCAAACCAATACTACCCTTGAAATTTCAACACGAACATGACGATAGTTCTTAGTATTACGACTGCTATTCCAATGAGCTCCAGATTTTGGACATTGATCGATAAACGATAAGACCGGAGATGTAACGCCAATCTTCTTCGCTGCTCCATTCAGACATGCGACCTTTCGTTTTTAACAAGACTCATCACCACATTTTCTCAACGCGTTTATTCCCATGGCTGTCTCAACAAGTGCAAGTTGTAGAAACCGCCGTGAGAACTATTCCATAAGAAGCTGTTTATTAATGGTATATTCGTGGTGTGTTATCGTTGCACTCATTAAGACATTCTCTTGATGACATTTTAACTGTAGCCTGCAAAGAGATGCCCAGGTTTTTTTTGTCCGTAAATAATGATAAGTATCGGCCCACCTAGTGTTAAGTTATCGGAGCCCATAGACATCAGCAACGTAAATGCCGTCACCCAGCTAGAGAGATGGATCTATGTCTCCGTTTTTACAGTACAAAGGCTGCTTCACGATGGGAAATAGTAGTAGGGTAGTGATACCGTTACATATGTACGCCCCTCAATATTTATTTTTATTTATTTATTACACTTCATGTTAATTTACATTGGCGGACTTAATGCCTTAGGCATTTTCTACCAGTCAACCAAAGGTAGTGCAGAGAAAATAGTAGTAGATGCAATGAAATTGATATTAATTACAAATACATACACCAAACATATATAACCGTAAAAATATATACATGTATACACAAATACATATACACATAATAATATACATACATAAAATAGTTTATACAGTATTCAAAGGAATATATTAACAAATTTACAATATTAAAGCAATTAAAAAAAATGCAGACTAAAGTATTTCCAGATACATCGTCTTTATATTATCTTCTGCTTGGGTCGATAATCCTCGATGACGATTTATCACTAAAACAAGCAGAACAGATTTGGCTTCAGCAGTGGAAACGCATTTAATTTATACCATTTCTTTTATATTTGAATTCAAATAAACTCAGTGTCATTGTAACAGTTACCTTTTTTAAAACCTTCTTTCTGGACCAAACCCGTAACAGTACCTACCTCTTTGTTTTCCTACCTAAGCTGATGGTCTAAAGAGATCATATCACCATAACCTTAACTAATAGGTGAGCTCGCGGGGCTCAAACCTGACGATGTTGCTAACACGAACCCTAGCAAGAGCCGTGCTTCGCAGAATCTGCCGCCGGATCGAAAACGCGGCCCACTGAGAAGATCCGGCCAAAAACTCAGTGGGCTGTGTCTGTGGGTTAATTTACTCGCCGAACCCTTCGATTGGTTCGACGAGAACGATGACCGAAGTACCTACCAATGACTACGCAAATTATAAAGTCGATGTCTTTAGACGTCTCAACGTGAATATTGTCACTTGTCTTAAAGTATGATCGATCGTTCCACCGTGATTGACTCTGAGCTTAAATCCCCACTAGAAGCATCTAAGCATCTATGAAAATATGTCACAAGTAAAATTTACTTAAAAAAAAACACTAAGAAATGTCCCCTGTTCTAAACGACTGCTCATCCGATCATAATCTCTGTGCGAGTGCAATCGAGACGGCTATAATTACCACGCGGCACGGTCTAAATAATTTAACCTTTTTTATTTATCTCTCAAACAAAACGTTTGGATAACTTCCTTTGTTATTAGTATCGTGTAGTTCGTGGTAAGCTGGAGTCCATGGACAGCACGAGGTGAGTGACGCGGCCTTGGGTCAAAGGGTTGAATGCTCGGTTACAGCCAACTTTCCAACCGACAGGGATTAGGGAGATAATTCGATCGCAATCGGCAGGTACTGAAGTAATAAGAAATCTCTGCTCATATTGAAAGGCTGATATGCTTTAGGCGGTTCCATCTTTACCATCACAACATCAGGCCATTTTCATCATTCATTGATCCAGCCATTCAATTGATACATCACTAAATTCATCCTCAACCTTTTTGAAAGGTGGGGCAGCCGTTGTAACTATACTTGAGACCTTAGAACTTATATCTCAAAGTGGGTGGCGAATTTACGTTGTAGATGTCTACGGGCTCCAGTAGCCACTTAACACCAGGTGGGCTGTGAGCTCGTCCACCCATCTAAGCAATAAAAAAAAAAAAGAAAATAAAAAAAATTATATATCACCATCCAGCCGAAAATTTCACCCCTACCGACAGGGTGGAAAAGTAAAGTCAAGGCAAAGGGGGGGGGACATAAGGACCCAGAAGTGTCTTTAGGTGGCAAAAGATACGGCCCGAACAAGATTAAGAATTAAATTGATGAAGTAACTTCGCGGCTAATGGTAAACGGTAACCGTTCAGATGTGATTGGTCATTGGAAGTAATCACGTCGAGTAACTTCAATTGTAATTTCAATCGAATTAATAACTTTCATTTAATTCAAACAATTATTGTTAGTTGAACGTTTGAGTGCAATTAAGGTTTGGTTTGAATGTATCAATTCTGATTCAAGCTGGGCACTTATTTCTTGGCAACATAGTGCTTTAATAACAACCAGTTTTATCCAATCGCATATTAAGCGTGAGCACTGATGAGCGAAATAAGGTCACAGTGCGTAACGTGAGCACATTTCGTAAAGTAAAGTTTACATTTCTCATATAAAATGAAAACCGTATTAAGTATGCTTCTTCAAAATAATTATCCATCAAAAATTGTTCGCTCATTTTCGATTCAAAGATTTGAGAAAATAAAGATTTTTGTACGTTTTAACCGACTTCAAAAAAGGAGGAGGTTCTCAATTCGACTGTATGTTTTTTCTTTTTATGTTTGTTACCTCATAACTTTTGACTGGGTGAATCGATTTTGATGGTTCTTTTTTTATTAGAAAGCTGGCGTTTCCCGTGTGGTCCCATTTAAATTTAGTCCAGTTCTGATAATGGTATCCATGAGAAAACCATATAAGTCTTAAATTTGCATTAAGTACGTGCGCGACAAATAAATAAATATCACGGCAATCGATTTCGATGATAATTGTTACATTTCCAATTTGAAGTCGGTTTTTGTTAAAGCATGTCTATTTATAATTTGTATTACGACATTCGATTTTACCTGCGGCTTCACTCGCGTAGTCAAAGTAAAGTATCAATGTAGTTTCCCGTAGGAATTACATATTTTTTCTAGATAAAAGGTATTCAATATCACTGTCCTGACCCAAAGCTATCACTTTCAGAATTTTGTGAAGCTGTTGCTTTATTTCAACATGATAAAACGGACAAACGTCCGCTTTCACATTTATATTATATTACTTAACATAAGTAAAAAGCATGGATTACATTTGTACAGCAGTATATTCATTGAAAAATAAAATAAGCAAGGCAATCAACATTCCGTACACAGCATGACAAACACCATATCAAAAATACGGACTAGAAAATTGTGTTTATAATGAAACTAGCGACCCGCCCTCGCTTCGCTTCGGAAACATTAAAACACACATGAAACCAAAAAAATAAAATAAAAAAAATGAAAAAAAAGTAGCCTATGTTCATCAGGGACAATGTCGGCTTCTAATGGAAAAAGAATTTTTCAAATCGGTCCAGTAGTTTCGGAGCCTATTCGAAACAAACAAACAAACAAATCTTTCCTCTTTATAATATTATTATAGTATATAGTATAGATAGCGTCGCTTGAGTTTTCGCTTATTCACTATATCGAAGGGTGAAAGGCTATTTGATTTAAGCGAAATTTCGCTTAATACGCGACATTTATCTTTATAATTAAAGGTGGGTTTTATTTGGTACTAGCTAAGTAAGTCCCGCGATGTTGCCCGCGGTTATTGTCGTACCGCGGGTGTACCGCGGGGCAAAGCTAGTCTAAAAAAAGTAGCCTAAGTTATATCATCTCTTTATATCATCAGCTACCTATCAGTAAAAGTTTCGTCAAAATCGGTCTAGCCGTTCCAGACATTAGCCGGAAAAAACAGACAGACAGACAAAAATTGAAAACAAAGTTATTTTGGTGTATGTACCGCATACATGAGGCCATCAGCGCAAAATGGCCTAACCCACAAGTCATATTCGTGCTAATGTATTGCAATTTATTTAAAACACAATAAATTTTGATGCAAAATCGGCCTATCTCTAGTTTCATCCATAGATAACAAATGCCTTCGTAAACATCATTTTAGCGCGTATTTTTTTGCCTACGAAGTTTCTTTTTTTTATTTCCCTTGTAGGCAGACGATCATACGACCCACCTAATGGTGAGTGGTTACCGTCCCCCATGGACTTCAGCAATGCCAGGGGCAGAGCCAAGCCGCTGCCTAGGTGTTGTAAAGGTAAATTCGAACCTCATTATCACCATATTAACTATTGTAAACTTGACCACTTTTGCGCTGACAGCCTCATATATTCATAAAATATTATGCATGTAGTAAAAAGCGGTTATTTCAAAATTACAAACACACACTCCAATTTTATTTATATGTATAGATTAGCATTAACAATTCGATGTTTTTGGCAAAGCTAATGAAAACTTGTCAAAACTGACTTCATTTGTGTAATTTATTTGTGTTTAATTTAGTACTATGAATATTTGTGTTTGCATTAGATTCCTACATAATATTATTATTGTACCTGCACCGTAAAACTACTTTTAGTTTCAAATCATTACGTCATTAACCACGACTCGTAAATTATTTGGATTTCATTTTCTTTTTTTTTTGGAGAATCTCGATAAAATTCTAAATTTAAGATAGGTCATTAGCATTCGAACGAAACTTTCATTGAATTAAAATCAGTTTCACATTTTGGAAATAACATAATAATATTGTTTACATGATAGGTATTCAAAATTCACAACGAAGTTAAATCAAATCATTTCAAACGAAAGATAAGAACAAGTTATAAAACAATTTAGTATTAAATTTATCAATATTAAAAACTCACCGAAAACGAATATTCCGATTCAAAAAATCCATTTACAGAAAACAACACAAGACACGAACACAATTTAATTCGGTTTACGCTTCCATTTTAAATAAAATGTCAACTGACGACCGCACTATTCTGATTTGCGCGGCACAATGCCAACAAAACTGCAACACGGCTGAGTTATACTAGCAAATCCAGGACGTGTAACACAATACTACACCCTATTGCTCTAGTTTTAAATTCGAAAATCACTCTTCGATGATCTTGTCACAGATTATCGTTCTTTGAGTAATTTCGTAGTAGCTTCGGAGTTCGGAGAAGGATCGGTAAATGTTACCTACATATTATTATTAAAGTGGTTTTATTTGAACTCACTAAAGTTAATTAAATAGGACCAGAAAATATAATTCTTTGATTAGAATATAGTTTATTGCACACCTAAAGTAGTAATGTAATATATATTGCCATTTTCGATCATATTGCTTTTATACAATTAACCACTGAGCAAAAGCAGACATGTTAGGGAAGAAAGGAGCACTATCTATCAATTTAGTATTTCTTATATGTATTTATTTTATGTATATAGTCTGATATATTATGTATTAGTGTTTTTTTTTTATTTTTATTTTTGTTATTGTATCAATAAGTAAATTGATTAGATTGTATTCTTCTACCCACTCTTGTAAAGCTTTCCTTCTTTAAGAACGGTTAGCTGGTAGAAAACTCAATTGTTGAGTTAAGCTCGCCATTTTTATATCTTATCGCAATTACTGTAACATTAACTGTGTTTACAATAAATAATAAAGAAAGGTTGCAACAAAATTATATTAATTTTGATTTCTTACACAACTATTATGTATTTTATTATAACGATTAATTAATCATTATTAATAAATAACTCCTATTGATTCTATTCTATTCTATTAGTATTATTTAGGGTCGTGTATAATTTTATTATATTTCCAATATCCGATATTTACTATTTCTACGAGTATACTTTACTATTTGCAGTGCAATGAAGGAAAGGCAAGAGTAAGCACTTTGTTTAATCTTGTAAAACTTGTCTCATTTATTAAAATTCGAATTACTGAAAATTATTTTTACAAGTGCAAATGGCCACTTTGAGGGTCTCTTAACGCTCTTCTGGCTGACCTGGTGCTCGCCCACAAGTCCCGAACGGCTTCCGGTATGGGAAACCAGCATTTCCTCCATCCCAAAAAAAACACGGTCTCGATCGAGATTGATGCAGCGGGGGAGGAGGAGGATACATTGCAAGTGGTTTCTGCGGGGGCCGAAGGGACTTTGTGCACCATCACGACTGTGTATTGCACGCTCCATGTGGGCTCTATCGATGATTGCACTTTTGAATTGTTCAAGATGATTCCGTCACAACTTTACACTATCAGACGGCAGGCCATTTGAGCAATTGTTAACGATTGACTTCCACGGTGAAGGAATACCATCGTGTAATAAAAATCGAACCCGCAAAATTATAATTTGCGTAATTACTGGTGGTAGGATTTCTTGTGAGTCCGCGCGGGTGGTTACGACCACCCTGCCTATTTCAGCCGTGAAGCAGTAATGCATTTCGGTTTAAAAGGTGGGGCAGCCATTGTAAATATACTTGAGACCTTAGAACTTATATATCCAGGTGGGTGGCGCATTTACGTTGTAGAGGCTTATGGGCTCCAGTAACCACTTAACACCAGGTGGGCTGTGAGCTCGTTCACCCATCTAAGCAATAAAAAAAAGATCAGACTTCGTCCCTATCTAGAACAGTGACTTTCCAGGTATCATTTCTCTTTCATTTTCAGGAAAAATCATGATCCTAATCAGATCTAGCCATAGCTTTTAATAAACGAGGCTTGAGGAGAGTAGATTAGTTGTGCACATTTCTGTCTTAGGTATCAGAGCGATTTTGTACGAAAAACACGAGACGAAAAACATTACAACTTGAATCTAACTAACTGCGTTCACTAAACAATTTCCCATAAAAAGGTAAGAGCGAATCAAGGCTTTTTTGTGGTTTTTTTTTTGTTTGTTTGTACGCCACGCAAAGCCACCGATGATCCCTTCGTGATGAAAGTGATCCGACACAGACTCACAGACCGCTCATTGTACAAACGTACGAACTCAAAACCTTTCTTTGTACAGTTTTTTTCTACTTCGTACAAACAACAGCTTTGTTCTGTGTTGAGAATGTTTTAAAAGCTGATAAACAAATATGATAGCTGAGTAGGTACCTACTGTTCGTTTTCTTAATGGAGCTGGTTAATCTTTAATCTTTTTTTTACTGGTGGTAAGACCTCTTGTGAGTCCGCACGGGTAACCACCGCTCTGCCTATTTCTGCCGTGAAGCAGTAATGCATTTCGGTTTGAAGGGTGGGGCGGCCGTTGTAACTATACTGAGACCTTATAACTCATGTCTCAGGGTGGGTGGCAGCATTTGCGTTGTAGGTGTCTATGGGCCCCGGTAACCACTTAACCACCAGGTGGGTTGTGAGCTTCTCCACCCAATTAAGCAATAAAAAAAATACACCCATTGAGTATCTCGCCGGATCTGCTCAGTGGGTCGCGATTCTGATCCGCTGATAGATTCTGCGAAGCACTGCTTTCGCTAGGGTCAGTGTTAGGGCAAACAAAATTCCTCAGGCTGAATCGCGTCAATCATGGTGAACCCGAATAACCCCTAGAAGCGACCGGAAAATAGGCAAAAAAAAGTTAAATACGTGCTTAAAAAATCAATTCTGCCAGTAGATATCCTCTTGTGGCCAGAGAGGTGCGCCTATGTTTTTTTTGTAGAAATTATAATAAATTAAAGAAATTTCTTGATAGATTCCAGAAAATAGGTGTCCTTCTGACAGCTGGTTCAAAGGACACAATATAGTATACTCATAACATACTTAATAGAGATGTCAAAATCAATATAATATTATTGCAGATTGCATCTCTGCGTTTTTTACCGAGATTACATGTAGCCATTGCCGCATATTTTTAAATTTGAGAATCATAATTCCGTTCATGTAAGTCGGAAAGGTTTAAATTTCGGTTCTTAGGAACCAAAAAAAGTTTGGGTGTCACTGTTTATGACATCACCGCGAAAACAGCTTGGAAAGGCGAGTATCTTTACTTTTTATAATTCAAAGATTACTGGTGGCCCGGTGGCCTTTCCAGTTTCACCAGGACCGGTGGGCAAGTATCTTTACTACGCGCCACTTTTACACCAACGTCTAATTAATTTTAATACAGTTTTCACGTAAAGATATTTTTTTCACATTGTTAATAAGCTTATAGCAGAAGCTTTTGACAAAAATAATTCATAAAAACCTTATACTTTTGCTTTAATTAACAATAACATTGGTACAGTTTTTTGTGTACCTACTTAATACATTCATTCTGTGTCCGTTTCATGGCTTCATTGAAATTCCACGCGAGGTCGCTCTTTGAATGACGCTTTCTAGATTTAATTAAGCGATTTTACTTTCTGCTCGATTATTTGATTCGAATGTTAAGTGGTATTCTTTATTAGCGTTAATGATCTCTTAAAAATGGTTTTGGCGTGTGTTGAAATATCAAAGCGTGTCTTGTGTAAGGCACGCGAAAAGCGATATTTAATTTAAGACTAAATAGTGCCATCTATTGTCGCGTTATGGAAACTGTCAAGACTTTTTACAATTCGTACAAATGTTTTTATGAAACAGATCCAGAGGTCAGAGTACAATAAGTTGAAACGCGTTAAGGATCGAGCTTGCTGATGGATTATCGTCAACAAAATTCTGTTACCTACATGGAGGCGACAGTCTTCAATACTGATGTGAGAGATGTTATGAACAGGAGGAATATATAATATTTTAAATGAAAAGAAGTAAAAATATTAAAAAACAAATCCCGTACTCTATTATTTTTTTGCTTCTATAAACTGTAAATAAGAGAATGAAACTCTGAAAACGAAAAAGGTGTAATAGTGACATCTAGTTTTATTTTGCAAAACTAAGACTTCAAAAGTAAATAAACATTTTTAGCTGTGGCGAACGCTAAATAGTTATATATGTTTTTCCTAGATGTCGCTAAAATCATTTTCTCTGGTCTTAAATTTCGTGAATTAATATTTTTGTGGGCTCTTACTATTTTATTCCACAAGTTGACGTTTGCCCAAAAATACATTTTCTACATAACATCGTTGTCAAACTAATCTGCTATGCACCTTTGCATAAATTTTAACTATTATTTACTAGTTTACAAAATAACTTTTCGTATAGAAAGAAAAGAAAAATACCTAGTTTACAACTTTTTCTTATTGGATGATCATAATTATTATTATGGTACCTAGTTTTATTAGACAATTAAATAATCAGTTCCATCCTTCTACCCTGATTATTATAAAGTAAATAGTCGATGTTTCTATCGAGCAATGATATATAATAACTGTGTGCAATAGAAGATTGGATGAAAATGAAATAGGTCTATTGTGATTATTATAGTGCTTTTTCCAAGGATCATATTTAGGAACTTAAAGGCTAATTTCCCACCGCTACAAAATATCCTTCAAACGAGGCTTGCCTAATCTGTAGTTGTAAAAAAACATCTTTACGGCTTACCTGGCCACGACAATGTCAACGAATGACATGACCGAATTGAGCGTTCGCCTACACCCACTTCAAGACTAATTCAGTACAGACAAGAAAATAACAACGGCAAACTATTATTCGTTGCCGCTGTCAAAACACATTTACTGCCGAATCGTTTTGGATTCGAAGGCTGGACCTCTATCACGGCTGCCGCGCCCGACCGCACACGACTGACAGGGGGCCCACGTCAAAACGACGTTATCTCCAGAAATTGCTTTTCTTCGGTAAGTGGAAAAAAATGCCAGATAAAGGCTAGATATATCAACTCGTACTTTCGTACTAAATTTTATGAATTAAGGAAAAAAATATTTAAGTTATTGCATAGCTTTTATTGCGTGCTTTGAGCGCGGCGACCGAATCAAGAAATTCCGTAACGAAAATAAAACCTAACACCCCTACTCCGCCTATCATGTAGCTCTCGTTCAACACATTCACACGTTGCGCTTGGGTAGTGTTTGTGATTAAGCGCGTGGCGTGACGTCGCACTGCATGCCCATCAAGAAAAGTCTGTCCATCTCTCTCTCGCGCGGTCTAGCATATGAGTGTAAAGGGGACAATAAATGTTTTGCTTTTGTTAATGTTTATAAATATAGCGTGGTCTTATTTTATTATTGTTTTAATATTAAATTATTATTTTCTACTTATAATTGCATAATATGTTGATAAAAAATGCTATGCAATAGCTTTACCGCGTCAGTCCCCAAGTGCCACAAGTGGTTTTTTTTTTCGAATTTTTTTTAAGAAAAATTATTGTTCCTTCTTGTTTCAAGCCTCTGATCTACATTTCCTCTACCTATGCTTTCCCTCCTCTACTATATTTCTACTAGGACATTTGGGCGGGAAGGCCACATGTGAAGGCCTGTAAATTGTTTTATCATGTTAATTGTAGTGTTTCTTCAGGTTTCTACGTAATAATGGTTTATTAACCGCTAACCTTAAAGTACAAACATATGGGGCATAAATGGAATGGCTTCACGGCTTCTAGCAAAAGTTTAGTGGAATCTCAGTGAATACTCAGTTTTATTTCATTTGACATCATCTCGTTTAATTGTTTTTATAATACGCTTTTATTAGTTTAAATATAAAGTTATATCGATAATAAACAATCAGACCAAGAGCATATAAACCTGTTCATCACATAATGTTTGCCCGGTGTGGGAATCGAACCCACGACCCTTGACGAAACATTCAGAACCGCTAGCTATGAGCTGCACCGATGAGTCAGTCTGGAGATAATAAATCGAAGAGTCAGACAAGTTGGAGGGACCCTCCTCTGATTTCTATTAAAGTCCAAGTCTAACGTAAGCTTGTGAACGGAGCCCTAAGAGGAAAGGGTTCGAAAATAAATATAAGGAAAAATTAACTCCATTGTATTTCCTTTTTGGAACATTATGAAAATTCTTTCTTTGTTCGCCGACAAACGCCCGACTCCGTTTGTGAAAAAATACAAGTAGGTAACTAATAAAAAATTTTTTATTAGAAATTTTACATGGAGTTTTCTCTTGGTTTTTTTTATTTTTTTTATTGCTTAAATGGGTGGACGAGCTCACAGCCCACCTGGTGTTAAGTGGATACTGGAGCCCATAGACATCTACAACGTAAATGAGCCACCCACCTTGAGATATAAGTTCTAAGATCTCAGTATAGTTACAACGGCTGCCTCACCCTTCAAACCGAAACGCATTACTGCTTCACGGCAGAAATAGGCAGGGCGGTGGTACCTACCCGTGCCGGCTCACAAGAGGTCCTACCACCAGTAAATAATTCGTACAATTTGATTAGGACATTCTAATGTTGGAAAGTGCCTTTTTGTTTTTATGGACACACTTTTATCAGGTCGAGCTGCCTATACAACGGCTTTATCGAGATTGGTGGTCGAACTCCAGGGTTCGGCAAGGAGGAGAAGGTCTGGTAACAGCTGTCCGTGCGCCCTCGGAAAGGTCCTACCAGCAAAAGAGCAGATGCTCTTATTTACCTATTCACTAGTAGTCTGAGGGCCATTCCAGCTAACGGGCTTAACTTGAGAGATTTTGTTCAAATCAAATCAAAATCAAAAACATTTTTATTCAACATAAATGAAAGTACATACTTGTTGAACATCAAAAGAACTACCGCCAATTCACAAGAACTAGCCTCCGTCCTGAGAAGAATTGGCAAGAAACTCAGCGGGCATGTCTTTTATTTTATTTTTTAATATGAAATTATTATTTATTTATTTTAACCTAACATTAACCCTAGCAGGAGTAGTGCTTCGCAGAATCTACCACCGGGTCGGAATCGCAACCCACTGAGAATATCCGGCGAGAAACTCAGTGGGCTGTATCTATGGGTTAGTTCGCTTACGACCAAGAGTTAGATGAGAACGGTGATCTGAGCTTTGGATGCTGCTACCAGTAGCGTCCAAAACACTGAGGCTGGATCAGATGTTTTCGTTAGGACGCGTCTGGGCCATACATATATTCTTTTGACGTAATGTTCTCACTTTACAAGTTTCATCATGACTGAATTAATAAAATGAGAATATTTATATCTCTGCTCACATGTTCTGCTCTTTAAATGTGCTTCCTGGCCCTTTAGGACAAAAAAATATATATATAAAAACTTTACTCGGAACTTTACTGCGCTCTATGAATATATATTTTTAATTAAACAAAATTTTAATCGCATTATCAGTTTTAAGACGAATTAGACTTAATTTCGTCCCTTAACTACAAGTTTAGTGCCAACCCAAATTTTTTTATCACTATATCTTTTTATAAAGCGTTATAAACTAAGGATAGATTTATTGTATAATCTAATTCACGCAGTTCCTTCTTCACGATCCCTAGTATTCGGGTAAATCGCTTGGAAACAATGAATCTACTCGTAAAACTGATTTCGGAATCAAAATTGTTATACTTCTGAATTCTCGATGGCATTAAACTTCCATCAAACAAACATAGACGAAAGCTTCCTGATAACATAACACTTTAAGCTCCCTTTAGTTACACTTCGGAGATTATTATGTAATCCAATATGTACATAAAATAATCAATAAACAACATGTTTATGTACCTACAACGTTCACACACATTACTGAGGCTTTCTTTAGGATCGTGTACAGTTCTGTAGCGAAGCGAATATATGTAGAGATACGTAGCTTTAGTAAGTGCTATAAATAAATATTATCATATTTACAATCTCGTTTTGTTATATCATATTTATTACATCGCCATTACTCTAATTGCTAGTGGCTCTAAATAATCTAAGTATATTGGAACGCTGACAGATAGCAGACAAATGTCTGTAAGATCGTACTGGTTGATACAGAAGATAGAATAGATCTTCCTTGTTACTGGTAGTAGGACCTCTTGTGAGTCCGCACGGGTAGGTACCACCACCCTGCCTATTTCTGCCGTGAAGCAGTAATGCATTTCGGTTTGAAGGGTGGGGCAGCCGTTGTATCTATAGTGAGACCTTAGAAATTATATCTCGTGGATGGCGCATTTACGTTGTAGATGTCTATAGGCTCCAGTAACCACTCAACACAAGGTGGGCTGTGAGCTCGTCCACCTATCTAAATAATAAAAAAATCATGGTCATCAGCAATCCTTAGGGCCGATGTTGCTTAGTTTTATTAAATATCCGTGAAATGATAGCTGCGTTTGTGTGCACAATCTTAAGCTCCTTAGACATAGTGAAATTACAATAATCCTTTCCAGCCCTGTGTTACGGTTCGCGGCTTCATTATTTTGTACGGCTTACTCTCAAACGGGCCTACCCTTTGTGCCTACATATTATTATACTGCAGTGATTACGTGTCTTTAAGAGCTCACTGAGTTTCTCGCCCGATCTTCTCAGTGGATCGCGTTTCCGATCCGTGTGGTAGATTCTGCGAAGCACTGCTCTTGCTAGGGCTAGTGTTAGCAACGTTGTCAGGTTTGAGCCCCGTGAGCTTACTTACTCGTTCTGTGAATCTAGCATAACCCCAATCGGCTACAAGAATAGGTAGGGAAAAAATGTCTTTATTTCAATATAACAACGCTTTTGATGTCTTGGTTAAGCACCGAAATATTGAACGCAGATTCAATAAACAGCTTTTAATGGTATGCGAGGTGTGACAGGCAGGTGACTTGTCTGGCGTTAAGTGGCCCCGAAGCTAAGCCGTAATTACCCACAGTGAGATATCGCAAGATGGCGACCTTTTAGCTATTATTAACTGTGAATAACAGCCTCATCAAATAGGGCTGTGGCCTCTAAGATAAAACTCAAAGAATAGGTTTTACATTAAGCTATGGGAAATTATTTGTTTTTTTTTAATTGCTTAGATGAGTGGACGAGCTCACAGTATATGTGTTGTTAAGCGGTAACCAGTGTGCTTAGTGCGAGTTTCTTAACGTTCTCGATAGCGTAAAAGTTAACTCATTTGTGTGCAGTTAGAACGTTTGCTGCCAGGGGCGCTGTTCCAACTGCATATTAATTTGAGTTAACTTTTACGCTATCGAAAACGTTAAAAAGCTCGCACTAAGCACACAGAGCCCGTAGACATCGACGACCTATATGCCGCCACCCACCTTGAGAGATAAGTTCTAAGTCTCAGTTTTACAGTACAACGGCTTCAGACATAAATAGGCAGGGAGGCTATACCTACCCTTGTTTGCTCACAACGCGCCCTACCACTAATAAGCATTCGTGATACTCTTAAGAGATGTGCTACTTCATAATTACAAGGGCAGGGAGATAAAATAAAATAACAACAGAGTATGCCCTGCCAAAAATAATATTCAAACTAAATCATCCCAAATTGATCACAAAATATCTCGTATAGAAATAATGCCAATAATTCACATCTAAACATTCCAATTTCGAAATTCGAAATATTCATAATAATATCTACGCAAATTGATTCCGCTTAAAACCTTACACAAGATTATAACCTTTACACGCATTTGAATAAGTCATAAAATTACTAAACAAGTCGTTAATATGCTTTGAGAGATGAGCACAAGTGATTCGTGATTTAGTTTTAAGGAATTTCGTCTTTATGACTTCGAAAATAAGGTCTAGTTGGTTTTGGAGGGGAATGTTGCCCGGGAGAAGCAGTTCGCTCTCGAATAATCGATAGCTGACGTCTGGCCCCTCCCCCCGCACAGGTGAACCCCTCGCGTCTACATGAGTGCTTTCACACTGTTGCGATTTTGAAATGTACATTTTTATTTTTAGTCGCATTTTTCCTGGTGATGTTGAATACTGACAATCACAGATGATGATGATGAATGCAGACAACGTGAAACCCATCTCAATCCATCAGCTATCAGTGTGATTTGAAACAAAGAGCTCAAAGGATGAATTGATGGTCTTCACGTTAGACTAATCAAATCCAAAAAATCCAATCCAACAGCTACTCGATCCAGGTACCATAATTTTGATCGCCAAAAGATATTTTACAAAGTTTAGGACACGCCTTAATACAAAAAGAAGAACAAATATTATTGAACTTTCTGAAGGCCAAAAAAAAACACGTGTGGCACTCGGGGACTGCCGCGGTAAAGCTATTGCATAGCATTTTTTATCAACTTATGCAATTATAATTAGACAATAATAATTTAATATTAAAACAATAATAAAATAAGACCACGATATTTATAAACATTAACAAAAGCAAAACATTAACTGTCCCCTTCACACTCATAAGCTAGACCGCGCGAGAGAGAGATAGGTAGACTTTTCATGATGCGCATGCAGTGCGACGTCACGCCGTGCGCTTATTCACAAACACTACACATGCGCAACGTGTGAATGTGTTGAACGCGAGCTTCATGGCAGGCGGAGTGGCGGGTGTAAAGTTTTATTTTCGTTACGGAATTTCTTGATTCGGTCTATAATCGGATAAAAGCCATGCAATAGCTTAAAAAAGTAGTTTATTTGATTATTTTGCGAATTGTAGACGCGAACATATTTACCTTATTAGCTCGATCCCATTCAATGCGATAAAAGATACTGTACCCATACTAAAGCGTTTAATACACATTAAAAACACCATATTCCTCGCAGAAAAGAGTAGCTGCTGTTAATAAAAAACCCTATTTTTTTGTTTTCCCATATCTTAATCAGAGTGAAGAAAGCTTTCATAAAGAAAACTTCCATTAACATTGATAGACTAAAAGTTCGTAATAAAAGAACATACGGTTCATGTTTATTACATAACTTCCCAAAATAGCTCGCGATTTATTCTTAAAAATTCGTAGATCGCGTCCGATGAAACGGTGGCATATCAGGTTCTACTTAAATAAGGACTAACATTCATGTGATTTCGCTGTAAAAATCGTATTGATAAAAACGCACCTTAGTCGCTCGATTCAGACGGGCTTCTAACAAGCTCGCGCATGAATGAGTCGCGTCTACACTGTTGCGTTCCTTAATTGGCCTTTGTCATTGCATTGTTTAACAACAAACTCTGTACGGGAACATGTATCGGACGGTGTTTCATTACCGGTTGCCATGGAAACGGGAATTAAGATCATACGTTTTGTTACTTAGCAACAAGACTATAGAGCGGGTAGCTCGAACGCATTGCGAGCCGCAATGTATATCGGTTTAAATATTTCTGCCGCGCAATGGACATGACGAAGAACTTCCATGCAAAGACGTCTCAAAGCGATCGGTAACCGTGCGGTATGACCATCAGTTGACCGTCTGTGAGCATTAGATAAAAGCGTAACATGCGTCTTTTTAATCTACACTAGTTGGAGCTTTGCTTGTGCTATGTTACACAGCAAAAGCAATGGTATTTTAAAGGTCAGAGAGCCGTAATTCCAATGTTTTATCGAATTAGACGCGTTACTTTAAAAAAAACTATTTTTGCAATGTGGGCGGTCTCTAATGTTCTTTCTCTTCTCTACATATACTTTTAAGGTTTCTTACCAAGACTTTCGCTATGATCACGGGTAGGTTGAAGACTGAAGACTGGAGTAAATCATGACGCTTGCAACGGCTCCAAAAGGGAACTCATGGATGTAAAGAACGTGGTTAGAACCCGTTATACAATAGTGTCTACACGTCCCTACGGATCGGTTTGACGGATTGGATTTGTCCAATAACCCTTGCGTTAGACGCATTCTGCTCTAACAGCAGGAGTAGAGACCCCGATAACCGTACTCGTCGAACTCGGCAAAGATGCAACCTAACCATGCATCAACCCGTTGAGTTTCACACCAGATCTTCTCAGCGGGTCGTGATTCCAATCCGGTAGTAGATTCATTCGCGAAGCAGCTACTCTTGAGTCGTTAGGTCTCACTTGGAGGCGCTCGGGTAGCTGTTAGCAAATCTCGCACCTTCTGGCTGAGCCCTTGCTTGCCCACCTGCCCTTGTGAAACTGAAATGGCCACTGGGTCATCAGTACCCATCAATCTTTAAAAAAACCAATACCATGTATTTCTCTTCCGTCTCAGAGATTGGTCCCGGACTGTGTACGCTAGAAAACGCAATATCGAAGGAAAAAAAACCGTGATAAACATACAAATAGGTTACGTACTTAATATACGTCGTCAAATGCACATGCCGCGCGGAATAAATACGACGGTATAAAAAGAACAATACGCATATAACGTTTTATAGGGTGTACATTTCCGAGATTTCGTTATTACGAATTACGTGTTATCGGGTCGTTTGTTTTTAATTTTTTATTCCGGTTTGCAGTGGGACAGCGTATAGATAATGTAATGCATTTACTTCCGCCCACGTCTGCTTATAATGTAAATAAGCCTTCTTCTTTAAGCCTTCTCACTCCAAGCCGGAATAAAAATTTAAAAACAAACGGACTTATTATAGTATAGTGTAAGTATGTATGTTGATCGACCCAACACTGTATTGCTTCGTAATAACAACAAGTCGCAGGGTGAAACCATCCAGTCGAGTTCGACTAAGGCTAAATATCTGTCTATGGGTTAGACGCGAACGGTGACTGGTGCTTGAAGAACCTAACAACAGCAAGAGTGGGACGAATATGATCGAAGTTGTTGGGCGACGGCGGCCGTGCGTTTTCCTGTCGTCTGGGTCGAGTGTGTTATCAGTGGCGGCCGCGATAACAGGGTTATTGTGTCACGCCGCTTTTTCGAAGAAGTGAAATGTAACCTAAATGCTACACATGTTAGTTACGATAACGTGTTAGTTATAATAATACATAAAAGAGATAAAGTTTCATTGTTAGAAAATTTAATTGGCCTATGAAAACCGATTCCAATTTTCTATATTTCACAAGCTTTTCAAATCGAATCGTTGATTATACGACCGCTAAATAAAGGTGGTGTTACCAAGTTCGCCCAGCTTAGTTACCTATATAGCTTCTTTATACTTTGAAGATTTACTTATTTAAATGTATGTAAGGTATGTGTATTTTTCATCAACATCGTTATATCGAATTTACGCTATAAAAGTGTTCGTTATAACGAATATATATATAATATAAAATGAATACAGTTAGCACTGAATATAACAGCATACCGACTGACTGTAAAACTCTTTCATTGCAAATAGGCCGTAAACAGTACCGGATGTTGCGGACTGCTCGTGATTATTTAACGTAGACGGGACAAAGGCTTTGGATGTGGTTCACTGCTTCTGAGAAGACAGTGTAGCGAAATCGAATTTCAAAAATCGATTGATGCTGTTTTTAATTAAGTCTTTTCATAGAAATCAGCAGGATTGTACTACCGATCCATTCGAGGTAATAATACACCGTACCATCTATTCCAATGTGTGTTCCCGACAGTCATAACATAGGGGAAATTCTACTTTGGGGCCATTTAATATGGGGCTTTTAATTAACTTTAACGGGTTGTACGCGTCTACACTAATTGATCTATGAAAGCCTCCCCCGCAAGTTCTAGGCACCATCCCCCGGCAGCTCTCGAATAAGAAAGGGTAGTTTTACAGCTCGCCAGGGAAAACTTTACGTGTTAGGGCCAGTGTAACTTCTACCCTTATTTTGGGGTTGCTAGCTATCATGGAGAGCAGGGTTGAACTATGTTATTAGAGGTGTTAGCTCATAAACATGATAATAGGCTGATTATGAATATTATCTCTAGCTCTGTGTATAGACGTGCTCATAGTCCACTTGGTGTTTTTTATTGTCCTTGTAGGTAGACAAGGATACGGCCCACCTAATGGTGAGTGGTTACCGTCACTCATGGACGTCAACAATACCATGGGCAGAGCCAAGTCTTTGTCTACCGTTAAAAAGCCGCTGCCTACACTTTTTTCCCTACCTATGCTGATCGCCTTGAGAGGCTATTTCAGCTTTTCCTTGACGTGTAGGTGAGCTCACGGGGCTCAAACCAGTGTTGCTAGCACTGGCCCTAGCAAGAGCAGTGCTTCACAGAATCTACCACCGGATCGGAAACGCGACCCACTGAGAAGATCCGGCGAGAAACTCAGTGGGCGTGTCTGTGGCTTAATTTACTCGTCGAGCCCTTCGTCGCAAGCGACGGGTTCGGCGAGGACGGTGACCGGTGCTTCAGTTAATGGATCGGTAGGATCCGTAATGATGTGAGCTGCCGACAGGTATAGTGGCTAAAGGAGGTTATTGAAACCATATTGTTAAAGCGGTCACCAATCTTGAATCATGTGAAAGTCCCAGTACTATTCTAATAATATCCCCCTTCCCACCAAAACACATGTCATGGGCAGGACTATGGTATCCAGCTAATCGTGTTCATAACATGACCGGTAACAATGTATTACCCGATGATGATGCTAATTCAACGGACTGGTCACTGGTGGACACGATTTAGGAACATGTTTTCGAAGAAAAAACTTATCTGCGCGATTTGAAAACTAGAATTATCGCATTTTTATGCCTATCAAGCTCCTAGAGCACATTATTTTTTGGCATACCAAGCTCCTAGAGCACACCTCGGTTCTTGTATACATTTAAGACCATGGAAACTTCGGTGCAATATCTCAAGCTCAGCGGCTCTGTTCGTACTGTGGGTCGGACTTTCAGCTGGTCTTTTTCTAGTAAAAGGGGACTACTGTTGTCTACTCTAAGCGATCAATTTTCATGAATGCTGACTACATCCCTGTTAGAAACTCACTCGGGTCCGAGGCCACTGAAAAGCTCCACTGTATATAAATTTTGTTACGTTTTATTATCATAAAAAGCTGTTGCTAACTCACTGACTACAGCCTGGGAATGTTCGACTTTTTATTATTATTTTAAACGAGCAGCTTTCTTGTGCTTTGATGTGCACTAGGTTTTTTAACCGCGCTTTGATCGTATCTGGAGCGGAACAAAGCTGTGGACGCTAAAATGTTTTTTTGGAATTTTTGTGAGCTTACCTATAACTGCCGTGAAGCACTCATGCGTCTCTATTTCAAAGATGGGACAACTGTTATACAGCATTCCATAACACAGGAGAAGTCTTCTGAGCAAACCCGGTAGTACCTTAATACCTAATGTGCTCAATAACCCATCTGCTTCAACAAAAAAAGCCGGAAAACGATTGACTGCCCACTATGCTTAGACATAAGTCGAAATACTTGAAATAGCAGCGATTCTAATAATCTTCCGTGAGTGTTGGTCTCCCCGCTGTTTGAGTTCAGCATCATTTTGCAGGTAAAGTATCTAGGGTCTTTGGTATTTCAGTAGATTTGCTCTTGTCTCGTATGTGTTATGGCCACACGCAGCATAGGCGAAGATCCTGGCTTGGTGTTGTTGAATGTGTAATAATCATTAGGCCGGAAGGTATAACTGTTTAATGGAAAGAACCAGTAGGTATGTCTATACGTGTGGTAGTTTAATGGTCTGATATCGTCTTCTCGCATTAAAACTGTATAATCTCAAAACTTACTAATTTTACAGGAGAGTATTTTTAAGGTTTAACATGTGGTATTTTTAATATTAATCATCTTTGCAACATTTATTTTTTATTTTTTACCAGATGCATTATCTGTCTTTTAAAGTAAGATAAAATTATGTATTTAATAATACATACAAAGTTAATAGTAGTCAACATAGAGGAAAACAAAAAAATTAAAAAAATTTAAACTAAACTACGCTCTTTTGACAGTATTTATGAGAAAAAGACTGGTTATACCAAATGTTTACGCATATTAACTCAATTTCGAATATTTTTGGAAATTGCCCACTTTTATTGCGAAAACAGGATATGTTATTGTGGGGTGGTATAAATTTATTGCGTATATGTATGTATTTACATATTTTTCTTTATTATTTAATAATACATACAAAGGTTTCATTTATTTTCATAGATCTCTCTGAATATTGTTAATAATGGTACATCGCAATATATCTGATTTGTCTAGATAAAAACAGTTTACTGGTGGTAGGACCTCTTGTGAGTCCGCACGGGTAGGTACCACCACCCTGCCTATTTCTGCCGTGAAGCAGTAATGCGTTTCGGTTTGAAGGGTGGGGTAGCCGTTGTAACTATACTGAGACCTTAGAACTTAAATCTCAAGGAGGGTGGCCCATTTACATTGTAGATGTCTATGGGTTCCAGTAACCATTTAACGTCGACCCATATAAGTAATAAAAAAAAATCTGGAAGAGATCGTTTTTAGCGTTAAGACTACCTATTTTAACACAAATTATAATTGCCTGTTGATGTATTTTCAATGTAAACTATGTTTTGGTGTTTAAAAATTCTCTCATCTCGCGAACAAAAATAAACAAGAGCAAGAAATGATAAAGTTAAACATAAGCTCTATGTATATATTTTTGAGCTTCACACAAAAGCTTTCGCAAGATAAGGAGTTCAGTAATCACAAGGATTAATGTCCGCGATTTAGCATTTTGAACTGTTGAGATTAAGCTCAACGGCTCCTTTGAAATTGATTCATTTAGTTTGTCTGCTTGCGTTTTTCCCTGAAAAGCTACATTGTCATGACTCAGGAGTCTCATTTAGTTTTCAATTCTGAGTTTCTGGGTCACGACGGACACACCCCGAGCCGCTGCGTTTATCCACAGTGCGTTTCCAGAGATCATTTTTGCCACGTACCATCCGACTTTGGAACGAGCTCCCCTCCACCGTGTTTCCCGAGCGCTATGACATGTCCTTCTTCAAACGAGGCCTGTGAAGAGTATTAAGCGGCAGGCAGCGGCTTGGCTCTGCCCCTGCTGACGTCCACGAGCGACGGTCACCACTTACCATCAGGTGGGCCGTATGCTCGTCTGCCTGCTCGAGCAATAAAAAAAAAGCCTGATATTCTATTAGCTGCGAAGGACAGTCCCAGTCCAGTCCACTCAACGTTAAGACTGTGTCATCATTTTAGGTGACGAACTCCGAAATAATCTTACGGTGTTTTTCAGAATGAGCTATCGGAGTTTTATGATCCGGCTATAGCAAGGGTTATAATAAAAATATATTCCGCATTCGGGTCATGCGAAAATTGTTCAACCAAAAACAAGCGTTGTGGTCGTATACACAGCTTAGTTGGGGTAGAACAAAATATGTGGTTTGGTAGGTTATGGAGGAGCTTACGGAGCTGAGCTTCAGAGAAACTTCTAACACTAGATCTAGCAAGGGCAGCGTTTCGATGAATCTACTATAGGATCGGAATTGCGATCCATTGAGAAGATCTGGCGAGAGACTCAGTGATACACAGTTAACCGGGTTGCCTTACACAGTACGTCCGGCGATAACAGTGATGACGGCAACGTCGTGTTTATGTCTAGCTTGTAGTTTTTACGTGACAACGTCTTATAATTCGATGGAGCCGGCTACAGGCACGAAAAAACTTGACTCATGCGGCGTTAGCTCGCTCTGAGGCGTTCCATTCAAGGCTTGAAGTACAAGCGAGAGCGCGCAACGAGCGACAAAGAGGCACAATCGGCCTCCGCGTTCGGCAGCGTTCGACATCTGTCTCTCTCCTACTTGAGTGAGCGATACATCCGCGTGGACAGCTGCTATACAATAATACATTTACATGTTTTCATCAAGTATGAAGTTCAGTGAAAAGTGAATGTGGTGTCAATTATTTATAGCAACGATAATTGAAAAATGAAACCATTCCATCAGTATTTTCTTATTACGTTGTCACGTTCAACTATAGTCAGTAAACCGACGTTACAGACAACCGTTTTTTTTTTTCCTTCCTATGCTGTTAGCCTTGAGAGGCTATTTCAGCTTCGCCCTAATGTGTAGGTGAGCTCAAGAGCAGTG
Source organism: Bombyx mori (assembly GCF_030269925.1). Taxonomy (NCBI): domain Eukaryota; kingdom Metazoa; phylum Arthropoda; class Insecta; order Lepidoptera; family Bombycidae; genus Bombyx; species Bombyx mori. Next base: position 14,360,440 of record NC_085124.1, on the reverse strand, counting down.
CTTCGCAGAATCTACCACAGGATCAGAAACGCGACCCACTGAGAAGATCCGGTGAGAAACTCAGTGGGTTCACTGGTAGTCATGACCCTTCGGATATTTAAGTCATCTATATATTAATGCGTTAAGCAAAAACTTTGTATCCTTTTTTACGAAAATTGCCCGCACGGAGGAATATGAAATTTCCCACACTTATAAAGAATATAGAGAAGGAGTGCAGAATGTTAATATTTTTTTTTTAAATATGGATATAAGTACATTAAATCAATAAGAAAAACATTACACGCACTACCATGTATTTGACACACACACGCATTTAAACTTTTTTGTTTATTGTTATACTGTGGTCTAATTGAGAAAAGAATATTGTTTGTCCATAGTATTATTTGTCTAAGGTTTAAAAAAAAATATTGGCGAAATTTTTGATCATACATGTCTTTGACAGTAGAACTTTAATAATGTTCAAACTTATAATTGAAATTTATTATGGTCGAATTTCGAACACTAGGCGACTATTAGTTATAATAAAATTACAATAAATTATTGTGATTTTCCATGAACAACAAATCACGTTTCCGAACAGGGAATAGAGTACCTAATCTAATATACTCGTTATACTGAAAACAAAGTTCATTACCAAGCCAAGCGTAAATACGTGTAGGTTTTATGTGTGGGTGCTTAATGAACCCGGAACCAAAAGGTCGCGCAGTTAATAAACGTATGCCGCTCCAAGAAGACAGAATAAGACGTCTAGATCATAGGAGAGAGACAAAAAACTGTAAAAGCATCTGTATCAAGGCAATGTCTCTAAAAACCCTCAAATGAGTAATCTCTATATATAAGAATGAATTGCTGCTCGTTAGTATCGCTAAAACTCGAGAACGGCTGGACCGATTTGGCTAATTTTGGTCTTGAAATATTTGTGGAAGTCCAGAGAAGGTTTAAAAGGTAGATAAATATGAAAATGCTTGGAATTAAATAAAAATAACAATTTTGTTTTTCCTTTGATGTGTCCCACGTCGGACGGATTCCTTTTGTTTGTTTTAAGTTTATTAATTTATACAAAAGTTTACGTATTTTATTTATCGATTGAGGCACTACGAAGTCTGCCGGGTCAGCTAGTTTAATATGAAATGACCCATTGATAGATCTGGATTATCTCAATGGGTCGCGGTTCCGATTCGGTGGTATATTTTGCCAAGCACTGCTCTTGCTAGGGCTAGTGTCAGCAAGCTTGAGCACCGTGAGCTTACTTATCAGTACGCGTGTAGTTGGAATAGTCCCTTAGGCTACTAATGATTAAGCAAAGGCGAAGAAAATGGAATGACGATTTGACACGACCGATTTCCGTTTCCCTCATGAAAGATCGAATCGTAAAATAAATTTAAGGAAACCATTAAAATTATTCCATTACAGTCAACCTAAACGTATTAGTCGAAGGTGAAATTTAATTAGAAAACGCTCCGGAACCGAGCGGACCGCAAAATTATGTTTTAATTGTATTACAAACGAAATAACTTCGTCCTTTGATTCGTGCGGATGTAATACCAATAGATGTGATGTAGTCGGTACCGCCACCGTGTCTGTTTTGAAGGGCATTCGTTTTTTTTTTCCTACCTATGCTGATGGCCTTGAGAGGCTATTTCAGCTTCACCCTAACGTGTGTAGGTGAGCTCAAGGGGCTCAAGCCGGAGTGTTGCTAACACTGATCCTAGCAAGAGCAGTGCTTCGCAGAATCTACCACCGGATCGGAAACGCGACCCACTGAGAAGGTTCAGTGAGAAACTCAACACTTGTAGTCATGACGATGCGGATACTTACATCATCCATATATTAATTCGTGAAGCAAAAACTTTGTATCCCTTTTTACGAAAATTGCGCGGACGGAGGAGTATACAATTTCCCACGCTTATAGAGAATATAGAGAAGGAGTGCAGAATGTTAATATTTTTTTTTAATTATACATATAAGTACATTAAATCAATAAGAAAAACATCACACAGGCTACCATGTATTTGACACACACACGGATTTAAACTCTTTTGTTTATTGTTATTTTGTGGTCTAATTGAGAATAGAATATTGTTTATCCATAGTATTATTTGTCTAAAGTGTAAAATTAAAAATTGGCGAAATTTTTGTTAATAGAAGTCTTTGACAATAGAACTTTAATAATGTTCAAACTTATAATTGAAATTTATTATGGTCGAATTTCGACCACTAGGCGGCAATTAGTTATAATAAAATTACAATAAACTATTTTGATTTTCCATGAACAACAAATGATATATAATCACGTTTCCGAACAGGGAATAATAGAGTACCTAATCTAATATACTCGTTATACTGAAAACAAAGTTCATTACTAAGCCAAGCGTAAATACGTGTAGGTTTTATGTGTGGGTGCTTAATGAACCCGGAACCAAAAGGTCGTGCAGTTAATAAACGTATGCCGCTCCAAGAAGACAGAATAAGACGTCTAGATCATAGGAGAGAGACAAAAAACTGTAAAAGCATCTGTATCAAGGCAATGTCTCTAAAAACCCTCAAATGAGTAATCTCTATATATAAGAATGAATTGCTGCTCGTTAGTATCGCTAAAACTCGAGAACGGCTGGACCGATTTGGCTAATTTTGGTCTTGAATTATTTGTGGAAGTCCAGAGAAGGTTTAAAAGGTAGATAAATATGAAAATGCTTGGAATTAAATAAAAATAACAATTTTGTTTTTCCTTTGATGTGTCCCCCGTCGGACGGATTCCTTTTGTTTGTTTTAAGTTTATTAATTTATACAAAAGTTTACGTATTTCATTTATCGATTGAGGCACTACGAAGTCTGCCGGGTCAGCTAGTTTAATATGAAATGACCCATTGATACATCCGGATTATCTCAATGGGTCGCGATTCCGATCCGGTGGTATATTCTGCCAAGCACTGCTGTTGCTAGGGCTAGTGTCAGCAAGCTTGAGCACCGTGAGCTTACTTATTAGTACGCGCGTAGTTGGAATAGTCCCTTAGGCTACTAACGATTAAGTAAAGGCGAAGAAAATGGAATGACGATTTGACACGACCGATTTCCGTTTCCCTCATGAAAGATCGAATCGTAAAATAAATTTAAGGAAACCATTAAAATTATTCCATTACAGTCAACCTAAACGTATTAGTCGAAGGTGAAATTTAATTAGAAAACGCTCCGGAACCGAGCGGACCGCAAAATTATGTTTTAATTGTATTACAAACGAAATAACTTCGTCCTTTGATTCGTGCGGATGTAATACCAATAGATGTGATGTAGTCGGTACCGCCACCGTGTCTGTTTTGAAGGGCATTCGTTTTTTTTTTCCTACCTATGCTGATGGCCTTGAGAGGCTATTTCAGCTTCACCCTAACGTGTGTAGGTGAGCTCAAGGGGCTCAAGCCGGAGTGTTGCTAACACTGATCCTAGCAAGAGCAGTGCTTCGCAGAATCTACCACCGGATCGGAAACGCGACCCACTGAGAAAATCCGACGGTGGGCTGTGTTAATTCGCTCGTCGAGCCCTTCGTCGCAAGCGACGGGTTCGACCAGGATGGTGACCGGTGCTTGAGGTACTTAAAAGCACCGTTCCCTTTTTGAAGGGCATTAGTTGGAATATAGTACCGACAGAGTTGAAGTCGTCGTGGCCTAAAGGATAAGACGTCTGGTGCATTCGTATGTAGCGATGCATAAGTGTTCGAATTTCAGACGTATACCAATTTTTCTAATAAAATACATACTCAACAAATGTTCACGATTGACTTCCACGGTGAAGGAATAACATCGTGTAATAAAAATCAAATCCGCAAAATCATAATTTGCGTAATTACTGGTGGGAGGACCTCTTGTGAGTCTGCACGGGTAGGTACCACCATCCCGCCTATTTCTGCCGTGAAGCAGTAATGCGTTTCGGTTTGAAGGGTGGGGCAGCCGTTGTAGCTGTATTTGAGACCTTAGAACTTATATCTCAAGGTGGGTGGCGCATTTACGTTGTAGATGTCTATGGGCTCCAGTAACCACTTGGCACCAGGTGGGCTGTGAGCTCGTCCACCCATCTAAGGAATAAAAAAAACCTCTTATCTTTTAGGCCACGACGACTTCAAAAGGGCAAATGTTTGTAATGTATCCTGTTTTATGCCGTTGGCACATCCATTCACTGTGCGTCCGTGTAAGAGCTCCACACTCGAGTAACATTTGAAACGGGCGGGCTCAGACAAATGGCCGCTCACAGGAATTCCGTTTGATCGTCAAATTAATGTATTTGCCTTCCACTGACTTTATTAGGCGATTGTTTATGTTGTTAATTATTAATCAATGGTTTATTTAGATTACGGGAATAACTAAAGATAATTTGGGGTTACTATCCATATAAGGGTTTTGTAACCGTCGGAATCAGGCTCAATGTGCGGGCGACAACCTTTTTTTTCTTTCCAATAATCTTTTCATCAACCAACGGATTGCTGTCGGATTTCAACTGGCGGTAGGACCTCTTGTGAGTCCGCACGGTTAGGTACCACCATCCTGCCTATTTCTGCCGTGAAGCAGTAATGCGTTTCGGTTTGAAGGGTGGGGCAGCCGTTGTAACTATGCTTGAGACCTTAGAACTTATATCTCAAGGTGGTGGCGCATTTACGTTGTAGATGTCTATCGGCTCCAGTAACCACTTAACACCTGGTGAGCTGTGGACTCGTCCACTCATCTAAGCAATAATAATAAAAAAACTCTATCTCTCTTCTACTTAAGTTTATACACAAATTTCATTCTAGTCCATCGTTTTGAATCATACTAGAATTTGAATGTTGTACTAAAGACACAAAGTTTTTCGTATTATTGAAGTTGACATACGGAACGTGCTGCTGACTAGTGATGCGTTTGGCAACCTTAATAATGAATTAGTTTAATTTAAAAAAATTAAAAAAAATTAATTTCTAACTTATCGAACGAGTTTTGGTAATGCAATTAGTTGTAATTTTTTTTTGTAATTTAGTTTCTAACTTATCAAACGAGTTTTGGTAATGCAATTAGTTGTAATTTTTTTTCTAATATACCGAACGAGTTTTAGAGATAACGACAATGAGTAGAGGAGCTCGGTAAATCGATGATCCAATTGTGATAGTTAAGAACATGTATATGCAAACTTATATTGAAAACATCAGCGCGATTCAGGTCTTTTCAGATTACTTCTATTCGATTCCTCTGGGTCCACTAACGGACTTCGCACTTCGGTTCCTTTTAGTGCAAGCTCCGAGGAGAGTATTCGAGATGATTCCATGGTCACACTGTCCTAGTTAACATTCCATCCCTCATCGGAGTAAAATTCATCTCTACTGCTCGAAATCAAAGGAATCTGTGGATAATTTTTTCCACACACCATCTGGATATGGAATGAACTCGCCATCGTGTTTCTTGGTGAAAATAAAATGTTTCTCAGAGCGCGCAATGAAACGCAATTAAGAATCGATTCACGGAAGCTAGTCTGTCTTCTCCGTTCATACATTGCGGGTTTTTTTTTTAATTGCTTAGATGGGTGGATGAGCTCACAGTCCACCTGGTGTTAAGTGGTTACTGGGGCCCATAGACATCTACGAGGTAAATGCGCTACCCACCTTGAGATATAAGTTCTAAGGTCTCAGTATAGTTACAACGGCTGCCCTGCCCTTCAATCCGAAACGCATTACTGCTTCACGGCAGAAATAGACGGGGTGGTATTTACCTACCCGTGTGGACTCACAAGAGGTCCTACCACCAGTGCAAAGTTAGTGAAAAAGAAACTTTTAAAACGACAGGTAATTAATGCACAGCTTAGAAAGTGAATAATAATATTTCTAGAAGGGTCATGTCGTCTGCCGAACCTGTCGTCCTTGAAATACGAACCTTCGTTTCTCAATGTCCAATAAATTAACATACACAAAAGGTTTCATATTAAAAACAAACATAATTTTGAAAAAGCACTTTGGTACATTTGTACTACTCAAATACATACCGAGACCGATACCATTAAAACATCTTATATAACACTAAACAGTAATATGAATATAAGCCTTAACGCCTTTGTTTTTAAAGTCTAATTTCATTTCTAACGTCACATGAACATCAAACTTTTGATTCGTTCGATGTGAACTTTTGATCTATACACCCTTATTTTATGATTTACCCAATTTAACACGTTACAGTGGAAGTCGCTGAGAAAAATTCAGCGTCGTTACTTTGGCGGGGCACCTTCCCCCCCCACACAAAACGGGTATTTCAAACATGTCAGGTAATAAACTTGGAGCCGAGGCGCCACGATGGGACATAGACCATCGAAGGTTTAGATATTCCTATGAATTTCTGATATACTTCAAGTCGGTCACATTATATCACTTCATTCTTGATGGCTCATCATTAATTAAAATAGAATCGAAAACAAAAACCGGGCAAGTTACTTGGGGGCTGCCTCAAAAAGATAACTTACACCCACAAATAAGACCTGATTTAGATAAAAAAAATTCTTGCCCTTGTAGGCAGACGAGCATACGGCCCTTCTGACGGTGAGTGGTTACCGCCGCCCATGGACTTCAGCAATGCCAGGGGCAGAGCCAAGCCGCTGCCTACCGCTTAATACTCTCCACAAGCCTCTTTTAAATAGCGCTCGGGAAACACCGTGGAGGTTAGCTCATTCCATAGCCGGATGGTACGTGGCAAAAAAGACCTCTGGAAACGCACTGTCGATGAACGCAGCGGTTCCAGATGATATGGATGAACTCTGCTCCGATGGAGGGAAGTGCGATGATAAAAAGGAGATGAGGGAATCATCTCAAACAATTCCTCAGTTCTTATTTGTATCGTCTTAAGAGTTACTTTATCCTAGAGACGAATAGTCTGACTGCTTCCTAGGAAAAATAAACAATATTCTGGTGTTCTCATGCAAACTAAGAGCTTACTATACATATACGGCTGACATCCGAGTTTGCAAGTCTGTTTCTGTTTTTAAATACAAGGTCAAACAATTCTATCTCTCATCAACCGAATGATCATGGTTCTATACTCTTCGTATATACGAGTGTTACTGTGTTACTTATAATATTTTGTATTAAAGTTTAACAATATTTGCTATGTGTATGTGCATTACTATAATTCTCATGTTCTATTTGTTATTTTAGTTAGGTGTTATTTGTTCTACACACACTCATCACTTTTAATTATTATTCTCATAATCCTCTCTCAGGTCTGCTGGAAGAGATTTCTTAAAGAAATAAGCAGCGCCTTTGTAGATAATTTTCCTATTACTCTGTACTATGTCATATTTTCTGTGTGTACATAAATAAATAAATAAAAATACATTACGATAACCTATAAATTTTGCAAGTTCGAGACAAGGAAAAGTGCATTGAAAATTCGAACTCTACTTGAAGCGAACCTAAAGCCAGTATATACGACCTTATGTTGCAATTGTATTCATATTCAAATTAGTTTCATATGTTAATAACTTACGACGTGCCGAGAGCTTGACGTATCATAACCAAATCCACTTCTACGAAACAATTAAGTCTACATTATTTCGCGTAACTTTGCGTACCTGGAATGTGGCAATATTTCTACGACGAACGAAATGTAATTAATCAAAAAGTTTGCAGAATCCACCTCCCCGTGACAGGCCGGGGTGCGTTGGGGTGTCAGTTATGACGTGACATCCCCTGGATGCTTTCTCACTGTTTATTATCGCATTCGAGTTTAGAACAACGTGAATGTTATTTAAAAGGTATGTTTATATTTTCTGTGAGTATACATTATGTGGATGGCATTGGGGAAGGCCTATGTCCAGCAGTGGGCAGATAAAGGCTGGTGATGATAATACATACTATTTACTGGTGGTAGGACCTGTTGTGAGTCCGCACGGGTGCCACTTAGCACCAGGCGGGCTGGAAGCTCATCCAACCTTTTTGTTTTAATTTAAACCTCCTGTCGCTCAACAACCAATGTCCAAACCTCGCATGAGACAGAACTCACGAAAAGGCAAAGGGGGAAAAGTAAAACGTTTAGTGCGGAGCACATCTCTCCCATCACCCTCGCCCTCAGGACGCCGGACCGGCGGTCGTCGGCACCACGACCGCCAGCCCTCTCGGTCGGCAGGCTATCCGGAGCCCGCCTAGATGGCGCCGGTTAAAATGGTTTATCCTACGGAATACCCCGCTGGATCAGAACCAGCGTGGGTCGAGGATAGCCAGCCTTCCATCACCCGGATGCTCTTGCGTAAAAAGCGTGCAGAGCAGCTTGCACGTTGACTTCTTAGGCCCCCTTTGCCGGTCCCCAGACCAACATGTGAAGGGGACCCGAAACACTTAGAGGGCCAGGGTTTGGGCGAAATCCGCCTCCCTGGCCCCCGCTCGACGGCGGCGGGCTTGTGCGTCTCTCACTCGCCCCGCCGCCTCCTTCTGCGAGATGGTGCACTCGCAGAAGTCGAGCATCGCCTTCCAGGACTCGTCGTCGCCGAGCATCGATGCCACAACACTCGGCAACGACAAGTCGTTTCCTATTTTTGCGATGAGGACACGGTGCCACCCCTCCCATGCGGGGCAGGCGACGAGCGTGTGCTCCGCTGTGTCCAAGTCACAACCACAATGGTGGCTCTACTCTACTGTCGGCTCGGCTCTGATCCGGTGCAGGAATTCACCGAAGCAACCATGTCCAGTGAGCACCTGCGTGAACCGGAAAGTGAGGCGGCGTCCTCTGTCACGATTCACCCAGTCCACAAGGGCTGGGCGAATCGCCTCGATGGTCTTACGACCAGCCGAAGGATCAGACAGCCGCCTGGACCATGACTTCAGCACGGACATCCACCCATCTAAGCATTAAAAAAATATAAACACTTCGACTTATATACACTAGTATATAGAAATATCCATTTCATTTATTCAGTAGCACGTAACCACTGTGGTTTTCGAAGCATCGGAAATAGTATAAAAATAGTGATTAAGCTATTCAAGTACATACTTAAATATTAGGACTGTACAGCGTGTTCTTTTATCTACATTTTTAAGGTTTTTATCTGATAGATTAACCGATACCCACGGACCTGATGTTTATCATTCAGTGCCGCTTATGAAAATTGGCTACGACGGAGAATTTTCTACCCACTGAAGCTCTGTGAAACTCTCGTCTGAAAAACGACCATACAGGAAACTTTGTTTGTCATATGAGCAGAGTTCTTGGCCTTCCGGTAACCGAATAAGTGGTGGAAACGAATAATTAAATAGCAACAGAAATAGACAGGATTACAGTAATTAGCCTTAACTTAAAATATATGTCGGAGACGATCATTAGTTTGGTAGCTAAACGAAATGCAGCACGATTGCGGTATCGTCGATACTCGGCTAACTTCGTGCTACGACAGAGCCTAGCCGATGGAGGCGCGTAGACGCCATCATACTTACCAACCAGCCTTCTTGAAGAGCGGTGCCTCCGTCCTAAGAACTGTCATTCGTTTTCGTTTGCTAACGTCAAGAGAAGATTTTTAAATTGTTCTAAGATAACAAAGTTCATTGGTGTACTCAATATTTCTCTTAGCTCGATCACCCTATTCGCCCCTATGATGCCTGATAATGGTGTTAATAATTGTGGTTTCTTCGACATTATATTTATATAACGACCTTACTAATACAATTGTCTTGTTTGTCTAATCAAATAAATAATAGTTTAAATAAAACTAACAAAATATGCTTTTATAGAAAATCCAACTAGAAAATTGAAAATAAATCTTAATAAATTTGAATTAAAAAAAGTGTAAGAAAAAATGATTTCACTGTAGTAAAAATTGTAATGTTGTTGTAATTTTATTGTAATTGTTAGTTTTTTTTTTGTTTTAACTATTATTTATTTTAAATTTTTTAGTTGAATTTAAATTTTTTTTGAACTTTTTTTTTCAATTTTTTTAAATATTGAATTGTCATCGGTCCTTAATAAGTATACCAAATTTCGAGTTAATCCGACGTGAAGGGGGTCAAAATCATGTTCAAAGATTCCGTTACAAACATACATACGTCTGAAGCTAATAAAAGCTTATTAAAAAAGAAGCACAATTTCATACAAATACAAAATATTTTTAAGCTTTAAGTCATTGCCGAAAACCTGTAAAAACACAGAGCCTCATTCAAAACCGTTTGACATAACAATTTCGTTCTTAATGGCACCTCGAGAGATATCCCCCGCAAAAGGGTTGAACGGCGGGAAAATCATAATAACAGTATAGGCGACTAAATTGTTTACCCGAACTCTTGCTTAGAGGAGCCCTAACTTACGTACGGAACCCCAATATTAATAATGTTTCCGTCAACGCCATCCGTCGGACGTGAGTATGTATTCACTATACGATACGGGGTGTTGTAAAAAGTGAATTCATATTTTTTTTATTGCCAAACACTAAGCGTCTGGCTTAAAATATATCTGACTGTATTAAATTTATTAGTAACAGATTTTCTTCTGCATTTTGGGTACATGCCAAGAACAACTACTCACAAAGCGTATTTTTTATTTGATACCGCTATTTGGTTAAAGGAGCCTATGCGGAACCATAGACCATACGGTCATAGACCAAACAACAAGAATACATTGACTACTATACAAAACTTGTACTATTTTTAAACTGGAATAAACAGAAATATGTGGGGATTACCCTATATTTGAAGGCTCAAATTTCGCCGTTTATAAAAAATGGTATCAATAGTGGTTTAGTGAAATCGTCAATTCTAGAAAGATAATATCGAGGGGTATTTATGTAGTTTAAGCAAAATTTCGAGGAATACACGGCGTTTAACTTTGTAATTAAAGGTCCGTTTTGTTTAGTATTAAATTAGCATCAACAGTTCGATGTTTTTAATTGAAATTTTAGTTTACCCTCTTTTAGTTTAAATTAAGTTTACTCTATTGAAATAGCTGAAAAAGTTTTTTTTTTCTTATGATATTGTTTCGAAAATTTTAAAGTTTAGATGGTCATCTTGTATAGTTGCGAAATATCGCTTGACCCAAATAGTTTTTTCACATCTCGTTATGTGTACTAATATTTAGTCTTTTTTTTTCCTACCTAAGCTGATAGCCTTGAGAGGCTATATCAGCGTAACCTTAACTAGTAGATGAGCTCACGGGGCTCAAACCTGACGACGTTGCTAACACGAAGTCTAGCAAGAGCCGTGCTTCGCAGAATCTACCACCGGATCGGAAACGCGACCCAATGAGAAGATCCGGCGAGAAATTCAGTGGGCTTCATTGTTCGATTCTCGCGAGCAGATACCTACTACTATCGGGTCGTCGCGTCCTCTTACGGGGGCGTGGGACGGGCCTCGGTGAAACCCCTCTGCCCGAGCTTGTGACTCCCTGCCTATTGAGGCAGGGGTGATGCGCTGCAGGCAGAGGCAGGCTTGATATTATTATGGGTGGGACCCAACTTCTTTCTTCTCTTTTGATCTTCTGTCTTCCTTTTCCCTATCTTCTCTTCGTAGTAGATACCAATTTTTCCAATGAAATACGTACTTAGTGTTCGCTAATTAAGGTATAATTTCGTGTAACAAAAATAAAACCAGTATAAAATGTATAGAAACGTTATTACTATTAGTTTTCGTATTTCGTGAGGCGCTTACAGCACTCAAGGCGTAATGTATGGCTATGAACTAATTTTATTGTCTTTTTGTCGTTATTGATAGCCAACCTAGTGGTATGCGGTTCCGCTGACCATAGAGACCAGCAATACTGCTGATAGAGCCAGATGCCTGCTTCAACATCATCAGCCAATAGCAGTCCACTACTGGACATAGGCGTTTCCACCACCTCTCTGCCAGCCACTCTGCGTATGTCGTCACTCAACCGAGATTGAGTGAGTACTGCACTAGATTTTCCAATTCCTGTCTACTGTAGTATATTGTATCTTCTTTGAGCCTCGTAAAGATGGACATAATGTATCTACTACCACAGAGGAGAACTTCCAAGAGATTTACATCAAATATTTCGTAAAAATGTAAACAAGTACGTCCATTTTATTTAGATACGTATTCAGTTAAATTAAAAGAAAAAGTATAGGTCAACTTTAAGTTGACCAACATTGACAGATTTTCCATTTTATTAAGAGCCACAACGGCTTACGAATTCTTTGAGGCAAAGTCTCTTTTTAAGCTTGGCGTCGAGGCTAGTGAGATATTTTTCCTTTTTATTTGGTTCAACGCTCCTAAAAAAGATGAATAGGATTTAATATTATATTTTTTTGTTTTATTCGTTGGACGTAATCGACAAATAAAAAGGTGAGGCTTTTGTTATCATAAAACAGCAGGATTGAAAACGGACAATTTGAGCGAGTGGTGATGGGAATTTTAAATTTGAAGGTTAGTTTAATTTTTTGAATGTCATAAAAACGCAATGAGCGGCAAGATATTGAAACTTCATCCCTTAATAGGGACTACTTTAATAAGTATAATAATAATAATAATGTTTTTATTTCAAGCATCCATGACTCATATAAATTGTTAATAAGACTTAGACCTATGTTAGTAGTTATATTTACATCACAATGAATTACTGTGGTAACATCCCATGGGAGATGGCACCACAGCGACCCATGTATACACAGTCCAGCCTGCTTGCGATCATGCTCAGGATACTGTTGGAGCTGGCCCTCACTCTGTTTACCAGAGATGCACACCTCTTACGCATGGTAGCGTAAAAACAATCTATGTGCGCGTCTGCAAACATCCCTGATGCGCTACAAAAGCGGGGCAGCACCACCAAGCACCCTAAACGCGTTATTGTATTGAACACGGAGAGCATTGTACGATCTTTGAGTATATCTTAATATAGCTGTTTGTAATCTGTTTTCTCAGGTGGAGAGGAGAGGAGTTTAGTTTCGCTATTTTCATCACTATCAGGGAAGAAAGTGCTACTTTCTCGCCCAGTAAATGTGCTAGCAAATTAACATGCATGCTTAGATTTTCTTCATACGTCTTTTTGATACGTAACCATCCAATAATTTATTTATAACAATACGCGCGTACTGCCTCCATATATATTTTTTAATACATAAAAAAGATTTCTGTATTAGTATTTCCTGGAATGTTTTGTTTAAATTCTAATTGAGTTCTCCTTTTCTTAGTGGGGTCACCACCGGCCCCTTATTAAGATTTTCTTAATATATTGTTTTAATTTTCTTCTTTTTCTTTGTCTTCACCTTATCCCTTTCGGTGAGGTCGGAACAGCGAATTTGTCTATTCCATTCTCTTCTATCAGCCGTCATCTCAATACTCACTCCTCTTTCTCTCATATCGTCATTCACACACTCCATCCATGTCTTCTTCAGTCGACCTCTTCCTTCTTTGCCTGGCACTACCATTTCCATACAATAATAATGTTGTTTTACTATAATTATTTTATTAATTTGATTTGTAGCTTACAATCGCTTACGTAACGCTAAAATTTTCAAAACGAAAGATACGACATGTTATTTCAGTACGCATGATATTGTCTGATAGTACTTTCTACACTAATCGAAAAGTCATACTTTTCTAAGTAGGTACCTAAGTGGTCAATGTACTGTAAATAAGATTCAAAATCGTTGCTATTAAATTTTGAGGCGAACGGAGTCGCGGGTTTTCCTCAGTTTTACACACAACAGTCATGAAACTTTGACGAATAACTATACTTTTAAAATTAAATGGAAACTGTCAGTAGAATATGCTTTTAAACCAGTACAACAAACAATGTTTGCACCTTTCAAATATTCGCAAAAACCCATTAATTAAAGCATCGTATTAAAGAAAATATAAAAGAAAAAACATCGAGAACAAATCTTAAAGAGGACTTTGTATTAAGCGCCGCTTAAATTAGGGAAACGAAAATACGTGCTACAGACCAAAGCAGAGTATGAAATTGGCAAATAAATATATTTTATAGATGTAGAAATTGTAACATATTTGTTTGTTATACCCACCTCCTGGTGAGTGGTTATCGTCGCTCATGGATGTCAGAAGTGACATTGCTGAGAATCTTCTAGAAAGACTAATTGTCATAGCGCTTAGGAAATATTCAGGAGGTAATTTCATTAAAGAGTCGGTTGCTACTTACGTTTCAGAAAATATCTGGGATCTGGTAACACACTGTGGGTCAACGTAGAGGTTTTAGGTAATATGGATGAACTCTGATGCGGTGACGGGTGCTATCCGATTGCTGGCGTTGCGACGCATGCCGTGGTGACGAAGCGCCGTGCTTTATGACAGTTTATATGTAAATATGTACATTATGGCGACCCGTCGCCATGCGCAGGCGAATGTGTCTTTGTATTAATGTAAAGAAAGTCTTGTTCCTTTCTTTAATTTGAATTGTGCCGCGCATGCGCTGTCGACATGTGCTGGAATGTCCACGCTTGCGTTGTAAAGTCGATAAGGCAGCCTTGACAGAGAAAAACAATTCGACGTTTCGTAAAATTGTATAATAATAAAATTAATTTTTATTTAGGTATGTAACTACAAGATTATAAAATAAACTTTAAATGTCGTTTCTTTGTTCACATTGAAATTTTAATTTTAACAACACAACATTAGCTATATGAGAAGAATATGAATATTTTATTTTTCATTGCGCCACATGTATTTGTTGTCGTAAACTATCCTTTTATGCATCTATACCGGTACAAAATAACATCAATGTTTCGTTTACATGTGCCAGCCATCCCGCGATGGCTCATATTTTTAAATTAACAAGTGCGTTTGCTTGGATACCCTAACAAAGTATTTGCTTAAACGCCACTAGCAAAAACGCTTTAGTGAAAACGGTGAAAAGGTTTCCTAGAACAAAACTTCAGGCGATGTTAATATATCTTACAATTTTCTAGTGAAACAGCTTCGACTTTGGGTAGCTTATAGGTGGAGCCAAATAGATGCCTGAAAGACGCCGCCCATTCTGTCATATATTAAATAATATTAGGATTTCGGATGTCGCATCAGTGATACCAGATACGAACTCGATTTAAACAGAAAAACTTTGCCACTTCTATCCAGACTATAGTCTATTGGTAGCGTAATAAATCGGTGTCGTGGTTTACTAAATTTTTGAGGAGGCTTGTATAAATCATTTGCTTTTTACAACATTTTTCACGAGTCTACAATATTTTTTGGGTCGTTCTGTGTACATTTTATTTATTTATTATTTATATTACATTAATAACATTGAATCATTGCACGCAGCAGAGATGCGAATTTTGCAATGGATGTGTGGAGTAACGAGAATGGGTAGAATATGGAATGAATATGTTAGAGGAAGTCTGAAAGTGAGATTTGTGACAGAGAAGCTGAGAAGTAGGCGTTTGGGATGGTATGGACATGGTATGGACATGTGATGAGACGAAATGAAAATGAGGTTGGTAAGAGAATGTTAACTATGAATGTGGAAGGATATAGAGGAAGAGGTAGACCTAAGAAGAAATGGATGGATTACGTGAACGACGATATAGGTAAGAGGGGAGTGAGCGAAGAAATTGTATATGATAGAAGATTATGAAAGGAGAAAACATGATGCGCCGACCCCAGTTCACTGGAAGAAGGGCAGGATAATGATGGATAACGTTGGATCATTTTTTAATTTATATCCACTTCGAATAATATTAAAAGCATTTCTTAAGTTGTTTCGATTTAGACGATGCGAGGAAAATGGTTCTTCGTTTAATGCATTGCTTATGAAGTGCGATTTCGATTATGCAACTATCTACCATAGTTCGACCCGATTGCGAGCTTATGATTGTGGTGACTTACACACATGATTGCGTCGTTTGCAAGTGTGAGTGTAAACAGCCCGAGGTGCGCTGCCGGTGCGAGGTGTGAAGCTCACTTTTGACGCACATACTGCGCACATCTTGGGTACGCAGCGGCTTGGCTATGCCCCTGGTATTGCTGAAGTACATGGGTGACGGTAACCACTCACCATCGGGTGGGCCGTACGCTCGTCTGCCTACAAGGGTAATAAAAAAAAAACATACGTCAGTCCAGATCGATTCAGTTGTTTTTTGATTTTTAATACTTTTTTACTGGTGGTAGGACCAAGAAGATTGCCAACCAGGTGGACGGACATTGTCAAGGAGGCCACAAACACCAGCGTCCCGGGCGCCATTAGGCAGGCGGAATGCAGGCAACATTGGAGGAAGCTGGTGCAAGAACTGGACCAAGGTGGTCACGACCCTCAGTAATGAGGAAACGACAAAGAAGAAGAAGGACCTCTTGTGAGTCTGAATTGGAGACCCTAGAACTTATATCTCAAGGTGGGTGGCGCATTTACGTTGTAGTGTCTATGGGCTCCCCTAGTAAGTACTTAACACCAGGTGGGCTACGAGCTTGTCCACGGATCTAAGCAATAAAAAATAAAAATAAAAATGATAATAATATTAACAGTTTATAGCTTAATCTGTGCCTAGACTTCTCTTACCTCTAGCTTTAAACTATCTACCTGTGCTTGTGTTTGTTGTTCTGTATTCAAAAGTATTTATACAATAAATTGTCGTGTGTGAAATTGGACACAGTTATTCCGGTAATGGACCTAAAGCCCTTATCACCAGAACCAAGACTCACGCAGAAGACCCCATATGATCTTGAGAAATGTAGGCTGGTGATTGCAGTTTGTATGATACTTAAGAAATGCTGCTGTCCATTTTCTGGGGAGATTTACAGATTTTTAAAGATTAGAGAGAGTAACTAACTTTTTTTATTTTTTTTATTGCCCTTGTAGGCAGACGAGCAAACAGCCCACCTGATAGTGAGTGGTTACCGTCGCCCATGGACTTCAGCAATGCCAGGGGCAGAGCCAAGCCGCTGTCTGCCTAACTTATCAACAAATTAATTGCAACGTAAAATATTGAATATCGAAAAACGTATTTTATGCAAAATTGAGACGCGGAAGCAGCAGGTGCTTTTAGAGAGTATCTGATAAATTAGTTTCATTACAGCCCGGCCGAACGACTGAGGCCAAGATTGATGGTGTTTTGAGGAATTTATGAAGACAAATAACGGTCGATACCTGTCCTCTAAGACGATTTATCAAGACAATCTGAACGCTGCGATAGGAAACTCATTTTTCCCTATCATATTTAGTTTTTCTTATTTTTTTGTATAATATACTATGTCGCAGAATGGGCCGATGTCTTTATTCTTTCTTGACATAGTGGGCGTATAGTGGGTAAACATACAAAGAGATTGCGCAGCACGAACCTATGACAGTTCCGAGACATCTTCACTCTTCCAAAGTCAGGCAACGAATGGCTTCGATTCCACTCGAGCGATGACACCTCTACTCTGCCGAAGCATACCACGCGAAGTGAGTCGCAAAGATCGATTACCACATCATGACTATCTTGTCAGCAGGTTCGCAGGAGGACGGCTGCTTCAGGAGGTACCTGTGGAGGGTCTGCAAGAGAGAGCCACATCCGGGTTGCCACCAGTGAGGGCGTCCGAAAGATGACGCTCAGCACGCGCTCAAAGAGTGTCAGCGTTGGGAGCACTCGCGGCGAGATTTCATCGCGGTGCTGGGGAGGGACCTCACCTTGCGGGTTGTCGACGCCCGCATGTTAGAGGACCAGAGTTCGTGGGAGGGCATGGCCAGAGTTTGCGACCTGGTCATGGCGTTCCGTGTGACTAAGGAGCGCAAAAGGGATACCGCTTCGGCTCTTCAGCGAAGAAGGCGGAGTGGGTGGCGCGGCGCGAAGCTCCGGTTCATCTCCGATAAGGGCTGTCGGGTACCGGGTGCGGGGGCGCCTGGTGCTCGGCTATCGGTCTGGATTTTGCGGGGCGGGTCTTGTGTGCCTGACACCGCGCAGCGCCTCGTGCGCCTTTCTCAAGGCGTAATCTCCCAGCAGGAATTGGAAGAAGAGGAGGACCTCGTTCTTCTTCTTCTCCCTCTTCTTCTCTGGAGGCGCCGGAGTCCGACATAACCCGTTGTGTCACCCCCCTCGACTGAGTATCCGTAAATGGATTCCGTAGCGTTAAAAAAAAAGCTTCAAAGGTGGATGCACTTGGGATGAATCGGATCCAAACCCTCTTGTACAGAAATCGGGGTCACTAATTGCCTGATGAACTAGACGACCAAACAACAAAAGACTTAAAAGATTAAATTTTTTTTTTAAATCCCTTAGAAACAATCAATTAAATACTTAGTACTAGTTATAGTGATGGCAAAAATAACTCTCGTAAGACCTAAAAACTGGTAAAATGCTTTTGAAAAAGGTCGTAATTGGGTATTCGTTCTATATACACTCAAAACAATTGAAATCCGAACCTGAAGCTCGGAAGAAAGCAAAACAGTAAACTTAAAGTAAAACGATACTACCATCAAAGTTTGGAAACATCGTAATACAATATTCTGTGCTCCTAAAAAGACGTATCGATATCACTACGATGAGGTTAAGCAAAATAGAACCAAACACCAGTACTTTTTTTTTTTGCTTTATATGGTTGGACGAGCTCACAGCCCACCTGATATTAAGTGGTTACTGGAGCCCATAGACATCTACAACGTAAATACGCCACCCACCTTGAGATATAAGTTCTAAGGTCTCAGTATAGTTACAACGGCTGCCCCACCCTTCAAACCGAAACGCATTACTGTTTCACGGCAGAAATAGGCGGGGCGGTGGTACCTACCCGTGCGGACTCACAAGAGGTCCTACCACCAGTAATTACGCAAGTTATAATTTTGCGGGTTTGATTTTTATTACACGTTGTTATTCCTTCACCGTGGAAGTCAATCGTGAACAATTGTTAAGTACGTATTTCATTAGAAAAATTGGTACCCGCCTGCGGGATTCGAACATCGGTGCATCGCTAGATCCGAATGCATCGGACGTCTTATCCTTTAGGCCACGACGACTTCAAAAGTTTATTGCCCTTGTTGGCAGACGAGCATAGGGCCCACCTTATGCTGAGTGGTTACCATCGCCCATGGACTGCAGCAATGCCAGGGCCAGAGCCAAGCTGCTGCCTACCGTTAAGTACTCTCCACAAGCCTGGTTTCAAGAAGGACATTTCATAGCGCTCGGGAAACACTGTGGAGGGGAGTTCATTCCAAAGCCGGATGGTACGTGGCAAAAAAGGTCTCTGGAAACGCACTGTGGATGAACGCAGTGACTCCAGGTATTACGGATGAACTCTACTCCGGTGGCAGGCGGTGCGATGGTGAAAATGAGATGATGGGATAATCTCAAACAATGAATTTAATTGAAATAGAGAATAGGACTACATGGTCATTTCAAAATAAGCAATGGACACACTAAACAGCTACTTGAAAGAACGAATAGCGCTAATTAAAGGCGATCCTGTGTGTAGAAGTGAGTTATCAAAGCGTTTCATGATTCTGAACGATTAGAATATATTTTATTTATTTTTATTTATTTATTTAATACACTTCATGTAAAATTTACATTGGCGGACTTAATGCATTCTCTACCAGTCAACCAAAGGTAGTGCAAAGTAAATAGTGGTAGGTGCAATGAAATTTATATTAAGTTACAAATACATACACAAAAAAGTATATATTTACATATATATACAATCACATATACATATACATACATACATACGCTATATATAATATATGCGCTATGACGTGTCCTTTTTTAAGCGAAGTTTGCGGAGAATGTTTAGCGGTTGGCAGCGGATAATTGTACCACTGTAGACGTCTATGGGCAACGGTGAGTGTCGGTGAGTACTTACCATTAGGTAGAGTGCGTACGAAGGCAATTAAAAAAGTGTTCTTCCACGATGAAGAAACATCGAGCCTAAGTAAAAATAAAATACGTAAACTTTTTGATTTTGCGTAACTATACTGATGGCGTACCTATAGCTCTAGAGCTACAATCTATATGTCAAAAGCCTGGGGCGACAGCCACATTATGATGTATGTATGTGGACTTTAGTAACAATTTAATAACAGGTATTTGTAGCCTGATCCTGAGCTACTGATCATCGAAAAAATACTCTAATTTTTATGTCACTTCCTGTCAAGAATTATTTGATAAATGTTACTAATTTGAAAACGATATTAGATCTCATGACCTAACAAATTAAATTTTGACAGAATTATAACAAAAAAAAAAAGGAAGGGAAAGGAATAAAAAATCGAAAGTTTTAAATAAAAATACAAATTTTACTTCGATACCTAAGTGGATGTTGAAGATATTGGTTCTTTTCTGCATAACGAAATCGATTTGAAAGATTTCATTTTGAATTACAGATATTTATATGTTATCGATAAACGTGAGGAATAATATTATATATCCGAAAAATCTTATGTAAGTCTTCTTCGATATTCTGTTTTTCAGATTTCTTAAGTAGCTGGTCCACTTTTCGTGATGTCATTTCGGATTTTCTCGATCTACTATCGGTGCTTTTAGGCATTAGATATTAGGTATTACAAGCACCGGTCACCATCCTCGTCGAACCCGTCGACTGTGACTAAGGAATCGACGTGTAACTTAACCCACAGGTACAGCCAAGTTTCTAGCTCTTCTCCGATCCGCTGGTAGATTCAGCGAAGCACTGCTCCTGCTAGGGCAGATGTAAGTAGTCTTCCAGACTGAACCACGCTTGCACATTCAGTGAAGCTAGTATAACCCCTTGTATAGGAGCTATATATACATAATAATATATATAACTAGCTCTAGGCAAAACAAAATTGATGTGAGTGAACATAATTAATACTACTTTTCTAGATGAGTCTCCCATTTATTGTTCTCATTTTATCTCATTTCTGACGGTTCGAATATATTAGTTTTCTTGGTCACAGACGACCAGGGTCTCTTATTCTTGGACATTTGAATTTTGTACTAACCATATTTTCATTTAAGATGGCTAACCTCCGTTGAATTTCCTATCTCCTCCTTGCATCGCGTTCCTCAGTGCTGAAAGGCGTGATCTTTTGAGTGCTTTTTAGTTCGGACTGAGTTCTTTAATTCTTTCTTGTCCTCTGCGCAGTGGATAGCTACATTGATGCTGGAGTCCAATGTCGTCTTAATTTAGTCGGATCAGCGCATGGGACTACGCCTTCTTAGCCTCTTTCCTTCCATTTTGCTGGTGATGAGTAGTTTTTGGAAATTGTCATAATTCTTCTCAGCAACGTGAATGAAAAACTCGAAAATCTTATGTATGGAATGTCTTATGGAGATCCATAGTTCCGAACGAATTTCGTCTAAAAAATATTTATTGATATTTCCTGTTACATCAAAAGATAAGTAAACTTTCTTGGGTACAGCGTGAATACTGCGAAATGAATTATGATTACGTTGCACCGAATGAGTCGCAATTTGAATATTTTACCAAAAAAAAACTACACATTTATCATCCCCATTCAAAATATTAAATTGAACTCAATAATAGAGGTCAGTGTTTATACTAAACTTGATCATTTCAGTTTTTTATTTCCACTCCGACCCAGCGCCCATAACAATGCCATTACGTCCTTCCCCACCTGCCGTCAAAGTTGCCTTTTCAGCCGAAAACGGCCACTAAAATCCACCGTGTCCTTTTGTCATAAAACCGTGAACTATCCTTGCGTTAAAATGAAATTTTACCTAACAATAGAAGATTATAATTCAATATGGACTTTGTCGTCTAGCAATGGCCGGCACAATATCAAAATCCTATTACGGCCCTCTGTCGGGAGCTTGAATAGAGGATGAGTTAGAGTGAACTGTATTAAAATTTTATTAACATTTTACGATATAAAAACGAGATGTCTACCGATTTATACACAACCCAGATAAGTTGAGGCTTGTAAATCATTATCAAAGGTAGGCAAAGGCTTGGCTACGCCGCTGACGTGGCTGATATTTACTGACGATGGTATTTCTTAGTTCATCATCCAAATAGTTATGGGAGCATTTAACGGATTATATACTTAAATACACATTGAAAATTTTGATTGCAACATATCACCACTCCGCCTGTTTTTGCCGTGAAGCAGTAATGCGTTTCGGAATGAAGGCTAGGCAGCCGTTGTAACTATAAGTATACTGAGACCTTAGAACTTACATCTCAAAGTGGGTGGCGCATTTACGTTGTAAATGTCTATGGGCTCCAGTAACCACTTAACCCCAAGTGGGCTGTGAGCTCCTCCACCTATTTAAACAATAAAAACAAATAATACAAAAAAAAACAATAAGAATCAATAAATAATAAAAATTTACTATCGCTACTCAAAATAATACCCCGAAATCTTACATTTACAACATAAGAAATTGTGCTCAATCCGAACGACCCGATTCGAGGCCCCTTAAGCCGCCACCAATATTAGGAGCAGCTCCGAAGGCAGTCTAGACCTAAAGTAATAAAACCTAGGCTTTGACTTTTTCGCTTCGGTTCAAACAATGTTTTCGGCTTTGCTTTACGACCACAAAATACTTTTGTGGTCTGCGAATGAACGAAATCAAATTTATTTGGACGGTGACCCTGTGATACCAACATACGGCAGATACCAATTTTTCACTACTACTACTACTTCACTACTACTTCTAAAACTTTCACGGTGAAGGAATAACATCGTGTAATTAAAACCAAACCCGCAAAATTATAATGTGCGTCATTACTGGCGGTAGGACGTGTTGTGAATCCGCATGGGTGGGTACCACTAACCTGTCTATTTCTGCCGTAAATCAGTAACGCATTTACTTTGTAGATGTCTTTAATGGGCTCCGGTGACTACATAACATAAGGTGGGCCATGAGATCAACCACACATCGAAGCAAAAAAAATTTTTTTTTTACATTAAATCGCACACGAGCGTCTGGTGCCAAACCACGATTTTCTTCACTATGTTTAAGTATTGTTCTATTTACCTAGTCAGGTCATAAATTCTGTCACATGTTTAATGTAAAATAATTGAAACAAGTTTATTCATTATGTAACCATTCATATACCAAAATGAACTTAACAAAACATAGATTCTTATGACACTAAAGCTTATTCAAAATGACCTCCGTGATTTTGAATACAGGCCTTCAATCTGCGTGGCCAGTCGTCTATCGCAGCACGAACGAGGTCCATGTCAATATCGGCGGCTGCCTTAATCAAGGATGTCTTGAGTGACTTCAAATTGGGATGAGGCTTTGAGCACGCCTTTTCCTCCAAGTGTTGCCATATCTTGTAATTTAACGGATTCAAATCTGGACTAGAGGAGGGCCAGTCTTCGTGCCGGATGAAGTCGATTTCACACGCCGCCAGCCAGTCTTGTGTGCTCTTCGCTCTATGAGCTGGCGCCGAATCTTGTTGGAATACCCAGTGCCTGTTATTGAACATGGTATGAGAAACAGGTTCCACAAGGTTCGTCAGGACTGTATTTTGATACACAACTGCATTCGTTTTTACACCTTTCTCACAAAAATGTACCTCTGTTAAGCCCCAATAAGAAACTCCCAACCATACCATGAGCGAGGATGGAAAATGACCTCGTTGGACACGCGGAATACGGTTGCTCGCTTCTTCACTACTGTGTGCGTACACCTTATCATTTTGTTTGTTGTAGCTCTCTTCTACGGTAAAAATTTTTTCATCCGAAAAAAGAATTTCTCGATATTTTTTTCCCGCGTACCGCTTCAATAAAGCGCGGCATCTCTTCAGTCTCAGGTCCATTAGACGAGCATTCAAACGATGTCCCGTTTTTCTTCGATATGCCCGAAGCCCTAAGTCTTCATTTAACACCCTTTTCACCGTGGTTCTGCTTAACCCCATCTGAAGGGCCAACAGTTTCTGCTTACGTTTGGGATTTCTTTGAATTCGCGCCTTCACAGCTTTTATCACTGCTAGAGTCCTAACAGACCGAGGGCGACCACTTCTTGACCTGTCATCTACACTAGAGTCTTCATTGTATCGTTAATAAATATAAACGAATCTTTTGGTTATATGTATTCAAATTTTTCAGTATGTTAAAAATTTGAATTGGCGCGTAACCGCAACGATGCAACGCAATAACTGCAACACGGTCTTCTTTAAGCGTCCACTCCATATTTAAAAATGAGTAAAATTCTAAAAGTATACATTTTTATTTTCATGAACAATTCGAAATTCGAATTCAATAAACTTTTTTGTGGTCAGCATTCTAAAAGAAAAGTTTTTACTGTGTGACAATACTTATGACCTGACTAGGTAGATCCATTAAATCGGACCATATCTCATGAAAATCCAATTTTAACTTCACTCACCTGTTTCACTCACAGTTTATGGACCATTCTGCTTATACTCAGAGCTATAAAAATCAACACAGCAAAGATTTTTCTGTAAATTTTTTTATGTTTAGCACTACTAACGATCCAAATACTATTATATCTTCTCAATCAAAATCTATTTTATTCCACCAAATGTAAGCGCTAAGTGCTTTTTAATCTGGTAGCGCTATCCACTAAAAAGCAAAATTTTACTTCGCAATCCAGCGCATAGGGCGAACTCAATCAAATTTATCTCGGGGCCACAGTGTAAACAATGGCGCTAGTAAATCCAGTAATCTATTTTGCTTGGAGGTTACACAATCGGCTGGCTTAGGTTCCTCGCAACGAACGAAAGCTTAATTGAAACTTAGTCGCGTTTCGGGTGACCATGATTTTTACAACAAATTATTTTATTATTTATTTATTTATTTATTTATATTTAATGCACAAAACAAAACTTGTACACAGGCGGACTTAATGCCATGGGCATTCTCTTCCAGTCGACCATAAGGTGGTGCAGAGATAATGCATGATAGGTGCATTAACAAAAGAATAACAAAAACAACAACAACAAAACAAAAAAAAAATAACAAACTCAAAACAAAAATCTTCCTTAAAATAACATCTCAGTATTATAGAATACACATAACGTTAAATATAGGTACTTATATAGATTACATATGACTTTGTATGCATAAATATACATACTACAATTTAAAAGTCTTACAATTCTTATATATGTTATTTTGTTTTTGAATTGTTTTGGCAGAATACTTTCAGCATAGTTTTATGGAAAGGTGATGTATTCACAATTAAAATAGTGGCTCGTAATATAACTTCTACATAAGTATTTACGAAGGTTGTAAGCTCTCCTAATACTGTTACGAATCTCATGAGAGTGGTGTTTCAAAATGAAGAGTAGATAAGACCGTGACCAGATACTCAAGAGTTGAAGTATCAGGAGATTATTTAACCGGTTCCTCAAAAAAAAAAAAGAATACAATATAATAATAAATTGAATATGATACGGCAAAAATTAAATTCTACAGAAATCTTGATTTCGCGGCTGACTGATTTGGCGCGTCAATCATTACAAAATATATTTCATAACTTAGGCACAATCACAGCGATACGTAACATGTTTATGTAGCTGGATACGAATAATTTTAATGCGTGGTTACCCTATACGGGAGGTGTAGGGGTGTCGACAAGTTATTTGGAGGATTAACGTGCTTGTTCGCCCCCTTGTTACGTGTAGGGGTCGCCGTTTTAAGGCACTCGACCCCTGAACGGTACGGCATCGGCTGGGACAAACTTTACACACGGCTTAACTGGGATTTTTCAGGACACTCGTCTTGTGAGATGGAGTTTTGAAGTTTGTGAAAATTAAGTTTTAACACGTAGTATGAGAGAGAGAGACTGTCGTCAACAGTCCAAATACAAATCCTCAAGCTCTTCGGGCGCATTGCTAGTAATGAGGACTCCATTGAGCGGTTGGTGGTGCAAGGAAAAATCGAGGGCAAAATCTCCAACACGATGGACCGACCTCATAAAATTTGTGACTCACTCCAACGTAAATGATTGGTCTCACTCTGCGAAACATCGTGCCACATGGCGTTGTATCGCGAGAGCATCGGTATCGCAGGATTCGACTGATGCATGACCACGACCACTCTGTCAAGAGTGTACGACTAGGAAGAAAGAACATAGTATGTAGTAATGCTCGATTATACTTAGAGTTTATATTTAGAAAAATGCGGCAGATATCCACTTATTATTACACTGACAAAAAAAAGTTATTTTTCAGACTCAATTATGTACATTATTTAATTTTATTATGCATGTTTTGGGCTCACAATTTTGTTTTGCCTGCCTAGTCCTTAGTAGCCTAAGGTCTATTCAAACTAAGTCCGGATTGAAACGCGCAGTGGAAAGCACTTTGTTCATACATCTTATAACCTTTGAACGAGAAATTCTTGTATATTAATATTATATATGTACTAGCTGACCCGGCAAACGTTGTGTTGCCTTAAATAAGATTTCTAGGGAAATTATAGTCTAATATTTAAAATACTCAAAAACCTCATTCAACCACATAATATAGTAAGCGGCACGTAAGTTGGCAAGGTTTTGGTGTAGTGGGGGTAATGTCGCGCATAGTGTACATTGCAACAAAAAAATTGTCGGTTTTATGGCCCGCATATATGTTAATTTTATTTTATTAAATTTTTTATTTGCCATAATTTATTTTTAAGCCTGTGTGTTTAGAAGACAGTTAAAGAAAAGAGAGGAATTCGTGAAGTGTATTAGGTGTTATAAATAAAATACAATTAAAAGTTAAAAAGTTTATTTAACAAAATATACTTAATATTAAAAATTATGTGTCGCCGTCGTCACTATCATTTTCTAATAGTGCTACCCCTTGGATTAAATTTATGGTAGGACCTGAGCTGGTGGAAGGAGTTGGCTCCTCATCGTCGACATAACGAAGAGTCGCTGTCGTCACTGGCGTAAATAATAAAACGCTCAGTGACTGAATCGACTATAATTATGGTCATTGGTATTTGGTCCTGCCATTGCAAACAAATTTAAAACAATAACACTCGTAACAAAAACTAAATTTAAAATAATAATAACAACTCGTAACAAAAACTCAATATAAACAAAGGGTTCCTACAACTTTAGTAGGCACAGGTGTAACCGGGAGCGAACGGAACGTGGACGCGGTGCGGGAGGGGAGAGTCGACTGACTCACCAATCGCGCGCTCGGAACGGTGCTACATCTTTCCCCGCGTCCCGCTTGACAACCAAAGAGACCTAAAAAACGACTTCTGCGCATCTAACGACTCTTGCCAAGTTACGCGCTGGGGACTA
Source organism: Bombyx mori (assembly GCF_030269925.1). Classification (NCBI taxonomy): domain Eukaryota; kingdom Metazoa; phylum Arthropoda; class Insecta; order Lepidoptera; family Bombycidae; genus Bombyx; species Bombyx mori. Next base: position 14,333,368 of record NC_085124.1, on the reverse strand, counting down.
TACCTCATTATAACCAAAAAAAAAATTATAAAAAAAAAATGTTTGGGGTGAACAACCCTTATCACTTAGGGGTATGAAATATAGATAGTAGCCGATTCTCAGACCTACTGAACATACTATTGATACACAAATAAAACCAAAGAAACATGGCTGAAAAATGTATAGTGAGTAAGACAGGAGACCGGCTTCGTCCTCATCCCTACTACGTGATTTTACTTTGCTGTATGAGTGGTGACACCTGGCAGGGATAACTGATCGATTGATAGTTGATCAGTAGTCGACCGGCGAGGGCAGGAGATCAAATTGAATTAAAAAAAATCATAATTAAAGGAACTTGAAATTATAAACTGAATAAGAATTTATCATACTACAATTATAATATTTGATTGCCATCTTGCAACCTTATTGCGGATCTGTGCATAGAAAATAAAAAATAAAAATCGGGATGGAAAAATAGGGGTTGATCGTATAAGAGTGAAAATTGAGAGTAATATATATATTTTTTATTTTAAGTCATGACAAAATAAAAAATAAAATCTTGCCAAAAATTTAAAATTTATAATTAACAAATAAAAAATAGGGGTTGATCGTGGAGGGGTGAAAATTTCAGAGTAATATGGATTTTTTTATACTAAGTCATGACAAAATAAAAACAAAATTCTTGCAAAAAAATTTAGTTTTTAATTAGCAAATAAAAAATAAGGGTTGATCGTAGAGGGATGAAAATTTAGGGTTGTATGTATTTTTGTATGCTGTATCATAAAAAAATAGAAATTAAAAATTTTGTCTAAAAAATAAAAAAAAAAATTTTGGGGTGGACTACCCCTAACATTTAGGGGTATGAAAAATAGATGTTGGCCGATTCTCATAGATACCGGATAAGCACAAAAAAATTCATCAAAATCGGTCAAGCCATTTCGGAGGAGTATGGCATCGAAAACTGTGACACGAGAATTTTATATATTAGATATAATCTGAATCTCGGAAACGGCTCCAACGGTTTTCATAAAATTTAGTATACAGGGGATTTCGCGGGCGATAAATCGATCTAGCTACGATTTATTTTCAGAAAATGTTGTTTTATTCGTGTTTTCAATAATCAACTCTCCCCGACATCTATTGGCGAATAATAATACTATTTTTCTTAATTGAGGGCAACTAACCGCTTTAAAGACACAACAAGATGGCGTTATCAAAAAAAAACCGAGCAAAGCTCGGTCATAATCGAGATTTATTATAAATCGCACACTGCCTCTAATTTTATGTTACATCTATCCTTTTCTAGCGCTTCATACTTATAACATTATTCCATTTTTTTTGGTACTCAGACGGTTAAAGTTATCAATTTTAAGCGAAATAAGTTAATTAGGCAATGAATGAATTATATTTGATACTTGAAAAGTAATTATATTACTTAAAAATCCAAAATAAAATTAGAACCTGATGTTCTAAAAGACCGGGCGGCCAACAAATCGCTCATCACGAAATTCAGCAAATACCTATTTGCTGACGTTTCGTGAAGTTTGTCATTTCGTGCATGAGGGTCAGTTTGTTTCACTTTGCACTTTTATGTTAAATACGATTAATAAATAAATAAATAAAATCTTCTTTTTTCGGTGATAAATAATCTTGTTTCTATAATAAAATTTACTCAGTCTGCATGAGCTAGTTAGATATACTATATTTTTTATATATCAAACTGATCTCCATTTAGGGGGTTTCCTTTTTTAACTCCTACAGTGTGCAGTATACTCGAATTTAGGTGCATCTATGAAAATTTTTTTGTGCGCGACTAGAAAAGCCACTAACGTTTTCGCCACCAGACATTAAGTTATTTAAATTATTTGCACGCCATCTGTCGTACGTCGATGCAAACGAAACGTCGCCCAATCGCATTGTAATAAAAAAAACATAACAGCAAAACAAGCAATTTTAACTTTAAAAAATATTAAATTGTTTAAATAGGCAACAATCACCTTGTGCTAAGGATAACTAAAGCCCATAGACCTCACCAAGTGAATGTCGGCAGTTACCTCGCGACATGAGGTCTCAGTTTCAATTGAATCATTATAACGAGTATCGAATTAACACGGGTAAGTTCATTTTTTTGGAGAAAATCTGGAATGTGTCCACGTTTTTTGGACACAGGTATATCGCATCGCTTAGCACGGGCACACCGAGCGTCTTACCCTTTAAGCCGTAATGACTACAAATTGTTAATTTTCGTTCTAAAATAAATGAGATTAACATTCAAGAACGCACTGGCGTCGTACTTTTAGAACGGAGCCCCGCGTCTGTAGGAAGCGGGGAAACTCTATTAATTATATTACTCGCTGTCACAGCGGCGGGCTTACAAAACTTTACTGAGCTTAAGGACCGGCTACACTTGAACCAGAATCGGAGACATTCTCGCCGAAGTAGGATATACTCATTGTCTATCTGATCCGAGGTCGCTGAGACAATTCTATTCTTATTGATCTATCCTTCTAATCATCAGCTTATACTGGTAGCGGCTTTTACAATTGAGATTGAAGGTTGTAGTAATATCCTTTCCTAAGCTTCCTTCTCACTCTGAAATTCTTTCCGATCATAATTTCTTCTGGATTTTTTTTTATTGCTTAGATCGGTGGACGAGCTCACAGCCCACCTGGTGTTAATTGGTTACTGGAGCCCATAGACATCTACAACGTGAACGCGCACCCACCTTGAGATATAAGTTCTGAGGTCTTAATATAGTAAGGCTACTTTGACAACTTCCATTCCCAGTAGTAAAATCTGTGGTTAATGGTTACTGGAGCCCATAGTATACAACTTGAACTCGCACCCACCTTGAGATATAAGTTCTGAGGTCTTAGTATAGTAAGGCCACTTCGTAAGCGAGATTCAAGCGTGTGTCAAATATCTAGTGTTCTATAATGGCTACCCGCCACAATATCAATATAAACTTTATCGATTCTTTTGTGCTGTGTACAGTCTCCGTTACAAGTTAAGGATGCGTGCACATTTAGTACGCGTTTATTGAGTGTCTGTCTGACTTAAGTTGAAGATACCTTTGCCTTAGGAATGTTTTGAATTTGAAACTTTGCTGGAATGTGTTTTATATTTAGCATATTTTTATTAACAAAGACAGTGCAGCACATCCTCACACAAATTTAATGTAAGACTAGCTGAGTCCCGCGGTGTTACCGCATTTATTGTCGTACCGCGGGTGACGCCGTGGGGCGAAGCTAGTCTAAAAAAAGTAGCCTAAGCTACTCTTTATATCATCAGCTACCTATCAGTGAAAAACCCGTCAAAATCGCTCCAGCCGTTCCAGAGATTATCCGGACCAAATAGACAGACAGACAGACAAAAATTGTAAAAAATGTTATTTTGGTGTATGTACCGTATGTATATATATTCATATGCATGTAGTAAAAAGCGGTTATTTCACTATTAAAAGCAGACACTCCAATTTTATTTAAATGTATAGAGAAGCGAATACCTCATCCACGCCTTTTTCTGCCTTTAAGCTGATATAACTTATAAGCGTGCCGACTTTACGGTAGAACATCAGTCCAGACTAAAACTAGAATATTCTAGAAACTAGAAACTAGAACAGCCCCGCGAGGCTTATGGTAGACTATAATAGGTTAGATAGGAAAGTATCGTATCTTGCGTTGACTCGAATAATAATAGAAAAATATACGCTTAGTACGTGAGTCTACCAAGAAATCATTTCACAAATTACATCAACTAATCAAAACAACTCGAATCCTTTTACAACAACTTAAAATTTAATTAAAACAGTCAATTTAATTTAAAATTAAAACGGAGGTCAATCCCTTGGAATTTTATTTAATAATTAAATCTTTAAGTCGGTCCGCTTCAATAATTCCCATCGAACCCATCGAAAATTCGAGAAACACCCAGCACTTGTTAATTAAAAACTTTTTCTTTGTGCCACCCATCAAAATTGATAGAGTGAACGCTAAGAAGTTTCCTTCAAGCTTACAATATTAAAGTACGGTAGTCGTGGTTCAAATGAGTTATTTGCACCTAGCATCTCTTTTTGGCTCACAGATTGGGAATAAGGAATTAGTAAATATTATGTAATTCAAAAACTTTTTTGTTGTTAAATATTCAATTTCTAATCATTCTGTTTACTTTACTCGATATTACTCTGTTGCAATATACATAATTATATTTTAGCAATGTTGGTATATAGTGTTTTGAAAAAGACCTAGTTCCCGTATACCAAATTTTGGTATGTGGGTTTTATTTATTTATTATATTATATTATTTATTATAATAAATAATATAATACATTATATACATTATAAATATAATATATTATATATATGTACAAAGCTTTATCTCGATTTTTTATGAATTTCGGTAAATACTGAAAACCACGGGTGTAAGCCAAGGGAAGTTCATTTTCAATTTTAATGTCATCTAATATTTCGTCCTGCAAAAATTATATTATATTATATTATTAATATAATACACTACAGTATTATATTGTTTCACAAAAGAGCGATCTATATACCATGTGCGTCACATTTTCCTCACTCAAAAGAAATTGTATCCAATGAAAAGACACTGTCTTAGAGATTTGTGTATACATTACTGTTACTCTTTCTCAATATTTACAAGACACTTCGCACCGTAAGGGCTCCCCTTACGACGTATACAAACGGTACGAAGACCTCTCTCGAAGAACTTAAATTAATTAAATTAAAAAAGCAATTTAAGGGTAGAAGTCGTCGTTTCAATGAGGTCTGATGACATGAACCGACATTACGAAGACAAGGTCGTTCGCGTGATATCACAAAACGCAAGAAGTACGAATTAATTAGTTTTGAATAACAAAAAACGTTTTTTTTTTCATACCTACGCTGGTAAGCTATTTTTTTTAATAGTTTTTAATTTTTTTATTGCATAGATGGGTGGACGAGCTCACAGCCCACCTGGTGTTTAGTGGTTACCGGGGCTCATAGACATCTGCTATGACGTAAATGCCCCCACCCACCTTGAGATATGAGTCTCAGTATAGTTACAACGGCTGCCCCGCCCTTCAAACCGAAACGCATTACTGCTTCACGGCAGATATAGGCAGGGTGGTGGTACCTACCCGTACGGTCTCACAAGAGGTTTTTTAAATCGTTCATATGTTGTTGGAATGACAATAGACACTTTTTTTTGTGTATTCAGACGTAATCAATTGTGGACATAATAAATTATTCAAAATTGATAAGAGAAGTACGAGATTAAAATCTGCAAGCGCCTTGTATTCGCAAAATAATCTAAAAAAATACGCAGCGTTCCAATTTTTCCACAGATGACATGTCCCAAAATTTACATATATACATACGTATTTATTTTGTTTTAGAAGTCTTCTCATCCACGCTAATTTCAATGTTCCCTGTTCGCGTTTGTACCAAATTGAATCCGGTCCTTTTTATGGACCGGCCGTTACACGGAGCGGTTCCAGCCGGATAAAACCGGATTCTTCATTTAAGCTGCCCACATACAGGGCGTTTAGACGCTCGCACTTTTGTCAACCGGCACTAAAACAAATGGCGATTTGATAAATGGTCGTATATTTAATGTTACTGGTGGTAGGACTTCTTGTGAGTCCGCACAGTTAGGCACCACCGCCCTGCCTGTTCCTGTCGTGAATCAGTAATGCGTTTCGGTTCGAAGGGCGGGGCAGCCGTTGTAACTATACTGAGACCTTAGAACTCATATCTCAAGGTGGGTGGCAGCATTTGCGTTGTAGATGTCTATAGGCTCCGATAACCACTTAGCATCAGGTGGGCCATGAGCTCGGACACCCAACTAAGCAAAAAAAAACACTTTAAATAGATAAAGCTGTGCTATTTTTCCATTCTAGCGGAGGAAGCCAATTTTTTATGCAACTTTCGTTCAAGTCATAGTTTGCATCTATTCCGGTTTGAGGGGTGGGGTGACGCTCTTAATAAACCAACAATCACGCTCTGATCGGAAGTCTTAATTTTGAGTGACAACATATTACGGGCTGTACCATGTTATGTGTGCTTACCCACTTTATTAAAACTGGGCCTGGGCCGTTTTCTAATTTATTCAAGATCTCCTAAATCGATGTACAGAATCAATACAATATCTCAACAATGTAGAGGAAAAAGCTTAATGTACGTAAAGATTAAACCATAACGTTATTAGAGATGAAAGCTCGCTCAGCGAATCATGGAACTCTAATACGTACAGATCCAGTGCATTACGCCCAATTTAACGGGTAACGTTAACTTATTTCGTTTTTTATTTGAATGATTTCCGGTTACGGATTCACGTTACCGTAAGTTCGATAAAACGTATTTTGAAAGCCCGTTTATTTATATATTTGTTAGATGGGTGGACGAGCTCACAGCTCACCTGGTGTCAAGTGGTTACTGGAACCTATAGACATCTATGACGTAAATGCGTCACCCACCTTGAGATATAAGTTATATGGTCGCAGTATAGTTGACAACTACAACGGCTGCCCCGCCCTTCAAACCGAAACGCATTACTGCGTCACGGCTGAAATAGCCAGGGTAGTGGTACCCACCCATGCGTGCAATATGACTTTTCTTTATTGCCTTAGTGTGCCTAGACGAACATATATCCCATCTGATGGCAAGTGGTTAGCGTCGCTCATGGAGGACTATGAAATTTGGCACATTTATAAAGAATATAGAGAAGGAGTGCAGAATTTTAATATTTGTTTTAATTGTGCACAAAAAATACATCAAATCGATAAAAAAAAACATTACACACATTACCTACCATGTATTTGACACAACACAAATATGATATACTCTGTGTTTATTCTCAGAATTTTGTTATTGTCTAAAGTCTGCGGTAAAAGTGGGTAACATTTACTAGACTATATTATAATATTGTTTGTCTTCCATATTATTTTTCTAAGTATGTATTGGCGAAATCGTGATTAAAAGTTTAATAGTCTTTGATAAGACTTTTTAGCGGGAACGCGAGGAGTGAAGTTGTGTGATTTGTTTTATTTAGTCTATTTAGTGTTTTTTTTGGGTTTAAATGTGTAATAACGGTGGTTTATTAACTGTTTGATATCTGTGAAAGTGCACTAATGTGGGAAAATGAAACAAAGCCGCTGGATATAATTTCTCGGGATCCTCCAAAAAGTCCACAGAAAAAATCTCAGTAAATGACCACCATTTTACTGAGATTATATTTCATCCCATATCATCTCACTTCATTTCATTTCGTTTTCATTTCATTTCATTTCTTGCCATGTTTTATATGAATCAAATTCATTTCATAATATCAGTTTTCATAATAAAAAAGTTTTTATTAAAATTAAAATAAGACTTGATATAGCTAATAAATCATGTACAATTTCGAAGTAAATCGCTAAGCTTCAACAAAGTTGTGAAACATAAAATCCCCGCAAATAGACGCGATAACAGATGCAAAAGACGGAATGTAATAATCTGTAGGAATGAAGGGAATGAAAATTAGTTGCGTTCGCACTGAGTTTTGTTAACGCCAGAGTTTTTAATGGTACAGATTAGCGGTTGAGTAATTTTTGTGGTAGTCACGACTACACTCAATACATATAAATAAAATTGGAGTGTCTGTTTGTAATATTGAAATAATCGCTTTTTACTACATGCATATGAATATATATACGGTACATACACCAAAATAACATTTTTTACAATATTTTTTTGTCTGTCTGTCTGTCTGTTTGTTCCGGCTAATCTCTGGAACGGCTGGACCGATTTTGCCGAGACTTTCACTGATAGGTAGCTGATGATATAAGGAGTAGCTTAGGCTTAGTACTTTTTTTAAGTACGACAATAACCGCGAGTAACATCGCGGGACTCAGCTATCAATAATAAAATTTAATGCTTCCGAAGCGAAGCGAGGGCGGATCGCTAGTTATAAATATATAAACTCAATATAAATAGTTTATAATTTATGACGTTTATTTTATAAATTACACTTACACTCAGCATTGGGTGGATATGGGTTGCAGAAGATGAAGAAATGCATGTAGGTTTTAGTATACTTATCTTACATTTCATCTTATCTTAAATTAATAACCTAATTTATTCTGGTTTTCATGAAGAAAATTCATATATACGACAAGTTCATGTTTTGTAAGCAATAAAATTTTTCCTTTCCTTGTATATAATTAAAATTTGTGAGCTTACATAAATGATTAAATTTAAAAGAACAAATAAAATTTGGCGCTTAATAATTTACGGAATTGACCCGAAATGCATAAATCGATATTTAAAAAAAAAAGTACCGACCATTGGATGAAACGGTGACTTGGCTACTACAGCAAGATCGGACGTTTTACCTATTACGCTTCGGGGCCTTTGTTGATGAATAATTTATCTGCATTTTAAAATTGGTTGTGCTGTCATGGACTTATTTTATTGATGATAAAACTTATAAATCTTCTGGGGGTGTTTGTTGTATCACTTTATGGATATGTATTTGTTTTTCATATTGCTTAGATGGTTGGACGAGCTCACAGCCCACATAGTTGTTAAGTGGTTACTGGAGCCCATAGGCATCCACAGCGTAAATGCGCCACCCGCCTTGTGATATGATTAGTTGTAAGATCTCCGTTTTTGGAGTACAGCGGCTGCCCTATCTTTCAAATCGAAATGCATTATTGCTTTACGGCAGAAATAGGCAGTGTACCTACCCGTGCGGACTCACAAGACGTCCTACCACAGTAATCCTGTGCATTTTTGCCTCGATATTTGTCATCATGAGTGTAAGCAATATAGTCAGACAGCCTGGGAGAGGGTAATGGAAAAGCGGAATCAACAAAAGCGCGTCAAAAACGCAGCGGTCTCATAGCTCCAGTGCGTAACAAATCATTGACACTTCTAATTGTATGGAACGCATATTTGCATATAGATTGCATCGAACCCCTTGTGGTGGTCGGCTCTCGTCTTCAACATTGGATTTTAAACGAGTGTTGACTATTAAAGGCCTTATTTAGATTGTATTCAAGAACTGATTTAATGTATTTATCTACAGACCCTGATGTGAAACTTATTTGATTTATTCTGAATTATATCTATTATTTTCCTCGGGATTGGGGATGATGGGCTTGATTAAAATTAGTTTTACGAGTTGATGTCGAGTATTTTTTTGTCATTATATCGACAGGTTTTTGAAACTTTAGAGGAGAGTCCAAATCAAAAGTTCAAAATTTGAAAAATTTTTTTTGACAAAAATGCTTCTTCAGCACTTGAATTGTGTAAACTTCATTAAAGATGAATTAAAAACATCGAACTGTTGATGCTATTACGGTTGTCTAGAAGAAATCGCTTGTTGACTGTTTTCTGATGTTAATTCTGTTTTGGTGTGCAATAAAGTATGTTCTCTCTCTCTCTCTCTCTCTCTCTCTCTCTCTCTCTCTCTCTCTCTCTCTCTCTCTCTCTCTAATACCAAATAAAACGCACATTTGATTACAAAGATAAATGTCGTGTTTTAAGTGAAATGTCGCTTGAACCATTATTTACCTTTGTAATTATAAATGGAACCAAAAGCCTTTCATCCCTTGATATTATTTCGGATGTTGGGAATACTTTAAAGTTTTATATACAGTAGAGTTACTTAACACTCATCCGTAACTAACTTTTGTTTGCGGTTTATGTAAGTGTCGTTTTAATTCTGTATTCTTAGTTTTTTGGGAGAAGTTTATTGGGAGAAAGTTAATTACAAAAGTACCTTTACGAGCGTACCTAGCTTTTGATATATTTTTTTATATTGGAACGAAGTTCCTTATGGGACATTGCGGAGGGGTACCCTAACCGGAAAAAAACGCCCGTAACGTAAGATTTTTATTATTTATGTATAGTCTTAGCATGATGGCTAAATTAGTGCAGTAGAATGATCTCGAGCAGGGAGAGATGGCCCGGCACCGTGAGACGCGTCAAGTCTGCCCCCTCCAACACTGCATGGAGATCACGACCACTCTGACAAGAGTGACACGATTGAGAAGAAAAAAAGTGTCTTATTAGTTAAATTTATTATTTTTATTTAAATCAGTGATTATTGACTCGGTATTTACTTACCCTATCAGTCATTATTTTCATATTACCATTTGTACATTCTTTCTCACATTACCATTTATCTTCTATTAGAGGTCCCGCAGTAGTCGAAATTCGACTATAATTAATTGGAATTGTAAGTTTGTACACCATTATGATTGTATTTTATACTTCTATTATCACAAACTTCGTCAAGGCTACACTATAAAAAATATTAATAAAGACAAACAATATTTAATCTATTCTCAATTTGACCACAGACGTCAAGAACAAAAGTTTGACAATAAATAGTATGCATGCGTGTGTGCGTCAAATACATGGTATGTAGTGTGTGTAATGTTTTCTTTATTGATTTAATGTATCTTATATGCATTATTTTAAAAAAATATTAGCGTTGTGCACTTCTTCTCTATATTTTCTATATGTGTGAAAAATTTCATACTCCTCCGACCGCGCAATTTTCGTAAAAAGGGATACAAAGTTTTTGCTTCACCTATTAATATATAGATTAGTCAAATCAATGATTCTGTACAAACATTTAGCTAACTTTTGGTGAAATATGATGTAAATTTGTTATAATTTCGTGTCCAATAAAGCGTAAAGAAACTCGGTGGTCTAACTCAGAAACGAGTCACCATATTCCCTTTTGTATGACTTAATGTTATAGCAATATCAAAACTGACCAACGCTAACATTTCTAGGTGAAATTAAAAAAAAAAAAGTTTTGTACCGCATTACAAAATCTTCTTAAAATTCCCCGATACCTCGCCAGCTAAGGAGCCGCACCGCCACCGTCCAAACTCCAAGCAACAAAACCTTTAATTAAATCTTACGTAACTAAAAGGAACGTAATTGAAAAAAAAAGGCTCGTTAGTTCGTCAACTTTGAGAAAGTTCACGAAAGTTGTCGATGTGATCCGAAATTAGCTGTACGCTTTGGTATAGGCCGAGACTTGGTTGCGGGAAGTTCTGCTGTTGATGTGGTGCAAGAGAAAAGCGCGCAAAGTCTGTACATAATAAAGGATACGCAGCGGAATTGCTTACAATTACTGCAACCCAACTGGACCAAGGTGGTCACGACCCCTCAGTAATGAGGAAACGACAAAGAAGAAGAAGAAGAACTGCAACCCACATCGACCTATGTACCCCAAGAGCATATCTTAATTTATTATTATTATCTTTTGCTTACAGAGGTGGATAAGGCCCACGACCTGGTATAAAGTGGTTACCGGAGCCCATAGACATAAATTCCGCCACTCGCCTTGAGACATGAGTTCTAAGGTTTACAGTACAACGGCTGCCCGACCCTTCAAACCGAAACGCATTACTGCTTCACGGCAGAAACAGTCAGGGTATTGATACCTACCCGTGCAGGCCCCCTACCACCGGTACACTATCTTGATTCAACTCCAAACAGAACAACAACAAAATCCATTGCAAGGTCAAGTTTAAAAGTAAGTGTCTCGTTCGTCTTAATTAAATAAATAATAGTTTAAAAAAACTAACAAAATACGGTTTTATAAAAAATCCAACAAAAAAAATAAATTTGAATTAAGAATAGTGCAAGAAAAAATGATTTTATTGTAAAAAAGCGTGGGGTACTTTTCAGGATATTATCCAAATAACCCTTCTACTCATATCTGTTCATAAAATATTTATAACTACTGATACCATGCACCCCACGCTTTTTTTACAATAAAATCATTTTTTCTTACACTATTTTTAATTTATATTTATTAAAATTTATTTTCTATTTTTAGTTGGATTTTCTATAAAAACGTATTTTGTTAGTTTTTTCAAACTATTATTTAATTTTCATTTTTTAGGTGAATTTCAATTTTTTCAAATGTTTTTTTTCTTTTTTTTTTAATATTGAATTGTCATCGGTCATTAATAAGTATATCAAAATTTCGAGTTAATCCGTCGTTTTGAAGGAGGTCAAAATCATGTTCAAAGATTCCGTTACATACATACGTCTGAAGCTAATAAAAACGTTATAAAAAATCCAACAACTCCTTTCATTCAAAACTTAGGCCATACGCCGAAACTGATCAAAGAACGCTGTCTCCTCGACTCCACAGCATCATTAAACGAAGACCACAAGGGAACAAACTTATCTTCAGTCCTATTACAGATCTTAACTTGCTCGATATAAAGATTAAATTCCCCTAAAGTTAACAATAACACGAGCTTTGGTTTATATGTGTGATTTTACTTCGAGCGTCGAAAGATCCCTGATGAAAAGACGTATGTATAAAGTTGTTTGGTTGTTACGCTCCTTTGTGTTGCGGTACATAATTTACTTTTGAATTATGTAATTCCTTCGCCACATTCATAATAATATTTCAGGCTGTTTTACTCGACTTTAGAATTAAATGTGTGCTATGTGTATTGAAGTATACAGCTTTTTATTTATTTTATTGCTTAAATGGCCGGACGAGCTCACGGCCCATCTGGTGTTAAGTGGCTACCGGAGCCCATAGACATTTAAAACGTAAATGCCACCACCTACCTTTAGTGTTGTAACGTCTCAATTTTTACAATACAACGGCTGCCGTACCCTTGGATTACTGCTTCACGATAGAAATAGGTAGGGTGGTGGTACCTACCCTTGAGAGTCACAAGAGATCCTACCACCAGTAAACACCAGTAAGCTTGGAGTTTCTGATAGCAATATCAACCATATTTATCTGATTCCGAACGTAAATATTTTTAATAAGATGTGTACACGCGCGTGCGGTCATCTGGTATCATCAACACATCATTGCATATCTACCCACGGCTGCGACGTCTCAATCATATTAAAATTTAATGTTCTATTCCACTTAGAACCAGAATGATTCTGTATGTTTTGTGGCGCTAATCATTTTTTCAGCTTGAATTGTTTTACAGCTAGTAGATGTATCGATAATATTGATTCCAGTAGTCATTTAATACCAGAATGACTCTTTTACTAATCTAGTGCTTTAAAAATACAACTCAAACAATCCTTTGGGCTATAAAAGTCTCAACACTCCGCAGAAATCATTGGTAATTCATACAACATGACGTTGTCTTTGTGATCAGTGAATTAGCGTTAAGTAGGTATGCTTACTGTTGCCAAGACACTGAACATAGTCGGTGATGGAAAATCGTGTCATGGCTAACTGTATGCATGAGGATATATATCATTTATTTCTAAAAATAATCATTCTACTCATATCTGTTCATAAAATATTTATCACAACTGATACCATGCACCCCACGCTTTTTAAAAACAAATATTTTCTATTTTTTACTTGGATTTTCTATAAAAGCGTATTTTGTTAGTTTTTTTCTTCACCTATTATTTATTTTTAATTTTTTAGTTGAATTTAATTTTTTTTAATTTTTGTTTTTTTAATATTGAATTTTCATCGTTCCTTAATAAGTACACCAAATTTCGAGTTAATCCAACGTTTTGAAGGGGGTCAAAATCATGTTCAAAGTTTCCGTTACATACACACGTCTGAATAGGCCCCTCAGGCCGTCTCGCGGCGTTCGATGATGACGAAAAAGCAGAGCTGCTGGCCGATACATTGCAAACCCAGTGTACGCCCAGCACTCAATCCGTGGACCCTGTTCATATAGAATTAGTAGACAGTGAGGTAGAACGCAGAGCCTCCTTGCCACCCTCGGATGCGTTACCACCCGTCACCCCGATGGAAGTTAAAGACTTGATCAAAGACCTACGTCCTCGCAAGGCTCCCGGTTCCGACGGTATATCCAACCGCGTTATTAAACTTCTACCCGTCCAACTCATCGTGATGTTGGCATCTATTTTCAATGCCGCTATGGCGAACTGTATCTTTCCCGCGGTGTGGAAAGAAGCGGACGTTATCGGCATACATAAACCCGGTAAACCAAAAAATCATCCGACGAGCTACCGCCCGATTAGCCTCCTCATGTCTCTAGGCAAACTGTATGAGCGTCTGCTCTACAAACGCCTCAGAGACTTCGTCTCATCCAAGGGCATTCTCATCGATGAACAATTCGGATTCCGTACAAATCACTCATGCGTTCAACAGGTGCACCGCCTCACGGAGCACATTCTTGTGGGGCTTAATCGACCAAAACCGTTATACACGGGAGCTCTCTTCTTCGACGTCGCAAAAGCGTTCGACAAAGTCTGGCACAACGGTTTGATTTTCAAACTATTCAACATGGGTGTGCCGGATAGTCTCGTGCTCATCATACGGGACTTCTTGTCGAACCGCTCTTTTCGATATCGAGTCGAGGGAACCCGCTCCTCCCCACGACCTCTCACAGCTGGAGTCCCGCAAGGCTCTGTCCTCTCACCCCTCCTATTTAGCTTATTCGTTAACGATATTCCCCGGTCGCCGCCGACCCATTTAGCTTTATTCGCCGACGACACGACTGTTTACTATTCCAGTAGAAACAAGTCCCTAATCGCGAAGAAGCTTCAGAGCGCAGCCCTAGCCCTAGGACAGTGGTTCCGAAAATGGCGCATAGACATCAACCCAGCGAAAAGTACTGCGGTGCTATTTCAGAGGGGAAGCTCCACACGGATTTCCTCCCGTATTAGGAGAAGGAATCTCACACCCCCGATTACTCTCTTTAGTCAATCCATACCCTGGGCCAGGAAGGTCAAGTACCTAGGTGTTACCCTGGATGCATCGATGACATTCCGCCCGCATATAAAATCAGTCCGTGACCGTGCCGCGTTTATTCTCGGTAGACTCTACCCCATGATCTGTAAGCGGAGTAAAATGTCCCTTCGGAACAAGGTGACACTTTACAAAACTTGCATAAGGCCCGTCATGACTTACGCGAGTGTGGTGTTCGCTCACGCGGCCCGCACACACATAGACACCCTTCAATCTCTACAATCCCGCTTTTGCAGGTTAGCCGTCGGAGCTCCGTGGTTCGTGAGGAACGTTGACCTACACGACGACCTGGGCCTCGAATCTATACAGAAATACATGAAGTCAGCGTCGGAACGGTACTTCGATAAGGCTATGCGTCATGATAATCGCCTTATCGTAGCCGCCGCTGACTACTCCCCGAATCCTGATCATGCAGCAGCCAGTCACCGTCGACGCCCTAGACACGTCCTTACGGATCCATCAGATCCAATAACCTTTGCACTAGACGCCTTCAGCTCTAGGAGCAGGCTTAGGGACCTCGGTAACCGTACTCGTCGAACTCGACAAAGAGTTCGCCGTGCAACCTAACCCATGAATCAGCTCGCTGAGTTTCTCGCCGGATCTTCTCAGCGGGTCGCGATTCCGATCCGGTAGTAGATTCATTCGCGAAGCAGCTACTCTTGAGTTGTTAGGTCTCCTTCGGAGGCGCTCGGGTAGCTGTTAGCAAATCCCACCCCTCCTGGCTGAGCCTTTGCTCGCCCACCTGTCCTGGTGAAACTGGAAAGGCCTCCGGGCCACCAGTAATCCTTCAATCATAAAAAAAAAAAAAAAAAAAAAACACGTCTGAAGCTAATAAAAGTGTATTAAAAATGGTCTATCTAACTGCGTTGGAGGTGCATGGACAAACAAGTAAGTGTATTGCACACTATATCAATGCCACGTTACGTATTCGAGTCACGGACGCGTCACGTAGTCGTCACGCGGACGTAAACACGTTGTTTATTCGAACGTCACGTCTTTGAGAAATTGGTTCATGTCTGTCATTTGTACTGAGCTCAATGAAGTTAGTTGTAATTAGTGTGAATGATTAAGTGTTCCCGAGATAAGAGCGCATGTTTGTCCCAATTTTGTCGGTGAAAAATGTCTAATGCGATAATATTTTTAGCGTCTCGAACCCACGTTGATAAGTAAAATTGTAACAACTTCAACCACTGCATAATTATGAATTAATGCACATGCAATTTATTTTATTACTTGAATCATCTTTGTAATTTTCATGTCTCTTATTACATTACTGCTCAAACACACTGAACTCAAATTTGATCTTTTTGTAAGAATGTAATGTAAATAACATAAAATAATAATATGGTAGGACCTCTTGTGAGTCCGCGCGGGTAGGTACCACCACCCTGCCTATTTCTTCTGTGAAGCAGTAATGAGTTTCGGCTTAAAGGGTGGGGCAGCCGTTGTAACTATACTGAGACCTTAGAGCTTATATCTCATGGTGGATAGCGCATTTACGTTGTAGATTTCTATGGGCTCCAGTAACCACTTAACACAATGTGGGCTGTGAGCTCGTCCAACCATCTAAGCTGGCTAATACCGGCTATTATCTAAGTGTCCAAAATTAAAAAGTTTTTTTACTCACCTATGCCTTAGCAAGTCAATTTAAATCGTCATCACTTGGCTATCGGAATGCAGGTTTATTTATTTATCGTATGGCATTAGTTTACACTGCGTGGTTATAATTTAAATTTACAGTTTGTGAAATAATCGATAGCTTCTTCTGTTACATTTTTGAGATCTTCCACTTGGCCTGCGAATCTCGTTAGTGGACATTCCATGACAATGTGGCGTATAGTTTGCTCTGGGCATCCGCATTCACAGCCTTCGTTTTCCAAATATTACTAGATCTTATATTAAATGAGTACATGTAATAAATATGACTATCAAACTAGAAGAAATGGGTCTGCGTCGCCGAATACTGGGCAAGGTTATATTCGTATTGTGGCTTCTTCTTCTTCTTTTTCCCCACCTTACCCCACTAGGTGGGGTAAGCACAGCGATTTTTTCTATTCCATTCTCTTCTATCAGCCGTCATCTCAACACTCACTCCTCGAGGCAAGGTCCTATTCGTATTGTGGCTATGAGCACAAATCCAAACCCACGCAGCTTTATCACTCTCATAGTCGCTCACTGTATAATGAGCTTTCGCTATTAAGGAACTTTAAATTTTCAACTTTAAATCCAAAATAAGTTGTTGCTTTATAATTGTAATTGATAGTGTATTTTAGGAGAATGAAAATGAGTGAAACAATAATAAAACATAATGACAGCTTTTTTAAATAGTTCCTTTAATCTTCAATGTCAATTATTAGCGAAATTGTAGTCGTTTGAAATTCCTATCCAGTCTCGAGGCGGCCTCCGTCGAGGCACGTAATAAAATCTCATAAAAGCTGTTTGACGCGGTTATTGAATTTTCATGACGACCTCCCAGCAGAGTTGGTGCGATGCGGCATTTTAAGGCCCAAGAAACGCTTAGCGATAGAAACAGACAAGACTGTGAGATCAGACTTCAAGACAGATTGTTGTCATTAGGGAGACTAGTATCTTGTAAATGTTTTTGGAACGAAGTTCCTTATGGGACGATGCGAAGGGGTACCCTAACGGGGAAAAACGTCCGTAACGTAAGATTTTTTTTCTATTTAGTTTGTTATCAACAGATGTCGCTGCACGTAAATTCAACAATTCCTGAATCGCAGTGATGAGATGTTACACAGTTGTTAGACGTTCTTGTATTTTTATTTCTCTCGATAGGCAGGTGAGCTTACGGCCGACCTGGTATTACGGAGTTTTCGGAATCCACAGACATCAAAGCATGACGCCAACCACGAGATACGAGGAAGACATCATCACTAAACTTTTGAGTTTGGAGAGAGGGTTTTAACAGAAAATTTTATGATTCAGTCTCTTGAATCAGGTTTAAGAAGGGAAATATTTCGCTGTGGCCTAGTTTTTTTTATTGCATAGATGGGTGGACGAGCCCACAGCCCACCTGGTGTTAAGTGGTTATTGTAGCCCATAGACATCTACAACGTAAAGGACGTGATAGGACGGTGGTAGGACGTCTTATGGGTCCGCGCGGGTAGGTACCACCGCCCTGCCTATTTCCGCCGTGAAGCAGTAATGTGTTTCGGTTTGAAGGATGGGGCAGCCGTTGTAATTATTCTGAGACCTTATAAATCATATCTCATGGTTGGTTAGGTTAGGCGGCATTTACATTGTAGATGTCTATGCGCTCCAGTAACTACTTAACACTAGGTAGGCTGTGAGCTTATCCATCCATCTAAGCCATAAAAATAAAAACATATTGAATGATCTTTAGCAATATTAGCGATTCGGTATCATATTCAACCAGTCATTTTTATTTATTTTTATTACGATATTAGGCGAGCATTTATCTCAGCTGATGTTGTCCTGTCACTATGGACAATAACATAGTCAAGACCACAGAAATGCCGACGCTTGACACTAAAATAAAATGAGCCGAAATAACTTTTGGTCATAGCCATAAAGAAATCAATGTAAATTCTAAAAACTGAAAATAACGTTTATCAGTGCGACAGTCTCCTATTTAAAGCTGAGCTTATTAATTCCTATCTTCGATGTGGAAACGACGAAAGCTCAGCGAAGTTCTTTTTTAGATTTCAAATATAAACTCAAGCACTAGTTTGATATTTTAGTTGTTCAATGACAAATTCTTGAAATATCGCATCCGTTAAATAAGGAATATTGCAAAACAATGTGTACTTTTACAACATAATACTCGTGTTATGGTAAATACATATGCACTGCCAATATGCTGTCTTTACTTTGGAAATATGCAACATAAATACAAAACAACATATTACAACAAAAAGATGCAACATTACTACATAACAACATATTACAACAAAAATATGCAACATAACTACATAACAACATATTACAACAAAAATATGCAACATAACTACATAACAACATAATACAATAAAAAATATGCAACATAAGTTAATCGGCGGCCAATATTGAACCTTGTGCCTAAAGCTTCTTACTCGAAGGTATTACTCGGTTTTCCTTCTCAATCGTTCCCTAATTGCTGGCAATCGTATTCTAGTCTGCTACTAAATAGTCCGGTAATGAAATACATATTATCCTTCTTATTCTGGGAGAAAAAAATCTTTCAAACCGAAGCTTGCGGTAGGCAGCGGCTTGGCTCTGCCCCGGGCATTGTCCATGGGCGACGGTAACCACTCACCATCAGGTGGGCCGTATGCTCGTCTGCCTACAAGGGCAATAAAAAAAATGCTTGTGTGTAATTCCGGCAAATAGTACAGGATTACGGTACCTATCCGTGTAGGTTCTCAACTACCGCCAGTGCTCTAAGACATGAAGTAAGGAGAAGACACCTGATAATCTACTATTAATTATCGTGCTAATGTTTCAGTGTTCAAATCATACTAATAAACATATGTGGCGGGTAGCCATCATACAATATAAGATATTTAACAGATGCCTGAATCTCGCTTACAACATTTTTAAAATAAGCTTTTTTACTGGTGGTAGGACCTCTTGTGCTCTTGTGACCTCTTGGGCTGTGAGCTCGTCCAACCATCTAAGCAATAAAAAAAAAAGCTTGCATTTATACAAGTTCCAAACAACAACATTCGGACCGTCGGTGGCATTATCACCCGCTTGGTGGAAAATCTTCCCTTTGTCGTTATACCCCCAAACATATATTCACGATTGACTTCCAGAATAAAGAAATTATATCATTTAACAAACATTAAGTCCCCAAAAAAGTTTAATTTGAATTTGCTTAATTACCGGTGCCCATACGGGTGAATACCACCATCCGGGATACTTCCGCCGCGAAGCCGTAATGTGTTCCGTTTTGGAGGGTGAGACACTCATTATGCTATACAACTGGTATATGACCTCAAGATCGGTGTCGCGGTAATTGATCTGGTCTGTAGACTCCAAAGACCACTCAACACCAAATGGACTACTTTTATTGATTAGGTTCACATAGCTGCATAAAATCTACACACATTACCATTTAATTTAAGCAAAAAAAAATTAATACGTTATTGAATTCAGCCTGTTGCGTGTGAATAGAACTTGCATAAGGTCGGTTGTGAAGTCGTCTTTTATTTATTAAATAATTAAATGACAATATAAGATAGATAGAAAAACTAAGAAAATAAAAAAATTGCTGCAAATAAATATTAACAAAAAACAAAAAAAAAAAAAGTGTGTGTGTCCGCTCCGACGCACGACTGGAGTTTACTGGATATAAAAAATTAAACGAAACAATACGAGAAATAGTTCTATATTACGACAACACGATACACTACAGATTATTAACAAATTAACGAGACACAAAACAAACGACTAACAAATATATGAAAATACAATAATGAGAGAAACGCGCGATCAGTACGAGGCTTTGTGGCGGACTGCCGGCGCAGCAGCCCGGCGTCACCTGCGATAACGCGGCCGCGCGTTGGCTCCTGATTGGCGCGCGCACGCATCACGCAATCAGGAGCCAATCAGGCGCATAACGCATTTCGTGTGACATGCTAGTACGATTTTGGTCCCCATAATTTTCATACCCCGGGCCTATATATGTAAATCGATTCTAAAGGAGTAAACTCCAAAAACTTTAAGCTCGTCTACCCGGTTAAGTAATTAAAAAGCTATGATTGAAATTAACGATTAGGTTAGCCGGTAGTCCGAGACCAGATACTCGTATCCTTTGATCAATATCCCAATATAGTATTATCGTTAAGATCCAACCTCGCTGGATCTGTTAACATTATAAAAAATGTCACATTAGAACCGAACAATCCCAAAAGGAACGTTTGAACGAAGCGCTAACCAGATTCAAGGGAAGCTGCGCACTTTGTGGGGATGACGGCGGCCGCGGCGCCGGAAATGAGAGTCTGTTTGTCTTCCTCCCCCGCCCGCCAGGTGAATTTCCGCCGCGTCTTCAACATCCACGGGTCCCTGGGTCGTGATTGTGAAAACTTTGACGGCAAACGACAAATGAACAAGAAATGTCCTTTGTTCAGCATAAATTGTTTTTGGTGGATATAAATCTTTTCAATTATTTGTTTTTCTTTTTTTATTTATTGCGTTCGATGGGATTGTATTTTGACTGTCTGCTGAAGCACGATCTTATCTGCATGTTGGGCTAATATTCATTCTCCTGCCCTTCTCCCAGTCGCCTAGGGTCGGCGCAACATGTTTTCTCCTTCCATACTCCTTCCTCTATCATATACCATTTCTTCGCTCAGTCCCCTCTTTCCCATATCCTCTTTCACGCAATCCATCCATTTCTTCTTAGGTCTACTTCTTCCTCTATATCCTTCCACGTTCATAGTTAACATTCTCTTACCAGCCTCATTTTCATTTCGTCTTATCACATGTCCATACCATCCCAAACGCGCACTTCTCAACTTCTATGTCACAGGTGCCACTTTCAGACCTCTTCTAACATATTCATTCCGTATTCTATCCATTCTCGTTACTCGACACATCTATCGCAACATTCGCATCTCTGACGCGTGCTGCGTGTTTTTTTTCTATTGCTTAGATGGGTGGACGAGCTCACAGCCCACCTGGTGTTAAGTAGTTACTGGAGCCCATAGACATTTACAACGTAAATGCGCCATCCACCTTGAGATATAAGTTCTAAGGTCTCAAGTGTAATTACAACGGCTGCCCCACCCTTCAAGCCGAAACGCATTACTACTTCACGGCAGAAATAGGCAGGGTGGTGGTATCTACCCGTCCGGACTCACAAGAGGTCCTACCACCAGTATCCTTAAATGAACATCGAACGCAATTCTTAAATGAATCAGAATTCCTAAAGTATTTATAGATCACTAATCGTACTATGATGCACGAAGCGATTGCAATCCAGTGGTAGATTCTGCGAAGCACTGCTTTTGCTTTGGCCATGTT
Organism: Bombyx mori; assembly: GCF_030269925.1. Lineage (NCBI taxonomy): Eukaryota > Metazoa > Arthropoda > Insecta > Lepidoptera > Bombycidae > Bombyx > Bombyx mori. Next base: position 14,311,672 of record NC_085124.1, on the reverse strand, counting down.
AGGTAGTTCTCTCAGATTGAGCCCGTGAGCTCGTCTATCTGCCATAGCGTAGCTGGAAAAGGCAGGGGGAAAAAGCACCGTAGAACTATCTCAACAAAAAGCAGAAAAATATCTATAACAATTTTTTTTTTTGTTTACATAGGTAGACGAACTCACAGCCCACCTGGTGTTAAGTGGTTACTGGAGCCCATAGACATCTACAACGTAAATGCGCCACCCACATTGAGATATAATTTCTAAGGTCTCACGTATACTTACAATTCTAGAATAATCATAAATGGAAACTTTAAAATGAGACATTAGAATCGAAACAGCTCTGATTAGTGCCACAAAAGTGCTTTATTGACAAACTGTGAAACATCAATTTACAAACAGCAAATCACAAGCGTTCTAGTCATACGATAATACGAAATGAAGCTTATTATGAAGACACCTTAGGATTATAAACATTACAAATGTTGCCTCCAATAATAATAATTAATTTACATAAATTCCTTTGACGTAATGACGTAATATTATACACTTTCACGCAATTTCGAAAAAAAAAGAACTTTAGCACAAGCAATAGATCCCAAGTATGCCAGATTTATTCACTCCTGAATTATTGACAACGTAATGTTTACAGTAAACAAAATAAAGGTGGATGCGATGTTAACCGAACAAAAACATATCAGTGAAGAAAACATCCAACCGAGCATATCAATAATAATCGATTAACGATTTTTATCATACCAAAACAATTTAAAGACTACATATTATTTGTTAATTGGCTAAAAGTAAATTACTTACATATTAATGGTGTAACTTAAAATTGCACGAACTTAATCATTGCGATCTCTCTCTTGCTCACCAAACGACGAGAAAGCGTGAGCGAGATGAAAGATTAGGATTTGTTACACGAACCGACTTAATATCTAATTTTTAACAACACAAAAAAAAAAAACGTTATCACACAACCCTTGATAAAGAAAAAAAACATTATTACAATAAACCCGAACGAACACTATTTGACTTAAATAGTCAATCAATATCGATAGATCGATACAATTTACCTGAAAATCACGTATTTAAATAACTCAAATTATAAGACTATAGATTACCACAGAACTATAAGAAATCATGTATTTAAATTATGATTATGTTGAAATATTATTTATCTGCTAATGGCCCGCTTTGAAACGGGTACGGCAGGTCATAGACATCACAACGCAAACCCAGTCGCCAATCGCGAGACAAGAGATCGGAATCTCAATTTATAGAGAAGCTTTAAAAATAAAGTACAGTTGTAGGGAATATTCAACAAAGAAAAAAGAAAAAAAAACAAACAAACAAAGCCTTCATTAACGCTTAGAACTAAATTACAGCTAAATGACTTAATGAAAATAAAAATAATTCATTACGCAATGAAAAACAAAACACTATTCACCAGAAACAAAAAGAAAAACATTCAGTATTAAATAAAACCGTTCTTAATTTATGTTTATTCTGTTTAAGAGTATTCCGTGACTTCGAAAGTACAAACGGATTTAATAGAATCATTTAAAAGTGCTATTAATAATTGTGTGGACGATTGGCTAACTTCGCAGTAAATACTGCTGTTTAACAAACAATATAAATACAAAGATTAGAATAAATACAAATATTTTAACAGAAATCTCCAAACGCTTGAAGGAGGTTACACATGATGCTAAGACTACTTTGCACAGAGAGTGAGTCTGGCTGTCCAACGAGGCAACGTGGCCAGTATCTTGGGGACTGTGCCTCCTTCAAGCGCGTTGGAAGATCTGTTCTACTGTGTGGGTTGAGTTATGTTAAATTATTTTGATTTGACTTTTTGTTAATAAACGTCAAGTTCTATTTATAGGTTACGCAGAAATCTTCAATATAGACATTAAATATTTTGTAATACAAAGAATACAATAGAACTGTGTTTATTGAAACACGCGATAAACGGAGTATTAAGTAAATTTACATCAAATCCAACAATGTAAGAACAAAAATGTACGAGCGCCTTTCTCCCGACACAAAAAAATCTTACGTCTGGGTCCATTTTACGAAAATCACAGCGATCCACTTCTTCGCTACCAACCACACAAATAAGCCTTCGCAAATACATTATTGATCTAATCAGAATTTTGACTCATTTTTATTCATTTGAAAAAACAAAGTGTTCGGAAAAAAACCCACTATATGCATCGAAAAGCTGCTAAATTTTAATAGCAGTGAGATAATTACTAAAAGCAGTATATTTTAAACTGTGCAGGAAAATATTCCTTAGTAACCTGGATTAAAATCATTATTTTGAAGAAACCTTTAGGTAATAATACATTATTTTGTATAGATTATTGTTAATTATTTAACTACGATTTAAAACGTGAACAGAGATAGTGTGTAAGCATATTTATTTAAGGGTCTATTAAGAAAGTGATAAAAAGTTAGGACTTACACTTCGAAAAGGAACCGCAAAAGGCGACTGTTTATATCTATTAGTATAAAAAAAAACTACAATTTCACTTCTTTGTGACCCAAATATTAGTATTCACAATCACCGAATTAAATTTACGAATAAACTATCGGCCGATATCCGCGGCCTATCAATAGTTTTATCGAAGTTATGTTGCCAAGAAACTAAGATCGGTCCATCTCGTTTATTTTGAAAGTGGTGTAAGTCCATTTTCTTTTGTTTCGAGAAAATTAAGGGTTACTATATTTGTTGATTTAAAAATACAGGCAAATCATATGGGGTATGGCTATGCCACCTACCTCTGTCAATTGGACTTACACCACTTTCATTTACCGACCGATTTTAAGTTGTACAAAACATGGGATTTTTTTGAGAAATTAAACACGAACTAGTTATATATAAAAAGTTACATTAAATTATGCATGAATTACGTGTTAACTGATTTTTCTCAAAAATGGACTTACACCACTTTCAAAATAAACGGTCCATATATTGTTTCAACACAAATTGACATGTACAATATGATCTACGTTATCTTTTTAATCCGATTAATTCAATGATAAGTGTTTCTCATTTTCATTCTTTTCCTCAAACTTTTCTAGCTTAATCATACAATAAGATTGGCGATAGTTTACCGTTCCAACATAAGACACCTTAGCAACACACATAAGATAACACATAGACATGCCATCAATATCGGCAGTAAATAACCAATTAAGCCTAGGCACTTACGGCAAAAATTTTGGCATACGTTTTGAATTTTTTCAACTCCAACTATATATATACTTTTAAGAAAAATCTGAGTCGTATATTGTATCGTGAAAAGGTACGTTATTTAGAAAAAAAAGTTACCTATAATATCTTATTTATATATAAAAAATAATGAACAACAACTTTAATGTGATACATATTATGTATCATTTGTAATGAATGCTCTTTTTCTTTCTCTGCGATCATAATAATAGTTAGTAGGCCTAATATTAAGTGTATTATCTATGGTAGGCTTTAAACTAATGACGCAAATATATGTAATACTTTTTTTTTATTGCTTAGTTGGGTGAACGAGCTCACAGCCCACCTGGTGTTAAGTGGTTATTGGACCCATAGGCATCTACAACGTAAAGGCCGCCACCCACCTTGAGATATTAGTTCTAAGGTCTCAGTATAGTTACAACGGCTGCCCCATCCTTCAAACCGAAACGCATTACTGCTTCACGGAAGAAATACGAATATATAGTTATTGGCTCGTTTAGTTTACTTTAGTTACTTCCACAGTGTCATGTCCTATGGCATTTTGCTATGGGGCAATGCGGCCGATGTAGAAATGATATTTATTCTGCAGAAAAGAGCTATACGTGCTATTTATAACATGCACTCAAGGGAATCCCTGAGGGAGAAATTTAAAGAAATTAAAGTTCTCACTATGCCATCCCAGTACATTTTTGAAAATTTGATGTATGTTCGTAAACATATTGAGGAGTTTCCTAAACAGTCGGACATACATAATAGAAATACTAGGAACAAACACAAGCTTGTTGTGCCGATGAGTAGGTTACATAAGATACGAAATTCATTCGGGTGTTTGTCTGTGCGCCTGTACAACAAAATCCAACATGATGTTCAGAACCTACATATACATAGGTTTAAGAAAACTATTAAAGAACATCTGTGCAATAAAGCTTACTATAAAGTCAATGATTATCTAGAAGATTGCACAAAGTGGGAATGAGTTGCTCGCTCCAGGCATTTCAATATTGTAGTAATTGTTACGTTATAATACTCAGTGTAAAAAATTCATATTTAAAAAAATAATAATATTAAAAAATAAATAAATAATAATTTTATATGTAAAAAAAAAGACATGCCCGCTGAGTTTCTTGCCAATTCTTCTCAGGACGGAGGCTAGTTCTTGTGAATTGGCGGTAGTTCTTTTGACGTTCAACAAGTATGTACTTTCATTTATGTTGAATAAAAATTTTTTGATTTGATTTGATTTGATTTGATTATTAATATTGAATGTATTTTGCTGTTTATCGTTTCATAACGTTTCCGCTCAGTTGTAATGTTGTGTCCATGTCTGGAATTCGTAAGCAAAATACTCTAATATTCAAATAAAAAATATATGCAATTATCAGAGATGAAACTCAACGGTGCTACAACCCAGATTGAATAAAATAACGAATAGATACATTATAGACATGGTTAGGTGAAAAGTAATTAAACGCTTCTATTATTTATAGAAACCGGGAGGAGTGGTGATTACTCGTGAAGCGCATAGCATCTGCCCATAGCAATGATGCTGAATTACGAGCACGAACGCTCTGACATGAGCGATACGACAAAGGAAATTATAGAAAATCCGCGCAATGAATAAATTGTCAAACATTCCACGAAATGGAATTGGTTGTCATAATAGCGCCATTTCAGCAGACTTCAGATACAATATACTGAGTTTGACGAGGTCGTTTTTGCTACCTACCCCCAGGATTTCTAATAACAAGCATTCCATTGCTTGAGCGCCTTCGGTAAAAGCGAAGATTACTTTTTACTAGAATAGTTCTTTGTGATGTCTATGAATGAGTGGAACGTCTGCCACCGATGACGATATGTAAGTGTGTCTTGTGGTAATGTAAGTAAGTGTGTCTGAGACTTCATGTTATAACGCTTTATAAAAATACGGCCATAGCATACAACAAAAAAGGAATTTTCCTGAATAATTAATTGAAAGCATTAAAGTTGTTGTCCATTAGACTGTTCACTTAAAACTAATTTAGAAATTGTTTGATACTATTATAATTAACGCTCCTGACTGATTTCTGGGTGTTACTTCGGCTGTAAACTTACTGATCAGAGAAAAAGCGAACCCTGTTAACTGATTCGGACTGATAGAGGTGAATCTCTATCAATCAGAGGTAAATTTTCCAGTAGTCACACACACAAACAATATTTTTCTAATATTGTTTTGGACATATTTCAAGGATTTAATAAATTTGTTTTCCATCGATTGAAATATAATAAAATTAGATTTAGCCCATGCTTTCATGGCGCTGTTGAAATTGAATTCGATTGGCAAAACTACTAGCGCGCCCAAACATATAGATAATTATGATGAATGTGCATAGATATGCAACCCGAAAAGTTAAAATTCTACAGCCATTTTACAACATACAGAATCAGTCTGTCAATATTACATACCCTAAACGGGATCCCGAATTCCAATAGTCCCGAGAAATTATCCCGCAAAATCGAGAATCGACATCGAATTAATAAAATCGATAAAAAAAGGGACGACGAATATATCCCTATTTGGTTCGGCGCGAAGCAAACTTATACTAGGTAATTATTTTATTTATGTATTGACTTAATGTCACAGCACACATTGTAATAACGCGTTTAGAAATGCTCCTAGGAAATGATTTATTGCAGTTACTAATTGCCCGAGATCTGACTGACTTAAGCGTGTTAATAAAGAACAGGTTACAAAAAAAAAATTAAGAACTACCGAACGACAAAATATTACGTAAATGGTATCTGCTAACAGAGCTTTGGAATTTTTATCATTGTTCCTTTCTGTCTGATATCGAGCTGTGTTGTTGTAAATATTAAAATATTATTTCTATTTTAATGCTTAAATATTTATAAATTCTGTTCTTTCAGTAACAATTATTGAGTGTACAATAATACCTGTTGATATGGTTTTTTTTATGTAGTGGTTGAATATTACACAATTATTAATAGATTTATTTTTTATTGTCCAAGCTTCTTTTAATGGTTTCTTTTTTTCCGTTAAAACTACAAGATCTATCTATCTTTTGCCTATTATGAGGAAATGAACTGCGTCAATAACTGCAACACTTAGAAGTTTCTTAATTATTATTAGCTGTTATCAATAATGTAAATTTCATTCTTTGCATGAACTTTTAAGCTATGCAAGTCAGAATAAAAACGGCTGTAATTCATTGGTATTGAAATTGATCCTTCTATTTAAGGTGTTGCTTATGTACGCAGCGTTCTAAGCCTAGGATAACACTAATACATCTCATCCTATAGGTGTCATAAAAATGATTAAGGGATTCAATAGAAAATGCGTTCTCCAAGCTCAATACTAAAGTACTACAATTGTCAGATAGGATTCACACTAATAACTTCTATTGTATGTTGTATGGTTTTTTTATTGCCCTTGTAGGCAGACGAGCATGCGGCCCACCCGATGGTGAGTGGTTACCGTCGCTCATGGACTTCACCAATGTCAGGGGCAGAGCCAAGCCGTTGCCTACAAAAGCCGCTGTCTGCATGTTAAAGGTCAAAAATAAAATCTAAGCATTAAGTACCATTTCATAAAAACTTGCAAGATTTTCTTAAACGCCGAATTTCCTAATAGCATTTCCGAACGCTTTCACTAATACAGAATGCATAGAACCGAGAAAACCGAAAACCGAATTTTTATACGCAATCGGTTTTCCTTACGGTCCGGTTATTTATTCTTAAATAGTGATATTGGTCGTTTATCGTGCCCACGGCACTGACAAATCTAGATAATACTCAATATGTCAAAATCGAGGTAACTTTTTACATGGACGTTATAATAATAAAGTAAACACAAAAAAAAACCAAAACTAAAATGTACTTATGCCTTCAGTAAAAATGCTTTTGAGTTCGTATGGCAAAAAATAATTGAAACATTTCGTTCTTTATATTTCAACACAAAAAGCGAATCAATTAATTACTTATTCTCCTCTTAAATAAAACGTGAAACGCAATCTCAGTTTAATAAATGAAATAATACGGAGAAAAAAAAATATAACTCGGAAACAATATGATATGTTAATTCTTTGTTGTGAAAATTAAAATCGTTAGCAGCTGATCAAGCGTTCCACGTGTACCCCAATTTTACCAAAAATAACTGAACAACAAACTGAAGAACTTGTATTGGATGAAGGTCGAAGCTATGAAGAACGAATGCAGGATGAGGTATCGAAGATTGTCCTGCCGTACTTGTCTGACCACAGATCCCGACGGGTTTCCCTTGCTGGGAAACTTTCCGGTTTTGTAGAACTCCTCCAGCATTTTCTCCTTTTCTATGAACCTGTCGTATAGCCACTGGGTCATACCCTCAGTGTCTGTTGGTACCTGTTGAAGAACATGAGAAGATTGAATTATTTAGAGCTAGGCAGCCATATTAAGCCCAATTCTGCATAGCGGTCCGACCACACAAATTATTTACACACAAGGAAGTCTTGGCCAAAGAAATATATAATAAGTGACCAATTGAGATTAGCAGCCAATCATTTTAATTAGGGATGTTAACTAAGAACCAAAAGTCTACAAGAATGATTTAGACTTGTTGCATCTAAGGCTCAAGCCATGTTTACGATGGACAATCTTCTTTATATGGCACTTAAAATAGAAGAATGATGAGCAAAGTACGAGAAAGAAAGCCAATAATTCAATTATCGCGTGGTGAGTAGAATATTTCGGACACCGAATCTCAAACCGGCAAGTTTACGTATTTCCTTACCTCAGTACTAGGATAGAGTCTGTAATGAAGATGTGTGGTGCAAGGTGGTCTGGTCCCGCATACGACATCCTGAAGATGGATGGGTATTCGATCAGGGTAAGCGATGGTCACATCAAGGATCCATTCGATGGTGTCGCCCACATTGTTGTCCACTATCATCTTATGTTTGCTTTGGTTAAAGTTGTCATCTGTTGGAATAATGCATTTAATTATGTTTCATTTCTAAATTTTAAGTAGAATTGGACGATTATTATTCCAATCTTAGTTGAAAAAACACATTGCCATAGGTTTGTAGAACCTCTTGAGAGTTCGCGCGGGTAGGTACCACCACCCTGCTTATTTCTGCCGTGAGGCAATAATGCGTTTCGGTTTGAAGGGTGGGGCACCCGTTGTAACTATACCTGAAACCTTAGAGCTTATATCTCAAGGTGGGTGGCGCATTTACGTTGTAGATGTCTCTATACTCCAGTAACCACTTAACACCAGGTGGGCTGTGAGATCGTCCACCCATCTAAGCAATAAAAAAAAACCATAGAGTGCATTTCAAGCCACAATTTGACTAGCAATATATTAAAAAAAATATATCTTAATCAAATACTACGTATCAAGAATTGGATTGATTTAAAATTAAGTAGAAGATTTACCTTTCCGCGATTCGTCCTTAGAAGTACCAGCGCCTTCATTCCTCCTTGGTCCTATTTCTTCCATGATCACCTTCATGGCTCCAACTCGGGGTAATGATACGTATTCTAGTTTCGGCAAGTTATTCTTCTCGGCAAACCTAAATATAGATTTGTATTAAACTATTTAATTTTCTCTAGATGGGTGCAGGCAAATATACAGATGGTTAGATGTTGTATGCTAATGATCATCAGCTTCTAAAGATACAGGCCTGACTGTCTCCCTGTCTTTTCCCCCTTTTGTCCCTTTTTCTTCTTATTGCTCATATATGTAGACATTATGTGGGATCGACGCAGCATTACCTACCTCTTGTCATGCGGTCTGACGCCTGACGTCAACTCTCCCAGGGTTATATCCCCAGTAGTATCTTGGTAATATTGCAACGTACCACAGGTAGACTTTTCCAGTTTCTACTTTTGGTGTCTCTTTTACGTCATCGGTTTTTTTATGTTTTAATTTGCCTTCTATTATCATAAACATTTGCACAAAAAAATATTTTCGAATACTAAAAAGTTAAAAATATCATACCTAATATGTATTCTCTGTATTTCCACGATAATGTCAAGATGACATTACCGAAGTGCCTTTTCTATGAATATATATTCTTTGTTTATAGCCCTTCTATACTATATTTATCGCATCTACAAAATTACGTATCAGCAAATAATGACAAACATTGCAGGCAACTTCAAACCAGTCACTCAGAAAATTGAAACTTTACTCTTAGATCGCAATATGGGCGGCCATTGTGATTTTGGACTACCGCAACAGCTTTATTTCAGAGGAGTCATGAGTAGCTGGTGTTAACTTTGGCATACCAATAAACAGCACTTTTCTACCTCACCGCTACACTAGGTAACAAAAAGAAAACGACTGACCTTTGACTGACTTCCCTTCTCTTATGCAAGAATCCACCTTCCGGAAAGAGCACCATGAACTGCCTGCTGAGAGGCATGTAGAATTTGTGGATATGCTGCCGAAGTTCCTCCAGCGACTGATCTCTCTTCGCTTTACCCTGTAGTTATAAAAAGGGACATAAATATCTTCATCCGCTTTTAGAGGACAAACCTCAGTAAGTTTCTAGGGTGACGTTAAAATCTCGATCGACCTTTGTCGAGATTTTAAAGATACCTTTTTCTAAGCTGAAATACCCACAGTCTACAGACTTATTGAGCACTTGAATAAGCAACCGAAGATATGCCCTGCTCTTCCTCGTATTAGATCCAGCCCGACTATTGTAACTTTTTAAACTTACATTATTAGACATCATTAGTAGTTAAGTTACATTATTAGTCAGATATCACCTTGGGAAAATGACTTTTGATGATGCGATATCGTGATTTCCTTTTCACGAACAATTCGAATTAGCTCTGTTTTATCTTTAAAAAAATATATATGTGGACTTCGTCAGACGAGAATTTTGTTTAACAATAATGTTTATCTAGTTATTGGTGTGCTAAACCTTCGCTATATCCCCTTGATTTTGTCAAAGGCTTGTCTAGATTTACAATTTAACTATGCAACCTAGGCATTTACTATCGTAATTCATGGACAGCCTTGTGTGAAGCATGGATGTCAGAGAATTTTCCAAACACTAGAACGTGCCGGAGCACGAATCTGCGATATTCACTTAATTAATCTCCATACTTTGATCAGATCAAACAAAATCTGAATTTAAATGTCAGCCAATCTGCTGAGTGGCTTCAAAAGATCCGGCTCAGCGATTAATCTCATTCATCGACATCGATAGAGTTATCGATAGCTGCGTTTAGTCTCAAAAGTAAACTTTTTTTTTCCTACCTATTAATAGCCTTTCCTCGTCGAACCTGTCGCTTGCGACGAAGGGCTCGACGAGCGAATTAACCCATAGACACAACCCACTGAGTTTCTCCAGGATCTTCTCAGTGGGACGCGTTTCCGATCCAGTGGTAGATTCTGAGAAGCACTGCGCTCTTGCTAGGGTCAGTGTTAGCATCACTTCGGTTTGAGCCCCGTGAGCTCACCTACTAGTTAAGGTTACGCTGAAATAGCCTCTCAAGGCTATCAGATTAGGTAGGACAAAAAAAAATAGAGGCTATTTTAGCTTCTCCTTGACGTGTAGATAGTGACGTGACGTAGTGAGTGACGTGTAGAGTGTTGCTAATACTGGCCCTACTAAGAGCAGTGCTTCGCAGAATCTACCACTGGATCGGAAACGCGACCCACTGAGCAGATCCGGCGAGAAACTCAGTGGGCTAAAGTACACATCAAATGCGTTAGAGTACCACAAAAATAATACATTTAAACAGGTACGAGCATAGAAACGTTTTTTACTTCTTCCTTAAGCTGCGTAATTGGTATTAGTTGCGCGATCTCACGTACCACGGGTCAAGGTTCAATTCTTTACTAACAATAAACTAATACTATTAAATAAAATGGACTGTTATGTTTTTACGCGATCGAATAGTACTCAAGATTTTTTTTTGTTTTTGCAATGTAATGTTAGTGAAGTGAAACTTTTTTTAAGTACATCGTCTCAAACTTTTTCGTCTGTGTGTTGCATGTCGCGTGATAGTCGGCCGCGGAGTAGGGATAAAGTGAAAGGCGCGCGTGAGAGTAGCCAAGGCCAATATGGCGGCGCCTATAGTTCGCAGCAGCTGACCGTGTAGTGTATAGACTATTACTCATTTGTGTCTGTGCTCCACGCTATTTCGTTTGTTTTTGTCAGTGTTTAATGTAAATGTTGTTTGTCAGAGTTTAATGTCTATAATATGAAAAAGTTTCACTTTTACCGTGATTTCATAAAACCACACAAGCCTTTTTTTTAATTAGGTACTAAAAACAAGCTATTTTTTGGGTCTCACGGCCCACCCGATATAAAGTGGTTAATTGGTTAGAGGAGCCGAAAAAAACCGGTAATTGAATGCAACTACCCGTCTTAACGTTAAAGTCCAATGACATTTCTGTGGCCCCACTTAACCCGAAACGCATGACGGCTACACGGTAAAAATAGGCAGGATACCAGCACCTACCCGGGCGGACTGACTGAGCGGCCTAACACCAGTCTAGTAATTCGATTACATAGTATATAATGCACAATAGTAATTAAAGACATGAGTGGATGAAGGGGTTAAGTACAATTTTTAAGATTTTTGAGTTTTACATTGAATGAAGTGCCTATAAACTAGTATAAACCATATTAGACCTTAAAACTCCGGATTTAAGGCTATTTTAAGAAATTGCATGTGATTAAGGAGCTGTGTACGAAGACAAAAGTACAAGTTACAAAAGCTTGTTGCAGTTTTCTCAAAATTAACAAATTGTATCATCTGCCCTTCATCCACTCATGTCTTCAATTAAAAGTGATAATATTTTTGGTAATCGTATCCTTAGAATCCCATTGAACAGTAAAATAATATTATTATTTTTTATAATTTTTTTATTGCTTAGATGGATGGACGAGCTCACAGCCCACCTGGCGTTAAGTGGTTACTGGAACCCATAGAAATCTACAACGTAAATGCGCCACCCACCTTGAGATATAAGTTCTAAGGTCTCAGTATAGTTACAACGACTGCCTCACCCTTCAAACCGAAGCGCATTACTACTTCACGGCAGAAATAGACGGGGTGGTGCTACCTACCCGTGCAGACTCAAAGGTCCTACTATCAGTAAATCTCTGTCCTATACCTGTACCTTTTGGTGATTGGTACATTGCGTTAGGGATTCACCACTGCATCCATTGCATGTTCGCAAAGTCTAACAAACAAACAAATATAGTTTCAAGCAAAGCTTACATACTTAAGTCACGTACTTAAACTAAGTATGTAAAAGTATGTAGGAAATAAATCTAGATTTTTTTATTAGATTTTCGAAAGATTTATTCTAGTTTTTGTACTGAACCGTGAGCGCTCACATCAAAGTATAAAACCTTTAGATGTAGAGGTTATGTGATTACGATTTCTTTGACCACAAAACTAGACTTATAGAGAAGGTTCACTTTGACAGCGTCTTGAGATGTAAGTCCGAAGTCTTCTAATTCGTACGATGGTGTTATTCTACTCTTCAAGCAACGACGCACGATTGTGTGCATGTATTAGTCAGAATGTTGGTACTAACTCCTGTAGGTTAATCATAAACTTAACTCATAATGTAACTCAATTGTGCTAATGAGTAATCTCTTCACGGGAGTTGGGCGTCATTGGCATCCATATGTAGCCGATTAATTTGTCAATAAAAGAACCTATGAAAATTATTAAATAAAAGAAAATAAAAGTGAAACTGAGCTCAACGAAGTCCTCAGGAAAATTTGTGCGCGCAAAACAAGTTTGTAAGCTATAATTGTTATATTCTTGACCTGACCTACTGTAGTGTATTCATTTTGTGTAGCACTCGCGGACTGTCCTTCCCACGGGTTCAGTGAACCGTTCCAAGTAAGGAACATATCCGTGGAGCGATCCAATCAGGAACGATGGCCGGGTCTTTTGTACAACGCTAAGTTAACGACTTACGTATTGCGTTAGGGTTTGCCATTGGTATCGACACATCTCTAAAGGGATTAGTTAGTAGTAGTTGGATGGGTCATTTAACTCGATCATTACATTGTTCACCTGATTAGTGATAAGAAACAGTTTTCTAATATCTTTAGCTCACAGCGATACATAAGACCGAAGTGTTGAAATAATAACTATCCTATCTTTCACAGCGAAACGCACGACTGCTTTGTCAACAATTGAAATTCACGAAAATGTAATTAATGTTTAATTAAAACTCCTTTAAAAATAATATTACGTGATGAGAAGAGTCACTGTTAATTTACTTTACTGATACATCATAAATATTCTAAACTAGCTGACCCGGCAGACTTCGTAGTGCCTCAATCGATAAATAAAAGACCTAAGCTTTTGGGCTACACATTAAAAGAAAAACAAAATTGTTATTTTTATTTCATTCCGAACATTTTCACCTCTCTATCTACCTCTCTCACCTCTACCTCTATCACCTATCTACCTTTTAAACCTTCTCTGGACTTCCACAAATTATTCAAGATCAAAATTAGCCAAATCGGTTCAGCCGTTCTCGAGTTTTAGCGAGACTAACGAACAGCATTCATTTTTATATATAGAGATTAAACTATCACAATATAATTTGTAATGTAATGTGAAATCACTCAGAATGGGTTAAGAATCCTTTGCGAAGGACTTGATAGCAGGTTTTTTACATACGAACGCTTATCATCATGTAGACTGTTAACTCGTTCGCACACGGCAATTAAAGTCGAACACTAAGGACATAAGTTTAGTTATAATTTTGAAGATTTTTTATTTTTATTTTTTTTTATTCTATAAATGGGTGGACGAGCTCACAGCCCACCTGGTGTTAAGAGTTTACCAGAGCCCATAGACATCTACAACGAAAATTAATCGACACATATACCGGCAGTGGAGAATCGCCCGAGTCGTGACCAGACTTACGGAGCGGACGATGCGAAGTGCAACAGAAATGGACGACCCCGTCTCGTGATTACAAATAAAACGAACTTATTATTTCTGTAAGCAATTGTAATTTGGTAAAATTTTCAGTATGTTGCCTATTTCTGCCGTGAAGCAGTTAATGCGTTTCGGTTTGAAGGGTGGGGCAGCCGTTGTAACTATACTTGAGACCGTAGAACTTATATCTCAAGGTGGGTGGCGCATTTATGTCGTAGATATCTATCAGCTCCAGTAACCACTTAACACCAGGTGGGCTGCGAGCTCGTCCACCTATCTAGCAATAAAAAAAATATGTTTCAAGAGTTTTCTTATTTTCAAGTTTAGAACCGACACGGTTGCACCGAACTTTGCACTGTCAATGTCCGTGGGCGACGTTGATCTGTTTTCAACGGGTGGACGGTGGCTCGTCTGCCATCATTTATCTATATATTAATACGTGAAGCAAAAACTTTGTATCCCTTTTTACGAAAATTGCGCGGACGGAGGAGTATGAAATTTTCCACACTTATAGAGAATATAGAGAAGAAGTGCACAATGCTAATTTTTTTTAAATAATGCGTAAAATATACTTTAAATCAATAAAGAAAACATTACACACACTACCGTGTCTTTGACATACACACATATACTCTTTCTTTATTGTCAAACTTTTGTTATTGCTTAAAGGCTGTGGTCAAATTGAGAATAGGTTAGTATTGTTTATCTTTAATATTACGAGTATTTGTCTATAGTGTAGTCTTGGCGAAATCTGTAACAATAGGACCATAATAAGGTTGAAACTTATAATTTTAATCAATTATAGTCGAATTTCGACTACTGCGGGACCACTAGTACTTAGTAATAAAAGCTTAAATGATGACGGTTATTCTAAATCGCATTTCTCTTATACCGCTAGGTCGTATTTTGATGGAATCGATACGTATTAAAATTTATCACAATATCAAGCGAACAAGGAAGCAGACGATATCAACACTAATAGTATTTTAATTTTAAATATCACAGACAATATAGAAATGAGTTTATTGACGACATATATTTATATAATATCGAGGGGTGAAAGGCAATTTGGTTTAAGCGACGTTTGCCTTAATACGCGACATTTATCTTTGTAATCAAAGGTCCGTTTTATTTAGTATTAACATCAACAGTTCGGTGTTTTTAATTGAACTTTAATTAAGTTTACTCATTTAATTATTTATTTAAAAAAGTACTGCCACATCACAAACATTTAACATTAAAAATGACTTAAGCTATTTAATTTGTGGCCTGATTCATGTGACAGTAATGGCGTACATAACATTGGCAATTCGTCGGCTCGAAGGTGGAATACAATAAATATATACAATACTCCGTTCAAATAGCCGAAGTCTTTTTGTTATGATATTTTTTCCAAACTTTAACTCTTAAATGGCTCTCATGTAAAGTTGCAAGCATGCAACTTAAACTAAAAACCCTTTTTTATCCCTCGATATATTTAAACTTATTTAAAATTGTACCTTATATTATACTATAGAACGCAAGATCAAAGCGAAGACTTTAGTACTTTAGATCAAGATTCAAATTTCGAAATTGTAACAAGAAGCATCTTTGAAACGGAATGCGGGACTGTTTCGCGATAGAAATGGACGAGATGGTAGTAGACACGTACGGGCTCTTGACCACGTCCCGAGAAGGCGGGACCGCACATCCATATCTTTGTACAGACAGAAGATCCATGTGGTTTACCCACAGTTTTTAAGCTATTGCATAGCTTTTATCGCGGGCTTTGAGCGCGGTGACCGAATCAAGAAATTCCGTAACGAAAATAAAATCTAACACCCCCCACTCCGCCTACCATGTAGCTCGCGTTCAACACATTCACACGTTGCGCTTGTGTACTGTTTGTGAATAAGCGCGCGGCGTGACGTCGCACTGCATGCGCATCATGAAAAGTCTACCCATCTCTCTCTCGCGCGGTCTAGCGTGTGTGATGATGAGTGTGAAGGGGACAGTTAATGTTTTGCTTTTGTTAATCTTTATAAATATAGCGTGGTTTTATTTTACTACTGTATCAATATTAAATTATTATTGTCTAATTATAATTGCATGAGTTGTAAAAAATTGCTATGCAATAGCTTTACTGCGGCAGTCGCCGAGTGCCACACCTGTATTTTTTCTTACCTATGCTGATAGCCTTGAGAGGCTATATCAGCGTTGTCCTAGCGTGTAGGTGAGCTCACGGGGCTCAAATCGGAAGTATTGGTAACACTGGCCCTAAGCCCACAGACACAGCCCGCTGAGTTCTCGCCGGATTTTCTCAGTGGGTCGTGTTTCCGATCCGGTAGTAGATTCTATGATGCACTGCTCTTGCTAGTGTTAGCAACTTCTTCATGTTAAAGCCCCGTGAGGTCACCTGCTCGTTCGGCGAATCTAGTATGAAATTTTTGAAGTTGTCGTGGCCTAAGTGATAAGACGTCCGCTGCATTCATAGCGATGCAACGGTGTTCGAATCCCGCAGGCGGGTACTAATTTTTCTAATGAAATACGTACTTCACAATTGTTCACGATTGACTTCCACGGTGAAGGTATAACATCGTGTAATAAAAATCAAACCCGCAAAATTATAATTTGCGTAATTACTGGTGGTAGGACCTCTTGTGAGTCCGCACGGGTAGGTACCACCGCCCCGCCTATTTCTGCCGTGAAGCAGTAATGCGTTTCGGTTTGAAGGATGGGGCAGCCGTTGTAACTATACTGAGACCTTAGAACTTCTATCTCAAGGTGTGTGGCGCATTTATGTTGTAGATGTCTATGGGTTCCAGTAACCACTTAACACCAGGTGGGCTGTGAGCTCGTCCACACATCTAGGCAATAAAAAAAAAAAAGACCCCTTGAGGTCACTAGAATAGGTAGGTAAGAAAAAAAAAGAACATTTTTGGAACGAAGTTCCTTATAGGACGATGCGGAGGGGTACCCTGACCGGGAAAAAACGTCGGTAACGTTAGATTTTTATTAGTAATGCACACAGTGTACGACTTAACTTTGTAATGACGTTCAAAAAATAACATATTTTTTTATCATTCATTGACCACGATCTCAGAGCGTTCGTTTGCGCAATACACTAACTCTTATGCAAACAACCGTGAATGAAGTGTACCACAATAAGTTCGCACGTTACCGAATGACCGTGGGTTGTTGCGAAACCTCCAGTTTTATTTTCTTTATACCTCGAATAGAACTTAAAATTAATATTTTGATAATAAGGAACTTACTTCGTTCCTATCCGGTGTCCCACGACACTACACATCTTTTTTTTCACGACTCAAACTCACACGTGCCTGATACAATTCCTTCGTTCGCGAACTTACACGACGAACACTAGTTAAGTAACAGTTGTGCTTGATCGGGGCATTATTGAATTTCTCGCTACGTTCAGCTTGTTCCGAGTTTGATAGCTTCCGTGTCGTGATGTCTATATTGAGTTTAGTGTTAGCTTGCGGATCGCAGTGGACGTAAAATCTGTATCATCTATATACTAATACGTGAAGCAAAAACTTTGTACCCTGTTTTATGAAAATTGCGTGGACTGAGGAGTATGAAATTTCCCACACTTATAGACTCTATAATATAGAGAATATAAAGAAGGATTTTTATTTTTTTTATTGTTTAGATGGGTGGACGAGCTCATAGCCCACCTGGTGCTAAGTGGTTACTGGAGCACATAGACATCTACAACGTAAATGCGCCACACACCTTGAGATATAAGTTCTAAGGTCTCAAGTATAGTCACAACGGCTGCCTCACCCTTCAAACCGAAACGACTACCTATGCCACCGACCTGCCTATTTCTGCCGTGAAGCAGTAATTTCACGGCAGAAATAGGCAGGTCGGTGGTACCTACCCGTGCGGACTCACAAGAGGTCCTTACGCAGGTAATTACGCAAATTACAATTTTTCGGGTTTCATTTTTATTACACTATGTTATTCCTTCACCGTGGAAGTCAATCGTGAGCATTTGTTAAGTACGTATTTCATTTGAAAAATTGGTACCCGCCTGCGGGATTCGAACACCTTTACATCGCTAGCGATACGAATACACCGGACGTCTTATCCTTCAGGCCACGACGACTTCAAACACATGCGGTTTGAGGCATACAATATTTCGCGAAAGGTAAACCAGTATCCGTGTCATATGCATGTAACCTAACTAGTAACAAAGACGATCAATCAAGCTCGGCCCAAAGTAAAGATCAAACAAAATCATTTCTATACGGAACCCGCCGCATAATACACACACACGCACACACATACACGGCTTAGCAATGACTAAAGGTGTTATGTGCTTATAAACTATATTAGACCTTAAAACTCCGGATTTAAGGCTATTTTAAGAAATTGCATGTGATGAAGGAGCTATGTTCGAAGAAAAGTGACAAAAGCTTGTTGCCAGTTTTCTCGAAATTAGCAAATTGTATCATATCCCCTTAGTCGTCGTGGCCTGAAGGATAAAACGTCCGGTGCATTCGTATGTAGCGATGCACCGGTGTTCGAATCCCGCAGGCGGGTACCAATTTTTCTAATGAAATACGTACTCAACAAATGTTCACGATTGACTTCCACGGTGAAGGAATAACATCGTGTAATAAAAATAAAACCCGCAAAATTATAATTTGCGTATTCACTGATGGTAGGACCTCTTGGGAGTCCGCATGGGTAGGTACCACCACCCCGCATATTTCCGCCGTGAAGCAGTAATGCGTTTCAGTTCCAAGGGTGGGGTAGCCGGTGTAACTATACTGAGACCTTAGAACTTGTATCTCGAAGTGGGTGGCGCGTTTACATTGTAGATGTCTATGGGCTCCAGTAACCACTTAACATCAAGTGGGCTGTGAGCTCGTCCATCCATCTAAGCAATAAAAAATAAAACAATTAAATCCACTCATGTCTTCAATTAAAAGTGATAATTTTTTTAGTACTCGTACCCTCTTAAAATTCCCTCTTAATATATTATATAAATTACGTGTCATGTTGTTTGTCCGCGGTGGACACATAAACTACTGAACCAAACTGATGCCCAAGGTAAAGATCAAACAAAATCATTTTCATACGGAACCCACCGCACAATACACACACCCACACACGGCTCAGTTACAATTAATTTGCATTACAAGTACTCTTTCAAGCTCGGCGGCCACTTCACCCGGATTATAATTGTTAATGGGTTCGAGTTGCGGTACAGAAGCTTTTTATGTTGAAGCCGCATGGTTTTTACGACTTATTATAATGTTGAACATAACTCCTGAGCTTTCCTCTAATGTACAGCTTTTTACATACGTGCTTTTTTTTGTTTAATCTGTAAATATAATTAGGAATATTATAATTTAACGATGGCCTAATTTTTAAGTTGATCACTCAGTCATGACCATGAGAATGCTATCATCCATCTTCAGACATGTCATAGTCATTATGCTGTTGTATCATGGATTTTATCTCATACTTCAAACTGGAGATCAGTAGTGCTCCATGGCATAGAGCGGTACGCTATATCTACCAGTGCAGTACTATGGTACTCACAATACGTCTAAATAAAATGATAAAAACCGAGAAAAAGTCTTGACCTCCCTGTCGACTAACTCGGTGTGTTCGGGGTCCGCGTATTGAATGCTGGTGGTGCACCAATATTGCAGTGCGTCGGCCAGCAGCTCTGCCTTGTCATCGTCGTGTGTAGAAAAGAACCAATATCTAGCCCTTTGACTTCCATAGAATATCTCTCTGTGTAACTCCCAAAAAAGTACTTTCACAGTTTTTTTCAATAAAAGCGAAAATAGAAAAGAGACGACCGCAGGTAATTAAGCCTGCTTACCGCGGGAACCGCACACGCAGAGAATGCTCATTTTACAGTGGCGGACAGAAAAATACCGTAGTTCGAAATAATATTCGTTAATTAGGCAGGCGATCGTTGTCACAATATATAATAATATACAAGAGCACTCACCTATTAAGCATGAAATGGTAACTCAAACCAAATCAAATCAACAAAAAAATTATTCAACCTAAATGAAAGTACATACTTGTTGAACATCAAAAGAACTACCGCCACTACTCACGTAGAATTGAAGACATCTTCTTCTTCTATCTTCTATCTTCTATATATATAAAAATGAATTGCTGTTCGTTAGTCTCGCTAAAACTCGAGAACGGCTGGACCGATTTGGCTAATTTTGGTCTTGAATTATTTGTGAAAGTCCAGAGAAGGTTTAAAAGGTAGATAAATATGAAAACACTCGGAATTCGTAGGACGGATTCCTTTTGATTGTTTTAAGTTTATTTTATACAAAGCTTTTGGTCTTTTATTTATCGATTGAGGCACTACGAAGTTTGCCGGGTCAACTAGTTTATAATAAAACAAAATGGAAGAAAAAAATGACCTAACAAACAATTATGAATTATTAATCCTAATGGGTAACAAGATCCAGCGATGTAAGGTTCCATTCGAAGCCGCCACGATAATTTCCATTGTCGCGACGTGTAAACGTCACAATGAGGTTTTCTCTTATCTTTACGAGAACAGCCGTAACGAGGCAAAACTTTTGCCTTCGCCCTCGTTAACCGTCCGACATTTCTAACTACACTTTTTTCCTTTCTTTTAACGAATTTTTCCTTTCCAGTTGGCACACAGTTTTTCTGGCCGGACGTGTAATAGTTTCGGCAGTTAATTCCGGATTAGCGCGATGTTTTCGCGTGAATGATTTTCGATGAATATTGTTTTTTTTTTCTCATTAATTAAGTGTTAAATGGTGGTGTTCGCTGAGCTGGATTAAAGGGTTACTTTCAACAGTAGCATCGCGGGTCACGGAAAGTTTTTATGTTGAATGATTCCAGTACATTCGTTTCAGATATAGATAGGGCGATTGTACCAGCTGCGGGATTATTTCACGCGCTAATCACAGTACTCAAGGAAACAAGGTTTTGCGGTAGGCAGCGGCTTGGCTCTGCCCCTGGCATTGCTGAAGTCCATGGGCGACGGTAACCACTCACCATCAGGTGGGCCGTATGCTCGTCTGTCTACAAGGGCAATAAAAAAAAAAAAAAAAAAAAAAAAAAAAACAAGGGTTAGAACTTCGGCTTTCAGTGGATGCTGGGACATGTTCTCAGCTAGCCTAGTTTGGGATTACTGACTATCTATTTTGTGCCGCGAAGACATCATACAACTGGATTCATATGTTAGAGTAGCCGTTGTACTAATATTCTTCTTCTTAGTCTTACGATTCTGGCGTAGCTGTCGGAGTTAAGGTTGTTATGGTCTTATTGGTTAGTTCCTCGATCTCTCTCTATTTGTGGCAATGTGTGTACTCTCAATAAGGGAACACTTCGTAGATGAATTAATAAAGTCTGTCCATTTTATGGGTGATCAAGGTGGTTATAGGAGATGTATGGAAATGGTAGTACAAGGTAGAGGGGGAAGAGGTCGACCAAAGAAGACATGGATGGAGTGCGTGAATGACGATATGAGAGAGAGGAGTGAGTGCTGAGATGACGGCTGATAGAAGAGAATGGAAGAGAAAAATTAGCTGTGCCGACCCGAACTAGTGGGATAAGGTGGAGAAAAAGAAGAAGAACCGCGAGAACGTTGACTGTCTACTCTTCCTTGAAACATTAATAGTTCCAACTAGCTTTCGTCACGGATGACATGTCCAATATCTTAAGGATTCGCACTTGCACAATCGACGATAGTGGCTAGTTGAGTGAACGAGCTCACGGCCTACCTGGTGTTAAGTGTTCACCGGAGTGGCCCGTAGACACATATAACGTAAATGCCGTCATCTACTTCGAGACATAAGTTCTAAAGTCTCCGTTTTTACAGTACAAAGGCTACCCCACCCTGCAAACCGAAACCCATTACTACCTGACGGCAGAAACGTCAGATATAAGCAGGGCGGTGGCACCTACCGTGCGGATTCACAAGACGTCATACCACCAGTTAACATGTCTAAATGCTTAGCCACTAACATAATAGAATGTTAATATGCGCGGGATTAAAGTGGCCGTGTCTTTAGGCCCTAAACAGTCGTCAGCATATCTCATCGTATAAATAGCCGAATGCCGACACATCAAGTAAGTGTACTCGGTATTTTCATACAGCAAAAGTAGTGCGCGTGCGCATATTCTCGCGAATATAGAGCTCGAAGTCACGAAGCGTGAAGCGCCACGCGCCGCGCCACACACGTGCGATGTATAAATAATTACTAATTGTTTGATATACACGCGACTCGAGGAAAACGCAACGTAGACAGAGAAACTGCATTAACGTAGTACTTTAGTAGTGCTTTTATTATAATTTATACAGTATTTATATTAGTAGTGTAATAATGTATACTAGAGGTCCCGCAGTAGTCGAAATTCGACTATAATTAATTGGAATTGTAAGTTTGTACACTATTATGATTGTATTTTATACTTCTGTAATCACAAATTTCGCCAAGACTACACTATAAAAAATATTAACAAAGACAATCAATATTTAATCTCAATTTGACAACAGATGTCAAGAACAAAAGTTTCACAATAAATAGTATGCATGCGTGTGTGCGTCAAATACATGGTATGTAGTGCGTGTAATGTTTTCTTTATTGATTTAATGTTTCTTTTATGTATTATTTAAAAAATTTTTAGCATTGTGCACTTCTTCTCTATATTCTCTATAAGTGTGGAAAATTTCATAGTCCTCCGTCCGCGCAATTTTCGTAAAAAGGGATACAAAGTTTTTACTTCACGTATTAATTTATTATAATTTATACAGTATTTATATTAGTAGTGTAATAATATATATTTTAACGTCGTCGTCGCCTAAAGGATAACAAGTCCGGTGCATTCGTATCTAGCGATGTAACGGTGTTCGGATCCTGCAGGCGGGTACCAATTTTTGAAGTGAAACTTCTTTATCGACGTAGGCAGGAAAAACGTATGTAACGTTTTACGGTTACGCGCCATCTTCATTTCTTCCGTTACGCGCCATGTTTATTTTATTTCTTTATTTTGTTATCAACAGATGTACGTACTTAACAAATGTTCACGATTGACTTCCGCGGTGAAGGAATAGCATCGTGTAGTAAAAATAAAACCCGCAAAATCATAATTTGCGTAATTACTGGTTGTAGGACCTCTTGTGAGTCCGCACGTGTAGGTACCACAATCCTGTCTATTTCTGCCGTGAAGCAGTAATGCGTTTCGGTTTGAAGGGTGTGGCAGCCGTTGTATTGAAAAAACTGAGACCTTAGAACTCATGTCTCTGGTGTGTGACGGAATTTACTTTGTAGCTGTCTATGGTCTCCGCTAACCACTTAACACCAGGTGGGCAGTGAACTCTGCTACCCAACTAAGCGCCAAAAAGAAGCTTGCCCGACCACCAGAGTAAGAAAGTGAATTCGGTTTCACAGTAAGCTCGTGTGCACGCGTCATAATTTACAACGCCGGACGTAAGGTCGAGTGCACACAGCACGTGCCACACAATGTGTTTATTGTGTAGCCCGCAGCAGACACTGTTCGTTCGAGAATTGAAAAACGGTAACAAAAGGTAACCAGTTTTATGGTGTGACAATTTTTTGTATTTTTTTTTATTGCTTAGATGGTTGGACGAGCTCACAGCCCACCTGGTGTTAAGTAGTTACTGGAGCCCATAGACATCTACAACGTAAATGCGCCACCCACCTTGAGATAAAAGTTCTTAGGTCTCAAGTATAGTTAAAACGGCTGCCCCATCTTGCAATCCAAAACGCATTACTGCTTCACGGCAGAAATAGGCCGGATGGTGGTACCTAACCCGTGCGGACCCACAAGACGTCCTACCACCAGTAAAATTGATGAAACAATAAAATTGTAAAAAGACAGTATTAGTATGATAATTTTACCAGATGGTCATGTTCTGAGCCCGCGCCTGGGTAGATCCCACAATCCTGATCATTCCTGTCGCGAAGCAACCATAACTTACGCCCTAAAGGACATTCGTCATATATATATATTTTTTATCTAAAACGCATTACTGCTTCACGGCAGAAATAGGCCGGATGGTGGTACCTACCCACGCGGGCTCACAAAACGCCCCATCACCAGTAAAACCTCACCCACAAATACTTCTATTTCTTTATATTGCATTGTTTTGTGTCACTTATTCTTCTATATAAAGAATCTTGTTTATTGAGGTGGCTATTTAAAACAGGTGTCTTTATGGAGGTCAGAGAACCAGGACACCCGATACGGAAGCCAGACGACCGCCGGAATATATACCTCGTTCCGCATACTTGAACCGGCTGATCCTATTGCAGTTCACTTAATTGTTAATTTTGTACGATCCGTCAATATATCGACGCTCGAAAGGCAAACGTGACTAAGCGACAATGCGTGAACATTACAGTAGACTAATTTAAAGTTGAAATACCTGAAAAAAGTTATATTTTAACGAATCTAGAATGTAGGATTGAAATGATTTTAATAGACCTAGAAATATATATTTTTTGCGCATCGATTATGGTTATTGCCTATCATTTATGTACAAAGCAGTTATCGTCGCTTAGTCACGTTTGCCATTCAAGCGTCGATATATATCCGTCAATACAACAGCTGGCCAGACGAGCTCATGGCCGTCTTCTTCTGTTCTTCTTCTAAGTCGCATACTTCATTGCTGAAGGTCGTGTCCCTGAAAGCCCTTCGTGGCTCTTTGTACCATTAGCTTCTCTCAGGGCGGTCGCAACAGAGAGCCCAGTGCACGCAGTTATCTGATCTGACTAACGGTTTGGTGGCCGACTGGCGAGTCTTTTCCCTTCTACCTTGTCCACTACAGTCAATTTTTCAACGTTGTCTGGTGGCCGCCGAACAATGTGACCAAAGTAACCAAGAACCTTCTGGTAGCAAATCGTCGACAGTATCGTTACTACGCGAAGTTTCTCACGGCCGCTTTGATGTGTAGTTATTACTTAAGACCGTAGACATTTCGATATGAATGCACCACTCACCTTGGGATGTGAGCTTAAAGTTTCCATTGTATTCTAAATCGACTTTATAGCCCTTCAAGCCAGACAACAAATGCTTCATAGTAGAAATGGGTAAGAACCTACCTATGCGATTTTACAATATGCCCAACCACCAATATTATTTCGAATAATAACGAAAAAAAAACACGATCCTTGAATACGTAAAAGTACCAAAATTACATGCATACTGTTCTTTGGCATGCAAAGTAACTTTGAAGTATAAAAAGAATGCGATTCGCAATACCCTTTGACGTGAATCCATCAAAGAAAACGACGAACAAAGCCGAATTCAATGAACCTGCCGAAAATAGTATATCGATTTAACAATTTTGATCCTGGCGAAAAAACATATATGCACAGAATTAAAGACTTTTAAAGTTAATATAATGAAACAAGCTCTTGAATGTACCAGTAATCAATTTCACATTACACACATCAATAATTGATATTATGTTTAAATGCATACTTCATACCACTACAATTAGTACAAAAGTGAGTTTGTCTGTTTGTTACGCTTTCACGTTTTATTTTATGCTTAGTTGGGTGGACGAGCTCACGGCCCACCTAATGTTAAATTGTTAACGGAGCCTATAGACATCTATAACGTAAATGCGCCACCCACCTTGAGATATAAGTTCTAAGGTCTCAAGTATAGTTACAACGGCTGCCCCACCCTTCAAACCGAAACGCATTACTGCTTCACGGCAGAAACAGGCAGGGCGGTGGTACCTACCCGCGCGGACTCACAAGAGTTCCTACCACCAGTAAACTCTCAGTATAAATAAATTTTATCTAAACATTATAAGCCGTATTCAACAATTTAGGCTTAATTTAGCGAGCTCTAATAAAAAATTTATAAAAATATTTCGGAAATCTCGGGAAGGCAGTCAGGTGTGAGCACAGGGCGGGACTCGTCTACAATACAGCAATTTATCAAACGAGCCACATTGTCGCGCGCCGCGTCGCTCCAGCGCTTTCATCTACGTACAAACATTTTATCAGGGCCGTAATCAAGGTGGTCCTAATTTATCTTATACCCTTAAACGAGCAATTCTCGTATATATAAGAATTGCGGAAACGGCTCCATCGATTTTCATAAAATTTAGTATACAGGGGATTTCGGGGGCGATAAATCGATCTAGCTACGATTTATTTTCAGAAAATGTTGTTTTATTCGTGTTTTCAATAATCAACTCTTCCCGACATCTATTGGCGAATAATAATACTATTTTTCTTAATTGAGGGCAACTAACCGCTTTAAAGACACAACAAGATGGCGTTATCAAAAAAAAAACGGTCATAATCTAGTAATTTTAATTTAAGCATCGAAATGATACAAAGTCATTTAGTGATATCGTTTAGGAAAATCGATTTAACGTTTTCCTCTCACAGCTAAGCGATAGATCGATGATTCTGATGTACCTATACATTTTGATAACCTACCAACTTTAAGTTAGTGACGAAATTTGTTTTTATTATTAAAATAGGAATAATGAACAAAAAAAAAAAACCGAAAGTAAAAATGATTGAAGACACTTTTTGAATCAAAGGTATTTTTCTCGAAGAGGGGCATCCATGCTATATGTACATAATAATATATACTCGTAGGCTTAGTACTTGTTGACAAACGACCATTGAGAATCGGCAAAGTTACCTAAGTCAGTACTCAATCAACATCATTTGGTGACAAAGAATAAAGGTTTAACACAGTAAAATGTGTATTCATTTTTGATTGAGGGGGTCAAACCCCCTCTCTTCCCGAATACATCTCTGCCCAAACTAAATACGCACAGACAGGTGATGTTTTATTAAAAAAATCTCGTCGCGCCGTGAGCTTGTTTACCATAAAATTCAACATGTTTTTTTCTTAAATATGATTAGAGGTGTTTCTAAATAAAAAAAATAAAATTTTGTTTATACCGAAAAGAATAAAATTTATTTTATTTTAATTCTTAATATAGGTATTTAAAGTAGCCGCCATTCATTAGTCACGTGGTTAATGATCCTCAATTTGCAGGAGCAAAATTTGATACCCGCTCAGAGTATTTTTTTTTTAATTATTGCCTAGTTATTGTTTGAATTTTTTTTACTTGTATGTGTAGAACACCAGCTGAAAATAAAATAACATTGAAAATCATAATTTCACTTCCGAAAAAGTAAAGCAAGTGCAACATTTAAACATTCGTAAGTCCGATCACGGAATTTCCGATCCGGAATTCTAATCAGGAAACTTGATTATACTGACTAGATCTACTTGCTCCTATCTGTAACGTTAATGTGTCTAGCTTTTTTAGTTCAGCAATGTTAAGCGAATTATGTTTTTTTATTTTTTTTTATTGCTTAGATTGGTGGATGAGCTTACAGCCGCTCTGGTGTTAAGTGGTTACTGGAACTGATAGACATCTACGACGTAAATGTGCCACCCACCTTGAGATATCAGTTCTAAGGTCTCAGTATAGTTACAACGGGAGAAATAAGCAGGGAGGTGATACCTACCCGCGCGGACTCACAATAGGTCCTGCCACCAGTAAAATTATGTCCGCGAATTATGTCCGCAATATTTAAAAACGAGTAAAGTCTTTTATCTACCCAAATGAAAAATCACATTTTTCAAGCAAGCATTTCAATGAAAAAAATAATCTAAAAGGGAAATAACAAATGATCCAAGAAAAGCGAACACAAATTCCTTATAAGTACTTAAGATACGTCATCAAAGTGATTTTTCTTTGAAATATGCCCGAGACGTCTCGCCGTGGGGCGTTCTCTGTTTCAAAGCGAACATGTGGTACATGTCAAAAGAATATGCGTGTACTAATTCCTTTTTTATTTGCATGAGTGTACCGGACTCACCACGAGCCAGGAGAAGTCGCGATTGCTCGTGGGGCGCATAACATCTGCCCACAGCAATGATAGGAACAGGAATGACGACCATGATCGCTTTGACAAGATTGATATGACAACGACTTATATAGGTTTATGAAGATTAAATAGGTAATTAAAAAAATAAAAAAAAATTAGTAATACCTCAATTTTTTTCACGATTTCAACCAAATTGTGGGTATCGCGATAAGATTTATTTGCGTTAATTATTCGATTAGAAGTATAGAGAACAGTTTATTTCAAACATAATCCACGTTTCCACTGATATAAACAAACGAACATAACGAATTAATTACCCGCTACACCTTACGTGCTAAGGCACTGTAATATGAGCTTTCGAACGTTGATTTTACGGTACAGATTAGCGTGCGTAATAACACAAAGAAAGTAGCCCGGGGGTTCCGGACGACTCTCTTGTGATCACTGTCACATGCAAATTGACTGATTGGAAGAATCTGCCGAGTTTCAATCAAATTAATGGAGCAAGCTGCGGGACGAGTGGCGGCCATTTTGTTTTGCTTAATGGCGCTATTTTATCGAAGCGCCTTTTGTGCCTTTGCTTTTTATTTTACTCTGACATGCTATAAATTACAATTATTTTATATCTATACTAATATTATAAAATTTAAGAGTTTATTTGTTTGAACTCGCTAATCTCAGGAACTACTGGTACGATTTGAAAAAATAGTTCAGTGTTAGATAGCCCATTTATTGAGGAAGGCTATAGGCTATATAACATTGCGCTAAGACCAATGCAAGCGGAGCACCAATAAATAATGTTTCAAAATCGGGGTTTTTTCCCTTTTGAGAGCTTCCGCTGCTTGCGCTGCAGAAACGATTAAAGTTTCGCTAAAATAACGTACGACAGAATTCTTCTCCTTTAAAAGATCTAAAAAAAAGTCCGTGACAGCATATGTCTATATGTTAAGGTTAGCTCACTACAACGTATTTTATGCTAACCAAATTTGTTCTAAAGTAAAGCATTATTTGTGAACTATTCCACGCGGACGAAGTCGCGGGCAAAAGCTATTACTATTATAAGGAAGTGTAAGGATTCTTATTCTTAAGATCTGAAAATATTTTGGAAGCATTACTTATGTCCACGCTTAAATTGAAATAGCCTTCTTAGGCTACCAATGATTATGTAGGGGAAAAAATACAAAGCGTATAAAAAACCGTTCTCGAAACCAGTGGAGAGTACTCAACGGTAAGCAGCGGCTTGGCTCTGTTCCTGGCATTGCTGAAGTCCATAGGCGACGGTAACCACTCACTATCCGGTCCGTATGCTCGTCTGCCTACAAGGGCAATAAAAAAAAGTTAAACCAAAGGAAACTTGAAAAAATATTAAAATATAACGGACTACCGTAAAGTTGGCAACCGCCCCCTGCAGTCCCTTAAGGCCGTTGAACCCGCGCGTCATTGATTTTATTGAATTACATTACGTTCATGAAATACATTGCGTCGTTAAAAATAAAAAGTATGTTTTTGAATATCGTCGTTGTCAAACCAAAATCTGCTATGTGCACTTTTTGAGATTTTTACTTTTTGACCGTTTCGTATAGTTCACAGCCCTATCTACCGTATAAAAAAAACTGTTATGTGTCTATGGCTTTAATATTTATCTATAGCTTTCATTTGATATAGTTGTTAAAAATCACCTTCATATAAAATTTTATACGAAAATATATTTACTCGTTAATTCTAAACATAGTTTTTGCACATAGCGGATTTTGGTTTGACAGCGACGATATGCTTTTATTAGTGTTTCAAATCAAGGACTGTCATGTCATGCACATGCATACTTGCTTTCGTTTTCCATATCGATTTACATGCGACCTGTGTAAACATAAAAATCTCAAAAATAAATAATTTACAAACAAATTTTTATACCCACCTACCTACTCTTGCAGGCAGGGTCACAATATTACTATTAGTAAGATTTATTAAACTGTATTTTCTGTCGTCGCTTCAATTTAGTCTTTCATTATCCTGCCCTTCTCCTGCCTGTCGGCGCAACATGTTTTCTCCTTCCATACTCTTCTATCATATACCATTTCTTCGCTCACTTCCCTCTTACCCATATCGGCTTTCACACAATCTATCTATTTCTTCTTAGGTCTACCTCTTCCTCTATATCCTTCCACATTCATAATTAACACTCTCTTACCAACCTCATTTTCATTTCGTCTCATCACATGTCCATACCATCCCAAACGCGCACTCCTCAGCTTCTCTGTCACAGGTGCCACTTTCAGATTCAATTTGATTTAATCTTTATTGTCTTAAATAAAACTAGCTGACCCGGCAAACGTTGTTTTGCCATATAAATTATTTCTAGGAAAGATAAATAACCTAGATACCGACTGCAGCGTCATCTGCCGGGCTCATTGGTGAATCTAAACCATCCAGGGCGCCACCAAAATGCATACGAAAAAAATCATTCAAATCGGTCCAGCCGTTTAGAGTTTAGTGGCAAGCACACGTACAGAAGAAATATATTTATAAAGATTAATGAATAATTTAATAAAATAACAGCGACGATTTTTTCTAACGACGCGACTAAGTCTTGTGTAATTTACAAAGACACGAATAGAATATTATTAGCTTGGAAAGGTTTCTGAGCGTTTGGTATATAAACACACTGCAATTCGGTCTTTTCAATAACCTTTACTACCTGACCCGGCAGACATCGTAGTGCCTCAATCGATAAATAAAAGACCTAAACATTTCTATAAAATAAACTTAAAACAAACAAAAGGAATCCGTCCGACGGGTGACACATCAATGGAAAAACAAAATTGTTAATTTTATTTATTTCCGAGCATTTTAATAACTTTCTCTAGACTTCCACAAATAATTCAAGACCAAAATTAGCCAAATCGGTCCAGCCGTTCTCGAGTTTTAGCGAGACTGACGAACAGCAATTCATTTTTATATATATAGATAGATTAATTTCAACAACCACGCATTGGTGACACAAAAAACAAATTGAACAATGTATGAATATTAAACGGCATGGAATATGTTAGAATTTCATCGTACAATAATGATAAAGGCGAAATAACTTTTTAATATTTTCATTTGAACGCATCTCCTGTGTTGCTCCGATCGTTCGGCATTCCTGTTATTTCTCTCCCCTCCTACTGCGATAGGGGGTTGGGGCGAAAATATTTAATAAAATGCCCGTTCCTCGGTAGATCTCCGGTATCTACTCCTCGAGAACTTTATTATCGCTCTGTTGTTAGTCATCGGTATGGCCAACATTAAAAACGAGTAATTATCTTATTTTCGTTTTCCTACGACGATTATGAACAAGACCATTCAACAAGGTCCGTTTGTTAAGCGATAGTGAACATTAGCGACGTTAGCAAACTATCAATTAGCCCAGATAGTAGATTCGGCGAAACACTGCTCTTGGTAGGGTTAGTGTTAGCAACGTCATCAGGTTTCTTTTTTTTTTTGCTAAGATGGGTGGACGAGCTTACAGCCCACCTGGTATTAAGTGGCTAGTTAAGCCCATAGACATCTACAAAGTAAATGCGCCACCCACCTTGAGATATAAGTTCTAAGGTCTCAAGTATAGTAACAACGGCTGCCCCACTCTTCAAACCGAAACATATTACTGCTTCACGGCAGATATAGGCAGGGTGGTGGTACCTAACCGCGCGGACTCACAAGACGGTTCTAGCACCAGTTTGAGCCCCATGAGCTCACCTACTTGTTAGGTAACGTTGACATAGCCTCTCAAGCTTAGGTAAGAAAAGAAAAAAAAACAATTAGAAAAATTTATAGATCGTCTGGACTAGTGGTTAGTGGTCTGGCTACTGTACCAACGGTTCTAGCATTGGTTTTCGATCGTAATGAGTAGCTTTGTTAAATATGTTCGATCTTCGAGCTCTAAGATTATTTGTTTGGAAGGAACTATCATAATCGGAAAAGTTCAAGTGTGGCGTAGTTTTTTTTTACCCTTGTAGGCAGACAAGCA
Organism: Bombyx mori; assembly: GCF_030269925.1. Classification (NCBI taxonomy): domain Eukaryota; kingdom Metazoa; phylum Arthropoda; class Insecta; order Lepidoptera; family Bombycidae; genus Bombyx; species Bombyx mori. The sequence goes on along the minus strand of NC_085124.1, from coordinate 14,279,667 downwards.
TACGGCCCACCTGATGGTGAGTATTTACCGTCACCCATGGACTTCAGCAATGCCAGGAGCAGACCCAAGCCGCTGCCTACCGCTTAAACTCTCCAGTATATTAAAAATCGTACGTTCTGGAAGTGTATTAAAAATAGTTCAGTTAAATTTTGGTATTTATTTAAGAAATCTAAAATTTTCAATAGATAATAGGCAGCTTAGTACGTCTTTGATTAAAGCTAGCCTAATTAAAAAAAACAAAATGTGTGCAATTCACACATGGTAGAAGTGAAACCTTCCAAAATTAAAATACAATTATCCTAAACGTCTTAAGTATATGTAAAATTTTGTCATTAGTAAATAATTGTAAGGTAGCGCCCTCTGTGAATTGATATTTTAATTTCACGTATAATCCTAAATTAAAATTCACTACAAGAGCTTTCATACACACGTTAGTATTAAAAAATCTCACAGATGGCGCTGTATTAAATAGTATGTATATTTCTGTCTCATTCTTTGCTGGCTTCATCCTACACATTTTTGTATTTGTGTTTCTTACCTGTCGTTTTTTCCGTTGCATCCGGTTTGAAATCACAACGATTCTAAAGAAGTTTTCACTTCAATATAATAAAAAAAACAAAATATAAAAAAAAAATACATTATGAAAACTCTATTAGGCAACAGACTCTACCCTAAGCATTACGCGGTCAGTTACCTTCATTTCATCAACTAATTCCAACAGCGGAACGTTATATTTCGAAAAATGTTTTTCGTTAAAAATAAAGTAGGTACTACTAAGCAGACTTATAACTAAATATAAATATAAATAATATAAATAAATATTTACTAACAGTCACGCCACGTTAACTGGTCCCGTGATAAGTTCGTAAAGAACTTGTGTTACAGGTACCAGATAACGGAAATAAATGTAAGATTTTTATTATACACATACATATATTTAATATACATCCATAACCCTGGAAAAGACATTTATATTTATCATAGAAATATCTTCCCTTGGCGGGATTCGAACCCGCGACCCCCTTGTGTAGTGACCATGTCACTTACCACTACACCAGACGGCCGTTAGCACCGTTAACTAAGCACAAAGCTTAATAAATAATATGAAATTTAATTCAGGCTTAAGCTGATTTAGTTTACGAGGGCACTCGATATCGCGCTCAGGTTACGCTCCGAACGGAATAATCTAATTAACCGAGTATCATGATACTAAATGTTTTAATGAATCAAAAATTGTTTTTTTTTCCAGACAGTTTTTAATATAATTAAAAACTAAAATTACGTGAATTAACATCTGTAACAGAGATGTTCTGTATGTTGAATATGTGTATAGAAAAAAAACCTTATTTATGTAATTTTTATATAAAACCTTTTTAGTTTAAAAAAAGGATTTTTCTTTTATAGATTGACTGAACTCTCTATCATTGAGAAAAAAGACGAGTTCAGTTTTATTTAATTCAAGAATACTGTGTAAAATCATTTGTGAAAAATAAAGTCTTTAAATGTTGTTTTCTTAATATTATACAGAAAACGCAATTAAGTATCTTATTATTGTTTAACCCCTGTTAGAAAATTCCATATGATTATCTACACTAATATATAAATCTACAGTGGTTTTTACGGATGTTCCGTTATAACTACTGAACCATGCACCCGATTGACTTGAAACATGGTATCCATGTAGAAAATACAGGTACTTAATGGATAGGCTAATATTTATATGAGTGTTGGACTCTCTACACCAGTTGCGGGGGCGTTAATGATGAAAATCTTTGTGGGGGTGAGAAATAATAATGTTAATTCTAAATGCCCAGCGAAGCGGACAGGTACAGCTAGTATATGTATAAAAAAGATTGCGCCATCACTTTTATGAACTAAGAACGCAAACCGCGCTTTATGTTGAGTACCCATCCTGCCTAGGTCGACACCAGAAAGTCGGTGCCTCGGTGGTCTAATTATAGGAGACAATGAGACAAGATAATAATTATGCAACGTTTTTGGATAAATACTACGTGTTCACGCATCTGACGATAACGATCCTTGAAATTATTATATCTGTATTATTTTTTTTCCTACCTAATCTGGTAGCCTAGAGAGGCTATTCCAGCGTAACCGTAACTAGTAGGTGAGCTCACGGGGCTTAAACCTGACGACGATGCTAACACGAACGCTAGCAAGAGTCGTGCTTCGCAGAATCTACCACCGAATCGGAATCGCGACCCACTGAGAAGATCCGGCGAGAAACTCAGTGGGCTGTGTCTGAGAGTTAATTTACTCGTCGAGCCCTTCGTCGCAAGCGACGGGTTCGACGAGAACGGTAACCGGTGTTTGAAGTACCTAGAAGCACCGTTAGTGGATCGGGAGGATCCGAGATGACGTGTTTTGGGCGACGTTGTTATTGCTTTTATTATATTAATATTATTGTGTAAATTTTCACTACCTATTAGAATCGAGCTGTTTGTGACGCTAGAAATGCGTGCGGTTGCAATTGGATAAGAATATTATTCCCTGACCCCACTATCCTATAAAACTGTACGATTGCTAATTCAGAATAAACACGACAACTGGTATCTCAAAAAATAAACATCTTTTAATTTCACCGAAAACAGTCCTCGAGTCCAAAAGAAAATAACAATTCAAGTACGGCATATCTTTTTTTTATTGCCTTTGTAGGCAGACGAGCATACGGCCCACCTGATGGCAAGTGGTCACCGTCGCTCATGGACGTCAGCAATGCCAGGGGCAGAGCCAAGCCGCTGCCTATCGTTAAGTACTCTCCGCAAGCGTCGTTTGAAGAAGGACATGTCATAGCGGGGAGTTCGTTCCAAAGCCGGATGGTACGTGGCAACAAAGATCTTTGGAAACGCACTGTCGATGAACGCAGCGGTTCCAGATAATATGGATGAACTCCGCTCCGATGGCGGGAGGTCTAGAGAGCTATTGCCGCTACGCTATGTTTCCAAAAACGAATCGAGATATTACGTCTAAATGGGGGTAGACATAAAAAGCATAAAATCTTGTATTTAAAAAGATCTTTGTTACGGCCAAGACTCAGAGATTTGAGCTAGGATTTCTCACTGCTTGAGTAGTCTTTATTTGACGACCAGTGGCACCCAGCCATGCTCCGCAATGACGACCGCGAAATGTTCTATGACATACACTTTTGTTAAAACCACTCGATTTATTATATTTTTATTGTCTACGTTCTCAACTCAGTCTGATAAACGTAGCTCTCAGACAAACATCGTGGGAGGGATATAACTCGAACAAACAAACGTATCTGAAGGGTTTTATTTATTTTTAACTTATTTGAAGAGAAGGTTTTCAATTATACGTTATTTCTCAATTTCTCTGCCGTCATTAATTCAATTGTGTTCACTCTTGTTTTGATCGCGTGATTTCCGTCACTCCAATGTGGTCACCATTCTGTTTCGCTAACTCACTCTAACGTCTTTTTTATTATTGATCGAAGAAGATAAAAAACAGGCCAGAAGTGGCCAGGACACGCGGGCAATGGACCTACAGCCATCCGCAATAATCTATAAGTACAATTAGATTTCCAAGAAATCTTCATTCGTTTATCTGCACTTAGACAAGTACGCAGTTCTATGGATAATAAAATTTATCTATTTAGAGGGTAGTCGGGGGGTCACGGCCGCCCCGTACCGTCACGTAGCGATGGGGGGTCGGCCGATGTATTGCTGATAGTTTGGACACGCTACTGTAAGAGAGATACGGTACAGTAACTTTACACTGTAATTTTACCTATAAATGGGCAGAAAGACACGCGGCCTATTACTTTTTTGCTCATTCCGGAACCCGAAACTAAATGGCGCATTGAGAGATGAGATCGAATTTGAATTGGATTAAATGCCATCATCCTTAAATAAACAACAATGATACCTTGGCTTGCCAATATTGTTGAGTGACCAAGACACAAGCAGTAATGAGTTTCGGCTCGAAGTGCGGGGCAGCTGTTATACTGTAAAAACTGAGGCTCTACCTACACTCATGTCTCAAGGTGTGTGACGGCAATGACGTTGTAGATGTCTATGGGCTTCGGCAACCACTCAACAATATGTGGGCGATGAGCTCGTCCATCTATCTAAGCAATAATAAAAACATGAAATATAGTAGTTTTCTTCGGGTTCCGTGAGTCGTATCTCAGACGTCTCGAAAACTGCCAAACCTCAAGATACTGTTAATTTGTTGTGTGTGAAGTAAAAGATAAAAGCCTAGCAATGCTTTTCATAATAAAATAGAAGGTAGTTAGTGTAATATTCAAATGTTGACGAACAAAACAACTTAGTCGTCCGTGACCTGTAAATCGTAAATATTCGATAATTATTTCAAAGAGTATTCAAAAATTTAAAAAATTATTGAAAAAATAGTTTCAATTAAACCTCAAATAATCGTTCTAAAGTAGCTGTTTCATACTGTTATCTTACTTATCTGTGTAGAAACAGTACAAAGGCCCACTAGTACACAATATGTGAAGTCCTTTCGTCCCTAACACGACGGTACCGAAGTCTGCAGGCGAAGTTTAAGTAAATGATTGGTTTAAGTGACCGTTGCTACATGAGCACTTGTTCCGAGGGCGTTTCGATGTTAAAGGATTCTTATTCTATTTATATATGAGTCGACTATTATCAAAGCCGGCAATGTGACTTTTGGACAATTATTGGTAAATCAGAAAAACGAATTATTGACTTTGTATTCCATTGGCAGTCACAAAACTCTTCTGATCGACATCTTAGATAAATAACAGGTTAAGTATTAACCTTTATTTAATGCAGGTTTTGAACCGTATTCTTTAAAGGAGACGATTATATTCAAATCAATCTGTATTGACATATCAATGACATTTTTTTGTCCAAATGCACAGATTGCCACCTTTGATAATAGACGACTCATATGTGTGTATTTATACTAGGAAAAGGAGAGCGATGGCAGCCCTGACAAATAAAAATAAAAGGTACCTTTTTGTTATTACATTGCTGAGTTGAAAGTCTCAGTCTCAGCGAATTTATCGATGCCGAAGGAACGCAATGTACGACTGCCAGCTTTGCATTACATTGCGGGTTTACGAATCATTTACTTTAATACTTAAAATTAAAAAATCTAGTGAATGTTTTGAGCCTTTGAATAGCTTGTGTTAATATCAGATTTGGATCGTAGTAAACTGGCTCTGTGCATCTTACCTACTAGGCCATTAACGCTTCATTTTAATTTGGTAGTTTTCATTGCATTTCCAAAGTCAATACATTAAATATTCCAAATCTAACCTTTATATCAACTTTAAACAAATTTTTGTCAGATTTTTTTGTCCTAAACGGTCAGCCCTGCTTCATGTTAAGTCCCCAATGGACCTCACAGAACCTTCACCGTCTTCTTGAGACATAAAATGGAAGTGTGAATTATTGTAACCAATTATTGTACATAACAATATTTGTTAACAGACAAGACAATTTCTATGAATTAAATTGTCTCCATTTCTCAGATGTACAGACTCGATCTCCACTTTCATACCGAACACATAGCTTTAGTTTTGCTTGTTACATTAATATTTTGTGGTTCTGTCGCGAACATCTACTCTACAAATCTCCTACTACAAATAATCATGATAACTATCTCTTATCGGCTATCACTCACAAGACCTATGTATTACGGTTCCCACTACCAATATCAGTGGTCATACTATTATACAATTATATCATATACTAGTAATACTTGTAGTTCGACCCTGATTACATTGTTATCTTTATAGTGACCACCAAACACACAGGTATGTTTCCCGTCTCCCCTTTTACTGCATTAAAAAAAAACAATGAGTCACATTGGTCCAACAATAATCTTTCTTTCGCTCTGTCCAAAGAAGATAATTAAATCAAATTCGAATAACTTATTTTAAAAAAAAACTCCCACAAAAAAGAGATACTATTTAAAATCACACACGGTACCCTAAAAGATGGTGGCCATTAAAACGCGGGTCACGTACCGCCCGTTTCGGGGCCAGACCGGCGCGATATTACGTAGGAGCGGTTTTTTAACTTATTATTGTCCCTAAAAGATTATTGTTCCTGAAAACTCATTTTGTTCCCGGACAGTTAAACAGTACGGCCCGTTGGGCCTCAACTCATCATTTTAGCGGAATTTTTAAAGCCACAAGTAGGTATTGGTATTTTGTTTGAGAAGTAAAATAAAATGTTTGACAAAGTTGACGTTTTTTAGCTTTACAGAGCACCATAGTCGTGGTTGCATGCAGGTTGCAACGGACCGGCCGCACTGGAAATCAAGAATCAATCGAGACCTATGTTCAGCAATAGACAATGGACAGGCTGAGATGATAATGATGATAGCCGTGGCAGACCAGGCCATATACTTGTCTTTTGAAATATTTTACTGGTGGTAGGACCTCTTGTGAGTCCGCATAGGTACCACTACCCCGCCTATTTCTGGCGTGAAGCAATAATGCGTTTCGGCTTGAAGGGTGGGGCAGCCGTTGTAACTATACTGAGACCTTAGAACTTACATCTCAAGGTGGGTGGCACATTTACGTTGTAAATGCCTATGGGCTCCAGTGACCACTTAACACCAGGTGGGCTGTGAGCTCGTCCACCCATCTAAGCAATAAAAAAATATATATACTTAAATACCCTACTAGACGATTATCTTGTTTCGCTTTCGAAGGCAACCCACGTTGTACGCCGCAGAAGAACTTATCGAATAAAAGCTAAAAGACTTACTAACTTATCAAAGGAAGATGGAACGAGACAGACAAGCAACGTAATCTGTTTAAATCTACGTCATTACGTAACAGGAAATGAACGTTTCAACTTGATGTAATGCAGCATTATGTTATGCTCGTGCGAATTACGTTCGCGAATGTTCGAATCGAAAAATCAGGAGGGCTCGCTTAATGCGCTCTTTTATGTTACAGATATCCCAATTTTTCTTAGTCTAACGTGTCTTTCTTTTTTAAGAAGAATAATAACGACAATATGCATATTGAACAATTCAAATCGGCTAATAAAGCTCTGTGGCGATACACATATTTGGAGGGGTTGAAAGAGAATGATTCGAATATTTATTAATTTATATATTTATTTTACTGGTAGAATCTATCGAGAATTTTCTACATCTTACAATTAAAACTTAACAAAAACATGTACAAATATACGACGATATGATGAACGGTATTCTAAAATTCTACAACAATAGTTATTACATAACTTTGAAGCTTGAAGATGATTAGCGTTCCAAGTACAAATGGGTTATAATACCCAATAGTTTTAGATCACTCTCCGACATTTACTAGCCTATACCCACAAAATTCTTCATTACAATTGACAATTTCTTTAATCTCCGCATTTGTTAAAATTTCAACAGTACAAGTGTGAATACACACGATAGAATGACGGCCTGGATTTTTAAGATTATTGACATGGCCACTACCGAAAAGACTTATATTATTACAACATGAATATATTATGGCAAAAGAATTTATTATTAAGCATTTTGTCACGCCCAACGTCGAACCACTCAGTTCAGATTTCATTAGATTGTTTTCGGCAACACCACCCTGAACTTTGCCCTAATACGACCGCCATTATTTTTCTGTGTACCCAATGCTAAATATAGAATTTTAAATGTCAACCTACATCTTGGTATTTTGGAGAAATCAAAGCAAGGAGCCGTTTCTTGATTTTTTTTTAGGTCACTGTACACACATTTCTATTTTACATTAGTAACGAAATATTGAGGTATAAGGTCAAAACCTCTAATGTATTATAGAATCCCACCCTTCAAACTAGGATTAGTGCCTGAATAGATCCTGCCATGTTTGAGCCCAAAGATTTTAATTACAATTTTTACACGCAATTCATCTTAAAATAATTTCAAAATCAAACGATAATCACAATATTATTAAAACGCCATAGTCCAATATACACTGTCTGCTGTATGTAAATTATAAAGCGTAATTTACAACGAAACTGATGTACGATGTTACTTGAAAGTGTGCCGGTTTTGTCACACATCAGAATCCAATTGTCTCATGTTAAGAATTTAATGTAACAATTTTGGCTGTACATTCAATAAATAGTAAGTAGTAGTAACAGTTCTTCGAAAAAATCCGTCGCTTGATACTACTACTGCATGCTACAATAAAGACATAACCAATGAATAAATCTATAACTAACCACCAATGATTGAACATCGTCATCATCATAACGCAGAAAATATCGACATCTAAAATAGACACACGAATTTCACGCGAAGCATTAAAACATTGTGAAAGTGAAGAGGCTTGGATAATCAATACGTGCCCAGGCCGGCGCAGGTACGCCCTCACCCCGCCCGCCCCCCCTCTAGGGGTCGAATAGACGCATAGAGCGAGGAACCACCGGGAAACTGACAGATATTTTTGCGTCTCACTTCAAACGACGTCTAATTTGAGATTGTTTCTAGAATATTTTTGTTTTCAACAATTACTCAAGTGTTCTTTTGGAATTTTCTGTACCGGTAAAAGATTTGGAAAATTATTTATTAACAGAAGAAGTAATATCTAGTTCAGCAGCTGTTAAACAATGATTGTCGATGTAATACAATACGCTAAGCTCTGAAATTCAAAGAGTTTAATTTGAAGGCTTTATTTGAAAACTTAAGAAAATTATTAATAAATTATTGGGATATTTTTCAGTAATCTCCAAATTTATTAATTTCACAATTTCGCCAAATGGATTAAGATATTTTAAAGATATTATACGTCTAGGAATATTTCAAGGATATATTGGTCACACAAACGTCTAGTCGAATCAAGGTCTTTTGATATTTAGCCAGTATCTTGGGAACTGTGCCTCCTTCAAGCGCATTGGAAGATCTGTTCTACTGTGTCAGTTGATTAATGTTAAATTATTTTGATTTGACTTTTTGTTAATAATAATAAATTGTTTATTTGATATTTTGTATTATACTAGCAAACGAAGCGCTAATATTCAAATAATTAATTTAGTGTTGTTTTCTTTGTCGTATCACTCTTGTCAGAGCGGTCGTGGTCGGCATTCAGTATCATTGCTGTGGGCAGATGCTATACATCTCTCGAGCAATCGCCACTTCTCGTGGTTTATGGTGAGCCTGGTACTCATATAAGCCACCACCAACTGCTGACTTAACTTGGCCGGTCCATCGCATGGGCACCCTTCCACGCGGTCTGGTGCCTTCTACTTTGCCCTGAACGATAAAATATTGTTTAACGACCTTAAATTATAGTCCTAGTATGGGCTTATGAGAAGAGAATTATTAAGTCACATTATAGTCTCCTTTGGGATTTGGTTTCTTGATATCTATCTATATCCTAATTTGACAAAAATTGTAATATATTCCTGTACGTATTACTTTATTATTCTCTCAAGTCTGGGGCGCTTTAAAACATGTCGGGCTTTTAATCAGAGATGCAAATATTTTGTGGCTTTAAAATTCTCTAAAAGGCAAATTACATACCCACTCGATACACTTAGCGCCCTATTGTATTCATATAGCATTGGCGGTCTATGGGCAAAAATAACCATTTATTATCAGATGTTCCATTTTCTCGCTTAAATACTGTGACAATAAAAAAAAACTAAATATAAAATAGTCGACAAACTCGACAAAGCTGACCGCTATATTATTATGCTATATGCCGAGACATTATTCAGGCAACCGCCGTGTTACATCAAGTAATTGTCTACTCCCCAAGCTGTAGTCACAAATTAATTGACATGCAAATATATTCCCTTTAAATCAATAGCTGGGAACATCTCGCCTGTCAGTATCTAATCGGTCATTTAGCATCCCTGTCATTTAATAGACAATTTGACGATACATATTACACTGCGAAGCTAGACATTAGCTGGTCCTATCGAATTTGGTATCAACTGGAACTTATGTCTTGTACTTATGCCAAACGTTGTACAATCAATGGATCTAAGTTGTTTAAAGTTTCGAAAGCACACATTCGAACCAAGAGCAAGTTGGACTAGGACCCGAAACACAAATATGGTTCACAAAGATCCTAACGACGACCGGGGAATCGAATTCGACGAGATTGCTGCCAAACCGAATGAACGTTACCAAGAAATGATTAATTGCAGTCGATGTTAAGAGGATCAAACTAGGCTATATTCAAAATTATCAAAGTCATAGTTAGCTTTAGTTGCAATCTTATATTAAACGTCTAAAATGTTAGGCGGTTAGCTCACTTACCAGTACTAGTAGAGTAAAATGATACAATAACTTTGCGATATGGCACTGATGAACAACGTTAATGACGAAAGGCGATTGCAAGTAACAGAGATGCGAATGTTGCGATGGATGTGTGGAGTAACGAGAATGGATAGAATACAAAATGAATATGTTAGAGGGAGTCTGAAAGTAGCATCTGTGATATAGAAGTTGAGAAGTACGCGTTTGGGATGGTATGGACATGTGATGAGACGAAATGGAAATGAGGTTGGTAAGAGAGTGTTAACTATGAACTTGGAAGGATATAAAGGAAGAAGTAGACCTAAGAAGAAATGGATGGATTGCGTGAAAGACGATATGTGTAAGAGGGGAGTGAGCGAAGAAATGGTATATGATAGAAGAGCATGGAAGGAAAAAACATGTTGCCCGACCCCAGATGACTGGGAGAAGGGCAGGAGATTGATGATGATGGACAACATTAATCATTGAGTACCAGAAACTTACCTAAACTCTGCAGATTTATCTCTGATAGTAAACGAAATTTGTTTTTGCCATGAATGACCTGACTGCGATTAGCGTTGGGGTGTGAGACGATTTTCGGTAGGAACACAAGATGAGAACATAAGAGTCGTATTTACACCTCCCCGATTTTTTATATAACAGATCTTTTGACCCGAAAATTTCGATACAACTCACACTACCAAAATAAATTGAGGAGCCCAAATAATATCCATCAAACACAAAACCACACTACTTTTCGATTATGAAAATAAACATAATACAAAACCGATTATGTGTTAACATAAAGTTGTAGTTTATTAATATATTTTCCGAATCTCGCCCAAAACGTTAACTAACGAATAAGCACTCCAAACTTTCACAATTTACATCAGCACTCGTCAAAGCTTTCGCGCTTACGTTTCAAAGGAAAAACGCGCTTAAATTTCACGCATTAAGGTTAGATATCCTATGAGTTTTCGTTTTAGATCTCGCTCGGTTTAATTTATCATTCGCCAGGGCGGAAAATCTGCTCTTTGCCTATAATAACACGGACAAGAAAGTTACGCCGACATAAATTCTGACGGGTGGTTTCCATAAACGTATTTTCATTGTGGATGAGTTTCGTGACGTTTTGAGCGTGACATTGTCAACTGTCATGTCGAATTGATCGGTCGTTTGTATCATGTCGCTTTAAAGGAATGTGGTGTGTTTAATGCGCGTTTGCATTCAGAAGAGCTTTGCCTGTAATGAAAGAGTTTGTTCTAGTACATTCCGAATTTTCTCTCTTTGTTCCATTTTTCTATCTTCGACAGCAATAGTGCTAACAATCTATGATGTGGAAGTACTGAGGCTTAGAACTCATGTCCAAGGGTGGGTAGCGATATTGACGTTGTTAATGTCTATACGCTATGGTGAGGGCGCCGAGTTGACGTATGGAATGAATGATCTGACAGAAACTGGACCGTATACTTTAACTGTATTGTATAGTAGATATTTAAGGAACGCATAATTGTTTCACGCCAAAGAGGTCTTACGATGTGGTGGCGCATTTACGTTGTAGATGTCTATGGGCTCCAGTAACCACTTAACACCAGGTGGGCTGTGAGCTCGTCCACCCATCTAAGCAATAAAAAAAAAAAAAAAAAAAACATCGTACCCTAAGTAAAGATGTTAAGGTCTATTCAGCTTCAACGCCCCCAGGAAAACCTATCAAAGGAAAGTTTGAACAGGAAGTACTTCAAAATAAATAAAGATTTATAGAATCAAACTACATAGAGACAGCCTACAGATAACAGTGACTTTAATGCGAGATAAACGTGACGTGATAAACAAAATTTATCAAAATTTAAGGCATTCAAAATAACAGGACGCATTTAGACACGCTGTATTTCGTTTAGAATAAACAATCTCGCGGCTTCTCAACGCGAACTCTACTCAAAATAATCTCAGTCAAATTAATTGAGTAAACCGCAAATTCTTGATCACGGATAACTTCGGATACAATAAATTGATCGGATAACTTATGATCAAGTTGCAACCGCATTGTTCTGAGCCGTGCTTAATCAACGGCAAATTCCTCAAATTAATCAGCTCTCAAAATGTTGAATATTTGAATTATTTAACGATCGAATTATATTAAAAAACCTACGTGATTTAATTAAAAATACATTACGGATGCTTGCAAGTAGCCAGGACTTTACCATCGATATGGAATACAGTTTCATCGTGGTGAAATATTATCTATGAATTCTTGGGTGGCCCATATTTAAATACATTCACTCAGTGGTCAGAATACATCAATAAACACTGAAACATGCCAACATTCATATTCATTTTGTGTATTATATTTGTTGAGTTGGGTAATCTATGTTATAGGTATAATCTGTGTCATTGCATTTTTTTCCCTCCATTACTGCTGCAAAAAGTATACAAATTGTTTGTCTCTAAAAAGTTACGTTTAATAAATTCTATAAAACTATCCAAGTTATTTTTTAAATACGACAAAGTGGGTGAACAAACATATTTTGGTCCTTATCGAACCGGATTTGCAACAAACTCGAGTGTATTCAAATTGACTTGACCTCGGCAATATGAGCAAAATCACAGAACTTATCAATATTCTGGAGGAAAAAGCGGATCTGATATTAAAATGCACGACAAACATTAAAAAATGTCCGAAGACACGTATGACGAAGGGGTACGTAGAAACGAGGTTGAATACCATCGAAGATTACTGGCAAATATTTAAAGAAACACACGACACTCTTGTGAAGTCCCTCACCAAAGAAAAAAGATCGGATATATTATATTTCAAAGAAAATGTGTATAGCAATATTGAAGAGTTATATATGGATACAACATCAGATTTAAAGGATACTTTGTCCAATTTCGTACAAACTGCAGGTACCCCCACACCAATTAAACAACAAGATTTGAATATAAAATTACCCCATATACAATTACCTACGTTTACTGGACATTATGATGATTGGCCGACCTACAACGACATATTTACTTCACTTGTTCATCACAATATCACATTATCTAAAGTTCAAAAATTACATTACTTAAAGGCAAGTGTTGCTGATGAAGCGGCTTCTCTACTCAAACACATATCAGTGACTGAAAGCAATTATGAACAGGCATGGGACATTTTAAAACAGAGATATGGTAATAAGAAACTTATTGTTAATTCACTTTTAAGAAGATTATTTCAACAACCAAAAATAAACACACCTAATGCCATTCAACTAAAAAGATTATTAGATACTACAACTGAATGCCTGAGCAGCCTACAAAACCTTAACTTACCTGTTGAGTCATGGGATTTAATTATCATCTACATAATTGTGCAAAGACTGGATCCTGAAACACATAAAGCATGGGAAGAGTATAGTTTCCATAGAAATAGTGAAGACCTACCTACTTGGCAAGAAATGAAAAACTTTCTAGATTGTAAATTTAGAACAATGGAATTAGTAACATACACACCTCAAACAAAAGAATTGAAATCTTATAAACAAAAAACATTCCAAATTTCCACAACAGAAAAGATCTGTATTAAATGTAAAGAAAATCATACCCTTTGTCATTGTGAAGAATTTATTAAACTGTTACCAGATGAACGAATTGGTTTTGTGAAGAACAAGAATTTATGCTATAATTGCTTACTACCAGGACACCCAGTGTTTAAGTGTCGACTCAGAATATCATGCAGAATCTGTGGTAAGCGGCACCATTCGTTACTACACAAAACAATCAATGGATTAGAGACAAACTATAAACAAGTTGAAGACACAAACATCCAACCAGGCCCTATAAAGGATAATGATGCAGACGTTGCTATACTGTCGCATATGGCGACAAAGAGGTCCACAGCATTGCTGGCCACAGCATTGATAACTGTTAAGAATAGTACAGGACATTATACAGTATTGCGCGCCTTAATAGATCAAGGGTCACAGGCTAATTTTATTAGTGAAAGAGCAGCACAACTTTTGAAAGTCAAAGGAACACCCACTAAGGGGACAATCACTGGAGTTGGATCTACACAAACGGAAGTAAATCTGGCAGTCCAGCTTGAAATATTATCTAGATACCAATGCAATTTCAAGCTCAACGTGGAAGCATATGTGATGCCTTCACGTTTAACAACATACTTACCGTCCACAACTATTGCCGACTCCACACTCACCTGGTCGCATTTGAAAGGTCTCAAGCTGGCAGATCCCACCTTTAATCAACCAGGGAGAGTTGATATGCTTCTAGGTGTAGAAGTATATGCAGCCATTCTGAAAAATGAAATTATTCGAGGTCCTCCTGGCTCTCCATGCGCACAACATACAAGTTTTGGATGGATTCTCTTTGGAAAGGTACACAATGACATTGAAGAAAGGAAAATAACAGTAATGCACCACCACATGGATTTTGATGAACTGTTACACACATTATGGGAGTTAGACTGTGATAATCAAAGAAAACTTACACAAGAAGAGGAACTCTGTGAGAACATTTATTATGAAAATGTTAGGAGAGACAATGAAGGAAGATACATTGTGAAATTACCTTTTAAATCATATGTCATACTAAGTACAGAAGGTAATACCAGGGATATAGCACTAAGAAGATTAACACAACTAGAGAGAAGATTACAGAGAGACATGAAGTTAAGGACAGAATACACTAAAGTGATGCAAGAATATATTGAATTGAATCATATGGAAGAAGTACCAGAAGAAGAATTAGGGAAACCCTCTGTCTACCTTCCTCATCATGCAGTTGTAAAGGATACAAGTGAGACTACCAAAGTAAGAACTGTGTTCAATGCCTCCTCAATGGGATCTAATAATGTTTCCATTAATGATGAGTTACTAGTTGGCCCACAATTGCAAGAAGACATGAGATCATTGGTTATGAGATGGAGACTAAAACGAGTTTGTTTCATAGCAGATATTGAGAAAATGTATCGGCAGATATTGGTTACCAAACAGGATGCAGATTACCAACGAATCTTGTGGAGAATTGATCCAAATTTTAAAGTCAAAGATTACAGATTGCTTCGGGTAACATTTGGAACTGCTTCAGCTCCGTTCCTTGCTGTAAGAACTCTACAACAAGTTGCAGAAGATGAAGGCAAAGATTTCCCTGAAGCAGCTAGAATGATTAAGGAAGACTTCTGGATGGATGACTTATTATCTGGTAACGATACAGTAAGTGAAGCCATTGAATCAGCAAGAAATGTCAGTGACATTTTGAATCGTGGCGGTTTCAAATTACAAAAATGGTCTTCTAACAGTATTGAATTTATGAAAAATATTTCACCTACAGAAAGAAGTACATTGATAAATGTGGATATGAACCTGGGAGGAACTGTTAGAACATTGGGGTTATCATGGAATATAGGAGATGATGTGCTACAGTATAATCTTAATTTGCCAGAAGTGCCACTTACCATTACTAAGAGAAGTATACTTGCTGAGATACAACGCTTATTTGATCCACTTGGTTGGATAGCACCTGCCTTGTTACCTGGAAAACTAATAATACAAAGACTATGGTTGAAAAGACTTACCTGGGATGAAGAAGTAGACTCTGAAACTAAAAGAGATTGGTTAGAGATGAGAAACAACTTAAATTATTTAAAGGAAATTAAAATACCACGCTGGTTACTTATTACTAGTGATGTCATAGAAGATGTGTCAATACATGGATTTTGTGATGCATCAACAATTGCATATGGAGCAGTTGCTTACCTGAGAGTCAAAACTTACAATAATGAATATAAAACTATGCTGATAGCAGCGAAGACTAGAGTCGCACCTGTTAAACCAGTCTCACTGCCCCGTTTGGAACTGTGCGGTGCGGTGTTATTATCAAAGCTCTTGAAACACATCAGTCGTGCTACACGGATACCAAGGAAACAAATCTTTGCTTGGACAGATTCTACCATAGTACTATCATGGCTTACTGGAGACCCGACGAGATGGCAAACATTTGTGAGAAATCGTGTAGTAACAGTGCTTGACAATATTGGAAATGCATGGTATCATGTACAGTCTCAAGACAACCCTGCAGACATAGCATCAAGAGGAATGCTTCTTTCAGATCTCAAAGAATTTAGTTTATGGTGGAACGGCCCTAAATGGCTCACCCATGAAGAAATATTGATGTCTCGCGGAGATAATATTTCTACTGACCTAGAGTTGAGAAGAACAATTATCAATACAAACATAAAAATAGACAATAATCATAATGAAGGAAATTATATACACAATCAATTTGAAAACTTTAACAACTTGATGGAACTACAAAGAACTATTGTGTACTGCAAAAAATTCTTGAATTTTAAACGAAGTAGCGATAACATTAGTACAAAGTGCTTCAGCCCACTGGAGTTAACAGAGGCTCTTGAAACATGTGTGCGGTTAGCACAACATAATGATTTTGAACATGAAATCCACGATTTGTTACAAGGGACTGGAGTAAGTAATAGAAGTGTACTGAAGAATCTCAATCCTTATCTAGACAAGAAAGGTCTTCTCAGAGTAGGCGGTCGATTACGAAATGCGGAAATGGAAAATGACGCTAAATATCCTATGATCATAAGTCATAAGAACCCCATTGCAACATTGATAGTTAGTGATGCACACTTGAAGACACTTCATGGAGGACTCCAACTCACAATGAATTTTGTTAGATCAAGATTCTGGATCATAAGAGTAAAATCATTAATATCAGCTACAATACATAAATGTTTAATATGTGCAAAGCAGAAGGCTAAGGTCCGACACCAACTCATGGGAGACTTACCTGCAGCACGAGTAACACCCACTCGTCCATTCCTACACTCAGGAGTAGATTTTGCAGGCCCACTACAGATTCTGGTTTCCAGAGGAAGAGGCATGAAATGCACTAAGGGATACATATGTATATTTATATGCATGTCAACTAAAGCAATCCACTTGGAACTGGTTGGAGATTTAAGCACCGAGTCATTTTTAGGATGTTTTAGAAGATTTGTTGCCAGAAGAGGTCGATGCTCCCACATTTGGAGTGATCAAGGTACAAACTTTGTAGGAGCCAGTAAAGAATTAGCTAAAATGTGGCAAGAAGCAAAATTAAGTATACCTGAAGATTTAATAAACATTTTAGCTGAAGATGGAACCCATTGGCACTTTAACCCACCTTATAGCCCAAATTTTGGAGGTTTATGGGAAGCTGGGGTGAAATCTATAAAATATCACTTAAGAAGAATTCTTGATAGAACACTTACCTTTGAAGAGATGTCCACCACACTGTGCCAGATTGAAGCCTGCTTAAACTCACGGCCACTATGTCCAATAGATCATAATGATATTGACAATTTAAATGTACTTACTCCTGGACACTTCCTCATTGGAGAAGCTCCAATCAATATACCTGAACCAGATCTTAGCCAAGTGAATGTAAACAGACTGTCTAGATGGCAACATACTCAGAGGATACTTCAAAACTTTTGGCATAAATGGAAGACGGAATATCTCACACGTTTACAACAAAGACCTAAATGGTTAACTTTAAAGGATGAGTTTAAAATTGGAGAAGTGGTTCTGATTAAGGAAGATCACCTTCCTCCGGGTAAATGGGCCTTAGGTCGCATAGTTGAAAAATATCCTGGCTCTGATAACATCTGTAGAGTTTACAGCTTAAAATGTTGTGGTAAATTGATTAAGAGATCCATTAGTAGACTGTGTAAATTGCCAATTAATGAATAACTTTCATTAAACTTAAAATTTGGTTACTTTATAAACTTTATTGTTTTGTTTTTACTTAATTAAACTTAAGTAAATCTATAAATATATTTAATACAAATAGTTAACATTTAATTGGCAATAATGGTTAAAGGATTGGTCAAGAAGGATGTTTAAAAAATATATATTTATTCATGTAAAGTTAATGATACATTAAGAATGACCTAATGTTCATAAAATTCACCTATTTATTATAGGTTGTTTTGTACTCTCTGATTTGTATTTTGAAATCTGATTTATGTTTGATATTGTAAATTCTAGTAATTTGTTTGGTTAAACTCTTGGAGCTTATCAGAATGAAAATTTACAATTTTGCTATGATTTACTGTATGTTTCTCAAAAACTTCGTTTTTGGGGGGGCGGTATGTTGAGTTGGGTAATCTATGTTATAGGTATAATCTGTGTCATTGCATTTTTTTCCCTCCATTACTGCTGCAAAAAGTATACAAATTGTTTGTCTCTAAAAAGTTACGTTTAATAAATTCTATAAAACTATCCAAGTTATTTTTTAAATACGACAAAGTGGGTGAACAAACAATATTTTATTTTTTGTTTTACTAATGACATATTCTAATTACTACTAATTGTTACTGGTGATAGGACCTCTTGTGAGTCCGCACGGGTAGGTACCACCGCCCCGCCTATTTCTGCCGTGAAGCAGTAATGCGTTTCGGTTTGAAGGTTGGGGCAGCCGTGGTGACTATACTGAGACCTTAGAACTCATATCTAAAGGTGTGTGGCGCATTTACGTTGTAGATGTCTATGGGCTCCAGTAACCACTTAACACCAGGTGGGCTGTGAGCTCGTCATCACACATAAGCAATAAAATAAAATTGAAGCGAGTATCGCTTATTTCTAAGTATAGGACCTTAATTAATTCACCGGTAAAACTTAACATCAGACGAGTCATAAGGATGTATCCATCAATAGCAAGGAATTTTTTATCCATTTAAGATCGATTTTAAGCGTTACATTTTCAGTGCACCATCAAATATTCACTAGGAATTATTTCGGAATAGCATTCGTAACAGACGCATTGGGTAAATACATGCGAGGGTAAAACCAACCCCCGAAGTTATAAATACTATTATGTACCCCCAAACGGAGGCGCGTGGAATCCTCTCGGGGTCTCGAATGCCCATTGCAAGTGAGTGACAACAGAACAGAGTAACAATTGCTTTATCGTATTGAAGGTAAAAATAAATAATAGTTTAAAAAAACTAACAAAATACGCTTTTATCGAAAATCCAACTAAAAAATAGAAAATAAATTTGAATTAAAAATAGAGTAAGAAAAAAATATTTTATTGTAAAAAATTTTTTTAGTTGAATTTCAATTTTTTCAAAAAAAATTTGTTCAGCATTTTTTTAAATATTGAATTGTCATCGGTCCTTAATAAGTATACCAAATTTCGAGTTAACCCGATGTTTTGAAGGGGATCAAAATCGTGTTCAAAGATTCTGTTACATACATACGTCTGAAGCTAATAAAAGCGTATAAAAAAACACACAACAATACTTTACTAAAACATAATGCAACCTTTTATTCGATTATTTATAATCACTTTAAGCATATGTGTCTATATAAAATTTGGTGAGAAATAAATAATTTAATTATTCCTTTGCCCTATTTATTCGCTAATAGCCTAAGGAACTATACCGGCTACACCCGGACGGGTCGGTGCTCGGCGTCTATCCGGTATAATGAGGAAATGTGGGAGCCGAGAAAATTTCTGAGTTAGTCTTTCGAAAACCATTGCTCGCTCCAAGCCATAGAATACAAAAGGGAACGTGGCCCGTGATCACTAGACAATAACAAAAAATTGGTACGTGCCCCGGGATCAGACTACGGCTCATTGCCCTATACGCCAATTCCAATAGCCTACGTTTACAAATATTTAGCTACGCAAATGAGACCGTTGCCAGTGTTAATAACTTAATAAATTAAGTAATAATCTGACTATCAGACAAAATCAATCAATCGATTTAAAATTCGCTCTCTATAACACTATACACTCAAGCGATTCCGTCTTGCAATTTTCTCAAACCAGAAACTATTCCACATTGATCCCCCGGCGCTGGGAACTAAAGGTTTTTATTATCCGCCTATGACGAAACAATTTTGTATGAATGAGCCTCATTTCTGTTTTATAGGCGGCCATTACGGCTGAATAAGTGATCCCAAATTATTGGGCCTGTAATCATTCTTCAGGAGCGTTAAAAGGATTTCGTGATTTCATGAAAGGAAAATGGATATGATACAGTGCTCCCTGACTTGCAGCAACCTTACGTGGCTTCTCTGACCTTATCGTAAACTAAATATGTTTAATCTTTTGTGCACGGTCTTTTAGTAGAGTTTTAGTCAAAAAGGAATATAGCTGTGGAACATGACAACACAATGTTATATTGTGACGCGTCTTTTTAATTGTTTAGTTGGGTGAACGAGCTCACGGCCCACGGCAGCCCATAGACAAGCCGCCACCTACATTCATTAACTAATTAACTTAATAAAAAAATTAAGTTTTATTAAATTGTATTGAGAATAAGATTTATTAAAAGCATTTCAAAAATAGTGACGAGATGTGTTTTTTTTTTGCTAATGTATCTCATTATCTGTGCTTTTTACCTGTGATATTTAACTTGGCTGTAGCCTAGAATAAGACCTCGCTTATTCTCGTGGGTGTCGTAAAAGACGACTAAAAGATTCATAGCAGCATCCTCTGAGTATTAATACTAGCGTAATGGGATCGCTGACTAGCATTTATTGGTAGGAGGGTGATCTTTAACCACGCGCGGGTAGGAACTACCATCCGGCTTATTTCTGCCGCAAAGCAGTTTCGTTCCAGCTTGAAGGGAGGGATACAGTTGAGATTGCGGCACTATTTCTCAAGGTGGGTGACAGCATACATGCTCCGGTAACTAATCAGCTCCGACGAAATCATAATATAAATAAAGATGTGTGGTGTCGTGGGACACCGGATAGGAACGAAGTTTCTTATTATAAAAATATTAATCTTAAGTTCTATCCGAGGTATAAAGAAAATAAAACTGGAGGTTTCGCAACAACCCACGGTCATTCAGTAACGTGCGAACTTATTGTGGTACACTTAATTCACGGTTGTTTGCATAAGACTTAGTGTATTGCGCAAACGAACGCTCTGAGATCGTGATCAATGAATGATACAAAAATATGTTATTTTTTGTACGATATTACAAAGTTAAGTCATACACTGTGGGCATTTCTTCGTTCCAAAAACTTTCAGAAGTCTTATTAGTAATGATAACATAAAAATCTGTAATACGCTTGTATCGACTAACATTTAAAATGCTCATTATGAAAAGATGGCATCGTGGAAAACCGACTTTTGCATTTGATCTTAATAAAATACCTTTTTTTTCTTTTTTCTGCCTCATCTTTGGTAGCTATAGAAGATATTCTAATTACGCGCGGACTTTTAGGTGAATTAACGAGCTACAACCTGCGAGGACTTGTTAACGGTACCTAGCCCTAGCAAGAACAGTGCTTTGCTGAATCTACCACCGAATCCTAATCGCGATCCACGGAGAAGATGCGGCGATAAATTCACTAAGTTGTGATGAAATATCAAGTAACAGAACAGTAATATTTTAAACGTCTCCTAAAATTCTCCGTGATAAATGAAGCATATGGTACAAGTTCTGAGATATTCCTATTTAAAAGAGATTTAAATAAACGACTTAATTCAAGCTTTGCCCCGATATTGTTTGCGTTCGTACCGGGTAATGTGCCAGCTCAAGCAAGGTCAAAATAGCTAGTAGGAACCGGATGCGCTAGGCAAGAGACCGAAAAGAATGAAGTGTTTATGAAGAGACCTATACTTGGCATTGGGTGGACACGGGTTGAAGAAGTACCCGCCAATATTACCCAATTGCCACACTTCTAAATCTTCTTCTTCTTTGTCTCCACCTTATCCCACTAGGTGGGGTCGGCACAGCGAATTTTTCTATTCCATTCTCTTCTATCAGCCGTCATCTCAACAGCCACTTCTCTCTCATATCGTCATTCATACATTCCATCCATGTTTTCTTCGGTCGACCTCTTCCCCCTCTACCTTGCATTACAATTTCCATACATCTCCTAGTCACATACCACACTTCGGAATATCCACATTAAGCGATCGACATCTCTTCCCGACAAACTATTCCACTAATTCCTTTTACACCGCGAGGATATTGAGTCGATAAAGTCTAGTAAAAATGCCAAGATATAAAAATGCGGATCGACCTCGTGAGAATACTTCAAGTCACGTTCTCACTAATATACGAGACGTGTAATCGTCTTTCCGACTGCTGGAATTGAATGTACAAACATTAGGTACGAGTCAATTATTCTGCAAATATCTTCTATAAAGCTTTCTAATACTAAATACTACAGTTTTTCTTCAATACGATCGTAAGTATATAAACATAAACAACTAAAAAAATTATATATAAATAGTTAGGCCTATATATATTATCAGTACCGCTGCCGTATGTATGAGAGAAAGAGAAGCCAGACAGCCTGTTTCGCGTAACGTAACGAAGCGGTATACCCTCCCATAAGTAGTTATCACTTTTAAAATATTATATGTTTGTATTGTACTATTGGTTTCCCAAATAAATAAATTAAAAAGTGTGTATGTGTAGGTCACACACGGTAGAAGTGAAGAAACTTCACTCCGCAGTGCAATGGAGCAGCCTCACCCTGGGTGAACCGTCTGCATGATCACGGTATCCCTACGCCAGATAAGTATGAGTTAGCAAGAGAAATACGAGAACGTCTATCAACTGTGTAACATCTCGTCACCGCGATTCAGGAATGAATTTACGTGCAGCAACATCTGTTGATAACAAACTAAATAGAAATATAAGTATCTCAGGGCGCTCCGAGAGCCACGAGAGCGTGCACGGACGTCAAAAACACACTGAACTAGTCGGGGACGTGAGACCGTGTAGAGCGCTTCGTGATTTGTCGGCGCCGCTCGGAGCCGCTTCGGCAAGCCAATCGCGGCACACTTATTTTTTCGTTTCGTTTCATTTCGTTTCATCGAGTTTGAAATCATAACAATTCTAAAGAAGTTTCACTTCAATAAAAAATACAGAATACAGTATTCTAAGAACTTATTTAAACATCTACTGCTTGTTTTGTAAGCATTGGATTTACTAAAAATAAGATACGACTGGTTTGTTGATATTTAATTTGAGTTCGTAAAATTAAACTGTAGCACTAATTACGGTTAATGTCAGCGTATCGATTAGAACTACAACCAAACTCATAGAAATTCTGGTTACTCGAATGTCTGTGGTAAATTCTGCGACTAGATTGCATCAGTATTAGGTTCATAAGTCCTTTTGAAATAGAATACCAAAGCGGGCACGAACACGAGCGAACGTTCGGGGAGAGTTTCAGTGGAAACGCGACATAAAGCTGCCGAATTATTTGGTTCACGTATCCAGCTACAGGGAGCATACACACCTGCAATATTTCTGCGTCAACTGTACATTTATATGATAATGCTTTAACGTAGGGATGGGTGAATGAAAACATCGTTTTTGTGTAACTAAGAATAGAGATTGGCGGTAGGACATCTTGTGAGTCCGCAAAAAAAAAAGGGGTAGGTACCACCACCCAGCCTATTTCTGCCATGAAGCAGTAATGCGTTTCGGTTTGATGGGTGGGGCAGCCGTTGTAACTATACTGAGACCTAAGAACTTATATTTCAAGGTGTGTGGCGCATTTACGTTGTAGATGTCTATGGGCTCTAGTACCCACTTAACACCAGGTGGTCTGTGAGCTCGTCCACCCATCTAAGCAATTAAAAAATAGTGATATAAATGTACTTAGAGATATTGAAAGCAATTATTTGTAGATTTGATCTTTTAGGGGTTCTATTTGAATAAGTGCTGGTATGTACCAATGGAGGCTTGTAACATGCGTTACCACCAATCGACCTTTGTCATGGGTCATGTAATCGACTCAATTGAATCTTGGTGTAGCGCTGGTTAGCATTTCGGGAGCGGAATTAAGCGTGATTAATATTAGAAAATGCATTATTTACAGAACAGTAATAGTCGAATAGCACCTCTTTTGAAACGTGAGGAAGAATTTTCATTTGGATTACTCACTTTTATTATAGACCGTACTAATTTTTTATATTAAAAATATGCAAATCAAATTCAAAATCGATGTCCGTCCAACAACATGATGATTGATACAAAGCCAATTAAATTACATACCATGTAAAGAAAACAGAAAATTCAAAATCCACGCTTTAAAAATATAATAGTAAATTTTTTACATAAATTCATATCTTCGCGTTTATGTTACAAAGTTTCAAATCGTACTAAAATTTACAATATAATCATGAAACCCCAAAATGAAGACGGTCACATCACTAAGCGCGTGGGTGTTCGAAACCGATCCGGGAAAGTTCAGGCGATGAGTTCCGAAAATTCCCGAACCAGTAAATCTAATTTCGGTTCCACCTTCGCCGCGTCTCATATTCGAAGTAAGGTACGTCGTCCACATGATCACACCAACTTAACAACTTGTTTCAGGTTCAATCTGCTATATTTCAAAATATTATTTTAATAACCTTAAATTGCATAATATTATTATCCGCAACACGCTTCGTCAGATTATAGAAATAGAGTTATCTGCAAAAAATGCATGCTTCGTCAAAAAGTACAATACTTACTTTCAGCTACAAGAGTCGTCAAAATGTGTGTATATCTCAGATTAATCCGATCCAATTAAGTGTTTGAAAAATAGACAGTGTAATACGAACCCGAGAGACGTATGTACATATATAAGAAATACAAGATACAATGTGTTTTTATCTGCGGTTACTGTTGATGACAAAAACCATAATAGATTTATGGCCAATGATATAACATGGATTACCAAACTATTCAGTTTGTTGGACTGTCAATCAGAAACCGATTTTAGCCTCCATATAATTGTACTCTATTATCTCCCTCTATTGTCAGCTTTTCTTAATCCTTTTTATTGAGAAACGAAAACTTAATGTCTTCTGAATATTGATAAGACTGTAGACACTCGCTACTTATAGCAAGCTTAGATTAAGTAATATTAAGTAAGTAATAATAAGTAATATTAAGTAATATGAAATTATTGCCCCAGTATTCATTGTGCAATTGGGACTTTGACCTAATGTTTTAAGGCGAGCAATAGTATTCATATTCCGGTAATTGTATTGTGAGTATGAGTGAGGTTAAGGTTATTAAAATTAAAATATGTATGTTTAAGGAGGCCTTCGTGAACACTTTCAAATCGGAATGATGTTTTCACTGAGACAAATAGACAGGAAACTCAGAACTGGTTCTAATTAGTGTGCAATACACGGACAGCACACACAAAAATTTACAAAACATTCATCATCATTCTCCTGCCCTTCTCCTAGTCACCTGGGGTCAGCGTAACATATTTTCTTCTTCTATACTCCTCTACTATATACCATTTATTCACTCACTCCTCTCTTACACGTATCGTCTTTAACGCAATCCATACAATATTTCTTAGATCTACCTCTTCCTCAAAATTTACAAAACATTATCATTATTAAAATTATGATTTTAGATCTCTTCCAAATTCTGCGTCAGCTTGCTATGTCTCTTCCATCCGGTTCGAATAATAAAGATGGCCGCTCGCCCTAATGTCGTACACTTTTTGTTCGAGACTCGAGTATTACTGCGAGTTATGCGCCGGGTCTAGTTCTGAGAGATATTTTCCTTTCTTTTTTTTTCGCTCTTCCATTTTCCTTTTATTACTCGAATGGAAAATGTTTTACAGATGTCGCGAACTCGAGCGAGAGTTGTAACTATGAAAGTTAGGGCGTTACGGTTGGCTAGTTGAAAACGTATGCATGTTGTAGTATGAAGTTCGATTGTTTTCAGGATAGATTTCGCTTTAAAAATACGGAGAGTTTTAGAGCTGATAAAAAATACATTTTCAATGCTATTTAATTATTTGTTATGATAAAAAGTATGATTTTCAGATTAAGTAATGTTTTGTTGAATATGTGGATGTGTGAATACTTAAATTACACAATGAAAAATAAATATTGAATTAGGGTTTTCATTGATTTTAAATATTTTTAAGCGGTAGTAATATTTTAGAACTTATAGCTTTTGTACAAATGTTGTAACGTTAATTGAAGTTTTAGTAAATCTAATTTGCATTGAGATCAATATAGATACGACTATTTCATGCTAATTTTAATTGGTGGTAGGGCCTCTTGTAAGTCCGCGTGGGTAGGTACCACCGCCCTGCCTATTTCTGCCGTGAAGCAGTAATGCGTTTCGGTTTAAATGGCGGGGCAGCCGTTGTAAGTATACTGACACCTTAGAACTTATATCTCAAGGTGAGTGGCGCATTTACGTTGTAGATGTCTATGGGTTCCAGTAACCACTTAACACCAGGTGGGCTGTGAGCTCGTCCACGCATCTAAACATATGTGGCATGTTGCGAGGTCGTGGAGGTACATATCACAAGTCCAGCTATTTTGGGTGCGAAGTAGTCACCCTCTATGGTTTACAGCAGTCTTATAAAACAATAGAGTATCTACAGGTTCTGGATACGTTTACCGCCAGGCAGACAGTGAGCTCATCTACCTGTGAACCAAAATTAACTTATTCAAACACTACCAGCTACAAATATGCATCTTTATATTCGTATGGGCAACCTTTGAGGTCGCGTTTAAAAAAAAAACAATTTTTGAATGATGTCCGTTGTTATTTAGTCGTTTTTTTTGTTACGGAATCCAAAAAAATTGCCTTAAATAAGGAAACGGGCAGGAAAATAAATATAGACGCTATAAAGGATGAAGGTCCGGTCGGCACGAGACTGTCCGGGAAAAAATGTACGAGAAAATTACCGGATGTCGGAGATACAAAGAGTGGAACTGATGTGTTGCATAATACCATTCTTTTTAATGCGTGTAGATTATTTCATGCAGAAGGACTATTTGACTGAATTCGCGACGGACTTAAGCCGTTTAAAATTATACTCATATAAAATATAATTTACACAAATATTGAAAATCGTTAGTAAGGGTGAACAATTAATTAATTTTAAATTAAAATCTATTAATTATTTTATGTTTTTGGAACGAAGTTCCTTATAGGACGATGCAGAGGGGTACCCTAACCAGGATAAAACGTCCATAACGTAAGATTTTTATTAGTAATGCACACAGTACACGACTTTGCAATAACGTACCAAAAATAACATGTTTTTTATCATTAATTGACCACGATCTCAGAGCGTTCGTTTGCGCAATACGCTAACTCTTATGCAAACAACCGTGAATGAAGTGTACCACAATAAGTTCGCATGTTACCGGATGACCGTGGGTTGTTGCGAAACCTCCAGTTTTATTTTCTTTATACCTCGAATAGAACTTAAAATTAATATTTTTATAATAAGGAACTTCATTCCTATCCGGTGTCCCACAGCACCACACATTTTTTTTTATATTAAAAAAAATCCGCATTCCAAATCATAAATAATGGGAGAATCTCAAGGAGGATAGATAAAAATCGAAATGAACATAGACCTAGCTTTATACGATTAAAAATACAGACAATGTTTGAACATGGCCTTACACACATACTATGGTCCACTTAGAAGATGATTGCATCAATTTTTGTCTCCTAAAGTACCACTCATGGAATAAAGAACTTTACTTCTATTTATTTCACTTCACCAATAATTCACTTATGAAATGTCATTTTTACGTCCATCGCATAAAACGTAAAACTCCACTGTGAACTATTAAAATGCTATAAAAAACATTTCTGTAAATATTACTATCGAAAATTCCAGTGAATTTCATCTTAAAAATTGAAATGTCATTTTCAGTGCAATCTTTCAAAGGCACTGAATTCTGTAATACATAATTTTTTTATTTTTCTATATTCAGCCTAAAATTATTTTGGGAATGTCAAGTATTTTAGAAGCCCGTTTAAAAGATGAATCCTATTTGATCTGATATGTACATAGCTTGTTAAGCTCGCCGCCGACCTGGTGTTAAGCTATAAACAATGTCCATTGACATCGCTACCTTGGGACATGAGGTCGATGTCTCAATTTTATTGTATCAAGTCTGTATGACCTCAAAGTTATCGGTCTCAGGAACTGGAAGGAGAAAGCCCTGTACAGAGTAGTCTGGAGAGATATACTAGACCAGGCTCACCCTGGGCTGTAAGGCCTAAGATGATGATGAAGTCTATATGACCCATCAAATCGGCACGCGTACCTGCTTTGCTATAAAACATACAAAACAATTGTATTTACGATTTACGATATAAGACTTCTTTCTCTTAACAAAATTTTGGTAATCTATATATATAAAAGAAAGTCGTGTTAGTTACACTATTTATAACTCAAGAACGGCTGAACTGATTTGCTGACTTTTTATCACATTCCCGTGGGACGTGACATAAAACGTGGTATAACAAAACGCAACTGATATGGAATAACAAAACGCAACTGACAGCTAAACGTAATGTAGTCTATGGTTAATTATAGTAGAATTTTGAAGTTCACCGGTTGATGTGTTTGAAATGAACCGTGTGGCGGAACAAAGTTCGCCGGGTCCACTAGTAATTAATGAAACAATTTCATATTTTTACCAAAATTTCAGACTTGTCACTTTTCGGCACTCAGGTATACTATAATACTGATTTAAAACTCAATCTACGCAACGACCACAAATTTATTCTATGACAAAAATCGCCTAACGCAAAAAGAAATGAAAAGGGGTTATTTAAAAAAAAAAAGCCCTTACGCAGTTGAAAATTACCGTCGAGAGAGAGAGTAACCCATAAATTACATTAAACGCCAAATTAATTAAATCGGAGGCCGGAACCGACGCGAGGCGAAACCTCTATCCAAAAAAACCCAGACTTCAATGAAAAAGTCTAATAAAATTCATAACTTGATTGAAGCGGCGTTAATTACAAAAGTCGTTGGACGAGATAATTTAGGAGATTTGGTCTTTTTTTTTTAGAAAAAAAAAAAGATAATACTCGTTAAGTTTCATGAGGCATTAATTATCACGTTTTCTTGTTTTAAAAGCCGATATATTCTAATTGGTTCTTCAATTATTTGTATCCACCTTCCCGTTTCTTCGACGTATATTATTATCTTGTTGAGTTTTAGCCGTAGATGAAGAAGACTTCGATCTTGAGATATAAAATCATGTAGTTTTTACTGGTGGTATGACCTCTTGTGAGTCCGCACGGGTAAGTACCATTGGCTATTTTAGCCGTGAAGCAATAATGCGTTTCGGTTTGAAGGGTAGGGCAGCCGTTGTAACTATACTTAGACCTCAGATCTTATATCTCAAGATGGGTGGCGCATTTACGTAATCAATGTAATCAATCAACGTAATATAATCATCAATGTAAATGCCTTAAGATGTGAGTAGTAAGATCTCTGTTTTACAGTACAACCATTGCCCCTTTCAAACCGAAACGCATCACTGCTTCACGGCAGTAATAGGCAGGGTTGTAACAGTATAGGTATTGTTGTTCATCGTAACACGTCACGTAGTACTCTTGTCGAAATCGAAAATGTTTAAGATTCTTTGATGTTCAAATAATAAGCATCATTATACAGGGTGTGATCGAACTGTTCTGAAAGTCATTTTTGTTTTTTAATTTAGTATCTTAATAAAAGTTGGAAAGAGTAATCGTTTGCGGACAGTTATAATACAACGCTGTATCGTACGGTGTGAATGACCCAACGTGTAAGTGGAGATCAAATTTATTACGTATATAAACGGTTTTACACTGATCTGCCTTCATTTTGGGTAACCTAACACGACGGCTTGTATAAAAATGTAATAATTTGACAGCCTTACATTCGCGCGCGACGGGGAATCTCGCAAAAGTTTCACTTAACATATATAAGCCGAGCATACAGTTCCTACTTTGCGAAGAAAGAAGAGGAGAAGATCGAAGAAAGGATGAAGAGAACAGAAGAAAGAAGAGTCAGTCCCACCCACAAAACCAAGCCTTCTACTCTCAAACCTGCAGCTCATCACCCCTGCCTCGATAGGCAGGGAGTCACATGTCCGGGCAGAGGGATTTTCCTGAGACTCGCTCCGTGCCCCCCTAAGGGGATACGACGACCCTCCGGCGCCTCATTTTCGACGGTACGTACAAGATCGCTAACTCGATGTGCGGTATTGATGATACGAATTCTTTTCGGCACAAACATGCTTTTCACACGAACCCCCCGAACCGCATCGTATGAGATTCTCATTACAAGACTTGTATTAAATTTTAGTTCATTTTTATTTTCAGAGTTAATTTAAACTACGTTTTAGATTGGGTCACATGGATCTATTAGCCACACGATGAATTAATAGAATGATCGAAAAGTAGAAAGAATGTAATCTAATCGTATTTCCAAGAGTAGTTCTTTGCTTTGTGGCGGTAGCCATCATACAACACAAGGCACTTCACAGATGCCTGAATCTCGCTTACGACATTTTCAAGATAAGTTTGCATATATATAAGTTCCAAACAAAAACATTCAGACCGTCAGTTCCGATCGCAACACGGTTGAGCCCGGACGCGTTTTCCCGAGAAATTGTCGCTGCTGTCGCGATCGTGTGTTTGGATTGCACGACATTGTCGTCGACGTTGTTTTGCATTCCGGACGCTCTGTCGCTGGCATCGCGACCTTGAATCGGTAAAGCGTATTTCGTGTTCGTAGTTTTGCACTCGAAACGACAACTCATTTATCATCCACTCATTTCATTATTAAATTTATTTATCTATTCGGCGTGCAAAACAGTCTTTTTAAAGACTGAACCCCCACTGCGATCACCGCTTGTTGTGGCACTCACAACCCAGTGGGGCCCCACCTTCCAAACTCCACCCCAATCCCCAGCCAACTGCCGTTTTCACGGCAGAGGCACTCCCCCCCCTGGTTGCTGGTAAAGCGCAGGGGGTGAACTCCTACTCAGGGGACTCGCCTTTCGGCGAGTGTGCCTTAAGTCCCGGGGACGCCCCCCCCCGGGCAAGAAAACCATCATGAACACGAACAGCGCGCTATTCGCGCAGTTCGTGCAATTAATATGCCCGGACATTATGTCCCGTTTTGAGGCCTACAAGGCCACGCTAGAGTCGAACCCCGATGGTTCATCCGCCGCCGCCGCGATTATCATCCGCGACTCGCCGTTATCGCCTCCCGCGCCGGCACTCCGCGACTCGCCGATGTCGCCCCCCACCCCCGCGCCCGCGTCGATCGCGTCCTCCGTCGCGGAGAGCTCCGGCTCCGACTCCGAGTCGGAAATGGAGTACGAGTCCGCCGCGAGTCCCCAACCGGGAACCTCGGAAGGGTTCACCACCGTCGCGCGCGGGAAAAAACGCGCCCGCGCCGTGGAACCGTCCGCGGCGCCGAAACAACCAAAGGCCGCGAACGCGTCGCGGCCTAAAGTCGTGGTCTCACCCGACTCCCCTCGCCGCGCAACCCCGTCGCCGCGCCCCGGGCCCGCGCCCGTCCGAAAAGTTCCCGCGCCGCCGCCGGTCATCCTGCGGGAAAAATCTTCTTGGGATCGCGTATCCCTGGCCCTTAAAGCCAACAAGATAAATGTAGTCCATGCGAGGAATATTCCGCATGGAATACAAATCAAAGTAGAGTCATCCGACGACCATAGGTCTTTGACAGCATACCTCCGCAAGGAACGCATAGGTTATCACACCTATGCGCTCCAGGAGGAGCGCGAACTCCGCGTCGTAGTACGCGGAGTCCCAAAAGAGCTCGACGTCGAGCAAATCAAAAATGACCTGGTAGGTCAGTCCTACCCCGTCATAAGCGTGCACCGGATGCACAGCGGGCGCGATAAATTCGCGTATGATATGGTGCTCGTAGCACTAGAAGCCACACCGGAGGGCAAGAAAATTGCCTCATGTCTCCGCACCGTGTGCGGCCTATCGGGGGTCACCGTAGAGGCCCCCTACAAACGCGGCACTCCCGGGCAGTGCCACCGTTGCCAGTTATATGGCCACTCCGCGCGTAACTGCAACGCGCGACCGCGTTGCGTGAAATGTTTAGACGATCACGCGACCACCGATTGCTCGCGGGTAAAGGAGACAGCGACGGAGCCGCCGAGCTGTGTACTCTGCCGCAAGCAGGGACACACGGCCAACTACCGTGGATGCCCCAAGGCTCCACGGAAGCGCCCGGCAAACGCGCCCCCTAAAACCGCTGGCCCAAAGACTTCGGCGCCCCGCGCGCCGAAACCGGCTTTCGTACCGGCTCCGGTGCCCACCGTCTCCGCGTGGGCGAAACCGTTGCCGTTCACGAAGGCAGGAACGACACCGGCACCCCAACCGCGGTATGCGCCGCAACCTCTACTCGCGCCGCGCCCCGCCCCCGCGCCCGCGCCCGGTCCTGCGCCTCGCCCCGGCCCCGCGCACTCAAACGATTTTACAATTATTCGCGACTACATCGCCGCGATAAACATCCACCGCATGCGTGCGTTCGCCGACGCCATGCGCAGAGCGGTCACGGCCGAAGACCGCCTAAACGCGACGTTCGAGTACATCGACGTCATCGAGTCCGTCCAGCGCACGCTGGTTTGATTACCGGTAATCAATGGCGTGCAACGCGAGATTAAAACCCCATTCTTTGAAGTTAGCATTTTACAATGCTAACGGACTCGCGCGTCAGCGCGACCAGGTTTATGAGTTTCTACGTGACAATCTCATCGACATCCTTCTGGTGCAGGAGACCTTCCTAAAGCCCTCGCGTCGCGACCCCAAAGTCGCGAATTACGTCATGGTTAGGAATGACAGACTCTCCACCCGCAAGGGCGGTACTGTCATTTACTATAGGAGGGCCCTGCACTGCGTCCCTCTCGATACTCCCTCGCTCTTACATATCGAGGCGTCAGTGTGCCGCATCGCGCTGACGGGACACCAGCCGATCGTCATCGCATCCGTATATCTCCCTCCTGACAAACCCCTCCTGAGCAGTGACCTCGAGACACTGCTCGGTATGGGGGACGCGGTCATTCTGGCAGGCGATTTAAATTGCCACCACACTAGGTGGAACTGCCATCGCACGAATGTGAACGGTAGGCGTCTCGACGCGTTCATAGACGACCTCACATTCGAGATATTCAACCCCCCGACCCCCACGTGCTATCCGTACAACGCCGCGCGTCGTCCGAGCACAATAGATCTGGCACTGCTGAGGAACGTAACTCTGCGCTTGCGCTCCATCGAGGCAATGTCAGAACTCGACTCAGACCACCGACCTGTCGTCATGCAGCTCGGTCGCCCACTCAACCGCGAACCAGATACGAGGACCATGGTGGATTGGAAGAAGCTGGGCACGTGCTTAGCCGACACCGCTCTACCAATCCTCCCTTGCGGCCCGGATTCAACTCCATCCCCCGAGGACACCGTCGAATCCATAAATATCTTCACTGATCACGTCTCGACGGCGATCACAAGATCTTCAAAGCAAGTTGATGTGGAGGACTGCTTCCACCGCATCAGACTTTCCCCCGATCTTAGGGACCTCGTTAGAGTTAGGAACGCGGCAATCCGGGCCTACGATCGATATCCCACGGATTCAAACCGGACTCGGATGCGTCGCTTACAGCGGGAGGTCAAATCCCGCTTGAGCGACGCCCGAAACGAAAACTGGGATAGTTATTTAAAAGAACTCGCGCCCACTCACCAAGCATACTGGCGACTAGCTAGGACCCTCAAGTCCGAAACTATCGTCACTATGCCGCCTCTCGTACGCCCCTCAGGCCAACCACCGGCTTACGATGACGATGACAAGGCAGAGTTGCTGGCCGATGCACTGCAAGAACAGTGCACCACCAGCACTCAACACGCGGACCCCGAACACACCGAGTTCGTCGACAGGGAGGTCGAGCGCAGAGCTTCCCTGCCGCCCTCGGACGCGTTACCCCCCATTACCACTTCCGAGGTTAAGGAGGCGATCGATAACCTACAACCACGGAAAGCTCCCGGCTCCGACGGCATCCGCAACCGCGCGCTAAAACTGTTACCAGCCCAACTGATAACGATGTTGGCCACGATATTAAATGCTGCTATGACGAACTGCATCTTTCCCGCGGCGTGGAAAGAAGCGGACGTTATCGGCATACACAAGCCGGGCAAACCGAATAACGAAACCGCGAGTTACCGCCCCATCAGTCTCCTCCCGGCGATAGGCAAATTATACGAACGGCTCCTTCGTAAACGCCTCTGGGATTTCGTATCCGCGAATAAAATTCTTATAGACGAGCAGTTTGGATTCCGCGCCAGACACTCGTGCGTCCATCAAGTGCACCGCCTCACGGAGCACATCTTACTAGGGCTGAACAGGCGGAAACCCATTCCGACAGGAGCCCTCTTCTTCGATATAGCGAAGGCGTTCGACAAAGTCTGGCACAACGGTTTGATATACAAACTGTATAACATGGGAGTGCCAGACAGACTCGTGCTCATCATACGAGACTACTTGTCGAACCGTTCGTTCCGATATCGAGTCGAGGGAACGCGTTCCCGGCCCCGTCACGTCACAGCCGGAGTCCCGCAAGGCTCCGCCCTCTCCCCGTTACTATTCAGTTTGTATATCAATGATATACCCCGGTCTCCGGAGACCCATCTGGCGCTCTTCGCCGATGACACCGCCATCTACTACTCGTGTAGGAAGAAGGCGTTGCTTCATCGACGACTTCAGACCGCAGCTACCACCATGGGACAGTGGTTCCGGAAGTGGCGCATCGACATTAACCCCACGAAAAGCACAGCGGTGCTCTTCAAAAGGGGTCGCCCTCCGAACACCACGCTGAGCATCCCCCTCCCGACTAGGCGCGTCAATACCCCCGCCCCCGCCGTTCGCCCAATCACGATGTTCGACCAGCCCATACCGTGGGCCCCGAAGGTCAAATATTTAGGCGTCACCCTCGACAGTAGGATGACATTCCGCCCCCACATCAAGACGGTACGCGATCGTGCCGCCTTCATTCTAGGACGTCTCTACCCGATGATATGTAGGCGAAGTAAAATGTCCCTTAGAAATAAGGTGACACTCTACAAAACTTGCATACGCCCCGTCATGACCTATGCAAGTGTAGTGTTCGCTCACGCGGCCCGCACTCACTTAAAGTCATTCCAAATTATTCAATCCCGTTTTTGCAGGATAGCCGTCGGAGCCCCGTGGTTCGTCAGGAACGTCGACCTCCATGACGACCTGGACTTAGAGTCCATCAGTAAGTATCTGCAGTCGGCGTCCATGCGCCACTTCGATAAAGCGGCACGACACGAGAACCCTCTCATCGTGGCCGCCGGTAACTACATTCCCAATCCTGCGGACAGAATGGAAAGCAGTCGACGTCGCCCAAAACACGTCATCTCGGATCCGCCCGATCCACTAACGGTGCTTTTAGGTAATTCAAGCACCGGTCACCGTTCTCGTCGAACCCGTCGCTTGCGACGAAGGGCTCGACGAGTAAATTAACTCTCAGACACAGCCCACTGAGTTTCTCGCCGGATCTTCTCAGTGGGTCGCGTTTCCGATCCGGTGGTAGATTCTGCGAAGCACGACTCTTGCTAGGGTTCGTGTTAGCAACGTCATCAGGTTTGAGCCCCGTGAGCTCACCTACAAAAGTTAGGGTTACGCTGACATAGCCTCTCAAGGCTCTCAGCTTAGGTAGGAAAAAAAAAAAAAAAAAATCAGACCGTCGGTCTACCGAGCAATATCACCCACCCGGTGGAAGATTTTTTAATTTTTTTTTATTGCTTAGTTGGATGGACGAGCTCACAGCCCACCTGGTGTTAAGTGGTTACTGGAGCCCATAGACATCCACAACGTAAATGCGCCACCCACCTTGAGATACAAGTTCTAAGGTCTCAAGTATAGTTACAACGACTGCCCCACCCGTCAAACCGAAACGCATTACTGCTTCACGGCAGAAATAGGCAGGGTAATGGTACCCACCCGCGCGGACTCGCAAGAGGTCCTACCACCAGTAATTACGCAAATTATAATTTTTATTACACAATGTTATTCCTTCACCGTGGAAGTCAATCGTGAACATTTGTTGAGTACGTATTTCATTAGAAAAATTGGTACCCGCCTGCGGGATTCGAACACCGGTGCATCGCTTTAACACGAATGCACCGGACGTCTTATCCGTTAAGCCACGACGACTACAAAGACCAGATAAGCATGCGACTTGTCCCTGGTTATTGTATTGGACCCTTTTTAGTCAATGAAAAAAATCATGCGCCACATAAATAAAAACAAAAAACATTTGTTTTGATCAATTCCCCGAAAACAATATAACAAATTTCAAACAAAACAACGTGCCTGCCAAAATCCTAATCAGTCATTTCAAAGGGCTGATTGGAACTCGCCTCAGACAGATTCGCACAGGAGCTTTTAGCTGAGCTTTTTTATAAAAAAAGGTTCACGATTTTATAGATTATTTAGCGTTAAAAACAAATTCAACAAACAAATTTGCATAATTTCTGTTACGTATTTTTGCCGTGAAGCAGTAATTCGTTTAGGATTAAAGGGTGGGTCAGCCTTTGTACTGTAAAAACTGAGTCTTAGCACTCATGCCCTAAGGTGGAATTTATGTTGTCGATGTCTATGGGCTCCGGTAACCATCAAATTTAGTAATAAGAATAAAATCTGTCACCAAAATGGGTTTTCTTTTTAAAAGCCCTCATTTATTTATAAGCTCTACAAATTGAAACTCCAGTGCGAAATTATGAGTCCACCAGAACATGTACAAAGCGTTCTGTCAGAAACACTGAACGCGCGGTTTATCGATCAGATTAGCAACAATATAAAATTGACACGGAAAAATGTGCTTCTGTAGCTTTCGTATATGTATTTATAAAAAAACCCAAAACAAAACAGATATGAAAAATATAACTATGCGCTTATTGTTACTAAACATATATGAAAAAAATATAACTATGCGTTTATTGTTTATTAATTAGAAAATATAGCAAGACCGAAGGCTTAATAAATTCGTAATGCTCTAATTGTGAAAACCGCGTAGCAATCTGTAGAAGCGTAGCGCTGGAGCTACGATGTAGCGTTGCAAATATTTCATTAAGTTGTTTTTAAACAGAAATATGTGTAAGGTAAGGTAAAGCAATATATTTTAAGAAAATATTATTGAATATGACTTTTATTAAATTAGTGGAGTATTTCTTTTTTTTTTTCATTCTTTTGTATCATCGATTTTCATGGACTTAACTGCGTTCAAAGCACCATCAATTTCTTTCAGAAACCTGATCTTATTTGATATTAAAATAATTGAAATCATTATTATTTAGTCTCTAAATTCATTATTATGAGAAAGTTTTTCGTAGCGCTATCGTAGCTCGTAGCATGTCTACGCCGAGTAGCTCAGGTGCTACGGAAACGTGCCATAACATACGTAGGCACTGCACTGTGAATATACACATATTATATTATATTATGTATGAATGTAAAATATTATATGATTATTTCATTATGTGGAACTTCTCGTTCTGTTTCAGTGTATTGTTTGTTATGGTTGTTTATGCATTATTTGTTCTCCCGGTATTAACTGGTAACTAGATCCTGTAGACATTTAAAGTATATAACGCTACCTACCTCCAGACAGGAAAGTAAAGTCTCAATTATAATATTAATATCTTCACCCAACATAAAAGCTTGTATGTTTGTTACTGAAAAGCACAAAAACGATGCAAACGGATTTGAATATAAATTTGGCCAAAGATGCTTTCTCAAAGATGCTTTGCTGAAGTCCATGGGTGACGGTAACCACTCACCACCAGGTGGGCCGTATGCTCGTCTGCCTACAACGGCAATAAAAAATAAAAAAAAAAACTACACATAATATTTTTATTCTAGTAAATGAAACGTGCGAATTCTAATACTTTGGACAATTTTTTTTCCCTTCAGACCGAAACGCATTACTGTTTCACGGCAGAAATAGGCCGTGTGATGGTGCCTACCCGTGCGAACTCACAAGAGGTCCTACCACCAGTAATTACGCAAATTATAATTTTGCGGGTTTGATTTTTATTACACGATATTATTTCTTCACCAATGTTCGATGTTTGATGGCTCAAGAATATACTAACGAATACAAATCTCAACAATTAATTTATGAACTAGCCAGTGAAATAAGCAAATCTCTATGTGTGTGAAAACAAAACTGAAGTATTTCTTAATTTTTTTGAACACAAATTGAAAGTAGTTGAAACAGCGACATGTGTCAAGTAAATAAAACATTCCTTAATACAAAGCCGCATTAATTTTACAATGCGTCGTGTCGTAACAGCGTTGCAATGTATTTAATTAGTCGTCGAGGGGACAACGAAGCGCAGCGCGGTGCTCTTGTCAACAGTGCGAGCGCCTATGGAAATATGTGATGTTATTATTTTATTAACTACTGGCGGCCAGCTCCGGCTGCGCTCGGGTCTTGAACAAAAATTTCAACGATATTTGACGTTGTTTTATTTTTTTTAATAAAAGAACACTTATTACGGTATAACTATACTAGTTAGATATATGCTGTCGCGACACTTTTTGTAAATAATAATGTTTTCTACAAAGTCGTAGTACATTATTTTATTCTATCGTTCGCAGCGCACGCGATATAAAGAATATTTTAGGTAATTTTTTTACACCTTGCATTACATTATTGGAGTTTTAGTAAGGATCCCTAATTTTTTTCAAAAAAGATTATAGCCTATGTCATTCGGGAATAGTGTAGCTTCTAAACAGTGAAAGAATTTTTCAAATCAGTTTAGTAGTTTCGGAGCCTATTCAATACAAACAAACAAAAAAATCTTTCCTCTTTATAATATTAGTATGGATCATGACAAGGATGTCGCCAGTCACCTGGAAGTGAAAATCCCAATGACTACTGTCTTGTCCTTCAAATCCGAAATATTTTTTAATGCCTAAGCCAACTAAATGGGTGAGGTCATTGTCCACTTTGTTATAAGTGGGTACCGGATCACACACGCGGTTTGGCTCTGCCCTTGGCTTTGCTGGAGTCCATGGGCGACGGTAACCACTCACCATCATATGGGCCGTATGTTCGTCTGCCTAAAATAAAAAAACATAGACGTTAATAAATGCCGCCTCCTACAATGAGACATGAATTATAAGTCTCAATTTTATAGTACTACCTTTGCCCCACCCTTGAAACTGAAATCCATTACAGCTTTAGTACAGAAATGGGCAGAGCGGTGGTTCTTACCATTGGCGGGTTTACAGTGCGCTGAACTCTATAATAATATTATAATGGTTAGGCAAAGTAATATATTTTGGAACGAAGTTTCTTATGGGACGATACGGAGGCGTACACTAACCGGGAAAAAATGTCCGTAACGTAAGATTATTATTATTTATGTAGAGTCTTAGTATGATGGCTATACAGTGTCTAATGTGTAGTCTACGTGATTACGGTTATTATTATTATTATTCATATAAATAGCTGTTTCTTTGTATATTATTATTATATATTTTTTATAAATCATTGTGAATAAAATAAAGTTGACAACTTTATAAA
Source organism: Bombyx mori (assembly GCF_030269925.1). Lineage (NCBI taxonomy): Eukaryota > Metazoa > Arthropoda > Insecta > Lepidoptera > Bombycidae > Bombyx > Bombyx mori. The sequence continues at coordinate 14,240,040 of NC_085124.1, read as the reverse complement.
GTAGTATTTTTTTATCAATAAATAAATCATAATAAAAAATGTACACCCGAATAATTATTTTCTTTATACCTCGAATAGAACTTAAAATTAATATTTTTATAATAAGGAACTTAGTTTCTATCCGGTGTCCCACGACACCACACATCTTTTTTTTTGACGGATGACATTCATTCATCGTGAAAGTCATTACTAAAAAGCTTTAGGTACTTATTTACAGAATACTGACCGATACAAGTATCCAATAGACCGCGTCCTAAACTCTTTGGATTAATTTTATCAAACCATGAAATGGTATGTACCATTAAGCATAATAACAGAACCCAGACGTTCACACCCACAAAGTCATACATTGAATTGCTGTATATGACATGTCAATTATACAAAACTCATCCCGACATCACAACGCACATTTAACATCATTTACATAAGCCTTTTGCAACAGAAAATAGGGTTTAAAATCAATTACTTATTCATGTGTTAAGTGAAAATGACTTTAATCTCCGATTCGTGAAAATTTACTAATCTCACTCCTATTGCCGTGCAAATAAAGTTAACATTTGGCCCTTGTTACATTCAGTGCTAGACTCGCTCTTATATCGAAGTGCATAAAACATAAATTCAACGCTGTATTTTCGTATTAGTTCTGAAAACAAGAACAACGCTTAAGCCATTCCAAAATAGTCTATATGGTGCTGACTCAAAACGCAGATTTGAATGCATTAAGGCAAATCAAATATTTTGTTAGAGCAACTTTGTGTTCGAGTCGAAAGTGGATTTTGGTAGCAACATCCTATTAAACCGTAAAACATCGAAATTAGATCGTCCTTACTGTAGAATGTTTTAAATTTTATGGGAGTTTTTTTAATTGATGACGTATTCTGAACGCGATGTTACGTTTTTCTTCAAACGAGGTTTGAGGAGAGCGGTCAACGGTGGACAGGAGCTTGGTTGTGCCCTGGTATCGCTGACGTCCGTTAATCCGAAACATTCATCATGAGCTGACCTCTACTCTCGATCCATTAACGGTGCTTTTAGGTACCACAAGCACTGGTCACCGTTCTCGTCGAGCCCGTCGCTTGCGACAAAGGGCTCGGCGAGTGAATTAACCCATAGACACAGCCCACTGAGTTTCTCGCCGGATCTTCTCAATGGGTCGCGTTTTCGATCCGGGTGTAGATTCTGCGAAGCACTGCTCTTGCTAGGGTTAGTGTTAGCAACACTCCCGGTTAGAGCCCCGTGAGCTCACCAACACGTCAAGGAGAAGCTGAAATAGCCTCTCAAGGGTATCAGCATAGGTAGGAAAAAAAAAAAGACCTGAACGCTTGTATGCCTAAGAAGGTAATAGCTTGAGTTACAACAATTACGTGGTTTCGTATATAACTCGACCTATAGTCAGTTCTATACTTTAAAACAAGCCGTATTTTTATTTTCATCTCATCAAAATTTTTAAAATATGGGTACCATCAAAAGTCACTGACCATTTTCGTGGGGACTTTGATCTAGTGTTAAGCTAGAAGTCGGATCCGCGGGTTATAATGGCTTCTTATCTCTTATCCACAAATATGAACATGCTTAAACCATGTATGTGACCAACATAAAGAATGACCATTGTACAACAAATTATAGGAAGAATTAGGCTTTTTTATGGGTTATTTGACCTAATTTAGTATTACTGATTTGTTGGATGGTAAAAAATTTCGAGTTCAATTGTAAAACACTCGTTATCGATAAAAATTTACTAAAAAAAACTTAAAGATTTCTTTTACAGATAATGCTCTGAGACAGTGATCCCCTATATCAATTTTACGCTGTACCGGCGCAGTATCATCACTTTTACTAAAAATAGTGTATTTACCTAGACCTATCCAAAGATCACTCTTGTTTTGAAAAGCGGTATAGGATCGGTCAAAATGAAAGAAGAAAATTACCTGTAACCCTAGAAATTCTCATTTACCAGAAAGCGACCAACAATTATATATCCCGTAGGACTGACGATCGCTGGAGCAGACGGGTTCTGGAGTGGAGACCGCGCAGCGGAAGACGTAACGTGGGACGCCCCCTGGCTAGGTGGTGCGATGACCTCCGAACGGTGGCCGGCAAGAAGAGGATGAGGAGAGCCGCAGACCGGGCTCAGTGGTGTGGATTGGGAGAGGCCTATGTCCAGCAGTGGACGACTGTGGGCTGTTGATGATGATGATGATGACCAACAAGTTCATTGACTTCATCATCACATCCGAAGCAATTCCTCATTTCAAACTTGTTATTGAAGTATTAAGCGAGCCCCTAACTAATTCTAACTACAATAATCTACTACGGTGTAACGCACAGACGGGTGCAACATTGAAAACCTTCGCTGCAGAACCAAATGTATTTGCTAAAGGATTAAACGCAAAGTCCTAGTGGCGAGCTTAATTAAAACTGTTTGAGCTTTTCGATTGGGTCGAGACCGGTCGATTTCGTACGAACACCAACTTGTATTCTGGGTCTGTTGTGTTTGTGGAATGTTCGTTTTTATAGAAAAAATAATATGAAAATTTTACAATCTCTGATATTTCAAAACCCCTTATAATTTTCGGTAGGTATAGACTAAGACGATATTTGTATTCTGATGATTATATGTATGATTGATTTGTATGATTATATGTATGAATCAGCTCACAACCTAACTGCTATTGAACAGTTTTCGCAGCTTTTAGAAGTCATCGTGGCTTAAAGGATAGGACGTCCGGTGCATTCGTATTTAGAGATGCAACGGTGTTTGAATCCTGTATGACCAAGTTTTTTTTTTTTATTGCTTAGATGGGTGGACGAGCTCACAGTCCACCTGGTGTTAAGTGGAAAAATTGGTACCCGCCAGAGATTCGAACACCGGTGCATCGCTCAACACGAATGCACCGGACGTCTTATCCGTTAGGCCACGACGACTAGCAGAGCCGAGTATTTAGTTTAAAGTATGAGTAATTTAGTTTAAATAAATGTATATAGTAAACATATGTGCAATTTAGCCTTTAGTTGTTTATGCAGGCTTGACAGCCAACGGCCTTTTCAATAAATCTAAACGAAATGAGCTTACCGAACTTTCATGACTCGAAAATATGTATTATAATAATAAAGAATAACAAGCGCCGATCAAGAATCCGGACCGAAAGCTCCAACAATAACTGAGCTTAAAAGCGCCCTGTTTTATCGGATACAGCAAACGGAAGCGTTCGGAGTAACAACTTCCGGCCGATTTCGGGCTTTCAGGTTTTCAGTCGAAAAAAGGCCAGTGTCGACTCATAGCAATAACGCTCAAAGGCATATTAATTTGAACGGTTCTACTCTGGGAGCCAGAGATGGAAAAAAAAGAAGAAAAAAAGAAAACTTTAGGGGAAATTTTGACTGCTTTCGGGATTCAAAGTGGCCTTTGTGAAAGAGGCTCTTAGTTTTGCTGTTTTTAAGTTTTTAAAATCAACAGTAATTTTTTCTATTCAGTGAGTTTTCGTACACGACCCGTTTTAGTATTTTTTATTTGTTTTATTTTGAAATGAAACCATTTTAGGCTCCTAGATAAATCAGTCTAAGATTTTTTCAGTGAATTTAAAAAAAACATTTTTGGTTTCATATTAACTAAAAATAATGTAAAGCTTAACCTAACTGTACTTTATAAAATATAGGTTTTTTTATCGCATAGGAAAGAAGACATTCCCGATCCTGCGGACCGAATGGTAAACAGTCGACGTCGCCCAAAGCACGTAATTTCGGATCCTCTCGATCCACTAACGATGCTTTTAGGTAACCCAAGCACCGGTCATCGTTCTCGTCGAACCCGTCGCTTATGACGAAGGGCTCGGCAAGTAAATTAACCTACAGACACAGCCCACTGAGTTTCTCACCGGATCTTTTCAGTGGGTCGCGTTTCTGATCCGATGGTAGATTCTGCGAAGCACGGCTCTTGCTAGGGTTTATGTTAGCAACAACGTCAGGTTTGAGCCCCGTAAGCTTACCTACTCGCCCGATTACGCTGATATGATCTCTCAAGACCATTAGCTTAGGTAGGAAAAAACAACAAGGAAAGAAGATAGTGTGTGCTGTCACTTGGGGACATTAGCAATGACACAATCGCCGACCATCGGTGACGACTCTTTTCAGACCTCTTTCAACTGATAATACGACCCCTTGTGAGTCCGCACAGGTAGGCACCACCACTCTGCCTATTTCTGCCATGAAGCAGTAATGCGTTTCGGTTTGAAGGGTGGGGCAGCCGTTGTAACTATGTTGAGACCATAGAACTCCTATCTCAACGTGGGTGTGGCATTTACGTTGTATATGTCTATGGGCTCCGGTAACCACTGAACATCAGGTGGGCCGTGAGCTCGTCCACTCATCTAAGCTATAAAAAAACCTTTTTGTGTTTTTATTTTGTTTTTTTTTATCTTAGTGGATTTCTGCCTCCCGGTCTATAATGTACAGGTGGCACTCACGACGATTGATTTTCCAATCGATTAACAACGCCATCGGGTAACACTGTTCGACTATCATACAAATTAACTACCTTTCCAATCAACGCAGCAGACTCTGTTATCGCGCCGCCAAACCAATCACTTAAAGCCTCAGCACATAAGCTTCGATTAGCTTAGTGCTTAATATTTATTGATAGCTTATAAGTAATGAAAATTTTCAGCATGTTTTTATTTTTATTTTTAGACAGCTTTAGATGTTTTTAAGTTGACATGGTCTAAAGCATAAGACATCCGGTGCCTTCGTATGTAGCGATGCAACGGTGTTCGAATCCCGCCGGCGGGTACCAATTTTTCCAATTAAATACGTACTCAACAAATGTTCACTATTGACTTCCACGGTGAAGGAATAATTGTAATAAAAATCAAACCAGCAAAATTATAATTTGCGTAATTACTGGTGGTAAGACGTCTAGTGGGTCCCACACGGGTAGGTACCACCGCCCTGCCTATTTCTGCCGTGAAGCAGTAATGTGTTTCGGCTTGAAGGGCGGGGCAGCCGTTGTACTGTTAAAAGTAAATGAAACTTATGTTTCAAGGTGGGTGACGGCATTTACGTTGTGGATGTTTATGGGCTCCGGTAATCATTTAGCACCAGGTGAGCCCTGCACCTCCACCCATGAAAGCTATAGAAAATAAGGTAAGTTCACGGAGTATTCACAACGTGAACGCCACTGACCTTGAGACATGAGGTTGAAATTTAATTTATATGGGTGCAGTCGAGGGCGACTATCACGTAAGTGTCTAAGTATTCCGGTTCATCTAATTTCAGCTTGATCCTGTGCCCGTCTAACCAGAATCCTTACAACCCTGCTGCCTGCTGTATCCGTGAACAAGTTCGATTTAAAATATGAATAGTGGTTGCATTCAGTAAACAAACGCATGTATCCCGTTATCGGGGGCTCGCACGCGCCAACCACACAGTACATACAATAGGGCCCAGTGTAGATATAAAGCAGTAGCTCCAATCTAAATGAACTTAATTAAATTAATTCCAAGCTTTGACGTATGTACATACGGCCTCAGTTCTAATAAAATAATGATAAATGTTTCTATATTACTAGGTTAGCGTGGTATGGACATGTGATGCGTAGAGAGAAGATACATGTGACTAGGAGATGTATGGAAACGGTAGTGCAAGGTAGAGGGTGAAGAGGGCGACCGAAAAAGACATGGATGAAGTGTGTGAATGACGATATGAGAGACAGAGGAGTGAGTGTTGAAATGACGGCTGATAGAAGAGAATGGAATAGAAAAAAACGCTCTGCCGACCCCACCTAGTGAGATAAAGTGGAGACAAAGAAGAAGAAGATATCATTAGGCGAGTACATGCTTAGCAACACCAATTACCAAACTTAAATCAAGCACGTTCCGTTTTTAGTAGTTTTCATGAAAGCCATATTTTGTAAAGATTTGTAAAGACTATACTACTATACTATACTGTACCGTACTGTACCGTACTGTGCCGTACTGTACTGCACTGTACCGCACCGCACCGTACCGCACCGCACCGCACCGTACCGTACCGTAGAACTAGATAGGCCAGATTCTATCCATCTAAACAATAAAACAATTGGATTTTCATAATAACCAAACTGCTAGCTATTGTACTCTTTACTGCGCTATGAACTATGGTCTCAGTGAAACGCAATATCGTTTCGCGGCCACGACTCACTGATTGATTTTGGTTCGGATCGAGACCAATCATAAAATAAAAAAAACGAAGCATTTTAAAGCCTTTGAAATCTGTAGAGAAACATCGTAGACGGTGTGGATATTACACCTTTTGGAATTAAACTTTTATTATGGTTTGATAGGACATTTTCAAGAACACCGAACGATCTGTTTTTGTTGCAAAGCATTTACGCGTTTCATTGCGAATAGTTTATTTGAATTACCATCGCACCGCCCGCCACCGGAGTAGAGTTCATCCATACTACCTGGAGCCACTGCGGTCAACCACAGTGCGTTTCCAGAGGTCGTTTTTGCCACGTACCATCCGACTATGGAATGAGCTTCCCTCCACGGTGTTTCCCGAGCGCTATGACATGTCCTTTTTCAAACGAGGCTTGTGGAGGGCGCGAGCATTAAGCGGTAGGCAGCGGCTTGGCTCTGCCCCTGGCATTGCTGAAGTCCATGGGCGACGGTAACCACTCACCATCAGGTGGGCCGTATGCTCGTCTGCCTACAAGGGCAATAAAAAAAAAGAAAAAAGTGAAGCAGTAGGAGCTCACGATGCTCCTGGATTCCCCCTCCTAGTAGGTAGGCTAAGTAAGTACCGAGGCTCAAAAACGGGAATGCCCCTGGAAACGTAACGTCACAGACTTCACCGTATACTTATTATGTAAAGAAGAACCTTTATTATATAAAACCTTTAAAACAGTTTAGTTTTTAAAAAAAATACTCTCTAAGATAGATTCACTTGTGTGTCATTGAGAAAAAAGAGGAGTTCAGTTTTACACAATTCAAAAACACGGTTTAAAATAATAATTTAAAAAGGATATTAAAGTATTTAAGTGTTTTCTTAGTATTTTACAGAAAACCTAATTAAGTCTTTTATTATTGCTCAATCATTCCAGAATATTCCATCACATTATAAAACAACATTTGAAGCATTTAATCTCTTATGGCGGCTGTACCATTATTTGGCTACACAGAGTGTATACTCTATCACCGGTAGCGTTATACTAAACCTTGATCTCATGTTTCGAGATGGTAACATTAACACACACAGGCACAAATGAATACCTACCAAAAAATTATTGAAAAAAAGTTCATTTTAACCGATCAAAAACGTAAATAAATAAAACTTTGAGAGCCTTCGCTCTTAACGATTTCTAAGAGATTACTTCTACAAAGAATTACGAGACCGTACAATTCTCGAGTATCTAAACTTTAATAACACAATGTACATGAATAAATGAACGAAGTTTATACATTCGAATCGTGGGATAGGGGTGTCGCTGGAATTTTTTTTTTGTCACCATTTTATCATTCAGTTTCGACCATTCAAATTTCGGTGCAGCGTGAATAGGTCTCCCATGAGGTGGACCCACGAGCTGCTGCTAAGCACTATGCCAAGCTATTAGTATTTAAAATGCAAGTTGATAATCTAAGATTGGTATTAAGTATCATGAAGCATAAAAAAAAAAGATTACGTCAAAAATCAAGAACAGAAATTGATATTTCCATTCTTGATTCGTTAGTTTTATCCACGCGTGCGCTGCGATCTTTTTAACAGCGTGCTTTTCGGCTTCCTGTTGTCCATGAGTGACGGTGACCACTCGCCACCAGGTGGCTCGTATGCCCATCTCCCTATAATGACAATAAAAAACAAAACAGTTACCCTAAATAACCGCGGCAGGTTGGCAACCCTAATCATTTCCCCCTTATTACCGATGAGGGGGTAAGGGGAAGCGCGACGGTAAATAATTACTCCCACAGTCGAGTTATAAATAATACTCGATGCCTACTTATAAATACATTCGATACGGAGATGGTCTTTTCATGAATGGATATCATATGTAGATATGTATTGACATATGACGCGTTCTTTTAATGAGCTTTGGTGCTGTACTCTTGACCAATTGCCTACGTAGGATTTTTGAGCTTCCTGGTCACGTTGCGAAGAAAAAAGGTGACAAAAGACTACTCATCACCGGAAAAGTGGAAGGAAAGAGGCCTAAGGGGCGTAGTCCCATGTACTGATCGGGTCAAATTAAGACGACTTTGGACTCAGCATCAATGTCGCTATCCACTGCGCGGAGGATAGGAAGGAATGGATATAGCCCTAACAAAAGTGCTCTGTAAAGGTCACGACCTTCAGCACTGAAGAATACGACGCACGAAGGCGTGGTTATAAATGTGGTTATAAATTTTGGTTTGAACCGTTGCTTAATGCGATCGAAATTTCGACCTCAAAACGTCACATTTATACTCAATGCCTTTTTTGATATAAACGATATAAATTTTACAGGTGTTGGTAACTAATTAATACTAGTAAAGTAATAATACTTATCATCTATAAATAATAATCATCTAAAGGTCTATTGCAATAAAAAATCATACATCACTTTTTTTTCCTACCTAAGCTGAGGGCCGTGGGAGGCTATTTCAGCGTAACCTTAACTAGTAGGTGAACTAACGGAGCTCAAGCCTGACGACGTTGCTAACACGAACCCCAGCAAGAGCCGTGCTTCGCAGAATCTACCACCGGATCGGAAACGTGACCCACTGAGAAGATCCGGCGAGAAACTCAGTGGGCTGTGTCTGAGGGTTAATTTACTCGCCGAGCCCTTCGTCGCAAGCGACGGGTTCGACGAGACGATGACCGGTGCTTGAGGTACCTAAAAGCACAGTTAGTGGATCGGGAGGATCCGAAATGACGTGCATCACTTTCGAAGCTAACTTGATTATTATTACGGTTGAGCAAGTTACACAATACGTTCATACCCGTGTCAGCTCAAATATCGCACTACCACCGTTAGTAAAATCATCGCTTAAACATCAGTCAATCGGCTTCGATATAATTCGTTCAGAGGAGAAAAAAAAACACACACACAAAACACATACAAAATTACAAACAAAAGCAGCACAAGTATTAGAATTTCGAATAAGCGTAAGTAAACACACCATCAGGAATATCCTTTATAACGAACAAAACTTTGCGCGAACACGGCCGCGGAGGCGTTCAAATTGATTCTCTTACAATACCGAAAATCAGTGACTTTTACATAAAATATGCAAAGACGTTTGGTTGTACCGCCGAATGACGTCATCGTCCCAAAACCGGCACACACTTTCGGCCTTGTTACCGAAACCGACAAGAGCTGAAATTTTCATAAGATTTACATAATCCCCCACGGTTGGGGGCGAACCCCCCCAACCCCCCTTCGAATGTACAAACCATCGTAATCGTGGTATCGGGAAAAACGGGAAAAAATTTATTGTTTTATAGAATAAAATGAGATATTTGCGAGTGTGAACAATGCCGAGACGAGTTAATTGTGTAGCCGAATCGTAACAATGAAATTCGCATTCGTTTGTAAATACGTGGCCGAATTACGGTGTGATTGTTTAAGGTTCCGAGAAATATTTACGAGTTCGCGTTCTGTTTTGATAATGCTAAAGCCGGTAACTTCATGTCTTAGTTATTTATTACTAAGCACATTCCATTAATGGACCGGATAAAAAACAGTCGGGAAACAAATGTAGCGTTGAGGCAGATAAGTTTGACAAAATAACATCGCTCAAAATCCGGGCTTGAATTATGAGAATTTTTTTTTGTTGCCTATCTCTTTTATCAAGTTCAAAAAAACACACACACACATACATACACGCTGACCCGCACCCGCACACGCACACGCACGCATACACACAACTACTATAGATTTTAAATAAGCCAAGCAATGACAGTGATATTAAATTTTAATAAAGAAATTGTAATCAAAAATGTGTCGTTATTGTATTATACATTACATGGAAGTAAAGGATTGATCTCAACGTATGCCAAGAGATTAAAGAGTCCTAAGGCATTGGATCCTATCTCTTATATAGTTAAAATAGCACTTTTACGTAATACATCCCCTATTTCTACTACGAATAATTAATGGGCTCTGATTTGAAGAGCAGGTCAGCCGTTTCCTTAATAATTGAGACCTAAAACTCTAGACCTAAAGTTGGGTGATAGCATTCACGTTGTGAAATGCTTGGGCTCTAGTTACCACGTCTTGCACATGGTAAACATATAATTGCAAAAAAATCAACAACAAATTATGACGGACTAAATGACTTATGCTTTATTCACATGTTTGGTCTATCTCTAGGCTCTCTCTCTCTCTCTCTCTCTCTTCATCGGTCCCTCATTGTTGAGGATCGTGACTCCGTCGGATTCCGTCAACCAGCTGTTTCCATCGATCCCGTTCTGTAGCTTGGTGGAGTGCGTCGCTGACAGGTATTTTCTGTTCCTCCGCTATTTGGTCCAACCGTCGTTTGGGATCTCTACCCTAGGCCTTTTTCCCTCGATTTTACCGGTCACCACAAGGCGTTCCAAATTGCTAGTATCTCTAAGGCTAAGGCTTCTAAAATACCAAATACTCTCATTTAACTTAAATGACGAGAAGGGCCGTTCGGATCATCTGTGATCCTCATTTTTCGGAGCCCAAGGCCTTAGAAACTATGGAACAGCATCAGTATGCAGCACAGAAAGATGCCTTGCGCTGTGGTTTGATGAGGAGTTTTGTGAGTCTCTATCACTCATCGCCGAAGTGCAATTAAAATCTATCTTTCAAGATAGGTTCACCTTTATGGTTAGTAATGCGTTCAATGGAAATATTAATACGGCATTTTTATGGTCTATTTTTACAGAAGTCTCAATTTGTCTCCAGTTCCTCTTGAGAAGGACGTTGAGGATACATATGGGTTCTTGAGTAAGGCTTTCTTTGCACAATATTTTAAATACTGATACGAAAAATTAAATGAATTAATTAACTTCGCTTAACAAAAATTTCGGACCCCAAATTAAGCCCTATATTCCCCCATCTTAGGGTTAGTATTCTAAATTTTAATTAGGCACAATTGAACAATATTAAAGAGCGCGCGCGCTTTTCTCCCCTTTCCCTACGTTACCGCAGTTTTGCGAAGCTTATATTTCGACAGATTAAAAAGCACGAACACGAGCTTTCGGCGTTCTCTGCTTTGTAATTGACGTGTGATGTGACGACCCTAATATTACATCAAGTGTAGCGTAACAAGGGATGTTCGTTTGTTTTAGACCGTTCAAAGATTCTACATGACAACATTTAATATGTAGTAGCTACAGATAGGGAATGAATTCCAGCCCTCTAAAAATACTAGATATATATTATTTTTTTATTGCCCTTGTAGGCAGACGAGCATACGGCCCACCTGATGGTGAGTGGTTACCGTCGCCCATGGACTTCAGCAATGCCAAGGGCAGAGTCAAGCCGCTGCCTACCGCTTATAGCAGTGTTTTTATAAAAAATCAATAGCAGTTAGTACAGACTACTACTATATTAGTAGTATATACTTTTTACTGGTGGTAGGACCTCTTGTGAGACCGCGCGGGTGGATACCACCACCCTGCCTATTTCTGCCGTGAAGCGGTAATGCGTTTCGGTTTGAAGGGTGGGGCAGCCGTTGTAACTTACTTGAGACCTTAGAACTTATATCTCAAGGTGGGTGGCGCATTTACGTTGTGGATGTCTATGGGCTCCAGTAACCACTTAACACCAGGTGGGCTGTGAGCTCGTTCACCCATCTAAGCAATAAATAAAAAAATATATTAATAGTAGCCGTTAGCATGATACCCCAATTATATTTTAAACTACCTTTCAATGTCCAGATATTCCAATCCAAAGATTCAGGTTTGCCCTATTCACCATAAAAGCGTAGAGCGGCCGTATTTTAAAACTATATATCTCAAGGTCTCACTTAATACGTTTAAAAAATAAGACTTTGACAGTTCATGAGTAAATATGACCTCTTAGAATCCAATGAGTAATCAACTCATTTGCCTGGACGTTCATAAAACTCAGTCACTCCCAGAAAATTCCTTTCTTAATTAGGAGGCACGAATATACCGAAGTACATTTGCAACTGACTCCAGAATAATTAAAATGATTACTCTTTTGATACGATACTATTATTAAATTTAACTCCCGTCTTATTAAACATCCCCCATCCCTTTTGAAGGTGAAATGCACCCCGTAATTATATTGTGAGGAAGGCTACCATTTTATTGCACAGTTTAGCGTCCCGTCTTTGCTTTTAAATGCCACGGTGTTACACGTTAAATGTTTTATTTGTTGCTAAAATTGGTGGACAAGCTCACGGCCCACCTGCTATTAAGGGGTCACCGAATGTTTATGAGCTCCGGTAACCACTTGACACCAGGTGGGCCGTGAGCTCGTCCACCCATCTAAGCAATGAAAAAAATCCTTCGGTTATTTATGAGTAGATGAAGGGATGTAATAACGGATTGTTTTTTTTTTTTTTACACGCCACGTTAACTGGTCCCGTGATAAGTTCGTAAAGAACTTGTGTTACAGATACCAGATAACGGAAATAAATGTAATATTTTTATTATATACATACATATATTTAATATACATCCATAACCCTGGAAAAGACATTTATATTTATCAAACAAATATTTTCCCTTGGCGGGATTCGAACCCGCGACCCCCTTATGTAGTGACCACACTACACCAGACGGCCGTTTAGCGGTGGTAGACAGAATTTAGGACATGCTCTAAGCCGAATTGTGTAGATAGCATCATTTCTTGTCGTAGTAATCACGAGTTACGGCTTAAACATAGTTGAGTCGACTTACCAAAGCAATTGAGGCTTCAATTTTATATCGGAACTATTCAGACGGTGACAATATAACTATAGTATCTATTTAGAAGCGCATTACTGCTTCACGCCAGAAATAGGCGGGGTGGTGGTAACTACCCGTGCGGACTCACAAGAGGTCCTACCACCAGTAAACAAGAGGTTCTACTACCAGTAAATAAGAGGTCCTACCACCAGTAAAGAGGTCTTCACATTCGAGTCTCGCTTATCAGAAGTACACCCTGAAGTCATTTACAGGATAATCAGTATATAAATACGAAATTGTAGAGCCTTATCCATCCGTCGCCGCGACAACAGTGCGTGACGCCCGTCATCTGCCCGTGTCATTTTACGTTAGCTTAATTACAGAGTTGTTTATCAAGGACAGCCTCCGCCGCGTCACCCTTCGCGTGTGGACCGGCCTTAACTTGTGACGTGCGGACTTTGATTAATATACCACGTATAGAGGTCGGTGCGGTGCGATCCTTCTTTTGGCGAGCGTCAAGAGGAATTCTGTTGGCATTTTACGGACTTAGTACATTTGTTTGCATAGTTATTTATGAATATAATTTGTCGGTTTGGTAGCATTTTTGTTTTGTAGTATGAAGCCAAGGACTTGATAATTTATAGAATAACATATATAACACACTTTTTTTTGGTCAGGAGGTAATCGCCGGACTTCCGCCCTACCCTGGGGATGAAGGGCGGGGCATGTCGGAGTCGAACTGACTAAAACCTCCTGTCGCTCAACAACCCGCGTCCGAACCTCGCATGAGACAGAACCCATGAAAAGGCAAAGGGGGGAAAGTGAAGCGTTTAGTGCGGAGCACATCTCTCCCATCACCCTCCCCCTCATATATAGCACACTAGCATGTTTTAATACTAAGAATGGGGAGTTCTCAAGAAAAACTGAATTGGAAAACTTAGGAAAAGTGTGTATTGATTGTGACCATAATTTTTTTCATTGTTACATAACAACGATATAATATAATGATATTGATAACTCAATGATTTGTTAATTTTATTAAATAAATTTCGATTTGTCGGTAATGAATTATTTTCATCATGAAATTTCTTTTGATCATATCGTACCATTTTTATTAACACTCTGTTAGTTTTAATATGTACATTTTATAGACATCATTCATTCATCATCATTTTCAATAAATTTAATTTATTGGAAGATTGTTGTTTTTACAATTACTACAATATGTACTAGAGATAGCTAACCCTGCGCATCTCACATTGACATTTCAGTGTAAGTGTGCTCCGTAAATAGCGGGGTGTTTCAGCACTCTTTGGATTACTTAATGTACTCATAGCCGAGATTCGCAGACTTGAATAAAAAAAAAAAAAACGCAGATAATATGAACTGTCAATTTCACGGATGACAGATGTCGCATCTGACAGACGTCACCGCGGCGAGTCTCAAAAGGCGCACAGTCCTCTTCCCCACAATGAAACGCAAGGGTTATCGATGACTTAATTTCCATGAGAAATTTGCATCGAACCAAAACGGAGAAGCGGCTTAATTCCACTGACATCTGCATACAAATGGACGTAATTTTGCACTGTGACAGCCCTGAGGCTCGAGAGTAATGTTTACGGATAGGGTTGTCGGTTTCGTGTTTATTTGATTGCACAATTCGCTGTAATGTTTTGTTGAGATCTACATTTTATTTGTCGACTAGACAACCCTGAGTGTCTCTTAGGGCTGTTTTTAATGAAGACGAGGTTTGTTTGTTTAGTTAATTGTATTTGCGTATGAATTAATGTTTGTATTGTGCTATAAATTGTTCTAATTTACTTCTACAAAAAATATATATATAGAAATTTAGACTTTTACGTCAGGTCGGTATTCGTTTTTTTTTTTTTTCAGAATTTACGTTCTCTTCGCGTGACTTCGATTCACGTTGTTTTTTATCATATCGATAATTATTATATACCGTATGTTACATTGCTTTGATGATTATTTTATGATAATGCCGTCATCTCTATTTTACCATCCGTCATCCGATGGCAGCTGGACTGTGTCCCTAGCGTGGGCTGTACACAAACAACGGTGACCATTCACAATGAAGGAGTCGTGCGGTCGTCCTTCACAGGCAAAACAAAATATGGCACAAATGGGCAAGATAGTTGCATTTACCCTTACCTTTATACTTACTGGTGGTAGGACCTTTTGTGAGTCCGCACGGGTAGACACCACCACTCTATTTCTGCCGTGAAGCAGTAATGCGTTTCGGTTTGAAGAGTGGGGCAGCCGTTGTACTGTAAAGAATAAGACCTCAGAACTTATATCTCAAAGTAGGTGGCGACATTTGCGTTGTAGACGTATATGGGCTCCGGTAACCACTTAACACTAGGTGGGCTGTGAACTCGTCCGCCCATCTATGCAATAGGAAAATAAATTACAAAATTTACCCGTCCGGTCTTCCAATACGTCCTGTCCCAAGTAAATACAATTATCGCATATCCGGGGAAATCACTTACCCAATCTTCAGCGAATCACCTATAATACTCTATTCCAATTACGGTGGACCTTTTGACACTTCTTAGAACGTAACTCTTCACGTTTAGCATAATCTATACATATAAATATAATTAGAGTGTCTGTTTGCAGTATTGAAATAACCGCTTTTTACCACACGCATATGAATATACGGCACACACACCAAAATAAATTTTTTTTTTAATTTTTGTCTGTCTGTCTGTTTGTTCCGGCTAGTCTCTGGAACGGCTGGACCGATTTTGATGAGACTTTCACTGATAGGATGATGATATAAGGAGTAGCTTAGGCTACTTTTTAGATTAGCATCACCCCGCAGCGTCACCCGCAGTTATTGTCGTACCGCGCGCAACATGGCGGGCTTCGCCTATTCTCTATATATAAAAATGAATTGCTGTTCGTTAGTCTCGCTAAAACTCGAGAACGGCTCGACCGATTTGGCTAATTTTGGTCTTGAATTATTTGTGAAAGTCCAAGGAAGGTTTGAAGGGTAGATAAATATGAAAATGCTCGGAATTAAATAGAAATAACAATTTTGTTTTCCCTTTGATGTCCCCCGTCGGTCTTTTACTTATCGATTGAGGCACTACGAAGTCTACCGGGTCAGCTAGTCAATAATAAAATTTAATGTGTCCGAAGCGAAGCGAGGGCGGGTCGCTAGTTTGAAATAATAATCATTTTTTGTTCATGGTCGTATACATCATTTAAAAATTACACAATCAATCTAAATCCTTATACAATTAATTTACACACACATTAACATATTAATAACATATGTCTCATGGGACTTCGTAATTAGAATTTATAGTACAGTTGCCTTTTAAGACATGTGTGACGTCACAATGGCCTTTCAATGACGGGAATAGATAGGACGGTGCTGCTGCTGTTCTAAGCCATTTTTCTATTTTAGGGTTCTACTATACTTCTACTCAAGATCCCACCCCTGGTGCTCGCACATCCAGGCTAATAGCTCCTCCTCTACTCCGGCCAATCCTGTCCACTCTGACGCTCCTTACGCATGACAAAAAGCCGAGCTATTTTAGTATTATACAAACAAAGCTTCAGAGATACGACATTTATGAACGTCGTGCGAAGTGAATCTGGCGATGTCTCCGAATATATGGACTTAATAATTAAACAACGACTGGCCGCCACAGATTAGAGATATTGTAGAGTAGAACAAATTGTTTTTATTGAATTATTAAATGATTGAGGCGATCGTTGTACTTACCTCGCTTCTGTGGTAGTCTACCCTGTTTATACATTTTAAGAAAATAATCTTTATAGTTTTTGTTAAATAATTGTCATAGCACCGCATGTTGTTACTATACATTATTGTCATGTACAGCACGATCTGAATTAATTATAACTATTTTAATGTTCTCATTTAAGTGAATTTATGTAATTTTTTTGAGAATAAAGAATATATTTAACCCGAAATTATCAATCAAGATGTTGAAATGGGTTACGAATTTTAATAATTATGTTCATAGGTGATTTAATATCGATTCAAAATGGTGTGCACTGTTATCCATTTACTTGGTGCGTCGGTTTGTTTTTATAATGAGAGTTGGTAGATGGGGAAGAGGTCGACCGAAGAAGACATGGATGGAGTGTGTGAATGTCATATGAGAGAGAGAGGAGTGAGTGTTGAGCTGACGGCTGATAGAAGAGAATGGAAGAGAAAAATTAGCTGTGCTGACCCCACCTAGTGGGATAAGGTGGAGAAAAAGAAAGAAGGTTTGTTTTTTTATTATGATTTAATAGGCATTTCTAAAAAATAATTGATAATTATGAATTTAATAGGCAAATTAAAATTCTTTTTCAGAAATGCAGACTTTCATACTACCGATATGAACCTTACTTCCCCCGAGAACTTAATTAAAGAATACATCATACATAATTCATTCCATAGATAGGACACTTCCCTTAATTTGTAAATTCGACTAGTATTAGTATTTCTCGTAAAAAAAATTTTTTTTATTATTTTTTTTATATTGAATTGTCATCGGTCCTTAATAAGTATACCAAATTTCGAGTTAATCCGACGTTATGAAGGGGTGCAAAATCATGTTCAAAGATTCCGTTACAAACATACATATACGTCTGAAGCTAATGAAAGCGTATTATTAATAAAAACAAGAAATTTAAGTCGTGCCTACTGTCAAATAATCTTTGCCTGTAAACAAACAGCACAGTACGTATTCGAAGCACGGCAGTGTGTAATATGTCTTTCATCTAGCGCTCTAGGGCCAGAGGCGTGCGGACGTCCGCTAACAAAATTGTGTCATTTGCACACAGAAAACACACACATCACCAGCAAAGCACACACACACGAGTAAATACGGCTTATAAACGTTTACACAGTTGTGTTAATGTTGGGTTAAAATATTGTGTGCGCTCGGAGGCTTTATCGCGTTTGCGATTAAGCTTCTTATTGCTATTGACGAAAGGACCGGATTATGTTTATTGAAATTTGCAGTCATATATCGGAATCAGATTGTAGGGTGAGTTATGTACTGGTTGCGATTTGATAACTTATTTCGAACCTATTTTTTTTTATTGCTTAGATGGGTGGACGAGCTCAGAGCCCACCTGGTGTCGAGTGGTTACTGGAGCCCATAGACATCTACGACGTAAATGCGCCACCCACCTTGAGATATAAGTTCTAAGGTCTCAAATATAGTTACAACGGCTGCCCCACCCTTCAAACCGAAACGCATTACTGCTTGACGGCAGAAATCGGCAGGGTGGTAGTACCTACCCGCTCGGACTCACAAGAGGTCCTACCACCAGTAATTACGCAAGTTATAATTTAGCGGGTTTGATTTTTATTACACGATTTTATTCCTTCACTGTGGTAGTCAATCGTGAACATTTGTTGAGTACGTATTTCATTAGAAAAATTGGTATCCGCCTGGGATTCGAACACCGGTGCATCGTTAAACACGAATGCACCGGACGTCTTATCTCTTAGGCCACGACGACTTCAAATCTCTTGTTGATCCCCCTGGCCGTGTACTGCGGTTAATTGAGATCACAACACTGTTTTCTTTAATATAGAAATTGAAGTCTCAATTGAATTGGTATCACTATATCTCTTCACCCTTCAAACGAGAATGCTTTGCGGCAGAAATAGGTCGGATCGAATCTACTTTTGTAGACTAAATTTTTTTTGGCCGAAGACCGAAATTTCTTCGATACCCGAGAGTTCATCTGCTCAACTAATGCATTAAAATAGGAACCGGCTCCTGCTATCCATAAATCCTAATAGAAAAAAAAAATGAAACAAAATGGCCGCCGTGACGTCACCCCCTGCATCAAACGCATATTTGCCGCGTGTAGGTTCAACGTGCACAATGGGACCCTAATGAACGAATTCCGTAGTCACGCGTCGCTTCCCCCCGGGACCTTGTTATTTGTTTTGACGTCTGCTCTGACGGTTGTTTACCTGTCAGTGCGAGGTTATTTTTTTAAATTTGAACAACAAAAAACAGTAACCCAGTAGTTTGAAGTACATTGTCCGCTCACAAGGGTACATACCAGCAGAGCTGTGTGACAAACCGGTAATTTTTTTTGTTTTAGGATTGGAGGATTACTGGTGGCCCGGAGGCTTTTCCAGTTTCACCAGGAGAGGTGGGCGAGCAAACACTTCGCCAGGAGGGGTGGGATTTGCTAACAGCTGCCCGGACGCCTCCGAAGGAGACCTAACAACTCAAGAGCAGCTGCTTCGTGAATGAATCTACTACCGGATCGGAGTCGCGACCCGCTGAGAAGATCCGGCGAGAAAATCAGCGAGCTGATGCATGGGTTAGGTTGCACGTCGAACTCTTTGTCGAGTTCGATGAGTACGGTTACCGGGGTCCCTAAGCCTGCTCCTAGTATTAGAGCTGAAGGCGTCTAAAGCAAAGGTTATTGGATCTGATGGATCGGTAAGGACGTGTCTAGGGCGTCGACGGTGACTGGCTCCTGCATGATCAGGATTCGGGGAGTAGTCAGTGACGGCAACGATATCATGACGCATAGCCTTATCGAAGTACCGTTCCAACGCTGACTTCATGCATTTCCGGATTGGTTTGGGGTCCAGGTCGTCGTGTAGGTCAACGTTCCTCACGAACCACGGAGCTCCGACGGCTAACCTGCAAAAGCGGGATTGTAGAGATAGGAGGGTGTCTATATGTGTGCGGGCCACGTGAGCGAACACCACACTCGCGTAAGTCATGACGGGCCTTATGCAAGTTTTGTAAAGTGAAACCGGTAATGTATTGCGATTTGAAGTGTACTACTAATTTTATCACAGTTAAATTAAAGCTTTGACTTCAATGGTAACAAAACTCCAATTGGTTTCTATTAACATAATATTATAATAATGATCACATAGATTTTTTTAAAACATTTAAAATAAAAGTCTTTAATCCTATATAATTTTTTTACTGGTGGTAGGACCTCTTGTGAGTCCGCGCGGGTAGGTACCACCGCCCTGCCTATTTCTGCCGTGAAGCAGTAATGCGTTTCGGTTTGAAGGGTGGGGCAGCCGTTGTAACTATACTTGAGACCTTAGAACTTATATCTCAAGGTGGGTGGCGCATTTACGTCGTAGATGTCTATGGGCTCCAGTAACCACTTAACACCAGGTGGGCTGTGAGCTCGTCCACCCATCTAACAATTAAAAAAAAAAGCGATTTATAACAATAACGAAATACAGTGATAAGTTCTCATTTGTCTAACAATTTGCGACAACTATCTTTTCAAATTACAGAGAAATAAACAAAGTACAGTCAGAATGACAAATGATAATATCATCATGTTGTAGTGAAAACAAACACACAACGGTTCTCGTGTCAGGCCACGCCAAACGGCAAACGTGGGTAGGTACACAATGCGGCGTAATGAACACATTCTACACCACTCACACATCTCTCGATTCCACACTCACACCGAGGAGATTGAGAGTAATATTCTAACAACCTTCCTCATTTTCCCTCGATCACAAATATAGACGTAATTC
Source organism: Bombyx mori (assembly GCF_030269925.1). Taxonomy (NCBI): domain Eukaryota; kingdom Metazoa; phylum Arthropoda; class Insecta; order Lepidoptera; family Bombycidae; genus Bombyx; species Bombyx mori. Next base: position 14,219,669 of record NC_085124.1, on the reverse strand, counting down.
TTAGTAATAAAAAACCCATCCACTACCAAGTTACATTAAGCATAAAGCACTCGACATAAAAATTAAAAAATCGCTATACATTAAATACCTAGATTAGACATAGAAAAATGTACGTATATGTACATATGTTATATGAGACCTTAGAACTTACATCTCAAGGGGGGTGGCGCATTTACGTTATAAATGTCTATGGGTTCCAGTAATCGCTTAACCAGGTGGGCTGTGAACTCGTCCACCCATCTAAGAAATGAAAAAAAAAAAAACAAAAAAAATGATTTCATTTGAAATTATTTCTCCGCGTTACTGTAAAAACTGAAACATATAACTCATGCCTCAACATGAACGGCGGCATTCATGAAGTTGATGCCCATGGGCTCCGGTGAACAGTTAACACCAGGTAGGCCGTGAACTCGTCCATCTAAATTAGCAAGAAAAAAAATACTTATGACGTTTGCCGATTTGACTGAAATTGTGCGTTAAATTGTTGAATAATAATATTGATGAATTTAAGTAAAATACGAGTATTAATAAAAATATTAATGAGGTCGTTGTAATATAATACAAAGCAAATATATTATAAATTAGGAAATTCAATATTAACACGCTTTTATTACCTTAGTATGTCTGTAGTTTTGTTTGCTTCTTCTACTTCTTTGTCTCCACCTTATCCCACTAGGTGGGGTCGACACAGCGAATTTTTCTATTCCATTCTCTTCTATCAGTCGTCATCTCAACACTCACTTATCTTTCTCTCTATCGTCATTCACACATTCCATCCATGTCTTCTTCGATAGACCTCTTCCCCCTTTACCTTGCATTATAATTTCCATAAATCTCCCATGCTTGTAAGAAAATATTTGAACGTAATTTTCGCCGACTTCCAAACGTTCAATTAACTTGTAAATTTGCATGCCCATCAAAGAGCGTAGACAAATAATAACTTTATAACTTCGCTCTAATATCCTGACCAGTAATCAACAGGATAATTAAAGAGATGAAATTAACTATTAAATCTCTTTTGCCGTTTTGAGCGCATTTTTCTAATTTTGAACCTTTAAATATTATTTTACACATATTATAATTGCCAATTCTGGGGCAACAATTTTGCTAACCCAAACTATTCTTAATAATCCAAAAACATTAATATTTAATAGAGGCCTTTATGAGCAGAAAGCTCGTCATTACGTAAATCGTAATTTTTGAGGGTTTGGTTTTATTGTCCGATGTTATTCCTTCATCGTGGAAATTATTCGTGAACATAAGCTTAATATGCGTTGCTTGATCAAATCAAATCAAATCAAAAAAGTTTTATTCAACATAAATGAAAGTACATACTTGTTGAACGTCAAAAGAACTACCGCCAATTCACAAAAACTAGCCTCCGTCCTGAGAAGAACTGCCAAGAAACTCAGCGGGCATGTCTTTTTTTTTTATATTAGATTTTTTTAAATATTCATCTTTACAATAAGTAATTATAACATAACAATTATTACAATATTGAAATGCCCGGAACGAGCAACTCATTCCCACTTTGTGCAATCTTCTAGATAATCATTGACTTTATAGTAAGCTTTATTGCACAGATGTTCTTTAATAGGGGTACGGGTACACAATTAAAAAAAATCTTGCGTTATCATTGAGATATGTAGAAACAAAAGTATTAATAATTAATACCATGGGGACTTTTACCAATTTCAAAACAGCGAACCCATTTAAATTAAGAAATCCCAAAATCTCAACGAAAGAACTCCATCAGAAATTCAATTAACCCGAATGCTAACATTCGAGCTCTTTTCATTTTTATTTAGTTGCACCACTCCCCAGGGTGACCGAACGTAATACTCCTTTGCTTCCCAGATGAAATCCCATTGCGGGCGAATCTCTCGCCGTCTGTCAAAGTACTGTATCGAATTTTTGAGTGGGGCGCACGTGTCGACTACTCAGACCGTTGTAATTGGATAATCTGACAGACGATGGCCAATATGTCCGGCGTTTTGTCATGCGTGAAGCGTGAAGGTATTAAGCCTCCCCAAATTGAGATGATTCGGTGTAAACGAGGATTTAATATGATTTTATTAGTGACAATATGCCCGCCCTGAACGGAAATTTGTAGGACTTTTTGCGAACGTCGCATTTGTACGTACGGTTTTGCGGGTAGTTTTATTTTTATTGTTCTTAGGGTATTTAGAAAAATTATTTAGTTAGATCTTAGGATGAAAACAGTCGCATATAAGTAAATGTGTTCACTAAGTTAGATTCAGTTGTGTTTAGAGTTCAATTTGGAAAAATATAAAAATGATATTTCTAACCTATATACATACATATACACCTCTAATATCAAGATTTCATGAGATGGCTAGCTATCTATGAACAAAATAGATAGAACTGAAGTAGCTTAACCCAAAATTATTATTTTTTTTTTGGTAAACGCCAAAATTTTAATTGAATAATTAAATTTTTTTAGTTTTAATTTTAATACCTTAAGATTAAGATTTAAAAGAAACAGAAAGTGTAATTTGTTCTTTTCTAACCAAAATTAAAATTTTATTTTACAAATTTTAATTTTATAACCTGATAAAATACATGTTTATAATTAATTATGTCATTCAAATTTTTTGTTAAACCATTTCAATTCTAAAGATGCGATATACTTACGATTCAATGGTAACAACACAATTTCAAATCAAGTCCTAAGTGACAATCAATTTGAAGGCACCCATTTACTAAATTAATGCTAGTACATATGTAATAATAATAATAAAATTATTCGTACTATTTTCCCATGCTTTGAGCAGACATCTCTGTCAGATACGGTTTATAAAAGTCCCGTAAAAGTTCGTCATTCCAAGCTTGTATGTTCTAGAACAAGTCAACAGTTGAGTTGAATAATGGTGCAATATACCCATACAGGGATACGACGTTCCAGTTTCCTATATGTTTTGAATGTCATTGTTCAAACTTCAATCGCACAGTATAAATGGAACAGTAGCTCGAATACGAATCGAATTTGAAAAAAATCGAACTTTACATTATTTACACTCATCATTTTCGCATGCAAAAATATCACTTTAAGAAATAAAAGAAAACAAGCTTTTTTTTTTGTTGCTTAGTTGAGTGGACGAGCTCACAGCCCAACTGGTGTTAAGTGCTGACTGGAGCCCATAGACATTTATGATGTAAATGCGCCACCCACCTTGAGATATAAGTTCTAAGATCTTAGTATAGTTCTTAGGCAGAAATAGGCAGGGTGATGGTACCTACCCGCGCGGGCTCACGAGAGGTCTTACCACCATACCTATAAGTTATCTTATCGCTCTTATACATAAAAAAAGAGATCGAAAAAGTTTGCCTGTATGATCCCGTATTGTACTAAGAATTGCATAATAGATTCCTACACACAATTTAGGGTATAGCAAGTTTGTAACACAAAAAACACAATCTCGCTTCAATAGTAATTGATTGTCTGTTCACATTGATACTGTGGATGAGTTGCATCACGATACGCGCCCACGTATTTCGCCTACGGGTTATCTTGTTCGCTGCAACTTGTATGTACTATGAGTTATTAGTACGTTTGCACAATACCGTGCTTTCGCTAATTTCAAATGGTGTGTTTACAAATGAAGACGAACATTTATAATGGACTCTCTTGTTTATTGCAATAAGATCGAAATTTAAAGTCTAGACATTAAATTAAGATATTATTATAAATAACTAGCTGACCTGGCAACCGTTGTTTTGCCATATATACGGGAAGGAATATTTCTAGGGAATTTCTAGTGTAAAAAAAAAAAAACTAACTTATTGTAAGTGTGTAAAGATCTGGTAAATGAACGAAAGAGGCATGTAGCGCTGAGAACGATGAGGGAATATAAAAATAACAAAACCTCATTCATACACATAATGCCTCATTATAACAAAAAAAAGCCCAAAAAATAAAAAAATAAATGTTAGGGGTTGACAACCCTTATCACTTAGGAGTATGAAAAATAGATAGTGGCCGATTCTCAGACCTACCGAACATGCATATAAAATTTCATAAAAATCTACCGTTTCAGAGGAGTATGGTAACTAACATTGTGATCAAAGAATTTTATATATAAGATTATTGGATATTGTTATCGTAAATTAAGTAGTTTTAATGGTAGGCAGCGGCTTGGCTCCGCCCCTGGCAGTGCTGACGTCCATGGGCGACGGTAACACCTCACCATCAGGTGGCCCATATGCTCATCTGTCTATAAGCGCATCTGCCTACAAGGTCTATTTTATATGGTTCTAACGTATTAATAATTAAGTTACGACCATTCGTATGGTATTTTTAGTAATTGAGGGCCTTTACAAATATTTTTTTGATCTGAATTTTGTAACCGTGCTTAAAATTGGGATAAATATCAATTGAACATAGTCTGAATTTATATTGCCTGAGAAGTCCAACATTGTCCTTGGTTGGATATACAAATTACATACCGTAACATTACTTAAAATTTTTGATCTAAAAATTGTAGTCGTTCAGTAGAGGTTGAGGTCCTAAGAAAAAGACAAAAAACTAAACGAATTCGCTTAAAATCGATTTTTATTTTATATTATGCCACTGGAGTCTGGACATTACTCTTAAAATTCAAATAAACGAGCTCAGAAGTATTCATATTATACTATATAAGCAATAAGAAAAGTTTGACAATAAACAAATAGTATGCATGCGTGTGTGTTTCAAATACATGGTAGTGTGTGTAATTTTATTGATTTAATGTATTTTTTATGCATAACTTAAAAAAATATTAGCATTCTGCACTCCTTCTCTATATTCTCTATTTAGCGTGTGAAATTTCATACTCCTCCGTCCGCAGGATTTTCGTAAAAAGGGGTACAAAGTTTTTGCTTTACATATTAATATATCGATAGTTAACTAAGCTCACTTTATGCTGTAGAAAAAAGAAAAACAAATGGTACCCATCAGAACCCTCCGATTATACCCTTCTCCAAAAAAAAAAAACAATAGCAAAAAATAGGAAACATCAAAAAAGGCCCAAATAAAGATGCAATGTTTCCGAGCAGGTAATTGACGAGGCTGACTGTACAAGTTTTATAGGAGAGAGGGGGGGCGAGGGGTGAGGGGGAGAGCCTCGGAGGGAAGCGGGGTTCGTATCGACATACGTTTACGGGCAATATCCGAGTTTTCTTCGGGACTCCCTTTCCTTTAACTCGTCACAGAATGTGAAAACGCAGAAGGATAGTTTTTGTCAGTTCCACTTTGGTAAATTTATACTATTGGTAGACATTAGGCTGTTAATTGATTGAATAGTTAATTGTTTAAAATGAATCGAAAACGAAATATTAGTTAAAAATTATATCAATACGTGCCCAAGTGAACAGATAAAATCTATATATAATTTAACTAGCTGACCCGGCAGACTTCGTAGTGCCTCAATCGATAATTAAAAGACCTAAACTTTTGTATAAAATAAACTTAAAACAAACAAAAGGTATCCGTCCGACGGGGGACACATCAAAGGAAAAACAAAATTGATATTTTTATTTAATTCCGGGCATTTTCATATTTATTTACCTTTTAGCCGTTCTTGAGTTTTAGCGAGACTAACGAACAGCAATTCATTTTTATATATATAGATGATACAAAGGTCAAAATACCCTCATGATAATCAAAGTTCAATGTAACTTCGAATACAGCCTATAATGTCCTCAATATTTCTTCTATCTACCCACTAGTTCATTGCCCTTTTAACTTATATTGACTGAGCATGTTTGAGGAGGCTGGAGTTAGTGACACATTTTGTATTTCTGCCTTTTTTTTTATTTCCTTTGTAGGCAAACGAGCATACGGCCCACCTGATGGTGAGTGGTTACCGTCGCCCATGGACTTCAGCAATGCCAAGGGCAGAGCCAAGCCGCTGCCTACCGCTTAATACTCTGCCTCTCAAACCAGGATTGTTTTGCGGCAGATATAAAACTTCGAAAAGCGCGAGATTCAAATATAAAACTGTTCTTAATTGTAATCATTCTATGATCGGAAGAGGGGAAAACTTGCGTGATCGTGCCACAGTGGCCAGGGTAAATCAAGCCTGCGCAACGATCGCCGATAACAGCCGTGAGTCGGCGACTTCTAACGATAAATATTAGGTAATTAAATATATCTTTGCACTGTGGAGACGGGCACGTCCAAAAGGCACAGGCAAAATCGTTTTATTTATTACCTTCGAAGTTAGAAGAGCAAAAGGAAATTTGCAATTTCAAGGACACAGCTGAGGGACGCCTGTCATTTTTTTTTTACGTATAAGAGTCGAGTCTTTAGGTGAATGTTGCAAAGTCAATCTGGAAACTATGAACGCATTATTCCTGAGTTGTTTGAATGGGCTCAGCTCACAATCCAAGTAGTTCTATGGAAAAATTGAGATGACAGGAGAATCTTAAAGAATTCCTCGGAGAACTACTCATGGAATATACGGTACATTATATAAAGTAACAATCTGAGTTTCTCATGGAATTTTCTCAGTGGGTCGCAATTCCGATCCGGTGGTAGATTCTGCGAACCACTGCTCATGCTAAGGTTAGTGTTAGCCAATTCTCTCAAGTTGAGCCCTTGAGCTCACCTACCTATCCGTGAACAGCCGTATATCTCATTAGGCTACCGCTGGTAGAAAAAAAAAAGTTTTGCAAACGATTTGTGAAATTGAAATTATTCAACATTTAACTCGCTTTATTTTTCTTCTTGAATGAACGATAGTTACGAAAAATACGTTTCTATTAAGATGGAATAAACAAGTTATTGTCATTCTCAATTTCTGCGACACAATTCCATTATATCAATTATTATATCCAATTCAATTATAAGACGTTGTCACGTCAAAAGTGTTAAAAAAGGTAGGGAATTATACCCTGAAAAAATAATCTTTTAGGCGTAAAAACGGTTAACCTGAATAATTTCCGGACTTTATACACCTTAACTGCCATAATAACCTTAAGAACGACAACACTAAAACTTAAAACTCGTCTGTAACTAGCGGAATCATTCAATAGCAACTCGGGTCAGAGCGACCCCTACGGGGGTGTAAACGACCCGCGATCTCCCCTCATACCGACAATTTCACACACAACATTAGACCTTAACAGCTCAGTTATAGAACCGCTATTCGATCATAATTTTCATATCAAAATCGAATCGCGATTTGTATGCTATGCAGCACAGAATAAGGTATGCTTTCCGAACTTACATTACTTCAGTTATTTTCTGCTGTTAAAAACGGTCTTATTTCTTTTGGATAGGTTTTATTTTCGTGCGTCTTTTAAGCATTACAAAAAATTGTTTTCGGAGCATTAAAGCGCTGCGTGCGTAAAGTTGCTGAATTTGGTTGTTTGATAAAATTAGTGACTAGTGCGGCTTGAACTATTCATAGGTCTGTTCATACGCATTTTTGGGCATAAAAGCTTTTTGAGTGATAAATGTGATACAAACTACATTATATTAAATATGTATGTAAATATGCATGAAATGTGTTTTACTGGTGGTTGGACGTCTTGTGAGTCCGCACGGGTAGGTACCACCACCCTGCCTATTTCTACCGCGAAGTAGTAATGCGTTTCGGTTTGAAAGGTGGGGCAGCCGTTGTAAGTACTGAGACCTTAGAACTCACATCTCAAGATGTATGGTGGCCTTTACGTTGTAGATGTCTATGGGCTCCGATAACCACTTAACACCAGATGGCATGGAGCTCGTCCACCCATCTATGCAATATATAAATAAAAAAGATTTTTTTTATTAACAATATGATTGCAAGTATTTCGCATGTAATTTATGTACCATTTCTATAGTATCGACAAAGAATATTATTAGTATAGAAGGAGGACGATAATGAGAGATTACAAAATCAAGCTTAGACCGCAATCTCATTTAAAAATGGACAGCTTCACTTACGCCGTAGTATTTTCCGCTAACCATTTATTATCATATAAACCAGGACTTCATCCGCCAATCTCAACCTTTAAATCCGTCAAAACATGCCTTAATGATCAAAGAAAAAACGTCATATTCTGTAAATGACTTTTAGAATACATCATTATCCTGCCCTTCTCCCAGTCACATGGGGTCGGAGCAACATGTTTTCTCCTTCCATACTCTGCTATCATATACCATTTCTTCGTTCACTCCCTTCTTACCCATATCGTCTTTCACGCAATCTTTCCATTTTTTCTTAGGTCTACCCCTTCCTCTATATCCTTCCACATTCATAGTTAACATTCTCTTACCAACCTCATTTTCATTTCATCTCATCACTTGTCCATACCATCCCAAACGCGCACTTCTCAGCTTCTCTGTCACAGGTGCCACTTTCAGACTTCCTCTGACATATTCATTCCGTATTCTATCCATTCTCGTTACTCCACAAATCCATCGCAACATTCGCATCTCTGCTGCATGCAATCGCCTTTCATTTGCATGCATTTTAGAATACAGAGAAACAATAAACGGCCGTCTGGTGTAGTGGTAAGTGACATGGTCACTACACAGGGGGGTCGCGGGTTCGAATCCCGCCAAGGGAGGATATTTGTATGATAAATATAAAATTGTCTTTTCCAGGGTTATGGATGTATATTTAATATATATATGTGTAATTAAAAATATTACATTTATTTCTGTTATCTGGTACCTGTAACACAAGTTCTTTACGAACTTACCACGGGACCAGTTAACGTGGCGTGATTGTTAGTAAATATTTATTTATTTATTAATAATATCGTCCATCATATTTTGTGTTCGATAAATATTAGGTGAAACATATTTCAATTTTAATGATATGTAGAGCCACGAGCTATTTAAAATACTATATCATCGACATCCACAGCGGCGCCACCCTTACCTACCCCTCATTCATAACCACAAGCGTCGAGCGCTCAGGTGGTTAAATACAGATTTATCGTTCGAGGTGATACCAACTTTATAATCTACGTTATTTATTATGGGACATTGTTTTGTGCAGCCATTTAATGTACAAACGACTTAGACCTTACAAATATAATTTATTATATACTAGCGACCCGCTCTCGCTTCGCTTCGGAAACATTAAATTTTATTATTGATAGCTGAGTCCCGCGATGCTACCCGCGGTTATTGTCGTACCGCGGGACTCTCCACAAGCCTCGTTTGAAGAAGGACATGTCAGCGCTATGACATGTCCTTCTCCTCTGTGGAGAGGAGAAGGCTTGTGGAGAGTATTAAACGGTAGGCAGCGGCTTGGTTCTTCCCCTGGCATTGCTGACGTCCATGAGCGAAGGTAACCACTCACCATCAGGTGGGCCGGATGCTCGTCTGCCTATACGGCAATAAAAAAGAAAAGAAAAGTAGCCTAACTTACTCCTTATATCATCAGCTACCTATCAGTGAAAGTCTCGTCAAAATCGGTCAAGCCGTTCCAGATATTACCCGGACTAAACAGACAGACAGACAAAAATAGTAAAAAATGTTATTTCGATGTATGTACCGTATGTATATTCATATGCGTGTAGTAAAAAGCGGTTATTTCAATAATACAAACAGACACTCCAAATTTTATTTATATTTATAGATTAGAAAAAGTTTCTAAAACAGTCTGGGGTCTTAGTTGCGCTGAATGCGGTAATTTTTTTAAAGTTTGGTAAAACGTATTTACTTCATACTTTTCGGTTATCTTTTTCGTGGTTTACTAAATAAAGGTCGATAGTATTATATGCAGAAAGATAAATTTAAGTCACCTTAATACACGTAAGAGATTTCTGATGATGTTTGTGATTCATAAATTTGTGGGATCTAAATTTGCCGTCAAATCTCGCTCAATCTTATTATTTTTATACAAAAACGTAAATGCTACGACTTAGTCTCTCAAGTTTCAAGTCTATTGTTTTTATTTATTGCTTAGATGGGTAGACGAGCTCACAGCCCACCTGGTGTTAAGAAGCCCCTAGACATCTACAATGTAAATGCGCCACCCCCCTTGACATATAAAGTTCTAAGGTCTCAAGTATAGTTACAACGGCCGTCTCACCCTTAAATCCGAAACGCATTACTGCTTCACGGCAAAAATGGGCAAGGTGGTGGTACCTACCTGTGCGGACTCACAAGAAGCCCTACCAATATTTTCAATTGAATTGACGTACTGTGCCTTCAAACCTCATGATTGAGCTGCGGTAGAAGTAGGCAAGAAGACAATAAAGCTTACAAACCTTAAATATTACTTTTTAGTTATTTTATTTAAGGACAACGAAAAAGGGAATATTTAAAAAAACTAGTCCCGCAGTAGTCGAAATTCGACTATAATTAATTGGAATTGTAATTTTGTACACTATTATGATTGTATTTTATACTTCTATAATCACAAATTTCTCCAAGACTACACTATAAATTTTTTTAACAAAGACAAACCATATTCTATTCTCAATTTGACACAGACGTCAAGAACAAAAGTTTGACAATAATTAGTATGCATGCGTGTGTGCGTCAAATACATGGTACGTAGTGTGTGTAATATTTTCTTTATTGATTTAAGGTATCTTTTATGCATTATTTTAAAAAAATATTAGCATTGTGCACTTCTTCTCTATATTCTCTATAAGTGTGGAAAATTTCATACTCCTCCGTCCGCGCAATTTTCGTAAAAAGGGATACAAAGTTTTCGCTTCACGTATTAATATATAGATATATTAGTTATAACACTACAATTCATTAATAGGTATTACGTAAACAAAAGAAAACCAATTTCGTTAACGACACAGAAGGAAAAAATGTACTTAACTATTTTGTTTTTTGGCAAATCAATTTTTAGTCGAGCTTTCCGCCCCCGGCTTCGCCCACGTGGACTTCACTGTATATCGCGTGGGCGGAAACTGTTGCTTAGCAGCAAGATGAAAGGTAGCCTGTATTTTAGCGTTCACACTATTTCCACACCGAGATTCATCAGATAAAATTTATTTCAATGGTTAGGATGTGAAACAGTAACAGACAAACAAACAAACTTTCGTATTCATAAAATTATTTACCATATCGGTACTATAAATTTCAATAATATTTAAATGACGATAACTCTTATTCTTCTCAGTCGTTTGTACTCTTGGCGGAGTGGTCGTGATCATCATTCCTTTGTCATAACTTTTATTACAACATCGGATTTTATTGAAACAAAGCCTATATTTTGCTTCAAACTAGTTCCTGTTTACCTGTGGGAACTACATGAAACTTTGTTAAGTAGTATTAGGGATATTCCTTAACAAACACACGCAAAAGCCGAAAATAATTTAAATACAATCGCTGGTTTATGTCTTACTTTATTATAATACTCTTCTTTAGTTGCCCCCATTTCTATTTTTATTACTTTTCTTCAATGTACATTCAAGGCGGATTGTACCATTTTTTCGCGTCTATCGATTTAATTCTGAACACAGAATAATTGTTATCTACCACACGTTTAGTTAGTTTTTTACTGGTGATAGGACCTCTTGTGAGTCCGCGCGGGTACGTACCACCACCCTGTCTATTTCTGCCGTGAAGCAGTAATGCGTTTCGGTCTGAAGGGTAGGGCAGCCGTTGTAACTATACTGAGATCTTAGAACTTATATCTCAAGGTAGTTGGCGCATTTACGTTGTAGATGTCTATGGGCTCCAGGAACCACTTAACACCAGGTGGGCTGTGAGCTCGTCCACCCATATAAGGAATAAAAAAAGAAGAAGAATAGTGCTATAATTAAAATAAAATTTTACTTTATTGTCGATTAATATTGCCTATGGCTATGACATGGCGACGCGCAATAAGAATTCACGGAACCTGCTCAGATGCTTATAAATGATTAGAATCATTGACTTCTTTCTTTTGTACCCGAAATTTGTTATTAACGAAAATTTATTTTACGATCCATAATACGAATACCAAATTTACTACCAGCAAAATTGATTGCCACGAAAAATACATTATCTTTTTATAAAGCAATAACACGAAAGTAACCGCGTAAGTTTCTTTATGAACACTAAGCCAAATAAAACATTAACTCACAAAGTTTTATTTATTCGATCGTAAACTTAATATTGGTCGTGTATTTTTAGAGCTCAAAGAGTCAGCAAGCTGAAGTGGCAGTGGGCTGGCCATATATGCCGTAGGACTGACGATCGCTGGAGCAGACGGGTTCTCGAGTGGAGACCGCGCAGCGGAAGACGTAACGTGGGACGCCCCCTGGCTAGATGGTGCGATGACCTCCGCACGGTGACCGGTAAGAAGTGGATGAGGAGAGCCGCAGACCGGGCTCAGTGGTGTAGATTGGGAGAGGCCTATGTCCAGCAGTGGACGACTGTGGGCTGTTGATGATGATGATGATGATGATGTGTATTTTTTATATCAATATTTAAAAAAAAAACATTTTAATCGCTTTTCGAATTATCAAAGTGGTTTTAGGTCGATCTTCTCAGAAAATGCTCTATGTCTAGTCACTGATCTAAGCATCAAGGGATGAAATGCTATTTGATTTAAGCGACACTTTTGCAACTTTACAGGAGAGCCTTTTGGTAGCATGGTGGTAGGGCCTCTTGAACTGGTGGTAGGGCATCTTGAGTCCGCGCGGGTAGGTACCACCGCCCTGCCTATTTCTGCCGTGAAGCAGTAATGCGTTTCGGTTTGAAGGGTGGAGCAGCCGTTGTAACTATACCGAAATCTTAGAACTTATATCTCAAGGTGGGTCGCGCATATACGTTATAGATGTCTATGGGCTCCATTAACCACTTAACACCAGGTGGGCTGTGAGCTCGTCAAACCATCTAAGCAATAAAAAAAAAGAAACTGGAAAAAATATCATAACAAAAAACTTCTTCAGCTACACATTTGAATAGAGTAAATTTAATTGAATTTCAATTTAAAAACATCGAACTGTTGATGCTAATACTAAATAAAAGACACTTTTAATTACAAAGATAAATGTCGCGTATTAATAGAAATGTCGTTTAAACTAAATAGCCATGCTCGATATATCCAGGTGGCACAGTGCGACTGAGCCTCCTTACCATTTTAGCTGCAAAATGTCCAATCAAATTAAATAAATAAAAAAATTATTCAACATAAATGAAAGTAAATACTTGTTGAACGTCAAAAAGAACTACCGCCAATTCACAAAAACTAGCCTCCGTCCTGAGAAGAGCTGCCAAGAAACTCAGCGGGCATGTCTTTTTTTTATTTTATTTTTTTAATATTATGTTTTTTTTAAATATTCATTTTTACAATGAGTATTATAACGTAACAATTATTGCAATATTGAAATGCCCGGAGCGAGCAACTCATTCCCACTTTGTGCAATCTTCTAGATAATCATTGACTTTATAGTAAGCTTTATTGCACAGATGTTCTTTAATAGTTTTCTTAAACCTATGTATATGTAGGTTCTGAACATCTTGTGGGATTTTGTTGTACAGGCGCACAGACAAACAACAAACAATCAAAGGACTGCGGCATTTTTATCTGGGCTTGATTTACTACGTCCTTCTTCAAATAAAGGTCAAGAAAAGCCCTCAGCAATAGACAGCGGCTTGGCTGCATCACTAGTATTGATGACGTCAATGAGCTATGGCGACTACTCACCGTCAGACAGATCGTATACTCGTCTACCCACAAAGGCTATAAAAACCAAAACTTTCAATTCTCAATATGGAAACGTATCTTGGAAAACTGTTTTAACCTACTTTTCATTAGCCGTTTCGATTGCAACTTTGCAACAGACGATATTATCACGACGACAAGCTATCGTATCGTAAACACGTTCGAATTTTATGTCTCTCTATTAATCCCACTCAACCCTTCTAGTAAATTCTAAAGCAATCTATTTACTACAATTTACTGGTGTTAGTACCTCTTGTGAGTCCACGCGGGTAGGTACCACCACTCTGCCTATTTCTTCCGTGAAGCAGTAATGCGTTTCGGTTTGAAGGATGGGGCAGCCTTTGTAAGTATACTGAGACCTTAGAACTTATATCTCAAGGTGGGTGGTGCGTTTACGTTGTAGATGTCTATGGGCTGCAGTAACCACTTAACACCAGGTGGGCTGTGAGCTCGTCCATCCATCTAAGCAATAAAAAAAAAAAGTACCTATCGCTATTAACCAGCGGTAACATCAACGTGCATGCTGATCGTTAAACTCCACCCTGAACTAAAGCACGGTCTATCTCAATCAGACTGTAACAAGGACAAGATAGTTACTGAAAGTAAGGTTCCTTGGAAGCCCACACGTGTAGGTACAACAGGCGTATCTGATACTGAAAGCGAAACACGCGTTCCTGTTACAAGGATGAGAAAACCGCTATACAACTGGGACTTAGGCTTTATGTTTCAAGGTGGGTGGCGCCATTCACGACTATGGTCTCTGGTAACCACTTAAGAATAGAAATACCGGGATCTCGTTCACCCATGGGCCGAATCGAATTTTAAGTTTCTACGATATTAACTTTCTTAAGCATATTGGAGGCATTTTCGAATATAAAGACGGCCCATAGTGTGACAAACATAATACAAAAATTTTTGATGATGTTTGCAAGCAATGTAAGACAAACAACTAAGTACTTACCACTGTCTGCCGGGCACTTACCTGAAAAAAAAAATGCTGAAGATTAATAAAATCCCCAAAAGCTAGGAGCGTTGTTTGAAAAGCTTTCCGAATGCAAATAAGCTGTTTGGAGATTACGGTACCGTACCTCATACCGAGGGCCTGATAGCGGAATGGATTTCTGCGTAGTCTAGGGACCACAAATGTGCCCATAGCAACTAATAATTACTAGAGGTCCCGCAGTTGTCGAAATTCGACTATAATTAATTGGAATTGTAAGTTTGTACACTATTATGATTGTATTTTATACTTCTACAATCACAAATTTTGCCAAGACTACACTATAAAAAATATTAACAAAGACAAACAATATTTAATCCATTCTCAATTTGACAACAGACGACAAGAACAAAAGTTTCACAATAAATAGTATGCATGCGTGTGTGCGTCAAATACATGGTATGTAGTGTGTGTAATGTTTTCTTTATTGATTTAATGTATCTTTTATGCATTATTTAAAAAAAATATTAGCATTATGCACTTCTTCTCTATATTCTCTATAAGTGTGGAAAATTTCATACTCCTCCGTCCGCGCAATTTTCGTAAGAAGGGATACAAAGTTTTTGCTTCACGTGTTAATATATAGATATGCATGTGATAGCGGTAATTATATTGCAATGATGCTACGTCAGTCTCGGGATTGTCGGGCTGTCGATAGCACGTTAGGTTGTAATCCCAATATACGTTAGTCACTTACACGTTAGAACACGTTTCTTATTAATCCTTGCCCGACATAAAGACTCAACAGTAGTATCATCGGTGGATAGCACATGAAAACTGCTCCTACCTTTTTAATCTAGGTATCATACGTTTTACAATATATGAATCGACTATTATCAAAGCCGGCAATGTGACTTTTGGGCAATTATTGGTAAATCAGAAAAACGAATTATTGACTTTGTATTCCATTGTCAGTCACAAAACTCTTCTGAACGACATCTTAGATAAATAACAGGTTAAGTATTAACCTTTATTTAATGTAGGTTTTGAACCGTATTCTTTGAAGGAGACGATTATATTCAAATCAATCTGTATTGACATATCAATAACATTTTTTTGTCCAAATGCACAGATTGCCACCTTTGATAATCGACGACTCATATAACGTTTCCGTATACTCAATAATTTTTGTACCATATTCGGTAGGGCCAGTTCTTTAAGCGAATATTAAGAAAAGAAGGAAAATCGTTCTAGTTTTAAATACGGATATACGAAATTATTTTAATAGTTGAGACCTTAGAACTTATATCTCAAGGTGGGTGGCGCATTTACGTTGTAGATGTCTATGTGCTCCAGTAACCACTTAACACCGGGTGGGCTGTGAGCTCGTCCACCTATCTGAGTAATAAAAAAAAACTTGAATCGCGCTAAGAACATTTACAACATTCCATGCACAAGTTCCGAACATCGG
Source organism: Bombyx mori (assembly GCF_030269925.1). NCBI lineage: Eukaryota > Metazoa > Arthropoda > Insecta > Lepidoptera > Bombycidae > Bombyx > Bombyx mori. The sequence goes on along the minus strand of NC_085124.1, from coordinate 14,203,639 downwards.
TCTATTGGGCAAAGACACTTGCACCTGTGACTCCGACGTGATTTGAACACGCAATCTCCTGATTTACATCCCGAGCTGGAGTTGTCTTTTTTGCTCTTTACTCAGGGAAATTTGAGAGAGAGAGAGAGAGAGACAGTATTATTTTTGAAAAGCCCGTCTTAAAACTTCCTCTGCCTCTGGAGTGAATTATGATATTTTTGACAACGTCTTACGCTTGCAATTTTCTACTAAACGAGAATTGCTCAATGAATAAATAAATACCTTAGGTAGTTTTATGTTAGACAATATTATTGGCCGGCTTAGTATAGAGACCAAACTCATAAAACACCCCGAGTCATGCCTCAAACTGTAATAAGAAACGGTTCGACAGCGTACCACAAACTACAATTCCTATTCTTTATCTCCAAAGCGTAAGGTACGATATCGCGAAACATTCTTCAGTGCAGACGAATTTTCATCCCTATTTTGTACGTCGTAAAAAGTTAATGACGTGCCAGTAATTTATTTGTGAGCAACAAGTAAAATTAAACGAGTAATCGCATCACGAATGACAATTAGTTTCGTGAGGACGACGGTAACGAGAAAAAGAAAGTTGGAGGATTAAAGCGATCTAAGACAAAAAAAATATATACCTACAGTAAAAAACTTTACTTCGAAAATTTTGTTTTTAATTTATTTCTACCGTGAAACAACTATGCGTTTCTATTTGAAGTATTGTTCCACCTGTTTCTTTTAATAATAACTCCTCATACTGGATGATTCATTATTAGAACTATGACTCTGGTATTCACTAAAATACGAGATGTAATGGTAGATTTTTTGCTAAATATTGCCGGCCCGATATGCCCCGCAAGTCTCTATCTGTGCGCAAATTTTACTAGACTCTTCAGAAGCCAAACTTCAGAAACTATTCGTATCGTAAACCCCACCATCACCTGTAGAGACACAAGCCTTTCCCTGAGGTAAGCCAATGACTAATCCAGCGCTTCCAACATTCAGTCTCATCTCCGTAAGTTAAGATATTGATCCACATTGCGAAATGCCTGTCCACGCTGCTCTTTCCATGGGTCATATTTTCTACAAGCAATGCGTTCACTGCCACTTCAACTGAAGCTCCAAGCTTAGCTCTCTTGTATTTGAAATATATCAATTCGTTATCAAAGCATGCGCGTATGTAAATTATGTAAATACGGATAATAAATCTATTAGTGTGAAGCAGCGAAGTCGTTGCATACCTGCATACCGTAAGAGCTCCTACGAAGAATTGGCTCGTGAATGGACCACAAGGCACATGTTGGTACCCAGGAAACTTCAAAAAACAGGACCCGACTTCCCAATGATTGACAGGGTTAATAATTGTGTGATTTTGACAAAAGGAATAAACGATACGCTCAAACCCCAAACTAATCTCGGTACAAAATCAACACCGATTTGTCACATATCAAGTCGCAGCTACACTTACACATCAATCTGAAAGCAATCCCGGTCTTTACGAGTTTCGCCCGATCTCGAGTCGAAACAAGCGACAGTCTGACCAATTACGGTCATTTGTTACAATGTCCGAGCAAGTTATATCGCTACTACGCAGTCTGAGTGGCGAAACTTGACTTATATAGGAAAGGAGGATCGTTTGTCCGTGTCGAAAGAAAATTTTCAATGGAATAGGTTTACTTGTGATTTTTCCATTAAGCTTTATAAGAATCCAAAAAAAACTACATATAATAGCGTTAACATATTTTATTATTAAGTGAAGGTAATCGAAAAAAACATTAGAAAATTGTACATATTTTGCAAACATTTCATGCCTTATGCGAACTTTCTCGAAAAAATATGACATGTTTGATGCCCTTCTTGTTAGTCTAAAAAGACAGATAAGTCAATATCCATCGTAGTGTCAAGAGGTAATCGAAGTCAATAGACATTACAGTCTGAGTAGGGCTTCCACCCTGAGAAGTACTTCACAAATGACCAGTAAAATAATACGAGCTTTATTTTTCTTACACGATAGTATTCATTCACCGTTGAATTCATTCGCGAACACATGTTAGATATGTATACGTATCATTCCGTTTCTTTTTTGAAGTGAAACTTCTTTAGAATCGTTGTGTGTGATTTCAAACTCGATGAAACGAAATGAGATGAAACGAAAAAATAAGTGTGTCTCGATTGGCTTGCCGAAGCGGCTCCGAGCGGCGCCGACAAATCACGAAGCGCTCCACACGGTCTCGCGTCCCCGACTTGTTTTTATTGCCCTTGTAGGCAGACCAGCATACGGCCCACCTGATGGTGAGTGGTTACCGTCATGGACTTTAGCAATGCCAGGGGCAGAGCCAAGCCGCTGCCTACCGTTGCGTTTCTAGTGAATCAAATTTAAAACTATATAAAGAAGCTTGATAGATTGATTGAGCAACATAGTTGAAAAATATATATTTCAACAGCCATTGAGTTAAATAACTAGACTTACAATGAACCACTCCGAGATGACATGCAATAAAAATCTAAGCATTGAATAACCGATGTAACAAAGACATTTCTACCCTTTCATCCTCTGGCAACTAATTTTTCAGTTTGTGATAAGGGAAAAGGTTTTTATAGGACCATAAGCGTTAAGTTCCGACGTTAGAAGAGAAAGGGGAAATCTCAGTTAAAATCGCTATAAAACCGAGACGAAAGCGCTCCTTTATGAAGTTTAAAATGGATTTTTTACGTCCTCGACGCGAAATCAGAAAAGGGAAGCGAAAATGTATAGTTTTAAAAAAAAAAAAAAACCTTTTCAATGAATAGGTTGCCGTCGGCGATTTTAGACGTGTACGGAAAGTCGCTCAGGGAAATTCCTTTAAAGAAACGCCAGAGAAAACAAGCTTAATTGCCAAGAGCTTTCTTTGCTTTTAATTTCTGGTTTCGAAGTTGTATTCCGCGGTTTGCGACGCGTAAAATTGATCAAAAGAATTTTGATTTGAATGCAATTTCAACTAGCGTAATGTGGTTACTCAATATCGCAAAGTTTTTTTCTTAAAAACTTGGCTAGATCAGAAAATATTGAGATCGATTATAAAGCAACTATACTAACTATACTGTAACTATACTGAGACCTTACAACTTATATCTCGAGGTGGGTGGCGCATTTACGTTGTAGATGTCTATGGGCTCCAGTAACCACTTAGCATCAGGTGGGCTGTGAGCTCGTCCAACCATCTAAGCAATAAAAAAAAAAAGCAAAGCACTTCTCAATTTTCTTATAAAGACTTTATAAACACACAAACTCTAAATTCGATAACATGTAATACTAGATCAGGAGCTCAGAGCAAAAAAAAAAACCATTGCTGGTTTTGTACAAAATCAACCAAAACTACAATATGAATACAATATAAACGGCCGTCCGGTGTAGTGGTAAGTGACATGGTCACTACACAAGGGGGTCGCGGGTTCGAATTCCGGCAAGGAAAGATATTTGTATGATAAATATAAAATGTCTTTTCCAGGGTTATGGATGTATATTATATTATATGTATGTTTATAATAAAAATCTTACATTTATTTCCGTTATCTGGTACCTGTAACACTAGTTCTTTACGAACTTAGCACGAGACCAGTTAACGTGGCGTGATCGTTAGTAAATATATATTTATTTATTTATTGTAAATATACATATTTGTATTGTGTAAATGAACAAATTTAGAAAAATAATATTTACAAAAAACATAAAATTTACCAATCACTCACAACTCAGAGCCGCTAATATAAAACCAAGCTGTCACGGCACTTATTTACCTAAAACTCAATCCCGGCCAAGCCTAATCCTACCTCATAACCTGGACTTGGTGCTTCGTGTGGGTACATTGAGAGTAGACCTTGGGCCGATAACGGGCCCTTTCTGATTCAGGTCACGTCTGCCGCCTTATTTCGCATGTTTTACGCCAAGCCTCACCTTAAACGACATTCGTATGCGTATTAGATCTTATGAGTCGGTATTAAGGGCTTTTGCGGGTAAAGTTAGCTTTTCTATAGGCCCCCGTATAAGAAGATTAGATCAGGAGTGCATTTTACGATGAGGTAAGTGTGTAATGAGTGAATTATCGGAGTTGTTTAGGTAATAGACAGCGAACGTTGAAATTAAGTTGTTGCAGGCAGCGGCTTGGCTCTGCTCCTGCCATTGCTGAAGTCCATGGGCGACGGTAACCACTTACCATCAGGTGGACCGTACGCTCGTCTGCCTACAAAGGCAACAAAAAAAAAGCGTACATTTTAGGATAGTTAGCACAATAATCAAACATTGACGAGTAGTATAATTCTTCTTCTCAGTCGCATGCACTCTTGGCAGAGTGGTCGTGGTCATCACTTCGGTTGGTGGTGCGCTTCACCAGACGTCGCCATTCCTCGCGTACCGCGGCCCTTCTTGTGCACTCTTTAACGGAACCGTTTAGAGCTGCCTTTATTTGGTCGGTCCATCGTAACGGTGATCTGCCGCGCGGTCTTTTACCCTCTATCATGCCCTGCACCACAAGGCGCTCAACTGAGTCGTCACCCCGCCGCGACACATGCCCGAAGAAAGTGAGAATGCGACCCTGAACGATGGAGGATAGTAGTATAATATCCCAATCGAAATGTGACCAAACCCCCATTGCGTAAGATATTGCCCATCAGAAAACGCACCGCGGAAAGCGAGGTGAGAACTGCGGACGTGACCTGGAGTGATCCGCAAGACAGGGTCAAGTGGATACAACTTGTGGGGGCCCTACGTACGTGTGGATGAACCACAAAAAAAACTCTAGTCTTCGAAACGTCGGGTATAATATCATGAAAATAACAAAGGGAATAATAAAGCGTCACGTTGTTACTGGTGGTAGGACCTCTTGTGAGCCCGCACGGGTAGGTACCACCACCCTGCCTATTTCTGCCGTGAAGCATTAATGCGTTTCGGTTTGAAGGGTGGGGCAGCCGTTGTAACTATACTTGAGACCTTAGAACTTATATCTCAAGGTGGGTGGGTGGTTGTACATGTCTATGGGCTCCAGTAACCACTTAACATCAGGTGGGCTGTGAGCTCGACCACTCATTTAAGCAATAAAAAAAGAAAAAAACATTGGCGACTGGCGAAAAACCGAATATAATGAACAGTGTATGTTCTTTTTCTTTACAGATCTTTTTTTAACTAGCGTATTAGGTCAATCAATACCAGGATCTTTACATTCCGTGTCATCTGTGATAAAAAAACTAGAAGTTAAAAGTAAAAGTAGGGTAAAATATAAACATTAATTTCAGAAGTAGAATAAATTATAAATACAAAAATATAAATTCAAGGTGTGTGGCGCATTTACGTTGTAGATGTCCATGGGTTCCAGTAACCACTTAACACCAGGTGGGCTGTGAGCTCGTCCACATATCTAGGCAATAAAAAATAAAAAAAAAAACCCACAAACAAAAATTAATTTCAGAAACACAGTTACATCAATTCAGCAAAATTCTCATCTCTCATTTCGATTTTCGTCAATGACCTAAGTTTCCTAATTTTGAACAAACAAATCGTACGCATGTATTTACAATTCCGTTTTCATTTATCATTCAACAAACAGAACCCACCCATACGCGATACTTAATCCGGAACGATATCTTTTTAAAGCGACACGTACGTACATGTGTACATTCCCTCTTCATATTCATGCGGAACACTTACCTAAACAAACACAAACAAACCGATAATTAAAAACAACAACACCGGTACCAATCTGTCAATCTGGATTACATATTATACATTTTTTTTATTGCTTAGATTGGTGGACGAGCTCACAGATCTCTCTCTCAGGCTCTAAGGTCTCAAGTATTCCACCACGGCTTCAAACCGAAACGCATCACTGCTTCACGATAGAAATAGGCAGGGTGGTGGCGCACACCTGCGCGGACTCGCAAAAAGCCCTACCAATATTTTCAATTGAATTGACGTACTGTGCCTTCATACCTCATGATTGAGCTGCGGTAGAAGTAGGCAAGAAGACAATAAAGCTTACAAAACTTAAATATTACTTTTTACTTATTTTATTTAAAGACAATGAAAAAGGGAATACTTAAAAAAATATTAGTTATAACACTACACCTCATTAATAGGTATCACGTAAACAAAAGAAAACACAACATGTGTACAAATATGGGTGAACTATGTACGATTTTTCATTAGCTTACGCCAACGGCTGTTCTTTCAGGTGCTAAGTATATGCATACTACGTTAACATAATATTGGTATCAGCTAAAAATTTGAGTTGAAATGATGACAAATTTAAATATGAAGAGTCCGAAAGTCGGTTATGCGAAACTAGCAAACATTCAATCGTACATACGGCTTAATTTTCTTTGCAGTCATTTATTAGTTCTGACAACTTACATTATACGCCCGCAATACCAACCAAATATTATTTAAATTCTTAAAATCAACCTTTTGTCATCTAAATAAATCTACATGAACAAAAAAACTCTAACTACTGAAGGTATTATTTTTTCGTATGAACAACAGGATTATTTTGTTGCCCTCAAAATACGATATTTTATATTTAGAGTCCTTAAAACTTTGTCTTTTAAACATGAAAAGTTGCTATTCAAAGTGCTATATTCCAAAACTGACACATGGCGATCTTAAATTATAATACGGAATATAAGTACGGAATCCAAAATAAAAAATCTTTACTTAGTGTCATCATAAAATGTCTCCTTGAATTTTTGGGTCCGCCGCGTTCTTCTGCAAGCTTTCCGTCATTTTATCTCATATGAGTAGTACACAGTACTGAGAAAAACAGGAAAAATTTAAGAACGCTTTATAGAATAGAATTTGAGGTAGCTGCCAATTCCGGACGTGCAAAATTACCTTACCCGGAACGACTAATCCGACTGCAAACGCGTATAAAGCCTTTGTATTCAACGGCATCCCCCCATTTCATATAAAAAACCGACCGACATTCGGCAACAGGAACATAATCCAATATTCAATTTTCTTTACCGAAGGGCGCGAAAAAATACAAAGGGCCCCGGCGTGTTTTGTCACACCGTTATCAAACGTAGCGTTACTGCGAGATGTGAATGCGGTGTAGGGGTGCGGGGACGAATGTACGATGCAGCTGTCAATGTGTGTAATGGTGAGAAATTGGAAATCCTCTATTAAGAATTACTATCAGTTCACGCTCCGATTTCAATGTGGAATCCCTAGTCACATTTTTGTTACCCTTGCTATTGTTATTTCAATTTTTTTATGAGAGGTCCACTGCTGGGCATTGATCTCCACAAGGATTGATGGAAGGATGACCAGTCCTGCGCAGCCCGCGTTCAGTGGATTGTCGTAACCTTTAGCAAGTCGTCGGTCCACCGTGTGGACGGTCTACGCTGCGCTTTCCGGTATAAGATCGCGACTGGAAAACTTTTCGGCCCCAGCCGATGTGACCTTCCCATTGCCACTTCAATCTGGCAATACTTCAGGTTATTTCAGTTACCTTGGTTCTTTTGCGAATCTCCTCATTCTTCATCATGCAGTTGATCACATTACATTGCTGAATGTCAATCAATTGTAATCAACCGTGAATCCAGTTCCCCGGGGACAAAAGACCACAAACAATATCAAGATAACAAGCATTTGTGAATACCTTCCCCCTTTTTAGTCAGTTTGGTTTTCTGGGAAATCAAATTTAATTCAACAAACCTTGTTTATACAACACCATCTAATTCTCCTCGGCAACAATATCCTTAGTACAGAATTTTGAGATAGGAATTACTGGGAGGGCCAAGGTTGAAAATAAGGTTACCTTAGTGCCAAAGACGAATGATAATAACAATGCCGAATTGACGGAACGAGACCATTCTGTACCTTAAAAAAGCCTATGAAGAAATATTCCCTGGTGTGTAAACAAAACAAAAATATTATATCTCGAAACATCTTGGAACTCTTAGCAGGCACTTCGTTATAACGCGACTTTTCGTCTTAAACAATATCAATAAGGCTTACGTTTTTAACGTTGTTCGTATTATGAGATTACCGAGTTTCGAGATGAAAGTTCGGTTTCGAGTGCTTTTCGAGTATTCCTTTTAACGAACGTTCACAGAATATGTTTTTCGAGAGTTCTTTTCTAACAAAAGCTCCTGTGTTACGGGAACTCGAAAGCTTCATAAAGATTTCGGCGTTTGTTTTGGTTTATGAAAGTTAAATACGTATTGGAATTACGCTAAATGACGACAAAGTCACTTCGATAAAGCGGCACGACACCAGAACCCTCTCGTCGTGGTCGCCGGTAACTGAATTCCCGATCCTGCGGACAGAATGGAAAGCAGTCGACGTCGCCCCAAACACGTCATTTCGGATCCTCCCGATCCACTTACGGTGCTTTTAGGTACCTCAAGCACCGGTCATCGTTCCCGTCGAATCCGTCGCTTGCGACAAAGGGCTCGACGAGCAAATTCACCCTCAGACACAGCCCACTGAGTTTCTCGCCGGAGCTTCTCAGTGGGTCGCGTTTCCGATCCGGTGGTAGATTCTGCGAAGCACGGCTCTTGCTAGGGTTCGTGTTAGCAACGTCATCAGGTTTGAGCTCCGTGAGCTCACCTACTAATTAAGGCGACACTGATATAGCCACTATCTATCAGCTTAGGTAGGAAAAAAAAAAGACCAAGCCGCGGGTAAAAAACACAACGCACACGTTTAAGAAAAAAAAACTACCCGCTCTTTGTAATAAATCTTCGTAGATTACCCTCAAAAAGCGTCATTGACTTCCATTTCACATTTATAAATCGAAATCTCATCCCGAACGGCTACAAAAGGTAAGTACGTAAATTCGCATCGATCTTAAATCACGATGTCTCCACCCCTGCTAATACATCAAAGAGCACACACATTTATATACATGAATTTGCCAAGCTAATTTCGACCTTGAGTAGAACAAAATAAGAACAAAGCCTTTGGAAGCTCTTTGTTGGCAGGTGTGTAAAAAATTTGACGATATTACTGGAGCCTAGATGATTTTCTTATTTTAGTGCCACTTTTTTATTACTTTCGGAGGCTGATGAGCGTGCAGCTCACTTGATGGTAAGTGATTGCCGTAGCTCGAGAATATAAATTATGCTAGGAACATTTGCCAAGCCTTTGAGGAATCCTTTCAAACCTCGTTCGAAGACAAATATTTAATAGCGCTAGAAAAATACCACTGGGAATAGTTTATTCTGAATTCTGACGGTACTTGGTAATTAAAACGCACTGTTCTTAAAAGCGGCGATCCAAGGTAAATGAGATGAAGTCTACTCCGCTATCAGGTGATATGATGGTAAAAGGCGATGGCACAATCGTTTCAAAAGATTTACTTCAGAAATTTTAATTAAATAAAAATATTTTATTACCATAATGTGTAACTTTGATTTTATATATTTAGCATTACTCCTAAAAGCTAGGCGAATTAGTCTTTTTATTGGTAGTAGGACCTCTTGTGAGTCCGCACGGGTAGGTACCACCACCCAAGCTATTTCTGCCGTGAAACAGTAATGCGTTTCGGTTTGAAGGGTGGGGCAGCCGTTGTAACTATACTTGAGACCTCAGAACTTATATCTCAAGGTGGGTGGCGCATTTTATGTCGTAGATGTCTATGGGCTCCAGTAACCACTTAACACCAGGTGGGCTGTGAGCTCGTTCACTCAACTAAGCAATAAAAAAAAAGTTAAATAAGAAGCTTTACTTTTTAAAAAATAAAAAAACTTCTGAGCTTTTTCCTTAGAGAATGTTCTGGGCTTTTCGTATTTTAGTCACGAACTCGTTTTAGAGCTTCACGTTTCGCGATGTTTCGTTTTTTTTTTTTTTTTTTTTGTTGTTGCTCTCCGACTTTTGTAATGGATTATAAATGTAAATGATTGAGGTGTTCCCAGAATTATTTTCGTGTATAATAGTTGATGTTGGTAGATGAGTATTAACGGCCGGTAGTAGACTAGATTATTCTTCTACGTAGATTAGGCTCTGAAAGGCAAGAAACCGAAAAGAATGGAGGACGTATGAAAAGACTTACACTCGGCATTGGGTGGACATAGGTTAAAGGTAGGTTCTGCGAAGCACTACTCTTGTTAGGGCTGGAGTTAGAAAATTCTCTCAGGTTGAGCCCGTGAGCTCACATACCCGTTCACGTGAATTTGGGATAGCCCCTTAGACTAACAGGGAATAGGTAGGGATTTTTTTACGACATCTGAAATCTTACTGACGCCCGTGTTGCTAGCAATCTCAAAATTCATGATCATCATCAACAGCCCACAGTCGTCCACTGCTGGACATAGGCCTCTCTCAATTCACACCACTGAGCCCGGTCTACGGCTCTCCTCATTCGCTTCTGGCCGGCCACCGTTCGGAGGTCATCGCACCACCTAGCCAGGGGGCGTCCCACGTTACGACTCCACTCGAGAACCCGTCTGCTCCAGCGATCGTCAGTCCTACGGCATATACGGCCAGTCCATTGCCACTTCAGCTTGCTGACTCTTTGAGCTATATCGATGATTTTAGTTCTCTGTCGGACAACCTCACCTCAAAATTAGCACGGAGATATTGGCCAACGACACATACAAGGTAGCGCTTACTGTTAATCGTTTTCAAAATCTGCTATAAAAAGGACCTGTAGCAGCTTTGGAAACAACGCACCATGAAACTGATTCCAAATGTGGTTAGTAAAATATCTTAAAACACACCTTTAATGAACGGCAGAGGATAGTGTTATAAGTGTGAACTAGACAATTCACACTTATAACTCAAACTCTCAAACTCAAATAAAAGGTAGTGCGATGGAACGAACAATGATAGGATTACCTCAAATTCAATAAACCACAATGATGGGAAGTTCCCAACATTTTAAAACTATATAATTCCTGCGACAATCCCAATACCGAGTCACCGTCTTCCGTCCGGTCAAACGGTCAGTTTTTGGTGAGGTGAAGTAATTCAATCTACAAATCCGTTAATTACACATTAAATTAAAAAAAAAACAATTAAACTATCATTATGGTCACACGTGACCAACCGCAGTATTTCACAGAAACGGCTTCAGCCATAATGCCGGGGGGTATTAAGGGACGACCGGGATACCCTGCCGGGGTCTCGGTGCGCCGTAGTAATCCCTCCCTAGTGGGCATTAGCCATTCATACTTTGGCCATTTCGTTATTAATCCCGAGCCACACAAGCTTCGAACTTTGGAACTTATCTTTTCGGTTAAATTTTTTTTATGTCCGTGTACTTGCTAAATAAAAATCCAAAACATCCGTCAACAATATACAACAAAGGTATTTTATTTTGATAAATCTACTGTCAGTAAACATCGCTTTGATGTGACAATCGTGTAATATTGTTACGTCGGTAAGAATAATGCCATCTATTGCCGAATATTCGAACGGATATCGCAGGATCTAGTAACATCCAGAACGTTCGAGAAGTACAACGCCATTTATTGACAGATAGCGGAAACACAAGACTAGAGATGTGTGGAATATTCTCGATAATTCTGGGAATGTGGTATCGGCTATAAAAGCGTTGCAGAGATGGCACGCAGTCACTTAGTAATCGGAACTACTCGAAGCGAACGGATCACCTGAAGCGAAGCGGAACAAGCGAATTGAGTATTTTAAAGTATTTGTGAAGTGTTCTAAGTGCTAATGCAGTGTTGATTTGTAATTCGGTAGAATTTTATTTATCCCGAACCCCAGCGCGTAACAATATCAAACAATAAACTATGACATTAAATTTGCCTTGAAGTGCCACTGACAAATATTCGTATTCAACGAAATAGGCTTAACGAATGAACGATGGGCGACCGCACGGAAGACGAACAGAACAAAGCCAAAGATGTTCATTCAGATTCATAAATCATTCAGATTTACCAAAATGAAGACAAACTTCTAAAAGTGGGCAATGTTATACAATACAGAAGATTTAAAGTTAGAAACAATGTTTCTAAGTCACGACTGAAGAATTATATGATTTTCATGGACTTCTCTGTTATGCACAGCCAGACTGACCGAAGTTTAGATACTATGTAAGTGACCATGATAGATGATGTCAAAATCGTAATTAATTTGTATACACAGCTTATCAAATTAAAGAAAATGTTAACTAAAATATTGACGAATTAATGAGACAACACGAGAAGCGCCATTTTTAAAATAAATAAAAAAGTATCATAAAAAACGTTCCGCCTATAAAAAAGTTCCGAAGTAACAGATATAAAAAATAAAATCGAAATGAGATCCTCCTAATTTTTTTAAGTTATTTTTAATTTAGTAGAATAAAAAAACATTGCATCGATATCTATATTGTTATACTAGCTGCCCCGGCAGACTTCGCAGTGCCTCAATCGATAAGCAAAAGACCTAAACTTTTGTATAAAATAAACTTAAAACAAACAAAAGGAATCCGTCCGACGGAAGACACATCAAAGGAAAAACAAAATTGTTTGTTTTTATATATTTCCGAGTATTTTCATATTTATCTACCTTTTAAACTTTCTCTGGACTTCCACAAATAATTCAAGTCCAAAATTAGCCAAATCGGTCCAGCCGTTCTCGACTTTTAGCGAGACTAACGAACAGCAATTCATTTTTATATATATAGGTATAGAAGAAGAAGACGATAGATGATTAATCGATCTAGCTCGTTAGCCTCGTTCAAAAATAGTTTGCTCTATTCTAATGAATTGCTTTACTTTCGCTAACAAACTAATCAACTAAGAGATCTATAGAGCATATCATAGCCGCGGTAGACCGAAGGTCCGAATTTTCTTACCCTAAACTTGTGTGTGACAACATACCTGTAAATGTCCTTAGCATGATTCAGACTCCTAATACCGAAGTTTAAAATGTTAAGATATAACTAATTAACCTAGATCATCATCATCATTATCCTGCCCTTCTCCCAGTCACCTGGGGTCGGCGCAACATGTTTTCTCCTTCCATACTCTTCTATCATATACCATTTCTTCGCTCACTCCCCTCCTACCCATATCGTCTTTCACACAATCCATCCATTTCTTCTTAGGTCTACCTCTTCCTCTAAATCCTTCCACATTCATAGTCAACACTCTCTTAACAACCTCATTTTCATTTCGTCTCATCACATGTCCATACCATCCCAAAATTAACCTAGATGTGTTAAAAAAATACAAAATAAGTCTTAGTTTCGACATTCGTAGCAGTGCCTACAAAACTTGTTGGTCCTAACACACACATAGCTCCAAGAAGGCCGCGATTAAAAAAATACGACTTAACTTTTTTTTCTATTGCTTATGTGGGTGGACGAGCTCACAGCCCACCTGGTGTTAAGCGGTTCCGGAGCTCATTAATATCTACAACGTAAACGTCACCCACCTTGAGATATAAGTTCTAAGGTCTCAGTATAGTTATAACGGCTGCCCCACCCTTCAAACCGAAACGCATTACTGCTTCACGGCTTAAATAGGCAGGGCGGTGGTACCTACCCGTGTGGACTCACAAGGGGTCGTACCACCAGTAATTATGCAAATAATAATTTTGCGGGTTTCATTTTTACTCACTTCTGCGATAGAAGTCAATCGTGAACATTTATTAAGTACGTATTTCATTAAAAAAATTGGTACCCGCCTGTGGGATTCGAACACCGTTGCATCACTAGATACGAATGCACCGGGCGTCTTATCCTTTAGACCACGACGACTTCACTATATAAATAACGATTGTAATTAAAAGCAAGTCTGCAATCACAGTCTAGGTTCTCAATTACAATTCTATTTACGTAGCTACTTCATTTCAAACATTAAACAAACGATAGCATCTTAAATGAAACCTCGACTCAGTTTCCGTTTAAGCTATGACATACTTTTTATCTTTAAATTATTATTTTTTTCATCTACTAGTTATTTCGCGACTTTGAAGTATCCGTGGCCTGATGGGTGAGACGCTCAGTGTATTCGTATTGAATCATACTCTGATGGCAGGGATCTATTATTACTTTTAATTCATTCCAAGTTCCATCATACCTTACTACCTAAAAGTGTATTCCTGGATAACTTCTATGATGATTTAATAAGGAAGCGGGATCAAATGAAGTCCACAAAAAAGTCAGTGATTCGCAAGCCATCGCAAGTCGGTCAACAAGCATTTCAGTTCTGTGAGTACCTTTTTTTTTCCTACCTAAGCTGGTAGCCTTGAGAGGCTATTTCAGCGTAACCTTAACTAGTAGGTGAGCTCACGGGACTCAAACCGGAGTGTTGCTAACACGAACCCTAGCAAGAGCCGTGCTTCGCAGAATCTACCACCGGATCGGAAACGCGACCCACTGAGAAGATCCGGCGAGAAACTCAGTGGGTTGTGTCTGCGGGTTAATTTACTCGACGAGCCCTTCGTCGCAAGCGACGGGTTCGACGAGAACGATGACCGGTGTGACTACCAAATATTTAACTCAATCTAGAAAAAAAAAAAAGACGGAAATCATAACAGCGTTTAGTTACGATTTTTAAATATTCATCCTTAAAAAATAATCATAATGGCGGCGGAAATATCGCCACCTTGACCGCGAATACCCCTGAGGCGGTCCCCGAGAAAATATACCGCTCCTTTTTATACGAATTCGGTTTAGAAACCCATTTCGAATCGTACCGAATTTAATGCATAGTATAATAGAAGGGAGAAGGAAGGTCTCAAGAGAATTGAGACTCTTTTTTTTTTTTAAAACGCCGATAAGAAGTAATGAGGTTGAAAATCTTAAATTTATATTCGGAAAATGAATTCTGAGATAAGGGAAAACGATAGGTAAGAAGGCAGTCATCGAGCCGCGCAATCTCTTGACCCGCTTCAGGTATATTATATAGTAACTTTTTTGTTTACTAATTTACATAATAATATAATTTAGCGTAACGGTTTTGACAATGTTTTACCGAAATTGACATCTCGGTAAAGAATTCCGACGGCTGAAAATAGAAAACTTTTAACTAGATTTTATCTATACTAATATTATAAAGAGGAAAGATTTGTTTGTTTGTTTGTATTGAACAGGCTCCAAAACTACTGAACCGATTTGAATAATTCTTTCACTGTTTGGAAGCTAAACTATTCCCGAGTGACATAGGGTATAATATTTTTTGAAAAAATTAGGGATCCTTACTAAAACTCCAATAATGTAACCCAAGGTGTAAAAAATTACCTAAAATATTCTTTATTAATCTAGATAAATTTCTTATGCACCCATATTGAAGCAACTTCTACAAAAACAGAAAAGTTATATGTATCAAAAGACCCTGACAAAGGCAAACCTCAATAAATCAATATCGACTTGTATTCATTTTAACGTGATTACTTATTGCGGACGTACGTATAATATATATATGTATCTCGGATTCAGGGGAGCAAGATAAAAGCGGAGGTAAGCACCTGAATTAATTGATTGATGTTCGCGCGGGAGGAATTATTGGAAGGACGTATTTTCAATATCGTCCCACCCCGAGCGGTACGCTGCGTACTTTTTTAAAGACATTATGACTGAGTTCACTGAACTTGAACATTATTATTTTTGATTAAAAATTTTTTTTTTTTAATTCCCTACTATATGTAAAATAAATGAAACAAAAGCGAAATTAAAGAGTAATAATGTTAATGGCGTTAAAAAAGCGAATGCTTTCGACAAAAACGTATTGTTTTATTAATCGATTTTGTTGGATTTCAATGAATATTTAAATAGTAAACTCGGATACAATTAGTTGTAACCAAAAATACCCCATTTATATTTCGGTTCAGTGACACCTGAGTATGCAACTTTACAGTTGCCTGTGACATTGACAATCTTAAACGCTGTCAAATGTCAGCTAATAAACAGATACTAATCTATAAGGCCTATTTAATGACCTTAATCTATGTCCTACTTATTTACAGTCGTATAGGAATTGTCTTAGTACCCAATTATATTCGTAACATTTCAAATTTCTACTTAACCTCCAAATCATAGATAATGAGGACAGTCTAAGTATAAATTTTTCATATTTCTAGATGATTTCTTAGTATTTTTTTGCGATCTTAAAAAAAACTTCACTCGGTAAACAGATCAATCTTATAGTCTAGCACACACGAGGGTCTCATTTGTAGATGGATTGCGCGATGCACCATCCATTCATAATGTGAACCAGGTTAACTTTTTTATGTAACTCGACTGAAAGAAACAGCTTCCTGTTTGGAACTACGACATAATGTGTAGCGCGGCGAACGAGGTTTCCAGTGTGAATAAAATGCATAGAGAACTTTATTTTTATTTGTCAAACAGATTGTTTTTATATATTTCTGTTATTACTATTATTTCCCATGTAAGCAACTATAGTCCGGCCGCTGAGAGAACGTGATAATTGCAACACCAAATTTAGTGCAAAATTACACCAATTATTTCAAGATCACACAGTGATAATAAATTTAATAGTGGGTTTAAAAAAAACAAATAAAGAGACGGATGAAAGCCGATCGCATGCAGCAGAGATGCGAATGTTGCGATGGATGTGTGGAGTAATGAGAATGGATAGAATACGGAATGAATATGTTAGAGGAAGTCTGAAAGTGGCACCTGTGACAGAGAAGTTGAGAAGTGCGCGTTTGGGATGGTATGGACATGTGATGAGACGAAATGAAAATGAGGTTCGTAAGAGAATGTTAACTATGAATGTAGAAGGATATAGAGGAAGAGGTAAACCTAAGAAGAAATGGATGGATTGCGTGAAAGACGACATGGGTAAGAGGGGAGTGAGCGAAGAAATGGTATATGATTGAAGAGTATGGAAGGAGAAAACATATTGCGCCGACCCCAGGTGACTGGGAGAAGGGCAGGATGATGATGAAATAAAAATATTCTTTTCTAGCAAACCACAGCTATATAGTCTGTCCGATAACGATCCGCCGGCAAACAATCTTTCACCGCCGAACAACAGTACTAGGTAGCAATAAGCAAGCAGAAACGTACACTGCAACCTCACTAGGGACGCTACCCTTAGGATGCCCAACCGACGGGTCGTCGAGGCGATAGTCGACGAGTCTACTTCGGCCATATCGGTACGGCAACCCGTAAGGCTACCTCAGACGGAACCTCTGGTAGCCCGGAATACCCGCTGGACCAAAACCAGGCTGCTAACTAAGATGTTGACCATGTGCACCACACTGCGAACGCCTGAGTAGTCAAATGTATTATGGTCTGAGCCTTTGCTCGCCCACCTGTCCTGATGAAACTGGAAAGGCCTCCGGGCCACCAGTAATCCTTCAATCATTTTTTTATTTTATTATAGTCTTCAAACCAGAACGGTAATTTCAATTCAAATCGGTTCAGATTATGCCTTCTATTCGATAAACGAAAACCTTCGATACTGCGGACGGTACCAGAGCTGTTATACGCTCTATTTCGTACACAAAGACATTTTTAATACAATATTACTCAAGTTTCTGTTTTAGGTCTCAACATTGTAGACAGCTTTTACTTTGCGATATCTATGAGTTCCATTAACCACTTACTGAACGCGGATGCCCGACTAAGATAATGAAAAAAAGATGTGTGGTGTCGTGGGACACCGGATAGGAACGAAGTTCCTTATTATAAAAATATTAATTTTAAGTTCTATTCGAGGTATAAAGAAAATAAAACTGGAGGTTTCGCAACAACCCACGGTCATTCGGTAACGTTTGTTTGTATAAGAGTTAGTGTATTGCGCAAACGAACGCTCTGATATCGTGGTCAATGAATGATAAAAAAATATGTTATTTTTTGTACGTTATTACAAAGTTAAGTCGTACACTGTGTGCATTACTGATAAAAATCTTACGTTACGGACGTTTTTTCCCTGTTAGGGTACCCCTCCGCATCGTCCCATAAGGATCTTCGTTCCAAAAAAATCGATTAATTAAACAGAGCATGCACAGAACAAAGCACTTGTTTACAATTAAATTTGACACCGAATATCTAGTTCCTGCTGTCGTCTTGAGCACACGCGGCACCTCGTTTGCTGCCTGTCTCACCGTATCCTAGCAACCATTAATCACTTTACATCATTCCCTCACCTAATTCTCACGAGCAGCGAATAATTTATCCCCCGTCGCATTCCTTAATGGGATATTCGGGGGTTGCCAGCTGTAAAATTGCGGGTTTTCGAGACAAAGAAAGTGTTGCCAGCCAGGAGGTCGCTTTGATTAAATCCCGTGACGTGATCGGCCCGAGCGACAGATTTAAGATTTGAAATGTTAATGAGATGTAATAAGTTGGTTAAACATTTGATTTATAATTGGATTCGTACATGAGAATATTAAAATTATCAATCTGAAACTAAAGTTTTCGGAACGTAGAAAGTAATATTTGTATAATGCATTTTTTAATATTATAACTATGCACTGCACTAAAGTTCGCATGTCAAATAATGACAAAGCATACACGCTGCTTTTAATTTATGTAATAACTCATTTTCACTATGCTTGGCGAATAAATGATTTCTTTCTTTCTTTCTTTCTTCTAGTGACGGCGTTCTTACTGTCCTAATCTAACTGACTTGCACACATGATTTGGATTTTATTTGAATAACGAACCTACTTTCAAAGCAACACACATATTAAACGCGTGTATTTTTTACTGGTGGTAGGACCTCTTGTGAGTCCGCACGGGTAAGTACCACCACCCTGCCTATGTTTACCGTGAAGCAGTAATGCGTTACGGTTTGAAGGGTGGGGCAGCCGTTGTAACCATACTGAGACTTTAGAACATATACCTCAAAGTGGGTGGCGCATTTACGTTGTAACGTCAGGCTGTTGAGCTCGTCCACAACTAAGCAATAAAAAAAATAAAAAAAATCAGAGCAGAAACCTCCGCCTATGACATTATATAAGCGCAGAAGAATATTTAACTAAAATATATTTTTTTAACGATTCAATCTCTCAATTTCTGTAAGTTATTCCAAAGTGCTCAATTTTTAATGCTGAACTTGGATAATTATCATTTAATGAGTACTCGATGAAAAGTTTTAAAAGCTTCTCCGCGAGGGTGAATTTTGATTAATCGTTACCTATTGGCTTATAAAACAAAGTTTCATTGGCTAGCTTGCAGGTAAGCTCGAGCTTTAAAAGGGACTGGTATTAACTAGTGATACCAAATTTGTGGCGTGGGTAAATGTTATCAATCACAGTACACTGCGTCGATCGACAATATATAGCAATCAAAACAAATTGACGCTACTGTACCAAGGAATAAAGTTCGGTTTGCAGTTGGAGTTTATGTATATATTTAAACATTTATCACCATAGGACCTCTTGTGAGTCAGCGCGAGTAGGTACCATCACCCTGCCTATTTCTGCCTTGAAGCAGTAGTGCATTTCGGTTTGAAGGGTGAGGCAGCCGTTGTAACTATACTGAGACCATAGAACTTATATCTCAAGGTGGGTGGCGCATTAACGTCGTATATGTCTATGGGCTCCAGTAACCACTTAACACCAGGTAGGCTGTAAGCTCATCCAACCATCTACGCAATAAAAATATAAATTTAAACGTATAAGTATGTACATAGTATATCAGTCCTCATTTTGCTGATAATCTTAGTTTGAGGTTAGCTCCTCGCGTGTGAAGAAAGTCGAAATTGATAAATGATTGTTTCATTTTCAGTTTTTATTTATTGTACACTTACAACACTGCTAAGGATATGGCCTCGGATTTGAACAATGGCAGGTCCACGGGCGTATCCAGAACGTATAGTTAACCAATCTTCTCAGACCTCCTTTAAAAATATGTTTTAGCTTTATATATACCGAACCGGAAGCTCATTGCAAAGCCGGTGAGATTTAGTGAAGATAAAATGATGATGAACTTATAAATAATGAACTATTGAACATCACGCCGGTGGTAGGTGGTGCGATGGTAAAACAAATAAAACAGGAAGATCTTGTGGTGGTAGCCATTATACAACGCAAGATATTTGACAGATGCCTGAATCTCGTTTACGACATTTTCAAGACAAGCTTGCATATATACAAGTTCCGAACAACAACAGCAGGACCGTCGGTCTACCGAGCAATATCATCCGCTCGGTGGAAGATCTTCCCTTTGTTATTTAAGCCTCTCCAAAATCTTAAACAAAAGGGAAGTTTTAGTTACGGAGTGCCGGCCCAAAGATAATGGCGGAATGAGGAACACCTAACCAGCGACCTGGTTAATCCAGGTAAAGAAAAACGAAGCAGTCTTCTTCGCGAGTCGCAGTCCGAATTAAAAGTAGATTTACGATTTAGTCTAGCATTTGTTTTTTTTTTATTTCATTATTTCCGATGTTTCGATTACTTTATAAAACCAAGTGAGTCGTTCATTACCAAAAAAATTCTTGATAATGAACGAATAGGTCAATCGTAAAATAATAAACTCAAATCGAAATTAAGCTGTAAAAGTCGCTTTAATTAAGGTAAAATAGTCTTTAATTTTACCAACGAAAGAAGCTACAGCTTAAACTAAAAAGAAAAACTAAATTCGCTTTTTCTTGGGCGGGTTTTCTTTCGGAATCCAGATTTGAAATCATTGCTTTAAATAATAATCTTTATTACCAATGGTTTGAGTTCAAAATTTAAAAATTTCGAAAGATTTTATGAGAACAAAGTCGGAAAGCAATGAACATTGAAATTCGCGATTGGTCTCTCATATACCGAGACTAGGTGAACCATGAAAATAAAAATAAAAACTGATAATTCTGAACTTGTATATGAAATCGTATTGTTTTTTAGTTATTGTTTAGACGCGTTAAATATATATTTATTGTATTTATCTATTGTTATCTGGTTACCGGACTCACAGACCCAAGTTTTTATTTATTTATTACTTAGATGGGTGGACAAGCTCACAGCCCTCCTGGTGTTAAGTTGTTACCGGAGCTCATAGCAATCTACAACGGAAATGCGGCCACCTACCTACCTTAAGATATAAGTTCTAAGGTCTCAGTACAGTACAAAGGCTACCCCACCCTTCAAACCGAAACGCATTATTGCTTCACGGCAGCAATAGGCAGGGCGGTTGTACCTACCCGTGCGGACTCACAAGACGTCCTACCACCAGTAATTACGCAAATTATAATTTTGTAGATGTCATTTTTATTTCACGATGTTATTCCTTCGCCGTGGAAGTCAATCGTGAACATTTGTTTAGTACTTATTTCATTAGAAAAATCGATACATGCCTGCGGGATTCGAGCACCGGTGCGAACACATGCGAATGCACCGGACGTCTTAACCTTTAGGCCACGACGACTTTTTGCGACCTTCAGGTCTTTGTCTCAATTGTAATAGCGCAAAATTGATTTTTGACGTGTTTGCTTTTTATTAAATATAGTTATTAATTCATCTTGGAAGTAATTTGTGAACATAAGCTAAGCACGTATTTCATGTGAACCTGCAATGGTATTACCACGGTGCAGGTTTGTTCTGCCGCAATTCAGATAAGCGATTTGGTTTAACGATAAAACAACTGTGTAGTTCAGACTATTATTGGCCGTCCCTAACTGGATGGTTACCTTCACTGTGATGTCTACGGACTCCGATGAACTCTCAACATCAGGTGGGTCATGACTCCGTACACCCATATAAGCATTAAAAAGGATATAACAAACAAACAACCGATATCTTTGCAGTAAATAGTATACAAGGTATATATTTAACGAGGTTTGTGGAGAGTACTTAACGGTAGGCAGTGTTTTGGCTCTGCTGCTGGCATTGCTGAAGTCCATGGGCGACGGTAACCAATCACCATCAGATGGACCGTATGCTCGTCAGCCTACTAGGGCATTAAAAAAATAAGGGAAGAGAGTAGAATCAAAATTAGTTAGGATTTTTTTATAACACTAATGAGCAAAATCTTCAATTCTTCCAAGCCGTACACTCTTGACAGAGTGGTCGTGGTCATGCATCAGTCGGATCCTGCGATACCGATGCTCTCGCGATGCGACGCCATGTGGCATGATGTTTCGCAGAGTGAGAACAATTCATTTATGTTGGAGTGAGTCACAGGTTTGATGAGGTCGGTCCATCTATTGGTTGTTTTATGGTAGGCAGCGGCTTGGCTTTGCCCCTGGCATTGCTGACGTCCATGAGCGACGGTGACCACTTACCATCAGGTGGGCCGTATACACGTCTGCCTACAAAGGCAATAAATAAAAAAAAAGATCGTCCGCAAGATCTTTTGCCCTCGCCAAAGCAATTACCGATATTAAAATTTCGGCCGGGAATTATCTTGCGCTGCCGACGCACGCGTGGTCACCGCGCGTCGAGCTCATTACGTCCGAATCGAAGATTACCCGCTCGATTATGGTTCGTCTGTCATGAGCTTTGAACTCTGTTCGGATAACGGTGATGTTAACGTGATTGCCTTGTACCAATTAAGCCTTCTCGATATAGAGATGTTACCGAAACCTGGACTCCGAGTGGTATTTAGTGGTTTACGTGAATTAGAGACTTGGTCGAGAAGGGAAACATTTTAAAGTGAGTGGTTTTGCTTTTTTTTTCAATTAGAACTTTGACTGTGAACCATTGCGTTAATTTGTGCACATTAATATTTCTAGAAGTTTGTTTTTTGAAGATTTAAAAAAGGTTTTGATGGTTAATTTTTTTTTTATTGCTTAAATGTGTGGACTAGCTCACAGCCCACCTGGTGTTAAGTGGTTACTGGAGCCCATAGACATCTACAAACGTAAATGCGCCACATACCTTGAGATATGAGTTATAAGGTCTCAGTATAGTTACAACGACTACCCCACCCTTCAAACCGAAACGCATTACTGTTTCGCGGCAGAAATAGGCGGGTTGGTGATACCTACCCGTGCGGACTCACAAGAGGTCCTACCATCAGTAATTACGCAAATTATAATTTTACGGGTTTGATTTTTATTGCACGATGTTATTCCTTCACCGTGGAAGTCAATCGTGAACATTTGTTGAGTACGTATTTCATTAGAAAAATTGGTACCCGCCAGCGGGATTCGAACACCAGTGCATCGTTCGATACGAATGCACCGGACGTCTTATCCTTTAGGCCACGACGACTTAAATTATTGCATAGATACCATCCCGTGCGGACTCACAAGAGGACTCACAACACACCTACCAGTAAAGGAAAGCTTTGAAAGCTTCCGAAATTTTCAAGACCATACTTCAAAATCCAGTCCCGATTTTGCGCTACCTCCGTTCAGAGGCCAACGAACCCGGTACAAACGATCCATCAAAAAAAAAAAACACGTACCCTTCCCATACCTACGTCTATGCAAGCACCGAAAACGTCCTAAACAAATTTAATTCAATACGTGTAATCTACTTATCGCTGATTACCATTTCCCTGAAAAGGGATAGAGAACCCATTAAACATGTAACCACATTACGCCCGGTCATCAAGTATGCAGTGGAGGGTCGAATCACTGTAGAATGTCATTTGGAGGTAGGTTAGACCAGAGGCATGTTTGTATCGGGGGTTGAGTTTGGCGGCGCACGATAAAATGTCACCGCACCCGTGACATTATGTAGCTCTATTTCAGTACGTTTGAATGTCAATTCTTAATGGTTTTAAGTTATAACACACTGCGCTTCGTATGTGTGCTATTAGGGTAAGATTTTTTTTCATGGAACTTTTCGAGCCAATTGGACACAACACATTTTTATGCGAATAAATACAACAACCACACTATATGAAATAATATCCTGAGTTCAACCCATATCTGAGAGATTGAAGTTTCAGCGAAGTCAACGCAGCATCAATCGCGTTTGAGTGGCAACCACGTGGCAGGAATTGGAATGAGAGCGAACCTCGATCTTCCTCTTCTCCCTCTTCTCTAGAAGCGCCGGAGTCCGACATAGCTCGGTCTGCTATCATCCTCAACCTAAACCGATTCCCCAGCGTTAAAAAAAATAAGACCTAGCCACCCAGTACACACTTGGCGAAGCACCATGCAGAGCGAGATGACGGCTGCTGGTATGACCTGGATTGATGTCAAGGAGCAAGCGCAAGATAGGGTCAAGTGGAGACAACTTGTGAGGGCCCTATGTACCAGCGATGTACTCTAGAACTACAACAATTTTCTTACTGAATCAAGTCCACTTTGCATGACACTAATTAAGTGATTTCCCAATTTGCTAAGCTTCTCCATCTAGGTGGGATCGGCACAGCTAATTTTTCCCTTCCATTTTTTTCTATCAGCCGTCATCTCAACGCTCACTATTCTGTCTCTCATATCATCATTCACACATCCATCCATGTCTTCTTCGGTCGACCTCTTCCCCCTCTACCTTGCACTACCATTTCCATACATCATCTAGTCACATGCATCTTCTCTCTACGCATCACATGTCCATACCACGCTAGCCATCCGCTCTTTAACTCGTTAATTTGCCAAGCATACGGATAAAGCATACTCGAATCACACATATCTCGATCGAAGTCAAAAATCGAAGCACCACTAATAAATTCACGAAGCGCGGTACACTGAGAAACTTCGTTTTCTATTTCCTAAAGCACACGTTTTACGTCATATTTTATTCACAAGTGTCACGTTTGCGTGTCACGGTGCTCGATATATTTCGAAGACACGAACTTTGACGTTTCATAGAATACATCCCGTTAAGTATTTCGATGCATGTACAATATACGAGTAACTAATGTTGTGGAGAAACTTGACAGCTATAATTTTGTTTGTTATCGCAAAAAGCAGAACATTCGAGTCGAGAGAGAGAGAGAAGTACTCTGCTTGCAAAGAAAACTACTAGTACCAGTAAAAAAAGGAAAAATGAAGAGATAAGTTATCTCTTAGAAACTATGTATTTCGCTTTAATGCCTCAATAAGGAGTTACCGAAAGCGGTGTTTCAGCGAGCACACAATAAATAATTCCAGACGCTCCCACATACCTGGCTCACGGCCAAGCAAGACACGAAAATTTTCGAAGTCTTAGAAAACGATATTTTTATCTTCTCGACCACTTACTGTTCTAATTCACTGCATCAATGTCGTAAGTTTCAATTCTGTCACCCAACTATGGTGCAATGTATCGTCACTTATTTGAAAAGGCATAGCTTTTGGACCGTCATAATTTTAATTCAAAAAAAAAGGCACAATTTCTTTTGATATAGCTTATCTTCTTCTTCTATATAATATATATAAAAATGAATGGCTGTTCTTTAGTCTCGCTAAAACTCGAGAACGGCTGGACCGATTTGGCTAATTTTGGTCTTGAATTATATGTGGAAGTCCAGAGAAGGTTTAAAAGCTAAATAAATATGAAAATGCTCGGAATTATATAAAAATAACCATTTTGTTTTTCCTTTGATGTCCCCCCCCGTCGGACGGATTACTTTTGTTTGTTTTAAGTTTATTTTATACAAAAGTTTAGGTATTTTATTTATAGATTGAGGCACTACGAAGTCTGCCGGGTCAGCTAGTTGCGAATAAAATTATGGGGCAGTGCTGGCAATTGCTGTCTTCGAACTGATAAGGCCCAGAGGCCTTAATGTCCAGAACTTAAACAATTTCACCCCCTCGGTGGTAGATCTTCCCTTCGTCGTAATTCCTAAATAGTGAAGGACAAAATATTCGTGAAGATGATATGATGAATATTTTTAAACTAGGATTACATACGAGAATGAAATAAAATCACCTCAAAATTTTAAATCTATTAGATATAATATAGTTCTATTATATATAGAATCAAATCTATATTACAAAGACTATGGCTGAATACGTATAGTACATGAAGCTCTTTAGTATTTTTCAATAAAAGATTTCGTTTAGAACTAAAATGGGTTTCTTATTCTCCAAGTCAATAGAAGTGGTTGGGAATCCACAGTTCCAACTAACGTACAGAAAACTAACAGGATATTAAAAAGAAAAATACCTTCATAACAAATGCACTCTTCAACAAATTTCTTTATTACCGTGCGTGTGATGTAGTTGCTTACTGCATATTTCTGCAGACATTAATTCCGATTTCAAAGGGACAGTCTATTTAAATTTTTTTACTGGCGGTAGGACGTCTTGTGAGGACACGCGGGTAGATACAACCACCTTACTTATTTCTGTCATGAAGCAGTTATGCATTTCGGTTTGAAGAGTGAGGCAGCTGTTGTACTGTAAAAACTGAGACCTTAGAGTTCACGTCTCAAGATAGGTGGCGGCATTTACGTTATAGATGTTAATGAGCTCCGGTAACCACTTAGCACCAGGTGGTCCGTGACCTCGTCCACCCATCTAAGCAATAAAAATGGAGATGTCTATGAGCTCTGGTGATCACTATGGAATGAGACCTTGTTATCATTGAATAACTATAAAAAAGAAAATTTTTAAGTTAAATCAATTTGGCAATAAATATGTTAAACAAAATGAATGATTTTACTGTTATTCATGAACTGTGGTCAAGATTCTTATTCGTTGAGACTAGGAATGCATAGCTGGCTGAACGCCAGTAGTTTAGGAACTTTTAAGGAACTAACTTGTTATCGAAGAACATTTGAATGGTTCAAGATTTTACCAGAACTGCATTCTTTAGCGTGGCACTACCAAAGGAACCCTGCAGTATAAACTTAAATATCCATCTGGAAATATTAGGTCGTAACATCAATTCCATCTATAAGATCGTCAGTCAGCTTAATACAAGTAATTTTTTACTGGTGGTAGGACCTCTTGTGAGTCCGCGCGGGTAGGTACCACCATCCTGCCTATTTCTGCCGTGAAGCTGTAAGCGGCTTGAAGGGTGGGGCAGCCGTTGTAACTATACTTGAGACCTTAGAACTTATATCTCAAGGTGCGTGGCGTATTTGCGTTGTAGGTGCCTATGGGCTCCAGTAACCACTTAACATCAGGTGGGCTGTGAGCTCGTCCACCCATCTAAGCAACAAAAAAAGAATAATAAAAAGTGTGTGTGTCCGCTCCGACGCACGACTGGAGTTTACTGGATATAAAAAATTAAACGAAACAATACGAGAAATAGTTCTATATTACGACAACACGATACACTACAGATTATTAACAAATTAACGAGACACAAAACAAACGACTAACAAATATATGAAAATACAATAATGAGAGAAACGCGCGATCAGTACGAGGCTTTGTGGCGGACTGCCGGCGCAGCAGCCCGGCGCGCATTTCGTGTGACATGCGCATAACGCATTTCGTGTGACATGCTAGTACGATTTTGGTCCCCATAATTTTCATACCCCGGGCCTATATATGTAAATCGATTCTAAAGGAGTAAACTCCAAAAATTAAACGAAACAATACGAGAAATAGTTCTATATTACGACAACACGATACACTACAGATTATTAACAAATTAACGAGACACAAAACAAACGACTAACAAATATATGAAAATACAATAATGAGAGAAACGCGCGATCAGTACGAGGCTTTGTGGCGGACTGCCGGCGCAGCAGCCCGGCGTCACCTGCGATGACGCATTTCGTGTGACATGCGCAATCAGGCGCATAACGCATTTCGTGTGACATGCTAGTACGATTTTGGTCCCCATAATTTTCATACCCCGGGCCTATATATGTAAATCGATTCTAAAGGAGTAAACTCCAAAAAAGTAATTGGAACAGAATAAACATAATAAAATAGTGTATTATATGTAGTTCAAACTGACCATGTACAAAACTGGATAAAGGCATCTCGTTTTAAAGGAAAAAGCAGTAGTAATCTATTGTTTACAATACGGTGACAATTTCATAACAAAACATTTTAAATCCTTAGCCAACCTATCATAATGACACTATATCACGATGTTATCAAATCATCACTTCAATTCAATCCTTAATATACGAGGAATCAACACAATCAAACCTGAATATTACATAATATAACCTAATTAAACCGACGTATTAATTAGATGAACAGCAATTAATCTTCTCGGTAAGCCAATCATGCGTCATAAATTACACGAACAATAGGAACCGATAATTGTGATTGGGAATCGAATTGAAGACCTGTGTTCTATATCTGGCGTGGCGCCAATAAGGGCAGTGTGATGGGGACAACGTGCATGTAATGTTTAAATGATTTCTGTGCTATTAAAATTTTGGTCATACTCCTCGTGCCATCTTATTGTTTCTAATATACGCCTTCTTTAATATCTTTCGCCAAATAGACTAAAAATACGAACGATACACAAAAAACTCAATTTAACCCGGAAAAAACACCGGTTTTCTTGCCCGAAGCTCGCCAGATTCACAATAGACGTCTAAGTTTCAAAGCTCGCAACTATTCGGAAGCAATTAAAACTTCAGAGTAGCTATTAAGAAGGGAAATTAATTCCAGCAAATTATACCGAAACCCCTTTTACTTGGGTACCGAATACTATCTTTAATTACACGGAAACCAGGTGGGAATAGGGCTGCCTCATAAATCGCTTTAGAATAGGTTTGTTTTTCTCATTCTTGAGTTGGTAACGTCATAGATGAGTTAGTGGTTGTGAAAATGAAACTGGCTGCGGTTATCAGAGACATATCAAAGGCCAAAGATCAACCTGTTTAAATGCAGGTCTCTCAAGGATATTCAATTATAAAAGTAGCCAATAGGTAGACGGTGACCAGAAAATGTTTATTACTGATCATAATTGTATTAAGCAGAAAGAACGAGTTTACAAAGCTTTATAGAAGCTTCTCGTCTGCAGTGTCTAGCTTCAATACTAATTTAGTGGTATGTTCACAATCAAAGAACAACTGAACCGTAGTTTTATGAAGATATCAATGCATCAGCCCAGGTGTATCAGATATGATTCAACAGCCTTCCTAAATCACGCTTTTCGCGAAAGTCCTTTGAGGTCACAAATTACGCACATATTTAATGTTTGAGCTCAAAGTTACATTATTTGATACGAATACATCAGGTTAACCTGATAGGCAAAGGAAAAATTAAAGGTGTTTTACCCTTTGCCCTTGTAGGCAGACGATCATAGGGCCTGCCTAATGATGAGTGGTCACCATCACCTATGGACGTCAGCAATTCCAGGGGCAGAATCAAGCCACTATCTACCATTATATTCATCATCATTATCAACTAACACGTATTTTTATTCGCGCAGTCACATCTAGTCGCCACAATTCCATGTACGAAGACAAATACAATCAGAATTGTTAAGAATTATTAATTCGCAATCCTCCCCTGGCCAGGTACCAGGTGAAACTCAATTATCGCAACGCCGGGAACAAATACTCATACAATTTATACCTTTATTACATTCTATTATTTTGCACACAGAAAATTTCAATCAGAAAGTTCATTGATTTGACAAGTCCGTGTGTATGACGAATGTCATGACCCTCAGTATTGAGGAAAGCGAAGCAAGAAGAAGAAGAATGTATGACGATTATCAATTTCTTTCTGCAGAGGTTTTTTTTTGCGCGAAGGGCATCCGATCAGGACATTTAGAAGCCAAAACGGAAATTCCATCAGTTGAGAATCGGATTGAATTTATAATTCCATTCGAATAGTGGGTTTCACTGTCTCTCTGTCTCCCTCTCTTTCTCACTCTCTTTCAGCCCAAAAATGTTCACTGCTGGATATTCATTTCTCCCGATTCTTGGCACAACAACCCATCCTCCGTTTCCATTCAGAAGATTCCCTGGACCTTCAACAAGGTAGTACTATGGACTAATTAAAATCGGTATAGTCACATTCCGATTAGTCCTGCACATTCTTAGAATCTGGAACACACAATCTGTTCAATTCCACATAGCTTCAAGAAATATTATACGGTAAATTAATATTTGAGTAACTATAGTAAACTTGAACTGTGGTAAAGAAAAATTTCAACTTTTATAGAATTTAAGGATTTTAGACGATCGCAGCCTGAAATAACTTTAACGGTATCGATAAGCTTTTGTTATGATTGCGGAGCAGCTTTTTAAATAAAAGTTTAGTTATCGTATTGGCGCTTCTACAGAAAATCATGATTTCGAAATACGAGTTTTTTATAAGGCGTGAAATGTGCTCTGTAGAACTTTGAGCTCTTAACGTCAGCTGATGGTCTTCTTACTCGAGATGGTGCACAATATTTCCGCTGTGATGCAGTCACAATATTTCCTTACTTACTTCCTCTTCTAACTTTGTATGACCAGTAGCGTCTTATGGATTCCGAAGTGATAGCTTTTTTTTATGGATGTACTAGCTCACAGCCCACCTGGTGTTAAGTGGTTACTGGAGTCCATAGACATGTACAAAGTAAATGCGCTACCTAGCTTGAGATATAAGTTTTAAGGTCTCAAGTATAGTTACAACGGCTGCCCCACCCTTCAGACCGAAACGCATTACTGCTTCACGGCAGAAATAGGCAGGGTGGTGGTACCTACCTACCCGCGCGGACTCACAAGAGGTCCTACCACCAGTAATTACGCAAATTATAATTTTGCGGGTTTGATTTTTATTACACGATGTTATTCCTTTACCGTGGAAGTCAATCGTGAACAATTGTTGAGTACGTAATTCATTAGAAAAATTGGTACCCTCCTGGGATTCGAACACCGGTGCATCGCTATATACGAATGCACCGGACGTCTTATCCTTTAGGCCACGACGACTTCAAAGCTGCTCACTCTTCCTGATGTCGCCGCCGCTTAACTGCCAGCCCTCGAGCCTATACTGCATCTGGTGCAACTGGTATATACACTATACCACCGTTAATTCGTAAATTTGTGGGCTTGTGTAATTTTTGTGAAACTATGGGCTCCCGTTAGCTGTTACAACTATCTTGTTTATTTCTACAACGAAGTGGTAATGCGTTCCGACAACCACAGAACAACTGAGGCGGGGTCCTAAAGAAACTTTGATGGACTATGGGGTAGAAGATATGTGAGAGAAAAGCGTGAGTGCAGAGATGGTGTATGATAGGCCTTAATGGAGAAAGAAAATATAATGCACAGATCACACAAAGTGAGATAAGGGATGAAAGAAGAAGCCCATAACAATTGACAATGTAATAAACGTTATAGATTTAGTGTTATTTTTTTATAAATATAAATAAATATTTACTAACAATCACGCCACGCTAACTGGTCCCGTGATAAGTCCGTAAAGAACTTGTGTTACAGGTACCAGATAACGGAAATAAATGTAGGATTTTTATTATACACATACATATATTTAATATACATCCATAACCCTAGAAAAAACATTTATATTTGTCATACAAATATCCTCCCTTGGCGGGATTCGAACCCGCGACCCCCTTGTGTAGTGACCATGTTACTTACCACTACACCAGACGGCCGACTTGTTGATAGCTTTGTACAGTATTCAATAAACAGAATAACAAATTTGACCAATTTAGTTGGTATTCGATTTCATTACTCCGTGTCGCGTTTAATGACCTCTCGCATTTAATTTAGAATTTACGTAGTCAGTTTTCATCTCTCTGCTGTGCAAATAAAACTCCTGAAGCCACCGTTGTTGTCAGACTTTGTGAGTTAATAAATAAAAAGGTTAATACCATAGTATAAGGGAAGGTTGTGTAAAACTCGCTAGTTTATTGGTCGTGCCTGCGAAGGGGCAGGGCTCGTTAAGTTAAGCTCGGGATGTGTGCACTACATTGTTTTTAATACTAAAGTATGGTCTAATTTAAAAGAATCGAGCGGGAGAAGTTTGTAGACATCTTTGCAATTTACGTGTGGTCTGTTAAATCGTAAATGGAAGTGCATATACTACAAAATGAAACCTGGTTACGACATTGTCATAATTAATTATAAATTGCTATTCACGTAGCTTGTATTGAATTTTATCACGTAGTGGTTTGACAGTCCCTGTTCTTACTGATCGTGATTAAAAGAAGTGGTAGTGCTTACATTTTGCAGATTCAGATCGTTTCGACGATTCACGAAACTGAAACTTATAATCACATTTCGACAGAAATGAGCAGGGTGCTAGAATCATATGGGCTTACAATACGCTAACTATTATTTGCAAGTTTGATTTTTATTAATTTATGACACGGTGTAATATTTTTCATCGTTAAAATCAGTCACTAGCTTGTTTTAAGTACATACTTAATAATACGGCCAGATTTCATTCAAACTTTGTAGATTTATCGAGGACCGATGACAATTCAATATAAAAAAAAATAGAAAAAAAAATTTGTAAATTTTTAAATTCAACTAAAAAATTAAAAATAAATAATAGTTTAAAAAAAATTTTTTTTACAATAAAGATTTTTTTTTTACACTATTTTCAATTTAAATTTACTAAAAATTTTTTTCTTTGTTGCATTTTATACAAAGCGTGTTTTTCAGTTTTTCTAAACTATTATTTATTCTACAAAATATGTTTTTGGTTCTGCGGAGAAGGTATTTGTTGTAGTATTGTCACGGACAGGAGGCGCTCCAATCATTTCAACAAACGGAAGGCGATAGTCAGATTCAGATGTCAGATTTCAGAAACATAATATTATATTAGTGATTTATACTTTCAGCAGAAAAACTTAATCGATTTTTTGGTCGTAATGGAATTTTTGAAGAACTGAAAATTATCATCTTCGTATCAGCGTTACTGACGCTCTTTAAGTTCCATCCATCAAATGAATTTTATATTATGACTTATTAGGTGACACACAGTGAAATAGATGAATTATTTTATTTATTTTATTTATTTATACTTTATGCACAAAACAAAACTT
Source organism: Bombyx mori (assembly GCF_030269925.1). Taxonomy (NCBI): domain Eukaryota; kingdom Metazoa; phylum Arthropoda; class Insecta; order Lepidoptera; family Bombycidae; genus Bombyx; species Bombyx mori. Next base: position 14,171,001 of record NC_085124.1, on the reverse strand, counting down.
GTACACAGGCGGACTTAATGCCATGGGCATTCTCTAACAGTCTACCATAGGGTGGTGCAGAGATAATGCATGGTAGGTGCATTGACAAAAGAATAATAAACGACAACAAAACAAAAAAAAAAGAATAAACTCAAAACAAAAATCTTCCTTAAAATAACATCTCAGTATTATAGAATACACATACTACAATTTAATATACCTATGTATAAAATAGTAAAATACATACATACACATAATTACACAAAATATAATATAGATGTAAAGTAATAATATATAAATACACAATATACATATAATTATCATTATTATTATTATTATTATTAATATATATATTTACTTTTAGCCATTCTTAACTATAATACTAAATTGTGTATTTTCATGTGTATTTATATATTATTACTTTACATCTATATTATATTTTGTGTAATTATGTGTATGTATGTATTTTACTATTTTATACATAGGTATATTAAATTGTAGTATGTGTATTCTATAATACTGAGATGTTATTTTAAGGAAGATTTTTGTTTTGAGTTTATTCTTTTTTTTTTGTTTTGTTGTCGTTTATTATTCTTTTGTCAATGCACCTACCATGCATTATCTCTGCACCACCCTATGGTAGACTGTTAGAGAATGCCCATGGCATTAAGTCCGCCTGTGTACAAGTTTTGTTTTGTGCATAAAGTATAAATAAATAAAATAAATAAAATAATTCATCTATTTCACTGTGTGTCACCTAATAAGTCATAATATAAAATTCATTTGATGGATGGAACTTAAAGAGCGTCAGTAACGCTGATACGAAGATGATAATTTTCAGTTCTTCAAAAATTCCATTACGACCAAAAAATCGATTAAGTTTTTCTGCTGAAAGTATAAATCACTAATATAATATTATGTTTCTGAAATCTGACATCTGAATCTGACTATCGCCTTCCGTTTGTTGAAATGATTGGAGCGCCTCCTGTCCGTGACAATACTACAACAAATACCTTCTCCGCAGAACCAAAAACATATTTTGTAGAATAAATAATAGTTTAGAAAAACTGAAAAACACGCTTTGTATAAAATGCAACAAAGAAAAAAATTTTTAGTAAATTTAAATTGAAAATAGTGTAAAAAAAAAATCTTTATTGTAAAAAAAATTTTTTTTAAACTATTATTTATTTTTAATTTTTTAGTTGAATTTAAAAATTTACAAATTTTTTTTTCTATTTTTTTTTATATTGAATTGTCATCGGTCCTCGATAAATCTACAAAGTTTGAATGAAATCTGGCCGTTTAAAGTGAGTCAAAATCGCGTCTAAAGTAGTCACTTACAAACAAACAAACATGTGAAGCTAATATAAAGCGTGTAAAAAATTAACTCAATCCGTCACAAGTCGCGCGACCGCGCAGAACACAAACAAACAAACAAGACCACACTCGTTCATATATATGAAACATTACATATATTTAACATTTCCAGGTCGATGACCAGAAACGCTATGAACGAGCCTCCCACGAGGGTTCGTCTGCAATAAAAGCCTTAAACGTCCACACAAAAACAACATTCCCGCCCCCTATACTACGCGGAGCCCCAAAATAATTTTCAATTTTCACACCCTCCCTAAGAAGTCATAGAACAACACCGAATTGTTTATGCTAATCATGATTTATGCCTCATTACCATTTTTTCTCTTTAGCACTTTCCGCTTAAATGCATTTATATCTCAATTATTCATGAGTATTTAAAAATCGCGATCCATTGCACCCTCGGCCTAATCCTCTTAGATGCTTCTTTGTTTTCTTTTCGCAGCAGAATATTCTAAGTGATTTGTGTTATCGTTATTTTATTGCCTCAAGCACTGGCTTGGATGGTTGGCTGGATGTCAAAAAGCATTCACCGCGGCCTAAAACGCCAGCATTAGTCCAGCACCGTCATCGCCTGCAATCATTTTAAAGATTGATACAGTACTTTGGTATTCACGTAGGATGAAGCCCATTCCAGAGTAACTCAAACCATAAAATAAAGACTGCTGAGACGCGATGTACTCGAAACAGACTGTTCCGAGTTTGATTGCTTTTTTATTGGTACATATCGGAAAACGAGCTTAAACCATAGACATCACAGTGAAAATACCCACATCAGCTTTGAGACATAACAGCGAATTGTTATAAGTCTACTTAATCAGCTACCTACGCCGCTATAGCGCTATGTGTGCTTAGTGCGAGTTTTTGGAACGAAGCTCCTTATGGGACGACGCGGACCGAGAAAAAACGTCCGTAACGTAAGATTTTTATTAGTAATGCACACAGTGTACGACTTAACTTTGTAATAACGTACAAAAAATAAACATAATTTTTTATCATTCATTGACCACGATCTCAGAGCGTTCGTTTGCGCAATACACTAACTCTTATGCAAACAACCGTGAATGAAGTGTACCACAATAAGATCGCACGTTACCGAATGACCGTGGTTTGTTGCGAAACCTCCAGTTTTATTTTCTTTATACCTCGAATAGAACTTAAATTTAATATTTTCGTTCCTATCCGGTGTCCCACGACACCACACATTAAAAAAAATAACTCAAATTTGTATGGAGTTGGAAAACCGGCCCTAGCGGCAAACGAACAAAAGCAGATCCGTAAGGACAGCCGTTTCTAAAACACCCGAGGCTGATTGAGACTTGCACGGCTCATATCTGCTCGACCTCTTTTTTGCTTTAAATGGGCAGAGTATATGCTGCCGCGACCTTGAGAAAAAGGTGAACAATGGTGACACATCTTGGCTATCCAACCCTTCGCACTGGAGCGGACGAAAACTTCGCGGCAGTAGCAGCTCTTTTCTGCTTTAAATGGGCAGAGTGTATGCTGCCGCGACCTTGAGACAAAGGCGAAAGTCTTGGCTATCCCACCCTTCGCACTGGAGCGGACGAATACTTCGCGGAAGAAGCAGCACTTTTCTACTTCAAATGGGCAGAGTGTATGCTACCGCGACCTTGAGACATAGGTGAACAATGGTGACACATCTTGGCTATCCAACCCTTCGCACTGGAGCGGACGAAAACTTCGCGGCAGTAGCAGCTCTTTTCTGCTTTAAATGGGCAAAGTGTATGGTGCCGCGACCTTGAGACAAAGGCGAAAGTCTTGGCTATCCCACCCTTCGCACTGGAGCGGACGAATACTTCGCGGAAGAAGCAGCACTTTTCTACTTCAAATGGGCAGAGTGTATGCTACCGCGACCTTGAGACATAGGTGAACAATGGTGACACATCTTGGCTATCCAACCCTTCGCACTGGAGCGGACGAAAACTTCGCGGCAGTAGCAGCTCTTTTCTGCTTTAAATGGGCAAAGTGTATGGTGCCGCGACCTTGAGACAAAGGCGAAAGTCTTGGCTATCCCACCCTTCGCACTGGAGCGGACGAATACTTCGCGGAAGAAGCAGCACTTTTCTACTTCAAATGGGCAGAGTGTATGCTGCCGCGACCTTGAGACAAAGGCGAAAATCTTGGCTATCCCACCCTTCGCACTGGAGCGGACGAATACTTCACGGCACTAGCAGGTAGAAAAGTGGTTTAAGCCCTGGTAGGCTGACTCGCGTAGTTCCACAATCCGTAGTTTTAGCCGACATTAATACTACTATCATTGAACACAAACAAAACAAAGCTGATGACAAATTACAAAAAAGTCCGTATCAAACCTTACAACACAGCTAAATTAGAATATGTAAATGAGTATACATACCTCGGCCAAATCATATCCCCCAAAGACCTCACAGCAAAAGAAATCAGTAACAGAATAAATATAGGATGGAAAAGGTACTGGGCATTAAAAGATGTCATGAAGAATTCAGAAATACCTGTTAAGGCAAAGAAGAAAATATTTAATACATGCATTCTTCCAAGTATGACCTATGGATGCCAAACATGGGGATTGACAAATAAGAACATAAAATCTTTAGAAATTTGTCAACACCGAATGGAAAGAAGTATGCTAAGCATGAAATTAAAAGATAAAATACGGTTAACAAAAATAAGAAAGCAAACAAAGATCATAGATATAAAATACCGAATACAACAACTGAAATGGAAATGGGCTGGACATTTAATTCGAAATAAAACAGAAAAATGGGCCAAAGGAGTGACAGAATGGTGTCCTAGATATAAAAAGCGAAATAGAGGAAGACAGCAACGTAGATGGGAAGATGACATCAAAAAAGTGGCAGGAACGACTTGGATGAGAAAAACGCAGGATAGAATATTATGGAGAACCCTTGGGGAGGCCTATGCTGTACAGCAAGACGATCAAGAAACCGGTGTCGAATAATAAAACTAGATAATAAGTGTATTAAAAATGTAACTTAAATTAGATTGTTAATAAAGGCTTATAAAAAAAAAAAAAAAAAACTGCTATAGTTTGAGTTTTTGTACTAATCGTTTTACTCAATCCTGCGTTCGACAGTCTTAAATTTAGTTATTCCCGTGACATTTTCGAAGATATTCACTGACGGTGAACACTTATCATCAAGACATCCCCATCAAGAACCATTCGCAAAACAAAATTTCAAACTGTCATGAATCATTTTTACTATAAACAAATGGTTCGTAAAGTTCGAGTACCGGCCAAAAAGAAAATTAAATAATCAAACAAACGTGCAAAGACAATGAATGATGACGTGTTCTTTAGAAGTGACGATAAATCGTGTCGTCGAGTCGATCGGTAACTATCATTTTAGTGACACAAAGTCTCAATTAAATTCAAGATATTACAGAAAATTGGAAATAGATCTATTTAACTCTGTTCTAAAATATTAAAATTAATTACATATGTTCGAACGTTTCCATTGCAGGGAAACTCGCCGGATGGGACATTGTGCAACCAACTTTATTTTATTTTTATTTTTTTATTGCTTAGATATGTGGATTAGCTCACAGCCCACCTGGTGTCAAGTGGTTACCGGCCCCCCACCTTTAAGAGGATTACGGTTTTTTTTAATGCTATTGATATGAAGTGCATATTGTGATACAGTATTTTTTGAAATAGTTTACTTGAAATATTTGCAACACGCAACAATGTATTTTAAAACCATCTTATAAAATTAACACGATTTATGTATATATATAGATATATATTCCAAGTTATAGTGATTTCCGTAACCACGAAACATCATAAATTTACAATCCGATCAACAGATGTTGATTTAAAAAATCGTATCGTAACGTATTAAATTCACTAACACGTTCGTTTTATACGAGTGAATCACGAATCTGAATCGAGAAATGGCGGTGGATTTATACTCTTATATCTCGAAAGACAATAAATTCACTTAACTGACAGTTTTAACTGCATTCCGTTTATGATATATTTATTACAGCGCTTAAGGTACTGTTGTGTTTTTTTTCCGAGACGAAATTTTATCATAATAATATGGTGAAAATTAAGAATATAATAGGCATGTATCGAGACCTCATGTTCCAGTGTAGTGAGATCTGTAACGTATATGGCCTTCACAAAGGATTAAAGCACCACGAGACACGGCAGCTCGGTCCAACTAAGCTGGTCGAAAATAAAAATCAGCATGACAGCTGAACCGATCACATCAAATTAACGAGCGTCCTTTAATTTATATCTACATTCAAATAACGCTCTCACCTTCATTCGAATAAGAACCGATATCGGGTGCACGCGTGACCCATTAACGGAACTGGGTTAGACCCGATGTCGCGATAAAAGTAATAGCTTGAAAACGTGTTAAAATAAACGTTTTCCAAAATTATATAATAAAATAGCATAAAATTTCACATCCAACCAAGGATCTTAACAAAAGCGTTTAATAAATCAATTAAATTGGCAAAATAATAACAAAGAAAACACTGACTAAACTACAGAAATCAAATACAGAGATAGATAGATATCTGTGTCTGAGTACGTGAACGGTAGTCGGTCATCCGTGACCACGAAAACTTTGAAGTATTCGAAAACTGAGAAACGCTATATTAAGCCGTAAAACTAGTACTTTAATTGTATCTGCAACTCGCGAATATGATATATAATACTGAACAATAACAGTTCTTATATACCCATATACATGTTTATAAATAATTGTAATTACTGGAAACAAATCACGCTAGGCCATTTGGTGCCAAATTAGGATTGGCCCTATATATGCATATATAGATAATAACCACCCAGAAAAAAATGTGTGCGTGTACTAGTGTACACACGTAAGAAGTGAAACTTGTTTATGGCCTTATTTTTCGAAAAATGATCTACATGCAACTTTCTAGAAATTGGTTAAATAAAGTTAAATTAGATAAAGTTTAAACAAAAGGATTTTATTATCATAGACATGAATACAAAAAAGTTAAATTAGATAAAGTTTAAACAAAAGGATTTTATTATCATAGACATGAATACAAAACAGATGGCGCGTAACGGAAAAAAGTGACGCGTAACCGAAAAATGTGACGGTAAATTTTTTTCCAACGCCGATAAGGAAGTTTCACTTCAAAAAGCAAAAACAAATCTGTTTATCACACGGATGTTTCCCGATGTGAGAATCGAACACACGACCTCGGCGTAATAATCAGTAATCACTACTGCACCACCGAGTCAGTCACATCAGTTGGCTTGATTAAAAAATGAATTGTTACGATACGAATTATTGTCGTGCTCTCGGATCTTCCACGACAACAGTAATAATCACTTGGCGCCTCAGCTACACGCTGGTCTCAACAACAGTGTCCTTAGTGCGAGTTTTTTAACGTTCTCGATAGCGTAAAAGTTAACTCAAATATGTATGCAGTTGGAACAGCGCCCCTAGCGGCAAACTTAGGTAAACGTTCTAACTCCATACAAATTTGAGTTTACTCTTACGGTGTCGAGAACGTTCAAAAACTCGCACTAAGCACGTATTACCTTTTTCTTACCTTTTGCCAGTAGTTCATCACGCATTCTGGTGTTAAACGTGGGAAAAGCTTTACAAAAAATTTTTTACAACTTCAAAGTTACTTGTAATCGTTAGATAGCCTATTTTAGATACGCGTGCACGTCATCTCATATAGACACAAGAAGGCGTCACCCGCACACGCTAGTGATTTACACCAAGACCATGTTTTTTGGTGACAGCACTAAAGTAGCTGTTTCCTTTATAATAATAACTATGATCACCAGAAAGAACTAAGTTAACAAATGAACTAATATTAAAATCAAATATATTGAATAAAAGCTCAAATACCGCCTTAAACGTACGAGAATTGTTTATAGATAACATTTTAAACGTAGTGTTTTAATTAACATAAATTTGTCATTATTCCTCAACAATAGAACAACAGAATCGAATTGAGCTTTTGGGCAAAAATCGGTTTCATTTCAATTTATCTAACCTCAGGTATATTTGAAATGAAAACGTTTTTTTTTTTTTAATTATTAAAAGTAGATATTTCAAAATTTGCTGATTCATTCATTATTGATTGTTTTGTCGTGAGCGTACTTAAAAATCAACTATACAAGTATTTTTATTTAAAATAAGAACAACTTATATAATTTTCGGATTTCTGTTAGCCCAAACGTAATTTACAATTGTTTTATTACTTTTAAAATATTTAGGTACGTTTCACAAGTGTTCCAAGGCGAGGAAATCAAAAAGAGCACGAAAAGATTGTTTATTTGGATAAGATTACTTCAGCTCCCGCATACGTGAGCATCAACAGAAAAACTACTTACCGCTTGTATAAAGAAGTCCTCATGCAGAACGCTGACGATCCCGAAGTTCGTAAACTTGAAAACTCTATCCATAATCCACATGAGGTTGGGCAGGACTCCGGGGCGAGGATTCCAAGCGGCCATCAGCATAGGCACGTCCGCCGTGGACTGATGGTTTGCGATGACCAGGGTTCGACGATCGCTGCACGCCGCAGGCTCGTCTCCGGTCTCGACAACTAAAAGACAAATGGGCCTTTAATATAAAACAATCAGAGCTAATCTGGCTAATGAGCTAATATCCTGGATATTTTACACGGGTAGATACCACTGCCCTGCCTATTTCAGCCGTGAAGCAGTAATGCGTTTCGGTTTGAAGGGTGGGACAGCCGTTGTAACTATACTGAGACCTTAGAACGCATATCTCGAGGTGGGTGGCGCATTTACGTTGTAGATGTCTACGGTCTCCAGTAACCACTTAAGACCAGGTGGGCTGTGAGCTCGTCCACCCATCTAAGCCAAAATAATAATAATTTTAAAGTAGACGATAATGTGAGATGAAGGCATCCTGAAAGGACATGGATGGATTGTGTGAATGTAAATGTGTGAAAAAAGTGTGTGCGCACAGAAATGACGTATGATAGGCCTGAATGCGACATAGAACATAATAAGCCAATCCCACATAGTGAGGTAAAGGCAAGAAGAAGAATCAGAGCTAATGAAAACAAGTCATTTTTCTGCTGGACTAGATCTTATTTCTGCTGCACGTTAGTTAATGATACGAATAAAAAAAAAATAAAAAAAAAGGAGAAAAATCTATGCTGAAACATAGACGTTATTGAGTGTGTACTATTTACTATCACTACATAGTATAAAATAAAGTCGCTTTCTCTGTCCCTATGTATGCTTAAATCTTTAAAACTACGCAACGGATTTTGACGCGGTTTTTTTTAATAAATAGAGTGATTGAAGAGGAAGGTTTATATGTATAATAACATACATTAAATAGTGAAGAAATCAATAATAAATTACAGTTTCCGAAGCGAAGCGAGGGCGGGTCGCTAGTTAATTTATAAAATAAGCCGGTAGTTGGCGCAGTATTCAAATTCTGTCGAACAACACTTAAATTTTCCATAACCAACAAAACTGTAAAGTGTTTTAGAAGCCCTAAAAATTTTATTAAGAAAATAATAAAAATGTAATGAAAAAACTAAAATTTAAATTGCCCCGTTGACAAGTGTAAGACTTGTGTGGAAAGCCCATGAAAATGCCAAATACACTTTCCTTACAAAACGTACGCTTACGAGGTAAAGATTGCGCGTTCGCTCTGTTTACGGAACGTGACAAAAAAAGACGTAGACTATCTGAACAAACGTTCGTTTGGTGTTTATGATGCATCATATAGTGTTTGAGTGAACTCAAGTGCTTTCTATCAGATTGTTTGCCAAGACTACTTCGATAGTTTGCGTTATATAGATTGCACTTGAGCACGTATCGGATTTGTTTCTCGTTTGAGTGTTACATGCATTTGAGGGGTTACGGTTGATATTCGGGTTTTAAAATACTCAAAAATACATTTTTGTTTCTGTTTAGATATATTGAAGAAAGTATACATAGTAAAAACGAAATCGAAATAAGTAAGACTAATTTTCGCGCAAAAATCTTTCCTTTTAATTAGTTTAGTTGAAGATTAGAACCTACTTAATATATAATTTGGTTATTGCCAGAGTCTAAAAGCATTAGAATATAAACAGCGCAGTCTACCTTAAACCTTGAAGTTCAAGTCAAAAATTTTATATAGTCAGTAAAAAAGCTATAAGTAAGCTATATCAGTAATTCAAATTCAATTCTAGCATTCTTCTTTTTTCTTTTTTTTTTATTGCTTAGATGGGTGGACGAGCTCACAGCCCTGGCCACCTGGGTTTTAAGTGGTTACTGGAGCCCATAGACATCTACAAAGTAAATGCGCCACTCACCTTGAGATATAAGTTCTAAGGTCTCAGTATACAACGGCTGCCCCGCCCTTCAAACCGAAACACATTGCTGCTTCACGGCAGAAATAGGTAGGGTGGTGGTACCTACCCGCGTGGACTCACAAGAGGTCCTACCACCAGTAAAAAATTCTTATAAATTCCTCTCTCAGTAACACGATGGACTCTGCACAGTGAATACATGCATTGCTAAAAAGTTAGTCTACATTTCTCCATAATGGAAGTCGTTTGTAAGCAAGCGTTAGAAATGTCAGTGATCATTTACCATCGCACGGACCGAAAATATATGTATGGCAGATGCTAGTTTATGAAACGAACAAAGAATTTTAAATCCAAATAAAACTTTCACTCAAAAATAATAGTTAAAAAAAACTAACAAAATACGCTTCTATAGAAAATCCAATTAAAAAATAGATTTTTTTAATAAGTTTGAATTAAAAATAGTGTAAAAAAAGCGTGGGGTGCTTTTCAGGATATTATCAAAATAACCCTTTTACTCATATCTGTTCATAAAATATTTATAATTACTGATACCATGCACCCCACGCTTTTTTTTTACAATAAAATATATTTTTCTTACACTATTTTTAAATCAAATTTATTAAAATTTATTTTAAATTTTTTAGTTGGATTTTCTATAAAAGCGTATTCTGTTAGTTTTTTTAAACTATTATTTATTATTCATTTTTAGTTGAATTTTTTTTTTTATATTTAATTGTCATCGGTCCTTAATAAGTATACCAAATTTTGAGTTAATCCGACGTTTTGAAGGAGGTCAAGATCATGTTCAAAGATTCCGTTACATGCACAAGTCTGAAGCTAATAAAAGCGTATTAAAATCTCTCAGGCATTGTTGAACATTATTCAATGTACCCTAAAAATAACCGGAATCTACACCTAATTTACATTATCCTCTCCCATTATGAGGTCGACGAACTCGCCTCGCGGAATCATTACTCGAAGAACGACTGCAGGTTTTAAATATTTTTCCACAAATTCATTTAATCCTCAGCACAGGAGTCGAAACGTAAATAACGCAGTCTTGTATCTCGTTAAGGGAAAGGAGGAAAAATCTCTTTGAGCGCTTGCAACACTCGCCTGGAACGAAGGGCGGGGCACATCCTTCCGCAGTACGACTTTGGTAATTACTCGTCGCGCTCGCCTCGGGCCGGTCTGCCTCAATGGATTCATATTTATTTTGATACGGCTCTTTTTCGAAAATAAAATATTTTTACCGAATTACTCAGGTATTTCAGAAATTTTATTAACACACTAGCTGACCCGGCAGACTTCGTGGTGCCTTAATCGATAAATAAAAGACCTAAGTTTTTGTATAAAATAAACATAAAACAAACAAAAGGAATCCTTCCGACGGGGAGACATCAAAGGAAAAACAAAATTGTTATTTTTATTTAATTCCGAGCATTTTCATATTTATCTACCTTTTAAACCTTCTCTGGACTTCACAAATAATTCAAGACCAAAATTAGCCAAATCGGTCCAGCCGTTCTCGAGTTTTAGCGAGACTAACGAACAGCAATTCATTTTTATTTAAATAGATAGATTCTATTAGATTTTCATTGACTTGAATTACGAATAAGTTTACTAAGTTACATTTTTATCGTACAATACTTATTATATTTTTTACTGTGGATATCTCTTGAAAATACATGTAAATAATTGTATATATTCAACGTAAAATTGGTATCTGCTATGCTATAAGCACCAATATAAATCGCATTAAATTTATATTCAATGCGAGAACACACCCAGGTGTTACCTATTAGGCCAAGGACACTTCTATTGAAAATATACAAACATGCTTACGTATATAATTACCGAACATTTTCCAGTACAAAATAAATATGCTGGATATAAATTTTCATGTTACTTCGTATTTCACCAAATATACCACATCCATTTGAATTATTCTTAGATTTAAGTAAACAGGGTGTTGCCGGGAATATCACAAGTTAATAAAGGCATCTAATGAAGAGTTTTCTTTCGCCGGCACCCGTTTATGTTTTGCGTTTGTGTTGCCAGCTCCGTTAAAATAAACATCGGTCATTTTTATGCTTAGATTAACTACCAACTCCTAATACTGCTAAGGGTAAAATTTATTCAAGTTTGAAGGTAGAATGATATTTATTTAAAAACTGTGGACGTTTTTGTGGACTACTTTATTTGCTACATCTTTTATTGATCTAATTCAACTGACGAGTTATTCACCTCGACCAGAGTTCACTGACACACGGGGTAAACGGTTTGCAGGTGATAAAGTATAGGGGGAATTCTACCAGTTGTCTTCACTAAACATAAAATTGCTAAAATTTGAGTCGAAGATAACACACCCGGTGCATCAGTATCGCGTCTGTGCCAGTCTTCGCATCTCTTTTTTTATTGCTTACATGGGCGGACAAGCTCACAACCCACCTGGTGTTAAGTGGTTACTGGAGCCCATAGACATCTACGACGTAAATGTGCCACCCACCTTGAGATATAAGTTCTAAGGTCTCAAGTATAGTTACAACGGCTGCCCCACCCTTCAAACCGAAACGCATTACTGCTTCACGTCAGAAATAAGGCAAATCTCGCAGGCAGTTAAAAAAATTTCTAATGAAATACCTACTTAACAAATGTTGTGAATGACCTCCACGTAGTTACTAGTGTTAGGGTGTGCTTAGAGCCCGTGCGAGTGGGTAGGTAGGTACCAATTATTTCTGTTCGGCTCAAAGGAGCATCAATGCAATTGCTATCTTATCTCTCGGGGTGGGTAGCAGAATTGGCATTTAGGTTCACATGATGACCTCTGTGGGCTCCATTAGCTTCTCAACATTACTCTAAATGATCACCTTCTTTATACCTCTACGTGTCATATTGAACGAAACCAAACAAAGTATTTACGAGAAAAACTCGAATTAAAGAGAACGCTGAACGATGTTACGCGACAAAGAATCGAAATAAAAATTTCACACCCTAAATACATTTAAAATGTAAATAACAATTTTTAAAACGAGCCGTCCCCAGAAAACGCCTTTTCATCAAAGCCTCGTCTCACCTACGCAAACATTATTATGAATTCATGAGAACGTTAACAATTTTTGCTTTGATATTTTTTTCCCTGAAATTGATAGAGCCGGGCTTATTTGTTTATGTCTGACGCTCAGTTCGGGCTATTCTATACGAGCGATGTGCAAGCCGTATCAAATGATATTGCTTTTTATATACTACTAGCTGACCCGGCAGACTTCGTAGTGCCTGAATCTATAAATCAAATACCTAAACTTTTGTATAAAATAAACTTAAAACAAACAAAAGGAATCCGTCCGACGGGGGGCACATCAAAGGAAAAACGAAATTTTTATTTTTATTTAATTCCGAGCATTTTCATATTTATCTAACCTTTTAAACCTTCTCTGGACTTCCACAAATAATTCAAGACCAAAATTAGCCAAATCAGTCCAGCCGTTCTCAAGTTTTAGTGAGACTAACGAACAGCAATTCATTTTTATATATATAGATTGATTGAGTTGCCAATAATAAATAAATAAAGTTTTTTTTTAACTCAGTCGGTCAAGTGATACTGGTCTCATGATAAGAGTCGGAGCGTTCCCAAGAGGTTACAGTTATACGACCCTCGTCACCTCCAACTGCTGCTGCTACATTCCTTCACCTACAGAAGCATCACTATTTCCTTCCCAATCTTTTACTGTTCCAAATTTTTCTTAACATTCTAGTGATAAGGCAAATGGCGAAAAGCACGCCTGTATTATAGTCTTAGCAGGGTTGAAGAGCTCACGGCCCACCTGATGTTAATGGAGCCTATGGACATCGACAGCTGTGATGCCACCACCCATCTTGAGCCATGAGTTCCAAGACTCAGTTTTACAGTACAACGGTTGCTCTACCTTTCAAAGCGAAACTTATTACCGTATTAGGACAGAAATAGGCAGGGCGGTGGTACCTATCCGTGCAAGCTTACAAGACGCCCTACCGCCAATAATTACGCAAATTGTAATGTTTATTACACGATACTATCCCTTCTACGTGGAAGTCAATCGTGAATATTTGTTAAGTACGTATTTCATTAGACCGTTTGATACATGCCTGCGAGATTCACACACCGGCATAGTCACGTCACTCGATACGAATGCATCGGAGTCCTTTTAAACCACGATCAAAATCGGCTTATAATTGACCGTATCTATGGAATTCAGTAATCACCTTACTCCGCGTGGACGATACGCTCGTCTATCTATGTAAATTAATAAAAAATCTAGACTTAGACAATTAGTATAGTTTTCTATCATGTATCAAGAGAAATATCGTGGTTTAATAGTACTAGACGATGACCGAACTTCGCTCGGTTTTTTTTTTAATAACGCCATCTTGTTGTGTCCTTAAAGCGGTTAGTTGCCCTCAATTAAGAAAAATCGTGTTATTATTCGCCAATAGATGTCGGGAAGAGTTGATTATTGAAAACACGAATAAAAAAACATTTTCTGAAAATAAATCGTAACTAGATCGATTTATCGCCCCCGAAATCCCCTGTATACTAAATTTTATGAAAATCGTATATATTAATATACAAGAATTGCTCGTTTAAAGGTATAAGATACATTTTCACACTTAATGAAGAACATCATGTATTGTAAGCCCCATGAGGCCCGAATCATAGGAAGAGTAGTGGTTATTCGAAGAATTAATAAAAGAAAAGGGTATAGTTTTATAAAGTTAAATTATTTTCGAACCAGCAATATATTGCGAATGCATCTGGCAGCCGCCCCCAGCGTTTCCTAGAGCCCGTTCAACCTGTACGTCAGTTATTTTTGTTACATCGCGTGCAACGAAAACAGTAGAAAAAAAATATATTTATCGAATGCCATTTTGGCACGAAGTTCCTTATGGGACGATGCGGAGGGGTACCCTAATCGGGAAAAAACGTCCGTAACGTAAGATCTTTATTAGTGATGCACACAGTGTACGACTTAACTTTGTAATAACGTACAAATTAGTAATGCACACAGTGTACAACTTAACTTTGTAATAACGTACAAAAAATAACATATTCTTTTATCATTCATTGACCACGATCTCCCAATTCCTATAAAAAACATTTAATTAGCATTATACAAACCACAACCACAACTCTAGCTCTGAAATGACAAAGAGAACGCAACAAGCAAATGGCGAATACAAAGTTCTCGTGACAATCACTATTGCCTTTGAACATTCAATTATAATAATTAGTTCGGTATTTCTCGGGCCGCTAAGATAAATATTCAAATATTAAATTGTTCCACAGATTTATGACGGATTTCTTGGTTCTTCAGAATCAATCTTGGTTTCCGAGTCCTGTCTTATTATATATTTCAATTCCTGTGAAATGAAATTGAGACTTTGTCACATCTCAAGATGTCGGAGTCTACATTGTGAAATCTATTAGCTCCGGTAACCACTTAAAATCAGAGAACCTCGCCTACAAAACTACAGGAATAAAGAATTTCAATACATTCCCTAAGGATTATTGATTTCTTAAAAGTTTTAATTGAATTTTTAGAGGTTGGGGGTTGTATGTTGATAACAGAAGACGTAATACCGCGGTTTTTTATACCAGTCGCGGAAATCTCATCATACACCAAGAACTAATTTTTTTAAAATGCATTTATGGGTGGACGGGCCCACCTGATATTGAATGGTTACCGGAGCCTATAGACATCTACAACGTTAATGCCGCCACCTACCTTGAGATATGAGTTCTAGAACAGTTACAACGGCTGCCCCACCCTTCAAACCGAAACGCATTGCTGCTTCACGGCAAAAATAGGCAGGGTGGTGGTACCCACCCGTGCGGACTCACAAGACGCCCTACCACCAGTTGTTATTCAATAGTATCAGACAGTGCCAGGGTAAAAAGTTCAAAACCACTTCAGCATGTAATCCCATTAACCAAGATTACAGCAACAGAATTTAAGATACGTTCGCAGTTAATTATTTAGTAAAACAAAATGTTAATTAAAACAAATTCAATTTATTCCCTTGTTCAACGATTCCTGGAATAGCGTAATTGAGACAATTAGTTCAACTGATCGAAGAGATACAGTATCAAAGGCAAAGGTTGCTATGCGCTGTTGATACCATTAGGGGTATTGGATTTCTGATCATCATACATTGTTCAGAATAATAATAGTTTAAAAAAACTAACATAATACGCTTTTATAGAAAATCCAACTTAAAAAATAGAAAATAAATTTGAATCAAAAATAGTGTAAGAAAAATGATTTTATTGTAAAAAGGCCTGGGGTGCTTTTCAGGATATTTTCAAATGACCCTTCTAGTAATATCTGTTCATAAAATATTGATAACTACTGATACCATGTACCCCATGCTTTTTTTACAATAAAATCATTTTTGCGTATTTTGTTAGTTTTTTTAAACTATTATTTATTTTTCATTTTTTAGTAGAATTTAAATTTTTTCAAATTTTTTTTAAATATTCAATTGTCATCGTTCCTTATAATTATACCAAATTTCGAGTTAATCCGACGTTTTGAAGGGGGTCAAAATCATGTTCAAAGATTCCGTTACATTCTAACATACATACGTCTGAAGCTAATAAAAGCGTATTAAAAAGGGCTTTTCATTCAAAAATCACGTATTAACGTGTGTTATATTATAGTATTTTTTTGATTTTCTAAAGAACCAAACATATTTACGATAAACGATTGTTCATGACGTGAAAAAACACGAGATTATACAAAAGTGCTTCCGACAGATGAAAATCTGAAGATGTGAACGTCGGGGTGTAGTGTTGACCACGGAACATCTGTTTGCGGAGCCTTGCGGATTCTGTTTCGGGTGGAGTTCGGACTTCGGGTGAGCGTACAAGGGAGTCGTTCAGTGGATGGGCTTTCAACATCTTCGCCCACCAGACTGACAAATCTCGCGCATCCCTTAGCAACGGGATCCTCGTAGGAAATTCGGCCCGAAAAAAATAAGTACGTGGTTAATCTCGAAACGCCAACACTTTAATTAAGAGGCACTTGGAGACCGTGTTGTAAGTACATAGCTACATGCGACGGTGACACATGATTCGCCAGACTGTAAGCTCGTCTGCCCTGAAAGGTTAAGACAACTATTACTGTAATAATAATAATTTTTTTACTGCTTTGTTGGGTAGACGAGCTCACGGCTCACCCGATGTTAAGTGGTCACCGGAGCCCATAGACTTCTACAACGTAAATGCCGCCACTTACTTTGAAATATGAGTTTTAAGGTCTCCGTTTTTATAGTACAATTGAATCTTCATTGCGGCGGGGTCCACAATATGTTATTATTTATGTTATAATAAAACATCCACAATTTGTCATCAGTCAGCCGCTATCTTGAACTACCGTTTCTTAAAAATTAATATAAATTATCGCTTTTAGTAGTTTCGTTCTATGCGTCTTCAATAGGATAAAGCGGAATCTGAGACATCTATTTTTGTCTCATCTCGTTTGAAACTGAGTTAAATTTAAACAGGGATGGATAGCGGTAATTAAAGCAAGTCAAAGCGTTTGCTTAAGTAATTGGAGGTAGCAGTGTACTGGATTTGAGGGTAGTTCGGATGCTTTCGTCGCACAGTGCCTCACGAAACAGAAAGACAACTTCGATCGTGAATTTTATCGGCTCATTTTTATTTTGAATGTTGATCTCGACGTTTATTTATTTTATTATTTTTCTAAATATATTTTATTCTATTACTAGCGACCCGCCCTCGATTCGCTTCGAAAACTGTAATTTTACTATTTAATGGATGTTATTATACATATAAACCGTCCTCTTCAATCACTCTATCTATTAAAAAAAAACCGCATCGAAATCCGTTGCATACTTTTAAAGATTTAAGCATACATAGGGATATAGGGACAGAGAAAGCGACTCTGTTTTATACTATGTGTAGTGATACTCGTACATACGTTTGATTGCACTAGGCGATATTGTACGGACTTTAACTGTTACAAGCTGCGTGTTTGATGTTGCTCTGATTGTAGAAATGTATCGATAGTATTTCTGTCTGCTCCTTACATTTTTTTGGGTTAGGGTTATGGGTACATTATATTTTAATACACAAAGCAATTTCGTGAATTTCATTAAGTTAGTCTTTGTCTATCTTTAAGTTTACGAGTAAGTAGTAAATAAATTAAATTAGTAAGTAAGTATTAGTTAAAATAAAACAGTTTATATCAAAAAATATTAATAGTTTACTGGTGGTAGGACGTCTTGTGAGTCTGCACGGGTAGGTACCACCACCCTGCCTATTTCTGCCGTGAAGCAGTAATGCTTTTCAGTTTGAAGGGTGGGGTTGTACTGTAAAAACGAAGATCTCAGAACTCATATCTCAAGGTAGGTGGCTGCATTAACGTTGTAGACGACAAACCATGTAACAACAGATTAACAGTCTGCCTTCGTTCAAGAAAACGAGCATTATTCCACTAGTCCAAAAAAAAATATTAACTTACTGTTTTATTTACTCTGTGTTTCGTTTGCGGCATTATTCCCTTGTAATTTAGTAGGAGTTTAATTAAAAATTCATTTTCTTAACTTACCACTTTAAGTTCGGAAATACGCAGACGTTCGTAATTTAAGAATTCACAATATTAAATTTACAATTTTAATGAGTACTTCGGTTTTTGCGAGTCGTAGGCCTTAAGGCTAGACCCTAGTCGTCCACCAAAGTGACAAAATGTCAACGAGCGGCGTCCGCCATTACACCATTCCTCCTTCAAATCCACACGCCAAGAGCAACGCATCAACTTTTTTCCCACCTAAGCTATGTCAGCGTAACCAGGCGAGTAGGTGAGCTCACGGGGCTCACACCAGGAGTGTTGCTAACACTGGCCCTAGCAAGAGCAGTGCTTCGCAGAATCTGCCATTGGATCGGAAACGCGACCCACTGCGAAGTTCCGGCTCAATTTTATAGTTCTCTTATATGAAGTCGCTAAATTGTAATATAAGGGTTCAACAAATATCTTAAGCACAGTCCACGCTCAATTACTTTTTTTTCCTACCTAAGCTGATGGTCTTGAGCGACCATTTCAGCGTAAACTTAACAAGTAAGTAAGCTCACGGGGCTCAAACCTGACAACATTGCTAACACTAGCCCTAGCAAGAGTAGTGCTTCGCAGAATCTACCACCGGATCGGAAACGCGACCCACTGACTAGAAGATCCGGCGAGAAACTCAGTGGGTTAAGCTCAATTACCACAACGCAACAGTGACCACAAAAACAGTGCAGTACAGGAAACTTCAGAAATAATGTAATGACATTAAAACGCGTGGTTAAACCGTAAAAATTGTTTAAAGACGCAGGAATATTAATCATGGAATTTAATGCTGATGGTAGCATACGTTGAAAATACGCGCAGCACGTAGGTACTATTACCTACTAACCTTTTTATAAGAAGGAAATTTAAGTTTTTTTTTTAATGCTTTGGTGTACGTTCCGGAGTTATGTGCACACATACAATACACAGATATTTTTTTATATATACAGTTAGTTAGTTAGTATACGTTGTCAATCAATCGATATCAACTTTTTTCGGTTACAAATTAAGCTGTCCGCTCAGAAAAAAATTGTTTCTTTTTGAACACGCCCCTTAACAGCGTCACATACGGCGAAGACACTATAATATGAATATATATTATCTTAACCATGGGTGATAGTTCATACAAAATGTATAGCGAGCGATATTGTATGTTGCGAAGTGCTGCACTACTTCTCTCGGGTTGAGCCCGTGAGCTCACCTACCAGTCCTTGAGTGGTCCGAACAGCCTCTTGGACCACCAACGATTAGGAAGGAAAAATACTATCATCTACTTATATCGACTACGAAGCAGTAATACGTTCCAGATTGAAGCATGGGACGGCTTTTTTTTATTTTTTTATTGCCTAGATGTGTGAACGAGCTCACAGCCCACCTAGTGTTAAGTGGTTACTGGAGCCCATATACATCTACAACGTAGATGCGCCACCCACCTTGAGATATAAGTTCTAAAATCTCAGTATAGTTACAGTCTCGACATGGGAAGCGGGGTTTACGTCATAATATCGATTGGCTTCGTTAACTCATCTAGAGTCTAGAGCAAAAAGAAACAAACAAGTACTTTAGGTTGCTAAAATATGGATGTATTCAACGAAGCTACTTAAAATGGCAGGGTGAATGAATCACGAATTCTTTTGTTATATTACTCATACTTATTTTACAATTACTTAGAAGTTACGTGATGAAATTATCAGATTTCTCTTTGGAATTTAGTACATCAATTAACAGGTTGACTGCCGTGTAGGTCACTGGTGTCCTACGCAGTCTACTGAAGTAATTATATCGATTTCTCTTACTAAGCCCCTAGGTTGTCTAACTTTGCCTTATTTTGTTCATAATGAATGTTTTAATCTTTTATGTACCTTTACACTCAATTTCTTCGTATTTCCCGAATATACTAGACTAGCGGCCTGTTCCGGCTCCGCTCGGGACTTTAACAAAAATTTCAACGATATTTGACGTTGTTTTTTTTTTTTTAATAAAAGAACGCTTATTGCGGCGTAACTATAATAGTTAGACATATGCTGTTGCGACACTTTTTGTAAATAATAATGTGTTATACAAAGTCGTAGTACATTATTTCATTCTATCATCAATAGTTTTCGCAGGGCACGCGATGTAAAGAATATTTTAGGTAATTTTTTTACACCTTGGGTCACATTATTGGAGTTTTAGTAAGGATCCCTATTTTTTTTTCAAAAAAGATTATAGCCTATGTCGTTTGGGAATAGTGTAGCTTCCAAACAATGAAAGAATTTTTCAAATCGGTTCAGTAGTTTCGAAGCCTATTCAATACAAACAAACAAATCTTTCCTCTTTATAATATTAGTATAGAAGTATAGATATTCTGGCGCCTTAGTTAGTAGAAGTTTGAAGAAAGAAATCGACATAATTACTTCATCGTGTTGAATTTTATAATTGCGTGTTAATTAGTATTGTTTAAAGGGCACGCGAGTTCATTGTTGTAGTAGTGATAGGCAGTGGCTGAGTCGCATAAATACTAAATATTGCATATCGCCAACCGTCTCAAAACATGAGGCAGCAGTCTCCATTTTATTGAAATAGCGGCTGGAACGCCCTTCAGACCGTGCCGCATGATTGCTTCACCGAACCCTCAATCTGGTTTCTTTGAAGAAACGTAAGTTTGAAACTCTAACTTACCGACGGGTCGCTCATTCGAATTCGACTTGAACGATCAAATGAATTAGTAAAGTATGTATTTAATGTAGAAACGGTAATACAAACAAGCAATAGACTGTATGTAGGAAATAATTAAATGATAATACAAAAACTTTTATTGCATCGTCTCAAGCTTTTTCGTCTGTGTTTTTTTTTTTTTTTTTTTTTATTGCTTAGGTGGTTGGACGAGCTCACAGCCCACCTGGTGTTAAGTGGTTACTGGAGCCCATAGACATTTACAACGTAAATGCGCCACCCACCTTGAGATATAAGTTGTAAGGTCCCAGTATAGTCACAACGGCTGCCCCACCCTTCAAACCGAAACGCATTACTGCTTCACGGCAGAAACAGGCAGGGCGGTGGTACCTACCCGCGCGGACTCACAACAGGTCCTACCACCAGTAAAATTTGTAGCCTTATTCGAAATTAGTCGTTACGATTCTAAAGGGAATTGTCAAGAAAAAAGTCGATACGTTAATGAATGACGTTTTTGCGATGAATAGTTTTATTACAAATAACGATTGGTTCATGCTAGAGCCAGTGTTAGCAAATTCTCTCAGATTGAGCCCGTGAGCTCACATACTGATCCGTTAGTAGCTGGAATAGCTCCTTAGGCTTATTAATGAACGTATAAGAAAAAAAGGATTAATGATGAATTATTCTCATTTACAAATTGAATTTAACAAAATATGAGCGGGTTACAATAGAAAATTAGAAGGGAAGGGAAGAAAAAAAGGAAAGCTGATTAGGTGAACACTTCTTTGATTCATTCGATTTGAATTTTTATTACATTTATTTTGATAGAATTAATAATTTTAATATCACATTAGAGACAGCTCTATTGAATTATTGAATTTAAAAATTAGTCCTTGTTCCCAAACTTAGTTTCTCTTAAACGAGATTTGCAAAGGAGAACATTGTTCTGTCCGATCCTTATTTTATGTTGCATGTCGCGTGACGGTCGGCCGCGGAGTAGGGGTAAAGTGAAAGGCGCTCGTCAGAGCAACCAAGGTCAATATGGCGGCGCCTATAGTTCGCAGCAGCAGACCGTGTAGTGTATAGACTATTACTCATTTGTGCCAGTGCTCCACGCTATTTTGTTTGTTTTTGTCAGTGTTTAATGTCTATAATGTGATAAAAAGTTTCACTTTTACCGTGGTTTCGTAAAACCACACAATCCTTTTTTTTATTGCCTTTGTATGCCGACGAGCGTACGGACCTCCTGATGGTGAATGGTTACCGTCGCTCATGGACGTCGGCAATTCCAGGGGCAGAGTCAAACCGCTGCCTACCGTTAAACACTCCCCACACGTCTCGTTTGAAGAAGGACATGTCGTAGCGCTCGGAAAACACTATAGAGAGGAAGTCATTCCAAAGCCGGATGGTACGTGGCAAAAATGATCTCTGGAAAGGTACCGTAGACGAAAACACTGGGTCCAGGCAGTATGCATAAACTTTACTCCGATGGCGGGCTGTCCGATGGTAAAAGCGATATAGTGAGATCATCTCAAACAATTCCTTAGAGATTTATTAAAGAACATCTGTGCAATAAAGCTTACTATAAAGTCAATGATTATCTAGAAGATTGCACAAAGTGGGAATGAGTTGCTCGCTCCGGGCATTTCAATATTGCAATAATTGTTACGTTATAATACTCATTGTAAAAAAATCATATTTAAAAAAATAATAATCTAATATTAAAAAATAAATAAATAATAATTTCATATTAAAAAAAAAAAGACATGCCCGCTGAGTTTCTTGCCAATTCTTCTCAGGACGGAGGCTAGTTCTTGTGAATTGGCGGTAGTTCTTTTGACGTTCAACAAGTATGTACTTTCATTTGTGTTGAATAAAAAAATTTTGATTTGATTTGATTTGATTTGAGAGTGCTCTCCATGGAACATGGATACAAAATCTATCTACAATATATTAAAAAGACAAATCCACATATGTAAAAGCGACAGTCGTGTCTAGTAAACGTGATGTTTAAGCAGTACTACTCTAATTACTTACATTGCTCTGTGCGAGGTAAGAATTTACAACCAAAGAACGTACCCAAAGATTTCGGAAAACGAATGCGAAACTGCCCATCTCATAGCTATTTAACTAATTCCACATATATGGGCTTTGTGCATCATCGAGAATAACAGTGACTCTACACATACGAACAACCTACATTTAAAATTCATAACATTTTTACATATCCTGAATCTACTATATCTACTGGCGGTAGGACCTCTTGTGAGTCCGCGCGGGTGGGTACCACCACCCTGCCTATTTCTGCCGTGAAGCAGTAATGCGTTTCGGTTTGAAGGGTAGGGCAGCCGTTGTAACTATACTGAGACCTTAGAACTTATATCTCAAGGTGGGTGGCGGCATTTACGTTGTAGATGTCTATGGGCTCCGCTAACTACTTAACACTAGGTGGGCTGTGAGCTCGTCCACCCATCTAAGCAATAAAAAAAAACCTAAAATCTGAGATAATACAGAAATATTAATTTTGTTTTGAATTAAATTAGCATCCGATACGAATGAATCAACGTTATGAATGTTTAATTAAGCGAGATTCGCTGAATTTGTGCAACTGTAACAATGCGAACTAAATATCTAATCTGCATTGACGAATCTGTGAGTGGAGCGGCGAACAACGTGCGATCTTTAGTACAAGTCATCGGAGGAACAGTTTTTATTTTATTTATTTTGTTTATGTTCATCAAAATTAAACTCGACAAAAAATTACGATATGTTAAAACATTTTTATTAAACTAGCGACCCGCCCTCGCTTGACTTCGGGGACTGAAATATATTTTTCATTTTATTAATATTTTTTTATACAAATCTGTTATTTGCAGCACGCATTTCGTAAATTTTATGTCAAACGCCATAAGGTAATATTAAAAAATGTTATATGGTGGTTAAGTTTTCTTAAAGTTTCTAATTCTCCGCGCAATTTTCTTAATTTTTTTTTTCATAATACCCTTCTCCTAACAATAAAAAACACGACAAAAAAAGGAATTATCCTATTTGGTGCCGGCGTTCTGGATGTGCGCACATACAATACACAGATATTTTTTTATATATACAGTTAGTTAGTTAGTTAGTTAGTATAAGTTGTCAATCAATCGATGTCAACTTTTTTCGGTTACAAATTAAGCTGTCCGCTCAGGAAAAAAATGTTTCTCTTTGAATCCGCCCCTTAACAGCGTCACACACTGCGAAAACACTATAATATGAATATATATTATCTTAACCATGGGTGATAGATAGTTCATACAAAATGTATAGCGAGCGATATTGTATGTTGCGAAGTGCTGCACTACTTCTCTCGGGTTGAGCCCGTGAGCTCACCTACCAGACATTGAGTGGTCCGAACAGCCTCTTGGACCACCAACGATTAGGAAGGAAAAATACTATCATCTACTTATATCGACTACGAAGCAGTAATACGTTCCAGATTGAAGCATGGGACGGCTGTTATACAATGCAATTCAAACTTCGTCATCAGTCCAAAGTGATTAGCGACATTTCGGTTATAACCGAAGGATCACCAACTTGAACAATCATATACGTAATAACATAAAACAATAACCACTCATTTATTTTATAATTATAAAAAAATATTAGTTATAAAACGCTTTCGCTTGAAACTTGGACGGCACCGTCTCGTATAGATAGTGAGTGTGTCATTAGCAATTCGTTTCGTCGCCAATACAATAAATAATTCATGTGCAGAGCGCGTTTACCATTCGCATGAAGCAGATGGTACGCGAACAAATTCAAACTAGAATTTTATATCAAATCATTCGTCAGTTACGCCAGTGAATGAATGGTTTAGTGTATCAATTACCGTGGTTCGAATCTAGAACAAGTCCTAATGCTAGATAGTTATTGTATTTAATTCCCCAACGACTTCCACACGCAGTCGTAATTATGTGTTCTTTATGCGTAAGGTTTGGCTTGGTAGCTCGGTCCACTATTGAAAAATTACATAGCATATAGTTTGCTCATTAGTGCTCATAGTCGGCAGCATGCTTATTTGTATATTACATGTAGGCGAATCCCATCCTTGGCGGTCTACACGACTTTACATTTTTTTAATTGTGTAAGCAGCATCATGATTAGTTGGAAAACGACGTAGCAGTTACTATTGTTCAGATGCGAATGATTTTTAAACTGAGAATGAGAGGGAAGTGGGAATATCTCTCTTTCTCTTTCTCTCACACTCCAACTTAATGGCGGTGATATCACAAACTACGAGATTTAATAAGTTTTTAAATATAATTAAAATTGTTGGTAATGAAAATTAAATATGACAGCGTCAGGGATTATTCCTCAGCGGTCGTTCTCTACGACAATGCCGTACGTTTGATCATATGACGTCAACAATATATAAATGCCACCACCCACCTTGAGATATGAGTTCTAAGGTCTTAGTATAGTTACAACGACTGTCCCACCCTTCAAACCAAAACGCAAAACTGCTTCACGGCAGAAATAGGCAGGGTGGTGGTACCTACCCGTGCGGACTCACAAGAGGTCCTACCACCAGTAAAAACTTAAAAAAAGAAAAAGATCAACATTTCCATCACTAAAATAAACACTTCGCGAACTTAAAAACAAATACTCTAACAACACTGAACACATGAAATATACGAAAACAACCTGAAAAATCAACAACATTGGCTACGTTTCTCGTATATTTTTTTTCGGAAAACAACACACACATACAGCAGACAACACAAAATTATACACAAACACATCAACCCACGTAGCTGGCAGAAAAAACACGATTCAATTTTATTAAACAGTCTATCTAACCTACTACCTACATTATTATGTAAAAGTTTTGGGGAGTTTGTTTTTGTTTTCCACTTTTGCTATGGCGTTGTCAACTGTATGTATATGGGTCGCTGAGCGTTAGTGATGATACTACAATGAATGAACCCACCTGTGAAATCGCAATCATAGTGGTATTTGTATAACAGTCAACCGAACTAGGAAAAAGCAGTTCAGTATCTTATTCTGCTCTGTTTGCTATCGGCTTATCCCAATGTTTAGAACCTAGCTTTTAAAGAGCTTCTTTGGATTGAAAATTTGGAAATGGATTTTTTTTTCACACAAGAAATTGAATGAGGAGATAAGAATTTTAGGCAGCTACTGATTGTGCCCTGTTATGGCTAACAAAACCTCCGTGCGGCGGTAACAATTCATCATCAGGTGGACTGTAAGTACAAATCTCTACCTACAAATTCAATATTAAAAAAATATTGAGGTTTTAGTGTTTGTAAGCAAAATCCGACTACCGGGCGAATACTACTTACAAGCATTAGACCCAACCACTGTTAGTGCGATGAATTCTACGTGTTCGGTTTAATAGCACGATCAATGATTCAACATATGGCATTCGTAGACCTTAATTACATCAAGCTTTTTTTTCATTGCTTAGATGGGTGGATGAGCTCACAGCCCACCGGCTGTTAAGTGGTTACTGGAGCCCTACACAACGTAAGGGTACCTACCCATGCAGACTCAAGAGGTCCTACCACCAGTAAAAAATATTAAAATTATTGTCTACCTAAGGATCCGAACTACGACATAGTCGCAAAACTAGTTACTGATATACATTGATATAACTTTTAGATAAAAGGACACATAACGCTTTGAGTATACTCGAAAATATTTAGCCTTTCTCAACACCACAACCACTTTTACCAAACACTGAAACAAACTCGGAAACCGAAACTTTCATTGTCATTCTAACGAGAAAACTCTGACGCCATTTTTTTTTCGCAAACTTTAAAGAGCCCAAAACACAGAAACGCACATAAAGGAAACCGCCATTCGCCGGGCCCGATACAAAAGCAGCCGACAAAACACACGTCGGGGAGGCATTTTCGTGACCTCTGCGGTTGACCTCGCCTTACAAACTGTCACCTTGGGATCGTACAGTGGATGTAGCGCTATAAGGAAAATTAACTGTTACTTCCTTCGGCCAACTAAAATAGGCAACTTGTATTTGGTAATGTACGGGATTAGCTTTGTTCCAGTCGGGATTTCGTACTTTGATATTACGAAATTGGTTTCCCAACAAAGGATGCCGTTGGAGAATAAAAGCCGCCGACGCGGCATTGGACTAGTATACACTATAACCATTCCCGAAGTCCAAAAACAATGAAGCACATCAGATAATGTACCTTAAGCTTGCGTAGAGAAAGACCATTTCACATTCTCAATATAAGTGTTTTAGTGTTGCCATACTTCGTTGGAAGGGTATAGATTAGTTCTTATTTTCTCGAAATTTCTATAGCTGTATACAGTTAAGTAAGCTATATACAACTAAATTAGATCAGGTTTAATCACCAGACCATTGATAGTCCAATTTAATTATTATTTTATACAGAAATAATGGTATTTATAAGTGGCTGCGCCCTACATTTCATTGACCGATTACTATTGACTTCTAATCTGACAAGGAAGCAAATCAAATGCTCCCCCTAAAACTAGTGAATTAGGTTGAACGAAACGCCGATAAAAATATTTAAATAACCCAAAACTATAACTGAAATGCGTTTGTACATAGAATTTATTTAAAAAAATAGTACGATATGACATTTAACACCTTTTTTTCTGTCCCTCTTTCGTCTATGTTCATTCGAGCATCATGCAAATATTACTAGCGAAAATTCGATTTTAATGCATTGAACATGCAATGACAATGTGACCCATAGACACAGCCCACTGAGTTTCTCGCCGGATCTTCTCAGTGGGTCGCGATTCCGATTCGGTGGTAGACTCTGCGAAGCACTGCTCTTGCTAGGGCTAGTGTTAGCAAATTCTCTCAGGTTGAGCCCGTGAGCTCACCTACCCGTCTGGGCGTAGCTGGAATAGCCTCTTAGGCTACTGGCGAATAGATAGGGAAAAAAGATGATTCATGATGAATTTTTTATGAGTAAAAATTTTTCGTGGTTTTTGATGTAACATTTGTTCGCATCTATTAACTATGGCCAAAGGCAAAGTCATGATCGGTATAGATAGACTGGGCCCAGCTAGTAGAATGTTAGATAGGAGATGATGACGTCATCCTAAACCACACCAGTCTTGGATTTAAAACTGGCTGAGTTAATTCTCGGCAACATTAAGTTCTGTTCTGACGTAGAATCCTTCAAGGTTAGCCGTCTTATAATCAATAATAACGTGATAATGGTTCTGCAGTATACAGCTATGGAATCTCTTTTGATTTTAAGTGATCTTCAGAATTATATTAAAAACAACAGAAACATTTGAATCAAAATGCAAAGTCGCTTAGATTGGCTTTTTAAAGAGGATCTTACACAATATCAGTCTTCACCGCTATTCTCATGCAACAATCATACTCTTTTTTATTCTTTTTTTTTATTGCTTAGTTGGGTGGACGAGCTCACAGCCCACCTGGTGTTAAGTGGTTACTTGAGCCCATAGACATCTACAACGTAAATGCGCCACCCACCCTGAGATATAAGTTCTAAGGTCTCACGTATAGTTACAACGGCTGCCCCACCCTTCAAACCGAAACGCATTACTGCTTCACGGCAGAAATAGGCAGGGTGGTGGTACCCACCAGCGCGGACTCACAAGAGGTCCTACCACCAGTGATTTTCCCAATTCCCTTTTTCCCACCAATTCCCTTTACTCCTCTTAGTAATTCCTAAAATGAGTACGGATTTAC
The DNA here is from genome assembly GCF_030269925.1 of Bombyx mori. Taxonomy (NCBI): domain Eukaryota; kingdom Metazoa; phylum Arthropoda; class Insecta; order Lepidoptera; family Bombycidae; genus Bombyx; species Bombyx mori. The sequence goes on along the minus strand of NC_085124.1, from coordinate 14,142,351 downwards.
GCTGCTTCTGGAACAAAGCAGTCTAAATTTTCGTTATGCATGTGCCCACATATTCCTAATTCCAATGTAGCTGAGATCTGATATCTAAAAGGCTCGTCACACTCTTTTGTGGACAAAAGACCAACCTTTCTTATAACAGTTATTGCGGCTTGTAGACACTACACAGTGAATATCTATAAAAATATGAGCTTGGAATATAACTGAATATGAACGATTAGCACTAGTCAATAAATATGCACGCTTCATTGAATCACCTCAAACCAAAATGGATATAAAATAGCACACATATTTATACTGGTGGTAGGACCTCTTGTGAGTCCACACGGGTAGGTACCACCACCCCGCCTATTTCTGCCGTGAAGCACTAATGCGGTTCGGTTTGAAGGGCGGGGCAGCCGTTGTACTGTTAAAAGTCAGACCTTACAACTCATGTCTCAAGGTGGGTAGCAGCATTTACGTTGTAGATGTCTATGGGCTCCAGTAACCACTTAACACTAGGTGGGCCGTGAGCTCGTCCATCCATCTAAGCAATAAAAAAAACAAAATTATGCAATAAATCAAATTACGCCTTAGACCAGCAGAATCGGCATTGAGACGATTAAGAAACGCGAGGGTTTTTTTTCTACAATACAATTGGACGAATAAAAGAATACATCAATTCCAACCACCAAGGCTTCCTCAAACACTAAGCATAGATATTTACATCAAATAAACAAACGTCTAATCGATTCATAATAATAGTCAATTTCCTTACACGAGGGTTGAAACGTTAGGGGTTGATAAATGATACAGAACCGGCATCACGTTGCTCGACACTTGCTATGATTGGAATGGACTATTAATAACTTTGGAGGGTAGTCAGAGAAATGAATTGTAAGACGGTCGAATGTCCGTTCTTTAATGCCAACAAAATTATACGACCTTCGTTGGTAATTGGCTGTAAATTTTCGTGGATATCACCAAGAACGGAGGCAAAGGCAGAATACTCAACTATTTAAAGAACCTTGCCAATCTATCAAGATGGCGGAGTTGCATAAGTTACGTAAGAGACTCGTATAAAGCGTTATAAACATACTTATTACAATTTTTTTTCGAAATATCGGGAACCCGGGTATAGTCATGCAAATCGTTTTATAATGATTAACATTGAAGGTAAGAAGAAAAACGAACCTAAAACTATCTTTCAAATGAAGTAAATCTCTCCAACACGTCGAGTCCTGTGTACCGAATCGATACCGACCCTCCTTGTGTAAGCTTGCGTTCGTTATATTTCCTCGCCTTCTACTTCTTTGAGCGTTATCATTTATGGACCAATGAAATATGCCCAAATTTTTACTGGTGGTAGGACCTCTTGTGAGTCCGCACGGGTAGGCCTGCCTATTTCTGCCGTGAAGCAGTAATGCGTTTCGGTTTGAAGGGTTGGGCAGCCATTGTAACTATACTGAGATCTTAGAACTTATATCTCAAGGTGGGCTGTGAGCTCGTCCACCCATCCAAGCAATAAAAAAAATGAAGGGTAGTTTAAAAACAAAACCTTCGCAACAGAAAACATATCTTTTGTTTCACCATGAACGTTAAATATACGTGCAGTCCATTGCTATTTGGATCGAAATCTATTTTACCACGCGGTACCAAGATACGAGAAAATATGCATGTTTGGAATTATGTGGGAGATAGTTTTTTTTTTCATTGGCCATATGAGCTCTCTCTCTTGACTCGCTTGAAACATGTTAACAGAATCTAAAGTCTGAACCTGGTGAAATACGATTCAAAATCGCTAAGCCATTGATACAAAAGCCGTTTATGCAGAAATAAGGAAATTAATTCAAATAGGAAAACAGTTGAAAATACGAATGTTCTAGATCTTTGAAGTAATACGAGGAGCCGTACACACCCCTTTATTGACATAGACTCTGACCCCTTTAAACGTGGACCCATTGGTTTCGATGTCAATATAACAGTAAAAACAACTGAAACCTAACCTAATTCCCTGAATCTTAAAGCACATTAACCCTTTATTAGGTCGTTACAGTTTTAAGCAAGCCTCCTACACAATGCGTTTACAAACACTATATAGTAGTACAGTTCACATCCTTATAAACGCTTGTCTGTAGGTGGTCACGTCGGACGTAATGAACGGTATCCTGTTTAACAATTGGCTAATTGCGCTGCCCAAGCTTTGATGGGAATCCGACCTATTGCTCTAAATTCACGGAATCGAGAGTTTTCGCCACAATTCTCGGAACAGTGATATTACGTTCATATTTTCAGTAGGTAATCTAAAATGGAAGCCGCTAAGGTCTTCGACCCGACGCATCATTTACAAATATATTTTTTGGACCTATACTGATATATATATATATATGAAGGCTGAAATAGCCTTGAGAGGCTATTTCAGCTTCTCCTTAACGTGTAAGTGAGCTAACGGGGCTCAAACCGGGAATGTTGCTTGCACTGGTCCTAGCAAGAGCAGTGCTTCGCAGAATCTACCACCGGATCGGAAACGCGACCCACTGAGAAGATCCGGCGAGAAACTCAGTGGGCTGTGTCTATGGGTTAATTTACTCGTCGAGCCCTTCGTCGCAAGCGACGGGTTCGGCAAGGACGGTGACCGGGTATGCATTAGTTATGTTACATAGCACGCAATGTAAATAGTACTATAAAATGTTTTTCGGATACTTTTTTTTTTAATCGCGTAGTTAAGTGAAAGAGCTCGCACTCATTTAACGAATGTGCCTGACTTCAAAGTGTCAATTTTACTGTGATGGCGGCTTTGTGATTAAATTTCCAACAGAAAAATTTGGAAAACAATCACTTTTGGCTGCGCTGCAACTATTCTCCATACGTCCCATGTATCACATACATTGCTGGTTTAAACTTTACAAAATTGCAACACGATTTGACTAACTCGAACAAATCAAGAAATGTATGTTTTAAATGATCATGCAATCGAATTGGAATTAAACAAGCTTCATTAAACTTTCTCCCGAACGGACGTATCGAATGTCCGATTAATCAAGGTCCATCAAACAACAGACGGACATGTCGCTCGTTCGTTATAGTATGTGTTCTTAACTTGATTACAAGATACGGGCGAGTTAGTGACCTCTGCTTGATTATTCACTGCTGGCTTTAATAAATACTAGAATTGACAAAACGTAAATTATTTCCCTTTGAACATGGATATATCGCACCTTTAAAATTGGAGTGACTCAAACCAAAATTCTTATTTTTTGGTAAACGCCAAAAATGTAATTGAAGAATTTTACTTTTTCAGTGTTGATTTTAAAACTTTAAGACTTAAAGCGCATCTCTTAAAACACGTCCTTACGGATCCATCAGATCCAATAACCCTTGCGTTAGACACCTTCAGCTCTAACACTAGGAGTAGGGACCCAGGTAACCGAACTCGTCAAAGAGTTCGACGTGCAACCTAACTCATGCATCAATCAGCTCGCTGAGTTTCTCGCCGGATCTTCTCAGCGGGTCGCGATTCTGATCCGGTAGTAAATTCATTCGCAAAGCAGCTACTCTTGAGTTGTTAGGTCTCCCTTGGAGGCGCTCGGGTAGCTGTTAGCAAATCCCACCCCTCCTGGCTGGGCCCTTGCTCGCCAACCTGCCCTGGTAAAACCAGAAAGGCCTCCGGGACACCAGTAATCTCTCAAACATAAAAAAAAAAACTTTTAAAAGCTTTTGTAGCATTTAATAATAGCTTTTGTTGCTATGTCGCACTTTAACTTTCTATATCCATGGGTCTTGAAATAGAGCTGTTTTCTTCTGTGTTACATCCAACACACGCCTCCTAACGAATAACAACACAGACTACCGAAATATATAATTTAAGAAGAAACATTGACTCGGATCTGGACTTGAACTGAATGCCCCAGCTACAAGAAACATTTTACCGAATAAATTTGTCAAAACGACAACAACGAAACGAAGGGCATAACTTATGTGGAAACGTGAGCCTCTCGTAAATAATAGGCGTACAATTTAATAAACATATCGACCGAATACAATTCTAGCCTTTAAGTCTACGTAGCTGAAGACTATTGTGGCATGGATTCGTAAACGGTCATACTTGCGTTACAAAAGGGATTAATTATGCGTACAAAAGGCCGACGTTTAATGACGTTGCGGCGTTGAAATGTCACTTTCGGTGACGTACGATAAGTGTGTTCTAATTTTGCGGAGGTCGGTTGATGTTATAGTTGTGACGTCATAGATCACAGAATACCCGCGTTTTCGTTAAGACCAATTTCGGAGAGGAAATTGATGATTCTCAGTTTTATTTAACGCGATTTTGTCACATTTGTCACTTTTACAAGTTCCCGATATGCTTCTGCAAGCGTCACCATTACGGATAGGCTGAAGACTGCGGGATGCCAGAGTTGAGAGCAAATAAATCTACCCTCTTTCAATTTGTTTCTATTACGTGAGTATTGCGACTTCTGTTATTATTTTATCACCAATGCATTATGTCATTCATGCATATCATGTATTACTTGATGATACTGCTACTGTATCGAATCTAATTCGTTCGGTAGTTGCTAAGTGAACGTTAAACCATCGCGGGGACGCTGTGAAGAGGAGTTCGTTCCAGTCGTTGGTGCGTACCAAAAATTATGTATATTTACATTATACATATTACAAAATACATATTACATATTACAAAAATTATATCGTCTTCTCGCATTAAGACTGTATAATCTCAAAACTTACTAATTTTACAGGAGAGTGTTTTAAAGGTTTAACATGTGATATTTTTAATATTTCTCATATTTTTAATCATCTTTGCAATATTTATTTTTTACTTTTTACCAGTTGCATTATCTGTCTTTTAAAGTAAGATAAAATTATTTATTAATTTTGTTAATAGCTACGAATAAATAGACGATACGAATAGATAGATATTATTATTTATTCGTATGTTAATAGTAGTCAAAACATAGGTAAACTAAAAAAAAAACTAATCAACGATCTTTTGACAGTATATAAGAGAAAAATACTGGTGATACCAAATGATAGCGCATATTAACTAAGTTTTGAATATTTTTGGAAACTGTACACTTTTAATGCGAAAAGACGATAATATATTGAACGTTAATGCTCTTTATATTTAGTGGAAACACGGCCGTGGATTCTGGCTAACAATGGCAGTGACTGGAGTGAGTTACAGGAATATCACAAAACACACACAAAAAAAAAGTTATCAGAGAGAAAAACTCCCATTAACCTCAAAATTAATTCCCAAATAAACTTACGTAAATAACACAATTGAATGAGTGTCATGAATTCATTGTTAGGACAACAGAATTGTTTGTTGCAAACTATTGTCACTTGCAATAATTATGTTCGGAATCTTCAAACAAAACAAAACAATCAACAACAACAGATAAACCAACAAAACCGACGAAAACAATTTCATTCATAAACACCAGTTACATACACCCGCGCGAACATTTTAAAAAGTTTATGGCTGAAAATTTTAACGAATTGTATGACTCGATAAAATTTTCACCGAATTTTTCTCCTGCCGTTCCGAAATTCGATTTGGTCCGCCGCGGTGTTTCGGCTTATTGCACCGGTCGGCGCTGCACTCAGACCAAATGCATTTACTGTGTCCTCGCTTTGACATCAAAAGATTTACCCGACAACCATTGCGCGTTTCATTATATAACGTATGAATAGTGCTACGATTTTTTTGTTTATCTTTCGTAATGCGCAGTTTTGGCGGAATTCGTGATGAAAGATGAACGGCAGTTTTTGTACCACTATTATTTTTTAATGTTTCCTTATAAGAGTTGTCTGATTTATGAAGGGTAACAATTCAAATATTTTCGTGTATTTATAATATTTTTCAAAATCTGCATAAACAAAGTTTTGAAGTCGTCGTGGCCTAAAGGATAAGATGTCCGGTGCATTCGTATCGAGCGATGCACTGGTGTTCGAATCTCGCTGGCGGGTACCAATTTTTCTAATGAAATACGTACTCAACAAATGTTCATGATTGACTTCCACGGTGAAGGAATAACATCGTGCAATAAAAATGAAACCGCAAAATTATAATTTGCGTAATTACTGGTGGTAGGACCTCATGTGAGTCCGCACGGGTAGGTACCACCACCCCGCCTATTTCTACCGTGAAGCAGTAATGCGTTTCGGTTTGAAGGGTGGGGCAGCCGTTGTGACTATACTGAGACCTTAGAACTATATCTCAAGGTGTGTGGCGCATTTACGTTGTAGATGTCTATGGGCTCCAGTAACCACTTAACACCAGGTGGGCTGTGAGCTCGTCCACACATCTAAGCAATAAAAATAAAATAAAAAAAAAAACAAAAAAAAACATGGTTGAAAAGAAGATAGCAACTAAACGTTGAACATAGCAACTAAACGTTGATCATTGATAAGAAAACGCATTATAAGTTTTTGAAACTTGAATCATGTATAAGGAAAAAGTGCTTTACTTGGAATTTTGTTTTTCTATCGGATTTTAATGGGGCAACAATATGCCAAATTTACGTTTTCGCACAGATCAATACTATATTGAATTACGCTATTTATAAACACTAGGTACTGTTTTGGCACAGCGACACAAATCTTGGCCTCCGATACCAAGAGATACCATCCCTTGCGATCCGGTGCTGTTTCCTGCTACTGGGTAGCTTGGAGTTTCTACAGGTTCCTCTACCTAGTCTTTCCAACGGCACGTGCGTCGGACCGGCCGTAAACTGATTAAATGATCAATATTTTTGGAAAAGATTCCTTAGCCAATGAGCTGGGTCTTGACTCCAACTCTGGCATTAATGATAATCTTTTTTTTTATTGCTTAGATGAGTGGACGAGCTCACAGCCCACCTGGTGTTAAGTGGTTACTGGAGCCATACACATCTACAACGTAAATGCGCCATCCACCTTGAGAGATATAAGTTCTAAGGTGTCAAGTATAGATACAACGGCTGCCCCACCCTTCAAACCGAAACGCTGCTTCCGAAAACTGCTTCGAAAACTGCTTCACAGCAGAAATAGGCAGGGTGGTGATACCTACCCGCGCGGACTCACAAGAGGTCCTACCACCAGTAAAATTGATGAACAACCGCAAATACCGGTCTGCCTTTGACAGATTGTAAAATAAAAACATAACACTTCATACATAATATGCAATTAGTTATTTTAACTACATAATACACTTATTGAATACCCAACTTTCCACAGCAAAAGCTTTACTGTTAAAATAAATATGAACGCATTAAACATATACAAATACATGAAGTTCTCTGACCTCGTCTAATCAATCAATAGTTCGCGAATCGCGGGCCGAACTAACGAAGACCCCTGTTGATGTTAGATTGTGTGTACCCGGCTTTATTAGCCGAAGGACGGCTAGTTGGGGCCTTTTGAAATGCTAATTCCATCGTATAATTATGAAACGGTTCGAGGGTCGAAATTCAAATTTTGGGAAATCGCACTCATTAGAAACATTACATTTTACATTAGCCCGTTCTGAAATTGGAAATACAATATTAATCGTTAATAAGCATTAGTCAAGACTGAATTTTGATCACAAATCTCTTCTCTCGGTACTTTTAGGCTCTTCAAGCCCCGGTCACCGTCCTCGTCGATTACGACGAAGATTTCGATGAACGAACTAACCTGAAGATACAGACCACTGAGTTTCTCGCCAGATCTTCTCAGTGAGATTCCGTTCCGGTGGTAGATTCAGCGAAGCACTGCTCTTGTTAAGGCCAGTGTTAGCAAATTCTCCCAGGTTAAGCCCGTGAGTTCTCCTAGCCGTCTACGCGTAGCTTGAATAGCCTCTTAGGCTACCAACAAAGAGGTAATTGTGTACTAATATGTTCCGCAGTAGTTTTTTTTTTTCTCTATATTTATCTGCAATCGGCTATATAGCCATAACCAGATGTGTTCCAAGAGGTTCGAGTTGTGGATGACATTACATTAAATGTCATCAATTACAGCAGTAGATTTAGTTTCTTTGGTCTAAGTCTAAAATTTGCCATCTCTTTAAACGTTTCACATCTCCAGTTGTGTCTAGCAGGCACCTTACCAATTCATTTGAGTGCTCATTTAGTCTTTCCTTATATCTCTTGCTATTCTTGTTGACTTCCTCTCGAACAGTCGGCATTTCTAAGTATTCGTGAATCTCACTATTTCTTACAAACCAATGCGCGTTTGAGATAGTTCTAAGAGCAATGTTCTGGAATCTCTGTAAGATCTCGATATTCGAGTTGCTAGCGGAACCCCACAGTTCTATTCCATAAGTACATACAGGTCGCTTTGTAGACCAGGAGTTTAACGTCCGCATACCGCAGTGGTAATCTTCTTTTTCTTCCCAGCCTTTTCCTGGTCTAATAATGCCTTTCCTGCTTAAACCCCTCCACTTTGCCCGGTAATAAATCAATAAATAAACTAAAGATAACCTTTATTAAAACTAGCCAAAGTATATGGACTGCCGTTGGCCGTATTGCAGGCGGAAACTTAATCAATAAGTAATTTCCGAGATTTATGACACACTGGTGAATTCCGGCTTCGTTTCGCTGCGGCGATAGCAAAACTTATAGCGAGCCGTGCGTCACATAATATGTATACTGACAGTATTATGCCAGGAGCTTTGTCTAAAATCCCTAATGAGCTGCTATACCTCTGTCGTTACTTTTATAGATAGAATAGCATACGCCTCCCCACCCCTGATACTCAGTAGTTACCGGCACTTATGGACGTCAGCACTGCCCCTGGCAGTCAAAGCAAATACAGTCATATCTACTGATGAAAACTCTCCACAAACCCGTTTGAAGAAATGTAGCACCACTTAGAAAACATTGTAGAGAGAAGTTCATTCCATGGAAGGATGGTTTCCACGATTGTGGCGGGTAGCCATCATACAACGCAAGATATTTGACAGATGCCTGAATCTCGCTGACGACATTTTCAAGATAAGCTTGTCGTTTAATCCTCCCAAAACGATAATCGCCTTATCGTTGCCGCCGCTGACTACTCTCCGAATCCTGCTCACGCAGGAGCCAATCACCGTCGATGCCCTAGACACGTCCTTACGGATCCATCAGATATTCGCCTTTAGCAAAGCAAAAAAGCACTGTCGATAAACCGCAGCAGTTCCACACAATATGGATGAACTCTGTTTCGGGTAGCGAGCGCGGCGACGGTTAAAGCGTGATGATAGGATCATCCCAAGAACAAAATACAGAGAGAACCGTAGTCCCTCCACAGAGCGTACCCACTTATCGGAGAAGGAAAAAGGTCGCTAATAAAATATAGAACACGAACAAACTGTTTACTGGTGGTAGGACCTCTTGTGAGTCCGCACGGGTAGGTAACACCACCCCGCATATTTCTGCCGTGAAGCAGTAATGCGTTTCGGTTTGAAGGGGAAGTCGTTGTAACTATACTGAGACATTAGAACTTATATCTCAAGGTAGGTGGCGCATTTACGTTGTAGATGTGTATGGGCTCCAGTAACCACTTAACACCAGGTGGGCTGTGAGCTCGTCCACCCATCTAAGCAATAATAATAAAACAAATTACTAATAATAGAGCATAAAATTACAAAAATCTCCTCATATAATATAATGCCGCTTCAAATTGTTCTCTTACCGAACTATTGTTGATCGAAGCTTACCGACAATGACTGAATCGTCAATTATCAAACTACTCTTGCCTATTCGCTGGTAACCTAAGGGGCTATTCTAGCTTCTCGCGCACCGGTAGGTGAGCTCACGGGCTCAACCTGAGAGAATTTGCTAACACTAACCCTAGCAAGAGCAGTGCTTCGCAGAGTCTACCACCGGATCGGAATCGCGACCCACTGAGAAGATTCAACGAGAAACTCAGTGGGCTGTGTCTATGGTATTTTTTTTAGTGCTTAGATGGGTGGACGAGCTCACAGCCTACCTGGTGTTAAGTGGTTACTGGAGTCCATAGATATCTACAACGTAAAGCGCCACCCACCTCCAGATATAAGTTCTACGGTCTCAAGTATAGTTACAACGGCTGCCCCGCCCTTCAAACCGAAACGCATTACTGCTTCACGGCAGAAAATAGGCGGGGTGGTGGTACCTACCCGTGCGGACTCACAAGAGGTCCTACCACCAGTAAAGCCCATTATCATTACATGTACTGATACTGATGTGTACAATGCATTTAAATCGAGTTTTTGCTAGTACTATTTGCATGATGCTCGAATTAACAAGAGAGGCCTAGAGACAAGAAAGACCTATTATTATGCACAAGCTGCGCAACCACACCGCTCGGCTCGCGCTAATTAGCCGGAGGTATCCACGGGCCGCGACATCCCAGGAACGCATCGGCGTCCCAGATATCCGTGACATGCCTCATTACGTACAATCCTGTGTAGTCCAGCGGTCGGGATGCCACGAATAGCTGGCCAGACGTATCCAATACGGGTGCATTGACTGAAAATGATTCAATTTGCGACGATTGCGTACGGTGGAAATTCAAAACTAATTGTGAGGTAAATTTCTATTCAAATCAAATCAAAAAAAAAATATTCAACATAAATGAAAGTACATACTTGTTGAACGTCAAAAAGAACTACCGCCAATTCACAAAAACTAGCCTCTGTCCTGAGAAGAACTGCCAAGAAACTCAGCGGGCATGTCCTTTTTTTTTTTTTTAATATAATGTTTTTTTTTAATATTAATTTTTACAATGAGTATTATAACGTAACAATTATTGCAATATAGAAACGCCCGGAGCGAGCAACTCATTCCCACTTTGTGCAATCTTCTAGATAATCATTGACTTTATAGTAAGCTTTATTGCACAGATGTTCTTTAATAGTTTTCTTAAACCTATGTAGTATATGTAGGTTCTGAACATCTTGTAAGATTTTGTTTTACAGGCGCACAGACAAACACCGGAATGAATTTCGTTCGTTTATTATAATCAAATCAGATTTATTTCTACTTAAACCGCATGTTGTATTGCTTGTTTATTGTCAAAAGATGTTGACACTAGCACGGGTCCCAAAAAGTTATAATACTCTAGACTAAAACCGACTGAATGAATTCAGGTATTGCCTACGTGAGTTATTTTTCATTATAACAACATTCACATTAACAACATGGAGATAAAGACGTGAGTATAAATCCTGCAGACAGATACCAATTTTATTAATGAAATGCCTAAGCATTTGACACGTCCTTCCTAGGTGAAGGAATAACATCGTAAAAAAATCTGCAAATTTTTTACTTTAATTATTGGTGCGGGTAGGTACCATTATACTGCACATTCTGTACCAAACACGTCAAACATCATCATCATCATCATCATCAGCCTTTATCTGCCCACTGCTGGACATAGGCCTTCCCCAATGCCTTCCACATAATGCGATCCTCCGCCTTCCGCGTCCAACGACTTCCCGCCGTGCGCACTAAGTCGTCAGTCCACCTGGTTGGAGGACGCCCCATGCTCCTGGTACCCATCCGTGGCCTCCATTCGAGGACTTTCCTTGCCCATATGGCGTCGCTGGCTCGAAAAAAAAAATACAACCAAAACATCGACCTCACGTCCGGTAACCACTTACCATCACTCACCGGTAACCAGGTAGACCATTGATACGTCGCCCCACTAAGCGCATTAAAAAAAGCTTTAGGAAGTCAAAATCGCATGTCCATCTTTTTAGTGAATCCACAAATCAACCTGCACTAGAATAGGTGGGCTGATGACCCGGCGAATCAAAACCCAAAAAAATCACATCCCTGTATCCGCTGATCAGTGATCAGAAATATTTCGATTAGTACTAAAACCGTAGCTGATTTAATGAAAGAAAATATCTTCATGCTACACTACAAAAATTTACAAATGTCGTCAATAGATGTCGCTGTCTAATTTTCCTACATCGCGCTATAGTCTTGTGTTCCGGAGTGGTATAAAGAGCGTAACTTACAATTTTTCTGCGGACATACGAATAACAGAAATGTTATGCCCCATATCATGGGCATCAGCAATGCCAAGTATTTTTGGAGAACTTGTAACTTGTGATTACAGTTTACAGTTCTAATATTAATATAATCAAAATACAATATCTTAAAAATATTTTAACGTTCTATTTATGAATTATGAATGTTTATGAACTTTTTGCGTAATATTTAAAATATTTTCAAAACGTAAATTACCTACTTGAGTTTAGTGCCGTCGTATCTATAACTATAAAATATAGTTTTGCTCCGGTGGCTAAAAGCTTCTAATAATCCCGCGAACTTTGTCGAAAGTCGAAAGTATGATAGCTAGAAGTTCGTATTACGAACTTCGTATCCAATTTACAAACAAAAATGATTTAATTGATAACAATTCTCTCATAGCAGCAGACCAGACAAAGTTTTGAAAAAGCACTAAATTTATTTACATAATTAATTGTATTTGCATGCATCTAAAACTTTTCGATAGCGTCAATAGATGTCGCTCTTGTGTTTTTCTACATCGCGCCTTATACCGTTCTGTTGGAATAGTGTTTTTCTTTTGCAAAAGTAGTGATCTATATTTACTGACAGAGCAGAAGTCTTGGTTTCAGCGTGTATTAATGATTATTTGTTTTGAAATTTTGTACGGGTCGCTCGACTTCACATTTCCTATATTTAATACAAGTATTAAGAAATCAAGGCAGATTTTTAATACGTTTTTATCCACGGAATAGGTGTTTTTATCGCACTATCTGAGCGAACGGGCTCTCCGGTTTTGTTCCAAATATTTGCTTTTTGCAAATTAATACAAATAAAAATCGTTGTTTCTATGTATGTGCTTATGTTTTACCTCTGCGTTTTCTTGAAGCATTTAAAAGATTGCGATGAAATTTTAAAGAGTTATTGTATTACTCCAGGGAAAGTCCTAGTTACATCAACTTATAATAATAGAATCAATAAATCAATAATAGAATTAATACATCAATTTACTTCATAAGATTAGCCACATTCAGAATAAGTGTGATCTAGTATTCCAATGATTTAAATACTTCTTTTATTTTTTCCCGAACATAATCATTAGATATGTTTTTTTTTCATTGCCCTTATGACAGATGAGCATACGGCCCACCTGATGGTGAGTGGTTACCGTCGCTCATGGACGTCAGCAATGCCAGGAGCAGAGCCAGGCCGCTGATGGGTTACAGATTACGCTCTCTCGTGTGCCCAATTAAGCCGTGATAAGTTGAAAAAATATCGAATTGCCAAATTGTATTTTGCAGAAATCAGTCTGCTTAGTGTGAGCTCTTTAACGTTCTCGATAGCGTAAAAGTTAACTCAAATTTGTATGGAGTTGTTATTACTCGTGGTAGGACCTCTTGTGAGTACCACCACCCCGCCTATTTCTGCCGTGACGCAGTAATGCGTTTCGGTTTGAAGGGTGGGGCAGCCGTTGTAACTATACCTTAGAACTTATAATAATATCTCAAGGTGGGCGGCGCATTTACGTTGTAGATGCCTATGGGCTCCGGTAACCACTTAACACCAGGTGGGCTGTGAGCTAGTCCACCCATCTAAGCAATAAAAAAAATAAAAAAAGGATGAGAAACTTCCATAAAAATCCGGTTTCGAGAACAGCATAGGCCGCGGTGACGTGTAGCGAACGTTCAATGAAATGATTAACTTCCGATATCTGGGTACATCAAAAGCTTATCACGAAGATAACCATATCAGCAATGTAATAATTACATCAATACATATAGATGTGATTGATAATAATATGATAGATGATACGATAGTGGAAAAATACATAATTTTCATGATATTTGGTCTAAAAAATAGTTTCCATTTGTTTATGTTATATACGCCACAGCTTTATGTGATAACCAATAGACATAGCCCACTGAGTTTCTCGCCGGATCTTCTCAGCGCGATTCCGATTCGGTGGTAGATTCTACGAAGCACTGGTCTTGCTAGGGCTAGTGTTAGCAAATTCTCTCAGATTGAGCCATTTTATTAGATAATATTTTAGTAACTACATATACAGAGACCTTAGAACTTATATCTCAAGGTGGGTGGCGCATTTACGTCGTAGATGTCTATGGGCTCCAGTAACCATTTAACACCAGGCGGGCTGTGAGCTCGTCCACCCATCTAAGCAATAAAAAAAAAATCTAGATAGACAAGCAATACGAAATCAATTTTATTATTTAAAGAAAATTCGTGACCCCAAAAAAAAATTTCAAAAATCCAAAAGGGAATTGTTTTAAAGTAGTTCCGACGGCATCGCCTGTTTTCTAAGGTATGGCAAAATCAATCTTTGCATTGTTAACTGTACCCACTGTTTATCGTCCGAGTGCTTTTTTTTTTTTTTTCTTTGTGGTAATTCCATTTCATTTTTATTAACAAGTGTCAAATGTCAAATCAAAATAATTTAACATAAATCAACTTACACAGTAGAACAAATCTTCCAATGCGCTTCAAGGAGGCACAGTTCCCAAGATACTGGCTACGTTGCCTCGTTGGACAGCCGGACTCTCTCTCTGTGCAAAGTATCAACCAGCCTTAGTATCACGTGTAACCTCCTTCAAGCGTTTGGAGATTTCTGTTCGAGTCGTATTACCATTACTAGTGAATTAGTTTTTCCACGGCTCCTTTATATTTCTTCCTCTGGATGGAGAAATCTTACAGTGGTGGGAGTGGCGACCCAATATCCCACAATCAGGAGTGCCCATATTACAATACAACCCAGTGACGTCAGCCAAAATCGATAGAAACTTCAAATCGTGCCTTCATTCATTATTCATCACTCTTATAACATGTACCGGATAACTTCCATCGACCGTCGGGAGTTTAATAATCGATAACATATTTAATCGAGTAATTACGTATTTCGAGTTTATTTTTGGATTATACATTCGGAGCTAAAATCGAGTTTTTTATGGTTAGAGTTTCATCGAATTACTCTTGAAGTCTGAAATTTGTTTTCTATGACTTCTAAACATTTCAAGTTTGATTTTAATGTGCTTATTGATTGTTAATAGTAGATTAAGTAGTGTAATTGTTTAATGTTTATAACATTGTGTACAAACTCAGCACAGTTTATCGTGCGCACATGGCTTGTGTTCCAAGCAACTTTTTTTTTACTTGTTTTATTTTTGTGTATCTTTTTAGCTTGTAATGTGTAATTGTGTGCCTAATAAATAAATTAATAAAAAATGTTTTTTTTTCACAGCTTAGATGGGTGGACGAGCTCACAGCCCACCTGATGTTAAGTGGTTACCGGAGCCCACAGACATGTACAACGTAAATGCGCCACCCACCTTGAGATATAAGTTTTAAGGTCTAAGTATAGTTACAACGGCTGCCCCACCCTTCAAACCGAAACACATTACTGCTTCACGGCAGAAATAGGTAGAGTGGTGGTACCTAGCCGAACAGACTCACAAGATGTTCTAACACCAGTATCTGAAGTATCTTTATATAATGACCGTCCTGTACTTCTAACCAGAACGAATAATTCACCGCAGAAATAAATAGGCAATTGGAAATGCTCGAAAACTCAAATGAAATAACAACGAACAATTGTTTCATATCGGTAAGCGCTGTGGTCACCTCGTCATCTATGCGCTGACTGACATATTTTTCGTTAGCACTTCGAAAACAAACAAACACAGACATGTTAATGGATGCATGGAAACGGCATAATTACGCGAAAGTCATTAGAATTTTAGCACGTTCCAGTCAGTGGCCGAACCTAGTTTGTGGACTGGCGGGTTCGCTCGCGGTGATGGGTGGCCACAAAAACAGCGATGAAATGATTTAATCGTGGGAATAACACCGAAGAGAAGATCTTCCACCTAGCGAGAGTAATTTTTATTTTTTTAATGCATAGATAGGTGGACGAGCTCACGGCCCACCTAATGTTAGGAACCCACAGACATCTACAACGTAAATGTGCCACCTACCTTGAGATATAAGTTCTAAGGTCTCAAGTATAGTTACAACGGCTGCCCCACTCTTCAAACCGAAACGCATTACTGCTTGACGGCAGAAATAGGCAGGGCGGTGGCACCTACCTGTGCGGACTCACAAGAGGTCCTACTACCAGTAAGGTGGTATTACGCCGGTAAGAGTAACGCCATCTATCGTCGAATAGCCGAACAAATATCGAAGGATCTAGTAATATCTAGAACGCTCGAGGTGTACAGCGCCATCTATTGTCAGAGAGCGGAAACATACAATACTCGACTTTTGTGAAATATTCTCGACGATTCTAGGAATTTCGTCTCTATTTCGACTATAAAAGCGTTGCAGAGATAGCACGCAGTCAGTCAGTAATCGGAACTACTCGAAGCGAAACAGCGAACAGATCACCTGAAGCGAAGCGGAAGAAGCGAATTGAGAATTTTAAAGTGTTCCTTGAGTGTTTTAAGCGTTCTAAGTGTTGAATACAGTTTTTAATTTGTACTTTGGTGGAACTTTTTATTTATCCCGAACCCCGACGCGTTTTTTTTATTGCTTAGATGGGTGGACAAGCTCACAGCCCACCTGGTGTTAAGTGGTTACTGGAGCTCATAGACATCTACAACGTGAATGCGCCACCCACCTTGAGATACAAGATCTAAGGTCTCAAGTACAGTTACAAACGGTTGCCCCACCCTTCAAACCGAAACGCATGACTGCTTCACGGCAGAAATAGGCAGGGTGGTGGTACCTACCCGCGCGGACTCACAAGAAGTCCTACCACCAAAACGGTATCTTATTTACTATAAACAAAATTACATTTCTATGGCCCGAACTGAACTAGGTCATCTCTTAATTGGCGTTTCTGTGCAAACTGCAGGCAGCGGGCATCGTCGCTGCCGAATGAACGCGACTCAATTAAAAAAAAAAAAAAAAACGAAAACTACCAATATCCACTTGTTTGGTCTTTTATTCGGTGCAATTTAACTTCATAATTGATTTTCAACCGACCGCTTCAGGAGGAGGATAATGATTTACAGAATTACGTGTGCTCATTTGTGTACCTGTAACATTTCTTGCAGACGGCCTACGATCATGAGTGGTTACCATCAATCGATCGATATTTTTTTTACCTAAAGGGACTATTCTAGCTAGCAGGTAGATGATCTCACGGGCTCAACTTGAGAGAATTTCCTAACACTAGTGCTCTGAGGAATTGTTTGAGATGATAACCATCATCTCGTTTTTACCAACGCACCGTCCGCCACCGGAGTAGAGTTATCCATAATACCTGAAGCTACAGCGTTCATCTACAGTGCGTTTCCAAAGATCGTTTTTTGCCACGTACCATCTGGCTTTGAAATGTGGTGTTTCCCGAGCGCTATCATATCCTTCCATATTCCATATACATATCCTTCTTCAAGCGAGGCTTGTGGAGAGTTCTTCACGGTAGGTAGCGGCTCGGCTCTGTAACTGGCATTGCTGAAGTCCATGGGCGACGGTAACCACTCACCATCAGGTGGGCCGTGTGCTAGTCTGCCTACAAGGGCAATAAAAAAAGAACACTAGCTCTAACAAGAGCGGTGCTTCGAAGAATCTATCATCGGATCGGAATCGCGACCCATTGAGAAGACCCGGCGAGAACTGATCAGTGGACTGTGTCTGTGGGTTAGTTCGTCGATTACGACGAGATCGATGGGGACGGTGACCAGTGCTTGAGGGACTAATTGATGCTATCGACCGAAGATTATCTTACGGAATAAAAATACTAACCATTATTTATTGCACTATCACAAAAAGTGGAACAGATGAATTGTAAAAGTTCACCAACATTGTCAATAGATGTCGCTGTCCGGTTTTCTACATCGCGCTATAGTCTTATGGAATGAAGATGTATAAAGAGATCGACTACACACGGCTTCCGCATATTTAAGCAGTCTGCCTTCATAGGCATCGGCAATATTTAAGTTTTTGCAGGACGCGTGATCTGTATTATTTTACAGATGACAGTTCATTGAGGGTGCAATTTAAAATAATTTAATATGAAATCAATTGCTTTCAGTGACTCGGTGGTGCAGTAATCGACGCCCCAATTGTTACACTGGAGGTCGTGCGTTCTATTCCCACATAAGGCAAAAATTCATGTAATGAAAATGTTAGTTTTTCCCTTCCATTTCTCTCTGGTTGTTTAGTATATATTTAAATGTATATTTCGAGCGGTGAAAAGCTATTTGTTTTAAGTTTAAAAATTGAAGGTTAAAAAAAATATATATATCTTGACAAATAAACTTCTCCAACTTCATTTCATTTCATAATATCATTTTTCATATAAAAAAATAAATCATTAAAATTAAAATAAGACTTGACCTAAAGGTCTTAGTTACCAGGTCATAAAATCCCTTTAAAAAAAACAAGACTTAAGCGCCATTTTTTATCAAAATATTGATTATTGTCGGAGTAAAAATATATAACGTCACTTCCACAAACCGGCTTATTATTTGTCCCGTGCGTGGACACCTCTTTTTTACATTTTATACACCGAAAGAATTAAGTGAAAGATAAAAAGAAAATTATCAACGCGAGACGAAACCACAAGAGTAGCTTTAATTATCTCTCCCACTAGCCAAAGCCGAAGACCTCGCCTCGTCAGGACACTGGTCCCGGTGACATCACAACAGCGGCTCGCGAGGCTCCGGCCAGCGATGAACTAACAGTACAAGTCGTAAAGTAAATGTTATGGACAAGTATTCAACATAGCTCGCCGACTTCCTCGTGTTAATTGCCCCTACTTCCTGTTTAGGTGACTATTAAACCTATCAATGGATATGCCGTATTCGCTATACAAGACGTGTAGGATACTACACGCGAAAACATTACAAATGGGTTTGTCAATATGATGATAACCGGGTGTTACAAAATACCACGTAAAAAATATAATTAATTATCGAAGCCAACATTTTGTCAACCCTAGTAAGCTGTCATGTCCACGAAGAAACCAGATTATTTTACAGAAAGGCCTACGTAGCTATTTTACCTAATAATTGTCTACTTTAATAGTTTTTATATTTTTCATTCATAAATGTTTGCTACCTCAGTACAAGGATATTGTCATTATACTCAAGTACTATCAATATAAAAGTATACACAAGTAAGTGTATACATTGAAGTCACGAAACCCACCGGCATTACAGGCACACCAACCACACTCCAATTGGAACACAAACGAGGCCTGGGTTAAAGAATGGTCAGCCAGATGTATACCACCTGAACTGTTCGAGCTGAATCCACACTCCCGCCCGCCTGGTTTCAAAGAAAAACGCCCAATCTGGCTCATGCTTAACCACTTGAGAACGGGAGTTGGTCACTGTAAACAACTGCGGAAAAGATGGGGCTGGACGGAAAACGAAAGCTGTGAATGCGGATGCCCAGAGCAAACTATACGCCACATTGTCATGGAATGCCCACTAACGAAATTCGCAGGCCAAGTGGAAGATCTCAAAAATGTAACAGAAGAAGCTATCAATTATTTCACAAACTGTAAATTTAAATTATAACCACGCAGCGTAAAGTAATGCCATACGATAAATAAATAAACTGGCTTCAAAATATATCCCGTAGATCGAGGTTGTGTATTGAGAAAGGCGGTGCTGCACACTTGGAGCCGTTTCTGTCAATTTGACGTTTATTATGAAAATGTCAGTGTTCGTTTAGGTTGTTTCGCTAAGTTAGGTCTTTTAAAATTTTTGTCGTTCCGCGAATCAGGTAGAAATTTAAGTACATTCTGCGTACTTACCTACTCTTTAATTTTACTGAAATAGGGTTGGCACATCAGTGAAAATAATATATTTTTTAATTTTTTTTAGGTATGTTTTACAGCGTTACTATGGTTCTTAAATGTTGTAAATGGACTAGTTGTAAGGCCCCATCTAACCTCCTTTCGGCTTTATGGCTTGTTTTGTAACACCCTGTATACCAAAAAAATATTGCACGCAATATAAGGCAAATAAAAGCCGGAAAATTCGGCAAAGCAAAATAAGGCAAATTCGCCGGTTCACGGAATATAAACTAATTACTTAAAGCTCATAGAAGATTTTGAGTTTTTAAAGGATTTTATTTATTGCCTAGATTAGTGGACGAGCTCACAGCCCACCTTAAGTGGTTACTGGAGCCCATAGACGTATACAACGTAAATGCCGCCACCCACCTTGAGTTATGATTTTTAAGGCCTCAGTATAGTTACAACGGTTGCCCCACCCTTCAAACCGAAACGCATTACTGCTTCACGGCAGAAATAGGCGGGGGTAGCGCTACCTACCCGTGCGGACGCACGCGAGGTCCTACCACCAGTAATTACGCAAACTATTAATTTTGCGGGTTTGATTTTTATTACACGATGTTATTCCTTCACCACCGGATTCGAACACCGGTGCATCGCTAGATACGAATGCACCGGACGTCTTATCCTTTAGGCCACGACGACGTTTGGATTATTTTTGTCTCATAATGTACCGAATGCCCAATTTTTATTAGTTAAACTTATGTAAACGTCATTTTGGTACTACATTAGCAAACCAATCCCAAGATCAATGTTTAAAAGAAAGAAAAAAACTTATTTTATTTTCTATTCAGAAGACATACACACACGGAATAAAAGATAAACTCTAAACAATACAACATTTCACCATCTCCTAGGGGAGTCCGCAAAACGGTAACTGTATAATCAAATGGTAGAACTTGCAGTGACGATACCCGACACAAAAGGATGACAAGTCTTGATACTTTAAACAATGTATTTTAATAATATTATATATTGTTCTATATATTATATTCTATAATCTATATTATAGAGTATATTATTAATGCGATCACTATTAAGGAAGACAGTCGACCGAGTCCGCGAAAACTCTAAAATAATCGAAAAATTTAAAACGATAAAATGAAAATAATAAACGGGAGATTAAACTTTAAGATTTAACTTTAAATTAAGTAACCAAAAAAAATTTTTTTTTTGTGAACGTATAGAAAGATGAACGGACTCGCGACCGACTGTTGTAAAGTAGTTAGGGGAGCCCATAGATATGAACAACGTGAGTACCGTCACTCTCTTTGAAACATGAGTTCTGAGTCTCAGCTCTTACAGTATAAAAGATCTACCCATCAAACCGAAACACATTACTGCTTCACGGCATAAGCAGTCAGGGGCGGTGGTGCCTACCCGTGCGGACTCAAAAGACGTCTAACCACCATGTTAGTCCTTCCTTCTGGAAGTCACACGTGAATATATGTCAAATACGTGTTTCATTGGTAAAATTAGTGGCTGCCCTGATTTGATAATAATCGGCCCAGTCGCATCACTCTGTAAAAACATATCACGCGTCTCACCCTTTAGGCCAAGAACTTTAAAGATTGCTATAAATGGGCAGATGAACTCTCAGCCCGTCTGTCCGATACATTATATAGACTTGTACCTCACCACTTATTTTGAAACATAAAATAAAAAACAAATCAATACAAATTTAAGAAAAAAAAAAATCGAATTCGATTTTTTGATTCAATTTGATTCGATTATCATAGTAAGCACGTTTTAGTTACTTATGTACATAATTTATGTAAATAAACTTGAATTGAGCTCAGATTTATCCGATTCACACGATTAAAAAGTAAGATTAAATATTTTAACTTTGAAAAACTGTCGTGACGCCAAACACGCTCTTTCGTTTAAATATTTAAAGCTATATCATGCCCTCATCAACAAAATGATTTGTGTGATTCATCTTGTAACGCTTCTTATGAAATATGTATACTGTTTCTAGTTTTAGCATTCAATCTTGTTCAATAATAAAATAATAAAAACACAACATGAACAAAATGCAGTAAAAACGGCCCCAAATAAACCCAAAGTATCAAAACGTAACGGTCCACGTTCAGTTGAATATGCATTTCAAAGACGCGGCGGCGCGGCGGCGGCGCACTACTCGCCGCAGAGTAACAAAGTAAAAACTAAAAGGTACAGCCGACATAAACTAGCGCCTGTCCGTATACAAATGTACATTTATGTGCACTTCTGCGTACACTCTGTACGTTTGTATTCGTTACTTAACAATGGGCAACAATCGCTAGATTCACATTCCCGATCCTGCGGACAGAATGGAAAGCAGTCGACGTCGCCCAAAACACGTCATTTCGGATCCTCCCGATCCACTATCGGTGCTTTTAGGTACCTCAAGCACCGGTCATCGTTCTCGTCGAACCCGTCGCTTGCGACGAGGGGCTCGACGAGTAAATTAACCCACAGACACAGCCCACTAAGTTTCTCGCCGGATCTTCTCAGTGGGTCGCGTTTCCGATCCGGCGGTAGATTATGCGAAGCACGGCTCTTGCTAGAGTTACTGTTAGCAACGTCGTGAGGTTTGAGCCCCGTGAGCTCATCTACTAGCTAAGGTTATGCTGAAATAGCCTCAGATAAGCAGCATATTGGTACAGACTTGAAACATCATCAATTAATGAATATTACATCATATTTCAAATCCACAAAGTCTCTGTCGTAGTTTTGTTTTTTTTTTTTTTTTTTTCCCTACCTATGCTGATAGCCTTGAGAGGCTATTTCAGCTTCACCCTAACGTTTGTAGGTGAGCTCGCGGGGCTCAACCGGAGAGTTGCTAACACTGACCCTAGCAAGAGCAGTGCTTCGCAGAATCTACCACCGGATCGGAAACGCGACCCACTGAGAAGATCCGGCGAGAAACTCAGTGGGCTGTGTCTATGGGTTAGTTCGCTCGTCGAGCCCTTCGTCGCAAGCGACGGGTTCGACGAGGACGGTGACCGGTGCTTGTGGTGCCTAAGAGCACCGTTAATGGATCAGGAGGATCCGTAATGACGTGCTTTGGGCGACGTCGACGGTTTACCATTCGGTCTACTGGGTCGGGTATGTAATTTCCAGCGGCTACGATGAGAGGGTTCTCATGTCGTGCCGCCTTCTCAAAATGGCGCAGCGATGCCGACTGTAGATACTTACTAAATGAGTCGAGCTCCAGGTCATCGTGGAGATCCACATTCCTAAGGAACCATGGCGCTCCGACGGCTATCCTGCAGAATTTTGATTGAATAACCTGAAGGGATTTCAAGTGGGTGCGGGCTGCGTGAGCGAACACTACGCTTGCATACGTCATGACGGGGCGTATACAAGTTTTGTAGAGAGTTACCTTATTGCGGAGGGACAGTTTGCTTCGACTACAAAGCATTGGATAGAGTCGTCCTAGAATAAACGCGGCGCGGTCGCGTACCGTTTTTATATGGGGACGGAATGTCATCCCTCTGTCGAGGGTGACGCCTAGATATTTGACCTTCGAGACCCACGGTATGGGCTGGCCAAAGAGAGTGATGGGACTAACGGCGGAGGTGTTTGCGCGCCTACTACGGAGTGGGATGCTCGAAGTGATGTTCGGAGGGCGACCCCTTTTGAAGAGCACCGCTGCGCTTTTCGTGGGGTTGATGTCAATTCGCCACTTCCGGAACCACTGTCCCATGGTGGCTACTGCGATCTGGAGTCGCCGATGAAGCAGCGACATCTTCCTACACGAGTAGTAGATAGCCGTGTCATCGGCGAAGAGCGCTAGATGGGTCTCCGGAGACCGGGGTATATCATTGATATACAAACTAAATAATAACGGGGAGAGCGCGGAGCCTTGCGGGACTCCGGCAGTCAGTTGACGGGGACGAGAACGAGTTCCCTCTACTCGATATCGAAACGAACGGTTCGACAAGAAGTCTCGTATGATGAGCACGAGTCTGTCTGGCACTCCCATGTTGTACAGTTTATAAATTAAACCGTTGTGCCAGACTTTGTCGAACGCCTTCGCGATGTCGAAGAAGAGGGCGCCGGTCGGGATTTGTTTACGCCTATTTAGTCCTATCAGGATGTGCTCCGTGAGGCGGTGCACTTGTTGTACGCACGAGTGTTTAGAGCGGAATCCGAACTGTTCGTCTATGAGAATTTTGTTCGCGGTAACAAAATCCCAGAGGCGTTTCCTAAGGAGCCGTTCGTGAATTTTTCCTATCGTCGGGAGGAGACTAATCGGACGGTCGTAGTTTTGTGAAAGATTCTGTGATCGAAGAAACAGGTTAGAACAAGTTCCAGTGTTTTGTACTGTACAGTTCCATAGAAATTCCCATAAATCTTAACAAACAATAGATCGATTCTGTTAAAAACGCCGACAACACTCAAACTCACAAAGACCCATTATTGAGAAATGAAAGCAAAAAATCGAACGGTTACGATTTTTTGTGACCATATATTATGTATTATACAATTTTGTGCCTTATTTCTGGTGGATTTCGTTAGAGATTAATATTGTGTAAGTAATTCACTATGTATTAAATAAGTCCAAAAAGAAAATTTACATTCATTGATATTAAACCCAGCCCACTGAGTTTCTCGCCGGATCTTCTCAGTGGGTCGCCTTTCCGATCCGATGGTAGATTCTGCGAAGCACTGCTCTTGCTAGGGCCAGTGTTAGCAACACCCCAGTTGTGGTTTGAGCCCCGTGAGCTCACCTACTAACTCAGTGAATCTAGAATAACCCCTCGAGGTTACTAGATTAGGAAGAAAAACAATACATTGATATACCATTGCAATCATTTCGAATTTTTTATTGCATTTGACAGATAATCAAAGTCCGACGCCCAGAGTCCATTGAAAGAATCCTATCAGAAATTAATAGCGTTCCTCGAGATACCTTGTATAGGTCTTGAAACTATTGTTTTACGGCTGCCCCAACTTTCAAACCGGACCGCATGACTCCTTGGGGGCAGGCCGGAGGGTGGTACCCACCGCTGCGGGCTGAGAATTCGCTTTACCATCACATAATTCGATTACTTCACACATTTTGAAGTGGTCGTGGCCCAAAGGATCTGATGCATTCGTATCTTCGATGCCCCGGTATTCGAATGTGTCCGCTGGTAAGTACCAATTTTTTTAATGAAATACGTACTTAACAAATGTCCTCGATTGACTTCCACGTTGAAGGAATAACGTCGTGTGATATAAAGCAAACCCGCAAAATTAGAATTCGCGTAATTACTTGTAGTAGGACCTCTTGTGAGTCCGCACGGGTAGCTACCACCACATTGTCTATTTCTGCCGTGAAGCAGTAATGCGTTTCGGTTCGAAGGGTGGGGCAGCCGTTGCACAGTGGGTCGATACTATGATTTTAGTGACTTAGGGACCAACTTTGTTTTTTTACATTTTTCTTTATGTAGATAGATAGAGCTCGTTAATCTCAATAATAATTGTTTTAGGCAAAAATTACAAAAACTTTATAGTTTGGTCAGAAAAATGTGTTTTGTGATTTTTTTGTATGGAGCGGGTCACATTAAATTAAATTCCTGCTAAGTACGGCGAGGTCGGTGGGATGGATGTAATGTGCTCTGCGTCAACCCTGTCCCGCCGTTTCAATAGCCCCGACTGGGCTCTGGCCCGGTCCGAGGTAGGGCGCCGGTTGTGAGCGGCAGGAGTTTTTAGTGAGGTTCAACTCCCACATACCCCACCCGCCGCGCGGGTGGGGATCCGGCGATTTTCTCCTGTGGAAAAAAAAAAAAAAAAAGTACGGCGAGGTCCCGCTTTGAAACTTTATTTTCCTTACACCTTGTCTAGTCTACTATCATTTGATGCTATGAACATGTGCATAAAGTTGCAACTCTGCCAAATAAATGGATCGAAAAAAATGAATAAATACATAGAATAAAAACCTTTATATTTTTTTTCGTAAGTGCTTTTAAGTTAAATTTGATATGGATTAGTAAGTAAAATCACATAATGATACCCATAATTACATAATACCTAACAACAATACATTTAATAGGTCTCTAATTAAGCAATCTCTCTAAGTTTTGTATATTTTGTTTCACCATTCGATCTTTGGGCCAGAAGACAAAAGAAGATTGTGTAAAATATCCTCATTAGTCGACGTTCTACTTATTTTTCTAGAATAACAACTCTCTGTATATTTCCGAAAATCTTTATTGAGAGCTTCCGCTGCCTCTTCCGAGAGCTTACCTATTCGAATGGCACCAAAGTTCTTCATTAGTGTATATCACCGCCGTGAGCCAACAATTTATGGATACTGGAAGGCATATAATAACAGGGATATAAATTAACATACAATTCTGCAGTATATCTACAAAATTCGGA
Organism: Bombyx mori; assembly: GCF_030269925.1. Taxonomy (NCBI): domain Eukaryota; kingdom Metazoa; phylum Arthropoda; class Insecta; order Lepidoptera; family Bombycidae; genus Bombyx; species Bombyx mori. The sequence goes on along the minus strand of NC_085124.1, from coordinate 14,116,242 downwards.
AAAATTGGAAAGGTCCACGCGCTCTCCAGATGCAACAGTCTGAAGAATCAAGTGAAACCTCTCTATTCAATCTTTACGTATTCCTGTTATGCGGGCTGTTCCTACTGCATCCCTGAAAAATCTTCTGGCAGTATTGCCATCATTGGTTGTTCCTACTTCTTGCTTGACAACATCTAGAAGTAAACCGCATTAATTTTTAAACGCTTGCTGTATAGCGCTCTTTCTGATTGATGTTTTTTCTCTGTCATCCATCCCCCCTTGCAACCCCATTTCTCGAAGTCCAAACGATAAGACGCAAACAAAAAAGTGTCATATAAAAAATAATCTCACAGGAAACTACATACGATGAAAAAATTGTGAAGTAATAAAATTATATTTACCGATATGAAGTAAGCACTCCATGCATCTTATCCAGGCATGTAAAGATGGCATTCCATGCTGGAATATTTCTTCATTATTTTCTCTTTGACAAGCAAGTGACTCCAAAAAACTCTGACGGTTTTGCTTTGCAAATATCACAGACAGCAGAAAATGTTTCTGACAAATATGAGGTTATTTTGCCGTCTATCATCGTCATGTGCAATTGATGCTTCACTTCAACTTGTTTGATTTTTGATGGCTGAAGTCTTTCTATTTCTTCTGTTATGCTAGCTTTTATAACTGCCACTGTTGACTGCGTTTCTTAAACATTATTGGACGGCAATAAAAAGTTGATTAGGGTAGATCGTTTTCCCAAACAACTGTTCCATCAAATTTCTGAAGCCTTATAGGAACTAGACTGACCATAAAAATAGATGAATCATTAAACTCTGATTCAGTGTTCTGTTTATAATTACTTTGACCTGGGGCTCTATCAAAGCCTATTTGATTATAAGCAGTAGCTCTCTTGCTGAGTCCAAATCCGAAGTAATCACATCTAAAAGCCTATATAGCGCCAAGTTTAGTAATGCTTGCATTTTAATAGCAGCTCCTTCTTCAGTAATAATTACCTCGTCTTTCCCTGGATAACATTTGGTCTTTTCATGCTTAATTTTATATTAAGAAGGTATAAATCAAACCCATTTTCACTTGCTGCTTCTTTTAGGTTTATATACTGCCACTTACTTAATTTAAGTGAAACTAATAGTGCCTTATCGGGAGAATATGTACTACTTTTCACTTTACTTGTACTTAAACACTCCTTAACTTTTTCTAGATCTTCGGGGTGATTTGACTAGTGGTTCATTATTTCTCCTACATCTTCATTTCCAGTGTTTCTCAAACTATCAATTGTAGTAGCTTTCATTTCATCCGGGGATAACGAAAGCGACTGGTAAGTTTGTTCAATGCGTCTTCGTTTTTGCCTGGATCCCAATTCTTCAAAAGGTTTTCGAGGTGTAAAAGTAGATGTCGAGGCTTCTGTAGTACATTTGAGGGTGGTACATTTTCAACATCTTCAGTATTAGAAATCTCGAGCTTTTCCTGTGCAGTGTTGATAGCTTCAGGTATCATTCGTTTTCATATTGCACTTATATTTGAACAAAAGTGCGTACATAATTTTTGGAGCTCAATACTTTTCTCTTCGGTCACGTTTATTTGATGTTGTAGGAATTGAAATAGTTTTTTATTATCAGACAGCGACTGTAGTTGCTCTCTTAAAATCATAAATAATTCTAAATTGTTAACAAAATTATTCATATAACGGAAAAAGGAAGATCACAACGACAATCACGAGATGTTAGTAGTAGTACGAATAAACGAACACTAGTTAGTATATAATAAACATGGTCACTTTATACTTCCAGAGACAAACAATTGTTTACTATATTTATAATATAAGTAATATAAGTAATGGCTGCTTAACTAGTTATCCTCATTAAATAATGTTAACTATCCTAATAATTAGAGAGATTGCTTAATTAGAGACCTACTAAATGTATTGTTGTTAGGTATTATGTAATTATGGGTATCATTACGTGCTTTTACTTACTAATCCATATCAAATTTAACTTAAAAGCACTTACGAAAAAATATATAAAGGTTTTTATTCTATGTATTTATTCATTTTTTTCGATCCATTTAATTGGCAGAGTTGCAACTTTATGCAGATGTTCATAGCATCAAATGATAGTAGACTAGACAAGGTGTAAGGAAAATAAAGTTTCAAAGCGGGACCTCGCGGTACTTAGCTGGAATTTAATTTAATGTGACCCGCTCCATACAAAAAAATCACAAAACACATTTTTCTGACCAAACTATAAAGTTTTTGTAATTTTTGCCTAAAACAATTATTATTTAGATTAACAAGCTCTATCTATCTACATAAAGAAAAATGTAAAAACACAAAGTTGGTGCCTAAGTCACTAAAATCACAGTATCGACCCACTGTGCGTTGTAACTATAGTGAGACCTTGGAGCTCATATCTCAAAGTGGGTGGCGGCATTTACGTTGTCTGTAGGCTCCGGTAACCACTTAACACCAGGTGGGCCGTGAACTCTTCCACAACCATAAGTAATAAATAAATAAAAAGAGCATTAATTCACGTACGTCCCGAATTTTTGTGATGGGCCTACTGAGCCAGAGTCTTAGACAACGAACGAACCGACGCGGCGACGCTTCAAAACTATAATGACGATCGTAATACTATTCCGCTACTATTAAATCTCAGTTAACATTTAAAGCAATTTAGACCGACCGTGAGAAATACATTACAGGAGTTTAAAACGCGTAATGATCTATACTATTTTTATTTTGTTGCTGATTAAGACTTATTATCGTTTGGCACAACTATACAGTCAGTGTATACCGCAAATTGCATAATTTCGCCTCCCGACACCGTCATAACGTTCCACAATAACATGACGTGTGGTACAAGTCTTAAGCGACCCGACTTTTGGTTGTAATTTAGCAGCAACTAGTTTAGCCTAGTTATTCAACTTTAATATGTAAATTTTAGATGTGGGTAGATCATTGCCGCCAATAAAAGATCGTTTCATGGGAGGGACAACACTCACGTTTGAATCGACAGTGCCATTCAGTGTGTGATGTCTATGAACTACAATCATAACTCAATAGTACGTCACTTGTCGATTGCAACGAACGAACTAACCCATATAGACACAGTCCACTGAGTTTCTCGCCGGTTCTTCTCAGGGGGTCCGGTGGTAGATTCTGCGAAGCACTGCTTTTACTAAGTTTAGCAAATTCTCTCAGGTTGAACCCGTGAGCTCACCTATCCGTTCACGCGTAGGCGGAGTAGCCACTTAGGTTACCAGAGCAGAAGTAAAGATAAACAATAATATTTACCTTAAAAAAAAAACAAAAAAACACGCTTTTATATAAAATCCAACGAAAAAATTGAAATTAAAGTTATGTTATACTGCATAGTTATAAATATTTTTTTGACAGATATGAGTGAAAGGATTATCATTTTGATAAGTAACATCTTAAAAAGCACCTCACGCTTTTTGGAGTTTACTCCTTTAGAATCGATTTACATATATAGGCCCGGGGTATGAAAATTATGGGGACCAAAATCGTACTAGCATGTCACACGAAATGCGTTATGCGCCTGATTGCGCATGTCACACGAAATGCGTTATCGCAGGTGACGCCGGGCTGCTGCGCCGGCAGTCCGCCACAAAGCCTCGTACTGATCGCGCGTTTCTCTCATTATTGTATTTTCATATATTTGTTAGTCGTTTGTTTTGTGTCTCGTTAATTTGTTAATAATCTGTAGTGTATCGTGTTGTCGTAATATAGAACTATTTCTCGTATTGTTTCGTTTAATTTTTTATATCCAGTAAACTCCAGTCGTGCGTCGGAGCGGACACACACACTTTTTTTTTTTTTAAATAAATTTATTTTTAATTTTTAAAGCGTGTTTCTTATATTTTTTAAACTAATCTTAATTTTTCTATTTGTAGATTAAGCAGCATTATGAATCATAAATTATTCATTAATGTACATTCTCGCAAATACAACAGTTTCCAACTTGCTAAGTGAAAAAATAAGGCGCTCAAATGAATTTAACTGTTTAACAATTACTGGTGGTAGAACCTCTTGTGAATCCGCACGGGTAGGTACCACCGCCCCGCCTATTTCTGCCGTGAAGCAGTAATGCGTTTCGGTTTGAAGGGTGGGGCAGCCGTTGTAACTATACTGAGACCTTAGAACTTATATCTCAAGATGTGTGGCGCATTTACGTTGTAGATGTCTATGAGTTCCAGTAACCACTTAACACCAGGTGGGCTGTGTAAGCTCATCCACACATCTAGGCAATAAAAAATGATTTAAAAATAATAATATTGAATTGTCATCGATCCTTGATTAGTATACCAAATTTCGAGTTAATCCGACGTTTCCAAGGGGGTCAAAATCACGGCCAAAAATTCCGTTACATACACACTAACATACGTATGAAGCTTATAAAAGTGTATTAAAACAGTAAGCCGACCAAGAAATCGTTCATGTAACAAAGAAAAAAATCCTAAGCTCCTACCTTGCGCCGCATCACGATCGAGAACCGATACAATCTCCGATACGTCCCCGACAAAAGAACCGCCGTTATTTCCCACGGGGTGTTAAATTCTTTTGCCTTTCGGACGCAACTCATTTCGACCTATATCCGTCCTACAGTACTTTTACTATACACTGTTATATTTCCCCAAAATATATTATTAACGGCCGTCTGGTGTAGTGGTAAGTGACATGGTCACTACACAAGGGGGTCGCGGGTTCGAATCCCGCCAAGGGAAGTAATTTGTATGATAAATATTAAAAAAAAATGTATTTTCCAGGATTATGGATGTGTATTCTATATATGTATGTGTATAATAAAAATCTTACATTTATTTCCGTTATCTGGTACCTGTAACACAAGTTCTTTACGAACTTATCACGGGACCAGTTAACGTGGCGTGATTGTTAGTTAATATATATATTTATATATTTAGCCTTTAACTTATATCAGACTTGTGTAGGCAGAGAGAAACAAAGATGGCTAGATTTAAGTTTTATCTGTTGCAAACACATAATATACGCTACTTCCCACTGAGTTTCTCGCCGGATCTTCTGAGTGGGTCGCGATTCCGATCCGGTGGTAGAATCTGCGAAGCACTGCTCTGGCTAGGGCAAGTGTTAGCAAATTCTCTCAGGTTGAGCCCGTGAGCTCTCCTACCCGTCTGGGCGTAGCTGAAATAGCCTCTTAGGCTACCAGCGAATAGGTAGGGGGAAAAGTACGCTACATTATTCCCCGGATATGTATGAGGATTTTCGAGGCTACGTGATCCACAATTTTCACTTAAAGAATCGGGTCAAAGGCCTATTTCCTTTGTTATTATTTTATGAACAAACTAATACAATAAGTTAATATTTATATATTTATACGTGAATCAAAAACGTTGTACCGAGTATGAAATTTCACACACTTATAGAGAATATAGAGAAGGAGTGCAGAATGCAATTTTTTTTTTACTTGTGCATAAAAATACATTAAATCAATAAAAAAACTTTATACACACTAATAGTATTTGACACTCACACGTATAAATATATACTCTGTGTTTATTGTCAAACTTTTCTTACTGTTTAAAGTCTGTGGTCAAATTGAGAATATATTAATATTGTTTGTCTATAATATTATTTGTCTATAGTGTAGTCTTCGCGATATCTGTGATTTACTATAGAAGTCTTTGATAATAGAACCTTAATAATGCTTAAGCTTATGATTTCTATTAATCCTTATTGGTCGAAATTCGACCGCTGGTCGACTAAACTAGTATTTAATAAAAACACAGTGACGTTTTTGAAATTATCACAACACTAAAACGATTCAAAAAATCCATTCAAATATTTATCGGTGCTTCAGTAAATGGGACAAAGGCATTAAAATGCGGATAGATATCGCGATTGTAAAATTGCCCTGACAATGTAAAGGAGAGAAGAGGGAGCAATATCGCTACTGCATCTGCAAAGGATTTGCAATGTTGCTGTCCGGTGGGGCCATGAAACAAGCGACTCCGAGTTTTTGTCATTGCAGTTTTTTTACGCTAAGAGCAAAGTGTTTTAATCAGTTTTCCATTTTTTTTTTCCATTTCTTGGTATCCTTATTGTATGTATAAGCCGAACGCAAATGAAAAAATTAAGGTTTTAATGGCATTTTTTTTTTTCGTTCAATAAATGAAGCCCCTGTGTCAGTTTAAGCCAGCTTAAGTAAGCTTCAGTATTTCCACAGAATGAAGTTAACTGGTAAATTATCAGTTCTCAATTAAAACTTACTCAACTACCTTACTACTTACTCAACTATTGCTTAAAAATTGGCCCCTTTGTTAGTATTGTTCGTGTAGTAAGTAATACTGTATGTGTACTTAGTTTCATGTGTATTTGATGTTCGAGCATCCACGAAGCAGAAAGTATGAATTACTTACCTGTAACAAAAACAAAAATAATTAAATTCCAATACTGAAAAAACTTGACGACCTTTTTTTTATTGCGTAGATGAGTGGACGAGCTCACAGCCCACCTGGTTGTTAAGTGGTTACTGGAGCCCATGGACATCTAAAACGTAAATGTGCCACCCAGCTTGAGATATAAGTAAGTAAGGTCTCAATTATAGTTACAACCGCTGCCCCACCCTTCAAACCGAAGCGCATTATTCCTTCACGGCAGAAATAGGCAGGGTGGTGGTACCTACCCGTGCGGACCCACAAGAGGTCCTACCACCAGTAATTACGCAAGTTATAATATCCTTTGTAAATGAATTTTCTATATTCACGATTTCTGTATTCTCGGCATATTTGTGGAACGTATACACCGCGAATAAAGAGCTTTGACAGTATTTCCAAAGTACCCTAGCGGTATTTACGCAAATTATAAATACATTAATCTGATTGCCACACTATGCTATCATAATCAGAAACGCGTTCTTTATGGCCCGAATCACCTATATCGGGGGATAAGTCCCGGATTCAAACACAAGACTCAATTCGCTTCAAACCTTATCCAACATTTATCTGTTCGAATAACAAAATGCTGCTATTCTGGATTTATTACGTTTCATTTATGAAATATCACTTTTGTGTTCTCCTCTTAGATTTTGAATTTCCCAGCCTAGTGCTTTGAATACAAACGTAACCTTTTGAGTGCGAAGCGTCGATAGAGCGACTCCCTATTAATGCGTGTAAAGTGCATCGGAATACCGACTATTGGCGCTGTTTGATTATTTTGATAGATAAACTTTAAAAAAATTAATAACATTTATAAATAGCAATTTATTTTTTTTGCTGCGAATTTAGCATTGATTTTTGTATTTTTTTTTAAGTTAAGCTTTGTTATAAGGTAATTTTTATTTAATTTATTTCAAAAATCCTTTGGCGATTTCTGCAAAAAATGTGAAAATAAGCTCAGCACTAAAAGGGTTCATGAGCAATTTGTATTTAAGTATTCTTAGGTTTTGATGAAACGTTCGACACGATAAAAACAGTTATACGACGCAATCGATATCGCGATAGCGTAACTAATTTAATATGAACCTGTTTTGGAACACATAAATATATCGTATGTCTTTTTATTCATTACTAGATGACCCGGCAGACTTCGTAGTGCCTCAATCGAAAAATAAAAGATCTAACTTTTGTATAAAATATACTTAAAACAAACAAATGAATCCGTCCGACGGGGGACACATCAAAAAGGATAAACAAAATTGTTATTCTTATTTAATTCCGAGCATTTTCATATTTATCTACCTTTTAAACTTTCTCTGGACTTCTACAAATAATTCAAGACAAAAATTAGCCAAACCGGTCCAGCCGTTTTCGAGTTTTAGCGAGACTAACGAACAGCAATTCATTTTTATATATATAGATAGATTTATCTCCGAAGATTTACATTTCACTCTTACAAAATAAACAGAGTTTTCTATTTGGATTGCAGTTGGAGTGATAAATGACGAAGGATGTAGGTGTCATTGCAAACTTACCCGCACTACTCCCAGTGGAATGGACGGGAGAGTACACAGAGGGGAACATTCTATCCACAAGTCCAACATCCTAAATACATCTTTGAGATTAGAATCGGATGAGACGGAAAAATTGATTCTCGCAATTCAATTTCTTTGTTGCCTACCATCCAAAAAGTAATGTGTAAATTCAAACATCGCGATATCATCTACAAACACTAGTTTTTATGTACACTAGCTGACCCGGCCAACGTTGTTTTGCCATATATAAGATTTCTAGGGAATTTCTAGTGTAGAAAATAAATAAATAACAAAACCTCATTTAACCACATAATGACCCATTATTACAAAAAAATTGTCCAAAAAATAAATGTTAGGGGTGGACAAGTCTTATCACTTAGGGGTATGAAAAATAGATAGTAGCCGATTCTCAGACCTACTGAACATTCATATGAAATTTCATAAAAATCGGTCAAACCGTTTCAGAGGATTATGGTAACTAACATTGTGACATGAGAATTTTATATATAAGACTAGCTGACCCGGCAGACTTCGTAGTGCCTCAATCGATAAATAAAAGACAAAAGGAATCCGTCCGATGAGGGACACATCAAAGGAAAAACAAAAATTTTATTTTTATTTAATTCCGACCATTTTCATATTGATTTTTCTTTTTTAAACCTTCTCTGGACTTCCACAAATATTTCAAGACCAAAATTAGCCAAATCGGTCCAGCCGTTCTCGAGTTTTAGGGATACTAATGAACAGCAATTCATTTTCATATATAGAGATTACGTTGTTGTGGTATTACCATTAATCATGTAACCGATAGAATTACTGACATCTCAGCTCAGTCAGATCCAGTCAGTATATTTGATAGTTTTGTGCGGCCTGTAGACTCTAGTTCGCTTAATGCACCGATCTACTATGATCATACCTGGCAACTCTTGGTCCATCATTGAGCTCATATCTACGCATCGCGACGGCCTTTAAATAATTATTTGTCAACTAAGGACTAGTTTTGTAGTGATTTTTTTTAGTAGAGAAGCGATGCATGTTACTAAAAAATGTATGGAAATGGTAATGGTAAGAGGGGGGGGGGGGGAAGAGGTCGACCGAAGAAGACATGGATGGAGTGTGTGAATGACGATATGAGAGAGAGAGGAGTGAGTGTTGAGATGACCGCTGATAGAAGATAATGGAATAGAAATATTCGCTGTGTCGACCCCACCTAGTGGAATAAAATGGAGACAAAGAAGAAATGTCAGTAATGGCAGGAGCACAGTCAATTCACCTACGTTTACCTACCTCTGCCTGCCACTAGTATGTTTGTAGTTCCGAACCGATAGCTGATGCTTATGAGCCAGCAATGAGCAAGCATTTGTGTAACTAAAACCTAGTACAGGAATTACAAAATATGTAAACTTTTGTATAATAACCACATTTTATTGTAAAATAACTCCTCACATCTGCCTACATACCTATATAAATAGATTCAAATAAAATTAGACCTTATTTCTATATAAGAAACGACTTCTTACTTAAAAAGCATTACAAAAGTAGATACTAACAAAACGAAAACGAATTTATTCCTTAACGATAGTTAAATAAGGATTAATTTGCTTTGAAACGTTTGCTGTAAGCCGCGGAGGTCGAATTTTATTTTCATCGTAAAGTAAGCACAGCGCATGCGCAGACCTAAACTTTGTTAATGCCCCTTGTAATTAGAACGTTATAAAAGTTTCGTACTTCGACTCGCAACAAAAGAAGTTGTAGATACCACAGTAAATGCCATTATGAATATATACAGGATGTTGAATTAAAATTCCCGTTACAAAATATTACCTACCTTAAAATATGTGGAAGAAAAAAATCTAAGCTTAGATATTGTCACTAATACGTGACATTTCGAGAAAGCGGCACGATACGAAAACCCTCTCGTGGCGGCCGGAAACTACTACTCGATCCTGCAGACTGAACAGTCGACGTCGCCTTAAGCACGTAATTTCGGATCCCGCCGATCCACTAATTTTAGGTACCACAAGCACCAGTCACCGTTCTCGTCGAAGCCGCTTGCGAAGAAGGGTTCGGGGAGTAATAAGTTAAGCCACAGACACTGAGACAGCCCACTGAGTTTCTCGCCGGATCTCCTCAGTGGATCGCGTTTCCGATCCGGTGGTAGATTCCGCGAAGCACGGCTCTTGCTAGTATGTACTAAAGTTAGCAACGTCCTTAGACTAGAGCCCTGTGAGCTCACCTACTTCTTCTGCGGATCTAGTACGCAGAACCCCTCGAGCTTACTAGAAAAGGTAGGGAAAAAAAAGAAAAACAAACTAGGAGAGACGCAGGTCTGGTTGCGCTGTTAACTGCGGTAACTACCTCTGCGGGGCGGGCATCGTATTTTCGTAGGACTGCAATGTAGTCACTCTATGCATTATCTCGACCATCTTGGGGGTCCCACATGCCGCTAAAGCTCCAAAGGTATCCAAACAGCATCATCATCATCATCTCAGTCTATAGCTGCTGAACATAAGCCTTTCCAATCGATCTCCAGTACGTTGCCACCTACATCCAACAAGACCGCAATTGTTACTAGGTCATCGGTCCATCTGGTAGGAGGGCGTCCCACACTAAGGTTGCTCAGTACATGGTCTCCACTCAAGAACCTTTCTGCACCATCGGCAGTCCGATCTTCGCGTTATATCGCCTACCCACTGCCACTTTAGCCTGCTAATCATAAACATCGGTAAACACTATATGCACCAGAGAATAACACGAGCATCCGTTTAGCTCTGGAAAAAGGAACGTTCTTTCTAAATCGCATATTTAATACGAGCAAAACCGCCATTTGTTACTAAACAAAATAAAAAAATTACGTCACCCGTGACGAATCACAAGTGAGACTACACGTGTAGACAGCATTATCCTGCCACGAAACATTCATATACAAAGTATTCGCCTCAAAAACCAGACAGCAATAACCACCTGTGCGGATTATAATACGCCCCACCAAATAAAAATACATTCGGAACTCCTTGAGGCTCCTGTACGAACGCAACAAGACCTGTTGCCTTACGTAATATCGGAGGTGTCAAATATGACAAGCAATAAAGGTTCGGACACATCTCGACACGGCGCCGGCTGCTTCAGACAGCCTGCCTGGAGAATTAAAGGATAGATCGTGTTGTTTTCCTTTTAAGTTTTGTTCTTAGATCAATAAATAATGTTTATTTTTAATGTAGATCAGGAAACGAGATCATAGTCCCGATGACATAACTTGGATAACGTCCGTAAGTAACCAAAAGGCTCGTAAGCGTAGCTACCTTCCTTGGTAAAAGGAAAGATTAGAACGCAGCTAAAAACAGAACGATGGCACCTACCGTCGCAGGATTACATCTCTTGATTCAAAATAGGTTCTATGGGCTTTGCTAACCACTAAACACCAGGAGGGTTGTGAACACGTTCAGTACAGAACATTTGTGATCAATCCTCAAAGAAAACTTCGCAATAATGATGTCGCAGATTCTACTTACGCTTTATTGTGAAAATTAAAGCCAAATAAAGACAAACTGAAAACATTGCTACGATGCCAACCAAATTTTATTAATAAAAAGTTATTACAAAACTCGAAATCTGCGAAATTATATCAAAATTAGAAAGCAAATACACGCTCGAACACTGAAAATGTAACAATGTATTATTTATGATGCAACTCAAGAGCAAAACGTTGTATCCTATAAAACAAACAAAGTTAAAGTTATAAATCGTCTCGGAGCGACCCGGAGAGCTTTATACAGCACGACACGTAGAGCCAGCGCGACGCAGAGTGTTCGAGACAACGATCTACGTTTACGTACCGACTGCTGAATTGTTTTATACAGGGTGTAAAGAGCCCATTTCTCAAGCTGAAATGGATTTATTTTTTTCGTTGGGCTAAATGCCAAATCTTCTGCGTAATTCGCTTGAAGAAGCGGCGCGCGAGGTGTCTTCCCTTCCACTGAACTGGGGATGATAAATGATGATAGATTGGCTGGTGGTAGGACATCATGTGAGTCCGCGCGGGTAAGGGTGGGGCAGCCGTTGTAACTATACTGAGACCTTAGAACTTATGTCTCAAGGTGGGTGGCGCATTTACGTTGTAGATGTCTATGGGCTTCAGTAACCACTTAACACCAGGTGGACAGTGAGCTCGTCCAAGCAATAAAAAACAAAGACCGAGGACAGATTTAAAGGGCCGACTAGTCGACTTCCTCGCGTTTTTCGCCAGAGCGTCCAAGCTATGAGTAGAGCCGGGAATGGTAAGAATCGTCTGCCAAAGCGACTTCATATTGACCATCACGTTGTGCGGACCATTAAATGGCCATATCCACCATTACCCACTTTGATATATTTTATTTATTGCTAAGACTAGTGGACGAGTTCACGGCCCACCCGGTGTGAAGTGGTGACCGGAGCACATAGACATCTACAACGTAAACGCCACCACTCATCTTGAGACATGAGTTGCAAGCTCCCACTTTTAACAGTACAACGGCTGCCCCGCCCTTTCAAACCGAAACGCATTACTGCTTCACGTCAGAAATAGTCAGAGTGGTGGTGCCTACCCGTGCGGACTCACAAGACGCCCTACCAGTAAAGTTATTATTAAAAATGTGTATTTTTGGTATCCAGAATACACAGGAAATCCTAACTTGGGTCATTGAATATGCAAACCGGAACCATGAGCATCGCATTTCATATAAATGTCATTAACGATGGCTATTAAAAAAAAAAAGCTCTAGTTGTCCTCATCAAGAACTGTTTTATCACAACCCATAGAATATGTCCAGTACGTAGACGCTGAGAGGCGCCGCGACGACTGGCGCCGACTGTACTGATTACATTTAAAGCAATTCTTTATTTTATCGCTAACTGTACTCCTGTGCGGTGCTTATTTATATAAGGTTATTATAACATCTTAAGACTTAACTTATGGAGGTCAGACCTGGAAATTCTCTACACAAGTCATGAATCAAATCAATACATGTCAAAGAGGTTTAGAGCGAAGTGTGTTAAGCATAAGGAAAATGGACAAAATAATACACAAAGATACGAGACACCACTAAAGTTAAAATTACATAATAGTTTAAAAAAACTAACAAAATACGCTCTTATAGAAAATTCAACTAAAAAATAGAGAACTAGATAAAAAATTCAACTAAAAAAAGAGATATGTACTTGACGTGTATCGCGTGATAAAACCTAACCTTCAGAATTTATTCAGAATTTTTGGTGGCGTAATGTAAACCTGCATGGATAGGTATCGGTGGAACAGTAGTTATAATTCAATCGAGACTTCAACCTATGTTTCAAGGTGAGCGGGCGGTATTCGCGTTTGATGTCCATGGGCTACGGTGGTCACTTAACACAGCGCAATCGTTCTTGACAGTTCTTACTGACGGTAGGACGTCTTGTGAGTCCGCACGAGTAGGTACCACCACCCTGCTCCCATCGTAAAGCAGTAATGCGCTTCGGTTTGAAGGATCGTCAGCTGTTATCTGTAAAAGAACTTAGAACTCATGCTCCGAGGCGGGTGGCGGCATGTACGTTGTAGATGTCTATGGGCTCCGGTAACCACTTAACACCAGGTAGATCATGAGATCATCCACCTATCGAAGCAATAAAAGAATACACGAAAACTGTATAAAGTGTTCGAAAATAATAATATTGATAATAAAGGCGATATTAAACCGTAGAAAGTAATTTTAATTACCCTTAACACAAAGTAAAACTAAGTAATAAACAAATATAATAAATGTAGTCTAAAGTTTAGAGATATTTTGATGACTTATACATCAGAACACTGGCACAATTTATTTTATTTATTTATTACACTTCATGTAAATTTTTACATTGGCGGACTTAATGCCTAAGGCATTCTCTACCAGTCAACCAAAGGTAGTGCAGAGTAAATAGTGGTAGGTGCAATGAAATTATTAAGTTACGAATACATACACAATTTATATATTACATTCACATTAAATACAACTTTCGCACGCTTTTAACAAACCTTTTTACTGAGAAATTAAGCTTTCGAAACACCGTTCATGTAGAAAAGCTTTAACTAGAATCGAGCTTATTGTTGGTATTTCTCTGAAACGCTCACGGGTTTAAACCTTCATTAAGCTTAATTTACAGTACGTTAATGAGTCTCAAAAGCTTATCTTGATTTTAGTTAATAATTCACATCTAAAATGCTCGGCTTCGAGTTAACGTTAATAATCTTAATTTTCAAGACTAGCGATTTCGTAATTAAACCTTTCTCACTATAGTTATATATTTAAGTTTAAGAACTTCACACGATCCAGTCTAAGTTCGGTAGACATATCCCTTTCTGTGCTCCTTGCTGATGTCCACAGACCAACCGCTATCAAAAGACACGAATTCCGACTGCCTGGAGCCATAACTACTTATTCATCATTAATTTATAGCTGTTTCATTTAATACCTAATACTTATCTTATAGCGGTAATGAAGTGTGGTTTGAGACAACCCTCTCTCTCTCTCTCTCTCTATCTCTCTCTCTGTTTCTGCATCGTACATAAATTCCACTTTACGGTGGCCGTTATTACCTTGACATCATGAATCGGTATGAACTTATCATCAAGCGAACCTTGAGCTCATCTAGACATCTAGCTACGCCAGTAAAAATACGAGTCGGAAAGCTATTTTCATATCTCCGTCGTTATTTTTAGAGAAATAAAAAAAAAAAAACAAATTTTGATATTTTTTTCTCGTTTCTAAATTAATTGCACAAAAGCTTTAAAGTACTATTTAAAATAATTAACAAAGCACACTGAAATTAAAAGGCTTTTTGTGTACAATATGAAAAGTTAGTCATTAACACGAAATCTCATAATTAGCAATTAACAGCAAAAACAAAAATAAATAAACAATTACGTAAAAAGAATTAAAACACAGACCAACTTCGTTTTTCCTTACAACGCTTTCACGAGTTCGCTTCGTCACAAATTATTTTTTAGGGAACGTTGAAAAGATTTTGTTGACAGGGAAAATTACGAAATCAAAACGTAATATTTCAAAGGCGCCGCAAGCCGAGCGAAGTGACAAGTTGACGTGGACAATGGTAATTGCGTAAAATACCTTTAATATTAGATGAATATTTATTTTTCGTTGCATCCGAGGGGGTAATTTCAAAATTTCGGAACGTTTTTCCTAAAACAAAACTTGTTAAAGAATAATTTGTGTTCTGTTAAATGTAATTGTATTTTTTGGCAGGTTGAATTTGCCGGATTTCCGCCTACAGGTTGGGGGACGGTAGGCGAAATATGGTGGAGTGGACTGACGTTTGCTCACAGCAGTCATAATAGTTAATAAATTTGTATATCGCCACTTGTTTACACTTTAGAACTCATATCTTAAGGTGGGTAGCGGCATTTAAGTTGTAGATGTCTATGGGCCCCGGTAACTACATAATACCAGATGGGCTGTGAAAAAACTCGCTTTGAAACGCCCAAACGAAATGCGTCCTCACAAAATGCTCTAACAGTAAACTCATAAATTTGAGTTCAAGTTTAGTTCATTGTAAGGTATGTATAGAAAAGTTGTGTTAATTAAAGACAAATGACGCCGCAAACGAAGCGTAATAATTTTAGGAATGTTTGGACCAAAAGCTTTTTTTTTTGCTACCTAAGCTGATAGCCTTGAGAGGCTATTTCAGCGTAACCTTAACTAGTAGGTGAGCTCACGGGGCTCAAAGCGGAGTGATGCCAACCATAGCAAGAGCAGTGCTTCGCAGAATCTACCACCGAATCGGAAACGCGACCCACTGAGGAGAAGATCCGGCGAGAAACTCAGTGGGCTGTGTCTATGAGTTAATTCGCTCGTCGAGCCCTTCGTCGCAGGCGATGGGTTCGACGAGGACGGTGACCGGTACCAAAAGTAATGCACCATGTAAACTATCATATGCAAGTTGTCTTCTATTTTTTTACTCTACCGCTTTTGCTATTCTTTTTTTCCTCTATTCTTTTCTTTTTCATTACTATTCGCTAGTAGTCTAAGAGGTTATTCCAGTTACGTGAAGGTTACTATACTATGAGACCTTAGAACTTATATCTCGAGGTGGGTGGCGCATTTACGTTGTAGATGTCTATGGGCTCCAGTAACCACTTAACACCAGGTGGGCTGTGAGCTCGTCCATCCATCAATGCAATAAAAAAATAAAAACGTTAGTGTTAGAATTTGCTAACACTAGCCCTACTAAACGTTGTGCTGAAGTAAAAGTGTCACATCATCACCTACTTGACTTTTAGTTTTTTTTCCTACTTATTCGCTGGTAGCTTACGTGGCTATTCTAGCTACGCGTGGACGAGTTCAACCTGAGAGAATTTGCCAACATTAGCCCTAGCTAGATCAATGTTTCGCAGAATGTACCACAGTGTCTTCTATATTACCAGGTTAACAGCAGGTAGCGTGGGAAACGACGTCACACTCTTTCAAAATTATCTCGCTTCTTCTAAGTATCAAATGTGGTCACGAATGCTCACCTTTTAACACCATTACTACAACCATACGCAGTCTAACAATATCAAAATCCACAGGGTAAACATCATGAAAGAATTTCAAAGTGCGCACGTCCCCGATCAATCTTCGCCATCCAAATCGACAAACAGCCTTCAAGGTAACACGAGCGCCCCAAATAGCCCGTGGTATTCACTACGAGGGAATCCATTTCACTTGTGAACTCGGTCATACGTTACACACGAAAAAGCTCCAACCGACGAGTTGGCAAATATCGGACGCCACCCTTATGTGGCGGGACAGCGATCGTGTGCCAAGCCCGCGATATTTTCCGGAGAAAGTCTCCGAGAACAAAGTGAAATGGTACGGGTGAAGCATTAGTCCAATTACGTAATATGAGCCCATTGGAACGGTTCCCAGTTAGAAAGTATTTCACCTCAGAGGTTTTCATTCATAATTTTTTGATAAACAAGACATGACCCACCTGAAGAGAAACTCTCGATAAACCACAAGGCATGAATGTTTCGCGGCAAACATATCCAGGGCGATGGTGCCTACCTTTGCGGTCTTACGATGTGCATTACCATCAGACAGTGGCAATTGGAAATGCCGTTGTGCAATAAAACCGAGACTTCGAAACCATGTACCATATAAAGCGATTGGCCTCTTTCGCGTTATTATGCCTATGGGATTAGAGCATCTATATATTAATACGTGAAGCAAAATCTTTGTATCCCTTTTTACGAAAATTGCGCGGACGGAGGAGTATGAAATTTTCCACACTTATAGAAAATATATAGAGAACAAGTGCACAATGCTAATATTTTTTTTAAAATAATGCATAAAAGATAGATAAAATCAATAAAGAAAACATTACACACACTACATACCATGTATTTGACGCACACACGCATGCATACTATTTATTATCAAACTTTTGTTCTTGACCTCTGTGGTCAAATTGAGAATAGATTAAATATTGTTTGTCTTTGTTAATATTTGTCTAAAGTGTAGTCTTAGCGAAATCTATGATTATAGAAGTACAATAAATAGTCTTTGACAATAGAACCATGATAATGTTCAAACTTATAATTTCAATTAATTATAGTCGAATTTCGACTACTGCGGGGCCACTAGTTTTCTTAGATTTTCGTGAGCTGTAGACGTAATTAATACTACTTTGACGGTTTAATCTCGCGTTTTTATTGTTCTGACATTTCGAATACTTTAGTTTTCATGGGCGACTAAGGTGTTGTAATTCATCGACATTTAAATATTGTGCTAACTGCCATCTAATTTTTCTATTAAAATTATTTCTAGATTTTACGTTTCGTTTTTTTTTTGGAGTTTACTCCTTTAGAATCGATTTACATATATAGGCCCGGGGTATGAAAATTATGGGGACCAAAATCGTACTAGCATGTCACACGAAATGCGTTATGCGCCTGATTGCGCATGTCACACGAAATGCGTTATCGCAGGTGACGCCGGGCTGCTGCGCCGGCAGTCCGCCACAAAGCCTCGTACTGATCGCGCGTTTCTCTCATTATTGTATTTTCATATATTTGTTAGTCGTTTGTTTTGTGTCTCGTTAATTTGTTAATAATCTGTAGTGTATCGTGTTGTCGTAATATAGAACTATTTCTCGTATTGTTTCGTTTAATTTTTTATATCCAGTAAACTCCAGTCGTGCGTCGGAGCGGACACACACACTTTTTTTTTTATTGCTTAGATGGGTGGACGAGCTCACAGCCCACCTGGTGTTAAGTGGTTACTGGAGCCCATAGACATCTATAACGTAAATGCGCCACCCACCTTGAGATATAAGTTCTAAGGTCTCAAGTATAGTTACAACGACTGCCCTACCTTTCAAACCGTAACACATTCACGGCAGAAATAGGCAGGGTGGTGATACCTACCCGCGCGGACTCACAAGAGGTCCTACCACCAGTTATTACGCAAAATATAATTTTGCGGGTTTGATTTTTATTAGACGATGTTTCCTTCCCGTATTCCTTCACCGTGGAAGTCAATCGTAAACATTTGTTGAGTACGTATTTCATTAGAAAAATTGGTACCTGCCTGCGGGATTCGAACACCGGTGCATCGCTTCAACACGAATACACCGGACGTCTTATCTTTTAGGCCACGACGACTTCACGCAGAATGACCTAGTAGAATCTTTTGATCTATTAACCTATCCGTTAAGTACATGTATTTTCTACATGGATACCAAGTTTCAAGTCCATCGGATGCATGGTTCAGTAGTTGTAACGGAACATATGTAAAAACCACTGTAGATTTATATAATAGTGTAGATAATCTATATACCGTCGGTACTCAAGGGTGGCGTGGAATTACAATATGTCCACCTAATATCTACATCCAAACTTCCCTGCATTAACTTCTTCTAGACGACCTTACCATCAAATAACCTACAACGATCCAATAATCTACATGAAAACAAAACCGAAATGTACGAGAAACACGAACAAATCCGTCGTAGGAGCAAAAATTCATCATTCCGGGTCAAAGTTAATTGTACCGCGAGAGTTCCCGGGATATTATTGATTTTCGCCTTATTAGATTATGTTAAGCTCCTTTTCCTGAAGATGAATGAAATATTGTCTTCCAACAGAGATGTATTCGGATGGCTGAGCTATATCGAGTGGTAAATCTCAATTAACTATCTATGACATAATGTTAGCTTAGTATATTATATGAAAAGAAAAATAGTATTTTCTCTATTTCCCCAGGAGATAAGTTAAGTTAGCGTTAAACTGAATATAAACTCACTAATAAAACGTATTATTAATATTGTTGTTATATTTATTACAATCAGCTAAATTCTGAACAACCGGTGGCAATGATATAGCTGTTTTTCATTGGCATTGGTCCATGGGCCGAATCACGGACGAGAGCCCCGCGTCAAGACCGGGGTCACCGAAGATACATTTGCGGAGACATTTAAATGGTGTTTACTTATAAGCTGTTAATTTGTAAGAAGACTAAAAAAATATATTAAGTATTATATATAAATAAGTACATAATATGTAGGGTTAGTTTTTATATACTTTAAATTCACTGCTTGTCTACCAAATCTTCTTCTTCTATATATATAAAAATGAATTTTGTTGGTTAGTCTCGCTAAAACTCGAGAACGGCTGGACCGATTTGGCTAATTTTGGTCTTGAATTATTTGTGGAAGTCCAGAGAAAGTTTAAATGGTAGATAAATATGAAAATGCTCGGAATTAAATAAAAATAACAATTTTGTTTTACCTTTCATGTGTCGGACGCGTCGGACGGATTCCTTTTGTTTGTTTTAAGTTTATTTTATACAAAAGTTTAGGTCTTTTATTTGTCGATTGAGGCACTACGAAGTCTGCGGGGTCAGCTAATAAATAAATAACAAAATAGGCGGGTAGTAATTTAAGCGTCTCACTAAAGGATTCCTCTGCACACTTCGTCCGAAGGTCTCAATGTAAATCCCAAGCGTGCTGGACAATCGCTACCAAGGCTATAGACAGGATTGACTCTTCTGACCTTCACTAAAACGGAGGGCTATTAGGGATGCCCAAATCGATGCCTCCAATGAACACTGCTCTAACTCAAAATTTTGAAATTTTCGTTTTTCACGCAAATCGCTTCACTATTTTAAAAGTATTACAAATTCATTATTAATGAGGTTTGAAGCAATAGTAAATCAGCTAGTTACACAAGAAAAAACCATAAAATCTTTATTATTGCAGATATATTTATCAACTTTTTTCGTTTAACACGTTGACTGCCATGTAGGTCACGGATGCCCTACATGGCGCTGTGAAGTAATTATGTCGATTTCTGTTACTAACGTATCTGGATTGCCTAACTTAGGCAAACTTACCTATAATGTTTTGTTTGTTAATGTATATTTTAGTGTTTTCGGTCTTTTACAAATATATTCATTCTCAGTATGTTCGTATTCATCTTTCTAAGAGTGTAATAGATACTACTACTAGAAGAGAGAAAACGAAATAACCACTTTAGTGCGCCACGTAGGGCACCGGTGACCTACATGGCAGTCAACGTGTTAAACTCTCCTCCTGTAAACCTACGAATTTGGAGTTAGAGTAGTGTTCATTGGAGGCATCGAAACGAGGTCAGTTCATTTTAGCGCTTTATAAAACCAGCCATTGTGCCGACGCAGCTGTTGAAAGGATGGACTTCGCTCCCTTAGCGCGTTATGTAGTGGCGGTAATAAAGAAGATGAGATGAATCATCTCAAACAATTCCTCGGATCGCTTTTGCTCGAAAATACTACGCAATATACAGGAGAAAGGTGTTTAAATGTAGAATTATATATTTTTTTAAATTGCTTAGATGGGTGGACAAGCTCACAACTCGTCCGGTGTTAACGGTGGTTACTGGAAACCATAGACATCTACAATGTAAATGCGCTACCCACCTTGAGATAAAGTTCTAAGGTCTCAAGTTTAGTTACAACGACTGCCCCATCCTTCAAACCGAAACGCATTACTGCTTCACGGCAGAAATAAGCAGGGTGGTGGTACCTACCCGCGCGGACTCACAAGCGGTCCTACCACCAGTAATTATGCAAATTATAATTTTGCGGGTTTGATTTTTATTACACGATTTTATTCCTTCACCGTGAAAGTCAATCGTGAACAATTGTTGAGTACGTATTTCGTAAATGATTAAATATCATTGACTGACTCGGCGGTGCAGTAATTAGCGCCCTTCACTGCTGCGCCAAGGGTCGTGACTTCGATTCTCACATCAACCAAACATACGTGTGATGAACAGATTTGTTTGCTCTTTTTCTGGGTGCTTATTATCCGTATATCGTCTTTTCGAATTAAAAGTTTACAATTTCCAAAATTATTCGAAATTGAGTTAATATGCGGAATCATTTGGTAAGTATCACCAGTATTTTTCTCATCAATACTGTCAAAAGAGCGTAGTTTTTGTTTTTTTAGTTTACCTATGTTTTGTCTATTAACAAAATTAATACATAATTTTATCTTACTTAAAAGACAGATAATGCAATAACTGGTAAAAAATAAAAAGTAAATGTTGCAAAGAATAATTAATATTAAAAATATATCACATGTTAAACCTTTAAAACACTCTCCTGTAAAGTTAGTAAGTTTTGAGATTATACAGTCTTAATGCGAGAAGACGATATGTATATATTTAAACATATTATATAAGTGTGTATATAAGTCTCTGGTACTATGAGTACACATTGCTGAAGTCCATGGGCGACGGTAACCACTCACCATCAGGTGGGCCGTATGCTCGTCTGCCTACAAGGGCAATAAAAAAAAACAGGGAATCTTAATTTGGGGCCAGAGAGCCTTGCGTGAAAAACCAGGGAATCTTAATTTGGGGCCGGAGAGCCTTGCGTGATTTGTTCCCAATTATTTATTAGTCAGTTAGTTACCTAGTTATTGTTATTTTTCGACAGTCACAGAATCGTGTTTACAGCATCCCTCATTTGAACAGTGAACCAGATATGAGTTCGACGACCTCAAAATAAAACGAGACACAAGGAAAACCGCTAAATATGTAGCAAACAGGCTATTCCTTTGTCGAACAATGTCCCTTGAATTATTCATCATTCCTACTGTTACTCACAATGTTCGCACTCCTTACAGTCATATTACCTGTTATTTAGATGATTTAAGGCAAATATTTGTTTACAGGCTCTCCTTCTCGGAAGTAGACTAATTTTTAGGGTATCGTGTGGTGAAAAGGAAAATTGGTATTGTTCTCGAATATGGAGAGAGATAGATAATCATATTATGAACATAACAATAAAATAGATGCAAAATACATATAACCGAAGTAATGACTTCATTATTTTGGATCTGGTGGTAGGACCTCTTGTGAGTCCGCGCGGGTAGGTACCACCGCCCTGCCTATTTCTGCCGTGAAGCAGTAATGCGTTTCGGTTTGAAGGGTGGGGCAGCCGTTGTAACTATACTGAGATCTTAGAACTTATATCTCAAGGTGGGTGGCGCATTTACGTTGTAGATGTCCATGGGCTCCAGTAACCACTTATCACCAGGTGGGCTGTGAGCTCGTCCACGCATCATAGCAATAAAAAAAAATCGATTTACGCGATTCTCAAACGTAATTTAAACAACTTTTGCGATTTATCTAACACTAGCGACCCACCCTCGCTTCGCTTCGGAATCATTAAAACACACATGAAACAAACAAAAAAAAAAGTTTTTTTTTTAAAAGTAGCCTATGTTCATCAGGGACAATGTCGGCTTCTAATGGAAAAAGAATTTTTCAAATCGGTCCAGTAGTTTCGGAGCCTATTCGAAACAAACAAACAAACAAATTTTTCCTCTTTATAATATTAAGTATAGAAGTATAGACGAGTCTTTATTGTTTTCTTTATGATTTCTCATTTTCAATACTGTACAGTTTTGTGATTGCGGACGATTGTTATTCGTCGATATTTGAATGAATATTCAATCAATACGGCTCAATTACCGTATTTTTTTTAGCGAATACTTACTTAGGTGTTGCATTCCGCCTGATATAGCAAAATTTCTAATATAGTCTCGAGGTAACATACGGTAGCATCTTTTTTTATGATTGAGGGATCATTGGTGGCCCGAAGGCCTTTCCAGTTTGATCACGACAGGTGGGCGAGTAAACGCTCAGCCAGGAGGGGTGGGATTTGCTAACAGCTGCCCGAGCGCCTCTGAAGGAGACCTAACACCTCAAAAGCAACTGCTTCGCGAATGAATCTACTACCGGATCGGAATCGCGACCCGCCGAGAAGATCCGACGAGATACTCAGCGGGCTGATGCATGGGTTAGGTTGCGGAGGTCCCTAAGCGTGCTCCTAGTGTTAGAGCTGAAGGCGTCTAATGCAAAGGTTATTGGATCTGATGGATTTAATGGATCCGTAAGGACGTGTCTAAGCGTTATCGTAAGCGGAATATGAAATGATTAGAACAACAAGAATTTTATCCACTAGACATTATTTACACTTCAGGACACTTCATGGGTCTCCTTTTAAGCCCTAAATTAATGAAATTCGGAGCAATATGTAGGTAATCTACAAACCGTTTGACAATACAAATATCATTAGGTAATGGATGAAAAATATCTTCAATGTAGAATTTAGTAGCAAATTCCACAATTCTGTTCTCTGGGCACGATCAACTTTTAATATGTTCGCGCAACTCTTTACAGACTGAGCTCCGTAAGCTAGCTACGAGTCACGGCAGACCAGAATAAACCCTCGAAGCTACTGGCGGGTAGATAGGCCAAAAAAGTAAAAATTTTTTTAGTAGTTTTTCAGTTGCTTCAAAGTTGGCCGGGATTGTTAATCCTAATTACGGAGCACCTATTCTGCATGCTATTTTGGACACGGATTTTGTAACTTTTTTATATAGTATATGATTCGTTAATCTTAATTTTAACTTGTTTAACAACACCCATTGCTTCAAGTAATGAGACATCGATGTGACTCATATAATGACTCCCTCATTCACTGACGTAAAATATGTTTAAATCACGTATTAAAGATTTTCTTATCTACCAAACAAAACGACACAGCGCAGTCTATTTGAGTCTTTCCCAAAACAGGTCAGATGAATAATTCATCATGCAAAACGAGCATTCTGTAAAGCATACATTTAATACCGTTCTGTAATCCCGTGAGCGATCTAGCGCGTCAACGTTGCCCCGGGGTCAGAGTTTTGACCCGGAGAAATGGAGGCAGACCTTTTGTTATGGCTCGTTATACGCCTCAAACAGTTTATTGGGCAAGAGCTACGATCGCCAGTTACTGGTGACCCCCTCACCAGCGTTGACCTTTTTTACTGCATTAAATGGCCAGACGCGGATAGCGCGATCGGTACGCGGCAGAAACAAGGAGAGCGGTGGGCCTTATCCTTACCAAAAAATGCCTCTATCACAAGCATAATTCGACATTTTCACTTCGTCAAGTTATGCCGCAAAATTGACAAATAATAATTAATTTAAAATTTATTTTCTCTTAGCATATTTTATATAGACTGAATGTCAAGGACATTTACTGAGAACTTTCTATGAGATTTTTTTGTTGTTGCTTAGATGGGTAGACGAGCTCACAGCCCAACTGGTGTTAAGTGGTTACCGGAGTCCATAGACACCTACAACTTATATGCCGCCACCCACCTCGAGACATGAGTTCTAAGATCTCCGTTTTTATAGTACAACGGCTGAACCACCCTTCAAACCGAAATGCAGTGCCAAACCTATTCGTAAATTGGAGTATATGATTTACTGAAGGATACACGCACGGTGAACCACAAGAGTATGTACCACCCACTGTACTATCTAGTACAACCGTCAAACAGTCATGAAGGGTTGAGGAAACTATTATAAATTACAATTATAACTTTATGTCCCATGTCATGATATTTGTCAACTCCTTATCTCTATAGCAAGAAAGCTACTTTTCATGCGGTCGATAACGATAATTATATTCTGATTGAGTTTTTTACATTATTGCTTAATTATTTACATAATTAATTATATATCTCAGAGTAATGTACCTGAGAAGTATAATTTACAGGTTATTTGAGTTCTTGCATTCAAAACGGCATGGTCGTCGTAGACTGACCATCGTGGGTGGGAGGGTAAGAAGCTAGTAAGAGCAGATAAATCAGTCTACCTTCTTTCTAACAAGTCTAAGTAAGGATTTTACTGTCACCTGTTCTAATGACAAATTCCACCCAATTAAAGACAGTCATCGCAATGAGTCTAGAAATTTTAAAAACTGAATTCACAATCAATTTCTCACACAATAATACTCGGTTATTAGGAGCAGACAATACTGAAGGCACGCTACGGTCAATAAATAGGAAATACGATCACGACCGACATAAATAAATGTTTAAGCCCTGCGGTTAGCGTCGACGTGCCGAAATAGACTTTATGACTACTACTGAATAAAGGTCAGACTCGTTTAGTTAGATGTCGATGCGCAAGAGTAGAAAGTCGTGTCGGATGCGGGACAAATAAGTATTGAACGGTATGTCAAGTTCTCAATTACGAAAGGTCATCCAGCGAAGCGAGCTATGTTGTGGTAACCGCAAGATGTATATCAGAGCTTTATGTACCTTAAAGTTGTGTATAAGTTGGAAGTGACCAAGTATAGTAGGTAGACCAAGTAAGCCTTCGTCAAACAGAACGCGTACTTAGCGCCGCGTACTTAACGTCGCGCTCTTTTCATGTCACACCAATTGACTAGATGAGTCTAACGCGCCTTGACGCAACGCATTCACCAAATCATAGTGCCTTTCGATAGCGGTGTGAAAATTTAAAAGTATTAAGAAATCGAGTGATTCAGATGTGGCATTGTATAAGCATGGGTATTTTCTAACTATTTATATCATTTTTTCGGGCATTATCTAGTATTTTAATACACATTCACTCGGAAGCTAAAATAAAATTTGTAAAAAATTACAACGCCTGACGTTAAAGCGTCCTAACGCCGCGACAGAGCGCTGCGTACTTATAGCGCTGGGTCTCTGTTTGACGGCATGTTACCATAGTAGTACAACACATCTCGGCGTGATAGCGCGGCGTTAGTTTAGCGCTCTGACGCGCGCTAATTACGCATTCTGTTTGACGAAGGCTTTAATTGCTTTAAAGCGATTCTAGATTTTTTTTTAAAACTAGGCAATTTATGCTGCCTTTTAAAAATCTAAATTTTATTAGATTTTTTGTATGGAGCTGTAACTAGACCGATAAGATATCTCGAGCTGTCCTTAACGCTATACAAATAATAATAATTTCATTGTCTTTCAGCAAAATTAAGTACCCCACTTATAATTACACTGAAATTGGACTCTTTCAAAGTTATGGCTTTTCGTTACGCTGACATTTTGGTAATTAATTAAAACACTGTTTACATTTTATTACTTCCGAAGCTTTAGAACTCACTAGCGCTTTTGAAAATTACATACCTATACTAAACGTTGTGCCGTAGTAAAAGTTTCATATCATCGCTACTACCCATTTAAGCAATAAAAAAAAATCCATTTTTTTTTCTCGTACCTATTTGGTGGTAGCCTAAAGGGCTATTAGCTACGCCCGGACGGGTAGATGAGCTCACGGGCTTAACCTCAGAGAATCTGCTAACACTAGCCCAGTCCAGCAAGACCAGTCCTTCCCAGAATCTACCACCGGATTGGAATCGCGGTCCACTGAGAAGATCCGGCGACGAACTCAGTGAGCTGTGTCTATGGGGACCTTTAGTTACGAACGTAGTTTTATATTCAAATTCGTAACTTCACGCGGCCATTATTCAATAATGTTGGCATTTTAATGTTCAGATAGTTCATGATTTTTGTTCAGCTTCTGTCAATCAACTAAAAGAATCTTGTTTTAATTTTGAATTCTGCAATTTTATAACATACTGAGTCACTAGAAAAAAATAACCTGCTGTTTATCCCTGTTCTGTGTAAACGAAAAATCGTAGGGGTATAATGTTTCTAAGCGACGGATTGCGCCATACTCTTTGTCTTCATCCGATGAATGGTCCACGATTCTCGTTAATGAACGAGACGAGAATACGAAATACAGAAAGTGTAAGCGAGATAGGTAATTTACCGTTAGCACAAAAGCAAGGTGAGATAATTTAATCTACGGATAAGGGGATACAGCGCGCTCTAGGTAATTAAAAATATTAAATGAAACATTAAAAATGAGGATTTTGGTTAGTGGTTCGTTTTTAATGTTTTCACTGGAGACATTCTTGAGCGTTTATTCTACGATTAGGCGTCTTAAATGTTCATTAATGGCGTTCGTCGAAGACTGCCCATGTCCACCCACTGCCCAAGAAGGGTGACCGGTCTACCCCTTCCAGTTACTGGACTATAGCGATAACTTCCCTGCTTTACAAATTGATGGCGGGTATTACATAATCCAAACTCATCGCGTATCTTGAAGAAGGCCAGCTGATTGGTGGTCGACAGTATGGTTTGCTTCATGGTCGCTCGATCAAACCTTACTAAACTAAGTTGGATGAAGCACGAGATAGCAACGGTGAGGCTTTTAATATGAGCCTTGTTATCGTGAAGGCTTTCGACAGGGACTTTATAGGATTCTTCTGCCGAAGCTACTAGCTCACGGGTTCCCCGAGGGAAACGATGGATGATTTTTGAGTGGACGGAGTATTGCAGTCTTCTCGGACGACCATAGCTTCGAATTCATGATCATTAATTACCCTGGCCTCTTTTTTTGTTGCTACCTCATCATAGATACGAGTCTGACGCAAATGTGAAAAACTAATGGTAAAGACAACATTTTACAAAATTTCATCGTGGTCTAAAAGATAAGATGCCCGGTACATTCGTGCCCATGCAACTAAGCCGATGTTCGAATCCCGCAAGCAGCCACCGATTTTTCTGATGGAATGCGTACTTAACAAATATTCATGAATGACTTTCATGATGAAGGAATAACATCGTGTACTAAAAATAAAACCCGGAAAATTTTTAATTTGCATAATTACTAACGGTAGGGTGACTTGTGAGTCTGCACGGATAGATACCACCACCGAGCCTATTTCTGCTGTAGAGCAGTAATGCGTTTCCGATCGAAAGGTGGAGTAGCCGAATATAAAAAAATATAAAAGCACTATAAAAATTGCGACTAACAACTCATCTCTCAACACCAGATAGGCTGTGTGCTTATCCAGCCATCTAAGCAATATATAAAAAATTGTAACAAACACGTTTGTGGATAATCAGCTGTATGTACCCTGGCAATAATAATGGATCTGAAACCTCACATTGGCATTAAAAATAATTTCTTTGCCTACGTAAGCTAATGAAATGAACATACTAAATGAATATACTAAAAAAAAACACAAAAAATAACCCTAATAAAAAACAAAATAGAAACGTAAATTTTTTGATCGTTTTAAAAATCAACGAAATTCCACCTTAAACCCGTTAGATATAGAGTTGATTTTTTGTGTGGAATTATATTGATGAATGAAAGCATTAGGGGGAAACGAACATTGGACAAAGGTATTATTCATCAGTTAGTCACACATCCGTGAGTTTAAGGGCTGACCACATTCAACCATACCGTAAATATAGCACATTAATTATCTGAACAAACGAATGTGAACGGTATCGCGTTGTCCCAACATTCAAATCGGAATGCGCTGATGCTCCGGGGCAAAATATAGGCTGAACAAAAAACCTTGTTGGAGTATCTCTAATCTAAGACGCTGCAAAGATTTCCTAAGTGAAATTAATCTAGAAAAAACTAACACCCCCTGCAAGAGTCAGCTTAGATGCTTGCGACGCTCCGGGACACTTTGGTACTGGAGAGCATAAGACGAACTAATCCTATGGATCCTTCATGGAAGAGGAAAAAACCATGCTTCGCACACTTGGCGAATGCGACTGTCCACGATCCTACCCCTAATACTATATACTAATTCACGCAAGCCGTGGTCAAGGAGATTGAAGATCACAGCAGATTGTAACTATACTTGAGACCTTAGAACTTATATCTCAAGGTCGGTGACGTATTAACGTTGTAGATGTATATGGGCTCCAGTAACCACTTAACACCAGATGGGCTGTGAGCTCGTCCATCCATCTAAGCAATAAAAAAATCCCTGAAGTATCGGACGGTTCGGTCGTATAGTTCCTCAATTAAAAGGCAAGAATTTCACCAAGAATTCCACTTAATGTCACTTCATTGCTATCAGAATAGGCTTATCATTGCTATTAGAATAGGCTTATGTAACTAGCGCCGGATACTCTGATTGAGCATTTGCACCCTGTCCTGTTGAAACTGGAAAGGCCTCCGGGCCACCAGTAATCCTCCATACAAAAAAACCCTTAGATATAATTCTAAAGATATAAAATTCTAAACATAAAACTTTAATAAATGCATCCCAACCTTAATAAATTCACTTCCAAAACAAAACAAGTGTAATTTAGGTAAAAAAAAAATACATCATTTGTAAATGCGCTTACGGTGAAAGTGTCATTGGAAACACATTAAGCACACTAGTGTACTATCTATGGGGGCCATCAAATCGCGTTGCCTCCGAACGGTGAACTATCATAATAAACCCCCGCGCGTAATGTCTGAGCTGAGGTAGTCCGGGAAAATCTCAACGGGTCCAATCCATGTTAGGCCTTCGCTTTTGAAGCAATTGTCAGAGAGCGATAATGAAATATGCGACAATACTGACGCGAAGAAGGCAGGGACGGAAAATATTTCAAATTAGATGAATAAGATTGCTTTAAATTTAATATTAAATAATCTCTATATATAAAAACTAGCAACCCGCCCTCGCTTCGCTTCGGAAACATTAAAACACACATGAAACCAAAAAAAAAAAATAAAAAAAAGTAGCCTATGTTCATCAGGGGCAATGTCGGCTTCTAATGGAAAAAGAATTTTTCTAATCGGTCCAGTAGTTTCGGAGCCTATTCGAAACAAACAAACAAATCTTTCCACTTTATAATATTAGTATAGATATAGATATAGATGAATTGCTGTTCTTTAGTCTCGCTAAAACGATTTGGCTAATTTTGGTCTTGAATTATTTGTAGAAGTCCAGAGAAGGTTTAAAAGGTAGATAAATATGAAAATGCTCGAAATTAAATGAAAATAACAATTTTGTTTTCCTATGATGTGTCCCTCGTCGGACGGATTCCTTTTGTTTGTTTTAAGTTTATTTTATAAAAAAGTTTAGATCTTTTATTTATCGATTGAGGCACTACGAAGTCTGCCGGGTTAGCTAGTATTGAATAAATTTATCAGAAATCTCTAAATGCTTGGAGGAAGCCACACGGATGCTAAGGCTGGCTGGTACTTTGCACAGAGAGTGAGTCTGGCTGTCAACGAGGTAATGCAGCCAGTATCACGGGAACTGTGCCTCCTTCAAGCGCTTTGGAAGATTTGTTCTACTGTATGAATTGATTTATGTAAAATTATTTTGATTTATTAAGATTATTGACATAAGTAATAAAAAAAAACGATTGAATAAATCAATAATTGGGAACAAATCACGCACGGTCATCAGCCCCCAATTTAGGATTCTCTGTGTTATGAGTTACAAAGACTCATAAACATACTTAAATACGTTTAAATATATACATACATATATAGATAATAAACATCCAGACAAAGAGCAAACAATCCTTTTCTTTTTTTATTGCCCGTGTAGGCAGACGAGCATACTGCCCACCTGATGGTGAGTGGTTACCGTCGCTCATGGACGTCAGTAATGCCAGGGGTAGAGCCAAGCCGCTGCCTATCGTTTAACCTGTTCATCACAATGTTTGCCCCATGTGGATATCGAAACCACGACCTTCGGCACAACGATCAAGGCTGCTAACTACCGCACCACCGATGGGTGGACGAGCTCACAGCCCACCTGGTGTTAAGTGGTCACTGGAGCCTATAGACATCCCCAACGTAAATGCGCCACCCACCTTGAGATATAATCTCAAGATCTCAAGTATAGTTACAACGGCTGCCCTACACCCTTCAAACCGAAACGCGTTACTGCTTCTCGGCAGAAATAGGCAGGGTGGTGGTACCCACCCGCGCGGACTCACAAGAGGTCCTACCACCAGTAATCATGGTTTGTTCTCGTGATCGTCTCATTTTATAAGAAGCGATGCCGGATGACTTCGTGGCCTGGTTGTAGAGCAGTGGCTTCAAGACCATGAATATCACTAAAAAGCCTAAATATAGCCTACTTAAATTAACAACTAAAAATGAACCTATGTTAAAGGCGTTATGATTTTAATGCTGTTTTTATCACTATTACATATTTTTTATCAAATTAAAAACCCTATCGGAACTATTAAGCGCTAATTTATTAACAATGTTACTATTACATATTTTTTATCTATATATTAATACGTGAAGCAAAAACTTTGTATCCCGTTTTACGTAAATTGCGCGGACGGAGGAGTATGAAATTTTCCACACTTATAGAGAATACAGAGAAGAAGTGCACAATGCTAATATTTAAAAAAAAAATGCATATGAGATACATTAAATCAATAAAGAAAACATTACACACACTACATACCATGTATTTGACGCACACACGCATGCATACTATTTATTGTCAAACTTTTGTTCTTGACGTTTGTGGTCAAATTGAGAATAGATTAAATCTTGTTTGTCTTTATTAATATTTTTTTATAGTGTAGCCTTGGCGAAATTTGTGATTATAGAAGTATAAACACAATCATAATAGTATACAAACTTACAATTCCAATTAATTATAGTCGAATTAAAAACCCTATTGGAGCTGATAAGTGTTATTTTACTAACAATGTCAATTACAATACATTGCTAACATACTGTCGAATACGATTTGTATGTACTGAATTCACAACATCAAATTTAATGTATTAATAGTTCCGCTTCAAATCTCCTACTTATTGAAAAAATCTATGAATATAATCATGGATGCTGTTATGATTACACATGGAGATCAGAAATACCTTGGACGGAGTTAAGTCGTTGCTATTGCCTACCGTTGGAGAATCTTAACAGACCTTGTTCGAACAAGGACATGTTTTTTTTTTTATTGCTTGGATGGATGGACGAGCTCACAGCCCACCTGGTGTTAAGTGGTTACTGGAGCCCATAAACATCTACAACGTAAATGCCCCACCCACCTTGAGATATAAGTTCTAAGATCTCAGGTTACAACGGCAACCCTACCCTTCAGACCGAAACGCATTACTGCTTCACGGCAGAAATAGGCGGGGTGGTGGTACCTACCCATCCTACCACCAGTAAAAAATCCTCAGATACCTACTCCGTGTAAACACAGAGAGCTATTTCCGCTAACCCAGATGTTCCTAACGATGCGTGAGACCAGCCTTACCGACACGTATGTACCTATAACTTTTACAAATAAACCGTGTGAACGAAATTCCATAGCTAACCGCGTCAGGTAAACAAAAAAGCAGCCCTTCGAAAAAAATAATTCTTATTAACATGCCAAATATATGTCGAAGATAACCAAAGCGTTTTATAAAAAAGTTCCTCCACCCTTCAATTATACCGACAGCGCCGACACATAAGGCAGAGGTTACATTGCGAGAGATTCGAAACTGTTTTATTTTGATATTATAAATCATCTAACTATCAACGAATATATATTGTTAGATAAGTTCGGCAAAGGTTTTCGCTGTCCTCACCCTGCCTCAATATTTAGTGATTAATATAACTCGCAGACACCACGTTCTGAGAGCTGATACTCGCTTTGAGACAGAAAGTGGCAGATTAAACAATCATCATAGGCGTGATGACAGTACTCATTCATGGACTTGATACAGGTCCTACCAGCACTTAAGACAGAAATTATACACCATCATACACTCCACCATGCGTTGGGCAGTATCATCGCAATACCGTTACCGCTCTTATAAAGCCTTGAGGTCGAGATAGAGACAAAATTGGGCAAAAACTTGACGACATTCCAAAGCGCAAAGCTATAAGATGAGCTCAAAGAGGCAGTGATGATGCACCTTTTGATGAGCAGCCGAGCAGACTCAATATATGAGAGTCTGATTGTTAACCCGCTTATACCCACACGCTGGCAGTATATGCTCAACCTACTCGCGTGTTTACGTGAGAACCGAACCCCGATTACAACATTGAGTGGAATCAAAGGCGCCGCTCAGCCGGGCGGGGGGTAGTTAATCGTCATTCTTATTCGCACTGCACCCCTTTACTAGCAACCCTTATAAAATCCTACATAAGTCTTCAGGTAATGTTAAAAATCATTGGCATTCATGGGTAAAAATGTATATTTTTTAAATATTTCCGTTCACCAAAGGGTCTACTTCGTGAAGACAAGTCTTCGTCGCCCGTGGACATCGACATTATACGAACACAGCCGACCCACAGTCTATACTTAAATCCCATTCGTATAGACTTCCCATAATTTCGAGAAAAAACTACAGAGATTAATTAAATGAAGATTTCGACAGTACGTGGCATATCAAGACAAAAAAAAACTTGCCATTAATTTATAATATATTATGAAGTTTCTCCCCGAAGCTTTTCTCAGTAAGGTCGCAATACTGATCCGGCGGTAGACACAGCGAAACACTGCTCTTGCTACGGCAGATATTAGCATATCATTTCAGGCTGAGCCACGTGAGCTCCCCCGCCAAACAAGCCGAAGCCAAAATAGAGCGTCAAAGCAGATAGCCCAAAAACAGCTTCATGTAACGTAATCTATGCGAACATATTTAGCCTCCACTCAATTACATTCACTATGGAGCAACCATTAGGATACGTACAGTTGAGAATTCGACATCAACTTTAAGGACTCTGGTTTTTTTTATTGCCCGTGTAGGCAAACGAGCAGTGATTACCGTCCCTCATGGACGTCAGCAATGAGAGAGGCAGATCCAAGCCGCTGCCTACCATTAAGTACTCTCCACTAGCCTTGTTTGAAGAAGGACATGTCATAGCGCTCGGGAAACACCGCGGAGGAGAGCTCATCCCAAAGCTGGATGGTATGTGGCAAAAAAGATCTCTGGTAACGCTCTGTGGATGACCGCAGAAGCACCAGGTAGTGTGGAAAAACTCTTCTCCGGTGGCGGGCGGTGCGATGGTAAAAACGAGATTATGGTATTGTGCCGGCTCATGTCAACGTCAAGTCAGTCCATCGGAGTCCGGCACGACACTCGGACACATATACAATAAATAATTATTCGTGATATGACTTTCCTTTTAGACTCACCCACTCGTTAATCCGCATAGTATCATCTCAAATAATTCCTCAGTAACACTTTGGTAACACCAAGTAGAATATAAACAGCTCTAAAAAGCACCTTATTACTGGTGGTAGGACCTCTTATGAATCCGCGTGAGTGGGCACTGTTACACACTATTTTACAAAGCAGCTTTGCCCTAATCAGCTCGTTTACGAGTTCACTGTGTTTTTCCATTAGAGTCATCATTTTTAGCTTTCTTGCTAAATCAAATCGTATGGAAAACTAGTTAGAATCTGGAACCCGTCGCGAGCATACATTTAAAACATACTAAAGTTTGAGATGTCAACAATAGTATTGTAAATTGTAAAGTCTAATAAAAGACAGTTTAGTTGTGAAAAGTGTTTTTTGTTTTTTTTA
The DNA here is from genome assembly GCF_030269925.1 of Bombyx mori. Classification (NCBI taxonomy): domain Eukaryota; kingdom Metazoa; phylum Arthropoda; class Insecta; order Lepidoptera; family Bombycidae; genus Bombyx; species Bombyx mori. The sequence continues at coordinate 14,081,611 of NC_085124.1, read as the reverse complement.
AAAAGAAGTTTAAGAAAGGCCGTGTAACAGCACCACCACCCTGCCTATCTCTGCCGTGAAGTAGTAATGCGTTTCGGTTTGAAGGGTGGGGCAGCCGTTATAACTATACTGACACCTTAGAACTTATCTCAAGGTGGGTGGCGCATTTACGTTGTAGATGTCTATGGGCTCCAGTAACCACTTAACATCAGGTTGGCTGTGAGCTCGTCCATCCCTCTAAGCAATAAAAAAAAAATTACAAGCGTCACAGCAGCAAAGCATTTATTTCCAACAGAAACAACGCATGTATCTTCAGTACAACGTTATTTAATCCATAGATAGATCAAAGGGAACTGCAGTGTAGTCGTGTAGTCAAACAACGCTGGAGCGTCTTAACTGGTAGATTAAACTGAAGCCTTCGAGAGATGAATGAAGGGTTTTACTCACACCGTTGCGCTTTGGTGGTTTCTTATTGGGCGCGAGGAGCAGTCGGCCATCCTGATGTGAACTGGCTATAAGAGCCCAACATGGATTTCATAAACTATCTTGCACAAGTTGGAGTTTCAATAGTAGGCATATGTTGTAGATAAAGTAGGGTTTTTCGTCGATACGATTAGAGATAGATCAGATGAAGAGATTTCGTTTCGCATCAAGATCTACATTGAGCCACGAGGTTTAAGGAGAGTCCTGAGAGATAGGCAGCAGCTTGGCCGTGTACTGGAATTGCTACGCCCCTGTGTGACGGTGATCACTCACCATCACATGGGCCATATGATCGTCTTCAAAGGCAATAATTATTTTGAAAGGCAACATATTTAAATCTCGATTTTATTTTTATGACTAAGATATTTTTACGTTGCTCATACAAGTTAAAGGTCAATTGTAATTATTCATAGATCTAAGAGTTAAAGAGTTGTATTCATAAACTGGCTTCCTGAACAGTAAGCAGTGCCTTTGTTACCCTAGAAACTGTCAATATCCATGAACTCTTTCCACTAAAAGATCATTAAGCCGTCTGCCAAAGGATAAAACTTTTTATAACAAAATAACTTAAATCTTACAAAACGGTGTGACTAGCAGAATTGGTAAATTCAGTTAAGCTTGGTGTTTCTGTAGTTGGCACCTCTAAAACGTTATAACACTTATAGCTAAGTTCCATCAGAGCTTTCAGAATAATAGCAAAACAAACTGTGAAAAAAGGCCGTTAATATCCAGTTCAAATGTTAGAAGCTTCAATTGGAAACTTTTAAATTACTTCTGCATTCGTGTTTGAGTTAATCAATTTGATAGATTTTTTGGTATTCAATCTGGTTCATTAGACACTTCGTTAACAAATTTCCAAGGTTTCCACATTTACCCTCGTCAAGTAAAAGTAATAAAACCAAAGAGCAAAAAGAGAGTGAGGAGAGAATAGAACGAGTACAGACAAACGCAAATAAATCAAGACATACATATGATTCATCCTTCCTTTATTGATCAATTTACCTGTCTTACAACTAGTCAAAAAAAACATACATTTTTTGGGAATTTATTCTACGAGAAGTCACATCGAAAATTTTTAAATTGATAAATATCCCATTGAGATGATCATTCGTAAACAAATCACTGATTCACACATACCCAACAAAGGCGTACGGTTATTTAACAGTTACAAATTACCAAGAGAACGAGATCTACCCACGATGTAAGGAACTAGAGATACAAAACCGTCAAATCGCCTACCTAAATCTCTCGACACAAACTTTTTTGTACAAACTATTAAATCACTTTCCTTGTCTACGACGCGTGGGGTCCGAAACACGTGGGACAATGCAGCCCCTTGTGGAACCCCAGTGTGGGCAGAAACTATATTTACTTGACCCACCCTGCCTCTGTGAACCCTTTGAAAATTTAACGAGATATGATGAACGGGAATGCGAAGGAAAGTTCAGTGTAAATTGGGCACGAGTCGGCGACATCTGTTGTGAGTGCCACTGAAGAGCTGAAGTAATTCGGTTGTCTACTAATAGTTGGATGATCAACTCATTTTACTTGTACATTGTTTATGGTCTTGTAGGTTGTTAATGTTTGAAATAATTGCTGAAATTAATGTGATCAAAATGTTTTTTTTTTAAACTGAATTACATTGTGTAGAAACAATTTGATATTCGATCACATAAAAAAATTAAAATGTATTTAAATAGATCTGTTCAGTTTTTATTATTCAATAATCGCATTTCACTAAATAGTATAAAACAAAGTCGCTTTCTCTGTCCCTATATCCCTATGTATGCTTAAATCTTTAAAACTACGCAACGGATTTTGTTGCGGTTTTTTTTAATAGATAGAGTGATTGAAGAGGAAGTTTTATATGTATAATAACATCCATTAAATAGTGGCGAAATCAATAATAAATTACAGTTTCGGAAGCGAAGCGAGGGCGGGTCGCTAGTATTTCATAAATCTGACATATCAAACATTTTGATTTAAACAACACTTGAACGAACAGCTCGTGAAATAAACAGGACAGACATTATTATTGTCAAAACATGTCAACTCCGCGCTCCCAACACTTGTGCAGAGTGCCCGCAAAATCAGAGTCCATTAAAATATTTTCAACACTTCACATTTAAAATTTCTGCACACTCCGCGAAGACTACTCGATTCAGCATTACAAGCTATTCAGCGTTCATATAGCCCAATAAAAATGATCTACCAACCCCTTCTGTGTCCACACATCGAATGGCCGCAGGGGAACAGTTGTAAGAAACCCTAGAGGCCCGCCGAAACTGGTGGCTGAACAATGGAGGTGTGAAAGGGGTTTAAGTAAACACTCTTTTGTGGAACGGTCTCATGGTATTGTGAGGCGACGCTTTGTGCAAATAGATTACGTAGTATTGTGGCGGTTACGCTGACGCTTGTCATTCGAGAGTGGTACAACAATGGTGGGCTCTCAGTGTTTTTAGGAGGCCATAAATTTAAGATCCTTGAAACCTTCGATAAGAACGTCGAGAAAACTGGAACACGTTTTAAACTCACCCGTCTTGGGAAGCATTTGTGAAAATATACACACTTATTTACCATATAAGCGTAATGCATAGATGTAATGCGATAGAAAAAAATAACGAATTTATTTCAGAATCAAAAAATAAACAATTTAGGTAATACGAAACCTTAGAATGAAAAATCATCGAGCTTTATTATCTGGTACAAGTTTTTTTTAATATTAAATGAAAGTTGATCAATGACAAAGATACACTCAGAAGTATTCGTAAAATCATTCAGCGTTGATGAAAAAAGCCCAATTAAGCCTATAAGATTCCGATCAGATTAGATAACATTTGGGGTGCTCTAATATTCCACGGAACGAAACGGCTCATAAATAAACGCGCATCTGGAGAAAGATTCGGAGACGTCATAACGTGTAAAGAATACGCGAAATCCTCGGATAATTGCGACAACCCTTACTGTATCCCGAACGCAACATTACCTTGTCTTGAAAATTTATTATTATTACCAAACGTTGCGTTGGGAGGGCCGAAATCGCGCAGTGCGTTTGTTGGCAGCTGCCTCAATGGCTGGGGGTTAAAGAAATAATGTAATCCTAGAGCATTCCAGGCATTACTTCATAGAAATAAAGGTCAAATTGGTGTGATGTGGATAGAAGTCCCAAAGGCCCATATGTGTAGTCCACCCTCGAAATTAGATTTAGGCAGAAAAAATTACTTAATGGGGTGTTTTCTGTGTGGATTGCGAAAGGACGAAACGATGGATGCTTTTTTTTTTAATTCATCCGGATCAATGTTATTTGTAAGTCGATAGGATATATTATATTCTCGGGATACTGAGAATGAAATAATTGGAAAAAATAATTACATTAAACCAGACCACAGTTAGTTCTTTTGTTGTTAAGCAGTTACTGGAGCCTTTAGACCTCATAACGTGAATATCGCCAGTTAACTTGGGACATGAGGTTGCAGTTTCATTCGGTTTGTGCAACGGCCGTCTCATCTTTAAAACCGGGACATATTAATGCTTCGCGGCAAAATTATAAGTGTTACTTACCAGCGAGGTTTAAGAAAATCACTAGTAGTCTACCATTAGTACCTACTTACGCAAATAATTTTGCGAATTTAATTGTTACGTCATAGGCATTAGGTATGTAGTTCCTTAGGAAATTGAGCACCTGTAAACTGGATAGTCACATTGCACCTTGATACAAATAAATAGGGTGCCTTTTCCTTTATCTAAAAATAGTAATGAAGCAAATAAACCTCGTCAAAATAATCTTGTCCGCGAAAATATCTATCTACCAAGTGTTTATTTGTCGAAAGATTTCACAATATTAATTTAATTATGAGTAGCAAAATGATCCAATATTTACGTTCGGTTCTAAAATATAGATGATTCAACATTTGCACTAAAACGAATTAAGTGGGCGTTGATTGTTGAAATCATCGAACCAATTTAATGCGAAAAAATGCATCTTTTTATTTCAAATGGTTATATTTTATCGTAAATTAAAAAGCATGGTGTGACGTAATCGGATCTGACAACGAGCTGAGTATCATTATTTGTTTTAGGGATATTGGCTTTTGTGAGTAAGCCAACAAACAAGGCATTATGTAGGTATGAGCGTAACTACTTTGTGGAGATAATTGTTGATAAGTCTCACGTGACAGTACCACCTCCTAACCTATTTGCTACCGTGAAGCAATCCTATGTTTTAGTTCAAAGCATAGAAGAGCAATTAGTTAAGACAATCGTCATAATGAAGCGTAATTAACTCTATTAAGAAACGTCTAGCTGGAATAAATAGCTCCTTAGGATACTAGCGAACAGGTAGGTAAAAACATCAAACAATAAACTCGACTACATGTCGCAGAAATAAGAAAGGTAGCGTTACACCTAAAAAAGAGAAAGACAGGGTGATTCGGCAATTTTTTTAAATGAATTATTTTAATTCTTTTAAATAAGTGTTTGTTTTTAATAATTATATATAAATAAATATAAATGCCGGACCTTATACAGTTTCCGCAGCACCTATCGGCGAATAGATTGAAAATTGCGTTATTAATAACTCGGTCGATTCACTTAAGATCTAACCAACTGTTCAATAAATAACAATCTTTAAACAATAACAACAATCCAAAATTTCATCCTCAAATCATCATAATAATAAAAGGTCATTCAAATACACATGAAATTTTAAACACATAACACACCATTACATCTGGTAATTCCTCAACTAAAATTGTCACTGCTCCCGTTCTAAAACAACTCTTGGAACGACATTGGCGCTTCGTGTGAGACGAGTAACAATAGGGTAGTTTGTACCCGGAGCTATTGTTGTTAATGCTGCATTCTGAGGTTAACGTGCACTAAAGGGTCTCTCTTACAACTGCTGAATTTAATGTTTTGTAAGTCTTATCTGTATAACTTTATGGAGGTCGGTGGTTAGCTCTAAGTGCTGATCTTCAATACTATGTAGATATAGTTCCGTGGAAATGTAATTTCATAACATACTCATTGAGATGTGTACGTCTCTACGAAATATGAAACATTAGTGGACCAAGATTGAGGTGTTATTTGAATAAATTTTAGGATTTTTAAGATCAGAAGAAGATACTTTACAATTTAAGCATGTTTCAATAGCATCTTTATAGCCCTGTGTTGATAAATTCCTGCTACCTTATTTATTGGGTTTAATATGCGCTATTAGTGCTTTAATATGTTGCTAAGGGGTCACATAACGTAAGGACACTGGTTTGGCTTGGTAGTTTCAAATACACAAAACTAAGCATTAAAAAGACACCCACCATTACCCAGGATTGTATTTCTCATCTAACTTTATTAAACGGATAATAATCATCCGAAATTATTACAAATAAGCGGGTTCTAATAATTGGGACCCAAATTTATAAATAGACAAACGTTAACTGAGAATTTGATATGAATCATATTTAAGAAACCAGCTGAGGCTCCGTTTTAAGTTACAGTTTTAATATGACATCTCGAAACTCGATCACACAAACAATTCAAGAAGCACGGAAATGGTATTCTGATAACATGATTTTATTAGCTTAGCCTTGAAGACAACTAGTGGTATATAAGCGCATTCGTCAGCGCAGCGCAGTTTCAATCAATCATTGAGTCTTTTAAAGAACTGAGAAAGAAGAGTTCTCACTATGCCATCCCAGTACATTTTTGAAAATTTGATGTATGTTCGTAAACATATTGAGGAGTTTCCTAAAACATACATACAATAAATACTAGGAACAAACACAAGCTTGTTGTGCCGATGAGTAGATTATCTACATAAGATACGAAATTCATTAAGGTGTTTGTCTGTGCGCCTGTACAACAAAATCCCACAAGATGTTCAGAACCTACATATACATAGGTTTAAGAAAACTATTAAAGAACATCTTTATTTATTATTATTATTATTATAATACTCATTGTAAAAATGAATATTAAAAAAAAATCTAATATAAAAAAAAAATAAAAAAAAAAAAGACATGCCCGCTGAGTTTTTTGCCAATTCTTCTCAGGACGGAGGCTAGCTAGTTCTTGTGAATTGGCGGTAGTTCTTTTGACGTTCAACAAGTATGTACTTTCATTTATGGTGAATAATTTTTTTTTGATTTGATTAGATTTGAACCACAGAATATTGCATTTTAATTGCATACAATTCCAGTAAATCAGCAAGCTTTAAAACCTTTTCCTTGTTTACAGTGTTTGTCCTTCCCAGTAACGTAAACTATAGTAACTACATTAATTATTGTTTTAATGAACTACAGGCAGAGTTTAGTACATTTTCCTTGTTTCCGATGTATGGTCTTCCTAGTTACTTTATCCGTAGCAATCTAATTAGTCCTCATTTGAACGAATTACTATCCAATCGCTCCAGAATTCTATGCATCAAATTAAAGACGCCTTAAGACCGGATGCTAAGACACATTTCCCATGGAACCAGTTAGTCTATTTATAGCATCGTGATTTCCACTCCCATGGTATTCAAACGATCGGGCACTGGCAATAAATTGTGCACACGGCTCGCCGGTCAAGGCGATAACGTTCTCAAGCCCTTATGATATTTCGAAATTGCAGATCCTGTGATATGGAATGTGTGATTCGTTCGACAAAAACGGATTACATTCGCTCATGTTCGGATGCCACAAGAAAAATTTAAGGTTTTTTTTTATTGCTTAGATAGATGGATGGACGAGCTCACAGCTCACCTGGTGTTAAGTGGTTACTGAAGCCCATAGACATCTTCAACGTAAATACGAAACTTGAGATATAAGTTCTAAGGTCTCAGTATAGTTACAACGGCTGCCCCACCCTTCAAACACCGAAACGCATTACTGCTTCACGTCAAAAATAGGACCCGTGCGGACTCACAAGAGGTCCTGCCACCAGCAATTCCGAAAATCTGAAAACAATAGCCGTCTTAACATTGCGACCTCTTGAATTTAAGTGACGAAGTAGTTTGGCAAGTGTACTCGGCATGCAACAGTTCAAAAGATTATAAGTCCACGCAGCATAACAACTGTCGGATTACAATTTCATTGTTACAGATATTCGGTATCCAAGTTTTGGGCAGACCTATCTCGTAAGGCACGGATATCTAAGAAATTCCTAGATCGGAGTAGTTGAGTTTGGACCTTTTAAAAATTGTGTTAATTTTATTTTATATTTTTGACGTGTTGAGTGTCGACGCACAGCGACATTAAAGTACAGTAAAGGAAATAGTAAGAAAGGATATCCTGATATCCATTTGTCAAGGAGGGTGGATTGTGGTTAGTGTAGTACCTGTAGCGGTTACAACAAGAAAGTGTATTTGAACTTTTAAAGATTACATGAAAGCTGTATGATTTTCATTTGTTCGGAGTCCATAAACACTCAACCCAATGCTGACCCACCTTGAGACACCACGATTGATAATCTACTGTCTACAAAGAAGAAGAGAAGCTGCTAGAAGTTAAAAAATTGTAGTGTTTTATACAAAAATTGCGAAGATACTTAAAATTTAGTGCCACGCTGTACTCCGTAATTCTGCGTATTTTGCTTCTTTTTTTTCCCTACCTAAGCTGGTGGCCTTGAGAAGCTATGCCAGCGTAACCGAGCGAGTAGGTGAACTCTCGGGCTCTAACCTGGGGGCGTCGCCAACACCACCCCTAGCAAGAGCAGTGCTTCGCAGAATCTACCACCGGATCGGAAACGCGACCCACTGAGAAGATCCGGCGAGATTCTGAGTTCAGTGGGCTGTGTCTATGGGTTATAGAGATAGATAAATATAGTTAAAGAGGTCGTACGCATTCTAATGATATCGATTTTTCACGAACTATTTACCACTAGTTTTCGCTCAATGATAGACATTCGACTACAATCACGATCACTTCAAGATATAAATAGAGATATTGATTCATTCTGCGGTAAACAAAAAACTTGTTTGTGTGTGTTATTGACACTGAAAAATTAAAACTATATCTGAAAACATTCATATATCGCTTGTCAAACAGAGGATATAAACAAAATTCCTCCTCTTATTATCTATATACTATTTTTTTCCTACCTATGCTGATAGCCTTGAGAGGCTATATCAGCTTCTCTTTGACGTGTAGGTGAGCTCACGGGGCTCAAACCGGGTGTGATGCTAACACTGGCCCTATCAAGAGTAGTGCTTCGCAGAATCTACCACAGGGTCGGAAACGCGACCCACTGAGAAGATCCGGCGAGAAACTCAGTGGGCTGTGTTTATGGGCACACAGACAAAGTGACGTTACGCAAACATTATATTTTTTATTCTTTTTTTTTTTTTTTTTTTTTTTTTCCTACCTATGCTGATAGCCTTGAGAGGCTATTTCAGCTTCACCCTAACGTGTGTAGGTGAGCTCACGGGGCTCAAACCGGAGAGTTGCTTACACTGACCCTAGCAAGAGCAGTGCTTCGCAGAATCTACCACCGGATCGGAAACGCGACCCACTGAGAAGATCCGGCGAGAAACTCAGTGGGCTGTGTCTAGGGGTTAATTCGCTCGTCGAGCCCTTCGTCGCAAGCGACGGGTTCGACGAGGACGGTGACCGGTGCTTGTGGTGCCTAAAAGCACCGTTAATGGATCGGGAGGATCCGTAATGACGTGCTTTGGGCGACGTCGACTGTTTACCATTCGGTCTACAGGATCGGGTATGTAGTTTCCAGCCGCCACGACAAGAGGGTTCTCATGTCGTGCCGCCTTCTCGAAATGGCGCAATGATGCCGACTGAAGATACTTACTGACAGAGTCGAGCTCCAGGTCATCGTGGAGATCCACGTTCCTCAGGAACCATGGTGCTCCGACGGCTATCCTGCAGAATCGGGATTGAATAACCTGAAGGGGCTTCAAGTTGGTGCGGGCTGCGTGAGCGAACACTACGCTTGCATACGTCATAATGGGGCGTATGCAAGTTTTGTAGAGAGTTACCTTATTACGGAGGGACAGTTTGCTTCGCTTGCAAAGCATAGGGTAGAGACGTCCTAATATGAAGGCGGCACGGTCGCGTACCGTCTTAATATGGGGACGGAATGTCATCCCTCTGTCGAGGGTGACGCCTAGGTATTTGACCTGCGAGGCCCACGGTATGGGCTGGCCAAAGAGAGTGACGGGGCTAACGGCGGAGGTGTTTGCGCGCCTATTAGGGAGTGGGATGCTCGAAGTAGTATTTGGAGGGCGACCCCTTTTGAAGAGCACCGCTGTGCTTTTCGTGGGGTTGATGTCGATGCGCCACTTCCGGAACCACTGTCCCATGGTGGCTACTGCGATCTGGAGTCGCCGATGCAGCAACGACATCTTCCTACACGAGTAGTAGATAGCCGTGTCATCGGCGAAGAGCGCTAGATGGGTCTCCGGAGACCGGGGTATATCATTGATATACAAACTAAATAATAACGGGGAGAGCGCGGAGCCTTGCGGGACTCCGGCAGTCAGTTGACGGGGACGAGAACGAGTTCCCTCTACTCGATATCGAAACGAACGGTTCGACAAGAAGTCTCGTATGATGAGCACGAGTCTGTCTGGCACTCCCATGTTGTACAGTTTGTAAATTAAACCGTTGTGCCAGACTTTGTCGAACGCCTTCGCGATGTCGAAGAAGAGGGCGCCGGTCGGGATTTGTTTACGCCTATTTAGTCCTATCAGGATGTGCTCCGTGAGGCGGTGCACTTGTTGTACGCACGAGTGTTTAGAGCGGAATCCGAACTGTTCGTCTATGAGAATTTTGTTCGCGGTAACAAAATCCCAGAGGCGTTTCCTAAGGAGCCGTTCGTAAATTTTTCCTATCGTCGGGAGGAGACTAATCGGACGGTAACTAGATGTTTCGTTTGTCGGTTTGCCCGGCTTATGTATACCGATAACGTCCGCTTCTTTCCACACCGCGGGAAAGATGCAGTGCGTCATAGCGGCATTTAAAATTGTAGCCAACATTGCTATCAGTTGGACTGGCAAGAGTTTTAGCGCGCGGTTGCGGATGCCGTCGGAGCCGGATGCCTTTCTAGGTTGGAGATTGTGGATCGCGTCTCTAACTTCGTCAGTGGTAATGGGGGGTAACGCGTCCGAGGGCGGCAGGGCAGCTCTGCGCTCGACCTCCCTGTCGACTAACTCGGTGTGTTCGGGGTCCGCGTGTTGAGTGCTGGTGGTGCACTGCTCTTGCAGTGCATCGGCCAGCAGCTCAGCCTTGTCATCGTCATCGAATGCCGGTGGTTGGCCTGAAGGGCGTACGAGGGGAGGCATAGTAGCGGTAGTTTCGGATTTGAGAGTCCTAGCTAGTCGCCAGTATGCTTGGTGGGAGGGCGCGAGTTGTTCTAAATAACTATGCCAATTATCGTTACGCGCGTCGCTTAGGCGGGAGTGGACTTCGCGTTGTAGACGACGCATCCGAATCCGGTTTGAATGCGTGGGAAGACGATCGTAGGCCCGGATTGCCGCGTTCCTAACTCTTAAGAGATTCCTAAGTTCGGAGGATAGTCTGATGCGGTGGAAGCTGTCCTCCACATCGACTTCTTTTGAAGATCTAATGATCGCGGAAGAGATGTGATCGGTAATGATGTTTATGGATTCGACGGTGTCCTCGGGGGATAGATTCGAATCCGGGCCGTAAGGGAGGATTGGCGGAGCGGCTTCGAGTAGGCACGTGCCCAGCTTATTCCAATCCACCATGGTCCTCGTAACAGTGACTGGGTTGTGAGGGCGACCGAGCTGCATAAGGACAGGTCGGTGGTCTGAGTCGAGCTCTGACAGTGCTTTTATGGAACGTAAGCACAGAGTTACGTTCCTAAGCAATGCCAGGTCTATAGTGCTCGGACGGAGCGCGATGTTATACGGATAACATGTTGGAGTTGGGGGACCGACTACTTCAAAAGTGAGGTCGTCTATAAACGCGTCGAGACGCCTACCGTTAACGTTAGTACGATGGCAGTTCCACCTAGTGTGGTGGCAATTTAAATCGCCTGCCAGGATGACGGAGTCTCCCATGCCGAACAGTGACTCGATGTCACTGCTTAGGAGGGGCTTGTCCGGGGGGAGATAAACGGATGCGATGACGATCGGCTGGTGTCCCGTCAGCGAGATACGGCACACTGACGCCTCGATATGTAAGAGCGAGGGAGTATCGAGAGGGACAACGTGCAGGGCCCGCCTATAGTAAATGGCAGTCCCGCCTTTGGAGGCGGTGAGTCTGTCATTCCTAACCATGACGTAATTCGCGACTTTCGGGTCACGACGCGAGGGCTTCAGACAGGTCTCCTGCACTAACAAAATATCTACAAGATTGTCGCGGAGGAATTCGAAAATTTGATCGCGTTGCCGCGCGAGTCCGTTAGCATTGTAGAATGCTAACGTAATGGAATACGGTTTTTCTCTACCTTTTTGCGCCATTGATTACCGGTAAAGAATTTTTATAACGTGCGAGACACGGACTCGTAGACGTCCATGTGATCGAAAGCGGCCGCGAGCCGCTGTTCGGGGGTTACCGACCTACGGATAGCATCTGCGAACGATCGCAGACGGTCAAAGTTTACCGCGGTAACGAAGTCACGCACGAGCGCGAAGTCGTTGACAACTGAGGGTTGCGGGGGGCGGTACGCGGGCGCGGGGCGAGGTGCGAGTAGGGGCTGAGGCGCGGGACGTGTCGCAGGCGGGAGCTGGGGTACGTTTTGTGTTCCCTCCTTCGTATACGGCAGCGGTTTTTTCCACGCCGAGACGGTGGGAACCGCAGCCGGTACGAAGGCTGGTTTCGGCACTGAAGGCGCCGAAGTCTTTGGGTCGACGGTTCGGGGGGCTGGGTGGTTCGGGTGTTTACGCGGAGCCCTAGGACATCCGCGATAGTTTGCCGGGTGCCCTTGCTTAAGGCATAGGACACAGCTTGGGGGTTCCGTCGCGGTTTCCCTAACACGCGAACATTCTGTGGTTGCGTGATCGCCGAGGCATTTCACGCAGCGGGGGCGCGCGTGGCAATTACGCGCTGAGTGGCCATAGAGCTGGCACCTGTGGCACTGCCCGGGAGTACCACGTTTATGGGGGGCTTCGATGGTGACCCCGGAGAGGCCGCATATCGTTTTGAGACATGAGATTCTTTTCTTTGCCTCCGGGGTTGATTCTAGCGCGACGAGAATCATATTGTACGGCTGTCTGCCGCGTCCGCTGTGCATCCGGTGCACACTAACTATTGGGAGGGACTGACCGATCAGATCCTCCTTTACGTAGTCTATGTCGAGTTCCTTGGGGACTCCGCGTATCACTACGCGGAGTTCGCGGTCCTCCTGAAGAGCATAGGTGTGATAACCTATGTTCTCCTTTCGGAGGTAAGCAGAGAGGGCCCTATGGTCGCCCGGAGTTGCGACCTTAATCTGAATCCCATGCGCGACGTTACGCGCATGGGTATAATTAATTTTGTTGGCCTGAAGGGCCTGGGATACGCGATTCCACGCTGACTTCTCTTGGAGTATCAGCGGGGGCGGGACAACTGTTTTAGGCGCGGGCGCGGTTTTTGGGCGCGGCGGTGGGGTTACGCGGCGGGCGGAGTCCGACTCCGGCGTCACGACTACCTGCGGTCGGGAGGCGGTCGCGGACTTGGTTTGCTTCGTCATGGAGCTCCGGGACTCCACGACGCGAGTACGCTTTTTACCGCGCGTTACAGTTTGGAACCCATCCGAGGTTCCGGGTTGAGGGCTAGTCGCGGACTCGAAGTCCATCTCCGATTCGGTATCGGAGCCTGAACTAGACGCTATTGAGGTCGCGACGGACGAAACTGACGTGATTGACGCGGGCGCGGGGGTAGCGGGGGCGGGGGCGTTAGACGCTACGGCGGCGGCGTGCGTACGTGCGCTTGAACACGGACCGGCGGCGGGGCACGCGAGGCATGCCTGCGAGGCATGTTTGGCGACGGCGGCGTTAGATGCGGGGGGAGAATATTTACCAAATGAAGCCCTATAGGCTTCGAATTCGGGCGCGATTGTCGGATATTTTTCCCGAATGAAGTCGATGAAAAGTTTTTCCTCCATCTTTACGTGATTTTCGCCCGGGGGGGGCGGCCCCGGGACTTAAACACGCGCTCGCCTTGCGGCGAGGCCCCTGCGTCGGTAACACTAAATTGGCCGAAGCGATTCTAGGAATTTTAGAAATTTTAGTGAATAGAATAAATAGAATAGAATTAGAGTGAATAGAACCACTGCACAGTTCCCGGGCGGCAATGCCTTGCAATTAGGCGCAGGTACAAATTCCGAGAAACACTTGGGCCACAGATGTGCCACGAACAATGATCTATTATCACCGGTAGTCACTTCCGACAAAACAATGAGCACGTCCACGCGCGTCGGTTGCTCAAATCGGAATGTTTTTTATTCAGAGAGTAGAAAAAACTATGCATTTTTATGGAATGAAAACTTGTGTCACTCTTTGTTCTATAAAATACCGGTTTTACGGCAGCGGTTACCATGGCAACTTTTGTTATCGTTTGCTTTGCTATTATGTACCTACGCGACGGTAAATGAACAATGTTGGATGTGATTTACGTAGCGTTTGTTTATAAGTGAGCTCTTGGATCGCAAAAGGAGTATCTATGACAATTTTAAAGTCTATCGAACGAATAGTAAGGCAGATCTTGCGATGGCTGAATAGTATTTTGTTTTTTTATGCGCGAAATTTGTTTCAAAAACCAGCCAACGCTAGTTTCTTTATAACAACAAACTCACAGGAAGTACATTAAACTCTATGATTATTTTCTCAAGCTTTCCGCGGACGGGAATGAAGCGTGCACGTGCGAAACCTGTTGTTAATATAAAAATAAACTTAACAAAAATATTTAGTGCAGTAGTTTGTCGACCGACCGTACTCACGTTCTTTCTACAAGGCCGATGTTTAAAGCGGTCTATTCATTGACGTTTCAGCGGCACATAATTGTTACGACAATAAATGGTCATAGAAAAATTGCTACTAAAAATTGTAACTATACTTGAGATCTTAGAACTTATATCTCAAGGTGGGTGGCGCATTTACGTCGTAGATGTCTATGGGTTCTAGTAACCACTTAAAAACCAGGTGGGCTGTGAGCTCGTCCACCCATCTAAGCAATAAAAAAAGAAAAAATTGCGACTTCTCGGACGGGAATGAACGAGAAGCAAAGCTATACCTAAAAGTATAAGTAAAGGTTCAAAAGTATAATAATAGTGGCTTATTGATCTGGGAGAGTGTTGAAGTACTGAAAAACAAAGCATAGACGTTGGACGAGACCTCTCGGGTACAGTTTGGCTCTGCCCCTGGCATTGCTGAAGTCTACGGACCACGGTAACCAGGCACATCAGGTAGGTCGTATGCTCGTCTGCCTACAAGGGCAATAACAAAGATTAATAAATAAAAAACTTCCGAAAACCAGACTGAAGTCTCAATAATCAATGATAAACCATTTCCCTGGAGCGTTTCATCATTTTTCAATTAATTTTATTTTACTCCATTAAATTTCGCCAATCAAAATTTTAGAAAAAAAAAAGCGTAAAGTATATAAGTAGATAAGTAATATTGTGCTCACAGCACACAATGAATGTACATATACATACGTAATTCTAGTAATTCGTATACTAGTTACAAATACATTATTACTATTTCAGATATGTTAATTAATCATGTCGTTCATTGATCATTTTGTATTATGTATTAAATTATTAGTTCAATAGTTGAATTATGTTGAATGTGTAAAGGGAAATTATCGTGTAATTAATATCCAACCTTACAATATCCGCAACACATTGAAACGTTCGAATACACTAAAATCACCCAATCAGAGCGGTCCAACGTGTGTGGGTGTGCAAGAAAGAATGGCGCCAGGCGTGCGGTACCAAACTCTTTTTTTTCTTCTATAAAAAACATTTAATTTAGAATCTATGCAATTGAATGGAAAGGCAATTTAACTCATATTTCTCACGAGTGAGTACATTATTCTAAAAACATAGTGTAATACTACATATTACAGAGTGATTGAACCTTCTTTTTTTTTCTAATTGAACTTGCCTAAAAAAGGCGCGAAAGATGATTCGCATAAAGACCTGAGTCTACATCAATCTCGCATGTCTTTCCGGCATTTATTTTTTAATGTTCAGAGAACGTAACATTTAAATTTAAACCAAGAAAAGAACGGCTTTATTACGTAACTTTCACTGGTGGTAGGACCTCATGGGAGTCCGCACGGGTGGGTACCTCCGCCCTGCCTATTTCTGCCGTGAAGCAGTGATGCGTTTCGGTTTGAAGGGTGGGGTAGCCGTTGTAACTATACTGAGACCTTAGAACTTATATCTCAAGGTGGGTGGCGCATTTACGTTGTAGATGTCTATGGGCTCCAGTAACCACTTAACACCAGGTGGGCTGTGAGCTCGTCCACCCATCTAAGCAATAAAAAAAAATAAAAAAAAGATAAGTTTTATTATTTCGCCACAGAACCACGACACGGTGCAGCGAGCAATTATCATCACGCATCAGGTCTCGTCAAGGAGCCGCATTCACCTCCACTCAAACTATTGCCGGGAACAAGCCTCGTTCGCGCCGTACAAGTTGTCCGGAGTTGGGAACGAACGAAACGTTTTAATTAATATGGAGCACAAAGAGTTTCCTGTTCGCCAACCTACAGGAATGAATGAGATGTGATGTGTAGAGGTGCTTGTGTACCAACATTACAACTTTACAATACGATTTGGATAATATTAGTATTATGATCCTCGTCGAACCCGTCGCTTGCGACGAAGGGCTCGACGAGTGAATTAACCAATAGACACAGCCCACTGAGTTTCTCGCCGGATCTTCTCAGTTGGTCGCGTTTCCGATCCGGTGGTAGATTCAGAGAAGCAGCGCTTTTGCTAGGGCTAGCGTTAACAATTCTCTAAGGCTGAGCCCGTGAGCTCACCTACCGGTCCGCGTGAAGTTGGAATAGCCCCTTAGGTTACGATGGAATAGGTAGGAAAAATAATAATTAGAAGATTAATTCGTAGCCGAAGAGGCTTTGGGTTAATTGATAATCATGTAACAGATAAACAGCGCAGTGCGCTGACAGGAGTACCAAACGTCCATTATCAACAATCAAGCTATGAACAATGAACTACAGAAAACGCACTCACGTTAATTGCCCCGGGAAACCCTGTTTCAAACACGACACTATCGATTTAGTTACAACAGAAATGACCTGTCAGAGTTCATAAAACATGCACATTTAATAAGAAACTAGTGAACAGCGACCACGCTCCACTGTGACTATTGCTGAATTACGAAAATCATCGATTTGTCAAAACTTTAAACAGAAATTGCTGCATGCCATTATAGTACTTAACGATTGGAAGCGACTTGGCTCTGACCCTAGTATTGTTGACGTCCATTTTTTTTTTTTCCCTACCTATGCTGATAGCCTTGAGCGGCGATCATGGACGTCACTCTTAGGTACCACAAGCGACGAAAGGCTCGACGAGCGAATTAACCCACAGACACAGCCCACTGAGTTTCTTGCCGGATCTTCTCAGTGATCCGGATCCTCTCTTGCTAGGGTCAGTGTTAGCATCACTCCGGTTTGATAATAATAATTATTTTTTAACTATCCACAAAAAATACATTACATGAATAAAAAAAACATTATTTGAACATTATCGTTTATTTGACACGCACACGCATTAATACTGTTTTGTTTATTGTTAAATTCTGTAGTCAAATTGAGAATAGATTAATATTGTTTGTCTTTAATATGTATTATAGAATAATGATTATAGAAATATGACACAGAACCGTAATAATGTTCAAACTTATAATTTAAATTAATTATGATCGAGTGGTGACTACTAGTATTATTTAGATACGTAAATAAATAGATTTAAAACAAGTTCTTTTTTGACTAGCGGCTTATAGCATCATCGTTTTGCCGCAATACTGTAGTGCGTCTCGACCGTGTCAAGGTAATATGGATACTAAAACCTGAACAACAACCTTGAGAAGTTTCTTGTTTCATTCAATAAAAACCCCCGTAGTTCGCTTCGAGCAGTAATGGTACCATTGCACAATGTAACTGAAATTTCAATATGATGTTATATATGTCGGAGAAGCCAAAATTATTATTAACACTATCGTCAAACATCGTGGGGGCGAATAGGGTGATCGAGCTAATAAGAGAAATATTGAGTAGGTACACCATTCACGTTTATTGTCTTATAACAATTTAGAAATCTTCTCTTGACTTTAGCAAACGAAAACGAATGACAGTTCTTAAGACGGAGGCACCGCTCTTCAAGAAGGCTGGTTGGTAAGTGTGTAATGGCGTCTATGCGCCTCCATCGCCTAGGCTCTGTCGTAGCACGAAGTTAGCCGAGTTCCAACGATACCGCAATCGTGCTGCCATCTCTCGGGAATCGTGCTGCGTTTCATTTAGCTACCAAAGTAATGAGCGTCTCCGACATATACCTATACTTAAATTATTTGGCAAATCGATGGGCATTATAGTTTTGGACACATTAATTGAAGATTAAATCAGGCAGTCCATGTTGGATTGCTCGATTTAATTATTTCCTACTTAATCGTTGGTAACCTAAGGAGCTGTTCCAATTTCGCGCGGACCGGAAGATGAGCTCACGGACTCAACCTGAGAGAATGCTAACACTAGCCCTTTTTTTTTTTCCACAGGAGAAAATCGCCGGATCCCCACCTGCACGGCGGGTGGGGTATGTGGGAAGTTGAACCTCACTAAAAACTCCTGCCGCTCACAGCCGGCGCCCTACCCCGGACCGGGTGGGAATCCAGTCGGAGCTATTGAGACGGCCGGACAGGGTTTACGCAGAGCATATTACATCCATCCCGCCGTCCCCCAGACGCCGGACCGGCGGCCGCCAGCGACACGACCGCCGGTTCCCTCGGTCGACGGGCCAAGAGCCCGCATTGATGGCGCCGCGCTACACCTTCCGCTTCCCCCGGAGCGGTCGGGGGAACGCGGCTTACCACGCCGCCCCACGCCTAGGCTCCTTCCCGCACAAAACGGGTGGAGCCCGAAGCTCTTAGGGGGCCGGGTTACGGACGAGACCCCGGTCCCGACCCCCTGCTCGGCGGCGGCGGATTTCTGCGTAGTGAGGAGAGCTTTGCCTCACTCGCCCCGCCGCCTCCTCCTACGAGATGGTGCACTCGCAGAAGGCGAGCATAGCCTTCCAGGACTCGTCACCGCCAAGCACCGACGCCACGACGCCAGGTAGCGACAAGTCCGGTCCTATCTTTGCGACCAGGACACGGCGCTGCACCTCCCAAGCGGGGCAGACAGCGAGCGTATGCTCCGCCGTGTCCAGGTCGTGTCCACAATGGTGGCACCTCGTCGTCGGCTCAGCTCCTATCCGGTGCAGATACTTTCCGAAGCATCCGTGCCCAGTCAGCACCTGCACCAGACGGAAGGTGAGGCGTCCTCGGCCACTATTCACCCAGTCATCAAAGACTGGGTAAACCGCCTCGATAACACTAGCCCTAGCAAGAGCAGTGCTGCATTGAATCTATTACCAGATCGAAATCGAGACCCACTGAGAAGATCCGGTGAGAAACTCAGTTGGTTGTGTCTATGGGTTGGTTCGCTCGTCGAACTCTTCGTCGACTTCGACGAAGAGTTCGACGAGGACGGTGACCAGTGCTTGAAGAACCTAAGTACACCGAGAGTGGATCCGGGGGATCTAACAAGACATGTTTTGGGCAACGGCGGCTTTGCTTATTCAGAATAACATGTCTAAAGAGGATCACCATTTTGGTTTTGCACCACTTCAAGACCTTATCAAGGAGTGTCTAAACGATTTTTATCAATAACGATCGATACAAATGTGCCGTCAGACTTGACGAATGCTGAATACAAACTAGGCAGCGAGGTTTTTAAAATGTATTGTTTGGTTGGTGCGGTATTTCCATGCAATAAAATGAGCTCTTTCCTTCGACTTTGACTCATGTGTGATGTAACCGACAATGTGTTTAGGATATTCAAAAGATTTAGCTGTTTTTGATCGCACCATTAGGAATCTGACTACATCTTCAATAAGCAGCGCGAATAAAGAACGTAGATACTTTAAAAATCTCTGTTTATCAGTCAAAATTTCGACCCAATTGACCCGGTGAATGATTAAAATTTTAGTAACAAATTATATTCAACGTCATTATGTCATCACATTAAAACATCTTTCATGGCCGTTTGATAACTTGACTGGACTGTTAAGGTCACTAAGTTGACTGTGATAGCGACATCATTATGTGATCATTTTTAAATAAACCACGTTTCTTATCTTATCTTTTACTGGTGGTAGGACCACTTGTGAATCCGCGCGGGTAGGTACCACCACCTTGCCTATTTCTGCCGTGAAGCAGTAATGCCTTTCGGTTTAAAAGGCGGGGCAGCCGTTGTAACTATACTTGAGACCTTAGAACTTATTATATCTCAAGGTGGGTGGCGCATTTACGTCGTAGATGTCTATGGGCTCCAGTAACCACTTAACGCCAAGTAGGCTGTGAACTTGTCCGTACAGCTAAGCAATAAAAAAAAATCTTCTGGTTATCATTAGCTTCTGTGTTTTTCAAGCAAAGCTTTTATAGTGCTCGATGCAGCTAAGCACAACATCACTGTGATTGTTAACTTCGTACTTACTTATATGCTTATGTTCGAACGAATCCTCAAACGATCAAACCAAAATTAACTATATGGCCTAGTTAATATTCGTGGCCTAATAGATAAGGCACCCGGTGCATTCCTATCAAACGATGCGACTGTGTCGGTGTTCGAATCCCACCGGCGTATACCAATTTTTAATGAAATACGTACTTCAAAAACATTCCCGAATGACTTGCAACTAGCCAAATTTATAATTTGTGCATTTATTGGTGGTAGGGCATCTAGTGAGCCCGCACGAGGAGGTACCACCACTTAGCTTATTTCTGAAATGGAGCAACAATGCGATTCGGTTTGAGGGGTGGGCCAACCGTTTTACTATAAAAATGCAAATCTTAGAACTCATGTTTAGGTTAGGCATGTTGACATTTACGTTATTGATGGCCATGGACTCCGGTGACCATTTAACGCCAGAAAGGTCGTGAGCTTGTCCACCCATTTAAGTTCCTTACGAAGTTCCTTATTATAAAAATATTAATTTTAAGTACTATTCGAGGTACAAAGAAAATATACATGGAGGTTTCGCAACAACCCACGGTCATTCGGTAACGCGCGAATTTATTGTGGTACACTTCATTCACGGTTGTTTTTTTTTTTTTTATAACAACTAAGAGGCAAACGAGCAAGACGGGTCACCTGATGGTAAGTGATTCACCGCCGCCCACCAGCGTTTACGCCAGTGCGTTGCCTACCCTTCAGATAAGAATATGCTCTTTTCTTGAATAACCCAATGTCGCAGTTGTTGGGGAAGACCGCTGATGGCAACGAATTCCAGAGATTTACTGTGCGTGGCAGAAAACTGTTTTTAAAACGCATTGTAGTGGAACGCCAACCATCCAGATGGTGCGGATGATAAGTCCGGCGAGACGATCGGTTGCGAAAATCAGCGGCTTCTATTAAATTGAACAACTCCTCGGAACACTCCCCATTGTAAATTCTGTAAAGTATGCATAGGGAAGATAGATCCCTACGCATAAGAGTTAGTGTATTGCGCAAACGAACGCTCTGAGATCGTGATCAATCTATACTTAATATTATAAAGAGGAAAGATTTGTTTGTTTGTTTGTTTCGAATAGGCTACGAAACTACTGGACCGATTTGAAAAATTCTTTTTCCATTAGAAGCCGACATTGTCCCTGATGAACATAGGCTACATTTTTTTTTTTTTTTTTTATTTTTTTTTTTGCTTTCATGTGTGTTTTAATGTTTCCGAAGCGAAGCGAGGGCGGGTCGCTAGTGAATGATAAAAATATATGTTATTTTTTGTAGGTTATTACAAAGTTAAGTCGTACACTGTGTGCATTACTGATAAAAATCTTACGTTACGGACGTTTTTTCCCGGTTAGGATACCCCTCCGTCATTGTCCCATACGGAACTTCGTTCCAAAATCTATATAAATATTTGCGTACGCAGCAATTTTTTTTTTCTCCGTCTGAATGAATACATGCGATTCTATTATTTTTACGAACATCCATTTGCGAGTGCCCGTACGACAATCCGTCGTTACGAAACAATGACAGACGACCTTCGGAATCGCAATTAAGGTGTCACTGTGACAGCTCACGTCACCTTTGACATTCATTCATGTCCGCCGGTAGGATCTGCAACTTTTATTTAAATCATACAAGTTTGGTTGGACTATGCAAATACTAAGTAGTTATCTACAAAAAAATTTGCCAAATGAATATAAAACAATTAAGTATCGGTATGGATACAACCGGCATTTTTATTTTCTGTTTGCGTCACAGAAATTCACATTAGATCGAATTCTATATTAATAAACTAGCGACCCGCCCTCGCTTCGCTTCGGAAACTGTAATTTATTATTGATTTCTCCACTATTTAATGGATGTTATTATACATATAAAACTTCCTCTTCAATCACTCTATCTATTAAAAAAAACCGCATCAAAATCCGTTGCGTAGTTTTAAAAATTTAAGCATACATAGGGATATAGAGACAGAGAAAGCGACTTTGTTTTATACTATGTAGTGATGTGACATAATTAATTATCCACGAGCAAAATACATAGAATAATTTAATTATATTTAAGAAACAATTCTCCTATTAAATACGTGGTTTAAAAAAAAACAATTTACACGCATTCAACACAAGAGCATTCTTCATTTGTGCCTGTATACATTGCGTGTTACACGGCCAATTATTAATTAAATTACCATAAGTAAGACGAGTATTAAGTCTCGACGTGCTACAGAGGCATTTACACTGTTTTATAGACGAAACAATGTACTTTGGAAGGACAATGAACTGTTGAATATTCTGACCTTGTGTCTTAAGTTGAGCGGCGGAATTTCTTGTCGTCTACGGACTCCGGCGACAGCTTAGCTATAAGTGACCCGCACATACACGGCTGTTATTGTTTGCACTTTGGCTGGGTATTTATTATCTACATACATATTTTGACAGTCGTCGTGGCCTAAGAGATAAGACGTCCAGTGCATTCGTGTTGAGCGATGCACCGGTGTTCGAATCCCAGGCGAATACCAATTTTTCTAATGAATTACGTACTCAACAAATGTTCACGATTAACTTCCACGGTGAAGGAATAACATCGTGTAATAAAAGTGAAACCCGCAAAATTATAATTTGCGTAATCACTGGTGGTAGGACCTCTTGGGAGTCCGCACGGGTAGGTACCACCACCCCGCCTATTTCCGCCGTGAAGCAGTAATGAGTTTCGGTTCGAAGGGTGGGGTAGCCGTTGTAACTATACTGAGACCTTAGAACTTATATCTCAAGGTGGGTGGCGCATTTACGTTGTAGATGTATATGGGCTCCAGTAACCACTTAACACCAGGTGGGCTGTGAGCTCGTCCACCCAT
Source organism: Bombyx mori (assembly GCF_030269925.1). Lineage (NCBI taxonomy): Eukaryota > Metazoa > Arthropoda > Insecta > Lepidoptera > Bombycidae > Bombyx > Bombyx mori. The sequence continues at coordinate 14,058,625 of NC_085124.1, read as the reverse complement.
CTAAGCAATAATAATAAAAAAAAAAAAAAACACCTTGAGACATGAGTTGTAAGGTCTCGCTTTTAACAGTACAACGGCTGCCCCGCCCTTCAAACCGAAACGCATTACCGCTTCACGGCATAAATAGACACAGTACCTACCCGTGCGGACTCACAAGACGTCCTACCACCAGTAAAATATTTGGTTGTATATCATTCTCTGGTTCTCATGGTACAGTGAATCATGGTTTCGAGCCGATATCCATATGTATGACTTGTCCCTGATTATTATTATATTACAACTGCCGCAATACAATATTCTAAACTATGTCAACATCCGAACGAATACTATTGTCCGTCCGTGCCTTACGCAATCCCGTCAATCAGCGTTCACTTGACTTTGGCAACGTCCTTTCCACGCTCTGATTACCTTTGTGTATCTTCGTGGGCGTTCATTACCGCGTATGTGTATGCCATGAATGAGAATTATGTTCAAGTACTGTAAAGTTATGTACGGTCAAATTGTTAATGAGGAGTTCCATTGGAGTTCCGTTCGGCAACACGATCCGCGCGTCAGAGATAGAGCTACTGAATAATATTTTTTACTCGACCAAAGAGGGTAGATTCAAAATGTTTACTTCCTCTTCATATACTAGTGTAGGTATTTTATTTTTATTTTTATTGCCCTTGTAGGCAGACGAGCACACGGCCCACCTGATGATGAGTGGTTACCGTCGCCCATCGACTTCAGCAATGCCAGGGGCAGAGCCAAGCCGCTCAAGGTAGTGAAGAATACTTGTGAACTCCACGCTTAATTATGTCCACGCTTCAGACACTCAGTCACGCATTCGTCGGGCTAGATTTTTTTGTCGAATTTTCAGAGCCCGTTCAATTCTACGATTTATCATAGCGATAATATCGATCGACGTGCATCGAAGTTCAGGATCAAATTAGTCTCATAAATTTTACCGCCTTCATGAAATTGATGTACCTACCATAAAATCTATTACCAGTTATACATGTAATGTAAGGAATGCCTTGTGCATTGAAAACCTATTTCAAACGTGATTGAAAGGGATAAACATAGGCTAGGATTAGTTCAGCGCACTTATTATTCAGACCAGATACTATAGAAACTTGTAGACCATGTACTATAGGAAAGATCAATGGAAATAGCTGCTAGCATAAACAGCTTTTTCTCAAAATATCTTTCTACATTGTTGGTTAACATATCAAACTACACTCACTGATTAAAACCTTGAATAAATATTACTTAGATTTTTCTACGTTAATAAATAAGAGTCTATAGATATAATATAGATACAGTTATGGTTTCATCGCTGCCTTGAATCTACAGATCAGTACATGGCTCAACGTATATTACATTTTAGGGCATTTATGGATACGGGCATTTGACGCCGGTTTCTTCTCCAAGGTTGCTTCAAGCTTTCGCTATCACTTTTCCATCATCTGCCTGTACTGGCAGTACCCTCGCTTGAGGGTAAGTTAGGAAATAAGACTGCGGTGTGCTATAACTCGAAGACCGCAGTCTGACTTACTTCTTTCGAGAAGAAATAATTTATTCCAAGACATTGTTCTTAAAATTGGACACCGGAACTAATGATGTGGTGTATATGGTTTTGCAAAACGCATCAAATGAACCGATGGCTGGTCGGCCTACGCTAACAAACAAACAAAAAAACAAAATGTGTGCAATTCACACGTGGTAGAAGTGAAACCTTCCAAAATTAAAATACAATTATCCTAAACGTCTTAAGTATATGTAAAATTTTGTCTTTAGTAAATAATTGTAAGGTAGCGCCCTCTGTGAATTGATATTTTAATTTCACGTATAATCCTAAATTAAAATTCACTACAAGAGCTTTCATACACACGTTAGTATTAAAAAATCTCACAGATGGCGCTGTATTAAATAGTATGTATATATGTAATGTCTCATTCTTTGCTGACTTCATCCTACACATTTTTGTATTTGTGTCTCTTACCTGTCGTTTTTTCCGTTGCATCCGGTTTGAAATCACAACGATTCCAAAGAAGTTTTCACTTCAAAATACATAAAACTATTTGAAACAGTCGCACAAAACGATCATTATCCGTTACAACGAATTAGACATGACCCTATTACCTAAATCAACTAATTTCACGCAAATTATCTCCCGTCGCTGTACAACTGTAAACGCTTGTCACCAATTTTACCACTGATGTTACGTCATCCAACGTTATGACAAATTTAATATGTGTTGTGTGTTTCGAAGTTGTCGTGGCCTAAAGGATAAGACGTCCGTTGCATTCGTATGTAGCGATGCACCAGTGTTCGAATCCGGCAGGCGGGTGCAAATTTTTCTAATGAAATACGTACTTAACAAATGTTAGGATCTCTTGGGAGTCCGCACGGGTAGGTACCACCTCTCTGCCTATTTCAGCCGTGAAGCAGTAATGCGTTTCGGTTTGAAGGGTGGGGCAGAGGTTGTAACTATACTGAGACCTTAGAACTTATATCTCAAGGTGCGTAGCCCATTTACGTTGTAGATGTCTATAGGCTCCAGTAACCACTCAACACCAGGTGGGCTGTGAGCTCGTCCAATCATCTAAACAATAAATAAATAAAAATGTGTAATCTTTTATTTACTAGAGAGCTTTGCTCGGTTTTTTTTTGATAACGCCATCTTGTATTAGTTGCCCTCAATTAAGAAAAATATGTAGTATTATTATTCGCCAATAGATGCCGGAAAGAGTTGATTATTGAAAACACGAATAAAACAACATTTTCTGAAAATAAATGGTAGCTACATCGATTTATCGCCCCCGAAATCCCCTATATACTAAATTTTATGAAAATCGTTGGAGCCGTTTCCGAGATTCAGATTATACATATATTAATATACAAGAATTGCTCGTTTAAAGGTATAAGATAATATTAAAAATATCCACTGTGATAGCGTCCCTCAAGGCAACAACTATAGTAAGACAAACCATAGATCAATCTCAAGCCACAGACATACGTATTAGACTTCTCAAACTACAATGAAAAATCGATTCTACAAAGCATTAGTACAAAGTTGCAGTTCACATAACAACAAAGATGCATCTATAAAAGCAATTACGTCTGTTTATTGTACTAATGCATTTGTATGTACGTAAATTACTGGTTGCAGGTTGAAAACGTGCTGTAGAACATTAATATGTCTTATCGTTTCATCTACGGTGTGGACGTAAGCTTTGTAAAGTAAAATGTATTGTTCTTCAAATACATTGTTGTCGGAAGTCAGAAGCGGTTAGAAATTTTATTACTCTAATTCGCTATTTAATCAAAAAATATTTCGTAAATTGGTTTTGAAATTTTTTCTTTGTAATTGGAACCAAATTCCTTATGGGACGATGCGGAGGGGTACCCTGACCGGGAAAAAACGTCCGTAACGTAAGATTTTTAATAGTAATGCACACAGTGTACGACTTAACTTTGTAATAACGTACAAAAAATAATATTTTTTTTTATCATTCATTGACCACGATCTCAGAGCGTTCGTTTGCGCAATACACTAACTCTTATGCAAACAACCGTGAATGAAGTGTACCACAATAAGTTCGCACGTTACCGAATGGCCGTGGGTTGTTACGAAACCTCCAGTTTTTTTTCTTTATACCTCGAATAGAACATAAAATCATAATAAGAAACTTCGTTCCTATCCGGTGTCCCACAACACCACACATCTTTTTTTTATATTCTGCGTCTTTTTAAGTATTAGTGATCACGTCTTCCAAGAACAGAAGAAGATGGCGAAACATCATCCAGAGAAGGATAATAGGAGGAGATGATCACGACCCTCAGATATGAGGAATGCGACTCAGGGAGGAGGACCACGTCTTCGAAAATTTATATTTAGGTTTATGTCAATTTCTCTCTTTATTTAATAACGTTTTTCCTTTGATGTGTCCCCCGTCGGACGGATTCCTTTTGTTTGTTTTAAGTTTACATACAAAGTTTAGGTCTTTTATTTATCGATTGAGGCACAGCGAAGTCTGCCGGGTCAGCTAGTTTGTAATAAATAGTCAAATAGTTGTGTAAGTTTTTAAGTTACTAACATAGATAGCAATACTTACTAACAAAATATTATGGTTTATTTACTGAAATAAAGATACATAATAATGATAATAATAATTCAACCAATACAAAAACTATAATTCGCGCGCAAGTCTAATCGATATACTCTCATTAAACCAACCAAGACTCTAACTAGACTTGTTGCGAGAATGCAGATTGGATAACCACCTGCTATGTTTGTAAGGCAACTGTTTTATGCACTAATATGGAATTGTATGCGATTACAGGCTTATCCGGTAACAGTAGTCGATAAGTAAACTTGTTTAAGTTTTTTTGCAACGGTACCTGGTACCGTTCGCAATGTAGTATCATATCATCATTCTCCTGCCCTTCTCCGAGTCACCTGGGGTCGGCGCGACATGTTTTCTCATTCCATACTCCTCTATCATATACCATTTCTTCGCTCACTCCTTTCTTACACATATAGCAAATGTAGCATGTCAGCCTAGAATACAACCGCCGCGAATGATATGAATGATAAACGCGATTAAAGCATTCAGGAGAATGGACATCAGCATCCTCTGAGTATGATATCAGCGTACTGCGATTTACTAGTGTACATCCGCACGATACCATTATCTACATATGTCCGCAATCAAGCAGTCACAGTAACCGATTACCAGCAGTAAAATAAATCTACATAAGTAAAAATGTAGCTAAATGACGATTACATAGTTGACAATTTTTTCAATGGACTTCAAAGACAGAGGCTCCAATGTGTGTTTAGCGGCAGGGCATGTGACGGTTTAAGGTTAAGAAAACCATTACTATACCCAAACATGCAAGAAGTGAGGAGAAGATATGCAAGGGCTAAATAGGTAGGGCATTTAGATGCTCATTGATTCTAGTTAATAGTTCCACATTAAACATCCCCATGTTGGGATCTTATTCTATGTTATGGATGGCCAAAACACCATACAGGAATAAATAAATCTCGTAATGCTGAAACTCTTTAATAGAAAAGATATATTAAACAAAAGCCCAAAACTCTACATTTTTCTAGAAACACGTCAGAAACAAAATGCGACCGTAACATAAATTCGACTCTATTTGCGATGAGCGTCCAGAGGTGTTGTGCGTAATGAATATATTTTTACACTTACTTTTGTATCATCATGAGTCACGTGGATTGCATCATCTTTCGTTCATACTTTGCCGACATGCATGTGACGAAAAAAATGTGGTTATTAATAGTTTAATATTTTTATTTAATTTAAAATTGTATTTGAAGACGGGATTACGAACCCGTCGCTTGCGACGAAGGGCTCGACGCGTGAATTAACCCGTAGACACAGCCCACTGAGTTTCTCGCCAGATTTTCTCAGTGGGTCGCGTTTTCGATCCGGTGGTAGATTCTGCGAAGCACTGCTCTTGCTAGAGCCAGTGTTCCGGTTTGAGCCCCATGAGCTCACCTACACGTTAGGGTGAAGCTGAAATAGCCTCTCAAGGATATCATCATAGATAGGGGAAAAAAAGAAGGTGAATTTAACACCGAATCGGAGTCGCGGCCTAGTGAGTAAATTCGGCAAGAAACTTAAGCTTCAATTATAGGTGGTATATTTTTTTATGTGATAAGATTACGCCAGCCTCCTCCTATTACCATAATCATCTTCATCCAAATGTTGAGTGGAACAGATCACTTTCAGCGATAAATCCGCTCATTGTACTCAAGTTATAAGTTTATTTTTGCTCATTTACTTTCTCTGTTCATTGTTATTATTTTGATGTACCTAAGTGTAATAAGTGTTTTTGTATTCTATTGTATTGTATTGCATTGTAAAAGTATGTTGGAAAAACCAACGTTTCCCTATACAGTTTTATTAAATTGAACATAAAAGGTTCCCAGAACCTTGGTTTGGTTAAATCATTTGTGACGTCACTCATGATGTTCAAGATAAAGAGGTTGACATTTCGATCCACAATAGGATTCTTATTTATACATTATAGTTTTTATAATTTTGTTACCATATCCTTTAAACTGTAAGTTGCACTGGGAACGATCCTTTGGATTTTCTGTTGAAGACTTTTTTCTTGGCTTAGATGGATTGACGAACTCACAGCCCACCTGGTGTTAAGTAGTTACTGGAGCCCATAGACATTTACAATGTAAATGCCGCCACCCATCATGAGATATGAGTTATAAGGTCTCAGAACAGTTACAACGGCTGCCCCACCCTTCAAGCCGAAACGCATTACTGCTTCACGACAGAAATGGGCAGGGTGGTGGTACCTACCCGTGCGGACCCACAAGACGTCCTACAACCAGTAAGTAAGACTTAGCAAGTAACCAGCTTGCAATAATAAACGATTTTAGGTATTAAATATAAAGATGTTTGCCTTACAGAAGTAGTGGGCACTAAAATAAATCAAAGAGTAGATAGAAGGGTCATCGTTCTTGACTGCACGCTGCTACCGGACACTCGTATCAGCTAGTTGATAACCTAACGACGTCTGTTCGGGAACTTATCTATGTTAATTAGGACGGGGTTTTTGCGTTAGCGGATTGATGGGCGCTTCAAACCTCTGTGACATGACCTGCGTTCTCACTAAAATTGGCTAGTGATTTCTTGCGGTTTTTGAGAGTTAATTAGATTTTTTTTTCTGTTTAATTTCGCATTTATATACTTTATTTTATTATGAAATGTATAATTAATTACCTACTAACATTTACTTTATAAATTTTCGTAACCATGAATTACTAAAGGCATGTAGTATTGATGTAATCTATTCAAACCCAGACGAACCTCTGGTTTAAAATTTATTTCAAGGATATTTATGTTTGCATGATTTATTGTGTATTCAGTTGAGGTACACGTAACTACATGTCTATAATTAAACGATAACACTTCTCACTATCACTATAAAATGCAATCGTTTACACAGCGTAGGCTAAGCCGAATTATTTACGGACAAAATCCAATTTATTTATTTATTTATTTATTTAGACACACCAACAGCAATACACACAAAGCATTCAAGCTTAAAATTAACATGTATAAAATTAAGTACTGGTATGTAAGCCAGTTACAGGCATGTACAGCAATCTCTTATAACATATACAATAGTGCATTCGTAATTTTTACGAACATAAGTCATAGCAATGCGGTTCTCCAATTTTTATAAAAATAGTGGCTTTACGCACGGTAATACGCACGCAAAAGGCTTGGCTGGATATGCTGTTGTCCATGAGCGGTGGTTAATATTACTGACAGAGCCATCTATGTACTAACGGAAAAAAAGTTTCAAAATACATACAGATTAACCACGCACTTTTTACTTTCCTACCTATTCTATTGACCTTGAGGGGTCATACTAGATTCGCCAAACGAGTAGATGAGCTGAGACTCTAACCTGAGGACGTTGCTAACACTAGCCCTAGCCAGAGCAGTGCTGCACAGAATCTACCATTGGATCGGAAACGCGACCTTGAGAAGATCCGGCGAGAAACTCAGTGGGATAGCCACGAACGATGTAACTGGTTATGACTGATGTTTGTTTTTATGTCAAAAAAACATTTATTTAGTAATTTTAGCTATATTTAGTGATTTCTTTGTTATCATCGTTCGAGTTTCCGTCGAGCTTTGTAGATCGTAGACTTAATCACGTTGCTAAATAAACCAATGCTTAATCGTAATGAGTTTTAGTTTATGTTTTTTTTTCTATGAGCATTGTTATAAGTACAAGTACTGCTCACATATATTAATAAAGGTAATAACTATAATATAAATAAATACCTTACACAAAATTCGAGCGTTATTAGCAGTTCATTGACACGGCGATCGCTTCACGCCCACGGCATAGCCGCGGCTCGAACAAAACCAAATTTATGAACTGTGTTTATTTGTGATGTGCTTGTAATGACGGTTCACGGTACAGTGGACGTTAGGAATAATAGTTTGTTGAGTTTGAATGAGGTTTGAAAATTGGTGAGAGTCGATTCATTTGTCAATGAGAGTGAAGGTCTTGAATGGTTCACTATAATGTGGTGGTTTCTTTTTTTTTTATTGCTTAGATGGATGGACGAGCTCACAGCCCACCTGGTGTCAAGTAGTTACTGGAGCCCATAGACGTCTACAATGTACGCCACCCACCTTGAGATATAAGTTCTAAGGTCTCAAGTATAGTTACAACGGCTGCCCCACCCTTCAAACCGAAACGCATTACTGCTTCACGGCAGAAATAGGCAGGGCGGTGGTACCTACCCGCGCGGACTCACAAGAGGTCCTACCACCAGTCTCGTGGTTTCACTCACGTTTGATATAGAATTTGGGTTACAGTGTGGAATGACGTCAATAAGCAAGATCCTCCCAAAGCCAAGAACGTTCTTCAACTCTTCTTTACTATCTATCTCAACGCGAAATGTCATTCAAATCAGATGAGGCATTTCTTATTGCTTTAACTTCTTCATGATTCTTAGTTTTTACTACTTGTTTTAATCGGTTCTTACCACAATTTTCACATTTTATGAGCGTACGAGCGTCTGTGGAACTCAGTTCCGCACTCAACCCGTGCAAGTCCCTCACTTGAAGTATTCAGGAAGGCATTAAAGGTGCACTATTTATCGATTTAGTATTACTTATATGTATTTATTTTATGTATTTAATTATACATGTATGTGTATGTATATTATGTATTAGTGTTTTTATTATTATTATTATTATCTATATATTAATACGTGAAGCAAAAATTTTGTATCCCTTTTTACAAAAATTGCAAGGACGGAGGAGTATGAAATTTTCCACACTTATAGAGAATATAGAAAAGAAGTGCACAATGCTAATATTATTTTAAAATAATGCATAAAAGATGCATTAAATCAATAAAGAAAACACTACACACACACTACATACTATGTATTTGATGCACACACGCATGCATACTATTTATTGTCAAACTTTTGTTCTTGACGTCTGTGGTCAAATTGAGAATAGATTAAATATTGTTTGTCTTTATTAATATTTTTTATAGTGTAGCCTTGGCGAAATTTGTGATTATAGAAGTATAAAATACAATCATAATAGTGTACAAACTTACAATTCCAATTAATTATAGTCGAATTTCGACGACTGCGGGACCACTAGTTATTGTTATTGTGTATTGTATCAATAAGTAAATTGATTAGATTGTACTCTTCTACCCACTTATGTAAAGCTCTCCCTCTTTAAGAACGATTAGCTGGTAGATAGCTCAATTGTTGAGTTAAGCTCGCCATTTTATAACTTTTCGCAATTATTGTATTGTATTAACTTTGTGTACAATAAATAATACGATATTTTGCATGAATAATGCTCTATAATTCCGGATAGAATTCTTATTTCGATCGGTTGTACAGAACTTACTGTCCTCTTGATGTTATCTACCCGCTGCCGGTGGATACTAGGAATTCCGTGGGTGCGGCCAGGCTGCTGGCTACAGCTCAGGGCTCTTTTCAAACCCGTTTGAGGGGAACATAGCTTGGGGAACACCGATTTAGTTCGCAGACTAGTTTTACGGAAATTATTACGGTAAATCTCTATTTATACAATTCGATGTCGGTAAGTTTGTATGTAGCTTGTAGACTTAGAAATGGCCGCACGGAATTCGATAAAAAAAAACAGGATACCTTTAGATTCGCGTAGCATGTGATTCTGTAAAGTTTAGTGGCGATGGGACCAAAGTCAAACCAACGCGGGCCGAATTTCACTGGTATAGTAAAGTAGTTTTAGGTAAAAATAGAACATTTAAGGCTATGTTCAAGTATTGTAACAAAGAGTAATACCGCTTGTGCTCACGAAATACAATGCAAATTAAATAACTAAGCTTAAAGCTGCCCTCCACCTTCAAACCAGGGCTCAAAATTATACTTGTACCACTTATCGGGCATTACATAAAATACATATGCTTAGTGTATGTAGACTTAATGAACATACCAAAGCTTAACCTATCAACCCACGCCGTTTGACGAACCGAACCGGTTTACGGGGTACACACAGAGTTAATAGGTTTATCTATCGACACGTTTAGAGATGCATTCCTGTTCCCCGAACCCTATATTGGAACGAGTATTTTTTTTACCAATCAGGGCTGTCAATTGTTAATTATTAATTATTTTTTATTTATAGCAGACGAACAAACGGCCCGCCTGATGGTGAGTGGTTACCGTCGCCCATGGACATCAGCAATACCAGGAGCAAGCCTTAATCTGTGTTAAATATTAAGCGATTAGAACAATTTCAATACTTTTGCTGTTACAGCCGTTTTGTTTTTAGCTAGTTCACTAGGGCCTATAGGGATCACAACTCAAATACCGGCATGAGTGTGCTAGTGATAGGCAGAGATTTGGCTGTGCCCCTGAGATAGCTGAGTTCATTGACCGACGGTTACCATAAACGACGCGACCAGACGAATCGCATTCTAGTTTGTCTACTAAGGCGATAACAAATATTGTACTGTGATAAATAAATACTGCTCAACCCTTCATATCAAACGTATGATTACTTCGCACTGTGATAAGGCAGATAGTCGTAAGAGGTCGCTGCTGTACATACCAGAAAAGTCATAGCAAGATGTGGAAACTTGTCAACATATCGAGGGGTTAAATGCTATTTTGGTTAAAGCGACACTCAATATGCGACACTTATCTTTGTAATTAAAGATGCATTTCATTTTTTTTATACTAGTTTATACCATGTTATAAGTCTGTACACACGTACCTAGCCTTCATTCCCGCAAAGAACCAAAGGGAAACGGGGGTGACTGAAAATCAGCGCTGTTCGATTTATGGATTTTGAACAGCATTAGCTAAGTCACCTCCTTTTGCCTTTTTCTCTTTTTTTTCTTTTCTTTTATTTATATTTTATTTAATTTGAAAGGCAATAAATTATTTTATTATTATTATTATTATTTGATATTAGCATAAACGATGTTTTCAATTAAACTTCAATTATGTTTACTCCATTCAAATAACTGAAGAAGGTTTATTGTTATGATATTTTTTCCAAATGTTAAAGACTAAATGACTCTCTTGTAAAGGTTCAAAAATGTAGCTTAAACAAATACCTAGTCTTTCACCACTCGATATAGCAAGAGTGATCGTGCTTATAGTTACAATATAATTAACAATTACTTTCAATATACATAGCTTTTGTATTAACTTAATTATTATGGCGGTCTACTATACTTTCTTACCGTTACAACGTTTAGCTTTTTTTAAAATAAAATCTACATTTCTGTATCAATAAAACAAAAAAAGATGTGTGGTGTCGTGGAACACCGGATAAGAACGAAGTTCCTTATTATAAAAATATTAACTCTAAGTTCAATTCGAAGTATAAAGAAAATAAAACTGGAGGTTACGCAACAACCCACGGTCATGCGGTAACGTGCGAACTTATTGTGGTACACTTCATTCACGGTTGTTTGCATAAGAGTTAGTGTATTACGCAAACGAACGCTCTGAGATCGTGGTCAATGAATGATAAAAAGATATTTTATTTTTTGTACGTTATTACAAAGTTAAGTCGTACACTGTGCGCATTACTAATAAAAATCTTACGTTGCGGACGTTTTTTCCCGGTTAGGGTATCCCTCCGCATCGTCCCATAAGTAACTTCGTTCCAAAAATTATTAAAAATGTTGAACGGCACAGCCCTATCGAACGAGTAGGGAATATCGATTGAAGGACAACAGAACTGCGCTGGGGTCTCGGTCCGGACCACTTCCGTTTGTAAGAAAGGGGACAAGTTGTTCTTTAACAAACTAAAATCTTTTGTTCATTCCCATAAATATTTCAGAATAATACTCGAGATTGACAGCAAAAAGAATTAGTGAAATAAGCTCTTGTATTTTGATATTTTTTTATTTATCGTTTTAATTATTATTCGAAGAGGTACTACCTACCTACTACCTACCTACTCAACATTGGCTTAGCAAAGCAAAAAATGCTAAGGACATATCCAACACTCACACATACCTATATATTATTATCAAAGTACTAAGCGGCAGGTAGCGACCTGGCTCTGCCCCTGGCATTGGTGAGCGACGGTGACCACTCACCATCAGGTGAGCCGTATGCTCGTCTGTCTACACAGGCAAAAAAAAATCATCCTTTATTATAGCCGTTTATCTATATTATATATAAAAATGAATTGCTGTTCGTTAGTCTCGCTAAAACTCGAGAACGGCTGGACCGATTTGGCTAATTTTGGTCTTGAATTATTTGTGGAAGTCCAGACAAGGTTTAAAAGGTAGATAAATATGAAAATACTCGGAATTAAATAGAAATAACAATTTTGTTTTTCCTTTGATGTGTCCCCCGTCGGACGGATTCCTTTTGTTTGTTTTAAGTTTATTTTATACAAAAGTTTAGGTCTTTTATTTATCGATTGAGGCACTAGGAAGTCTGCCGGGTCAGCTAGTTTATTAATAAAAACAACAAGTTTTTTCAACTACCCCGGATTTCAGACTTTAATCGTCATTTAATTACTGGTGGTAGGACCTCTTTTGAGTCCGCACGGGTAGGTACCACCACCCCGCCTATTTCTGCCGTGAAGCAGTAATGCGTATCAGTTTAAAGGGTGGGGTAGCCGTTGTAACTATACTGAGACCTTAGAACTTATATCTCAAGGTGGGTGGCGCATTTACGTTGTAGATGTAGGGCTCCAGTAACCACCTAACACCAGGTGGGCTGTGAGCTCGTCCATCAATCTAAGCAATAAATTTTTCTTAAAAATTCAGACTTCAATCGTCATTGATACGTGAAGCATGTGAGCTGCCACGTTTTCTTCCACTTCATAAGCTGATACAAAACAATTGGACTAAATACTCGGACTAGGGTAGTAGGAGCATTTAAATGATAAAACGTGAAGCAGAAACGTGAAGTTTTGATAAAGTAAGCAACATTATATTTCGTTTGATTATTCGAGAATAACATAATGTCTAACAAGATGCTATTATGGTGTATTAGGCACGTAAGTCACGGAATTGAGTTATTTAGTAAGTGTAGGTATTTTTTTTCCTACTACATAGTAACTTCGGGGGTTTATCATAGATTCATAGAACGAGTAGATGAGCTCACGGGGCTCTAACCCGATGACGTTGCTAACACTAGCCCTAGCAAGAGTAGTGCTTGGCAAAATCTACCGCGGGAAACGCGACTCACTGAGAAGATCGGGCGAGAAACTCAGTGGGTTCGACGAGAACGATGACCGGTGCTTGAGGTACCTAAAAGCACCGTTAGTGGATCGGGAGGATCCTAAATGACGTGTATTGGTGTAGTTAACAAGCTAACGTATGTGAAAAATAGTTTTAGCTGATTTATGAAATGAAGGAGCGATATACTTCTATTTTTGCTCCATAATATTTGTATTTATCTCATAATTGGCAAGAATACATCCTATCCCTACGTTTCGCTTAAACACCATCCCTTGCATCTTCGACTTGTGATTCAATATTTCCGCTTAGATGTAAAATAGTGTAGTGTACTCCAATCACGATTTAATATCTGAACTAAATTATATTTACGAGGTGTTTTTTTTTGTACCACAAACATAGCTTAGGCAAAGGAACTAAACTAAATCAAGGCACTATTGATGATGCTTCTAAGAGTCTAGGAAGAGCATTCTAAGAAGATACAGGGAGAAAAATTTATGGAGTTGTTCTTTGTGTTTTGTGGTACACTATTCGAACTATCACCGTAAGATTACAGAAATTACTTTATAAGATTTTCTATTGTTTCATATAGAAAATTTTTGAATGCGACCGACACAGTATTTAGTTCTAAACGCTCCAACATGAAACCGTAATATGACGGACACGAAATATAAACGTTATCTTATCGAGGTTGTGATGCTGATATGTCACTCTATTCTGATGTTAAATTGTAGTCATAGATGCGTTTATATTGGTATGTTGTAAATGTTTTACAGAAAAAAACATAATTTATTTCCTGCAAAATAATACAAATTCACGTTTTTATCAGTTTTAGTTTGCAGCCACCAAGTAATATGAACATAGCCATGATAGCATTTTAGGTGAGCTACTGACTGCGAAGCACGACTAATATTTTTTTGTTCCACAGGAGAAAATCGCCTGTTCCCCACCCGCGTAGCAGATGGGGTATGTGGGAGTTGAACCTCACTAAAAACTCCTGCCGCTCACAACCGACGCCCTACCCCAGACCAGGCCGGAGCCCAGTCGGGGCTGTTGAGACGGCGGGACAGGGTTGACGAGAGCATATCACATCGATCCCGCCGTCCCACAGACGCCGGACCGGCGGCCGGCGGAAGCACGACTGATAATGACATTTCGATAAAGCGGCACGACACGAGAACCCTCTCATCGTGGCCGCCGGGAACTACATAGCCGTTCAAATGGTAAACAGTCGACGTCGCCCAAAACACGTCATCTCGGATCCTCCCAATCCACTAACGGTGCTTTTGAGTACTCCAAGCACTAGTCATCGTTCTCGTCGAACCCGTCGCTTGCAACGAAGGGCTGGACGAGTAAATTAACCCACAAACACAGCTCACAGAGTTTCTCGCCGGATCTTCTTAGTGCCCGGCGACGCTGACATGGTCTCTCTAGACCATCAGCTTAGGTAGGAAAAAAAATATAATAATAATAAAAAATGAACATTAAAATGACAGTATGTTTAGAATCTGCCACCGAGACTGTGAGGCGTGTATATACATTTGGTGACAAGGCAACAAAACAAAACCAACAGGACGGACGTTGTTTTATAGATAAGATGTGATCGCACATAGATACAGTACACTCAGATTTCGGAGTTTCTCGCCGGATCTTCTCAGTGGGTCTCGTTTCCGATCCGGTGGTAGAATCAGCGAAAGTCTGCTCTTGCTAGGGTAGATGTTAGTAAAGTCTCTCAGGTTGAACCTGTGTGCTCACCTACCGATCACCGTCCTGGTCGAATCCGTCGTTTGCGACGAAGGGCTCAATGATTAAATTAACCCGTAGACACAGCCCACTGAGTTTCTCGCCGGATCTTCTCAGTGAGTCGCGATTCCGATCCCGTGGTAAATTCTGCGAAGCACTGCTCTTGCTAGGGCCAGTGTTAGCAACACTCCCGGTTTAAGCCCCGTAAGCTTACCTACACATCAAGATGGAGCTGAAATATCCTCTCAAGGCTATCAGCATAGGTTGGAAAAAAATATAGGAAAATAGAATGTATAATAACGACACTTCTTTTGTTTTTTATTCACTTATACATATTAACCTAGTTTCCAAATAACCCAACTATGTTATACGAAACAGTCAACCTTGGTTAAAAATCACAGATGCATTCCAAGCATGTACCGCCCACGCATAGAGCAATCGGGTTTAGGAAAAGGACAAAAAGCTATGGAGTTTGATCTTTTTTTTTGTTTGGTTCGGAAACGTGAGCGTCATATTCAATGACACGAGTTAGTAATTGACTATAAGGTCGACTGTGTGTTGACAGTATTCAATAATAAACAGTGAATTCTAAAATGAATAGATGAAACTTGATATACCTACAAGCATTTTCTGCTGCGATCCGGTAATTCGTTCCGATTTGAGGAGCTTGAAGCCGCTATTGTAGGCCGTCATGTCTCAAGAGTACCACAACTACCAAACACCAGGTCAATCATGGGCTAACTCATTCATCTACGCCAAATAAAACTTATAAAAACATTTTTTTTAGATTCAGTATTTGTATCTCGATCTAATATGTATTTAAATTAACTAGTAATCCCCCAGCAGTCGAAATTTGACTATAATTAATAGAAATTATAAGTTTGAACAATATCATGATTCTATTGTCAAAGACTATACTTTTGTAATCACAGATTTCGCCAAGGCTACACTATAGACAATTAATATTAGAGACAAACATTAATAATAATCTATTCTAATTTGATCACAGACTTTTTTTTATCGCTTAGGTGGATGGACGAGCTCACAGCCCACCTGGTGTTAAGGTTTTACTGGAGCACATACACATCTACGACGTAAATGCACCACCCACCTTGAGATATAAGTTCTAAGTTCTCTGTATAGTTAAAACGGCGGTCCCACCCTGCAAACCGAAAGGCATTACTGCTTCACGGCAAAAGTAGGCAGAGTGGTGGTACCTACCCGAGCGGACTCACAAGAAATCCTACCACCAGTAATACATAGGTACATTTAATGGCCGTCTGGTATAGTGGTAAGTGACATGGTCCCTACACAGGGGTTCGCGGGTTCGAATCCCGCCAAAGGAAGATATTTTGTATGATAAATATAAATGTCTTTTCCAAGGTTATAGATCTCTATTAAATATATGTATGTGTATAATAAAAATCTTATATTTATTTCCGTTATCTGGTACCTGTAACACAAGTTCTTTACGAACTTACCACGGGACCAGTTAACGTGGCCTGATTGTTAGTAAATATTTATTTATTTATTTAAAATACACAACAAATTTTAAAAAAACTTGTTAAAAATCTAATAACAAAGACAAACCTTGAAAGAAACAGGCACAGCCAAGATTTGGACCGGCCCATTATACAAATTACATTAAACTAAAACATACAATTACGAAACAGCTAGTAATTAGTCGATAAGATTTATCGATTGATTTTAAAACGGTCAATCAATTATTGAAAAGAGAAATCTAAAATGTATTAATTGAATTACGACAGATGAATGATTTCACAATATCCCGGGTTGATTAATATCCGAATTAAAAGAAAAAAAAAACAGGATATTTAATCTCAATAATGCCTTACACACCTAGTTTTGCGGATTTCGACATTACTCACACTATTATTTAATGAGTATTAAACACGATTTTCATAATTATTATCCTCCATTTTTTCCTTTACCTATTTTTTTTAAATTTTTATTGCCCTTGTAGGCAGTCGAGCACACGGCCCACCTGATGGTGAGTGGTTACCATCGCCCATGGACTTCAGCAATGCCAGAGAGATATGAGAGACTTAGCTAACACCGGCCCCTAGTAAGAGCGGTGCTTCCTGGAATCTACGACCGCATCGGAATCGCGATCCATTGAGAGGATCCGGCGAAAAAATCAGTGCATTCTGTGCTATGGGCTTGTCCGCACGTCGAACTCTTCCTTGTAATCGACGAGTTCGGCGAGAATGGTAGCCGATGCTTGAAGAACCTAAAAGCACCGTAAGCGGATCCGCGGTATCCGATAAGACGTTTTTTGGACGACGGCGGCATTGCTTTACCCCATCGGATACCTGTGTCGGATATGTAATTAGCGGCGATCACCATAACAAGGTTGAATCCTCAATATTTACTGGTGATAGGACATCTTGTAAATCCGCGCGGGTGGGTACCACCACCCTGCCTATTTCTGCCGTTAAGCAGTAATGTGTTTCGGTTTGAAGGGTGAGGCAGCCGTTGTAACTATACTTGAGACCTTAGAACTTATATCTCAAGGTGGGTGGCGCATCTAGGTTGTGGATGTCTATGTGCTTCAGTAACCACTTAACACCAAGTGGGCTGTGAGCTCGTCCACCCATCTAAGCAATAAATAAATAAAAAATAGTCTACCCCATAGCGCACTACCATAGCGCTTGCAACAGTCGATATATCGAAAATCGTAGTAAGAAGCAGTTAAATAATAGTAGGTATGTGTAATTTAGTATTTTAAAGATGGGCGTATAATATCCCATTGTACGCAATTACTTGTGATTGTGACAAGACAACCGGACAGACATCCTGTCTTGATGTAGATGTTAGGACGATATCCGCGCGAGGGTTTTTATTGTCCGGGCGGCATGCTAATCGCATTTGCTGTGACTCGGAATCACGCATCATAAATGGTTCATTAACATCAGTATGAAGAGATATGGATAGCAGTAATGTGCCGAGTTCACTATTATTAGTGTGTACATGTAAGAAATTACTCAATTATTTGATGATATTAGTTTTTTTTTTCTTAGGCAGTCTTTAATTTTCCGTCTCATCTTTGTTTTGGGCTTTCTCAGTCCATTAGGACCCAAAATAAAGCGCATTTCAATCATTTTGTATAGAATTTTTTCGTGAACCTCCTAGTTTTTATTTTTTACTGATACACATCACAGAATTCATAATGATGTCCAAATGAGACATTAGACAGAAGTCATTACTTGCATCAACATAATATGTATTCAGGCGAACATAATTCCGGTAGGCAGAAATGAGGAGATCTGTAGTTTTAGCCATTGCATTCTAAGCCTAAAAAGTAATAGGATCCTGACACCAATTGCGCAATAATTTAAATATCTAGAAAATGTTCATCGAAAGAAAACAGATTACATCTGTCCTCTACTAAAACCAACATACTTACATCTAGTACTAATGTCCAATCACCAAGGCGATGCAATGCGATCGAACAGAACTCAGTAGGTCAAATAGACTTTTGCTTTTTTCCCCCTATATATGCTGATAGCCTTGAGAGGCTATATCGGCTTCGCCCTAACGTGTAGGTGAGCTCACGGGGCTCAAACGGGAGTATTGCTAACACTGGCCCTAGCAAAAGAGCAGTGCTTCGCAGAATCTACCACCGGATCGGAAACGCGACCTACTAAGAAGATCCGGCGAGAAACTCAGCGGGCTGTGTCTGTGGGTTAATTCGCTCGTCGAGCCCTTCGTCGCAAGTGACGGGTTCGACGAGAACGGTGACCGTGCTTGTGGTACCTAAAAGCACCGTTAATGGATCGGGAGGATCCGTAATGACGTGTCAGTTTTGCTACTACGTTCAATTGGAACGAATTCTTTTAGCGCCTGGCCAATATCTATCCGTACAAGTATCTGAAACTGATATGTTAAAAAAAACGTGTCCCTCTCCCGTCAGCGGTTACAATCAATCATCGCCGCCCCGTCTGGAATGTTGGAACGTTAAACACGGAGTTTGAGAGTTAAGAAAAAAAAGGTTTAACTCCATAAGCGACCGGTTTTTGTTGTCACACCGCGATATGCGGTTAGTGAATGGACTGACGTACTTACGGAAATTATTTCGTAACAATAATTATATTTCGGAATTTCGTGAGTACAGCTACCGACCCATGTTTTCAATTCTGGGGTGAATTAATTGTAATCGGTCGCATTTTAAGGAATATGTTAATTGGGTTTTTTTTATGGGTAAATTGGGGGCAGATCTGACAGCGCACCTGGCGTGAAGCGAGTACCCGAACCCATAAGCCTCACATCGTGAATCTGCCACTCAAAAATATGAAGTAGACGTCTCTATAATATTATATAACTGTATAGGTACCATCTTTCAAACCGTAATGAACTATCGGTACGGATTTATAATACGTCCTATTTATAAGTCCTGAAGTGGCACTTTCATTTAGTTAGATTAAATAATTTAGGAGCTATGGAGCTAGGAAAGCGTATTTTTCTCTTAGTCGATTAAAATTTCACAACACTTTAAAATTCATTCAAAGTACACCATTCAAACAACCCTCACATCCTTTCCAACTTAAACAAAAACTACGGCTTTGATAACTCTATTTTTAGAATCGTTATCAACCTAACAAATTTATATTTACTGTTCTTAAAGTCGATAATAGACAAAATTGTTATGTGAATGATAGTAGTTCCCTGTAAATGTGGTTTGGTTTTGTGAAGCGACATGTAGCAGAGCTTGGACGGTGTTCAACAACAATAAACAAGCTAATTGTATTATAATACACTGCAGGCTGCCTGCGTTGAAATGTTAATGTTTTAGGGATGTTTTGCGTTCTGTATGCATTTGTATTGGGGTCGGCAATCAGATAATAGGGCTGGGGTTCACTAATTAGAAAATTACTTGGCTCCTGGTCTTTACAAATAAAACATTTTAAACAGACACGTCGCGTTTGTGAACTATCAATCAGTCGCTGTTTAGATACTACAGTAAAATATTAACAGAAGGTAATTTAGTTCAAATATTAACCATTGGTTCTCTTTTTAGCAAACTATAAATCATTTTAGTGCTTACATATTTTACAATAAGTTGCTAAAGGATTTTTGAAAAAAGTACCTTATGAAAAACTAACTAAAAAAAACATTAATGCTAAATTCACAGAAACATAATTTTAAATGTTTATTTATAAATGTCATTAACTTATTAAAAACGTTACACGCGCGCCCTAAGACACGTCCGTACCTATAGGTCGATACCTAATACCTATAATCAAACTGCGCAAATAAATAGTCGGTATTCCGACTTTATACGCATTAATAGAGAGTCGATCTATCGATACTTCGTGCTCAAAGGATTAAAACTTAGAAAGAAATAAAATATTGCTTTAATGCTATAGATTTAAACAAATTGATCTAATTGTAATAAATATGAAATAAATCGGTTATCTCCTTAATGTTCTCATATCAGCTGAACTCAAAGTACCTAGCTTTAATAATGATTTTAAAACGATATCCATCATTAGTGTGCAGCTGCGTAACGCGTAACAGTGCGCTGGCAAATGTAAACAAATTTTAACAGGAAACAGATCTTTAGGATATTCAATCGTTTGGCAAGATTTTGAATAACCATTCTCTTAATTTCTTTCCTTTATTCTTTATTGTAGACACAGTTAATACAATACAATAATTACGAAAAGTTATAAAATGGCGAGCTAAACTCAACAATTGAGTTTTCTACCAGCTAACCGTTCTCAAAGAGGGAGAGCTTTACATAAGTGGGTAGAAGAGTACAATCTAATCAATTTACTTATTGATACAATACACAATAACAATAATAATAAAAACACTAATACATAATATATCAGACTAAACTTCTTTAAACATTTATTATTCGAATCATTGGTCATCTTTGCGATACTGCATACTGCGATTACTTTAGCTAATGTCAAATGCTTTAGGTTCTGCTATAAAATAATCGACCCGTCCCTTTTTTGTTTTGTGGTGCTGTATATTATTGTATGAATAGTACCAAATCTAGCACCGAAATTGCTGGAAACACTTATGAATACACTATTATAATTAATGCTAATAAAGGCTACATTCGGTCAACTGCAAAAGAGCCGAAGAAAATTTATCGTTTGAATAAATATTCATAAACAAAAAAATATATAAGTGGTCGAATGTGAATGTAAAGTGGGGAATTCTTTACGATATTTTCGCCTCAGTAAGACTCAGGAAATGAAGTCTGGCCGTCGTAAAGTTTTTACGATATGAAAATTCATGTTCGAAGCAAGAACAAGCGGCCATATTAAATTGGATTGAAGGAAATTGTAATTTTCTATAAAGTCGGACATACTACCCCAAGTTTACGGTTTCTTTTTTTTATTTTACTTTACTAGCTGACCCGGCAGACTTCGTAGTGCCTCAATCGATAAACAAAAGACCTAAACTTTTGTATAAAATAAACTTAAAACAAACAAAGGGAATCCGTCCGATGGGGTTTTTTTTTAATTCCGAGCTTTTTCATATTTATCTACCTTTTAAACCTTTCCTGGACTTCCACAAATAATTCAAGACCAAAAAAGTTAGCCAAATCAGTCCAGCCGTTCTCGAGTTTTAGCGAGATTAACGAACAGCAATTCATTTATATATGTAATACATAGATGTGCAAAGAAATCTTTTAAAACTATAAAATGGTAGTTAGCGCCCCCCACTATCGCACCGATGATCATGGATTCCATTCCCAGATCGAGCAAACATTCGTCTAATGAACAGGTTTGTTTATTCTTTATCTGAGTGTTTCTTATCTATATATTAGGTATGTACACATTTAAATGTCTACATATATGTATGTCAGTCTCTAGTACCCATTACACAGGGAATCCTAATTTGGGTACGGTCAGTCTCTAGTACCCATTACACAGGGAATCCTAATATGGGTACGGATGAACGTGCGTCATTTGTTCCCAGTTATTTATTTATTTATTTAGTGATGTAATTACAGATGGAAACATTAATATGAAACGAAACCGTAAAAGTACAATCTAGTTCTGCGACTAACGAAACCTTGAGAATATACATATTACTAAATCACTTTTCTTCTTCTTTGTCTCCACCTTATCTTACTAGGTGGGGTCGGCACAGCGAATTTTTCTATTCTTTTGTGATCTCAGTTCAAGACATTTAAGTTTCACTGACGTGTAGAGATGTAGTGAGAAATTATTCTCCTTCGGGAAAATTCGTATCTTTATCGGAATACGATGACACCTTTTTTTTTTTTTTTTTTTTCGTGTAACCATTCGTATCCATTAATATGGAACTTTATTGTTTAGTGTCAAATGTCAAAATAAATAATGTCATGGTACCGAAGCTATTTGAGAGAGCACGATAAATACGAAGTTTTCCGAAAAATTACGAAGGAACATGTTTTCTCACTATATCTATACATACTATACATATATTATTTACTGGTGGTAGGACCTCTTGTGAGTCCGCACGGGTAGGTACCACCACTCTGCTTATTTCTGCCGTGAAGCAGTAATATATTCAGTTTGAAGGGGGCAGCCGTTGTAACTATAATGAGACCTTAGAGCTTATATCTCAAGGTGGGTGGCGCATTTACGTTGTAAATGTCTATGGGCTCCAGTAACCATTTAACACCAGGTGGGCTGTGAGCTCGTCCACCGAACTTAATAATAAAAAAAAAACTCAGTTCCACTTCAATCGACTTCCGAGTTTCGCCTACGAACACATTAAGGAATATCGAACGCGAGTTTTGAACTTCACAATGCACGAAGGTACAGACAGAATTCCACAGTACGCGCGCACCTTACACAAATAAAATATTGACATCTATGCGTTCTTTCGAAGATCACAGACGCCATTTCACTTCACATGAGAACGCTAAACGTTGTCTATATGTACTTCTATACTAATATTATAAAGAGGAAAGATTTGTTTGTTTGTATTGAATAGGCTCCGAAACTACTGAACCGCTTTGAAAAATTATTTCACTGTTTCGAAGCTACACTATTCCCGAGTGCTATATTATTATTATTATTATTAATACTTTATTTCAGTTTTCTTTTTTTTTTTAAACCATAACATTTTGTTAGTAAGAGTTACTTATAATCTATGTTAGTAACTTAAAAAAAATCTAACACATAACTATCATTATATACATTCTATATCATTTTTTTTTCTCCCTCCAAGTGCCTGCTGCAAAGACTATTAATCAGCAGTCCCTCGATCTTGCTCGATATGATTTTCAAAATATATCTTCTATAATCTTTTTTGAACAAATTACGAATCCTTACTAAAACTCCAATAATGTAACCCAAGGTGTAAAAAAATTACCTAAAATATTCTTTACATCGCGTGCCTTGCGAAAACTATTGATGATAGAATAAAATAATGTACTACGCCTAGAGCACATTATTATTTTCAAAAAGTGTCGCGACAGTATATGTCTAACTATTATAGTTATGCCGCAAGCACTGTTCTTTTATTTAAAAAAATAAAATGTCAAATATCGTTGAAATTTTTGTTAAAGACCCGAGCGAAGCCGGAGCGGGCCGCTAGTTAAATATAAAGTAGAAGTAATGCACTCGCGCGTGACGACAAAGACACGTGAAAATATGTTATGATAACTTTTCTAACGTACCTACGTAAATAGATATTTGTTAAGCGTTTTACAAAGTTCTTTGACGTGACAAAAGGTTGTGACCACGATGAAAGTGCACAATAGAAGAAAGCATTTTGTCGTTTGAACAAATTGATTCAATTTTTTGTTACGATACAGTAGATATGTAAGACAAGTCTTTTACGAGTTTTTATTAATATAGGTACTACTTTGTGTTGCAATTTGTTTTCATTTATTTTGGTAGGGCGTATTGCGTATTTGGTAGGTGGTATTGTAAAGCCACACAGGTATCATACCGATACCATAGCTATTTCAGCGGCGAATCAAAGCGCTGGTTCATCTCGATACGAAGAGTAATTCGGGTGTTTGCCTGTACGCCCTACATATACACAGGTTTAAGAAAACTATTAAAGAACATCTGTGCAATAAAGCTTACTTTATTAAAGTCAATGATTATCTAGAAGATTGCACAAAGTGGGAATGAGTTGCTCGCTTCGGGCATTTCAATACTGTAATAATTGTTAAGTTATAATAATCATTGTAAAAGTAAATATTTAAAAAAAAAACTAACATTAAAAAATAAAACTAAAATTTAAAAAAATAATAGACATGCCCGCTGAGTTTGATAAGATGACAATTACATATAAGGAAATTTAGACTTAAGCTGGCGTGTGCGATATCATTCATTTTAAGATATCTATCGAATTCAGTAATTATTCAATACCAGAAGGGCCCTAAGTACGTCCGATCATTTCTAGTAATAACATAATGAACTCCCTGTATAGTTAATCTGATATATCTGTCTACAAACTAAGCCCTTGGAATAAATTGTTTTATGGTTCCCTCTTGAAAATAAACGTAATTATTTACATATCGAATAATTTAGAACATCAATTATTTATTTATTTATTTGGGTAACCAACAGTACAACATAAACATATATTTAAAAAAAATTTAGCTAAATCATTGAGTCGACTATTATCAAAGGCGGCAATCTGACTTTTGGACAATGATTGGTAAATCAGAAAAACGAATTATTGACTTTGTATTCCATTGGCAGTCACAAAACTCTTCGGAACAACATCTTAGATAAATAACAGGTTAACTATTAACCTTTATTTAATGCAGGTTTTGAACCGTATTCTTTGAAGGAGACGATTATATTCAAATAAATCTGTATTGACATATCAATAAAATTTTTTTGTCCAAATGTACAGATTGCCGCCTTTGATAATAGACGACTCCATTAACCAAACATGCTTCCACCATCAAAATTACATATAGAGTGAACAAAGGAAAAAAAAAAAAAAAATCGATTAAAAAATCTCATTAATCGATATGATATCAGTGTTCGTCACGGCACAACTAATTGTTTGCCAATTAACTAATTGCGTGTTCGGTTTTCATTACCGCCGAACTATCCGACCGTAACTAAACTATTTCTTAGAATTACAAACGTCCCATTCATTTAGTTGCAAATCGTGAATCAGCGTATTCTCGAAAATGCTTAATCAGTAAAGCGACTACGTAGTTGAAAACTTCAGACCGTGTGACGTGCTTACCTTTAGAATTTTACTAGCCGTACTCGCCCGCTTCGCTGGGCATTTAAAATTAACATTCTTATTTATTGTCATTATTATTAGGGAGTCCAACACTCATATAAATATTAGCCTATCAATTAAGTACATATATTTTCTATATGGATTCCTATTCGTACACTCTTGACAGAGTGGTCGTGGTCATGCATCAGTCGGATCCTGCGATACCGATGCTCTCGCGATGCGACGCCATGTGGCACGATGTTTCGCAGAAACATTTATGTTGGAGTGAGTCACAGATTTTATGAGGTCGGTTCATCGTGTTGGAGATCGTCCGCGAGATCTTTTGCCCTCGACTTTCCCTTGCACCACCAACCGCTCAATGGAATTCTCATTACGAGTGATGTGCCCGAAGAACTTGAGGATTCGTAATTGGACTGTTGACGATAGTCTCTCCTTGATGTTGAGCTCTTTCAGGATCGAAATGTTGGTACGGTGCGCGGTCCACGGAATTTTGAGGAGACGTATTCTATATGGATACCAAATTTCAAGTCAATCGGATGCATGGTTCAGTAGTTATAACGGGACATCCGTAAAAACCACTGTAGATTTATATATTAGTATAGATGACGTAATAACCGCATTTGTTAATAAAGCTTCGACGCCGCCATTTTATTAAATAGAAAAATTACGTAAATAATATGCACAGATATAATCGACAAAACCAATTTCGATGGTGGTTCGCTATCTGCCACCGACTTTGGTATCGTTCCTTTCATCCAACCTATAGGACACTACTGTACTTGCGAAACGGAATTTTAGGATATCTAATATATACAATTCTCGTGTCACAATGTTCGTTCCCATACTCCTCCGAAACTGCTTGACCGATTCTCATGAAATTTTTTATGCATATTCAGTAAGCCTGAGAATCGGCTACTATCTATTTTTCATACCCCTAAGTGATTAGGGTTGTCCACCCCTAACATATTTTATTTTATTTGGACATTTTTTTTTGTTATAATGAGGTATTATGTGGTTGAATGAGGTTTTGTTATTTTTATTATATATTCCCTCATCGTTCACAGCACTACATACATCTTTCACTCATTTACCACATCCTTACACACTTACAATAAGTTAGTTTTTTTTTCTACACTAGAAATTCCCTAGAAATCTTATATATGGCAAAACAATGTTTGCCGGGTCAGCTAGTATTATATATTATTATAATAATCAGGACATGACCGTCGATGGCAACTCGGCCGGGACCTTGCCTCTCTATACCATCAGTATAATAAAAATGAAGTTCTATTAATACTATAGGTATCTCACACCTCGGCAAATCTTATAGGTACATATATAAAATTCTCGTGTCACAATATTAGTTACTCCTCTGAAACGGTTTGACCGATTTTTATGAATTTTTATATGCATATTCAGTAGGTCTGAGAATCGACTACTATCTATTTTTCATACCCCTAAGTGATAAGGGTTGTCCACCTAACATTTATTTATTGGAATATTTTTTTTTGTTATATTATGTTATACTGAGGCATTATGTGGTTGAATGAGGTTTTGTTATTTTTATATTCCCTCATCGTTCACAGCCCTACATACCTCTTTCACTCATTTACCACATCCTTACACACTTGGAATAAGTTCGTTTTTTTTTTCTACACTAAAAATTCGCTAGAAATCGTATATATGGCAAAACAACGTTTGCCGGGTCAGCTAGTATAAATATAATATGAAAAATGAAATTCCTATTGTAAATTAATAGCTCTGCCATATTCATATCTGGCATTGACACAAGAGATACAAAATCTAAAGGTCGAAGTATCGAGAAACTGTTTGTTAAGTCCAAGTTAAGATAGCATTCGCCGTCATCCATTACTTCTAGTTCTCGAATCAAATCATTTTATCACAGAGACGACACGAATTCGAGAACCTAAAAATTATCGTACGTACGAAATTCATTAAAACCGAACGCAATACAAACATACCGAATAACTCATGTACTCGACCACGTGTCCAGACTAAATTAATATTACAGATTTAAACGCAGAAGTGCAATTCGAAAAAAAAAATTAGTACAACACAGATTACAAACAATGGACACGTAAAATCCACGCACACCGCCGTCGTTGACTGCTGATTGGTTTAGCCGGAACCCTCACGTTGATCTTTAACTTTTGATTGGTGGATAATCCGACACAGAAACCAGTTGTGACTGTATCTTGTTTTGCTCTAATACTTTCGCGTTGAGCTTATGCGCACATGGCTGAAAGACAGAAGAGCCTTTTTTGTTTTATTTCTTAAATCAGTACTCCGTAGCCGTGCGGTGGTGATTTGCATTATTATTTGTTACTGGTGGTAGGACCTCTTGTGAGTCCGCACGGGTAGATACCACCACCCTGCCTATTTCTGCCGTGAAGCAGTAACGTGTTTCGGTTTGAAGGGTGGGGCAACCGTTGTAAGTATACTGAGACCTTAGAACTTATATATCAAGGTGGGTGGCGCATTTACGTTGTAGATGCCTATGGGCTTCAGTAACCACTTAACAACTAGGTGGGCTGTAAGCTCGTCCACCCATGTAAGCAATAAAAAAAATCGAGTGAGAATTAAATTATTATAGTATTCGATGATGCTTAGTTAAGAAAAACTGTATTCTAAAATTAATCTTTAGATGTAGGAATGTAATTTGTAAACATATTAATTTCCAGTATTAATGTCTCAATAAATGCTTAACATTGGACTTACTACTGATTTTAATAAATAGAGCCTTTGTAAATATTTTTCGTAAAATTTTACAAAGCCATCTTTAACATATATTCTCATAGATAGATAGTTACATATTTAGATAGATACATTATTTAGCTCTTGAGGCGGCAAAAAATAAAACGACATAAAATAATCTGTGCTGCTAATAATGATTTTAAATTAAAGAACAATATGTTTACTGTTTAAATTCGCGTTTGATTCACAGATACTAACGCTTCGAGTATTTGATGATCCTTTCTAGTCTAAAAAATACATATTTAATCGTAGAGCACATTATACGTGCTCTAGAAAGGATACGTGCACATTTTGAAATCCTTGCGGATCAGTGAAGGACCTCCTTATATTGAACCAAGGAAAGCGAAATCACCGACTTCTGTAAATCTATAACTCACATATACCGCCAAAACTATGAAAAAGATATCTAATCTATATATTAATGCGTGACGAAAAAACTTTGTATCCCTTTTTACGAAAATTGCGCGGAAGGAGGAATATGAAATTTTCCACACTTATAGAGAATATAGAGAAGAAGTGCACAATGCTAATTTTTTTTTTAAATAATGCATAAAAGATACATTAAATCAATAAAGAAAACATTACATACTATTTATTGTCAAACTTTTGTTCTTGACGTTTGTTGTCAAATTGAAAATAGATTAAATATTGTTTGTCTTTGTTAATATTTTTTATAGTGTAGTCTTGTCGAAATTAGTGATTTTAGAAGTATAAAATACAATCATAATAGTGTACAAACTTACAATTCCAATTAATTATAGTCGAATTTCGACTACTACGGGACCACTAGTCTATTTAAATATAGGTATCTTCTAATCACATAAACTGTACTAACATGAAATTAAGCGTACTTCAAATTCAAACCGAAATCTTTATTCAAATTCATAACGAGAATTACATTCGCGTAATTTATGAATTATTTATACGTAACAAGAGATCCGACATCAGTTACGTTTTATAAGTTAATTTTTAACTTTTAACTAGAACTTTTTTGAGCCTAATTAAAACAATCTCTAAAGTAGCCGCTCCATAATCATAAAAATGGGACTAATTAATAATTAATTGTTCGTTTCTAGCCGTTATCGATGGTATTGGGTAAATACTGATAAGCAATGGTGATATAATTAACATAATTAACGAAAAATTTTAAACCTTGTACAGTATGTCCCATATGACACAGAGTCATCGACCCTTAATTACGCGTATAAACAGTTATGCAAGCTTTCTTTTAAACCTATATTTAAACAGTTTCTCCGTATTTTATGAACGGACTACGAAAGTAAGATTCCAATTCGAAGCGTATTTTTTTTTATACAAAAAGTTCCTACTTTTATTTAATTGTTTTATGGATAATGTAACAATGTATAATGTAATATAATCAACAAATCACAGTACACAACTGCAAATAGCACAGCAACTGAAGAATGTTCGTTAAATCAAAATAGCTAATTATATTCTTGAATCTAAAATCGTTACGTTTATCGAAAGAATATAGGGAATGGTGATGGACTATTCCATTATTTTTTTATGATTGAGCGTTTACTGGTGGCCCTGCGGCCTTTCCAGTTTCACAAGGACAGGTGGGCGAGTAAGGGCTCAGCCAGCAGGGGAAGGATTTGCTAACAGCTACCCGAGCGCCTCCAAGGGAGACCTAACAACTCAAGAGTAGTTGCTTAGCGAATGAATCTACTACCGGATCGGAATCGCGACCCGCTGAGAAGATCCGGCGAGAAACTCAACGGGCTGATGCTCAGGTTAGGTTGCACGTCGAACTCTTTGCCGAGTTCGACGAGTACGGTTACCAGGGTCTTTACTCCTAGTATTAGAGCGGAAGGCGTCTAATGCAAGGGTTATTGGATCTAATGGATCCGTAAGGACGTGTCTAGGACGTCAATGGTGACTGGCTCCTGCGTGATCAGGATTCGGGGAATAATCGGCGACGACATCGATAAGGCGATTACCATGACGCATTGCCTTATCGAAATATGGACTATTCCGACCAGGCGCACTTCGTATTAAAACACTAATAAAAATTATTAAAAAGAAAGCATATTCGTCTTCTCGCATTAAAACTTACTAATTTTATAGCAGAGTGTTTTAAAGGTTTAATGTGATATTTTGAATATTAATCATCTTTGAAAAATTTTTTTTTTTTTACCAGTAACATTATCTGTCTATTAAAGTAAGATAATATTTTAAATTTAAATTAAATAAATAATGTTTTATTTTGTTAATAATAGTCAAAATATAGGTGAACTAAAAACTAAAACTAAGGCTACGCTCTTTTGACAGTATTTATGAGAAAAATACTGGTGATACCAAATGATTTCGCATGTTAACTCAATTTCGAATATTTTTGGAAATTGTACATTTTTAATGCGAAAAGATGATATATCAAAATCCAAAAACGAACACATACCTCATAGTTCCCAGAATCAATTGAATCCCATTTAATTGTAAGAGCAAGCGACATTATGACGCATAGTATCTAAAATTAAGTTTCCATATCGGCCGATCCGACCACTTCTTTGTTACATGTAATATGTAATCTGAGTTTAAGTCCGTCCTGCTCGCGTCTGTTACTAGATCGGTGAGGTGCGAGCGGGATACAAGATTAAAGACAAGCTTAAAGTAGCGCACATGCATCTCGTGGTTTTGGTACTATTGAATGTCTTTGGAACCGGTTCTGTGGCTCGCATTGTTCAAACTGGACTTAACTCTATTAAAAGCCTTAGAATTTTTGTTTTATTTGATGAATACGTAATTAAGTATGTTTTGTTAACTGTCGTGTTACATGTTGTTTTAAATGGTTCTTTAAAGTTGCATACCTGTAATTCAGACAGAAGCATCGCGCGTATAATCGCGCACTTGTATGTACCATACCTATTTCTGCTGCGAGGTAGTTAAGGGCCTCTGCTTATTTAGAACGGGAAGACCAGAGATCCGCGGAAAAAGCTTATAATGAAAAACATCACACTGAATCTTCTCCACATTCGTTCAATCATTGCACGGGATTGTCACTTATCGGCCATTTTAAGTCGGTTAATTGAATTGGCTGTATTTACGGGCAATCGTCTGTCTGACTGGACAAATCAGGATAGGAATTAGTCCAATTAGTTGAAATGTTGCTTATAATCCTACTGTCGCTGACTTATGATCGAGACGAAATAGTGTAAGCTGAGCTAGCCATTCCTATACATTGAAAACATTCACAATTTGCAATCAAATTGCAATTAGTGATTATAAGTATTGAACGATTTTTTTTGTTAAAAACACTTTATAACACATAATATGTGTTTATGAACAACTAAATAGAAATATGACAATATGAAACTCGCTGACTTTATTAGATTCCATTCTATGAGCCCTATGGCTTTGAGGATCACCGTCAACAAGATCGATGATGCCAAGATGGTGATGGTACAAGAAATACCCAAAATAAATGAAAAGTTAATGATCTTATTGACACACTCAACTATATTTACACAGATATTTTACAGGCAATACAAGGAGTGTTAAAGACGTAATTCTATTCGTAGTATTTATTTCATTAATTAAACTAATATTACATGTATACATATGAAATCGCTTTTCGGTTGTTATAATAATAATAATAAATAAACAGGTTAGCAAGTGTGAAAGTAGCCCTGGTAATTAACAAATTAAAGAGCGGACGGTTAGCGTGGTATGGATGGTATGGACATGTGATGCGTATAGAGAAGATGCATGTGACCAAGATATGTATGGAAACGGTAGCGCAAGGTAGAGGGGTAAGAGGTCGACCGAAGAAGACATGGACGGAGTCTGACGATATGAGAGAGAGAATAGTGAGCGTTGAGATGACGGCTGATAGAAGAGAATGGAAGAGAAAACATATCTGTGCCGACCCCACTTAGTGGGATAAGTTGAAGTGACAGGTTAGTAACGATTATACAGAGAAATTATTGAAGTTACAAAAATGTATTAAAACTTTTAAAAAAACCAAGTGAGAATGCACACGCAAGTCCTTGTCACGTTAATGTAACAGGAAGCGTAATCAGCTCTAGTTTAGTCTCAATCACAATAAATATTTGAAAAACAAACGATGATTATTTAAATCTTTTATTGTCATCGTGTGCCGTGTGAAATTTCCATAGACCTATATAGTAGGGACACGACATATTGTTCTATACGTACAATTGCTTATATAAATAGCACCCATTTTGAAGGCACACACATAAACATATATCTATCTCGTTCTTACTCAGCACTTTAACTCGCAGGAAAACAATATAACAGTATTTCAGTGCGTACATAAAATGAAACATGAATATACGTAAATGTCTCTGTCTCCGTCTAATGAGGCCGAAAATCCGCCATGTTTTGCGCGCCAAATGTCATTGTCACGTCAGTTCGGTCGTCTGTTTTGGGTTGTCATAGACCTATATAGTAGGGACACGACATATTGTTCTATACGTACAATTGCTTATATAAATAGCACCCATTTTGAAGGCACATACATAAACATATATCTATCTCGTTCTTACTCAGCACTTTAACTCGCAGGAAAACAATATAACAGTATTTCAGTGCGTACATAAAATGAAACATGAATATACGTAAATATCTCCGTCTCCGTCTAATGAGGCCGAAAATCCGCCATGTTTAGCGCGCCAAATGTCATTGTTACGTCAGTTCGGCCGTCTGTTTTGGGTTGTACATTATATATTGACTTTGATATCGATTTAATATGACTGATTATATATAATTTCATAATTTATCATGCTTAAAACATACAAAAATAATAATTAAAACGTATTTTATAGGATCTCAAGAAAGTCGATGCCCTAAAACTATTATCTATATGTATTTAAATTCATTATGGAGCCCTCATCCGAAAAATCCATTTTTCGGTCGGAATCTATTGATCATGACACTAATCATAAATACCACTTTAAAATATGTCATCAAAACATATTTAGACATTCTGTTTAGATATTTCGGGAAAAAGGCTACCGACAAAATCTCTTCGGAACCATTTAAATAAAATAGTTTTATTCCGCAGTGTGTAAAACACTATTGTAAATTTGTTAAATATTTAATAATTAAGTGATTTTAGAGAGGAAGTCACAAGGAATGACGTTTGTAATTAATGAATAAATGTTCTGTAGGTGTTTTTTTTTTCACGCGGTCCCTTGATAAGTTTAAAATTTGAATCACTCTCAAGCGAAAGTGATTCAAATGGTGCGGCGCACCTTCCTTGGGGTGCGCTGCGGTAGTATGTTACGGACTTTAGAGTCAGCAAAACAATTAAAATAGATTGTTATAGTCTAAGAAAAACACGTACTCAAAATACGATAACATTTAGCATGCTAGTAATGGGCTGATGGCTTTGAACTACGCCATATCTTTATGTTTTGCGACAAACGACAACTTTATAAAATCAGTGTAGCAACTTTTAAAAATCATCATATCGTTTACTTGGCAAATTCGAAGGACGAACTTGTCTTAGATTTCACCCATCTAAATCATATCATATTTGCACATAACAATATACCTACTTACTTCCCATTAAAGTATAAATTCTACAAATAAATAATACTCAACAATATTTAAAATAAAATGAGTCAAGAACGTTTATCGATAAAACCTGATAACATTGAAATCTTTTGTACAGCACTAAAGCCGCCATGTTTTGTGGCCAGATGACGTCACAGTGGCACGAAATTTTGGTTGACGTTTCATTTCCATAGGTTTCCTACTTCATTGTGGGTTGTACATTATTTATTGACTTTGATATCGATTTAATATGATTGCTTATATAAAATTTCTAATTTTATCATGCTTAAAACATACAAAAATAATAATTAAAACATATTTTATAGGATCTCAAGAAAGTCGATGCCCCAAAACTATTATCTATATATATTTAAATTCATTATGGAGCCCTCATCCGAAACATAGATTATACACTTAATATATTTGAATCCGAAATATCGGACACCATTTTTCGGTCGGAATCTATTCATCATGACACTAGTCATAAATACCTCTTTAAAATATGTCATCAAAACATATTTAGACATTCTGTTTAGATATTTCGGGTAAAAGGCTACCGACAAAATCTCTTCGGAACTATTTAAATAAAATAGTTTTATTCCGCAGTGAGTAAAACACTATTGTAAATTCGTTAAATATTTATTAATTAAGTGATTTTAGAGAGGAAGTCACAAGGAATGACGTTTGTAATTTCATTAACGAATAAATGTTCTGTAGGTGTTTTTTTTTATCAGGCGGTCTCTTGATAAGTTTAAAATTTGCATGCGGTGCGGTAGTGCGGTGCACCTTCCTTGAGGTGCGCTGCGGTAGTGTGTTACGGACTTTAGAGTCAGTAAAACAATTAAAATAGATTGTAATAGTCTAAGAAAAACACGTACTCAAAATACGATAACATTCAGCATGCTAGAAATGGGCTGATGGCACTGTACTATGCCATATCTTTATGTTTTGCGGCAAACGACAACTTTATAAAATCAGTGTAGCAAATTTTAAAAATCGTCATATCGTTTACTTGGAAAATTTGAAGCACGAACTCGTCTTAGATTTCACATAATATCTAAATCACATCATCTTTGCACATAACAATATACTTACTTCCTATTAAAGTATAAATTCTACAAATACATTCATACTCAACAATATTTAAAATAAAATAAGCCAAGAACGTTTATCGATAAAACCTACTAACATTAAAATTTTCTGGGCAGCACTAAAACCGCCATGTTTTGTGGCCAGATGACGTCACAGTGGCACGAATTTTTTGTTGACGTTTCATTTCCATAGGTTTCCTACTTCAGTGGAAATTTCATATTTAATTTTTGTTGTCAAACGATGAAAGGATAATATCTGTCTTCTATATTTATATAATCGCTTACCCTAATCTATCAAGGCAGAGTCACAGTCACTATGGTAATAATCTTGTAACGTTATCAGTTTAAGTCTTTTTTTTATTTGTAAACATCCACTAAGGAACGGGTTTTTGAAAATTTCACTGCTAAGCGGGTAAAAAAAAGTATAAACGGTGGTACGATAATCAGTCATTTTTAAAGTAAAAAGCTTTTAAATTTCTGATATCTGGCTTTGGTTTGAGCATAGTTCAGCCTCAGTATATTAAATAGCACAAACGAAGTTTTGATTGAAAATTTAATATCTAGAATAAAAACGTTGGACAATACATGTATATTATGTATAAAATTTAATATTAATATTATAAATTTACGCTAAATTTATGGTGGGACCACATCCGCTGTTTAATTATTAACCGCTCTTGTTAATAGGCCAGTGACCGCTGTCACTCCTAGGCTTGTTGATAATTAATTCGTGATACACAATTAATATGGGAATACTATAAAAACACTAATAAGTTTTTTTTTGACCGCAAAAATCATGATTGTAAATTTTTAGCTAATCAAATTGTGGGTGGCTTGATTTCCTAGAAGTGTTGTGTAGTAAATGTATCTTTTATAACAATCATTCTTTCTTCAATCAATCTTCATTTAATCTTACTGGTGGTAGGACCTCTTGTGAGTCCGCACGGGTAGGTACCACCGCCTCGGCTATTTCTGCCGTGAAGCAGTTTGCGTTTCGGTTTGAAGGGTGGGGCAGCCGTTGTAATTATACTGAGATCTTAGAACTTATATCTCAAGGTGTGTGGCGCATTTACGTTGTAGATGTCTATGGGTTCCAGTAACCACTTAACACCAGGTGGGCTGTGAGCTCGTCCACATATCTAGGCAATAAAAAAAAAAATCAGACCAATGCGTACATGAAGATCAGAGAAGTTTAAGCATGTCGACACTGATAATCTTTCAAAAATCATTATTATTGCCAACGTAACAACGTACAGGAAACAGATAAACCTCTTTCTGTGTCATTTTACTAACAGGCCTCTTCGGATTCCAGAAACCAGTTGTGAGTGGTCCGCTCTATCTCATAAGCTTTTTACGAGATAGACGATTACATCAAGATAATTTCTACTGATAGTAGTTAGATTGTGAGAGAGAGAGAGTGAATACACTATTGCACACCAAAACACAATTTACGTTCAAAAACGGTCAAAAAGCAGATGCATATCGACGCTTGAAAGGCAAACATGACTAAGCGACAATAACTGCTTTGTACATAAATGATAGGCAATAACCATATTCGATGTGCAAAAAAAATATATTTCTAGATTTATTAGGATCATTTCAATCCTACAGCTACTAGTTAGATTTTACTACAGCTAGATTCGTTAATATAAATTTTGTTTTCAGGTATTTCAACTTTAAATTAGTCTACTGTAAAGTTCACGCATTGTCGCTTAGTCACTTTTGCCTTTCAAGCGTCGATATGTACAATAGGCGGTTTTATCGCTAAAAGCGATCTCTTCTAGACAACCGTTTAATTTATAGAAATTCTGGAAAATATAAAAAATATAGCAGGTATGCTGCGGTTGACAATACATTATTATAGAAAATATATACATACAATATATAGATATGCTCGTATATCGTTTAAATATATGTATTATAAAATAACTATTTGATTTATATAACAATATAATAGTAGTTAGATATAGTCGTATCAAGTTTTTGGATGGATTTATTCATGCAACGGCCACCTGTACCTACACAGGAGAAAATTCTTGATGACGCCAACATTTAATTTACTTTATAAGACTCGCGAAGGTCGCGTCTGAAGCCAGCTCAGTGTCAGCGTGAACAAACAAAAAGAAAACTTTAAAAACAAACCACTTCTGAACACGTGTTATTACTGTAGGTACTATAAAAAGACCACGTCCGATCCTTGGACGGCGAACGAACTGTCTCAACAATCATTATCCTGCGGTTGCGAAGACTGACCGGTTCCTTTGAGAAGCTGTTGACTTTCTACATACATTTATTACCAGTAGCGGAACCATTCTGTGCTGGTATTATATCCCGTTATTAGTAAATATGACTTGCGACGAAGGGCTCGACAAGCGAATTAACCCGGAACTTATATAAATGCAAGCTTATTTTGAGAATGTCGTAAGCGAGATTTAGGAATATATCAAATATTTTGTGTTGTATGATGGCTACTCGCCACAAACATTTTGAGCGGGTACCGTCGATAGATCGACTCTCTATTAATGCGTATAAAGTGTGGAGCGACGGAATACCGACTATTTGTGCAGTTTGATTATAGGTATTAGGTATCGACCTGTACGGACGTGCTTTAGGGCGCGCGTGTATAACGTTTTTAATAAGTTAATAACATTTATAAATAAACATTTAAAAATATACTGCTGTGAATTTGGCATTGATTTTTGTATTTTTTTTAAGTTAAAGTTTTTTATGATACATTTTCTTAAAAATAATTTAGCAATTTCTGCAAAATATGGGAAAATAAGCTTAGCACTAAAAGGGTCAATAATGGTGTAAAAAATTTAACCATTATCAAGGATGACATCTCCAAATTTCG
This sequence comes from Bombyx mori, assembly GCF_030269925.1. Classification (NCBI taxonomy): domain Eukaryota; kingdom Metazoa; phylum Arthropoda; class Insecta; order Lepidoptera; family Bombycidae; genus Bombyx; species Bombyx mori. The sequence goes on along the minus strand of NC_085124.1, from coordinate 14,021,200 downwards.
ATTAATTCTATATACCTAATATGTATCATGTTTACTTTTTTGTTTTGTCATGAACAAAAAATCTGATATTAAAAAAAAATGACATTTATATCTCAGCACACAAGAAAATAAAACAATATATTTTATATTCTACTTGTATTTCGATGCCTCCAATGAACACTGCTCTAACTCAAAATTTTGAAATTTTCGTTTTTCACGCAAATCGCTTCACTATTTTAAAAGTATTACAAATTCATTATTAATGGGGTTCGAAGCAAGAGTAAATCAGCTAGTTACACAAGATAAAACCATAAAATCTTTATTATTGCAGATATATTTATCAACTTTTTTCGTTTACTGTCCTCCTGTAAACCTACGAATTTGGAGTCAGAGTAGTGTTCATTGGAGGCATCGATTTTATACTCATAGAGATATACATATATCGGTTTTATGTTTTTGGCATTGCACGTAATTTAATAGAAATCAAATTCAGCTGAAGCGCGGAATTGACGGCGATAGCTGCCTTTCCACACAAAACCGACAGAAATGTAACGATATTGTTTCTGCTAAACTAATTCTCAAAAAAAGAAAAACTATTAACCAAAACTGCCCACTGAGTTTCTCGCCGGATCTTCCCAATTGCGTTTTTGAACTAGCACCGGATTCTGCAAAGCACTGCTGTTGCTAGGGCCTCAGGTTAGCAACACCTCCAGTTTGACCTCCGAGAGCTCACCTACACTCTAGGGTAACGCTGATATAGCCTCTCAAGGCTATCTATCCGCATAGGTAGAAAAAAAAATCAAAATTATCACAGAGTCCATTGCCCTCTCATCGCATGAAATGTCAGAGCGCCTTATGAAATTTTAAATTATTCTCAAAACAAAACTGAATTCAATTACTACGGCGCCATCGAGTGACCGGAAAATGATTCATAAAAATATATAAACAAACACGTACATACGTGGTACGTTAGAAACAAGCAGGACGCGTGATTCATTTAAAAAAAAAAAAAACTTATTCAGCAAGTTTATTGATAACAGTTCGTGGAAAGTCTACACGTTTGACGTAAATACACATTTTATGATTTACAAATACCAACAGTACGTGTGCCTGTTTTTGTTGGTGATATAAATCGCTATCACGCCTAACTTATTCGCACCTTTAGAATTGAAGGGGCTTAATCCAAAATTATTATTTTTTGGTAAACGCCAAAAAAGTAATTGAATAGTTTAAATTTTTCAATTTGGATTTTAATATTTTAGGCCTTAAAGCGCATACCTTGAACTTTGATTTAAAAGAGACGGAAAGAGTACTTAATACTTACTCTGTTCTTTTCTAACTAAAATTTTAATTTTATCTTAATTTTTTTTTAAATAGGTTAATAAATTAATAGAATACAAAGCCAAAGTCAAAAAAAAAAAATTAAGACAGACTTTGATTTATTATCTTTAATATTTTTAAAATAAGTTAATAGAATACAAGCTTATAAGTTCAGTTTCTTTCTTAAAATTTTTAGATAAGCCATTTAATAATAAATTTTAATAGATTTTAATAATAGAATTTTAGATAAGCCAGATAATTTGTAGACAGCGTCTTGGCTCTGCCCCTGGTATTGCCGTATGTGGGCCGTATGCTCGTCTGCCTAAAAAGACAATAAAAAAAATCCAATTCAATTTACGTTGCTGTCTATTGGCTCCGATAACCACTCAGCACCACAGGGGCCCTGAGCTCGTCCAGCCATCTTAGCTATAATAAAAACGACCAAACTTCTACGTATATTATATATCAATTACTTAGTTTTTGTTAAATTTGTCACCGTTTTATTTATTTATTACACTTAATGTAAAATTAACATTGGCGGACTTAATGCCTAAGATATTCTATTCTATACACTTCTCTACCAGTCAACCAAAGGTAGTGCAGAGAATATAGTAGTAGGTGCAATGAAATTTATATTAAATTACAAATACATGCACAAAAATATATACACACAATACTTGAGCCTAAATATATATACACATATACACAAATACATACATATAATAGTGTATACAGTATTCAAAGAAATAGCAACAAATTCACCAAATTACTACAAGTTAATAAAGTCACGACGGTTCATGACGATTTTATAATTTGACAATGCATGATTCATGCACCGACAGAACAGTTCATTCATTTTTAAATAGGTCAATACAACCACACTTGTCTACCTACCGAACAGTGCAATGAATTCGGTTGCAGCATAGCACTTGTAGATGTTTCAAGTTCACTTGAACAACGGATATCTCAACCTTCGAACCAGAAAACAAGATCGTTGAGAGGAAGGTCCAAATAGGCAGAACATTAACACCAACATGTACGACCAGTACTTTAAATAGGAATTAGGAGAATTAGGATAATTGGTAGGACCTCTTGGGGTCCACACGGGTAGGTTCCACCACCCCGCCTATTTCCGCCGTGAAGCAGTAATGCGTTTCGGTTCGAAGGGTGGGGCAGCCGCTGTAACTATACTGAGACCTTAGAACTTATATCTCGAGGTGGGTGGCACGTTTACGTTGTAGATGTCTATGGGCTCCAGTAACCACTTAACACCAGGTGGGCTGTGAGCTCGTTCACCCATATAAGCAATAAAAAAAAAAAGTTAAAGCTCTCGTATCTCATGGCCATAGACCATAATGGTATTACATGTGTCGCAAATCTGTCCCAGTGTTAAGAGGTAACTGGTGTCCATAGAAATTCATAGGGAGCATACCACCCACTCAGTCACGTCAGGAAAAATATAAGACGCTAAACTTTACTGTGAAAAAAAAATGCACTAAGCAAAAATAAACACAGAAGAAGAAGTACAAATATAAAAATAATTCGCAGCAATTGTCACTGTGCTTAGTGTGAATTTTTCAACGTTCTCGATAGCGTAAAAGTTAACTCAAATTTGTAAGCAGTAGAACCGTTTGCCGTTAGGGGCGCTGTTTCAACTGCATACAAATTTGAGTATCGAAAATGTTAAAAAACTCGGACTAAGATCACAGTAAGAATTTTTCAAACGAATTAAACGCTTCTAATTAAAAAAGTTAAAATTTACAATTCGACTGTAGTCTCGGAACTAAGTAATTGAGCAATTGAATGGCGTTCGTATGGTGTGTGAGCCCCTAATCTCAATAACCAGCTTGCAGCATATGATAGCGGCAGCCAGAGTGACCTCAATTTCTCAATATCGGATAAAAACGGGTTCAAAAGTTGGCGTCAAAAATATGTATTTTCTAACAAAGCACATGATTGACATTACACACTGATGTACCCATAATGTTTACTGATATAAATACATATAAATGATGTATCAGATACTAAAGTAGTATTATTAGTAGCTCATAGTACAATTTAGGATAGTTACGTGCTGTTTATTTATTTATTTGCATCCTAGTTTATTTATAGCACAAGTTCTAAAACACAAAAACAACCGTGATATATTTTACTTTCTCGCAAAATATAAAGACTTCCTAGATCATAAACAGTATAACCAAGAGCTAAGCTAATCTTTTACAAGGCATATGAAATAAAATTAAGATGTACCGTGTCAGAGCAATCTCATCTTCTGTCGACGGTACCAAAATTACCAAACCGCACCAAAACTTCGCTGTTTATGACTCATAACCGTACGACCAAGAAATAATGCACGTTCCGACGGGTCCTCCGGCTAATAACATGGATTTTAGTGCTTTATTGGCTTTCATAAAAATATTTACAATGGCCCGTACTACGTAGAAAATTTCTTTTAACGGTAATAAAAGTGCTATGTAATTTTGATGATGAACGTTGTTGGCCGCGACCCGGTTTTTAATCATTATTTTAAATATGTACACAATAATTTTAAAACATTTTAGACTGTAATTATTAAGAGTACGGTAAATGATAATTTAATAGTAAGTCAACATTAGTTTTTATTTAGGTATATATATGTAACATAACTTAAAGCACAGTGGGGAGTGCCCTGAGGAATTATTCGAGATGATCTTTCATCTCCTTTTCACCATCATACTGCTTGCCACCGAAGCAGAGTTCGTCCATACTATCACGAGCCGTTGCGTTCATCCACAGTGCGTTTCCAGGGATCTTTACTGCCACACACCATCCGGCTTTAGTTTGAAGGGTAATGCGCCGTTCTACTATAAAAACTGAGCCACAGAACTCATTCCTCAAGTTGTATGATGGAATTTACGTTGTTGATGATATAAATGAGCTCTGATGACCACTTAAAACCGGAACTTGTCCATCTATCTAAGCAATAAAAAATGAACTCCCCTCCAAAGTGTTTCTCGGGTGCTATGACTATGACATGTCCTTCTTTAAACGAGGATTTCGGAGAGTCCTCAGGAGTAGGCAGCGGCTTTGGTCCTCTGATATCGCTGATGTTCATGTGTGATGATAACTACTTACCATCAGACGGCCGTACGCTCGTCTGCCAATAAAGGAAAGAAAAGAGACGCCACCCATAGGACCCTGATAGTTAAGGCAAGCGATCAGATATTTAAAATTGTTACATCCATAATGCTTACTTTATTACAGGAAGGGCTCAATTCGGCGTTCACAATCGAAGGATGTACCTAAAGGAATTTATAACCACCGCGCATTCACGATCAATAATTATTACCATGTGGGTGTACGTTATAATATTTTCTTTCTATGTTAATACGTCTCCAAGTGCTGTGTGAATGGAATTTGAATAGCGTTCAGGCATAATTTATGACGTGCTCTATGTTTTGTCTACACACCAGAATAATGTCGGCGTTTGAAATGTATCTTAATACTAAATAAACTATTTAAAGACATACGTTGTCGTGTTAACAACGAAATTAAGAAGAAAAAAAAAGACGCCAAGATATAAACTGCTTTATTTAGCAACAGCGATAAACTAGCAGTGAGTTATGAATGTAGGACAATGACATTTTAAGTGGTGCCACCATAATGCCGTCAAAACACATGCAGTTCTTAGCAATTCCAATTTAAAACAACGTGAGAAGAATTTAGCCTTATTTCGACTTTCAAACTTGATTGCAAGACTGCTGAAAGAACATATTAATTACCAATCCCTCCTATAAATCATTTGGTGATTTACTGTATCCGCATTTCTTAATCAAATTCTCTCTTGATTGACATTCAGTTAAAAGATAATTTTTGTGGGTCGTAATCATACTTCGTCGGATAGCAAACTTTTACTCACGTAAACACAAAAACAGTTTTGTCCAATAAAAAATCATTACAGTCGGAAATGCGACACACTTTTCGAACATAACGGACCAACGAATTACTGAATCTCTTATTTTGAGACGCACGATCAGTCGTCGACAAATCTAGATCTGCTATTGTATAAACAGACATACTTCACTTATTAAATCAGAAATCGTGACTGTTTCCATCTACGTTCACCCAAATAAAGACTAGTGTTTAGTTTTGTTTTGGTAGCTAACAGTCATCCATAAGGATGACGACCTATTATTTCAAGTACTCATAAATCTCAATCGAGAAATTAAAAATAAGCATCATTACGATGCGGCACACGCTTATTGTATTACCAAACTAATAACCTTCGCACTAGGGTAATAAACTAGTCAATAATATTCTTTGTCAGTATTTCCGGTTGCTCCTATTAGAGAAACCTCATGTGTACCTAAATCATCATCTTGCAAATGTTGAATATTATCGGCTATCGATAGTACTATCTGAACCTGAAGTAGGATTTCTTATCTAAGTATAATCGAAATTACCAAAATAACGTCACTAAATAGGTCTCACCACGTGCGACTCGTGGACCGCAACGTATCGACTTTTAGTGGCAACATGCAAATCCGCGACTGGTTGCAACATGACATGACGAGTGGCGGCCCGTAGGTGGGGGGCAGCATTCCTAGCGAATGGCCTGCGGTGGGAGGGAGGTCATCGACCGTCCTCAACCGGCCGCACAAACTACGCAGCCGCATAAGGTCAATACAGCTTGACCACATGTTGCAGTTCTCGCTCCTTATTGCCATTGCTGTTGCCGACTTATTCGAAAAGTATGACTTTATTGGCGTTAATTGGCGAGACTTCGTTACATCAGATATATTTTGGAATTTCATTAATGTACAAACATTCAGAAACATATTTTCATGAATCCGGTTCATCGAACGAGAAAGTCAATTGAAATAAAAGTTTAAAAAAATTACACATTCGTCCTCAGTGCCGTTCTAAAATTTTAACAATCCTTAAATTTCGAGTTTCCTAAATAAATTTAGGACCGGTCTTTCATTACAGCGACGAGTTATATTTCGAAAGCGGCCATTGTTCGCAAGCAAACCCGAAATCAATTACGAATACATAAGAAATCTAATTTGAGATTGGGCAATGAGATATTATCTGGCCAAAACAGTGGACGCAATCAATTTTGTTTTCACAAGTGTTCAAATCAGTCAACAAGATTTATAGGCAGCGAAATAACTACCTTACCAATTAGTTTCAATATCTAAATATCCAATATAGCAGATGACGACGATAAAACGAAATAAATACAAAAGATTGCTCTATATTGCTTATATTGCTTGCACAGCATTTGCAGTTATACTTTTTTCTTCGCACATTTCGACCTTAGAACAAATTTCTCTCCGCGATATTTCTTGAGCATTATGACATATCCTTCTTTAAACTATTTGAATCCTTGGTAAGCAGCGGCTTGACTATGCCTCTGCCATTGCTGAAGACATGCCTCGCGTCTGCCTATGAAGGCAACCAACTAAACTTAAGAAAAAACTAAGTAAGCGCTTATTTTAAATTCATGATTTTATAATTAATAAAAAAAAAACTACTAATCAGACTTCTGGATAAAGATAATAGGTATAGATAAAAAACAGACATGGCAACGATAATTTTACGTTAAACAGAAATTAATCAAATGTAACCAATGTACAACTAAGCTGTTGCATTGATATGATGATTGGCTTTAGCAGATAATGACTTCAAATTCACTACACAATACACTACAGTGGTGTGGTAACAGCTACTAAGTTTTAATTTCCCTACTTCGCGACCAAGGTCGTAGTAATCTCCTGTTGACAAAATGTGGTTACCGGAAGCTATTTTTTATCACAATTTGACTACCGCCAAAGCATTATTGAAAGAAGAATTGAGAACCTATGGCTTTGAAGTTGAATAATTAAAACATTTCACGATTTTGCTGTCTAGTTGACAAATTGATTAATCATCTCGGCTTATTCGCTTGAAATGAGATTTAGCATAGACCATTTTACACTACTTTAGTTTCCAGATGAGATTAACCTTTATTATATCGTATTAAGTAAGTGTTCTCGTTAAAGAATTTCTTGAAGTTTCACAAGAACTGGTTTTGTTTTGGTCACTCGTCCTACATGACAAACGACGAAAACATTTGACATTTTGACCAGACTTTTAATGTCAGTATAAAGTTCAATTACATAACTTACCGTTCCCTTGTGTGCTTACCGTATTCCATCGTAATTCAATTAAATATTTTTTCGATTTAAATTTCTACAAAAACAAAGTTAACTCCACATGCAGCTAATAATAAATTTTCCTAGTTTGACTAGGCTATCCTAACCTGTACCGTTATTACAATTAAATCCCTATGGCTATTCGAATCTTGGCTTCAACAGATTCCAATGAAAATTACCTTAAAAGCCAAGATTTATTTTACAGTATGTGCGGAACAAAACGCATGGGTTTCAAATTGCATTCCACACTAAACAGTTCTATGGTAAGTGTAGGATTCTTGACCTATTCTAGTTTTAGTCAAACATTTTTTTATTATCTACAAAACTCCTTTCTAAAAAAATCATACAATTCTTATTTAGAATAAACGAGATCAAAGTTTGATATATGCTCCATTTTAGAATTATTATGCAAAAGACTAAGTACGCTTCCTACACGATAACTTTTTGAAGAACAATGGTAAAAGTTGTTCGCGCTTCATAACTATCTTAAACGCAATCGGAATATTACGACACACGCTAATTATGATATTCCCAAGACACAGCGCGTGGGCGAAATTGTAAGTTTCCAAGTTGTTTATTTTTATTGTTCCACTTTAAAGGTTTTAGTGTTTAATGTACTCTCCAATAATTATTTTAGCATGAATATAGAAGTACTTACTCTCATATCCAGCCGTCCAAGACCACAAGGAGACCATCGCCAGCAGCCAGTGGTACATGAGGCCTTCGATCTTCCAATAGATGGGGGCGAACAAGGGTTTGAGAAGGCGCAGCGCCATCATCCACAGCACGTACGCGGGGATGCAGTATAAGTTGTTGACGACCGCGAATGTCGTCCGCGCCACGATCCGCACGTACCGGCTGAAAAAGCAGGGCCGCTTCGGTTCATCCATGACGTCTCGCACGTCGCCCTCGCCTCGCCACGTAACGTACGACAAACATGAGTGGTGATATGACATGTTAGGTGCTGGATGCACGGTCCCGAGTGCGAGGCGAGCAGACATGGCACCGTACCGCGTTCTCCCTGCCGACAGCTGCCGAGACGCGGGGGCTTTCGTCGTGCGCGGACGATCGCGCTGCGCCCATTGCAAATTAAATAAAACAACGCTTACATACATTCGACGATATTTATTAATGGAATCGTTCACGGGTTCACTGTCGGTTATTTCGTTAATAAGACTGCGAGTACAAATTTAAAAATCGCCCGTTGGCGAGCGAAGCCGTCGCTCGCCGGCGAGCTTACATGCGAATTCTTTGCGACACACATTATACACCGATCGACGTAACATTAACTCGTACGACGCGAGCACACATAAGACAGACATACACAATTTATTTCATTTATTACTTTACGATGAATACATCCGGCACGACCGTAGCCGGCCGAGCTCGTCGTGTAAAATCAATACAAAGTTCATTTATATAAAATTAAAAAACGATCTGACCGCTGAAATTATACAAAAATTACAATATTAAAGACTGTACACTATCTAATATATACAATAAATGCCAGCATAGATATGTGCGTGAGCGTTATATACAGGGCGGTGGGGTCGGCATCACAGCGTCAGGCGAGGCGATCACACGTTGTAATCATGAGCCATGAGGCTGTGCACCTGCTCGAGGCGGTATGCGAGCCGCTGCTTCTGCGAGAACTCGTCCTCCTCGAGCGTTACCGTCAACTGTTCGTTGTACCTGTCCGCGTACGCGTACAGCTCGTTCAGCGCACAGTTCGTGTTGAACTCTTTCGTGTGGAGGCGAGACTCCTCCGCAAACATCGCGTTCATGTCCTGATCTGATATTGCCGGCATCAACTTAATGTCCGCATAGTAACGTTCCACCCACTCCTTGTACACGGGAATGTCTTTAGCGTAAAGAAGCTTGGACGAAGGCGAGTCTTTGCCTAAAATGTGATCGGAGGTCGAGCAAGAGTCCATGAAAGTTTGCGCGATAACAGATAAGCAAGAATCTACAGTATTTGACTTATGAACATCGAACACGAAATTAGGATTTTTTATCAGGTTCACCCAGAAGCGAAGAGGAAGGGAATTGCTTTTCCAAGTATGCACAACTTCGGGGTCGGATATTGCGTGCTGTAATGCCTGATCATCGAGGAAATCGAACATATACTTTATGGCCAGAGGCAACGCCGAACCGCGATGAGCTGTACTGAAAATGGTCTCAAATAAATCATCGACAAATTTCTGCAGAGTGCCTTTCGTGGCGAGAAGACGTGTGAGATAAATCTCAGAGACCATTTTATTGCCACGCTCACCCTCCTTGCGTGCGTCATCGTCGTGATGTCTCACGAGATGCCAGTATTTAAAGCCGCCACCGTGATCGTATTTCAGTGGGCTTGCAGGGGGACTAGCGGATCCGTATTTGCCTCGATTTAAAGTTTCGTAAGTATGAGACTTGTCATTTTTCTCCATATTAGACAAATTATAAACCGAACTCTGTTTTGCAACAAGACTAAGGCAAGCGCCATCCGGGACGCGGTAATGATTCAGGGTATTGAGTTTACGCCATTCTCCTTCACACTTCGTAGTACTATCTTCGTCGTAAAGAATCAACCTACCACAAGCCCCCGTGCGCCATTCTAAATCAAGTTCATCTCGACTAGGACGTTGGGAATACGGAGTTGAGCGATATATAGCATCCAAACATTTCTCTTTAACTTGACTTATCGTATCACAGTCTAAAACTTTAACTTGTACGTTTTCAGTGGTAGCCTCTAAGCCGCTCACAAACAAAGTTTGTTGCGAAATCGACACGTTTACGGTCATTGCTTTAAAGTCTATTGATTGGCGGATAAGTTTTTCTTCGCTAAGTGAATAACGGGCTTCAGAGGTAATGGCATCGACGGGGCCTTTATCTACCTGTCCTTTCATCGACCTAAATAACAGATACAGAGGTTCCCCGGCGCATTCGCGGAGAAATTTGTAAAGCAGAAAAGTGAACCAAGCGCTCAACATCTTTTCCGCTACACTTTCGGTACGTCTGAGCAGTAATTTAGGATGATTTTTACCTTCCATGCACTTCTCTATTAAATCAGCTAATAATGTCTTCAATACATCAGTGCAGTACTCCATTTTACTTTGGAGTGTTACCATAATCAATGAAGCTACATTCACACGATCACGCATCGAAAAATATCTATTGCTTTCTAAAGTACGAATAAATAATAAAAGGAATGTTTTATTCATAATAAGCTGTCCAAACAATCTAAGACCCTTGTCTTTTCTAATAAGCTCGGGACGTTCCCACTGCAAGACGGCATGGTCGTCAATGTTAGGGAACAAAATTTTCATGGCATACGTGCGATAATCTAGGAAAGGAATACCGCCCGTGACATCACCAGTCAAATCCGTCATTTCGGTTTGCAACTCCGCAAACGCTTCCTTACATTCTGCTGCTACTCTTAACTCTAAAATATCCATCTGTTCCTGCATACTCTTTAATACCCTAATATTTTCTGTTGACTTTCGCCTATACATAACTAAGAATCCCACAACTATAAATAAGAGAATACCTATACTGATGCCGACCCCTATCAGTGCTGGTTTGCCTATAGCGGCTTGCAAACCAGTCTGCGAGGAATACGACAATTTACCAATCTTGTAGGTGAGAGCACGTCCTACTTTAACTACTACTTCAAGAGTGTCAACACCGTCAGGAAGATCTTCCCGCGAAGGGGGACGACAAGTCAGTTGATGCCGTGACAACGATGTTACGTTGCAAATGCTGTCTCCGATTCGAACTTCTACATCAGCCTCAGTGCACGCCCTATCCAGATTTTGACCGTTAATAGTTAAATAATCAGACTTGTAATACTTTAAATCTTCGCCGAATTTCTCATAAATGGGATCAGGATATAAAAGGAACGCGTCACCAGTCTTAGTTGTGAGGTTCTGTACACTTTGTACGTCGTCCATATTGAAACCGTATTCTAATGCCAAAGGTCTATCAGGATCTAGATTGAGACCAGCACTTTCAATACCGGGTGATTCACAAATCAGAACAGTTTGAAAATCTGCCCTATAGCAAGGAGCAATGTAAGGTCTGTTATCGTGATATACATAGATCTGGGGCAATAGAATTGAATGGAAATTTCTGCCCATCACTTTGATGCTTATCCCGCCGGACGGAATGCCTTTGGGTTGTTTGCGTTGCGATAATAATGGTGGACCGGATTCAACGGACACTACAACAGGATCCTCTATGTATTCAAACTTTTGTCGTTCTAGAGTTCGCATCCCGTTATCGAAACGCATTCGCAGTGTGCCCATTTTGAGTTGATACGAATGGCTTGTCCTACACACAGCTTCCTCGTGCGATACTGATAAAATAGCACAAGGCAAATCATCGATATAAGCTTGTATATTGCTGCCGGCGTTTAGATATTCACCCGTGATACGTAACTTCGTACCGCCCGATTGTGGCCCGTAGATTGGTTCGATAGAATTAATTTTAGGGTTAACGAACGCGTAGTGTTGTTTAGATTCATCGCGATAATCAGCAACACGAACAACTACTGGCCCATCACGGGGAACCTCTTCTCCGGGACCGTCTACAGTACAAACGATTTGTTTTGTTTTTATGTATAATTCTATGATAGGCTGACATTTTATTCCGGCAATAGTTACCCCGTTATATATGTCAGATATATTCCGACCCAGGTTTATACCTTCGATGGTTATGTTTGTTCCACCATCCCATGGGCCAAGCTGTGGTCTGAATGAATGAATTTCAGGATTAGGGCAAGTTTGTGTTCGATTTAACCAAACACTAGGTGCTCCGCACTGTTCTTGTACTTCGCACCTGTCGGACCCTTGACACCAACCACAACCAAACTTCTCAGGGAGGGCGAGACACATGCCGCAATTATCAGCCATATCGTTACAACGGTAGATGAGAATATGAGTATTATCCGGGTTATCAAGAGGTTTCGACCCACCCCATATTACAGCAAACGAAGCAGTAATATTAGGAGCTCGGGAAGTATAAGTAAATTCAACGGATTCACAATATATGGTATCTGCTAAAAGTTGAGCGTTCACGTGAGTGACTCTACCCTCAATATTGAATTGACAAACGAATCTAGTTTGAACGATAAATTGGCCTATTATGTGGACTTTAACTTTGATTTGTTTTTTAACACCGGAAGGTACTAATATTTCGTTGGTACCGTCGGACGTTGAATTTATTGTTGGACAAAAGCTTGGACCAGAACGATAACTTGGGCCTATTCTACTAACTCCCGTTACTAAAATATCATTACGGCAATTTTCAGCGGTATCGTGGGTGCAGCGGTGACCGTCGACACACCAGTCGCAAGGGAACGAGGAACTGACGCATTGTGTGCACGAGCTGTACGTATTACAATCAAAGAATGTAAAATTGGTCGCTACAAAGTCAGGTCCCTGAGTAGTGCGCACCGATAACTTAGCAGTGAAGTGATGTTGACCAGCCGGTATCGGTGGGAGCGTATCGGTACGCGGAGTTGTACAATTAACACCGTAAGTTTTTCTGGTAGCGTTCGTTATAAGAGTACGATCTAAAGCTGTAAATGCACATAAAAATTGTCCATTGAGTGTAGGCAAGTTTTCGATGAGTAAATCTAGTGTTCTTGCTGTCGTTCGTTGCAATTGATTAGGTGTCACTTGGGTGATGGTTGTACAACGCCCGCTGCGGTAAGGGATCCAATACAAAGGATCTTTAGCTGCCTCCTGACAATCTGACCGCAGACTGCATTTGTTTTCTAAAGAACACCATCCACAGTACGGGTCTTTGGCTCCGAGACACGTCAAACAGGATTTGTAAACGCTGCACTCTTGCACTTTCACTTTAGACACTTTTCGTTCTGTCATCACATACAAATGCATTAACTGAGTATCGAAGAATAAGTCTTTATTCACTGGTGAATCTTCGTCAACAACGATATCCCCGTATTCAAATGCAGAAGTTGCACTTTCGACCACAATCTTTTTGAGATGTCCTTTCGCCGTTCCCGCAAACACTACAGTATAATCGCCAGTGGCAGTTGCGGCTACTGCAGTAAGTCTTTTCTTAAATACAGCTACCGGGACCGCTTCCACTGGTTGTTCACCCCCGAGTGGAGTATTTACGTCTAAGCCACAAAAATCTTCACTGATTGATTGTAATTTTGTTCCGATACAAGTATGCGAGGGCGATATAAAATCAAGACCCCGAGATCCATTTCCGCTGAAGCATGTCTTTATATTCTGCATGAATTTACGCCGAATCGCTTTCAGAGAGTACACACAAAGGGCTGACAGATCTGATGGAGTATTCGCGTTTATTGACTCACTTTGACTGAAGGCTGCAAAGAGTACATCGTGCTGTGCCGTTATTCCTAATTCACCTGCGAGGACGGAGCCGGCCTTTCCAACAAAAGCAGCCTGTACTAGATTGTATCCAAAATTGCCTCCTCCCTCTCCGGTACAAGACATTGGAATTTCAGTATATGAATAGTAGTTTTCGTCATCATGACATACACGAACCAATTTGCTGTAGTATGTATCTGATCCTACACCTCTCAGTTGTGTTGTAAGAAAATAACTAAATCCCTCGGAGCTAAAGCCGTAGACGTAATTTATAAGATATCGCTCCCGTGATAATGAATTGATGAACATCCTCGTACCAGTCGTGACTGCGGTGCGTGCAATTCCAAACAGGCGGTCATCTTCCAGGGAACGGCTGCTGACAGTAGGAACTTCTGAACGATATGGCGAATTTCCCGTAAACGTAACACCTACGTACATAACTTGTGTCATAGGCGGGTTTGGAGGACCAGGCGCAATAAACGCAACCGTCGACGCTGTAGCATTGTTTGCCACCACCGGTTCACGAACTTCACGAACATCATGAGAAATATTATTAAGGTTTCGCACGGAACATAGCCCTTGAAGCACGGAGCCGCACGTTATGAGTCGGCTTGTCGCGTAATCGATCACCAGCGCCTTATTAACATTATCCGTCGGCTTCTTGACATAGTTGGCTGGACAATCAAAAGTGCAGAGAGCGGAATCGTTGACGGGGCCTGTAATAATCGATTGGGCTACTTCCAAATCAGGCGACAATTGATAGATTCTGTTAACAGCGCCGATGTAGACACGGCCCGTATTGCGATCCACGACGAGGTGGTTGAACTGGGATCCCGGTGCGGAGACCGGATCGCTGTAGGTCCGCACGACGTCTTGGGAGGCGCGCGCGGCGACGCACGCGGCCGCTAACGCCAGCAGCACGCGCCACATGACGGCGCGAGCGCATGTGGCCGGCACTCTACCGCGCGCACCGCCGCCCGTCACCGATGCCACCCGCCCGCTCCGAGCATCTGCAACGCGACACACGCACTCAGAGCCTGCGCGCCGTCGCCACCCACTTCCCATCGCACCGCACCGCTCCACCGCCGCTCTTCGCCTGTATATTCTCATATGGACCGTCCGGTGAAGCCTGGAGACGATTCGCAGACGAGAACCTAGCGCGACTGTGCTTTACATAAACTAATTGATAACGGCGAAGCGCACGTACGCGTTCATCGGCTCGGAGAGGTTCAGTGCGATTGAAGGGAAATCGCGAGTTATGACTTGATCTCGCGGTGACCCATCTGATAACGATATCGGTACCAACCTATTTTCGACTACATATTTATCACTTGTTATTAATCTTTTCTTGAAGACCTCTTCTGTTTGATTGACATTCAAGAGGTGACCTTGTAGCACAAATACATTTTCATTTTATTATGAAATATTCTGCCTACTTTTATGCAGAATTTAAAATGTTTCTAGTGAAACGCTGTAAACAATAAACGTTGACCTATTCCAAATTAATTTACATAATGATTTATTATATTTCGTACTTTTAAAATTGAAAAACGTTAACGAAAAGTCATTGCGTTGTGTAGATTTAATTCGGTTAAACGTTTTAGTATACAAACTTTCGTATGATAATTAACTATTATTCAATACCGTGTATCGAAACGCGAATATCGATCGAGAATTAAACACGATGACGGTAAAAAATAGATCGGTACCAAGGTATGGTCACGGGCGAACCGACGCTGTCAGTGCACTGATGTAAGTCACACGCCGACGAAAGCCTCAGCACCATCAAAGGGGATACATAATAAATATAACTAAAACAATAATTTGGCATGCTGTTCGCAACGAGGGAGTGAACGTGGTAGCGCAACGATAAAAAACGAAATGAAAAGAAATGACGGAGAAACTAAAAAACATCAATATTTAAATATCGTTTAGTAGTGGTACTCACGGGAATTCCATTGTTGGAGACACAGCGGGCTTATCGCGTGAAATTCCTTTTCTAAATTGAGATCATAAGCATAGGAAGCGCACTCTCATAGTGCGGCGACAACGAAGCGAGACCTGGAACAAAGTAAGAACCTTTCTTGAATTACATGCGATCCTGTTTCAATGAAGTTACAATACTTTAATAGATAGTATGAGCTTTAAAAACATTTTAAATCGTTTGTTTTTTGTCAATTCTTTTGTTTTTTGTCAATTCTTTTCTTCTTTTTACTACCTATACTGATAGCCTTGAGAGGCTATTTCAGCTTCACCCTAACGTATAGGTGAGCTCACGGGGCTCAAACCGGAAATGTTGCTAACACTGGCCTTAGCAGGAGCAGTGCTTCGCAGAATCTACTACAGGATCGGAAACGCGACCCACTGAGAAGATTCGGCGAGAAACTCAGTGGGCTGTGTTTATGGGTTAATTTACTCGTCGAGCCCTTCGGGTGCATCGACTGTTTACCATTCGGTCCACAGGATCGGGAATGTTTTGTCAATGATACGTATACCATATAGGAAGAGCATTTAATAACATGATCATCTTGATAACAGATCATAAATTAACATGATTCGATAAAGAAATTGTTTAACACAATTACGATTAAAAATTCAATATATTTTGCGTTTTTCGGTGAACGAGCTCACGGAAAACCAGATTTTAAGTGGATTTTGAAGCTCATAAAAATCACTACGTCAAAATCGCCCTTGTTCTTTATAACGGTCCCATCGTTCAAGCCGGATTACAAGATTATTTCGCGGAAGAGATAAGTAGGATGGTTGGTGATACCGACCTGCGGGTTCATATCTTACCACCAGTACAGTACACTTGGTGAACGCAGCATGCGGGTATGATACTCTAATGAACTTTTCTGCTCAATCTTCGGTGAATCCCTTAATCGCTCTTTACCTCGGGAAAAGATATGATGGTGCTATTCTAGACCTAAATAGTCTACTTTAACAATGGCTCTGGATAATTGTACGAGGTCATTGTGGGCATGGTGGCCATTAAGTTCCTAATTTGAGGCACAAGGTCGAAGCCTTTAATTGTATTAGGGCTGTCCAATATTACCAAGTACTTCGCAGCAGTATTAGGACGGTGGTACGATTACGTAACATTAACTAACTAATCGTACGGTCTTATTTGCCCTACCACCAGTAGACCTACTTATTATTTTATTATAAACATAGAACAAGTTTTATGCAATGACCAATCATTCTGTGATATTCGATAACGCAATTTTCTGTACAAAACCGTCGAAGAACAGGTTTGTACGTATTGCGAGCGGCGCGACCTTAAAGTGACTCACGAGCGAGCTTCGTTATTGCGTACTCACTTCGTATTACGTTCACGTAGAAATAACAAATATTCATAAGTATATGTTATACAATGATGAGACACGGGACGGCATTCTTTTAGGTAGGTCCTGTCGTCTTAATACCAAACTCACAAGGCTAAAAGTCACAAGAGTGGAGTTACGACCTTGTTGTTTCACTGCTGTGTGTGGTCGACTTAGAATAGCAACTCTCCATCTCTTCCCGTTAATGTCATAAAAGGCAACCAATTAATTCAATATAGAATGAGCAGTGTCGGTCTCAGTATTATAATAATGTGCTGCAATCGCCAACCACCCGCGTAGCTGATTCACCAGGCCGAGCAAGTTTTTTTTTTTTTAAAGGAATTTAATTCAATATTAACAAACACAGTATCGCGTAACAAGCGTTTTCACTTAAAACTAAACGAGCTATCTACCAATGATCTAAAGTGATATTTTCTTTTGATACCAGAAATTAACAGAATGTTCACAATTCACAATACGGATTTTTTTTCAGACAGCAGATAATTACAGTGGTGATGTTAAAAGGATTGTTCGTATAAAATTACACTATAGTTTATATGTTCAGTCAACTATTATTTCCCTTCTATTTAGATAAGAATTGAATTTTGATAACAGTAATGCTAGTGTCAATAAATAAACGCGTATTTGTAAATCATTAAAGGACATTAACGCAAAGTTTATTTGTAAGTTTAAATATTTAACTAGCTTTTGTGCAAATAAAATTTTAAGTATATTAAAAAATGTTTTAGCTATAAAGGAGCTCAAAGTCTGGCTATAAAGCGGTAGGTAATAGAAGCCTACCGACACCACAAACTGCCTGCCTAGACATGTGAAATTATAGAAGAATCAGGATTGATACGATAACTTGATGACATTCAGAGCACAATGAATAATTTGATACGACAAGATACAATTCGTGTTGCAGAGCGATAATAGCCACACAAAGAATTATCAAATTTCATGGTAGGCAGTGGTGGTCACAGCTCTCAGGCCCAAAACACGTATTACGGATCCTCCCGGTCCATTAACGGTGCTTTTAGGTACCACAAGCACCGGTCACAGTCCTCGTCGAACCCGTCGCTTGCGACGAAGGGCTGGACGAGCGAATTAATCCACAGACACAGACCACTGAGTCAGTGTTAGCATCACTCCGGTTTGAGCTCCGTAAGCTCACCAACTAGCTAAAGTTACGCTGAAATAGCCTCTCAGGGCTATCAGCTTAGGTAGGAAAAATAAAAGCTCTCAGGTATGAAATACGACTTTGGGAACAAAGATACTGGGCTACTTTACGACAGTGTCACAACCTGATTTCTGCCAACATTGAAATTCACGTGTGTTTAAAGTATTAATTTAGTATTGAGTTTTTTTTAAGTGCTCATAGCCTAAAGACGATCGTACTATGTGTGTTTGCTGAATGATGTAAGCAATGATTGTGTTATTAGAACTCGGCTTATTATGAATGCATATGTACGTGTTCTTCTATAGTGCTGTTTCATTCACACGAATGATGTTTGGTAATGAGCAAGTGAAACATTTCATTGAGACTCAAAACTATTATTTAAATATACGATGGGTATATTAAAAGCTTATTCTAGTAATCTAGTTAGGAAAATAGGACTGTGTGATTCAACAATGACAATACGAATGTATATTCAAGAGAGTGGCAACTGAAAGCACATGGTAAATATTTACAAGATTGACATTACAAAAAACGAATACTGAACAAGGGTAAAAAAAGCGAAGTTTAACCATCAGATACAGCCCGCTGAGTTTCTCGACGGATCTTCTCAGTGGGTCGAGTTTCCGATCCGGCGGTAGATTCTGTGAAGCACTGCTCTTGCTAGGACTAGGACCCTCGACGTTACTAGAATAGGTATGGAAAAAAGTGGAGCTCCACTATTCTATTTCTTTTTTTTTATCGCTCAGACGAATGAACGAAGTCAAATCCCGTCTGTTGGTAAGTGGTTAACGGAGCTCAACGCGAATGACGCCACCGATCTTGAGACTCGAAAAATGACAATAGAAGTCAGTTCGAATCACCAGTTAGGTGAACACTAGTCTATACAGCAGAAAACTATGTCAATCGATCATTTTATAATAGATTATTATTTATTTAAGTCTCTTTGGGCCAAGTTGACTGACCTACTTAAGATACGGTTTCTGCAATACAAGGTTACATGTGTCAGTGCTCTGACCTATTTCGATTAATATGATTTCCGTTGAGACTTTTATTGGCCAATGGACAAACTTGATCATGGCGCTATCTAATGTAAATCGGCTACCGTATCCCATAGATTCGACAACGTGAATACCGCCCAAGCTGTAAGATTTGGATTCTGAATGGATAACTCAGAACAATATATTTATAAGATAGGTACCAGTGGTTATTAATTGAGAGTGAGGTATATTACTACTACAAACTGATGATAACAGTACCAATTGGTCAAGGAGAACAGAGTCGCACATGCGTAATTCCTAACTGATAGCCAGACAAACAATCAGTATGGAGATGTTTCGAAGATATTTGTTTATATTCACAAGTGCTTGTACACTGCATTATTAGTACTTTTAAAGGTTGTTCACAGGTTTACTAATTAAACATATTAAGATTCTTCACAATTCATTGGTGATCAATAAAATAAAAATTATTATACTTTGAAACAATTAAAATTGAAGTTTGAATTGCTAATATTTTATTTAACATACAAATAACTCAGAACAAGTTTATAACAGAGGTCTTTTGAATTATTGCAGTCTTTTTTTGATGGACAAAATTATAAGCATATGGAAAAATGCAATGAATTTGCAGTGAATTATAATTCAAAATATTTCATGTAACAAATTATATAGGTACATGATGGCATAAAGTGTCATCATCACTACAACATCATTTAAGATTAGATGTAAAACTTTTTAACAGTAGCTTTAAAGTTTCTCCACATCAAACATCCTAAGGAAAGATTTTATGCCTAGACCATATATACCAAATTTAAAGATCAGAAGTAAAAACATACTCTCACTTACATACAAGCTCTTATGAGTTTTTGGGTATCAATATGACAATCTTAGGTCAATTATGGAAAAGAAACTTTATCCTAAGTATGGTCATAGAGTTCTCTATTAATGCTAATTACTTAAAATTTGAAATGCATAATTCAAAAGCATGACATTATGTCTCCTTGCACTTTGCTGCACTTGTATGTATATTTGCCCTTAAGCTGTTATTGATAATAAATATTTTCAACAAAGATATAAGTACTCTACCATAGGTGAGATTAAAATATGAATATGTGTTAGCCTATTAAAAACTGGTACATAAAAAACATGTCTTAATCCATCTTGAGACATAAGGTTTCTCTATTCTATAGTATAACAGGTGCCCCATCCTTCAAACCAGAATTATTGTTTTGAGGCAGAAGTGAGTAAGGTGGTAATTTAGACCCATATGGACTCAAGACATTCTACTACCAACATAAGATCCCCCCTACATAGATAAAATACAATAGATAAGCTTTAGAATAGTGACATATAGAAGGATACTCTGAATATGGTAGATTACATATTATAATTATTTAACATACTATGAACATCAAAATCCAAAAACTCCATTCTTATTTTAACTGTCTAATATTTGTTTTCAATATTCAATTTTCAATATGCCTAGTTAGTGATTTACTAATATTATAAAGAGGAAAGATTTGTTTGTTTGTTTGTTTCGAATAGGCTCCGAAATTACTGGACCGATTTGAAAAATTCTTTTTCCATTAGAAGCCGACATTGTCCCTGATGAACATAGGCTACTTTTTTTTTTTTTTTTGTTTCATGTGTGTTTTAATGTTTCCGAAGCGAAGCGAGGGCGGGTCGCTAGTGATTTATATTATTAGATTTTGTTAAAACCTGCTTTAAACCAGCATAAAACCAGCTTAAACTTTTTTCAATTTTTAATCCAAGTATATTTAATTTGTATAAATTACCTATTGTTATTATTTACTGAGACACTGTGAAATTTTAGGATAGGACGTTAAAATGTGTCATATTTTAATAACTATTTACTTATAATTATATTTACTCCTTACATTTTCATTCACTGAGTTTAACCTGTTAAGATTTCAGTAATATGTATGAATTTATATGGCTATGTAGTAAGATTTCAATAAAATTTACTAGTATATCCAGTCACTTACAGATGATACAGGTAAACAAACTCAACTCTCTCAATTAACTGTCCCCTATCATCCAACTGCACTGGCAACATATTCGCCGACTTTCTCTCTTTTTAAACCCACAGTGCTAAGGCATATTTTGAGAGCATGTTACTTAGTTTAATAAATTAAAGCTCCAAAATTTACATTATTCGCAGCTGAATTAGAGTAATTGTGATCTTACATAGATACATTTATAACAAGACTAATTGTGAAAACGTGGTTTTTAATAAGACTTCCCATATTGTATATTATATATTTAATGCTTACTATTTTTCAAATTAAAAAGCCAAGACATGTTGCGCAGACTCTAGTTGACTGGGAGAAGGGCAGGAGAAGGATGATGATATTTTTCAAATTAAGACACAGCATCTTAACCATGTTTCTTTTTTATATATACCATACAATACAATATATATACAAAAATTGGCATTTGAGTGATACTTGATGGGTGAACAAGCTCACAGCCCATCTTGTATTAAGTTGTTACTGGAGCCCAACAAAATCACAACATGAATGACACCACTCACCTTGTAATATGAGATTATAATCTCATCTGTATGATATTTATGTATTGGATTGCTTGGAACTATAAGTCACAATATCATTCTATTGTTACTTACCGATTGAATTATAATTTTAAATTTAACCAGAAAATAGAATTATTCTTCTGTGGATAACGTCTTTTGAGATATGTGTTGTAATAATATCTTCCTATAATTAAACTAAGATAATAATCATCAAAGTAAGTGTGACCAGTCCTTAAATAAATAATAAAACACAACATCAATCATGCAATTACAAAACTATGAAAGATAAAATGTTTCCAGTGATTCACTGTGACTAATGTTGATGCCACTGATTGCTGGTCCATGATCGTATTTTCTATAAACTATTTTTTTGAAAATAATACCAAATGAATTTATTCCATGATAAAAATAATTTTAAAAACTAACATTCTAAACTAGAATATTTCAGTAATTGAAACCTTAATGAACATTTAATTAATTCCGATCTTAATTCATTGATGTAGGTCAAATGCACTGTTTTGTTGTATTACATAATTCAATTAATGAAAACATACATTATTTGTATTGTTTTAACTAATTTTAATTATTTTCAAGACGGTACCTATGGCATAACGATTCAATATCATTTTTTTTTCTGAAAGAAGGCTAAAGGATAAATTACAATAGTAACTTAAAAATTATTTACTATTCGTGTTTTTAAATCTAATTTTCCATTCTAGAAACAATGTCCATGTATACCACCCACACACAAAAACAAAAACGTTATTTTTTAATGGAAAATAATGTGCTACCACGATGAATTACAGACTAGTACTCCGATATTTATACTTATGCATTATGTCTTCAAGAAAAAAGAAAGTCAGCCATTATCTACCGCGCACGCGAGTCGATAAACGGAAGCCATTCGAAACGCCACGCGTTCTCAGACAGCAACTAAAAGCTACACAACACTGAAAGTACCGAAACATACCTTGTTTTTGGAAATCTCTTTATTATGCAAAATAATCCTTGAAAATCCAGACTAGGTTGAACTGAGAACACTTATTGCACCAACACTCTATCCTTGTATTTTAACCGTAAGCGTATTCGAAATACTAAACACCACTAGCGACGGTTTGTATCACAACATTATACATATAAAAATAACTTTAACGAGTTAATATCAAGCCCGTTGATGAGTAAAATATCACGTTTTCACTATAGTTCACGATAAGAGCATCAGTCTTCGCACACCGCCGTGGAATGACTCGGTCTCAGGTTCACTTTTTGAACGAGTCTAGGCGTGACTGAACGAGTGATTCCGAAAGCAGCCGATCAGAAACATTACTGCATTATACCGATAGAGGCAGCACTGTACAAAGCCAATACATGCGTTCAAGAATTAGTGAACACGTCCATAATGACATGGTACTAAAATTATTGTAAATAAATAGTATTTGAAGTTATTTCTGTAATATTGTAAATGTTTCGTCAAAATTTACTCCAGCTTAAACGCTCTTAATTTATCATACAAGTTTAGGAAAAATAATAAATCACAAAATCTACGACAAAGTAATAGGTAGTATTCATACATTAAACAAGTACAACAGATATGTACTAGCGTCGAGAGTTAGTTTCTAGTTCTGCTATTTTGATTTTGAAAGTAATTGTTACTAAATACCTATATAAATAGAAACTGTTTTCTTGATCAATGATCGATTATAATTTAGAGCTCCAAAATTCGTTCGAATGAATTAAGCGCTGTCAAAGACTCCCAACACTTTTATAATATAACCGATTTGGCTATATCCTGTTGGAACGATATTAGCCTCAAATAATTTATTAACTATTAACTCATTAAAACTTATTAACTCAAATTCGAAATTGCTTGAAGTACATTATTAGGAAGCACTACTATTTCGGGAAAGCAGTTCATTAACACACATTTTGTTTGCTGCCTGAGGAGTTAAAAAAGTGTAATAAATTTCGAATTTTAAGTCATTTATAGTGACTTCAAAATTCGAAATATTTTTGCAGTAATTATTGAAGCATTTTCGATTACTTAAGAAATTGAAACTATTCTATACCTTTTTTTATATATTGATTTTTTTAAATAGCAAGTGGCAAAATAGATAAGAATAATAATTTCTTGTATTTATCAACTGATTTTCTTCTTTTTGGAGTTTTTGACGAGCGTTGTATGTAAAACTTTAATAACCATTCTGTTCTAAAGCTTCATCTAAATTTTTTTTTTTTTTTTTTGAATTCTTGTGAAGCCATTACTGCTAGTGTCAGTGCCAGTCTAGTGTCTAGTCTCTAGTTGACTATTATCTTCGATGAACAATAGTTGTTGGTCGAAGACTATTATTAAATACCTAGTTATATATATAGTTATTTGAATAATGATACTCTATAGCGGGATGAGATAAAATTGATTTATTTGAGACTTTAATCAACTAGAATGAAATGCTATAAAATGAGATGTATTGAAAATAATCTATACTAATATTATAAAGAAGAAAGATTTGTTTGTTTGTTTATATTGAATAGGCTCCAAAACTACTAAACCAATTTGAAAAATTCTTTCACGGTTTGGAAGCTACACTATTCCCGAGTGACATAGGCTATAATCTTTTTTGAAAAACATTAGGGACCCTTACTAAAACTCCAATAATGTTACCCAAGGTGTAAAAAAATTAACCAAAATATTCTTTAATATTATAAAGAAGAAAGATTTGTTTGTTTGTTTATATTGAATAGGCTCCGAAACTACGGAACCAATTTGAAAAATTCTTTCACGGTTTGGAAGCTACACTATTCCCGAGTGACATAGGCTATAATCTTTTTTGAAAAACATTAGGGACCCTTACTAATACTCCAATAATGTTACCCAAGGTGTAAAAAAATTACCCAAAATATTCTTTACATCGCGTGCTCGCGAAAACTATTGATGATAGAATTAAATAATGTACTACGACTTCGTAGAATACGTCATTATTATTTACAAAAAGTGTCCCAACAGCATTAACTATTATAACTATAGTCTAACTATTATAGTTTGGCGCAATAAGTGTTCTTTTATTTTTAAAAATAAAACAACGTCTTCAAATTTTTGTTAAAGACCCGAGCGGAGCCGAAGCGCGCCGCTAGTTGTATTAATAAAGTGTTAATTATAAAATGGTGGCTATTTATGAGACTGTTTCTTTATCCCCCATCTATGCACTTTCACATGTGCTAAACGGTTAGTAAGACATCGTTATTACATGCTTAAATTTGTTAAGAAAATATAAACACTCACATAACTTTGCTAGTCGCGTCCGGCTTACTCATTCAAAATTTTATGGTAAGTAGAGTAAATTCAAAAGTTTGTGGTTTAGACACTGAAGTTTAAAGGTCTATGGGCTTCAATGAAGTAGGAAACCTATGGAAATGAAACGTCAACCAAAATTTCGTGCCACTGTGACGTCATCTGGCCACAAAACATGGCGGCTTTAGTGCTGTACAAAAGATTTCAATGTTATCAGGTTTTATCGATAAACGTTCTTGGCTCATTTTATTTTAAATATTGTTGAGTATTATTTATTTGTAGAATTTATACTTTAATGGGAAGTAAGTAGGTATATCGTTATGTGCAAATATGATATGATTTAGATTGGTGAAATCTAAGACAAGTTCGTCCTTCGAATTTGCCAAGTAAACGATATGATGATTTTTAAAAGTTGCTACACTGATTTTATAAAGTTGTCGTTTGTCGCAAAAGCGACATAAAGATATGGCGTAGTTCAAAGCCATCAGCCCATTACTAGCATGCTAAATGTTATCGTATTTTGAGTACGTGTTTTTCTTAGACTATAACAATCTATTTTAATTGTTTTGCTGACTGTAAAGTCCGTAACATACTACCGCAGCGCACCCCAAGGAAGGTGCGCCGCACCATTTGAATCACTTTCGCTTGAGAGTGATTCAAATTTTAAACTTATCAAGGGACCGCGTGAAAAAAAAAACACCTACAGAACATTTATTCATTAATTACAAACGTCATTCCTTGTGACTTCCTCTCTAAAATCACTTAATTATTAAATATTTAACAAATTTACAATAGTGTTTTACTCACTGCGGAATAAAACTATTTTATTTAAATGGTTCCGAAGAGATTTTGTCGGTAGCCTTTTTCCCGAAATATCTAAACAGAATGTCTAAATATGTTTTGATGACATATTTTAAAGTGGTATTTATGATTAGTGTCATGATCAATAGATTCCGACCGAAAAATGGATTTTTCGGATGAGGGCTCCATAATGAATTTAAATACATATAGATAATAGTTTTAGGGCATCGACTTTCTTGAGATCCTATAAAATACGTTTAAATTATTATTTTTGTATGTTTTAAGCATGATAAATTATGAAATTTTATATAATCAATCATATTAAATCGATATCAAAGTCAATAAATAATGTACAACCCAAAACAGACGGCCGAACTGACGTGACAATGACATTTGGCGCGCTAAACATGGCAGATTTTCGGCCTCATTAGACGGAGACGGAGATATTTACGTATATTCATGTTTCATTTTATGTACGCACTGAAATACTGTTATATTGTTTTCCTGCGAGTTAAAGTGCTGAGTAAGAACGAGATAGATATATGTTTATGTATGTCCCTTCAAAATGGGTGCTATTTATATAAGCAATTGTACGTATAGAACAATATGTCGTGTCCCTACTATATAGGTCTATGATGGGCTTAGATGACAGCACTTTGAGAATATTTGACATTGACAGCTGTAAAATGTCACTAGCTGTCATCGAATTTGAACACCTTTTGCGAAGTGCACTTTCTGGTAAAGTTTTCAGTTACCTATCTGAAGAAAAATTATAAATTATGGCTACATCCATATTCAAATTTTCTTCATCTTTAATTAACACATCCAAGAACTACAGATGCGTTTTACGTCTTATAAATAAACGTAATATTTCAACAACTAGCGTTACAGCGGTGAGTTGCATAACCGGTATTTAACATTGTTTTGAAAATGAATTAATTTCTAACTACAAAGAAATAATATTTTTATTCTAGAATTAAATACTGAATACAGTAAAACAGTGTCTAAAATTGAGTGTCATGATAATTAATAACACTTTAATATTCTTAATTTTAGAAAGTAGGAAAAAGAAACATTTTCTTCGGTTTTCACGCAATTTTAGAACTAATGAAAAAAATTGGCTGTCCCATGTTTGTTTCGTTAATTCCTCAACGACATCTATACTTTTATTCATACTTATATCTCATATTAGCAGACAAAATTCATAACATAGTCAAATGACTACCACTACTATTTATCTCCCATTTCTGGTTGATTTAGCTTTTAATTACAAAAAAGTATTTAACATTTGGATACTATTTTCTTTTATATAACTCGTTGCACATTATATTTACCGTTGGTATGGTGTTTGTTACCTTACTGTGCTACTATTTCTTGTGAGCCCGCACAGGTAGGTGCCACCACTTTATCTATTTCTGCTGCGAATCAGTCATGTGTTTTAACTTTGATCATATACTTTTCAAACAGACACTTAGAATTCATATGATCTCAAAGTAGTTGGTGGCATTTGCATTGTTGATGTGCCCTCAGTACACCAGATGTGACATGAGTGTGCCATTCATTTTGGCAAAAAAACATAGTTCAAATTTTGAAAATTGTATAAATTTTGTATCTTTTTACATCTCACATTAATTTGATTCTTGCATTGATAATATATCACAACTAATCAATCATGTGTAAAATTCTTTAACATAACCAAATTAAAATAAAATATATTTACCATGTGCCGTTATGTGTCCATTTGTAGATGTTCTGAAATGGTGCTCACTTTGGTAAAACAAATTATGTGAATTTTAATTAATGTTTAGTTCGTAACAGATTAGATTATAATTGATTCTTGAATGAAAATGTGTAAAAACACAATCCTGGATAACATTCTTATTTGATTCTGTGGTATTGGAACATTTTTTTAGAGAATAGGAAGTAGCACTTGTTGCATTGACTATCTTCACTTCTACCATTTTTGAATAGTTGGGGGTACCTTTCATTACTCAAGGAGTGCACTGTATTTTCTATTTAAGCAGTTTTTATGTTGTTCGCCGCACCAATTAAACTGAGTGCACAACCTAAGGCAGAAAAAGATAACTGCTATTTGGAAGGAAGTTTTTTTTTTTTTTTTTTATGATTGAAAGTTTACTGGTGGCCCGAAGGCCTTTCCAGTTTCACCAGGACAGGTGGGCGAGCAAAGGCTCAGCCAAGAGGGGCGGGATTTGCTAACAACTGCCCGAGCGCCTCCGAAGGAGACCTAACAACTCAAGAGCAATTGTTTCGCGAATGAATCTACTACCGGATCGGAATCGCGACCCGCTGAGAAGATCCGGCGAGAAACTCAGCGGGCTGATGCATGGGTTAGGTTGCACGTCGACCTCTTTGTCGAGTTCGACGAATACGGTTACCGGGGTCCCTAAGCCTGCTCCTAGTATTAGAGCTGAAGGCATCTAATGCAAAGGTTATTGGATCTGATGGATCCGTAAGGACGTGTCTAGGGCGTCGACGGTGACTGGCTCCTGCATGATCAGGATTCGGGGAGTAGTCAGCGGCGGCAACGATAAGGCGATTATCATGACGCATAGCCTTATCGAAGTATCGTTCCGACGCTGACTTCATGTATTTCCGAATTGATTCGAGGCCCAGGTCGTCGTGTAGGTCAACGTTCCTCACGAACCACGGAGCCCCGACAGCTAACCTGCAAAAGCGGGATTGTAGAGATTGGAGGGTGTCTATGTGTGTGCGGGCCGCGTGAGCGAACACCACACTCGCGTAAGTCATGACGGGCCTTATGCAAGTTTTGTAAAGTGTCACCTTGTTCCGAAGGGACATTTTACTCCGCTTACAGATCATGGGGTAGAGTCTACCGAGAATAAACGCGGCACGGTCACGGACTGATTTTATATGCGGGCGGAATGTCATCGATGCATCCAGGGTAACGCCCAGGTACTTGACCTTCCTAGCCCAGGGTATGGGTTGTCTAAAGAGAGTAATCGGGGGTGTGAGATTCCTCCTCCTAATCCGGGAGGAAATCCGTGTGGATTGGAAGGAAGTGTAAGGTACAGCGGTATATGGAAATGAAACATTTTTAATTATTATTTTTTTGGTGGACTAGCTCATGATACACATGGCATTAAATGGTTACTGAAGATACCATCAACATAAATGCGATCATTCACCTTGAGACTGAGTTCTATGTCTGAGTTTTGTCGTACGACGACTACTCCACTCTTCAAACTGTAATGCCTGGGGTTCATAGCACAAGTACTGAGCGGTGGTACCCCTCTGTGCAAGCTCACTAGATTCTATACCACCAATAAACTCAAACTACTAGTAGAACTAAAATGATCTTCATTTCATACTTTTACTTAACTAGTACTTAACCAACTTAACTAGTTAGTCTAAATAAACTTAAATTGTTTTTACTCCCTCATTATACAAATGTTAAACTCTCAAATGAGACAGTAAATAGTAGCAGACACTGACTGACTGTGTAGTTGCAGTCAGTGATTACCAAAGCCTAAACACAATTGAGGGCAGTTTTATTGCTGCTGTCTAACTGCCGAACTTTTTTGATGAGCTGGGTCGTCCGTCAATCGAATGGAATAAAAACAATAAAAAATTAATTAATTAATAAAATAACAAAACATTTTTTTTTAAATCAAATCAAAAGCTTGTACAAAAAATATGAAGCATATTGAAAGTATTTAAAATTCAAAGTATATTTACTATTTTAACCTTATAATATGTTCCACAAATTGGACACACGCAGCACAAACATAAACACTTTCAATCATAAATCATGTGACATCCTTATGTATATATGAACATATATGATGGCTATGTGAGTCCTTCAACTTTACATTTATCCCGTAAAAGTACCACAGAAAGGAAGAAGGGCTAGCTGAATATCAACACTGTTCATGTTTAGTATTTGTTTCGTATTTCATTTTAAGTCATCGTGAATTCGTGTTGAGCGATGCACCGGTGTTCGAATCTTAGGCGGGTACCAATTTTTCTAATGAAATACGTACTCAACAAATGTTCACGATTTACTTCCACGGTGAAGGAATAACATCGTGTAATAAAAATCAAACCCGCAAAATTATGATTTGCGTAATTACTGGTGGTAAGACCACTTGTGAGTCCGCGCGGGTGGGTACCACCACCCTGCCTATTTCTGCCGTGAAGCAGTAATGCGATTCGGTTTGAAGGGTGGGGCAGCCGTTGTAACTGTACTGAGAACTTAGAACTTATATCTCAAAGTGGGTGGCGCTTTACGTTGTGGATGTCTATGGGCTCCAGTAAACCACTTAACACCAGGTGGGCTGTGATCCCGTCCACCCATCTAAGCAATAAAAAAAAGTAAATTTATAGTAAGTAGCAACTTGGCCGTGCCCCAGGCATTGCTGACATCCATGAGCGACGGTAACCACTTACCATCTGGTGAGCCTTATGCTATTATAAAAAATAAAAATTCGACGAGAAAATAGTATAACAAAAAAAATTACCACAAAAAATTGCAACAATAAAAAACAAACCCAGTATGTATAATCTTAGCAAATAAGCGTTAACAAATTCCTAACTGTTTCATTACTCACAATACTGAGTACTGAGAGAGATTAGGCTATTGAAATTTTTTTTTGGTCAAATAAATATGAAATGTTAAAAATATAATATAAAATTTAGGGTATTTCAATTTACTAAGCCTCATTGTAATCCATACCATTGTTCTTTTATAAAATGTTTTAAAGCCGGGGAGAATCAATTACACGAAGAGTCACTTTGGTTTTACGTTAAACAGGATTGAAATCGTTCTAAGCATTCTATAACATTCCATTTGTATTTACTGTCTATTTTCGCGCCATAAATTACGAAAAGTTTCGGTTTTAACAGTTAAAAAAAGACTGAAATAATTGATAAGGTTTATTTTATTTATTATCTGTGGCAATAAACCGCGAAACAAATCAGTACAGCGGTGACTTTCCATGCGGGTGGTGCACTTCGATATTGATAACAAAAAAATATAAATCGTTGCGTCGACGACCTTACCACCATTCCGCGGAGGGGACCCGTAACCGGTTTCTAAAAGCCCATTGCCGTTTCGATCGCGGCTCTAACCGTTTTATTCGCCGGTGCTGTGTTTAATCATTAAAAACACAGATATAAACCTCGTTGCGTTGAAATTGTGAAGCGAAAAAAAAATTATATTTGACGTAAACTGTCAGCTGTTTAACACGGAATTTGACTGTTGATAAATTTTTTGTTGTGAATAAAAATGGCTTGCACGACATGTCTCAACCCAGAAGGCAAGCCGGTCAAAACGGTGAGTTTGTACATAAATATCGTTACGTAAAGTTTTGCCGGGTATAGCGATAAGTACTGTTATTGAGTTGTTTGTTCAGTTCTGTCTTTTGGCCAACTGTATCGTTTCGGAACATGGAAAGAAATGCTTTTATTACAAAATTCAGAAAATAAATAAATTATAGATTTTTATTATCGTTGTAGACACGTCATTTGTTGGGTTGTGTATTATAGCATCGTATATTTTTAGTATATTATATTATTAGCGAATGCAGGGTAATTTTATGATTCGAATAAATGTTTGCCCGTTTAAGTATATAAAAAATGGTAAATTACAACGAATGTACATATCTCTTAAGTTCAATAAAGTATGTAGGTAGATAAAATGATAGGCAAGTGCGTATGTATGTATTTTTGTTAAAAATTTTAAGCATGTGTGTGTAAAGTCTTGAAATGTTCTATATTTTGTCTAAAACCCAATAAAACACATAATCGAAGTCATTGTAAAATATATTTTTCAGTCTTTTTTCTATAATAATAATTCGTCTGGCAAGAATTTAGATTACCAATTTTGTTTTGTGGTATTACCTCTTTATGCTCGGTTTATTTCATTATTGTTTTGGTTTTTGATAGGCAGACAAACAAGCATAGACCACTCCGTGTACCTATGCCATCTCAACGACATCTTAAAAAATCAAAGAACATATTGTGAAAACCGCTTTATCCTATCCTTCATACCGGAATTCATAATTGCTTCATGGCAAAAGTAGGCGGTTAACTGTTATTTATTCGCATGGGTTCAATGTACAATGCGTTTCAATCTAGAATGTAGCACGGACGGTGTGTCAAATCGAAAAATATAGGTAGTCAGTAAAAAAGATAGGTTTTTAATATAATATTTATTTTGAAACCTTCGCCGAAAATTTCACGTTCGCCGATTCCACTCATCCCACTGCTTAAGCAATCGAATGATCGTCGCTGTCATAATCCTCATTGCAGCTTTCCCCTACAATCAATATGTAGGTCATTAAACTATACCATTAGTTGATTATATGTATGAAAGAAAAAAAAATGTATTACCTTTGTAGCGAAATAAAAATTATCGTCTTCTGTTATCTCTTGTTGCCGGTATTCATTTTCGAGACACCTGATCTCTCTCTGTCAGTCATCTTTTGTGATTTACTCTATGGCTTCGAGGGTTAATTTTTCGATTTCTATTTTTAGTTGACGCACATTTTTGTCTGCCACCCTACCTTTTATTAAATGCCATATATACTCTAAAGGATCAGTCACAATTGTGGGGTGGTAGCCTCAACACCTTGAAGCCGTCTGAATTATATAATCGGTTTATTAAATTAGCTCTAGGCTTTGAGTAGCATGGTTCAAATTCCAATTAAAAAACAATTTCTGTTGCTGTCCATACTTTTTTATCGAATTTTGACAGATCGAGGTCATTGACGCGGACATTCTTATATTTTGAAACTTATATAACTTATAACTTATCTTATACCTTATTACGTATGTATTGACGCTGACACAATCTACATTGAGATTCTAGTCACAGATAGACAACAGCCTAATGCGCTGGCGACCACGGCCGATGACTCGAATGTTCTAGAGAATAATATAGTATTCTAGATATTTTTTTATTCCAACCTTAAGTAAAAAATGTATATTTTTTTTGTCATTTACATTCGCAGTATAGATGAGATTGACCACAAAAACTGCGAAGTAATTATTCGAAGCGTAAAAAATAATATGATGACAATTTAAAAACGCGAGATTAAACCGTTAAAATTATTTTAATTATGATTTATTCGCATTTGAATAAAGTAAAAAGATGAAAAATAATAATAATTAAAAGTAATTCTTTTAAAAAATCGGTTAATAGAACAGGTTAAAGTCAAACTAATATAGACGGGCTTATAAAAGTTAAAATACACACTGGAGTCTTAATTATACAGTAAAAAGTAAAAGGCATTCAAACGATAATCCGACTCAAATCGCCTTTTCTACTACAATGGTGTATTAAGAATCATGTTTTTTTACGAACAAGTTGTGTTGTTTACATAACTCAAATACTTTCCCTCCCGATCCATTAAGGTTGAGGTTTGAAGGATGGGGCAGCCGTTGTAACTATACTGAGACCTTAGAACTTATATCTCAAGGTGGGTGGGTGACATTGTAGATGTCTATGTGCTCCAGTAGCCACTTAACACCAGGTGGGCTGTGAGCTCCTCGGACCGTCTATGCAATAAAAAAATAAAAACTTGGAACGTAGCGAGTTGGTCTTTACTGCGCGACTTCATTGTGTATCACGATGGTAATGTGGATGCCCATACATGACCTAGTGCCGGATCGGATTGAGATATTGAAAATGCTTGTTTGTAAATTTCAGAGGAAGGAAAAAGATACCTTTGGGGAGCTGGACGTGCCAGATGACAAGCTATATGGCGCGCAGACCGTGCGTTCGGTGATGAACTTCCCGATCGGTGGAATTGAGGAACGCATGCCTGTAAGTATTAACTTTTTTCTCTTTATAAACTGCGACACGACTAATCGGCTAGCTTCGAACGACGTCCATATAATTTTCACGAAAGACTTTCAAAGGACGAAAGATAGAAAAGTTTTTACCTAATTATTCCTCATTACTTTTGTTCTACCAGCATGAATATATTTGTGGCAAAATGGATATCACGCTTGAAGGGAATCAAAGGACAACTCAATTTTTTTCACATCAATGAGCTATCAACGATTGTTCATTCAACAATAAATACGGTTATGTCTTGTTCAAACAATACGGTAATATCGTACTGTGTTGATACTAAGATAAGACTGACCTCTGTGTGAACTTGTAACTAACAGCTGTAGATAAAATCGTAAATCGTATGTATAAAACTTTATAGGGGGGAACTTATAACGATAAATTATTAGACATTTTAAATATTACATGTCACTAGGTCGAATCACAAAACAAAAATAAATATTAAAACTGCCCCACTTTCGCCTGTCTTATGTCTGGTTGAATTAAAGCCCTTTAGTCTGACGGGGAATCGAACGCGGATCTTGCGATGCAGTAGTTCGCCAGTCACTACCGATTTCAAGGTTGACTGCGGTCAGTACATCTATTTTTAAACAGTGAACCCTTTTTTTTTTTTTTTTTTTTTTTTTTTTTAACGCTGGGGAATCCATTTACGGATACCCGGTCCGGGGGGTAACGAACCGGGTTATGTCGGACTCCGGCGCCTCCTGAGAGGAAGAGGGGGACGAGAAGGTCCTCC
Source organism: Bombyx mori (assembly GCF_030269925.1). Classification (NCBI taxonomy): domain Eukaryota; kingdom Metazoa; phylum Arthropoda; class Insecta; order Lepidoptera; family Bombycidae; genus Bombyx; species Bombyx mori. The sequence continues at coordinate 13,986,666 of NC_085124.1, read as the reverse complement.
ACCTCCCCGAATCCCTCGCAAGAGACTACGCCTTGAAAAAGGCGCGCGAAGCACTTGCCCCGCAGAACGACTACCGACTAAACCCCATCGAGCTCCACCACACCGGCTACACCAGACCTACGGTACCGCAGTGCGCGCCGAAAGTCCGCCTTCGCCAGTACCCGTCCTGATGATAAGACGGGATTTCATCTCCGGGAAAATCCCGAAGGACGTCATTTCGGGAGATACACCGTGAGCGGCGCACAGGAGCCACCTTGCACCGCCCCACCACCGGACCGACAGTCGAGTACCGGGCGCCCCCGCACCCGCCACCTGACAGTCCCTACGGGGGCTGAGCGGGAGCTTCACGCCCGCGCCGGCCATCCCGCCTTCTGCGCTGAGGTGCTGAAGAGGGATCCCACTCCCTTTCACGCTCCTCAGCCTCACGGGACGCCATTACCAGGTCACAAAACCTGGCCATGGCCTCCCACGAGCCCTGATCCTCTAACATGCGGGCGACGACAGCCCGCAGGGAGAGGTTTCTCCCCAGCACCGCGACGAGATCTCGCCGCGAGTGCTCCCAACGCGGGCACGTTTCGAGCGCGTGCTGCGCGTCATCGTCCGGGTGCCCGCACTGGTGGCAGCCCGGATGTGGCTCCCTCCTGCAGACCTTCCACAGGTACCTCCCGAAACAGCCATGTCCCGAGAGGACCTGCGCAAGGTGAAAGGAGAGTACGCCGTGACGCCGTTCCGACCATGCCTCCAGCACGGGCACCAGGGCCTCGAGGGTGCGACGGCGGGTGGCTGAAGTTTGGCCAAGTTCCTTCAGCAATCGCTCTCTCCACTTAGCGTATGCTACATGACGCGCAGCACGCTTCCACCGACCGACAGCCGACGGGCCGGGCGACCGTCCCCGACTCAAGGCCTGCGCCTTACGCCGATATACCGCAGCCAAGATTTCGGCCTCGAGGTCCCAGGGTAGGGATCCGGCGAGAGCGCAGGCCACATCTTGAGAGATGGTGCGGTACCCCCTGATGACCCTCACCGCGAGCGCCCGCTGAGCTCTGAGCAGCAGAGACGCGTTTCTCGCGGAGAGTGCGGGCGACCACACGGGAGCACCGTACAGGGCCATACTGCGCACCACCCCAAGGTACAGTCGCCGAGTACCGGCGCTGCATCCTCCGACGTTGGGAAGAAGACGGGTCAGCGCACCTGCCGCCCCCATAAGCCTCGGAACCAGCGCCTTAAAATGGTGGTCGAATCTCCATTTGCTGTCCAGCACGAGGCCCAAATACTTGAGCTTCGGCTGGACAGCAATGGTGACACCCCCGACTACGAGATTCGCGCCTTGAGGTGGCCCTTTCCGAGCTTAGTGGAAGCACACTGCTTCGGATTTTTGGAGGGCCACCTCGAGGCCGAGTCTCTTTATTCGTCTTACCACAGTTGCCACTGCAGCCACAACCAGGACGGCTGCTGACCGGTAGTCGTCTCCGCAAGCCGTCACCAGCGTGTCGTCAGCGTAGCAAACCACTTCGACGCCAGGCAGGTTAGCCCCGCGGAGGACCCAGTCAAAGCCTATATTCCAAAGGAGTGGACCCAGTACCGACCCTTGTGGAACCCCACGTGACACTGTTTTTCGTCCCCACCCACTCCGCTCGGGGAAGATCACCGCCCGCCCTGAGAGATAATCCTCAATCAGATTACGGAGACCGGTGGGGACGCGGTGAAACCGTAATGACTCCACAATCGTGCTCCAGGGGATCGTGTTGAAGGCGTTGGCAATATCAATCGACACAGCCAACAGTACACCTCCCCCAGAGCACGCCTGGTCGGAAAGATCGCGGACCCGTAAGACCGCGTCCACGGTCGACCGACCTCTCCGGAAGCCATATTGGTTGGACGCGAGATCCGGCCCAATGTTCTCGAGGTGCTGAACAAGACGCCCGGCAACCACACGCTCAAGGAGCTTACCGGCCTCGTCCAACACTACTATCGGGCGATATCCGGAGGGCTCGTCTCTAGGGCGACCGTCCTTCGGGATAAGCACCAGCCGGCCCGTGCGCCACGGCTCCGGGAACCTGCCCTCGCGGAGGCACCTGCTAAACAGCGTTCGAAGTGCAGGTCCCAAACCATCCTCAGTTAAAGCGAGAGCCCATGCTCGACTCGACAGGCCGTCGGGGCCTGGTGCTGTACGCTTCACGCGCATCCTCGCCACTGCCGCCTCAAATTCCGCCTGGGACACACCTTCCAGCTCTCCGCCGTCAGCGACCTGCGCCGTTGCCATTACAGGGGGGATGAAGGCCGTTCGGGATGAGTCCGGAAATAGACCCCCGACCACCCGGTGCAATGTCTCGGATGGCAGTGTGCTGGTCGTAGGGGGAGCCCATGGGCGAAGCGCATTGCGCGCTAGCCTGTAGGGCCGCCCCCACGGATCACGATCGAGCGAGGCGAGCAGATCATTCCAAACAGTGAACCCTGATAATTGCACACGACAAGCATTGTTACCAGCCTTTGTGAGCGACCGGAAATTGTATAATTTGACTTAAGTGTTCAATATTTCGCTATGTTATTATCAATACCGGCCAAATGGCCAAAAATAGAGAATATTGGCAATCTTTAGAGAGGGCCTTTGTCGAGAGACAAGCTGTTTTGAAAACCACACCGAACGTCGAACGGCAGACTTAATTATAAGTTGAATTGAAATTTAATTTATTATTAAGTAATTTAGTAAGTTAGTAATTAGTAAGTAACACAACAATAAAGGCTTATTATTATTATCAATATCGATGCTCTGAGAATTCCTAGTGTTTGCTTAGTAACACAAGCCCGCACGATTAGATCTACTTTTTATTTTTGTTGCGAATCAGTGATGCTTACCGATTTCAACGGTTTGTCTCAAGTTGAGTGACGACATTTGCATTATAATGTATATAGTCTCCTATGACTATCCCATATGCACAACCCACTGAGTTTCTCGCCGGATCTTTTCAGCGAGTCGCGGTTCCGATTCGGCGGTAGATTCTACGAAGGACTGCTTTTGCTAGGGCTTGTGTTAGCAAATTCTCTCAGATTAAGCTCGTGAGCTGACCTATCTGTCCGCTCTGGTATAGCCCCTTAGGCTACCAGAGAATAGATAAGGAAAAAAGAAAATAATGACCATTTGTTAACCACGTGGGCTGTCCACCCGCTGCTCATCTGAAGAAAAAAAACCCATCAATGATTAAAGTACTACCGAATTTACGTGGGAAACAACAGCACGTTTTCGTATGAAAGTGAAACAATGCGGTTATGCAACATTGCGACATTGGAGCCGCCACTACGAATGTATGGTTAAAATGTTATCAAATTGGGTATCGACTAGCTTATGAAACATGTTCGAATGTGGTCAAGTCAATGTGTTAGTTTTTGATTCGATAAATGAAACGATGAGAGTTTGAGGTTTTGGATACCGCCGCCCTGCGTATTTATGTTGTGAAGCAGTAATGCGTTTCGGTTCGAAGGGTGGGGCAGACGTACTGTAAGAAATGAGACCTTAGAACTCTTGTCTCAAGATGGGTGGCGGTATTACATGTCTATGGGCTCCGGTAACCATTTAATACCAGGTAGGCCGTGAGCTTATCCATTCATATAAGCAATAAAAAAAAATTGGTTCGTTGGTAGGGTAATACTTAAGGAAGGTTGATCTGTTAACTTATCGACATGATAACGCAGTTCTTGTGTTTCCTATTATCTGTGACGTCACGTAAAAAGCTAATTATGAATGTTTTTTTTTTCAGTATCCCGTGATTGTCGCTTTCGGTATACTAAAGAAAGCAGCCGCCAAAGTCAATATCGAATATGGACTTGAAAAGAAAATTGGTATGTACTGCTAATTTATATTTGTTCAAAGCTCAATTAAATAAAACTTTAATCCTTTATTATATAGTGCGTGGTGGGGTACAGGGGTAGGGTGTATGTAAAGTGTTTTAGGAAACCAAGTGCTCAATGACTATGAATATAATAACACAAAAAAAAATACATTTGAATTTTTTATATTTTAAAAATATATTTTGTTAGTGCAGAATATTCTCATTCCTAATATCGTAGGGTCTCAAGACCGAGTTTCCCGAGCGCTATGACATGCCCTTTAAACGAGGCTTGTGGAAAGCTTTAAGCGGTAGGCAGCGGCTTGGCTCTGCCGCTGGCATTGCTGAAGTTTGGGCGACGGTAACCACTCACCATCAGGTGGGCCGTGTGCTCATCTGTCTACAAGGGCAATAAAAAAAAAAGACGAAAGTATTTTTGGCTAGCGTTTGTTATTGTCATGATATACGTATGTCGACGATACGCCAAGGTTTTTCACACGTAAGATCTATTACAACGAAAATACAATACAATGCTATGAAACGTTAACATTGCGTGGAAAAAACTTAAAGCCATTTCTTAATTTTTACATAATTAGTCATTTTGTGATGGTTCTAGCAACTACAACTTGTCATACACAAACAAATGGTATTACTGCGAAACAAATCATGAAATGTAGCTTAATATTCAGAATAAATATTTGAGTGTATTTTACACGACTCTTACATGAATCTATTTTACTTAACTTACTTTTAAGATAAACAAATATTATCATTATATCATCATTATTCAATCTGATAATAGATGGCACCAGCAATATGATTTGCATAAAAAAATACAATTTTATTCTTTATTGTACACACAGTTAATAATACAATGCAATAATTGCGAAAAGTTATAAAAAAAATACAATTATTTTCGCAAAAAATTACAATACTTAAAGTATTAATTTTAATTATAACATAATTTATATTTTCCATTTTATGCTTTAGATATTTGAGTATTATATTTTGACAGTCATTTGTGTTTTTGAATAATAAATGAAACCTTAAACATTTTCACATCAAAACAGTGTCTACTAAATATTGAATATTGTAGAATAACACTTTCATGTTACTAATAACAAATAAACAATAACATAGATTAAACTAAATTATAAATCATGTTTATTATTGCCAATAATGACGGCTTGCGCCCAAATATATATATGTGTGAGACGTGGTCATTTGTAATGCGGCTTTACCAGAAAGTTCAGAGCTATCCAAAGAGCAATAGAAAAGGCTATACTCAGAGCTTCGATCTATTTAGATACGATCTGTGTGCTGAGTGCGAGTTTTTTAACGTTCTCGATAGCGTAAAAGTTAACTCATACTTGTATGGAGTTGGAACAGCGCCTCTAGCGGCACAAGTAGGCAAACGTTCCGAGTTAACTTTTACGCTATGGAGAACGTTAAAAACTCGCTCTAAGCACACAGGTCAAAGATTCTCACACGAAGCATGGTAACCGACTGAGAGCGAACGTTTGAGGTTTGAGAGGTTGAAGTGCCAGCGAAAGGAAAACTTGTTCGTATAACTGATGAGACTAGACTCATAGACTGATGAGGTTCAAAAACTTTTGAGCTGTCACCTCAAAGGTGGATTTTATTTTATTGCGCTTGTAGGTAGACGAGCATACGGCCCACCTGATGGTGAGTGGTTACCGTCGCCCATGGACTTCAGCAATGCCAGGGGCAGAGTCAAGCCGCTGCCTACAAATGCATGGCAATCCACTGGATGCAGCTGCCGCGTATGGAGTCGTAGTCGTGAACTTTGGGGAGGCCTAATTCCAGAAATGGACATCTGATAATGATTGACGCACATTACGCATTTTTGTTTTTAACACTGTACATGCTTTGGAATGTGTAAGGAGTATTGCTGGTGATACTGCTTATTGAGAGTCTGAGTCATGTCGGTACCGTGTCGGTTTTTGCGGCGAAATAGCTCCTTGCGCATTAAGAACTCCACTAAAGTTTCAATGCTCGCTTACGTTTCTCTCTCGAGCATCGAATGATCTAGAAAAACCTCTACAGCCGACGCGATCATGCAGGCCTGCGATGACGTCATCAGCGGGAAGCTCTACCGCGAGGGTCACTTCCCCCTCGTCATCTGGCAGACTGGCTCCGGTACTCAGTCCAACATGAACACGAACGAGGTGAGGTTTATTTATGAGGTTAAGCATTCCTGGTGGTAGGACCTCTTGTGAGTTCGCACGGGTAGGGAACACCACCCTGCCTATTTCTGCCATGAAGCAGTAATTCGTTTCGGTTTGAAGGGTGGGCCAGCCGTTGTAACTATACTGAGACCTTAGAACTCATATCTCAAGGTGGGTGGTGGCATTTACGTTGTAGATGTCAATGGGCTCCGGTAACCACTTAACATCAGGTGGGCCGTGAGCTCGTTTGTCCAACCATCTAAGGAACAAAAAAAAGAGGTCCGGGCTGTACCGAGCCACTGATATCTTTGTTTTTTTTAATTGGATAAGTTTTAATTGTGACTAATTAGAATTTTGCAGAAATTACTACAATGCAACGTGGCGGTTGGATTATAAACAACAGAGATATTATAATTAATAACTTATTTGAAGATGTGAGTGGATGAAAGGGATGTGATACAATTGGTTAATTTTGAGAAAACACCCAACAAACTTTTGTTACTTATTTTTGAGATATTATGTGTTTGTTGGCTGTTATTTCTTATTATTTTATACGTGAAATTAAAGTACTTCAATCTCTTTAACAATATGGAGAAAGGAAATAATAATTAATACAATAAGAAGGAGGGAGGAGCTAGAACAGACTGCCCAAGACCGATACAAATGGAAAAATTTGATTCGAGCCCTACACCCCAGCAGAGGGTAATAGGAAAGCATGATGATGATGATGACAATAAGAATATTGTTTTAAAAATGATTTAAAATTAAAGATTATTTTATTCGTACATAACTCCTTCATCACATGTGATTTCCAAAAATAGCCTTTAGACCCGGAGCTTTAAGGTCTAATATGGTTTACAGGCACATAACACCTTCATTTAATGTAAAAACTCAAAAATCTTAAAAATGGTACTCATGTCTTCATTTATTTTAGTCAATTAAAATTCCTTGAAATATGCGATATTATTGAAAATAAAAGACAACACGAGAATCAATGTATCTGAATCTCGAATCTGTATTTCGAATTTAAATGCAATTTTTATTTTAGGTTTCTAAACGAGTATTTCTATTTAATTTGCAAATTTAAAAGAAATGACTGAATTCACAAAACTTAACACTAACACCGCATCACCGCGAAAAACTATTGTCCCCTTAAGCGACCCAATTCACCCCAACGCTTGGGTGAAAAGGGAGAAATGACTTTTTGTAACTTTTTATGATTATTCTTTAATAAACTATATCTTGATGCATTATAAGTGAAAATTTCAACTACCGGAACCATGATGATCTCCGTTTTATTACTATAAATACAAGAAAAAAATCAATCTCGAACTTAAAAAGTGTCCCGATTCCCCCCATTTTACAGTATGTTGAGATTTTTGTATGTTAACACTAAACATACCATAATAGGTCAAATTCACGTATCATCTTATTGCTGTTGCACATTTGACTACATGACTTTTTCTTACCAATTAATTTACAGTTATTTTGCTTTTTTTTGTTTATTTTGAGTAATACTTGTCGTATACTGCTATCTAGCCACTACGGTAGAAATAGGTACCAGTAAGTGTTGGTATGATTAGTGTTAAGGACTTTGTCAAATCTCTGGTATTTGCTGATAGACTTCATAACTGCCATACGCTTGTTTGCTATAAAATAAATTTAAATCAATACTTCAGGTGATTGCGAACCGCGCCATACAAATACTGGGCGGGAAACTGGGCAGCAAGGACCCGGTGCATCCCAACGACCACGTGAACAAGTCGCAGAGCTCGAACGACACGTACCCCACCGCCATGCACATCGCCGTGGCCATGGAGCTCCGGGACAGGCTCATGCCGGGCCTCGTGGCCCTCAGGGACACGCTGCAGGCCAAGAGCAAGGACTTTGAGAGGATCGTCAAAATTGGAAGGTTCGTAGAGAAGCTTGTGAAAAACATGTGTTATTGAAGTGAAACTTCTAATGCGACTTCTAACAAGGTTGCGTTAAACGTTTAACGCTTCTGGGAAGGGAGAATAGAAAGAGACAGAGCGAGAGTGAATGCGTGGCACTCGAACGCACGCGCGTAGTATACCTGTTATAGGCCAGCGCGAGCGTTCGTTCGAACAATCGGCCGGAATTATCATTATTATTATTTTATTGCTTAGATGGGTGGACGAGCTCACATTCCACCTGTTGTTAAGTGGTTACTGGGGCCCATAGACATCTACAACGTAAATGCGCCACCCACCTTGAGATATAAGTTCTAAGGTCTTAGTATAGCTACAACGGCTGCCCCACCCTTCAAACCGAAACGCATCACCGCTTCACGGCAGAAATAGGCGGGGTGGTGGTACCTACCCGTGCGGACTCACAAGAGGTCCTACCACCAGGGAATGTGTTGTTGAAGTGAAACTTCTAATGCGACTTCCAACAAGGTTACCATAAACATTTAACGCTCTTGGGGAGGGGGAATAGAAAGAGACTGAGCGAGAGTGAATGTGTGGCACTCGAACGCACGCGCGTAGTATACCTCTTACAGATCAGCGCAAGCGTTCGCAACGAGTAACGTCCAATATTTTAATAAAGTATTTAAAAAAAATCTATAATTTAAGGTATGTATATATAAAATAAAAGTTGAAGATGTCGCATGTCTTCTACACAGCATTTCCTATTACAGGAGCAATCTAATTTAAGGATGAACATTTAAAAAAACCACTATCAATACTATACATTGAAAAAGAATTTTCACTTCATTCACGTGCACCAAGTTGTTTTTTTTTAGCTTATTGCCCATAAAGAACGAAACCATGGCAAATATTGCAATTAAAACAATTAAGATTAATTATTATTTGCACTGCCCGCAATGTAACATGATTAGAAGTTTGATGACGCGCGAGGTCAACGCTCCCGCTGGTTCTTGTATACAGGGTGTTTGTTTTATAAACATTATAATTCTGCACATGGCAAATGCTAAAAAGTAGTATCGGTTCGTGTAGATTTTGTTTATTCTAGGAGTCGAAATTTTTATATTAACAAAAAGGAAATACATACATAGTTTTACTGGTATTAAAGGCATATTGTGTTTAAATAAGACCACGTCCTTATAAACAATGCGACAGCCTTACAATATTAATTTTGATCTCAAATCTTCAAAGTCGCCCTTGATAGCTCCTTCTGACCAAATAAGCCGTCAATTCGTCGATCTATCCAGAGAAATAAAAAATACGATATAAATAGTTGAAAAGAACAGATATCTGACGTTGTCTCAAGAGAAAAGATGTCATATAATATAGTTAAACCTTTAAATTTAGAATAGATGACTCGCTGAAGTCACTCTCTTGTTGACTACATAATGAATTTCAACGCAATTCTAATTCTGTCTACACGGGTAGGTACCACCACCCTGCCTACTTCTGCCGTGAAGCAGTAATGTGTTTCGGTTTGAAGGGCGGGGCAGCCGTTGTAACTATAGTTGAGACCTTACAACTTATATCTCAAGGTGGGTGGCGCATTTACGTTGTAGATGTATATGGGCTTCAGTAACCACTCAACACCAGGTGGGCTGTGAGCTCTTCCATCCATCTATGCAATAAAATAATAATAATGATTATTCCGGCCGATTGTTGGCCACCTCGCCGGAGTGTGTCCTGCCGTCTTCCCGGGCGAGGCAGATTGTAAGTATTGTTAAGCGCTGGGGTTCGGTATAAATAAAATTTCACCAAAGTATAACTTAAAAACTGTATTCAACCCTTAAAACACGTAAACACTTCACAAACACTTTAAAACACTCAAGAAATACTTTAAAACTCTCAATTCGCTTGTTCCGCTTCGCTTCAGGTGATCCGTTCGCTGTTTCGCTTCGAGTAGTTCCGATTACTGACTGACTGCGTGCCGTCCCTACAACGCTTTTATAGCCGATATGTTATATTGGAACTTGGGACAATGAAACGACCGTACGTACTAACAGCTGGCTTATTACTACTGTGAGCGGAGCGGGTCGCGATATACGAATTACATAACAAACACTGCACGATACATCATTCCTAGAATTATCGAGAATGCTCTACACATCTCTAGTAGTAGTTTCCGATGTCTGTCAATAGATGGCGTTGTACTCCTCGAACGTTCTAGATCCTTCGATATTCGTTCGACTATTAGGCGATAGATGGCGTTACTCTTGCCGGCGTAACAGTATTGTAGATAGGATAGTGGATATTAAAGAGGAATGAAAAAATAAAAAGTGTCGTTGTGTCGTGTCGCGTGCAGGACCCACCTGATGGACGCGGTGCCGCTGACGCTGGGCCAGGAGTTCAGCGGGTACGCGGCGCAGCTGTCGTACGGCGTGGAGCGCGTGTGCGCCACGCTGCCGCGCCTGCACTACCTGGCGCTGGGCGGCACGGCCGTCGGCACCGGCCTCAACACCAGGATCGGCTTCGCGGAGAAGTGCGCCGCCGAGATCGCCGCGCTCACCGGTACCTACACACCTACACCTAATGTCAATAATATGCTATGTGTTTGTGCGTGTATCATCCCGAAAACTGGTCACCGTTCTCGTCGAATCCGGCGCTTGCGACGAATGGCTCGACGAGCGAATTAACCCACAGATCACAGAGTTTCTCGCCGGATGTTCTCAGTGTGTCGCGTTTCCGATCCGGTGGTAGATTCTGCGTAGCACTGCTCTTGCTAGGGCCAGTGTTCGCAACACTCCGGTTTGAGCCCCGTGAGCTCATCTACACGTTAGGGCGAAGCTGATATAGCCTCTCAAGGCTATCAAAAGAGGTAGGTAAAAAAATCCCGAAAGTGTAAGCACACGTTATAAAGTGGACAAAGCGTCATCACCGGTGCTACGGTCCGTTATCTCATTCGTCGAAGATCGAATGTAGTATCTATGCATGCCAATAGTATTAAGTAAAATTTTATTGTTTTTTCACTTAGTTATTACACCTCATCATTCAGGCCCGGGAGCATGTACGGGCCAGCGCGCACATCCTATTGCATACCGATGCATTTTACATCAAAGTCATTCATTTTCGAATCTGTTCGTGTACGGCCATCAATCAGCAAGGCGTCGCGTACTCGCATAATGGCATTTTTATCATATAAACCAGCGGTCGGGAAACTTTTTTTATTATTACCACAAAATATTTTTGTGTAAGTTGATATTACCCCATGGCGAAGATTTGTCGGTGATGCCTACAATAAAATACCTGGGTCAATCACGTGAACTTTGTATTTCCAAATAATGTGTTCTATCTCATTCTCTCGCCGGCTGAATCCTATACATTTATGTGTTTCTGTCTCTATGGACTTATTTTTTCGTTTCGTTTCATTACGTTTCATCGAGCTTGAAATCACAACGATTCTAAAGAAGTTTCACTTCAATATATACTTTTTACTCACAAAAGTTTCATTTTTACCCCCCAACATTTCTTTTTACCCCATTTGGGGTAATTTACCCCAGTTCCTTGACCGCTGATATAAAAACAGTAAGCATATCAATAAACAATTACTCAATATTGGAGTTGTTATCATTATCACAACAGAGGGTTGTGTGGGCAAACGTACGGTTTGCCCACACAACCGCTATTCCTATTCGGTCGCCCATTTTTTAATTTATTGCCTAGATGTGTGGACGAGCTCACAGCCCATCTGGTGTTAAGTGGTTACTGGAACCCATAGACATCTACAACGTAAATGCGCCACACACCTTGAGATAGAAGTTCTAAGGTTCCTTCAAACCGAAACGCATTACTGCTTCACGGCAGAAATAGGCGAGGCGGTGGTACCTACCCACCCGTGCGGACTCACAAGAGGTCCTACCACCAGTAATTACGCAGATTATAATTTTGCGGGTTTTGATTTTTATTACACAATGTTATTCCTTCACTGTGGAAGTCAATCGTGAACAATTGTTAAGTACGTATTTCATTAGAAAAATTGGTACCCGCCTGCGGGATTCGAACACCGTTGCATCGCTGCGAATGCACCGGACATCTTATCCTTTAGGCCACGACGACTTCCACCTGATGGCCTCAGCCTGGAAGAACTTGTTAACACTAGCCCTAGTAAGAGCATCGCTTCATTGAATCTACCAAGGAGACCCGGTGAGAAACTAGGGTTGATTAAGTTAGGATATACTCGTGAACGTCGCAGGGGACCGCAATAGTCGTTTCATTCACAAGCGGGAGGCAACGATTCAGCCCTATCTCATTCTTGATGCTCATAACTCGACAATCCTCATTACAGGCGAGTCGTGTTCTTTTTCCATCCAGTGTTTAGTGACTGGAGCCTATAGATATCAAAAACAACGTAAATTCCGTCATCCACCTTTAGACATGAATTCTAAGTCTTAATTTAACAGTACAACAGCTGCCCCGCCCTTCAAACCAAAACGCATTACTGCTTCACGACAGAAATAGGCCAGGGCTGTGATAATACCCAAAACTTTAAACTCGATTCATCATTACGAAAATTAGATTGTTTTTGCGGCTTTAGTTTTTATTTTCGCCGTAGAAGTCGCATCGCTCGATACGAATGCAGGTGTTTATGGTCTCTTAGGCTACAGTGTTGACAGCCGTCAGACTCTTAAAATATCCGTGTTTGGTTGACGAAACAAATAGACCAAACATGATCTACCACCGGTGTGACATTTACGCGACCTAATGTCACTTCTCATCTCATTAATCTTTGATGACCACTTTACGAAATATAGTCTGGCGATTAGCCATATTCATTACGTCGTAATTGAAAAATGTAAGACTCAAGTCTAAAATATTAAGTGTATTTTCTATCAGACTCAACATGTGATTAAATACGAATAGAAATGTACCGTCGAACATAATGATTGTCATTTGTCCCAAGAGCAAATATATTACAACCGGTATAACATAAAAAATAATTCTTGTATAGTTTTGACATATCCGATAACGACATTGAGTCTTCCCAGCGAGTGCTAACCCATAGACACAGCCCACTGAGTTTCTCGCCGGATCTTCTCAGTGGGTCGCGTTTCCGATCCTACAGTAAATTCTGCGAAGCACAGTTCTTGCTAGGGCCAGTGTTAACAACACTTCCGGTTTGAGCTCACCTACTAGCTTGGTGAATCTTGAATAACCCCTCGAGGTTACTAGAATAGGTAGGAAAAAAATAAAATAAAATAAAACCAGCGAGCGGGTTATATTGCTCGATACTGGACTCGGACTGACGGTCCGGATGTTGTTGTTCGGAACTTGTATAAGAGGCCGTCAGCGTAAAAGTGACCTAAGCTTACCATAGTTAGTATGGAGATATCGAGGTTTGAATTTACTTTTACACTGCTTCGTAGGCAAAAAAAGTACGCGCGAAAATAATGTTTACAAAGCCAGCCGGCAGGCTGGTTTTGCGTCAAAATTTATTTTGTTTCAAATAAATTGCAATTTAGAAGCACCAATTTTGAAAAATTGTAGGTTAGGCCACTTTTACCCTGATGGTCAGCCTCATATATAAGCTTATCTTGAAACTGTCGTAAGCGAGATTCAGCTCATCTTATATATAACTCTGCCTGTATTTTCAGGTATACCGTTCGAGACGGCGCCGAACAAGTTCGAGGCGCTGGCGTGCCACGACGCCATGGTGGAGGTCTCCGGCGCGCTCAACACCATCGCCGTGTCGCTCATGAAGATCGCGAACGACATCCGACTGCTGGCCTCCGGGCCGCGCTGTGGACTCGCCGAGCTGATGTTGCCCGAGAACGAACCCGGATCCTCGATAATGCCCGGTCAGTTGACACTACACTGGTGGTATGTAATAACTTTATTTAATTAGTTATGGTTGTTGGGATTACTGTATTGAAACGCAAGTATTCACACACGCCATCTTTAATGTCTAGTGCCCTCCCCCGTACGTCATTCAAGCTTATACAGTAAAGGAACAAGACCTGGCTGTATGGACTAAAGTCCGTCGCCTTTCCCATTAGGGATAAATTAATATCATCATCATTATACAGTAAAGTATCTTCACATGACATGGTAAGACCTCTTGTGAGTCCGCGCGGGTAGGTCACACCGCCCCGCCTCTTTCTGCCGTGAAGCAGTAATGCGTTTCGGCTTGAAGGGTGGGGCAGCCGTTGTAACTATACCGACACCTTAGAACTTATATCTCAAGGTGTGTGGCGCATTTACGTTATAGATGTCTATGGCTCCAGTAATCATTTAACACCAGGTGGGCTGTAAGCTCGTCCACACATCTAAGTAATAAAAAAAAAGTTGAATTCGGTTACGTTTTTGTGTTGAACCTTTACATGACTCACTGGCTTAAAATGGCTTAGAGAATTACGACATAATCATGTATTGTATTGTTTGTGTTAAATTAAGATTTTTAGTAGAGCGCGCAATGTAGTGAGTTCAAAATAAGGTTACGTCTGAGGTTAATGACCCCGCGAGCACGCGGCGCAGCTGAGTGCGGGAGGGGGGGGGTGTTGTAATATAACATTTGAGGTTAATGACCCCGCGAGCACGCGGCGCAGCTGAGTGCGGGAGGGGGGGGGTGTTGTAATATAACATTTGAGGTTAATGACCCCGCGAGCACGCGGCGCAGCTGAGTGCGGGAGGGGGGGGGGGGTGTTGTAATATAACATTTGAGGTTAATGACCCCGCGAGCACGCGGCGCAGCTGAGTGCGGGAGGGGGGGGGGTGTTGTAATATAACATTTGAGGTTAATGACCCCGCGAGCACGCGGCGCAGCTGAGTGCGGGAGGGGGGGGGGGGTGTTGTAATATAACATTTGAGGTTAATGACCTCGCGAGCACACGGCTCAGCGTAGTGTAGGAAAGAGGGTACGTTGTATTAACAGCTGGTGTTACGTTTCCAGGTAAAGTGAACCCGACGCAGTGCGAGGCGCTGACGATGGTGGCGGCGCAGGTGATGGGCAACCACGTGGCGTGCACGGTGGGCGGCAGCAACGGACACTTCGAGCTCAACGTGTTCAAGCCCATGATCGTGTCCAACGTGCTGCGGTCCATACGACTCATCGGTCGGTCTAGAACGTTCCCTGATCACTACTTGTCTAGATTAAGTACCGATACGTGTCGACTTATTGTTGTTGCCGCTGATCACCTTAACCCTCAGACACAGCCCACTGAGTTTCTCGCCGGATCTTCTCAGGTCGCGTTTCCGATCCGGTGGTAGATTCTGCGAAGCACGGCTCTTGCTAGGGTTCGTGTTAGCGACGTCGTCGGGTTTGAGCCCCGTGAGTTCCCGTGAGCCCGGTGAGCTCACCTACTGGTCAAGGTAACGCCGATATATCCTCTCAAGGCTCTCAGCTCGGGTAGAAAAAAAAAAGCTGATCACGCAAGAGCCAGTCACCGTCGACGCCCTAGACGCGTCCTTACGGATCCATCAGATCCAATAACCTTTGCATTAGACGCCTTCAGCTCTAACACTAGGAGCAGGCTTAGGAACCTATGCATCAGCTCGATGAGTGTCCCGCCGAATCTTCTCAGCGGGTCGCGATTCCGATCCAGTAGTAGATTCATTCGCGAAGCAGCTGCTCTTGAGTTGTAGGGTTACTTCGGAGGCGCTCGGGCAGCTGTTAGCATATCCCACCCCTCCTGGCTGAGCCTTTGCTCGCCCACCTGTCCTTCCTTGTGAAACTGGAAAGGACTCCGGGCCACTAGAAATCCTTCAATCATAAAAAAACCGATACGTAGAGAGTCTCGAGCTTGTATCTGTCGGGAAGTTTTCTCGTGTTCTTGTTCGAAAAGACAACCGTACAATACAATTGAAATATCACAATTATTTCATTTCGACCTGACGACCTCAAATGGGCAGCATTCACGTGTATTTTTTTATGGCTCTTGTAGGCAGACCAGCTTACGGTAATACCCGTTGCTCAGGTACATCAGCAATGTCAGGGGTACTACCAAGCCGCTGTCTAGTTTATGTTGTTTTAAAACAACTATTGTGATTTTCTGGTGGTACATGTGGTAAGACGTCGTGTGAGTCCGCGCGGGTAGGTACCACCACCCTGCCTATTTCTGCCGTGAAGCTGTAATGCGTTTCGGTTTGAAAGGTGAGATAGCCGTTGTAACTATACTGAGACCTTAGAACTCGTATCTCAAGATGGGTAGCGGTATTTACGTTGTAGATATCTATGGGCTCTAATAACCACCCACATCAGGTGGGCTGTGAGCTCGTTCACCCATCTAAGCAATAAATACATAAATGTTTCGCTGAGATTTATTTTAAGAAACCTAACTTGTTGTTTTTCCGTAACTAACACATTAAATTTATTATACCGTATGTGGTCAGTTAGTAGTTACAATAATTGTAATGTTGTACTTTGGGAGGTGTTAAAGGAAAACGTCTTCTTGCGTGTATTCCATGTTTAATAATCATCTTAATCCTAATTTACAATTATGAAGAAGCCTATGTTTCTGGGTGGTCCGCCTTATTAGGGGGACATACGAGATTACACCTATTAATTATGTTATATACTAAATACTATGCTATGCTATAATATATAAGTATACACACTTCATAATATTGTTGTCCACCAGGCGACGGCTGCCAGGCCTTCAACAAGAACTGCGCCGTGGGCATCAAGGCTAACGAAGTGCAGATCGCGAAGATCATGCGCGAGTCTCTAATGCTGGTGACGGCGCTCAACCCACACATCGGCTACGACAAGGTAACGCGCTGCACGGACTATTGGGAGGATCCTTTGCTAATATCTCAATTGCATCTCCGTGGTCATTGTTCGTCGGACGTAAAGTACTTCAAGTACATGGTTTTAGATAAATCTATTTTTTATAATTTTGATACTTTAATGGGGTTTTGTAAATTGTAGAAATAATCTGAAATATTGATGATTTTAGTTCGATCTCATTTTTATAATTTTGCTACATTAATGCGGTTTTAAAAATCGTGGAAATAATCTGAAATATTGATGATTTCAATGTCAATACTACAAAGCCGGCTGAGCCCGCAGATAGATAACTATCAGCCAGTAGAACAAGCAGGGTTTCGTTCTGGATTTTCTACAACGGATCATATTCAAGTTTTACAACAAGTAATGGAGAAATACAAGGAATTCAACAAGCCACTTTACATTGCTTTCATTGACTACGTCAAAGCGTTTGATACGATCTCTCATGATGCTATTTGGGAAGCGCTGAATAAATGCTACATAAACGAAAACTATGTAAGAGTACTGAAAGACATTTACGAAGGTAGCGTAAGCCAAGTCAAACTGGAGACGCGAGGTCCTGATATACCGATCCGTAGAGGCGTAAGACAAGGAGACCCTCTCTCACCTAAGCTGTTCATAATGGTACTACAACACGTTTTTGATAATCTTAACTGGCAGGCGGAAGGGATTAGAATTAACAAAGATCGGCTTACACACCTCAGATTCGCAGACGATATTGTCTTATTTTCTGAAACAAGCAAAGGATTAGAAAGAATGATAACAAGTTTAAATGAAGAAAGCGAAAAGGTGGGCCTCAAAATGAACGAAAATAAAACAAAAATAGTTACTAATGATTACATTAACGCCATATACTTGAAAGGAAAGCCGCTTGAATATGTGAGCAATTACATATACCTGGGAAAACAACTATCATTCGATGACAAAAATGAAGAACTAGAGGTGGAGCGGCGTATCAACATGAGTTGGAAAAAGTTTTGGTCCCTGAAGGAAATCTTGAAAGGGGAATTCCCCCTTTACCTAAAGAAAATTGTGTTGGATATCTGTGTCCTACCTACTCTTACATACGGATGCCAAACGTGGACATTCAGCACCAAAACAAAAAATAAACTAATAACATGTCAAAAAGCAATGGAAAGAAGCGTACTGAAAATAAGAAAAATACAAAAAGTAAAAAGCGAAAAAATTAGACAAAAAACTAAAGTTATAGATGCCTTACAATATGCTTTAAAACAGAAATGGCAGTGGGCAGGACATATAGCAAGACGCACAGACAAAAGATGGACATTACAGACAACTATGTGGAAAGGACCAAAAGGAAAAAGAAGAAGAGGGCGCCCTAGAAAAAGATGGATAGACGATATAAAAGCGATAGCAGGAAGCGATTGGATAAGGAAAGCCATGGACAAAGGGATTTGGAAGAAGCTGAAGGAGGCCTTTACCCGAGAAGGGGTTCCGATCATTGATACAGGAGAAAGCAACGTTAGCGAATAAAAGAAAATTAAAGAAATTCTACCCTAGTATATTTAGATATTAAATCGCATGTAATATATTATCATTATGGATTGGAAATAAACAGGCTTTATTATTATTATTATTATTGATGATTTTAGATCAATCTCATTTTTATAATTTTACTACTGTAATCGGGTTTTGTAAATTGTAGAAAACAATCTGAAATATTGTGAAAACTACCGTCTATTATTCTAAAAAAAAAACCTCCACTTTACGTCCTAATTTTATAAAAATGTATGAAGTGAAACGTATCATTGGATAACCCCTAACCCCTTGAACGTCTGTGACCAGGAAACCTAATAAAGTATTCGAAATGTTGAATATAATATAATTATAAAAAAACTCCAGGTTAAACCGTAAAAGTAATTTTAATTATAATACATAATATGTTTAACTCTTATTTAAGTTCTTCAAAGGTCCAATGTTGACACATACAATATTTATTTACCAATCATTGAACAATATAATGTAATGTAACACGAATAAAATCGGCACACGGGCGGGGTCAACGAACTCGCGTGGCGCGGAGCAGATACCTTCGCACTACACGTCTGGTTCTCAAATTGTAACTTACTAAAACGTTTGTAACGTTTACCGCCAAGACTAAAGCTTCCAATACGCGCTTACAAATAGTCATGACTTTAGGATCGACTCAGATTTTTTTTAAATCAGTGATGTTAATTGGCAAGAATTTTGCCGTTATTTCTACTGGAATAGTCTACAGACGCTGCATTATCTATGATGGCGAACTATTTTATGTGTTTTTTATTATGTCTGTTGTGTATACTTATGTGTATTTATATAGTATAATATATACATACAATAAAACATATAATAATTATGACTTTTAGTAATAATAAACAAATGACGTACAGTCATCTGGCCCAATTTAGGATTCCCTGTGTTATGGGTACCAGAGACTGATAAACATACTTAAACAGTTTGAATATATACATATATAGATAATAGACACCCATGCAAAGAACAAACGAACCTGTTTATCACACAATGCTTGCCCAATGTGGGAATCCAACCCAAGTCCTACGGCGCAATAGTCAGGGGCGCTATCTACTGCACCACCGAGTCGGTCAAGTAGAGTTATTCGTCAAGTCAATTCAAGTTATTGGGATAAAGAGAAAAAATACAAAATAGAGCGCAATAACGTATATGTTTTATGTTAATGGCTATTATATTATTGGGAACTACCGCCCAACAACGACAACAACAATATCTTAATTACTACACACACACATTGATGCCTTTTTTATTGCCAAGCTGTCTTAATTTTATGATAACAAATACTCAAAACCCTAGGATTCAGTGGTTATAGTGTTGATTGCGGTAACTCTCCGTGCCCCATCCAGTTTATGACCCGGGGGGATCGGACGCTTAGGCGAAAGTGCAGGGTAGTCGGGTAGGGTTCTAAATTCCATCCCATCAACATCTGCGGACCGTTCAGGCCCACATACCCGTGCGCCCCCTAGACGCGGGGACCTCGCAGGAGATACGGCCCCAGGCCCGAAAAAAAAACACTCAGTATCAGCTCAGCTACCTCCGTTTGCGTTTTTATTTATTTACGTGTAGTCTGATAAGAAAAACAATAAACGATACTCTTATTAAAATTACGATTTGACCTCGCGTTTGTCACGTCCGTTGTTCCCCACGACACGGCAGTCCGTCGTGACGTCGACAACTAAAGCATTCGATTCATAGATCATTGTAAATCGAATATTAAAAAAGCGACATTAAAACGAATATGTAAATTTAATCGCATCATAAAACACAGCGATAGCTCTATCTCACGTGTCAAGTTGATACGACCGTTATCAGTGAGCTTATTAAATGTTTTTGTACATTTATCGTCTGTGTATACTCGGTTATCTGTTCGTTTGTTGAATGTCAGTTGTGAACTGTGAATTCTATCGAGGTTTAGTGAAGAAAAAACCCAGAGAAAATGCACTATGACCTGATCATTGTGGGCAGCGGATCCGTTGGTTCGTCTGCCGGCTATTACGCCTCCAGATCTGGGTTGAAGGTGCTGATGCTGGACGAGCACACGCCTCCGCACAGCTCTGGGAGCCACCACGGAGCGACCAGGCTGGTGCGGTGCGCTTACGGCGAAGGCACCAGATACATTCCGCTCTTGATACGAGCCAGAGAACTCTGGAAGGAGCTGAATGAATTGACAAAGACAAACATTTACGAGAAGTGTGGAGTTTTGAACACGGGTCTAGGGGATTCGAGTTTTATTGATAACGCTCGCAGAAGCGCTGAGATCTACGGATTGGAGATTGAGAATATGACGGCTGAGGATATAAAGAAACGTTGGAACGGCATTCAGGTTCCCGGGGATTACGTCGGGGTCTTTGAGCCGGACGCGGGATTCTTGAGATCGGAGTTAGCTGTAAATGCTTACGTCAAGCTATCAAAGGAAGCTGGGGCTCATCAAATATTCGACTGCAAAGTCTCGTCCGTGACACCGACTGAAAATGAAGTTGTTGTCGAAACTGAAAAAGGCATTTTCAAGGGTCGTAAGGCACTTGTCTCGGCAGGAACGTGGGTTAAGGACTTACTACCCAATCTGCCTATATCGCCTGTGAGAAAAGTTTTGACGTGGTACGCTTCGGACCCGTGTTACAAAAATATACCAGGTTTTTTGGTAAACTTGGAGCAGGATTTCTTTTACGGTTTCCCGGCAGATGAAAACGGCTTTAAAATTGCGAAGCACAGCGGAGGTCAAAATATCAGTTCGAGGGACGAATTGACCCCATTTGGGAGTCGCGAAGGAGACAGAACTGAGACGCTGAATTTTATAACGAACTTCTTGCCGAACACTGGCGGGATTTTGGAGGGCAAGACTTGCAGCTACGACATGAGTCCGGACGAAGACTTCATCATCGACACCCTGCCTGGTTCGGAGAACGTTATGCTAGTGACCGGTCTGAGCGGCCACGGTTTTAAATTTACAAGTGTGCTCGGCGAAATCGCTGCGTTCTTTGCTGGGGACAAAAAACCGGGTTTTGATATCAGACCGTTTGCGTTGAATAGATTTAATCATATGTAAATTTTGTTTGGCGTGGTTTAATGAATGATAATAATAAGATTACGTTTTGTCAATTGTTTTTTTCTCTTTCACATCTAATATAAACTCATCAGATTCGGATAAATCGTCACGTTCATTATAATATGGGGCGGCGCCATGTTGATATTGTAGATCCCATTGAAGTACCTTTAAAAGCATTTGATCATGTTAAAAAGTTTAAGCCGACACCTTTAAAAGTGTAGAAATGCAAAGCGTTGATACCTCCATCTAAATTCTGTCTCTAGATCTAAAATCCGTTTCTAGATTTAAAGGCATCAACAAGGTTTCATTTCTAAATGTCAAATCTAGTTTTGTTTCTACGTAAATAGCTTAGTTTAGTTTTGTAGAAATCAGAGTGCGACATTTTTACATAGTTTCAACGAAAATAATGTGTTTTCTCTTATTTTTACTGAAAACTATTACTAAACGTTTGTTGAAAATTTGCGCTACTTTTGTTTTAAGATAATGAATAATCATAGACCACAAACGTGATTGTATAAGAGTTAGTGTATTGCGCAAACGAACGCGGTCAATGAATGATAAGTTAGTGTGCATTACTAATAAAAATCTTACGTTACGGACGTTTTTTCCCGGTTAGGGTACCCCTCGGCATCGTCCCATAAGGAACTTCGTTCCAAAAATAAAAGTGGACCCGCTGCGTTTATTCGAGCACTTTTAAGGACAGTTGTTAGAGAAATCAAGTTAACTCCACGAACAGAACGCGAAAGCATTAAAGCAAAAACAAAAAAAACCCTATAATTAATGGAGAAGTTGCTTGGCGTCTATCTCTAACACTTTGATACTCTTATCGCGAAGATGAAAACCAAAGTCAAACAAACCGCGATACACCAAGATTAGTTCTTTCTGTGTGAAAATAAATGTACTTGTATAGAAGACGGCAATTAGCACAATAATCAAATGTCGCGAAATAATAAAATTGAAATAGCGAGACTAAATCCTACGAGTAATTGTGTTTACGACTCACGGATACCGTAGAAAGTACTAAGCACGTTTGTGTATTTAATTTTTTGTAACTTTATCGTCTACTAGTCGTACTGGCCCGCTTCGCTGGGCATTTAAAATTAATATTGTTATTTAATGTCATTATTATTAGGGAGTCCAACACTCATATAAATATTAGCCTATCATCCATTAAGTACATGTATTTTCTACATGGATACCAAGTTTCAAGTCAATCGGATGGACGGTTCAGTAGTTATAACGGAACATCCGTAAAAACCACTGTAGATTTGTATATTAGTATAGATTAAACAATAGCATGAAAAATAATTTGTTTATGAGAAATGTTTTAGTTAATACCGACCTATTATTTTATCTACCAGAAAATTTTACTTTTATCTTATCTACTCTGGTATCCAAAAAATCCCTTCAACATACCTACAAGTCAACCTACAAGTCATGTTCTGCTTATTTCTGCCGTGAAGCAGCAATGCGTTTCGGTTTGAAGAGTGGGGCAGCCGTTGTAACTATACCCGAGACCTTAGAACTTATGTCTCAAGGTGGGTGGCGTATTTTACGTTGTAGATGTCTATGAGAAAAAAAAAAAAAAAAAAAGTATATGAGCTCCAGTAACCACTTAACCCACCCATCTAAGCAATAAAAAAAATCTACCAGAAAATGTTACTTTTATCTTAATTACTCCGGTATCCAAAACCCTTCAACATACAGTACCTACAAGCCATGTGTTTATGTCGACAGGCGGCTCAAATCGCGAAGACCGCGCACAAGGAAGGCGGAAACCTGAAGGATACCGCGATCAAGCTGGGCATCCTCACCGCCGAGCAGTTCGACCAGTGGGTCAAACCCGAAGACATGCTCGGACCCAAGTAGATAGATTTTACGCTAATCAAACATGTCGTCTTTTCGCATTAAAAGTGCACAATATCCACTATAACAGCGGTCGGGGAACCGGTGTACATTACCCCAAATGGGGTAAAATGAAATTTTGGGGGGTAAGAATGAAACTTTTGTGAGTAAAAAGTATAAATTCAAGTGAAACTTCTTTAGAATGGTTAAATTTTTGGTTATTGTTTTCCTTTCCAAATTATCATGGGGGCTATAATATGAAAGATACTAAAAAGAAGCGATTTCGTTTTTTTTGGTTCTTCACCATGGGGTTATATCAACTTACACAAAAATATTTTGGGGTAATAATTAAAAAAGTTCCCCGACCGCTGCACTATACAATACAATACATTACACTATACAGTACAACATCCAATGTAACTATACTTGAGACCTTCGAACTTATATCTCAAGGTGGGTGGCGCATTTATGTTGTAGATGTCTATGGGCTCCAGTAACCACTTAACGCCAGGTGGGCTGTGAGCTCGTCCACCCATCTAAGCAATAAATAAATAAATCGAAATTGAGTTAATATGCGTAAACATTTGGTATAACCAGTATTTTTCTCATAAATACTGTCAAAAGAGCGTAGTTTAGTTTTAGTTTTTTTGTTTGTTTAGTTTACCTATGTTTTGACTAGTATTAACAAAATTAATACATAATTTTATCTTACATTAAAAGACAGATAATGTAACTGGTAAAAAATAGAAAATAAATGTTGCAAAGATGATTAATATTAAAAATATCACATGTTAAACCTTTAAAACACTCTCCTGTAAAATTAGTAAGTTTTGAGATTATACAGTTTTAATGCGAGAAGACGATGTCACACGTTGTGTTGTAATCAGATTTTAAATGACATTTTTTTTAGAGTAATTAAGGAACGTCTATACAATCATTTTTGTGAAACATCTTTAAAAATAAAGTCAAGATACGCACAAAATCTTCACTTTCACAAATCACTTTAAAAAAAACATAGATTCTCACTCGGTCTTTTATCTCTCTATATTTATTATTGTTATCAACTCCGAACTTGGTAATTTATAAAAAAAATATTTATTTACTTGTTAGGATCGATGGTATTTTTTTTTAAATATCTGCAAAAAAATCATTTGAAGATCGGTCCCATAGAAGTTTAATTAAATGAAATTGTATATTTTGATTTTTATTAAGTTCTATTTATGTGTTTTTGATGTCAGTTTAAATTGTTATTTGCATATTTTATAGCTGATTACAACACACTTGCTCTCAGTATTGTGCGAAGCAATATGTTAATGTGTTCAGCATTTACTTGAAGAACTTTGAGTATATGAGAATGTCTTGTAAATTATGTTGAAGAATGTCAGATTACTGTATTTTGAACCATAATGAACGGTGTGGGATGTTTTATTTTTGTTTAAAAGTGTCCCTACCATATTCTTTGTGATTGTCTCCAATTTTCAGTTCAGAAAGATGTTTTATTAAATCGTTACATACAATAATTGGTTTTATTTAATTCTTCTATGAATAATGCGAATGTGTGTGAACTATTTTCTGAAGTCCATTGTCTAATGCATCCTTTAGATCAAATTTAAAGCATAAACGTTAATTATCGCATAGGGTGATGAAATTAGATTTTCTGAAGAAAGAAAGTTTGAAAGTTTGTTGTTTGAAAATTCTTGTAGGGGCTTTTCACATGTTCACGAATGGCTTCCATGATGAATGTGATATTCGTTTAAACATCGAACCAGAAATGTTTGAGGTAGTAAGCAATACCTATGGGGTGGCAAAGGTGCCACAATCCTGCCTATTTCTCTGCTAAGTATTTTATGTTCTTGTTGCAATGTTGAGACAGCTGTTTATTTGAACATCTAAAGAACTGACAACAGTTTGAGATATTTAGCAGTTTGTTTGGCTTATGATTTCATTTGACAGTAGATGTTAAGTAAACGTATTCTTAGTTATGTTTATGCTTGCAGAAATCAAAGTGGTTAATGATTTTAGAAAAAATAAAGCAAGATTTTTAATGCAACTAAATATTTATTTTAGCAATAACTAGATATACTTAACTATGAACTTACATAGTGACTAAGTTCTCTTTGGTTGGTTTTAACATATCACAATTATTATATTCTTCTGTGGAATGTGTACATACATATTATTTTGTTTGAAAAATGAAATTTTCATTAGAGAGCTATACAGATCTGTATTTTGAAAAATTTTAAAATTCAAATGATTGAATAGAACAACTAGATCAAGTTCCATCATAGATTAAATTTATGCAGATAATTCTTAGCACATTCTAACTGGAAGGCATCTTAAGGAATGATTATGTATAAAAGTTTACCCTTAGAATTACATAAATACATCTTTGATATTCTGAAACTGCTTGACAGCCAGATCTACTGGCAAATCAAAATTGTATGGAGTCAAACGATCCAGACTTTGCAAGGCATCTTGGAAGCCAGTATTTACAATGTAACTTGTTGATGAATAATACGAATCAACAAGAGACCGGCATTTTAACATTATGTTCAGCCAAGTAACTAGTTTATGTTTATTCAAAGCTGCACAGACAAAGGCTTTGAAATGGGCATCATAACTTCTTTTATAAGGAGCATGTGATGCCAATATACTTCCAATTGCACTTAATAAACTCTGTTTACTTGTTATAGCACTGCCTCCAACAATATCCAAGTTAAAACTTTGACTTAACTTCCTAGCCGGAGTGGAGTTGAAGTGGTCACCGTCATTGAACTCATAATAGCGAAGAATTAAATCCCATATATGCAAACAACGAGAGGATGAGGATCTGCGTACAGGAAAGCATCCTATTAGAGGTACTAAAGAATTCGACTCTGGACCCACTAGCCCATGTTGTAGTAAGTCCCGAAGATTGATGGCTAAGTGTCGCCGTACAGCTGTTGTTAGGGGTGCATCATTTATAATCATTCCTCCTTCATCAGAGTCACTGTCATAACTATCAATCATAATGTGGGATGGTCTCTCTCTAGAAACTAAGTGCAATACTGCATCTATGGACATCTCTAGCTTTGCTCTTAAATTACCCCAATGGGTGACAATAGTAGAGGACTTTCTTTCATATCTCCTATCTGTGTTTGGTGAACATCCAAACTGGGAAACTGTAAATATCTGTATTAATGTAGAAGCTTTTCTCATTAAGTTTATGGTTTCAGTTCTTAGGTCATCATTATTTTTATTTCTATTGAATGTCTTCTCAAATCTCTCAGATTTTACATTTTTAGGGTCCGTTTTAGATTTTTCTTGAGTTTGTTCATTTTTCATCAATTTTATAAACTTCTGCATGTCCTCTATGTGAGCCTGGAGTTTGGTTATGATTTCATCTTTTGATAACTGCCGGTCGGCATACTGGCGAACAGCACAATTGATCTGATGTCTTAGTTCATCAGCACTCAATGGACATCCTTCTTCAAGACTTTGATCTATTTCGCTTTTTAAATGTTCAATAAAATTTCTGTGCTTACCGTCGTTCAAAGTCGCGGGATTTGCAGCGAACCTTTCCAGTTCTATCAGTTGTGATTTTAATCTTTCAATAAAATGTGTCTGCTTGGAGCGTTGCCGCCTTATCTTTCGTTCTAATTGGAGGCACTCGCTACAAGCTCCTTCACCGGAGCTTCCTTGCGGAGCTGCTCTTGTATCAGACACTCCACGCGAAGTGAACTCTTCGAGAGCCTTCAGCATAGCGTCTTTCTCTTCTGGAGGAGCTTTCAAAATTTGTCGCAAACGAAACTCAACTTGTGCCAAATGAGACGTCAAGGAGAACACAGAGGATGATAATATCTCCTGCTCTTCTTCCAAAGCATGTAATCTGTCGCCTGAATTCTGTTCAGATTCATTTTCATCGCAAATTTCTTTTGGTGCGCCGAGTGGTTCACACCTTGGTTCTTGCCAAATCGGAATTTCGTTTTCATTGTCGCTGTTTGATTCCATTTTTATTAGTAAAGTTAAGGTATTTTATGCAAACATAACATTGTATCATCGATTTTAGCTAACGAAGAAACCAAGGTTAAAATAGGAAAGACGTCACGAAGAAAATGACATTTTCAGTAATTTCTTTGACGAGTTTGACGTCACTATTCTAAGCGTTCAGAAACGCAAGCTAATACGATTTTTTTATTGGTCAATGATCAGTTTTTATTAAAATTTATCTTTAGTTGGTTTCGGAGTAATTCAATAAATATGTTTTATTGTTTTTATATGACTAAAGACTGATTGCGCATACATGCGATGCTTTATTTTTATTATGTTTGCTGTTTTTGGCCAAAACGAAAATTCAAATTTCAAAAAAATTTACACAGTATACATATATAAAGTTTCCCAATAGATGGCGTTAAAATGAATATTGTAAACCCTCATAAACTCAAATATCAGAGTAGAATAAATCAGACCCAATGAAAAACGCAAGGGTCAGGCGGATATTGTTTTTCAGCTAAGTAACAATAAATGTATGTTATCTGCAAGGTTCCTTCAATCTATAACTTAGGTAATAATAATATTTTGAGAAAGGAAACTTTTGTAAATCTGATTTTTGCAATGATACTTACCTACCTAGATTATAATCCCTTATTTTGTTCTATTTCTTTGCTTATTTAATTTGATGCAAACCTTAAATATTAATCCAGTATAACATCCAGTGTACGTACTTGTGACTACGATCACATATTTATATCTCGGACTTAGCAAATTTTCAATTTTTTTTTTGTTTTATTCGCTCATTGGCCATCTGTGATTTGGTGCTCACCGTAGGTTATAAGCTGATGCATAGATTAGGTTGCACGTCGAACTCTTTGCAGAGTCCGACGAGGACGGTTACCGGGGTCCCTAAGTCTGCTCCTAGCGTTAGAGCTGAAGGCGTCTAGGCCATAGATTATACACTTAATATGTCTAATGCAAGAATTATTGGATCTAATGGAGGGTTATAGGCATGACAGCGTTAACGCCAGCACCCAGCTTGATAAATGAGGTCGATTACCCAATTCAGTTGCTGTTCCACGCATGGTTGCTGAGCAGTAGGATGGTGGAACCTACTCTTAACTACATGCTTTGCAGTTCAGCGCTTTTTTTTGAAACGTCGGACAATTTATATACCATAATTACGAAGAACATCAGCACTTCGACTCAGGCCTTAAAATCTAAATTTCGGTGGTGTTATTCACGTAATGGTTTTTTTGGAACGAGGTTCCTTATGGGACGATGCGGAGGGTTACCCTAACCGGGAAAAAACGTCCGTAACGTAAGTTTTTATTATTTATGTATAGTCTTATTCTTAGTATGATGGCTATACAGTGTTATGTATAGTCTACGTGATGACGGTTATTATTATTATTCATTTAAATAGGTGTTTCTTTGTGTATTATTATTATATATTTTTTATAAATCATTGTGAATAAAATAAAGTTGATGACTTTGTAAAGCAGTTTTTTTTATCAATAAAAAAATCATAATAAATAATGCATACCCGAAGATTTATTTTCTTTATACCTCGAATAGAACTTAAAATTAATATTTTTATAATAAAGAACTTCGTTCCTATCCGGTGTCCCACGACACCACACATCTTTTTTTTATTGCTTCGATGGCTGGACGAGCTTCACAGCCCACCTGGTGTTAAGTGGTTACTGGCCCATAGATATCTACAATGTGAATGCGCCACCCACCTTGAGATATAAGTTCTAAGGTCCCAGTATAGTTACAACAGCTGTCCCACACTTCAAACCGAAACGCATTACTGCTTCGCGGCAGAAATAGGCGG
Organism: Bombyx mori; assembly: GCF_030269925.1. Taxonomy (NCBI): domain Eukaryota; kingdom Metazoa; phylum Arthropoda; class Insecta; order Lepidoptera; family Bombycidae; genus Bombyx; species Bombyx mori. The sequence goes on along the minus strand of NC_085124.1, from coordinate 13,957,752 downwards.
GGTAGTCGTACCTACCCGTGCGGACTCACAAGAGGTCCTACCACCAGTAGGAAATGTTTATCTAGTCTATGGAATCAACAAAAATCCTTCATCTAGTTTAAAAATTTCATAACATCGACCCGTTTCCCAGTTCACTATTGCGAAGGTTTCACCGCTGTCCAAAGCACGTATTCAAACTAGACGCTTAATTAATCTGTTGGCGATGGAATAGGTCATTACGGAAATTGATGTTCGGGTCAGTTTAGCGGAATATTCACTACAAAATCGATCGAGTTAATCTGTCTTTCAATGTAGTTTTTTTATTTGAACTAGACTATTTTGTTTATGGAAACAAATAACAACATGAGTTACTTTATTACTATAATGGGTTCGGTGGTTTGAAGCAATGCAGAAAAAGGAAAATAATTTAAAGGAAAAATATATTTTATTTTGACACTGCGGTTGTCTAGAATAGCACCACCAGATTTATTCAATCAGTGTCGTAACTGTTGACTAAGGAATTTACCGGAGTATTACATAAGCAAATTGCCATAGTTACCTACCGTTTGCATCCTGCCTATATCTGATACTAGCGACCCGCCCTTGCTTCGCTTCGGAAACATTAAAACACACATGAAACCAAAAAAAAAAAAACTAAAAAAAGTAGCCTATGTTCATCAGGGACAATGTCGGCTTCTAATGGAAAAAGAATTTTTCAAATCGGTCCAGTAGTTTCGGAGCCTATTCGAAACAAACAAACAAACAAATCTTTCCTCTTTATAATATTAGTATAGACAAGGAATGATCCGTTGTGGTTTGAAGGATGGGATAGCGGTTATGCATTGATACTTAGACCGATATCTCAAGCGTGGCCGTATTATTTAATACCGGATAGCTTATGATCTCACGATCTCAAGCGATGACAAGGTATTAGGCAAATCGAATAAGCTACTAGTATCTATTTAAGAGCGACGTTATTCACCTCTATAGATTTGATTACTGGTGGTAGGACCTCTTGTGAGTCCGCGCGGGTGGGTACCACCACCTTGCCTATTTCTGCCGTGAAGCAGTAATGCGTTTCGGTTTGAAGGGCGGGGAAGCCGTTGTAACTATACTTGAGACCATAGAACTTATATCTCAAGGTGGGTGGCGCGTTTACGTTGTGGATGTCTATGAGCTTCAGTAACCACTTCACACCAGGTTGGCTGTGAGCTCGTCCACCCATCTAAGCAATAAATAAATAAATAAATATTTAATACACAACGTTAGCCTTTCATTGCCGCAGTCTTAAACACGTACGTAAGGCATGCATTTCCGTAGAGGAATTCGAAGGCACGGGGAAGTAGAACATAGGTCTCAGAAATAAAATATGGATGAGGTTAAAGAGCATTGAAAAGAAAAACCACGAAATAATTAATCGAAGTTATTAAAAAAAAAAGCAGTTATTCCAAAAACGAAATAAATATGTAATAAATCATTCTTCATAATTGCCAACGTTCTTCCAATTGGGTCTTAACAAAAACCTGTAGACCAAACCAGCGGCTACGCCACCCGAAATTGGCCCAACCCAGTACACCCAATGGGAATCCCACGAATTCATTAATACAGCGGGTCCTAAAGACCTGATGGGATTCAGAGTTCCAGTGTAAGGTAGACAAGAACATTGGCAGCCGGTAATACTGAGGCCAATAGCGAAAGCACCAGAGCCGATGCCAGCAAATCCTCGGTTTGGGTCGATAACGCTTAACACGACCGCCACTAAAATGAATGTGATCAAAAATTCTATGGCGAAGATTTGTTCTGCTCTTAAATTTGGATTCGGAACAGTCGTACCCAGCGTACTCCTTAATGAAGATACTGTGACGGCATAAGCCACTGATGAACCTGAAAACAGAAAAAATATGATAATTTTTATATTAGTAGCTTTGGCTATGTTACCAGATATAATTCTGACAGTTCACATACAATTAACACCTTTTTTTGTCTACCTATTCCTAGTGACCGGCGAGAATGAGTTTCTCGCCGGATCTTCGCAGTGGGTCGTGGTTTGTGTCTGTGGGATTCCATTGACACACGTCGTAACACCACATATCTAAATTAAATAGAATATTAAAAATGCCAAATGGACGCTAAGTTATTTGCTAATCATATTTTGCTTGAATAAATTTAACTATCGTATTTCGGTTCAAAAAAAAACAAGGCAGCCATGCCCTATATCTAGTCTTTCTAGGCCATTGTACGACCCCTAAACTAGAGCAAAGCTCCTATCACTTTTAACTACTTACCTGATGCACAATGCTACGACGCATTAAAAACCTCAAAGCATGGATCTCTAAAATATGACTACTTTATTAGAAACGTTGGAAAGAAGTTCAAAAGATAAGATGAAACCGAAAAAATAGTTTTAATTATGCCTCGCGATAACCGAAGAAAATGCTAAATATATCTCATATTCAAGCATAAACTTACCTACTATGGAGCCAAGTATCTGCGCTGCGATATAACAAGCACCTCTGACCATCGTAATTTGACCGTTGGCCATCACCCCAAAGGTGATAGCCGGGTTCAAATGCCCACCAGAGATATGGCCAGTGAACTGGATAATGCTGGAAATGAGAAGGCCGTTCGCCAAGGCACTGCCAGTCGGGCCTTGATTCAAACTAGTACCCGTGAGCAAAATTAAGGATAAATACAAAAAAGTTCCCAGAAATTCTGAGAGCATTTGTCGCGCCAGCACATGATAGTTTTTTAACTCGTTTATGCCTATAATTGTGCCGATTCTTGCTTTTGTACTCATTTTCGTCTGTGATACTGAATGGCTTGATTTCTAGATGGTTCAGCTTCTTTAGTCAATTGTGTTTGCGCCACATACAAGGGCGGATCCAGGGGGGGGGTCATGGGGGTCATGACCCCCCCTGAGCTGGTTCCAGGATCTAGGTGGACCACATATTGAACATAATGATTTTAGGACCACGGTTATGGAATATAAATAGGCTGCCTCGTTCCGGGCGTGATAGTGCTTTTCTGGGTGTCTTCAAGAGAAGATGACAATATGTACGTGTATATGTACAAGTTATTATGTGTTAAGTTTTTCAATAAATATTTTTAAGTACAGTACTTACGTACATTAATAAAGTACCTACTTTTTACTTGTATCTATTGTTATCAAAATTAAATTATAAGTTCTTGACTTGACCATGACTATGTGACCCCCTCCTGGCACCAAAGCTGGATCTGCCCTTGGCCACATAGATCGCATAGCAATGATGCACGCTAGCAACGAAGTTTTTTCTGTTTGTTTTCATAGTGTTTGAACCTTTGCTTATTAAAGAAGTTGTTTTATTTATCGTAAGTTATAACGATATACGCTTGTTCCGTCATGAATTTATATTTATGTATACATTTGTATATCTGTAATTCTGCCCGGAACTTGACTGCAATAAAGACTTGAATAAATACTTCGTTATATTTTTGGTAGTAATGGTTTTAATTTTAATTTTTATCTATAGAATTGTTTGTGGAAGTGCTTATATCGTCTGTATTAATGTATTTTCTATATTGAGGGCTTGTATCCGAGTGAAGCTGTGGCCGGTACCTTTATTAGCCCATCGATGGAAAGATTTTAGAGATCCGCTACGAAAATATTATCATTCTAACATTAGTTATACACACATCGACTGCTACCACGCTTTTTTTTACCATAAAATATTTTTTTCTTACACTATTTTGAATTCATTTTTATTAATTTTTTTTTTAATTGGATTTTTTATAAAAGCGTATTTTTTTAGTTTTCTTAAACTATTATTTATTTTTCATTTAGAATATACTTTTATATCAAAATCCAAGAATATCCGCATAAAAATTGTATTAAAACCATAATCGTAAAGGACCGTAAAGGAACCATATTAGAGCTATAAATAACTCTATACGTTTTCAAGGGTAGCTACCCCCGTGCCCTGAAGCTACATAACCCGGCCGTCTTACAGTTTTCATTTCGCTCAAAGTCTTCTCATTCCATTAATAACATCACATATGGGATACGCGGAAAGGGAATGATAATATGTCGTACAAGCAAACGTCTTCAAGAGCTGTTTGATCGTGTGCCGAGAAAATTCTTTTTACACGCTTTGTACTAGCTTCACTTGTATGTACATTAAAATTTGTATCCTTTAGACGCGATTTTAACCCACTTTAAACGATCAGATTTCATTCAAACTTTGTAGATTTATCGAGGACCGATGACAATTCTATAGTAAAAAAAGAATAAAAAAAAATGGAAAAGAAAATTAGAAAAAATTGAAATTCAATTAAAAAATGAAAAATAAATAATAGTTTAAAAAAACAAAAAAACACGCTTTATATAAAATTCAACTAAAAAATAGAAAATAAATTTTAATAAATTGAAGATGAAAATAGTGTAAAAAATATATATCTTTTATTAACAAAAAACCGTGGGGTGCATGGTGTTATTAGTTATAAATATTTTTCTGACAGATAGATATGAGTAGAAGAATTATTATTTCAATAATATCTTAAAGCTTAAATTTATTTTCTATTTTTTAGTTGAATTTTATATAAAGCGTGTTTTTTTGTTTTGTTAAACTATTATTTATTTAAATTTTGATTTTCATTATTTTCCATGCACACACGTTATTCATATTTTCCGTGTTTTATTATGACGCGCGTAAGTTCAGGTCTTCGTATGATACCGGCGGCAGTAGATGATTTAATTTTACTATAGACTTCGTTCTCATGAAGTACCCAAATGTCCTTGGCCTAATGCAAGGCATATCGAATGCGGTAACAATGTTTGAGTTCAAAGCTCGGAGGGATAACTGTTTTTCTAAAGAAAAAAACTTGTCTTTCATTCATATTGCGTAACGGTAAATGGAGCGTAGACTTCGTTAATAATAAAAAAACATATATGAACTTGTAAAAATGGAAATTATTTTATACTTACTTCCTACCAGGCTTTGAGATCAATTCCATTGCAAAAAACCTAAACATACGACAAACTCAAATGTCAAAACAAAATGAGTTTTCAATTTTTTTTATTTTTTTTATTGCTTAGATGAGTGGACGAGCTCACAGCCCATCTGGTGTTAAGTGGTTACTGGAGCCCATAGACATCTACAACGTAAATGCGCCACCCACCTTGAGATATAAGTTCTAAGGTCTCACTTATAGTTACAACGGCTGCCCCACCCTTCAAACCGAAACGCATTACTGCTTCACGGCAGAAATAGGCGGGGTGGTAGTACCTACCCGCGTGGACTCACAAGAGGTCCTACCACCAGTAAACGTTTTTTGTAATGTTGGCTGCCTTCGATCAACAGTTACTATTGTTGATCGAAGTTGGCCGCGGATAGATCTTATCTTTAATATACGTTATACACATTTACGTAGTAGAGTAACGTGACCGACCAATACATTGAGGCTCTTAACCTGAACATCAGCCTGCTGAGTTTCACGCCGGATCTTCTGAGCAGGTCGCGATTCCGATCCGGTAGTAGATTCATTAGCAAAGCAGCTACTCTCGAGTTGTTAGGTCTCCTTTGGAGGCACTCGGGTAGCTGATAGCAAATCCTGGCTGAGCCTTTGCTCGCCCACCTGTCCTGGTAAAACTGGAAAGGCCTCCGGGCCACCAATAATCTCTCAAACAAAAAAAAAAACTTAGAGTAACTTCAATTGTTATATTTTAAATTGTGCAAACCCTAATTTAACCACACGTATAATAATTAGAGTTTATTGTTTCATACGTATTATTAGTTTTATAGTCAGCCAATAAGAGAACATCATTAAATCTTTGTTAAGCCTGTTTTGGGAGTATCCAATTTTGTTCGCAAAATCTCGAGCGAACATGAAATAAGTTTGGTTATTAAATTAGTATAGGGTTAATCTCAAGGGTCTCATCAAATCTCACAAAGGATATATATAAGGATAATCAGTAGAGGACAGTAATCATTTTGTGATTTCATTGGGTGGGCCGTGAACTCTAATAATAATTATACTTATTCATTGGAAACATTTTCAAAATTGCAGACTTGATTTTAACGCAAATAAAAAAAAAAAAATATCAATCAAATTTCATAAAGTTGGCGAAACACCTTCTAATAAAAAGAAATAAGAGATGTTCACAAATAAATATCCTCCCATTTATTGGTTCATTGAAGCGTGCGTTTCGTTTCTTCCGCCTCTAACGAGTTAGATTGTAAATTGAAAATGATCACAACACACGTAATACCGCTCACCGAGATATTTTTGAGAACACATGTTTTGTAACTGATAAAATTTCTATAAATAATTTAATTGACGATTGCCGTGTTGGGGTTGATGCGTAGAAAACTACTAATAAATAGTTATTTATTCGTAATTCGTAATTATTTATTCGTTAAATAATTATTTATTCGTAGGTAGAAAACGACAATGTAAATCTAACTTTGGGCTTGACACGAAATGCTTTAAACATTCGCGGTAATCGACTGGGCTATACTTACCCAGTTTTTCACGTTAAATGAGTTTCCGCAATTTTAGGCGCTTTTGCAAGGATCCGCAGTCACGGGTAGACTGTTTTTGATATCGACATGCTATGTTATGACATAAAAATCATTTATGAGTTAAATTTTTTTAGGATTTTTTTGGTTTTTACCTATGAAGTTATCAATTTGCAATGTTGTTGAAATAAATGTATACTTGAGAGGCAGTACAAAATGCCTTTGAAGAGTTTCTTGGCACCCCTTTTTTTTTTTTTTAACGCTGGGGTTCCATTTACGGATACCCGGTCGAGGGGGACTACCGACTAAACCCCATCGAGCCCCACCACTCCGACTCCACGAAACCCACGGTACCGCACAGTGCGCGCCGAAGGCTCGCCGTCGCCGGTACCCATCCTGTTTTCTTGGCTCCCCTAGTCCAGTCCTGACTTCTCCAAGAAGGGTACTAAAAAATCACCACTTCACCCCTAGTATAAATCAATAATGAAACAATACGAATCTATACTGTATTTGGTACGGTTCCATTAAGTTGCAAAATCGAATACCTCATGTATTAATAATTGTGTCTGATTACTGCGCACTCACGCACGAGAATAGATCAAAAAGATTTTCTTTCAGTGCAGTTTTACTAACATGGCTAATTTTGAAAAGAGCAGTAAACACGAAATGTCCAACTGGTGTCCAAGTGCAGCATCGACCAATCAGATGGGACGTTCATTTGGCTTCTTCAACAAAAACATACTTCTGACTTCACTTTCTAAGCTGGCTTCATATATGTCATGCGCATGAGATCAGGCTTAAGAGTCAAATTACATTAGTTTAATAATGAAGAATCATTGGATGCAGGTCCTTTCTATATGTTTCTCGTTTTTCTATCCCGCGTTGTCTAATTATCATAATTATCAATCTAAATTGCTTCTAATTGTACTTTTGTGTTTTGGAATAAAACGACTTTTGGCTTGTGCCGCAAAAACGGTAAATTAAGTATTTCAGAAATAAAAATCGTAAAAAGTAAATAACAAATGTGTGAATGTGATAAACAATATACTATTATGTTATTTGATTATTAATTTATAAATCTATTTGCTTTCCCATTCCGAGACAGAATCGTGTTTGCTTAGGACCAAGAAAAGGTTACTCAGAGAAGTGCACCCGAACATTACGAGTACAATCAATGATGGTTGATGCATTGTAAGTGTATATTGTCTTGAATTTATGTAATTGTACTATTTTTTACATTTGGCCAAACCAAATATTTCCTCATCATCATCATCATCATCATCAGCCTTTATCTGCCCACTGCTGGACATAGGCCTTCCCCAATGTCTTCCAAATAATGCGGTCCTCCGCCTTCCGCATCCAACGACTTCCCGCCGTGCGCACTAAGTCGTCAGTCCATCTGGTTGGAGGACGCCCCACGCTCCTGGTACCTATCCGTGGCCTCCATTCGAGGATTTTCCTCCCCCACCTAGTGAGCTAAAATTAGCCCAAGGCTATGTCAGTGTAATTTCCAAATTAACATAACTGAACCTTATATATTATCCCAAGTAATAAATTATAGTAATCACTCTTTGACTAGAGTTACGCGATTTATCTGAATTTCCACCCTTCATTCTTATCGGAAGTCCAAGAGGTAGTTTGATTAAGTGTAGTATTAGGTACTGATGATGCCTTTAGTCGAAATTTCGTCAACTTATTCGAGAAGTTCTTTTATTTAAAAATGCAGTGTTATACTTTACATTACTTGCACTAATACATTTCCTTAAAGCGACATTTGACGTCTTGCGTTGTGAGTAGTGTTTGGTTTGAAGTGAATAACGTTAGAATTTCTAGATTTCATCAGTGAACTAAAATATATTTTATAAAAAAAAAAACAGTTTGTTTGGCTACCAGTGTCCCGTTGCCTACTGTAGTGTTTTGTCTGAAAAAATCGGCCTATATCTATTTGCTTTGCAATGCCCTTCATAATTTATAAATTAAAGTCATTTCTTAAACGGGCACCAGTGATACACCCCGATTTTAAAATATGACTAAGACTGTGAGCTTGTTCTATGCTATAAAAACAATATTGATAATAATACATTATAATAATATTACAGATATTTACATACATATTTTTAGATCGAAGGGTTTGATTTAAGCGAAATTTTTGCAACTTTACAGGTGTGCTATTTAAAGTTAAATTTTCGAAAAAATATTATGTTATTCTTACTATTGCAATGGAGTAAGCTTAATTGAAGCTCAATTGAAAACATCGAATTGTTGATGCTAATACAAAATAAAACGCATCCTCAATAGCAAAAATAAAGACCATGTTTTTCACATCTCGATATGCAGACGTTATATTTAAAAATAACTTATTTACAAATACAGTTGGTTTGTGTCTTTGAACACGTACAAAGTTTCAAAGATACGAAAGCTTAAGAGCTCCCAACGATATTTTCAAGTGGAAGCTCGGCTCCGGGAAAAGATCTGATTTAAAATTTCATAACTCAAACGTGCATCGAAATTGCGACAAAAATTGTCTCTTTGTGGGGCACGAAGCGTGCGGTCGTGAGACACACGGTCACGTAGCCGTTGCAGTACGGTTTCCTGCCGAATTAATTATCCTTTTACAATCGTTGGTAGTCTCTTTTTATATTCATACTCATGTTGCTCTAAAGTTTTGGGAATTTTTTTATGACTGGCCACCTGTCTGACGTCAACCTTGGGAATGCTTTTGTTGACCTTGGGCTTGAGTTGTATTGGTGTTGGTCAGGCTTTGGCTGTTAGTTGCCCGCTATGACACCCGTGAGCTTTGGGGAGGGTTGGGGGTATTCTTAGGCGCCCACCACACACCAGAGTATGGAAGGAGGAAATTTGTTGCGTCGACCCGAGGTGACTGAAAGAAAGGCAGGAGAATGATGAATCGTTGGTAGTTTCTAAGGCTAATCCTTTTTTTTATTTCCTTTGTAGGCTACGAGGAAACAGCCCACCTGATTAAGTGGTTACCGTCGTTTGTGGACGTCAGCAAAGCCAGGGGCAGAACCAAACCGCTGCCTAATGTAAATACCAAATATGTCTACCAAATACGTGCGGACGGGTTTTCTGCTGTAAACTTTAATTGCTGGGAGGGTTGTTAATAACAATAATCTGTTTGGTCATTAAACAGACCACGGGTTTGTGATTCCCCTTGCTATTCTCGATATCTTTGTAGTAATTGTGTCCTCGTCTTGTTTTCCAATAACCTTTCATTGATTCCGATGATTGAACGTCTTTTGTCAATCCAAGTCTAACATTTACGAGAAGTTTGACATGAGATGGCTGATCGTTCGAATCTGTTTATTTGGAAACGATATTTTTTTTATTGCCTGTAGTCTGTAAGTTACGTACTCCACATGCGCTTGTAGGCAGACGAGCATACGGCCCACCTGATGGTGAGTGGTTACCGTCGCCCATGAAGTTCAGCAATGCCAGGGGCAGAGCCAAGCTGCTGCCTACCGAGAATTACTAACATTTATTAAAATTACTAACATTACTTTTTGTTTGCTATTGTATTAACTCGTATGTCAGAACGGCGCGATTTAAAATACTCTCTTAAAATTTCTTTTATTAAAATAAAACATCCGTACGTACATACGTCTGCCGTTAGTGTGAAACCAATTCGCTGTTCAAATAGCAATTTTATATTTTATATTACGCATTCTATTGGAACAGGAAGATAGATCAATATTGTTGGGCTGGAAGAGAATTGGATCGCCTCGACGACCCGTCGCACAGTGGGGCCAAAACTCGAAAAGCTGGCCAAAAGTCGAAAAATAGAGTTTAAGTTGTGGTAATTCCTAGCCGTGGTTTGGGTTGGGTAAGAGTCCGAAGGTCGAATTTTAAGCATCAGCGCGCCCTATTTCTTACACCTGCCACTGTAGGGCAATCGAGATGGGACCCTCAATTCAGTTAGACGTCGGTCGGGCGTCCTTGGGGCGGCGCCGCGAGTCGGGTTGTAGTGTTGACAGCTTGAACCCCTACTTTGGTCGAGTTCTGACCCTGGCTGTAAATCGGACGTCGAGAGTGTGCAAGACGGAGTCGTTAGATTAGCGTCATCATTGCTCATGGATATGTCGCCACGCACCTTGAGACATGAGGCATTGATTGTATTGTATAATCGCTGCTCTACTCTTTAATCCGAAATGTATGACTGGTATGCGGCAGAAATAGGCGAGATGATGGCACCCGTATGAGCTTGCAGTACGTTACACCACTAGGTAATGAGGGTTGGCGGTTGCCGTACCCTTTTATAGTAACTAGAGAACATTTCTGGCTATTCTCTGGAGAATCCCTTAGACACCTTCTATTACACAGGTCTGATTGTTAATACACGATGTTATTCCTTCATCGTGTGAGTCATCCTTTTTTTTAATTTTTTTTTTATATCGCTACTTAAGTTGAGTATGATTATATAGTCTTTGGGAAAATCTTTGGGATTGATTGATTATTGGTGGCCCGAAGGCCATTCCAGTGTCACAAGGACAGATGGGCGAACAAGGGCTCAGCCAGAAAGTGCGGGACTTGCTAACAGCTATCCGAGCGCTTCCAAGGGAGACCTAACAACTCAACAGTAGCTGCTTCGCGAGTGAATCTACTACCGGATACGTTGAGAAGATCCGGCGAGAAACTCAACGGGTTGATGTTTAGGTTAGGTTGCACGTCAAACTCTTTGCCGAGTTCGACGAGTACGGTTACCGGGGTCTCTACTCCTAGTGTTAGAGCTAAAGGTGTCTAATGTAAGGGTTATTGGATCTGATGGATCCGTAAGGACGTGTCTAGGGCGACGACGGTGACCGGCTCCTGCGTGATCAGGATTCGGGGGTGTGACTCATCCGTGAAGACATGCCAAGTACGTACCTACTTCCATAGAAAAATTGGTATCCGTCTGCTTCACTTCAACAGTAGCATCGCCAGACACGAGTATACCATAACAACAAACCTTCAAATGAAAGAAACGCAAGTTCTTCTGTAATTTAATTATATATTTTTATAGTTTCATTTAAAATCTAAGTTTTTAGAATCTAATTAAAAGACTAGATTAATAAAGAGAACAACAAAATTAGACAAAAAAAATATGTACTTTTTTTTCTTGTATTTGAACCTAATATACCTTTAATATTATTACTAGAATTAAATGATAACCAAATTGAAATGTAAGTGAATCGATTGAATATTATTCCATGATCAGGTGTAGTGGTCACTAAAGGGAAAGATAAAAATGGTGAACCAAAGTTTTGACTAAGAAAACTACGTTGCATCGCAGTGAATGTCACAAACGCCACTGTCAATTATGTCCTAACAATTAAAATTTTTTTTTTCAATAACTATGAGCAACGTCACAAACGCCACTATTAATTACATCATAAACTATAAAAGTGTTGATTTCAATAACTGTCAAACTTGTTACGATTACATCTAATTAAATAAATCATTAACAGATGAGTTTGATAAAGTGGTGGTAGGACGTCTTGTGAGCCCGCAAGGATGTCATTATGTAGTCGTAATGCGTTTCGGTTTGAAAGGCTAGTCAGCCGATGTAAAAGTAAAAGCTGAGACCTTAGAACTCATGTCATTCCGATAGAGGCACCCGTCACGCGCGGACGTGCTCATCGACCACTCGATCGCCCGGCCTTTGTTCGCCCGGCTTTTGTTAGCCCGGCCATTGTTCACGCGGCCTGTGTTCGTGGTACATCTGCCGACCAAGTGTTTTTCCTGGAAGTTTTTATTTGTTTTGTTTCCTTTTGTTATTTCTGTGTCGTGGTACATCTGCCGACAAACTGTCTTCCTGGAAGTGTTTAATTGTTTTGTTTCTTTTTGTTAATTCCGTTTTGTTGTGTTTTTTCTTTGTCCTGTAGTAATCGTGCCGCATCGCCACCTGTGTTCAATAGAACCGCTCAGGTCCGAGAAGTTGGGGCCTCGCCGCAAGGCGAGTGTTTTCTAAGACCCAGGGTAGCCCCACCTGGGCACGTAGACATCATGGACGCTGTATTTGCAGAATTTCTCCGGCTTCGCTACCCAAAGCTCACTTCCGAGTTTCAGGCCTTCAAGGCCGATCACACAGCGAGCCCTCTCGTGGACTCCGCCGAGCTCGCTGCTCCTGCGTCGCCTGTACCTTCGTGCAAAGCTTCTGCATCGAGCACCGCAGCCTCCGTCGTGCCTGCCGTTCCCGCGTCGCCTATACTGGCGAGTAAAACTGCTGCGTCGTCCGCCGTAGTCACCGTTCCAGCAGCGCGATCATCCGCGGCCTCCGTCGCGCCCTCCAAAACACCTACTCGTAGGTCACCTGCGCCCGCCTCCTCGTCCTCCGACTCTGACTCGGAGATGGAGGTCGACCTCGCCCCCGCCTCATCGACGGATGGATTCACCCTGGTGCAAAAGGGTAAGAAGCGTGCCGCGGAGTCTCGAGCTTCCGCGGCCGCTAAAATTAGCAAAGCCGCGAACGCGTCGCGCCCCCGCCCTCAGACTCCCGTTGCGCCTCCAGCCCGTGCCACTCCGTCGCCGCGTCCGGTGGCACAAAATAAAACTCAGACCCCTCCCCCGGTAATCCTTCAAGAGAAGGCAGCTTGGAAACGAGTTTCCCTGGCCCTTAAGGCCAAAAATATCAATTTCACGAATGCCCGTAACCTCGCGAACGGCATTCAAATTAAGGTTCGAACACCCGACGACCATAGGGCCCTCTCTTCTTACCTCCGTAAGGAGCGTATAAGTTTCCACACATATACGCTCCAGGAGGAGCGCGAACTCCGTGCCGTTATACGTGGCATCCCTAAAGAGTTGGATGCCGAGCTCGTCAAGGCCGACCTTCTCGAACAAGGCCTACCGGTTAACTCCGTACACCGCATGCACACAGGCCGCGGAAGGGAGCCATATAATATGGTTCTCGTCGCCCTCCAGCCTACCCCCGAGGGTAAGCAAATATTCAACATCCGAACGGTCTGTAGCCTTTCCGGAATCGCCGTCGAAACCCCACACAAGAAAGGCACACCTAGCCAGTGCCATAACTGCCAATTATACGGGCATTCTTCCCGTAACTGTCACGCGCGCCCCCGATGCGTCAAGTGTTTAGGCGATCACGCCACGGCCCTATGCACTCGCGATCAAAAAACCGCGACGGAACCGCCTAGCTGCGTCCTGTGTCGAACACAGGGTCACCCCGCAAATTACCGCGGATGCCCCCGAGCCCCTAAAATAAATCGCCGCGTCGCCCGCCAAAACCGCCTCCGAGCTTCCGGCCCAGACATCAAAGCCTCGGCACCCTCTGTGTCGCAGGCTAAGCCAGCGTTCGTTCCGGCGCCGGTGCCCAGTGTCTCGGCCTGGGCGAAACCGCTGCCGTACACGAACACGGCTACAACTCCCTCCTCCGCGATTCGTCCCGCCCCCGCGACTCGTCCCTCTCCCGCGACTTGCCCTCCGACCGCGTCCGACAATCTCGCTTTAGCGATCGACTTCTTTCAGTCGATCAACTTTGAGCGCGTTAACGCTTTGGGCGACGCCATTCGCGCTGCCTCCACTGCACAACACTTTATCGCCGTTGTGCAAGAATACGCCGACGTATACGCGTCATTAAATACGTACGTCCTCCCCTCACTCCGCCGGTAATCAATGGCGTATATAAGTAGAATAAAGCCCCTATCCGTAACGATAGGATTTTTTAACGCTTACGGTCTCGCAAATCAACGTGATCAGGTTTCTGACTTTTTGCGTGACCATCAAATTGATATATTTTTAGTGCAGGAGACCCTACTTAAGCCCGCGCGCCGTGACCCTAAAATCGCGAACTATAACATGGTCAGGAACGACAGGCTCTCTGCTCGTGGTGGTGGCACCGTCATTTACTATAGAAGAGCCCTGCATTGCGTCCCGCTCGATCCTCCCGCGCTCGCTAATATCGAAGCATCAGTGTGCCGTATCTCACTGACGGGACACGCGCCGATCGTTATCGCGTCCGTTTATCTTCCACCGGATAAGATCGTTCTAAGCAGTGATATCGAGGCGCTGCTCGGCATGGGAAGCTCTGTCATTCTGGCGGGCGACCTAAATTGTAAACACATCAGGTGGAACTCACACACCACAACCCCGAATGGCAGGCGGCTTGACGCGTTAGTTGATGATCTCGCCTTCGATATCGTCGCTCCGCTAACCCCGACTCACTACCCGCTAAATATCGCGCATCGCCCGGATATACTCGACATAGCGTTATTAAAAAACGTAACTCTGCGCTTACACTCGATCGAAGTAGTTTCAGAGTTAGATTCAGACCACCGTCCCGTCGTTATGAAGCTCGGTCGCGCTCCCGATTCCGTTCCCGTCACGAGGACTGTGGTGGATTGGCACACGCTGGGCGTCAGCCTGGCTGAATCTGATCCACCATCGCTCCCGTTTAGCCTGGACTCTACCCCGTCTCCTCAGGATACCGCTGAAGCCATAGACATCTTAACGTCACACATCACCTCGACATTAGATAGGTCATCGAAACAAGTTGTAGCGGAGGACTTCCTTCACCGCTTCAAATTGTCTGACGATATTAGGGAGCTCCTAAGAGCTAAGAACGCCTCAATACGCGCCTACGACAGGTATCCTACCGCGGAAAATCGTATTCGAATGCGTGCCCTACAACGCGACGTAAAGTCTCGCATCGCCGAAGTCCGAGATGCCAGATGGTCTGATTTCTTAGAAGGACTCGCGCCCTCCCAAAGGTCTTACTACCGCTTAGCTCGTACTCTCAAATCGGATACGGTAGTAACTATGCCCCCCCTCGTAGGCCCCTCAGGCCGACTCTCGGCGTTCGATGATGACGAAAAAGCAGAGCTGCTGGCCGATACATTGCAAACCCAGTGTACGCCCAGCACTCAATCCGTGGACCCTGTTCATGTAGAATTAGTAGACAGTGAGGTAGAACGCAGAGCCTCCTTGCCACCCTCGGATGCGTTACCACCCGTCACCCCGATGGAAGTTAAAGACTTGATCAAAGACCTACGTCCTCGCAAGGCTCCCGGTTCCGACGGTATATCCAACCGCGTTATTAAACTTCTACCCGTCCAACTCATCGTGATGTTGGCATCTATTTTCAATGCCGCTATGGCGAACTGTATCTTTCCCGCGGTGTGGAAAGAAGCGGACGTTATCGGCATACATAAACCTGGTAAACCAAAAAATCATCCGACGAGCTACCGCCCGATCAGCCTCCTCATGTCTCTAGGCAAACTGTATGAGCGTCTGCTCTACAAACGCCTCAGAGACTTCGTCTCATCCAAGAGCATTCTCATCGATGAACAATTCGGATTCCGTACAAATCACTCATGCGTTCAACAGGTGCACCGCCTCACGGAGCACATTCTTGTGGGGCTTAATCGACCAAAACCGTTATACACGGGAGCTCTCTTCTTCGACGTCGCAAAAGCGTTCGACAAAGTCTGGCACAACGGTTTGATTTTCAAACTATTCAACATGGGTGTGCCGGATAGTCTCGTGCTCATCATACGGGACTTCTTGTCGAACCGCTCTTTTCGATATCGAGTCGAGGGAACCCGCTCCTCCCCACGACCTCTCACAGCTGGAGTCCCGCAAGGCTCTGTCCTCTCACCCCTCCTATTTAGCTTATTCGTTAACGATATTCCCCGGTCGCCGCCGACCCATTTAGCTTTATTCGCCGACGACACGACTGTTTACTATTCCAGTAGAAACAAATCCCTAATCGCGAAGAAGCTTCAGAGCGCAGCCCTAGCCCTAGGACAGTGGTTCCGAAAATGGCGCATAGACATCAACCCAGCGAAAAGTACTGCGGTGCTATTTCAGAGGGGAAGCTCCACACGGATTTCCTCCCGTATTAGGAGGAGGAATCTCACACCCCCGATTACTCTCTTTAGTCAATCCATACCCTGGGCCAGGAAGGTCAAGTACCTGGGCGTTACCCTGGATGCATCGATGACATTCCGCCCGCATATAAAATCAGTCCGTGACCGTGCCGCGTTTATTCTCGGTAGACTCTACCCCATGATCTGTAAGCGGAGTAAAATGTCCCTTCGGAACAAGGTGACACTTTACAAAACTTGCATAAGGCCTGTCATGACTTACGCGAGTGTGGTGTTCGCTCACGCGGCCCGTACACACATAGACACCCTTCAATCTCTACAATCCCGCTTTTGCAGGTTAGCCGTCGGAGCTCCGTGGTTCGTGAGGAACGTTGACCTACACGACGACCTGGGCCTCGAATCTATACAGAAATACATGAAGTCAGCGTCGGAACGGTACTTCGATAAGGCTATGCGTCATGATAATCGCCTTATCGTAGCCGCCGCTGACTACTCCCCGAATCCTGATCATGCAGGAGCCAGTCACCGTCGACGCCCTAGACACGTCCTTACGGATCCATCAGATCCAATAACCTTTGCACTAGACGCCTTCAGCTCTAGGAGCAGGCTTAGGGACCTCGGTAACCGTACTCGTCGAACTCGACAAAGAGTTCGCCGTGCAACCTAACCCATGAATCAGCTCGCTGAGTTTCTCGCCGGATCTTCTCAGCGGGTCGCGATTCCGATCCGGTAGTAGATTCATTCGCGATGCAGCTACTCTTGAGTTGTTAGGTCTCCTTCGGAGGCGCTCGGGTAGCTGTTAGCAAATCCCACCCCTCCTGGCTGAGCCTTTGCTCGCCCACCTGTCCTGGTGAAACTGGAAAGGCCTCCGGGCCACCAGTAATCCCTCAATCATAAAAAAAAAAAAAAAAAAAAAAAGAACTCATGTCTCAAAGCGGGTGGCGTTAATTTTGTTGCTGATGTCTATGAGTTCCGGTAATCACTGAGCATCAAATGAGCCACGAAGTCACCCATCCCTCTAAGCAATAAAAAAATTGTTTAAAGTTCATTTATTATATCGTTCATTCAAAACGTGACCATCTTGATTGTGCTTCTTATTCTTTTGCCTTTCTTTCTTATGCCTTTAAATTTTCTATTAAAAAATTATCGAAAAAAAAAAGTCCTTTCCACAATCACGTGATCATAGATTCACTTTCACCGATTTATACATGAATGATTACTAACTATGAAACTCAATTAAAAATAAACGCTAACCTTATAAAATCGAACATTTTCTTCATCATTTAAATCTAAATTATAATATTAAGCGTGTTTATGTAATACAAAATTTGTTTAAATTACATTGCTTGACCATTACATTATAGAGTGTACAAATTATACTCGAGGCCCAAACGTTGAGAATTAAGAATACAAAGGAAAAACAATAAACTGAATGTCGTTAATAAGATTCTCAGCTAAGCTTATTAAATACTTTAATTCATCTTAGTAAGTTCCAATTGTGTAATGTGATAATCGCAAAGCTAGGCTCCTGCGTCACTAGCGATGGCTAGGACGTTGACCTTACGCGTGAACTGACTTTTGATAGCGTTACATTACGCGCCGAACAAAAACAGTTCAGTTTTATTATTCCATAGGGATTTTTAATTGTTATTTCAATAACCAACAAGTCTGTGGGAACTATTGTATCTATAGTCGTTATAATACGTATTAGCCTCAGTGATTTTAATATGTTTAGGATCGTAATAAAAATTATCAGAGAAAGCTTTGGTACGAAACTTTAAATATACAGGCCTCAAATTAAACAGAGACGAAGTTTATACGCAAAAAATACTCGCACACAATTATTATTGATAAATAAAATGAAATGTTCTGATAGAAGTTTCATTAGGGTTGCGAGACATTGAAATATAGCGTTGATGCTATTTTCGAAAAACTTTAACTATTTTTGTTTCATGGTCAGCCTAACAAAATAATACTGATCCTGTACACAGATATTATTAAACACACAGTATTCTGACAAGAGTTTTAAATTCAACCAAACAATTTCCCAGAGGCCGCCCCAGAACAACTTGGCGTCGCTCGGTGGAGCAGGAGCTAGGGGTCTTGGGCATGACGTGGGAGGAGCTAGAACAGTCTGCCCAAGACCGATATAAATGGAAAAATTTGATTCGAGCCCTACACCCCAGCAGAGGGTAATAGGAAAGAATGATGATGATGATGAAACAATTCCCCTGATTACAAATAGGAGTCTTTAAGCATCTTCGTTATGCGGTTTATTTCTTTTACGATTTTCATAAAAGTATAAATGAGCAAAAGACTCAAGATGGTTTCGAAAGGTTTTTTACACAAAGATCACTGTTGGCCGGGACTACGTGGTCTCGTTGTTCCCGATTTCTTTCCCGGCCGAGTCCTCGTATCCTTTCACTAGATTCTCAAGGATGAATTTGATCGTGAGCTTGTAAATGTTCTCTACGTTTGCCGTGTACCTCTCGCCAAGAGTTGTTTTGGCCGCTTGAAGGAAGGGCTGCTCGATTTTCTGAAAAATATAATAAGTTTTTAAAACATTAGAGAGTTTTGGGACAGCAATAAAAAGTGTTCGGTGCGGTTTTTTTTAGATTTTTCTTTATTTAATAACCTTCTTT
Organism: Bombyx mori; assembly: GCF_030269925.1. NCBI lineage: Eukaryota > Metazoa > Arthropoda > Insecta > Lepidoptera > Bombycidae > Bombyx > Bombyx mori. Next base: position 13,938,801 of record NC_085124.1, on the reverse strand, counting down.
TGATTGAGAATTTCATGATAAATGGAATTAATTTCGGATTCGAGTGCTTCCTAAAAGTCATGTACAAAGGTTGAGTTGTAAAGTTTTTTAAGGCATAAATGGATAAGCCATCAGCTGTCCAATCTCTCCCAAACCTTTAAATGTAGATGTAGACTGATAGATGCTAGCGCCTCTGACTGTCGTGTTTGAGGGTCATGAGTTCTACTTCGGACAAATTCGTGTGACGACCCGGTTTGTTTGCTCTGTATGTGGGTTTAAAGTAAGTAAGTCTGTGGGTCTCATGGTATAGCGAATCCTATGAGAATGGGCATCTGGGTCCGGAAGGCTGTTTGTAATTAACACTAATCATACCAACGCTTACTGGTACCAATTTGTACCATAGCGGATAGATAGCGGTATACGACAAGTATTACTCAAAATATACAAAACAAAACAAAAAAATAGTATAATAACTGTAGATTCAAGAAATAGAAATCAAACCCGCAAAATTATAATTTGCGTAATTACTGGTGGTAGGACCTCTTGTGAGTCCGCACGGGTAGGTACCACCACCCCGTCTATTTCTGCCGTGAAGCAGTAATGCGTTTCGTGTTAAAAAAAGTAGAAACCATATATATATTAACTTGAAAAAAATATTTACTCATAATTTTTATTTAAACTTTGCAATAAATAAAATTTACAAATAATATAATATATAATATAATCAAATCGACGGAACGAATTCTGTGAATGAGATTTAAACTAATCCAATTAACCGAATTCTCTCTTCACTTATATAACGGGTTTCAGCGGCTTTTCGTTTCCCTCAAATCGTTGTTATAATTACATTCACTACAGCGCCCAATGTTTGCTTGAACGCGGCAAATACAATTGAAGAAATAGATGTGAACACCGTTCTCACTCTCCCGCTTTTCAAACCGAAGCGCATTTCAGCTTTGCTACCGAAATAGGTAGTTTGGTGGTACCTACCCGTGCAGCGTTTACACTTTACTAAAGCAAGATTATCAGAAATTCAGAAAATCATAATTTTTATTACTCGGGAATTCTGGAAATCATCCCTATGAAGTACTTATTTTCTTAGCAAAATTTGTACCTTGGAGCGAGATTTGAACACCAGCATTGTCAATATGGGTCTTAGCTTCTAGATCACAATGACTTTGTTTTTTTTTATTAAATAGGCGAAGGGTATGATTGATGGAGCCAGGGGAAGTCGATGTCTCCATGATAATCGGCGCTATCTTTTAATCCGAAAACCATAATCTCTATGTAGCAGAGATCGTAGAATAGTGAGTCTGACTCACACTATCAGTCTTCTTTGTCTTCACCTTATCCCACTAGGTGGGGTCGGCACAGCGAATTTTTCTATTCCATTCTCTTCTATCAGCCGTCATCTCAACGTTCACTCTTTCTCATATCGTCATTCACGCATTCCATCCATGTCTTTTTCGGTCGCCCTTTTCCCCCTCAACCTACATTGCACTAGCATTTCCATACATCTCTCTCAAACTCTCTACGCATCACATGTCCATACCACGCTCTTTAATTTATCAATCACTGGGCTACTTTCACACTTCATCTGATATACTGATATAATCATTCCTTATCACACTGTCAGTATCTTATACATATATATCTGCTTATATAATATTTAAAAAGTCAAGTAATTCATTTCATAAATAAATTCGTTATTCCCCCCAGCATAGCTTTACAATTTTTTATTCTTTTTTTTTTCTTCCTTCTTAGCCCAACGAATTTTCCAACAAAAATTCAGCGAATAATTTGATAAGATTGACTTTTAATTCAAAATTTGTTCCTTAGTGAGGTTAGTCATTAATAATTACCCAGAAGTTCTCTGCCTTAAATCCAGGGACTTGGTGATGAGTGGCACCTACATGCTGTATGTACGCCAAGAATGTGTCAATATCTCCTAAGCCCTTGATCCCCTCATCCAGGGTGTGCATCACTTTGTTGGCGTGCTCCGCTAGCTCTTCGGATTGAGAGAGATCCTCCGTGGTCCGAAGTTCTTGGAATTTCTCGAATAGATGCAGTAGGTCTTCGTTCTCTTCGAATAGTCTGAAATTGGAAAAATTACTTGTATCAAAATGCGAGTAAAGTATTTGGGATACTGTGGGAATTTAAAGAAAAAAATTAACCTTTACATTATGACCACTTTGATTTACGTATATGTCGTTTTTTCATCGTATTCATTAAAGTGAATTGCACGTTTGTTTGTAATCGAAGTACATATTTTTGATGGTTTTAATAAGTTTACGAATTACGAATTTCGCTTGATTCTTGTCAAATAAAATGTCATTGAATATAAAGAGGCACCCCGCCTCTTGGATCTAATTAAAGTTAGTGAGTGTTCGCAGGTTCAGATCAATACGAAGCGAGTCTGCCAGCCTTGAGCAAACACGCAGTTAATTAGTTACCTTATTTGTTTGTGTTTAATTAGGTTGTAAGAATTCTGAATCTCTCTCTCTTTAAGGAAAATTTATGTGAGATGGATTAATGAAATTTCATAAAGTTAATTAATTCGTTTTTATTATCTTAACAACCAAGTTAAGATACCAAACACGTCAACCATTCCTAAAGACATAGCAACAAAAGCTATTATTGAATGCTACAAAAGCTTTTAGAAGTTTGTGCTTAATTACGTTTTTTTATGTTTGAGAGATTACTGGTGTCTCGGAGGCCCTTCCAGTTTTACCAGGGCAGGTGGGCGAGCAAGGGCTCAGCCAGGAGTGGTGGGATTTGCTAACAGCTACACGAGCGCCTCCAAAGGAGACCTAACAGCTCAAGAGTAGCTGCTTTGCAAATGAATTTACTGCCGGATCGAAATCGCAACCCGCTGAGAAGAGCCGGCGAGAAACTCAGCGGGCTGATGTTTAGGTAAGGTTGCACTTCGAACTCTTTGCCGAGTTTGACGAGTACGTTTACCGGGGTCCCTACTCCTAGTGTTAGAGCTAAAGGTGTCTAATGCGAGGGTTATTTGATCTGATGGATTCGTAAAAACATGGTTAGGACTAGTTGAGATCCTGACTCTGTAATTGTATAAAATATTCCGAAGACAATTTGAGTTTGAAGCTAAAGAAATTGTGTTATTATTTACTGAACATTTATAAATTAGCCTAAGGCGAATTTGAACATCCACTCGATAAGAGAGGCACTGCCGGTGTCGTTAGAGATATATCTTTTGGTCTGCGAGCCTGGGTAGTTTCGGCAGGAGGGTGCGGTGTTCCTTCCGAACTATCAACCCGCAGAGCTAAGAACACTTGAAGAAATATTTTGTTCGACGGTAATCCACAACAACCACATTATAAGACGGAAGATATTAGAATATAACTTCAAGATACAGGTGCGTAAAAAACTTTATAAAAATCTTATATGCAACAGCTTACCTCATGATAAACATGAAAATGTTAATTAAAGCTATGAAATCGTTCATTTGACCCACGTTTGTACGAGTATAAAGCAATAACCAAACAACGTCATATAGAAATAACAATTAATGTTATCTTTTTAATTCTGTTGATACTAGAGAGGTCAGGATACTAATATCCTGACCTCTCTAGTATCAACAGAATTGTACAGACCGATGACAATATAATAATATTATAACTTCGCTCTAAAGCGAAGTTATAATATTATTAGATTGTCATCGGTCCTTGATGGGTATGCAAATTTAGAAGTAAATCGGAAGTGTTTTAGTATGTTCAAAGATTTCCTTATATAAAAACAAACATACAGTCATACCAAGCTAATAAGAGCGTGATAAAAATTGAAACCATTGACCGTGATTCATGCTTTCCTTGGAACTAACCAATTTATCATTTCGGGCACAGTTACTTTATAATTAATGGCCCTTACTGTGATTTCTGTCCTTGCGATCTGAAACTTGCAAAGAATACGTCTCTATTATGTTCTACTTAAAGGCCTAGTTATATGATTATTCTCAGAGGTGGTACCTATGGTCCGTCACATAGGTACCTGGTATGTCGAGAATTTAAATATCCCTTACTACATCTATTGAAGTAATATGAAATACCGTTGCCTGTACAAACGCGAACGGAAGATGGAAGTGGCCATTATAAATAAAATTGTAATCGTAAATATTCTGAGATAATATTATAAATGTAATAGGTTCGAATGATATTGCGATTCAATACTATCAAATTACGATTCAAATTATTTTATATTCAAACAAAACGGAAATTTCTAAGGAAATCGCTTAAGGAAAAATCCGAGGACTATCATGTACTTGTATGGCACCAAATGAAAGGCTTCGGCTTTGCAATTCTAGTAGCATTTGGGGACTACTAATGAATCATCTTAACTTTATCAAATTTATTTGACCCTATAAATTCTAGATCAAACTTTAAAAATATTTTAACACACGTCTATTGGCGAAATTCAAGATAAGACTTTAATTTATTTATTTCTGAAAAGTACTTTCATAGCTTAAGCCATAAATGTCTTGCTACAACCGCGGGTTTTTTCGTAACCGACTTAATGTTTCTCATTTTTTAAAACAAAATCAATTTTTTGGTACTGACAAAAGAAAGAAGCCCTTCTGTTCTCCAGCTATTCAGTGACAGACTTTCGGTCATTTATAATTTTGCCGGTCGTCGCGAATCTTTTGTGATGCGATCCCTCGGGATGCTATCATGTGACTTCTAATGAGATAGGTCTGAGATAGGTGAGATGATCTATCTGCGGATGTATTTCGAGGCAACAATACTTCCGCGTGGAATGTTTTGATGGTGAACCATTAAAATTATCTTTTAGTCAAAATCTGTACGCAATAAATTTTAATCAAATTGATTGTATCATAAATTATACATATTATAAACTCGGAACTCGCTCGAAGCGATGGATTAATGGTCTTAATAAATTTCGCGAAAACACATGCTAACTGCTAGAAAGTACGCACTATCTAAAAGTATTTATTAGTATGCCTGTTTTTTATGTATATTCAAATCATAGAAGAATCTCCTATTAAAGCTAAGTTAATAAAAATAGAGATGGGTTTATCAAATGGAATAGAACTTAATGACAGATGTAATTGAGTTACTAATTAATTTATATGATTGATTGATTGATTGATTAACTTATTGAATGTTTAAGAATTTACAGTGTTTATAAGAATACAACTTAATAAATAAATTATTACAATCAGAATTAATTATTACAATAAAAACTGAAAATTTTCTTCCTCTTTCTTTTTCACTTCTTTTTCTTGCATTCCGATCCAATTATGAGCAATTATAGCCTATAATTTAAGTAAGAGATACTAAGAAGATGAATAGAAGCCCATTAAGTTAGTTTCAAGTCATTCACAAAATTCAATACGAGCAGATATGTTCAAAAAAACCGCGGTGTCTAAACCCAGGCTACCTCATTTGGCATTTGAAATAAATATTAACGATAGTCATTAGGACATCAAAGAAAACAAGTATATCCCCTGATTTTACTAACCGTACGCCTTAGAAGGAAGTGCGTGAAATTCCATTCGCGTTGATCATTCTCAGCTGAAAAAATGCGATCCCTTCTAGTGTTTTGTCAAACAATGGTGTGCAAAAACAAAATTAAGTACGGAGGCGGCAACCGGCATTATTTGTTTATTTCAAAGTTTCCTTTAGAATTTATTGGAGTGTATATTTTCGCGTCACTAAGTACCGGTAAAAATGGGCTTTTCCCTACGGACTACGGGGAGGTATTCAGAAAACAACAGGCCACACTGTCGGAACTACCACGGAATCCCCGAGGGACTCTGCATGTGGATCGCTAGCTTTTTGTATGGGCGGAGCACCACTGGCGTTGTAGAGGGTTCTGATACCATGACTATTAATGCTGGCGTTCCACAAGGTTTCCGATTTTCATTCTGCTGTAAATCAATGACATGCTAATTCTAAGGAGGCATATTAGCTGTCTATCTAGGGTCCGACGGAGTCAACCGGGTCGCAGACATTCGTACCTCAAGCGGAGTCATCAAGAGGTCGTTTAGTAAGATTTGTTCCCTGATTGCGGATTAGTTTTGGGTTGAAAGGAAACCTTTCAACATCCGGGGGCACGTTCGGAACGCCAGTAAAAAGTTTAGTTGCAAAGCAACAATTGTCATGTATATTTTTATAATTTTTAATTTTTTTTCTAAGGTTATCAATAATAAACAGTCAGCTACGAGATGTGCATCCTAAATTTTTTTATTGTAAAATCTTCCTCCTCACTACCCCAAAATATACCTAAACAAGAAAGCGTCCGCTACAAAATCCTAGAATAGTTACAGTGGGCTATATATTGTGCATTTATAATCAACTTCGAAAGCTATACAAATTAAGATTGGTTATTCCTCAATAACTATAATTACAAAATCAGCTGAAACATATTACTTTACTTTACTAACGACAGTAATATTCGTCAGCATGGAGATTAGCGATTCGGGTCTCAATATAAAACACTGAGTTCGTATCTGCGTACAACAAAGAATCTCCCGCTCTTCTCCCGTAGAGACAATGGCCACGGGTTTCGTAATGAAGTCGGTTCACAAAACTAGCTGTATGAAAACTTTAATGAAAGCATTTTTTAATCTATCCGCTTATAACAACTACTATCCTTTCAATATATAATATAGAGCTAAGGGCGTGAAGGCAGGTTTTACTGGTGGTAGGACCTCTTGCGAGTCCGCACGGGTAGGTACCACCGCCCTGCCTATTTCTGCCGTGAAGCAGTAATGCGTTTCGGTTTGAAGTGTGGGGCAGCCGTTGTACTTTTAAAACTGAGGCCTTGCAACACTTTTTTATTACTTAGATGTTTGAATGAGCTCACAGTCTACCTGGTGTTATATGGTTACTGGAGCCCATGGACATCTACAACGTAAATGCCGCCACCAACCTTGAGATATAAGTTCTGAGGTATCAGTATAGTCATGTCTCGAGGTGGGTGACGCTATTTACGTTGTAGATTCTTCTAAACTCTTCTAGAGTTGTAATACTCCATTTGAAAGTGTGTAGTACAGATCTATGCTACTGAACAAAGACCCATTCTGTACAGTGGCTGTGTGAAGCACAATTTCAAAGACACACGGTTTTTTCATTAACCCATTCGCTGACTGTAGAATAAGCCTAAGTACTATTAAGATGCTTTGAATTTTTAGGCTATTGCATAGCTTCTATCGCGGGCCTTGAGCACGGTGACTGAATCAAGAAATTCCGTAACGAAAATAACCTGACACCCCCACTACGCCTTGTATGTAGCTCGTGTTCAACACATTCACACGTTGCGCTGGTGTAGTGTTTATGAATAAGCGCGCGGCGTGACGTCGCACTGCATGAGCATCATGAAAAGTCTGCCCATCTCTCTCTCACGCGGTCTAGCTTATGAGTGTGAAGGGGACAGTTAATGTTTTGCTTTTGTTAATGTTTATAAGTATAGCGTGGTCTTATTTTTATTATTGTTTTAATATTAAATTATTATTGTTTAATTGTAATTGTATAAGTTGATAAAAAATGCTTTGCAATAGCTTTACCGCGGCAGTCCCCGAGTGCCACACGTATTTTTTATTTTAAAATAGAACCTAAGCAAACATGATAACCTCGCTTCTACATTTAATAGAGTAAGCATTCGGAATTAGCTATTGTTGTTTCAGAAAATGTAAAATAACAAGAGATACGTTTACACTGTAAAACATTTATTGAATGAAGCTACCCACATAATAGCACAGAATTATCTATTCCGGTTCATTGTAATGAACAAGGAGGTTTAGACAAATTTTAGAACCATTTTTTAAAACTTCATTAGCATTCAATGAACGAAAAAATATCGTGGGCTCCGGGCTTACAAACGAAAACACGAAGAAAATGTTTGAAGTTAGAATGCTGTAAATTGGAGTAGAGCAATTTGAGTTTTTGATACTAATATATCGATTGATAAATCAGTTTTTTTATTTGTGTACATCTATACTAATCTATACTTGTATACTAATATTATAAAGAGAAAAGATTTGTTTGTTTGTTTGTATTGAATAGGCTCCGAAACTACTGAACCGATTTGAAAACATGTTTCACTGTTTGGAAGCTACACTATTCCCGAGTGACGACTATGTACTATGAGTATCGTATACTAAGTCGTATGTTCTACATAATCTTTTTTGAAACAAATTAGGGATCCTTACTAAAACTCCAATATAGTAACCCAAGGTGTAAAAAAATTACCTAAAATATTCTTTAAATCGCGTGCCCTGCGAAAACTATTCATGATAGAATAAAATAATGTAGACTTTGTAGAACACATTATTATTTAACACATTTGCTGCCGACGAAATGATATAAAATTATTAGCCAGAAACCAATTATTTTTATAGCGTATATTGATTAAGTATATATGTATGTTTAAAAATATGGATGAAAGTATGTTGATAATATTATTATTTTGATAAAAAAACACCTTTTTCGGATCCGAGTGGTCGGCACTTAAAAAAGTGTTGCTCGTTTAAAGGTATAAGATAGATTTAGATTATAGATCAGAATTTAGTTCTTAATCGTCGATATGTTATTTTCTTTATTTATTTAAAAATTATGAGCTCGCGCGCCCCTTGTGACTACACGCCCCTAGGCACGTGTCTAGTTTGCCTTACGGATAATCCGCCTCTGCCTTTCAGACTTCTAGTAGAAAAATGACGCGCTGATAGTTTTTAAAATGAATCTATTATATTTTGTATCGTATTCCGCGATAATCAGAGCGAACTATGAGTAGGGTTCAACAGGTTTTTAAGCCCTTCGTTAGGTACACTTAGGACTTACCTGGTGTTTAAGTGGATACTGAAGACCATGGACTTAGTTAATGCCAGTATTAATTTTGAAATATGAGGTCAAAACCTTCATTGTGTCGTAAAACGGCAATTCAATCTTAAGTAGAGCAAATAACTTCTTCGTGGTAAGATTCATTTATTAAAGGGGATCATCTATTTAGTTACTTTTGGGGCCAAAATTATACTCTTGGGAACGGTAAGACTTGAAGTGGTCCAGGACTTAGATTGATGATCCATTGGTTCAAAAAAGTGATAGCTAGCAAAAAAAATATTAGTGTGAGTAGTGATAATCACTTTTTACCGTCTTCACAGAAGAGGCTCTTAACTCTGTCCGTTTTTTTTTTGTTTTTCAGTTATATTGCCATCCTTGTATAAGAAAAAGTATACAAAAAAATGTTGCTTCACACGTATGTGCATGGGTATTTGACGTGGAGTAATCGACATTACGTTGAGATTATTCTTGTGGTTATAAATTTTAATGCCTGGTTTTTATTTTGGATCACGGATCTTTTTGAAATAATGGTCGGTGTCTAACATTTTTTTGTACGTGCGTTTTTCATAATGGAATTTATTTTTGTCTTGAAAATTCAATTTACATTTTTTAATGTTGATCCGCAGCTACGAATATGACATTTGCGTTGTGTTTTAATTCAAATTACGTTAGAAGGTTTTTTTACGTTTGGAATTTGAGCTTGAAATTTATTAAAAAGGATTGTGTTTTTGTGTGTTGGTAATTTTTTTTAAAAGTAAGGTATCTTAGTTTAGGTAAGATAGGTTAGTGAGATATCTTAAAATTAATATTTGACAATTTTCACCCGGCTATCAGAGAGGTTAGCACATTCACGAATTTATAAAAGCACGTATCTCTTGCTCGTGCTTTTTGAGTGTAAGCTCGGAAACCTCCGGGATCAAGAATCACAGTCCTCAGTCACATTAAATAGAGAGCCACACCACTTTTTTTTGTTTAGATGGATGAGCAAGCTAGTAAGCTCATTTTTTTCGGCCTGCAGATCTGCTTTTGGTCGTCATTGGAAAGAGACCCCCCGGCCAATTACCTAGCCGTTGGTGTGATTAAATAACCGCCCTAACTGAGCTGCTAGTTGCAACCGCCATTGGAGAAGCTGAGGACGGGACGAGATGGAAACAGCTCACGAGACGGGCCACGGTCAAGTTTCAGGGACACGACCTTCAGCAATGAAGAAATCGACGAAGAAGAAGAAGGACGCCGCGGGTCAGCCTGAGGGGCATACGAGGGGGGCAATCGTTACTATCGTATCCGATTTGAGAGTCCGAGTTAAGCGGTAGTAAGATTGTTGGGAGGACGCGAGTCTTTCTAAAAAACTAGACCACTTGGCATCCCGGACTCCGGTAATGCTAGATTTTACGAAGCGTTGCAGGGCACGCATTCGAATACGATTTAATGACAGTTTTAATTAAATTAACATCTCTTATGATTGCTGCATAGACTGTCTATTGGACATAATTGCTGTCTGTAATGACAACTTAACAGGGTAATACAGTGGTATCTTGTTACAGTTATTCATCTGTCAAAGGACAGAAATGGGCAGGGTGGTGATACCTCCACCCACGGGCTCACGTTACACCCCACTGCTAATATAATGTCGACTGCCGAAACATGAGATAGTACTTAATTTAAGTACACAGTAGAGTATTAATTGTAAAATGACTAACAGTGTTGCCAGTGATGATATATGGCACTGTGACGTGGTCACTCACAATGGGCCTTATGTGAAGGCTCAAGGTCACCCAAAGAGCAATGGAGAGAGCTATGCTCGGTATTTCCCTGCGAGATCAAATCAGAAATGAGGCATAGCCCAAAGGATTGCGACGTTGAAGTGGCAGTGGGCAGGGCACATTGCTCGTAGAACGGACGGTCGTTGGGGACAAAAAGTTCTGGAGTGGCGACCGCGTACCGGAAGACGTAGCGTGGGTGGGCCTCCCACAAGATGGACAGACGATCTATTAAGGTTCCGCTGGACGCAGACAGCGCAGGACCGATCTTTGTGGCGAAGCTTTGGAGAGGCCTATGTCCAGCAGTAGACATATGTGGGCTGATAGAATGATCGTGACTCAGTTCGACAGGCTCTGGGCTTTACAATTCAACCACAAAGCTCTTGAAAAATAGCACACAGCGAACCCGAGAATCACCGCAAACAATTCGGCTTTATAGCTCTTGTAAGAAACTACAAAGATTAAGAAGTCTGTTTATACTGGCCGAATTGTAATTGGTGTTCTAACGTGCGGTCTTAACATTAAAATAGCTGAACGTTTCCGTCGAAGCGCGTAGTGGAAAACAAGAATTTCTCTACAAAGTCTCGTGGGTTTTGATTTTGCTCATTGAATTTAATGAGAGAATATAATCGGATAGCCTTAGACTGAAAATGTCGACTTATTCATAATCATTCTTTGATAATTCATACACCATCCAGGCGGTTCGATAGTAGAATGCACTGCCGGATGCAGTGAGAAGCACTCCAACTTTAAACTGTTTCAAAAGAATGGTGAAGGAACCTTACTTATCTGCTTATATTAGTGTTGTTTGTATCATTATCGTTTATCATTTCCGTACTGTTGATTTATTATGTCTATGTAAATATGTATATTGTTATATAAATAAAATAGTTTACCACAGTCTACGATGGGATACACACCGCCGAGAACAGAAGAAGATGGCGAAATATCATCCAGAGAAGGATAATGGGAGGAGATGGTCACGACCCTCACACATGAAGAATGCGACTCAGGAAGAAGGAAACTCAGTCATGACCACTAGAGTCGTATATACACGTAATTTGTATGAATATAATAAACAAGATTGAATTTTTGTTATTTTCCGCGGAACTTATAATATTCAGTTGCAATTCACTACGTATGACGTAATTTGATGGCCAAAGTAAGCGATTAGTTAATCCTCCACTGATACACCAAAGCTTATAAATCAATTATTTGTGATTAATAATGAAAACCATTAATGATTCACACAATAATAATTGAATCATAGGGGTCTACGAAGGAAAGGTCTTCCCCTAAGCAAATATCTTGCTCGCTTACTTACTGACTATTCGAATGTTATTGTTAGTAACTTAGATATGCACGATTCCTTAATTAAAATTGTTTTTTGCGGCGATTCAACCCTTTACATTGAGTTTTAGTACACTGGATTTATCTTAATGAGTCCTAATGAGTCCACTAATTAATCGTATTTTTTTTTTTTTGAGAATTAATTTTTAAAACGTTTTTAATACTAACTATGTCATTATTGGTCATTGTCACCAGACCTAGCCCTAGCCTTCGTAAATACATCACGCTACAAGTCACGTTGGGTCAATTTGGATACTTATAGTAATAGTTCGGCTATTAATCTGAAAATACATGTACCTTCTCACGAATCCAGCCATCATTTCCTTGGTTAATGAATTTCTTTGGATAATTAATCATTCATTCCTAAACACCTCATTCACATTTTAACTGATGGTAGAGTATCTCGTAAGCCCTCACAAGTCAATATCCGGCTTATTCCCAAATGAGCCAAGAATTTGTCTGCCATAACCGCTGATAATTAACACTGTTCCTATTACCAATGTCGAATATTGTTGTCGAATACCACAATTGTGTATTTAAAATAATTGTAACCGATTTTAGGTATTTAGATGCGTGGTTTGCTACGCTGACGACACGCTGGTGACGGCCCGCGGAGACGACTACCGGTCAGCAGCCATCCTGGCTGTAGCAGGTGTAGCGACTGTGGTGAGTCGAATAAAGAGACTCGGCCTCGAGGTGGCCCTTCATAAATCCGAAGCAGTGTGCTTCCACTCGGCTCGGGAGGGGCCGCCTCAAGGCGCGAATCTCGTAGTCGGTGGTGTCACCATTGCTGTCCAGCCGAAGCTCAAGTATTTGGGCCTTGTGTTGGACAGCAAATGGAGATTCGACCACCATTTCAAAATGCTGGTTCCAAGGCTGATGGGGACGGCGGGTGCGCTGACCCGTCTTCTTCCCAACACCGGTGGATGCAGCGCCGGTATCCGGCGACTGTACCTGGGGGTGGTGCGTAGTATGGCCCTGTACGGTGCTCCCGTGTGGTCGCCCGCACTTACCGCGCGAAACGCGGCTCTGCTGCTCAGAGCTCAGCGGGCGCTCGCGGTGAGGGTCATCAGGGGGTACCGTACCATCTCTCAGGATGTGGTCTGTGCCCTCGCCGGATCCTTACCGTGGGACCTCGAGGCCGAAATCTTGGCCGCGACATACCGACGGAGAAGACAGTCCTCGACTCGGGAACAGACACCCGGCCCGTCGGTTGTCGATCGATGGAGGCATGCTGCGCGTGGTCTGGCGTATGCCAAATGGAGAGAGCGCTTGTTGGAGGAGCTCGGCCGAACTTCGGCCACTCGTCAGCGCACGCTCGAGGCACTGGTGCCTGTGCTGAAGGCATGGTCGGACCGGCGACATGGTGAGCTCTCCTTTCGCCTCACCCAGGTCCTTTCGGGGCATGGATGCTTCGGGAGGTATCTGTGGAGAGTCTGCAGAAGGGAGCCACATCCGGGCTGCCACCAGTGCGGGCACCCGAACGATGACGCTCAGCACGCGCTAGAAGCGTGCCCACGGTGGGAGCACCCGCGGCGAAACCTCGTCGCGGTGTTGGGGCAGGACCTCTCTTTGAGGGCTATCGTCGCCCGTATGGTAGAGGACCGGAGTTCGTGGGAGGCCATGGCTGGGTTCTGTGACTTGGTCATGGCGCTTCGTGAGGCTGAGGAGCGCGAAAGGGAATGGGATCCCTCTTCGGCTCCTCAGCGCAGAAGGCGGGGTGGACGGCGCGTGCGAGAGGCCGCCGCTCAGCCCTCGTAGGGACTATCGAGTGCCGGGTGCGGGGGCTCCCGGCACTCGACTGTTGGTCCGGTGGTGAAGCGGTGCAAGGTGGCTCCTGTGCGCCGCTCACGGTGTGTCGCCCGAGACGAGGTTCTACGGGATTTTCCCGGGGATGAAATCCCGTCTTAACATTGGTACGGGTACCGCCTAAGGCGAGACTTTCGGCGCGCATCGCGGTACCGTAAGTTTCGTGTAGTCGGTGTGGTGGAGCTCGATGGGGTTTAGTCGGTAGTCGTTCTGCGGGGCAAGTGCTTCGCGCGCCTTTTTCAAGGCGTAGTCTCCTGTGAGAAATTGGGGGAGGTGAAGGACCTCGGCCCTTCTCTTCTCCCCTTCTTCCTCTCAGGAGGCGCCGGAGTCCGACATAACCCGGTTCGTTACCCCCCTCGACCGGGTATCCGTAAATGGAATCCCCAGCGTTAAAAAAAAAAAAAAAGGTATTTAGATGCGATCGTTTTTAGAATAAGATTTTTGGAACGAAGTTCCTTATGGGACGATGCGGAGGGGTATCCTAACCGGGAAAAAACGTCTGTAACGTAAGATTTTTATTAGTAATGCACACAGTGCACGACTTAACTTTGTAATAACGTACAAAAAATTACGTTTATTCTTATTATACATATATTGTTTATAAATCATTATGAATAAAATAAAGTAGATAACTTTGCAGTAATTTTATTTTATCAATAAAAAAAACATAATAAAAAATGTATACCCGAAAAATTATTTTCTTTATACCTCGAATAAAATTTAAAATTAATATTTTTATAATAAGGAATTTCGTTTCTATCCGGTGTCCCACGGCACCACACATCTTTTTTAATGGCCAAACAATTATTAGTTAGGTGAAAAACCCTAAGATAAGAAATTAATGTAAAAAAGAGATTTTTGCAGAAACTAGAATTCCCCTAAGCTTATAGAGCAGCGGAGAATTATATGTCTATTCATCACAGCCCAGAAAAACACTGAGAGAAATATAAAATGAGAATTTCTCGTTATAAAAACAAGATGGCGTGGAGACGATCTCTCACTCATCAGTGTTGTTTGTTTTCGTCCGCTGTTTTCTTTCCATTGCTTTGAAGTATTTTCGTGATTGGCTCTCGTTTATAAATTTTGATAACCATCTTACGGTACTGTTGTTCGATACGAGATATAAATGATTGAAATGTTTTTTTCCCTTTTAATTGCCTTCGATGACAGAGGAAATACGGTCCATTTGATGGTGTATGATCATATCTGGATTAATAAGATACGGCTAAACCACTGCCTATCGCTGCCTACGCACATATGTAGCATCGAAAAGGACTCAATTATTTAGTGTGTGCTGAAACCCTTTCAGATCAGAATGCATGACTTCTTCGCGGCGGAAGTGGCCAGGATCGTGGCATTTACCCGTGCGTGCTTGCGATAAGCCCCGACTATGACTCGGTGAGACCGATAATCATACAAATTTATTATTTTTACGGCCTCGATTTTTTTTTCCACGACGCTATTCTCACATCATAGGATTCACATATGAACACGTGTTAAACACGTAATTCTGTAGAAAAATGGTGAGTTGCCCGTGATATTTGAACACCTAAAAAGTCAAATCGGTCGATACGAACCCAATACGATTATCTTATCTTTAGGTAATGACTTTGTTTTCTTAAAATTTTAGCATTCTCCTTAAAACATACGCTGAGGGCCTAATGTCTCAGATTCCGGTTGCGCCATGGTACATTAATGAGTTCCTAATTGATATCAAGTAACTGTGTTTCATCAAGTTTGTTTTGAATGTGTAATGGAGGAGTGTTTGCTTTGTTACCCGTTTGCGATATCCGATTTAGCTTTAAAAAAAAACACAAATTAGGAATGTCTCGATACGTATTTTAATGGACTCGACCATGGACATCGTAACGTGAGTACCACAATCCATCTTGAGACTTGAGGTCGATTTTGCAATTATTTTGTATGCCTTAAGCTCTTGACTGCTATATAAGTCTCTGGTGCCGTCATTGAAGTAATTATGATGATTTCTGTTACTAAGGCGCCGGAATATCTAGTAGACTCTGGGAAAGACGAATCCGAAGATACTGTGATTAATCTATTTCTAAGAGACCTAACAGACTAATGTCGTCGTGGCTTAAAGGATAAGACGTCCGGTGCATTCGTGTTGAGCGATGCACCGGTGTTCGAATCTCAGGCGGATACCAATTTTTCTAATGAAATACGTACTCAACAAATGTTCACGATTGATTTCCACGGTGAAGGAATAACATCGTGTAATAAAAATGAAACCCGCAAAATTATAATTTGCGTAATTACTGGTGGTAGGACCTCTTGTGAGTCCGCGCGGGTAGGTACCACCACCCTGCTTATATCTGCCGTGAAGCAGTAATGCGTTTCGGTTTGAAGGGTGGGGCAGCCGTTGTAATTATACCTGAGACCTTAGAACTTATGTCTCAAGGTGGGTGGCGCATTTACGTTGTAGATGTCTATGGGCTCCAGTAACCACTTAACACCAGGTGGGCTGTGAGCTCGTCCACCCATATAAGCAATAATAAAAAATAAAAACTAAAACGTACATTAACAAACAAAAGAAGCCAAAGTTAAGCAATCGAGACACTTAGGCAACAAAAATCCAACTACCATTTCTATGCCTTCATTTCTATAGGCTGAATTTGGCAGATTTTGGAATATGCGTTGTTCTATGGTTTCCGGTAACCACTTAACACCAGGTTGGCCGTGAGCTCATCTACTCGTTTAAGGAATAAACATTAAAAAAATGTGTCAAATCGACGACCCTCGACCCTGTAGTCTGGACTAGTGCTCAATGCACAAGTTGGTGAATTAGGAGCTAAACAAGATCTCATCATTTACTTCGACTCTAAATGTATTCAAAGTGAAGTTGCGCCTGGCCAAGCTCGCAAGTTTGCAGCAGGGATTTTTTTAAACAATCATCATCATCCGTTACTAAATATAACCGGATAAAATACATTTTAGGATTAACCCAATAAATAAATGACCCACTGCCAAGCCATTATACGTGCCTTCGTGTTTACATCTGACGTCACGTACGGGAAACAATTTGCATTCAACAATAAAACGTAAATCCATTTGACTGGCAGTTCCGGTTACATTGGATAGCGGTTACGAAACCAACTCTCCAGGTTTGTGAGCTCAGTTTTGGAGGTTCGGGTTTCATGTATAATTTTCTAGCAGATATATTCACTGGTTCTTGATACTTTTTTTACTGCTTAAATGAGTGGTTGAGCTCAGGGCCCACCTGATGTTAATTGGTTATAGGAGCCCATAGATATCTACAACGTAAATGCCGCCACTCACCTTGAGACATGAGTTGTAAGGTCTCAGTTTTAACAGTACAACGGCTAGCCCGCCCTTCAAGCCGAAACGCATTACTGGTTCACGGGAGAAATATGCCAGGTACGTGGTATCTACCCATGCGGACGCACTAGGCGTTCTATCACCATTAATTAGGCAAATTATAATTTTGCGAGTTTCATTTTTATTATACGAGGTTATTCGTCGATGTTACACGGTGAACCGTGGAATTCAATCGTGAACATTCGTTAAGTACGTATTTCATTGGAAAAATTGGTATCTGCTTGCGGGATTCGAACACCGGTGCATCGCTACATACGAATGCACCGGACGTTTTATCCTTTAGGCCACCACGACTTTGTCTGGTTGGAACAGTGGACGATCGTACACACAATTATCATTGCTTTCGAACGGACAAGAGCTTGCAGGCAGGGGGCTGAACCTTCTACGAGGTTTCCGCGCCTAGGGGGCACGCAGGGGACTACCTTAAATGGCCTAACTCAAGCCTGTGGAAATCTCAACGTCAATATCGCCGCCTAAGTTGGAACACGAAGATTCTGTCTCGATTATCCCCTGCCTATTTCTGCCGTGAAGCAGTAATGCGTTTCGCTCGGAAAGAGAGCAGCCATTATACTGTAAAAACTGAAACGCTAGAACTTATATCTCAAGGTGGGTGGCGGTACTTAAGTTGTAGATGTCTATGCGCTCCGGTAATCACTTATCACCAGGCCATGAGCTCGTTTACCCATTTAAGCAAAAAAAAATATACGCCTTTATTAGGGGTTATTTGGTATTTTGTATGTAATGGAATCGTCGAAGATGTTTTTTTTATGATTGAAGGATCACTAGTGGCTTGGAAGCCTTTTCAGTTTTACCCGAATAGGTGGGCGAGTCAGCAAGGAGGGGTAGGATTTGCTAACATCTGCTCAAGCGCCTCCGAAGGAGACCTAACAACTCAAGAGCAGCTTCTTCGCGAATGACCTTTGAACATAATTTTCGCCAACTTCAAACATCCGACTAACTCGAAAAACTGCACAAGCATCAATGACTGATGATAATATAATAATTTTATAACATGCATTCCCGATTGGAATTATCGGTGAGACGTTACACAATATAATTGAGAATTCCACCTCATGTCTCAAGGTGGGTGAAGGCATTCATGTTGTGACGTCTACGATGTCCAGTAATCCTTTTAACACGAAGCTCATGAACTTTACTGATCATTGAGTGCAACTAAAATTTTATATCGTTAGAACTAACGTGTTTATATTTATTAAAATTTATTCCAAACTATGTAACTACTTAGTTGACTTAACAAACTTTGTACTGCTCATAATTTAACAGATTTGCAAGCGATCGTTTTGCGAATTTCCTAATTCCGCAGGAAACTTTTGCAATTTTTCTATCCCTATTACCTTATTTGGACTGTTGTGAACATTTAATGAATTTAAAGGCTTAGCAATTTCTTACAATCATCACATGGTAGTAACAGAGCTGACGGGAGTGGTCAATGAAAGAAATCTTCAAAGAAAAAATCAATATTCATTTTTTAGTTCAAATTGGATGTCAGTCGACTTACCGAATGATAACTATGAAAAGAGATATGAGACTATACCTACTCTTAGTTGTTTTTACTATATTTCACATTTTATTTATTTAAATTATTAATCTATGTAATTAAACCCTATAGTAGAACACAAAATACAAATTAATCTAGCAACAAGGACAATAACTAGCGGCACGCTCCGGCTCCGCTCGGGTCTTTAACAAAAATTTCAACGATATTTGATGTTGTTTTATTTTTTTAAATAAAAGAACACTTATTGCGGCATAAATATAATATTTAGCCATGTGCTGTCGCGACACTTTTTGTAAATAATAATGTGTTCTACAAAGTCGTGGTACATTATTTTATTCTATCATGAATAGTTTTCGCAGGGCACGCGATGTAAAGAATATTTTAGGTAGTTTTTTTTACACCTCGGGTTACATTATAAGAGTTTTAAAGAATTTTTCAAATCGATTCAGTAGTTTCGGAGCCTATTCAATACAAACAAACAAATCTTTCCTCTTTATAATATTAGTATAGAAGTATAGATATGAAAATCGTCATATGTTCGGCTCAGTAGTTATATCTTGTATATAATTTTTTAACAGTTTTTTTAATCATAATTTGGAACATGTTTTCATGTGAATCCTTTATTAAGGTGCATTCGCATCGGTGGATCAACAGCAGGTCAATGTTGCTGAGTGTAGCTATAAATAAGCAAGATCGATATTGTTAGTTTTAGGTAGGAAAATTTTACAGTTTGCGTCATTGCCATAAAAAATTTTTTTGTTATTTTTTTTTCCTACCTATGTGGGTAGTGTTTTTTTTCTTTTTTTTATTGCTTAGATGGGTGGACTAGCTCACAGCCCACCTGGTGTTAAGTGGTTACTGGAGCCCAGAGACATTTGTAAAGTAAATGCGCGACCCACCTTGAGATATGAGTTGTAAGGTCTCAGTATAGTTACAACGGCTGCCCCACCCTTCAGACCGAAATGAATTACTGCTTCACGGTAGAAATAGGCGCTGTGGTGGTACCTACCCGTGCGGACTCACATGAGGTACTACCACCAGTAAAATTCAGGTTACGCTAGCATAGCCTGGAGAGGTTATGCTAGCGTAACCTAGTGAGCAGGTGAGCTCTCGAGTTTCAAACCTGGTGACGTTGCTAACACTAACCCTAGCAAGAGCAGTGCTTCGCAGAATCTATCACCGGATCTGAAATGCCACCCATTGAGAAGATCCGGCGAGAAAGTCAGTGGATTTGTTATCTTTAAATTGTATAATAAATATGCATTATGTATTTTTTTCTCTTAAACAGGTATGTACGTAATATTACTAGAATAATTTCAAAATAAAGCAATACAGTTTAGGTTATTGCACTAATCCGATTATTTTGTTTGAATTCTTTTTTATCCGGGTCCAAAAGGTCAGTTTTGCTCCCAACTTTCAGGCGAGAACTTTCACTGTCACTTTCTCTCTTGGTTAAACTTTTTTTTTTCCACGCTTTCTATTTTTTTTTAGTGAGTGCTTTGACTGTGCACTTCCTTTTCAATCCTCATTAACATAAATTGTATTTTGTTTTTACTGATTTTATAGTGGTTTCAACGAACATTCTCTCCCTCAATGACAAAAGATTTAAACTGACCGAGGATTAAAAGCATCCCAATCGACATTCCATCTATTTTATAGAATTAAGAAAATAAAGTTTATTACTACTACTCCCTGTGGTAAGTAGCATACTATTTAATAATGTACGTACATTGCCAAATAGTCCAGTATATCAGAAGAGGTGGTAGAACGTATTGTGAGTCCGCGCGGGTGGGTACCACCACCCGTGCCTATTTCCGCCGTGAAGCAGTAATGCGTTTCGGTTGGAAGGGTGGGGCAGCCGTAACTATATTGAGACCTTAGAACTTATATCTCGAGGTGGGTGGCGCATTTACGTTGTAGATGTCTATGGGCTCCAGTAACCACTTAACACCAGGTGGGCTGTGAGCTCGTCTACCCAATTAAGCAATAAAAAGAAATGGGCTCCGGTAAGTGCTTAACATCAGGTGGGCCGTGAGCTGGTCCACCAATATAAGCAGGAAAAAAAAAGTGATTACCTAGATCCAGCCTAGAGCCAAGGACCTTAGTACCAGGAGTAGGTATTACAAAAACAGTATTCATTGTTAAATTAGTCACCAGTGTATCCTTTTTTTTTAGTTACCATAGTAGGCAGACGAACACACAGCCCGCCTGATGGTGAGTGATTTCCTTCGCACGCTGACGTCAGCAATGCAGGGGCACAGCCAAGTTACTGATTTAATTAATCCCTCAGTTACATGTACGAGGTACGCTAATAAATTTGTAATGCTTTTGAAATTCTAGGGATACAGTTCAGCCACTGCCTACCACTGAATATTCTCCTCAAACCTCACTCGAAGAAGGACATATCATATCGCCCAGGAAACACTATGGAGAGGAGTACATTTCCAAGAGGATGACGTACTAAAAAGATCACTGGCAAAGACACTGTGAATAAACGTAGCGGTTCCGGATAATTTGTTTTTATTTATTTATTGCTTACGTGTGTGGACGAGCCGATGTTAAGTGGTTACTGGAGCCCATAGACATCTACAACGTAAATGTGCCACACACCTTGAGATATTGAGGTCTCAGAATAGTCACAACGGCTGCCCCACCCTTCAAACCGAAACGCATTACTGCTTCACGGCAGAAATAGGCGGGGTGGTGGTACCTACCCGTGCGGACTCACAAGAGGTCCTACCACCAGTAAATCTACTCTAGCAACTGGCGCGATTGAAAAAGAAGACAATAGAATTATCTTAAACAATTCCCTAGTGCAATGGCTACTAGAATACATTTGCATTCAAAAAGTTGGTGCACAATTGACAGTTTTTCAAAAAATACTTTTATATAGTTATTTTAAAAAAATACTGTTGTATACACGAATATAATCACAAGACTCGGTTTTTACCATTCGATATTCTGTTAAGAAAAACTATACACGTTTCAAAAAATAATGTTATTTTATATTTAGGTTATCAGAATGCGTTCAAAAACTTACTTGATAAACAATAATACGCCAGTCTTTTCGATCTGTCTGAAGATACCTTTCCATGAAGCCAG
Source organism: Bombyx mori (assembly GCF_030269925.1). Taxonomy (NCBI): domain Eukaryota; kingdom Metazoa; phylum Arthropoda; class Insecta; order Lepidoptera; family Bombycidae; genus Bombyx; species Bombyx mori. The sequence goes on along the minus strand of NC_085124.1, from coordinate 13,917,106 downwards.
CATGCAGTACTGCTGCTTCGTGGTCAAAGGACATCGAGGATCCGAAGGCGGTGGCGGCTGGTTCATGAGATCATGGGGCTCGGACTTAATCATTTTGGTCAGTTCACAGCCCATTTTGGATAATTCACCTGATTAAAAGGGTATGGTCGTTATTTATAAAAGCTTTTAATATAAAGTCACTGTTTGAAAATTCAAAAATATCTTTACATTGATTTGAAAATTAGAACAGTTTTAACGTTCACTATTTTTCTTTTTGGTTTATTTAGTTAAAATGAGAATAAATCACAGCACTGTTATCAACTGTCAAAAGTTTTGTAGAAGTAAAATTTACAGACATCGCAAGGTTTTTTTTTTAAATAACATTTTTCGATCCTCGTACGAAAAGCGACCGTTTGCTAAATATAGTCCCTCGTACTAAGCTTCGTCGAGTGTATCGGAAAACGTCGAGTTAAAAATTCAAAGCGGTAAATACGTTGGCGCTTCTATTATTATAGAAATATAAAAATAATTTAAATGTTATTACCGGGTGTATATATCACGTATTACTGTTAACGGAAAAATGTTTGATACAAAATATAACGCACAAAATATGGCCGCCACGAAATTAATGAACCGATTAAAACACAATTTTCCTGATAACTACAAACCAATTAATATTATCTAAATGACTTTTAGTTATTTTCCTATACTTCTCATGTGGTCCAGTGTCGTTTATTTTAATACAATAACTATGTACCTTAGATCCATTAATCAAGTCTTCTCACTCAATACTCCGTAAGCTATTCATATTTTAGTGCAGTGCTACCGAATTTAAGCGTTGAGTTTCACCGTTATAATGACTGCGTAAACGTAACTTTTTTAACTGTTATAAAAAGAGTCCTATAAATAAAATTAAATATTTACTAACAATCACGCCACGTTAACTGGTCCCGTGGTAAGTTCGTAAAGAACTTGTGTTACAGGTACCAGATAACGGAAATAAATGTAATACTTTTATTATACACATACATATATTTAATATACATCCATAGCCCTGGAAAATACATTTTTATATTTATCATACAAATATCCTCCCTTGGCGGGATTCGAACCCGCGACCCCCTTGTGTAGTGACCATGTCACTTACCACTACACCAGACGGCTTATAAGACTTCCTATAAGAAGTGAATTATTTCCTCTTTATCGTTTTTTCGTATACCAGAGAATTCAACTGATTCGCCACATAAGTAAGGAAGCGCAATGTGATGTTACCGTCATATTTGACTTCATAGTACCCTTTCGCTGACTTGTTCAATATCTATTGATGTTCTTAAATCATCAAACGGCAAGCCAATGTTAGGCTAAGACAACTGCGGGGTAAATTCTGCATCTCATGAGACGATTGACAGTATGTGTTTAAATCGAATGACTATGCATGGGTATTGTGATACTTTGATAGAATTTTTACTATTGTTTTTGTTCCATTGCGCACGTTTCACAGTTGGATCAATGTTTTTATTGTTTATCACTTCACAAGAACTTATTTCCTGCGGCTGTGGTCGTTTCTCTCGCGTGATCCCTCTTCTTCTGTTTCTCCACCTTATCCCACTAGGTGGGGTCAGCACAGCAAATTTTTCTCTTCCATTCTCTTCTATCAGCCGTCATCTCAACACACTCTCTCATATCGTCATTCACACACTCCATCCATGTCTTATTCGGTCGACCTCTTCCCCCTTTACGTTCCACTACCGTTTTCATACATCTCTTAGTCACATGCATCTTCTATCTACGCATCACATGTTCATACCACGCTAACCGCCCGCCCTAGCGTGACTACTATTGTAAAAAATAATCGTATTTAATTTGCTTTTCTAAACTAACAAAAATAATCGCTTGCTAATATTACTATTTTTGAAAAAAATTCCATAAGAATTTTCTGGAACTACATTTATCATTTCGATAAAGCTTAAAATTTCTAGTGCCAACGTATTTCGAGGGAACGTGGAGCGGGCATTTGAACTTTCGAACATTCCATTATGATGCTTATGAATCGACACAGATCCGACCCAGTTTTCTGCAAAAATAACATAGAACTCGTTGAATTTGCACAAGAAAGTTTCCATCCATCTGTTGGATGGATCCACAAACACTTAAATCGCGTTAGCGAACATTTTATGAATGCTTTTCCAAGATGAACGTTCTTCCCCTAACATCAATAGACATTGGATTTCTCGTCCTCTACATATGCTGAGTATTCAACAAACCGGATTTGTTGTGACGGCAGATTTGATTTGATAGAAGCGGGCGAGGGATCATCCATAAAGTTTTCCCGCCTTCATAACTTCTATTACATAGGTCTATAAAATCTTTCACTCAAATCAGCTTTTGTTTCTTAAACATTTCAACAGTAAAATAACAAGCGTAGCACAGAATGCATGTTGGGAAATTCTGTTGACATTATCCGAACATTTATGGCGTTGAAAGTAAAAAAAAACGACGTCTAAAAGTTTACTTGTCCATATACATATACCAAACTAAAACAAGCCAAGTGGTAGCTGTGACTATACAATTGTCGCCATTCATCTTAGAACATGTAACTGAAATCTCAACTGAATTGTAAAAATGCCTTCTACTGTCTAGTAGCTTATTTAAAAATCGAGTAGTTTACTTTTATTTTCTGTCGACGTAACCTTCTTATGCTTTCTAGTAACCTGAAAAACAACGTTGACACTCTGTTTTATCACTGAAATTTTCACAAAATAATCCTCTGAAGCCAAATTGGCAATTCGATAAACGACAATGAAATTTCCAATCACCATTGCAATGGAAATTGTCATTTGTTGTCATTGTTCATTGCCACCTGCATCCAACAGCTGGGTCACATTAGATGCAGATAGCAATCTCACTGGACATCAGTTGGAGAGTATGTTTAGCGGCGGGCAGGCTGAGATGGTGATGATTGCAATGACATATCGAGGAGGTTTTTTAACTTTATTCGAACGAATAAAACTAAATCGCTAAAGACCTATCCACGGTATGTCACTACAAGCGGATACGTACTCTAAGGCTAATGCGATTTCCCATCTATCGATACTCATCCTTATAGAATAAGCCAAGACCCAGAGCACAAGCGCAAAAATTGAGGTATCTTAAACAAGTACAAACGTCCAGCGACTTGTTTGTGGTAGACAAGGTAGAGCCCTGACGAACAGCTCTCAAGAAATAATTAAACACGTTCACACGGTTTCCGACGTAAAAAGATTTTAAATCAACTCCGGAAAATTTGTGTCACGAATCACGATACAAGCCTTACATTAAACTAATACCACAAAAACTATTAGTCTAATCTTAATTATTAGCAGGCAAATTCATCATTGTTTTATTGGAAATACCTTTTTTCTAAGTAGCTTCCGTAACGATCCTTAGTCAGTATATCCACAGATAGCTTAGAAAATTACATATAACCGTCGATGGTTGCTAATCTATTCAAATACTGTTTTCAACTCGTAAGCATTTTGATATAGATCTGAGGCCTACAGGCGAATGGTTTTTTCCAGTTGCTACCATTGGGAATGCGGGCGATGAGCTCGGATAAGTCGCATCATGAAATCGTATAACAAAAATGTAAGCCAGATACATTTTTTGGTATCGGAGTATCTACAGATAAATAAAGAAACATTTACGTTGTGCACGGTTCTTATAATCTGGAATTATTTTAATATTTTTCATATTTCTCTTAAGCTTAGCGCCTAAATTTGATTTTAGTGGTTACTATTGTTGACTTTTCTAGCCCCGTATAAAGAAAGCCATGTATTATCAGTATTTTTTTATTTTGGTTAATATATATTTTCTCATATGAATTCATTAAATACATATTTCTGATTTACATTAGAATCATTCTAAATGATAATAATAATATGATGAATTATACCGTACCAGTGAAATCCGGTCTGTATGGCCGAACTTCATACGAAAGGCATCGGATTTCTTAAATCTATCGCGCGCTACCTAACGTACTTTAATGATACCTACTGTCATTCCCCGGATTGTCAACAAGTTTCATTTTAATCGTATGAATGCCTTACATCACATACTGGACAAACACACCGATATTCGTTTACCCATATTTAAATCGTGATTATCTGGTTTCAATATTTAAGCATCATTGCTACTTTACGTGAATAAAGAGATGAGATAGCAAAAAAAACCAACGTGCGACTTGGGAAAGTTCTTAGCGAGAATTCTGTACGATTTCTGAATCGAGAGCAATTTTCATTAAGTGACCTACCTGAATTCAATTTAGCGGTGGGAGGTCACACGTGTACAGATGGAACAGATATAGTAACGTTCGCGTTCGAAGCTCTTAGGGTCTCAATTTGCTTCAGTTTTTCTGTTCGTATCTGTGTAGCACGAGGTCATCTCCGCGAGAGATCCGAGCAAATTAACCTGTGAACTTTTCCTCTTTCCGGCTTCGTCGAGACTTAGAATATTCAGTGGAATGTAATTGAGATAATGATACGGAAAAGCTTCGCTACTTAGAATTGTTAAACAAACCCTCTTGTGCTTTTATATCCGTTCACATTTTTCTTTTCAAACGCCTTTGAGATTATTGGCATTATAAGCATGAGATACAGTGCTTAGTAGTAGGCAGCGGCTTAGCTATGCCTCTAGGATTTTTGACGTCCATGAACGAAGGTAACCACTCATCACCAGGTGGGTCACAAGCTCGTCTGGATACAAGGACAATATAGTTTTTTCTTAGCACAGAAGCTTACAGTGCGGTGTTGTACGCTCTTACTGATTAGGAAAATCTATTTTGTATCAACAATTTTTATTATATCCACAGTTTTCGTTTGCTAAATCATGAGGAACTAACACCCGTCTGTACGGAGTTATACCTTAGATATTTTTTTATTGGAGCATGAACGTAAGCTCTTAGATATCTCGATATTAACTCAACACAAACTGCGTATCGTATGAATGTGACGTGTGTTGCCGAAACTAGATCAAATACTATTCGAATTCTCAGGTGTAATTAATGGTTCTATAGCGCTATAGAAACTGGAAACTTCCAAACGGCAACTTGATAAGGCAGCGGAAACTTCGTAACACCGTGAACTAGTAATTTCTAGGGCTTACGCGAGATGCGTTTATGTTTTAATATATTTTTTTATTTTCAACGTTTTATATAATTTAAAATTATCATGGTGATCGATGAAAATTATCCAAATAAAATATCGGTATTAAAATTAATGACAAGATTTTAATGAAATTGGTTAAAGATATACTAAATCATTTTATGGAGACGAGGGAATCCCAAAACGAACTGAGAACTTTAGGTTTGACTTCAAGATACTTTGGAATGTTTAGCTTAGTGAGTTTAAGGAGGAAGGATATGTGATTGCGTTCAAGAAATAACGTTACGAGGATTTCATTACCTAGCCTGTATGAGCGCAGACGCTAACTGATCGAAGTAAACTAAACTGTGGTACGATGGTAAAATGAGAATGAATTTCCATTATTCTTACTAGAGCTTGGTAATAATAATTACTGGGAACAAATCATGCACGGTCATCCCGCCCCTAATTTGAATACCCTCTATTACGGGTACCAGAAACTGACACACATCTATCTATTTATTATATATATAAAAATGAATTGCTGTTCGTTAGTCTAGCTAAAACTCGAGAGCGGCTGGACCTATTTGGCTAATTTTGGTCTTGAATTATTTGTGGAAGTTCAGAGAAGGTTTAAAAGGTAGATAAATATGAAAATGCTCGGAATTAAATGAAAATAACAATTTTATTTTCCCTTTGATGTGTCCCCCGTCGGACGGATTCTTTTTGTTTGTTTTAAGTTTATTTTATACAAAAGTTTACGTCTTTTATTTATCGATTGAGGCACTATGGAGTCTGCCGGGTCAGCTAGTACTTAATATTCGTTTAAACATGTACATATTATTATATAACAAACACCTAAACAAACCTGTTCATCATACGAATGTTGTTTGGTGTGGGAATCGAACCCACGACCCATCGGCGCAATAGACAGGGTCGCTAAAAGTTCAACTAAATTTTGATTGATTCGGTGGTACCACACCACTAACTTTGTTAGTCCAATGAATCCTAGGTTAAGTAGTGTTTCTGTTTCTTTTGATCCCATCTGATCCACTGATTGTTGACTGTCAATGCAAAAGATATAACGCCGAGCAATCATTCCACTTTTTTAATCACCATTTAGTAGGTGCCAGGCGTCATTCAATATTTAATTGGGTCTAAAAATCGTCATATCACGTTAAATCTACAAAGAGAAAGACCTTCAAACGACATCGTACTCTTAATGACAAGTACCTTTATCGACTGGAGGCACTCCAATTAGTTGTCAAACATTCCGGCATTGATTTAGAATCAACTTCACGAACTTTGTTGGCGATCGCCCGAAGGCGCTTCGAACTTGACATTAAAAATAATGTTTTAAATTATGTAAAGTTAATATTTGTGTAGCTTTGAACGGGGGGACCACAGCTATTCTATCCGATAATGTTATTTAGGGGTGCTGTGATATTTTGTTAATTGATTTCTGTCGCATTTCTTCGCGACCTCTTTCTCGTCGGATCTTCTCAGTGGGTTGCGATTCCGATCCCGTGGTAGACGATGAGAAGCACAGCTCTTGCTACGGCTAGTGTTAACAAATCCCCTCAGATTGAGAATTAGCTCACCTATCTGTCTGCGTGAATCTGGAATAGCTCCGTGGACTACCAATGACTAGGTAGGGAAAAAAAATTGGCTATAGTTACAGCGAAGCCAAGTGACGCGTGACTGGTTTTTACTATTACTAGAGAGAAATAGAATAACTAAGTTGCTTCGACTAAATGTATAAATAAAGTATTTTGTTATAAAGCCTTTTGTGATGGGTAAAATTTAGTCATGTTGCTTTATCTTAGCCAGTGGTGGCGAGCTGATTAGGAACGCTGCGAATTAAGTCTTTTTTTCATCCATAGCAGCATCAATAAAGTTTGGTTTAATATTGCTAATAAAATAAAGCATATAGTGAAATATATAACACGGCTTATAGCAGTTCTCGATAACGTTTAAAAATAACAACACGTTCCCGTACCTAAGTCAAATAGCATCGGGCTCACAAATATATTAAGTGTATAATCTATGCATCGGGCTATTAAATGTGAAATGACGTATCGTTTCAATTGTGTGATAATACGTGCTTCCCTTTTTTGAAATTATGGTCACCACACGTCATTGTCTTGTTAACAGTTCAAGCGAAACTGTACTTTATGCTTTTAGGCTTAAGGAATGAAAGGTCGATAGTACAGATTAGGAGCGAATTCGTCATTAAGTTGACAATTCTGTTTGTCGGTCAATTGTTTACTCTTTTTGGAAATGTCATTTTGTTTTTCGAACAGCATTAGGCCGGTGCATGAGTCCTTCGTTTAGGTTCGAGATCAAATTGATATTGGTAGTGTTACCTTTTTCTAGGGTTTCCTGTCGTCAAAAGAAAAATAATGGAACCCTTATATTATGTACTAGCTTTTGCCCGCGACTTCATCCGCGTGGAATACAAACGTTACGTTCATAAAAATGCTTTACTTTAGAACAAATTTGGTTAGCATGAAAAATGTTATAGTGAGCCAAAAAGGGGAAAAACTCCGATTTTGAAACATTCTTTATTGGAGTTCCGCTTGTATTCGTCTTAGGGTGATGTTATTTGGCCTATGGCCTTCCTTGATAAATGGGCTATCTAACACTGAAATAATTCAAATCTTACCAATAGCTCTTGAGATTAGCGCGTTCAAACAAACAAACTCTTCAGCTTTATAATGTTAGTATAGATTATTAGTAACTCATTATGTTGTACGTCTAACTGTCTGGCTGTCCGATATTAAAATCATTCTTCTCAGGAACGGGTGGAGATATCAAGTTGGAATTGAAACCCATACAAACAGCCCACTGAGTTTCTCTCCAGATCTTCTCAGTGGATCGCGTTTACAATCCGGTGGTAGATACTGCGAAGCACTGCTCTTGCTAGGGTCCAGCATAGATGGAAAAAAAAGTTAAATATGTACTTCTATTAAAAAAAATTGGTAGCTGGTTCCAGGATTCATACAGCGACATTTTTTTTCATTCCTATTCTAGTGACCTCGACGGCTCATACTACATTCGCCGAGCGTGTAGGTGAGCTCACGGGGCTCTACCTGGGGACAACAGACATAGTTGCATCGCTTCGACTATACTGCATGTGCACTCTTTAGACCATATTGACTTCAAATTTAAGCTGCAGCATTGGTGTGTTGTGCTGAACCCAGAGACTGTATTAAGGAATGCACAAGATAAAAATCATATAACGAAAAAAAAAAAACTAACAAAAACACCACGAAAATATTTTATTAATATTTATTTATAATGAAATTAACGGTTTCAATTATTTTAACACACATCGATTTTACATATTACATACAACACATTCATTTTGCGGTTTAATTAATCTAATTGTATAAATACATCTTAAGACTATAATAATTACATACACATTAGTAATTAGTACAAGAAAACGCTTTAATACAATCGTAAATCATGACAACGAGAATCGGAAATAATTCAAATACATTTTCTTAATTGTATTTTGAAGTCACGACTACAAGAAGAAAATCCAATTCACGTTTTAAAATTTTTTCAAACTTTTTAAATTTTGATTTGTTTATAAGCGCGTAAATAATTTTTTTAGGCAGGCGTTCCACTTGATAGTAAGTGGTTGCAGCCAAGCCGTTGCCCACAGCTGGGACTCATTTCTGGTCTTGGCCACAACCAAGAAGGTTTACTTTAAATTAACTCAACAGATCTTGGTAATAAAGACGGACTATGCTCCAGCCGTAGGCAGCGTGATGGTCAAAACATAACGGAGTCATCTCAAAAATATACCTCGGAATGTATGGTACAAAACACACAAACACCAAAGTTCTAAGTCAAATTGAAGTAAAGAGTATCTGAGAGTTCCATGAGTTGTGGTACCTTGTGGGGAGCAAAATTGTTTCTGCCAGTGACCCCTTAAACAAAAAAATATCAATTAGCTTTTAGGGGCGGTTTGTTTTGCCCGCGAAACCTTTACTAATTTGAAAAGTACGGTAGCTGTTATGTAGTAGCCCATTACCTATGTGAGAGAAACGCATCCAGAACCCAAATATTTAGAACAAAAGTTCATATCTACCGTGAATAAATCCCAATAGGCAACCCAATACTAAATCGAAGGAGACACCAGCCTTTTGACAGTCCAAAATTTTCCTAATACCGTCTAGCGTAGTACCGTATTCAATGCGTCTCCCTTTAGCAATCGCAAACAGAGCTGCGGCGTCTATACGACACCATATTCGGGGAACATTACTAAATGCTTCGATCGATAATTGCATGCAATACATCGGAGAAAGCGGGAGCCCCTATGGCATCTTGATTATAATGGATGAGCGTAGATTTCAAGGTACTTTTATTGTTCGCTTTGAGAAGTCTTACCTAAACTAGTTCCACTGCCTCACGGGAGACCGGAATAGCGGCTTAGCGGGGGTCCTATAAGCAGGCGGTCCGTAATCCATTTAGATTGTTTTACTTTTGTCCACGGAATAATTCGCTAAATCAGAATATACTGTAAGTGCGGCTTTTCATCTCCCAGTTGTCATTATTGATAGTAGAACAGTAATGGGCTTTGTCATGTTTGGGGATCATCAGTTTTCGTGTCAAGTGTCGTGTTACGTGGGAAAATTTTCAAGGATACTAAAAGATAGCTAGCTGTTACATTGGCTACCGGTAGTTGAGGCTGCGATTCACATTCAACTTTCTATTGGAACACCAAAGGGTCAATTCAGTGAAGGTAATGGGTGATTACCGCTCTTTATAGCTAAATCGGAGCGCACACAAGTCTCCGGCAAGTTTTTGACGCACGCCAGATTGTACTTACTACACGCGTTTTCTTCTAGATCCCGTAAATAGTGCAAATATTTAAGAATCGTCCATCCTCTTCTATTGATCGCGTTGAAGAGAAATAGAGAAAATCTTTCAATGTGAACCCTTTTTGTGTATGACTCAGAACTCTGTATAGTCTGTACGGATGAGAGCGTGTGGGTGTTAGCAGTAAATCTTAACATTGTTTGTTTATTTACATTTTGTTTGTTAGGAATGTCTGGTTTAAGTGGTCGGTGCACGCGAGATATATTTAAAATATTGAATTAACGCTTTGTTTACTATTACAGTGATGTATGGACATTGTAATGTTCGGAAACTGGATGCTCCATTGGCAGTGCTAAATTTTTTTTTCTTTCTTATTGATGAACGAACTCACAGCCCATCTGGTGTTAGGGTTGACGGGGCACATAAACATCTACAACGTAAATGCCGCCACCCACCTTGAGATATGAGTTCTAATTCTCAGTTTTTGCAGTATAACGGCGCTCCACACTTCAAACCAAAACACATTACTGCTTCATGGCAGAAATAGGTAGGATTTTTTTTATGATTGAAGGATTACTGGTGGCCTGGAAGCCTTTCCAGCTTCACCACGACAGGTGGGCGAGCAAAGGCTCAGCCAGGAGTAGCAAGATGGTACTCACTCGTGCGGGCTCACAATGCCCTAACCCCATTAACAAAATTTTCTACTAGAAATATTCGGCACATTTTTGTTATTACATATCATTTGGATCATTTTTTCAACTTTCCTCGTATGATTTCTCATAACCTGGGTGTGTTTGGTGTTCAACATACCCAAATCATTTTCCTATAAGTACTCTGTATAATTCATTTGCCATTTAAGATCATTGTCGTCATTCTACGCCTGCGCTCGCGCGAGGAAACTTTAAACGCATATAGCAACCGATTGTTTTAAATTTGGCGCGAACAAAAGAGTTTGCGATGACGTGAGCTGTCAATAAAACATTTTACCAACACAGATATAAGTCGAAAGTTTTTTTTTCAAAAATGTATCAAATTATCTTTCTCTTCCGATTTATTATTATAGAATACAATTAAGTTGTTGTTTTACGTTTTTTTGTTTTCATAGACAGTGAGTCTATTCCCTTGGCCAAATTTGCACAAAGCGATGACCTTAAGCTTAATCGATTTTTTGGTTTGGTTCTTTTAGCAAAATATTTGTGCGGTTTAATTTAAAATTTAACACTTTTTCTTGATTTAAACCAAAATACTTTTATTCATTTAGAAAAAGTATTTTTTTTTAAATATAGATACGTTGTTTTTGTGCGATTTGTTCAAGTCTATACACATAATTATTGTTTTAACTGACGATATGCCGTGTAACAACTAAAAACACAATGTTGTTTTTGAATTTGTTAATAAGTTAACAATACTTTATCTAAAGTGAATGTATGTGTGTAAAAATTTAGTTCCATTTAAAAAATTCACAAAGGAAGACACAAAAGTATGAAACAAATAAAAAAATATTAACAAAAACAGAAATTAAAACAGCAATATTTTATATTAAAACTTACATTTGGCTTAAATATATCACTTATTCGTAACACACTGATTGATATAAACTACGTAACTAGTTTTGGTTTCTATTTTTAGTTAAAAAATAATACTTCCTATTAAAAAAGCACACTAAAGACTCAATTCACATTCCCTGCATGCAATTTTACATTATTTTTCAATTTTATTTAAATCTTTAATACACATTACTTAGTGACGAGCAAAAGGAACCATTAAAACTAATAATTAAATATTTTAAAATGACTCACAAGATACACTTACGATTCGACCTCTTTGTTCATTAAAACCAAAAAAAAAAACAAATTGACATTCCATCATTCATTCGCAAAACCCGCTCGTTTAGTTCAACAAATCTTGATGTTTTTTTTTTACAGCCTTTATTGTATTTAATGAATGCTCACGACGCTGAGCTCGGGTTGTTACCAGCCTTCTCGTAGCCTTCGATGAGGGTTTCCAATATGAATTTAATTGTTATTTTGTAAATATTTTCGACGTTTGGCGTGTATCGGTCGCCCAGCGTCGACTCGACGGCCGCAAGGAAAGGCGCTTCGATTTTCTGAAACAGACATAAATAATATCACCACATAGTATAAAACAAAGTCGCTTTCTCTGTCCCTATATCCCTATTTATGCTTAAATCTTTAAAACTACGCAACGGATTTTGATGCGGTTTTTTTAATAGATAGAGTGATTGAAGAGGAAGGTTTATATGTATAATAATATCCATTAAATAGCGGAGAAATACTGTTATCAATAATAAATTACAGTTCCCTAAGCGAAGCGAGGGCGGGTCGCTAGTATTAAATGTAATTAGGCGGCCATTGCGAGATATCGCAGATTTTCGACTCGACGCTTTTATTTCTAGTTTTTTCAAAGTCATATGCCGTATTAAATTTCACGGTGGCAATTAAATTGGAATCCATTGGCTTCGATTAGTATTTAATATATCGACAGTAATAAAAACCTTATCTTGCCGCCGGCCAGCACACCCGAGCAAATATTACAAATCGATGAGGTTTTATTAAAAATGAATACGTGCGGGAGACTGCGATAGGGACTGAGCGAAAATACATAAACGTATTTGATTTTCAGCCACAGCTTAAAGGATCGAAAATAAATTAATCCACAGACATAGCTCTACTGAGCTTCACGCCGGATCTTCTCAGTGGGTCGCGTTTCCGATCCGGTGGTAGATTCTGCGAAGCACTGCTCTTTGCTACGGCTGGGGTTAGAGCCCCGTGAGCTCATCTACTCGCCCGGAGAATCTAGTATAACCCCTCGAGGAATAGGAAGGAAAAAAAGGAAAGGGGGGTTCACCACTTGCACGTAAAAAATATAGAAGTAATTTTTCCATTCCCACAACAGACTAGATGGCTTAACACCAGATTATTTCAGAGGTTTGGGAGAGTTCGACACCTACAACTCTATACTATAAATTGTATACAGTATATTTTCGAAAAGTTATAGCATTTTAATCTACCCTAGTGCTGGTGGGTCAAGAAAGACCTGCCGCGTACTGGTGGAAATATTATTGGGGGCGCATTTTGACCTACTGCCGCATCATATGAAGGTTTATGACTTTACTTGTCGCAGCCGAGTTGTTAGAATCCTGAAAACGGAGTCTAAAATCGACTGACCTAGATAAGAATTTGACACGAAATATATTAACTGTATTTATTATATGTATATGCACGAAATTCTAGTCGCACGTCACTGTGGCATTACCTATAATAGAAAAATCGCGACAAACCGTTGCTGAAAACTCAGTAGAGCTTATCACACCGTGAACAGAACATGAATTCCCCCCTCAAATTGAGTTATAAAGTCAAAATCCCAATCTTATTGCTATCTTTGAGTATCCTGTAAGATGACCCCAAATGACGTCACACAGTTGCAAACAATGAAGCTTGCGTTTATCTTTGTTCTGTCAAGCTTTGTACAGAATCCACAGAAGCTATGAGGCATAATAGATTTCTATTTCTAGATAAACACTAGCTCCAATTGATAATCGAGGAAGACATTAAAAGCTCAATGGGGCGTATGATTTTGGTTATATGTGAAAGACCTTTTGTGCGATTCATCTTTTTGGATCAACTCTTGGATAAATCAAAATCCGTCTCATTGATGCCCAAACTATCTAGAACCGCGTTAGGATCGCAATTACAATGCAATCAGCCGCTTATTTCTAGTGGTTAGTGATTGTGACTTCTGTGTCATGGGATTTGCAAACCCGGAAGATTGTGGTACTTTAAATTGGCCTAGCAATGACTACAGTTCAAGAAATGTGTTTATTAACGAATTTACGCAATGAATAAATAACATTTTATTAAGAAATGCAATGTTTCAAAGTTGTCCCTGCCTTGAATATATAACAAAAAAGGGTTATGAAAAAAAAACCCGCGCGTGCCCAAAATATCTCGTAACGACAGTCACAAAAACTAAAGTCTCTAGGAAGTTTATTAATTTACTTCTTTGAGATGTAAGGAAGCTTTCTCAAAACAAATGACTGCAGCTTTATAATGTCACGAATGAATGTGGACACGAATGCGGTACGTTGTGCCCTTAGAAATATGTTTTATTCCGAGCTTCCATCCCAAGGAATAACGTTTCTTATAAAATATCTAGGTCAGTTTGTTATTTGTATTTATTTGCCGAGTCGATATGCGGACGTATTTATTGACGATCCAATAAACGTCGATGTAAGAGGCACACTTTATCAAAATTAGATTCGTTTATGGCTTTTTTTGTCGGGCTTATTATGTACGCTGTTTTTTGGGCCAAAAACTATAGAAAGTTGATATCGTCATTGACATTAAGAAAACTGAATTGCACGAATGGTATGTGCATTAAAAAGCAAAACGGACATATTCTGTTTCGACAAATAAAGTATCAAAGGTAATAATATTACAGTACTAAGACATTAATAAAATCAGTAATCTATACTAATATATAAATCGACAGTGATTTTTACGGATGTTCCGTTATAACTACTGAACCATGCATCTGATTGGCTTGATACTTGTTCGCGGTGGAAATAGCCAGTATAGTAAACTTATCCATAGTTTTATAACCCATGATAGCTACTTTAAGGAAGTTTATCGTAATATTAGTTAAAAAATCAGTTATTGGCTCCACTGGGACTTATCGGTGAATGTGATTCAACGATGAAGAGTTTTCTCTGGTGATGGAAAGAACTTAGTAGCACGTTGACCGACTGTAATTTAACTTATAATAATAATAATAATAATAAAGCTTTCTTTATTCCACACAAAAATACTTAATTACAAACAATTTGAAGATACATTAATGGTTTTTTTTTTTTTTTTATTATTATTAAACAGTTAAAAAGTATATATTAAAGTTTAAAAAGTGAATTTAGTTTTTTTTTTTTTTTTTTTTTTTTTATATTAATTTTAATATTATTTACATTATATCTGTATGGACCCCCTTCGGGTAAAAGCCTCCTCTAAGGTACTCCACTTCTTCTTATCCTTGGCGATATTCAGCCAATCTTTACCAGCCACTGTTATAATTTCGTCTACCCACCTAGCGTAGGGGCGGCCTTTAGCTCTCTTTCCTCGTGGACCTGTCCATACGACCGATCTTTTTGTCCATCTGTTGTCGTTGTATCTAGCCAGATGGCCTGCCCATTTCCATTTCCTCTGTAGCGAGAATGTTAAAGCATCTGTTATTTTCGTTTTCTGACGGATATTCGTGCATTTCACCTTGTCTTTAAGTTTTAAGCCCATAATACTTCTTTCCATTTTTCTCTGAGTGGTCTGGATTTTATTTTTCGTTTTGAAATCAAATGTCCATGATTGACACCCATAGGTCAGGCATGGTAGTATAGTTGTGTCCATGGCTATCTTCTTAGTGGACAATGGCAGTTGCGATTTGAAAATTTCCTTATAAGCCCAATACTTTTTCCAGGTCATGGCGACTCGTCGGTCCACTTCTTCTGAGTGTCTCTCCCTTCTAAAAGATATTTGCTTTCCTAAATATACATATTTTTCTACAATTTCAAGAGGAATGTTGTTGATAGAGATTGGTAACGTATGGTGATTAGTCCTTACTTTCGTTTTCTCGAGGTTCATTTCTAAGCCAATTTTTGAGCTAGCTTGATGTAATTCATTTATCATTATACTCAATTGTTGTGGGCATTCAGAAAATAGTATAACGTCATCTGCAAATTCGAGATGGCTCAGATAGCTTCCATTTATGTTAATCCCTTTTTTAGACCATGGTAAATTGCTCGTTATCTGTTGTAAGACGGCTATAAACAGTTTTGGGGATAGAGGATCGCCTTGACGGACTCCCCTCTTTATGTTGATTGTTGCTCCGATTCTATCTAGCTTAACTTTACTTGTGCAGTTGGTATAAATGTTTTTTAGAATGCTAATGTATTTTTCTTGAATATTTAATGCATGTAAAGCTTCCCAGATACTGTCGTGTGATATAGAGTCGAAAGCTTTTTTATAATCTACAAAAGCCAGGTATAGGGGCCTTTGGAACTCTAAGTATTTTTCGATAACCTGGTCGACAACTTGAATATGGTCTGCCGTGCTAAAACCCGTTCTGAAGCCAGCTTGCTCTATCGGCTGGTGTGAATCAATGCTGGAGGATATTCTTTCAAGTAGGCAGGAGGCAAATAATTTATATAAACAGGGCATAAGGCTAATCGGGCGGTAATTCCCTATGTCAGCTGGATTACCTTTTTTATATAGTAATATAATCTCAGACTCCCTCCATAGCTGCGGCACAGTTTCTTCTTCAAGTATTTTGTTCCATAAGATGGTGATTGGTGTCAATAGTAAGGTTCTAGCTAACTTGATGTATTCGTTGGTAATGCCATCTGGTCCTGGGCTCTTTTCTGACTTAAGTTTCTTTACTTGTCTTAAGACTTCAGACTCGGAAAAGCGTTGTACAGATGAGGTATTAGTATGACTAAAGATATCTTTTTTCCTCAGTGGATTAATGTCTGGTTGACTGTATAATTTAGTGTAAAAGTTGGTAGCTATATTTATAATCTCTGTTCGGGATTTACATTTATTAGTGCCGGCCTGTAGTGATGGGATCCAGATTTTTAATTTATTTAATTCTTGTTGACCTTTTTTAGCAGATCTTGATTTTTCAAGGTGCTTTTGTATTATGTTTGTCCTATAGATATCGTAGCATTTTCTTATTTCTTTGTTAGTTAGTTTATAAAGTGATTTTAATTTTTCCCTGTATATTTTATTCAATTTAGATTTATTTTGTAGTTTGCTCCTTTCTTTTATAAGTTCTAGCACTTCCACTGACAAGATTCTGCTCTTTTTTGGCCTTTTTATTCCTTTCAAACTTTCCTTTATACATTTTACGATTTTTTCGTAGTAATCTTCTAGTTTATAATTACTATATGTCGTAATAAGTTCTGGTATGTAGCTCTTAAGGTTTTTGAGGTATATTTCTTGTTCGGCTATACTTTTTAGGTTTGTTGACACACTACAGAAATTGCGTCTATTTTTCTTTGTCGATTTTAGGTGAATTGTAGTTCTTAATAATCTGTGGTCTGATCCAAAAGAAAAAGATGATAGTACTTCGTATTTAGAAACTATGTTAGGAATCGTGGTCATAATATAATCTATTTCATTTCTGGTATTCCTATCTGGAGAGATCCATGTCCATCGATTTTTAGGTTTTAAATTGAACATTGTATTAATAATTTTTAGGTTGTACTCTTGTGCATATTGAATGAGTCTCTCTCCTCGCATACTCCTGATACCATGTCCATACTTGCCGGTAGCGGAACATTCATACTTCTTGGTAGTCCCTATTTGTGCGTTAAAATCTCCCATAGAAATTATATATTTCGTACAGGTTGAGTCATGCGCTTTCTCCAGGTCGTCGTAAAAGTTATCTATATCTTCTTGCGACGAGTTTTCAGTTGGGGCATATGCCTGGATAATTGCGAGACGTATCTTTTCTAGCACGATTTCTAGTATGCACACTCTCTCAGATATACCTGTGAATGATATGATATTTTCTTTGTGTATCTTCTTGATTAGGAAGCCTACCCCGTGCAGTCCTTTGGTTTGGCCTATGTGGTACATAATGTATTTGTCATCTTCGATTATCTTTTCACCAAATCATCTCCCAATACGGCCGGTCACCGCGGGAGAGTTAGACCAAAACCCACTAAGGGAAACCACTTTAAAGAACAATAACTTCAGCACCTTCAATATCTGCACCTTCAATGTAAAATCATTAGCTTCCGAATTAAAATTTATAGAGCTTAAGGCAGCGTTACAAGGCATCAACCACGATGTAATAGGACTGTGCGAAGTCCGCCGCTTTGGTAATTTAACTTAAATAGGTACAAATAAACGAATCCCTTACCCAAAAATATTCCACTCTGAACCCAGGTATTTTTCTATGGCTAGCTCCAACTTGGTGTATGTACTGGAAGAAATTGTCCAAATCGTCCAAACCCTTGATCCCCTCGTCCAGGGTGTTCATTACGTTGTTGGCGTGCTCCGCGAGCTCCATGGAGTTTATCTGCTCCTCTTTCGTCTTGCACTGGCGAAATTTCTCGAACATGTCCAGTAGATCTTGGTTCTCTTCGAATAACCTAGCAAAAGACATACTCTCTCTTAGTATTTGGAAGTGGTTTTTTTTATTGCCTAGATATGTGGACGAGCTCACAGCCCACCTGGTGTTAAGTGGTTACTGGAATCCATAGACATCTACAACGTAAATGCGCCACACACCTTGAGATATAAGTTCTAAGGTCTCAAGTATAGTTACAACGGCTGCCCTACCCTTCAAACCGAAACGCATTACTGCTTCACGGCAGAAATAGGCGGGGCGGTGGTACCTACCCGCGCGGAAACACAAGAGGTCCTACCACCAGTAAAAAAAGTTTCGATCTAAAGCACCACACGATGCTTTTAAATTTGGATTATTTGGTTACACGGCTCATGAATAACACATTTATTTTCAATCTTTTTTATTTTAGCTATTAGGGCTGGGCAAACATTTCTCCGTCTTACTGACTCGATGATTCGTACAATTTATTTATTTACAATTAAATAAATATCGATTGAGTTTTTTCACTGAATTCTATTTTCAACGTGTCAACTAATAAATCTAACACCGAAATTTGAATTACAAATATATATCTGAAATAGCACACAGCAGGAAACCACTTTGCCTAAGTAGGTACTACTGTAAACATAAATAATAAAAAAAAAACAAAAAAAAGCTACTGAAACTCAACAAATTCATATGAGCGTCTTCTTTTTTTCATTTAGAAAATTGGAAACTGTTGTATTAGCCGGAATGTACATTAATGAATAATTTATGATACATAATGATACTGACTCTAAAAAAATGAAAAATAAATAATAATAAAAAAAAAAACGCTATTATAGAAAATCCAACTAAAAAATAGAAATAAACTAAGGTAAAAAAACGCGTGGGATGCATGGTGTCAATAGTTATAAGTATGTTATTGACAGATACAAGTAGAAGAATTATAATTTTGATAATATCTTAAAAGCACACTACGCTTTTTTTTACAATAAATTTATTTTCTATTTTTTGATTGAATTTTCTAGAAAAGCGTGTTTTTTTTATTAAAACTATTATTTACTTGTCATTTTTTAGTTTCAGTTGCATTATATATCATAAATTATTCATTAATGTACATTCTCGCAAATACAACAGTTCACCAATTTGCTAATTAAAAAAAAGAAGACGCTCTTATGAATTTGTTGTTTTGATAGAAGAAAGTAAATAACGAGTCTAACTGCTTAAAATATTGAATTGTCATCGGTCTTTGTTTATTGCTTAGATGGGTGGACGAGCTCACAGCCCACCCGATATTAAGTGGTTACTGGAGCCCATAGACATCTACAACGTATATGCGCCACCCACCTTGAGATATAATTTCTAAGGTCTCAGTATAGTTACAACGGCTGCCCCACCCTTCAAACCGAAACGCATTACTGCTTCACGGCAGAAATAGGCGGGGCGGTGGTACCTACCCGTGCGGACTCACAAGACGTCCTACCACCAGTAAATTTCGAGTTAATCCGACGTTTTGGGTCAAAATCATGTTCAATGATTCCGTTACATACTAACATAGATATTAAATTAACATACGTATGAAGCTATTAAAAGCGTATTAATGATGACAAGCTGAGTCCAACCACGTAATCATAGATACTCCTCAATTCGATTGAACAGAAAAATATTTTCGTCACAACTATGGTGTTCCCTATGGCTATTAAGCTCGAGCTGTTTTATGGGTTTGTTATAAAGTCCAAGGTTTATCGGTTGATCATAAAACTCTTGGATTTTTTCCAAAAATATTATTTCGATATATTTATTACATAGTTTTACGTTTACATTATATGTATTAACATTTACTGTGGTCAAAATAAAAGGTACATAAGAGTTATTGGTTTTATTCAAATGATCACACCTATACATAATAGCACACAGCGAATATGCCTTAAAAATCGGTATCAAATTATTTTATTGAGAGTTCGAGACGCCTCAAGCTGATAGGCAGCAACCAAGTAGTGACACACAAATCGTGTACCTTAAGCTATAATGTTGGAAGAAGGATACCAACATACTTCATATTTGAAGTCGTCGTGGTCTAACGGATAAGACGTCCGGTGCATTCGCGTTGAGCGCGATGCACCAGTGTTCGAATCCCGCAGGCGGGTACCAATTTTTCTAATGAAATACGTACTCAACAAATGTTCACGATTGACTTCCACGGTGAAGGAATAACATCGTGTAATAAAAGTGAAACCCGCAAAATTATAATTTGCGTAATTACTGGTGGTAGGACCTGTTGTGAGTCCGCGCGGGTAGGTACCACCGCCCTGTCTATTTCTGCCGTGAAGCAGTAATGCGTTTCGGTTTGAAGGGTGGGGCAGCCGTTGTAACTATACTGAGACCTTAGAACTAATACCTGAAGGTGGGTGGCGGCATTTACGTTATCTTTGTCTTTGGGCTCCGGTAAACACTTAACACCAGGTGGGCTGTGAGCTCGTCCACGCATCAATGCAATAAAAAAAATTGTATCAAGAACTCAAACAGGAGATCAAGATACTAAAACGCAAGACCTCAATTTAATAACATTGCTTAATTAAGGATAACGATGGACTCCGAATGAACGAGCTTTAAAAATAAAAGCTCTCGATGTAGGAAGGTTCCAGTCACTTTAATTACATTAAAAGGGATAACAAAGCAGATTTTCCTAATAAAATTCTTAGATTGCAAATTAAAGTCGTTAATTAGTTACCTTAAATTACATTTTTTCAACAGATTTTCAACAGATTTTCCAACAGAGCAACGTATCAAGCTATATTTAACAAATTTATTTTACGGTTCTCAATCATTAATGTTGTTGATACCGCTAATTAAGCTGAGTATGATTTTATAGTCTTTGGGAAAAGATATCCCTAAAATCTTTTACTAGTTTTTCTTTATTAATTATGGACTATTGGTGGCCCGGAGACCTTTCCAGTTTCACCAGGACAGGTGGGCGAGCTAGGGCTCAGCCGGGAGGGATGGGAATTGCTGACAGCTGCCCGAGCGCCTACAGAGGACCCCTAACAACTCAAGAGCATCTGCTTCGCGAATGAATATACTACCGGATCGGAATCGCAGCCCGCTGAGAAGATCCGGCGAGAAACTCAGTGGGCTGATGCATGGGTTAGGTTGCACGTCGAACTCTTTGTCGAGTTTGACGAGTACAGTTACCGGGGTCCCTAAGCCTGCTCCTAGTGTTAGAGCTGAAGACGTCTAATGCGAGAGTTATTAGATCTGAAGGATTCGTAAGGACGTGTCTATGACCCCTACGTGATCAGGATTCGGGGATAAGTCAGCGGCGGCTACTATAAGGCGATTATCATGACGCATAGCCTTGTCGAAGTACCGTTCCGACGCTGACTTCATGTGTTTGCGCCTTGCTAGCTGAATACATAAATACATTTTTTTAGACCCGGCTCTAATCTCCGCTCTCGTCCACGCGGGGTTCGCGGTGCTTTGAGGTCCACTGTAGTCGAATCGGATCCCTATCTGAAACAGAGCTTGGGAGATGCAAAAGGGGTGAGCGCGGTCAAAGCCTAGTCGACGGAGTCGTCGGCTAGAACTGACTCTACTGGCTGAATTACTCGATGGTGCAGTAGTCAGTTGCCCTGACTATTGTGCCAAGGGTCGTGGGTTCGATTCCCACATCAAGCAAACATTGTGTGATGAAAAGGTTTGCTTGTTCTTTGTTTTGATGTTTATTATCTATATACCTAGTCAGGTCATAATTTCTGTCACATGTTTAATGTAAAATAATTGAAACAAGTTTATTCATTATGTAACCATTCATATACCAAAATGAACTTAATAAAACATAGATTCTTATGACACTAAAGTTTATTCAAAATGACCTCCGTGATTTTGAATGCAGGCCTTCAATCTGCGCGGCCAGTCGTCTATCGCAGCACGAACGAGGTCCATGTCAATATCGGCGGCTGCCTTAATCAAGGATGTCTTGAGTGACTCCAAATTGGGATGAGGCTTTGAGCACGCCTTTTCCTCCAAGTGTTGCCATATCTTGTAATCTAACGGATTCAAATCTGGACTGGAGGAGGGCCAGTCTTCGTGCCGGATGAAGTCGATTTCACGCGCCGCCAGCCAATCTTGTGTGCTCTTCGCTCTATGAGCTGGCGCCGAATCTTGTTGGAATACCCAGTGCCTGTTATTGAACATGGTATGAGAAACAGGTTCCACAAGGTTCGTCAGGACTGTATTTTGATACACAACTGCATTCGTTTTTACACCTTTCTCACAAAAATATACCTCTGTTAAGCCCCAATAAGAAACTCCCAACCATACCATGAGCGAGGATGGAAAATGATCTCGTTGGACACGCGGAATACGGTTGCTCGCTTCTTCACTACTGTGTGCGTACACCTTATCATTTTGTTTGTTGTAGCTCTCTTCTACGGTAAAAAAATTTTCAACCGAAAAAAAAATTTCCCGAATTTTTTTTCCCGCGTACCGCTTCAACAAAGCGCGGCATCTCTTCAGTCTCAGGTGCATTAGACGAGCATTCAAACGATGTCCTGTTTTTCTTCGATATGCCCGAAGCCCTAAGTTTTCATTTAACACCCTTTTCACCGTGGTTCTGCTTAACCCCATCTGAAGGGCCAACAGTTTCTGCTTACGTTTGGGATTTCTTTGATTCCGCCTTCACAGCTTTTATCACTGCTGGAGTCCTAACAGACCGAGGGCGACCACTTCTTGACCTGTCATCTACACTAGAGTCTTCATTGTATCGTTTGATGGTACGATAAACGAATCTTTTGGTTATTTTCAAATTTTTCAGTATGTTAAAAATTTGAATTGGCGCGTAACCGCAACGATGCAACGCAATAACTGCAACACGGTCTTCTTTAAGCGTCCACTCCATATTTAAAAATGAGTAAAATTTTAAAAGTATACATTTTTTATTTTCATGAACAATTCGAAGTTCGAATTTAATAAACTTTTTTGTGGCCAGCATTCTAAAAGAAAAGTTTTTACTGTGTGACAATACTTATGACCTGACCAGTGGCGTACCTAAGGGGGGGCGGTGGGTGCGGTCCGCACCGGGCGGCACTTACCCTGGGGCGGCATTTTAGCATTTACTTTTAGTTGTATAAAGCAATTTATTCATTTCATATTTATTTTCTTTCTTGAATAATAAATGATTATTATGATTATTATAAGTTTAATATTTGATTTATATAAATTATGATTAACTATATGATTTCGAATATTATTCATCGGTGTATACAAATGCATATTAGTGTCAATTTTGAATTCTAATTCAAGAACAAGGTAATAATTTGATTTTATTGTATTCATTAAAATTCTTTGAATTCGTGAAAGTATCTTTTCGATTTTGTTCGGCAATTTTTCCTAACTAAAATTTTTTAATATCAGTTTATAAATGTTATTTCATTTGAAAAGTTTATATGATTACTTTGAAGTAATATATCAATATTTTTTTATTCATCGATTTTTCTTTTGAAAAGCAGGGCCGACGGAAGGCAGTCTGCTAGGTCTGCAAAGCATTAGGGCGCCGGCTTAGGGTAACTAGTCAGGTCACCTGACTAGTTAATATGTATATGTTTGAACATATATAAGTATGTTTATCAGTTTCTGGTACCCAAGGCACGCACTAAATTGGGGCCGGAATAACGTGCGTAAGTATTTGGTTCAAAAAAATAAGTAGGTACCTAAATATGTTATTAAATAAAAACAAACAAATTGAATTAAATAGAGCAATGAAGAAAATTTAAGTTACCATAAAATTGCAGACGTTGTTTACAAAACAAACTCGAATACAATTAACGTTCTTGAAGCAAATTTACATATGAAAACATTTTCAAAAGGTCAAAAAATACACCAAGTTTGAAATTACAAGGGGAAAATTTTGCTGTGAAAACGCCTGAGTTATCTTTATAGCAACGTAATATTGATAAAATTTGCTAAGAGAAAACTCGAGGAGCTTACATTACAATGTGAGAATATCGTCAAAAGGATTTTATTACTCATTTCAAATTTGATCTGATAAATCTACTGCATTTTTTTTATTCTATTGTTTGAAAAAAGTGAAGTGAAGTGGAAGATTAGTTTCTGGCGTTCGATGACACGTGTGTGCTTAGTGCGAGTTTTTAAACTTCTCGATCGTAAAAAAGTAATTAAACACTAGCTAAACTCGACCGCAGATTATGGCATTGCTTTTATTAAGAATCTATTTGAATCGGATTCGGTCACAATTTCTTACAAGTATTATCAAGACTTATCAAACTTTTTTTTATTGCCCTTGTCGGCAGACGAGCATACGGCCCACCTGATGGTGAGTGGTTACCGTCACCCATGGATTTCAGCAACGCCAGGGGCAGAGCCAAGCCGCTGCCTACCGCTTAATACTCTCCACAAGCCTCGTTTGGAGAAGGACATGCCATAGCGCAATCCATAGCCGGATGGTACGTGGCAAAAAAGACCTCTGGAAACGCACTGTGGTTGACCGCAGTGGCTCCAGGTAGTATGGATGAACTCTACTCCGGTGGCGGGCGGTGCGATGTTAAAAACGAGATGTCGGTATCATCTCGAACAATTTCTCAGAGCACTCTCAAAATTCAATTAACTAACCGCTATGAATACAATAAAAATCATAGGCCTCTTTTGATTCTGTGTGCTTAGTGCGAGTTATTTAACGTTCTCGATAACGTAAAAGTTAGCTCATATTTGTATGGAATGGGATCGTTTGCCGCTAGGGGCGCTGTTCCAACTGCATACAAAATTGGGTTAACCTTTACGCTATCGAAAACGTTAAAAAACTCGCACTAAGCACACAGACAACGGAAACATACAGAGGAGGGCCGTTCGGATTGTCGATAATCCCATTCTCTCGGATCGTTTGGAGCCTCTGGGTCTGCGGAGGGACTTCGGTTCCCTCTGTATTTTGTACCGTATGTTCCATGGGGAGTGCTCTGAGGAATTGTTCGAGATGATACCAGTATCTCGTTTTTACCATCGCACCGCCCGCCACCGGAGTAGAGTTCATCCATACTACCTGGAGCCACTGCGATCATCCACAGTGCGTTTCCAGAGATCTTTTTTGCCACGTACCATCCGGCTATGGAATGAGCTCCCCTCCACGGTGTTTCCCGAGCGCTATGACATGTCCTTCTTCAAACGAGGCTTGTGGAGAGTATTAAGCGGTAGGCAGCAGCTTGGCTCTGCCCCTGGCATTGCTGAAGTCCATGGGCGACGGTAACCACTCACCATCAGGTGGGCCGTATGCCCGTCTGCCTACAAAGGCAATAAAAAAAAAAAAAAAAAAGTGCGAACACGTTTACAAAGTGTTCCTTTCGTATAAAGAGATCTAATCTAGAACAGTCTAACGTGTAGCCTTCAGTAGGCCCGGTCTCCGGAACTGTAACGGCGGCTGTGACTAGTGAGGCCGTGTTCTTGACCTATGCCTGACCCTCTTCAGCCGGGGTTGCTAGATCAATTTGCAAATTCTACCGACTTTCATAATTTACTTCAACTTATGCATGGCGGGACTAAGTTGAACAATAAGCGGCTATTTGGTTGTAAAACGAAAGTAGTATTCGAATTAGCCTTTTTTGACGTGACAACGTCTTATAACTCGATAGAGCCGCCGGCTTCACGCACGAAAAAACATGACGCATGCGGCGTTACCTCGCTCTGTGGCGTACATATTTTCGTCAAGTATGAAGTTCAGTGAAAAGTGAATGTGGTGTCAATTGTTTATAGCAACGATAATTGAAAAATGAAACCATTCCATCAGTATTTTCATATAACGTTCAACTATCGTCAGTAACCCGACTTTACAGACAACAGATTTTTTTTTCTTTACTACTTAAACTGATAGCCTTGAGAGGATATGTCAGCTTAACCTAACAAGTAGGTGAGCTCTTGGGGCTCAAACCTGACAACGTTACTAACACTAACCCTAGCAAGAGCAGTGCTTCGCAGAATATACAGTTTAAATTTGAAGTTTTGTCTAAAGAGTGCACGTGTAGTATAGTCGTAGCGATGCAACTATGTCTGTTTTTCCTAAGTAGAGCCCCGTGAGCTCATCTACACGCTCGGCGAATCTAGTATGAGCCTTCGAGGTCACTAGAATAGGAATGAAAAAAAGCCGCTGTAAGAATCCTGCCACCAGCTACCATTTTTTTAAATAGAAGCACATAGTTGACTTTTTTTCCCACCTGTGCTGGGCCCTAGTAAGAGCTGTGCTTCGCAGAATCTACAACCGGATCGGAAACGCGACCCACTGAGAAAATCCGGCGAGAAACTCAGTGGGCTGTGTCTGTGGGTCAATTTACTCGCCGAACCCTTCGTCGCAATTGGCTAATGGACATGACATTATATATATAATACTCCATTTGAGTAAAGTTAAAGACAACAAATGGAAATATTAATATATTAGTTCATTTTTAATAAGCAAAGGACAGTCAAAACATGATTATTAATTCTAACTAGAGGTCCCGCAGTAGTCGAAATTCGACTATAATTAATTGTAATTGTAAGTTTGTACACTATTATGATTGTGTTTTATACTTCTATAATCACAAATTTCGCCAAGACTACACTATAAAAATATTAACAAAGACAAACAATATTTAATTTATTCTCAATTTGACAACAGAACATCAAGAACAAAAGTTTGACAATAAATAGTATGCTTGCGTGTGTGCGTCAAATACATGTATGTAGTGTGTGTAATGTTTTCTTTGTTGATTTAATTTATCTTTTATGCATTATTTTAAAAAAATATTAGCATTGTGCACTTCTTCTCTATATTCTCTATAAGTGTGGAAAATTTCATACTCCTTCCGTCCGCGCAATTTTCGTAAAAAGGGATACAAAGTTTTTGCTTCACGTATTAATATATAGATTACAAATTAAAACTTCTGTGTATATTGGCATGTTCATAAGATTTTAGTAGGTATTTTTTTTTTTTTTTTCATTGCTTAGATGAGTGAACGAGATCACGGACCACCTGATCATAAGTGATTACAGGAGCGCACAGACATCTACAACGTAAATGCCGTCACCCACATCTAGACATGAATTATAAGGGTTTCACCTTTAACAGTATTTATTGGTTATTTTTTACTGTAGCAACATTTTTGGATAGGGCCAGATTGAGTTGCCGACGTATTCATTGTTGCCCTGAATACTGATGAGGCGAAAAGGCTAGTGTTGTCAACCTTCAAACCGGTTGTAATTTTCATAGTTTTAAACATCATTTTTTACAAATTTAAAACGTGTTTCAGGTGTTTTTAGTGCTCTGACTGTATGAGATCATTAAAGCCTCAAACTAGAGATATAGCTACTGTTCCCGCATACCGTTGAGTTATTGGCGGTATATTCTTAGTGGGTCGTGATTCCGATTCAATGCAGAAAAACAATGCCGTTTTTAGGGTAGATGTTAGCAAACCCTTTCAGATCGAGCTCCGAGAGTTTGTCCATCAGTCAGAGTGAGGCCAGAATAGCCCTCTCGAGACTATTGGCAGAAATGTAGGTATAAACATATTTGTATAAAAATCAAGCATTGTTATAAGCAAAGAATAACTATTTATTTTGGATAAATATGAGTACTACTTTATAAGTAATGGCATAACAAAATTCTTTGGTAAGAATTTTTCAGTTTACAGTTTGAACCACTGAAGTACTATATAGGTCTATGGTTTGAACAAAGAAGCAACATTGATATAATATATATTAAAGATGAGATCCATTAGTCATTTTTACACTAATTATATTCTTCGCAATTTTACATTAATAATATATTATTTCACTTTTTGATCGGAGTTTTCTTAACTATCGCATCAAGAGATCCTCTGACTCATTCCAAAAAACAGATAGGTAGCTGGGAACCGTGCGCGATTATCCGGCCAAAATTAGGATTCCATGTGTTTTGATTACCAGAGACTGACATGCTTGTATACGTTTAAATGTATACATACATATATTTTTTTAAGGGATTTTATGACCTGGTAACTTAGACCTTTAGGTCATGTCTTATTTTAATTTATATTCTTATTTTTATGAAAAATGATAATATAGAGTGAAATGAAATGAAGATGATTAGTTTGAGACTATAATCTACTGAGATGAAAGTAAATGAAATGGGATGAAATATAATCTCTGTAAAATGGTGGTCATTTACTGAGATTTTTCAGTGGACTTTTTGGAGGATCTCGAGAAGCTACGTCCAGCGGCTTTGTTTCGTTTTCCCACATTTGTGCACTTTGACAGTTAAACAATTAATAAACAACCGTTATTTCACATTTAAACCTGAAGAAACACTAAATTGACAAAATAAAATAACTTTACTCCTCACGTTCCCGCCAAAAAGTCATACATAATTATATAATAAACACCCAGACACAGAGCAAGTAAACTTGTTTATCACACGAATGTTTTGCCTGATGTGCGAATCGAACCCACGACAAATAGACAACAATATTCATGTGTTTTTAGAATAGATAGATTACAGATAGAAATCATGTGTACTAAACTCATATTTAAGATATATTTTCATTTATTTATTGGTAGCACTTACATATTTTATTCATAGGTATGATCAAATTCTTTTTCTAGAGTTTGTCACCGACCCAGCTTTTATAAAAAACGCCTGTACTAAATATTTAGTACTTCGAGTAGTAACAAACTTTGCTCCTAAACGTGTTTAAGGCGCTTGTAAGTCATTTGATTTTATTCCAGCAAGTTCAATCTAAATAAATTAATCTTCTTACACTTCTACTACTTAATATGTCCAACTACATAGCTGTTTTCACATTACACAGTATATTGGATTAGTTTTGCGAACGTTATAATATTTTTTTATCTTCTATCTTATATATTATAATCTATCTATACTAATAAACTACTCAAAACAAAATAGGGCCCACCATGTTTTATAAATGAATTTTACAGATTCTTTTTCTTTTTTCAGTTTTTATGATTAGGAATGAATAAATTAAGGTTTTCGAAAGTGTGTGAATATTAACAAGAGTAAGTTTTGATAATTTTATGGACTTTAGTCAAAATTTACAGTTTTTAGGAAAGTTGACAGAAATTATTGATTTAAGTAAAGTTTGATTTTGATTTTTATTATTGACTAAATCAATGAGTTTGATGGTGCTTAATAGCGAGTAGGTACTCCTCTATTCCATATGCACTCTCTGAATCTGTCTGGGACACTTTCAATCGAATGGGTGATGTTTTCCTCGGGTATTCGCTCCCAACACAATTTTAGGGCGTTTATGAGCTCTTGTCGATTAGTCACATTACTGAAGTTCGGTTTGAGGCTTTTTTTCAATTGGTCCCATAAATGTTCAATAGGGTTAACATCGGGATTCATGGCCGGCCATGGTAAAACCGTGATATTGGCTTCAGAGAAAGCTCTCTGTGTTGTTCGCGCTGTATGCGGGCGAGCATTGTCTTGCATAAAGACGAAGTTTTCACCCACTCTTTGTGAAAATGGGATGACATGGGGCCAAATTATTCGATTGACATACCGGGAGGCGGTTATGGAGCCTTCTTCCAGAATTACCAGCTCAGTTTTACCGAGCAAGCTTATTCCAGCCCACACCATAACATTTGGACCTCCAAAACGATCCCTTTCGCGTATGCAAGGTTCTGAAAAATGTTCTCCTTCTCTTCTCCACACGCGCACTCGACGATCATCGCAGAAAAACTTCACTTTACTTTGTCCGTAAAGAGTATATTTCTCCAGTTGTCCATTGTCCACTTCGCATGCTCGCGAGCAAACCTCAAACGTGCTGCACGATGCGCTCTTGTCAATTTTAGACGAATAACACGAAATCTGGAACGTTGTCCGTCTTCATGGAGCCGATTTCGAATGGTTTGATCACCGATTCGTGTGCAAGTCGATTGCCGCAGTCGATTTTGTAAGACGCGGGCGGGAATCGTACGCTCTCGACGTGCAGTCAGTCTGATATACCGGTCTTCCTGGACGGTTGTAGCTCGCGCTCGTCCTGATCCAGGTCTCCTCGTGATACTACCTGTCTCTAAAAAACTTTCCCACGCGTTTCGAATAGCTCGTCGCGACACACCAAGACGTCTTGCCACTGATCTCTGAGATTCTCCCTCCTAAAGCATAAACACTGCTCTTGTTGCTGTTTCCACATCCATATGACACCGAGAACCAGGCATAATGATCGCGAGTAACACCGAAATCAACTCAAAATGAAAAAAGTAGACGTGCGACTGTAACACTCAGAATATGACTTAGGGTACAAGTGACTGAGAATTTGAGTAATAAATGTTTTTTGGAGTAGGTACTTCTCTTTTTTTGTCTACACACCATTGAATTCATGACTTGAAACATTGATAACGTTAGATAAACATGTCAACAATACTTCGAAATGTTTTACTTC
Source organism: Bombyx mori (assembly GCF_030269925.1). Classification (NCBI taxonomy): domain Eukaryota; kingdom Metazoa; phylum Arthropoda; class Insecta; order Lepidoptera; family Bombycidae; genus Bombyx; species Bombyx mori. The sequence continues at coordinate 13,886,640 of NC_085124.1, read as the reverse complement.
ACTATTTACTACCCAACAATTTTTTTTAGACGAAATTCGAGATTATCTTAAAGTGGGCCCTATTTTGTTTTGAGTAGTTTATTATAAAGAGGAAAGATTTGTTTGTTTGTTTGTTTCGAATAGGCTCCGAAACTACTGGACCGATTTGAAAAATTATTTTTCTATTAGAAGCCGACATTGTCCCTGATGAACATAGGCTACTTTTTTTTAATTTTTTTTTTTTGGTTTCATGTGTGTTTTAATGTTTCCGAAGTGAAGCGAGGGCGGGTCGCTAGTCTATATATATACCTAAAAATGAATTGCTGTTCGTTAGTCTCGCTAAAACTCGAGAACGGCTGGACCGATTTGCCTAATTTTGGTCTTGAATTATTCGTAGAAGTCCAGGGAAGGTTTAAAAGGTTTAAAATATGAAAACACTTGGAATTAAACAAAAATAACAATTTTGATGTGTCCCCCGTCGAACGGATTAGTTTTGTTTGTTGTAAGTTTATTTTATACAAAAGCTTAGGTCTTTTATTTATCGATTGAGACACTACGAAGTTTGCCGGGTCAGCTAGTTATCTATAAATGAGTATTTTTCATTTCATAGACAATTGAGCAAACATATTGTCCATTCGGTCTTTATTGAGTACTGGAAACCACGAATGTGACAATGGTACTGCTATCTCCCATCTTGGCATGGAATCTAAGTGTCAATTGCTGCATAGTTAAACAGCTTTCTCACTCTTCGAAGCGGAACGTTCAACTGCTTATCAGTGCAAATAGACAGGGAGTGGTACCTACCCGTGCCGGCTTAGAGATGCCCTATGACCACAATAACCATATTATCGACGCTTGAAAGGCAAACGTGACTAAGCGACAATGCGTGAACTTTTTGTTTTTCAAGCGTCGATATAATTACGGTAATTACCATTTTGTAGGTTCGATTTTAAATATAATTACGGTAATTATCATTTTGTAGGTTCGATTTTAATTAAACTATATTATTCCTTATTATTATTTCTTAATGAGTTATATAGAGTAATCATTATTTTTATAACACTGGACTGTAATTGAATTGTAACTTTTCTGTACTGGGTTAATTGATTGAGAAAACCGATAGATATGTAACGATGCGACATTTCATATTTGGTACAGAATACATTAGGACAAAGATTAAGCAATTGAGCCTACGCCACCCAACTGTTTTTAACAGAATTAATCCTTTTTATTAACCTTATTTCAAAGGTAATCGTGAATTCCCGCTGAAAAGAACGAATTCAAATGCCATTCAAACAATAAAATAAATTGTTTCGGCAAAAGGCCCTTTTCAAATAACAACAAGAAAAACAATTTTCCGCAACAGCGCAGAAAGGGCTGGACGTTCTTAGGAACAAATCGTGTTGGTCAGTTGTCACTATAGGATTTTAAATAGGGTCCTAGAATGATTATGGTCTGAGCAGTTAAAAAAAAAGCGCATTCACAATATAATTTATAATTACTAAACGCCAATTAATTTTGGCTTAATAGTCTAGTTACCGGGCCATACATCTTCAAAAAAAAAACAACATTATTTTCTACTTTTAGTTAAAATGATAGCAATAAAGCTATTAAGAAAGGTAATCTCGTCGAATATTATCTCTTAATTTCATTAACAAAGCTGATCGTAAGCAAATGACAAACAAATACCTACTTAAATACTGCTGTAAAATCGGAGGTCTGAAAATAATAACACGATTTGTAACATAATTAACGCTCCATAAAACGAGGGAAGGCCGTGAAACGAGGGTTTAAATTCGTCGATTTAAATGCATTTTCTTAAAGCAGCACTAAAAATTCATAAGACCCGGATACGTTAGGAAGTGAATCCTTCGTTTGTTCTATGAATTTTTTTACTAGTAGCTTTTCTAATTTGTTTACTGGTGGTAGGACCTCTTGTGAGTCCGCACGGGTAGGTACCACCACCCTATTTCTACCGTGAAGTAGTAATGCGTTTCGATTTGAAGGGTGAGGCAGCCGTTGTAACTACACTGAGACCTTAGAACTTATATTTCAATGTGGGCGGCGGTATTTACGTTTTAGATGTCTATGGTTTCGAAGAACCACTTAACAACCAGGTGAGCTGTGAGCTCGTCCAGCAACTTAAACAATAAAAAAAGAAAAGAAATCGTTTAATAACAAGCTTAGTTAAAGTTTTGTACTACAGAATGACAGTAACAATAACATCTACATTAACATTATCGTGCTAATTAAAAATACTGAGTTTTGTTTATTAGCTCTTCACTACATAGTATAAAACAAAGTCGCTTTCTCTGTCCCTATATCCCTATGTATGCTTAAATCTTTAAAACTACGCAACATATTTTTTATTAATATATTTTGATGCGGTTTTTTTTAATAAATAGAGTGATTGAAGAGAAAGGTTTATATGTATAATAACATCCATTAAATAGTGAAGAAATCAATAATAAATTACAGCTTCCGAAGCGAAGCGAGGGCGGGTCGCTATATCAAAAAATATATCTATTTTTTTATATAGACATGAAACAAAGTCTCAGTTTGCCCAATGAGTTTCTCGTCGGATCTTCTCAGTGGGTCGCGTTTCTGACTGTGTAGTAGATTCTTCGAAGCACGGCTCTTGCTAGGGCTAGTATTAGCTAATTCGTCAGGTTAGAGCTCCGTGAGCTCACTTAATCGCCCGGCGAATCAAGTATAATACCTCGAGGTTGCTAGAATAGGTAGGAGATCAAAAAAATCAGTTTCAATATAAACATTGGTTGCTTAATTTCAACTATGAGGACACTGAAATTTTGTTTTTGATTACACCCACAGACACCCTCTTACACTCACTCATGCTCAGACTCATTACACACAGAGGGTACAATAATAGATTCATTTAAATATTTTTTGTTAATTTTTATATTTTTAAGCTCACATTTTGTCACTTTTATGCAATCCATGAATTTCAGTTTAATTCTTGTCTATTAATTTTCATTTTTTTTGCATCTGAAGTAAAGCTGTTGTATTCTTTGTACGAGGAGCTGCTTGAGATACAGGTTTTATCGCCTAGTTCAAGCACAGATGCAAGTTATGATTGTGTTTCTACTTCTATGTTGATAATAAAAAAATAAAATTAAAAAAAAAACAGTCCTAGCCTGCAAATCGAAAGTAGTTCTTTTTATTTCCATTGCTGCCGGACAAGTGTTTTATGAATTTCAACAATGTCAAGGGCATAGACAAGCCGCCGCGCCGCCTACTGAAATTACATTATAAATCACTCAAGAAATCAGATAATTCTAATAATGTCAAGCTAAACACACAAATGATGTCATAAATGCTCAGTCTGAGATGTGATTAAATTATCGTGTTCAACCAAATTATATAAGTTGGCGCGGGTTTTTCTTTAATTTAACAGCTAAACTCTTTAGTAGTGAAATTGATATTAGAATTCTCAATTAAATTACTTTGGAATTATTATAGTTTACCCGAAAACGAAAGAAAACAATAGAAAATGTTATATAATCTACACATACACAATAGTTTTCTTTTTGTGATTTCGAAAACTCTTCAAATACTTATTATACCTGGTTGTTCGCAGTTTTAAAGCAAAACACGCAATTTTTTGTCTATCTGATGTACATAGGTAGGTAGCGGATGGCTCTGCCCCTGGCATTGCTGAACTCCATTGGCGACGGTAACCACCCACCATCGGGTGGGCCGTGTGCTTATCTGCTTACAAGGGCAATAAAAAAAAATCACGAACTGTGAACAAAGAATGTCTTTTGAAATGATTATTGATATTAAATGCCCTGAAAAAAATCCAGTTGTATTAACTTACAAAGTCGCTTCGGTTAATTGAGAATTTTATGTGCGTTAATTATATTTTTCGAACACATTTTTTCACGTTTTATTAGAGCCTACGACTTTTTCTAAACGAATTCTTCAACAGTACGTTGTACTTCCTGTGATGATAACGAGCGGAGAACGCTTGTGAATTAACAAAAGACTGTCGTTGGAGTTCGATCGAACAGAACTAGAATACAATGAACGTCACTTGGCACAATTGGTACACAAAACGGACTCACCACTTCAATTTACTTGTTATTTCTCACGATCTCAACAGCGTAGTTCAAGAATGAACAGATCTTTAATCTATATACATGAATTCTGTTGTGTAAAGAGTGATAGTGTAATGGTATATGATAGAAGAGTATGGAAGGAGAAAACATGTTGCGCCGACCCCAGGTGACTGGGAAAAGGGCAGGATAATGATGATGATGAAAGAGTGATAGTGTTACGCGCTGGAGTTCGGGATAAATAAAAACTCTATCGATTCACAAGTTAACACTGTATTAGCGCTTAGAACACTTCACAAATTAAAACTCTCAATTCGCTTCTTCGGCTTCGCTTCGGATGATCCGTTCGCTGTTTCGCTTCGAGTAGTTTCGATTACTAACTGACTGCATGCCATCTCTGCAATACTTTTATAGCCTATAATACCACATCCCTAGAATCATCGAGAATATTCCAAAAAAGTCTAAAAAATAATTTCCAAAAAATAATTTCATTCAAAATTCTTCAGTGCATTTCCTTAATACCAATGATGAAATGAGGTCTTCTATATTATTAATAAGGTAAGTAAATGTACAGTAAGTAAAAGTAATGAATTAGTAAGAAATTTTCCGGCTACGTGACATTTTGTGTGCAGTGTACTGTAGATGTACATCAGAATCTGTCGAAGCCTGTGAAAACGTCGGTAGACCAAGCAGGCTAGTCGATAGAGTGACCACCGTGGACCCCGGGCAGGAATGTAATCAAGCATGCGCTCCAAGCAAGTATAGTACATCGGACCCAAATTGTTTAAAACATTTGCGGCTGTTTAAATTAGAAGTACTTAACTATATCGGACTATTCGGTAAATACTTACGGATGTGTTTGAAATTCGAGAAAACGAAGAACACAAGCAATTGTAAATTTATTCTGGACTTTTTATATTTAGTACTAACTGACCCGGCAGACTTCGCAGTGTCTCAATCGATAAATAAAAGACCTAAACTTTTGTATAAAATAAACTTAAAACAAACAAAAGGAATCCGTCCGACGGGGGACACATCAAAGGAAAAACAAAACTGTTATTTTTATTTAATTCCGAGCATTTTCATATTTATTTACCTTTTAAACCTCCTATGAACTTCCACAAATAATTCAAGACCAAATTCAGCCAAATCGGTCCAGCCGTTCTCGAGTTTTAGCGAGATTAACGAACAGCAATTCATTTTTATATACATTCATAGAAGATAAAGATAATAGTGAAGCCACAATAGAAATACATTTTTTTTTCTAAACTAGCGCATTATTTTTCGTGCTCGAGTGATATATAGCAAGAGAGAAGCCTTCTTCAAGGGATTAACAATAACAAAACTCAACTTCAATAGCGCAAACAATGCACGAACGGAGAATAACAAAAGAAGCCACAAACAATATATATTTTTAATCTTGTTCCACGAGTATTCGAGGAATTCTATTTGAGGAATTAGTATTTATTAGATGATGAAAATATAACGATTGTTATTGTTACTTCATGCTGAAATGCGAATCGATCCTCAATAATAATTAAGATGCTTAGCTCGTGAATTAGCGTGAATTATTCGTTCGTGAATTATTATCGGTGTGAGGGTGTACTGGGAACACGCACGCTAGTTCTGCTGTTTGGTAGTTTGGCTGTTTGGTAGTTTGGCTGTTTGGTAGGCAGTGGCTTTGCTGACGTCCATGAGCGACGGTAACCACTCACCATCCGGTGGGCCGTATGCTCGTCTGCCTAAACGGCAATAAAAATAAATAAAAAAGCAGTGAAACATCAGGATTGGGACCGTTTTAATACCTAAAAATTAAACCCCAGATCTAATGAAGGTCGGTGGCGGCAATAACTTTGTGATGTCCAAGGCCTACTTCGCAGCAGGTTCACCGACAACTAGTTATAATAGAACAGAGTATAAATTAAGATTGATATAATTATAATGTGCATTTTTAATTAACTTTAAACATTATAACTTCAGTCATTTTGAAATGTAAAATTGTTTTATTAAATTGAATATCCTTTGTTACGCAAACCTAGCGAATGGAAGAAAGTAGAAGCTAAGCGATACGTTTTAAGGTAAGGCTTGGCGGTATGAAGTGACCGCACACAGACAGGTCGATAAAAGGATTACCCACTTCGATCAATAATAGTACTAGATTAAGGATCAGGAACAAAAATAAGACGCTCCAGTGGCCACGTTTGCAGACACGAAAACATCTTCATTTCTTAGAAAAAAGTTGAATAATGTTAACGACTTCAGTTTATTATAAACCTTAATGCTTAAACATAAAGTTTAATTACCATTGCAAAATATATGTATTTAGGTCCTTTCGTCAAAAAAAGAATATTAAGGAATAAATTTAAAATGTAACTTGAACATAAAAAGTCATCAGTACAAAAATATTTATTCTAAAATGATACATAAAGCCTAATTTATAAGGTTAAAAATATTTGTTTAAAATTTCGTGCTTATTGTATTGTGGAACTAGATGTAGTTCTTGGTATTACATTTCAATGCTCAGAACACAGTAAGTATTGAAAGACATAGAGTTGCAGAATATACATATTTGTATTAGGTTTGTTTTGTATGGTCGCAACTATTTTTGACCGATTCAAAAAAGTAGTAGATAATATTTTACATTGCCGCTATTACAACAAATAGGTGATAAAAAATAAAATTGAATAAAGTAAAAAAAATATGAAAGGAAACACGAAACATGTTTTCCACGTATTCTTTATACAGAAGTAATTAAAACAATAATGTAGGTTTAATTACCTTTAAACAGATTCAGTTTGTTATAAAGCTGTCTTTTAGAAGTTATTTTTATATGAGCGGTTTCTTTTTTACAAATATAATATAATCTTATATCAATGAATTTTTCTATAATCAGTTTAATTTAGGCTTATTTTATGGCTGTGTTCGTTTCCCCCAGAAAACAAATTCTTTTCAGCATATACGCTTAAAATATTTACACATACATATAAAGTTTTTTTAATACTTTTTTGCATTGATTTGCCACCACCATTGAACAATTCTAGAATTTTTATAAGGGTTCTATATTTCTTCTCCTCTTTCTTTCGCGACAATATATATCCATTGTGCACAGCGACAAGGGGCAGTAGTAGGAAATCTACAAACAAAAATAACATTATAAAATAACAAAACTACTCTATGCATTCCCTGTTCAAGAATAGGTGATGTTTGTTACAATAGTTGGTGCCTTGTTGCAAACATTGGCCAAACAATTACAATATTCGTAAATTGTGTTTTATTTACAATATAATTGTGTTTAGTATTTTATGAAAAACACTTAATAATATAAATTTACCAAAAAAAGATATTCCTTCCAAAACCTTGGTGTTACGGTGGTTTTTTACTCAGTTTTTGAACGTGCAGTGCAGCGTTTTGACGTCTTAGTGTTGGCTATGATTGGACCATACTAATTTGAAATAAGACCACAAATTTGTTATAGCGTATGTCTAACTATTATGGTTATGCCGCAATAAGTGTTATTTTATTTATAAAAATAAAGCAACGTCAAACATCGCTGAAATTTTTGTTAAACACCCGAGCGGAGCCGGAGCGGGCCGCTAGTATTAAATAATGAACTAAAACAAAAAACTACGACTCGTTGATTTTATAAATGAAATTTCGGTTTCATAATTAGCGTATTTGTTGGGTTTACTGTTACGGCAGATTTCTTTCGCGTTTAGTATTTTCAATTTATTATTAACGTTATTTCGAATGCCTTACAATTTGACTATAAAAAAAATGTATTTTTTATTATATTTTTTTTATTGCTTGGACTTGCTATTGTTTGGACGAGCCTGGTGTTAAGTGGTTACTGGAGCCCATAGACATCACGCAAATGCGCCATCCACCTTGAGATATAAGTTCTAAGGTCTCAAGTATAGTTACAACGGCTGCCCCACCCTTCTAACCGAAACGCATTACTGCTTCACGGCAGAAATAGGCAGGGTGGTGGTACCCACCCGCGCGGACTCACAAGATATCCTACCACCAGTATAAATAACATAAATGTGTGGTGTCGTGGGACACCTGATAGGAACGAAGTTCCTTATTATAAAAATATAAATTTTAAGTTCTATTCGAGGTATAAAGAAAATAATTGTTCGGGTATACATTTTTTATTATAATTTTTTTATTGATAAAAAATTTTTTTTTTGTACGTTATTATAAAGTTAAGTCGTACACTGCGTGCATTACTAATAAAAATCTTACGTTACGGACATTTTTTCCCGGTTAGGGTACCCCTCCGCATCGTCCCTTAAAGAACTTCGTTCCAAAGCTGTAATCTCAAAGATATTACGAGTATTTTCACTTCGCAACAACCCAAACAATACATCAATGTTCAATAATACAAGCCAACAATAAAAGCAATCAAATAATCGTTTGGAAACACTTCAATAAAACCCAAAGTTACAGTCTATATGAAGCTATGTAGGGCCGGTCCGCATTCACGAAAGTGCCAAAGGATTTAATCTGTACTGAATGTTGTAGAGAACGGGTGCAGTTTATGAGCTCTTGACCTTATTTTGTTGGTAAAACCGTAAGGTTGACACCCGCATTTCCCTTTCTTGAAATTGTATTAACCGATTTATTGAAAATCTGGCATGTTTTTTAACTGGACCTCTTTATTTCTGGTTTTTCTTTAAAAAAAAGATGTGTGGTGTCGTTGGACACCGGATAGGAACGAAGGTCCTTATTATAAAAATATTAATTTTAAGTTCTATACGAGGTATAAAGAAAGTAATTATTCGGGTATACATTTTTTACTATGATTTCTTTTTATAAAAAAAAACTACTTTACTAAGTTATCAACTTTATTTTATTCACAATTATTTTTAAAAAAATATGTAATAATAATATACAAAGAAACAGCTATTTATTTGAATAATAATAATAACCGTCATCACGTAGACTATACATTAGACACTGTTTAGCCATCATACTAAGACTATACATAAATAATAGAAATCTTACGTTACGGACGTTTTTTCCCGGTCAGGGTACCCCTCCGCATCGTCCCATAAGGAACTTCGTTCCAAAAATCTAAGGTAAAAATCCGCACGGACAGGTGTTAGGCTAAATGAAAACTGTAGATATAATAAAAATGGTTGAATTGGGATAGATTGAATGTCATGAATATGACAATGACGTGATGTACGATTGTCATTTCTTAACACTATCGTTAACTTTATCTGTCACCAAACGCACAGGGCTCTTACTCTTAAGTCCACTCGACGACCCGATCCAACTTTAAATCATTATTTAGATTGGATTCGAACGAGATGAAACTTCTTTGAGGGAGAAGGTTGCGAATTTGTTTAAATTAAATTCTGAGGTCAATCGAGTTCACAAGTGGAAAGATTAAAATAAATTTCCAGAGTACATATTATATTCACTCATGAGCGATTACTAAAGTTTATAATTGAATGAAGGAAAACTAGAAAGAGTGAGTTTTTAACAGGACGACATTATCACATCGTTTCTTTGGAGCTATGACATATTTTAAGCTGTGTAAAAGAAAGAACGCCTATAGGGTTATTTATTTCGTGGATGGTTTTAATGAAAGTTTTCATTGTCGAAGATTGATGAAAATAATATTATATTACTTTAGAAAAACGATATATTTATTATGTTTATATTTATTAGTCGTCGTGGCCTAACGGATAAGACGTCCGGTGCATTCGTGTTGAAGCGATGCACCGGTGTTCGAATCCCGCAGGCGGGTACCAATTATTCTAATGAAATACGTACTCAACAAATGTTCACGATTGAATTCCACGGTGAAGGAATAACATCGTGTAATAAAAATGAAACCCGCAAAATTATAATTTGCGTAATTACTGATGGTAGGACCTCTTGTGAGTTCGCGCGGGTGGGTACCACCACCCTGCCTATTTCTGTTGTGAAGCAGTAATGCGTTTCGGTTTGAAGGGTGGGGCAGCCGTTGTAACTATACTTGAGACCTTAGAACTTGTATCTCAAGGTGGGTGACGCATTTACGTTGTGGATGTCTATGGGCTCCAGTAACCACTTAACACCAGGAGGGCTGTGAGCTGGTCCACACATCTAATCAATAAAAAAAATTAAAAAGTAATGCAAATTTCAAGTTTGTATGTCGTTAAAAAAATCGGTTGTCTGTAAAGTCGGTTTACTGACGATAGTTGAACGTGACAACGTCATAAGAAAATGCTGATGGAATGGTTTCATTTTTCAAAAGAAAATTTTAATTTTACTTATTTGTTTGATAGATATTTTGTATGGACAATTGACACCACATTCACTTTTCACTGAACATCATACTTGACGAAAACATGTAAATGTATTATTGTATAGCAGCTGTCCCCGCGGATGCATCGCTCACTCAAGTAGAAGAGAGACAGATGTCGAACACTGCCGAACGCGGAGGCCGATCGTGCCTCTTTGTCGCTCGTTGCGCGCTCTCGCTTGCACTTCAAGCCTTAAATGGAACGCCTCCGAGCGAGGTAATGCCGCACGAGTCATGTTTTTTCGTGGGTGCAGCCGGCCCCATCGAATTATAAGACGTTGTCACGTCAAAATTAAATTCGTTATACAAAACAGACTACTAGAACGTGGTAAAATTGCATTGATTCCTATTATTGGTATGTGAGTTGATTGTCTTCTTTGTTTAATTATAATGATAACTTTAAATTAAGTGTATACTTTCTTGCACATTAAAAGTAACGTAAATGTATAGTAGTAAGTAGTAAGTAATACAGTATAAATTTAAATAAGTAATTGACATTATGTAAATTGTGTAAGAGCTTACTGTAACTGAACAGCGCCACTAGCGGCAAACGCGGGCAAATGATCCCATACCATACAAATTTGAGTTAACTTTTACGCCATCGAGAACGTTAAAAACTCGCACTAAGCACCCAGATGAGCGCAGAGCTTGCAGCAGCTTTCTCGGTAGTCGATATTGACTGTAATAGGATAATAGGGGATGTTTGTGTGAAGGAGTTTTGAAGTCGTCGTGGCCTAAAGGATAAGACGTCCCGGTGCATTCGTATCGAGCGATGCACCGGTGTTCGAATCCCGCAGGCGGGTACCAATTTTTCTAATGAAATACGTACTTAACAAATGTTCACGATTGACTTCCACAGTGAAGGAACAACATCGTGCAATAAAAATCAAACCCGCAAAATTATAATTTGCGTAATTACTGGTGGTAGGACCTCTTGTGAGTCCGCACGGGTAGGTACCACCGCCCCGCTTATTTCTGCCGTGAAGCAGTAATGCGTTTGGTTTGAAGGGTGGGGCAGCCGTTGTGACCATACTGAGACCTTAGAACTATATCTCAAGGTGTGTGGCGCATTTACGTTGTAGATGTCTAAGGGCTCCAGTTACCACTTAACACCAGGTGGGCTGTGAGCTCGTCCACATAATATATAAGCAATAAAAAAAAAAAGAGTTGCTTGTTTGCGTTAATTGAATAGCATGTTTCATTCGTTCCTGGGTATAAGAAAGAAATACCACTGATTACCTAACAGATTATAATTGTCGTTGATTTTTTTTGTTAAATTAGGGATGAGCTTTCTCTTTTTTGTATATTGGTAACATTCGGTATTTTAATTTTTACATTCATTTGTTTATTAATGTGTTTTTTTTTATATTTCGAAATTATAACTTAACATTACTTCCATAATATTATATCATATTAATGTTTTATTTACGAGTTACGAGTTTAGAATATGAAAGTTAGTTTAAAAGCTTTTCTTCAAGATCTAATTGTTTAATCATGCTCACATAAAATGCTTTATGATCATATATTAAATTTTTCTTTCGAAAGAATATCTTCTTCTATATCGTTCCCTCACTATTGAGGATCGCGACCACATGCGATGTACTTCCAATGTGCTCGATCATGGGTGGCATGGACTGCATGGTACAGACTACCACCGAGTGCTTCTCTTGCTAGATCTGACCATCTGGCTGGTGTTCTGCCCACGGCGCGCTTGCCTTCTATTCGATCCGTTATTATGAGCTTCTCTAATTCATGTCTGGGAGACCGCATGATGTGTCCGAAGAAGCTCATAACACGTTCCCGGCAGCTAAGAATATCATAAGCAAACGAATTAAAAAGCAACATTGAGTGGCAGCCCTAAAGTATTTAGCGTAATACGACTGAATTCCTCCACAGTTGAGCCCGCTGATAAGGCTTTTTCGCAAAAAAGGGCTTGTAAGTTTCATTTGCTTTGTTGCCATTCGCATATGAAAATACTCGGCTATATACGTCTGAATACAAAATGCTTAAGACCGTTACATCTTTATCGAAGCTGATACAAAATATAAAGTGAATAGAATATATTCTTAATACATAAACATGTCGCTAGCTTTTGTTGTAGTAAAATTTTCTAAGCTTACAAAACATATTAGTTTTATGCAAAAAAATTCAAGTGCTTTCGTAATTATTCTGAATTTGATTTGATTGAGTTTCCATTTTGGTATTTCTAAACTTAGAGAGAGAGAGAGAGAGAGAGAGAGAGAGAGAGAGAATACACTTTATTGCACACCAAAACACAATTTACATTCAAAAACAATCAAAAAGCAGATACATTTGTACAATAGGCGGTATTATCGCTAAAAGCGATCTCTTCCAGAAAACCGTTTAATTTACAGAAATTCTGGAAAATAAAAAAAATATAGTAGGTATGTTGCGGTGTACTAAAGACAATAATACATTATTATAGAAAATATATACATACAATAAACAGTGTGAACTTAGTGTTTTAACTTCCGAATTCTTATCTAAAACGTATAATGCGAAGACAGTTGATAGATGCCTCCCGCATTTTCTCCGGACGATAGAAGGCTGACGACAGATGATTTTTAACTATTTTCAATTCCACGCTGTGCAAAGTACATTAATGGTATAAAATTTCCCGAACATCAATTTTCTTGGATGCATCTCGATAGAAGTCAACTTCGATCTTCGGTCATCATCATCTGTCTTCGTTTTCAGGATCGATTGACATTCTGTCTATATAACTAAGAGTATTTCTCAGCAACTTTTAGGTTTATATAGGAAACTACCTATAGGAATAAAGTTACCTAATGTATTGACATACGCTATAAAGTATCTAAATTAAATATCGTAGATTTTTTTTTTATTGCTAAGATGGGTGGACAAGCTCACAGCCCACTTGGTGTCAAGCGGTTACTGGAGCCCATAGACATTTACAACGTAAATGCGTCACCCACCTTGAGATATAAGTTCTAAGGTCTCAAGTATAGTTACAACGGCTGCCCCACCCTTCAAACCGATTACTGCTTTACGGCAGAAATAGGCAGGGCGGTGATACCTACCCGCGCGGACTCACAAGAGGTCCTACCACCAGTAAAACCTTTTTATTACAGTCTAATATGTTACGATACAAATATAAAACAAGCCAGAACACACAACAAAGAGTACGAGCGTCCATTAGCTTCTACCGGCCGAAACACATTAATGACAGAATTTTCAATTATTTACTAACAAAGAAATCAATATTGTACACATTATGGCGCGGCCTAAATAACAAGCGTATTGGTAATTTTGAACGGCTTCAGTGTTCAAAAGGAATAGTAAATTTACAAAACCAATTCTAAACAAGTTGATAGCGTTGTAGAAGTTCGACATGCTTTCCAGAAAAAATCTCAATCATAAAAGCTCGAACTATTTGAACTAAATGTATACAACCTATTTCGAGGATAATAAATTTTCTGTAAGCAAAGTTATTTTTTGGAACGAAGTTCCTTATGGGACGATGCGGAGGGGTACCCTAACCGGGAAAAAACGTCCGTAACGTAAGATTTTTATTATAATAGTAATGCACACAGTGTAAGACTTAACTGTAATAACGTACAAAAAATAATATATTTTTTTTATCATTCATTGTCCACGATCTCAGAGCGTTCGTTTGCGCAATACTCTAACTCTTATGCAAACAACCGTGAATGAAGTGTACCACAATAAGTTCGCACGTTACCGAATGACTGTGGGTTGTTTAAAAAACCTCCAGTTTTATTTTCTTTATACCTCGAATAGAACTTCGTTCCTATCCGGTGTCCCATCACACCACACATCTTTTAATCTTCTTTGAACACATTGACTGCCACGTCGGTCACCGGTGTAGGCGGCACACTGAAGTAATTGTGTCAATTTCTGTTACTAAGCGCCTGGATTACCCAACTTCGCCTTCTTTTGTTTGTTAATGTGTGTCTTTTATGTCACTTACAAATAGATTAATTCTCAGTATCTTCAGATTCATCTTTTCCAGAATCTACTAGAAATTCTGGCATCTTAGTAAGAAGATCGAAGAGAGAAATCGACATAATTACTTTAGTAGGCACCGTAGGGCACCGATGACTTACACTGTAGTCAACGTGTTAACGATAATTCGGTCTCTATTGATTCCGACGTAAAATAAATGGCCAAATTTAAATTTTTTTTATTGCATTTTATTAATATCATGTCCCGCGAGTGAAGATACTATCAACCAAGTCTCGCTATGATGACTTGTATTAAAATATTTTTTTGTTATATGGTGTATGGACATACTTTTTCTTTATGGTTTCAAATATAAATAAATATATTTCAAAAGTAAAAAAGCAATAAAAAATTGTGAGATTAACAACCTGAAACAATGTGAAAATACTGAAGAGATATTTAGCACAGACCTTGTAAACAATGAGTTTTTCTAGATTAGCTGGATGGATACGATGGATTTGAATAACTTTTGTCAAGGGAAAGCATATGTACTTTTTCTTGCAAAAACTGTTGATGGAAAAATCATACTATATAGTCTTAACAGACGTATGTTGTTGTGTTTAAAAAGGAAGTGTTTCAGTGATTGAATTTTATTATTAAAAACTCAACGCGAATAGTGTAGGTCGCTTGATACAGTTATGCGCATACTTAAATGTTTACATAACCATACACAGAGGGTATGGATGTTAAAGATGTCGTAAATTTAGAACGATGTAGCTCAGTTTTAATTATTTGTTATACCATTCCTGCGTTACTCTACAGTAAAATATAAAGGTTCACTTATTTACAACAAGCGTTCATTTATTCAAATAATGACATCTACTCAATAAGACAATTAAAAGAGATTTGCTTAGTGAAATCGCTATACGTTCACATCACTGATGACGATCGCAATTATTTATACGTTAGCTATTTAATCCCTTCGTTCAATTATCGATTTTTTTTTTAGTACCCAATTCATAATTCAGCGGTAAAATGTATTGAAATGGTTGTTTCGGTTTTTATATTCCCTTTTATAATGTTTTAGATCTTTATTTTGGTAATTTTCAACGGAAATGTTCTCACTGTTAACGAAATAAGCTAAGATTGGGTTAGCGATTTTCGATTATTTCACTTTACAAAATCATTTAAGGTTTACAAAGTTGAAGGCGATCACAATGTGCTATTACCACAAAGGATTCTTATAGCTTTTGGTTAGCATCTTTGCTTATACTAAAATAAAATTGCCGAATTAAAAATGATGCACAAATTCTCATAACAATAATTAGTGGAAATTGAGCGTCGGTGGACCTATCGAGGCCAGATCCTACATGGGCAAACTTTGAGAACAAAATTCCAAAAGTATTAAAAACAGATCGCAAACCCTTTTACCAAACACGTCAAACATTCCTAGCGACATAGCAACAAAAGCTATGATTGAATGCTACAAAAGCTTTTAGAAGTTTGTGCTTAGTTACGTGCGTAACTCATAACAATTTTAGCAAATTTATTTGAAAATCATATGCCCAGTGGTACTCAAATAGTGTAGGTTGAATTTGTATTTCTGAACGCGTATGCATACCTAAATTATTGTCATTTTGCTTAAACAATTTCACTAATGGAAATGAATCTAGAAAACGAGATATTAGATCACTTGCATAATGTGAGTAGTGAAAATAAAGCTATACTTGCTTAACAATCTTTAACGATTTTGACAACAATTCATGTGCTTTAACGTAAATTACTGTAAGCCGGTAAGAGTAACGCCATCTATCGCTGAATAGCCAAACGAATATCGAAGGATCTAGTAATATCTAGAACGCTCGAGGAGTACAACGCCATCTATTGTCAGATTGCTGAAACACGCATCGAAGGTACTGGACTTGTGAGGAATGTTCTAGACGATTCTAGGGATTTCGTCTCGACTATAAAAGCGTAGTAGAGATGGCGCGCCCTCAGTCAGTAATCGGAACTACTCGAAGCGAAAAAAGCAAACGGATCACCTGAAGCGAAGCGGAAGAAGCAAATTGAGAATTATAAAGTGTTTGTGAAGTGTTCTAAGTGCTAATACAGTTTTAATTTGTACTTCGGTATAATTTTTTATTTCTCCCGAACCTCAGCGCGTAGCATTACCAACGTAAATAGATTGTACGCGATGAGTAATATCAAATCTAAATGTGTTACGTGGCTTTTGACTGTCGTGTTAACACCGTTAAGAGTTTACCATAATTTGCATTGAGTTAAAGAACAATTTACGAGAATTTAGGTTTTGGTTTAATATTCCATTAAAGGTGACTCTTTTACACGGTAGACACGTTCCTACAAAATCTCGTGTTTTGTGAAACCGCGTTATATGAGACTAGAAGTCAGTACAAAAAGGACAGTATTTTTTTTAAATGAAACATCTCAACTATGCCTGTATTTTTTTTTTAACTAAGCAGTAAAATTTCGGGGCTATTCCCATATATTGTGCGTTCATAGTGCATAATGAAAATTTCTAATTAATTTTTAAACAAAAGTACGTTATCGTGTTGTAGAAGTGCCGTGTTATGAGCGGGTTTTGGGGAATTTCCTTTTCGTGTTAGAATGGAACCGTGTTGTAAAATATCGTTACATAAAATATGTAAAATATGTTATATGTAAGAAGGGTTACCTGTAATTGATTTAAGCTAAAAAGTATTGTATTTTTCTTTTTTTTGCAATGTTTTTAAGAGTCAAACTGAGAGAGTATTGTTTGTTTTAAACTAAAGTCATGTATGCAAACGTAATTCAAATATATGGACAATTTATCTAATCGTGAATTTTACTGCCCACCTTGAGGGACTAAGTTAAATTCTTGAAAATACTGCGACTTCCCCACCTTATTTTTTTTTCCAACCTATGCTTATAGCTTTGAGAGGCTATATCAGCGTTGCCCTAGTGTAGGGGTGAGCTCTCAGGGCTCAAACCGGAGGTGTTAGTAACACTGGCCCTAGCAAGAGCAGTGCTTCGCAGAATCTTCCACCGGATCGGAAACGCGACCCACTGAGAAGATCCGGCGAGAAACTCAGTGGGCTGTGTTTATGGGTTAATTTACTCGCCGAGCGCTTCGTCGCAAGCGACGGGTTCGGCGAGGACGGTGACCGGTGCTTGACGTACCTAAAAACACCGTTAAAAGATCGGGAAGTATCGTATTGATCATTTACTTTCAATTGCAACACGTGAACGATTACTGGCAGAACTAAACTGAATAGTACCTACTTACTAGTGCGCCTTCACTGTACCTAGTTTATTAGTACTATTTTGGTTTATACTTAAAGTCTTTAAAAGTGTAATTAATCGCTTGAATAAATAATCTACGAGATTAATAGAAGGAGACACTGGAACTTTTCGGTAACAAAAGTAATAAATCTTCTTAAGTCCAGGACGTCAAAGGTTATTTATGTAATTAGTTCTTTTTTGTTGTGAAAAACTTCTTTGTTTTATCCTATAAATAAACTGGTATAAGGTCATTCTTAGAAAGCATTGTGAATAAATTTCGATTAAATGATCGGATTCAAAAATTATATTAACACGTGCTTTCTCTGCAATACGAGAGGTTTCCATACCAAGGAATTTTGTATCAGGAAAATCTTTTTTTTTTAATTGAGTGAGGTCCACCTTGTGTTAAGTGGTTACCGGGTCCATAGACATCAGCAATGTAAATACCGCCACCCACCTGTAAGCATGAGTTCTATGATTCAGTTCTATAGTACAACCGCTGTCCCCACCATTCAAATCGAAATCGGGGTAGTCATAGCTACATGTTGCGTGATGTCGAACGAACAAGAAGTCAAGAAAAATAAAATTGATTTAAGTATGTACAATTAAAAACCATAAAGCAATTTAGTTAGCGAAAATTTCATTGTCAAAACTCGATTTTGTGAATTTTCTATAGTGTTATGTGAAATCGATTCTGACATTTATTTATTTAGTCTTCTTACAAATTAACTGTATAAACCAAAACATTGGTAAGGTATTTAACACGTTAATTGCGGACCATTTTTGTAAGACTTCCATTCAGTGCATATTATTATGAGGTCTTTTCGAGGCAAGATTAGATTTCTTTACAGTGCGTATGAGACATGATAAGCTTCATAAAGGACCGTTTTTGAAAATGACTCATGCCCATAGAAATCCGGACATAGTCGCCTCCCATTTTGAGCAAACGAGTGTATCAGAGGACAGTCGCGCATGGGTCGTTTTAAACCGCATAACGCAGTCAACGTGTTAATAATTTAATTAGCTTAAGTAATTTCTAACAACAGCTATAAATCGCTGCAAAGCATCATGGAATATATCCATTTCCGGAGCATAGGCTAGCAAGACATTGAGTAGCGAGACAGCACGATGCGTCGGAGAGTAAGCGGTGTGCTGCGTACGCGCGTGCGTAGTACTAAGAAGCTGCCGCTGGCGACGCACCGCTCCACACAGACATCCATGATCCTATCACATAAGGTAGGAAAAAAACTAAAGGTCTATTCCAGTTACGCCTGGACGGATAGGTGAGCTCACGCGCTCAACCTGATAGGATTTGATAAAATTAGCCCTTGCCAGAGCAACGCTTCGCAGAATCTAACACCGGATCGGAATGGTGACCCACTGAGAAGATCCGGCGAGAAGCTCAGTGGGCTGTTGTCTGTGGGTTAATTTACTCGCCGAGCCCTTCGTCACAAGCGACGGGGACCTTTAGACTACCAGCTAATAGGTAGGGAAAAAGCGACCAACAAACCTAGAATTTTGTTTTTCATCCAGATATCAGAGGCAGAAGATCATCAAACAAAACAAGCAGTGTCTTGTAATATTTACTGGCGGTAGGACCTCTTCTTGTAGATGTCTATGGGCTCTAGTAACCACTTAACACCAGGTGGGCTGTGAGCTCGTCCATCCATCTAAGCAATAAAAAAAAATCGGTTGTCTGTAAAGTGGGTTTACTGACAATAGTTGAACGTGACAACGTCATAAGAAAATACTGATGGATTTTCACTTCACTTCTTGGACTTCATATTTGACGAAAACATGTAAATGTATTATTGTATAGCAGCTGTCCCCGCGGATGCATCGCTCACTCAAGTAGAAGAGAGACAGATGTCGAACGCTGCCGGACCCGGAGGCCGATTGTGCCTCTTTGTCGCTCGTTGCGCGCTCTCGCTTGCACTTCAAGCCGTAAATGGAACGCCTCAGAGCGAGGTAACGCCGCATGAGTCATGTTTTTTTGTGCGTGCAGCCGGCTCCATCTAATTATAAGACGTTGTCACGTCAAATAAAGCTAATTACCCAGAACTTGGTCGAAATTATCATAATAATTGTTACATCTCCGAACGGAAACAATTTATCTAAGCTTCGGGCGAGAAGTGCGCTTCATTGTTACGAACGACGAGGGTCGAAGGGCCGGAAGGCGGACAACAATGTCCCGTTGATGTGAACAATTTATTTCGCGTTACATTATAATTTTGTAAGGAAATTGTTGCATTCAAATATACCTATTTTCTTTGAGCTATCTCATTGTGCGCTACACGGAAATATGATGAGGGACATTTTTAATGGTATACTTATATAATGGTATATTTTTTAAATTGAAAAGGTATGCTCAAATCATTTTGGAACATCAAAATCAGACTTTAACGTCAAATGTGAAAAAAGCAGATCATTTCATTCATCGCCATCGTAGGTCGACGAGCAAACGTAGCAAATGAGCAAACGAAAATACTTACTCACTTGAGAGTGATTTTTTTTATTCATTTTTTTATTGCTTAGATGGGTGGACTAGCTCACAGCCCACCTGGTGTTAAGTGGTTACTGGAGCCCATAGACATCCACTACGTAAATGCGCCACCCACCTTGAGATATAAGTTCTAAGGTCTCAAGTATAGTTACAACGGCTGCCCCATCCTTCGAACCGAAACGCATTACTGCTTCACGGCGGAAATAGGCGGGGTGGTGGTACCTACCCGTGCGGACTCCCAAGTGGTCCTACCACCAGTCATTACGCAAATTATAATTTTGCGGGTTTGATTTTTATTACACGATGTTATTCCTTCACCGTGGAAGTCAATCATGAACATTTGTTGAGTACGTATTTCATTAGAAAAATTGGTACCTGCCTACGGGATTCGAACACCGGTGCATCGCTTCATACGAATGCACCGGACGTCTTATCCTTTAGACCACGACGACTTCAGTCTTGTACTGAAATACTTCATTTTAATAATCGTGACTTTTAACAAGTTTATAAAGTCTTCAGTTCAAAGAAACGTTCCAATAAGTCTAGTTTCGATCGAGCCTAAGTGGACTAAATTTCCCCTGAGCCGTCGGTTCGTTTCCCTTGAAATGTGACCACGACATGGATCTTCGGTTTTAATGTAAATTGAATTCGCGGCGAGCCACGAGCCACGAGCTGGATCGTAGCGGAATCTACATTTTGTTTTATTAAGCAAATTGGAATCGTCCTCCAGTAATAGGTGTCGTTCGTGGTTCCGCATAGAGCCATGATATTGCATTTAAGCTACTCAGATATACAGTCAAACCTGGGTAAGTGAGAACTGGATAAGTGAGAAAACTCTATAAGTGAGAGTAATAGCCAGGAACCGTCATTTTAAGCTCCCAAAACCTCTATTAGCGAGAAACAGAAACCTCTGTAAGAGAGAGTCGTTTTTCCCTCATGGACCTCCATAAGTGAGACTGCTACTTATCTATACCTCTATAAGCGACAGTCTTTATTTATTTATTGACATTATTTGACATTATTTCGAGCGATGTCCAGTTTCGGAGTCATC
This sequence comes from Bombyx mori, assembly GCF_030269925.1. Taxonomy (NCBI): domain Eukaryota; kingdom Metazoa; phylum Arthropoda; class Insecta; order Lepidoptera; family Bombycidae; genus Bombyx; species Bombyx mori. The sequence continues at coordinate 13,865,509 of NC_085124.1, read as the reverse complement.
TGGAAGGCAAAGCCAAGTTGGCGTCCAAAATGCTGGGAGTCCTCAACAGAGCGAAGCGGTACTTCACGCCTGGACAAAGGCTTTTGCTTTATAAAGCACAAGTCCGGCCTCGCGTGGAGTACTGCTCCCATCTCTGGGCCGGGGCTCCCAAATACCAGCTTCTTCCATTTGACTCCATACAGAGGAGGGCCGTTCGGATTGTCGATAATCCCATTCTCACGGATCGTTTGGAGCCTCTGGGTCTGCGGAGGGACTTCGGTTCCCTCTGCATTTTGTACCGTATGTTCCATGGGGAGTGCTCTGAGGAATTGTTCGAGATGATACCGGCATCTCGTTTTTACCATCGCACCGCCCGCCACCGGAGTAGAGTTCATCCATACTACCTGGAGCCACTGCGGTCATCCACAGTGCGTTTCCAGAGGTCTTTTTTGCCACGTACCATCCGGCTATGGAATGAGCTCCCCTCCACGGTGTTTCCCGAGCGCTATGACATGTCCTTCTTCAAACGAGGCTTGTGGAGAGTATTAAACGGTAGGCAGCGGCTTGGCTCTGCCCCTGGCATTGCTGAAGTCCATGGGCGACGGTAACCACTCACCATCAGGTGGGCCGTATGCTCGTCTGCCTACAAGGGCAATAAAAAAAAAAAAAAAAAAAAAGGAGGAACAAATGAAAAAACAAATTACAAATTTAACATCTGCTATTTTATGACTCATTCTTAACTGTTGTGGAACTTTCTTCCATTGTTTTTGTATTGTTTTCTCGTCAATATTGAACCTATTCTATTTTGTGGAACTAAATAACGTTGTTATATTATCGCATTCTTTTCGAGTGGACACGTGTGCCTCTGTACCGTCCTGTTTGTCGGACTTACTCAGTTTATCGTTAATCAATTGCGAAGGAAAGTTCTGTTCTGCATCATGTCAAAACGGAAAATTAAAGTACTGTCATTAAGTGATAAACTTAAAATAGTGAATGCGTCTGAATCCGGAAAATCGCGAAATGAAATTCAGAGGGAGCATTAGCGTGAAACTCGGGTTAGTGAGAAACCTCTATAAGCGAGAATGAGATTGTGCTCCCTTGAACTCTCGCTTATCCAGGTTTGACTGTATTCGTTTTTGGGGTAATAAAAATTGCGAAGAAAGAAAGAGTTTTTCGTATTGTTGTAAAGGCTCAGCCAGGAGGGGTGGGATTAACTAACAACTGCCCGAGCGCCTCCGAAGGAGACCTAACAACTTAAGAGCAATTGCTTCGCGAATGAATCTACTACCGGATCGGAATGGCGACCCACTGAGAAAATCCGGCGAGAAACTTAGCGGGCTGATGCATGGATTAGGTTGCACGTCGACCTCTTTGTCGATTTCGACGAGTACGGTTACTGGGGTTCCTAAGCCTACTCCTAGTGATAGCGCTGAAGACGTCTAATGCAAAAGTTATTGGATTTGATGGATCCGTAAGGACGTGTCTAGGGCGTCGACGTTGACTGGCTCCTGCATGATCAGGATTCGGGGAGTAGTCAGCGGCGGCAACGATAAGGCGATTATCATGACGTATAGCCTTATCGAAGTAGCGTTCCGACGCTGACTTCATGTATTTCTGGATTGATTCGAGGTCCAGGTCGTCGTGTAGGTCAACGTTCCTCACGAAACGCGAAGCCCCAATGGCTAACCTGCAAAAGCGGGATTGTAGGGATTGGAAGGTATCTATGTGTGTGCGGGCCGCGTGAGCGAACACCACAGTCGCATAAGTCATGGTTTACTGGACTGCAACGCTCTCTAAGTTATCAGCATATCGCGATCGTCACTTACAATTTTCATGCTGACTATATCTGCTACGATACAGTCATCCGATCCCATTTCTGACGGGTGGCCGCAGTCTTTAATATCAGATGGGTCGTGGTGTGACCATCCAAAGCGATATAATGCGATAGCCGGCATTGGGCGGTGGTGTGTCGTATGAGTCTTTATATTGTTACGCCGGTAAGAGTAACGCCATCTATTTTCGAATAGCAGAAACGAATGTCAAAGGAACTAGTAAAATCGAGAACGCTCGAGAAGTACAACGCCATCTATTATCAAATAGCGGAAACACATACTACTCGACTTGTCAAGAATGTTCTCGATAACTGTATGGATGTCGACTATAAAATCGTTGCAGAGATGACACGAAGGCAGTTAGTAATCGGACTTACTCGAAACGAAACAGCAAACGGATCACTTGAAGTGAAGCGGAAGAAGTGAATTGAGAATTTTAAAGTGTTCGTTAAGTGTTCTAGATGTTAATACAGTTTTGATTTGTATTTCGGTAGAAATTTTATATGTTCCAAACCCCGGCGCGTAACAATATAGTGCAGTTGAGACTTCAACCTCATATCAGAAGCTTGGTAAGGCATTAACGACGTTGTGATGTCTTTGTGCCTGATAACTATTCTAAAAAAGAAAATTAAGCTAGTAATGGTATAAAATGCAAATGAGTGATGAACATGATTGAGTCGGCACGTGTCTAATCTCAATTCTAATTTCGTGCTTTTCAATATATTTGGAACGGGTATCAATAAGCTATCAGAGGTGACATTGAATAAAAGCTTATTTACGAATCTAGAAAAATGTATAAAAAAGAAAATAGATTGAGCGTCCTATATATGTATCTTTTTTTAAAAAAAAATATTGCTCTTGTTGGCAGACGAGAATACGGCCCACCTAATGGTGTGTGGTTACCGTCGCCCATGGACATCAGCAATTCCAGGGGCAGAGCCAAGCCACTGCCTTCCGTATCTGTGAAGATTTAAATAGATTAAATATTTAGGTACTCACTTTATAAACATACATATGCCGGTCTTCTCCATTGCTCTGGAGATTCCTTTCCACGAGGCCAGCATTGAGTACTTCTGTTTTGCCGTGAGAGGCAGCCGAGGATCCGTGGCTGGTGGGGGACCATCGGTGACAGGTCCGGCGTTGTTCCCACGACGCTCAGACGCTGCCAATTTACCGAGCTGACAACCCATTTTCACTACACTAATTTATCATATCCACTCAGCTTTAACTATTAACTAACATTTGTGAATGTCTTTAATTCGCTTTCCAACAAACACATATTGAGTAATGTTCATAAGGCATCGCTCTGAGATATAAGAGTTTTATCTTTCAGAGGATTTTATTAGCGTCCCCGTCGGTTCTGTTCTTATCTAATCAGCGGGCGGAAACCCAGCGTCGGTTACCTGAAAGAAAAAATGTTACGTTATGAGATTTCGGATTTACGAATAAAAATTCTGTTTTATTTATTTTTATGATCGTTCGAAACACGAATGTATTGAAGTGTATTTTTGTGTCAATAATTTACATCGTAAATTTTGTTTGCTGGTTCATTATTAAATGCTATCACACTCCGCACAGCTTCTCAACATAAGACCTAGTGTCGAAGTCCCATTTTTTTTTAAATAACTACTGTCTAAGCGTTGAAGGCGAAACATTGACTACTTCACGACAGAAACAGTTTTATAGGCTGCGATACCGATTTGGTGGTGCTGCATTTGCTAGGGCAACAATACACCCAGGCTGAGCCCCGTCAGCTCACCCATCCACCAAGGTAAAGTCAGAATGGCTCCTCGAAGCTAGTGATGTATAGAAAGGTAGAACAAAGTAGAAATGGATCGAATGGTGGCACCTAGCTATGCGGGCTTGCAATACTCTCTACCGTCTAATGTTGACAATCACACTAAGGCCAGTGTTAGCAACACTTCGGTTTGAGCCCCATGAGCTCACCTACATGTTAGGGCGAAGCTGAAATAGCCTCTCAAAGCTATCAGCAAAGGTACGGAAAAAAAGTTGACAGCGATGACTTAACTTATGTGTCAAAGTGTTAGCAATGATATCGGGCACTATGCTTCCTAGTCACTAATTAACTTTAGGTGGGCGTAATTTAGTTTACCCATTTCAAACAAGCAAAATAAGCTTTATATTTTTCTTAAACATAATGATCACTTAGTTATTAATTAGGTTCTATCCGACTGTACTTTTGATGAAACAAGGATAGGTCTGCACTATGAACTCTTTTTAAATGTTCGAAATTAGTTTTAACTCATATTAAACATTTAAATGCAAGAACATTATCACAAACGAGTGAATAATAGGCTAACGTGGTGTTAAGTGGTTACTAGAGTCCATAGACATTACAATATGAATGTGGTGATCCACCTTGAGACATGTGGTCTACCTCTCAACTGTATAGTACAAAGGATTTCTACTGTGAAGCAGTAATGCGTTTCGGTTCGAAGGGCGGGGCAGCCGTTGTAACTATACTTGAGACCTTAGAGCTTATATCTCAAGGTGGGTGGCGCATTTACGTTGTAGATGTCTATGGGCTCCGATAACCACTTAAGCCCAGGTGGGCTGTGAGCTCATCCACCCACCTAAGCAATAAAAAAAAGATTTTGGTTAGTATCAGAGTAGTCTCTGGAAACCAAAATTCCTAAACACCATTCTATCCAGTCGCATCATTATGCAAATATTTCGCGCCTGCATTAAATCCATTATGATTATCCCATTCGGCGGTTATCTAATTCGAACTAAATTTTAATAGGAATGTATTAACGATATTTGGCTTAAGCGAGCTTTTGCTAAATACGCGACATTTATCTTTGTAATTAAAGGTACGTTTTATTAGGTACTAGCGACTCGCCCTCGCTTCGCTTCGAAAACTGTAATTTATTATTGATTTCTCCACTATTTAATGGATGTTATTATACATATAAACCTTCCTCTTCAATCACTCTATCTATAAAAAAAACCGTATCAAAATCCGTTGCGTAGTTTTAAAGATTTAAGCATACATAGGGACAGAGAAAGCGGCTTTGTTTTATACTATGTAGTGATTAGTAACAACAGTTCGATGTTCTTAATTGAACTTCATGAACTTCAACGAAGCTTTTTTTTATTGGCCGAGCAGGCAGACGAGCATACGGCCCACCTGATGGTAAGTGGTTACCGTCGCTCATGGACGTCAGAAATGCCTTTTCATTGTTCCAGCCATCGATATGCATTTCGTTCGTTTCAAATAATATAATAAAACACAAAAATAAAAATCTATTACTTATATAAACTTATTACCCGGTATACAACAAAGACTGGCTTCAAGCGTTTTGCATATATAATCAAAGACAATCTTGCTTTTAAAATTGTAAGACGCACAAGACACAAGCTGTGAAAACCCAAAGGAAATACAAAATAAACTACGCTTATAAAATTTTCATCTTTCATATTTCCTCTTAGAGTCCTTTGCCTTTGGCCTGATAGTCTTTTAGTCTTAGTATTTTGCCTGACAGTCTCTTAGTCTTAGTCTTTTACCTCCTGTAACAGGAGAAAGGATTATTAGTTGTATAAACTATGTATTTATCTTTGCTTTTGAGACTTTTTTTATTTTATCAACATCAGGCCAATTTCGATAAAGAGACTAAAGTATTTTTGTCTAAAAAATATTCGAACGAATTTTTAGATACAATTTATAGTGCCTAACGAAATAATCCTTAATTAAATTATTACGTAAATATTTCAACTAGAACATTACTTAATTGATTAACGCGACGCGACGAGCCGAATTAATTGTCGTTTTTTAAAAAAAAAGTGTGTTGTCGTGGGACACCGAATAGGAACGAAGTTCCTTATTATAAAAATATTCATTTTAAGTTCTATTCGAGGTATAAAGACAATAATTATTCGGGTATATATTTTTATTATAATTTTGTTATTGATAAAAATTAAAAAAAAACTACTTTACAAAGTTATCAACTTTATTTTATTCACAATGATTTATTAAAAATATATAGTAAAATATGTTATTTTTGTACGTTATTACAAAGTTAAGTCGTACACTGTGTGCATTACTAATAAAAATCTTACGTTACGGACGTTTTTCCCGGTTAGGGTACCCCTCCGCATCGTCCCATAAGGAACTTCGTTCCAAAAAATTCGTCTAAATTTGTACCTAACGAAATAATCCTTAATTTATTTATTACGTAAGCATTTCAACTAGAACATTAATAAGTTGTAATATTAATAAGATTTCCGTGAACTTAATTGATTTATAATAACGCGACGCGACGTGCTGACTTAATTCGCGACACATGGAGACCGAAGCGACAAGATTCGTTCACGGCACATTAGAGCTGACGTACGCACGGGACTTGTATCGTGACAGCCGCGAAGGATGTGTGCTAACACGCTAACAAGTACTATTGAAAACAAGCATGTTTTGAATTAGAATTGTCTACGATTTTCGCTAGTTACAAAATTAACACGACAAGACGATCACGACCGCTCTATTAAGAGCTAAACGGTTGAGGACTGGAGGAGGTTTACTGGTGGTAGGACCTATTGTGAGTCCGCGCGGGTAGGTACAACCCTGCCTATTTCTGCCGTGAAGCAGTAACGCGTTTCGGTTTAAAGGGCGGGGTAGCCGTTGTAACTATACTTGAGACCTTAGAACTTATGTCTCAAGATGGGTGGCGCATTTACGTTGTAGATGTCTATGGGCTCCAGTGACCACTTAACACCAGGTGGGCTTTGAGCTCGTCCTCCCACTTAAGCAATTAAAAAAAAAATTACCAGCCAATTTCGTTTTAACAACACAAAATTTAGGCAGTGGCTTGGCTGTGCTTCTGGCATTGCTTACGTCTATGGGCGACGGTAACCACTCACCATCAGCTGGGCCGTATGCTCGTCTGGCTACAAGGACAATAAAAACAATTCAAGTACAGTAAATACACAGTTTTGATAAAGCAGAATATATGTTTTGGTGTCTCAATTACATCTATCAGGGATGTCCGACAGAAGTTTAATATTTAATAACTTTCAAATAATAAATTAAAAGTAACAAATCATTAACATAACGCTGTATTTGTAAATAATTTACGACATCGCTTATAACTGAAAATGAATTGAATCACCGATAAGAATTTAGCGCGTTTGATAACAAAGATAAGCACAGTTCATTCAGCTGAGTCTTATTGTTTCACGACGCGATTGGAACTTGCTTCAGAACAAAACGTATTCAATTTAAACGCAGGGTTGTAGAATAGTATAGTTCAGATATTTATTTTGCTATTATATAAAACGGTGCTTAGAAAATTCCTTAAAATTCGATGAAATTATTGAATCAATACTTCAAAAATTCCTAATAAAATTCTTACTAATTCCTCGGAAAATGTAAGCTTATTATTTTTATAGTTGTCGCGTATAATTCGAAGGTTAATTTGTGATTCCTAATTTTCATGTCTGCGTCCACACTAAGCCGACCTGTCAAAAACAGGTCGCTTGGGTAATTGATTAACAGTTTGCTTAGTGCGAGTTTTTTAACGTTTTCGATAGCGTAAAAGTTAACTTAAACTTTGTATGGAGTTGGAACCCTTGCCTACGTGTGCCGCTAGGAGCGCTGTTCCAACTCCATACAAATTTGAGTTGAGTTCTCACTGGTGGTAGGACCTCTTATGAATCCGCACAGGTAGGTACCACCACCCCGCCTATTTCTACCTTTAAGCAGTAATGCGTTTCGGCTTGAAGGGTGGGGCAGCCGTCATAACTATACTGAGGCCTTAGAACTTATATCTTAAGGTGAGTGGCGCATTTACATTGTAGATGTCTATGGGCTCCAGTAACCACTTAACACATGGGCTGTGAACTCGTCCTCCCATATAAGCAATAAAAAAGTTAACTTTTACGCTATCGAGAACGTTAAAAAACTCGCACTAAGCACACAGATCTCACCTTGTTAAGTGAATTGAGCTCGTTGTGGTGTTTCCGTTGTCGGTTTGCACCGTGTCAGATTCTAGAGCTAATGGGAGCTGTTGCATTTGAATAGTGGAAGGGAAATCGAATTGCGAGGCGCTTTACGCGCTCGGTAAACGTTAGCACGCTGTTCCTGACATTGACGAAGACGATCCAAGCTAACTGTGTTTATTCCAAATGCATGTATTCATAGGCGTTCCTATATTTCTTATATGGATAAATAGTACTAGACTAAACATTTTCTATACCATAACAATTAATAATCATGAGGATAACAAATTATCACAACGTTTTCAATGATATCGGACATCGAACAAATACATTTTACGAATAAAACAATGTAAAAACAAAACAAAACGGATAGCTGAGGAGATTCTAAGCGGTCTAACTTTTCGGCGACTACGAGTGCATGAAACTGTATTAGCTTTTTTATTTATTGCTTAGATGGATGGACAAGCTCAAGCAACGTAAATGCGCCCCCACCTTGAGATATAAATTCTAAGATCTCAGTATAGTTACAGCGGCTGCCCCACCCTTCAGAACGAAACGCATTACTACTTCACGGCAGAAATAGGCAGGGCGGTGGTACCTACTCGCGCGGACTCACAAGAGGCCCTACTACCAGTAAAGGTCCTACCACCAGTAGCTGAAACGTAGGAGAGCGTAAACCGAATGCAATGAAAGATTATGCAGCAAACGTAACATTGCAACGACAAATCGAATTCTCATTCTTTTTAATTTCGTTGGCGACTGTACTTGTATGACGTAGCATTTAAATTTTTTCCCCTCGAAATTACATTGTCATAGATTTAACACGGCCATCCTAATTCGCATTGATACAATATCTGCTTCGTAAATAAATGCGGCATTGAACTAACCGCTTACATTTGTACATATTTAGCTACGTTTTGTGTGTTTAAATATCTCGAAGAATACTAAGATATTCTGAAATCTGTTAAGTGCTTTTTGAAATGATTTACTAATTCCGTTTTTGTCGTGAGTAAAATATTTATATTTTTCATATTTCTGTTTGATATTTCGTCTTCTCGCATTAAAACTGTATAATCTCAAAACTTACAAATTTTACAGGAGAGTGTTTTAAAGGTTTAACATGTGATATTTTTAATATTAATCATCTTCGCAACATTTATTTTTTATTTTTTCCAATTACATTATCTGTCTCTTAAAATAAGATAAAATTATGTATGTATTAATTTTGTTATAGTAGTCAAAATACAGGTAAGCAAAAAACAAAAAACTAAGCTACGCTCTTTTGACAGTATTAACAAGAAAGATACTGGCGATGCCAAATTATTCCGCATATTAACTCAATTTCGAAGATTTTTGGAAATTGTCCACTTTTAATGCGAAAAGACGATTTGTGTTTGGGTGTGTGGCTACTTTCAAATTAAATTACTTAGTATAATAATGAAAACACAGCACGGCGTTTTGAGATATTTATTTAAAATGGCCTAATTCCCAGAAATTTCTCGTCAGAATAATTAGAATGAACGTTGCCTTTGTCCTTCCAGGAAAAACATAATATATAAGACTGTGGTATCCTGTATCCAAACTCTGTAGTGGCATGAATGCTATGCGCTATATACAAATATTAAATTCTTTTCTATCTGCAACTTTGCGTTATGAAAATAATTTTATTTTTGTACTTGAGACATGACCTCTCATATCGATAGTTCACCAACCTGACTAGACTCGGCGCGTCAAAATACAGCTCGTGGAAACTGAGTATTATCTATTACGAACGCTTGTGTGCGTGTTTTTTGTGTGTGATGTGTATGTCATATTAATGTGTCAAATGATGCGATCGACAAAAGACTTTTTAATTGATTAGATGGTTGGACGAGCTCACAACCCACCTGGTGTTAAGTACTTACACTGGTGTTAAGTGGACATCTACAACGTAAATGCGCCACCCACCTTAAGATATAACTTCTAAGTATAGTTTTACTACGGCTGCCCCACCCTTCAAACCGAAACGCATTACTGCTTCACGGCAGAAATAGGCGGGGTGGTGGTACCTACCCGCGCGGACTCACAAGAAGTCCTACCACCAGTAATTACGCAAATTATAATTTTGCGGGTTTCATTTTATTACACCATGTTATTCCTTCACCGTGGAAGTTAATCGTGAACATTTGTTGAGTACGTATTTTATTAGAAAAATTGATACCCGCCTGCGGGATTTGAATACCGGTGCATCGCTCAACACAAATGACCGGAAGTCTTATCCTTAAGGCCACGACGACTTCAAAGAAAGTCTTATCACGTTCTATCATGTCAATGGAGTGGTAATTCTTTGGATATATTTGTACATCTTCATCTACATGTACATCTTCACATCAATAAGATTATTGATGTGGTTGGTGTCTGGAAATAAAAAGCACATACGGGTATTTTAATCGCGAAGCATTTCTAGGTTTCGATTTGAAGGTATGATTTCAATACAATAGGGACATTAACGTTATGTCTTAAAGTGGATGGCATTAGTGCCTTTTTGGGGTATTTTTTGAGATACACTCTGGGTCTGAGCGCTCGTTAAAAAAAAGAACACGACACAAACACAAAACGGCGTGCCCCCGAGCGCATCAACAGAATTCCACCCTCACAATAACATTTAGCCCATGTAAAATCATTACAATAACTTCAAAAACGAAATGTTCCACCCGACCAACGTGTTTCCGCAAAATTTCAGCGACTTTTAATGGCATTAGCACGAAACTTGGAGGCTGGATCCACTTCAAAGTTGAATTGTGACCGTCGCGTCGGTAATTTAATTTCATTTGGCCCTAAAGCGGGAAAGGGTTGCGCCGTCCTTTAATTTTGTTAGTGGCCATCTTGCCAGACTCCCAGTTATTTAGCATGAGCCAAGAGAACGATGAATCACAGTAATCAGTATGAAGATTCAGCTAATTGGAGTTATTTAAACGAGTGAGATAAAACGTGATCTTCAGTGCTTCAATTCACTTTCGGTTGACTCATTTTTAAATAAAATTATGTTCAATTTTGTATACTTTAATAAGCCATTTTATAATACAATTGAGGCTACGACCTCAAGTCTCAAGTTAGGACGTTCTGTTATCTATGCACTCCGGTAGCCACTTTATTCTAAAGCTAGCGGCCCGCTCCGGCTCCGCTCGGGTCTATAACAAAAATATCAACGATATTTGAAATTGTTTTTTTTTTTAAAAGGAACACTTATTGCGGCACAACATAATAATAGTTAGACATATGCTGTAGCGACACTTTTTGTAAATAATAATGTGTTCTACAAAGTCGTAGTACATTCTTTTATTCTATCATGAATAGTTTTCGCAGGGCACGCGATGTAAAGAATATTTTAGGTAATTTTTTTACACCTTGGGTTACATTATTAGAGTTTTAGCAATCCCTAGTTTTTTTCAAAAAAGATTATAGCCTATGTCACTCGGGAATAGTGTAGCTTCCAAACAGTGAAAGAATTTTTCAAATCGGTTCAATAGTTTCGGAGCCTATTCAATACAAACAAACAAACAAATCTTTCCCCTTCATAATATCAGTATAGATAGGCAATAGGCTAGTCAAAGCACAGAGCATTAAACAAACACATTTCTATTCAAACACATCGTATTATCTACTACAAACAGCGCTCGTCTCTGTCTGTGTCCCTTTAGATTAACGTCTTTACTTAAAAGTCAAATTGAAAGCGGCTCCAAATGTAATCCTTAATGATCTGTTTCCGTGATTTCGCGGATATTAATGTTTCAGCAGTAGACATTTTTCTTCTGTAACAAAATTCCCTTTGGACATTACATGAATATCTTTGACGATGTCGGATATTTTTTGCGAGTTCTATAACTGAAATATAAGATAAATTTCATAATATTGAATCTATGGTATGTTTGGGAAGTATCGATATTGGCAAGATGTTTCACCGAGCGATTCTATGTATAGATGTAGAAATAATATTTATTCTGCAGAAAAGAGCTATACGTGCTATTTATAACATGCACTCAAGGGAATCCCTGAGGGAAAAATTTAAAGAAATTAAAGTTCTCACTATGCCTTCGCAGTACATCTTTGAAAATTTGATGAATGTTCGTAAACATATTGAGGAGTTTCCTAAAATGTCGGACATACATAATAGAAATACTAGGAACAAACACAAGCTTGTTGTGCCGATGAGTAGGTTACATAAGATACGAAATTCATTCGGGTGTTTGTCTGTGCGCCTGTACAACAAAATCCCACAAGATGTTCAGAACCTACATATACATAGGTTTAAGAAAACTATTAAAGAACATCTGTGCAATAAAGCTTACTATAAAGTCAATGATTATCTAGAATTTGCACAAAGTGGGAATGAGTTGCTCGCTCCGGGCATTTCAATATTGTAATAATTGTTATGTTATAATACTCATGTAAAAATGAATATTTAAAAATAATCTAATATTAAAAAAATAATATAATATTTAAAAAAAAAGAAAACATGCCCGCTGAGTTTCTTGCCAATTCTTCTCAGGACGGAGGCTAGTTTTTGTGAATTGGCGGTAGTTCTTTTGACGTTCAACAAGTATGACGTACTTTCATTTATGTTGAATATTTTTTTTTTGATTTGATTTGATTTGATATTATTTCTTCGTACGTTTCTTCTATATGCGTTCAATAAACATTTAACTAATCGTAACTGAAGACATGAGTGGACAATGATATGATACATTTGTTAATTTTGAGAAAACGGGCAACAAATTTTTGTTACTTGTAATTTTTCTTCGTAGATAGCTCTAAAATCTTAAATCTCAACTTCTAAAAATGCCCGTGAAAAGGAGTTTTAAGATCTAATATGGTTTATAGGCACATAACATCTTCATTCAATGTAAAACTAAAAAAACTCAAAAATCTTAAAAACGGTACTTAGTCCCTTCATCCATTCATGTCTTCAATTAATTTCGGTAATTGTTTTTGACACTTCACGGAAGGTTTCAAATTAAAGATATATGAGATTCGTTTTGGTTCCAAAAATGGTATTTTTCACCACTTCGATAAAGCGGCACGACACGAGAACCCTCTCGTCGTAGCCGCCGGTAACTACATTCCCGATCCTGCGGACAGAATGGAAAGCAGTCGACGTCGCCCCAAACACGTCATTTCGGGTCCTCCCGATCCACTAACGATGCTTTTAGGTACCTCAAGCACCGGTCATCGTTCTCGTCGAACCCGTCGCTTGCGACGAAGGGCTCGACGAGTAAATTAACCCTCAGACACAGCCCACTGAGTTTCTCGCTGGATCTTCTCAGTGGATTGCGTTTCCTATCCGTTGGTAGATTCTGCGAAGCACGGCTCTTGCTAGGGTTCGTGTTAGCAACATCATCAGGTTAAAGCTCCGTGAGCTCACCTACTAGTTAAGGCGACGCTGATATAGCCTCACAAGGCTATAAGCTTAGGTAGGAAAAAAAAAAGTATTTTTCATTAATCTAGCGTAAATCGCAACCAAGCTTGCCCAATCCTATCCCCCGAAGCCAATAGTTTCGGTGTGTTAAAAAAAAACTTTAATCAATGCATACTGAATGTATTATTTTTACAAGATTTGATAATAATGATGAATAATCGAAGTCTGATGTCCAATTCTTTTTTTCTTTAACGAAACCACAGTTTTTATACAAGAGCCATTCAAACAAACAAGTAAATGAGTTAGATTATCTGTGAGAACCTATTACATTGAGTAAACGCGATTAAGATAATGTAGGAAATCTAATTTGGCAATAACAAGGCACTTAAATAGAAACTCATTTAGTAAACAGATACTTTGCCTAATATCTTAAACAATAATTTAGCTAATGTTTTAACCAATGAGAATGATTTCGAAATACGAGGTAATGTACATAATTGATATATATTAGATCACCATGTAGATTTTTGAGGACACGAACTAATGCATATTACATAGCAGATGTAAGGCATAAGATAGATTATGTAATATATTATAGTAAGAATAATTTGATAGCTAGTTGAAGTTTGATTACGTACGCTTTTTACGTTACGTTTTTTACTGGTGGTAGGACCTCTTGTGAGTCCGCACGGGTAGGTACCACCGCTCTGCCTATTTCCGCCGTGAAGCAGTAATGCGTTTCGGTTTGAAGGGTAGGGCAGCCGTTGTAACTATACTGAGACCTTAGAACTTATATCTCAAGGTGGGTGGCGCATTTAGGTTGCAGATGTCTATGGGCTCTAGTAACCACTTAACACCAGGTGGACTGTGAGCTCGTCCACCCATCTAAGCAATAAAAAAACTTCAGGTGGGCCGTGAGCTCGTCTATCCAACTACGCAATAAAGAAAAAAATAAGTAAATTATCGAATAATCTATTTAAAAATGTGGTATGGCAGTATTTTTGTAACCACTGCTAGCTGTATGTGATTGACACTTAAAATTGGGGTTGCGGCAGAGACGTGGTAGTATATATATCTCCACGTAGTTTAATGGTAGGCTGCAACTTGGTTGTGCCCCTGGCTTTGCCGATGTCCATAAGCGACGGTAACCACTTACCATCAGGTGGGTAGGTATGCTCGTCTGCTTACATATGCAATAAAAATAATAATCGCAAAGCTACACTAATATGGTTTATGAACTTACCCTAACACAGACTCATCATTACCATGGTCACATTATGAAAATAGAGTTAGAAAGTTAGACTTCACAGACACTCATTTAGAAATTATGGATTCAAAGGTTAGTCAACCGTTTTTATAGCACTAGTAAAAGGAGATATGGGGCTTATTATCGACCTGTTGTAGACTAATCCACCTCCTCCTAAAATAATCCGATTCAGTGGTCAGATGGCCTCGTATGTCCAGTGAATCATGACCTTGAATTCCGTACAAAATATATGACCTCGAGGTCTTCGTCAGGTTGTTCGTATCTCGAATGTGTTTTCTTCTAGTCCTTGTAATATACAATATAATCCTAGCGGATTTCGTTAAATATGTGATGTTTAATTATAATTAAATTATTTCATGTCAAGAGTATTTTATGTATAAATATTTAGAAGGTTTTTTAAAAATGCTTCATGACTAAGAGAACTTATCTCGGAAGCCTGCCTCCCTCAACTTAAAATAATGTACGTTAAAATATAGTATTTTATACAATTTCCGTGTGCCGTAGACATAATTAAAGCTGAGTTTACAGTAAATCTCGTGTTTATTATTTTCCTTTTCTTTTTACTACCTAGTCGTTGGTAGCCTAAGGGGCTATTTTACTGGGGGTAGGACCTCTTGTGAGTCCGCACGGGTAGGTACCACCGCCCTGCTTATTTCTGCCGAGAAGCAGTAATCCGTTTCGGCTTGAAGGGTGGGGCATCCGTTGTAACTATACTAAGACCTTAGAACTTATATCTCAAGACGGGTGGCGCATTTACGTTGTAGATGTATATGGGATCCAGTAACCACTTAATACCAAGTGGACTGTGAGCTCGTCCACCCATATAAGCAATAAAAAAAATCCAACTTTGCACGGATCGGTAGGAGCTCACGGGCTCAAGCCGAGAGAATTGCTAACACTAGCCTTAGCAAGAGCAGTGCTTCGCTGAATCTACTACCGGAATTGCGACCCACTGAGAAGATCCGGCGAGAAACTCAGTGGGTAAATTTATTTTCATTTTATTATTTTCCGACATTACGAGTAGTTTAGTTTTCGTGGTCCCGGGTGAAAGAGTTTTCTTCGTTAAAATTTGAGTCTTGTTCTAACTAACGTCAGATATTCTACAAAAATTAATATTTGGAAATATTTTATGTTTTAATAATAAAAAATATGAAATTTAATTTTTTTTTTCTGGAACTTCAATAAATACTAAATTAGTCCTTTATGACCACGGAAACAGCAATATATTCGAAATGTCAGTAACACATCACTACATAGTATAAAACAAAAGTCGCTTTCTCTGTCCCTATATCCCTATGTATGCTTAAATCTTTAAAACTACGCAACGGATTTTGACGAGGTTTTTTTTAATAGATAGAATGATTGAAGAGGAAGGTGTTGGCATCTATTTTCAATGCCGCTATGGCGAACTGTATCTTTCCCGCGGTGTGGAAAGAAGCGGACGTTATCGGCATACATAAACCCGGTAAACCAAAAAATCATCCGACGAGCTACCGCCCGATTAGCCTCCTCATGTCTCTAGGCAAACTGTATGAGCGTCTGCTCTACAAACGCCTCAGAGACTTCGTCTCATCCAAGGGCATTCTCATCGATGAACAATTCGGATTCCGTACAAATCACTCATGCGTTCAACAGGTGCACCGCCTCACGGAGCACATTCTTGTGGGGCTTAATCGACCAAAACCGTTATACACGGGAGCTCTCTTCTTCGACGTCGCAAAAGCGTTCGACAAAGTCTGGCACAACGGTTTGATTTTCAAACTATTCAACATGGGTGTGCCGGATAGTCTCGTGCTCATCATACGGGACTTCTTGTCGAACCGCTCTTTTCGATATCGAGTCGAGGGAACCCGCTCCTCCCCACGACCTCTCACAGCTGGAATCCCGCAAGGCTCTGTCCTCTCACCCCTCCTATTTAGCTTATTCGTTAACGATATTCCCCGGTCGCCGCCGACCCATTTAGCTTTATTCGCCGACGACACGACTGTTTACTATTCCAGTAGAAACAAGTCCCTAATCGCGAAGAAGCTTCAGAGCGCAGCCCTAGCCCTAGGACAGTGGTTCCGAAAATGGCGCATAGACATCAACCCAGCGAAAAGTACTGCGGTGCTCTTTCATAGGGGAAGCTCCACACGGATTTCCTCCCGTATTAGGAGGAGGAATCTCACACCCCCGATTACTCTCTTTAGTCAATCCATACCCTGGGCCAGGAAGGTCAAGTACCTGGGCGTTACCCTGGATGCATCGATGACATTCCGCCCGCATATAAAATCAGTCCGTGACCGTGCCGCGTTTATTCTCGGTAGACTCTACCCCATGATTTGTAAGCGGAGTAAAATGTCCCTTCGGAACAAGGTGACACTTTACAAAACTTGCATAAGGCCCGTCATGACTTACGCGAGTGTGGTGTTCGCTCACGCGGCCCGCACGCACATAGACACCCTTCAATCTCTACAATCCCGCTTTTGCAGGTTAGCCGTCGGAGCTCCGTGGTTCGTGAGGAACGTTGACCTACACGACGACCTGGGCCTCGAATCTATACAGAAATACATGAAGTCAGCGTCGGAACGGTACTTCGATAAGGCTATGCGTCATGATAATCGCCTTATCGTAGCCGCCGCTGACTACTCCCCGAATCCTGATCATGCAGGAGCCAGTCACCGTCGACGCCCTAGACACGTCCTTACGGATCCATCAGATCCAATAACCTTCGCACTAGACGCCTTCAGCTCTAGGAGCAGGCTTAGGGACCTCGGTAACCGTACTCGTCGAACTCGACAAAGAGTTCGCCGTGCAACCTAACCCATGAATCAGCTCGCTGAGTTTCTCGCCGGATCTTCTCAGCGGGTCGCGATTCCGATCCGGTAGTAGATTCATTCGCGAAGCAGCTGCTCTTGAGCTGTTAGGTCTCCTTCGGAGGCGCTCTGGTAGCTGTTAGCAAATCCCACCCCTCCTGGCTGAGCCTTTGCTCGCCCACCTGTCCTGGTGAAACTGGAAAGGCCTCCGGGCCACCAGTAATCCTTCAATCATAAAAAAAAAAAAAAAAAAAAAAAGGAAGGTTTGTATGTATAATAACATCCATTAAATAGTGGAGAAATCAATAATAAATTACAGTTTCCGAAGCGAAGCGAGGGCGGGT
Organism: Bombyx mori; assembly: GCF_030269925.1. NCBI lineage: Eukaryota > Metazoa > Arthropoda > Insecta > Lepidoptera > Bombycidae > Bombyx > Bombyx mori. The sequence continues at coordinate 13,847,942 of NC_085124.1, read as the reverse complement.
CGCTAGTTATTAATAAATATGTGATAGTTTCTTCCGTTATTGTAAAATTAAAGTTGACGACAACATAAACATAATCTATCCACGGACACAAAGCTCAAGTGAAAATTACGTGAAGCTTGAAATTTCGAAGCTTTCCAGTCGAAGCTACCCCGCGTAATTCTAAACTTTCTTTGCAAAAGTTAGAAGATAAAAACTACGGTTAACGTTTCTTGATGTTCTTATAACTTTATGATAATCGTAATTTTATTACTCTCATGTAACACGTGTCTTTTGTCAAAGGTCACGGTTCTAACACGTGCTAATGTCATCAGCTATTTGAAAGACGTATGTACGTCAAAACAACTATAGTATAGTATAGTATAGTATAGTATAGTATAGTATAGTATAGTATAGTATAGTATAGTATAGTATAGTATAGTATAGTATAGTATAGTATAGTATAGTATAGTATAGTATAGTATAGTATAGTATAGTATAGTATAGTATAGTATAGTATAGTATAGTATAGTATAGTATAGTATAGTATAGTATAGTATAGTATAGTGTAGTATAGTATAGTATAGTGTAGTATAGTATAGTATAGTATAGTATAGTATAGTATAGTATAGTATAGTATAGTATAGTATAGTATAGTATAGTATAGTATAGTATAGTATAGTATAGTATAGTATAGTATAGTATAGTATAGTATAGTATAGTATAGTATAGTATAGTATAGTATAGTATAGTATAGTATAGTATAGTATAGTATAGTATAGTATAGTATAGTATAGTATAGTATAGTATAGTATAGTATAGTATAGTATAGTATAGTATAGTATAGTATAGTATAGTATAGTATAGTATAGTATAGTATAGTATAGTATAGTATAGTATAGTATAGTATAGTATAGTATAGTATAGTATAGTATAGTATAGTATAGTATAGTATAGTATAGTATAGTATAGTATAGTATAGTATAGTATAGTAATTATTAGTAGTACTATAGGTATTTTTTGGGGGATTTGATTTATATTACATTATTCTTTCTTTTTTTTTTTATTGCCTTTGTAGGCAGACGAGCATACGGCCCACCTGATGGTGAGTTGTTACCGTCGCCCATGGACTTCAGCAATGCCAAGGGCAGAGCCAAGCCGCTGCCTACCGCTTAATACTCTCCACAAGCCTCGTTTGAAGAAGGACATGTCATAGCGCTCGGGAAACACCGCGGAGGGGAGCTCATTCCATAGCCGGATGGTACGTGGCAAAAAAGACCTCTGGAAACGCACTGTGGATGACCGCAGTGGCTCCAGGTAGTATGGATGAACTCTACTCCGGTGGCGGGCGGTGCGATGATAAAAACGAGACGTTGGTATCATCTCGAACAATTCCTCAGAGCACTCCCCATGGAACATGCGGTACAAAATACAGAGGGAACCGAAGTCCCTCCGTATTCGATTATTACTCTGTTATTGTGGAAATTTTTCGTGAGCATTAGAGGTAGAGAGGAGAATAAGCGACCATCTCGAACATTCAATTGAATTGTTTTATAATAGTATTATACTCTCAATGGCTCTAAGTAATAATATCAGAGCGCAAAGTTATAACACTGCCCTAGTGTAGGTATTTCACACCCTATTTGCTGCGCCCTTACTACAAGTCGAAGGAACCACTCGACTAGTATTTGATGGTAATCGAAACAATAAGTAAACATTTTTTATGAGTATTAAAATTACTAAAGTTGGAAGCAAAATCGGAAGAAGGGTTTTTATATTGCCCTTGTAAGCGGACGAGTTTATAGTGTATCATGGACGTTAGAAATAGTAAGATCAAAATCTAGGCGCTGCCTATCGCCATAATTTCTAAATTTGATTAAAATTGTAGATAAAAACTCAATAATACAGATGCTTAATCATTGACTACTAATCCGTGAATTCGTCTGGCAGTAATAAATTTCCATCAGGCTACGTTATACTAAACTACATAAATATGTATAATATAAACTGAAAAAATGCGGTATATTGAAAAAAATTTTTAAGATTGACGGCGGCTTGGCTCTGCCTCTGCCATGTTGATGGCCATAGGCGACGGTAACCACTCACCATCAGGTGAGTCGTGTGCTCGTCTGCTTACAAGAGCTATATAAAGAAATGCTTTCATCCATGAACTTCAGTTTTTTTTCTACCTAAGCTGATAGCCTTGTGAGGTTATGTCAGTGTAACCCTAACGTGTACGTGAGCTCTCGGGGGCTCAAACCTAGAGGCGTTGCTAACACTAGCCCTAGCAAGAACAGTGCTTCGCAGAATCTACCACCAGATCGGAAACGCGACCCACTAAGAAGACCCTGACCTGGCGAGAAACTCAGTGGGCTGAGTGTGGGGACGCAACCATCTTTCGTGATACAATTTATTTACCAATCTGCAGAGATGTAATGGATATATAGTGTTATAATTCAAGAAACCTTCTAAACCAAATTCTTGAAGGATGTTAGGCAGGTGGCCGCTGCAAAAACTCATGCCAAATCCCTATAACGCTAAGAGGACATTCTGCGTCGACCTCACATAATGGGCAAGAAGAAGGGTTCATGTTAAAATTAATCACAAGATACGCGTGTCTGAGTCCTACAATCTCCAAGTTCAACAAATTCCCTATTACTGGCGGTAGGACATCTTGTGAGCCCGCACGGGTAGGTACCACTACCCCGCCTATTTCTGCCGTGAAGCAATTAATGCGTTTCGGAAGGGTGGGGCAGCCGTTGTAATCATACCTTAGAACATTTCTGAAGGTGGGTGGCGCATTTACATTGTAGATGTCTATGGACTCCGGTAACCACATAACGTCAGGTGGGCCGTGAGCTCGTCCACCCATCTAAGTAATAAAAAAAAAATATCATTCAATAATAATATCGTTGTATTCTTCGACTTAACAACTTCACTATTTCTTATCTCGATCTGTTTTAGTTGACAATAGACACATCCAATAACAAATGAAATCAAACATTAATATTTAACGCGTTCTTATTATGTACATATTTAAAATAATGTTATGATAATAATATGAATTTAATTAGTTTTTATTTTTAGAATCGTTGCTATTATTGTTCACAAACAATTTTTTTTTATGCTACCAAAGTTTTTTTTTTTTATTGCTTAGATGGGTGGACGAGCTCACAGCCCACCTGGTGCTAAGTGGTTACTGGAGCCCATAGACATCCACAACGTAAATGTGCCACCCACCTTGAGACATAAGTTCTAAGTTACAACGGCTACCCCACCCTTCAAACCGAAACGCATTACTGCTTTACGGCAGAAATAGGCAGGGTGGTGGTACCCACCCGCGCGGACTCACATAGGTCCTACCACCAGTAAATCGAATTTAAATCGAACACTGAATGAGATTTGTAACGTTGGTATAGCTTGAATCGATTGCGCTCAGAGCGTCCGCGCTTAATCGATACGCCCTATCTACACAGCGTACTATATACATACATAGCAACATGCACATACATATGTATGTACAGGTAACGTAAGCGTACGTGTGTCGCGAGCAGAATCAAGCCCAGTTAAACGTAATACCGTAAATTGATTCTGAACGATCTGTTATGAATTTTATTGATGAAAATCGACGCTCGAGAATTTGTCGCTTATTTTCAAATTGACGCCTCCACTGAGCAATAAGGGATGCGTATAAAATTATTTTCGATATGACTGAACATTAACGTTTTGTCTACAAGTAATTAATTAAATGAACACTAATTAGTAGTGATTGGATCGTATTATGAGCTTTTGGACGATGAGAGAGTCGGTATTAAATAAAATTGAGACAATGACCTCATGTCTCAAGATAGGCTGCGATATTTATGTCATGATATCTAGGACGTTAGCTAGTTTATCGAGTTCAAATATAAAATAAGTAAAGTTTTGATTTTTGAACCACAATATAACTTACATGCTGTGAACGATTTCTATATTATTTCTTTTTTTTTGTTATCTTGTTGGTACTGATCAGGAAATTAGATCGATGTTATAAAATTATTGTATTATGATCGATCCTTCGTGCATATACTTTTTATGTTATCGGATATCTTAAAATCAATGAAAGAACCCGTGAGCTCACCTACTGGTCCGGTAGCTGGAATAGCCTCTTAAGTTACCGGCGAATGGGTAGGAAAAAAAAGTGAACATTCATAATATGTATTACCAGTAATACTATTCTTAGTGCTACCCCAAACCGGAGCAGTAATAGCTTCACGGCAGCAATAAATAATAATAATAATAATTTCAAAGATCAGCTCATAATTTTTCGGAGTTCGCCATCACGGTCTAATTTGAATCGGTCATACATTCGTCGTCATGGCAACGGTGCGATTTACACCAGCAATTTAATTTTATCGGCTAAACCTATTACCTAATTAGATGAAACTTTCTCCCGACGAGGTAAAGTTAACGCTAAAAAGCTCTTTTTACTTTAGTAGAGAGCAACTTTAGCACGATCGGTATTCGCTAGTTTAATTTATGATTGAAAACTGATCCTTTTTGTTGAGTAATACAATTAAAAAGTTTTAAATAAATAAATTAATAATGGCTAGACGGTGCGATGACCTCCGCACGGTGGCCGGCAAGAAGTGGATGAGGAGAGCCGCATACCGGGCTCAGTGGTGTGGATTGGGAGAGGCCTATGTCCAGCAGTAGACGACTGTGAGCTGTTGATGATGATGATGATGATGATGATGAAATAAATAATAAAATAAATAACAGATTCTTTACGCATATACATACGAGTACATCAGCACAAAACGTTTCAAATAGCCCATACGTTAATTTCAAGTTAATGTCTAGTTGGGTGCTGGCATTTACTTTGTTGATGTCTACGGGCTCTAGTGGCCATTTAACCAGGCGGGTCACTTTATTAACTACGGCAATTCGAACATTCTGTTGAACATCAAATTCTCTCAGCGTCAGAACTTTATCGATCGGAAGGCGTAAGAAGATATTTCTTACAAAAAAAATTTATCACGTATTTTCTAAAATGGTGCTATTCATAAATATTAAATGAGAACGAACGTAGAGAGCTCTGAACGGACATAAAATAAACAATCGGGTTTCAATGGAATTTTTCTTGTTTCATTGTTTACGTTTACCCATAAAAATATTCTTCTGTATTGAAATTCCTAAAATCTTCCGGATTTTTTCCTTTGGGGCCTTTTCAAGTGTCTGTCCTAAGCTACATCCTATTGTTGAATGTCGTAATTAAGTTTGTAAGCATTATGTTTTTATTACGCTTGCAAATCTCGTAGCTACCTAGTTTGAGTGCGAAGTTATTTTCACTAATTGTAAGTTGTTGTGCCCAGCAAATAAGTACGTATGAAGTTTACATTAAACATACCTGTGTGGTGTATTATTTATGGTCCTTGTCGGCAGACGAGAATACGGCCCGGATGATGGAGAGTGGTTACTACTGCTCATGGTTAACAGCAATTCCAGGGGCACAACGAAAGCGCTGCCTATCGCTAACCACCCTACGCAAGATTCGTTTGAAGAAGGACATGTCACAGCGCTCGGGAAACACCGTGGAGGGGAGATCATTCCAGAGTCTAATGGTACGTGGCAAGAAAAATCTCTGGATACGAACTGTGGATGTTTCATATCATTGCCAATGTTGGAATACGTCATGATAACTCCCAACCCACAGACACAGTCCGCTGAGTTTCTTGCCGGATCTTCTCAATGGGTCGCGTTTCCGATCCGGTGGTAGATTCTGCTCTTGCTAGGGCCAGTGTTAGCAACTCTCCGGCTTGAGCCCCGTGAACTCACCTACATGTTAGGGCGAAACTGAAATAACCTCCCAAGGCTATCAGCATAGGCAGGAAAAAAGAAAAAAAAAGATAACTTCCCATGAGATGGGTTAGTTAGTAATCGCGCCATTATTTTTGGGAATCATAGAATACTCAACGGGAAAGTGAGTTACAAACATTTTCTTCGTTTTCAATTATTATTTTTATTTTGTGTTCCAAAGTCAATGACGGACATAAGCTAAATGTGGTCACAAACGATTGCGGTAAGCGAACATTAATATTTGAATATTTTCAACTGCGTAGTTTCGCGGTGAACCCCTTCCGGTCGCAATAATGTTTTACCGCCTTTGTAAATTTTATATTAAGATACAAACTGGGGCTTCGTGGATTTGTTTTACTTTGAATTGCGCTATGAATTCTTAACAAAATATTTGGTCTTATTCAAAGTAGGTGCGTTTAAGATAAAAACAAAAATCTCGCTGAAAGAATAAGATATTAGACAGAATACGAACGATACGGACATGTGTAAGTTGTCATTAAGATCATTATGATCATCAAGCCATTCTGTCAACGAGCTGTCAACTTATGGTTATATGGTCTTTCTTTCATGCAATGACTTTTTGGCGGAAACGCGAGAAGTGAAGTTGTGTGATTTGTTTTATTTTGTTTAATGTTTCTTCAGGTTTAAATGTGTAATAACGGTGGTTTATTAACTGTTTAATATTAGTGAAAGTGCACAAATGTGGGAAAATGAAACAATGCCACTGGACGTAACTTCTCGGAATCCTCCAAAAAGTCCAGTGAAAAAATCTCAGTAAATGACCACCATTTTTCTGAGATTATATTTCATCCCATATCATCTCATCTCATTCCATTTGATTTCATTCTTGTTGATTTAGTGTCTCAAATTAATCATTTTCATTTCATTTCATTTTTATTTATTTCATTTCATTTCACTCCATATTATGATTTTTCATAAAAATAAGAATATAAATTAAAATAAGACATGACCTAAAGGTCTTAGTTACCATGTCATAAAATCCCTCAAAATAAAATCTTTCATGAAATAGGAGACAGTTGGAACCACAGAAATAATATGGAACCCTTAGTCTAGACTCCACTCAACAGTATCAGGTTAGTAAGTTGAAAGAAAAACGTTGTCTCCTCCACCCTCACAGCGATAAATCGGTGCCTACTGCGAGCTTGTGCCATAGTCAATCTTCAGTGTAATCTACTTTTAACTTCAGTTCCGATCCGGTTCAGGTACTTCCCGAAGTTTCTGATGGAAGGTTAGGCCTCCTCCGGCAAATCGACGACAGTCAGCCAATCGCCAGAGATACGCGCCATCTACGAATTGTATTTACTCATCTATATGTACAATGGGTTTGATTTACTTGGTTCCAATCGAATAAACCGCTGATTTTGTATTCGCAAATTAATAAAAACTAGTGGTCCCGCAGTAGTCGAAATTCAACTATAATTACCTAATTGAAATTATAAGTTTGAAAATTATTATGGCTCTATTACTGTCAGACTTTTAAACTTCTATAATCATATATTTCGCCAAGACTACAATATAAAGAAATAATATTAAAGACAAACTATATTAATCTATTCTCAATTTGACCACAGACTATAAACAATAAGAAAACTTGACAATAAACAAAGAGTATATGCGTGTGTGTGTCAAATACATGGTAGTGTGCGTAATGTTTTTTTTATTGATTTAATGTATTATTAATGCATAATTAAAAACAATTTTAACATTTTGTACTCCTTCTCTATATTCTCTATAAGTGTGGGAAGTTTCATACTCCTCCTTTTTCCTTCACGTATTAATATATAGATATAGTATTTTTACTTTTCGTTATTTTCTAATAAAAACTTTACGTAAGAGCCAACCAAAATTCCCTGTTTCAATATAAATTTAAAGCAACACACAAAACTTTTATGAATCTATCATATTTTTTTACACATAATGCTTAACAATAACCTAAATATAGTTCTAAGAAAACGATGCGCGTTTCGTGGGCGTCTAATTTTCCACTCTAAGGTTAAACCACAAGATTGATCTGAGAAAACAAATATAGTATTGTTATGATCTTTTGACGTAACTGATTGATGCTTTACATGAATAGTCATTTAATAAAGATATGATTTGTTTACCCTACGAAAGAAAGAAGTTGTTGATGGTTTCGTGCAAACAATTTTCGTGTGAAATATTGACTGAACACTACCTAAGACCCTTTATTTTCGCAGCGGTTCGTCATCCGACGCGAGCTCTGTGGTTATGTGAGAATGTAATCTACCAAACAATCGCGTTGGTATTCCACTCAAGCGTATGATTTCCGCCAAGACAGAACTCGGAAGCGATTGAACGCATTATTCTATACAATAATCCTATATAGGTGGCAGGTTATATACATATTATGAAGAAATACTTAAAGTTGATCTCATGATTATGACCTTCCTACTATATAAGAAGCGATACGTAGGTATCTTAAGGTAGCGTCAGAACGCTACTCCAACAAAGCGTCGCGCCACGATAACTCGCTTATCGCGGTTGCCAATAATTACATATGCAATTAATAAGCCACCATCGGCCGAAGGATGTCTTTTCGGTTCCCCCGGATCCACTATTTGTGCTTTCAGATTCTTCAAACACCAGTCGTCCTCGTCAAACTCGAAGCTCAAACGTCAAAAAGTGCGCCGAGCTTACTAATCCATAGACACAGCCCACTGAGTTTATTGCCGGATCTTAGTAGATTTAACGAATCACTGCTCTTGCTCGGGGCTTGAGCCCGTGAGCTCCACCTATCCGTCCGCGGCTAGCTGGCAAATAGGTAGGGAAAAATGTAATTTTTTTAGAAGACAGAAGGACATCTCTTAGGTGAACTTAAAATTTAAGCCATTACAATCCATCCCTGACCAGCCACATTTATTCAAAAGGTAGTTAGACGACCTTTCACAGAATTACCGAAGGACGAAGTTTAAAGCTCTTCAAATTTAAATGGAATTCGATTCATAATAGATTCAGATTTACAATGAAATTAGAGAATAACAATCCAGTGGATTTCTCAGATACGTTAATTATCAATTATTCTATTAACAGCATTAGTCATATTTTCTTCATCTTGTCCTTACCCCACATCATTTGAAGTCGATCTTGCATGACCACTTTTTGAAGTGAAAACTTCTTTAGAATCGTTGTGATTTCAAACCGGATGCAACGGAAAAAACGACAGGTAAGAGACACAAATACAAAAATGTGTAGGATGAAGCCAGCAAAGAATGAGACAGAAATATACATACTATTTAATACAGCGCCATCTGTAAGATTTTTTAATACTAACGTGTGTATGAAAGCTCTTGTAGTAAATTTTAATTTAGGATTATACGTGAAATTAAAATATCAATTCACAGAGGGCGCTACCTTACAATTATTTACTAATGACAAAATTTTACATATACTTAAGACGTTTAGGATAATTGTATTTTAATTTTGGAAGGTTCCATTTCTACCACGTGTGAATTGCACACATTTTGTTTTTTTCATTCAGAGCAATCATACGTCATCTCTGCAATCACACCCTACTTTCAACATATCCTCATTCACACAGACCATTCAAGTCTTATTGCGACGCTGCCTCCTCACATTACCGTTTAATTTCATACCCTACCATTACTCATTCTGTGAAATCAAAAATAAAACATGCCAGTAGATACTTGTATATTGTATAGTGATAATCGTCATGATCATGATCATGACCACCTATTTCTGCCGTGAAGCAGTAATGCGTTTCGGTTTGAAGGGTAGGACAGCCGTTGTAACTATACTTGAGACCTTAGAACTTATATCTCAAGGTGTGTGGCGCATTTACGTTGTAGATGTCTATGGGCTCCAGTAACCACTTAACACCAGGTGGGCTGTGAGCTCGTCCACACATCTAAGCAATAAAAAAAAAAGATTCGGGTAAGTAATCATCTGTTTGATAGAATTTCAGTATGTTCAGCAAGTTTTTATCCAGATTTTTTAAGCGCTACATCCAGTTAGTAAAATATGAAAAACATTTTCAATATCTATCCATAACAGACTACACTTCATTGGATTAATTCGACTGGATTCTACAGTGTGCTGTCATTTACAGAAGCCTTCCACAGCGGGAGTCTCGATGAGGTAAGCCGAGAACTAAAAATATACATAACCATACCAAGCGTTTGATAGTTACTTTTAGTTAGTTAGTTTAGTTAGTTCTTAATAGTTACTACAGCACAGTAATTGAGACCAAACAGAACCGAATTCATCTAAAATATTTATTTATAATTACAGATTTGTTTGCTGTGAATATCCGCGTTTAGGTTGAGCTGGATCTTTTCACTTACAGAATAACGATCGTGTTGTTTAAACAAATTCATTTATATATCTTATATTTTTTCATTTTTTTATTACACTTCATGTAAAATTTACATTGGTGGACTTAATGCCTAAGGCATTCTCTACCAGTCAACCAAAGGTAGTGCAGAGTGAATAGTGGTAGGTGCAGTGAAATTTATATTAAGTTACAAATACATACACAAAAAAGTATATACATACATACATACACACATATATAGATACACACATACATACATACATACATACATACATACATGTGGTATATTCAACCACATATTGGAATTATGGATGGCGTTTGAAAGTAGCATAAGAAGACTTTACAATATTTAGAACATTGCTACTTCGCGGCACCAAAATAGCCAGCCCACGGTAAGTACTGATGCGGTCTTGCAACTTTCCTACCGTCAAAGGCATTTTTAAATTAATTCTTTTTTGACTTGTATTATGGATATTATTATTTATTAGTGTCTAGATAAGGGACCGTTTATCAGATAAAACTCGTATTTAGGTATCTTCTGCTATCGCACACGTTAAGCCGCTAATCACGTCACTTTGATAAGTCCCGAATAGATTGCTAACTATAAATAAAGATCGCTAATAAAAGGCGAAAGATTTGTATGACAGGGCAAGTGTAATTTGGCTCATGGAGCAAAGCGGTGAGTATAGTTTGGGAGTGGGCATTCACCAACAGTATTCCTGGCGTTGGCTCGAGATTCATATTTAGATGAAGAGTTTCAACACACCTTCAAACTGACTTCAGTTTGTAATTCGATCATCTGATTAAGTTGCAGATTTCTCTAGTAAGATCACACAAACAAACTAGTTAAAACTATTCTATTTTTAATAAACCAAAGGCTCGAATCTTATAACCAATAAAGTTTCACTCAAATAAAACACACAGCTAAAATCCAATAAAGACTAAATTTCAACAAAAAAGAAAATCGACTTCAATCCAATAAATTGACAATACCGCCAATCTAGTCGGAAATCAATTTATATCATGTGTGACTGACATACAAGGGGCCACGTGGGAAGCGCTAGAATAGATCCACGGGCGACGGTAACCCATCACCATCAGGTGGGCTACATGCCCGTTTGCCTACATATTTATTATTTAAAATATTATTTATTTATTTCTTAGATGGGTGGACGAGCTCACAGCCCACCTGGTGTTAAGTGGTTACTGGAGCCCATAGACATCTACAACGTAAATGCGCCACCCACCTTGAGATAAGTTCTAAGGTCTCAGTATAGTTACAACGACTGCCCCACCCTTCAAACCGAAATGCATTACTGCTTCACGGCTGAAATAGGCAGGGTGGTGGTACCTACCCGCGCGGACTCACAAGAGGTCCTACCACCAGTGTTAAATCCGATTATCTAGAAAAAAATCAGCTTACACATAAATAAATTCGAATAAGAACCGCCTCCTTATTTAAGGTCGGTTAACTAGTAAATATACAACTCAATTGAAGAAGTACATGCCTACTTAATATCATATCATATTACTGCCCCGGATTCGCGCGAGTCAAACAGAAAAATGTGACTGAAAACATCTAAATCTTCTTTACTAATGACAATATTGACGTAGTTTAGCTTTTAAAGTGATGTCGAGTAAAGCCAGTGACGAGCTATTTATTTTATGCATTTGCGCATAATATTTCGAATAGCTAATAGCGCGTCGCCTTAGAACTTTTGTTTAAAACTTTAAAGTCTCATAAGTTACACTCTCAACCATCAATTTAAAGTTTTCGGAAGACCTTTTTATTACATTTGGCTTAAAAGATCTAAATACACACCATAATGACTGTGGAATAACTTTAGAAGAGAGGCATATATCATTCTGGACTTTTTAAGTGACTTTTAAGTTGCGCAATTCCATTATGGTGATTAATCTCAAAACTAAAATTACTGTATAATTAGAAAGCATGGACTTTTCTTGTCATTTCGTGAACATTCTCTTTATGAAAATCAATGTCACGAAAGCTCTGGACAGATATTATGGAATTGTTAATGAAAGCCGTATCGCGAAGCCCGTTGCGTGTAATAGAAGAACTAAGCGTCTATAAAGACATCAATAGCAACTTCCTTTGTATACTATTTAGTATCCGATAATAAATACATTCGCGAAGGATCTGCTCTTGAGTTGTTAGGTCTTCTATGGAGGTACTCGGGCAGCTGTTAACAAATCCTTTCCCTCCTGGCTGAGCCCTTGCTCGCCCACCTGTCCTGGTGAAATTAGAAAGGCCGACGGGTCAAAAGCAATCGTTCATTAAAAAAATACCATTTAGTAATTTGTAATTAGATTCCCCGAGAGATTTCGATTAGACACGAGGTTAAGGCTTGCTTGTTTGTTGCTTAAGTAGGTAGTCGTATTCCCTACCCTACTGGTAAGTGATTACTGGAGTCAAAAGGTATCAACAACGCAAACGCAGCCACCGACTTTGAGACGTAGGTTCTATATCTCCGTTTTTACAGTACAACGGCTGCAATAAATTTTCCCCTGCACGTAAGCATTAGGCGCACAGCCAGAAGAAGAGGAGTCTGGGACAGAGTAAGCTCGCAACTAAGCACATGACAGTCATGACCCCTCGTCGCTCTAAACACGTCACTACGAGTTCTTCCGATCCATTAACGGTGCTTTTAGGTACCACAAGTACCGGTCACCGTCCTCGCCGAACCCGTCGCTTTTAACGAAGGGCTCGACGAGTGAATTAACCCATAGACACAACCCACTGAGTTTCTCGCCGGATCTTCTCAGTGGGTCGACTTTTATGGTTGATTCTGCGAATCACTACTCTTGCTAGGGCCAGTGTTAGTAACTCCCGATTAAAGCCCAGTGATCTCACCTACACGTCAAGGAGAAGCTGAAATAGCCTCTCAAGTCTATCAGCATAGGTAGGAAAAAAAAGAAGACCCCTCTCCTAAGAATACAACGAAGAAGAATTCATCGAAGATAATTCTGCGCTGCTCTATGGCAAGGAAATTACGCGATACGCTCTCAAGCATTCGCTATTACACGGCAATTGGGTTTTGACCTTTTTATCCGGATTGAGTTATTTGATGATGCGCCGTTAAAAACTGCGCATACTTTGAGACATGAGGTCGAAATTCCACTTTGTATTGTCTAACGTCATCTTAAAAACGCATCTTAACGTATGACTGACCATTGGCATACAATGACTAATATTTTTTTAGATTTCATTACTAAATATCCGTCATCGTAGTAAACGTTTTTTTTTTATCGCATATGACGATCTCACAGCCCACCTGGTGTTAAGTGGTTACCGGAGCCCATAGAAATCTACAACGTAAATGCCGCCACCCACCTTGAGATATGAGTTTTAAGGTCTGAGTATAGTTATAACGGCTGCCCCACCCTTCAAACCGAAACGCATTATTACTTCACGGCAGAAATAGGCAGGGTGCTGGTACCTACTCGTGCGGACTCACAAAAGGTCCTAATACCAGTAACATCTGTAAACACCTCGTATTTCATTAGAAGAATTATTATTTGCTTATCGGATTTCAGTACTTCAAGTTAATATTCAAGTAACACAGTATTGTTTAAGTAAGGATCGTAGAATGGTCTAAGATTGGTCGGACTCTGAAAATAAAATCGGCGGATAAGATTAATAAGGCGGCCCATGAATAATTCACGAGCGAGGAAGCTCGGAGGTCATGTCTATGAACTGATTCGTTGTGAAAACAGGATTTGTCACAACATAATGAATTAATTTTGATATTATTTGTTTGGGATCTTCAATAGAGAATAGACTAGACTTCAATATATTGAAGTGGGAATATAGAGTTGACGTCGGGTCATTTTATTGTAAGCAGCGGCAGGTGATGTTGTGCATCATTAGAGGACTATTATGGCCTACATCCTTGCACATGGAGATTGTCTGAGACACAGCCATTCACTATTCTTAAACCTACCGATAATTCTTGTACGAATATACCTAGTCCTACCGCGCTTGTTCAAATTTAGCGGTAATTAAGAAAGGTATGGTTTAAATATTACAATGCAGGTAACGATTATTTTTAAAAGGAAATTGAGATTTAAAAACTAGAATTAAAGGTTTAAAAAAATAAGGAAATCTTTATTTGAAGTATTATCTTATAGTTTGCGAACTGTATTTTGATGTTTAATATTTCACAAAAGCTTGAAAAAGGTCCATTCGACCGGTATCTTTAGGTTTGGTAGTAATGCACTTGATAAGCTTATCAATGTAATTTTTTTTTTTTAAATAGCATTGGTAAACGATCCCATCACTCTGTCTACTCTACTGCCGAATCACGACTAAAATACCCGTAAGCCCCCTCTAGCATAGTATTTTACAACACGGCCCCACTCTAACACGAAAAGGAAAATTTCGCAAAACCCCCTTATAACACGGTACCTCTACAACACGATAACGAGATGTTTGTTTAAGCTTGTTTAGAAAATTACAATATGCACTACGAACACACAATATATGGGTATAACAGACATTTTAGTGCTTTTTTGTGTATATTATGTAAAAAAATACACACAGAGATAGTTGAAATATTTCATTCAGAAAAATTACTCTCCTTTTTGTACTGTCTTCTAGTCGCATATAACGCGGTTTCACATAACACGGAACTTTGTAGGAACGTATATACCGTGTTATAGGGGGATTACCTAAATCATTATTTTATTCATTAAACCTGAAATCCTAAGAGTTATACAGCTTAAATGTTCGCCCAGTCGTGCTTCGAGATCCGGCAGGTGTGAATAAATTTAGATAGCGGTTTTGACCTGAGCTACGGCGGGGAAAACGTTTCAGGGATAAGATTGCTTTACGGGGGTTTTCAAATTTGAACCCAAAATTTGTTGATAATTCAGTTTATTAAGGTGAATCTTTTATTACATCGTCTCAAACTTTTTCGTCTGTGTGTTGCATGTCGCGTGACGGTCGGCCGCGGAGTAGAGATAAAGTGAAAGGCGCTCGTCAGAGCAGCCAAGGCCGCCTATAGCACAAGCCGGGAGAAGTGGCAATTGCTCGTGAGCCGCATAACATCTGCCCACAGCAATGATACTGAATAACGACCACGACCGCTCTGGCAAGAGTGATATGACAAGATTTAATTTTGGTTTAAAAAGTGTTTCACACAGTTTCGCTCGGTAATGCAAACACAATTCCTCTAGTTTTTCGTTATCAATCACACGGAGAGAAATATTATATCGATGCACTTCTGACTGCTTTTTATTGCCCTCAATAGAGTACTGATGGCGGGGCATATTGTGTGCCCAGACGAATTAGTACCATGGTCTCGTTTATTTCGGCCGCTAAGCCTATTTCTACCAGGGGTGTGATTGCCGATATTCCAAAACATTGAAACACCAGATCCGCTTACCATTAGACGGAGCGTGAGCTCGTCAACTCCTCAACGCTTAATATAAGTTCTGAAGCAATACGCGCGACACGGACTTTACCACTGAGTCACAAACCAGCTTCATTAACCAAAGTAATTAATAATAAACCAAATGAAACCGGCGTACCTTAGTCTACTTGCAATATTTCCCAATAATTATCTTCAAGCATCAGTTTCAGGAGAGTTGACTACAAGGGGCGTAATAAAATTTCAAATATTTATTCAGGAGTAAAAGCAAAATGATATTGCGATCCCTGCGGGTTCATCTTCAAACCCGCGGGCCACTATGTACATTGAAACTTTGCGATTGTTTTAGGGTATTTTACTTAAATAAATTAGAACCTTTTGAGACATGAAGTTATAATGTCAATAAAATTGAATCTGACTAATTGATTTATTTTTATTGCGTAGATAGTTGGAGGAGCTCACACCCACCTCGTGTTAAGTGGAGCACATAGACATCTACAACGTAAATGCCGTCACCCACCTCGAGATATGGGTTTGAAGGTCTCAGTATAGTTCCAACGGCTGCCCCACCCTTCAAACCGCAACCCATTACTGCTTCAGGGCAGAAATAGGCAGGGTGATGCGGACCTACCCATGCACAAGAGGTCCTACCACTACCAGGTGTGCCGTGAGCTCGTCCATCAAGCTAAGCAATAAAAAAAATAGTTCGTGCACTGCAGACCGAGGGAGACCGATCATGTTTTCCATTGTGAACATAGCAGACCACGTTATCGTGAAAGCCACGACCGCTCCGTCAAGATTGCAGCGACGATGCTCATTTTTTAACACAACAATAACATAGTTCTGTAAATGCGGTCACATTAAGTATTATTGTTCACGAGCTAGTCGTGAAACTCAAGGATTCGTGTATTTATTCTAATTCAAAAACAACTCCGGTGACCTACTTACATTTTAAATTGAAGATAATGCGTCGTTTATCGCGATCTTTAGGCTGTCTTTAATGGCCAACTCACGGGGCAGGCTTTTTTGTGATTTCAAACTGTTTATGTCGTGCGACTAACGATCGCCACTCGTGATATAAGGTTGAAGGGTCCTTTCAAACTAGGTCGCGTGAGTTTTCAGTAGACATATGCACCATAGCGGTAACCACTGCTGAGGTCTTGGGACTTGAGATACCATCGGGACTTATCTCACCTCAAGATAAAGAGTTTGGTAAGAAAATTGTACGGTTAGTAATGACGGATGGTGGGTCAGTTGTGGTAGTGACTTGAAGAGACAGGAGTCTTATACACATTATATCCAGTGGTGAAAGGCTATTTAATTTAATATTTGCTAAATGTGCGACATTTAACTTTGTAATTAAAGTTGCATTTTATTTGACATGAGCATCAACAATTCGATGATTTTAATTGAATTTCAATTAAGTTAATCCCAATCAAAAAACTAGAGAAGTTTTTTGGTTACAATAATTTTTCCAAATTTTAACATTTAAATGGCTCTCCCGTAAAGTTGCAAAAATGTCGCTAAAACCAAATAGTTTTTCACCGTTCGATATATTTTCTTCAATCAAACAAATATTATCATTAAGATCCTATGACTTGGTTGATTGCTTATATGAAAAAAGTGATGAGATCTTTTCTTTCATGACACATTTATATAACATACGACATCATCGTTATCATCATTCTTATCAGCATTCTGCCCTTCTCTCAGTCATCTGGGGTCGGCACAACATGTTTTCTCCTTCCATCATATACTATTTCATCGCTCACTCCTTTCTTACACATATCGTCGTCTTTCACGCAATCCATCAATTTTTTCTTAGGTCTCCTCTTCCTCTAAAGCCTTCCACATTCATAGTTTAAACTCTCTTAACAACCTCATTGTCATTTCGTCTCATCATATGTCCATACCATCCCAAATGCGCACTTCTCAACTTCTATGTCACAGATGCCACTTTTAGACTTCCTCTAACATATTCATTCCGTATTCTATCCATTCTTGTTACTCCACACATCCATTGCAACATTCCCATCTCTGCTACATGCTTTTCATACTACGACAGTCAACAGGAAAAAATACTCACTTGTATCGTAAGTTCGAGACTGGGAGTATATTTCTTCATGTAATGTACGTTTTGTTGTTGCAATACATTGTGACATGTGAATGTCGCCGCTTACTTTAAGACATAAGGTCGAATATCCAATTGCATGAGTGCAGATCGGCTGTCGCACACTTAGAGTCGTACGCGCATTTCAAAGTGTGTTCACGACTGCTAACGGTAGGCAGATAGCTACTAATTTAAGTTCCATCTAGGTTGAACATTTATAAAACGACTTCTGATTAGTTTTCGAAACGCTACCGCTCCGCTCGTCAATGAGTGCCGAACTTGATTCGCGTGTTCATTGAAATTGCCGTAACGACAGTCAGACGACGAATTTTCATTACGCAATTTACATAAGAAGTGGCTCCGACGGAGTTGAGTTTTAGAATGACTTTTCTTGTCTTCCATTAAATAACATTAATGAATTCTTTTATATATATATATATATATATATATATATAAACAACAATATGCGGTTCGAATCTTGAGATTCATTCAAATCGTTTCTCATTCTGTTGTTCATTCTATTTTTCGGTTTTCCTTTGTGGGTTTCCTTTCGTGAGGAGTTTTCTGTTTATTTTATTTGAAAAGTTTTAATTGTTTCGTGGAGGAAACTGAGTAAAATACTCGGATTTACCCAGTTTCAGCCAAAAAAATTTTTGACTTATCTGATTAGTGGTCGCAAGTACTCGTCGTGATTGGAGTAATGTTTTGAGACAATTTATACATCATGTAAAATAGCATTTATAGTTTGAGCGGTCAAGTTTAGAATGACATTCTGACCGTCTATCTACCGAGAGAGACCCTCGATCGGTGATTTAAGAAAGCCTTTATAGGCGCTTTCAAACTTCAGACCTTAAAGGACCAAACTTAGAAGAGACCTTGGGTTTTAAGTGCAAGATTTAAAGATGAGATTGATGCGATGTGCTGCCCTTGTCTCCTCAACAGATTTGTTATACTTCCTCAACACATATACCATACCCTTGAGTTTATTTTTGTTAAATAACTGGGCAGTTCTTAATTTTACGTTACTTTAAGATCCTCGGAACTTATTGTTCAATATGACATGCTGAAGTATTTTTAATAGCTTAAAAGGTCAATTAAGTTCACACCGAACCTGATAGCGGACCCCCCTGTTCATCATTCCAAAACACATGTATGCATCAAAAAGAAACAAAGCAAGATACGTATGTTAGATAAGAAAGAAAAACACATTGATTACATTCAACAGATATTGAAGTGAAAGCTTCTTTAGAATCGTTGTGATTTCAAACCGGATGCAACGGAAAAAACGACAGGTAAGAGACACAAATACAAAAATGTGTAGGATGAAGCCAGCAAAGAATGAGACAGAAATATACATACTATTTAATACAGCGCCATCTGTGAGATTTTTTAATACTAACGTGTGTATGAAAGCTCTTGTAGTGAATTTTAATTTAGGATTATACGTGAAATTAAAATATCAATTCACAGAGGGCGCTACCTTACAATTATTTACTAATGACAAAATTTTACATATACTTAAGACGTTTAGGATAATTGTATTTTAATTTTGGAAGGTTTCACTTCTACCACGTGTGAATTGCACACATTTTGTATTTTTTTTGTTTATTTTTAAAACGCTTAAATTGGAAATAATAATAATAATAATAAAATCATTTATTGCCTTTCACACAGATTTAGATTATTATTTTTTATCTAAGCAAGATGGTTGGACGAGCTCACAGCCCACCTGGTGTTAAGTGGTTACTGAAGCCCATAGACATCTACAACGTAAATGCGCCACACACCTTGAGATATAAGTTCTAAGGTCTCAGCCGTTTCCGAGATTCAGATTATATATATACAAGAATTGCTCGTTTAAAGGTTTTTTTTTTTTTGGTCAGGAGGAAATCGCCGGACTCCCACCCTCCACTGGGGATGGGGGGTGGGGCATGTCGGAGTCGAACCGACTAAAACCTCCTGTCGCTCAACAACCAACGTCCAAACCTCGCATGCGACAGAACTCATGAAGAGGCAAAGGGAGGAAAGTGAAGCGTTTAGTGCGGAGCACATCTCTCTCATCACCCTCCCCCTCGGGACGCCAGGCCAGCGATCGTCGGCGCCACGACCACCAGCCCTCTCGGTCGGCAGGCTGTCCGAAGCCCGCCTATATGGCGCCGGTTTGAATGGGTTATCCTACGAAATACCCCGCTGGGTCAGAACCAGCGTGGGTCGAGGATAGCCGGCCTTCCATCACCCGGATGCTCTTGCGTAAAACGCGTGCAGAGCAGCTTGCACGTCGTCTTCTTAGGCCCCCTTCGCCGGGCCCCAGACCGACATATGAGGGGGACCCGAAACACTTAGAGGGCCAGGACTTGGGCGAGATCCGCCTCCCTGGCCCCCGCTCGACGGCGGCGGGCTTGTGCGTCTCTCACGCGCCCCGCCGCCTCCTTCTGCGAGATGGTGCACTCGCAGAAGTCGAGCATCGCCTTCCACGACTCGTCGTCACCGAGCATCGATGCCACATCACTCGGCAACGACAAGTCGTTTCCTATTTTTGCGACGAGGACACGGCGCCAACCCCTCCCATGCGGGGCAGGCAACGAGCGTGTGCTCCGCCGTGTCCAAGTCGCAACCACAATGGTAACACCCTGCCGTCGGCTCGGCTCCGATCCGGTGCAGGAACTCACCGAAGCAACCATGCCCAGTGAGCACCTGCGTGAGCCGGAAAGTGAGGCGTCCTCTGTCACGATTCACCCAATCCACAAGAATCGGGCGAATCGCCTCGACGGTCCTACGACCAGCCGAAGGATCGGCCAGCCGCCTGGACCATGACTCCAGCACGGACCGCCGAGATTGGGCCCTCCGCGCTCTGACCACACTGGGGCTGGGACGCGCCACGCCCCGGGCACGAAGGTTAGCCCGCCACTGATAGTCAGCGTTTAAAGGTATAAGATATGTTAGTCTGCTTTATCTTAGCACTTCATGAAAATCCTTTATGAATTTATGAAAACATGTAAAATAATTCAATTTGACTTGTTAACCAAGCATTTTACTCCGCCAACGTTATATATATATATATATATTCATTCCTGAATAAACGTTTTCGTTGAATTACGGTTGAGAATAATTTAGGAACGTTAATATTGAATGCCTTTAGGGTTGCCGCAAACCGTAAAGCTATGAGTGTAAATATATTGATTTTAATTTAATTGAGTTGATAACTTTAATCATAGTAAGTGTTTACCGGTTCTCATGATAGTTAGACTGCGCTGCTCACCGTGAAGTACTCTTCTTGAGCCTTATTTGAAGAGGAGCAAACAGTGCTGTATCATCATCTCATGTTTAAATGCACTAATATAGGCCTCATAGCACTTTAAGAAATACATCATGGATGAGCGCTATCTTATTTTCAACACAGTTTTGAATTTAGAGTTTCCGGACTTGTAACGCCGGCTCTATGGGATCCAATGAATCCTCCTTGAAAGCGTAGGAATTCCAAAAATGGATACCCAAAATAATAATCTTGAATTTAGAACTCACGCTCGCCGCATTCACTTTCCCGCTTCTTTACGCGCGCCACGCAAACCATATTACATAAACAAATATTTCAATTAAGCCCGTTATTTACCACCGCTATCGCATGATACCAGAGCTTTCTTTAATATAGTGAAGTGATCGCCTCCTGTGTGCTTAGTGCGAGTTTCTTAAAGTTCTCGATAGCGTAAAAGTTAACCCAATTTTGTATGCAGTTGGAACAGCGCCCCTAGCGGCAAACGTACGCAAACGATCCCATTCCATACAAATATGAGTTAACTTTTACGTTATCGAGAACGTTAAAAAACTCGCACTAAGCACACTGTTCACGAGAAACCATTAGGAACCCAAGCGCTGGAGAGGATGAGGACTTGGACAACATCCGGTGAATCACGGGTATTGTAATATAATTCAAACTGTGTCTTCCCATCTTCACCGAATCTCTAAAATATCTCTGCCGCTTGCGCATCGCTTCATTTAAACCATTTGCCAACAGCACACATGGTGTAGCTATTTACACGCCAAATGTAATCAAACCCTGATAACAAGACTAATGAATTTCACAATTAGAACCATTTTTACGGCTTAATCTCGAATTGTGTTTTTTTTTTGTAATTACATTATTTACGATACTCCTAATCTATATATTTAATACGTGAAGCAAAAACTTTGTATCCCTTTTTACGAAAATTGCGCGCACGGAGGAGTATGAAATTTTCCACACTTATAGAGAATATAGAGAAGAAGTGCACAATGCTAATATTTTTTTTAAATTATGCATAAAAGATACATTAAATCAACAAAGAAAACATTACACACACTACATACCATGTATTTGACGCACACACGCATGCATACTATTTATTGTCAAACTTTTGTTCTTGACGTCTGTTGTCAAATTGAGAATAGATTAAATATTGTTTGTCTTTGTTAATATTTTTTATAGTGTAGTCATGGCGAAATTTGTGATTATAGAAGTATAAAATACAATCATAATAGTGTACAAACTTACAATTATGATGAATTATAGTCCAATTTCGACTACTGCGGGACCTCTAGTAATGTTTTAATACTTCGCGGACGACTGAAATGAAGCATTTATCCGAAACAAAACAATGACGATGTAAACGCGAAATAAGCCGTAAAATTACATTTAATTATGTCTACAGTTAGCGGAAATTGAAGACAATATTAAAAACAATATCAATATTTGTACATTGTGTAATTGAAAGATCAGTATTCTATACATATAAAAATGAATTGCTGTTCGTTAGTCTCGCTAAAACTCGAGAACGGCTCGACCGATTTGGCTAATTTTGGTCTTGAATTATTTAATTTTGTGGAAGTCCAGAGAAGGTTAGAAAGGTAGATAAATATGAAAATGCTTGGAATTAAATAAAAATAACACTTTTGCCCCGGCAGGCGGATTCCTTTTGTTTGTTTTAAGTTTATTTTATACAAAAGTTTAGGTCTTTTATTTATCGATTGAGGCACTACGAAGTCTGTAGGGTCAGCTAGTGTTAAAATCAAATCAAACAATAATACAGTTCGATCCATAAAATTAAATAAAAATCAATGCATGTTTGTATATGCTTTCTTTATTTTTTCGATGGGTGGACAAGTTGACGGTCCACTTAAGTGGTTACCGTAGCCCGTGGACATCTGCAACGTAAATGCCGCTACCCATCTCGACACGTGAGTTCTAAGGTCTCAGTTTTTACAGTGCAGTATTTTTGTGTTAAATACGTCCTTAAATCGTAACGTACGATCGTACGTGACGTAGATACACTAGTAAGTAGGGTTAAACTGATTGCACATCTACTATACTTAATCTTATCTCTACGATCACACTTAGGCACGTATCTAGCGCAATTTTACAATTTTTTTTTTTTTATTGCCCTTGTAGGCAGACGAGCATACGGCCCACCTGATGGTGAGTGGTTACCGTCGCCCATGGACTTCAGCAATGCCAGGGGCAGAGCCAAGCCGCTGCCTACCGCTTAATACTCTCCACAAGCCTCGTTTGAAGAAGGACATGTCATAGCGCTCGGGAAACACCGTGGAGGGGAGCTCATTCCATAGCCGGATGGTACGTGGCAAAAAATACCTCTGGAAACGCACTGTGGATGACCGCAGTGGCACCAGGTAGTATGGATGAACTCTACTCCGGTGGCGGGCGGTACAATACAGACATGCCACTATAGATTCGCCGGAAAATGAGAAATAGCGTTTTCTGAGTTTAATAACAGTATAGTGGGAGTATAGCAATAGTAAATACCACTATCCTATCTATTTCCGCGGCAAAGCCGTCAAGCATACCGGTTCTAGGATTGGGACGACATATACAATACAAAAAAGTCTTTGAGTCCTGATTGAACAATGCATCAGATGGCCAGTGGGCTTGATCTCTCATTTTTTTATTGCCTACATGGAGGGACAGGCTCACGGCCTATCTGATGTTACGTGATTACCGGAGCAAATATACATTACTGGTGGTAGGACCACTTGTGAGTCCGCGCGGGTAGGTACCACCGCCCTACCTATTTCTGCCGTGAAGCAGTAACGCGTTTCGGTTTGAAGTGTGGGGCAGCCGTTGTAACTATATTTGAGACCTTAGAAATCATGTCTCGAGGTGGATAGCGGCATTTACGTTGTAGATGTCTATGGGCTCCAGTAGCCACTTAACACCGGGTGGGCTGTGAGCTCGTCCACCTATCTAAGCAATAAAAAAAAATCATCAACGCAAATCCACGTAGCGCATAACGTAAATACGCAACAAAATAAATAAAACATAAAAACAGAAAAATGACAACCCTACCACTACCTGTTACTTTTCCATCAAGCTGATGAGATCCGCCAGTCTGCCGCAGCGGAGTTTAAATACGTACTTCAAAGCGTTGAAACATAAACAAATCTACAACGTATCAACCGAGAAAACAACAGCGACAATTACATTCGACCTGGTTGTGGTCGCAAAAGCTGTTAGAATTGTCCTTAACGCATCTTTATATTAACTAGAGGTCCCGCAGTAGTCGAAATTCGACTATAATTAATTGGAATTGTAAGTTTGTACACTATTATGATTGTATTTTATACTTCTATAATCACAAATTTCGACAAGACTACACTATAAAAAATATTAACAAAGACAAACAATATTTAATCTATTCTCAATTTGACAACGATGTCAAGAACAAAAGTTTGACAATAAATAGTATGCATGCGTGTGTGCGTCAAATACATGGTATGTAGTGTGTGTAATGTTTTCTTTATTGATTTAATGTATCTTTTATGCATTATTTAAAAAAAATATTAGCATTGTGCACTTCTTCTCTATATTCTCTATAAGTGTGAGAAATTTCATACTCCTCCGTCCGCGCAATTTTCGTAAAAAGGTATTTTTTTTTTTTTTTTTTTTTTTTTTTTTTTTTTTTTTTTTTTTTTTTTTTTTTTTTTTTTTTTTTTTTTTTTTTTTTTTTTTTTTTTTGTCAGGAGGAAATCGCCGGACTTCCGCCCTTCACTGGGGATGGAGGGCGGGGCATGTCGGAGTCGAACCGACTAAAACCTCCTGTCTCTCAACAACCAACGTCCAAACCTCGCATGAGACAAAACTCATGAAAAGGCAAGGGGGGGAAAGTGAAGCGTTTAGTGCGGAGCACATCTCTCCCATCACCCTCCCCCTCGGGACGCCGGACTGGCGGTCGTCGGCGCCACGACCACCAGCCCTCTCGGTCGGCAGGCTATCCGAAGCCCGCCTAGATGGCGCCGGTTAGAATGGTCTATCCTACGGAATACCCCGCTGGGTCAGAACCAGCGTGGGTTGAGGATAGCCGGCCTTCCATCACCCGGATGCTCATGCATAAAACGCGTGCAGAGCAGCTTGCACGTCGTCTTCTTAGGCCCCCTTCGTCGGTCCCCAGGCCGACATGTGAGGGAGACCCGAAACACTTAGAGGGCCAGGGCTTGGGCGAGATCCGCCTCCCTGGCCCCCGCTCGACGGCGGCGGGCCTGTGCGTCTCTCACGCGCCCCGCCGCCTCCTTCTGCGAGATGGTGCACTCGCAGAAGTCGAGCATCGCCTTCCACGACTCGTCGTCACCGAGCATCGATGCCACAACACTCGGCAACGACAAGTCGTTTCCTATTTTTGCGACGAGGACACGGCGCCACCCCTCCCATGCGGGGCAGGCAACGAGCGTGTGCTCCGCCGTGTCCAAGTCGCAACCACAATGGTGGCACTCTGCCGTCGGCTCGGCTCCGATCCGGTGCAGGAACTCACCGAAGCAACCATGCCCAGTGAGCACCTGCGTGAGCCGGAAAGTGAGGCGTCCTCTGTCACGATTCACCCAGTTCACAAGAACCGGGCGAATCGCCTCGACGGTCCTACGACCAGCCGAAGGATCGGCCAGCCGTCTGGACCATGACTCCAGCACGGACCGCCGAGATTGGGCCCTCCGCGCTCTGACCACACTGGGGCTGAGACGTGCCACGCCCCGGGCACGAAGGTCAGCCCGCCACTGATAGTCAGCGGCGAGCGCCTCCGCCTCCAGGACCCAAGGCGGCGTCCCAGCCAGTACACACGCCGCCTCGAAGGAGATGGTGCGATAGCCACGGACGACCCTGACCGCGATGGTGCGTTGCGGCCGTTGCAGCAGCTTCGCTACCCCCACGGCCAGGGACTGGCCCCACACGGGCGCCCCGTATAGGGCCATTGATCGCACCACCCCCGTATAGAGACGGCGCGTCACCTGGTCAGGCCCCCCCACGTTGGGCAGAAGCCGGCTTAACGCGCCGGCCACCCCCAACAAACGAGGGACCAGGTTCTGAAAGTGAGCACGGAAGGTCCAACGACTGTCCAGAATGAGGCCGAGGTACTTCAACTGCACCCCGACCTCGATACGGACGCCTCCAACCATGATATGGGCATCGACAGGTGGCACTCTCCGGGGCCTGTGGAACCACATGGCCTCGGATTTACTGAGCGCCACGTCGAGGCCCAATCTCCTGATTTTGCCGACGACATGCGCCACCCCAGCGGTGGCAAGACGAGCAGACTCAGCAAAACTCCCCCCCCGGGCCACGACCAGCGTGTCGTCTGCGTAACAGATTACGCTTAGGCCCGGGAGGAGGGCACTACTCAGTACCCAGTCATACCCGATATTCCACAAAAGGGGGCCGAGCACCGACCCCTGTGGAACACCGCGCACGACCGGGAACCTGTGCACGATCCCACCGTGTCCGGTACACGTGACCGATCTGTCCTCCAAGTAGGAACCCACCAGTCGGCGAAGGTAGAGAGGCACTCCGTGTCTTTCCAGTGCCCCCCCTATCACGGACCAGGGCAGGGTGTTAAACGCATTGGCGATGTCGAGCGACACCGCCAAGGCCACCCCTGGAGACGGCTTCTTCCGAGAGAGCCCGTACGCGAAGGATCGCGTCCACCGTTGAGCGGCCCTCTCGAAAGCCATACTGCTCCGCCGACAGATCGGGTCCCACCCCGACCAGATGCTGAATGATGCGGACCGCCAGAATGCGTTCCAGCAGCTTGCCCACCTCATCCAGCAACACGATGGGACGGTACCCGGCGGCAGTATCCGCCGGGCGCCCCTCCTTTCTCAACAGCACGAGTCTGCCCGTCCTCCACGATGAAGGAAACCGTCCCGACTCGAGGCAGGAGTTGTAAAGTCTCAAGAGTCGGTCCCCTAGGGCACCAAGAGCCAAGGCCCAAACCCGGCCATGGACTCCGTCCGGACCGGGCGCAGTGTCCTTCGCGCACATTTTACGCACGGCCACATGGAGCTCCGCCCCCGTTATATGGGGCACCTCAGCAGAGGCGTCGCCGCCGTTTTCCGACGGGACGTCCATAGCGGGAGCGATAAATCCCTCCCGCTCCTGCGGGAACAGCGCCGAGACGATGTCCCGCAACTGCTGAGACTGGAGACGCTCCGTGATTGGGGGGGCCCATGGGCGCATTTTATTGCGCACCATATGATAGGGTCGCCCCCACGGATCCTCATCCAGCGTCTCCAAGAGACCCTCCATGTGTTGGTCCTTGGCTCTTCTGATGGCCAGCTGCAAAGCCCTCTGCGCGACGCGAAATGTGCCGTACAGCCGGGCCTCCACCACCGCGAACGCAACCGGATCGTTGCGCCGCGGCAAGCGACGGCGGCGATGCCTGGCGCACTCGCGCCTCGCCCGAACGCACTCCACGCGGAGTTGCGCGATTTCGGGCGACCACCAGTACACCTGGCGATTGGGAGGCCGAGGGCTGATCCGGGGCATCGATACGTCGCAGATGCGTCGCATCGTGTCCCGGAACCACCCCGCTTCGCGCTCGATCTCAACCGGATATGGACGCATGGGCGTCCACGCCGCCACCGTAGAGGCTTCCATCAGTAGCGCCTTATTCAGGCGCTTCAATGCCCACCTGGGGAATGACCGGGGCGCACCATGTGGGTAGTCACCGTGGGCGTCCGCGACTGCGGAGCGGGCGGAGAGATCAAACCGAATATATCGGTGATCTGACAGCGTCTCCGCCCCCTCCAAAACCCTCCAGTCGCGGATACGGCGCGCGATGGCCGGGCTCGCAAAAGTAACGTCCACAATGGACTCGCCCTGCCACCGCACGCACGTCGCAACCGACCCTCTATTCAACAAACAGAGGCCGGCCGCGTTCGCCCACCTCTCCAGTAGCCTACCCCGAGCGTCCGAGCGGGGGGAGCCCCATGCGACAGACTTCGCATTGAGGTCCCCCGCGAGAATCACTGGATGAGGAGCGAGGCGGCGAGCAATCGCCCCGATCCTGCCCAGGAAATGCCCGAACTCGACGGTAGGCCTGTTCGGAGAGAAGTATGCCCCGATCACGACGGTCCCTTCCAGCTGCACTGCGACGAACCCTTGGCCCCTGGTCACCATCGCCAGGGGGGGGATCGCCGCGTCTCTTCTTATGACTATGGCCGCCAGGCCGCCATCGTCCCCAAACCAGCAATCATTTGCCGGGGGAACGAAGTACGGCTCGGCGACCACAGCCACATCTATGGACCACTCCGCCATGCTCTGAGACAGCATGTCCTGAGCTCTGGCGGAGTGGTTAAGGTTTCCTTGGAGGAAGCGATAGGTGCGGTCCATTACTGTTGGACCACATCCATCGCCCCCTCCCCTTCACCGCTGCCCCCGCTCTCCGGCACCGGCGCCGCAACGGGGATTACAACGTTGGCCAGTGCTCCTCTGGCCAACCTTCTCTTTTGCCGGCGCTTTGATTTCCGGCGCCGGTTTCGTTCGGTGTTATCACCGGACGGGAAACACGCCTTGCCTCCCGCCCGGTGGTTTGCCCTGCGCCCGGCCGCAGCGCACAGAGCGCAGTGCGGGGCGGCCGTGCAGGACGCCGCTTTGTGGCCCGGTTGGCCGCAACGGAAGCACAGACCGCTGCGGTCAACTGAGCTGGTGCACCTAGCGAGGCCGTGCCCCGTGCTGAAGCATCGGAGGCATCGCCAGGCACGTGGTTCTTGGAGACGCACGTGGGCCGCTATCCAGCCCACGCGCAGTCTCCCCGGATCCCCCGTCGATCTTCCCGGTGGAGGGGTGGCCAAAGAAGTGGCCGCCTCCACAGGGCAGCGCGCCCACGCCGACCTGGCCCCGGAGTACCCTGAGCGAAGTTCGCCCACGGTCACGCTTTCCGGGGCACATCCCCCCTGGGCGGCTATTGCGGCTGCCACCTCCTCCTTGGTGGCGCAGTCGTCCAGGCCGGTGACCCTAATCTCGGCCATCCTCACCGGCCTGTGCACGCGCACCTCTTCCTCCGGCAACGCCACGCGGAGCGTCGCCACTAGTTTGTCCGCGATGCCAGAACTATCGGCACCGGGACATTCCAGCAGCTTCGCCCCATTGGCGGTATGCCGGAAGCGTAGACCTTCCTCTGCCCCGATTTCTGTCAGGTTTACGGCTGCGCGCGCCCGGGCCATCACCTCATTGTAGGTGAGGCCCTTTTCGGCGGCGCCCGGCAGCAAAGTCACTACCACGGCAGCTGACCCCGCTGCGCGCGGCTTCTTCTTTCTGTTTTTCTTCTTGCTAGCGGCCGGTGCTCGACCCTCGCGGGGAGCAGCCACGGCCGCCAGCGCTGTATTTCGGGCTGCAGCGGTCGGCGCTCGAGCCTCTTGGGGAGCTGCCAGAGCTGCTGTCTGTCGCCGTGCTTTGGTACCCCGCTTCACCACTTCTGTCCAGCCCTCGTCCATGCTTGACGGGGGAGGAGGAAGGGGACGAGGCTGTGGTTGGGATCTCGGGGCGGGATTCTTGGCTCCCGCACCTCTGATATTCTGGTTCCGGCCTCCACGTCGTGCCACCCTCGCGGATGGGGTAGAAGTGGAGGTCGGCTGCGCGGCCCAGTCCCGTATGGCGGTCGTGGCTTTTGGTGCCGGGACGCAATTTCCGGAACCATTCGAGGAGCGGAGCATCTCCTCGAGGCCAGCAAAGTGTTTGCGGACCTCATCCACCACCGCCCGCGAGATGCAGGCCACCATTTCTTCTCTGCTTGGCGGCTCCGCAGGCCTGGGCCGCGACAGCGCCGGCCACTCGTCTACCATCCTCGCCAGTGGCGAGCGGATGTCTTCAGCCTGCGCTGGTGCAGGCCTTAACCTTCCTCTCTGCATGGACGCAGGGATGGCCGATATTTGGGGAGGTGGCGCAGGCCTTAACTCAACCCTCCGCGGGGGGTGAGGGAGTGCGGGAGTAGGCACTCGTGAAACAGGGGCCACAGAAGTGGGCGCTGGCATGGGCGCCGCCACACTCATCACAGCTCGTGAGGGCACGCTGGTGTCCATCTTCCTCGCGGGGGGCCCAGAGTGTGCCAGCGCAGGCATCGGCGACAAGGGAGTCCCATCTCGCAAGACCGGGGAGTCCTCCAGAATGCGACTCTCCCTGGAGTCAAGCTGCCCGACGAGTTTGGACAGGGTGGGGATCAGCTTTGTCCTAACCATAGCGGCTCCCTCCCGGAGCCTTTTCCTGTAGCTGCTGCCTGGCTCAGCGCCCTTGGCAGCCACAGTCGACAGCAGCTTCGCCAGATTGACCAGCGCAAGGTCGAGGTCGCGGAATGCCTCGTCCCCGCTAGCCAGGGACGCGGCCGACGTCGACATCGATTCCACCGACGTCGCTGGTGACACTGCGCCTCTCCTCCTTACTGGTGGCCGCTGGGGAGCGGGCATCGTGTCTTTCGTTGTGGCAGGCCCCGCAACCACCGGAGCCACCTCCTCGATGGCCATCGTCTTTTCCGGCACCTCGATGCTGGAAGATGACGCGCCGCCGTCGTTGGACGTTGTTAGTGGGGTCTTCCTTCGCCCCCTCTTTTTCCCTACCGATGGTCTGGTGGGGTTGATCGCACCCGACTCGCTGGCGAGCGCAGAGCGCATCGAGCCGGCGATCGGGGAGCGCCTCGGTTCGACGGGAATTCCGCTGCCCGTCGCACAGCCTCCTTCATCCTGGCAATTGTTGCCCCCCCCAGAATACGTGGGGCAGCGTGCTTCCACTGAGGTAGAAGCACGGAGGGATTCTCCGCCCGACTCGCGGGCGGTACCCTCCTGGGGTACTAACTTTGTACAATTGTCCATCATCATGAAATTTCTTTTTTTATTAACCAGGGGTTTGGTCCCCTGGGATCTATGACACCCTCGGGACTGGAAACCCTCCAGCCATACATCCCATCGCCGGGTGTCGAGCTTGAGATTGGGGCATTTTTGAAGAGGTTTGCGTCCTCGCGGCTCCGACCAGTAAAGGCAGGAGCCCCCGTTCCCCATGACTGGGGTTTACGGTTTGGCCGACGGTGGCCGAAGCCTGTCCGTCGCCCACAACGCGGTGTGGAGCCACGCCGGCGAGCCGGTACCTTCCATATCTGGAAGGCTTTCCCCTGTAGCCAAAGCCGGGGACATGGCAACCCGCAGCCGGAAGACACCAAAGTGTCGCCGGCTCATCAGGCTCCCGAGAGCCAACCCCTCATCCCCTAAATGCCACACTTTGCCAGTGCAAAGGGGGTGGGGAGAGGGTCCCTCACTCTCTCTCAAGCATCCCCCGCAGAACGCGGAGGCGGCTGCGGAGAGCTGGGCGCAGTTCTCTTGGTCGCGGCGTCCCACACAGATTCCTCTGCACGCGATTTTAGGGACGCACGCTTAAGCCCCACCGCCACGACAAGGCGGAACTACATTCGGTGGGGGTAAAAAGGGATACAAAGTTTTTGCTTCACGTATTAATATATAGATACCAACTGACAGCTGTCACTCGCCTAATATGTGTCAATGTCATTCGTGTGGTCGCCCCTTCTTCTTGCGTCGTCAATGACTACTAAAAACTATCCATGCAAATCTGCGTCTTTTTATAAGAAACCCAGACGATCACTCCAACAAAAGCTACCCACATAGGTCCCGGGGGACGGCCTAATAAAGCTTATTTGTCATTCTTAGACATAGTTCACGGAATTCGTAGGAATCTAAGACACGCGGAAAAATCATTTATCAAAATCATTGCAAAATAAATTTATCACTTTGTTTCACTAGCGGGGATTGTTAAAAGCTTAGCTTACGGTGAGCATTCGTGAACACAGTAAGCCACTCATATTATAAAGACATTTTCAAAATTTGGCAGTCTATAGACAGACGGATATCTACAAATGAATTACGAAAGATATTGAAAATTTAAAAATTGCTGCCGGTAGGGAGTATTGTAAGCCGGCAGGAAGTATCACATTCCTGCCTGCCTGATTGAAGAGTGGGATTTAACACAATTGAGAAATCCGCTTCATGTTTCAAGATGGCTTTCATGATCTAGTTTTTTTTTTATTGCTTAGATGGGTGAACGAGCTCACAGCCCACCTGGTGTTAAGTGGTTACTGGAGCCCATAGACATCTACAACGTAAATGCGCCACCCACCTTTAGATGTAAGCTCTAAGGTCTCAAGTATAGTTACAAGTATAGTGTTGATAGGCACTGGTAAATCATCATCATACATTCATCCTTCTACAGAAATAAGTTGGTTCGAAAATTTCGTCTGATCATTTCCAATATCATAAAAACTGGAGAAGAGCTGAAGTGTAGATTAATTAAGTTAAAATTTGTTATAAAATAAATATAAATTTAATTTCTCTTTTTAATCTCTAATCACGTAAGAAGCTTTAAATCAAAGCTGTAACAGTTGAAGCGGCTGACAAACATGCGATTGACCACTTAAATATGTTGTTCATAAAAAAAATACCGTAAGCGCTCGTGAGCACGCATCGCGTGCATATAATTATCAAAATGAAAATCTATGCACGTAGTATGTACAGTGTCGAACCTGCAACTTTCAGAATTCCATATGACACCTCTGGATTATAAGAGCTTCTTTATTTACTTTACCAAGGAATGTCTGGATGTATTACAAATAAACGATTTCCGGAAATTCAAGGTGGGTGGCGCATTTACGTTGTGGATGTCTATGGGCTACAGTAACCACTTAACACCAGGTGGGCTGTGAGCTCGTCCACCCATCTAAGCAATAAAAAAATAATCGAAAAAAATAAATTACTAAAATACAAAACCGCTTAAAAAAAGTGGGCACAAAGAACAGATCGTAATTTAAAAGAAAACTTACGTTCGAAGTTCAAACGCTCACTAAAACAAACAGGAATCCCACACGCATACACACCCACACACACTCAACGGCACAATGTATTTCTATTTCAGTGTTTCAGCGGCCACGCTCTCTGTGGAAAGCCGACGCGCTACTGCCGGGAACCAAGCGACCGGTCACAGATTAAACACCGAGCTGCTACACCGTAGAAGCGCCACAGTGACAATTGGGCATTCTTATATAATAACTAACCGTACTCGTCCGCTTCGCTGGGCAATTAAAATTAACATTATTATTTATTGTCATTATTATTAGCGAGTCCAACACTCATATAAATATTAGCCTACCCATTTAGTACATGTATTTTCTACATCGATACCAAGTTTCAAGTCAATCGGATGCATAGTTCAGTAATTATAACGGAACATCCGTAAAAACCACTGTCGATTTACATATTAGTATAGATATATAACTCCCCCAAGCCGACTGGTCCTCGAGGGGGAAAGCGACCACAACCCTCCAACATCTAAAGACAACAATCACCGAAAACCAGTAGTTTACATAGCATCCCTTAATGTACTCACCTTGGGAAAAGAAGAAAATCTTACGGAACTGACATATGCGCTAAAATCTATCAAATGGGACATAATTGGTTTGAGCGAAGTGAGAAGAATGGGCGAAAGTATTACTTGTCATCCAGACTATTTACTGTACCAAATAGGGGAGACGCAAGGCCAATATGGGGTAGGATTTATTATTAAACAACATTTAAAACAATATGTGGAAGAATTCATAGGAATCTCAGAACGCATAGCGATTATGAATTTGAATCTACCAGGATATAAAAAACCGTGGTCTATTGTACAAATATATTCACCTACAGAGCAATCAAATTTGGAAACGATAAATAACTTCTACCATATTTTAAACGAAACCATTCAAGAGCATACGCACAAAAACCTTATAGTCATGGGCGACTTCAATGGCCAAATTGGAGCAAGACGCCCAAGAGAAAACGCAATACTAGGACAATATTCATATAGTAACAAGACCAGAAGCAGAAATGGGGAAAAAATTACAAACTTCGCGCTGGAAAACAAATTAACAATCTTAAATACTATTTTCAAGAAGAACCGAAAGAGCATGTGGACCTGGATCTCGCCGGATGGTAAAACAAAAAATGAAATTGATTTTATTATGACCAACAGAAACAGCTACTTCACAAACTTTACCGTCATTAAAAGATTTAACTTCAACACCAACCATAGGCTACTTAGAACTGAGCTCAAAATAAAACAACCAAAGAAGACTAGACCAAGACAAGACTCAGGAAACATAAAACTCGAAGAACAACACTTAGAGCAAATAACAACAGCTCTAAGAGCTGAACTTAGAAACTTCAAAGAGAACACTAAGGAACTAGAAACCCAAGATAAATACAAGTATATAGAGAATATTATTAAAACCCAAACTAAACTTATAACAGATAGGAAAATTAATGCAAAAGAAAAACTATCAACAGCCACTATAAAACTCCTAGAAGAAAGAAATTACCTTACTAATGAAAGAAGTACCCAAAACAGAAGACAGAAATTAGCCAAAATCAGCAAAGATATCAAGGAAAGTATCAGAAAAGAAAGAAAACAACGAAGGTTGCAAACAATCGAAAATTACATACGAAAAACCGGTGGAACTAAAAAAGCACTCAAAGAATTGACCGACACGAAGAACTGGATCGTAAAAATGAAAGATAACCGAGGAAAATTCGATTATCACAGAATTGGCATATTAAAAACAGCTACGTCATATTACAAAAATCTTTATCGAAACAACACTACGCAAGCTGAAATCAGTCTAGTGGAAACCTCGAACACCCCCAGTATTCTCCAAGCTGAAGTCAGTAAGGCTATCGATACCCAAAAGAGTGAGAAAGCACCCGGGCCTGACGGCATAAGCAATGAAATCTTAAGAAATAGCAAAGAGATACTGCTACCTGTCCTCACAGAAATATTCAATGATATAATGAATACTGAAACCATCCCCCAGCAATGGACCGAGTCTCTCATCATCCTACTGTATAAGAAAGGTGATAAATATGACATAGGAAATTATCGCCCTATAAGTCTTATGTCCAATGTATATAAGATTTTTGCTAAGATCATCTTAAAACGGATTGAAAGAACCCTAGACGAAAACCAACCTATAGAGCAAGCAGGATTCCGCAAAGGTTACTCAGTGATTGACCACATTCACGTAGTGCGTCAAATTTTGGAGAAATACAACGAGTACCAACTTACATACTACATCGCATTCATTGATTATAGTAAAGCATTCGATTCTCTACATCATGACAAAATATGGGGGGCGTTATTAGAACAAGGAATTGAGCACAAGTACATTCGATTAATAAGAAATATATATAGCTGCAGCAGAGCAAGAATCCAACTAGAAAAGAAAAGTACTCCTTTCAGAGTAGAAAAAGGCGTAAGGCAGGGAGACCCTCTATCTCCGAAATTATTCTCCGCAGTATTAGAATCAATCTTTCGAAGACTCAATTGGGAACATCTTGGAATTAATATAGACGGCCAACTGGTATCACACTTAAGATTTGCTGATGACATAGTGTTAATGGCCAAAACAGCAGAAGAGTTAACCAGAATGATAAAAGAACTTGCGAAAGAAAGTGAGAGAGTAGGGCTGGCAATGAATCCGGAAAAAACTAGGGTGATGACAAACGGGTACAAACATACAATAGATCTAGGAAACACTGAAATCAACTATACAGACGAGTACGTATATCTAGGGCAGCTCATAACTCAAAAAGATCCTATGCAGAAGGAAGTGGACAGAAGAATTACAAATGGCTGGAAGACATACTGGAGTCTAAGAGAGGCTATGAAAGATAAAAAGCTCCATATAAACCTAAAAAGCAAACTTTTTAACACCTGCGTACTACCTGTCCTTACATACGGGTGTCAGTCATGGTCCTTAAATCAGGTCACCTCAAACAAACTAGCAACCTGCCAGTATGCAATGGAAAGGAGTATGCTAAACATTAAAAAGTCCGACAGAGTAAAAAAAATCGTCATTAGAATCAAAACAAAAACTACCGATATAATAAGCAAAATCAAAAGACTCAAATGGCGATGGGCTGGTCACCTGGTAAGAGGACACGACAAATGGAGCAAAAGGGTGACATGGTGGTACCCAAGGGAAGGCAAAAGAAAAAGAGGTCGACCACAGAAAAGGTGGGACGATGACGTTAGACAAGTGGCAGGAGTCACATGGAACAGAGTGGCTCAAGAAAGAAAGGAATGGAAAAGGTTGGAGGAGGCCTTTGCCGACTGGCAAACAGATCTAGGAAAGATAACCAAACAACAAATATTAGTTTAAATGTATTCATATCTTTAAGTTTTAGTTTTTAATGCTAGATTTTACATAAGTTTAAAAAAAAAAATCATTGTACTAAGAGATCTGAATAAAAGGCTATATTATTATTATTATTATTATTATTATTTATAGATATATACCTTTAAAAACAAAATGCTCTTGATACAGATAATCCTCCTATAACAAGTTATTTTAAACCAGAGTTCCAATCGAACACCTTTTACAACACGGTACTTCTAAAACACGATAATGAGATTTTTGTTGAAAGCTATTTAAAAAATTACATTATGCACTATGAGCATACAATATATGGGAATAAACGAAATTTTACCACTTATTTTTATGAACAGTAGGTAAAAAACATACAGGCATAGTTTTATTCAGGATAATTACTGTCCTTTTTGTACTGGCTTCTAGTCTCATATAACGCCATTTCGTACAACACGGGAGTTTGTAGAAATGTATCTACCGTGCCATAGGAGAGCTACTTGAATTTTTTAAATATTTTTTTACTTCTTTTCTAGATAGGTCTGATGTTAGGTGGTTACCGGAACCCATAGACATTTACAACGTAAATGCTGCCACATATCTTGAGATATAAGTGCTAAAGTCTCAGTATTTACAGTACAACGACTGCCCCTCCCTTCAAACCGAAACGCATTACTGCTTTACGGCAAAAACCGACAAGGTGATGGTGCCTACCCGTGCGGACTCACAAAGCGTCCTACCACCAGTAAATTAATTAATCTGCTCCCAAAAATGAACAGTAGTTGTGTTGGAAGATTACTAAGTTCACAATTTTGCTACGAGGCTTTGTCGCTCACCCGGGACCGGACAGACGCACGATCTAGAAGGATCAGCCAATAAAGTATTTTAGTTTGCGGTATTGACGCAGGTTCAAATATCGAAATATTGTAATGATGCCTATTGTCTTGTTTACGTTTCGTTTAGAAAAATATTATTGCTTTGACTAGAGTGGTAGTTTCTGTCATTGATCATTTTGTGATGCATGGAGTTGCATGCAGGTATAGAAAAAAATTTGGGCATTTTAAATAAAAGTAAAAAAAAAATAACAACTCACATTATCCTTATCGAAAACGAGTTGAAGTACATAAAACTTTAATGAGCCCATACCACGCCTTGTTTTAACATGGCCAACGATAAAACTATGTTTCAATGAGGTAATTAAAAGTTATCAAAATAGAATTCACATCTTTATAGACATAATAATGTTTATATCACGAATTTTATTGGTGATCAAAAGTGAGCCTTTAGCGTCAGTTGTGCTCAAAATTAGCGGTTACCGGCTTTTGGCCGTGAACTCAGCAATGGTGCTTGCCTTAGAGAATATAATACTTTTTCTAGAAATGTTTCTGAAGAAAAGTTGCTTTTCTTTTTTTCTTTTCTCTCTTTACTACATTCTAATTTTTCTTCTACTGTAGTTAATAGACCTTTTCCACCCACAGAGTGAGTGAGATTTTTTTTAATCATAATGTTGAAGTTTCAGTGCCTTCTTTTCTTTTTCTTTCCTTACAATGACCTTCTGAAAGCTTGAACGAGCATAATTATCAAGGTCAGGCAATAGGCCTCCTTAGAATCTAAAATAAGTCGTAAAAATACCATTAACGGTCAATCTACATCTTTTTAATGGTTCAATTGCTTAACATTTAATCATATTATTACACATTAACGTGATATTCATAAAAAAATTCCAGAGATATTAGCTGGCAGCCTAACGGGCTATTCCACCTGGATGGGTAGATGAGCTCACGAGCTCAACCTGAAAGAATTTGCTTACACTAGCCCTAACAAGAGCAATGTTTTACAGAATCTACCATCCGCCGGGATAGCGATCCACTGAGAGCATCTGGCGGAAAACTCAGGGATTTGTTTTTCAAATGTTCTGTCTTTCAAATGACTTTCAAATCTCAAAAGTAATCCTTCTCAGAGACAACAATTACATCTGTAATCACGTTGTTCACGTCTCCATTAAATATTACTCTATGCGAAGGCTTTCATTCTCCGTCCTTGTCGTGGCGAAGCGAGTTATTACTTTTCTCTTTCCCGCGCATACTTAAACGATTGACGCAAGTTCACGGGAAAAATGGTCTAAAGTCCGCTCAAGGCTCTTCCCGTATCACTGAATTATGTCATTTTTAATGAAAAAAAATAATTTGAAAGTCGCAATCTAGTTAGCTGTAATGTAATGAGAATTTAAGATTTTTTAAAAGCTATTTTGAGGCGTGAAAGACTACTTAGTTTTAGAGTCATGTCGGTAAATTTATCTATATATCGACGCTTGAAAGGCAAACGTGACTAAGCGACAATACGTGAACTTTACAGTAGACTAATTTAAAGTTGAAATACCTGAAAACAAAATTTATTTTAACGAATCTAGCTGTAGTAGAATCTAGCTAGTAGCTGTAGGATTGAAATGTTTTTATTAGACCTAGAAATATATATTTTTTGCGTATCGAATATGGTTATTGCCTATAATTTAGGTACAAAGCAGTTATTGTCGCTTAGTCATGTTTGCCTTTCAAGCGTCGATATATAAAAATGAATTGCTGTTTGTTAGTCTCGCTAAAACTCGAGAACGGCTGGACCGCTTTGCCTAATTTTGGTCTTGAATTATTTGTGGAAGTCCAGAGAAGGTTTAAAAGATTAGATAAATATGAAAATGCTCGGAGTTAAATAAAAATAACAATTTTGTTTTTTTCTTTGATGTGTCCCCCGTCGGACGGATTCCTTTTGTTTGTTTTAAGTTTATTTTATATAAAAGTTTTGGTCTTTTATTTATCGATTGAGGCATCACGAAGTCTGCCGGGTCAGCCAGTTATATCTATATAAATGAATATGACAGTCAGTACTTAGCATGACCACAAGGTAAATTTAGGCCATTTTGCACAGCTCAGTGTATTTGGTAGAAGCATAAGCGATCATCTAAGTAATGCGTTTCGGTTTGAAGGGTGGGGCAGCCGTTGTAACTATACTGAGACTTTAGAACTTATATCTCAAGGTGGGTGCCTCATTTACGTTGTAGATATCCATGGGCTCCAGTAACCACTTAACACCAGGTGGTCTGTGAGCTCGTCCACCTATCTAAGCAATAAAAAAATATACATTTTATACTACACGTATGTAAACGTTAACTTTAAGATTAAATCTGTAACGTTAGCTTTTTTAAATAACGTAGATTCATAAACAAGGTCGCAGTGTACCTAACGGTAAGTGGTTACTAGAATCCATACACAATTGTAATCTTAACTCCCACCTATGATATAAAATCAAAGTATCAATTAGTCAGGAGCTTAAGAAAATTCAGAGGTAAAGTCAACTCTGCGTCTACCACCGCTGACTCTTTTGAAAGCTCATTCGAAGAAGAAGCGTAAAGAAGACAGCTAATTCCAGAGCATTTTTTATATTAACGTTATATTGCGCGTGTGTGTTAAATGGCACGACATGAGAACCCTCTTATCATAGCCGCTGGAAACTACATACCCGATCCTGTAGACCGAATGGTAAACAGTCGACGTCGCCCAAAACACGTCATCACGGATCCTCCCGATTCATTAACGGTGCTTTTAGGTACCACAAGCACCGGTCACCGTCTTCGTCGAACCCGTCGCTTGCGACGCTCGACTAGTGAATTAACCCATAGACACAGCCCTCTGAGTTTCTCGCCGGATCTTCTCAGTGGGTCGCCTTTCCGTTCTGGTGGTAGATTCTGCGAAGCACTGCTCTTGTTAGGGCCAGTGTTAGAAAAACTCCGGTTTGAGCCCCGTGAGCTCACCTACTAGTTAAGGTTAAGGTTAAGGTAAAGTTAAGGTAAAAAAAAACGTGTAGTTGCCAACTTTTGCCAGCTTAAAGTAAATGATTCGCATCAATATTAAGCCATCGC
The DNA here is from genome assembly GCF_030269925.1 of Bombyx mori. Taxonomy (NCBI): domain Eukaryota; kingdom Metazoa; phylum Arthropoda; class Insecta; order Lepidoptera; family Bombycidae; genus Bombyx; species Bombyx mori. Next base: position 13,807,900 of record NC_085124.1, on the reverse strand, counting down.
TGCCCGTTGGATTGGGTCTTGTTCTTCCTATTTGACCCGATCACCGGGAAAATCACTCCACACACGGCATTTTAGTCAAGATAAATTTTTCACTTTAATCTTAAGGGTCGCTCGCTTTTATCCGAGGTACTTAACCGAGCGGCCGGACAAAGGGTACTTACTCTAAGTTCATATAAAATGGAAAATAAATATATGTATGTAGTCCGAAGTCACTAAGAACTATGCGTAGAGTAAATTCATAAAAGTTTGATGCGATATGTTGCTTAAGTTAGTGGACGAGCTCACGGCCCACCTGGTGTTAAAAGGTTACTGGAGCCCATAGACATCTACAACGTAAATGCGCCACCCACCCTGAAACATGAGTTCTAAGGTCTCAGTATAGTTACAACGGCTGCCCCGCCCTTCAAACCGACACGCATTACTGCTTTACGGCAGAAATAGGCGGGGCGGTGGTACCTACCCGTGCGGACTAACAAGACGTCCTACCACCGGTAATTACGCAAAATATTATTTTGCAGGTTTTTATTACACGATGTTATTCCTTCACCGTGGAAGTCAATCGTGAACATTTGTTAAGTACGTATGTATTTCATTAGAAAAATTGGTACCCGCCTGCGGGATTCGAACACCGTTGCATTGCTTAAGACAATTGCACTGGGCGTATTATCCTTTAGGTCACGAAAACTACTCTAAATAATGAAACGATGCAAAGATAGAAAAAAAAGATGTGTGGTGCCGTGGGACACTGGATAGGAACAAAGCTCCTTATTATAAAAATATTAATTTTAAGTTCTATTCGAGGTATAAAGAAAATAAGTATTCGGGTAAAATATTTATATTGTGGATGTCTATGGGCTCCAGTAACCACTTAACACCAGGTGGGCTGTGAGCTCGTCCACCCATCTAAGCAATAAAATATATATATGAATAATAATAATAATAACCGTCATCACGTAGACTATACATTAGACACTGTATTGCCATCATACTAAAACTATACATAAATTATAAAAATCTTACGTTACGGACGTTTTTTCCCGGTTAGGGTACTCCTCCGCATCGCTCCGTTAGGAGCTTCGTTCCAAAAAAATCATGAATTTCGCTATTATGTTGTCCTGGTTAAGTTTACGACTTGCTAATTTATTGGTTATCCAGCTGTTGGCAAACTATGTAACGCTAATTAAATATTGATGGCTGCCAAAAGAGGAAAACTGTGGCGACACTTCACCTTACAGTTAAACAATAAAAAACAACTGAAAATGAACTTATGTACCACGAAATTGGGACTCTTTGAGGAGCGTAGTGAAACACGACCCAAAAGTAAGATTAACTGACCTATGAATTTATGATAGCTTTCATTAGTCTTTTACTTATGTTGAAGGTACTGTAATGATATAAAATATTATGCTCTATGTTAATTGCGTTCGTATCAGAAGACAGGAGTTTACGCCTTAAGTACCATGTGTCACTAAAAGTACTCAACATATAGACTAATTCCAGTTAAGGGGTAATGGCCGCAAAAAAGCGTTCTCGGGAATCTATGGAGGTCATGAAACTGTGAAACAAATCAAACCGCTTAATAGTTATGCAAGTGTTTTGGCACAAAAGCCGAAAAATAAGATATCTGCCCACCTCGAAGATATAATCAGCAACCTCGGTCAACAGGATATTGCGTTTCCATAAAACATCTTAATATTGCTGTGACCGGTGATTGAGCTTATAATCTACCGGATGTTAAGTGGAATCCATTAAAATCAACAACATAAATGCCGCCATCCACCTTGAGAGAGAGTTATAAAGATCTATAATATAAAAGCTGTTGTTTCAGTCTTCAAACCAAAACGCATTACTGCTTCCGACAGAAAAAGATAAGGCTATGGTACTTAACCGAGCGAGCTTACAATACGTCCCATCACCAACTCCAAAAGGGTTCACATTAAAAATACTTTATCAAGACACAGCATAGCAATAGGCCCTAGCAATGAAGAAGTCTAAATGTATATTCTAAATAACTTCCATAAACTCGTTCCACTCCATTTTATGGCCCAAATTATACATTTATGGGATTGTAGGGCGAAAACTAATGGTTTTGAACACCGATATCTTAATTTCAAAACATCACTCTTAACATCGTATTGACAACCGACTTCTTTTATTCTTTGTCTCCATTTTATCCCACTAGGTGGGGTCGGTACAGCAAATTTTTCTATTCAATGCTCCACTATCAGCCGTCATCTCAACGCTCACTCTTCTTTCTCTCATATAGTAATTAACACACTCCATCCTTTTTTTATTTTTTTAACGCTGGGGTATCCATTTACGGATACCCGGTCCGGGGGGGTAACGAACCGGGTTATGTCGGACTCCGCGCCTCCTGAGAGGAAGAGGGGCACGAGGAGGGCCAAAGTCCTCCACCTCCCCGAATTCCTCGCAAGAGACTACGCCTTGAAAAAGGGGCGCAAAGCACTTGCCCCGCAGAACGACTACCGACTAAACCCCATCGAGCTCCACCACACCGGCTACACCAGACCTATGGTATCGCAGTGCGAGCCGAAAGTCCGCCTTCGCCGGTACCCGTCCTGATGATAAGACGGGATTTCATCTCCGGGAAAATCCCGAAGGACGTCATTTCGGGAGATACACCGTGGGCGGCGCACAGGAGCCACCTTGCACCGCCCCACCACCACACACTCCATCCTAGTCTTCTTCGGTCGACCTCTTCCCCTTCTATCTTGCACTATTGTGTCCATACATCAGCTAACTTTTTACTGGTGGTAGGACCTCTTGTGAGTCCGCGCAGAGTCCACCACCCTGCCTATTTCTGCCGTGAAGCAGTAATGCGTTTCGGTTTGAAGGGTGGGGCAGCCGTTGTAACTATACTTGAGACCTTAGAACTTGTATCTCTACCTATCTCAAGGTGGGTGGCGCATTTACGTTGTAGATGTCTATGGGCTCCAGTAGCCACTTAACACCAGGTGGGATGTGAGCTCGTCCACCCATCTAAGCAATAAAAATAAATCATCAACGCAAATCCACGTAGCGCATAACGTAAATACGCAACAAAATAAATAAAACATAAAAATGACAACCCTACCACTACCTGTTACTTTTCCATCAAGCTGATGAGATCCGCCAGTCTGCGGCAGCGGAGTTTATATACGTACTTCATAAAACCAATAAAAAATAAAAAATAAAAAAAATAAAGAATTAAAAAAAATATATAAAAAAAACCTAATCACATGCATACAACCGATAACTGACATTAATCTTATTCTAAGAAAATCTAGTGTGCCATTATGAACAAACTAAAAACTGTAAAAATAACGTGCAAATTATAACCAAAAAATACCGATCTTTCCATATATGCATGTATTATTTTACAGCCTTTTATCATCAAAAACGTACTAAGCTTCACAAGCCAATTTAAATATTATGAGCAGTTCGAAATTCATAAAAGCACAGTGCAGTTAAAAAAAACAATGATTATAACTCATCACCGAAATTTTATAGCGTCAATTTCGCGTGTCGGAATTATGTTACAACGGGTCGCGTACAGCTGCTTCTACGCGATAGCTGTTTTAAGCTTTTGATGATAAAGTTTTAACGTTTATGGAAAGTTTACGCAACCCTTTTTTTGATCTCAAGTAGCAATGGGTCATAATTTTTTTAGGCAGACGCACTCAAATATCAGAGCGTGTGAAACGCAATGAAATTGAATTCTGATTTATATTGTTTAGCTGTCTTGGGCGGCTTGTGAGCTGGCAGGGAAAAGTAGTACCATTCTGCCTATTTTTGCACACTAGAAGTTAGGCGGACCAACGATTATAGAGAGTACAATATCTTTTTTTTTTTAAATAAATAAATAAATAAAATAAATTATAATAAATTCTAAAATAAAAAATCTAATTGAATGTCGATTTATGCGAGTTTATCTAGTTTGTACAGCTATTAAAAAACAAGTTTTAAAGCATGGGGTGCTTTTCAGGATATTATCAAAATAACCCTTCTACTCATATCTGTTCATAAAATATTTATAACTACTGATACCCCCTATGGTTTTTTTTACAATAAAATTATTATTTCGTACACTATTTTGAATTTTTTTCAAATTTATAAAAAATAGTTTTTAGTTGCATTTTCTATAAAAGCGTATTTTGTTAGTATTTTTTTAAACTGTTATTTATTTTTCATTTTTTAGTTGAATTAATTTTTTTTTTCTTTCATTTTCGACTATTTTTTAAATTTTGAATTGTCAGCGGTCCTTAATAAGTATACCAAATTTCGAGTTAATCCGACGTTTTGAATAGGGTCAAAATCATGTTCAAAGATTCCGTTACATACTAACATACATACGTCTGAAGCTAATAAAAGCGTATTAATAAGGTAGTCAGCGACGTCTAAACTGATCCTAACAAAGTTACTAAAAGGCGTTACACTAAAAACAAATTCAACATTTTTTTTTGTATATTTCGTATGTTTGTATACAGAATGTTTAACGATCATCCGAATGTTCTTGTATAAAATAAATAGTAGACCGTCAGATTTTTTTTCGAGCAAAACACGGCTTTTATAACGCGCGAGTAATTCAATTAGCTAACACACATTGCGGGATTTGTCGAACAATTTTATTTTTCACACTCACTTCGGACTGGTGTGAGATTTACTCGTGTTTTGCTTTTACTTTGCTCCACATTTCGTTTTAATTTTAAAGATAACTCAAATCCAAATTAAAACATTATTAAAATGTTACAGAACTGAGATGATTGATACCTAAAAAAAAAACTTTAAAATATACAGGAATATATTGTTAAGGTGTAACAAATCATTAAAAGCGTTGTTTGTAGATCTCAATCAATATTTGTTTTCCCTTCCAAGTTTTTTTTGTTCTATAAATTGTGCGTTTTTTTTATCTCTACGATGGATGGACGCGCTCACGGTCTACCTGATGTTAAGCGGTTACCGGAGCATATAAACATCAACCGTGTTAAAGCCGTTACTCACCTTGAGAGAGTTCTAAGTCTCAACTTTTACAGTGGCTGCCCCATCCTTTAAACCAAAACGCATTACTGCTTCACAGCAGAAATTAGGAAGGATGATGATACCTACCCGTGCGGGCTCACAAGACGCCCTAAGTACTCCCAGTTTTTCTAAATGAAGCTTTCATACCAAAAACAACAAATTCCCTTGTAATATATAATCTAAGGACGCGGAAAACGTTCGCCTGACTCAGCCTGGGATAATCCCGCCTGCATGTCGGATTTATACGGTGAACTGAAATGGCACGATAAATGTGAATATGATTTCGTACGTTATAACTTTGGGTCGGAAAGATTCTAGTCTCGTTTTATGTACGGTATGTAAAGAATTTAGGCTGTCACAGACGGTACGTTATCTATATATTATTATGTCGTGGATAACGACTTTTAGTAATATTAAGACGGTGGTTTTGATTATTATTTTAAATGATGAAATGTTGTTTTGATAAATATCACAAAATGAGGGGTAGACTCCGTAACGCCACAGTATAAAATGGCGGTACGTGGACAGAGTCGTGGCATTCCGTGTCAGACAGTCATTCCATCCGTCTCAGTCAGTGAGTCTCTGGCAGTCAGTCAGTCAGTCAGTCAGTCAGTCAGTCAGTCAGTGAGTTAGTCAGTCAGTCAGTCAGTCGGTCTGTCGGTATGTGCAACGAAACTGTCGGTTTATCCTGTCATTGTGAAAGTTGTGTGTGTTGAGTTTCAATAATTATTATTCAAAAGGTTTTATTGACTTTTTATAAACTGTGTTCAACCAAATACGAGTGATGATACGAGTGAACATATATATATATCTTAGCGAGACTAACGAATATATATATATATATATATATGTCGGCAACGTCAGGGATGGCTGAGCGGTAGGTTCCTCATCACTCGTATTCGATTGAACTCAGTTTAGTCAATAAAACTTTTCAATAATAATTATTGAAACTCAACACACACAACTTTCACAATGACAGGATAAACCGACAGTTTCGTTGCACATACCGACAGACCGACTGACTGACTGCCAGAGACTTACTGACTGAGACGGACCGACCGTCCGATACGGACTGAATGACTGTCTGACACGGAATGCTACGACTCTGTCCACGTACCGCCATTTTATACTGTGGCGTTACGTAGTCTACCCTTCATTTTGTGATATTTATCAAAACAACATCTCATCATTTAAAATAATAATCAAAACCACCGTCTTTTACTAAAAGTCGTTATCCACGACAACTAAAAGTCGTTATCCACGACACGGCCATTCTGACATGTCACACGTCCCTGTGTGACGCTCCTGCAAGAAAAACTACCTTTTGCAATATCAAACAGGTTTCGTCTCGGCCAATCCTGATACATTCACGATTGAGGATTGGGATTCCTTTCATTACAAACCATAACGTTAGCTCTCAACAAGATCTTTAACAGACCATGTTAACCTGTGTGAGTAGATAACTTAATTACCCAATTATTAGTGATACACTATACAACTGAAAAATTTCATTAATGCTCAATAAGCATTAGAAACCAGAGTTATTACAAAACAACTCAATCTGAGCAGTATTTCATCAGTATTATGTATCAACCAGTCGCCCGCCGGCAGCCGAACAGAGCGGACGGGTATTTGGACGTATAACGTATATCTATCTGAATACGCGAGTGATTGCGCACGTGTCTATAATTTGGTTTTTGTTTTATTCAAATATTGTTTTGGGTTACCTTCAATCGAGGACGGGATTATTGACTAAATCGGGACTGCGCTCGGGCGCAGTCCGTCCGTATTCTGGTCAATGAGGTGTACGACTATAATCCTAGTGCACTATGAGTGAAAAAGCAAACGAGACTGTTGAGAGCAACAAGATGGAAGCTAATATGAGTAGACAAAATATGGAAGATGAACGAATACAATCAAGAAGGAATGAAGACGAAGAAAGTATTGATGAACAGCACAATAAATCTGGAGAAGTAGAAGAAGAAGACTTGATGGAGACCGAGTACAATATTAGACAAAATGAAGAGAATGAAGAAGACTGGACAGTAGTAAAGAGGTCCAAGGCAAAACGCTGGAAACCGAACTCCGTTGATGTTTGCATCTCGAGCAAAAATCAGCTACCAAAACAATTCGCATTGGCCAAACTATTTCATCGACTTAATATTGGTGGTATAACTCGTGTGAAATATATTAATGCTTTTAAAGTCCTTCTAGCATTTGAGGACATAGCTTTTTCCGAAAAATTCGCGGCATGTCCTGAAATTCAAGAACAAGGCTGGAGGATTCAAAATTCATGGGAAGTAAATATCTCTTATGGAATTGTCAAAAACATGGAAATAGGCATATCTGAGGATGACCTTATGGAAAATATTAGGACCAGCAATAATTGCGAAATAGTAGCGATCAAACGATTGAATAAACGGAACCCGGCTTCGCCAGGATGGATAGACAGTGAAACCATTCGCCTCAGCTTCAAGGGTAACTCACTTCCGGAATATGTATATTTATTCAATACAAGAGTAAAAGTCGAAGCATATATTTTCCCCGTAACACAATGCTCAAATTGCTGGCGTTTTGGTCATAGTGGCAAATATTGTCCTTCTACAAAAATATTCTGCCCTAAATGTGGGAAACATCACCCTAATTGCGAGACCAATTCCTTCAAATGTATAAATTGTAAAGGTAACCATATGGCCCTAGCTAAGACCTGCCCAATATATTTGAAGGAAAGGAGAATAAGAGAAATCATGTCGGAATTTAACTGTACGTACCGCAAGGCTTCATTGATGTACGTACCACCTTTTTCACCAGCTGTTCACAGAGAAACGAGTGAGAATATCACTTATACAATGCAGAACACTACCTTTCCTACTGACCCACGTAATAAGAATTCATATGCATCCGTCGTGTCTAAGATAACTCAAGATGAAAATAATACACTTTTTTCTAACGAACATTTGAAGAGTTCCAAAAAAAATAAAAGAAAATCTAAAAAAAGGAAGCAACGTTTTTCGTCGGATCAGTCCATTCATGATTGGGATGCGTCATCACAAGCGTCGGAGACCAGCTCTGATACTAGTGGACCTATCAAGGAGGGAAATCAAGACGCGGGGCAGGGGGGGTCCTGTCACCCGCATATACCTTCTACTTCAACGACGCAAGATCCTAAACCACAAACGACACTACACGATACATCTAAATATTTTCGACGTGACCGTACTAGGAAGACTCACTCGGGGTCTGATATTTCAATTATGGAGGTTCTGTACAAACTTAAAGAGGTAGTATTTTGCAGTAATAAGCCTTGGAGTGTTAAATTCAAACTATGTATTAATTATCTATTAGACTGGACGATTAATGTAATGTTAATTAATTTACCAGATGCATCAACGTTTAAAAAGTGGTTTACTTTAATTTTCGATTCTATCAATGGCTAACGGATCTGACAAAATAATTAATTTTAAACTAATTCAGTGGAATGCACAAAGTTTGAGGCCCAAGCTTCTAGATTTCAAACATCTTTTAAATCAAGAAAAAATTCATGTCGCTGTTGTTAGTGAGTGTTGGTTGGAGCCACAAAGCGAATTAAGAGTCAGTGGTTACAATATTTTTAGAAAAGATCGGTGCGATGGTTACGGCGGTGTCTCAATTTTTTGTCACAAATCCATTAGATCACAATTAATACAAACTAACATAAATTCTGGGATAGAAATTATTTCTGTTAGGCTATTTAATTGTAATTATCTAGAAAGTATTATTGGAATTTACTGCCCACAATCGGTACGTACAACCCGTAGAGATTGGGAAGCTATCTTTTCCCAATTTACCAGTAACTCTTTAATTTTGGGGGACTTTAATGCCCACCACCTGACCTGGTCATATAAGACAGATAGCAGAGGGTCCCAACTGTTTGACATTGTAAACGAATGCAATTTAATTTCTCTAAATGATGGTAGTCACACACGCATTAAATTGGTAGCTGGAAATTTACAATGTAGTAGCCCTGATATATCTTTCGCCTCTCCAGATATAGCTTTCAAATTTAATTGGCAAGTATCAAATGAGACTTTAGGAAGCGACCACCTGTGCATTAAAATTTCATCAGCATTTCGTTGTTCTTCAAATTCTTTTAAAAAACGAAATTTTAAAGCAGCCAATTGGACAGAATATAGTAGCCTGTTAACGGACTCTTTCGCTGAATTTACTCTTCCGGATGATCCTTTTACTGGTTATAATTTATTTATTGACACGATCAATAAAGCGGCAGATAAGTGTATCCCATCTATTAAGTTTTGCACAGATCCTTGTGCTAAGTTTGCCCCAAAACCTTATTGGAATCCAAATCTATCTAAATCTATTGCTTTACGTAGACGCGCGCTTGCTACTTTTAGGAAAAATCCTATTCCGTCAAATTTGATCATTTTAAATGACTGTATTAGGGAATCACAAAAACTTTTAAGGAAAGCTTCTGGAGAACATTGGCACGAATTCTGTGATTCCTTAAATGAAGTTTCACATACGAGTGAGTTGTGGAGCAAAATGAAATGGCTGAAGGGATACAAATCAGAGAGAGCTTACGTTGACCCAACTAAAGCCGAAACGCTACTTAATAATTTGTGTCCTCTGTTTGTTCAATCATGTCAACCTATATTCGTTTCATCGAATCCTTTCTTAGAGGCTCCAATTACTTTAAATGAGTTAGAGGTAAATATAAAATCAAAAGATACCGCCCCTGGATGGGATGATATATCATTTTCTATGATTAAGCGATTACCTCTTAAAGGCAAACAAATACTGCTCTCTTTGTACAATAGCTTTATCTTTGGAGGCATTATTCCTGATCAATGGCGTGAGATTTATATTTTTCCGATTCCAAAACCAGGTCGTGATCCGTCCTCCGCTTCTTCTTTGCGACCTATTTCTCTTATGTCATGCGTGTGCAAAGTGTTTCATCTAATTTTATGTAGAAGATTGGAATGGTTTCTGGAAAAAAATAACATTTTCTCTAATGAAACAGTAGGTTTTCGTAAATCAAGGTCTTGTCTAGATGTTTTAAGCCGAATGGTTTCAAGAGTTCAGATTGGTTTTTCTAGAGACAATTTCACCATGGCTTGTTTTCTCGACCTGGATAACGCTTATAATAATGTTGAAATCAATGCTTTACTTAATAAACTAGATGGTCTTGGGGTAGGGGCAAAATTCTGTTTATATTTGTGGAAATTTCTAAGCCTACGGGTTTTAAAAATCAAAACTGATGACTCGTACATTAGCAGACATACAGGACGAGGTTTAGCTCAAGGCGATCCTTTATCACCTCTATTGTTTAACGTAGCAACTTACAAAATTTGTCATATTATTCAAGATATATGTGTAGCCCAATATGCTGATGACTTTGTCCTCTATGTAACAGACAGCGATATGAATACGGCTAGAAACCGTCTGCAAAGATCTCTCAACCTTGTAATAAAAAATCTAGATGAATTGGGCCTTAACATTTCTGCTACAAAAAGTAAAATATGTGTTTTTAGAAAAGGCCGGAAGGTATTACAAGCAAATATTTTAGTAAATGGTACACCACTGAGCGAAGTAGATAGTTTTAAATACCTTGGTTTGTGGATGGATAGATCTCTGAGATGGAATAAGCACATAAATGAACTTTATCAAAATGTTTGTAAATTTCTTAACGTTTTTAAAGTGTTAGCAGGGTCGGGATGGGGAGTCCACCCTGCTCATCTTCGCAGGCTATATATATCAATCATACGAAGCCGTCTAGATTATGCAAGTTGTTTCTATGATAACAGCTGTGATTCAAATTTAGTTAAACTCAGTAAAATTCAAAATCAGGCAATGCGCATTATAGGAGGCTTTGTTAAGAGTACTCCAATACATGTTATGGAGAGCGAACTTTGTTTACCACCTCTTCAGACTCGTAGAAGATATCTAGCTGGAAAATTATGGCTTAAATCTAAATCAATAACAGGCAACACTTCTATTGTACTATTAGACCAACTCAATTCCCTTATGTCTTCTAGATATTGGAAAGACAAAAAGACACCACTGCTAGTTTGTATTCATAACAGTTTCCGCAACATAGTCATCCACTGTAGAGATCAGTTAGGAATGTTCGCTTTAAGATTATGGATCAGTGCATACAACCTATGCGACCTAATTAAACTTAACATTGAAGGAATGAATGAGCCTAAGCGTAGTTATAACCATTTTATGTTACGTAACAGCTGCGTACGTCATCTAGAGAACCACTATTCATCCTACTACCATTTGTATACAGATGGATCAATAGAAAATAATCTAAATATGGGAGCTGCTATATTTGACCCACAAAACGGAAATTGTATGAAATTCAATATTATCTCAGATGTACGAGTGTCAATTATGCACATAGAACTACTAGCAATTTTAGAATCTATATCATATGCTAGCTCAGTGGACTCTGATAAGTTTGTAATACTTACTGATTCTCGTAGTTCGCTGCAACACTTAAACCGATGCGTTTATGGTGTTAGGGGCAATCCAGTTGCTTATACAATTATTGAGCAGATATATAACTTAAAAGCGAACGGTAAAGAAGTGATATTGCAGTGGATACCTTCTCACATCGGTTTGTGTGGCAACGAAAGGGTGGATAAGTTAGCTAAGGAAGCTTCTAGTGATGGTGTACCATTGAACATAGTTCCTAATTATACCGATTGTGTCAACTTAGTAAGAGAGGAATGTTATCGTCTATGGAAGGTATATTTCGATGAAAGGTCTTTGGAAAAAGGCGTGTGGTACAAAACAATTCAAAGTCTACCATGGAAAACGCCATGGTTTGATTCTTGTAACCTTAATAGAACCACCCTAGTGACTGTTTTCAGACTTCGTTCCGGGCACATCCCACTCAATAAATTTGCTCATTTAATGGGGAAGGCTCCTGATCCCAAATGTTCAGTTTGTGATGTAGTGGAAGACGCTTTTCACATTATGATGGAGTGTGCGCGGAATGATGATTTGAGACAACAATTCTTTGCAAAACACACAGATTTCCGACAAGTTGGAGGTGTAAATTGCGTATTAGCCTTTCCGGAATCCGAAATGGCTAAGTCACTTTATAAAATAGTGTTGGTGGGCCTTCGGAGACGATAACAGTTTTCTTTATTTTTTTTATATAATTTTTTGTTACTATCTTTTGTTGCACAATGGAGTGACATATTCACTAAGTGAATAATCTCCTTAAATAAAGAAAAAAAAAAAAAAAAAAATGTATCAACCACAAACTATCGTTACAATTACTTCCATCTAGTGAGAGTAACTCATGCCACCTATATCGAGTGACGATAAACCAATTCAAGTGCCACCTCCATCAAGTAGCTCTTGACTACTTATTGCCTCCATCCGGTACCCAACTTCAACACAGTGGGACCAGTGGGACCTCCATCCGGTACCCAACTTCAACACAAAACACTAATGCCTCCATCCGGCACGCAAGTGGAACTTCCATCCAGTACCCACTTCAACCATAAAACACATCGCAATGCCTCCATCCGGCAATAAAACGAACACATCACCTAAATCGAGCGATGTGTTCAATTACCAGTCATAAATGACACCGAATACTGTTCTTTACTAATCACACAAAATAGGACAACAAAATCCTTACTTTAATCAGTCAGTTGTATCGTGGTCATTTGATCCTACATCTTCTACATCACTAGTTTCAACAAAATCGTATAGAACGCTCCTGGCCTGGCTGCCGGCGCAGCTAGTGACATTGCCACCCACATTATCATTAAAACAAATGATAAAACCAATACACATCACTTCACAATATAGAGTCAAGGTCATTACTAGACCAACACAACAATAGTCTCCATTGATACTCAGGTCTCCGCTGTACCAATCGCTGGAGGTACTCTCACCTCACTCATCACAGTCTCGTCAGTAGCACTACTTAAAGGCAACTATGTAATAATTTATGTTTCTTACCGGTTGCTCTTTAGTCTCGTCAAGGTTAATCTCTTACTTTCAGTATCATTTTAAGTAAAAACCTTTAGGGATATGGCACGGGAACTATTAAGAATTCGAAGGGGCTCGCCTCTGTTATTCTTTGAATAGAATAATTTAAAAAAGATGTACGGCTTCTAGCACTTCTTGTCAAGAACAATTCCATGAGCTCATCGCGAGCTTGGTCATCAATAACGCAAGTGTGGGCTTCGAATAAGGACACACTAGATTTAAGTGCTTATTTCGCTGAATGCTCAATCTCACTGAACCGATTAAAACAACTATCGGGTAGTACATGACATAAAAATGAGTAAGCAATAAACCATCGCAAAGGATTTGTTCCGTACAGTTTTGGTCAAAACAACAGACCCTTTATGAAAACCATCGTATAAAATTCCTGAATTATGAAGTTACCACTAATAGATTTCTCGACAAAAGAACATTCGGCACCCGAATCCAAATAAAAATAATACGACTCACCAGATTGTTCTTATTTACCAAAATTGCCCGATGTTACGCAGCTACCGGCACGTTGCTCCGCTCGGCCGGTGAATAGTTGACCCATCGAGCGCCGACAGACGGCGTTTGCGTCCCATATCTCGTATTGGCTGCAGCAATCACGTGTCGAATGCGACACGGCCTTCCTGATTGTACACGTCCTCGTGTGATGGTTAACCTACAATCAAAAACATCCACGAGAACACTTGTTCCGCTCGATCACTCCTGACTACTCTTTACGACTTATCGGAAAATTTAAAGTCATCAAAGCTTTAAACTGTTTTAATACCATTTTAACCAAATCAAACAATAGGGTATACAAAGTTCACTATTCAGCAGCCAGAGCACGTACCACAGTCGTTCATCAAACTTCAAATTTACTCTGTACAATCAGGCATAGCTTACAGGAACTCAGATCAAAGAAAACTTCCAAGTAAAAATATCTAACGCCACGGCTCTCCAGCCGACCAGCAATCGCAATTGCCCTCATGATGCGCATCCACAGCGTGGATCGCCCGTGTGCATCACCCGCTGACTACACACGATGGTCTTTACAGACCCCGACCTCCGCCAGAGCCAAACGCGCACCGCGCACCCACGGACTACTTGAGTTGCCTCAAGAGACACCGATTTCTACCGGGCTACGACTACGTAATAGCTACTGGTACGGTCGAACACAATACGGCCGATAGACTATCCTTACTCGAGTTTTCACCACAATTTAAGCTTGCTCTTCATCATCATCATTTACATCAACCTCGACTGGTATGTGACCTGCTGGCATTTTTCTTAGCCTATCGTGTGGGTATTTTTGTAAATACGTTTTGAATTTAAAGCTTTCAATGTGTAACGGTCACCATCCAATACTTCAACTACTTTAAACGGCCCTTTAAACTTCGGATCTAATTTCGTTTGATTACGCTCTTCGTTTTAATGTATGGACGAGCTCACAGCCCACCTTGTGTTAAGTGGTTACTGGAACCCATAGACATCCACAGCGTAAATGCACCACACACCTTGAGATAGAAGTTCTAAGGTCTCAGTATAGTTATAACCGCTGTCCCACCCTTCAAACCGAAATACACCACTGCTTCACGGCAGAAATAGGCAGGGTGATGGTACCCGTGCGGTCGATGGCACTATATGGAGCACCCGTCTGGTGCCACGTCCTTACCCACGAGAACGTCGCCGCGCTGCGACGCCGGCAGCGCGCGATCGCAGTCAGAGTTATTCAAGGATACCTCACAGTCTCCTACAAGGCGGCGTGCCCTAGCGCAAGTGCAGCCGGAGCGCGGAGGCTCCAATCTCGGCAGTCCGTGCTGGAGGCGTGGTCTCGTCGTTTGGCGGACCCGTCGGCCGGCCTCCGTACCGTCGAGGCGATCCGCACGGTTCTCGCGGACTGGGTGGGCCGCGACCGCGGAAGTCTCACCTCCGGCTACCTATGCAGACTCACAAGACATTTTACCACCATGCAAACTTCTTACCGCAACAAATCTTACCAGCCGCCACGCAAACTACAATTTTACGGGTTCCACCTCTCCTACACGATGTTACTCCCATACTGCGGAAGCCAACCGCGAACACTTGTCAAGCACGCACAAGCACGCACTTCACCGGAAAAATCTGCATCCGTCAGCGGGACTCGAACACCGCCGCATCGCCAGACACGAACGCACCGGACGTCTTATCTTACAGGTCACGACGACTTCAGATGTGTCAATTTTTCTTCCCCACGGAAACTTGTTTTGCTTTCTTGTTTGCTTGCTTGCTTGCTGGAGCCCGAAGTCATCGAACGTGTAGTGTTATTGGTATTGAATCTAGTAGATTCTAAAATTTCAGCGACAATTCACAGTCTCATGTCCTGGTTTACTGCACTGGTGCCATGTAACTCTAGCAGAAGTCAGCCGCTTAAAATAATTCTTGTCGGAACTACCCACTCGTCATGACAGATCCATTATTGCGATCGAAGTTTCACTTGAGATTTGCACTTGCCTTAATTTCTTGCAATAGCTTGTTACGTGTTGTATTTCCGCTAGTAAATGCCATGTGATGAAGTCGACAGTCAAACTGGGCAACATGAGCCAGAACGTAAGATGTGACGATTTCTTCGTGGCTCAGATCTTCCATCGAGGTAACAGAGACGTTATTACACGACTTACGTATGCTGCATTCACGCTCTTGTGGCGTACCACTACTAGTATTCTGATCTGCATCATGTTTTTTTTTTGCTGTACTTCGAACATGTTCAAACACGTCACGCCAGTGAGAGTAGAGTCCTGATCTCACTTCTGATGTCGGCAACGTCAGGGATGGCTGAGCGGTAGGTTCCTCATCACTCGTATTCGATTGAACTCAGTTTAGTCAATAAAACTTTTCAATAATAATTATTGAAACTCAACACACACAACTTTCACAATGACAGGATAAACCGACAGTTTCGTTGCACATACCGACAGACCGACTGACTGACTGCCAGAGACTTACTGACTGAGACGGACCGACCGTCCGATACGGACTGAATGACTGTCTGACACGGAATGCTACGACTCTGTCCACGTACCGCCATTTTATACTGTGGCGTTACGTAGTCTACCCTTCATTTTGTGATATTTATCAAAACAACATCTCATCATTTAAAATAATAATCAAAACCACCGTCTTTTACTAAAAGTCGTTATCCACGACATATATATATATATATATATATAAATGAATTGCTGTCTCGCTAAGACTCTCGAACGGCTGGACCGATTTGGCTATTTTTGGTCTTGAATTATTTGTGGAAGTCCAGAGGAGGTTTAAAAGATAGATAAATATGAAAATACTAGGTATTAAATAAAAATAACAATTTTGTTTTCCCTTTGATGTGTCCCCCGTCGGACGGATTCCTTTTGTTTGTTTTAAGTTTATTTTATACAATAATTTAGGTATTTTATTTACCGATTGAGGTACTACGAAGTCTGCCGGGTCAGCTAGTCAGGAAATAAAAAGTTAAATTGGTTAAATGTTACGACAAAACAAATCATATTAAGGGCGTTGAGGACTTAAGCAGTTGGTAGTTTGAGTAGTACATGTGTGTATCTCACTTCTGCCATATATTTTTTTCTATCAGCCTTGGTCCACTGCTCGACATAGGCCTCCCCAAGCCTGGCCGCAAAGATCGGTCCTGCGCTGCTTGCATCCCCGCGAACCTCGATAAGTCTATTCTATTCTATTACTGGTGGTAGAACTTTTAGTAAGTTCGCACAGCTAGGTACCACCACCCTGCCTATTTCTGCCGTGAATCAGTAATGCATTTCGGTTTGAAGGGTAAGGCAGCCGTTGTAACTATTCTGAGATCTTAGAACTTTTCAAGGTGGATGGCGCATTTACGTTGTAAATGTCTATGGTTTCCAGTAAACACTTAACACCAGGTGGGGTGTGAGCTCGTCCACCCATCTAAGCAATAAAAAAAAACGTCGTCAGTCTGCCTTGTGGGAGGCCCACCCACGCTACGTCTTCCGGTACGCGGTCGCCACTCAAGAGCTTTTCGGCACCTACGGACATCCATTGTGCACAATATGCCCTACTCACTTCCACTTCAACATCGCAATCCGCAATCCTTTGGACTATATCACTGACCATGGTTTTCCTGTGAATCTTCTGCCATTAGTAAGTATTTTGAGTATACATCTCAAGGTAGTAGCAGTATGCTTGTAATGTCTGCGGGTATCAACCGATGATCAGGCCACTTACGTAAGTAGAAAGCCTACGCAGCCGTTTTATTACATTTTGTTTCACAATAATATCAAATGAATGCTGAACCTCTAGATATACCTAAATATATATAAATAAATACAATTGTTTGATAACTTCTTACCACGATTTCCACATTTCATGGGTTCCTTATATTTCGGCGTATGGCAAGCGCCATGATCACGGGTAGAAAATCGTGGTAAGATGCCCTTTTAATAATAGCGTAGGTTTGATGTAGATGGCCGATAAAATTTAAAAGAATTCGTAATCTGTGTTAATCTTTTTAATTTCAAGCCCAACGGTATCTGTTTGTGTAAATTCCTTTGTTTATTTCAATGACATAATAAAAATATTACAATCAGAGCTTGTTTAATATACGAGATATAAATATATAAAATCCCCGAGGTCGCACGAACTTATACCTTATGTACTTATAAACACGTGGAAACACTATCTCATTTAACACCACGCGTCTTTAAAAAGATAGTTTAGATACTTTATATTCTTACCCGAAGAAACAAAATTTGCTCGATATTATCGTAAAGTTTTTCACGACAAAAATAGGTGGAAAGCCAATTACTACTAGAGCGACCTCAGAATTATGGCCCTAACTTTAGTACTAACGTAAATCATGAATTTTTCAGGGCGTTGTAGAATAATATTATGTTGTTACAGCAAAATTTTAATACCGAAGCAAGGAATACGGTGTGTATCTCTATTATAAATCTCTTGTTTTCTATGACGAATATGAGTTCTGAGTCTTAGTTCTATAGTACAACGGCTGCCCCACTCTTCAACTCGAATGCATTATTACTAGGTAGTACTAGCCACTACTAGCTAGGTAGTACTGGCTAGAGGTCGTCGTGGCCTAAAGGATAAGACGTTCCGTACATTTGTGTGTAGCGATGCAACGGTGTTCGAATCCCGCAGGCGGGTACCAATTTTTCTAATGAAATACGTACTTAACGATTGACTTCCACGGTGAAGGAATGACAATCGTGTAATAAAAATGAAACCCACATAATTATAATTTGCGTAATTACTGGTGGTGTGAGTCTTACTCTTGTGAGTCCGCACGGGTAGGTACCGCCACTCTGCCGTGAAGCAGTAATGCATTTGGGTTTGAAGGGTGGGGCAGCCGTTGTAATTATACTGAGACCTCAGAACTTATATCTCAATGTGGATGGCGCATTTACGTCGTAAATGTCTATGGGCTCCAGTAACCACTTAACAACAGGTGCGATGTGAGGTTGTCGACCCATCTAAGCAATAAAAAAAAGTGGGTAAAACAAAATATCGACTAAAAATGGAAACTCTTGTAACTAATTATGAAAAGACAATTCAATCTTAGAGAATACACCGTAATGTTTGCAAAAACGCCTGAAATACCTCTCGCGTGGACCCTGTATATTTGGGATAACGATATTACTCCCCGTCCTTAGCAATTTCAACTGTAACTTTGAATATTTAGGAATTATCATTGCCGAGGAAAATGTTTTGCAGCAAAAACATAATTACTTGGTATTCAGGTCAGTTTCCGCGAGCCGTAGTCATAATTAAAACTACTTTTACGGATTAATCTCGCTTGTATTAAGGTTAATAAATTATTTAAAACGTTTACAGTTTTGCTTACTTAATACGTACTTAATTAGTTTGACATTTAAATTTTATTATATTAGGGGTTAAAGTATCAAATTGCCGATTTGTACTGAATGAAAAATTTAAATTCGTTTTTTTTTTTCATTTAACATATTTTTTTTATCTACCATTATTATCTATACATTGCTACCATCTAATAGGAAGGTCATTTATGCCTTTGCGATAGAGCTCTGATGATTTAGATTCTACAAAATGTGTGAAAGCATTTTGTACTGCCTCCTGGGAAGTAAAATTTTTATCTCGTAGAAAATTGTCCAAATCACGACAAAAATGGTATTCTTTTCTATTTTCTATTTTTCGCTTACGGTTATCGTAAAAAATCCACTTTTCATCACATGTCACAATTCAATCCAATATTCCTTCATTTCTGTATCGATTCAACAAGGCAACAACACGGGTTTCTTTCTGCAGATCAGTCAAATTATGAGGCACCCATTTTCCACATTTTTTATTTTATTGTTTTGACGCAAGTGAGTTAATATCGGTGGTAAGGTAACGTTAAACCATGCCGCTAATTCCTGGGCAGTTTGGCTCAGATCGGCTTCCACCATCTCTTTCAATTCATTGTTATTCACATGTGTGGGGCATCACCCACGTGGTTCGTTCTTCAAATCAAAATTGCCATCATGAAAGCGTTTAAACCAAAATCAAACGATGCCTTCATTAGCAGTCTCCTCTCCAAACGCAACATTGATATTGCGACCTGTCTCCGCAGCGTTAGATCCGCGTCGAAACTCGTAATAAAAAATCACTCGAATTTTCGAAGTATCCATCTTTCTTGTCTTAGCTGAATAAAAAAAAACAACTGAAAGTCGATAATAGAATGTTGCACATTTTTAAAAAAAAGAACCCTCATAGGTATCATTTGAAAAAAATTTCACTCAAAAATCTCAAACCATGAAGGTCCGATGTCAATTCGAAGTACCTATTACAATAGAACGACAATTTCATACTTTAACCCCTATTATTTAACTATCTAACTCGGCGGTGCAGCAGTTAACGGTCCTGACTGTTGAATCGAGGGTCGTGGGTTCGATTTCCACATCGGGCAAACATTCGTGTGATGAACGAGGTTTGTTTGCTGTTTGTGTGGGTACTTATTATCTGTATATGTATGTATTTAAACGTATATAAGTATATAAATCAGTCTCTAGTACCCATAACGCAGGAAATCCTAAATTGGGGCCGGATGACCGTGCGCGATTTGTGATTTGTGCGCGATTTAGAAAAAAATATAGGTGATAATAAATGGTTTTTCATTTCGCTGTCAGCGCCCCTTCATTCCAGTGTATTCTAAATACATATTTGGGATTGTAGGCAGTCACTTCCCAGGGGTATGATATATATATATATATTCATAGATTGGTAGTCGAGCTCACAGCCAACCTGGTGTTAAGTGGTTACCGGAGCCCATAGACATCTACAACGTCAATGCCGCCAACCACCTGAGATATGAGTTCTAAGGTCTCAGTATCGGCTGCCCCACCCTTCAAACCGAAACGCATTACTGCTTCATGGCAGAAATAGGCATGGTGGTGGCACATACCCGTGCGGACTCACAAGAGGTCCTACCTCCGGTAAAAATCGTCCTTTATCCTATCTGACTTACAGAGTATGTACACCAAGGACCTAAGGTAAGTAAATATGGAATACCTTTCTATCATATAATATATAGTCTTTGCCACCAAAATCATCGAGCACAATCCGCTTTTGTAAAATGTGCTTTTGTAAAAAGCTTCGATTGACATTTGTTTACTCTGTAGATACTGACTCAGCATTCGCAAGACACTTCGACTATTGATATAATACTGAATCATATCTCAATCAGTCCATTCTACTTAGATTCCTGGTTCTCAGATTCAAAAGCCATTATCAATAATTCACTATTTGACTCTCTAGGGTACTCGTATTTCTGAAAATATGATGATTCCTTGACTTTAATATCTATTACTTCTGAAGAGGACTAACTATAAAACCTAGTCTAACTATAAAAAGGTTCCTGTGGTCTCTGATTTAAACCATACGAATCAATATCTCGCTATGTAAAGCATTGGTTGTGGAAAATATATTACTGTATCTATAATCCCCTGATCGTCATTCTTATGCTTGACTAACCGATATATTCGCTAATACAAAAAAATCTGAGACGATTGAAGAATGGAACAAGAGAACCAGAGGAAAAATGAAATAAAAACTTCATATCCCTTTCTGGAACGAACGAATACGATTTGAAAATATTTACCAAACATAAATATTTATGTACGTCACAAAAAATCATATTGTAGGTACTTAAAGAATACATCATATTTTTCATTTTACGAAAACAATCGTAGTGATTGTATTACAGTCCTCAGCACTTCTATATTATTTACGAATGACGTAATTTGGATTCAATTGGAAATAGTGTGCCGTAAATAAAAAGAAAATCTATTTCGATATTCACGTTTGCCAATCACAGTAAAGTTTTAGCGGCTTAAATTCCGTGAGTCCGTAAAGTTTCTCGTATATTTCGCGGGACAACAGCCGCTGTTGTGGTTACTACAATTGCGGATTCCAAACAACTGGATCTTTTTACTAGGATTGGTAATCTCATACTCTTTCTCGCTCTTTCTCTTTCGTTACAGCCCAAAGGGTAAAGCTCCCGGTATATATTACTCAGTTCGAGCGATGCGACCATGTCTGTGCTTAAATCCCGGACACTGGGTTATCCCAGAATAGAATATCGGGTGATATAGTAATAGCGTAATTACGCAAGATACGTTCTACCGTACTACGGGCGTTCTACCAGATTCTCAATGAAATATCTGATTGTATCAACCTGCCTTTTTGGTACCGGGATGCAGTTATGCCTTCCGGCTTCAAGAGCGGAACAGCCCTCGTCAAACTCGTCGATTACGACAAACTAACCCATAGACGCAGCCCACTGAGTTTGTCGCCGGATCTTCTCAGTGGGTCGCGATTCCAATTAGCTGGTAGATTCTGCGAAGCACTGCTTTTGCTAGGGTTAGTGTTAGCAAATTCTCTCAGGTTGAGCCAGTGAGCTCTCCTACCCGTCCGCGCGTAGCTGGAATAGCTTCTTGCTCTACCAGCGAATCGGTAGGAAAAAAAAAGTACAATAGAGGTATAAACTTACACTGACACAAGCCGTCTTGTCTGTGCGCTTATCAAAATGTTAGGCAGAATAAAAAATGAGAATCAGTGCTGTTTCAAATTTTAAAAAAGCTTAAAGCTCCTACTAGCCTGGGGGCTAGAGCTTTATCAGTGTCGGTAATGATACAGCATTTGTAATATACTAATAAGATATAAAAAATGGGCAGTAAACAAAGGTTCTTTGGAAATATTCACAAAAAGTGTAATAACGTGCTACTTGTTATTCAGAACACTACGGCAGAAGTTTCGAACTGCGTATCTGGGCACAAACCGACCCGGCTGTCATTTTGTCCGGATTCATAACGTATTGAATTGTTCACATTTTCTCCTCTGATGTGTTCTCCGTGACCGGATAAGATCGCTTTTGACGAAAAGACAGGAAACTGGTATTATAATATTAATTATTGCTTACATTTATATTTATGTGTTTTGGCAAGAAAACCCTCTGACAACCTGGAGAGATTCGTAGTGCTGGGTAAAGTGGATGGAAGAAGATCCAGAGGTCGAAACCAAAAAAGATGGAGTGACCAAGTGTCCAACCATCTGGATATGAGGCTGAGTCACGCACTTCACTGTGCCACTGACCGGCATGAGTGGTTACAAATCACAAAAAAGGGTCACAGGCGGGCGCATAACGATGCTCAGCAATGAGCGATCGACTGAAGGAGGAGGAGGGACATTTCGTCTTTTCGCATTAAAAGTGTACCATTTCCAATAATATTCGAAATAGAGTTAATATGCGGAATCATTTGGTATCACCAGTACTTTTTCTCATAAATACTGTCTAAAGAGCGTAGTTTAGTTTTAGTTTTTTTTAGTTTACCTATGTTTTGACTACTATAAAAAATGAATACATAATTTTATCTTAGTTTAAAACACAGATAATGTAGATGGTAAAAAAAATAGATGTTGCAAAGATGATTAATATTAAAAATATCACGTGTCAATAAACCTTTAAAACACTTTCTTGTAAAATTAGTAAGTTTTGAGATTATACAGTTTTAATGCGAGAAGACGATTTATGTTTAAAGAACAAAATTGAAATCCTCATATCCGTATAATAAAATACCCCAAAGCTATCTTGAGTTTTTTTCTATATCGTTCCTCAGGGTCGGTGGAGTGATGATCTGTGCAGGGTGGTTGGCAGGTGCTGGATGGCGAACATGGCATGGCGAATGGCAGTGGCGAACAATTGGAGAGGCCTATGTGCAGCAGTGGACTGCTATAGGCTGATGATGATTATGAAACATATCTGCTTCCAGCGTATTCTTAAGTACTTCGGTTACATTGCTCGGAAAGACCCTGATAATCTAGAGAAGCTGATGGTAGTTGGTTAGGTTGACGGGAGAAGATCACGTGGATGCTCACCTACTCGCTGGTCAGATCTGGTAAAAAAGACCTAAAGACTATAAAGACCGCCGAGGACAGGAAGACGTGGTGAGGCACAAAAGTTTGACAATAAATAGTATGCATGCGTGTGTGCGTCAAATACATGGTATGTAGTGTGTGTAATGTTTTCTTTATTGATTTAATGTATCTTTTATGCATTATTTAAAAAAAAAATTAGCATTGTGCACTTCTTCTCTATATTCTCTATACGTGTGGAAAATTTCATACTCCTCCTTCCGCGCAATTTTCGTAAAAAGGGATACAAAGTTTTTGCTTCACCTATTAATATATAGATACTGTTCAATCAAGCAACCTGTCTAAAGCCTGATTTAAAGACCGACTAGTGGAAAGTAAAAACTAGTGAAGTTAAATAACCACTTTTCAACTTCTGGTGGTGATGGTAGTGAACCTCGATAAAAATTGGCCTTCAATTTGCCTAGCCATATACAATATTGGTAAAAACTACACACTTTAAGATGCCGGTTTTGCCGTCAAAGTACATTGACATCCCAAGCTGTATTCCTGTGATAAATTACGTACGATTAAACAGCGTAATTGTCGAAAGGAATTCTCTAATTACCGCCTGAAGGTAATGAGCGCAATTCACAAAAAGTATCCGTTTTTAAACGTCCTCGTAAGATCTGATGGGTTTTTAAGAAAAAGTAACGTAAATAAAAAGATTAAGTAAAGACTTATTTATCTTTATCGCAAATTGATGAGAGCCCGATATTAAAGAGTTTTTTTAATAATTTTATTCAGCCGTAAAATCGGAAACGTATAAAGACATATTTAACCTACATTCTTGTTGGTGAGTCGGGACTAAAGACCCACAAAAACGTCAACCTTGGCCCAAAACTTATTAATATGTATTACCGAGTTTTTCCGCATCAGCGTATAAAGTATTCATAGTTACCTAAAGTGTACTGTTTTGTAACACATGCGACACTGAGTATTCTATAAATTCTACGTCTAGTCGATTTTTTTTTTACAATAGTTCCCCATCACGGTGACACAGTCTGAATTCAGCAGGGTGTCGATGAAAAATATTTAGAGTATCTGAAACTTGGCTTCAGTAAAAAATGCTTGGGCTCGATGACTTTTTAAAATTCTTAGTGGTTAGGGAATATTAAGAGAATAATTTGTGTATATAACGCCTGTGCGGTTAATATATTGAAGTAGATAAAAACGCTGTAAAGCTTATTAAGCAGCTTACGAACTGGCATTGGTTTGAACCTAATATAATTTAACATCTGTGTGCTAGTGTACTACAAAAACTAACTAACTGGCTGCTGCGACCCAAAGGTTATTCAATGTAGTGATGTACCGGAAGGGGTAGACTGAGTAGACCTTTTACAAGGAAGGAAGGAGAAGGAGCGCGAGAATTCGCGGGATGGAGGTAACACAGGATCGGTTATCGTGGCGAGTCTTGGGTAGCGCTATATCCAGGAGTAGATGTCCGGTAGTTGATAATGATAACAATATATTTTATAATACATTTTAGTTAGACTTTGGGGGACCTTACAGGCAAGTAGATTTTTTTGGGTTTAATCCAAAACCGGGTATGCGAACTTAGTCTCCAGGAACTATCATTACTTTCCTAATCATCGCTTTATTTTTCTACAGCATATGGATTCTTCGACTTTAATATTTTTCGTCTAGATGGATGAGCTCACAGACTATTACAACAAAAGAAACAAGAGAGAAACAAGAGAGTCTGCGTTAAAATTTACTTTCTTCTCTGTTTCTTGGACCTCCACATCTGACACACACATTTAAAAAATGACATGATTTTAGAAAACTAAGGTACATTAAGCTTGAGAACGCAAAATTACCTTATAATTTTATCGCGAATGGAAAACGGACTAAAATAATATAATAATATACATTTGTTGATATAATCACAAAAATTCAACGATAGACGATTATTAAAAAGAATCGAGGAAAACATTGTTCGCGGAACCGGCGGTGTTGTTAAAAAACAACATGGCGGATACAAATCGAAAAAAGCTTGTTGCAAACTAACGAACTTCATCCGAATTTTGCAAATTTTTCGTTTTCTATTTGAGAAGCCCGTTGTTTTTTTTTTGTGATATTTTTTTTATTTACATAATTGCACTGCGGTTTTGCGTGTTAGTGTTTTTTTTTGGGATTTTTAATTCCGACACATCAAAACAATAAAATAACGAATATATTCTCGACTTGTGTAGACAAGTGTTTCAAGTTTATTTATTTTATCTTTTCCAATACGTTGTTGGTATGTTTAGCATTACTATTTCGGTCCATTATTCCGGCTTGCACCACACTTTCTGCCGTGAAGCAATCATCCGATTCAGCTTAAAAAGCGGCAAAGAAATGCCGTTCGCTACAATTGAGACTCCAATCTCATCTTTCATGCTGGGTGGCTTTGTGTTCCCTATGCGCTTTTTATAACTACGCCACCCCAGGTGCGCCGTGTCTTTAATTTTTTAAATTCAGTCCTCGTTCATCTCACGAAGAAGCGGAATCTTCAAATATTATTGTAACCTTAAAAATGTATAATGAATTAAGAACACCGATGCGTTTATTTATGAAAGAAATACATTTTTTTTACTGACGGTAGGACTGACCTCTTGTGAGTCCGCGCGGGTAGGTACCACCACCCTGCCTATTTCTGCCGTGAAGCAGTAATGTTTCGGTTTGAAGAGTGGGGCAGCCGTTGTAACTATACTTGAGACCTTAGAACTTATATATCACGGTAGGTGGCGCATTTACGTTGTAGATGTCTATGGGCTCCAGTAACCACTTAACACCAGGTGGGCTGTGAGCTCGTCCACCCATCTAAGAAATAAAAAAAATCTATGAGACTATAATCTATTAATTTACCTGTAGTGGTTTGGGTCGATCTACACCTATCTAAAGATCTACTTCAGACGCGTTTATCATCCACAACGTTTTTGTACTGAAGCATATTTCAATACATTATTACTAATCGTGGCCTAAAGGATAAGACGTCCGATGCATTCCTACCTATCTAGCGATGCACCGATGTTCGAATCCCGCAGGCGGATACCAATTTTTCTAATGAAATACGTACTCAACAAATGTTCACGATTGACCTCCACGGTGAAGGAATAACATCGTGTAATAATAATCAAACTGCAATTACTGGTGGCACGACCTCTTGTGAGGCCGCACGGGTAGGTATCACCATCCTGCTTATTTCTGCCGTGAAGCAGTAATGTGTTTCGGTTTGAAGGGTGGGGCAGCCGTTGTAACTATACTTGAGATCTTAGAACCCATATTTCAAGGCGGGCAAGTGGCGGCATGTACGTTGTAGATGTCTACGGGCTCCAGTAACCAGTTAACACCAGATGGGCTGTGAGCTCGTCCAACCATCTAAGCAATAAACAAAAAAAAGAGGATATAAATAACGAATCAAGTCTCGCCATTACACCTGTCTACAGTCCTACCGTGCCGCTTCGTTTCGTCAATACACCGGAAGTTTACGTTAACATCCGACCGTTCTGTTTGAAAACGGACATATCGTAAAATTATTCATAAATAATTAATTACTTCGAAACCAGAAGACTGTGTGGTTCTTTCTGCTTACGTGCGCGAGATACCGCATCTGTTCAATTATTGTTTTATTAAAATTGTTTACGCTGTGATTGTTTTGCGGTTTTTTGGAACGTCCTCATAGGACGATGCGGAGGGGTACCCTAACCGGGAAGAAACGTCCGTAACGTAAGATTTTTATTAGTAATACACACAGTGTACGACTTAACTTTGTAATAACGTACAAAAATAACATATTCTTTTATCATTCATTGACCACGATCTCAGAGCGTTTGTTTGCGCAACTCTAAACTAACTCTTATGCAAACAACCGTGAATGAAGTGTACCACAATAAGTTCGCACGTTATCGAATGAACGTGGATTGTTGCGAAACCTCCAGTTTTATTTTCTTTATACCTCGAATAGAACTTAAAATTAATATTTTTATAATAAGGAACTTCGTTCCTATCCGATGTCCCACGACACCACACATCTTTTTTACGGATCTTCCGTTATAACTACTGAAGCATGGATCCGATTGACTTTAAACTTGGTACCCATGTAGAAAATACATGTACTTAATGGATAGGCTAATATTTTTTTCTGAATTGAATGCTACGTGAGCGTGGAACAGAGTCACGGAGGAATTAAAGTGGCTTCCTTGATGTCAAGCCCCGTAGGTATCTAGACAAATAATGTTGCAAAGCCATTAACCAACTTAAGTACTTTAAATGCATGCACTTGTAACTGTAAGTTAGGTAGCAGCTTGGCTCTACCTCTGACATCGCTGACAAGCATGGGCGACGGTAACCACTCACCATCAGGTGAGCCGTATGCTCGTCTACCTACAAGGGCAATAAAAAAAACAAAGACGTACAAAAATGTAATGCCTCAAATCTTTATAAACTGAAACGCATTGGTGCTTAATGGCAGAAATAGGCAGAGTGGTGGTGCCAAAAAGCATAGTTGTTAGTATTTAAAGAAACCCACTTTCGATTTAAGGTTATAAATTTTCAGGGGTAAGTACCACCACTCTGTCTATATCTGCCGTGAAGCAGAAATGGGTTTCGGCTTGAAGGGTGGGGCAGCCGTTGTAACTATATTGAGATCTTAGAACTCGTATCTCAAGGTGGGAGGCGGCATTTACGTTTTAGATGTCTATGGGCTCCGACAATCACTTAACACCAGGTGGGCCGAGAGCTCGTCCACCCATCTAATCAATAAAAATAAATGAAAAAATTCGATACCGCCAAAAGGTCGAATACTTTAACGAATTATTAAAAAAACGGAACACAGATATATTATTTTTGTAATTGACACAGAACGAAATATCAAGTGCTTACAAATAATTTATTACCTTGATAAATTATTATGTTTATCTAGGCTTACGTGGTCCCCCCTTTGTTTACTTAAATGACAAATTAGCTTAGTGTATATACTGCACTGTGTAGATCCAAATTAGGCGAGTCGGATGATGGATTGGTCCTTAGGAATCAACGTAGAATGTTTTACTTACTTTTTCATATATTCCGTTTTGTCTATTATAAATTTTTGATATCGAACAATGATAACTGTGTCTTTGGCGTGTCGTGGAAATAATTAAAAATTACTTTTATTCTGTACTTGGATTGATTTAAAAATTTCTATCTGGATATAACAACAAAGCCATAAAAGTGAGCAAAAATACACGTGTTTATTATAAATGTGTATGTATTTTTTTTTTAATTTAAAGAATGGAAAGCAGTCGACGCGACGTCGCCCATAACACCTCATTTCGGATCCTCCCGATTCACTAACGGTGCTTCTAGGTACTTCAAGCACCGGTCACCGTTCTCGTCGAACCCGTCGCTTGCGACGAAGGGCTCGACGAGTAAATTAACTCTCAGGCACAGCCCACTGAGTTTCTCGCCAGATCTTCTCAGTGGGTCGCGTTTCCGATCCGGTGGTAGATTCTGCGAAGCACGGCTCTTGCTAGGGTTCGTGTTAGCAACGTCGTCAGGTTTGAGCCCCGTGAGCTCACCTACTAGTTAAGGTTACGCTGGAATAGCCTCTCAAGGCTACCAGCTTAGTTAGGGAAATATATATAATGTATTTATTTATTTAAATCAAAATACAGTTTAGCTTTGTAAAACTATAGCAATTGAGTTGCTCTTATAAAGAGAAAACAACATTTAAAGCTATTGCTTCACCATTATTTTTATATCTTTTTATATTTTAATATTGCAAAAATGCTCTTTATATGTCTAATGTTCTAATGTTTCAATAATCGAAATTCTATTTGTGTCATTTAAAGAAGAATATTATAAATAACATATTAACCTCTTTTAGGATTAATCGTATAGAGGTTACATATATTTGTGTATTAAAACCGTACAGCAGAATTCTCTCACGAAAATAACGATAACACAGACGTAGATCAAAGATTACAAAACATACATTTTCATACGAGATACCGAAACGATTATTTCGTTTATTTACGTTATAACGCTAACTAAAATAAATTTCAGATTGGTTTCCATTCAAACAACTCGCGGATAGGTACACAGTTGCTTCGGCGAATGTTGTTTCTTTTTTATAAAATTATAATTTTATTTTTATTTTTGAAGTGAAAACTTCTTTAGAATCGTTGTGATTTCAAACCGGATGCAACGGAAAAAACGACAGGTAAGAGACACAAATACAAAAATGTGTAGGATGAAGCCAGCAAAGAATGAGACAGAAATATACATACTATTTAATACAGCGCCATCTGTAAGATTTTTTAATACTAACGTGTGTATGAAAGGTCTTGTAGTGAATTTTTATTTATGATTATACGTGAAATTAAAATATCAATTCACAGAGGGCGCTACCTTACAATTATTTACTAATGACAAAATTTTACATATACTTAAGACGTTTAGGATAATTGTATTTTAATTTTGGAAGGTTTCACTTCTACCACGTGTGAATTGCACACATGTTTTTTTTTAATTTTTTTTATTGCTTAGCTGGATGGACGAGCTCACAGCCCACCTGGTATTAAGTGGTTACTGGAGCCCATAGCCATCTACAACGTAAATGCGCCACCCACCTCGAGATATAAGTTCTAAGATCTCAGTATAGTTACAACGGCTGCCCCACCCTTCGTACCGAAACGCATTAATGCTTCACGGCGGAAATAGGCGGGGTGGTGGTACCTACCCGTGCGGACTCCCAAGAGGTCCTACCACCAGTGATTACGCAAGTATATATATAATTTTGCGGGTTTGATTTTTATTACACGATGTTATTCCTTCACCGTGGAAGTCAATCGTGAACATTTGTTGAGTACGTATTTCATTAGAAAAATTGGTACCCGCCTGCGGGATTCGAACACCGTTGCATCGCTACATACAAATGCACCGGACGTCTTATCCTTTAGCCCACAACGACTTCTATTCTACTAATATGTCTTATACATCATTTATCATCCGATTCGTGTTCCGGTTTTAACGCGTTCCAGAACGTTTTCAAATCTTCCAAGAGATTTATTATTAAAACGTAAATTGAACGTGAACATTTGAGACGTGAGGTCGCAGCCTCATTTGTTTAATATCAGTTTTACCCTGTAAGCCTGACTGCTTCGCTTCGTATCTTAAAATCCATCCAGCGGTGTGACATGACTTCGGATATATAGCAACATTAAATCTATACTAATATTATAAAGAGGAAAGATTTGTTTGTTTGTTTGTATTGAATAGGCTCCGAAACTACTGAACCGATTTGAAAAATTCTTTCACTGTTTGAAAGCTACAGTATTTCCGAGTGACATAGGTTATAATCATTTTTGAAAAAAAATTAGGGATCCTTACTAAAACTCCAATAATGTAACCCAAGGTGTAAAAAAATTACCTAAAATATTATTTACATTGCGTGCCTGCGAAAACTATTGATGATAGAATAAAATAATGTACTACGACTTTGTAGAACACTTAATATTACAATTATTATTATTTACAAAAGATGTCGGGACAGCATATGTCTAACTATTATAGTTATGCTGCAATAAGTGTTCTTTTATTTTAAAAAATAAAACAACGTCAAATATCGTTGAAATTTTTGTTAAAGACCCGAGCGGAGCCGGAGCGGACCGCTAGTGAGAAAATAAAAGAGAATACAGAAATTTACTTAGGAAAACGAGTTTGAATAAATTAAATAGAAAAAGCAATAGAATCGGTTCCAAGAGTTATTTTCATAATATTTATACTCTGGGGTTATTAATGTTGCTGTAAGAAGAAAAGGACGTGCCTAAGATTTCTGATTTAATTAATCTCATGTATTTGTACAGTTAGTGAGGAAAATCTTTTTTATTTCACCTTCAGTTTTACCGCAAATTCAGAATGTAGTTTTGCCCTAGACACGTCCTTACGGATCCATTAGATCCAATAACCTTTGCATTAGACGCCTTCAGCTCTAACACTAGGAGCAGGCTTAGGGACCCCGGTAACCGTACTCGTCGAACTCGACAAAGAGGTCGACGTGCAACCTAACCCATGCATCAGCCCGGTGAGTTTCTCGCCGGATCTTCTCAGCGGGTCGCGATTCCGATCCGGTAGTAGATTCATTCGCGAAGCAATTGCTCTTGTGTTGCTAGGTCTCCTTCGGAGGTGCTCGGGCAGTTGTTAGCAAATCCCACCCCTCCTGGCTGAGCCTTTGCTCGCCCACCTGTCCTGGTGAAACTGGAAAGGCCTTCGGGCCACCAGTAATCTTTCAATTATGAAAAAAATAAAAAATAGAATGTAGTTTCGTCACTGAGAATAAACCACAAGGACCTCGGAGCTCATCCTTCTCCAATATAGCTATAGTTACCGCAAAAAATTACCTCATGTATAAATTAAGCATGGCTAGAACTACAATTAAAAAAAAACTCGTAGCTGCAATCCAATACACTGGTCCGACCAAATCCTCACCACTCTGGATACCACAGTCTATGATGCCATACACATCGCCGAGAACAGAGGAAGATGGCGAAACATCATCCAGAGACGGATAAGGGGAGGAGATGGTCACGACCCTCAGATATGAGAAATGTGAGTTGGGGAGGAGGAGAACTGGAATGTAGATTAGACTAGACTTCACAGCACTGAACATTGACCAAAATTCTAGTCAGCAGCGTTCTGTGTGGAGCGCAATTTCAATTTCATAGTCCCTCAATGTTTAATTACAGGCTTCCACTAAAGTAGTTCTAAAGTACTAGGCTACTAAATCAAAATTCGTTATTAAACCACTAAGCTTTTCACAATTAATTTAAATTAAAACTGTATTATAAACGCTAAAATTCTAGGAACTAGTAACTGATTTCTCCGGGTGACACATAGAGCTCAATTGTAGCAAGAGGTTCTTATTCGATCCCCGGGACCTGGGCGGGCCCCCGATGCGCACTCTGCGTGCCGTGGGTTCCGTCTGTGGGGGAGTTTTGCTGGACTTCCACCGGGCGCGTCCGTAGGTGGCGGATAACGGGCCTCTGGGAGCAGTCATACTCCCAGGGGTATGGCTCCTTCTCTCTCGTTGTGTTATGACGGGAGAGATTGAGCGACGTGGACCAAAACCAGTAGGGGGGGTTCTGGGCTCTCTGCGCCCTTCACCTAGTTGAAGGGTGTTTCTTCCGGGGATGCCCGGGCCCCCGACTTCTTCCTTATTATTTTGAGTTTGTTTTTATTGTCTTTTTGTTTTCTTTATATTTTTGATTTAATTTATGTTGAGTTTGTCTGTCCTTATCTTCGTTATTATTTTGTTCTTTGTGTTTTGTTTGTTTACTATCTTCACTCTTGTACTGTTGGTTACATTTTTTTGTTAGATTTTGTTATATTTTACACTTCTTTCTTTCTTTATTCTCACCCAATCACAAGTTTTGACGCCCGGCAACGGGACGAATGGCTGGTGGGAGACCAGTCTCGAGGGCGTCCTAGGGGACCGCACCCTAGGTAAATAAAAATAAAAAAGCATGAGCATGTCCAGCCTGAAAAAGTTATTACCCCAGGAGGGCACCTCTTGCTCTGCGGGAGGAGAATCCCTCCGTGCGGTCGAGAAATCGGCCGATCCCGCCCAACGTAACATTGGAGTGGGAGCCGGCGAAGGCGGGCCTATGGCGCGCACATGGCGGTACCTCGGTCCCCGCCCAGCCGGAGTGGAGGAGCTCGTTCGGGTTTAGTCGGTAGTCGTTAAGCTGGGCGGGTTTGGCGAGAGCTGAACTTAGCCCAGCGCGCCTTTCTAAAGGCGTAGTCTCCGTGGACCAATTGGTTGAGGGCGCGGACCTCGGTTCGCCTCTTTCTTCCACCGGAGGCGCGGAGTCCGACCCCCGTTGGCAGGGTATCCGTAAAGACTAGGATTCCCCATCGATACCAAAAAAAAAAAAAAAAGGTTCTTATTCGATCACCGATTGAAGTTAGTTAGAAGACATATAAAAAATGCGGACATAATATAAAATTCATTCCAATTTAATGTAATTCAGTGTACTCGGGATTTTAATCTCTTAATCATAAAGAATATCGTTCAAACGACTTAGCTAATTACAATATTGGCCATTTGTCTTTAAAATGCTCAAAGTTCGAAGAGCACCATATAGCATATAAAATTTAACTGTTATTATTTGAATAGCTCTGGTATCATGCTATTTGGATTCTTGGCTATGCTTGTAATATTGCTGACAACTATGAGCAACAGCGACCACTCACCATCAGGTATGCTTGTCTGCCTATGAAACATAAAATAGAAAATAAACCGGATATAGATTTCATGTAGTCATTTTTACATTAAATTATGAGGATGGTTTCACTTGAATTTTTCAAAAAAAAAATCAATACGTTCAAAATTAGTGCGAATTTTTAATGTGACTGAGAGTGGTTTGAAGGTTAAGTAACGATTGTAATCTCTCTAGTTTTGTAAAATTATACCTTATTTCATTTTCACAAAAGTGCATACTTGCCTATGAAATTTATTATTGTGTCACGAATATTCCTAAATGTCTACTCACCAAAAGTATACATATGTATGTATATACCTAGTCAGGTCATAAATTCTGTCACATGTTTAATGTAAAATAATTGAAACAAGTTTATTCATTATGTAACCATTCATATACCAAAATGAACTTAACAAAACATAGATTCTTATGACACTAAAGTTTATTCAAAATGACCTCCGTGATTTTGAATACAGGCCTTCAATCTGCGCGGCCAGTCGTCTATCGCAGCACGAACGAGGTCCATGTCAATATCGGCGGCTGCCTTAATCAAGGATGTCTTGAGTGACTCCAAATTGGGATGAGGCTTTGAGCACGCCTTTTCCTCCAAGTGTTGCCATATCTTGTAATCTAACAGATTCAAATCTGGACTGGAGGAGGGCCAGTCTTCGTGCCGGATGAAGTCGATTTCACGCGCCGCCAGCCAGTCTTGTGTGCTCTTCGCTCTATGACCTGGCGCCGAATCTTGTTGGAATACCCAGTGCCTGTTATTGAACATGGTATGAGAAACAGGTTCCACAAGGTTCGTCAGGACTGTATTTTGATACACAACTGCATTCGTTTTTACACCTTTCTCATAAAAATGTACCTCTGTTAAGCCCCAATAAGAAACTCCCAAAAATACCATGAGCGAGGATGGAAAATGACCTCGTTGGACACGCGGAATACGGTTGCTCGCTTCTTCACTACTGTGTGCGTACACCTTATCATTTTGTTTGTTGTAGCTCTCTTCTACGGTAAAAATTTTTTCATCCGAAAAAAGAATTTCTCGATATTTTTTTCCCGCGTACCGCTTCAACAAAGCGCGGCATCTCTTCAGTCTCAGGTCCATTAGACGAGCATTCAAACGATGTCCTGTTTTTCTTCGATATGCCCGAAGCCCTAAGTCTTCATTTAACACCCTTTTCACCGTGGTTCTGCTTAACCCCATCTGAAGGGCCAACAGTTTCTGCTTACGTTTGGGATTTCTTTGAATTCGCGCCTTCACAGCTTTTATCACTGCTGGAGTCATAACAGACCGAGGGCGACCACTTCTTGACCTGTCATCTACACTAGAGTCTTCATTGTATCGTTTGATGGTACGATAAATGAATCTTTTGTTTATATTTAAATTTTTCAGTATGTTAAAAATTTGAATTGGCGCGTAACCGCAACGATGCAACGCAATAACTGCAACACGGTCTTCTTTAAGCGTCCACTCCATATTTAAAAATGAGTAAAATTCTAAAAGTATACATTTTTATTTTCATGAACAATTCGAAATTCGAATTCAATAAACTTTTTTGTGGCCAGCATTCTAAACGAAAAGTTTTTACTGTGTGACAATACTTATGACCTGACTAGGTACATATGCCTATCCACTTTGACACATTTCATCCAATCCTAGTTTTAAGATGTCCCCATTTTACCAAAATTTAGGTCGTCCTGTGAGAGCCTTGATTGAATTTCCTGTTTCTGTCTCAAAGTATTTTTGTTACCTAAGAAATAGCATCGTGTGATAAAAATCTAACCGGCAAAAAATATAATTTGCGTAATTATTAGAGCAGAGCGTCTTGTGATCCCGCACGGGTAGGTACCACTATTCTGTCCATTCGTTGCAAAAACGGAGACTCAAAACTCACGTGGGTGGCGACATTTAGGTCTTTAATGTCTATGGGCTTCAGTTACTGCTAAATAGAAGGTGAGATGTGAGCTCGTCCACCCACCTAAGTAATACAAAAAAACCTTAGAAAAGAGATGAGATACTACTCCTCATTTCTGGTGAATATGTGCTATATGACCGTGCTATAGAGGTCAAGAATGGAACCCAACTGAGTCACTGGCTTCCGCTTACAAACGGAACATTCTTGTCGATGGTTCCGTATACAATAAATTTGAGAGTAGGACCTCTTGTGAGTCCGCGCGGGTGGGTACCACCACCCTGCCTATTTCTGCCGTGAAGCAGTAATGCGTTTCGGCTTGAAGGATGGGGTAGCCGTTGTAACTATACTTGAGACCTTAGAACTTATATTTTAAAGTGGGTGGCGCATTTACGTTGTGGACGTCTATGGGCTCCAGTAACGACTTAACACCAGGCGGGCTGTGAGCTCGTCCATCTATCAAAGCAATAAAAAAAAAGATGTCTCATGCGCGTTTCCATCCATATAGTGCCATTAAAGAACAACTAAAATCTGCTCAATCGAGAATGCACTGGGGTTGTATTTTTCCAGTTTCCATGGCAACGGTCGAAAAATCCAGAATACACTCGCAGACTTATGCCGTACTTATAGAACACAGGAGAACTTTATCAACGTCCGCCATCAAACGAATAAATATCGTATGAATTCTTGCGTAAACAGGTTGAAGTGAGGTGAAGCAGGTGTGATACGCGCAGCAGTAACACACACACACACATCTATAAATAAACTTATTTACATACGAAGTACACCGGATCCAATACGGCGACCACTTACGGCTATCGGAACGTTTGTTTATAACACATTCGTTATGTGTTCTGTTGAAATCTTAAACGATAAATGTGTTTTGGAATTTATTGTTTCCAGATTTTTGTTTTGTAGTTGATTAGCGATAAACCTCACACCTTTCATTACGGCGCTTCGTAAATACCAAAGTCTGTAGAAATCGCTTTTCCTCTTAGAAGTTGTAGTTGATTTCCTAACTATGTTGTAGTCCATCCTAAGCTGAAATGCATGACCCGTGAATAGACAGGATGGTGGTAAAATTTTCGGGTCACATTTATTATTAAGATGCTTTTTCATCGCGGGAGTTTCTCAGGGGCATATTTGGGTTGTGCGCTTACTTAAGAAGATTGGTGTCTGCGGTATCTCAATCCCGGAATCGCCTAGCATGAGTGCACTAAGCCTGTCATCCACATAAGCGATTCCAGAGCATCTTCTATACAATAGTCTAAAAAATTCATTATTCTACGTTGGTAGAATGATGTACATTCAAACCCAACTACGTCGAGTTAATTTTCCAACGTCAGACTGCTCAAGCTCTTAAATACAAAAGTTCCACAGAATGAGATTCGGAAAAATGTTGTTAGATATCTCTCAATTAAACAACACCATTATTAACACATCAAACTCTCGAAGAAATAAATAGAGTTGTACTCTACACATGTAAATTAATAATACTCTCTAAAATCTAGAAGTTATTTGCTACAATGATATGAAATCTAGAAGTTATTTGCTACGTGATGTACACGAGAAAGAGACGGCGCGGCGCTCATGCTATTAAGCCAACTATAAAATCGTTTTCGTATTGCCTTTTTTCTTTCTTCTTTTTTTGAGCCGGGTGGCGTACATCCTACGAGATCCCCGCGCCTAGGGGGGGCGCGCGGGGTATATATAAGTAGTACTTGACAGTCTGCAGATGTTCAGAGCAGACCACGGGCCCAAGAATGTTTTTTTTATTGCTTAGATGATTGGACGAGCTCACAGCCCACCTGGTGTTAAGTGGTCACTGGAGCCCATAGACATCTACAACATAAATGCGCCACCCACCTTGAGGTGTAAGTTCTAAGGTCTCAGTATAGTTACAACGGCTATCCCACCCTTCAAACCGAAACGCATTGCTGCTTCAAATTAGAAATAGGCGGGGTGGTGGTAGATACCCGTGGGGACTCACAAGAAGTCCTACCACCAGTAATTGCACAAATTATTGCGGGTTTGATTTTTATTAAACCATGTTATTCCTTCACCGTGGAAGTCAATCGTGAAAATTTGTTAAGTACCTACGTATTTCATTAGAAAAATTGGTACCCGCCAGCGGGATTCGAACACCGGTGCATCGCTACATACGAATACATTGGACGTCTTGTCCTCTAGGCCACGACGACTTCAAATGATATTTTAGGGCCCTACCCACCAAACGACTCCCCTTGCGCTCTCTCACCCGACGTCCTATCTCCACCCGGGGTCAGAACCCTCTCACCCGACGTCCGATCTCCACCCGGGGTCAGAACCCGGTCAGAGTAGGGGTGTCTTTTTTGCCTACCTATACTAGTAATCTCGAGAGCTTATCATTGTTATCAAACCAAAATCTGCTATGTGCACTTTTTGACCTTTTCGTATAGTTCACAGCCCTATCTACCGTAAAAAAAAACTGTTATGTGTCTATAGCTTTAATATTTATCTATAACTTTCATTTGATATAGTTCTTAAAAAATTACCTTCATATAAAATTTTATACGAAAAAGTTTTTACTCGTCAATTCAAAATACAGTTTTTGCACATATCAGATTTCGGTTTGACAGCGACGATATGTACCTCTGATTCTACACAGTGTACGAACGGCGCATTTAACCAAAACAAATAATCTACTTAAATGGTAATAAACAAGGTGATTGTAATAGAATTTCCGTGTTCCATGATAATGGCTACAAGAATATTAGGCTTCATTACCATAACGCTGCCTGAACCGAGAACGCTGTCTTTATGAAAATTACGTGGAATTTCAATATTGTTTTTTTTTACTATCATAAGAACAAAAATAATACACAGAATTCGCCATACTTTAATTTATCTTAGCTATTTTTTTGTTGATATTAGACGAAGAGGTTTTTATAATTGCAGCTTTTATAGTTGATCATGTGGAAACATTTTATAGTTTAAACTGGAAGGCAAAACAACAGAGAAGCAATGAACTTTGAAAATTATTGGATCTTAGCAGGAACTGGCTGTACCTGTCCGCTTCGCAGGGCATTTAAAATTAACATTTTTATTTCTCACCCCCACAACTGGTGTAGGGAGTCCAACACTTATATAAATATTAGCCTATCCATTAAGTACATGTATTTTCTACATGGGTACCAAGTTTCAAGTCAATCGGATGCATGCTTCAGTAGTTATAACGGAAAATCCGTAAAAAAGATGTGTGGTGTCGGGGACACCGGATAGGAACAAAGTTCCTTGTTATAAAAATATTAATTTTAAGTTCTATTCGAGGTATAAAGAAAATAAAACTGAAGGTTTCGCAACAACCCACGGTCATTCGGTAACGTGCGAACTTATTGTGGTACACTTTATTCACGGTTGTTCGCATAAGAGTTAGTGTATTGCGCAAACGAACGCTCTGAGATCGTGGTCAATGAATGATAAAAAAATATGTTAATTTTTTTACGTTATTACAAAGTTAAGTCGTACACTGTGTGCATTACTAATAAAAGTCTTACGTTACGGACGTTTTTTCCCGGTTAGGGTACCGCTCGCATCGTCCCATAATGAACTTCGTTCCAAAACCACTGTAGATTTATATATTAGTATAGATATTTCAATATATTAGTATAG
This sequence comes from Bombyx mori, assembly GCF_030269925.1. Classification (NCBI taxonomy): domain Eukaryota; kingdom Metazoa; phylum Arthropoda; class Insecta; order Lepidoptera; family Bombycidae; genus Bombyx; species Bombyx mori. Next base: position 13,768,641 of record NC_085124.1, on the reverse strand, counting down.
ATTACTTTTAGGAGATCGTTAAAATATCAAACACGTATAACAGATTGACACAATCGCTTATTTTTCTTTTATCTGCCCATGCTGCTCTTTCTAACGCATTTGGCTTTTGGTCTCGTGATGGGCAGCTGCCAACACGTTGCTCTGTGCATTGGCTCAAACAATATCGAAATACCAATCGGACACTGAGTTCCTTTGTTTATTGGCAAAAACTGCTAATCAAAGCTGCTATAAATGTATGAATTTGCAGTATTCGGGTATTAATAACGTTATTTATATATTAATACGTGAAGCAAAAACTTTGTATCCTATTTTACGAAATTTTCGCGGACGGAGGAGTATGAAATTTTCCACACTTATAGAGAATATAGAGAAGAAGTGCACAATGCTAATATTTTTTTTAAAATAATTCATAAAAGATACATTAAATCAATAAAGAAAACATTACACACACTACATACCGTGTATTTGACGCGCACACGCATGCATACTATTTATTATCAAACTTTTGTTTTTGACGTCTGTTGTCAAATTGAGATTAAATATTGTATGTCTTTGTTAATATTTTTTATAGTGTAGTCTTGGCGAAATTTGTGATTATAGAAGTATAAAATACAATCATAATAGTGTTCAAATTTACAATTCCAACTAATTATAGTCGAATTTCAACTACTACGAGGCCACTAGTACAGCAAATAACGTGTACATAAATGACGTTTAAACCGTCAAGCTTGGAAATTATTTCATTATTTCGTTTTTCATAACTGGAATTGACAATTGACAATTTTAGACTGGTGATAGGACCTCTTGTGAGTCCGCAGGGGAAGATACCACCGCCCCGCCTATTTCTGCGGTGAAGCAGTAATTCGTTTCGGTTTGAACCTGACCTTAGAACTTACATCTCAAGATGGGTGGCGCATTTACGTCGTAGATGTCTATGGGCTCCAGTAACCACTTAACATCAGGTAGGCTATGAGCTCGTCCACACATCAAAGCAATAAAAAAATTTTTCAGCAATGAGATTCATGTTGTGACGTATACCTAAACAACTTCACATCAAATGGGCCGCGAGCTCACTCAGCCATAAAAAAACCTTGAACTAATACAATCACTTCATCCTTGACCCTCAATGTGTCCACTATTCATTGTCGTATCAAGAAACTCTAGTAACGACTTAAGATCAGATGAACTATGACCCGTACGACCCATCTTAGCTTGTAAAAAAGATCAAGGAAAATTCTCTCAAATAACCCCAGAACTACAAAGGACAAGTCCCTTGGGAGCTTACTGTTTCACTTACAAGCTTACTGCATGAGCTCTCTCATCAATTTTCGTGGAGACTTTTATATCGAAACAATAGAACTGCGTTATCTATATTTATATATACATTCATACTAATGAAACATTTCTCACGGGGTCACCGAAGTCATCGCGAGGTCATTTAACTCAATCGAGTCTGTTAAAATTCGAACCTGATTTTAATTGGTGGAATAATGAGATTTTATAATAGCAAATTTAATTTTAATAATACATGGATAGCTTCGTGTATATTTGGTAAGAGAGTGTTAACTATGAATGTGGAAGGCTTTTAGGAAGAGGTAGACCTAAGAAGAAATGTATGGATTGCGTGAAAGACGATATGTGTAAGAGGGAAGTGAGCAAAGAAATGATATATGATAGAAGAGTATGGAAGGAGAAAACATGTTGCGCCGACCCCAAGTGACTGGGAGAAGAGCAGGAGAATGGATAGCTTCAACGTTTTATGATTATCTTAATAGTATTATTTTTTTAATTATTCGAGTTCTAGAAAGATTTAATGCGTCATTGAAGTCTTAAGTTAATTTTAGTCTGCACAGAAGAAACAGGTCCGAGAAACAAAAAAGTGAGAACTTCGTCCTCCTAATTAAGATTCTAAAAACAATAGTACTATAAATTTTATTATGGTAATGTTGGACCTACTAATTTTTGTACATAGTGGATATATCGGTTAAAGGTCGAAAAGTTACATGGTCTAAGTTTTGTCTCGTTAAAATGACACGTATTCATATTTATTTAGGGTTAATAATGTAAAACGCGTGTGGGGGCGCTACGTACCTTCCTCTAGTAAGCTATGATGTATCGGAAAAAAAGAAGGAAATTTATATAAAAAAAAAAAACTTTAAATGCATTGGCATGTTTTTTTTGTCGTTTACCTGTATCAGTGATAATATTTACAAAGAAATATTTACCACATCTTTAATACTAACAAAATGATATACTTGTACATATGTATAGGTCTTCGAATTCGTCAAAGTCATCATCGACGAAGCTAACTAACTACATTAAGAATATTATACAGTTTTCGTAGCAACCACACCTTACGACGTATCTCTGGCTAGTCCTTAACAAGACTAATACATCCTATCCAATAATCTGCTTTCGATTTCCCATCATAAAACTAATACACAAAACTATGATAAATAACATTTAATAGCTTACCAGTACACAACACTACACAGCACTACACTTATACATACTACACAGTGCAACGCGCGCGTGCTAGAGACGGGCGCACGGAATGACTCGCGGCAGACACTGAAAATTTAGGCTTCAGCGGAGCGAGATCTATAAAGGTGTGAGTTACAACGAGTGCACGTGAACATTAAATTCACATTTTACTATTAACTGACGAAGAATAATAATAAGAAACTTACTGGTGGTAGGACGTCTTTTATGAATCCGCACGGGTAGGTACCATCACCCTGCCTAACGAATCATTATCACCTATCAACTGAATTGGATATTTTTACTTGTAAATTTTTTATTTTTTTATTTGTTTTTATTGCATTCGTTGGTAGACGAGCTCACAAATCACCTGGTGTTAAGTGGTTACTGGAGCCCATAGACATTTACAACTTAAATGCGCCACCCACCTTGAGATATAAGTTCTAAGGTCTCAGTATAGTTACAACGGCTGCCCCACCCTTCGAATCGAAACGCATTACTGCTTCACGGCAGAAATAGTGATGTTTATAAAAATGTTCAAGGGTATCTTCCATGTTAATAATAGATTAAGTAGTGTACAATCGTTTAGGCTTTATTGTGAGTAGAATTACTTTCATGACATAAGAAATTAGAGTACTTTTCGCTAGCATATTATTTTATTCCATAGTTATAAGGAACTTTTTTTTTTATTACTTATATGGATGGACGAGCTCACAGCCCACCTGTTGTTAAGTGGTTACTGGAGCCCATAGACATCTACAACGTAAATGCGCCACCCACCTCGAGATATAAGTTCTAAGGTCTCAGTATAGTTACAACGGCTACCCCCACCCTTCGAACCGAAACGCAACTAGAGAATTACATTTGTCAAAGAACCTTAAGCTTTTTCATTAAATTACCGTAATAAAACCGGCCATTACGAATAAAGCGATCTTGGGTGAGATAATCGTTAAAATAAAGAATGTTTTTATATAATTTTTTTGTTTAGATATTTTCAAAGTCGACTTTAATGGACGAAAGCTGCTCTCGTTGTGCCAAAGCTGTGGAGCGCATCGAGCTAGGTGCGACGTTGGTTCGTTGGCACGTGTCATGTGCCGCTATTCAGAGCTTTCTTTAACTGTTGATCTAAACGAGATTCATTCGTAATTAAAAGCACATCGGTTACGGAACATCGAAGCCAATAGAATATTAACATAGAAAACTGCATATTAGCACGTGTATATGAAGCAGTAACTGAAAATGAAGTTATTTGGGAATTCTGATTATGAGTGATGGTAGAAATTATAATTGGCGTAATTACTGGTGGTAGGACCTCTTGTGAGTCCGCGCGAGTGGGTACCATCACCCTACCTATTTCTGCCGTGAAGCAGTAATGCGTTTCGGTTTGAAGGGTGGGGCAGCCGTTGTAACTATACTTGAGACCTTAGAACCTATATCTCAAGGTGGGTGGCGCATTTACGTTGTGGATGTCTATGGGCTCCAGTAACCACTTAACACCAGGTGGGCTGTGAGCTCGTCCACCCATTTAAGCTATAAAATAAAAAAAAGTCTGATTTTATGATTATCTTGACACACCACGTAATGTATTACATTTAAAAATCTGCCAATGCACGTAGTTCATATTCTCTTACAACGCGGGGAAGGTATGCTCCAGCCCTCCTAACTTGTGGGTAGATGTTTTTCGAATTTACTAATATTTCAATTGTAGGTATAGTTGTTATGTGATATTGTTGATTATATTTTTAGCGTCATAAACCATATAACGTAATTATGCAACTGTAATTTACGATTTTTTTCTTGTTAAGATGGATGGACGAGTTCACGGTCCACCTGGTGTTAAGTAGTCACCGGACCCAATAGGCATAAACCACGTTAATAACGCTACCCATCTTGGGACATGAGTTCTAAGGTCTCAAGTATAGTTACAACGGCTGCCCCACCCTTCAAACCGAAACGCATTACTGCTTCACGACTGAAATAGGCAAGGTGGTGGTACCTACCCGTACGGACTCACAAGAGGTTCTGCCACCAGTAACAAAATATTTTCAGAAATTTAATCTGAAAGAGTCTTAGAGTTCTTAAAATATGCAGTCAGAAATTATTTTTTTTTCCTACCTATGCTGATAGCCTTGAGAGGCTATTTCAGCTTCACCCTAACGTTTGTAGGTGAGCTCACGGGGCTCAACCGGAGAATTGCTAACACTGACCCTAGCAAGAGCAGTCCTTCGCAGAATCTACCACCGGATCGGAAACGCGACCCATTGAGAAGATCCGGCGAGAAACTCAGTGGGCTGTGTCTATGGGCTAGTTCGCTCGTCGAACCCTTCGTCGCAAGCGACGGGTTCGACGAGGACGGTGACCGGGAAATTCATAAAGGCATACGACAAGTTAGAGCTTCTTAATCAATCACTAATCGCGTTATGGCAAATGAGAGGTAATTGTACTACAGTCTACCTGGTGTTAAGTGGTCACCTGACCCAATAGACATAAACGACGTTAATACCGCTACCCATCTTGGGACATGTGTTCTAAGACAGTTTTTACAGTACTGCGGCTGTTCCGCACGTCAAACCGAAATGCATTATTGCTCCTTAGCAGAAATAGGCAGGGTGGTGGTACTTATCCGTGCGGGATTACAAGTGGTAGGGTATCGCAGTTAGTTAGTTAGTTCGTTAGTTTTTATACAAACAGATAATAATTAGAGGGGAAATCTATTTAGCTTAATATAAATCGAGTGTCACAACTTTCCAATATCTGAACTTGAATGTTGTCATAAGAATCCAACGTTGGACTCTTTTTAGTCTGAGTAATTCAATATCTAATTCAATCTCTCGAGTCTTTTACGCGTTCTGTAACGTAATTTCTGTGAAATCTTGCGCCTTTTAACTGTAAAAGGCTCGATTTTTTTACATCGACACGAATGTAAGACACCACTTTGCAATCACATTGGCATGATGGATCAGAAATAGTACTCTAAAATTAATATGAATTCGAAGTAGGTATTCAAAGCGATTCAGTATTCAAGTTCGAAAATCAATTTTTATTTTTTTTATTGCCCTTATAGGCAGACGAGCATACGGCCCACCTGATGGTGAGTGGTTACCGTCCCCCATGGACTTCAGCAATGCCAGGGGCAGAGCCAAGCCGCTGCCTACCGCCTAATACTCTCCACAAGCCTCTTTTAAAGAAGGACATGTCATAGCGCTCAGGAAACACCGTGGAGGGGAGCTCATTCCATACCCGGATGGTACGTGGCAAAAAAGACCTCTGGAAACGCACTGCCAAAGTTTATAACCAATATATCAACCGACGGCTAAAGAAAAGCTCAATTTGGCAACAAAAAAGTTTTACAACTACCTCACATTTGTGATAATACGATTAGTGCTTAATTTAAAAGCTCTTAATTATCCTATGTCTTTACGAATTTCTGACTGCTTATTTTAATCGGCCTAAGGCTCTTTCAGATCAAATTTCTGAAAATATGTTTTACTGGTGGTAGAACCTCTTGTGAGTCCGCACGGGTAGGTAGCACCACCCTACCTATTACTGCCGTGAAGCAGTAAAGCGATTCGTTTTGAAGGGTGGGGCAGCCGTTGTAACTATACTGAGACCTTAGAACTCATATCTTAAGGTGGGTGGCGGCGTTTCCGTTGTAGATGTATATGGGCTCCAGTAACCATTTAACACCAGGTGGGCTGCGAGCCCGTCCATCCATCTCAGCAATAAAAAAAATGCGAATAGTTAACTTTCAGATGATGTAAATGATTTAAGAAGGGTTACGAAAATGTTCTATCCTCATTGTTACAGTTGCAACGACACAGAAAAAACAACTATTTCCCAGTTAAAAGGAGATTGGCCGCGAACAAAAAAAGAAACATTTATTTATGAAATTAAGATCTCGATGGTAATATCGTAACATTTACTTCATCCGCTATTCAGCAAAGCTTTCGCTATTTCCGTCGTTATGTTGGCCGTACGTTAACTCAAGCCATTAAGAATGGAGCTTCCATATTTATATTCGTTCTCGAGCTTTTGATGTGTGCTTTTTTCATGCTTCGAAATTATGTTGGAAGCTACGAAATTGCTTCATGTCAGACTTCGATCAACAATAGTAACTAGATTTCGGGTCGGTGCATAAAATCCGTCTCGTCAAATAACAGCGCACTTGAAATGTGAGCTGTTATTTTGTTTAGTTCACTTCAAACACAGCCAATGTCAACCCGTCTCACAATACCGCAGTGTGTATTCAAAAGTTGCAAAAATAAGGCCCGAAAAAGCAATTTAACGGCCGGAATATCTTACTTTCGGTAAGTACATGAAGTATAAACTATATTGTAAGCTTTAAACTTATAAATAATATTAAATTTTGAACAAAATTACCGATTTTTAACCACCGCTACAAATGTTGGCCAAGGCTCGGCCAACACTTGGACAAACTTTTGCTTAACAGAACAGTAAATGCATGGAGTAGATTTGTGTTGTAATAATTTTTTAAAATTTGTTAGCAGCACTTCAAAATTAGTTGGTTAAAATTGGTTAATGCTGCTTTTGTGTCTGTTTGTTGGACTCTCATTAGATACTTAGCTTTCCATTTTTGGAGTTTACTCCTTTAGAATCGATTTACATATATAGGCCCGGGGTATGAAAATCGTACTAGCATGTCACACGAAATGCGTTATGCGCCTGATTGGCTCCTGATTGCGTGATGCGTGCGCGCGCCAATCAGGAGCCAACGCGCGGCCGCGTTATCGCAGGTGACGCCGGGCTGCTGCGCCGGCAGTCCGCCACAAAGCCTCGTACTGATCGCGCGTTTCTCTCATTATTGTATTTTCATATATTTGTTAGTCGTTTGTTTTGTGTCTCGTTAATTTGTTAATAATCTGTAGTGTATCGTGTTGTCGTAATATAGAACTATTTCTCGTATTGTTTCGTTTAATTTTTTATATCCAGTAAACTCCAGTAGTGCGTCGGAGCGGACACACACACATTTTTTATTTTAGCTTTCCTATCAATCACGTGTGCAGAATGGATCTCGATTGTCGCCAGAGAAACAAGAGATGACTTTTATAAGCCAGCTAAGATCTCCGCTTATTGACACTGGACATCTTTGCCTTCCGTGCTCACGGCTACTGAAACGTGGCCGAAACATTGTAATAAAAATACCGCGCTTGAAACCGTTTAAACGTTGTTTTATTATGTGCACTGGTCGCGAAAACTTAAAAATATATATTACACAAAAACGTAACGCTAATAAAATAATAAGTAATGTATAGATACCAACAAACATACATTTCCAAAACATAAAAAGTAAACAACTAAACTTTTACTTTAATTCATTAATAAATTATTTTAGTGTTAAGCGCGACTCCCTTACCTCCTGTAGTAAATAGAAATCGGCATTTCAAGAAGCAAAAATAAATAAAGCAAAACGATGTTAGTTCTCAGAGCAGTTAAGGGAAAAGTTACTTTATTTGTTGCTATTTAAGATTGATTTAACATTAAAAGTTGTTTAAAATATGTCTTTTTATTGGTAAGTGACAGGAGTAATTTATTGCTTTGCTCGTTTTATGTGACGAATGATCGTAAGTATTAGATAATGTTTTGGAGATTTGTGACTTTATTACTAGGTGCCATAGTTGTTATTAGTTTGAACGTAAAAGTGTTTCAAATCTTTTTTCTCCGTTTGTTAGTAAACGAATGTAGCTATATAAGTATATATTCACGCGGACAGTTTTTGCTTTAATTTTGTACGTATCCCTTTATCTAGTTACTATTGTTGATCGAAGATGTCAGATTATAAAAAGAATGTTTTCGACGTTTTGATTCACGACCAAACTTTTTTGTATGGTTTTCTTCACCTTATATATTATGCTCAATAAGACATATTTAATTTATAATAAATATATTCGTATTTACTGATTAGGCTGTTTGATAGATCCATTCTTATTAGATAATGACGAGTTAATGTTTTTAATCTCGTGGGCGAACTCGCATGGGCTTCAGTGACCAGCAGCAGCAAAGACCCAAGCTTCTTTTAACACATGCTTCAAAGAGAGCAAAGCAGTACGACGAAGAAGAAAAAATGCTACTTAAATTATGTAGAGCATTCATTTTCAAGTCTCTACATTAGTTTGGAGCATGTCCACGACTCCAAAGTATACTCCAAAGTAACCATTCGGAGAGTACTTATGTTTAAAGTGAACATTTACTTAATACCAATATTTTTTTTCCCTGTAGGCAGACGAGCATACGGCCCACCTGATGGTGAGTGGTTACCGTCGGCCATGGACTTCAGCAATGCCAGGGGCAGAGCCAAGCCGCTGCCTACCGTTTAATACTCTCCACAAGCCTCGTTTGAAGAAGGACATGTCATAGCGCTCGGGAAACACCGTGGAGGGGAGCTCATTCCATAGCCGGATGGTACGTGGCAAAAATGACCTCTGGAAACGCACTGTGGATGACCCCAGTGGTTCCAGGTAGTATGGATGAACTCCACTCCGGTGGCGGGCGGTGCGATGGTAAAAACAAGATGCCGGTATCATCTCGAACAATTCCTCAGAGCACTCCCATTGGAAGATACGGTACAAAATACAGAGGGAACCGAAGTCCCTCCGCAGACCCAGAGGTTCCAAACGATCCGTGAGAATGGGATTATCGACAATCCGAACGGCTCTCCTCTGTATGGAGACAAATGGAAGAAGCTGGTATTTGGGAGCCGTGACGGAAACCGTACTGTCGGTCACTCATCAGCTGGCGATCTTCAACCTACTTCAGGAGTTGTATATTTATTATTCGCTCCATCGCCTTGGAAAGCAAGGAAGTTATCGCGATAGGCCTATAGCTCGATGGGTCCGACCGGTCACCCTTCTTGGGGATAGGGTGGACGTGGGCGGTCTTCCATGAAGACGGAACCCTGTTAGCGCAATAAGAGAGGCGATACAAACGCGTTAGCGCAGGCGTCAGCTCAGGGGCGCACGTTTTCAGAACCACTGCAGGGATGCCGTCCGGCCCAGTCGACTTATGGACGTCCAGGACTCGGAGCTCCCGCCTGACTGCACACTGTGTGAAGCAGATCTCCGGCAGGGAGCTATCACACCGGGGGATGTTCGGTGGTGTGAGACCCCCGTCGTCCACAGTCGAGTTCGAGGCGAAGAGTTTGACCAGAAGGTCAGCCTTCTCTTTCGCACTATGGGCCAGACTGTCACCGGACTTGCGTAGTGGTGGGAGACTAGAGCTGCAAAAGTTTCCATCTGCAGCTTTGGCAAGCGACCAAAAAGCACGGCTCTCAGAGGGATAGCTCTTCAGTCGCTCGCCAATTCTAGCAACGTGCTCCGATTTCGCCCTGGCAATAACCTTCTTGTAGGACCTGGAAGCGGCGTTATATTTCCGCCTTTCCTCTGAGATGTTAGGATCCCGACGTCTCCTGGCATCATCCCATGCAACGTATGCGGACCGCTTGAGGTGTGCAGCATCCCTGCTGGCATTGTTATATCAGGGTCTGCTGCGACCCACAACGGGCACTTCAGAGGAGGCGATAAACAATTCCATCCCCTGGAACACCACGTCTTTAAGACGGTCCGCACAGACGTCCGGATCAGCAGAGGAAAAGCAGAACCGCCCCCATGGGTAGGATGCGTAAAATTGCGTCTCCGTCAGAAAAAGGAGGGCAGGCTGCTCCGTCTCAAGATGGTGGTGTACGGCGTCGAGGTTGCTATGTAGGTCCCTTACATTGCTGAAATCCACATGTATATTGAATAGTTACATATTATACGTTACATATTGAATAGTTAGAGGAAGAGGTAGACCTAAAAAGAGATAGCTGGATTGCGTGAAACACGATATGTGTAAGAGAGGAGTGAACGAAGAAATGGTATATGATAGATGAGTATGGAAGGAGAAAACATGTTGCGTCGACCCCCGGGGACTGGGAGAAGGGCAGAAGAACGATGTCGCTGATGATATTCAATAGTTACCAGCGCCTATGGACACTTCAACGTGCTTCTTTACTTTGCTCTCATAACCTTCCAGATGTCAAATGGCTATAGTCCATTGACGTTACAACGTGAATACCGCCTTGCTCTTCGAGACATAAGGTCGAGACGTATTGGAGAATAGTATTACCCTTCAACGTCCGCTAACTTCAAAACAGAAATAAACAAGATGCACGACCTACCTAACAGTAGGTAAGCGGTAGGCAGCGGCTTGGCCCTGCCCTTGGCATTGCTGAAGTCCATGGGCCATCTGCCTACAAGGGCAATAAAAAAAAGGTAACCACAATTTGTCTATCACAATTAGCCTGTATTACAAAGTCTAACTCATCTACAGATCTTGACGAATATTTCAAAATATCTAGGCCATGACATTTATATAGAATTTCAACTTGCCATCTAACAAGAATCTTCCCTTCAACTTTGTTTAGAGAAATACATATCGGAACGTCCGGGGAATACCCCAAACTTCGTTCAAGGTCTTTGATTAACGGCTTAGAGGTATTTCTTAAGTTTGTGTATCGAATTAGTTCAATGATAGATATCTGTTATTGTGCTTTAAAGACAGTCTAATCAACCATATTTCTGTGGAGTAAATCTGTGACAATTATTATTTTGGTGTGATCGTCTGCTTGCATTATGCTCGAACGTTTAGGAATAAGGTATGCTGTGGTAACCACACACCAGCACACCATGACAAGTGGAAACAGGACTGAAGAGGTCGTTATAGCTGAAATCGGCCAAGGAGGATTCGATTGGACTAAGCTAATGAGAGCATATTAAAATCATTTAGCGTTTTTTTACGTTTGAAAGGAAACAATTTGTAAGGGTTTTTTTTAAACCACACTAAACAGAGACACACGTTCGAGAATCTTAATACATCAAGGGCTTTATTCTGACCGAAGGAGGATGTAGCGTCCTTTGTCTTTTGTAATACGTCATATGTTAAAGTATAATTCCGAAAATAATATTTTTCGGATCTGTGATACAGTTTTTGTTAATCAAAGCTATTTGATGTTCAAACTCTGCTCTTTCAGTCGTACTTCTCGTGTTTGAGACTTCCTCCATCCACGACCTACGTCTTCATGATGCTGTGCCATCTCATCCTGTTCTCGGCTACTCAAAGCGTATCGAAAACAGTTCAAGGATTTTAACTTGGCTGTCTGACAACGGTAGCTACCCGATGAGCTCAAGATCCTATGGTATTAAGTGGTTACTGGAGCCCATAGACATCTAAAACGTAAATGCGCCACCTACCTCGAGATATAAGTTCTAAGTGCTCAGTATAGTTACAACGGCTACCCCACCCTTCGTAACGAAACGCATTACTGCTTCATGGCCGAAATAGGCGGGGTGGTGGTACCTACCCGTGCGGACTCCCAAGAGCTCCTACCACCAGTTATTATAATTTTTCGGGTTTGATTTTTACTACACGATGTTATTCCTTCACCGTGGAAGTCAATCGTGAACATTTGTTAAGTACGTATTTCATTAGAAAAATTGGTACGCGCCTGCGGGATTCGAACACCGGTGTATCGCTACACACGAATGCACCGGACGTCTTATCCTTTAGGCCACGACGACTTCAAAATCTAAATCCATTACAAAAAATCACTCTAACACATCGAAATAACATATGCCAGTTTCAATTCGCCCAAGCTCCCTCTTCCAGTGGGACCAAATAGCAATACTAATGACATTCAAGTCACCAAGAAGCATTTCCACTTCAAAAGAAAGGATAAGTGAATGAAATAAAAAGGTGAAGCTGTCGGCTTGGTGCGAAAGACTAACTGATCGAAGTCGGCACAATCGGGCGACTGATGCGAACTGTGTGCCCCCAAGGTGGATGGCTCAAGATAAGGACTGACGAAGGAGCTTTACCGATATATTTTTTTTATTGCTTAATTGGGTGGACGATCTCACAGCCCACCTGGTGTTAAGTGGTTACTGGAGCCCATAGACATCTAGAACGTACATGCGCCACCCACCTTGAGATATAAGTTCTAAGATCTCAGTATAGTTACAACGGCTGCCCCACCCTTCAAACCGAATCGCATTACTGCTTCACGGCAGAAATAGGCAGAGCGGTGGTACCTACCCGCGCGGACTCACAAGAGGTCCTACCACCAGTAAAAAATACGCTTTTATTAGCCTCAGACGTATGTATGTTATGTAACGGAATCTTTGAACATGATTTTGAACCCCTTCAAAACGTCGGATTAACTCGAAATTTGGCATACTTATTAAGGACCAATGACAATTCAATATTTAAAAATATATTGAAAATATTGTAATTCAACTAAAAAATAAAAAATAAATAATAATACTAACAAAATACGCTCTTATAGAAAATCCAACTAAAAAATTGAAAATAAAATTTAATAAATTTGAATTAAAAAAATGATTTTATTGTAAAAAAAAGCGTGAGGTGCATGGTATTAGTAGTTATAAATATTTTATGAACAGATATGAGTAGAAGGGTTATTTTGATAATATCCTGAAAAGCACCCCACGTTTTTTTACAATAGAATCATTTTGTTCTTTGCCCTATTTTTAATTCAAATTTATTTTCTATTTTTAGTAGGATTTTCTATTAAAGCGTATTTTCTTAAGTTTTGTTAAACTATTGTTTTTCACACTGAATTAAGTGATGAGACGTTGCCACGTGGATCTGAGACCGGTATTACGCAATACCACTGAGACTTCAAGTTATCTTACTTAGTTATATACTTCAAGTTAGATTGTAGTATTCACGTTACGATAGTGGAGGCCTTCAATAATCATTTAACCCCAGGTGGGCTGTAAGCTCGATCATTTTTCAAACAGGACCATATACTTGTGATTGAAAAGATTATGAACACACAAAGTAAATTTTTCTTAATTAGAAATCATAATGGAATCAAAAAATTTGCTTAATAACTTTATTTATTGCGAAGTACATCCAGTATGCTAAGAAATCGTTTTCTCTTTTGTTTTATGTCCGTTTTTGGATTAGACAGTGAAAAATGAAGAGCCAACAGCTTGTAGCATGGCGCGTACTCCTTGTGGACTTGAATACAATAGAGCTTTCGACTGTACACTGATTTGTAGAGACACCAAGAGACGTGTGAAATGTAGAGCTTACGTTTTACTTTAAAATTTTACGTAGAGTTGTTTTATTTATTTATTTATTTACATAAGTACTGCCACATCACAAACATCTAACATTGAAAATAAATTTAAACTATTTAATTTAAGGCCTGATGCACGTGACAACAATGGCGTACATAGCATTGGCAATTCATCGGCTCGAAAATTGAATACAATAATAATAATAATAAAAAAAACAGTACTATTTGTTGAAATATTAATAAAAATGTCTAAAAATGTCATGACATATCGAAAAGAAGAAAAGAAGAAATGTTAATATAACGTCAAGCAACAACAAGTCAGTTATAGAACAAGAAATGATCAACGATTAAAGTTAAAGTTAAGATCCCCTTTCCCTTCCCTTCCTACCTTGTCCTTAAATACACGCAACTTGTCGTGGAACACATCAAGATCGGGCATTACTGTGATGAGGGAATGATACTCATCAATTATTCTACGGAGAGGTGCCTGCCGTCCCAAATTAGATTTTACAGGTGGGGTGTAGAAAATATATTTGAGTTTCCCGCGAGGATAGGTACGGGGAACCCTTAAAGGCATGTTCTCTAGAAAGTAGCTACACTGATATTGACCGCTCACGACTTTGTGGAAGAAGGACATGTCCAATAAAAGTCTCCGTTCACGAAGAGAACACATTCGAAACCTAATTAGGCGCTCTTTGTAAGGATTTCTGTGCGAAAAACCGCTAGAATTATAAGCTAAGTGCCTAGTGAACGCTCTTTGAATGCTCTCAACGCGTTGCGAATGCACGGCATAATACGGATTCCATACAACGCTGGCGAACTCAAGTTGACTGCGCACCAAGGTTTGGTAAAGCATGATTTTGGTGCGCTGACGCCTAAATCCGCCCGAGTTTCTTATTAACTTATAAACTTATTATCTTATAAACATTATGCATTCGATGGAAAGTTGCGCTTAGAGCTCTTAAAGGTAAAACATATTATATATATATATATATAAAGTATAGTATAGTATAGTATAGTATAGTATAGTATAGTATAGTATAGTATAGTATAGTATAGTATAGTATAGTATAGTATAGTATAGTATAGTATAGTATAGTATAGTATAGTATAGTATAGTATAGTATAGTATAGTATAGTATAGTATAGTATAGTATAGTATAGTATAGTATAGTATAGTATAGTATAGTATAGTATAGTTCACAGTATGTAGCTTTTGTACCGTATGTGCTTCCAACTTTCACTTTCCTTTGGTTGAATAAAAATAAAACAATGAATAGTTTAATTGAACATCACAAGTGCCTCTGTAATTACCACAATGTCTCACGCTTACAAAGCAACCTCCTGCTATTGTTCTTGATGATGCGGATCTGTATCGTCTGTTACTTGAACTCTCTCAGGTATTCATGATAATTCAAATTAATTGTTTTAATCTCGCAAATCGAATGATTAAATTTAATTGTTTCAATATTTAATGACATTATAACTTACATAGTGTGATATCGTCAGTGCGACTGTCGTAAGCTCCCGGGCGTCCGAAGGTTGCACTTTTATTGACATTTTATGATGGTCATAAGGCAGTAGGGGACTTGGGCTACAAACAGTCTGATAACGGAACGGGTCTACAGTCGCATTACCGACGACAACGGATACAACTCCTTCACTGAGCGGGGCGAGAGGGGGTATGCTCGGGAGGAACAGACTTCCCCCCTTTCAGATATCCAGCGCTCCACAATTTTTTTTTTATTGCTTAGGTGGATGGACGAGCTCACAGTCCACCTGGTGTTAAGTGGTTACTGGAGTCCATAGACATCTACAACGTAAATACCGCCACCCACCTTGAGATATGAGGTCAAAAGTCCCAGTATAGTTACTAGATAATCGTAAGAAGGAAGTGTTACTTTTTTTTTATTGCCCTTGTCGGCAGACTAGCTTACGGCCCACCTGATGGTGAGTGGTTACCGTCGCCCATGGACTTCAGCAATGCCAGGGGCAGAGCCAAGCCGCCGCTTACTTTAAGCTTTCATGGAATCTAAATAGCGACGATAGCGCTTAATCCATCAACTTTATCTGTAAATGTTACTAAATAAAAATGCGTTTCAGTAATTAAATATAGGTAGTTCAACTATAAATTACAGTTACTATCTCATTCGAGGTCCAGATGACAACATAAATTCGTAAAAATGATCGAGTGGGTCTGTTAAGAAGGCCATTTGGCTCATTCCACTTCGCTAAGGATCAGAGGTTGCCTTAATTGGAATTTGTGGCGACGTATCTATCATAATTAGCTAATTAAAATTTGTTCCGATTAGTTTGGAAGCATTTAAAATTTTCTTTTCCTGTTTTTCAGTTTCCGAACTGGGACAAATGCTTTTAGAAGGGAATCATCAGGCGATTCCGCTTGGCCATAGATCAAACATTAATCCAAATACAGTACAAATTAATTAGTTATTAAAATTATTCAATCAGCTAAGAAAAATATCCAAAATTATCAAATTAATCCAATAATCTTTAAATACAATTGAACTTTTTGTGCAAATGTTGCAACAACAAAATTGCAAATGTGAAATGCGTTTGCACTTTTCGGCCGTGAATTATATTATTTATGTTTTATGGTTTTACATTTTTTATTTTTTATTCAGTGTTATATTAGTACTTAAAACACATTTTACACATTGCAGATACTGTTCTGACCTAATCCAAGGGCTATAGAATGGCTTTTTCTTAATCTCGGTGCCCTACGAATACATAGCCGAGTTGGAGATGAGTTATTACTGGTGGAATTCCGTTGTATCAAAGACTTCTTTCATTCCGTGTGTCACTAAGATAGCGCTAAGGGAACATCGGGGCTTGGGCGTGCCATAAATGAGTCCAGTTCCAGTTGTGAAGAAAAATACGTAAATATTTTGTAAGGTTTGTTGTAAAATAATGAAAATAAAATTTATCATGTTAAAATTAAGACAACTTTCGGATTGCCAAATAGCTACACTGTTAGTGGGAGCAATAGCAGTAGTGGAGGCGTGACATAATAAAAAAGGCGGTAGTCTGAAAAAATGGAATAAAAAGAGGTGTATTTTGTAGTGAGCACATATCTAAAGATTGTATTGCTTAGATGGGTGGATGAGCTCACAGCCCACCTGATCTTAAGTGGTTACTGGAGCCCATAGACATCTACAACGTAAATGCCGCCACCCATCTTAAGATATAAGTTCTATGTTCTAAGTGGAGTTACAAATAAAACAATACAAAATTAAGTGAACTATTGCAATCTGTGTATTTATTTCTGGTTTTGGAAGTGGAGTACTACAATTTGAAACAGCGGAAATTTTCATTCGATTAAATCTGAAATTTTAAATCATGACTCATCATGGTTACAGTAACGCGAGAAACAAAGAGATACGATTTCGCACGAAGCTGTGATATAGATTACTAGATTCACCAAAAATTTCGTTTAAATGGCCACCAATGTAGGTACGTAATTTGTCATTTATTTTCAGTTAGTCATCTATACATATAAATAAAATTGGAGTGCCTGTTTGTAATATTGAAATAACCGCTTTTTACTACATGCACATGAATATATATACGGTACATACACCAAAATTACATTTTTTACAACTTATGTCTGTCTGTCTGTTTGTTCCGGCTAATCTCTGGAATGGCTAGACCGATTTTGACGGGACTTTCACTGACAGATAGCTGATGATATAAGGAGTAACTTGGGCTACTTTTTTTAGATTAGCTTCGCCTCGCGGCGTCATACAATAGCCGCGGGTAACATCGCGGGACTCAGCTATCAATAATAAAAATTAATGTTTCCGAAGCGAAGCGAGGGAGGGTCGCTAGTTTTATAGAAAATTCCACGCAATGCTATCAGATCATTAACTCCTTTAAACACTGTAATATTTCATCATTTTCGAAGCAACAAACTCCCGTGTTTTACCCCTAAATGTTACTATCAAGGAAAAACATAACAGGCACATTATTTCTAATCTATTCTGTTCCCTTCGCAATAACCAAAGAAAGAAAAAAACCGAATTAAATATCAGGTGGAAAGCTCATCGATAACTTTGACAAACGATATCCTCGCGCCGGCATGAGTTAGCTTTCGGTCGAACGGAGAGGCCCTGTGAAATATCGATAGGTTTTATGAGAAAGCTCCAGAATAAATTACGCGAACCTGCTCACATTTTGAAATAAGCAATTTTCATACGTCATCTATTGTAACTGTGGATTAAGCGCCCATAATTGTGCAAACAGAAAAACAAAGACATGTAATGAGATACTAAATAAATAAATAGCTGGGATCAAATCACCTAGGGACATCCGGTCCCAAATTAGGATCCCCTGTGTTGTAGGTACCAGAAACTGACACATATCCTTATATGTGTTTAAATGTATACTTATATGGATAATAAACACCCAGGCAAAAAGCAAATAAACCAGTTCATAGCACGAATATTTGCCCGATCTCCATGATGACCTGGAGCTTGACTTCATCAGTAAGTATATTTAGTCGGCATCAGTGCGCCAATTTGAGAAGGCGGCACGACACGAAAACCCTGTGGTCGTAGCCGCCGGAAATTACATAACCGATCCTGCGGACTGAATGGTAAACAGTCGACGTTGCCCCAAACACATCATTTCGGATTCTCCCTATCATCCACTAACGGTGCTTTTAGGTACATACCTCAAGCACCAGTCACCGTTTTCGCCGGATCTTTTCAGTGGGTTGCTTTTCCGATTTGGTGGTAGATTCTGCGAAGCACTGCTCTCGCTAGGGCCAGTATTAGCAATGCCTCCGAGAGCTCACCTATACGTTAGGGCTACGCTAACATAGCCTCTTAAGGCTATCAGTGGGGTAGAATGAAATAAAGTGGCAGACAGACTACTCTGCCGTATTATTGAGTAGGTCGCAGTGGACCTGTGAATTGTGTTATGTGTCGTGATCAATTATGAAATTGCAAATATCAACAATATTCCTTTCTAGTCCGATTTTTTGTTTCTGTTTTTTAACGTAGATATCGTCATCAATTTTGAGATACAAGGTCTATAGTAAATCGGTTGCCCTTCCAATTAAAACCCATTACTGCTTTGCGGCAGAAATATTCAGATTTCTGGCACTGAGCCAAAAAAAGCTACGAGCTTCACATATTGTCGGCAACTCTGACATGTCAAATATGCATTTTGAGATTCGAAAGGCAATCCTTACTTCGCGACAAAATTACGCTTAGATATTATGAAATTCCTGTCTAATCTCGAACACTGTGTTTTTAGTCGACAAAAAAAGTAACTTTAAAAATATTCAGTTATGAGATTTGTTAGGTAAATTACTTGAAAACCATCTCTCGTACCTTAATCTCACTAAGCCGCATACATTCAGTGAATTGGTCACGATTATATAAAGTCAAATCTCATCCCCTGAGTATTAAAATTTCGTGGAACGTCAAAGCCTAACAGACTTAGGCGTGTTCGGAAATGAAGGTTGGCAACCCTATGCGAAATGCCAATATCAGTTGAGTTTGAGCGCCCCGCTAGAAGAATGTCACTTGGTAATTTAACCTCACTTTTAAACAGAAGAATGAACGGCGTGGTCGTGTTGCCAACGTCGCTCCAGCCTCGCCACGTTCCGATAGTAATAATAGTTTTATTTATTAAATTTTCTAAATACACCTGAAAAGTGTATATCGAAAATTATTTCCGTGATTAACCATGGAGACGACCTTTTCGGTAATAAAAGCGTACATTATGCGCCCTCATATATACATCACGACACTTGGCTTAGCATCCTGCCCTTCGAACAGGAGCGCAAAATTATGTCTCGCCTGAAATACGCAGCAATTATACCAGACTTTTCTGTGGAGAACTTTTTTATAGCCGGCTCATTACGCTACGAATTAGGGCTGTCGTTCTAAAGTTTAATCGCAGCCCTCGACATGAGATTGTCCAACAGACAGGTAATATATTATCTTTCGTCATAATAACATTTTGTTCGGTGAAAAGGATAGAAAGCCAGGTTTGATATGGGGGGATGAGATAAAATACACAACTGGGTCCCAATTAGAGGAGGGTTGCTAGAGATGGAGAACAATGGAAGATCTTAGAGGAGGTCTATGTTAAGAAGCGCACTGAACTGGGAGATACTATGCTAACAATTTTTTTTTCTGCCCACGCTCGACCTGTATTGGACATAGTCCTTCCCCAAGGTTCGCCACAATAACTGATCTTCCGCAACCTGCATCCAGTGGGTTCCCGTGAGCTTTAGCAGGTCATCGGTCGACCTCGTGCGAAGCCTCGTGCGCTTTCCTGTACGCGGTTGCCACTCTAGAACTAAACTAAGCCACCCAATACATAAAACAATTAAATCAACAATCATAAAAGTTCAGGATAAAGGACTTATCGAATCGATTGGAGGGACTGATTGAACGTTTTGTACAAAACAGCGAAGCACGTATTCGATTATGAAAAACGATATATTTCTCGATGGCTTTATTAAGAGATAATGTTGTCAGGGTTCGAAATGATAATGGCTGCTAATGTCTTTATTTGGTATGCGATCATTATTACGGTTAAATTTCTCTAAATATATGTTCTAAATTAGAATTGAAATCCCAAAATATACACGAATGAGTATAAAAGCAATTATTCGTTAATAATCGCGACGTTTTGCTTCTGATCCAAATATCATTAAAGCACGTTCACTTTTTTGTCGGACCCCTTTTCAAATGTTATAGAAGATGGCGATACTCACGTTGCCTGACATACGCTCCAGTGAGGAGGTTTGGAGGGTGAGACCATCGTTTCCAGTTGAGACTTCAAACTCAAGTTTTAACGTAAATAACGGCTATGGTATCTATGGGCTCTGATCATTTAACACAAGGTAAGCAGCATTTTAGTTCACCCATTTACGCAATTATATAAAAAAATACGATACATTTCCTTTGTCTAGGTACAAAAACATTTTAAAAATCAATGAATACATGCGAACAAGCTCTCGAAATCCCAAAAAAAATTCCATGTACAAATAAATAAAATAAAGAGCAAAACAATTTGACAAGCACCGACACGAATACCACAAGTCGCGTCATAACGCAAGCAACCCTTGTGAGTAAATACGTCGTGAAACAAAAGGGCAAATTACAGTTGAGTCCTCACATTACTTAGAGTGGCAATATTTACAGAGACTGTCTCTGAGACGAGCGGGATCGCACGATACTATATAGGTTCATCTTGACATTGAAATGTATACAATGAGAGGAGATTCAAGACATTTTTAGGTTCGTTTCCCAGTTTTTTTTTATTGCATCTATGGGTGGACGAGCTCATAGTACACCCAGGAACGTCTTAAGCTAGGATGGGGCCCTTGGGCACACAAGAATTGAGGCCTTTAGGAAAGTAAAAAAAGCGAATTATAATAACATTTTTTTACTGAGTATGACCATTTATTATAGGTAATCAAATACAGTATGATATGATATGTCATTAATGATATTAGAATGCTGCTGGATTTTTGGTTACGATTTCGATAACGGTTTCTTTCGGGATTTCTGTTGAGCAAAATCTTCTATTATAGGCATAGTATATGCCTTATGAATACCTTCTGATTACTGATTTGTGAAAAAAGTGTTATGTGCCCGACAAAAATGTTTTGAGAATAAACGTGTGAGAGAAATTGTCGGTCTTTCGGGGGCCCCTGAGAATGAGGGCCCTGGGCACGGGCCCCGTGTGCCCTTATGGTAAAGACGGTATTGAGTACACCTGGTGCTAAGTGGTTACCGGCACCCATAGGCATACAGTTTATTGGTGGTAGGTGCTCTTGTGAGTCCGCACGAGTAGGTACCACCACCCTGCCTATTTCTCCGTGAACCAGTAATGCGTTTCGGCTTGAAGGGCGGGGCAGCCGTTGTAACTATACTTGAGACCATAGAACTTATACCTCGAGGTGGGTGGCGCATTTACGTTGTAGATGTCTGTGGGCTCCAGTAGCCACTTAACTCCAGGCGGGCTGTGAGCTCGTCCACACATCTAAGCAATAAAAAAAAAGACCCATTGAGAAGATCCGGCAAGAAAATTCTGTGTAATATAACAAATTCGTTACTGATTTTCGACAAACATGTTGAGTTTTATTCACACATTTAAGAACCTCTATTAAAGTATGTTCAACAAATAATTACTCAAAGGATATTCCCGTTTAATTAAGTTCCGAATGGTACCTGTCGCGATGCTCAAGGAATTTGTTTCCTTAATCCATGGAGCTACAGTCGTAAATGCCTTGCCAAAAGAAATTTGGTTGTGTAGCTTAATTATCTATTAATCCGGGCTTAAATAAATTAAAAACAGTGAAGACATTACTTTTTGGAGCGGTTAGATTGCATTTTTTAATCTGATTGATTCTTAATAATTTGAATAATGAAATTCTAAGGAAACTAAGACGTATTACGATGTAGGAAAACTTTGTAGTCATTTACTTACCTTCATGCAATTCGGTTCATTTTGCATCGCCCTGCATCAGACTAGCGCTGAATTATTCAAATGGTATACAAAGGCGATTCAGCGAGAAATGTTTTTGGAACGAAGTTCCTGATGGGACGATGCGGAGGGGTACCCTAACCGGGAAAAAACGTCCGTAACGTAAGATTATTATTAGTAATGCACACAGTGTACGACTTAACTTTGTAATAACGTACAAAAAATAACATATTTTTTTATCATTCATTGACTACGATCTCAGAGCGTTCGTTTGCGCAATACACTAACTCTTATGCAAACAACCGTGCATATCTTGCCCGTTTGCCTCTTAGTTGTTATAAAAAAAAAAAAAGAATGAAGTGTACCACAATAAGTTCGCACGTTACCGAATGACCGTGGGTTGTTGCAAAACCTCCAGTTTTATTTTCTCCATACCTTCAATAGAACTTAAAATTAATATTTTTATCCGTTCCTATCCGGTGTCCCACGACACCACACTTTTTTTGTTTTGCCTACCTACTGCTAATGACCTCAAGGGGTTATAGCTTCACCGAAAAGCGATCTCACTGGGCTCAGTCTGGGAGAGTGAGAAGATCCGTCGAGAAACTCAGTGGGCTGTCTGTGGGCTAAGTTGCACGATAAACCCTTCTTGGCAATCGACGGGTTCGACGAGAACGGTGACCGATGCTTGGAATGACTAAAAGCATCGATACTGGATCGGGAGGACTCGAAATGCTTAGGGCGACGGCGACTGTATGTCGTACTATCGTCTGGATTGAGAAATGCAATACAAATTTGAAGTATTTTTGTTTATTTCGCGTATTTGTTTTGATTATTATACTATTTTGTATGTCAGAGTAAGTGCGCTATTTATTTATTTATCATTAGATACTGTACACTTTTGCTGAACACTAATACACGAGACTATTATACAATATTTAATGCGACTGTATTACACGCCTTTACTTTTTACTTTTTACGCCTTTTGCATTAGACGCCTTCAGCTCTAACACTAGGAGCAGGCTTACGGACCGCGGTACCCGTTCTCGTCGAACTCGACAAAGAGTTCGACGTGAAACCTAACCCATGCATCAGCCCACTGAGTTTCTTGCCGGATCTTCTCAGCGGGTCGCGATTCCGATCCGATAGTAGATTCATTCGTGAAGCAGTTGCTCTCGAGTTGTTAGGTCTCCTTCGGAGGCGCTCGGGCAGCTGTTAGCAAATCCCACCCTTCTTGGCTGAGCCGTTGCTCGCTTGGCGTGGTGAAGCTAGAAAAGCCTCCGGGCCACCAGTAATCCTTCAATAATAAAAAATAAAAATAAAAGTAATGAATCGGTAATTTCTAACCTTACTACATTAATGTTAAGCTAACTTTAGCCGGCACAGTCGATATTGATTTGCAATCAATCAAATAGACATCACATAGTACTGTGTGAGCCTATAAAAAATCTGTAAAGAAAAATCCTCGAAAAAGTTAACTATATAAAATATATTCTTCGCCAGGCCTCTCACTCCGGAATCCACTTATTTTCGGCGAACATTCCTAACGTCATTTAGAGAAACGAATTCAATTCTCGTACACTCCGCGACACTTGCTTAGGAAGCTGTAAAAGTTGGCGCCTGATGAAATAAGTTTAGCAATATTTCACAACGACGTATACGCTACGCTCACCTTTCACGATGTTGTTTATTTGCGCGGGCCGCCACGTTTACGAATTCGGCTTATTTAGCGTTTGTTTTTCGATCTCTGGTGAAGTTTAGGGCGACGATCGTTCTTTGATCGTAGATAATTAAGTTAAAAGCAATTATTTGTTTTTGTTTTCCCTAGATACATACTCTCTGGTAAGCCTAAGGGACTATCCCAGCTACGCGCGGACGGGTAATAAGCAATTGATCAGAGAATTTGCTTTAAAGAGCAAACAAAAATAGGAAGAGAATCAAAGCTTACTTGTATTTATGAAATGCATTTTAAATAAAGAAAATTCGAGTTACCTCTAACCTCACATAATGAATTTAACATCCCGGACGCATTAGCGTTACCGTTAATACTATTCAAGTCTCAAACATAGACCTCGTATCATCTAAGTTCCCTTGAAAAACATTGTTTTTTTTTGTCTTCAAATATTCAAAATATAATTTATAAAAAGCTCTCGGAAGTTCCCGAATTTTCGTTATTACGTTCATGAAAATAATTAATAATCATTTGAAATTTGGGGGACGTTCTAGAATACCACTTTTAATACTCCCAGTCTTAAGAGTCAAATAGACTTACAACGAAGAATTCGACGAGCGAACTAACCAATAGACACGACCCACTGAGTTTCTCGCCGGATCTTCTCAATGGGTCGTGATTCCTATCCGGTGGTAGATTCTACGAAGCACTGCTCTTGCTAGGGCTAGAGTTAGCAAACTCGTTAGATTAGAGGCTCGTAAGCTCACCTATCATCCGGCGAAGCTGGCATAGCCCCTCGGGGCTACCAGCATCTTTCAACAAAATAAATTAAGGCGCAAAGTGCCAAATAAGCTGTAGACATTTTTCAATACAATAAAGTACGCGTAGAGTGACAAATAAGTTGTAGCCATTTTTCAACACAATTAACTACGCACAAAATGCCAAATAAACTGTAGACATTTTTCAACACAATAAACTACGCGTAATGTGACAAATAAGTTGTAGACATTTTTCAACACAATAAACTACGCGTAAAGTGAGAAATGAGTTGTAGACATTTTTCAACACAATAAACTACGCGTAAAGTGACAAATGAGTTGTAGACATTTTTCAACACAATAAACTACGCGTAAAGTGACAAAAAACGCCATGTTCTTATTGAAGTATCATAACAAAAGGTATATACAAGTTATAGCCAAGCTATATTTACGTTTTTATATTAAAATACTCCTGTTTAGCGAGCCAGTCTGTTGGAAAATCTCATATTTCCAATAAAACTTGGCCGGCAGCTCATTAAACTTTCAGTGCAGCGCTAACTATCAAAGCGTCTGCGTTTGTGAAGAGTTTCTTAAATAAATCTTAGCCGAGTCCGGATTTAAAGTTCGCTGTCTAGTTTTTCGTATTAAAGAGAAACTTCTTCTATTGTAATTATGTTTGAGTACGCAACAAAGATCAGTGTTAATGGTTTGTCTTCAGTGAACTTTGTTTGCTATTATATCTTCTTTGTTTTTTTCATATTTCAAAGGGAAATCTTCTAGAGCGTAAATATAGAATGTTTAGATTTTATTTATCTCAAAACTCACCTGGTAATAAGCGGTTGTCTGAGCCCATACAAAACACCACCTTCGACTGATATGACACGATCTAAGTATCAAAATCTTAATAGAGCAATATTGTAACGTCTGCAGACCAACTTAATTTTAGTAAAACAAAAGTTTTGAGGACTTATAATACAACTAGCTTTTGCCCGCGACTTCGTCCTCGTGGAATAGTTCACAAATATTGCTTTATATTAGTACAAATTTGGTTAGCATAAAAAACGTTATAGTGCCAACCTTAACATATAGACATATGGTGTTGCGGACTTTTTTTTAGACCTTTTAAAGGGAAACAATTCTGTCATACATTATTTTAGCGAAACTTTAACCGATTCTACAGCGTACGCAGCGGAAGCTCTCAAAAGGGAAAAAAGCGATTTTGATACATTCTTTATTGGTGCTCCGCTTGTATTCGTCTTAGCGTGATGTTATATATATATATATATATATATATATATATATATATATATATATATATTATATTGATGGTCACCGACTACATAATATAATATGTAAATGGACGGGAGAAAAAATCCGTAACAATTGATTTAATAAATTTCAGCAGTTCTTTCAATGTATTTGTATGTACTTATATTCTCATTATAAATGTCTGTGTGGCAATGGCAATGGTAACCATTTAACTCCAATCAAATCATGAGATCGTTTAACTGTCTATGCCAGTGATGGGCAAAGTAAGTATTTAATCCGGCCCGCCGAGAATCCATCCATCCTAAATATTCTAGTCACCATTTTGGCGCGTAAAATAAAAGCTGACGTTGATAATTATTAAAAATCTTCGAATTTTTAATGAAAGCTCCAATTTGTCAGGGGTGCTTTGAGCTTTCATTATCTCATAATTAACTTACCATCATTATAATTATCCGGCAGGTATTAGTTTATTTATTGGATAAAACCATTCTTTTCACGTATCTATCACACGTCTCACGTCTCACACGCCTAACGAGGCGTAAAAGTAAAAGGCATTTTGTTTATTAAAAAGCTTTAATACAAAATGCATTTTTTCTATAATTCTGGCCCTCCCCTAGAATTTCTTAAGCTTTGTGGCCCGCCATTAAAAATGTTTTCCCACCACTGGTCTATGCAATCAGTTTATCAGATCGGTGTCGTGTTCAGCGAAGGTGGCATAGATTTGTCTGTCATTGTGCGTTTGGATTGTCTACCAACATAAATATTTTGAATATACCTTTAGTTTTTGTAGACAATGTAACGCCTTGAGACTCGATCGAATCGTCCTATATAAGACAAATCGATCGATAAGAATCGAACGATGATCGAACTCATAACTACGTGAAACAGTTACGGCGGTGACCCTTACCTACAATAACCATTACCAGTAGTAAATGCCGCTTAGCAGCTACAGTACACTGTGCTAATACTGAAAGAGTGCTGTTGTTCATTCTCCAGTGAGTCCTTTTGCCGCCTTCAACAAAACCAGCCGGAAGAGACGAGGTGATGCTATTTCACGCAGCCAAATGTTTGAAATTGCCGCCGGCTTAGCGGACGTAACCTAAACAAATAGTTACGAAGCGATCGTGTGGGTGGATATTCCCAATAACAGATGAGCTGTCCGTGAGAGATGCCACTACTACACGATATGTTTTATTAGTTTTTTTAGGAATTTTTATTGAGCATTTTTTTTTGTTTGTTACGAATAGTCTCTCTTCTACATCACTAAGTTCTTAGCGGCGTGGTCGTAGCCGTCATATTTTAAACAGTACTAGTTGTCGCCCAGCGGCCCAAATTCCCGGTCATCGTTCTCGTCGAACCCGTCGGTTGCGACGAAGGGCTCAACGAGTAAATTAACACAGCCCACTGAGTTTCTCGCCGGATATTCTCAGTGAGTCGCGTTTCCGATCCGGTGGTAGATTCTGCGAAGCACGGTTCTTGCTAGCAACGTCGTCAGGTTTGAGCCCGGTGAGCTCACCTACTAGTTAAGGTTACGCTGAAATAGCCTCTCAAGGCTATCAGCTTAGGAAGGAAAAAAAAGTCAAAATTTGACCATAATTATTAATTTAAATTATAAGTTTGAATATTAATAAGGCTCTATTGTCAAAGACTTTACTTCTATAATCACAGATTTCACCAAGACTACACTATAGACAAATATTAATAAAGACAGACAATATTTAATTTGTTCCCTATTTGACCACAGACCTTAAATTTAATAAATAAATATACTAAATATTTTAAAAAAAATATTAGCATTGTGCACTTCTTCTCTATATGCTCTAGAAGTGTGGAAAATTTCATACTCCTCCGTCCGCGCAATTTTCGTCAAAAGGGATACAAAGTTTTTGCTTCACGTATTAATATATAGATTTCAAGGCGCATGTCCCAACCCTTTTCATTTTATAAAAAAGAAAGAGACAGCTATAAGTTACAGATGAAATTCTCGGTGTCCATAATGCGCCTGTATCTTGGCAAATCTTGTTAATGTAGTATTTACAAATTTTACGATCGTTTTAAACCGCGTAAAATGCGGTTCTCTGTAATAATGCGGGTCTTGTAACTATGTACACGGATTAGTTTTCTTGTTTTGAACACAAGAAAGATACGCGCGTTACACGGTCAACGGCCTGAAATTAGAATTGTCTCCTGTGTTACAGGTGCGGGAAACATACGAGAGATTAGATCCGGCTCCGTACACGTAAAGTTTATAACGATACTTCGACCAGAAAGACTAAGGCAATCAATTACATATTATTTCTATGTGTATCTTTTTATTGTTATATATTTAATGTCGTTTCTAATTAAGTATATTACGCGCTGAGGTTCGGGATAAATAAAAATTCTACCGAAGTGCAAATTAAAACTGTATTAACATTTAGAACACTTAAGGACCACTTTAAAATTCTCAATTCGCTTCAGGTGATCCCATCGCTATTTCGCTTCGAGTAGTTCAGATTACTAAACTGCCTTCGTGTCATATCTGAAACGTTTTTATAGTCGATACGACATCCCTAGAGTTATCGAGAACATTCCTCACAAGTCGAGTGTTTTCGATATGTGTTTCCACCATTTGGCAACAGATGGCGTTGTCCTTCTCGAGCATTCTCGGCGTTACTAGTTCCTTTTATATTCGTTTCGGATATTCGGCGATAGACAGCGTTACTCCTAACCGCTTAGTAATAGAAAGGGAGTGAACAGACAGAAAAACAGTCGGTTTTGACGGAAACTTACTTAACCTATTATTAAAGTGGACGATGCCCTACAAATAAAAATATGCAACTCAGTTGACGACCTTGCCAGTTCGTTACAGGTGCATACGAAGAAATCTTGCGTCATAATACACTACAAATAAGATATATATCCCAAATTTCAAGGCGAGAGGCGGTTGTGACGTTTTGACGTCGACGTCAAAAATTAATATTTTTTATGTTTTAATTACATAATTCTGAAACGATTGTAAACTCTAAACAATTTCAATAAAACCTTGTATTAGATTAGGCTTTACTTTCGTAATTGGATGAAAAAGGACAATAGAATTTCGTTTATTAACTGTTCGTAATAATTGACTCACAAAAACTTTGTCAAGTGAGTGTCTCGAGAACTTGCCACAGCTTATGTTGTTCAGTAAGGTCAGTGTTTTTGTGGATTGACTTATGAGGACGTATAAGGCGTACCCAATAAAATCTCTCAGGCTGAGCCCCGTGAGCTTCTCTACCAGTCTGGTGAATACGGAATGGCCCTTCGAAGCTATAAGATAGGGAAAAAATTGTTTTGAGATCGACGTTAAAACGAAAGAAGCGTACGTCTATCTAAGAATCTGATACATCTAAGCAATAAAAAAAATATTACCGTAAAATCTCATGTTCTTCGGACCTAGCTGATCCAAACTTTTTCCATCCAAAAATCCAACATCTACGGTTTGGCAAGACGAAAACGTGAAAATGTAAACTCCAAGTTAAAATAAATGATAGAACTCAAGATATTATTAGTTCGTTCGTTTTATAGAAAAAATTACGGTAGTTAGCACAATAGATATTCAAATGTCGACGCATATCAGCTTGGTCGTGCGTGGTCGTGAAAACTGTAAATAAATCGAATAGTTGGAAATAATGAATGCAAACAGTAAACCGTCAAATTATTTTTAATTTCATCCGCATCTCCCGACAACCAGAGAAAATTAACTGACTGTTACAAAATCAACTAGGCAAACATTCAGGGAAGTGTGGGAGGAACAATATTGGTAGTACGGAACCAAGCCGGTGGCAAATGACTTTTTCTTACGCTAGTCGCTTCATTACGCCGATCGTAACCTTAATTTGAACGTGACCATTCCAAAAACGCCCTAATCGAGACCGGCTGTTACGCCCTTTCTTAAATCGTTCATAAACTTTGTCTTCGTAAGGCTTTCTCGTCCTAAAATTGAAAATAAATAAGTCGTAAGTGACATTTGTAACGAGGTATACAATTGTGGAAGGATCGACTTTTATCTTAGATAATTTCTGGGGTTGTTAATTGGAGTTCTTGGCTAGAAATCGAAACCTGAAACTCACTTTTTTCATTAAGTTAGTTTATATCATTCATGAGATCGCTTTGCTTGAAGCGGTTTCGTGGAAGAAATAATGGCTTTGTAAATATTATTATACGTGTAGTGTGGACGGGAAACGCTCCAGACTCCAGTATGGATTGAACTGGTAATACAGTTTTTATTGTACTAGATGATAAAAAGATAAATAAAAAAACGAGCCTATACAATTTCTTTTGATAAGTGGGGCTTATGACGGCTCTCTCCCCTTACAGCTGATAGCATGATTGCTTCGCCGCTGAGATACTCAAGACGGCTGAGCCAATCCGTGTAAGCTCAAACGGTAGGCAGCGGCTTGGCTCTACCCCTGGCATTGGTGACGTCATCAAGTGAGCTGTATGCTCGTCTGCCTTTCACGCGCTACCACCTTTAAAATCTCAAGACCAAATTGTTACCCCTTCGTAAGAAAAATAACAACCAGCCATTAAGCCATTGTGATTGGGCAACGTGATCGAAAGCATCCCTTCCAGAGATTAAGATTGATTCAGCTTCATTTAATTGGATTACACCGTATTCGTTAGAACATCGACAAATGAATCTTCATTACTCTAAGTATATTACTCTTTTACTAATGTATGTAATAAACAAATGCAATACAAACTTTTGTAAACAAACATGATCTTCTAGCCCGTTTAAAAAAAAGATGTGTGGTGACGTGGGACACCGGATAGGAACGAAGTTCCTTAATATAAAAATATTTATTTTAAGTTCTATTCGAGGTATAAAGAAAATAAAACTGGAGGTTTCGCAACAACCCGCGGTCATTCGGTAACGTGCGAACTTATTGTGGTACACTTCATTCACGGTTGTTTGTATAATAGTTAGTGTATTGCGCAAACAAACGCTCTGACATCGTGGTCAATGAATGATAAAAAAATATGTTATTTTTTGTACGTTATTACAAAGTTAAGTCGTACACTGTGTCCATTACTAATAAAAATCTTACGTTACGGACGTTTTTTCCCGGTCAGGGTACCGCTCCGCATCGCCCATAAGGAACTTCGTTCCAAAATTTTGTTATGTCTTTTAAATGTTTAAACTACCCGACGCGCTAACGGATTCGAATTTTAATCATAGTTCAAAATCTTTAAACTGGACGTAGGTTTAATTTGTTTAGTAGATTTAAAAAAAATGTGCTGCATATCATGATTTGACATTTATGTAGGATTGGTAAGAACGGAACGTATGAATAGAGTGTGGAACGGAACGTATGAATAGAGTGTGGAACGGAACGTATGAATAGAGTGTGGAACGGAGCGTTAAGATGTGAGTGAGAGAAAACGGAAAGAAAGGGAGAAGAGAATGACAGACAGAATGACAGAGAGTTGGAAGATGGCGAAGACGGTTGAAAAATGAGTAAGACGTAATAAAATTAGTGTTAATTATTAATTACTATTATAATAGAAGATTTTGGAATAGTGTAACTTTTATTTTATGCGCTGCGATCCCTCTTCTACATTTTTATGTCGCAGAAACCACATTATTAACACCATCGTCAGACATCATAGGGGCGAATAGGCTGATCGAGCTAAGAGAAATATTGAGTACACCAATCCTGTTTGTTGTCTTTTTTTTCCACAGGAGAAAATCGCCGTACCCGCGCGGGAGGTGGGGTATGTGGGAATTGAACCTCACTAAAAACTCCTGCCGCTCACAACCGGTGCCCTACCTCGGACCGGGCCGGAGCCCAGTCGGGAGTATTGAGACGGTGGGACAGGGTTGACGCAGAGCACATTACATCCACCCCGCCCAAAGACGCCAAACCGGCGGCCACCAGCGTCACGATCGCCGATTCCCTCGGTCAGCAGGCCGAGAGCCCGCCTTGATGATGCCGCGTTACACCTTCCCCCGGAGCGGTCGGGGGAACGCGGTTCACCCGGCTTCCTACGGGCAGGTGAACGTGCAAAGCATGCCACCCCACGTCTGGGTCTCTCCCCGCACAAAACGGGTGGGACCCCAAGCTCTTAGGGGGCCAGGCCAGGTCACAGATACGACCCCGGTTCCGACCCTCTGCTCGGCGGCGGCGGGTTTCTGCGTAGTGAGTAGATCTTTGCCTCACTCTCTCCGCCGCTTCCTTCTGCGAGATGGTGCACTCGCAGAAGTCGAGCATAGCCTTCCAGGACTCATCGCCGCCAAACATCGACGCCACGACGCCAGGCAGCGACAATCTTTGCAACCAGGCCACGACACGGCGCTCCAACCTCCCAAGCGGGGCAGACAGCGAGCGTATGCTCCGCCGTGCCCAGGTCGTGTCCACAATGGTGACACCTCGTCGCCGGCTCAGCCCCTATTCGGTGCAGGTACTTCCCGAAGCATCCGTGCCCGGTCAGCACCTACACCAGACGAAAGGTGAGACATCCTTCGCCACGATTCACCCAGTCATCAAAGACCGGGTAAACCGCCTCGACGGTCCGTAGTCCCCACGTGGGATTGGCCGATCGCCTCGACTACGACTCGAGCAAGGACCGCCGAGAATAGGCCTTCCGCGCCCGCAGCTCACTTACGTTTGTTGTCTTAGAACAATTTAGAAAACTCTTGACGTTAGCAAACGAAAACGAATGACAGTTCTTAGGACGGAGGCACCGCTCTTCAAGAAGGCTGGTTGGTAAGTGTGTAATGGCGTCTACGCGCCTTCATCGGCTAGGCTCTGTCGTAGCACGAAGTTAGCCGAGTTCCGACGATACCGCAATCGTGCTGCCATCTCTCGGGAATCGTGCTGTGTTTCGTTTCGCTACCAAACTAGTGACCGTCTCCGACTTAAACTTATATTTAAATTTGCTTTTAAATTTTATTATGTTTTTTGCATATCCTGGTTGAACATGATATCCGCTCTGGACGGTTCAAATTCAACTGCCCAATAAATTACTTTAACACGACATTTCAAGCGATGTCCAGTTTCGAAGTCATCTGGAAGGCAAAGCCAAGTTGGCGTCCAAAATGCTGGGAGTCCTCAACAGAGCGAAGCGGTACTTCACGCCTGGACAAAGGCTTTTGCTTTATAAAGCACAAGTCTGGCCTCGCGTGAAGTACTGCTCCCATCTCTGGGCTGGGGCTCTCAAATACCAGCTTTTTCCATTTGACTCCATACAGAGGAGGGCCGTTCAGATTGTCGATAATCCCATTCTCACGGATCGTTTGGAACCTCTGGGTCTACGGAGGGACTTCGGTTCCCTCTGTAATTTGTACCGTATGTTCCATGGGGAGTGCTCTGAGGAATTGTTCGAGATGATACCGGCATCTCGTTTTTACCATCGCACCGCCCGCCATCGGAGTAGAGTTCATCCATACTACCTAGAGCCACTGCGGTCATCCACAGTGCGTTTCCAGAGGTCTTTTTTGCCACGTACCATCCGGCTATGGAATGAGCTCCCCTCCACGGTGTTTCCCGAGCGCTATGACATGTCCTTCTTCAAACGAGGCTTTTGGAGAGTATTAAACGGTAGGCAGTGGCTTGGCTCTGCCCCAGTTCCGATCGCAACACGGTTAAGCCCGGACGCGTTTTCCCGAGAAATTGTCGCTGCTGTCGCGATTGTGTGTTTGGATTACACGACATTGTCGTTGACGTTGTTTTGCATTCCGGACGCTCTGTCGCTGGCATCGCGACCTTGAATCGGTAAAGCGTATTTCGTGTTTTTCCCCAAATCCAATTTGAGCGCACGTACGCACGTAGCGACTCAGGAAGCGCCTAGCGCCAACGAAGCGCCTAACGCACCCGCGACGTCATTCACGCCAATCTCATCCGTCGCGTCGTCCGTAATCATCAACTCAGGTTCAGACTCCGATACCGGATCGGAGATGGACTTCGAGTCCGCGACGAGCCCGCAGCCCGGAACCTCGGATGGGTTCCAAACGGTAAAACGCGGGAAAAAACGTACTCGCGCCGTGGAGTCCCGGAGCTCCACGACAAAACAAACAAAGTCAGCGACTGCCTCCCGTCCGCAGGTAGTCGTGACACCGGAGTCGGACTCCGGCCGCCGCGCAACCCCACCGCCGCGTCCCAAGCCCGCACCCGCGCAAAAAACCGTCGTCCTGCCCCCGCTGATTCTCCAGGAGAAGTCAGCATGGAACCGCGTCTCCCAGGCCCTTCAGGCAAACAAAATAAATTATACCCATGCGCGTAACGTCGCGCATGGGATTCAAATAAAGGTCGCAACGCCGGGCGACCATAGGGCCCTTCCGCGTACCTCCGAAAGGAGAACATAGGTTTCCATACCTATGCTCTTCAGGAGGACCGCGAGCTCCGCGTAGTAATACGCGGAGTTCCGAAGGAACTCGACATAGAGTACGTCAAGGAGGATCTGACCGCTCAGTCCCTCCCGATAGTAAGTGTGCACCGGATGCACAACGGACGCGACAAAAAACCATATAACATGGTTCTAGTCGCTCTAGAACCAACCCCGGAGGCCAAGAAAAAGATCGCATGTCTCGCGACAGTATGTGGCCTATCCGGGGTTACCATTGAAGCCCCCCATAGACGTGGCACTCCCGGACAGTGCCACAGATGCCAACTCTATGGCCACTCGGCTCGGAATTGCCACGCGCGCCCCCGCTGCGTGAAGTGCCTCGGCGATCACGCCACGTTAGATTGCTCGCAAGTTAGGGAAACCGCGACCGAACCTCCAAGCTGTGTCCTATGCCTTAAGCAAGGGCACCCCGCGAATTACCGTGGATGTCCTAGGGCTCCGCGAAAACGTCCGACCCACCCAGCTCCCCGTACCGTCGGCCCAAAGACTTCGGTGCCTTCAGCACCGAAACCCGCCTTCGTACCGGCTGCGGTTCCCACCGTCTCGGCGTGGAATAAACCGCTGCCGTATACGAGGTCGGGAACACAAACCGCATCCCAGCCCCCGCTCTCGACACGTCCCGCGCCGCAGCCCCTGCTCGCACCTCCCCCCGCGCCCGCGTACCGTCCCCCGCAACCCTCAGCCGTCAACGACTTCACGCTCGTGCGCGACTTCGTCACGGCGGTCAACTTCGACCGTCTGCGATCGTTCGCAGACGCGATGCGAAGGGCGGTAAACCCCGAACAACGGCTCGCGGCCGCGTTCGAATACATGGACGTTTACGAGTCCGTGGCCCGTACTTTCTAAAATCACCGGTATTCAATGGCGCAAAACGCTAGAGAGAAACCATATTTCCTTACGTTAGCATTCTACAATGCTAACGGACTCGCGCGACAACGCGATCAAATTTACGAATTCCTCCGCGACAATCTTGTAGATATTCTGCTAGTGCAGGAAACCTGCCTGAAGCCCTCGCGTCGTGACCCGAAAGTCGCGAATTACGTCATGGTTAGGAATGACAGACTCACCGCCTCCAAAGGCGGGACTGCCATTTACTATAGGCGGGCCCTGCACGTTGTCCCTCTCGATACCCCCTCGCTCTCACATATCGAGGCGTCAGTGTGCCGTATCTCGCTGACGGGACACCAGCCGATCGTCATCGCATCCGTTTATCTCCCCCCGGACAAGCCCCTTCTGAGAAGTGACATCGAGCCACTGTTCGGCATGGGAGACTCCGTCATCCTGGCAGGCGATTTAAATTGCCACCACACTAGGTGGAACTGCCACAGTTCAAACATAAACGGTAGGCGTCTCGACGCGTTTATAGACGACCTTACCTTCGAAGTAGTCGGTCCCCCAACTCCAACATGTTATCCGTATAACATCGCGCTCCGTCCGAGCACTATAGACCTGGCACTGCTGAGGAACGTAACTCTGCGCTTACGCTCCATCGAAGCAATGTCAGAGCTCGACTCAGACCACCGACCTGTCGTTATGCAGCTCGGTCGCCCCCACAACCCAGTCACAGCTACGAGGACCATGGTGGACTGGAAGAAGCTGGGCAAATGCTTAGCCGATGCCGCTCCACCAATCCTCCCCTGCGGCCCGGATTCAACTCCATCCCCCGAGGACACAGTCGAATCCATAAACATCATCACGGATCACATCTCTTCCGCGATCATAAGATCCTCAAAAGAAGTCGATGTGGAGGATAGCTTTCACCGCATCAGACTGTCCCCCGAACTTAGGAACCTCCTAAGAGTTAGAAACGCGGCAATCCGGGCCTACGATCAACTTCCCACGCACTCAAACCGGATTCGTATGCGTCGTCTACAGCGGGATGTAAAATCTCGCCTAAGCGACGCCCGAAATGAGAATTGGGATAGTTACTTAGAAGGACTCGCGCCCTCTCATCAAGCATACTGGCGACTAGCAAGGACTCTCAAGTCCGAAACTACCGCTACTATGCCTCCTCTCGTACGCCCTTCAGGCCAACCACCGGCTTTCGATGACGATGACAAGGCAGAGTTGCTGGCCGATGCACTGCAAGAGCAGTGCACCACCAGCACTCAATACGCGGACCCCGAACACACCGAGGCAGTCGACAGGGAGGTCGAGCGCAGAGCTTCCCTGCCACCCTCGGACGCGTTACCCCCCACATTACCTCTGACGAAGTTAGAGAAGTAATAGATAACCTTCAACCTAAGAAGGCACCCGGCTCCGACGGCATCCGCAACCGCGCGTTAAAACTCTTACCAGTCCAACTGACAACAATGTTGGCTACCATCTTAAATGCCGCTATGACGCACTGCATCTTTCCGGCGGTATGGAAAGAAGCGGACGTTATCGGTATACACAAGCCGGGCAAACCGAATAATGAAACCGCTAGTTACCGTCCGATTAGTCTCCTCCCAGCGATAGGCAAAATTTACGAACGGCTCCTTCGGAAACGCCTCTGGGACTTCGTTACCGCGAATAAAATTCTAATAGACGAGCAGTTTGGATTCCGCGCCAAACACTCGTGCGTACAACAAGTGCACCGCCTCACGGAGCACATCTTAATAGGGCTAAATAGGCGTAAACAAATCCCGACCGGCGCGGCGGCGCCCTCTTCTTCGATGTAGCGAAGGCGTTCGACAAAGTCTGGCACAACGGTTTGATCTACAAACTGTACAACATGGGAGTGCCAGACAGACTCGTGCTCATCGTACGAGACTTCTTGTCGAACCGTTCGTTTCGATATCGAGTAGAGGGAACTCGTTCTCGTCCCCGTCATCTGACTGCCGGAGTCCCG
This sequence comes from Bombyx mori, assembly GCF_030269925.1. Taxonomy (NCBI): domain Eukaryota; kingdom Metazoa; phylum Arthropoda; class Insecta; order Lepidoptera; family Bombycidae; genus Bombyx; species Bombyx mori. The sequence continues at coordinate 13,731,694 of NC_085124.1, read as the reverse complement.
CAAGGCTCCGCACTCTCCCCGTTACTATTTAGTTTGTATATCAACGATATACCCCGGTCTCCGGAGACCCATCTAGCGCTCTTCGCCGATGACACGGCTATCTACTACTCGTGTAGGAAGATGTCGTTGCTTCATCGGCGACTCCAGACCGCAGTAACCACCATGGGACAGTGGTTCCGGAAGTGGCGAATAGACATTAACCCCACGAAAAGCACAGCGGTGCTATTCAAAAGGGGTCGCCCTCCGAATACCACTTCGAGCACCCCACTCCCCAATAGGCGCGTAAACACCTCCGCCGTTAGCCCCATCACTCTCTTTGACCAGCCCATACCGTGGGCCCCGAAGGTCAAATACCTAGGCGTCACCCTCGACAGAGGGATGACATTCCGTCCCCACGTAAAAACGGTACGCGATCGCGCCGCGTTTATACTAAGACGACTCTACCCAATGCTTTGTAGACGAAGCAAACTGTCCCTCCGTAACAAGGTAACCCTCTACAAAACTTGCATACGCCCCGTCATGACGTATGCAAGCGTAGTGTTCGCTCACGCGGCCCGCACCAACTTGAAACCCCTTCAGGTTATACAATCCCGATTCTGCAGGATAGCCGTCGGAGCACCATGGTTCCAGAGGAACGTGGACCTCCACGATGACCTGGAGCTCGACCCCGTCAGTAAGTATCTACAGTCGGCATCGCTGCGCCACTTTGAGAAGGCGGCACGACATGAGAACCCTCTTGTCGTGGCCGCCGGAAACTACATACCCGATCCTGTAGACCGTTTGGTAAACCGTCGACGTCGCCCAAAGCACGTCATCACGGATCCTCCTGATCCATTAACGGTGCTTTTAGGCAATACAAGCACCGGTCACCGTCCTCGCCGAACCCGTCGCTTGCGACGAAGGGCTCGACGAGCGAATTAACCCACAGACACAGCCCACTGAGTTTCTCGCCGGATCTTCTCAGTGGGTCGCACTTCCGATCCGGTGGTAGATTCTGCGAAGCACTGCTCTTGCTAGGGCAGTGCTAGCAATTCTCTGGTTTGAGCCCCGCGAGCTCACCTACACAAGCTAGGGTACGCTGAAATAGCCTCTCAAGGCTATCAGCATAGGTAGGAAAAAAAAAAAAAAAAAAAACGCTCTGCCCCTGGCATTGCTGAAGACCACTCACCATCAGGTGGGCCGTATGCTCGTCTGCCTACAAGAGCAATAAAAAAAAGCATAAATTGACAGGAGATTTTCTCAGGTTCAGTAGAGTGGAAACAAAACCTTTTTAATTTATTCAAGTAACGAACTAAATAGACGACTTTGGTATTCAGGTTATCTTCATTTAAAATAAAGACCATTATCGTTAAAACACTTATAATATTTCATTAATCGTTTGGATTTTTCATTTTGCGACAATTCGCCTTCAATTATTTATGGCGTCACAAATCGAATCGGTGGTTTTGTCTAGTCAAATATAATAATCGAAGCTAGTATAAAATAACAATACAAACATACCCCGAACACGTTCAACATTCAAGCGACATACGACGAACTAAATGTTTGATGGCCACTGATTTACGACGCGGCCGTGAATCGAATCCGGGATTAACATGAACACGTGTCCGACTCGTAACCGTCTTATAACCTAACTTTTACAGGTAGGTAGGGAGTTTTTGAGTCCACAAAGGGATCTACCACCATTTGTTTGCGCCCACAACAGAGTATTACATTCATTCACATTACAAATGGGTGGACGAAATGAAAATGAGGTTAGTAAGAGAGCGTTAACTATGAATGCGGAAGGATATAGGTTAGGTAGATCTAAGAAGAAATGAATGGATTGCGTGAAAGACGGGATGGGTAAGAGGGGAGTGAGCGAAGAAACGGTATATGATAGAAGAGTTGGAAGGAGAAAACATGTTGCGCGACCCCAGGTGGCTGGGAGTGGGGCAGGAGAATGATGATGGGTGGATCTCACAACCCACCTGGTGTTAAGTGTTTACCGGAGCTCATAGACATCCACAACGTAAAATGCGCCACCCACCTTGAGATGTAAGTTCTAAGGTCTCAAGTATAGTTACAACGGCTGCCCCGCCCTACAAACCGAAACGCATTACTGCTTCACGGCAGAAATAGGCAGGGTGGTGGTACCCATCCGCGCGGACTCACAATAGGTCCTACCACCAGTAATTACGCAAATTATAATTTTTATTACACAATGCTATTCCTTCACCGTGGAAGTCAATCGTGAACATTTGTTGAGTACGTACCACCAGTAACAACGAGGCATAACGAGTCCATTAACCTCTTCAGCAGTTCAGAACTTTTCTTAACTCACAAGTTCAACGCACGATAAGTCTAGACTAAAAGATATAATGAAAACATTGCACATAGCTTGTTGTGTGGCCACTTGGTCGGGTAATAAAGATGATTAAACAATCCGTAGCTTCCATCACAAGCGAACGAGATTTCAGTTGTTACCAGCAATTTGCTGAGCACATTCAATTTTGTGATTGCTTTTAAATATTTTTTTGAATTATTGAATACGTACTTCAGAAAAGTTTATTTAAATTGAATTATCTTTAAATATTGTAGATTTCAAGAGTGAATACTCCTCCTAAAAGTAATAGAAATTATTTGTGAATATTTCGGCTTAACAGTTTATTTTGTCATCTTTATTTCATACAAACGGCAGATTCAATATTTAAGAACGCATGCTGTATTAATGTATGTGAATGAACAAAATTTCAAAGCACACGAAATCACTGCACGATGTCTATATACATAAAAATGAATTGCTGTTCGTTAGTCTCACTAAAACTCGCGAACGGCTGGACCGATTTTTTTTTTCCCTACCTATGCTGATAGCCTTGAGAGGCTATTTCAGCTTCGCCTTAACGTTAGTAGGTGAACTCGCGGGGCTCAACCAGAGAGTTGCTAACACTGACCCTAGCAAGAGCAGTGCTTCACAGAATCTACCACCGGATCGGAAACGCGACCCACTGAGAAGATCCGGCGAGAAACTCAGTGGGCTGTGTTTATGGGTTAGTTCGCTCGTTGAGCCCTTCGTCGCAAGCGACGGGTTCGACGAGGACGGTGCTGGACCGATGTCTTGAATTATTTGTGGAGGTCCAGAGAAAGTTTAAAAGGTAGATAAATATGAAAATCCTCGGAATTAAATAAAAATAACAATTTTGTTTTTCCTATGATGTGTCCCCCGTCGGACGGATTCCTTTTGTTTGTTTTAAGTTTATTTTATACAAAAGTTTAGGTATTTTATTTATCGATTGAGGCCATTTGAGGCACTACGAAGTCTGCCGGGTCAGTTAGTAAATATATAAAATCCAATATTAGTATTCTTGTTTGGCTAAGCGTATTGCATTAGTAACGCAAATTATCTAAGTTTCGAAGAATTGCCGAAGAAAAGAAAAGTTACAAGCACAACTGTAGCCTACGTCCTACGAAGTTGATGATCACTTCAGCGCAGCAGTGTCCTCTTGATTTTTATATAACGCACTCAAATTAAAGGATGGGGGATGGGACGTCGATTCACGACAGCTCTTCTTAAATTTATGCACTGTAAAAGATCATAACTACCAATAAAAAAAACAAAAGCTAATAGAACTAAATATAATAGAGAAAGACAAAATAGTTAATTATTTTATTTACTCCTTTTAGCAGAAAAAATATCAACAATAAAACAGAAGAGAAATAAAAAAGGAGAAAATATACTTATGGTGGATTTAAACAAATTTAGAGGAAAGAGGTCAGTGAATATTCACTGACACATATGATCATATGATCGAATTTCGATTTTAAAGCCAATTCTATCTATGTATCAACGTCCCACAGACATCCACTACTAGATATAAGCCTCCCTGAAGATTGACTGACGACCTGTTGAGGGTAGCGGGATTCCGCTGGGTAGAGGCAAGGCTAGACTGATCGTTGTGGTGATTTCTGGGGGAAGCTTATATCCAACTTGCCTTCTGACAGCTACTTTAACCTCGCAATCCTTTGGGCTATGTTGATTATTATGGTTCTCCAACAAATTCCCGATTTGTCTCTAATCTATATATTAATACGTGAAGCAAAAACTTTGTATACCTTTTTATGAAGATAGCGCGGACGGATAAGTATGAAATTTCTCACACTTATAGAGAATATAGAGAAGAAGTGCAGAATGGTAATATTTAAAAAAAATTATGCATTAAAAATACATTAAATCAATAAAGAAAACATTACACACACTACCGTGTATTTGACACAACACATACGTATAAATATACTCTTTGTAAATTGTCAAACGTGAAACTTTTGTTATTCTTTAAAGTCTGTGAAATTGAGAATCTATACTTCTATACTATAATAATATTATAAAGAGGAAAGATTTGTTTGTTTGTTTGTTTCGAATAGGCTCCGAAACTACTGGACTGATTTGAAAAATTATTTTTCCATTAGAAACCGACATTGTCCCTGATGAACATAGGCTACTTTTTTTATTTATTTATTTATTTTATTTTTTTGGTTTCATGTGTATTTTAATGTTTCCGAAGCGAAGCGAGGGCGGGTCGCTACTAGATTATAATTATTATTTGTCTTTAGTATTATTTGTCTATAGTGCAGTCTCTCAAATATTAAGTGTTATAATCTATGGTGTATTCTTGGCGAATTCTGTGATTATAGAAGTATAATAGTCTTTGACAATAAAACCAATAAGAATGTTCAAACTTATAATTTCAATTAATTATAGTCGAATTTCGACTACTGCGGGGACCACTAGTACTAATAATTTGAGGATGATTTTGAACTCACACATAACATTATGTAGCTATGTGATGTTTCAGGACTAAATTTATGTGAATTATAAAAAGTCTATCTAACGCATCGAACCACTGATACTTTCTCTGACAACAATCAAATATTAGTATTCAAATTGTGAATCAATCTGATGTGTCAGCTCTCGATTCACGGACCGGCATTACCACATTACCGGTCATTACGAGCTTAAGCGACGATTTGAATGAGTTTTGTATTACAAGTAGTTAATTGAAATCACATTAAGTGTCTTTTCACATGTGCTTGCTCACGATACGGCCGCTGTATCACGTGCAATGCTAACGTAAAATGTAACGAACACCTTATATGCTTAATGAATAGGAAGACCGCTTAACAAAATAGTTGAGTCTTCGGCCTCATGTGTCATGGGAGGTGGCAGCATCCACTTTGTTATGGACTACAGTAACCGACCCGTCCATCTACAATCTGTATGCAGCATTTCCTCAAGTACTTCGGACACGCGGGCCGACGAAATCCTGACAACTTTGAAAAACTAATAGTTGTAGGTCACGTGGAAGGAAAGAGAAGTCGAGGAAGATCGCCAACCAGTTGGACGGACATTGTCAAAGAGGCCACAAACACCAGCCTCCGGGGCGCAATTAAGCAGGCCAAATGCAGGCAACATTGGAGGAAGCTGGTGCGCAAAAACTAGACCAAGGTGGTTACGATCTTCAGTAATGAGGAGGCGACGAAGAAGAAGAACCTCGCTTTAAAGGGGTAATAAGACAAAGAGAGAGAGAGAGAGAGAGAGAGAGAGAGAACGTGCATTATTGTACTTACACCAAAATAAACAAATTTGTTAATCATTAAAAACACAAAATTTTAACTTTAATAAAAACAATAGGTAGTCTTATTGCTAAGAACAATATCTTCCACACAATCAATTGGTGGACAAGAATCCCTTTAATAAACAAACTAACCGCGGTGTACATATCGATTGTAAAAAGTATGTATTTATAAATTATTTAAATATTAACAATATAATAACAATTTTACTAGTTTACGCAATCAACATTAATACCTATTTGGGAAGGCTTAAGCGACAAAGAGAAGATCTTCCACGGAGCTGGTGATATTTGCTCGGTAGATCGACGGTCCGAATGTTGTTGTTCGGAACTTGTATATATGCGAGCTTATCTTGAAAATGTCGTAAGCGAGATTCAGGCATCTGTCAAATATCTTGCGTTGTATGATGGCTACCCGCCACATCACTCCCCTCCGAGGCTGGAGGTCGTGTCATTTTTAGTTAGCATTGTCCGTGCTGAGATTAGCTTGCAAGGGCCAGTGCTGCTCGAAAGCTGCGGTGAGTCGAGGTTGAGCTTGAATGCTGCGTGAGTGTCGCCAGTGCTGCTCGAAGTTTGTAGTGAGTCGAAACTGAGCTGAGTATTGCGTGATTTTTGCCAGTGCTGCTCGAAGTCTGCGATCAGTCGGGACTGAACTTGAATGTTGCGTGCGTGTCGTGCGTAGTCCATGTGATGCAGAGCCACGCCGGAGATGTGTGACCCCAAGCGTTGATGATCCGATCGTGGGCTGCGATGAACTGTAACGGCGTGATGAGGCAGTGAAGTTGCGTGACGTAGGACCAGGAAGCGCGGTGAGTCAGCTGCAATGGTCCTGTTGAGGCTGCGATGCTGGCTTGCTGTGGGACGACTGTCAATGACGTGCTTTTATCTGCGAGAATGCGGGGATTGTGGTAGCCGAAGTTCATGATGCGCTGATGATGAATCAGAAGGTTGCGATTGTTCCGTCGCAGGTCACCAGTTTGGGGGGGGGGGCTCATGCATGTATGGATAATGTATATCGGTTCAGTAATAAACAGTTTTGTCAAGATACAATACTATACAATAATTAGCAGATAATACTACTCGTACTTACTAAAACTACAATGTGCGTGTTTTTACAAACACCTTGAACCTTGAAGTTTCAGCACGACTGCCCTACTTTTCAAATTAGAGAGTATGACATATAATGCCATCAACACAAGCGGGCACACAATATGACCGACCACCTAGCAATAAATGTCGATTGGCGGTTGTACCTGTTATAATGTTCATGCTGCTGGCCATTCTCCGATGAATCGTTTAGACGCCTTTTAATATAGCCCGGGGGAGCGGGAATTAGGGGGTAGTTCTAGATACTTATACAGCTGAAACTGTCAATGAATTCCTCCTAAATAATTTAGTGGTGGTTCAGTGGAATGTTTGATTCTACAGTTAGACCCGATAGATGGTGCTGCAGTATGACCTAATTTATTTCCAGGTCAGGACAATGCTTTTAAGGCATCGCATCCAAGTCACAGCAGCTAAAAGCCAATATTTAAAAAACAGTTATAAAAAACCTTCTAGTTTTAATGCAGATGATATTTCTACTTGTTCTGCTAGCTTTTAGCAGCATTAGATTTATCTCAGATAATTGCAACAGAATTACGACAATACTGTATATGACGGCGTTAACGATATTTATGTTATATAGCACGTGCAATAGGAGTGACTCACACAAGCCAGGTGCGCCGGCCGTGTCGTTCCACTCGTAAAAAACAGCTGCAACAGAAGTGACTCATAAGCCAGCTGCGCCGGCTAGTATAAAAAGGCGGAACGTGCCTTGCAATGAACCATTCCCGATCCTGCGGACAGAATGGAAAGCAGTCGACGTCGCCCTAAACACGTCATCTCGGATCCTCCTGATCCACTAACGGTGCTTTTAGGTACTTCAAGCACCGGTCACCGTTCTCGTCGAACCCGTCGCTTGCGACGAAGGGCTCGACGAGTAAATTAACTCTCAGACACAGCCCACTGAGTTTCTCGCCGGATCTTCTCAGTGGGTCGCGTTTCCGATCCGGTGGTAGATTCTGCGAAGCACGACTCTTGCTAGGGTTCGTGTTAGCAACATCGTCAGGTTTGAGCCCCGTGAGCTCACCTACTAAAGTTAAGGCTACGCTGAAATAGCCGCTAGGGCTATCAGCTTAGGTAGGAAAAAAAAAAAAAAAAATGCAATGAACATTCGTTGGACTGCGCTTGCCTGGTGCACTTACTATATCCTTGTTACGTTGTGTGATTCAGTGACTGTTGTACGTACTGGTTAAAGTTGGACAAGTGTTAAAGTGAATTGTTAAGATAACATATTGTTGATTAAATCAGGAATCAAAAAGTGACATCGTTTTACTTGGTGTTCAACAAGATAATGTCTACCCTCAAGCTTACATATATATTATAAGATACCGATAGATTACTTACGAGGCTATTAGGTTATTCTCGTGCTACACAAAGGAATCTCATCGTGTCATCAATCTTGTTCGCAGTGGAGTCGAGCACCTGGTCGAGGTCATTGTACGACGGTACCAAGTATCCTGTGTCACGCTCGAATACGTATATTGTTCGGATATCGAAAAAGGTCTTGGTTCTAAAAATCTAAGTTTGAGACTAATCTAGTATCTTCTCGATGTTACACTGACATAAACCCTAGGCTACCAGTATAGTTTTTTTTTATTGCTTAGATAGATGGACGAGCTCACAGTCCACCTGGTGTTAAGTGGTTACTGGAGCCCATGGGCATCTACAACGCAAATGCCGCCACCCACCCTGAGACATGAGTTTTAAGGTCTCGGTATAGTTACAACAGTTGTGCCACCCTTCAAACCGAAACGCACTACTGCTTCACGGCAAAAATAGGCGGGGTGGTGGTACCTACCCGTGCGGACTCACGCGTAGTCCTACCACCAGTAAACCACCACCAGTAGGAAAAAAGAAACTTGTTTGTTCTTACATGAAAGAGTTGTAAGAGAAAGCAATCTATTAATTAACCATTAATCATATAGTCGGACCAAATACGCTCTACTCTCAACCCTTCAGTCCACGTTACCATCCACACAGCCGAGGATAGGCAGGACCTGGAGTGGCGCAGGATAATCCAGGAGAAAGTTATTAGGGGAGGCCACGACACTCAGCATGGAGGATTATCGACGCAAGGACGAGGAGGAATTGAAATATTTTTAATTGGCGAGGTGTATTTTTTTTTTTTTTTTTTTTTTCTTTTTATTGATGCACAAAACAAATTACAACCAAAGAAATTATAAGTTTAAATGTTTAACATAACAATCTGGATTGCAATTCAAAACAGGTGCATACAGAAAATTTTTTACAACTGAACAGATGCCTAAATACGATGTATACATACTCACATACGCTCACACTCACACACACACACTCACACACACACACACACACAGCTGCACGCACACACACTCACACACATATGTAAGTTACTATCTGATTAAATTAGATCTAATGTATTATTAACTGGACAATATTAATTATTTGAGAATATGTTTAACTAATTTACAATATTTATAAAAATTACTCTCAAATATATCAAGATCAGTGTTGTCACTTGCCAACTCATTATAATGTCGTGCCATTCTAACAATGGGATTAAAGTATGAGATGTTATTTTTGTGAACTTCAAGTGCAAAAAGATTAGTGCAATGTGATCTACGCGCAGTATATCTGGTATTAAAAGATATTTGCGAAATTAAATCACTTGAATTTATTATATAATGTATGATTTTGTACAAATAGACTAAGTCAAAGTATTTACGACGAAGAGATAAAGATTCAATTTTGAATTGGGTTAGTCTATATTCATAATTAAGATTATTTCGACCTGGTTTCAAACGGTAAGCTAATATCCTAAGACATTTTTTCTGCACTCTTTCAATATCATCTATATGAACTTTATAATACGGAGACCATATTGGTGTAGCATATTCCAAGAGACTTCTCACAAGTGAAAAAAATAAGTATAATACCGAATGAGGATTCTTGAAGTCTTTGCTTGATCTGAGAACGAAACCTAAAAGTTGATTAGCTTTAGAAGTTATATATTGATAATGTGAACGGAATGAAAGTTTCTCATCAAAGATAATACCTAAATCTTTAGCGACAACGCCCATACCCGTACAGAGGTAAACCACTCTTTTTATTTCTGCCACCTCAACTTATAGGCCGCGGCTTGGCTCTGCCCCTGGCATTGCTGAAGTCCATGGGCGACGATAACCACTCACCATCAGGTGGGCCGTATGCTCGTCTACCTTCTTCTTCGTCGCTTCCTCATTACAGAGGGTCATGACCACTTAATGCACTAGCTCCCTCCAATGCTGCATTTGGCCTGGGCCTACAAAGGCTATAAATGACCGATGACCGATGGAGCAGACGCATTCTGGACTGGAGACCACGTCCGGTAAGCACAGCTTGGGGCGTCTAGCACTATTGTTTAGCATAAATAGATAATAGGCGCTACAGTAAATGCCATCAGAGAACAGCAAAATTATGATGCAGGCTTGAAAATCTGGCTTGAAAATCCTGGGCGAATTTTCCTTCAGAAGTTAAATATTTCATCGTGGAAATCGTAATTGCGCGTATACTCGTACTTGAGAGATAAATGTGTATGGTGCAGGATTTAATTAGGGCATATACATCCCTCGGGTACAATCAAAGTCTTGCCTAACAATCCTAGGACAAATTTATAAAAATATTAAAAAGCCTCATTATGCGATACATAAATATTGTTCCCACCCAAAAGAATTGTTAAGATACATCGGGATTACTTATATGTTTATGTCATTACATTGAAGCATGTCATGTTAACTAACAATAAACATAGGAATTCTCCGTAGCCGCGGAACATAAAATTTCCATATCGCCATAAAACAATTGTATGAACATTTTTTTTCTCGATCCGTTATCGGAATACTCCATTTTAAACCGACTAATGACGGGAAAGATAGCACAGTATAAAAATATTACAGTGAGATAGGAACGAAAATGTACAGTGGGCAATTTTTACGGTTTATAAGGCTTTTTATTGTTCCCGGTGGGCAGACAAAGCTTTCTGTCCACTTTTTAATAATAAATAAATAAATATTTAATAACAATCACGCCACGTTAACTGGTCCCGTGCTAAGTTCGTAAAGAACTTGTGTTACAGGTACCAGATAACGGAAATAAATGTAAGATTTTTATTACACAAAACATATATTTAATGTTTAATATACATCCATAACCCTGGAAAAGACATTTATATTTATCATACAAATATCTTCCCTTGGCGGGATTCGAACCCGCGACCCCCTTGTGTAGTGACCATGTCCCTTACCACTACACCAGACGGCCGTTTCTCTTGGTTCTTGGTTCTTGACTTGGTTCTCTGTGGTTTCATACGGACACCACAGAGTAGATTAATAAATAATGCAATCGAATTTGAGATATGAATTCGAATTTTCAATGATATGATAGTTGCGTTTATCCTTCAGACCGGAACACAAAGTTGCTTTTCGTTAAAAATAGCTGCGCTACACGCGGACTTGTAACGTACAGAAAATGTTATGTACATTAACATCTTAGGTTAGGAAATTTCTCTTATAATAAATATACCGCATCTAAGCAATATCAAAGAACACGTGGAATAGTTACTTTGGCATAACACTAAAATCTTACCCCCACTTCATTCGTAAATGAAATAAATATAATTAATTTCAATATAATCAGACAATTAATCAGAAAATATTTTTGAATTATAGAATGTTAAGGAGCTATTTAAACACCAATTTTGAAACATTCTTTATTGGTACTCCACTTGTATTGGTCTTACCGTGATGTTATACCTATAGTGCCTATAGCCTTCCTCAATAAATGGGCTATCTAACACTGAAAGAATTATTCAAATCGGACCTGTAGTGCCCGAGATTAGCGCGTTCAAACAAACAAACAAACTCTTCAGCTTTATAATATTAGTATAGATATTATTTAACACTTGAAAATAATTTTTTTGCCGTTAACGCAACAAAAACATTTCAATATAAAGTTTCTTTTAGATAGCCGTACCACACCAAAAGAGTAAACTCCATTCACTCGTTGGAGCTGACGCGCACATCATTTTTACTCAACAACCGAGTGAACTTACTGCATCTTAACTCAACTATGCACAACAGACGTTACCGTATAATCGACCTTCGTATCTACATGTTACATTGTACTGTGTAACGTACTTTTTAGTAGCTACCATCACGCAATATCTTAACAAAAACCTAACCTAAACATCAGCTCGCTGAGTTTCTCGCCGGATCTTCTCAGCGCGTCGCGATTCCGATCCGGTAGTAGATTCATTCGTGAAGCAGCTGTTCTTGAGCTGTTAGTTCTCTTTCGGAAACGCTCGGGCAGTCGTTAGCAAATCCCACCCCTCCTGGCTGAGACCTGGTTCGCCTACCTGTCCTAGTGAAACTGGAAGGCTTCCGAGCCACCAGTAATCCCTACTGGTAGTAGGACCTCTGGTGAGTACGCGCGGGTAGGTACCACCATCCTACCTATTTCTGCTGTGAAGCAGTAATGCGTTTCGGTTTGAAGGGCAGGGCAGCCGTTGTAACTATACTGAGACCTTAGAACTTATATCTCAAGGTGGGTGACGTATTTACGTTGTAGATGTCTATGGGCTCCAGTAACCACTTAATACCAGGTGGACTGTGAGCTCGTCTACCCATCTAAGCAATAAAAAAAATATGTCCAAAAATTATAAAAAAATAGTTATTGTGGCTTTGCCTGCTTCGTAAGATTGGGATAAAGAGTTTCATTATAATTAATAATGTCGAAATGAAACAAATTAACAGTCTGTACGAACTGGAGGAGAGGGCTGAGGAATAGGAAATATTTGCGAAAAGAGCCAGATATAGGACTCTTCTTTCTAATTAGGTTTATCTATCTCTTTGATTATCTATACATACTATAATATGCGAGTACCCTGCGAGTAGCAACTACCTATTAGTCAAATGAAAAGATCCTAAGTTATTTTGTACCGTACATATAATGTTTCTACTTAATGCTGATTGGCTAAATTCTATTTGGTTAGTTCGTTTTGTTTTTCAAAACTAAACTTTACGCAGTGAAGAATACAACTGCAATACAAACATTGCAAGTAGCACTTGACAAAATTAAAACACTCGTCTGTGAAATCCTTTTTCCATCTAGCTGTCTGTTCGTCCGAGCTAATCTCCAAAAAGATGAACCGATTCCTGAGTTCTATTTTATTTATATCCATTCTCAAACATTTTCAATAAAGAAACTACAAAGCTACAGCGAGCGGAACAAAGAAAAAAGTCGCACCTTGTGAATCCCGCTAAACAAAATCAGTTTCTCGATGAAAGTATTGACACGTTATTCGACTTTATTATCTGAGTCATACGGGATATTTTTGTTAACACAACATCAGATTTAGCGACAATACTAAAACGATATTTACGAAATTCAACCTTTTCGTTCAAAACGCAGATTCCAAAGTGTAGTTAGTTGAATCGATGCCCTGTGCTACAGCTCTCTTGCGAGGTATTTCGAGCCTTAATAAGTACAGTTTTGGGTGCAGAACTGTTTGAAATCTAAATAAAACCGGGCTACAGATGTATGTTTGAACAAATGGAATCGGGTGCATTTTTTGCAAGTTCGTTGTTTAAAACCAAACACTACCGATTCCATTGTGATTGACAGCAAAATGTCAGCCACCAAAACATTCAAAATAATCAACTTGGATATGCGAGAAAGTACACAAATTCAATACAGTGTTATGAATGCTGTATAATCATTAAACAAGCTAATTCCACAATCTCTTATTTTCAGTTGGTCCCGCTGTTTTCGCCCGTCAAATGAGTACCAACAAAATTGACGGCAATTGTCAAAGATTGCCATTTTTTGGTGATAGCCTTGAGAGGATATGTCAGCGTAACCCTAATGTGTAGTTGAACTCTTGGAGCTTAAGCTTAGAGAGGTTGCTAACACTGGCCTTAGCAAGAGCAGTGCTTTACAGAATCTAGCACCGGATCGGAAACGCTACCCACTGAGAAGAAATTTACCATCTATTTCAACAATTCGAAATGCTTTCACACTCCAACTGTTAAGCAATTGAACAAATTATCCGTTTTTATCCCACTTTTATCCCGAACATACTCAAGCGATCGACAAAATATAGCCGGTACTCATATTTCAAATATTATACCCGAAGCTACGAAATTTATATACGAAATATAGTTATGAAAACTTGAAGTATCTTTTCCACGTGTAATTATTTAGGGCGGATCTATTATTCGGGGCTCTCTTTCAAGATATATCCACGCGAAAAGATTGGCGAAACGTTATGAAAATAGGACAATGCGATATCGATAATATCAATAGAGAATGTATTCACACGTGTATCTGATTCGATTCTTCAAAACACGAGACGTTGAGAGTATTTTTATGTTCCACTACCTTCATTGATTTCTGAATTATCCACACCACGATTCAAAATATGAAAAAGAAAATGCCCTATACATATGCGCACTTTTCGTCAGCTATGTTAGATTAAATAACTTAACGATTTAAAAAACTTTAATATTATTTTGAAAACCCGTATTTCAAATGCAATGTATTTTATACATAGCACTTCACAAAGATATTTAAATAATGTAGTACAAATCGTCACCCACAAACACTGAAACAGACACATAGAAGACCGAAGGAAATTATTAGGGATAATTGCAATTTTTTTTTTTTATTGCCCTTGTAGGCAGACGAGCATACGGCCCACCTGATGGTGAGTGGTTACCGTCGCCCATGGACTTCAGCAATGCCAGGGGCAGATCCAAGCCGCTGCCTACCGCTTAATACTCTCCACAAGCCTCGTTTGAAGAAGGACATGTCATAGCGCTCGGCGAACACCGTGGAGGGGAGCTCATTCCATAGCCGGATGGTACGTGGCAAAAAAGACCTCTGGAAACGCACTGTGGATGATTTGCATTATTTTTCTTCTTCATAAGGTCTGAAATAGCAGTTGAGTGCGGGTTCTTAAAAACATCGATACCTACCTAACAAAGTCACGTCACTAGTTACAAGATGAGAATTATCCTCATCAATTTGCTACAAAGAAGTAATCTCCAGAATTCCTAAATGAATATTAGTCGAGTGTACGAAATGATAAGAAATGTGATCGCCGAAGACTTCATCATGTACCCTTTTACAAACCTCATAATTACGATTAATTTCTTAAACGATAGGCTGTACGTACATCTAGCTTTTATTTTTAATAATACTAGAGGTCCCCCAGTAGTCGAAATTCGACTATAATTAATTGGAATTGTAAGTGATTGTAAGTGATCACTATTGTGATTGTATTTTATACTTCTATAATCACAAATTTCGCAAAGACGTCAAGAACAAAAGTTTGACAATAAATAGTATGCTTGCGTGTGTGCGTCAAATACATGGTATGTAGTGTGTGTAATGTTTTCTTTATTGATTTAATGTACCTTTTATGGATTATTTAAAAAAAATATTAGCATTGTGCACTTCTTCTCTATATTCTCTATAAGTGTGGAAAATTTCATACTCCTCCGTCCGGGCAATTTTCGTAAAAAGGGATACAAAGTTTTTGCTTCACGTATTAATATATAGATTCACATTGTGATAATAAGTTATTCACATTCAAGGTCCCCTAAACTAGGGTTGCCCCACGCATATTTTTATTTCAAATGTGTGTTTCTTCCACCGGAAATACTACTATAGTTAGAGTTGAAGTCTTTAATATATTTTTTTTATTTTTTTTTTTATTTATTTAATTTACTTCAGATTTTACATCCATATTACACGTCTTAATTACATTGCATTAACATTTCATTTATACTAACATATATATGACTCGGATTAAGAATTTAAAAACGCCCTGTGTGCGGAACATATTATTTATAACATTACTTCAAGGTAATCACTTTCTTTTCATTCTACAAAGGTACGACAGAGATAACGCTCTACAGGAATTTAGCCGATGGTTTCTTTCTAAAGGTCGATCGATACGCAACACTTATCGCCGGATATTGTACATATACCTATAAATGGTAAAATACCCGGGTCAAGAGATGCTGCTGTGCTGTGCAAAAGATTCTTGGACAGGTACCTTTTTTTTTTCTAAATAAATGCACGTCCTTACAAAACGCTCGGAATAAAATAAACGACATTCGTATACAAGACAAAACCGACAACATGAAAAATGAAAAGCGTAATATTCTATCGTTTATCGGGGTGTATTGTGATCTTTCTGGTGGTAGGACCTCTTGTGAGTCTGCGCGGGTAGGTAGGGCTAGGCGCGGCCACCCCTCTGCCTATTTCTGCCGTGAAGCAGTAATGCGTTTCGGTTTGAAGAGTGGCACATTCAGTTGTAGATGTCTATGGGCTCCAGTAACCACTTAACACCAAATAGGCTGTGAGCTCATCTACGCATCTTAGCGTATATAAAAAAAAAACTCGTGTTAGTAGATATCGCCGTCCTATCTTCGACACCCATTGTAACTTATCATCTCTTCTTCTTCTTTTTCTTCCTAGCATTTTCCAGGTCTAGTGCCAGGATCCGCTTTGCTACTTTAACTCCTGCACTTTGCCCGGTCTTTAGCACCTTTTTGGGTGAGGTTACCTATCTGGTTACCGCTCTACTCATTAAAATTTCAAAAATTCCGAGCACACTAATAAACCTGGTACTTTTCCACACTTTTTTTTCTACCTAAGCTGATAGCCTTGAGAGACTATTTCAGCGTAATCTTAACTAGTAGGTGAGCTCACGGGGCTCAAACCGGAGTGATGCTAACACTGACCCTAGCAAGAGCAATGCTTCGCAGAATCTACAATCGGATCGGAAACGCGACCCACTGAGAAGATCCGGCGAGAAACTCAGTGGGCTGTGTCTGTGGGTTAATTCGCTCGTCGAGCCCTTCGTCGCAAGCAACGGCTTCGACGAGGACGGTGACCGGTGCTTGTGGTACCTAAAAGCACCGTTAATGGATCGGGAGGATCCGTTATGACTTATTTTGGGCGACGTCGACTGTTTACCATTCGGTCTACAGGATCGGGTATGCTTTTCCACACAAAAGTATGATCCCTATAAATGTGAAAACGGTAATGGAAGGCAAGTACTGTGTATTCTAGTGCAAACTATTCCACCTCCAACCAAAAGCTGCGGGATTGGCGGTGGTGAGAAATCTAGACGGAATTAATTAATTAAGGTGAAATCTAACTACGCTTGAACACAATACGCCCATAAGCGAAGTATAGATTGAAAATTTTGCACGCATATCAGACGTTATAGAATATGCCTCTGGGAACCTCTGGGTCTGCGGAGGGACTTCGGTTCCCTCTGTATTTTGTACCGTATGTTCCATGGGGAGTGCTTTGAGGAATTGTTCGAGATGATACCGCCCGCCACCGGAGTAGAGTTCATCCATACTACCTGGAGCCAGTGCGGTCATCCACAGTGCGGTTCCAGAGGTCTTTTTTGCCACGTACCATGGCTATGGAATGAGCTCCCCTCCACGGTGTTTCCCGAGCGCTATAACATGTCCTTCTTCAAACGAGGCTTGTGAAGAGTATTAAGCGGTAGGCAGCGGCTTGGCTCTGCCCCTGGCATTGCTGATGTCCATGGGCGACGGTAACCACTCACCATCAGGTGGGCCGTGTGCCCGTCTGCCTACAAAGGCAACAAAAAAAAAATGCTTTTACAATGAATGACATTAAAATAATGTACACTCATCTCGAGCAAAGATACACCGGTAAAGCCTACACGACTCAACAGCTTGTCCTTAACGCACCTACATACAAATGGAGTGATTAATATTATCGAGATTATTTTTGTAAAATATCATATAAGATGTGTGGGGTTTTAGTGATCTCATTGGGAATTACGCAAATAAGTCACGGAAAGGACGCATAAAATACCTTTCATGTCTTCGCGTTTTAATCCCACGGTCAGTTCCAAATTTGATGATATTGTTTTTGTTTGTAGTTTCGTCGTGAATTCGTGTCAGAAATTGAATTCTTTATAAGCATCATTATTTTATTAGTTCTGTTAAAGAAACAGACATATCTGTCCACCTTCAGTCTGATTTCTGATTTTCTACATCCTACGTGCGTTCTTCAGTGTTACCGTGATCATGGCACTTGCATTGAAATATTAGGAACTCATTAAAACTCAATGTAAATCATGGTAATAACCCGTTTAATAATAATTTTAACAATATAGATAAGCGTGTGAGTTTAAAACCATTCGAAATGAAATATAAATACGCTAATAAAACTTTTATCATGTTAAGACCCTCTGATCTTGACAAGACAGCCTGTTGTGCCCATTTCGTCCAAGTTTAAAGGTAAGAAAAAAAATCAAAGATAAACAAATTCTCCAACGGACGTGCTTACAGCACAGAAATAAATGTTGGAAATATAAAAGCACATGACTGCATACTCGTCAAAATCATTTACGAGTAAAAGCTTGACGTAACACTTGGCCCTTAACATCAGGCCGTTAAGTTTCTTGTCAAATTTTTTGAATCCGGTGGTACATGGATTCAGAAGGCAGGAAAGGCAACTCTTGAATTCCTTGAACTGTTTGGCAAATTCTTAGCATACTGCTGCGCCTACAAAACGAAACTAAACCTAAGTTATAAGTTAAAGATAACAACGATCCTAAGCTAGATTTTAACACCAGAAACACTCAGATTCTAAACACCAAACGTCTGCAACAAAAACCTTAATAACCCCAGTCGCGAAACAAACTAATACCTAGGTAACGCATTTTGGTGTGAACTCCACTTAGTTCGTATTCACATGAAAAAGTTTCGATATGAATTTAAATTTCTACATTGTCCTTAGTTTCTCATTCGCAACTTAAACATTAACCAACAATTCGAACTTAGGAAAGAGAAGCGCTCTTCTTAGAAGCGAACAAGAATATAAACGTATTGTCTTTATTGATTCAATTATCGCCGTCTGTCCAACCGGGGAACCTTTGAGAATCTACAGGAGCGTACTTGCTTGTCTTTATTGATTATCTCAAGGATTCAGATGTCATTGCTTCTACAATTTCGTTTTTAATAACAAAGACGTTTCAATTATAAACAAACAATACTAAATTTTCATGAACATTTTTTGTATGAAATTTGTTCTTTTTTTTTTGTTGCTTAGATGGGTGGACGAGCTCATAGCCTACTGCTGGCAGCTGGCGTTAGGTGGTCACAGGAGTCCATAGACAGCTACAACGTAAATGCGCCACCCACCTTGAGATACAAGTTCTAAAGTCTCAGTATAGTTACAATGGCTGTCCCACCCTTCAAACCGAAACGCATTACTGCTTCACGGCAGAAATAGAGAGGGCGGTGGTACCTACCCGTGCGGACTCAGAAATTGGTACCCGCCTGCGGAATGCGAACACCGTTGCATCGCTAGATACGATTGCACCGGACGTCTGATCCTGTAGGCCACGAGGACTTCAAAATTTTATATTTCAGTAAGCCATGCAATGCAAGAAATAGATTAGATAAAATGTGAATGATAGCAATAATTACAGTTTTAAAAGACGGTTAAATACAGTCTAGCCCGTGCATACTTCTTTGACGATAATAAGCCTAATCTTCGGAACACACATTTATTTACGAAGAGAATTAAAACTGCACCTAAATACGGCTCTGTACAACTTAATCCACAATCGAAGAGAAAGCCCGCGGAGAACAATTATGGAATTGAAATCAGCAACGCTATAAACTTTACAACAACAACAGCGTGCCGTTTTGTTTAATTCACAACATAATTACCATAATTTTATATAACAATCTACAACTGTATTACACTATTTGTATTGTAGTGAAGAACTTTTGAACTTTGATGAATTCACTCAATTTTATTAGTGCGTTTTAAAATTACTGCTCACTTAACTGTTCATTTAATCTCTTTGATTTCCCTGGGCTCTTGCAAATGCAAAGCACAATCGAAGAGAAAGCTCTTGCAAATTAAAAAGAACCCTTTTATTGTTGACTTTGATTAAGATTTTGCACTCCTCAGAATGTTAACCAAGAGTGTTGTGCAGGTGGTAAGACCTCTTGTGAGTCCGGACGGGTAGGTACCACCACCCTGCCTATTTCTGCCGTGAAGCAGTAACGCGTTTCGGTTTGAAGGGTGGGGCAGCCGTTGTAACTATACTGAGACCTTAGAACTATATCTCAAGGTGGGTGGCGCATTTACGTTGTAGATGTCTATAGGGCTCCAGTAACTACTCAACACCAGGTGGACTGCGAGCTCGTTCCTCCACCCACCTAAGCAATAAAAAAAACAACGCGTGCTATGAGCTAATTACCCCATGTCATGCATTAATAGATAAATAGCCTGTATGACATCCAGAAAAGGTTTTTTTTTTAATGTTTCCATTCAATACGATCCAGTCACGTTTTGTCATACAAAAAAACCTTGAATTCTATATGTTTCGTAAATCGAATTGATTCAAAATATATTTTAAAAAAAAACACATTTCTTGCGGCCAGCCGTTACGGGCGAGCGCACACTCGGGATATAAGCGCTGCGTTACGTCCGGAATAATAAATAGGAGAGAAAAAAAAAACTATTCTTGTCGGACGTCACGAGGCCACATACTTGGAAGGTCACGGCTCTATCTTGTTTTGATTTTTCAGTTTTAGCACGATTTACATAATTCACGTACCACAGATTATCGAATAATTAAGTTAAATCGATTTCAATTTTCAGCGTCGATAACAATAATCCCTTAAAAATGTGACATCCTCTAACCGAATGACAGACAGACTCGACAATCGTATTATGACTGGCTTTTCTTTAAAACAAAGCAGATATTGTACCTTTTAACGAGCAACTCTTGTTTATTAATATATATGTATATAATCTGAATCTCGGAAACGGCTCCAACGATTTTCATAAAATTCAGTATACAGGGGATTTCCGGGGCGATAAATCGATCTAGCTACGATTTATTTTCAGAAAATGTTGTTTTATTCGTGTTTTCAATAATCAACTCTTCCCGACATCTATTGGCGAATAATAATACTATTTTCCTTAATTGAGGGCAACTAACCGCTTTAAAGACACAACAAGATGGCGTTATCAAAAAAAAAAAAACCGAACAAAGCTCGGTCATCATCTAGTGAGTTATTATTCATCAGATTACTGTTGCGACGTTTTGCCGATTAATTTTGGCAGTAAAAGAAAATTCTCGAAAACTAAAACAATAGATCGGACCTACAATAAAAACTTGTACATATCAATACGAAAATCCTACTCGTATCGTTCTAAGAAGCGAACAGTAGCCAAAGAAGTTGAACTATAAAGCGGCGTACGAACAGTGTGTTATGCGCACGCGCAACGTACGGACGTTTCCGCGAAACGCAAACTAAAAACCGTGATATGAAAATTAATCGTTGCGTGAACGAACGTGTGAATGTGTACATAGCCTTAGTGTTTATCGACCTGTCGTAGAATAAAGTCAACACTTTTTTTTAATTTAAATATGACCGCGTAAATTCATAATTCGAATTTAATCAAAGTGACAGTGACTGATTTGTTGTTTTCGTTTTTTTTTTTTTTAATGACTTGTGTGTGATTAGCAAAGGATATTATGAAAATTGGAACACAGTGCGTTGTTACGAAAATCGGATGTTAAGTTAGTTTCGATAAGGTAAAATACGTACCATTTTATTTGAAATGCTTTAAATAAATGTGATTGTGAGAGAGTTTCTCCCGGAGGAGTGTAATTTCATTTGGGAATCGAATATAAGTCCCCCCTGCCGTTGTTCAAACAGAATGGATCCCTAAAAGCTCGCCTTTGTTAAAATGTCTTATCGTCATTTCTATTTAGTTCTTGCATATTTCAAGCAAGATATATGTTTGTGTACTTTTATGTAGGACCTAGATTTTGGCTTTAAAACAGTATATATATTTAAAAATTTACTTAACTGGATGTTTAATAAGAACGAACACATTTTCATATAAAAATTCTACTCAAAATTTAAAATTCTGGAATTTTCCGTAGCTTAATAGATAAGACATCCCGTGTAAAGGTAGCGAGTTGTGTGAATAGTCACAATCAGGTAATTACGGGAGAGGCACCATCCATAGGCATACTTTTTACTGGTGGTAGGACCTCTTGTGAGTCCGCACGGGTAGGTACCACCGCCCCGCCTATTTCTGCCGTGAAGCAGTAATGCGTTTCGGTTTGAAGGGTGAGGCAGCCGTTGTAACTATACTGAGACCTTAGCTGACTGAGACCAACTTATATCTCAAGGTGGGTGTAGGTATACGTTGTAGATGTCTATGGGTTCCAGTAACCACTTAACACCAGTTGGGCTGTGAGCTCGTCCACACATCTAGGCAATAAAAAAAATAAAAAAGCATAGCCCCCTAAGTTTGTCGCCGGATCTTCTCAGTGGGTCGCGTTTCTGATCCGGTGGTAGATTCTGCGAAACACTGCTCTTGCTAGGGTCACTGTTAGCAACACTTCCGGTTTGAGCCCCGCGAGCTTACCTACAAGTTAGGGTGAAGCGGAAATAGCCTTACAAGACTATCAGCAAAGGTAGGAGAAAAAAAAAACTAATCCGAGATGACGAACATCGATGATAGAGAAATTAAATCTTTTAACAAAATTAAATTTTGGAATAATTTGTGAATCGGCCTATCTGGCTAAGGGTCATGGACAACAGTCCCAAGATCGCAGTAAGCTCCTTATTCTTATGACGAAAGAAAAATGCCTAATCCAAGTGTATGGTAATGCTTACCTATCTTAAAATGATACCTTTCACCTATTCACTGAATTCATAAACTCTGTGTTTAAAAAAGAGCCGCTGGGAAATTGTTAATTGAAAAAGCTGACTTTTTATGTCCATATTGTGTTTGAGAGAACACAACCCTGCATCCTCCTGGCCCTTAACAAACATTGATCTTTCCCTAAAGAGAACTTAGCTGGTTGGAAGCAACGACCCTTATTTGTCAAAGCAAGGAACAAATGTTATTAAAATTAAATTGCATTAGACACACCAATAGCATTTTTTATTAATGTAACGCGCTGGGGTTCAGAATAAATAAACAATTTTACCGAATTATAAGCTAACACTGTATTTTGCACTTAAAACACTCACAGAACACTTTAAAGTTCTTAATTCACTTCTTCCGCTTCGCATCATGTAATCCGTTCGCTGTTTCGCTTCGAGTAGTCCCGATTACTGACTGACTGCGTGCCATCCCTACAACGCTTTTATAGTCGATACGACATCCCTAGAATCGTCGAGAACATTCCTCACAAGTCGAGTACCTTCGATGTTTGTTTCCGCTATCGGACAATAGATGGCGTTGTACTTCTAGAGCGTTCTAGATGATACTATATCCTTCGATATTCGTTTGGCTATTTGGCGATAGATAGCGTTACTCTTACCGGCGTAACATTAAGTTACATTTGGAAGAAGAGTTCACAGTCTAAGCGGCTACCATAGCCGATCAACCACAACCCCGAGACTAGATGTTCCGGATCTTCTCAGCCAGTAGTAGATGCATTCGCCAAGCAGCTGCCCTTAAGCTCTTAAATCCCCTTCGGAGGCGCTTGAGCACCTGTTATTAAATCCCACCTATCCTAGCTGAGCTCGTGCGCACCCACTTGTCCTGGTGAAACTGGAAAGCCTTAAGAACCACTACTGATACCCTCTCTAAAAATACTAGGTAGCTCTATTTCAATGAATATTAAACTGGACCTTTTATTCGCTACCTATTCGCCAGTACCCTAAGAGGCTATTCCAGCCACGCCTAGGCGGGTAGGTGAGCTCACGGGATTAACCTGAGAGAATTTGCTAACACTAGCCCTAGCAAGAGCAGTGTTTCGCAGAATCTACCACCGGATCGAAATCGCAACCCACTGAGAAGATCCGACGAGAAACTCAATGGGCTTTATCTATGGGCTACTTCGCTCGGCAAACTCTTCATCGTAATCTAAAGAGGGCCATTCAATCGTTATAATCTTACGAAGAGTTTCGTGCTGACTGCCTTTTAACTGTATTGTGTATTAGACAAGTAGACTACCTCGCGATCCATCAGCTACTAAGTGATTACTAGAGAGAGACCATAGACATTAAAACGATAATGCTGCTAGGTACTTTGAGTCATCGAAAAAACTAGAAATCATTAAGTGATCCAATCTCATGAATAAAAAATAAAGAACAAGCTTTTGTTCTCAGCCTCTAAAATTAGACAAAAGAGTGAATGATCTCGAAGATAGAGACCGATGGTTTATAGTCGAATTAGTTGAATTGAAACTAATTATAACGTCTAGATTTTTTTCACACTGTCCATGAAGAGGTCATCAATAAAATTAATTTTTTTTTTTAATTAGTGACCTACGTTACCTATTACGATTATTATTGTAACAAATCGACGACTATGATTTCGATTTCGATAATTTCCCTGCTTAAATAAAAAACACTGGTATCGATAAAATAACCTAAGTTTCTACATAAATTAATAACATTTTGTTCATCTCCACATCATTATCCGATGGCTCGGCATTATCAGTGAAGAATTACCTTAGAACTGCCACGCTCAGTCACCCACGCTGCACCTGCTTCCAGTCCTTGGTCGCAGGCAAACCAGAAAGCTTTTTGAAAGCACAGACCGTGCATAGAATGAATTCTGATTGAACAGACATTGAAAATATTCCAGGGATGCACCACCGTTGAATTCTTCATTAACATAAAAATTCCAGAGGATCGTAATTTTTATTTAATTTATAAACCCGATTGACGGTTCTTTGATTTTAACCACATCAATTAGCTAATAATGAGTTAAAGAGTTAAAATTTATTCTTATCTCCACATTTATTATCTGAATTGTTCAAGAATTACAGAAAAAAAGACTTACAGAATTTTTTTTTGTCTAGTTTTTTATTCGACCAGATATAATTAAGTAACTAATCACCGTAACTGCTCACGTATTATTTAGAATAGAAATAAAAGTGAGTAACAATAAGCTGTATCCGGGCGTTCGTTATAATTAAACTATTAAAATAAACTTAGTCAAATAGTCAAAGACATGCCCGCTGAGTTTCTTGTGAATTGGCGGTAGTTCTTTTGACGTTCAACAAGTATGTACATACTTTCATTTATGTTGAATAATTTTTTTTTGAATTGATTTGATTTGAGTATAAAGCTGGAAAAAAGTCTTTTCGTTTGCAATGTTAAGTCAATTTTAAGAGACCCTTTAGAAACTTTGTAAGTAGATATTTCGAATTTGAGCCACCCCTATTAGGAACTAACTGAGTTACTAAGTTTGCGGTTTGATAGGCCATTATCGCCATTACGTCAAAGGGCTTACGGGCGACTAAGTGAATTGGTTCAAATTCGTAAATTTCCTTATCGACGTATATTGCGTTAAGAGTTACTTCCACTTTACGCAATTGAATTCATTTTCGTTAATTTCACAGATTTAGAATAGTTTTCTGACTAATTAAATTAAGAGGATTTAGTTTAATGAGCTTTAAAAGCGCTTGAGAGTGAGTGCTTTTTTTATTACGTGCTCATGCAACTGAACCCAGAGCATCAACCTGTTCGTGTGATTATCTGTCCGGCTATATGTCACAACTCAGACTTAAAGACTTGGCATTAGGTAAATGCAATTCAGTTAACGGGGTAGCATTATTGTTTATATACATCTTGCGTGTCTTCTTCAGAATTTCACTTGGTAAAGCGCTTGTCTGGAAAATATCGCTTTCATTACTTTAAGAGCACAGCGCTTTAAGACTGCATATTGTAAAATTATGCATGTTGACTGACTGAATACTAATTACGTTTTGATGTGAAAATAAAGAGTATACTTTAGTGAGAAAGAGAGAGAGAGTTATTACTCTGTAGTTTCGGTTTGAAGGGTGGGGCAGCCGTTGTAGCTATGCTTGAGACCTTAGAACTTATATCTCAAGGTGGATGACGCATTTACGTTGTAGATGTCTATGGGATCCAGTATCCACTTAAAACCAGGTGGGCTGTGAGCTCGTCCACCCATCTAAGCAATAAAAAAAGATGATCTCACGGGCTCAACCTGAGAGAATTTGCTAACACTAGCCCCAGCCGGAGTAGTGTTTCGTAGAATCTACCACTTGATCCGAATCACGACCCACTGAGAAGATCCGGTGAGAAACTCAGCGGGCTGTATTTATGGGTTAGTTCGCTGGCTCGTCTATTACGACAAAGAGTTCGACGAGAACGTTGACCGGTCCTTGAGGAGCCTAAAAGCTCCGAGAGTGAATCCGGGGGTTCAACAAGACATGGTTCCGGCGACGGTGGCTTTGCGTTGTCCTGTTGCGATCGGATAAGTAATTAGAGGCGACCACGATAAGAGGGTTTTCGTGACGCGCCGCTTTGTCGAAGTAGCGTTCTGACGCTACCTTAAGATACATACGTATCGATTCTAAATTTAGACCGTCATGAAGATCGGCACTTCTCACATACCATGGTGTTCCGGCGGCTATCCTGCAGAAACGGGATAAAATGACGAGAGGTTATGTGTATGCCGGCTGCATGAGCAAACACTACACTTGCATAGGTCATGAGTAAGGCCATAGATAGCTACTGAAGACCGGGTGGGTTGTGAAGCCGTCTGATTGTCAAATCACTTTTTTTAATGGAAGCTCTGGATGAGTCAACTTCACCTCTCGGGAACGCCAATGTACGTATTGACATCGTATATACAGGGGTTACAAACACCATTATTGAACGGGTTTTTACATGGTTTCCGCTTGTAACGAGTTCCCGATATTTTGGCACTATTGAAAGCCCCTATTATCACCAATCATATTGTTTATAACTTAGATAGCCATTATAAAACTGTATGATATAGGCTGTGTGTACGTTTGCACACATTTGCGAGTAAAATAATAAATGGTCCAACCGAAATCTTGAATACCCACCGAGATTTGAATGAAAATCATTTAGGCGCGCCGACAAAAAGCCTTTTCACGCAATCGCGACGTCACTTCCTCTATCGTTTGTGAAGGTGAATGGTGGATGATTGCGATCTGTATATTACTCTTTTAGAAAGAAAGAAAAAAACGGAAGAGAATAGATAAAAAGAATATGTTTACGATTTCTTTAGTTTGACTTATTAATTGTACTAGAGGTCCTAAGATCCGAGGTCCGGTAGTCGAAATTCGACTATAATTAATTGGAATTGTAAGTTTGTACACTATTATGATTGTATTTTATACTTCTATAATCACAAATTTTGCCAAGGCTACACTATAAAAAATATTAATAAAGACAAACAATATTTAATCTATTCTCAATTTGACCACAGACGTCAAGAACAAAAGTTTGACAATAAATAGTATGCATGCGTGTGTGCGTCAAATACATGGTATGTATGTAGTGTGTGTAATGTTTTCTTTATTGTTTTAATGGATATTTTATGCATTATTTTAGAAAAATATTAGCATTGTGCACTTCTTCTCTATATTCTCTATAAGTGTGGAAAATTTCATACTCCTCGGTCCGCGCAATTTTCGTAAAAAGGGATACAAACTTTTTGCTTCACATATTAATATATAGATTAGAGGCCGTTGGACGTTGGACTGACCAGATCCACACTACTCTCGACACCACAGTCCACGATGCCCTACACTCGGCGGCAGATAGGAACAAATGGCATAAAGCGATCCGCAATAAACTCTTATTGCGAGCTCACGATCCTCAGCATTGAGGAAACCAAAGCGAGAAGGAAGAACCGTATGTGATGAAATTCGTTTATTGTAAATGAAAAATGCCACAGACAGTTTCAACTGGTTCTGATCGAGCAGGAGAGCTCGGAAAACCACTGCGTTAGTACTATGACCGAAAGCTGACTCAACCGGCGGCAGATTGGGTGTGTGGCCGACAACTCAGCCAGCCAAGAGTCCTTGGAGTGGACCACGCGCGTCTAATTTCAGTGCTGAGCAAGACCACCCCTCCTAACTCTCCCGGATTCAACTATGGCGGAGTGGTTTGGCAGTCTCATATACTCATCGGAGCCTCTTAAAAGGTTCGGTTCTTGCCGATAGGAAATTCCATAAGCGAAACGTACTGTTCGCAATTGAAATCAGATAAAAAAAGCAAGTACATAGATTGTCATAGGTGCTTTTAGATCATTCGTGACTTTACTATCGGTTTGCAATTACAATTAATTTCTTCATTAAGAACAAACGGTAAGAAACTCAGCTTATTCTTTTCTAAATATACATTTTTATGTACATCACACAATATTTATGTAATATTATTAAAACAGTCCATAATATTATAAATAAATATATGTACATAAAGCTGCTTACTAGTTAGAAAGCCGTTATCGCAAACCCACAGCTGAAGATTTATGGCCGGAAATATTATTATACTAAACTTTTTTAACTGCACGCATAGGAATGAAACATGTTTAATAAGAAAATAAAACAAACATTATCCAGTCAGATTTGAAGTCAATAATGGATTTTTTATGTATTTTTTTTATTCCCCTTGTAGGCAGACGAGCATACGGCCCACCTGATGGTGAGTGGTTACCGTCACCCATGGACTTCACCAATGCCTGGGGTAGAGCCAAGCCGCTGAATACCGCCTATTTTTTTTAAACCTATTGTAAATAAAAATATTTTTCGTTCTACCACAAACTGATCCATTGTGTGATTACTAAGCACTGTCAGTGGCTGTAGGTTTGTTGTAACAAGACAAGCAACGTAAGAGAATAATTTTGAATTCCGTGTATCCACTCTTTGTCCTTTTAGGCTCTTCAAGCACCGGTCACCGTCCTTATCGAACTCGTCGACTTAACGATAAATAGTTTATCTCTCTAATAAAATAGAATAGAAATCTCTAATAGAATTTCTCGCCGGATCTTCTCAGTGGGTCGCTATTCCGACCCGCTGGTAGATATTTTTTTTATTGCTTAGATGGGTGGACGAGCTCACAGCCCACCTGGTGTTAAGTGGTTACTGGAGCCCATAGACATCCACAACGTAAATGCGCCACCCACCTTGAGATATATAAGTTCTAAGGTCTCAAGTGTAGTTACAAGGGCTGCCCCACCCTTCAAACCGAAACGCATTACTGCTTCACGGCATTCTGCGAAGCGCTGCTTATGCTGGGGCTAGTGTTAACGAATTCTCTCAGGTTGAGTCCGTGAGCTCACCTACACGTCCGGGCATAGTTGGAATAGCCCCTTAGGTACCAACGAATAAATAAGTAGAGAAGGACAAATTGTAAATCGACTGACGGTTCTTATTTGGCGCGAACGCAAGGAGCGAAGTTGTATGTATTGTTTCATTATATTAATCTAATATTTTTTCAAGTTTAAAAGTGTAAAAGCGGTGAGTCATTAAGTGTTTAGCGTTTGCGAAAGTGCAAAGTTTAGGAAAACATGATGATACATGATTAAATTTCATCCCAATGCATAACAATAAAAAAAAATTATATCCGCTCTGGTTTCGCATTACAGAGTACAGAGTAAGTTTAAAATATAAAAAAATTATTAAAAAAAAAAATATTTTATTTTATAAATACGACCCTGGCAGCAATGGCATCGCAAGAATCCAATTACCATACTGAAAAAAATGAGGAAAATAGCCAATTTACGACTTCGATTCATCGACTACTTTCGTGTTTTATTGCTTGTTCACGACAAATTTTAACACATTTGCTGCCGACGAAATGATATAAAATTATTAGCCAGAAACCAATTATTTTTATAGCGTATATTGATTAAGTATATATGTATGTTTAAAAATATGGATGAAAGTATGTTGATAATATTATTATTTTAATAAAAAAACACCTTTTTCGGATCCGAGTGGTCGGCACATAGCACGCCAAATGCCGGACACTCGGATCCGAATACAATCAAAAGTATCAAAAACATCATAATTATAAGTTTAAGTTTAAAATATAACACGCACTTGAATTGTTATTTATTTAAGAAGGTATAAATATCTTAAATCTGAGCAAAGTAGGTAACGATATAATCATAATTATAAGCTTAAGTTTAAAATATAACACGCACTTAACGGTTATTTATTTAAGAAGGCATAAATGTCTTAAATCTAAGCGAAGCAATGATATAATCATAATTATCAATACAATCAAACGTATAAAAATCATAATTATAAGTTTAATTAAAACACTGAAGGTGATTTCTTCACAGAAAAGTTAAAACAAAATTTTTCGTCGTCTTTGCGGCAGATGACCTTGAAGACTGAGCTGGTGGTCCACGGCTGAGCGTTTTCAGTTTCAGTCTTGTATCAAAGATACTGTCATCACTGCCGCAACTAGATTCCTCTGAACTTGAAGACAACTGCTCCTCCTGAGCTCGTTGCGAACACACTTCTTCATCACTAAATCCTTCAGAACCTTCCGAGTCATCACTCAACCAACGTTTTTTTCTACTACTAGGTGTTGATGTTTTCGATCTATTTTTACTTCTAGATGGCCCAGCCCTACTATCCATTTTGATCGAACAATACCTTTGATATGATCGTGTGTACCAGTCACTATTAAACTGTAAATATAAAACCAATACGCGTTTTCGTAAGTCGAATGTATTGGCAGAGTGGCCACGCAAACCAATATACACTCGCCACAATCGCCGGCGGTTACTGACAACTACAAAATTCACTTGCTGCTCACTCGTATCCGAGTGGGCGGCACCGCTAATAGGGCCCTCCCCACTCGGATACGAGTGGTAAGCACTCAATGTGTTAATGATCTTACTATAACAACAAGGTATTTACATTTTAAATGAATAATAATCTCCGTTAATTTGACCGTAATGTTTATTATTTACAATCCGAATTTGCGAACAATCACTTTCGACATCTTGTATAAAATTTTCTCCAACTTTCACGAGCCATAGAGATAATTAAAACTACAAATAGCAGTATTAATCTAGTACTAGTCGTTCTGTGTCTTAATAATCATCTGCGACAACGAAAACTGTTGAAGGTATTCGTAACATTGGAAATAGTGTAATGACAATAAAAAAACGCGATACAAAATGTTCAAAGTAGTTTTAATTACACCCTGTATACGATCTTATAACTTCTCTCTCTCTGTCTCTCGGTCTCTCTCTCTTTCTGTCTCCCTTTGTCTCTCTCTCTCTCTCTCTGTTGTTTCGTTCGGGCCGTGCTTATTAAGGAAATGATAAAAAAATTACATCCACGAGTGTTTCATGTAACGTTTTAATAAAAAGTAGTGTTTTAACAAACCATATCGAAACGGATCTCTTGAATTATCCGCGAGCAACCATTAAGTGGTATTCTAAGCGGAAACCACACGTTTTCGGCGCCGGTTAAATGTTTCCACGGTATTGTTGGGGACCGTTCACACTAATTTAGCGGCAGCGGATATTATCAAGTCTTTGGTCAACTTTCTTTGCTTTTTTTCTTATTTGCTTAGATGGGTGGACGAGCTCTTTTTTTTTTTTATTGCTTAGATGGGTGGACGAGCTCACAGCCCACCTGATGTTAAGTGGTTACTGGAGCCCATAGACATCTACAACGTAAATGCGCCACCCACCTTGAGATATAAGTTCTAAGGTCTCAAGTATAGTTACAACGGCTGCCCCACCCTTCAAACCGAAACGCATTATTGCTTCACGGCAGAAATAGGCAGGGTGATGGTACCCACCCGCGCGGACTCACTCAAGAAGTCCCGAATGTAAAGCTAATTTGCGATTTGCTGGTTTCCCAATGGAGTGGCGGTCAACTAATAATTTTGTCGACTAATTTGTTTGTCAACTAATTCGGGCAGTTCGCAGTAACGGAAAAATACTAAGCTAAATTAACGTTTTGCTCACCCAAATCATGAAATAAACCGAGAACCACGTAAGCCCCCAATTAGTATTTAAATAAGAGCTTACAATGAAATTATTATGCATAACATTTAAAGCTCATTTCCAAGGACGCGACAATAGAGGTTTGCGAGCTTCAATAAATTTGGCTTTGATAAATTATCTGAAATATTTCTCTCTTTACATTTTGTATATATGCAAAGAGCTTTCGGGCATTATGTTTTTATAGCTATATAAGCTTTTGCTGGCTACAGGAATGTACACATACGTAAGCCGGTAAGGACCGTCGGCCTCGCCCTAAATATATTATAAACACGTATATCGTGTGATGTTTTAAATATATATTTTTCTTTATTAAACTCACAGAGGATACAATTTTTAAAGTCATGACTTTACGCATTCAGTTCGTCACGACTAGATCAATGACCTTACAGTGAGGTCTACCTATTTCTGCGAAAAACTATTATGCCATGCTATCTCATACAATCATCGGTTTCTAAATTAGACAATTTATTTTATTCACACGACTCAATCAATTGTGTTACCAATTTAAATTTAATAATTAGTTACTTTAATAAAAATCCCTGTTTAGTTTTTAGCTAATATCAACTGGTGGTAGGACCTCTTGTGAGTCCGCGCGGGTAGGTACCACCACCCCGCCTATTTCCGCCGTGAAGCAGTAATGCGTTTCGGTTCGAAGGGGTAGCCGTTGTAACTATACTGAGACCTTAGAACTTATATCCCGAGGTGGGTGGCGCATTTAGGTTGTAGATGTCTATGGTCTCCAGTAACCACTTAACACCAGGTGGGCTGTGAGTTCGTCCATCCATCTAAGCAATAAAAAAAAAAAACAAAAAAAAAAATCGTTAATTATTTTACAGTTAATACTAAAGCGTTGTAAATTAAGAATAGGAATCTACAAATTCAAGATCTTCTTCAGAGCCGGTGCCATGCTTTGTAGATCGATGATCGCAGCATTAATATTTGCAGCTTGTATAACTATTTAAGCAAGTTTATCTTGCAAAGTATCGAACTTCAGGTTTTAACTGGTTTCCTTCTATTCTATGATAATAACCGCTATACTACTTATCTAAGGCCACCTAATACCACCAACCTGATCTTTGAAATTGAAGTACATGTATTATTATTCTTTCTTACCTAAGCTAGTAGTAGCCTTGAGAGGCTATGCCAGCGTAACCTAGCGAGTAGGTAAGTTCTAGGGACTCAAACCTGGTGGCGTTGTTAACACTAGTCCAGAGCAGTTCTTCCCAGAACCTACCACCGGATCGGAAACGCGACCCACTGAATAGGTCCGGCGAGAAACTCAATGGGCTGTGTCTATGGGTTAATTTACTCGCCGAACCACCGCGACGGGTTCGATAAGGATGGTGACCGGGAAGTATATAACGGGACGAGCTCACAGTCCTTCTGATCACAAGCGGCTTCCGATAATTACTCTCATGCTATCAGTGGAACCTAGTGAACTTTGCTATATAAACTCTCAAACACGAACAAATATTAACCAAGTATTTTAAAAACGCACGTTCAACTCGATCATTGTGCAGGGCACATTATACAGAAACTAATCTCTTAACCCGTATTGTGTCGGCTGTTTTGTGAACCAAATAACCCTTAATTGGCCCTCCGGCGATTACTATGAGGTAGATAAACCTTCGAACGCTGCTTAAGTTAAAAAGGTTACCGTGAAATTCATTGGTTTTAGACTTTTAAGGCATTAAGATAAATCGTTCTCTATCACGCCCGTTACACGGTCAGGCTGCAAAGCTAATGGATACCTATACTTTGGCGATATATGTATTCATGAGCGTGGTTCTATTCATCCATTCACTCTCCGATCTTAAGAGGAAGTCAACCGGTGTTTTGTTCATACAAACATCTGAATCCGTCCGATTTTTTATACTATAATATGTCGGCGCAATGTCACTATTTAGTCAACTAAAAATAGTTGACTTTAACTGTTTCTTTAATGTTACGCATGTCAACAACTGTTTGAGACAGCATTTAAGAGAATTCATGACTAAGCTACCCCCACTTTCTACTATAAATAAGAGTGACTATTGTCGCACAAAAACACTTCGATAAAGCGGTACGACACGAGAATCCTCTCGTCGTGGCCGTCGGAAACTACATAGCCGATCCTGTAGACCAAATGGTAAACAGTCCACGTTGCTCAAAACACGTCATTTCGGATCCTCCCGATCCACTAACGGTGCTTTTAGGTACCCCAAGCACCGCTTATCGTTCTCGTCGAATCCGTCGCTTACGTCGAAGGGCTCGGCGAGTAAATTAGCCCACAGATACAACCCACTGAGTTTCTCGCCGGATCTTCTCAGTGGGTCGCGTTTCCAATCCGGTGGTAGATTCACGAAGCACGGCTCTTGATAGGATTCGTGTTACCAACGTCGTCAGGTTTAAGCCCCGCGAGCTCACCTACTTGTTAAGGTTACGCTGAAATAGCCTCTCAAGGCTATCAGCATAGTTAGGAAAAAAACGCACAAAATATTCAAACTCGAGCAGCCGACTGAAGCGGAGCTCTATATTGTTATCGGACACTTGAAATGTAATAAATGGAATTCATTGGAAAAGCGAGTCTTAATTACTGTCACTATGGAAGGCAATGATAATGATGATGAGATGAAGAGATGAATGATGATCAGCAACGCTTCAATCATTTTAAAAACACCATGGAACCAGTGTCTATTCGTCATACCTATATATATTTTTATGTATTTCTCTTTTTTTCAATTTTCGTGAATCGTAGCTCTTTAAGTGAGGTTTTCTTGGCTAGACCTATTTCTCCCTGTGTAATAATAATATTATGCAGCGATATCTTTCAACATAATTTTCATCAACTTCAAGGCGTCCAATTAACTCGACTTCAAACGTATATGTATCAAGGACTTCTGTTACCTTAGCTTAATAATATCCTTACCCGAATGAGTGAATGGAAAAGAAAACATTAAATTATAGGGACTTATTTTCGGTACTTTTTAAGGTATATTTCCTTATTTATGATTGAATTTCGCGTTTATATCTTCATTTTACTTTACAGTTTCCCACTTTTGGTTTGTTTTCTATATAGTTTACTTGATCACGATGATCATTAAGATCTAATTGGTCAATATTTGGACTTTGTACTAAGTACCGTCAATTTTTATTTTTTGTTAAATATTTATCAATACTAAAAGAACTAACAGTATCTTGACAAAAACCACCATAACAATGGCGCCAACCATTTGGTAAGATTTGACAAAATCTAAATACTTACTACTTACGAAATCCAAGTTAATTCCGAGGAAGTGTTTCAAACGCGACCCCGTTGTAATAAAAAAATACCCTAACTATAATGGAGAAGGTGGTTGGTGCTTATCTGAATCTCGGATCCTTTTATCGCAAAGATTAAGCCCCAAGTCAAACAGAGTGCCACATAGCTCAAGATAAGCAGAGAACTCTTATATTTTTTTTTTATTCATTGTTTATACTGCACAATCAAATGAAGGCATGAGTGGATGAAGGGGATATGATAAAATTTGTTAATTTTGAGAAAACGGCCAACATACTTTTACATAACTCCTTCATCACATGCAATTTCCAGAAACAGCCTTTAAGTCTGGAGTTTTAAGGTCTAATATGGTTTATAGGTACATAACACCTTCATTCAATGTAAAAATTCAAAAATCATAAAAATGATACTTAACCCCTTCATCCACTCATGTCTTCAAATATATATACATACATTTTTAAATGGAATACACAATCACCGCCTGTCTACGATTTTATTAAACATTCCCATAGATAAGAAAACTAAATCTGGCAGTTAAATTTTATGAATCAAAAAAAAATGCAAACAAAATTAACTCTGAAGTTTTCGTGGCTTCAAGTATAGAGAACCCCTGGTGTGCTCGTACCAAGAGATACAACAATTCCGGTGTTGAAACCCCTCGGGCTGGTACAAATTACTACCACGATGAAGGAATATCAAAATCGCAAAAGTTATACGTAATTATTGGTGGTAGGAATGACCATTGTGCAGCAGTATAGCTTAGTAGTTTGAAGGGTGGGAAAGCCTTTGTACGAGACAATTGAGATTTCGACCTCATGACTCAAAGTATCATTCGCATTATACTATCTTTTGTCTCCGTTGACCATTCTACATCAAGCGGCCCGTGAGTCCAAGCTTCAACGGAATATAAAAAAATCCTTGTTACTAAGAACTATGCATTATTACTAACTCTCACAAATATTATTAGGTAACTTATAATAGTAGAAAACTGGATGTAGGTCTTCTATGACACGAGCTGCGTTTAGTGCAGAGAATACGGTTAAATTGTATTTATTTCATAAGTTCCTTGAAAATAAAATGCTCATGTTCCTTTTTGAGAAAAAAAATTTGAAAGAAAATTATGTCTACATCTACTTTTAGGTTGTTATTTTGGCATAGATGGGTGGACGTGCTCAAGGCCCACCTGGTGTTAAGTGGTAACCGGAGCCCATAGACATCTACAACGTAAATGGCGCTACCCACCTTGAGAGATGAGTTCTAAGGCCTCAAGTATAGTAACAACGGCTGCCCCACCCTTCAAAACGAAACGCATTACTGCTTCACGGCAGAAATAGGCAGGGTGGTGGTACCCACCCGCGCGGACTCATAAGAGGTCCTTCCACCAGTAATTACGCAAATTATAATTATAAATGTCTGATCAATCTAATAAAACACATTTTATCACAGTTCTAACAGGGATTTTTTTACCCAAAATAATTTAAATTCGCTAGTATAATTATTTATGTTTCACTTTACCGAGCCCTCCGGTAGACATAACCCTTAAAACCCTTTGACTTTCTAGCCGGATCTTCCCAATGGGTCGTGATTGCAATTAGGATTCTGCGAAGCACTACACCTGCTGTTGCGGTAGTAAATCCTCCCGGTATGAACCCCGTGTACTACCAAACTAGTCAGCACGTAGTTGTAATAACCTCTTTAGGCTATCAACTGTCGTGTATAGAAAAATCGAGCTCACGATTACCTAGTTCTCTTGTTTCGATATTTTTGAACAATGGAGAAAGTGGCCCGCCAGAGAAACGGTGGTAAAAGTAATTCTGCTGATTTCAAAACACATAAATTACCCTAATTAAATGATACAAGTAGGTGACTTTTTCCATCTATACATATTTTTACTAATATAAATTAAAATAAGACGTGACCTAAAGGTCTTAGTTACCAGGTCATAAAATCCCTTAAAAAAATATATTATTGTTTGTCTTTATTAATATTTGTCTAAAGTGTAGTGTTGGCGAAATCTGTGATTATATCTTTATAGTCTTTGACAATAGAACCATAATAGTGTACAAACTTATAATTTAAATTAAATAAGTCGAATTTCGACTACCGGGGGACCCCTAATTATATATAAATATGCAAAGATAAAACATTTTAGTAAAAATTAAATTTTTAAACCTATTTCCTTTTTATAAATTTTTATTAGCTATATGACGACTGCTCTTAAAAAATGGAAATCGATTTTCCCCACGACAATTACAAAATATAATTAAAAAAAACAAAACAAATAATTTTATTAACACAATATAAATTTAAATTTTGAGATGTCGCTTACCATCGACATCTGGGCGAGAACTAATAAGGATTAATCGACAAATATAATTGAACCACGTCGGGCACAAAATTGGAATTAGAAAATCACTTAACTCCCGACTCACGCGATTGTAACAGAGATTATTAATATTATATTCGTATTATCTAAATAATTTATACTATTTTTTATTCTAAATCGGTAATCTACCTGAAGTTAAACGGTCACGAAAAATTTATTAATTCGTAATTAAAGCTGCTTTTATGTTTTAATCTTGTTTTTTTTTTAATTGTTATTATGTAATTGCCGACTTAACAACTTAAGTAGTTCAAATTATGTCTACGACTCGCAAATACTGAACGAAACGCAATAATTTAATTCACATTATAGTCATTTTTCGACTGCGTGTGCTTGTCCGGACATTAATCTTACATTAGTATTTATATGATAACTTTATCCGATCCTGTAGACCGAATGGTAAACAGTCGACGTCGCCCCAAACACGTCATTTCGGATCCTTCCGATCCTTTAACGGTGCTTTTAGGTACCTCAAGCACCGGTCACCGTTCTACCGTTCTCGTCGAACCCGTCGCTTGCGACGAAGGGCTAGACGAGTAAATTAACCCTCAGACACAGCCCACTGAGTTTCTCGCCGGATCCTCTCAGTGGTTCGCGTTTCCGATCCGGCGGTAGATTCTGCGAAGCACTGCTCTTGCTAGGGTCAGTATTAGCAACACTCCAGTTTGAGCCCCGTGAGCTCACCTACACACGTTAGGGTGAAGCTGAAATAACCTCTCAAGGTTATCAGCAGAGGTAGGAAAAAAAAGTAACTAAAAAAAGGATCCTTAAGGTATAGAGGTGTAACTATACTGAGACCTTAGAAGTCTTATTTCAAGACGGGTGACTGTATTTACGTAGATGTCTATAGGCTCCGGTAACTTAACACCGGGTGTACCGTTAGCTCGTCCACCAATCTAAGCCATAAAAAAAATGGATGTAAAATCAAAATCCTATCCCACCCAACATTGTTTTTCCTATTATCAATAAATTTCCGCAAGAGACCTCCAACAAAACGAGAACAAAGTGAGATTTGGAACGACACGAAACTACCGTATTCTTAACTGTGTTTAATGTTAACGCAATCTCATTAACAAGGCGCTCCGTAATCCAAGATTTACGTTCTAACACCCTAAGCTTAGGGCTGTCTGTACCAATAAGGAATTGCGAGGGATATCTCTAAAGTCTATATGTGAATCTGTGGGATACAAGAACTTGAGTTTATAAAAATACTAGCCGTACTCGCCCACTTCGCTGCGCTTTTAAAACTAACATTATTATTTATTGTCATTATTATTAGAGTCCAACACTCATATAAATATTATCCTATACATTAAGTAAATGTATTTTCTACATGGATACCAAGTTTCAAGTCAATCGGATGCACGGTTCAGTAGTTATAACGGAACATCCGTAAAAACCACTGTAGATTTATATATTAGTATAGATTATTTTTCGAGGAATCATCTATTTAGCGATGTACTAATTGGAACATTTTAAGCCAAGGGCAAATAATACCAAATTAACTGGAAATTGGTACAGTCAGCTACTTGCAAACAATGGTAAAAACTTCCCCTGGGGCTTCCGTTAGGAAAAGCTTTTAATTATCATTTTACCAAAATATTCGTTAGAACTTTTTTTTATTTTTTATTTCTTCGATAGGTGGATAAACTCACTGCCCGTCTGGTGTTAAGTAGTAACTGGAGCTCATGTATATCTACAGCATAAATGCCGCCACACACCTAGAGACATGATTTCTAAGGTCTCATTATGGTTCAACGCTGCCCCGCCCGGCAAATCTGTCATTCTTCAGAGTGAATATGGAAATAGTCCTTGACATTCGATTCGGGATCAGGCATTTCTTGTATTCGCTTGTGGGTTTTATCTTCAAAGCATAAAGGTACCTACCGATTTGGAAAATTTATCAGAAAAATTTTGGATAGCACTTGCGTTCCAAAGGTCGACAATCGTGTTTAAATTACGTAATAAGGGGTATGTTGATCAAAATCATGAATATAATCTATATATTAAAACGCGAAGCAAAATTTTGTATCCCTTTTAACGAAGATAGCGCGGACGGAGAAGTATGAAATTTCTCACACTTATAGAGAATATATAGAAGAAGTGCAGAATGCTAATATTTAAAAAAAATTATGCATTAAAAATACATTAAATCAATAAAAAAAAACCATTACACACACTACCGTGTATTTGACACAACACATACGTATCAATATATTCTTTGTAAATTGTCAATTGTGAAACTTTAAAGTCTGTGGTCAAATTGAGAATAGATTTAATAATGTTTGTCTTTAACATTATTTGTAATTGTAAGTTTAATAGTCTTTGACAATAGAACCAATAAGAATGTTCAAACTTATAATTTCAATTAATTATAGTCCAATTTCGACTACTGCGGGGACCACTTGTCATCATAATCATGAATATAATCATCATATACATGAATAAAATGTTAATGACCTTCACAAAGACACATGGCCTGAGACAACCGAACAAAACACGTTCAAGGTACAAAGGGCAGGCGGCCCTAACGCTCAGTTTATGGCTTTGAACTTTGCAAAGGGAAAGCGCGGTATGGGAGCTGCTTTACGAGATCGAATAAAACGAAAGGAGATACCTTAGTTTCTTGGATATTCATGAAACTGATCGGAAAAGCTGAACAAGAAAATAAACAGTAGACTTGGTTCTTGAACGGAAAACGAAAAATTCTTTTTTCTAAATAAAATTCTAAATTTTTTATTTAATCTAATTTGCTTTCTAATTCTGATTCGAAATTTTTTTCTAATAAAATACGTACTTAACAAATTTAATGTTCACGATCGACTTCCACGGTGAAGGAATTTATTTTTTTATCGTATGGCATTCGTTTACACTGCGTGGTTATAATTTAAATTTACAGTTTGTGAAATAATCGATAGCTTCTTCTGTTACATTTTTGAGATCTTCCACTTGGCCTGCGAATTTCGTTAGTGGGCATTCCATGACAATGTGGCGCATAGTTTGCTCTGGGCATCCGCATTCACAGCTTTCGTTTTCCGTCCAGCCCCATCTCTTCCGCAGTTGGTTACAGTGACCAACTCCCGTTCTCAGGTGGTTAAGCATGCACCAGATTGGGCGTTTTTCTTTGAAACCAGGTGGGCGGGAGTGTGGATTCAGCTCGAACAATTCAGGTGGGATGCATCTGGCTGACCATTCTTTAACCCAGGCCTCGTTTGTGTTCCAATTGGAGTGTGGTTGGTGTGCCTGTAATGCCGGTGGGTAATAACATCGTATAATAAAAATCAAACTCGCAAAATTATAATTTGCGTAATTACTGGTGGTAGGACCTCCGCACGGGTAGGTACCACCACCCCGCCTGTTTCTGCCGTGAGGCAATAATGCGTTTCGGGTTGAAGGGTGGGGCAGCCGTTGTAACTATACTGAGACCTTAGAACTTATATCTCAAGGTGGGTGGCGCATTTACGTTCTAGATGTCTATGGGCTCCAGTAACCACTTACCAGACACTTAATATTAGGAGAGTATTTCTTACTGTAACTGAATCGGCTTTAACAAACGCCTCAATCGAAAAGCGGTCTTTACGCTTTTTGGTTAAGGTCGATATCACAAGCGCATTGCAATAACGGCTGTCATACCCTTCAAACCAGACCGAGGGTTGCTTGGCTGCAGAAACAGTCAGGACATGTGGAAAAAACCCACTTAGTAGCGTAACACAACCTTCAAACACTACTTAAGGATACATATGAAGAGGAAAGTTAGTTAGAAACCATTTCTCTCATCACTTTATGGACAAAATTACCGTACAAATTGTGATAAAAAAAATACAAAAATACTTTATTTTCAAAAGCGAGTTAAAATAATACAATGATTGGAGTCTCCCTTTAAGTTTAAAATTTAAACAACTCCTGTCTTCGCTGTTATTAAATAAGTGTTATTCTCTGTTACTGATTTCCTAAATAATGAATTGTAACACTCTCCTTATTAAGATCTCAATTTTTATAATAAACTTTTTTGTGATCTCATTCTTAAATTTATCTTAATACCTAGTTTAAATTAGCTGTAAGTTTCTCCTGCAAAATTTGTATGCCAACAGGCAGAATGTAGTGGGATTGAATATATTTTATACTAAGACCATACTTGTACCTGCATTCTATACAAATAAATGAATTATAATAATAATTATTATTATTATAAGCGTGCAAGCCTGTACTAGGAGACTCCGCTCTTCCATAAAAGCACGTTATATACTTTATATACTACAATCAAACTGTTGGTGGTTGGTTGGTGATCAAACTGTTGATTTTAGCTAACAGATGAATGTATACACATTAATACATTGGAGAAAGCATTACTTTGTTTCGGTCACATTAAAAGAGCTTATAGAAAAGCCTTTTTAAAATGACTGCTATTTTGTCTTTGGCTTACACGGAAATTCGCTGTCATCCGTCAAGCCCGTGACATGGGTTCCTGTGGGATTCACTCCAGTGAAACCGACACCGTATACTCCGACTGTAGTTGACAGGATGACATGTCCGGAATCATATGGCTTCAGGATTACGAATGATCGAGCAATTAGTCACAACGAACCCTAAAACCGTATACTGAAACCATTTTAACAGACCTCAGACTATGCCTGACCGTACATGTTGTGCATTGGGTAGATGTAGACACCATCACTTACATTTTTTGCCGCGTAACAGTCATGGTTTCAAGAGTGAGACAGCCATTATACAATAAAGGTTTGACCTCATGTTCCAAGGTGCGTAACGGTATTTAAGTTGTAGATGTCTATGGGTTCCATTTACCCCTATCTCCCATGTGGGCCTTGAAATCATCCATCCAGCTATATAGGACCATTCTCTTTCATTTTTCACTAGGCTGTTGTGAACGGGGAATTTAAAAAAGAAATACATAGTTCCAATGACCATAGTAAACAATAAATACTCAATACGGATGTTTTTGCAACTTGAGAAATAAAGTCGAAATCTCAATGGTAGCGGCTTCCTGCTCTTTGCCTATTTACCTGCCAATAGCCTCTGTTATGGCTTCACCGTGACTGGTGGGCTCACGGGACTCAGCCTATGAGAATGTACTAACACTAGCCATAGCAAGAACAGTGCTTAGCTGAATCTACCGGATCGGAAACACGACCCACTGCGAACATCCGGCTAGTATTTCAGTCGACAACAAGGCTAACTAAATGTGTATTTTTACAAGGTTTTTTTTATTGCTTAGATGAGTGGACGAGCTCATAACCCACCTGGTATTAAGTGCTTACTGGTGCCCATAGACATCTACAACGTAAATGCGCCACACACCTTGAGATATAAGTTCTAAGGTCTCAGTATAGTTACAACGGCTGCCCCACCCTTCAAACCGAAACGCATTACTGCTTCACGACAGAAATAGGCGGGGCGGTGGCACCTACCCGCGCGGACTCACAAGAGGCCCTACCACCAGTAATTACGCAAATTATAATTTTGCGGGTTTCATTTTTATTACACGACTACCTGACCCGGCAGACTTCGTAGTGCCTCAATCGATAAATAAAAGATATAAACTTCTGTATAAAATAAATTTAAAACAAAAGGAATCCGTCCGACGGGGGACACATCAAAGGAAAAACAAATTTGTATTTTTTATTTAATTCAGAGCATTTTCATGTTTATCTACCTTTTAAACCTTCTCTGGAATTCCACAAATAATTCAAGACCAAAATTAGCCAAATCGGTCCAGCCGTTCTCGAGTTTTAGCGAGACTAACGAACAGCAATTCATTTTTATATACAGAGAAGAAGAAGATGTTATTCCTTCACCGTGGAAGTCAATCGTGAACATTTATTGAAGGTCTTAGTTCTGTTTGACAAATACCATCCTGTAAGAGAGATATAAAGTCAGCTATTTACACATCGCGAGTCACGTAGTCTAGTAAACACTGATCGATAATTCAATCTCTTCCCTTGGCTCACCTCAACCGCGGTTTCCTGTGGTTAATTCACTTCAAGCCACGTTGTACACACCGTCTTCTCGCATTAAAACTGCATAATCTCAAAACTGACTAAATTTTACAGGAGAGTCTTTTAAAGGTTTAACATAATATGATATTTTTAATATTAATCATCTTTGCAACATTTATTTTTTTTAGTTTTTACCAGATACATTATCTGTATTTTAAAGTAAGATAAAATTATGTATTAATTTTGTTAATAGTAGTCAAAATATAAGTAAACTAAAAAAAAAAAAACTAAAACTAAACTACATACGCTCTTTTGATAGTATTTATGAGAAAAATACTGGTGATATCAAATGATTCCGCATATTAACTCAATTTCGAATATTTTTGGAAATTGTACACTTTTAATGCGAAAAGACGATAGTATATTCAACCACCTATATCTGGCATCGAAGCGGTCATGCGTCCGCATTGGAGGGTTGAACTATACTCCAAAGGAAACGGACCTCCGTTACTGATATGTAAAAAAACGCCTTTTTCCCACGTATACTATACAACGACGATAGTTAGATTCCGACGTCGAGCTCACGTTTTTGTGATGAATGAAGGCTTGTTTCCTCTTTATCGGGATTTTAGTGTATACTAGCGACCCGCCCTCACTTCGCTTCGGAAACATTATATTTTATTACTGATAGGCGAAGCTCGTCATGTTGCGCGCGGTACGACAATAACTGCGGGTGTCGCCGCGGGACGAAGCTAGTCTAAAAAAAGTAGGCTAAGTTACTCCTTATATCATCAGCTACTTATTAGTAAAAGCCTCATCAAAATCGGTCGAGCCGTTCCAGAGATTAGCGGGAACAAACAGAAAGACATACAGACAGACCGAGAGACAGACAAATATTGTAAAATAAATTATTTTTGTGTATGTACCGTATATATATTCATATGCATGTAGTAAAAAGCGGTTATTTCAATACTACAAACAGACACTCTAATTTTATTTATATGTATAGATGTATGTACGTATTTTTCTATACATATAAATAAAATTGGAGCGTCTGTTTGTAATAATAAAATAA
Organism: Bombyx mori; assembly: GCF_030269925.1. NCBI lineage: Eukaryota > Metazoa > Arthropoda > Insecta > Lepidoptera > Bombycidae > Bombyx > Bombyx mori. The sequence goes on along the minus strand of NC_085124.1, from coordinate 13,687,470 downwards.
CTACTTTTTACTAAATGCGTAAGTATATATACAGAGTACATATACCAAAACAACATATAATTTTTAAAGGGGATGGCCCATTTTAGGCCCAAAGCGGACAATAGATTATAGAAAAAATACTTAGTGCATTAATTTTGTCATAAATAAATATGCATTTACTTTCTTGCAAATAAGCGCCACTACAGTTTACAATGAGTAGCTTAAAAAAAGTAACTCTATTGAAAAAGCAAGGACTTTTATTTTTGCGGGAAAAATATTGCCAGCTTCAAAACCTTTTACGTATGAAGTAAATATTTTGAGTATATAAATAAAACATATAAATAAATCATTTTAAGTATTATCATTAATCAATCGATTTTAATAGATTTTATGCACATAAAATAACATCGAAGACATACCCATTGGACTTTAACTTGTAACTATACTTGAGACCTTAGAACTTATATCTCAAGGTGGGTGGCGCATTTACGTTGTAGATGTATGTGGGCTCGAGTAACCACTTAGCAACACCAGGATGGCTGTGAGCTCGTCCACCCATCTAAGCAATAAAAAAAACTTTACTAGTATTGTTATTTAAATATGTACAACAAAAACAAAAACATAAAAAATAATGTGTACTCGTAAAAAAAAGATTAAGATATAAATCAATTATCGGTTATTTAAAAAAATAATCGATATATGAATTTCATGTAATTATTTTTCTTTATACTGTCAACACTGAATTTAATCTGACTGACTGACACTTCGCTTGCTGCTTGTGGTGTTGTGCTTGCGTACAAAATGGATGTGTTTTGATTTTTCTTCGATTTATTTTACTTTTATCAATAACGTTTCATACTACGACTAAAATACATTGTGTGAATTGTGGTTTTACCCTGACCGAGATTTAAAACCGTGTATATGCTCTCCTTTGCTATTTTTAGATGATACTAATTGTGTATGAAGATGAAGAAAATATAGATATTTAAAGAATTAAGTGTGTTTTTATACCCTATTGGATAAAAATACATTAGGAACATCTTAAACATTAAGAAAAGAAAAGTTCTTGAAGTATCTCACAATCCGACACTTATTTATATAGAAAATTAACCTCAAAACGAGTTTTTATTTTTATTATATTTTTTATAATAGTGGCGTCAATTTCAATATATTTTTTAGATATCCAATACATTTAAGAATTTGAATCAGTACATTTTTATAGTAATATTTGATGTCCATCTTGGGCCTAGCACACTATGGAGAGTGGGCAATCCCCTTTGTCAGTTTGTCTGTCTGTCTGCTTGTTTCGGCTAATCTCTGGAACGGCGGGACCGATTTTGACGGGACTTTCACTGATAGGTAGCTGATGATATAAAGAGTAACTTAGGCTACTTCTTTTACTAACTTGGCCCCGTGATGTCATCTGCGGTACGACAATAACCGCGAGTAACATCGCGGGACTCGGCTTAATTAAAAACGTAGATAAGTGCCAATAGCTCAGTTGGTCGGCTGCTTATAAGAATACGTTAGGTAATGGTTCCCATAGTACAATGTGCTTAGTGCGAGCTTGTAACTTCCCGATTGCGTAAAAGTCTACTCAAATTTGTATGGCACATCCACACCAATACTGGGCACATCAATTTGGTGCTAAACAGCCGTGTGTGACTCCGGTTATTATTAATTGCTTCCTGCAAAGCACCGTTTTGGTATTACATTTAAATATACCTAAGCGTATAACTAAAAGTGGGTATATTATACCATAATGATTTCGAAATTCGAACGTATTGGTGTTATCTCGCCGGAAATAATTTTGTCGGATTGCAGTTATAAATGACGCCTTAACGTTAGTGTTAAGGCGCAGTCTGGCGGTTTCGAATATATTTTGAACTTGTCTTGGAGTAAAGTAGAAAATTATTTGCGTTTTTCATGGTGCTGCGGGTTGTATCATAAATATGTACTGCATAATAAATAAAAGCCTACAATTTCAATAGCTTACCGATTGTATATTTTACTACGTTTTCGATTTTAGATATGAAGCTTAAAAATCTTGAGTGAACTTAATCGGCGTCCTTACGCTTGCGTGAGTACTGTCTCAGTAGACATTTGAGCTTTTCAAACAAAAACAGAATCATTTTCAATTTTTTTTCTTTTTCTTCTGATTCGTGAATTTTTTTTTATTGCTTAGGTAGGTGAACGAGCTCAACCACCTGGTGTTAAGTGGTTACTGGAGCCCATAGACATCTACAACGTAAATTCGCCACCCACCTTAAGATATAAGTTCTAAGGTCTCAAATATAGATACAACGGCTGCCCCACCCTTCAAACCGAAACGCATTACTGCTTCACGGCAGAAATAGGTAGGGTGGTGGTACCTACCCGTGCGGACTCACAAGAGGTCCCACCACCAGTAAAAAGTTATAGTTATGTTATTTCATCAGTTTTTTAAAAAGATGTGAGAATGTTAGTGTTTTAAACTTGCAATTCTTTCAGATTGGACCGCCTCGGTTATCGTGAATAAAATGCAAACGAAAAACATAAACTTGAACCAGGAACAGAAAAACAAGGATAATACAGATATTCAAGTAAGTAAATATATTAAGTTGTAAATTAAAATGAGATAGGTACGTATGTACCAAAAACAATTTTTTTTTTGTGTCGTTTTAAGATGTCAACTTTATTAGTAGAGGCGTAGATATATGAAATTTAAAACGAATTATAATTTACAGGGCAGGCATTTATGTTATTCTTTCGTTAAAATTTCTTAATTCTTCACGAGTTGTAGATATCAATTTAATTATTACAACCAAAAAATTTAACAGTAAAACAATTTTTTAGCCGACTTCAAACCAGAAAAATGGGGAGGTTCTGACTTCAGCCGTCCTAGGAAACATGTCGCCTTTTCGCATTAAAAGCGTACAATTTTCAAAAATATTCGAAATTGAGTTAATATGCGTAAACATTTGGTATCACCACTATTTTTCTCATAAATACTGTTAAAAGAGCGTAGTTTAGATTATTTTTTTTTACCTTTATTTTGACTACAAGTAACAAAATGAGTACCTACATAATTTTATCTTACTCTAAAAGACAGATAATGCTACTGGCAAAATTAAAAAAATATGTTCCAAATATGATTAATATTAAATATATTACATGATAAAATTTTAAAACACTCTCGTGTAAAATTAATAACTTTTAAGATTTACAGTTTTAATGCGAGAAGACGATGCCTGCCAGGTCGTTTTAAAACTAGCGCCATCTTTAATTCGTATCGCAACTCAATAATAAAAAAATGAAATTATAAGTTCCACGTAGTTCATATAAAGAAAACCAGATGGCGCTTTCATCAATATTTAACTTTAACATTCGTAATATTAAATGCCGTTCTTGTTTTCGTAAACAGAAAATGGGCCGTCAAGAACAGCAAGGGCTGTCAATCGAAGGTTCACTGCCCCACCAGACGCTGTGTCCGAACCAAGTCACGGCCCAGACCATCGGTTCCTCGTATTTCGGTCAGTATGCGTTATGAAATGTAACTAAGTACTTACTCGCTTACGTTTAATTTATATTCTGTTATTTCTCACGACGTTCCTTCTCTGAACTTGTCGATATTATTTCGATTCTGTTTCGCTTCGTGAATTCACTTCGGAACGAGTTCGCGGTAATTAATGCATTATAGAACTTGTGCCGGGTAATTAAGCTTGACTGCTTTCCGAGAAAAGAAGTGCTTTTCTCGTCCAGGGTTTCTTATAAGGCGCATTACAAACTGTTACGGTAAAAATATACAATAGTAATCGTGTGCAAATTATAAATACCACTAACATTCGAAAAAAGGAAAATTAACCATTTTTAACTGTACAAGGTAGGCTGCCTTGTACAGTTATGCCACAGTTACATTGCCAGAGTAACACAACAGTTACATTGTTAGGTAACAATTTCTTTAATTATTATAAATGATTAAAGAAAGGCGCGTTGTGAGCTACCCAAGGTTTACTAAAGCTTATATTCACTATACCTGAATGATAACGCCCATCTTGAGAAATCTCAACATAATATGAGATGTGTCAATAATATCAAAATAACGTCTACATTAATAGTAACGATTCACTGATTCGCTAGGCTAAAGAACTAGGCTGAAAATATGTTTACAGTTTCCTGAAAGCCATTTGTAGGGACTTCTACGATGCAGCGATGATAAGAACGACTACAGTAAAGAAAATTGAACTTGAATAACAATTGTTTATTTTTTTGTTGCGATTTTCACCTCATCGGTGTCACGTAGCTATCGTAGCTCAGGGTTATCACCAAGATCAGCAGCTGCTCACCTTAAGTAGCGAGAAGATGTCCTGTTGCGTGATGAAATACACGTCCTGTGTAAGTCCCAAATCACGCAGGAGTCAGTAATCGTCGACGCCTTAGACACGTCCTTTCGGATCCATCACATCAAATAGCTTTTACATTAGACGCCTGCAGCTCTAACACCAGGCTTTGGGACCCCGTAAACCGTTCTCGTCGAACTCGGCAAAGAGTTTGTCGTACAACCTAACCCACGCATCAGCCCGTTGAGTTTCTCGCCGGATCTTTTCAGCGGATAGCGATTCTGATCCGGTAGTAGATTCATTCGCTAAGGAACTGCTCTTGAGTCGTTAGGTCTCCTTTGGAGGCGCTCGGGCAGTTGTTAGCAAATCCCACCCCTCCTGGTTGAGCCTTTGCTCACCCACCTGTCTTGGTGAAACTGGAAAGGCCTCCGTGCCACCAGTTATCCCTTATTAAAAAAACGTGTAAGCGTGCTCATACCTCATACTTCTACTAAAATTTAAGGTAATATTATGATACCCATCTGCAGATATTAAATCGAAGCCTTAATTGCATTGTTTAATGGCTTAATGGTTACCTCACCCTTCAAGGTTAACTGCGGATCCCATCAGCCTCAACTTTTATTTTCATAACTGTATTTCTAGTATTAAAGGCTTTTTTTAAAAAGTAGGCCTGTTATTAATTTTTCGACAAATAAAACATGGTCACTTATTTCTTTACACATTAATAAACTCTAGTTTGGAGTCCACAACAACCGGTTAAAGCATGAACATGGCCACCCTACACTACGTCACATCCCGCACTAGTTTCCCTACAAAATCCCCACACGTGAATTCCGGAGCCGAAACTAACATATTTTTTCCCAAACCTATGGATCCTTGAAAAAAAACTATGAGCATTAGACAAAGACGCAAAACAAATTCTTTTAATTTATTCTAGTGAGAAAGAGACGGGTGACGCGTCTTGTTAAAGTTTTTCAATTGTGAGAACTGTGTTATGTTTTAAACAAATAAAATGTTGTTTTTTAAATTAAAATTCGGAAACCATTAACACTTCAAACTTGAATTTAATTTAATTAGGAATTGTAATTAGCAATTAAAATATTTACGACTTGAGTAAGCATTTAAATTATATGATCCGAAAGAAATGATATTATAAAATCATTTTCATAAAACAAAAAACACACACACACTTCAATTATTAGTAGCGTGACCTTCTTGCGAACACATTAAGCAAAACTATCCATTTTCCAACAGGGAACTTGTTAATTATTATTTTAAGGCATCCTTCGTCACGGTCAATAATTTTCTGATTCTAATATCAGACACGGCAATACACTGTGTGATACCGTGTCAGTCGGTCGGGCCGTCGATCGCAGACAAAACGTATCGTGCTCAGAAAGCCAAACAGACAAAAATCACAGCTTCATTGGAGCACAACGTATCCTTACGACACGAGAAAAAACGTTTATCGAGACGAAATAAAAAAAATACAAAGAAAAATCTAGAATAACCTAACTTTTTATTGTGTTGAAAAGTGAAAGTGTACCGGTGCTGTGATTCAGAGATATATTTTATTTTTAATCGATTAATATTTAATCAGGCAAGCTGGATCCCAGACGACGAGGTATTTCGGGCTTGCCCTCAACTTACGTATCATTTCAGAGTAAGTATTATAATTCAACGTAGCCTATTTATTTAATTAAAGAAGTCAGGTTCAAATGTAAACATGCCAAATGTGTTCCGCTAGAGTAGCGGTGTTGGTGTATTGGTCGGTACGTGATCTACTTCATAGATGGCGCTGTTCGCACATGGACGTTTTACGATCTTAAAATAATTGTTTCCAATATTTGCACAATAATAATTTGTCTTAATAGAAAAAAGGCTAAAGTTTTATTATGATTGCTGTATTCGAATTTATAGTTTTAAATATTGGTTTTGACTTGAATATGTGTAAATTTAAAAGGGGTCGAAAAAATTTAATCCTCTAAGAATGTTTTATTTTTTTATTGTAGAATTCATGGATTAACCATGTTTTAAGCTATCTAGTGTGGCCAACGGATATCACAGCATAAATAGCACCATCTTGAGACATGAGGTCTAAATCTCAATTAGATTGTGTAATGCCTTTACCACCTTTTGTACCGAAACGCAATGTTTTAATTTTTTTATGTAGTACATGTATATGTTGCTGCCTCATGGCTCTTGTTGAACTAACAGACTTTGATGGATCTTCTTTTATTCGAAAGCTGGTGTTGTCCATAAGCTCCCGTTAAAATTTCATCAAGATCTGATTAACAGCAAGATCTGATTAACAGTTTTTGAGCCGTCCTTAATAATGCATAGGTATATGTATATTTTGCCTTCGACTACATTGATGATATCTTGCTTTTTTTTCCTTTGTTGAACTCTTTTCTTCTGATGTTTTTTTTTGTGAATGAGGTGGTCTGGAAGCCTTTCCAGTTTGACTAGGTCAGGTGGGCGAGCAAAGGCTCAGCCAGGAAGAATGGGTGTTATCCGACCGTGACGGGGTAACGCAAAGCTGCCGTCGCTCAAAACATACCTTGTCGGATCCCCCAGATTCACTCTCGGTGCTTTTAAGACCCTCAAGCACCGGTCACCGTCCTCGTCGGAGCCGTCGCTTACGACGAAGGGCTCGACGAGCGAACTAACCCATAGACCACTGAGTTTCTCGCCGGATCTTATCAGTGGGTCGCTTTTTCTGATCCGGTGGTAGATTCTGCGAAGCACTGCTCTTGCTAAGGCCAGGGCTAGCAACACTCCGGTTTGAGTCCCGTGAGCTCACCTACACATGAAGGAGAAGCTGAAATAATATCTCAAGGCTATCAGCCTACGTAAGAAAAAACATGTACATATTGACAATTCCTAACTGATCGAACGTAATAAAGTAAAACATTTTACGAACCTACCGAATTTTAAAATTAGATAGATTTAGCGCCGTAACGAAGATATAGAATAGATAGAAGTGATATATTATACGCATTGAGAAGTTTACGTAAGTTATTAATAAAGTGTTTTTATATCAAACATAATCGACAAAACAAGACCGACCAGGCCACTCAGTGGTGTAGTAGTTAGTTACCCAATTTTTTTTTAACTCTAGAGAATCCTTTTAGGGATACCCGGTCAAGGGAGGTACAAGACCGGGTTATGTCGGACTCCAGCGCCTCAAGAGAAAAAGAGGAAAAGACTGAGACTGAGGTCATCCACCTCCTCCAATTCCTCTAAGGAGACTACACCTGAAAAAGACACGCGAGGCACCATTTGTAACTATACTTGAGACCTTAGAACTTATATCTCAAGGTGGGTGGCGCATTTACGTTGTAGATGTCTATGGGCTCAAGTAACCACTTAAAAACAGGTGGGCTGTGAGCTCGTCCACCCCTCTAAGCAATAAAAAACAAAAAAAAACCCGCTCCGCAGACTACCGACCACACAACTGGACGAAACCTACAATACAGCATAGAGAGCGCCTTTTTTAAAAATTTGCATTTCTTGATAATATGCATTTTATCAATTTTACCATCTATCACAAACACAAATCACAAATTGATACACGATTTTTACATTCCGATAATTCGATAATACAAAAACGTGTTTTTTCATCTTACGCAAAACAATATTCGTTTTTTTTTTCACTTCGATAAAGCGGCACGACACGAGAACCCTCTCATCGTGGCCGCCGGTAACTACATTCCCGATCCTGCGGAAAGAATGGAAAGCAGTCGACGTCGCCCCAAACACGTCATTTCGGATTCTCCCGATCCACTAACGGTGCTTTTAGGTACCTCAAGCACCGGTCATCGTTCTCGTCGAACCCATCGCTTGCGACGAAGGGCTCGACAAGTAAATTAACCCACAGACACAGCCCACTGAGTTTCTCGCCGGATCTTCTCAGTGGGTCGCGTTTCTGATCCGGTGGTAGATACTGCGAAGCACGGCTCTTGCTAGGGTTCATGTTAGCAACGTCGTCAGGTTTGAGCCCCGTGAGCTCACCTACTAGTTCCTAGTAAATTCCTAGTAAGGTTCCGCTGATATAACCTCTCAAGGCTATCAGCTTAGGTAGGAAAAAATATGTTTTTTTTTTATTGCTTAGATGAGTGGACGAGCTCACAGCCCACCTGGTGTTAAGTGGTTACTGGAGCCCATAGACATCTACAACGTAAATGCGCCACCCACCTTGAGATATAAGTTCTCAAGTATAGTTACAACGGCTGCTCCGCACATCAAACCGAAACGCATTACTGCTTCACGCCAGATATAGAATTCGTTTGTAGACATCCAACATACAATCAACGATTCCATGATTTCTCACAATATAACTAACAAAAGCTTTTCTTCGAGGGCTCGACTAGCGAAATGCAGGGTCATTAAAAATCGTACGAAATCGTTTTAAATTAAATCCATTCCGAGAGGATAAACAGCAACAAATTATAAGTTAAAAGTGATTGGTTCGCGTGTTGCCGTGTGAGACTGGCCTTACGATCGGCCGTGCGTGAGAGCCTTTGTCCTTATATGTCGGGTTCGGGACAAGGCAAAAACTTCGAGCGATTTCCATTTAATTTTTTTTATTGCTTAAATGGGTGTACGAGCTCACAGCCCACCTGGTATTAAGTGGTTACTGGAGCCCATAGACATTTACAACGTAAATGCGCCACCCGCCTTGAGATATAAGTTCTAAGATCTCAGTATAGTTACAGTATACTTTTAGAAGTTTTACAGTATACTTTTAGAAATAAAAAAAATATTGTGTGGTGTCGTGGGACATCGGATAGGAACGAAGTTCCTTATTATAAAAATATTAATTTTAAGTTCTATTTGAAGTATAAAGAAAATAATTATTCGGGTATACATTTTTTGTTCTCATTTTTTTATTGATAAAAATAAATAAAAACTACTTTACAAAGTTATCAACTTTATTTTATTCACAATAATTTATAAAAAATATATAATACTAATATAAATACAAAGAAACAACTGTTTATATGAATAATAATACTAACCGTCATCACGTAGACACTGTATAGCCATCATACTAAGACTATACATAAATAATAAAAATCTTACGTTACGGACGTTTTTTCCCGGTTAGGGTACCCCTCCGCATAAGGAACTTCGACCCAAAAAAAAGTAATGAATTGCATCTAATGACCTGTTTGTATTTCTGGTAAGGCCTTGCGTATTGCTATTCCTAAGATATACTTTTTTGGTAGTCCGCCGTATTGTCTGACCTTGAGGGTTCCATTGTCTTGCCCTGCGCGAAACAGCCATGGCCCCATGGGTTGCGGTTCACTGTCACCCTCAAACTCCACATAGCTGTTATGAAGTGCAATAGTGATATCTACCTACTTATATACTTGAGTAATTGGATGGCTTAAGCCGCTTCACGTCAAGTGGATTATAAGTTGACTGTGTTTTTTTTTTTACCTATTCACTGGTAGCCTAAGGGTATATTCTAACTACGCCTGACGGGTATGTGAGCCCAGAAACTCGACCACTGAGAATATCCGGCAAGAAACTCAGTGGGCTATGTACATTGTATTAGGTTTTTTTTTATTGCTTAGATGGGTAGACGAACTCACAGCCCACCTGTTGTTAAGTGGTTACTGGAACCCATAAACATCTATAACGTAAATAAATGCGCCACCTACCTTGCGATATAAGTTCTAAGGTCTGAAGTATAGTTATAACGGCTGCCCCACCCTTCAAACCGAAACGCATTACTGCTTCACGGCAGAAATAGGCAGAGTGGTGGTACCTACCCGCGCGGAATCACAAGAGGTCCTACCACCAGATGGTTCATGAACGACCTCACTGCCTACCTCGTGTGAATTAGTTACCAGGAGCTTTAAGTACATTATGAAGTCTCCACCTTAGAACATGAAATCAAAATCTATATTGTCGTATCTAATATGTATTCAGTAGACAGATTTTGACTATTTAATCTAACATAGCACAACCACATCTTTTCTAATAGGCGTTGTAAAAGATGACTAAGGCACTTCTTTGAGTACTATATGACGAAAAATCCGCTAAAATATGAAGCAAAAAAACAGGTCAGAAGGCACCGTTCTAGAGATTAAACTTACCAAACATAAAGCAGAAAAAATATGTGTTTGTTATTAATAAGCTTAAATCGTTAAGTAGTATTATGAATTTTAAAAACATGTTATCACCGACAAACATTTTAATTTTATGTATTATCAGATAACAATCTGCATAATCTGTATAAGATTTTAAGAATTTGTAAAATCTCTCTCATGAATACATAAGTTATTGGAATTGGTATCACCTGCAAAATATGACCACACCAGACGTCTTATCTTATGAAGATTCGAAAACCAGAAACAATTAACGATCGCTTACGTTTGCACCACACGATGCACCGAAGAATTTTAATATGGCATCAAATAGGTCATGTTTTCCTTTATATGTATTTAAATACAAAGAGTTTTTGTTCGTGTTTATTTCATCGCAAATCACTATCGCTATCCATCAACGCGTCACTTATTTAAAACTAACGAATTGAATTGAAATCAAATACAACACGGTATTCTTATAACGTTCCCTCCTATAACACGGTATTCTTATAACGCATTTTCATATTACGCGATTTCAATCCCTTGTATAATACGGGGATTTCACACGTTATATTTCTGTACATACTCTGAAATTTATGATGTTCTTAATTTCGCGTACCTTTGCACATTGTGTCAATTGTGTTGTTCTAGATTGAAATGAAATTATTTGATTAAATTTGTGTTTCTAGTTTTGTATTGTAAAAACATTAGTTATATTGTAACATATTTGTATATACATATATAAGGTAAATTCCAATATGTTTGTGATTAGAACGACACAGTCAGTCAAACACAATTGAGTTTCTCTGTAATAAAAGTTTTATTGTTCATTATATTAGGTACATGAAATAAGAGTGTGTATTTACTCATTACGTTACAAAAACCTACATACCTGTAATAAAAGAAACGACATTTAATGTTATTATTAACAATGTCAGTTCCTGAATCACAATTAAGTAGTATTTTAAACTTTAAATATTAATTTATTAACAATCACGAGTCTCATGCGTTTTAGGTTATCTTTTCCATAGCTAATTAAATTCATTGATTTGTCATGTCACTCATTCGATGATGATTGATGCGCGGGAAATTGAATTAAAGAAAATTATATTTTTTCTTTACACATATATTATATTTGTACATAATGCGTTATATGGGGTCATACAAACGTGCTATGCGAGAATACTTTTACAACGCGTTTCCTATAACGCGGAACTAATCTACCGTGTTATAGGGAAAGATTATCTTATCTTTCTAGATTGTTCTGTTTTCAATGTCGATGTATGATCGTTGTAACAATTCCACAGTGAATCGTTTAATGAGTATATCGGCAGTGTAGTTTCATTGGTTGTAGGACATATCGATATCCTGCTCTAGCGCGAAATCGCGTGTTCTACTTAAATGTGGGAACAACAGTTGTATCAAAGCATTTTGAATTCAGTGCTTCTTTTTCTTATTTGTCTCCACTAGATGGGATCGGCACAGCGAATTTTTCTATTCCATTCTTTTCTATCCGTCGTCATCTCAACACTCATTACTCTCATATAGTCATTCACACTCTCCGTCCATGTCTTCTTCGGTCGACCTCTTCCCCGTCTACCTTGCACTACCATCTCCATACATCTAGTCACATTGACGTCCTCTCTACGCATCACATGTCCATACCACGCTAACCGTTTGAATTCAATGCTATTAGTACTAAAGGGATAATCGTGTGATTTATCTTCGGCAATGTCAGGTGAGATATATTTGCATCGAGAACAAAGCAACTCACATTAAATTGTTACCCTCGTTGACCGTAACACTGACATGACAAACACGGCCTTGAAGGGACCTAACCCAGTTCCGCATAAGGTCTTACCAAAACGAAACCAGATTAAAATACCAATTCGGCGTCGTGTGGGTGGACGTTTTAATCGATACAATTTTGGCATCGATTAAATAAAACATGAATTATAATCGATTCGTTTCCTGTTTCGGTTTTTTTTTTAAATCCACTCGTCATGTTTCGTCGCCCACATTACGTCACAATTATAACGTAATAATAGCGAAAAGCCTATGATTAATGACAGGCCGAGTGCGCGGTAATCATTCCCAAAAACGTCTCCCCAAAACAAAATAAAAAGGCGATCTAACATTTATCAGTACCTATTTTTTAGAGTCTGACCAATGAATGAATACGCTTGAAACATTGTGAATTTTCGATAAATACGAGAATTTACAAAGACTAGTAGCCGCCCATTAATCGTAATTCGACTATAATTATTGGTTTAAAATATAAATTTGAACATTATGATGGGTCTATTGTCAAAGATAATTATATATATAGTATTATCTATTATTACACACTCAAATCTGTTTATTCCGAATCAGACGTGATCATTCTTATTTGATCCCAAAATAAACTCCACCATTGGTTCCAAAATTCTAGGAAAACCCGTAAAACCCACTTAAAGACCTTTTTAACTGCGCAGAATACAAAAGGAGGTTCTTAATTCGAATAGTATGGTTTTTTTTTTTAAATAACCGTTTCCAACCTATGAACTCGCCAAACAAATCGCGTATTTATTTTCAAACTAGTCCAATATGTTATGCACACATTAGTGCCTATATAATTTAATATTTCATCACATAGCTGTACATACATCACAAGATAATTACTTTGTTTGAACACGAACTAAGCGTTACGACATTCAAATGTTACAGTCCCACAAAACTTGGTTACATTCGATTGGGCCAAAATGATATTAGGGATGGCACGTCGCCAATAATAATTTCATTAGATGCTAAGTGGCTGGTTGTACTAGACCATTATTCACTTGTAGAATACTGTTTTGTGTATAATATTGAAAACAGATCTGATGTGAAGCAGTACACGGCAGATAAGCAATAGCGACGTTTATTATTACCTGTATTGGTCGGGCCAATTTTACAATAGTTGTCACTGGCGGGTACAAAGATCTGGCGATGTGACGTAGCCCACTTCGATAAAGCGGCACGACACGAGAACTCTCTCATCGTGGCCGCCGGTAACTATATTGCCGATCCTGCGGAAAGAATGGAAAGCAGTCGACGTCGCCCCAAACACGTCATCTCGGATCCTCCCGATCCACTAACGGTGCTTTTAGGTACCTCAAGCACCGGTCATCGTTAATGAACCGGTCGTCGTAAATTAACCCTCAGACACAGCCCACCGAGTTTCTCGCCGGATCTTCTCAGTGGGTCGCGTTTTCGATCCGGTGGTAGATTCTGCGAAGCACGGCTCTTGCCAGGGGTGGGTATGGAGCTGGAACGTTTGCCTACGTTTGCCGCTAGGGGTGCTGCTACAACTACACACAAATTTGAGTTAACTTTTACGCTATCGAGAACGTTAAAAAACTCGCACTAAGCACACTGGGGTATTTTACGTAACGCAACCGACACAGCGAAACGTGACAGTGAATAAATACAAATTTGACCCACAAATTTTAAGATACTTGTCGCACCCTTAACATAAACTCTTGCACACACAACATATTATTATGATTATAGATAATTGATATGCATGTATAGTGTACGCCTTGAGTTAAATATATTGTGTTAAACAAGTCTACAGTATTATGGACGATTACGGTCTTGTGCCCGCGGCTCAATAACTATGACATATAGAATAAGAGAAACTAAAAATAGTTTTTAATAACTTTTTTACCCGTCACCGGAGTAGAGTTCATCCATATTACCTAGAACCATTGCGTTCATATACAGTGCGCTTCCAGAGTTGTTTTTTGCCAAGTACCATCCGGCTTTGGAATGAGCTTCCCTCTACGGTGTTTCTCGAGCGCTATGACATGTCCTTCATCAATCGCGGCTTGCAGAGATTAGGTACCTAACGATAGGCAGCAGGTTGGCTCTACTTTTGGAATTGCTGACGTCCATGGGCGACGGTAACCATGCACCATCAGGTAGGCCGTATGCTCATTAAGGATAATAAAAAAAAGAAGATAGTCGGAACTCACAGCCCAACTACCACTACTGTAGTGTATTTTGCATCCATTGAAGTCGTCGTGGCCTAACGGATAAGACGTCCGGTGCATTCGTGTTGAAACGATGCACCGGTGTTCGAATCCCGCAGGCGGGTACCAATTTTTCTAATGAAATACGTACTTAACAAATGTTCACGATTGACTTCCACGGTGAAGGAATAACATCGTGTAATAAAAGTGAAACCCGCAAAATTATTATTTGCGTAATTACTGGTGGTAGGACCTGTTGTGAGTCCGCGCGGGTAGGTACCACCGCCCTGCCTATTTCTGCCGTGAAGCAGTAATGCGTTTCGGTTTGTAGGGTGGGGCAGCCGTTGTAACTATACTGAGACCTTACAACTTATATCTCAAGGTGGGTGGCGCATTTACGTTGTAGACGTCTATGGGCTCCAGTAACCACTTAACACCAGGTGGACTGTGAGCTCGTCCACCCATCTACGCAATAAAAAAAAATAAAAAAAAATTGCATCCCATATACACCGCTTGAATGCTCCAGAGATATGAGGCCGTCAGCGCAAAAGTGATCAAACCCCAAAATTTTTCGTATTCATGCTTACCTATATGTATATTGCAATTTATTGAAAAGAACTCCCTAGTTTCACCCATAGATAACAGATGGCTTTGTGAACATTATTTTGGCGCGTATTTTTTTTTTATGATTGAAAGATTACTGGTGGCCCGGAGGCCTTTCCAGCTTCACCAGGACAGGTGGGCGAGCAAAGGCTCAGCCAGGAGGGGTGGGATTTGCTAACAACTGCCCGAGCGCCTCCGAAGGAGACCTAACAACTCAAGAGCAATTGCTTCGCGAATGAATCTACTACCGGATCGGAATCGCGACCCACTGAGAAGATCCGGCGAGAAACTCAGCGGGCTGATGCATCGGTTAGGTTGCACGTCGACCTCTTTGTCGAGTTCGACGAGTACGGTTACCGGGGGCGCGTATTGTTTTTGCCTACGAAGTGGTGTAAAAGTAAATTCAAACCTCATACTGACTATGGTAAGTTTAGGCAGCTTTTGCACTTTTGACGGCCTCACATTTGGTCAACATCCAAGTAGAAAATGGACTATTCTAACACATAACCACCTCTATAAATCTTTGTGCACCATAAAATTCGAGATCGTAATCATTCTTTCGAAATGTTGCTCATTAACGCCCACGGACCTTTGCGAATCACTTCTACTCTATAAGACGTAATTATCATGAGTTAGAAATAGAAAAGTTAACTTCACAAATAAATTCGTTGAAAACTGATTTGGACAATGTAACTAAAAATTATGAATATGCTCAAAAAGACATATGTGAACATATATCGGTGATGGATAACCTGCTAGATTTGTGTAATAATAATAAAGAGCGATTTGAATCTCTGACATTACAATATGCTAATTGTAAATGTCACTGCTCTATATCAGGTTCTCCAGTACCAGACTGTTCCAATAGTCAAAATCAATTTTCTAGTTCTACCTCTAAGCCCATTGTAAACAATATAATGAAACCTGCGCTTACTAAAAACATTATTAAAATATTCAGTGATGAACTAGGGAAAAATATGGGTGTAGCGCTGAATGATCTGTGTTTGGGACAATCTGTCATAAATTATTGTATGCCTGGGGCTTCATGTACCCACATACTCAATAAAATTTTAAATGTGACTCATTGCCCTAACACAACAATAATCATAATGATTGGGAGAAGGGGAAATGCAGATATAAGAGATATAAAATATCAAATAAATCAATTATTAACACTACAGGTGAAAAAGATCATCATGTTTGCATTTCCATTTATTCAGAGTATCCCAGCAGAAAATAAAATCAGACATTGCATTAATGATTTCATGCAGACAATTTCTAATGTTAATCATTATTATGTCATGACACCATGCAAATCAGAAAATATATTTTATACTATTGACATTAATTGCATGATAAAAAATAAATATATTATTATGACAAAACCTAACAAATTCTATTTAGGTAGCTACAATTTTAGACAAGTAGCAAACTCGCTACATTATTTTTTACACATTTATCTAGCCATGAATTTGGCTAATCAACCTACTGCTTCTTTTGAGCAGAAAAAAAATATGACATCTATTAATTTGGAATCCGTTCCAAGTAATTTAAATTAATTACTAAGACAACAGAGTTTACCTCTTGCAGTAAATATTATTTATTTGGACACAGCCCATCAACAAATAATATTTCTTTGAAAACAACTGTGATCAACCTGGTGCATCAGAACTTACAAGGTTTGATGGGTAAAGAACTTGAAATTGATTTGTTCCTAGATTATAATAAAGTCAATGTTCTATGTGTTACTGAACATTGGCTTAAAAAATATGAATTAAATTGTAATTTTAAAAATCACCGGGTTGTAAGTTCCTTCTGCAGAGAGAATGCTATACGAGGTGGCTCACTGATCATTGTTAATAAAGATTATAAATGTAAGGAACGTAGAGACATTGTGAGCCTCTCTGTGGAACGGATTATTGAAATGGCATGTGTAGAGCTTGAGCGCTTCATCGTTGTAAGTGTGTACAGGCCCCCGAATTCGTTATATGATTTTTTTGAAAATATAATGGAACGTGTTTTATTAAAGCTTTCTGTTTCTAATAAACATGTTTTTATTTGTGGTGATTTTAATATAAATTTATTAGAAAATACAAATGCCACTATTAGACTCAGAACATTGTTAAAATCATATAACCTTAGCAATCTATTTTCAGAGCCCACAAGAATAACTAGCACATCGGCAACCTGTATAGATAATATTTTCACAAATGTAAAACCTTTAAATAAATGCATTATTAATCATTTAAGTTCAGACCACAGTGGACAATTCTTATCTTTTAAAATTAAATCTGTTTCAGATGTTAATAGTACAAGAAAGCTACCGTTTGTTCCTATTAATATTAGACGTTTGGAGAAGCTTAGAGGTAAAGTTTTGGCAAAAATTCCGAATGTTTGTTATAGTAAAGATCCTAATGTTCATTACATGGATTTATTTAATGTTATTAATTCTGAATTTAGTGCCATCTTTACTTCTAAAACTCTGATCTTACCTAATAAAAGATCATTCAATGAATGGGCGACTGTTGGAATTCACAAAAGTAGGCAGAGATTATACGATCTCTATCATGAAAAATCATATAATCATAATAAGTCATTTCATGAGTATGTCTCTAAATATTCCAAGCTGTTTAAAAAAGTCTGTACATTGGCCAAGTCATTGCACTTAGGCAATCTTATAAAAAATGCACCTGACAAAATTAAAATGACTTGGAATATCATTAATAGGGAGACTGGGAATGTCAGAAACAGCAATGCTGAATTAACTTTAAAAATCAATAATCGAATAATAACTTCTCATCAAGAAGTGGCCAGTGCCTTTGAGCACTACTTTGCTGATATCCCAGCTTCTACAACAAAATCTTTAATTTCATCTCCTACCGTCGCCGAATCATTACTGCAAAATCATGTTGATAAATGCAGTGTTAACTTTAAGTTCACAAATATTGATATAAAGGACATAATTGATAATTTCAAGCTCATTAATATTAAGAAAACTGGTGATTTATGGGGAATTTCAATTAATGTTATAAAATCCATTATTGATATAATTGCACCTTACCTTGCTACAATATTTAATGACTGTATTGATGGTGGTGTGTTTCCTGATCTAATGAAATATAGTAAAATAATACCTTTATTTAAATCTGGTAGTACTTTTGACCCCTCTAACTTTAGGCCCATTTCAGTACTACCTACATTGAGTAAAATTTTTGAAAAAATTATTCTGGAACAACTTTTGAACCACTTCAATTCTAATAACCTGCTTCATAACAAACAATATGGATTCACTAGAGGTCGGTCAACTATTGATGCAGGTGTAGATCTCATTAAAAATATTTTTCAGGCTTGGGAAGAGTCGCATAATGCCCTTGGGGTTTTCTGCGACTTATCTAAAGCTTTTGATTGTGTTGAGCATAATACATTGTTGAGGAAATTACACCATTATGGTATTAGGGGCGTTTCATTAGAACTTATTAAATCTTATTTATCCGGAAGAATCCAAAAGGTAGACGTTAAAGGAACGAGATCTTCCGGTGTCTTACTTAATATGGGTGTTCCTCAGGGTTCCATATTGGGTCCCTTCCTATTTCTTGTATATATCAATGATTTACCTAAGTTTATTGAAACCCGTCACGAGGTCGTATTATTCGCTGATGATACATCATTATTGTTTAAAATTAAACGACATTTGGAAGATTATGACGATGTGAATGATGCTATCTCGCGCGTGGTACATTGGTTTAGTGTTAATAATCTGTTATTAAATAACAAAAAAACAAAATGTATAAAATTTACCACACCTAATGTTAGACAAGTTGACACTAATATTACTGTAAGTGGAGAAACACTGGAGCTTGTGGATTCGACAGTTTTTCTTGGTATAACAGTTGATTCCAAGCTGCAGTGGGGTCCTCACATATGCAAGTTAGCGAGTAGGCTTAGTTCTGCAGCGTTTGCGGTAAAAAAAATACGAACGTATATTAATGAAGATACGGCACGCCTGGTTTATTTTAGTTATTTTCATAGTGTTATGTCCTATGGCATTTTGCTATGGGGCAATGCTGCCGATGTCGAAACGATTTTCATCCTGCAGAAGAGGGCTATTCGTGCTATTTATAATATGCACCCGAGGGAATCCTTGAGGGACAAGTTTAAGGAAATCAAAATTCTAACTTTAGCGTCCCAATACATTTTTGAAAATTTATTGTACGTGCGTAAAAACATTGAAGAATTCCCCAGAGTCTGCGATTTGCACAATGTGAACACTAGGAACAAACATAGGCTTGCGTTGCCGGCGGCTCGAATTAAGAAAATAAGCAACTCTTTTAGGGGGCTGGGTGTACAGCTTTTCAACAAGATCCCACTAAACGTTCAACTACTACCTGTTCATAGATTTAAGAAAACTGTTAAGGAACGTTTGTGCAACAAGGCATATTATAAAGTTAAGGATTATTTACTAGATGGCACTACGTGGGAATGAGGCGCTCGCTCCTGGCCTTTTCATTTTTCATTATTATTATTATTTTTTTAATTGTATTTTTTGACTTGTTTTTTCTTTTATTGTGAATATTTCTATTTATTTAAAAAAAAAAAGAAGAAAATATTTGAGAAAAAACAAAAAAAAAAGCCCGCTGAATTTGTTTCGCCGGTTCTTCTCAGGACTGTGGCTTTTTTTGGAACCGGTGGTAGAGTTAACATTGTTATTTGTATTTTGACATTCAACAAGTGTGTCATACTGACATCTAAGTTGAAATAAATGATTTTGAATTTTTGAATTTGAATTTGAATTTTATCCTTGATATCATTTTACAATTGGCTAGAAACAAAAACAATGTTTTTAAGAACATTTGTTTTTTTCTCTACTCATTCGCTGGTGGGACTATTCCAGCTACACCCGGAGGTTACGTGAGCTCACATGATCATCCTGAGAGAATTTACTAATTTGCTAACACTAAACCTAGCAAGAGCAGTCCATCGCAAAATCTACCACCGGATCGGAATCGCGACCCACTGATAAGATCCGACGAGAACCTCAGCGAACTTTTAAGAATAATACGAATGTTCCTGCGTACCCTAAAAAAACTGAGCGTGAACATATTTATGGGACCGCCATCAACCGTCGCACACCACCTGCTGGGCAATAGGTCTGAGGGCTGCAAATATCAAGGACGAGCACTTATAACGGAAACACCTGCGTCACACTGTTAATGTGGGGCTATGAAAACGGCGATAACTTGCAAAACGAAAAATAAAATACAAAACCGCGAAATTTTAAAAACAATACGTAACCGAATAAAAGTTAAAAAGTCGTCTACGATAAATCCAATAGCAGCTATGTTAGGGCTGGAATCTTAAGACGCATTGTAGATAGCTTGATTCTTAATATTCATGTATTTAAACAATTACTATATTATAACTATGTTCACTATATAGTAAGCTACGCCGAATAAAAATTACATAAATATAAACGACTAAAATAAAAAAAATTATAAACTAATAAAAATTACATGTGGCATTAACGTATAATATAAATTGTACTAAATAATAATAATAATTGTAATAAAATAATAAAATACATTGTACATTTCATTATTGATGAATAATCCAATATTTATTACCCGTTTTGTCTAATCCTTGGAAATCAGACCAGATGAATTGAAATTTATTAATATAATAACTAAAAGAGAGAAATGGTAAAATTATGTAAAATTAAAAGATGCGTGATCATTTCTGAATGTCAATAAACTCGTACTAAATATAAAAAGCCAATGATAGAATACAGTGAGAAGCAAATGTGTGTGCCTCTACCGGAAAACTGACTAAATACAACATTAAAGATTATTAATTTAAAAGTAAATATTTGCCGTTAGATTATTAAGAATGAATAATAAGTATAATATGCGTAAAGTATCAATTTATAATTTTAAATAAAATTATTATATTACATTCTGGTGGTAGAACATCTTGTGAGCTTGCACGGGTGCACTAACACCCTTCGTATTTCTGCTGTGAGGCAGTAATGCGTTTCGGTTTTAACGATGGGATAAACGTTTTACTGTATAGTTAACTGAAACTTAAAACTCATGTCTCCAGATGAGTGGCGGCTTTTACGTTATAGACATCTATGGGCTCCGGTATCTACTTAACTCTAGCTGGACCATAGGCTACCCAACTAAACAATAGTGACACTTCAAAAAATTTTGATTCGATTTACTTGCAAACTATTACTAATACATTACAGAATCAATTAGCAACAAAACGGTATTTAACACACAAAAAACCGACTTAAGTTTAATACATAATAATACATAAAGCTACACGCATACACGAATGGTCACAACCCA
This sequence comes from Bombyx mori, assembly GCF_030269925.1. Classification (NCBI taxonomy): domain Eukaryota; kingdom Metazoa; phylum Arthropoda; class Insecta; order Lepidoptera; family Bombycidae; genus Bombyx; species Bombyx mori. The sequence continues at coordinate 13,666,132 of NC_085124.1, read as the reverse complement.
CTGGGCACCTGAGTTATCTGATCCTCGTACGTTTCGGTCCACCGAAGCTTCCATATCTAGACACTTGCGTAATTTCTGCACAAAAGTACTCGCAAGTTGCACAGTAACGATGAAATATAGATAGTGTAATGTTACATGTTTAATTCTGTGGAAGTATTTACAGCAAAGCCTAATAGCGAAAGGTATTTACTTTAATAATTATATTTACTAGTTCATCAATAATAAGTTAAATTAATGAACTAGTAGTTTAGTTTAGTTTAGTTTAGTTTAGTTTAGTTTAGTTTAGTTTAGTTTAGTTTAGTTTAGTTTAGTCTAGTCTAGTCTAGTTTAGTTTAGTAACTAGTTTTCTTTTGCCACCTACCATCCGGCTTTGGAATGAGCTCCCTTCCACGGTGTTTCCCGAGCGCTATGACATATCCTTCTTCAAACGAGACTTGTGGAGAGTACTCAACGGTAGGCAGCGGCTTGGCTCTGCCCTTGGCATTGCTGAAGTCCATGGGCGACGGTAACCACTCACCATCAGGCACCACCCTTGTACAAGGGCAATGAAAAAATTAAGTCAAAAACATATTGCGCCTAATTTTTTTGAATTATTTCTATGATGATTGGTTTTTGTATGGGCTTCCTGATTTATTAGACGCTAGAAGCTTCTAATTGATTAAATTTAAAAAAACTTACTATAACTATGTACTATTTCTTATTAAGTATTTGTTTGCTTTCGAAAACAGAGGTACATTCGGTCCCGCTAGTAAAGAGTGCCGAATTAAGTAATTGCCAGAGAGGACCAAACCACTGCCTATTGCAAGCGACCGTTTCGGCTTGAAGGGTGGGGCAGCCGTTGTAACTATACTGAGACCTTAGAACTTATATCTGAAGGTGGGTGGCGCATTTACGTTGTAGATTTTTATGGGCTCCAGTAACCACTTAACACCAGGTGGGCTGTGAGATCGCCTACCCATCTAAGCAATAAAAAAAAATAACGTTCCAGAAACATCATAGTTACTGGTGCTTTAAAATGTTACTAAACTAAATCGGCGATAAGTCAGTCAAAAGTATTTTTCGTGTATTTTATGGCCGCAACAATAGAAAACTATTGGCAAGGGCGGTTAGGGTTCAATGAACGAACACATTTAACTTATTTTTATTTTATACGCAAAATATTTGATTACATAACTTTAAGCGTTTTTTTTTTAAATTACATAGATTAATGAACGAGCTCACCGCCCGCTTGATGTTAAATTGCTACAGGAGCCCATAGATATCGCAATGTGAATGATATCGCCCATCTTAAGACTTTTTCTCTTGAGATGTTTCAAATGTATTCCATAACTGCTGTCCCATGCTTCGGAACGGTACGCATATTTGCTTCACGATAGAAATAGGCAATATGGCGGTACCCACCGGGTGGGAATACTACTTAATTACAATTTGAAATTACCGACAGCTCTACTTAATAAAGCTCAACACTAATGTGTCAGACTTTTTATCGGGAATGCGAGGAGTGAAGTTGTGTGATGATTTGTTTTATTTGGTCTATTTAGTGTTTCTTCAGGTTTAAATGTGTAATAACGGTGGTTTATGAACTGTTTAATATCTGTGAAAGTGCACAAATGTGGGAAAATGAAACAAAGCCACTGGACGTAACTTGTCGGGACCTTCCAAAAAGTCTAAAGAAGAAATCTCGGTAAATGACCACCATTTTACTGAGATTATATTTCATCCCATCTCATTTCATTTAATTCCATCCCCGTTGATTAATGTCTCAAATTAATCATCTTCATTTAATTTCATTTTATTATTATTTATTTCATTTCACTCTTATTATAATTTTTCATAAAAAAAAGAATATGAATAACACATGACTTAAAGGTCTTAGTTACCAGGTCATAAAATCCCTTAAAAAAAACTAATGTGTCAAATACTTGACATTTGAACATGTTCTTTTTTGCGCAATACGTCGGTCCATAATTTGATTTCCATTAATGTAACCGCGTAATTGACGTGACAAAATCTCCAGCAAAACGTCTTTTGATTTCACATTTATTATAACGACTCTTTGAGAGTGTTTGTTCGAAAGGTCACATTGTTTTTTTGTTCACTAATGAATTATGTTAAATCATAAAATTGGTCAAATAATTCTGTACCTTTTTTTCTGGGCTAAGGGTCGAACCTCCTGTGAGGTTCCTGCGGCTATTGGACACGCGGCTTATATGCGACTGGAATTAAAATATTACACCCTGTACGTAATACGTTACATGGTGATACCATCATCTACACATTGTATATAAACATTTTTTTTCCTACCTATGCTGATAGCCTTGAGAGGCTATATCAGCTTCTCCTTGACGTGTAGGTGAGCTCACGGGGCTCAAACCGGAGTGTTGCTAACACTGGCCCTAGCAAAAGCAGTGCTTCGTAGAATTTACCACCGGATCGAAAACGCGACCCACTGAGAAGATCCGGCGCGAAACTCAGGCTGTGTCTATGGGTTAATTCGATCGTCGAGCCCTTCGTCGCAAGCGACGGGTTCGACGAGAACGGTGACCGGTGATTATAAACAATAATGTCTGGGGTATTGGTAGGCGTCATTGGCAGATCAGCTCTCGCAGTAGAAAGTGCGTACCTTGCTCTCGAGGCCTCGTCTCTCGAAGCCGGTCTCCAAGTAAACGCAGACAAAACTAAATTCCTGAGGGTGTCGAGGGACTTACGTGAGGACACAGCGCATAAAAATATTGGCCAGCATACTTTTGGATCTGTGAATGAATTTGTATATCTTGGTTCTCTGATAACGAATAATAATAATATAACAGCAGAAATAGTTAAGAGAATACTGTCGGCGAATAAATGCTACTTCGGCCTGCTTAAATATTTCTGTTCCAAAATTCTGTCACGAAATATGAAAATTCTTTTATACAAGACCCTACTGAGACCCATTCTTATTTATGGCTCAGAGACATGGGTACTCAGCAAAAAAGATGAGAACCGTCTGTCTACTTGTGTTCGAGCGTAAGATTCTAAGACGGATATTCGGTGCTGTGCGGGAAAACGAGATATGGAGGACGCGCTATAACCACGAGTTGTATGATGTTTACAAAGATCCTAACATCATAACAACTATAAAGATTGGACGCCTACGATGGGCAGGACATGTGGTTCGAATGGAGAGTACCAGAATGCCAAGACAATTGCTCTATGGCAAACCAGAGGGCCGCAGAAGTCGTGGCAGACCCAAACTTCGATGGTTGGATGGCGTGGAGCGCGACCTCAAAAATATCGGCGTCAAGAACTGGAAGGAGAAAGCCCTGAACAGAGCAGTCTGGAGAGACATATTGGACCAGGCTAAGGCCCACCCTGGGCTGTAAGGCCTAAGATGATGATGATGATTGGTAGGCGGGGCGGCTGACCCTGAACCACTAAGTTATTCCAAGAATACTTTAAGTAAAAACTTCCATATTTTACATAATTAGCATCGGTCTCTGAGTGCTTTCATGTTATACCCATAAAAGCAACATTCGTGGGCGTTTTTTAAAGCGGGTGCTATTTAAATTTGTCAGTGTTGTTAAGTAAATAATTTTATTTGTATATTTGTTTAGGAATTTCAGAATAACATGTTAGTGACGAAAGAACATCTATAAGTAAAACTATACTTAGCAACATAATATATAACATACGAGATTTATATCAATTGCATACTTGTTAATAGTACAATAAACTTCTCATAGCAAAATTCTTGATTATTTGTCCGCTGTGACAAGCGGAATGATGGTATCACCAGTAATAACGGATTTTACCGCACAATGTTGTTCCATCATCGTGGAAATCATTGGAAAATACGTTCTAGTTACGAATTGTCTTAAGACTTAACACAAGATATTGTTTCTATAATCTGACGAAGCGTGTTACGGATAATAATATGTTTAAAAAAAGTTTTTTTTCATTACTAGCTGACCCGGCAGACTTCGTAGTGCCTCAACCGATAAATAAAAGACCTAAACTTTTGTATAAAATAAACTTAAAACAAACAAAAAGAATCCGTCCGACGGGGGACACATCAAAGGAAAAACAAAATTATTTTTATTTAGTTCTGAGCATTTTCATATTTATCTACCTTTTAAACCTTCTCTGGACTTCCACAAACAATTCAAGACCAAAATTAGCCAAATTGGCTCAGCCGTTCTCGAGTTTTAGCGAGACTAACGAACGGCAATTCATTTTTATATATAAGGTATATAGAAGATAGATTGCGAAAAATAATGATCAATTGAGTTTTATAGATATTCAATAGCAATGAGTTTAGTAGATCATCGGGCCTAGAATACTCGAAGTATTGGGAACTCATTAAATGTGAAAATATTCATAAGTACCCGTTAAATAACGTGTTAGTTATTTCTGAACAAATATATGTTTAGAAGTAACTGTTCGATCCGAGTACTCTTCGAATCTTATTGGTTACCAAATAGTAGCTTTAAAGCCGATATTGTTTCGGTAAGGTCACAGTTTTAGCTTTATTGTGGTCGTCCCGTAGTCGAAATTCGTCTATAATTAATTGAAATTATATGTTTGAACTTCATTAGTGTTCTATTGTTAAAAACTATAATAATGTTATACTTCTATAATCACAGATTTCGCCAAGACTACACTATAGACAAATAATATTAAAGACAAACAATGTTAATCTATTAACAATTTTACCACAGACTTTAAACAATAACAGAAGTTTGACAATAAACAAAGAGTTTAAATATGTGTTGTGTCAAATATGTGGTAGTGTGTGTAATGTTTTTTAATTGATTTAATGTATTTTTATGCATAATTTAAAAAAATATTAACCATCTGCACTCCTTCTCTATATTCTCTATAAGTGTGGGCAATTCTATACTCCTTCGTCCGCGCAATTTTCGTAAAAAGGGGTACAAAGTATTTGCTTCACGTATTAATAGATAACAGTAAAATGTTTGCTTCACGTATTAATATATGGATAACAGTATCTATAGATTTGTATTATTTAATCTTGAAGAAAAATAAGAAATACTTAGATCTGATTGAACATTATAGCATATAAATGTGGAGTTACTACACTCATTACGCCACGTCACGCTCTGCGACGCGTGGAGGACTGCTTCTTGATTCGGGCGACCACGATTCGAGATCTCATAGGATAAGATATATTAAAGATAAGATACAATGGTCTAAACTCGCCTTTATTTTGTTTTAATACCCAATGAAGTTAAAGTACAATTTTGTGTATCATAATAGGTGTATTGGACCCCTAAGTAATTCACTTTCATGGAAATTATATTAATAGAATATTAACTAATTATTTATAAACAAAATGCAACTAGCGAAACTCGGTCACTGTCTGCTGTATGTATTGCCATTGCGCCACTTCAGTTATTTCTTTAACGGTACATACTAACTATCACGAAAATCATCAATGTCAAGCCATGAACTAAAATATATCACTTAGTTTTTATAAATCAATTATGTAATTAAAGTCGTCTTGTTTTTCCTACCGATGCTGATAACCTTGAGAGGTTATATCAGCTTTACCCTAGCGTGTAGATGAGCTCTCGGGGCTCAAACTGGAGGTGTTGCTAACACTGGTCCTAGCAAGAGCAATGCTTGGCAGAATCTGCCACCGAATCGGAAACGCGATCCACTGAGAAGATCTGGTGCTAGAGGTACCTAAAAGCACCGTTAATGGATCGGGAGGATCCGTAATGATGTGTTATAAAGTCGTCGTGGTCTAAAGGATTCATTATTCATCATTCAAAGGACGCATTCAAGCGAAGCGACTATACCGGTGTTCGAACCCCGTATACAGGTACAAATTATTCTATTACGTACGTATAAAATACGTACTTAAAAATTTTCACGAATGACTTCCACGGTGAAGGAATAATATGTTTTGTAATATATATTTAACGCGCAAAAATTATAATTTGGTAATTGACGGATAAAACAGATCGTAGAGCGCCTAGAGATCCCATTCCACGACGCCCTTCATGCGGCCAATGATCGGAGGCGCTGGCGGGACATTACAAGGAGCAAAATACTGACTACATATAATGGTCACGACCCTCAGCAGTGAGGAAACGCGAGGAGGAGAGGGCGCTTCATTTCCAGCCACAATAAATATTAAATTGTTATAACGCTTTGAACAATATTATAAAATACAAAAAATATTTTTTACCTTTTATGGACAGATACAACAGTTCGTAAAATTGTCTCCGGTTTTGTTCAAATCATGGTTTCGCTACTAAAAATTTTACATAATACTTCAACATTTTTTTACAGATAACGCGCGTGTTATAAAACCGAACCGCCTTACTAACTTATTCATTAAAATATTATAAGATAAATTAAATAGTGAATTCTTACGCTAAAACATCGTAAAATTAGATAAATACATCGAAGAGAACGAAACAAGTTTTCTTAATTAAATGTTTGTATTGATTGAGATAGGATTTATTGATTTTCTTATGAATTTTTCATTAATTAATTAGTGTTAGAACTATGTACCTTGTTAAGGTATTATCTTCATTTGTACCATATGTGCCTTGGAGTCTTGAACTCTCTGCACTCTTTCATCAGATATCCGATCTCCACGCGGGGTCAGAACCCAGAATAATCTAGTTAGAACCTAGGGGTAAGAATCCAGAATAATCTAGTTAATCTGGGTTCTGATCCCGAGTCTGGGGGTTTTAACCCCCAAGCCCGGTCTAGCGATAGACCTAGTCTTATCGGAGCTTGGAAATGGCGCAAAATCACGGTAACGGAAAGGAATCATCGAAAGATTGACACATTAGGAGTTTGGTGCTAGATAAGTTTCCTGCGTATAGTTTAGACTTTGCATCGAACCAATATTAGAAGACCATAACTTTAAAATAGAAAATCATAAGATATGATATTTGGTTATTTCATATTAACTCTCCTGCTTTTATTAAATAAAAGTTATGGTCGACAAAGCAATTACAAGTCCTCAACCATTACCCATTATACTCATTAATATTAACTCAAATATTACCCGTAAATAACCATTATTCTGTGGAATGACTAATCCAAGGTGACATATAATCCAAAATCATAATTCTATGGATACAGTAATCCAAGGTCAAGTAAAAGGTAATCAAACACAGGGTCATTCATAAATACACTAGAGAGATCGTATTAAAAAGTTGGAAAAGTTCGTGTATACAATATTCCCGCAACAGAACCTAAGGCTGTAGATGGAGATGGAGAGAGTTGTCGCTAGGCGATTTCTTTCACAGAACTGAGCACAGATTGACGGAATCGACAAGAAAGCTCACTGCCCGGTTAAAATCTTGTTTATATGAGCTATTTTGTATAATATCTAGTTTGGAGGAATAAGCGACAAAGGGACGATCTTCCACCGAGCGGGTGATATTGCTCGGTAGACCGACGGTCCGAATGTTGTTGTTCGAACTTGTATACATTCAAACTTATATTGAAAATGTCATTGACGAAATTGAGGCATCTGTCAAATATCTTCTGCTCTTGGATACCCGCTACTTTAGTACCAATAATATCAATTGTTAAGGATTAATACACTTTACTAAGATTTTGAAGCCATTTTGAGATTCAACAGCTATTTCGACTCGATGGATGAAAATCGGTAGGGATGCTCTAACAAAATCGCAACATCATCGTCATTCAAATCCACAAATACATAGAATAGCATTAGCATTTGAGAAATGAGGCACAAACTAAAGTGTATTTCTTGAATCAATCGTTAATGCTTAGAAAATATAGAACTTAAAATAAACTGTCTCAAGGAAATTGCTTGGGGACTTAGTGATGGACTATTTTCAGTAACGCTATTCGGGAGTACACGAAGCGCCCATCTCTATAAGTTGACATAAATATCTGTGTAAATAGATAACGCAGCCTATTACTTTGTTTTCGGACACAGATTTTCTTGTTTTTTCTTTTTAGATTTTTCCCGATTTCTCGGCAAATTTTTCCCGATATCCCACAAGTTTATTAAAAGTATACTACCATAGATTAGCGAACAAATCAGCACACAACAGGTTCAATAGCCGGTAGTAGTTCCCTTCAGGTCTCCGTGGCCAGCGGAGCAGTGAGCACATTAGCTGGATCAGCCGTCTGTGACCAGTATCGCACCGTCTCACCACAGACTGCGTGAATGTAATAGAAATGGACATATAATAGTGATTTTTTTAGCAATATGGCTACATAGCGGTAAGCAGCGGCTTGGCTCTGCCCCTGGCATTGCTGAAGTCCATGGGCGACGGTAACCACTCACCATCAGGTGGGCCGTATGCTCGTCTGCCTACAAGGGCAATAAAAAAAGTCGTAAGTTAGCACAAATAAATAGAAGACATATTATTATTTATTAATTATACAATAATGAAGTTATGTAATATAGATACGGGTAGTCAAGTATGTCTTCATGCATAGAAATCCTTGAATATTTAAAATGACATATATAAAAATGTGAAAATATAACCTGATTGATTTTCATTACATTAATCATTTTCATTAGCACAAATAGTTAAGCGATTTTATAGCCTACCTAAACTTAGACAGTGTTTAAATTACATTAATCTGATAAAATACCATTTAAATATGGCAGATGTTTATTTAAAAAAGCCTACAAATGTCTCTTTTAAAACAACCTAAACTTTGACCTCAATGTGACCTTTGAGTTATACCCGAAACATAAATATTGTTCAATAAAAAACGATTTGAACTTATTAACATAATTATGTATGAACAGAGAGAATGCCATATCTGTTTTTTCTCATGTCTATGTCACTCGCCTGAGGCTACGAAAGCGAATCTCGGTAGCCGAATGTACTGGAGTCAAGTCAGTTTTATACTTGCTCTTATGTGTGCTGTACCGTCTCAGACATTGGACGAAAGGCTTAATTTAAAAAAAAAAACTCACGAAAAAGTTTCATTAGAAATTTCGAACCTCAATAATACCTATTTGGTGAATTTAAAAAAAGCGCCGGAATTCATTTTTAAAACAATTCGAAATTTAAATTTATAATATCGTGTGATTTAAAATATGTGATCAGTGATTAATCTGCGTTTAGTGTTAAAAAAAAAAAAAAATTGTGTGCATTTTTCATCACGTTGTGCGGTTTTAAATTATCTAACATGACTTTTAAATTTTATTGAGGCTTTTGTATGAAATTAACATTTTTATCTCGTTCGTTATAATTTATAGCAACTAAAAGGATAGATTTATCCGATTGGCTTGCCTATCAGAATGTCTGAGCTGTAACGGAATTTATCGAAAATCACACAACTTGTGAATCTAAAACTAACTAACAATTTGGATGAAAATGTAAAAAATACCTGAAATACTGCGCTAAATATTTAAGTGGGTTGTGCGTATAGTGACCCCCAGGGTTGGAATAGCCCACTGAGTTTCTCGCCGGATCTTCTCAGTGGGTCGCGTTTCCGAACCGGTGGTAGATTCTGCGGAGCACACCTCTTGCTAGGGTTCATGTTAGCAACGTCGTCAGGTTTGAGCCCCGTGAGCTCATCTACTAGTTAAGGTTACGCTGAAATAGCCTCTCAAGTCTATCAGGAGGAAAAAAGGTTGGAGTGCACCATTACCTACATTCGCCGTGATGGAATTATATACCATAATGTCCTTTCCTTCCTTAAACCGTAGGAAGTACAATAATATACTATCTTAATTAGGCAAAGTAACCTAATTCATTATACGACTGTACACAATGAGCAAATAAAGTGCAGATGCGACATTTAATATATGATACAAAATACATTAGGGAAAGATTAAACATTTGATAGTTTTGTGCTTACGTTAATTATATTAGTAAAAATATGAATCAAATAATAAAAAAAGGTAATTATGTACATGCCTTAATTCTTTTCCCTTATTAAAAAAACAATTGAACCAGTTTTAAGTTCAAGGAACTGGAGTACCCCAATAACTCAACATGAGACGGAAATATAGTCGAATAACCTGAAACAATGGAGAAAAGTTTTAAGGGAAAAAACAGCACAAACAAGCGCGTGTTGGACGTGTAATGTGAGGGTTCCGTCGTAAAGGTTTTTGAATTAAAATACACAGATATATAGCATGAAAGAGGAGTTGAACGCTTCAGAGATATGAATGTTGAAATAGATGTGTGGAGTGACAAGAATGGACAAGATGAGGAACGTGTATATCAGAGGAAGTGTGAAAGTAGCCCCGGTGATTGAGTGGACGGTTAGCGTGGACATGTGATGCGTAGAGAGTAGAGGCATGTGGAGGAGATTTATGGAAATGGTAGGGCAAGATAGAGGGGGAAGAGGTCGACTGAAGAAGACATGGATGGTGTGTGTGAATGACAACATTAGAGAGAGAGATGAGTGAGTGTTGAAATGACGGCCGATAGAAAATAATGCAATAGAAAAATTCGCTGTGCCGACTCCACCTATTTGTGGGTTAAGGAAGAAGTTGATTGAAAATTTCCGCCGCTAAGTAGACATGGCTATCGGTTTCAAAAGACAGCAGTTTTATTGAAACATCGACCCCATATGTCAAGCTGGCGGCATTCATAGTGTGGACTTATGGACTCCAGTAACTACGACACTAGGTCGACTGCGAACTTCCTAAAAGTGTACTAAGTCCAAAAACAACACAACTCAATTATCGCAATCGAAAAATGTTTCATTGTCTTTTGAGTTCCTATGATAAACCTCTGGTTTCTACTGGGATTTTAGAATTCAGACTTGGAAACTGATATACTTACTGTCTTTGACTATAGAAACTCTAATCGGAGATTGATTTAATTTAAAACACTCATTTTTTTTAGGAATGGTCATAAAATGATGAAGATGCAAAAGCATCAAAATATGCATATCATTTTCTGACCATTCCTAAGGAACTAGTAAATTTTATTACTTAATTAAGAGCATTAAATTTGCAACCCTAGTTCTTTTAACGCAACACTATTTTCTAGTGACTTGCCAAATACTCACGTATCTCCCAAGGCCATTTGACGACGGAACCCTAGAAATGTAATCATTATCTGTGCAGCCTACAAAGGCGTTTACGGTATATAGGTAAAATTTGTATTCAATTCGTCGATTGATGCAAGTAGCGCATTCTGTTAACCAATGAACATCCATCACCAGAGACACCGCTACTGCTTGACCTCCATAAATTACGAACACTCATCCGAGATAGAGATTACGCTTATTTGGTTACTCCAATTTAATGTTCGTACGTATTTGATTATTCATTTCCGTGGACAAAAACTAGTATAGTGTTGCAATATTTTCTTCGATTCTGTCAAATTTAGTGGTACTTTTTTTTTTATTGCTAGATGAGTGGACGAGCTCACAGCCCACCTGTTGTTAAGTGGTTACTGGAGCCCATAGACATCCACAACGTTTTGTAGTCGTCGTGGCCTAACGGATAAGACGTCCGGTGCATTCGTGTTGAAGCGATGCACCGGTGTTCGAATCCCGCAGGCGGGTACCAATTTTTCAAATGAAATACGTACTCAACAAATGTTCACGATTGACTTCCACGGTGAAGGAATAACATCGTGTAATAAAAATGAAACCCGCAAAATTATAATTTGCGTAATTACTGGTGGTAGGACCTCTTGTGAGTCCGCGCGGGTGGGTACCCCACCCTGCCTATTTCTGCCGCGAAGCAGTAATGCGTTTCGGTTTGAAGGGTGGGGCAGCCGTTGTACTGTAAAAACTTAGACCTTAGAACTCATGTCTCGAGGTGGGTGGCGCTATTTACGTTGCATATGTCTATGGGCTCCGGTAACCACTTAACACCAGGTAGGCCTTGAGCTCGTCCACCCACCTAAACGATAAAAAAAATAAAGCCACTTTTATGGCTTCGACTGACTATTATCATTTCTGAATGTTCAAATACTTTATAGTTTTCCTGGTCACGAACAGCCGAAGTGCTACTTACTCTTCGACATTTTAAAATTGTATCAATTATAGTTAACTATTTTCTTTTATATGTAGGTACACATTATATTTAAAAGCAAATAAACATTACGAGATCTCCGAATCCAGCCGACAAACTCTTTTTGCAATGTAGGCTTTGACTATGATTTAATGTTACGTAAATTCTGTCAATTGTGGATATCAACAAGACATCACACGTCCCCTCACCGGAGTAGAGTTCATCGTTCTTCCAAAGTGCGTTTGCAGTGATCTTATCTGCCACGTACCATCCGGCTCAGGAATGAGATCCTCTCTACGGCGATTCCCGCGCCCTATGACGTGTCCTTCTTCAAACCTGCGGAGACTACTCAGTGGTAGGCAGTGACTTGGTTGTGCCCCTGGCATTGCTGACGTCCATGAGCGACAGTAATCACTTAACTTCAGGTGTGCTGTAAGCTTGTCTGCCTATTAAGTACCTTAAAAAATCTTATCTAACATCGCGTACATAAAACAACGGATATGCAAAGCAAAAGTTGTCATATGGAGCATGAGAGAGACAGGAGATGTCGTGTTAGTATTTATACGCATTAGTACGTTACGTTACCACGTTCTTACGGATCCATCAGATCCAATAACCTTTGCATTAGACGCCTTCAGCTCTAACACTAGGAGCAGGCTTTAGAGACCCCGGTAACCGTACTCGTCAAAATCGACAAAGAGTTCGCCCTGCAACCTAACCCATGAATCAGCTCGCTGAGTTTCTCGCCGGATCTTCTCAGCGGGTTGCGATTCCGATCCGGTAGTAGATTCATTTGCGAAGCAGCTGCTCTTGAGTTGTTAGGTCTCCTTTGGAGGCGCTCGGGTAGCTGTTAGCAAATCCCACCCCTACTGGCTGAGCCTTTGCTCGCCCACCTATCCTGGTGAAACTGGAAAGGCCTCCGGCCCACCAGTCGCCCTTCAATCATAAAAAAAGGTAACGTTACGTCACGTTACGCATTAGTATGTTATAGTCATTATACGTATACAGATAATAAAATTAGATCACCGCGCTCTCGTGGAAGCGAACAAAAAATATAAACTAATCCATTCAAATATATAACGTAACAGATTAATGTAACTTTGACAGGCATCCTGATAATGAATGACAGCTTGACGTAAACATTGACATGTTAAAATAATCCTTGACAACAGACAGTAGACTTTTTTACCGATCACCACGAGTGAATAATTAATTATATCGCTGGGAAGCCGACGTTTTGTGTTGTACTTACCGCCTTGTCAATATAGCTAGCTATGTATCAAAATCATCTACTACAACATTACAAAGTTACCTAAGTCCCAGAGACTTCTTCCCTACTTATTCGCTGGTAGTCTAAGGGGCCATTCTAGCTACGCCTAGACGAATAGGTGAGGTCACGGGCTCAATCTGAGAGAATTTGCTAACACTAGTCCTAGCAAGAGCAGTGCTTCATAATACAGTGACATTATGAATGCAGCCGCGAAATTTAATACATGATCGAACTCCCACTCACATTATTTTTTAATAACAATAAATAGTTTTTTCAATCTTTTAAGAAAAGTTACTAACAGTATTACTGAAGGTAGGGAGAATTGTGAGCCCGCACGGATAGGTAGATACCACCACCTCGCCTATTTCTGCCACAAAGCGATAATGCATTCCGATTTGAAGCATTGAGCAGCCGTTGTACTATAAAACTGAGACTTATTAATCAAGTCTCATAGTGGGGGTGGCATTAACATTGTTGATGTCCACGGGCTCCGATAACCAATTAACAACAATTGAGCCGTGAGCTAGATCACTGGTTTCTAAGCGAAAAAATAAAAATACATACCTTTGAAAGTATCAAGATGCTAATACGTCTATACCAATATTATAAAGAGGAAAGATTTGTTTGTTTGTCTGTATTGAATAGGCTCCGAAACTACTGTACCGATTTTAAAAATTCTTTCACTGTTTGGAAGCTACACTATTTCCGGGTGACATAGGCTATAACATTTTTTGAAAAAAAATTAGGGATTTTTACTAAAACTCCAATAATGTAACCCAAGGTGTAAAAACATTACCTAAAATATTATTTACATCGCGTGCCCTGCGAAAACTATTGATGATAGAATAAAATAATGTACTACGACTTTGTAGAACACATTATTATTTCCAAAAAGTATCGCGACACATATCTCTAACTGTTATAGTTATGACGCAATAAGTGTTCTTTTATTTTAAAAAATAAAACAATAACAAATATCGTTGAAATTTTTGTTAAAGACCCAAGCGAAGCCGGAGCGGGCTGCTAGTTTTAAATAAGTCTATCCTATTTTTAAATGAACCTAGCTAAATTTTATTCTCAAAACAAGCTTGTCATTCTGCCCGAATCACTTCAGTCCGTCGGGGTCATGACCTTTTTGGCGGACGCAGACAGGACGACAGTAGAAATATATAAAAAAAACACCAATAAATTAACTCAAACGTTACAATAGTATATTTCAAAATTTAGACGATCTCAAACATTAATTCCCACGTTCAACGAAGCACACACAATACGCACGAGACCCAGATACTTCAACTATCAAAGTACAATGTGAAATGGCTATTGCAAAATTCAAAACAATCAAATAAAAAAACAACAATGGATTATCAAACTGTAGAATTTGTTCTCACCGTATATACCTTCACATAGGCGACCATAATGACTATGTAAACTGACAATCTGATAACAATTACAAAACAATCCAAAAAGTATTTTAAATTTAAAACGATTTAGCAATAACTATTTTTGAGAATTATTTAATAATCAATGTTCCCTCCCTCCCTCCTTCAAACTGGAAAGCACGACTGCTTTGCAGCAGAAATAGGCCGGATGATGATAACTATTTATTATACTAGTGCGGTATAATTACGTAACACCAAGAAATATCAGTTGGTGACCACAGTTGCCTTTTAAGTCACTTAAAGAACGCTATTGTCGATGCTCCGACGACTTGCTTAGACACGGCATCAGCCACGGAAAGAATTGGGAGGTATTTTCTAAGTCACACGCAAAGAAACTCTGTTCAAACGTGCTATGTTTAAGTTTGAGTATAATCATAAAGAAATTTTCATTTTCGGTCAATACTTGAATGTGTGTCAATAATAAACAAATAAATTTTTCGATTACACTATAAAAATCAACACTCATACAAATAGAATTTAATCATATTGCTGCACTAAACTTGTTTAAGATACTAAGTGCGTATGTAACTGATGTTGTGTTTTGTTTGCCTTTCCCGAATCGCGGTCACAACTGTATGTCAAGCACAAAAATCTATTTAATTCGTAACAAAAATGTCAATCGAGTTTTCGATACGAAAACGGATCATTACATTAGCTGGTAGTACTCGACAGCCAGCCTTCGAGATACGCTTTACCGTATGTCAACACAATTTTCGTGCTCTCGATTTTGAGTATAAATTTCATTAAAAAAAGAACATTGGTTACACATTTATTCAAATCATGTCTTATTAGACAAACAAAATACCTATTGAAAACGACACGTAATGCCAATTTCTAATTCCATACAAAAGAAATTATTTGGCAAATAAAAAACTAAGTCGTTTCCAATATTTCATTTCGTCGTATGATACTAAATATTTACATAAATATTCATACAATTACAAAAATTAGCATTATAAATTATGGAGTCATCTGATTCTAACGATAATATTTATAAAAGATATTGATATAGTGCTAATGTTGTATTTTAAATAGTCTCTTTGCCTACTGCCTATAAGTACTACTATAGGGAATATAACCACGAGGTCGAGATTCCATTCCCATTATTTTTAAAGTGAGTCAATAATCTATACATTTATTAAACATGATACAAATGGTCCATATACACAATACATTATTTAATTGCGATAAAATTTTAATAAAACAAACTCAGTGTATTTTATCCGCACATCAATCTTTGTTAAATCTATTCCGAACTTTCAATTTAGTTCAATTACAACTTTAAATCAAAAGCCTCAATAAAGTTTAAAAACATTCTATCTGTTGTCGGTTTAATGGAACTTTTATAGCATGATGAAAAGAATAATGACCGAGAAAAGGAACAAAGGAATGAAACGCAATCATCATTAGTTGATCCTTAACAATGTAATGGCAAGTAGGACTGTGAGGAAAGTAAAAAGAAATAAAAAGGACGCGAACAACTCTGAAGACAGAGCCTCGAATACAGCGAGCACTAATCCAGACAAAAAAATGAAACTTAAAACAAAGACAACAATTAGTAACAAGAGTACAATGAATAAAATGGATAAACCGATAGCAGCCGATCATGCTTCAGAATTCAATGTCACTAAACTCATAGCAGAGCTATCGCAAAATTCGCGAGCGTCGAAAGGAGAAATAGAGAACATACAAAGGAAATTACTTCAGCAGGCAAACGAGATACTGAAAGTAAACGCGTTTGCTAATTCTCAACCAGTTCCGGAGATCCGTGTCATGGATAACACGCAAAAGTGCAACGCCAACAATCATGTTTACGGGCGAATACCTATTGTCACGCCCAGAAACAAAATTAATCCCGGATCTAATCACTTAGTTCATAATGTTGGGCGTCTAATGAATACGTCAGATAGTCGCCAGGACAATCAACTCGAGACGCAACTAGTTCCCGAGAAGTTGCAAGAAATTCCCGCGCTCTCCTCGGCCAGCGTCGGTGGAATGATAAATAGTGACCATGGAAGCATGCAAAGGGTCGCTATGACGGCGGCGGAGGCGGGAAGAGCTTTTTTCTACAAAACGGGTTCCGCCGAGGCCCGCCAGCCGGCCAGTGCGCGCGCCGCTCCAACAAGAGGTGAATGTCTTGTTCCATTCTAAAATACATATTCCATGTTTGGTCGCGACCAATTAGCCTTAGTATTTACTGTCACGTTCCGGTGAATCGTTTACGCATTAAAGCCTTTCATTGTTTTTCTGCTACATTTTAATGTCTCAATGATTTGTGTTTTGTGAATGAGACGAAAGTCGAAAGCATCGGTGATGGCGATGACATCGTGATTGTAACGGTTATTGTACATCAAGTGGTTCATTCTGCGTCTCCACCGGCACTGGTATGTTCGTCCCATCTTTAGATTTATATTTATTAGGATCACGCGCACGTTTTAAATGCATACTAAATTCGGTGCCAATGTTATTTTTCTGTTGAACGAGCTTACGTGAAATCCGGTTCGAATTCTGTATTGTAACTGTTTAGTTTATACATAGATTAGCCGCATGTACGTCATATAACTACACTATCGTGTAGAGTCGACTTTTCTAAAACAGGGTAATGAATTTACATAGAATTAAATGCAACTAATGAATCTAATAGTAAATAATCATTTTAGAAGTAGGTTTTTTTTAACAATGTGTCGTATTACCTCACATCGTAAATTTACTGATTCATTTTGAAAAATATGGCTATCAAACCAATTTATCTTAAAATAGTCTTACAGGGTCATTACGTGTATTTTTGTCTTGTTTGGGTAGACGATATAAAGAATCTTGTTTTGTAATATCTGTCACTGAACATACACTTTACGGACAGAGGTCTAAATGTATAGCTTAGGTCCTACCTCATAGTTGGCCTACAACAGAAATGTTTAAGTAACAAAAAAAGCCTTTACTACCAATATTAACAGTGATGATTTTTATATACAAAACGGAATTGTGACTTGTCTTTTTGTTCCTTTTGTAAGCGTTCGCAGATGGTTTATCCAATCAACCTAAAACTTTGTAAATTGTTTGCACTTCAAGATTTTTGTTATAATAGTAGTGGCAAAGAACGATAGTTGACGAACCAATGAAAGTCAGTTCAACAAACAACAAAGTTTAACTTCACATCGGAGTATTCCAGGGGCTTATCCATCATAGATTCTGTCGTTGGTCTAGAGGTCAGTAACCACGGGCACTAAGTTCGGGCACAATCGGTTACAGTACCATTACTATAAATGTCTTACATTCGGAGCATATACTTGTGTCGATCTAGGGCGTCAGAGACTCATATCAACAGAGTAACTCTCAGCCAGGGGCACTTGAATTTAGAATTAATGAATTCCAAGAGCATTTTGCTGCAGTAAAAAGTCTTAATACTAAAACTTTCTTTCCTGCAACAACATCTAAGATAGTCCATGACCTCATATAGATAGATAAATACCATAATATAGATAGACCGTGTTATCCAAATTGTATTGTAATTTTAGCAACACACGTTGCGGAAAGTGCTTAACACGAACGTATTGGTATTTTTTGTTAATAGTATTTTGTTTTCCATATCATATGTTCCATGGGGAGTATGTGAGATATTGTTCGAGATGATCCCTCTATCTTTTCTCTAGTACCACACATGTCGCTACCAAAGTCGAAACCATCCGTGATTCCAGAGACCACGCACCATATGGCTCTGGAATGGCCTCCTCCCTCCAGATACTCCTCGAGCGTTATGACATGTCCTTCCTTTAACAAGGTTTCAGGAGAATCCTTAACAGTAGCCAGAGGCTTGGCTCTACCCCTGGCATTGATGACCAGTTTGAGCGACTGTGACTATTTACAATTAGGTAGACCATAAAGAGTCATCTGTCTACAAAGGCAATAAAATACATTAAATCCATTCGCCATATAAAAACATTCGGATTAATAAATCGATGCTCTCAGACATTCGTCTCGTATATTGATGGTTTATTTATTGCCTTTTAAGATAATTTAGTCGAGAAGCTCTTTATGCGCTTACTAAGTTTTAAGTACTGCAAGATTTTTAACTCGTTTGATTTATATTATTTGGTTTTTCCGGTTCGTAATCTTAGATGTTATAGAATATTTTAACGTTAGCATCTTGCTTCCATTATGTGAATGAGAAAGTGATTTTTAAAAACCTTTTCTGTTCAACCAATCGTCATGGAATTTCAGACCCGTTGTCAAGTCTATAAGGAAAAGCATATAAAGTACTTTTAACGAGATAATAAGTACTATTCCAAAATAAGTATACTAGAGGGCTAGAATTTTTTTTCTTTACACAGCCTATATTATACATAAAAAATAAACAGTAACATTTCGGCTATTCCCATATATTGTATATTCATAGGGCATAATGTAATTTTCTATATAATTTAAAACAAAAATTTCGTTATCGTGTTGTAGAAGTACCGTGTTATAAGGGAGTTTTGGGATTTTTTTTCTTTTCGTGTTAGAGTGGAACCGTGTTGTAAAATGTGTCACCAGCCCACCTGGTGTTAAGTGGTTACTAGAGCCCATAGACATCTACAACGTAAATGCGCCACCCACCTTGAGATATAAGCTCTAAGGTTTCAGTATAGTGGTGGCGCATTGACGATGTAAATGTGTATGGGCTCCAGTAACCACTTAACCCCAGGTGGGCTGTGAGCTCGTCCACCAATCTAAACAATAAAAAAAAAAAATTAAAAAAAATTACAATGGCTGCCCCAGCCTTCAAACCGAAACGCATTACTGCTTCACGGCAGAAATAGGCAGGGTGGTGGTACCTACCCGCGCGGACTCACAAGAGGTCCTACCACCAGTAACATTATAGAAGGATTACGCCTGTATTAAAGATTCGTGTTCGAATTCGAATGTTCAAATTTGTTTGGAAAACTAGAAAGTGCACATCGTTCGGCATGTTTGTATTATGATTACACTTTGAGTTTTACGATTGACTGCTCGTGTCTACAGAACAAATAGTAAGCCCTTTCTAGTAAAACCTTATATTTGACTGTCTAGATCCACGTGATGTAGTTACGTAACTAAGTGCCAATAACGGAGGTAGAGAAAGTAAATATTCAATAATATGAAAGGTTAATTTGGAATCTCTGGTTTTACTTCTGGCATTTCGATTTTGTGCTGTTACCAGCACTACGCTGAAGGTTTGTTTTAAGTTGGTCGTCTGCTTCTAACTATCTACCCAGTCGTGGTAGGGGCAGAACTCATTCAGAATTACTTAATATCTAGAATTACTCAGCTTATCGGCACCCCAGAATCTTAAAAGCAATATTTTTGCTACCATCCTACTCTGGAAAGAACTTCCACGATATTTTCAGAACACCGCGATGTATTTTTGCTTATCAAAGCTCGTTTGATAAGGAGTTTTCTGATTTATACTAACAATACTCACCAATCAATAGACTCATTTGTTTTAAAATGCTATTAAAAAAAAAAAAAATTCGAAAAGCTAAATGCTCTTATTTCGCATTTGCTTTTTTTAATTTTTAATCATATAACACATTTCTAAGCGAATTGATACCCGTACAAAACTGTTATAATTAAAAATTAACAGTCAGAGTCTGTGGACTTATCGGTTTTATAAAAAACCTTTCTAAACTGTCTCCTATTATTTCATTCAAACTGCAACAATAAAAAAAATGAATGTCAAATTCTACATACGATCGGTTATCATACTTTTAAAGTTGACCTTGGAGTGCACGAGGAGACTGTCAAAGTGACCTGTCACGCGTGACAGGTCTACCTATTGTTCGTACAAGCACAGAGGGTTTCTGTTCTAAGGAACATGACAAATGAAAAAAAAATTATAACAATAGCACTGAATTAATAATCGTATTTAGAACAGCGCTTATAAAATTCGAGGCGATACTTATTATCTGTACGATATGTTATTATCTGTATATATTAATACGTGAAGCAAAAACTTTGTATCCCTTTTTACGAAAATTGCGCGAACGGCGGAGTATGAAATTTTCCACACTTATAGAGAATAAAGAGAAAAAGTGCACTATACTAATATTTTTTGAAAATAATGCATAAAAGATACATTAAATCAATAAAGAAAACATTACACATACTACATACCATGTATTTGACGCACACACGCTTGCATGCTATCTATTATCAAACTTTTGTTCTTGACGTCTGTTGTCAAATTGAGAATAGATCAAATATTGTTTGTCTTTGTTAATATTTTTTATAGTGTAGTCTTGACGAAATTTGTGGTTATAGAAGTATAAAATACAATCATAATAGTATACAAACTTACAATTCCAATTAATTATAGTCGAATTTCGACTACTGCGGGACCTCTAGTCTGTATAGTAATACGTGAAGCAAAAACTTAGTCCCGTTTTTACGAAAATGGCGCGGACGGAGAAGTATGAAATTGCACACACTTATAAAGATTATAGGTAAGGAGTGCAGAATGTTATTATTTTTTTTAATATTTATTAGCTAGATCAAACTTGAATTTTAACAAGGTATTAAAAAAATTGGTAGAATACATAGTTCTTTTTTCCCGCTTTTACAAGAAAGATAAAATAAAAGAAAAATTTAGTATAGAAAATACCAACTCCTAATGTGAATTTCTCGCCGGATCTTTTCAATGGGTCGCGTTTCCGATCCGGTGGTAGATTATGCGAAGCACTGCTCTCGCTAGGGTCAGTGTTAGCATCACTCCGGTTTGAGCCCCGTGAGCTCACCTACTAGTTAAGGTTACGCTGAAATAACCTCTCAAGGATCAGTTTAGGTAGGAAAAAATATATGTAGAAAACCAACTCCAATTAAATAAAATGGGAGCCAAATTCGAATTTAATTAAAAATTCATCATTAAAATTACTTGTCGGATCTTGAATTTTTTTTTACGTGACCACACGAGGGGCACCTTTATTCAAATAGAAAATAATTATCAAAACCGGTTCACCTAGAAAGAAATTCTCATGTAACCCCCAAGAAAAACACAGTCAAATTTAGAATACGTCTTTTTTTTCAAGCTGGCATATTATTTTAAGTCTTAAAGGTCAACATAGGTCATCAAAGGAATAATCACTGGAAAAAGCTGACTTTAGTATGTTGTCTTTTCGCCCTTGGGAGAGGGTTCTTTACACCTATATATTAGGGCTTTACCGATGCAATTAGTTTTGAAATATTTTTATCTAGATTTTTTTAGTAATCTCTCGGCGCATTACATATGTGCTGAATCAGGGTCTAACCAACATTTACCTTACCAATTTGACACCTTCTTCTATCAGCCCACAGACGCCCACTCCTAGACATAGGCCTCCCCCAAACCCTACCACAAAGATCGGTCTTGTGCTGTTTTGACATCAAATGCTTTGATACTAACGTTGAAAGCTGCTGCCAACTCAGCGGTAAATTGATGGCACAATACGGCACAAGCGGCACCTTACTTACTGGTGGCAGGGCTTCTTGTGAATCCGCACGGGTAAGTACCACCGCCCTACCTATTTCTGCCGTGAAGCAGTAATGCGTTTCGGTCTAAAGGGTAGGACAGCCGTTGTAACTATACTGAGCTCTTAGAACTAATATCTCGAGGTGGGTGGCGCATTTACGTTATAGATGTCTATGGGCTCCAGTAACCACTTAACACCAGGTGGGCAGTGAGCTCGTCTACCCATCTAAGCAATAATTTTTTTTAATAAATTGACTATTGTCAACTTCCACTATTGCCTTTCATTGGTCGTTGGAGACTTTAGTTTTCGAGCGACCGCGAGGTTAATTTTATAGATCAAAATTTGTCGGATATATTTTTTAAGCCAATATCGAGTCTT
Organism: Bombyx mori; assembly: GCF_030269925.1. Lineage (NCBI taxonomy): Eukaryota > Metazoa > Arthropoda > Insecta > Lepidoptera > Bombycidae > Bombyx > Bombyx mori. The sequence continues at coordinate 13,643,641 of NC_085124.1, read as the reverse complement.
TGCAGTGTTCAATCCGCACAGGTCATCAATGCTCTGAGCCGTTTTTGTGGATTTGCTAACGCGACGAAACTCGTTTTCCATAAACACTGATATTTTTATCGCGTCCGTATTGATGAAAAAGATAAAAATATAGTGAAAACAAAAAACTAATCAATAAATAAATGACTGAATTTTAAAAATTGAATCCCGGTTTTTTTTAAGTCAAATTCATTTAAGCTTAGAATTTATCGCCAACCATACATAAATTAGTTTTCAAATGGTCAGTGTTGTAAAAGAGCAAATCTATAAACCTATTCTGATACCAATAACGTGCCGTTAAGCATAACCAATTTATATAATATTTGAGTCGTCTATTATCAAAGGTGGCAATCTGTGCATTTGGACAAAAAAATGTTATTGATATGTCAATACAGATTGATTTGAATATAATCGTCTCCTTCAAAGAATACGGTTCAAAACCTGCATTAAATAAAGGTTAATACTTAACCTGTTCTTTATCTAAGATGCCGTTCAGAAGAGTTTTGTGACTGCCAATGGAATACAAAGTCAATAATTCGTTTTTCTGATTTACCAATAATTGCCCAAAAGTCACATTGCCGGCTTTGATAATAGTCGACTCATTTGAAGGTTTATTATGCACAAATATAATGAAATATTGGGTGAATAAGGCAACGCATATTGGTGAATCCTACCAAAACTTATCGCACAACAGCAACTGTATTTCGTTCACGGCCTAACACCCACAATTTCTTTGAAAAACAGGTTGTGCTTTACGCAATAAATGAGAGGCTCTATTGCATTATAGTGGGTTCAGTGCAGTCTGTACCCGTAAAGCCTTGTTCGGACTAGGCGAGTATTTTAGTCGAGTACCGAGTAATTTAGTAGCTAAATGTGTCTGAGCACCAAAAATTTAGTAGAGAAGGCTAGTAAATAATTTAGTCAAGTCAATCCATTTTGTTCTATTTTTTCGGGCGAGTACCGAGTAGTTTAGCCACTAAATTACTCGGTACTAGACTAAAATACTGGCCTAGTCCGAACAAGGCTTTATGACAAGAACAAATTACGTGACAATAAACTAACATTAAGACTAGAAGCATTACTTCGAATCTAATTTTTGCAAATATAAGTTCACTAGCCGTACTCACCCGCTTTGCTGAGCATTTAAAATTAACATTATTATTTATGGTCATTATTATTAGGGAGTCCAACACTCATATAAATATTAGCCTATCCTTGAAGTAGATGTATTTTCTACATGGATACCAAGTTTCAAGTCAATCGGATGCATGGTTCAGTAGTTATAACGAAACATCCGTAAAATCCGTAGATACGAGTTCATGAGTAGTTTTTTTAAGTCTCAATGAAAGTCTCAATCTCAAAGAAACTATAACTTTAGGTCTAATGCAAAAAAAATGGCTAAATAATCCAATACCAAATGGCCACAAATAAATCTACACTTTTATCTGATATGCATAAGAAGTGTGGTCGATTTCTGAGTTAATAAATCGTTATAAACATATTTAGATTCGCTAAATTCGTTAATTTATACGATGATATTAATCAACATTTTATTATTCTTACCAAAGGTTAGAATATTTAGCGTATTAGATAAATTTAGAGGTTACTAGTTAAATTATAAAAATTACCTACTTATAAAGACAGTTAAATCGCCCCCAATGACCATTTGGTTTTGCCGTGGTCAGGGGAAAATATTGTTTGATAATATTGAGGTCATCGCATTTATAGAACTTAAAATAACGAAAGCTGTTCAAAACACGAAGGCATGCTCCGACAGATGGGAAACATTGACGATGAGGTCGAGTGCACCTGCTGCTTAACTAATCTCATGCAAGGGAATTTAGATCATGTGTTTCTCAGCTTAAGGTAGTATTCGCTTGATTTAAAGAAGACTTGGATATAAGAATTAGAGCAAGCAAAAATGAGACTTTCTTTTTATTTCAAAAGGTGTAAAATACCTTGAAGTGCGCCTGTGGGTCTGTCAAACAATGGGCTCTTTGGATATATATTTTTGTTAGCTAGTTTACGCAGGAAATGTTGCCACTATTATCCACCTAGAAAAAAGTGGTTAATAATGTGGATTTCGCTACCCATCTTCGGAATTGAGGTCGAAACCTCAAACACTATCCACTCTTCAAGATATTATTACTACGTGAAACATATGAACAAACTGGTAGAGAATGCTTTCGACATTAGCTCTGCCAGTGTAGATAAATATGTACATAAAGTGTAATAAGTAAATAAATAAAAATCGGGTATTACTGTCCTTGTTGTATTTCTTTTGTTTTTAATTTTTTATTATTATTAATAGTACTGTTAAATCTCTATTGATATATTAATGTAATGCATGCTGTGATTGCCTCTAATTAGAGTTGCAGTTATCAATTGCTCTATACATGTCAATGTTACTTTATGTCTTACTGTAAACCCTGTCGGTAATCCTTAAATAAATAAATAAACCTAACTACAATATATTTAAAAAAAATTGGCGGTATCTTTAAACACAAAGCTGTTCTTACCTTCTTATAATTCCTTTCCCTCATAGTTCCATATAATTTTAAAGACATTTGTGAGCATGTGTTAAGTATATGTATGGCATTGATTTGATATTCGTATGATCATGTATACACAAAGTGTCTTTATACGAGACACGTAACAAAACGTCTTAACCATACATTACCGTAGTTGAACCATACATTTTTTTCCCATTCTTTCGCCGGTGCCAAAAAGGCTATTTCAGCCAGAATTTTGCAATGCTAATCGCTCTTATGAACCTTGATGTTACGGTTCATAAAATCGGTTCACTTCGTCACATTTTATTTATTAAGGCCGCAAATAAACGGGCACGACTCCATTATATACGGTTTTTAGCTTCGATACATAGAAATGTTTATTTGTATTTTCCCACAGTTTTAAGATTCTCTAGGCGATTAGTCTGAAACGGCTATTGTAATTTTATTATGTTTATCTGTCCTCGTGACATACGATGAATTCTATTCCAATAAATAAGCGAAGTGATTGAAGCTTTTGCAACGGATATCCCAAAACCTACGATTGAATGACTGTTTCGTGCCAGAAATTTTGACATTGGATATTGACACTTGTCGATGCGGGCTCGCAATACATACCACTAATCGTCAAGGATATGGGCATATCGTGATGTAAATATACAAATAGGAGCAGACGTTGAAAAGTGTAGTCATGAAATTCACCAGAAAACCCATAGTCTCCTCGCTTCGGTTTCCTCAATGTTGAGGGTCTGAACCCCCTTCTCGCAACAAGAGTTTATTGTGGATCATTCTATGCCATTTTTCCCTATCTGTAATGTATGAAAAACAGCCAAACAAACTGAACTGTCGGTTCGTTCTTTTGTCGTCTATTTCATGTACATACATGAACAGTCGGTTAGTTCTTTGTTGTCTGGTGCGTGTATGTCTTTTAGGAAGGCATTGAAGAGATTTTTTAAAAAAATATTTATTGCTTAGGTTGGTGGACGAGCTCACAGCCCACCTGGTTTTAAGTGGTTAATGGAGCCCATGGACATCTACAACGTAAATGCGCCACCCACCTTGAGATATAAGTTCTAAGGTCTCAGTATAGTTACAACGGCTGCCCCGCCCTTCAAACCGAAACGCATTACTACTTCACGGCAGAAATAGGCGGGGCGGTGCTACCTACCCGTGCGGACTCACAAGAGGTTCTATCACCAGTATAAGAATGACTCCCAGTCACGTTCGTCCTCGTTCAAATTCTTTTCTTTTGTTACTTTTCGAATCATCTGTCAAGTCTATGTCTAGTCGTTGTAGGTTATATGTCCTGTCAAAGAGGTTGCAAGCAACGAAACAAACTATTCACGCCCAACTAGTCCTCCTTAAATTTTATTACAGTTAATTTTCTTCCTAAAGCACCCAAAATCGGCCAAAACTTAACCGATTCGAAGAAAAAACACGAGCGAATTGTTTACGAACAAACAAACATAAAATCGCAGCTCTAAAAATTTATAATCTAAATAAAAAAGGATATACATGTAATTAAATTAATTAAAAGCAACTGTATTCCTGATTTAGTGCGACTGTATTCATTATGTGATAAAGCAATGAGATAAGACGGGACTTCATTCTACAGGAAATGAACGAATGATTATCTCCGTTGAGACGGAGACTGGTCTAAGTCATAGGATTTTGGCGTTAGTTACACTAAAGCGGTAAAGTGGTACAGAAGGAAAGTTGTCTGACTTCGGTGTCTGAGCAGTAAACCGTTTCATGACCTTATGTGCTTCTCAAGTCATTGTGAACATATCATAAGCAGGCATTTCATTTGAAATTCTGATAGTTTTCTGGTTTGAGCGATGCGCGCTTAATACGAACACACTAGACTTTTAAACATTTAAGACACGACGATTTTGATCTCATGCCAATGTCTTGTGTTTTGATTAAATATCAAGAAGTCACTCCTATTGTATGCAATAATATAAAGCTCCAACTGTGGTTTTCTTCGAGAAAGCGAAGTGGCACGAAAGCCCTTTTATCGTGTCCACCTTTAACTATGTTTCCGACCCAGGCGATGGGTCTACCCAGGTCAACCCAAAACCCACCGCCCTTTTTTTTTTTCGGGCCGTGGGCCGAACCTCCTACGAGGTCCCCGCGCATACGGGGCGCGCGGGGTATGTGAGACTCAACGATCTGCAGGTGTTGAGAGCAGATCGCGGGCCCAAGGATTTTAGGGCCCACCCACTAAACGACTCCCCTGCACTCTTACACCCGACGTCCGATCCTCTCCGAGGTCAGAACCCGGATGAGGTAGGGGGGTTACCGCGGTCAACACTACAACCAGACGGCGCGGCTCACCCCAAGGACGCCCAGCTTACGGAGCCTTCGAGGCGAATCGAAGGCTCTGAAACGTCGGCCGTCTCGGTACGGCAGCCCGTTAGGCCGCCCAAACAGTGCCGCTGGTGTCCCGGAATACCCCGCTGAAAAAAAAAAAAAAAAACCCACCGCCCTGACGGCGCGATGAATAACCTAAAGCGCAAAGCTACATTACGTGTTCTGTTAAAACAGTCTTCCACAGACCTAGGATATTCTACTACAAACTAGAAAAAAAAAAAACCCTACCTATTCGCTGGTAGCCTAAGGGGCTATTTCAGCTTCGCCCGGACGCGACTAAAATTGTATTATTACTTTCCATATTTCCCTTATAACTTAGACCAAACTATAATTATCGGAACAAATAAGTAAAGCAGCCGCATCCGCGTATTCATTATGGAGCAACAAAAATAAATAGAAAACTACTTTTACACTTCCGATGGCTTAATGCTATACTAATAAATAATTATGATTATGTCTCACTGTTAATTATGTTTCTTTACCGAAGACCGGACAAAGTGGAGGGGCTTAAGTAGGAAAGCGAACCCTAGCATTAGACCGGGAAACTGCTAAAAAGAGGATGAAGAATGTTTTTACTATTAACGTAAAACTCGGCTCGTTTTCAAAACTGCTGCTTTTGAGCAGCTATTAGTCTTTTGATACTATGGTTGTAGACCACGCTATCAGAAAACTTTTCTATAGACGACAAGGTGGTCAGTCTTGAGTGGTATTTTCTCAAATGTTTTTTATTCTTTACCATGGCAAAATAATTTGTAATTCGCCTTCTGATACAAGACAATCCCTATAAGACTCTGTAATGGTCACCGGAACCACTCCAGAATGTAAATCTATCATAATCTAGAATCGAAACGTAAATATCTAAGGGTAGCATTAAAACGCTACTTTGACAAAGCGGCGCGACACTGTAATCCTCTTATCATGGCCGCCACTAATTACATATCCGACCCAGGCGACGGGGCAGTGCGAAGCCGCCGTCGCCCAAAATGTCCTATCGGATTCCCCAGAGCTACTCTCAGTGCTTTTAAGCTCTCCGAGCACCAGTTAGCGAATAGGTAGGAAAATAAAAATCATCCTCAGCATGTAAACGTATTAATGATTAGCAGTAATGCCAGGGGCAGCGGCTTGCCCCAGGCTGCTCCTGGCATTGCTGAAGTCCATAGGCGACGGTAACCATTCAACATCAGATGGGCCGTATGCTCGTCTGCCTATAAGAGCAATAAACAAAATGAAAAACACAATCATACAAATTCAGATGACTGTTTCCTTTTATTAGCTTGGGTTATGCGTAAGATAAAAAAAACAAACGCTAACTGTGGTGACTTATGTCCATTTGTATCCGCAGGCACACTCGACAGTGTCCCACCGTATAGGATGCCCCCAGCACCGGAGGCGGCGCTGCCTGGAGTCCCAGCGCCTCCCGGACCTGCCGCCCTGCACACACACTCCGCAAAATTTCCTGTGAGTCTTTTACATATTTTGTATACACCTACATATGAATAAAATTGGATTTTACTACATACATATGAATATATATATATATATATATATATACGGTACATACACTAATATAACATTTTTTACAAATTTTTTTGTTCCCGCTAATCTCTGGAACGGCCGGACCGATTTTGATGAGACTTTCACTGATATGTAGCTGATGATATAAGGAGTAGCTCAGTACGACAATAACCGCGGGTAACATCGCGGGACTCAGCTATCTATAATAAAATTTAATGTTTCCGAAACTAAGCGAGGGCGGGTCGCTAGTTTAAAATATAAAACAAACGTGTTTTTAATTATAATAAGATTAATAAAACAAAAATAATACCGCTATCTACTCGCTCAAACCGCCTCAATTCTACACGCAAGATAGCAGCATCGGCGACTTCAACTGGAACGGCTATGTACATACAAATAATTTTAAAAATAATTTCTAATGGCTCAACGCCTTTTTTTTAATTATTAGGGATGTATTTGTGCTTATGTGTATGTTTAGACTTAGAATTATTGTGTTTCATAAAATGTGTTTACTGGCTACTTGAGAACGGTGAAACGAGTCATCAATTTGAGTAAAATTACTAACTCCCCAAATGTTATCTTACACCTTTAAACGAGCAATTCTTACATATTAATATATATGTATTTAATAATCTGAATCTCGGAAACGGCTCCAACGATTTTCATAAAATTTAGTATACAGGGGATTTCGGAGGCGATAAATCGATCTAGCTACGATTTATTTTCAGAAAATGTTGTTTTATTCGTGTTTTCAATAATCAACTCTTCTCGACATCTATTAGCGAATAATAATACTATTTTTCTTAATTGAGAGCAACTAACCGCTTTAAAGACAAAACAAGATGGCGTTATAAAAAAAATCGTCATCGTCTATACTAATTTAATAAATAAAAAGGAGGTATGGTTGAATTAGGGGTAGATAGAAAGCAGGGAAATACGTTTATACTTTAAACGTAAGCCCGACGTTTCAAATTATTGGGAGCAGTTTTTGTGGTCACGTAAGAAGATTTTGTGTGCTTAATAAATATTCACATATTTTTGCGCTCATCTTAGATTTATCGCTAAAACTGTCTTAACCATCTCTACGATTTATTTATTTTATTTTTTATTGCTTAGATGGGTGGACGAGCTCACAGCCGACCTGGTGTTAAGTGGTTACTGGAGCCCATAAATATCCACAACGTAAATGCGCCACCCACCTTGAGATAGAAGTTCTAAGGTCTCAAGTATAGTTACAATGGGGGCCCCACCCTTCAAACCGAAACGCATTACTGCTTCACGGCAGAAATAGGCAGGGTGGCGGTACCCACCCGCGCGGACTCACAAGAGGTCCTACCACCAGCAATCTAAGGTCTCAAGTATAGTTACAACGGCTGCCCCACCCTTCAAACCGAAACGCATTACTGCTTCACGGCAGAAATAGGCAGGGTGGTGGTACCCACCCGCGCGGACTCACAAGAGGTCCTACCACCAGTAACCACGATTGGCGAGTCCCTCAGAAAATACAAAATTCTACATCGAACAACAATAGATATAAAACCTTCACGCCTAACTCATTTTTCTATTGTCTTAGCGTGTACCATCCGTAGTTTCTATAGTTTTTGTACCGATGTCTACTGCTTCAGTGAAAGTGTTTATTGTTATTTCATTTATCCGATCGAAGTGACGTGTGATTGGATTTTGAATGTGCAGTTTCTTTTTAAAAGTATTGAATTTTACAAGTCGTTGAAGAAAGCGCTATTAAAGGTATGAGTTGCTAATCTTATTGTGTATGTGTATATTGTTTGTGTGTGTAATATTTTCAGTTTGGTTATGCCTCTAGCATCGATCGTGATCATAAGGTAACCATTTAATATCCGGTGGATCGTCAACATTTCGGGTTTCAAATGGAACAACATAATATGTTTTTATTTTATTTATTTATACATATTGTACACAAAAAGAAAATACAATAAAAACAGATTTAAAGAATGTATAAATACTATGTACAAAGGCGAGCTTAACTCATTCATGAGTTTTCTTCCAGCAAACCATTAGCAGGGAGAAATACGATGTATAAGAGGGGAATAGTGTACAATATAAAAAGTATTAAAGCATGACTTTTAAACAAAGCTTTAAAAAAAAATTTAATATAAAATGAAAAATACATATAAATAAACATACATAAAACAATAACTTAAATACAATTAAAGTGACAGGAAATGTTTCTTCATTTGACTCTTAAAAACTTCTAGAGAGGAACTAGCACGAATAGGTTGAGGGAGAGAATTCCATAATCGCACTGCTTGTATTGTGAAAGAGCCACTATAGCGACTAGAGCTGTGTATGTAGAGCTGGGTATGTTTTATAAGATGTTAAAATAGTTTACAAAAATTCAATGTGAATTTATATATTTCCAAAGTACTACTTTTTCTCAGTATTTATGTATGTAATTTGTATTTATACTCTCTCATAATTATCCTCTTTCATTAATATTTATATCAAAAAGAGAACGGTATACTAAATCATATTAAAAATGATATTGCCGATGGCCCCATAAGCTAGGTTTCCAAAAGATTTACAATTTCTCTATTAATACCTGTATTATACTCCGACCTGATGTTTGCATAGCAAGCAGTGGTTAAATGTCAGGTAATAACTAATTGTCTTCCTAACAGATAGAACGAGAAGTGATCTTATCTTCAGGAGAAAAGAATTCCAAAGTGCCAATACTTCAAGAGGCTCGAAAACGCGGCAGACTCGGCGCCGTGGCTCCCGACACCCCACCAAAAACACTCTCAGCCTGGACTCACTCGGAGGTATGCCTTGAGATGTTAAATCGCCTTGTAGCTAATAAGCATGTACATCAACAATTACTCTACTGTTAAAAGTGAGACCTTACAACTCATGTCTCAAGGTGGTTTGTTTTCTTTCCATAGTCCTCTGTTATATACAATTTATTCTCTCACTCCCTTCTATCACATGTCGCCTTTACGCAATCCATCCGTTTCTCCTTAGGTGTACCTTCTCCTCTATATCCTTCCACATTCATAGTTAACACTCTCTTACCAATCTCATTTTCATTTCGTCTCATCACAATGTCCATACCATCGCAAACGCGCACTTCTCAACTTCTCTATCACGGGTGCCACTTTCAGACTTCCTCTAATCATTCCGTATTCTATCCATTCCTCACCTACATCATCGTTGGAAAATATATTATAATGCCCAATACATATGTCGCTATAGACTTTATTATCTCACACTCTTTAGTGTTTGTTCTCTGTGCTCGCTACGAGCTCTCAAACAAGAATGTTTAATTTAAATTTTAAAAAACGATTAATCAGAACCTTGAAGATCGAGAGAATGATAACATAACAGAATCTATGCTATATATTTTAGTGTTGGCTTGTTTAAAAGTTGTTGTTGATTGATTTTATAGTGAGGGTGTTCAACCTTAAAAAAATGTCGCGGAGGTTGTGGTTAGTGACGTCACTGTTATTAAAGACAACGTGCACAAAGAATGACCCCCTGTCCCAATTACGCATTCCACACTACCTAACGTCCTACTACAAAATAGTTTGGAAGGTGTTCTGAAAATATTTGTTATCATCAGTTGAACATCGAATCGAACACCCTATTATTTAAGAAGATAGTTAAACACTCCGAGTTTCACTTTTCCGATTAATCAGTAAAGAAAGCCATCTATTGTGCGTTGATAACAACATAGGAAAACTTTCACGCAACTACAATGGCTGTTCAAAGTTTCTACTTAATCCTATAAACGATCTAAAAGACACAGAAAATGAGAATATACGGGTATAATAATTTTTTTAAAGAATTTGAAAGCGCTTTATTTTCAAAATTCCTTACGAAGTACGGGTGATTAAAACTTCATTACGAATGACGTCATTTGGGGCTAAAGTGGAATTTAACCACAGATCATCCTCCAATATACAATGATTAGCTACATATAACATCATTAGTTATTATTTGTGTTCAGCATGATACAATGACCTGAGGACATAATGCTTGAGAGTGGAAGATTGCGAAAAATTGTAAAATAAATAAATAAATTTGTAAAATAAATATATTGTGAGAAATTGGGAAGACGTGAAATATGAAAATTCAAAACTTTACGAGAAAACAATGGCCACAGTGTAGTCAATAAAATTAGCTATGAAAAAAACACTGTTAAGGTGACATCAAGGAAATTAGCTTCCGTTATATTTTATAGCTGAGCTAATATTGAAGCTTAACACGTATCTGCCCTTAACTAGGACATCGGATAACTGTAGCCGTTCAACCGTACTATAAATAAAGTCTTGTAACAAGCATACTAATATAAACTTCCTAATATTGACTTTATAAATAAATTTGACTGACTAGGCTATGCAGTGGTTAGCGCCCCTGCCCATATCGCGCAAACATTGTGTGAGGAACAGATTTATTGGCTCTTTGTCTGGGCGTTTATTATTTATATACATATTTTGTCAGTCTCAGATACTTATTACACAGGGAATCCTAAATTGGGGCCGGATAACCATGCATGCTTTTATTTTCAATAAAAAATAATAATAATGGCTTTGTGGTAGCATAGAATAGAGCCACCATATCTCTTCTCGGGCGTCGTAAAACGATTAAAGGATTTACCGAAGAATTGGCAGCAGTGGTCTCTGGATATCACATTGGTGATCGTCAGCATTTACTGCTGTAAGGACGTTTTGTAATAGAGGTTTATTATTACCAGCCTGCTTATAAATCCGCATTAATATATTCCGGCTTGAAGAATGGAATAGTTGTTAAAACTAGGATTTTCACCTCGCATCAAAGGATTGGTGGGGAATTCGCATTGTGATGACGGTAGGATTTTGTAGCCAATCAACACTAAGTAAACCACATAAATAAAATAAAACCATTCAAAATCGTATAGTAATAGTAAAATTTTGTGCAGCTAGGATTACAAAGTAAACTCATCTTAGATCAGACATTCAGCTGTAAATTTATCTCCGGCGCCGGCCATGGTGAAAATGAAAGATAAACTTTTTTTCTTCTTCACACACTAGTAAAATAGCCGAGTTCAAGGCCTTATAGAAATCGGCATACGACAATCAACTATCATAGCCAAAATCAGTAAAACAAAATTTCGTAACGTTAAATCTTCCCTACACAATCTTCGGTTCGAACATTGTATAGTGATTGTTAAAATAGCAATCACGAAAATGGGGTAACTCGAATGAATGACCAAACAGAAAATGAGCAACAGAGAGACCTAGTTCTTTTAATGACAAAATTACATTACACTAAAGAAATGTATTAGTAGTATGTTCTATAAAATAATATCCGTTCGACTAACGGGCTAAGGTAACACGCCGACCAAAGCACGCCGACCATATCATCTAGCTTCTCATCTCAACTTTATTAATATCGTATCTTTATTTCATCGTCCTCTTGGTCGATTTAGCAATTGTGAATTTTATATCGGGAGATCTGTGCCCAATTATCAATCAGATATTTCATGCAGCTGTAATTAGGAAATCGGAACCTTTTTGCCAAGTCATTCGGCTCCACTATCGGTGCTTTAAGTAACCACAAACACCGGTCACCGTTCTCGTCGAGCCCGTCACCTGCAATGAAGGGCTCGGCGTGTAAATTAATCCACAGACATAGCCCACTGAGTTTCTCCCGGATCTTCTCAGTGGGTAGAATTTCCAATCTAGTGGTAGATTCTGCGAAGCACTGCTCTTGCTAGTGTTAGTGTTAGTAACGTCGACAGGCTAGAATTCCGTGAGCTCACCCACTCGCTCTGTTACTTCTGACATAGCTCTTTAAGGTTACCAGCTTAAGTAGGAAAAATAAGGGACATTTTAGATAGTTTGGCCTTTAGTACTCAAGAATAATAACCCTTAGACTAAACAAATTCGGATTTCTTCTCCAATTATTTAATAGTACTTCGAGCCCCTTATGGCCAAATATCCCAGTATAGAGTATAACAGTTCCTTGCTCAGTACTTATAAAAGGAAAGAATCACTTTTTTCCCATCTTTACAAGAAAAAAACTGTTATAAACAGAGGATATTAAGTACATAAAATGAATCAAATGGTTTTGGTGACTCTTTACTACTCATTTTAATGTAATGTTAGAGACACGTATGGTAAAATAAAATCTAAAAATACTAAATAATAAATATGCTTATATCATCATGTTCGTTATATTTTCCATGCCAAAACCTACCATCTTGGTAAACCTGACTGGCTAAGTGAGCGTTGAATCTAACAGTATAGTTTTGTGCTTTGTAATGTTGGTTAGAAACTGTACGGTGGGTTCGGTACGGTATCGTAACGTTGTGATCGTTCGTTTGAAGAAAGTTGATCTTTCTCTTTAAATTATCAATAATGTTATATAATTTATAGTTATCTGGTAAAGAGAACTTTCCATATATTCATTTTATATTTTAACTACTAATCGATGACTGGCTGTTTGTAGGTCGCTGAACCTAACCGATTCATCAATGATCTCTCTTCTTTTTTTCCCCCTACCTATGCTGACAGCATTGAGAGGCTATTCAGCTTCACCCTAACATGTAGGTGAGGTAACCAGGTGTGTTGCTAACGCTGACCCTAGCAAGAGCACTGCTTCGCAGAATCTAGCGCCGGATCGGAAACGCGACCGACTGAGAATATCCGGCGAGAAACTCAGTGGGCAGTCGACAAACAATTGTAAGGCCTAGTGAAAAAAAAACTAGATATAAACTAATTAACGTATACTCGAAGGGGAAAATAGATAAACTAATGTTTTCCTCGGTTTTCGCGAATCGCGGACATAATTAGAACTACGCTACGTATATATCTCGCGTTTATTATTGTTTCGAATAACTTACAATTTTCGTGGTCAAAGACAACTAAAGTTGACATTAAGCTAACACCTGAGTGTTTTGGTACCATGAATTTGTTTTGTTGTTGTTGTTAGTTGTTGAATTTTATTTGTTTGTTTTTACGTTTCATTTCACGCATTCGACGCATGGCACTGAAACCAATCATGCACTGGCAATTGAATAGGATCATCATTGATATTGGAAAATTGTAGATTAAGCTTATTTAGCATAGGATCCTATTGAATCATCATTAATATTGGAAAATTGTAGATTAACCTTGTTTAGTATGTGCATAGATTAGTCCTTTAAAAATTTAGACATTATGTTCGAAAATTTTAGTTAAGCAAATTTGATCAATTTTCCTGTTACACAGAGTTTCCGCTCTTCTCGAAACTGACAACAATTCAAGTCCATTGTTTTTGAATAATTGGATTTGAGCCAGAAACTTCCGATGCAAATCGATTGTGACGCCGACATTGAAATGTCGAACAATTTATTACAAAAATTGTGGTTTTAAAACTAAAACAACGTGCCTTGCGTATGGTACTTGCTAAGTTGAATCTGTTAGCTCAGTGGCCCTGGTGACTTATTACTCTATTAATTATTATTAATTACATCTGCCATGAACTTTTGTCAATTTGTCAATGTTTTGTATTGATGATCACTTTGTTGGTGCGACTTAATAAATAAATAAATAAATAAATAAATTTACTTATTACTCTATTATATCTCTCTTATTACCCTAAACTTATCTCTCTTATTACTTACTAAACTTATTACTCTGTCTTGAGTAGTGGTAGAATATATATTAAAGCGTTCGTTTTTATGTCATCCACTCCTTGCCCTTTGTTTTTATCGTGCGGTGTTACGTAGCCTCTGGAGCCCGTACACCCATCTGGGGACATGAGGTCCACGTCTCAAACATACAATACAGCGTCTGCCCTAACTTTCTAGCCGGAATAAAAACCACATTTTCACAAAAGCGCTTTTAAAAATACATATTATAGACGCCGAATTAAGAAACCAAAAACACCTGTAACAAAATATATCATTATACGATCGTGTGCGCATGTCCACTCGTCTTTCTCGTGTCTAACGACCGTGACGACACTCGGTGAATAGCAATAAGTTCCTTGCCCTTAAGCTATTGTGTGGAAAACATGACTAAGGCATAAGCGTACACTTCAAACACATGGTATAAAGAGAACATTAAGACCACCGGAAAGGGAATAAATCAAAGAAATCGGAATATTAAGATAGTTTCCTGTTCGCGTTTGGATAGGCAATATACAGTTCAACCGAAACCATAGCTTTCTTCTGTACTAAGCGTCGCTAACGGATATAAGCAATGCCTTAATCGAACCGCGGCTGGTGACCGCAGCGGACTTTTCACAAACCTTATGAAGTAGGATATCTTATGGCGCTCGAAAGATACTGTGAATTTTATGGTTAATTGTGGTCAGCCTACCACCGCATCCCGTTCAGTGGGTCCAGCATGCTTAGTGCGAGTTTTTTAACGTTCTCGATAGCGTAAAAGTTAACTCAAATTTGTATGGAATGGCATCGTTTGCCTACGTTTGCTAGGGGCGTTGTTCCAACTGCATACAAAATTGGGTTAACTTTTACGTTATCGAGAACGTTAAAAAACTCGCACTAAGCACACTGATGGCCGTAACACTTTACACACAGAAAGAAGGGTTATATCAACCATCTGCGCAAAAAATAGAGATTGGCGCCGCTAACTATGTTTTATCAGATTGAATGTCACCATATAAATACAATGAAAACATTAATGGTCCTATGATAATACTGCAATTTAGTGGCAAGATTAAAGTAAATATTCGTAAGAGTTTCTTTAGCGAAAAATCTCAAAACTAAATATCTCTTTTAGGACTAATCTCTCTTCAGAATCGCCCGTCGTGGAAAGAGGTTGTAGTATCTCTGTGATGGTACCTGGTGGTCATTATTTACTGCACCTTTTGCGATGTTTCTCTATCCACTCCGATCGGTGCGAGAACATTCTACAAACCACAAACACAACACCTCAAACAGAGATTGCAACAATGTTAGTAATAGTCCACCAGACAAAGCTTCGTCCTTGTACAAGTGTGACTCATGTAGTTCTTACTGCATCCACCTAAGATCTATATTACATTGGCATGTTGATATAAGAAAATACGTGCCATTGACCTATTGAGTATATAGCGGTGCGTTTACATTATTTGATGTAGTGTAGTTAGATGTTATTAAAACGTATTCGCGATTCTGCTATATAAATAGGACGTTATAGGATTCTAAATTACAGAATTTACCATCTTCATGCATCGACTGATCAAAGATCGTCTGTACTACCGATATATATTAATCTGGAAGAGCATGATTCAGAAGTAATTTTTGTGTATGCCATTTGTTTTTATGAACTTGTACCTTCTGTATTTTTGTATTGCTATGGCAGCGGAAGGCTTAATTTGGTTTTAGGCCTAACATTGTTGATATTGGTGGGCAACGGTAAACTTCAATTAAACCGACTATATGATTTCCGATAGTAATATACGAGGTAGGAGCTTGTATATAAAACATACTGTTACGCAACACCATCTATCGTCGAATAGTAGAAACGAATACAAAAAGAACTAGTAAAGTCAAGAACGCTTGAAAAGTACAACGCCATCTATCGTCAAATGGCGGAAACACTTATCGAAAATACTCGACTTGTGAGGAATATTCTCGATAATTCTGGGGATGTCGTATAGACTATAAAAGCATTGCAGGGATATCACAAAGTCAGTTAGTAATCGGAACTACTGGAAGCGAAACAGCGAACGGATCACCTGAAGCGAAGCGGAAAAATGAATTGAGAATTTTAAAGTGTTCGTTAAGTGTTCTAAGTGTTAATACAGTCTTAATCCATACTAGGTACATTAGAATTTTTATTTATCCCAAACCCAAGCACGTAACAATACTATACACAGCAGATATGGAAATTACTACGACGATTGACTGACTACGAATTTCTATCTCAAAATATCAGGAGTTCTTTTTACTTCTGAAGGCTCTAGTGACTGCTTAACAACATATAGGCCGGCGTCTACATAATTACCCTAAAAATAAATTACATTTCAGTGCTAACAATAGAGATTCCAAGCGAGCTATAACAAGGCCACAATCATCATCATCATCATCCTCTTGCCTTTCTCCCAGTCGATTCCAGGTCCGCCGCAACATGCTTTCTCCATCCATACTCCTCTATCATATAACATTTCTTCGCTCACTCCCCTCTTACACATATCGTCTTTCACGCAATCCATCAATTTTTTCTTAGGTCTACCTCATCCTCTAAAGCCTTCCACATTCATAGTTAAAACTCTCTTAACAACCTCATTATCATTTCGTCTCATCACATCTCCACACCACAACAAAGCCACAAATAAATATTAATTGACTAGCTGATCCGGCAGACTTCCTAGTGCCTCAATCGATAAATAAAACACCTAAACTTTGGTATAAAATAAACTTAAAAAACAAACAAAAGAAATCCGTCCGACGGGGGACACATCAAAGGAGAAACAAAATTGTATATTTTTGTTTCATTCCGAGCATTTTCATATTTATCTTACCTTTTAAACCTTCTCTGGACTTCCACAAATCATTCAAGACCAAAATTAGCCAAATCGGTCCAGCCGTTCTCGAGTTTTAGCGAGACTAACGAACAGCGATTCATTTTTATATATATAGATTATAAAACATATGCTAGAGTTATGAAACTGCAGACCTTGCGTATATTCAAGTACCCTATATGTATTCAAAGTGTGCGATGGTTTTATGTACTAAGAAACCAACGGTTACAGAACGTACAGCAGATTAAGTACCGCTCAAACGTGACGAATATTCCTCAAGTGACGTATTAGTTTATTGTGTGGTTCAGAAATGAGTTGGTGGTGTATACTTAAAGCAATAGTCGCAGAGCAGCGTAGCAAAGTGTCAGTAGTAGAAAAAAGAATATCCTACTAAATTACCAGAACCCTAAAAAGGGGCTATTCTGGTTTCATCCGACTGTTAGCGAGCTTACAAAGCTGAACCTGAGAGACTTTGGTAGCATCGGCACTAGCAAAAGTAGTGCTTCGTCGAATCTACCACCGGATCGAAATCGCAACTCACTCAGAACATCCGAAAACTCAGTGGGTTCTTTCTGTATATATAAACAGTCAAACGGGAATGTTCTTTTTTAGACTTTCATGATCTTCGAGATTCACAACAACTATACCTATCCTACGTAGGTACATCGCATATTTAAAGTTTTGTGTTCTAAACAATTTTACAGTAAACAGTAAAATATCGATCGAGTGAATATTAGCTTCATATTTCGGTGAAAGTGGAATGAACGAATCGTATTTTTGAAATGCGTGAAGTTTTAATTGTGTTTTTACTACTTTTATGATAAAATAACCATTTTTATCGATTTTTATTTCGCTTTGAAGTTGAATTTTGATTATTTTTTTTATTATTATATTAATGGAGCTTATTAATTAACAGGGCTTCTTTTTCTGCTGTTTTAATTGTAATGGAATGTAGTACAAGGACCTTTCAGCAGTAATGCCGGACACACTGGTGCGTGTTTGCATCATTTCCCACAGTTTAAAATAAACTTAACAAATATTTACCATCAATTAGATTAAATTTAATATAATAATTATACATATAATATTTACTATTCAATTACAGATAAAGACATTTCTTAAATACACTTCTGCTAACAGTATATAGCTTTGAAAAGGCTATCAAAGAGAACGCCTTAATATATATTTTTTTCTATTCTAAACAATGATCATCCTAACTCTTGTGAAGCTGGACATATATAGAAGAGCGCTATTTTTATCACCTTTTTTTTGCCCTTGTAGGCAGACGAGTACACGGCCCATTTGATGGTGAGTGGTTACCGTCGCCGATGGACTTCAGCAATGTCAGGGGCAGAGCCAAGCCGCTGCCTACCGAAAACCTCACACCACGACTGAAATATCGAACATAAGATAATCAGGACCTAGCTTTAATACGAAAAAATATACTGTTAATTATAGGAAGAATAAGTAGAATGGTCTGCAACAAAAGAGCGAATACTTTGTAATTAAATTCGTGCGAGTTCGTTACATTCACGCGTTGCTACATTCGACACAGCGAGGCGGCAAGCAGCACGCCGACTCACGAACCTATCCCACAACCGAACGCGCATCCGGTCGGGACGCTACACCCAAACAAAAATTTGAAAAAAAAAACACACGCAGCTAAATTGAGAATCTCTTTGTTTCAAAGTTTGAATTGTGTTAAAAAAACAGGAATCAATGTTCAGTGATGTGTGTTAAGTGTTGTTGAAATATGGTCGAATTCGCTTTGGAAAATGTTAGTAAAATTATTGTTTACGTCGTAACTTTATATGCTTTAAATAAATTTAAAAAAACACTTTTAGTGTTTGTACCGCCAGTAAGTAATCATGCGCAACGCATTTATATCTTGTACCATATCGATGCTTGTACCTCATATCTGAAGATGGTAAAAAATAATGACTTAACACTAGGTGAGATTCGAACTCGCTAGCCAAACTATATCAATTAAAAAAGACAAAAAATCAGTATACTGTTAATAGATTAACTGGTGATGACTATAGTTTAGCGCATGATAAGTCCATGGTACTTCACAGCTGGATATAGGATCTGTTTCAACACCATTGAATAATATTTCAGTATTCTCGCTATTTATAAAGTTTTTTATTATTTATTTATTGCTTAGGTGGGTGGACGAGCTCACAGCCCACCTGGTGTTAAGTGGTTACTGGCGTCCATAGAAATTTACGACGTAAATGCGCCACCCACCTTGAGATATCAGTTCTAAGGTCTCAAGTATAGTTACAACGGCTGCCCCGCTCCTCAAACCGAAATGCATTATTGCTTCACGGCAGAAATAGGCAGGGTGGTGGTACCTACCCGCGCGGACTCACAAAAGGTCCTACCACTAGTAATTACCACCATTAAAATAACCACCAGTACAGCTTAATACGTAGCTTAAGTAGTACGGTTGGCAGAACCATATTTCTAGTGTAATTTTTAACGTGCCCCGATAATCGATCATTTCTAAAAGAATCCCGCGTGTACTTATTTAATATGTACTATAAATGTAGAAGTGTGTTTGTTTGTGCTTTGTTTAGGTCGAAACGAAACAACGGGTTTATTTAAGTGATAAGAAAACACTTCTCATTCTCACGGGAAATAACAGTCCCTTGCGCAGGCGAAGCCGCGTATAATAGCTAGCCTATTACCCATCGACACAGCCTCACTTAGTTTAAAGTTGGTGGTAGATTCTGCGAAGCATTGCTCGTGCTAGGACCAGTGTTAGCAAATACCCTCAGATTGAGACCGTGAGCCCATCCGGGCTTAGTTGGTATATCCCCTGATATATCAACCGCGGAACTCCTTTGGATGTATCATATCTGTGTTCCTAATCCGATAGACATTCAATAGCGAGGTAGGACTAGATACAGATAATTTTGAGTAGGTCTCTGAAACACGTCATTTATTAATAATTTGTGTCAACGCCTACTTTGAATAAACTGCTCATTACCTACCTCTTTTGTGTTTTAAACACTATATCATAATCTATGTACCCATTCCTTAAATTATTATTATTTTCTATATAATTTCCTGAAATAAAATTGCATTTAGCGTTACACCATTTTATTTGCCTTACATTTTATCCCGGGTGCATCAAACGTGATCACCAGTCACCGGAATACTCTTCTATAGCACTAATTTTATATTACGATTTCGAAACTCCCAATAATTATTAGGTCTATGAACTCGGATCCTTTTAATGATTCATAAAATAAAGCTGTTCAATCATTAAAAAAGTTACAACATCACTTAAACAGATACAAGTTTAAAGTATTCCAACTTACAATGCACCTTTCACTCGTATGACTTATAAATAGCATGGACACAAACTTACTAACAACTTCCATTCTGAAATCGTCCATTGTCTCGAGATTCCCATTGCGAACAATAACACAGTTAACCAAGGTATCTTTGCCCGCAGAACCAAGCCGGCACATCGGCCGACTACAGACAATACCACGAGAACTACAATTACAACATGCAGCAGAATCAGAGTGGTACTAGAAATGGCAACTACGATTCTCCCAAACCACCAGTGCCCGCCAAAACATACGGCACCAAAATTGACGCCACGAATAATTCACAACAGATTACGGTTACCGTAGAGACAGGCAAAGATAGCACAAGAGACGCACCGAGAAGTAACAAATCCGTTAGTAAAACGTATCATACACTAAAAGACATGATTTCTAGTAGATTTAAAAGTAAGGACGGGAGTGAAGATAAAGCAGAAGAATCCAATTTAAACAACAGTGAAGAGAGAAAACGGCCTGAGCCTGAACCGATAACGCCGAGAGATACTGGTCCCAGGAAAGTGGAGCAAGGTATATACGGACGACCAGTTCCGCAAAACAGGCCGGAGGTGCAATACAGTCATGGAGTGGCTAATAATATGGCGTATCCAAGTCCATCGCCGCATAGGTAAGATCTTAATAATTTCTTGCCAATTTGGCATTGCATTGAATACGGGCATCCTTTAGTTTTTGTATGCATAGATGAGTAAAATCACGACTTATCACGAGACATTATTCTAGTCAATAGCATTCAATAGTATTCAACCATTATTCTGCGGTAATCCAATCGAAACTTACAAAAGAAAATCAAAATTACGCGCACAGAAGTTTAATAGCCAAATTTGATTCTCAGGCAACTAATGCAACAGCAAATCGTCCAACAAAAGATGCTACTGAACCACCAAGCCAGATCGCAGGAGATGTTGGCGTCGCCCCATCGACCCCAACCTCAGGCGCTTGGTTCCGACGCCCTATACCAGCAGTACGGACCTCCGGGACGAAGAAGCGCGGTGTACCAACGGGACATGGACGTGAGGTCTATGGCCAATTTCACATCCTTGAAAACTAGTCCACAAACACAGGTAGCTTGTCCTCTTACAAATTCAATTGAAACTTCCCGTAGAAAACCGGCGTCATTCTATGCAAATTGCTTATAAATTATGCTAAGCGATACCAATTTGAAATAACCATCCTTTTAGTTCTTATTGCAAAGCCATTAAGTATTCGAAGTTTACGATATTCATATCCGTTATTACAATCAAACTTCAAAAAGCAATCCAATCTACTAACGCTCAGTGGATAAATAAAACTTCCTTTAGAATATCTTAGTAGAATGTAAAAAATTATAAACAATAATCATCCTATTTAGTGTTTTTTTGGTTGTTTCTATTACTATACTATACTATCTATAGCTTAAACACTATTAGTTAACTGATTCATATCACCATTTTCACTTATCGTGAGTTCCCGATATTTGGCCTGTTGCAAGCTCTATGACCACGGGTAGGCTGTCTGAAATAACTGACAGTAAATTTTATTATTGGGAACTCAAATGTGTATAGGTATTGTAGAAAAAAAACCGTTAAATATTAGTGTTTATGATCCGAACTCGAGATCAAACTGGAAAAACAATTTACGCATATGGAGATATCCTACGAAAATCGAAGGAAATGCTTGACGTGCTGTAGTCTAATAAACATTACAAGTACAGGCTTGGCTTACATATAACTTAAAAAGTGAAATAAAGTTTTTTGATAAATAAACACAGATTTAATAATAGCTCTCCCAACTCTGGGCCTTACAAAACAATGCATACAATAGGCATCATCAGAGTAAAACAAAAGAGTGTTTAATGACTTCATTAACGAATAGAACTAAATATGCCGATTTATTCCATGTAGGTATTTCATTGATAATTCTTTAAACTACTGATAATGAAATAAACTTAATTAAAAATTTCGTTTTAAATATTTATTTATTGGTTACGACTCCTAAGTCTTTTTAAATTCTCTTTCATAGGCACATTAGTACTCAAACCATTAATTGTTTACCGAAGTTGGAAGATGAAGTCCACGTCAATTAACTCATTTTGACACATGAGATCGAAGTCAGGGTTATGTATCAGTTGTCTCCTTCAAAACGATTCCGATCCGCTTGTACATTCTGCGAAGGACTAGTCTTACTAGGGCTAGTGTTAGCAAGCTCTTAGGTTGAACCTCGTGACCTCACCTACCAGTCACAGCGTAGTCCCTTCGACTACCAACGAATAGGCAGGAGAAAATCATTCAAACCAGAAAGCATGACTGCTTGATGACAGATATGGATAGGTTGTTAGTAACTACCAATATGGGTTCATAGTTCCCCCTAACATTTTTCGGTTCGTTTTCATTACATGATGACCTGAGCCTGTGATTATGAGTTCATACGTATTTATGAGCCCCAATTATGGCAACAATACTCAATACAAAAGAAACGGGTGTTTTACCAATTAGGCCTGACACCCAATGATAACTGTTCAAGTCGTTGACACTTAATATGATAATTTGAAAATTAATGGAGACATTAATTTACAAATAGCAGTTCTCTCGGAAGTACAAGTTTACAACATTATTTCCGTTTTCGTTACAACATTGGTATCGCAACACCTTTCCTGTACGACCCCATATAAAGTTCTCACTGTTAACAAAGCGTCCATTGGCTTATTCCCAACAATTATCCATGGTTTCTCACGGCGCAACTTTAATTATCATACCTCGTTAGTTAGCGGTGCTTCTCTTCTGTATTTTGATGCTCACGTTTTAATATTGAATGATTTTTTAACAGAATTAGGCAAGATACTTAAATTAGCTGGAGCAGTTAACAATTTTTTTATGTGGTTACTGGTGAAAACCAGCTACGCTCGATCGTAATTAGCGCTAAATATAGCAATAACGGTTGTTTGTTCAATATTCTGGCGCTCATAAAATTCATATTCAATTAACAAATAGCTATCAGTTCAACTTTGTCTCTAATGTGGCGAGTACGACTACTTTCCACAAAGATGTAAATTGTCTTCATTTTAAAGTAGCTCTTATGACATTTTCCACTCTAATCTTCCTGATGGAATTCTCGCAGAGTGTCTCATTTCTTTCCGGTAATTATTTAGATATCTCCAATTTCAATCATGCATTTTGCGCGACCGTGATACCTACATCGCAGGAAATTCAATCAATAAATAATTGAATACATCCGCTTAGATGTCTGATAAGCCAACTACATGTAACCTTGCCTCATATTAAATTATGGCGATTCTACTCTGAAAGTCAAAACAAATCGTTCAACAATACAATTAAGACGGCGACGAGAAAATTATAAAGAACTAGCTGACCCGGCAAACGTTGTGTTGCCGTAAATAAGATTTCTAGGGAAATTATAGTCTAATATATAAAATTCTCAAAAACCTCATTCAACCACATAATATAGTAAGCGGCACGTAAGTTGGAAAGGTTTTGGTGTAGTGGGGGTAATGTCGCGCATAGTGTACATTGCAACAAAAAAATTGTCACTTTTATGGCCCGCATATATGTTAATTTTATTTTATTAAATTTTTTATTTGCCATAATTTATTTTTAAGCCTGTGTGTTTAGAAGACAGTTAAAGAAAAGAGAGGAATTCGTGAAGTGTATTAGGTGTTATAAATAAAATACAATTAAAAGTTAAAAAGTTTATTTAACAAAATATACTTCATATTAAAAATTATGTGTCGCCGTCGTCACTATCATTTTCTAATAGTGCTACCCCTTGGATTAAATTTATGGTAGGACCTGAGCTGGTGGAAGGAGTTGGCTCCTCATCGTCGACATAACGAAGAGTCGCTGTCGTCACTGGCGTAAATAATAAAACGCTCAGTGACTGAATCGACTATAATTATGGTCATTGGTATTTGGTCCTGCCATTGCAAACAAATTTAAAACAATAACACTCGTAACAAAAACTAAATTTAAAATAATAATAACAACTCGTAACAAAAACTCAATATAAACAAAGGGTTCCTACAACTTTAGTAGGCACATGTGTAACCGGGAGCGAACGGAACGTGGACGCGGTGCGGGAGGGGAGAGTCGACTGACTCACCAATCGCGCGCTCGGAACGGTGCTACATCTTTCCCCGCGTCCCGCTTGACAACCAAAGAGACCTAAAAAACGACTTCTGCGCATCTAGCGACTCTTGCCAAGTTACGCGCTGGGGACTATACCTCATTATAACCAAAAAAAAAATTATAAAAAAAAATTTTTTGGGGTGAACAACCCTTATCACTTAGGGGTATGAAATATAGATAGTAGCCGATTCTCAGACCTACTGAACATACTATTGATACACAAATAAAACCAAAGAAACATGGCTGAAAAATGTATAGTGAGTAAGACAGGAAACCGGCTTCGTCCTCATCCCTACTACGTGATTTTACTTTGCTGGATGAGTGGTGACACCTGGCAGGGATAACTGATCGATTGATAGTTGATCAGTAGTCGACCGGCGAGGGCAGGAGATCAAATTGAATTAAAAAAATCATAATTAAAGGAACTTGAAATTATAAACTCTGAATAACAATTTATAATACTACAATTATAATATTTGATTGCCATCTTGCAACCTTATTGCGGATCTGTGCATAGAATAAAAAAAATAAAAATCGGGATGAAAAAATAGGGGTTGATCGTATAAGAGTGAAAATTTAGAGCAATTTTTTTTTTTTTATTTTAAGTCATGACGAAATAAAAAATAAAATCTTGGCAAAAAATTTAAAATTTATAATTAACAAATAAAAAATAGGGGTTGATCGTAGAGGGGTGAAAATTTAGGGTTGTATGTATTTTTGTATGTTGTATCATAAAAAAATAAAAACAAAAAAATTTGTCTAAAAAATAAAAAATAAAATTTAGGGGTGGACTACCCCTAACATTTAGGGGGATGAAAAATAGATGTTGGCCGATTCTCATAGATACCGGATAAGCACAAAAAATTTCATCAAAATCGGTCAAGCCGTTTCGGAGGAGTATGGAAACGAAAACTGTGACACGAGAATTTTATATATTAGATACTAGCTTTTACCCGCGACTTCGTCCGCATAAGTTTTTTTGTTTTGCAGTTCGAGCTCTGCTAGAACTACGGCTTAGATTGGATTTACGTTTGCGTGGCATATCGAAAACAATAAAACAATAATTAAAGATTTTTAAAATCGGTAGTTTTAAAAACTACCACGTAAGACAATTTTTTATAAAAACTTCGATAAAGCAAACCTTTTTACTTATAACCTAAATATCTAAATCAATCAATAACGTATTGAACCTAAACAACTATGCACCTGACAAACCTTTTATACCTAAAACCTAAATTAACTAAATAAATTCAAAAATATTGAATTTATGTACCACACCACAATACACAATTTTCTTCACTACTGGTACTACCTACTTATCTATCAAAACTAACATAAAAGTACTATAATATAATGACAAAATCTATTACTAAACTAATTTACTACGAACTATAAACATCCTGATGTGAGCTAAAAAACACTTAACCTACACATGAATAAAATTGAGAATTAACAAATGAAAGCGACTGCAAAAATAAAGAATAATACGTATCTGAGTAAACCTAGAGATATGAATGATTGGTTAAGAAAATACCTACATCTAACAGCTACCTTAACTACCTAATAATAAAAATGTAACTAAGTACTTAATAAAAATACGAAAATGACGTCAACTTGGACTCAAAAATAATAACCTACCAAATATTTATTTAGATATCTAAAACAAAGGACTAAATTAAAGCTTACAGACCCTACGCGTAGACCGTAGTACCTATTTCAACTCGGAATTTAAAAAGAACGTTTTTAGCTAACCAAAAATACGCAACGAATAGAGTTTCGTAACGCAATATTTCAATATTCGTGCGACGACGACGTCTGCCCTCGTGCGTCTGCCCGCTTGGGTAGGCACAGTTGGTAAATTCCCTAAATTATGGCGCCTACCGACCCTCTAAGTTAGAAAAGTGATCAAATACTAACTTTAAGTCTTAGTAAAAAAAACATTAAAATCATTTCAGTAGCTATGGCGTCATTCGCTTCTTGACACGATCACGCTAGATTTCCGCGGGAATGAGGTATTTTCCCGCCGTAAGAAGTAGCCTGTGTCCGTGCCTAGGATCCTATCTTTATATTAACCAAGTCTTATAAAAATCCGTTCAGACGTTAAGGCGTGAATGAGGTAAACTTTTAAACCAAACTATTAAAAATCACTAACTTAATTAGTTTTCTGCCTACTGCCTACGCCTTAAGTACGATAGCATGAATATTAATAGCCCATATCCTTTTCTAGGTTACTATCTATCACCTAACTAAATTTCATCAAAATCCGTTCAGCCGTTTAGGCATGATAGAGCAAAACTCCCACCAAAAACCATAAAAAAATCACTAACTCAATTCAGTTTTCTGCCTACTTCCTACCCCCTAAGTACTATGACGTGATCATTTTGATCTTATATCCGTTTTTAGGTAACCATCTATTACCTTACTAAATTTCATCAAGATCTGTTCAGCCTTTTATACGTGAAAGAGCAAAAGTCCCAACAAAAACGACTAAAAATCACTAACTCAATTTAGTTATCTGCCTATTGCCTACCCCCTAAGAACGATGGCGTGATTATTTATAGCCTATGACCATTTCTAGGTTATCATCTATCACCATACCAAATTTCATCAAAATCCGTTCAGCCGTTTAGGCGTGAAAGAGGAACAGACAGACAGACAGACAGACAGAGTTACTTTCGCATTTATAATATTAGTATGGATAACATTCATAAAAACGATTCCAATAAAATATCCCTTAATCGTTTCACATTTGCATTGCAAATTTGGGCAATAGCATAGGCAAAATGATATGTAACATATTACTATGCAAGTGATAAAATCTAGATAAGAAAAACCGAAATACGTTTTTATTTTAATAATTTTATACAAATGAAAACAGTTGGTCAGTCTGAACCAAAAACAAACATAAACGTTCTATAGCTTGCCCATAAAATGCTTCCAGTTCGAATCGCATTCAAGACCAGATCTTCGAAGTCCACAGCAATTAGAACGAGAGATCATCCGGCAACGAGGATTAGTCGAAGGCAGACGGGCAGCATCACATCCTCATCTACTAGATGAACCGCAATCAAGACCTGAAGCATCCACTCCATACAGTCATGACAGATCCAGGCGGAACTCTCACGCTAACCTTCTAGAAGCAACTGAAGAAAACCTTCACAGAAACGATGAAAGAGAATCGGATGATGGAGGGTTCAGAGCTAGATTAGCTGCACAAGGGAGGTCAAGTTTCGAAGATAGAATCAGGACGAGTGGTAGATCTATAGAATCTCAGCGAATACACGAAAATGTATACAGAAGAACGCCTGACAGCCATAATCGTAGGACGCCGGATTCAGTGGGACCAAAACGCGAAGATACTTTAACGACGGGACAGGCGGCAAACGATGAGAATGCAAGCCAAAAGTCCGCAGACAGCGTTTACCATTCTAGTGGGAAAACTGAAGCATACAATCCGCAGCCCTCCTCGTCACGGCAAACCCCGAATAGAATAGAAGATTTGAAAGCTACCGGGAAGAAAGGGGCAGGATCTGGTGCCAGTTCAGGTACGAGAAATTATTTTACAACATTTAGACATCAACGTTTTATTTTAGATCTTACAATCAATTACTGATGGTTAAGCGCCTTGTGAAACTGCGCGGTTGGGTACGACCACCCTGCCTATCTCTGCTGCGAAGCAGTAAAGCCTTACGCTTTAAAGGGTGGGGAATCCGTTTTACTATGCAACTCAGACTAAGAACTCATACCTCAAGATTGGTGGCGGCATTTATGTAGTTGATGTCTACAGGCTCCGGTTTCCACTTAACACTAGATAGACCGTGATCTCTTAAATCAACTAATTAATAAAAAAATAGTTAATTAGTTTGTCTGATATCAGAAAATAGCCTAAATGAGCGATCATTTCCACTAACCACACCACTACATATCAAACAGCACTCTAGCAGTACTAGACTGCTGCTTGATGATACTGGAGCCCACTGAGTTTCTCGCCGGATCTTTTCAGTGGGTTGCGTTTCTGATCCGGTGGTAGATTCTGTGCAGCACTGCTCTTGCTAGGACTAGTGTTAGCAACGTCACCAGGTTAGAGACCTGTGATCTTACCTAATCGTTCGGCGAATCTAGTATAACCCCTCAAGGTTACTAGAATATGTAAGAAAAAAAAAGATGATACTGGGATGAATGAACAAATTATAACATAACTGGTAGATATTCAGTGATTACTGGACCCCATAGACATCATAGTATGTATGCGGCCCCCCATCTTAAGATACCGTAATACGTAAGCCGGTTTCTGGTCTTAAATTTCAAAAGTGCTTTTTTGCAGATTTCTTTTCAGAGCTTATCGCTTTTCAGAGCTTTTTTTCAGAGTTTATCGATGTATATATATTTCAGTTATTTTTCTTCATTTACTTAGACTAATGTTGTGAAGCTCTGTTTAGTTGCATGTTGATTCCCATTCAGGTTATACGGAACCTCACCTAATATGTATCTCGTATCTAACGTTCTCGGAGGTCTAAAAATCTCTTAAGAACACCGACCGCAGAATAAATAAGCAATATCAGATTCCCCAACGCTTAACACAAATCTTATCAAAGCCTTATGATTTGACGAAATTTAATCCTTCTGATTCAATAAAAAAGAACATTTGTTTTTGATTTTCCGAACTAATAATCACATTAATAGTAGAATATTTCACATTATTAGACGATATTGAACCGTCTTATAGCTTTATTATTCAGCAAATAATCCGTGCAAACACCAAGATATGATCTTAAATACCGTACCGGATCTCTGTCTCGTTAATGGAGCTAAATTAAATTTTAAATTCAAAGAAGTCGAAATCAAAAACAATTTCCAGGATTACTTATAAAAAAATAACCTTTTAAATTTATAAGAGCCGCCATAAATCAATGTCCAGACGATAATGCTTCTTAGTTTGCGACACAAAGAGTTTCCTAATAAATCATTGGGTCGTTAACGAAAGCAAATATTTCCATAATTAGTTATGGTAACAAATCAGCTGAGACAAATTATCTAAATAGATAAGCTTGTTTTAAAAGTACTTTTATAGCTAATTCGTGTTTTTAAATGCATGTAGCTTTTTATTGGATTTAATTGATTAGAGATTATTGTAGAATCGAAGATACGTTTTGGTACCACTTTGGTACACATTTCGGCCACAATTTATTTTCTTTTCCTCCTTACCTATTCGCTGGTAGCATAGGGGACTATTCCAGCTACGCACAGACGGGTAGTAAGCTCACGGGCTCAACCTGAGAGAATTTGCTAACACTAGTCCTGGCAAGGGCAGTGTTTCGCAGAATCTACCACCGGATCGGAATCGGGACCCACTGAGAAGATCCGGCGAGAAACTCAATGGGTCGCAGTTCAATCACATCTGATCTGAACATCCGAAAAGTCACCTTCCAATGCCACTGAGAGTTCGACTCAAGTCTCAAGATGCAAAGCCAGTAGCGTTGTGGTGTCTTCTAATTAATTAACATGAGTCGGTGCATAGCTTGTGTGTGTCCATAAAAACATCTAAGAAGCGGATTAATTCGATAGCGTCATATTATGTGAATGATAGGAGATGAACTTACAAATATCACACTAAAAAAAATAAAAAACAACAAAAAGAAGAAATACCAATTCACATGGAAATTTTAGCAGCTTCGATGTTTATTTTCAGACTACGACAAGAACGGCGGTCAGTCGTCGAATGTGGACTCCGGGCGAGGTAGCGTAGCCTACTCCAGCGGGAGACGACCAGAAGCCAGTATACATGACACCTCGGCTGATTCCGATGCGGTCGGATCGAGAGTTCAGCCCCAACCTGGACCAAGCCAGGAAACCGCTGCACAAAGTATAAGACTCTCTCTCTGTGTCTCTCTCTCTCTCTCTCTCTTTCTCTCTCTCTCTTTCTCTCTCTCTCTTTCTCTCTCTCTCTCTCTCTCTCTCTCTTTGTCTCTCTCTCTTTCTCTCTCTCTCTTTGTCTCTCTCTCTCTCTCTCTCTCTCTTTGTCTCTCTCTGTGTCTCTCTCTGTCTCTCTCTCTCTCTCTAGAGTGAGGCGAGGGATAGCGGTATTTTATGAACACGTCGTTTAGACCAGATCCTATAGACCTCATTGTCTCCAGAAATTGAAATTTCGATGACATAGAAATTGCAATTACTATGCCGTTTAAATTGGAATCGGATGCTTGCATTATTCCAGAAATAGAAAAGATACCAAAATCACGGCTTACAATAGACACACCACTTTAAAACATCTAAAACAATTAAAATAGCCTACGCTTCACAAAGCATTACGCAGTAACTAACTTATAGACTTATCGTTCCTAAAATAAAGAAACATTGAAATAAATACATTTATAACGATATTGGGTACTTCAGAATCAAATAACAATAAAAGGCTTAATTGCATTATCTGTTAAATGTATATTATGGAAACAACATTTAAAGCCCTAAGGGCCTGTCCGCACAGCGATATTTCACCGCGAGGTTTTTATTCGCGCGTATTAAATTCCGCGATCGGAATTACACCTAATACGCACTGCGAATATAATTTCGTACTATTTTCGTCAGTTTAATTCAGTTCTCGGCTGAGACGCACGTCTAAAATGGACAACCGAACAAAAATTTTAATTTATCTAATGCTAAGGCGGCGTAACAGACGTATCAAAAGATGTCATGAGCATTGGATTCACCCACTTACGGCATTGAGACCCATGAAAGAATTTTTCCACATAAAATATCAAGAGTTGCGAAAATACAGCAAAAAGTTAGTTGCTCCACATCAATCTCATCATTTTCTTGCACGGCAGCCGATCGGGCGGGAGAAGAAGCACGCGACATCTTTTGACTAGCGACGTTGCACCACACGCGAATTTTATTTCACAGTGCGAACATAGCCATACTTACTTTATACGATACAAAATATTCGCGCGGAAGTAAATCGCACCGCTTCGCGTTCAATTTGCATCAAGTCACAGATCCGCGCGATTTTTTTTCCGCCAGTGCGGATACTCCTGTAATATTAAATGTGTTACAGAATTACGAGAAAAAAATCGCGCGGTGAAATATCGCTGTGCAGACAAGGCCTTAATCTAATAAAATTAACATTTTAAACTTTATGTTTACTGCATGACAGACTTCACTCAAAGACATTTAGGAAAAATCCTTTTTAGAAAACTAAGGAGTTGACAAGAAAAGTTTTTCTTTATATATATAATATAATTTATTCATTACCATTATAGACCATTCTATATTTTCTTTTCTTGGATAAATGATTTCAAGGCCTACCTCGTGTAAAGTGATTACCAGACATCACAACGCGAATGTCACCACCCGCCTTGAGATATGAGATTGAAGTGTCAATTATACTTAAAATAATAGGCAGAAATAGGCAAGGTGCTACCTACCCATGCGGGCTTACATTATACCCTACCCTCAGTAAATGCCGGTTGACTAACGAAGTACACTGGTACAATGCGCAGAGAATGTTGCTGCCCTTTCCCCCGTGAATACCTTAGTGGGCTTACGACACGAAAACAGATAAGGTGTTGCTTTTCTAGACGACATGACCAACATTTATTTCAATTTAATCTATCTCACCTTACCCTCTAAATTTATCTTTTAGGCGTAGAAAACGAATGGGCCGATTTAGTGGAATGCGAGCTCCGTCAGATCTTAGAACCGAAACTATCCAGCATGAGGCTTGACTCGTCAGGAAGCTCGGATAGTTCAGTGACCCCGCCCCTCCCACCGTTATCACCTTCTTCAGACATGCACAAGAGAAATAGGTAATAAATAACTTTACATTAAATATTGCAAAAACATTTGAGTTATTTGACTTCTTTGCTTTTTGTTATTGCTTAGATGGGTGGACGAGCTCACAGCCCACCTGGTGTTATGTGGTTACTGGAGCCCATAGACATCCACAACGTAAATGCGCCACCAACCTTGAGATATAAGTTCTAAGGTCTTAAGTTAGTTACAACGGCTGCCCCACCCTTCAAACCGAAACGCATTACTGCTTCGCGGCAGAAATAGGCAGGGTGGTGGTACCTACCCGTGCGGACTCACAAGAGATCCTACCACCAGTAAAGAGGTCTTTTACAGGTGGTAGGTGTGGTAAGGTGGTACTTACTTCTCAAGTTTAACAAATGCAATAGTAACTTGGCCTTTACGACGTTATTTGGTATTCCCCTATGTGGATCTGATGGTGACGTCGCTCATGAATATTGCCAGAGACAAACTAATTCCCACCCAGGACCAAAACCCTTGCTGCAGAAATTCAGGAACTTTCGTGTAGGGATTTTTTCAAATGCAACTAAGAATAAGGATGTTATAGTTTCTGTATATATTTCCAGTCTACCAGGTCGTTCCTCAGAGTACCCTGATGAGAGGAGACGAGGTAGAGAATCGCCACGGTGGCATTCACACAAGAAGCATTCTTCGAAACGCGATCATCATTATAAAAAACATTGTGAGTTGTAACTGACTTATCACTTAATTAGCATTCACCATGTAAATATATAGATGGTGATTCTCTAGGACCTTGATCTCAGTATTGAAAGGACATATCGTCTTATCGTATTAAAAGGGTACAATTTCCAAAAATATGCGGAAATTGAGTTAATATGAGGAATCATTTGATGATATAACCAGTATTTTTCTCATAAATACTGTCAAAAGAGCGTAGTTTAGTTTTAGTTTTTTTTTTTTAATACCTATATTTTGACTACTATTATCAAAATTAATACATAATTTTATCTCACTTTAAAATACAGATAAATGTAATTGGTAAAAAAAAAATGTTGCAGATATGATTAATATTAAAAATATCACATGTTAAGTAAATCTTTAAAACACTCTCCTGTAAAATTAGTAAGTTTTGAAATTATACAGTTTTAATGCGAGAAGACAATAACAATATGTTCCTAAGCATAAACACTACAGTGTACATTCTATTACCATCTTTAGTTAACGAAGATAAAGTCTCATTTTCCTGAACGCATGCAGTTAAAAATTGGTCGACACAGATCATCGGTATCTAGTTATCTTGGTGGGTGACTGCCAGTAGCCATTTATCTAGTTCATCTAGTTTGAGTGGTTACAGGAGAACCATAGACGCTAAAATCTTAATACTGCCACTGATTTTGTGAGGTCGTTACCCCTTTCAAATCGATGCCTCCAATGAACACTGCGCTAACTCCAAATTCGTAGGTTTACAGGAGGAGCATTTAAACGAAAAAAGTTGATAAAATCTTTATTATTGCAGATATATTTATGATTTTTTTGTGTAACTAGCTTATTTACTCTTGCTTCGAACCCCATCAATAATGATTAATTGTAATACTTTTAAAATAGTGAAGCGATTTGCGTGAAAAACGAAAATTTCAAATTTTTGAGTTAGAGTAGTGTTCATTGAGGGCATCGAAATGACAATCATGGCTTCGTGATAAAAATAGGCAGGATATTAGGTAGGTACCTGCAATACGTCCTACCACCAGTATAGATCGGTTAGCGATTGCGG
This sequence comes from Bombyx mori, assembly GCF_030269925.1. Lineage (NCBI taxonomy): Eukaryota > Metazoa > Arthropoda > Insecta > Lepidoptera > Bombycidae > Bombyx > Bombyx mori. The sequence continues at coordinate 13,609,746 of NC_085124.1, read as the reverse complement.
TCCACTGTAGATGTCTCAAAACAAGCGTCTAGTCGTTCTAAGGTAAATTGTTTTTACTGTAAGGTATGGGGTGGTCACATTAAACATGCAAAATCGATGTTGAGTTAAACAAAGAACTAATGTCCTACGTTTTTCTTATTGCATAGATTGGCGCACGAGCTTACAGTCAACCTGGTGTTAAGTGGTTACCGGAGCCCATAGATATCTACAACGTAAATGCCGCCACCCATCTTGAAATATAAGTTCTTAGGTCTCAGTATAGTTACAACGGCTGCCTCACCCTTCAAACCGAAACGCGTACCGCTTCACGGCAGAAATAAGCGAGGTGGTGGTACCTACTCGCGCGGACTCACTAAAGGTCCTACCACTAGTAAAAGACGTGTGTGTGGACAGTGGTGGACACGACGGACATGACGTCGACGACGACGCGCAGCCTGGACCTGTCGTCGCTGCTGGACGCGCGCTCGGACACGGACGCGAGCGCGGGGGACGCGCGCGCCATCCGCCGCCAGCTGCGCGGCCTCGAGAACATGTACGCGGAGGTGCTGCAGCTGCTCGGCGTGCGGAAGCCCATCTCCGCGCACAAGCACTCCTGGGAGGCCAGGTGAGCGCTGCCGACAACACATCTAATATAAAACCCCGCTTTTGAAACATTAATTATTGGTGCTCCGCTTGCATTGGTCTTAGCGTGATGTTATATAGCCTAAAGCCTTCCTCGATAAATGGGCTACCCAACACTGAAATCATCATTATCCTACCCTTCTCCCAGTCACCTGGGGTCGGCGCAACATGTTTTCTCCTTCCATACTCTTCTATCATATACCATTTCTTCGCTCACTCCCCTCTTACCCATATCGTCTTTCACGCAATCCATCCATTTCTTCTTAGGTCCACCTCTTCCTCTATATCCTTCCACATTCATAGTTAACATTTTCTTACCAACCTCATTTTCATTTAGTCTCATCACATGTCCATACCATCCCAAACGCGCACTCCTCAGCTTCTCTGTCACAGGTGTCACTTTCAGACTTCCTCTAACAGATTCATTCCGTATTCTACCCATTCTCATTACTCCACACATTCATCGTAACATTCGCATCTCTGCTGCATGCAATCGCCTTTCAATCGCTACCAACAATACAATCAGTGGTCAACTTACACTAGGGGCAGTCGGGGCAAGTGCCCAGGGCGGCAAAATTTTGAAAGTGAATTTTTTTTTGGAACGAATTTCCTTATTGAGCGATGCGGATGGGTACCCTAATCGAGAAAAAACGTCCGTAACGTAAGATTTTTATTAGTAATGCACACAGTGTACGACTTAACTTTGTAATAGCGTACATTAAAGAACATATTTTTTATCATTCATTGACCACGATCTCAGAGCGTTCGTTTGCGCAATACACTAACTCTTATGCAAACAACCGTGAATGTGTACCACAATAAGTTCGCACGTTACCGAGTGACCGCGGGTTGTTTTGTGAAACCTCCAATTTTATTTACTGTGTACCTCGAATAGAACTTAAAAATAATATTTTTATAATAAGGAACTTCGTTCCTATCCGGTGTCCCACGACACCACACATATTTTTTCTTATCAAAATTGCTGTAATGAATTAATTCTATAATTAATAATTTTAACTAACTAACGTAAACATAACTAAAGTAACTAGATTAAGACGAAGATTAAGAAGAAAACGGAAAAGACTCACCCAAGTACTAAAACTATACTAGAACTTATATCTCAAGGTGGGTGGCGCATTTACGTTGTAGATGTCTATGGGCTCCAGTAACCACTTAACACCAACTGGGCTGTGAGCTCGTCAAACCATATAAGCAATAAAAAAAAACTGGCTATATTATTATTAATTTCAATAAGTTTCCGATTATAATTGCAGGTTGTCGTCGAAGCGTCGCTATGGCAGCATGTCCTCGCTCCCCTCCAGCTCAGTGAGCAGTCGCCCCGTCAGGGACAAGAGACGGAGCTCCAATGAGCACAGGAAGAAACAGGACTACAAGGTCGGTTCGGACAACTAGAGGAACGCGCAAACCTTAGATATTGTTCGAAACAAAACTGTTCTTATAAACACTATTATTTATCGAGTCATCATACTGGGAATCGGGTATTATGTTTAATAAAGAGTGATGAGTTTTTTTTTTTTAAATAAAATTCGATATTACATAGCCCCATTGAGTCATCGAGCCAACGATGCAACAACGCTAAAATATCTAGTATCTATTAAATGAGACTCTAAGAACCCAATAAAAATGACGTATATAATGAACAATAGACAGTCGCGAAAATCTAAATCGGAACTGTTTTTAATTGAACGACATTTTAAGCATAAAGCTATCACGTCATTACGGATCCTCCAGATCCAATAACGGTGCTTTTAGCTACCTCAAACACCGGTCACCGTCCTCGTCGAACCCGTCGCTTCCGACGAAGGGCTCGATGAGTGAATTAACCCATAGACACAGCCCACTGAATTTCTCTCCGGATCTTCTCAGTGTGCCGCGTTTCCGATCCGGTGGTAGATTCTTCGAAGCACAGCTCTTGCTAGGGCCAGTGTTAGCAACACTCCCGGTTTGAGCCCCGTGAGCTCACCTACACGCAAAGGAGAAGCTGAAATAGCCTCTTAAAGCAATCAACACAGTTTTTTAGCACAATTTTATTAATTTTTGTTTTTTATTTATAAACCTACAAGATCACAATCAAAATACACAAAAATCCTTCTAATATTCTCAAAAAGGACAACTCTATGAAAATGAAACAAATCCACTGGACATATCTTCTCGGGCCCCTTGAAAAAGTCCACTGAAGTAGTGTCAGCAAATGACCAGTATCTGAGACTATATTTCATTTTCATCTCAGTTCACTTCATACCATTTAGGTATCTTTTACACTTAGGAAGCTATATGATTCGGCTTAAAGGTCTCGTTGCCGGGGCATAAAATCTTTCAAAAAAACAAGGTTACTGACATGACAGATCGGTTTTATTTCAGGGTATAAACAAGCGGTTCCAGCGGCTGGAGTCGCACGTGGTGACGCTGGCGCGCTCCGTCGCGCACCTGTCCAGCGAAATGAGAACCCAGCACCTCGTCATGCAGGAGATGGACACCATCCGCGCAGAGATCGCGGCCCTCAGGCATATGTACAAGTACGTATCACGAGCAACGACTTATCCACTTATCCACTTATCGACTTATCGACTTATCCATTGCTGGGCTGTTTTAATGGCCCTTGAAGACCAGATGCTCCTCTCGGATATCGGTGATGCAAATATAATTTGAAGAAGGGTTTATGATAGTCATATTTATGACATGCCTTGTAGTCGTCGTGGCCTAAAGAATAAGACGTCTGGTGCATTCGTATCGAGCGATGCAACCGTGTTCGAGTCCCGCAGGCGGGTACCAATTTTTGTAGTGAAATACGTACTCAACAAATGTTCACGATTGACTTCCACGCTGAAGGAATATCATCGCTTAATAAAAATCAAACCCGCAAAATTATAATTTGCGTAATTACTTGTGGTAGGACCTCTTGTGAGTCCGCGCGGGTAGTCACCACCGCCTATTTCTACCGTGAAGCAGTAATGCGTTTCGGTTTGAAGGGTGGGGCAGCCGTTGTAACTATACTGAGACCTTAAAATTTATATCACAAGGAAGGTGGCGCATTTACATTGTATTATGTGTGTATGTTTATATCTACGGGCTCCAGTAACTACTTAACACCAGGTGGGCCGTGAGCTCGTCCACCCATCTAAGCTAACAAAAAAAGGCAAATTTAAAAGCCTAATGTCACTACGTTCACACCAGCTAGTGGAGACGTCTGTTTCGCGACAGGAACGGACAGAATGATGGAACACACGCGTATAGTAAGTAACATTAGTAAATCGGTAAAGAATACTTTTCGGATCTTTGGTAGCAGGAGCTTATAACTGGTACGTTTTTTTTATTGCTTAGCACGATGGACGAGCTCACAGCCCACCTGGCGTTAAGTGGTCGCTGGAGCCCATAGACATCTACAACGTAAATGCGCCACCCGCCTTGAGATATAAGTTATAAGGTCTCAGTATAGTTACAACGGCTGCCCCACCCTTCAAACCGAAACGCATTACTGCTTCACGTCAGAAATAGGCAGGGTGGTGGTACCCACCCGCGCGGACTCACAAGAGGTCCTACCACCAGTATCGAATCTACAGATGATCACGAGATGACTTCTATGGCTGCTCAGTATAGATTCTGTAATTTTCTGCCCCCAGGTCCCAGCAACACATCCGTTCAGGTCACCAGCGGCATTCGGATCCGTATTCATTCAGTAACCCGGACAGGGTGAAGCGGCTCACCAAGTTCTTCGGAGATGAACCGCCACTAATGAGATTGTTTCTGAAGAAACTCGGCTATGAGGCAAGTGTGAGCGTTTTATTGGCGACTAGCGGCTCTCTCCGGCTCCGCTCGGGTCTATAACAAAAATTTCAACGATATTTGACGTTGTTTTATTTTTAAAAATAAAAGAACACTTATTGCGGCATAACTATAATAGTTAGACATGTGCTGTCGCGACACTTTTTGTAAATAATTTTCGCAGGGCACGCGATGTAAAGAATATTTTAGGTAATTTTTTTACACCTTGGGTTACATTATTAGAGCTTTAGTAGGGATCCCTAATTTTTTTCATAAAAGCCTATGGTCACTCGGGTGTAGTGTAGCTTCCAAACAGTGAAAGAATTTTTCAAATCGGTTCAGTAGTTTCGGATCCTATCCAATACAAACAAACAAAAAAATCTTTCCTCTTTATAATATTAGTATAGATAAGACGTTTTGAAGCCGCACGATTGGGTTCCATTGTCCTGCCCTTTTCTGTCCTGATGCTGCGATATTACGGTTTGTAAATTAAGTTAGTTGTTATTTAATTAATGTGACGATAAAAAGTTCTAGCCCACTGAGTTTCTTGCCGCATCTTCTCAGTGGGTCGCGTTTCCGATCCGGTGGTAGATTCTGCGAAGCACTGCTCTTGCTAGGATCAGTGTTAGCAACCACGATAGGTTAGAGCCCCGTGAGGTCACGTACTTTCTTGGTTACGCTGACATAGCCTCTCAAGGCTATTAGCTTAGAAAAAAAAAACAAGTTCAGGAATGAACGAATGAAATGTTGAGTCAAATCGTGTTCATGATTCTTTAGCAATAGCCTGTAAGAGCGATTCCAGAGATATTTTTTGCCACGTACCATCCGACTTTAGAATAAGCTCCCCTCCACGGTGTTTCCCGAGCGCTATGACATGTCCTTCTTCAAACGAGGCTTGCGGAGAATAATTAAGGGTAGGCAGCGGTTTGGCCTTGCCCCTGGCATTGCTGAAGTCCATGGGCGACAGTAACCACTCACCACCGTATGGGCCGCATGTTCGTCTTACAAGGGCAATAAATAAAAACATTTGGCGCTTCAGGAGAGTTTTTTTTTTATAACTACCCGCAAGATTTTTTTTTTAAATTTTGTTAACGTTTTGTACAGAAGTACGCAGCGTTACTTGAGAAGGAGAAGGTGGGTGCTGCGGAGCTCCCATACGTCGGCGAGGACAGGCTGCGGGCGCTGGGCGTGCCGCTAGGACCCAGGATGAGGATCCTCAAAGAAGCCGGCATACATCAGGAACTACACCACTTATCCAGAGACGACCCCCACAACACCACCACGACCCTGGCTATTGTATAAATATGTCAACAAATAAAAAAAACTATTTCATTACCTCATTTAAACTTATTCGTTGAAGAGACGACATATTAATAAATTTATTTCGTTCAAAATAGACGTAAGCGACAAGTTATTTGTCGTACGCCGAAATTGAACTCTAAATGCGTACAGAAGAAAACCACCGCTCTCGCTTTTGGCCTCCCGCTGCGTCTGTAAAGTCATCGCAGACATTTTAGGTCCTACCAAAACTTTGAAAAAAAAAAAAGAAATTTTTGAAAATAGAATCGCAAATTCCACGACGATTCGATTTTCGTGATTATTCTGAATTTTAGTGAATTCTCTGAAACAAACTCACGTCGTCATTCTAAATTGGAAAATGATTCCTTTTTATGGTGTTTTTTTTCCATTACAAAAGAATTAACACCAAGCTTTTCTTAATGTGTACAATATTTTTTTTACGAGTAACGCCGTGCAGGAATATGAATATAAAACTGTTAATAATGATGAATAAAAAAGAATTGGCCTTTTCCGTCCGTGGCGGTGAAGAACATTCGAGAGTGGATTGAATAAATGTTAATTATTTAATGTTACGATTCGAAATGTTATTTAGCGCTGTTTCCATTACCAATGAAATTTATCATCGCATTGTCGACGGTGCGTCATTTCATATTATTTGTTACAAAGCTAAAGCAGACAATGATAAAGAAAACAGAATGACGCAATGTATAACAAACACCTTTAATCTTTGCTGATTCTGTGGTTATCGTAAACAATTGAGCAAGTTTTGTTGAAAAAGACAATTTTAAAAGACTTGATTTTTGTATGTGTTTTAGTGTAGAAATTTGACGTAGTACAGTGTTCGATTTTAAATATTGTGTTAATAATACATTAATTTTATCTATTATAATGTAACATGAGTTGTAAAATATAGAAGGGAAAAATTGCATTGATACAGTTTGGGTGCTGCAAAATTGGTCATTATTTCTTAGTGCCCTAAGTTCAATGTTCGTGTAATGCTGAAAGAGATATATGTTACTACAGATCGCACTTACGAGTGCTCACGAAGGGCAACTTATTAAAAAGGTATTATTGTTTGTGATACGGAGTATTCTGAGCCCGTATTGGTACATTAGCTCCGCCTATTTCTGCCGCAAACAAAAATAATGCCGTTCAAATTCCAATGCTATTAAGATATCCCACATCACAAGATGGTCGCGGATAGATCGTTATGATCTTAGTGTAAGTAAACATTATAATGATAATCGATATGCCAAAGACATTATTCGGCATCTGTAAATATAATTATAACTAACTAATACTCATAAATGATCACGAATCGACGGAACAACGAGATTTAAGCAACGTATAAGTTTTGAGATTATTTTTGTATTACAAAATAATTAAGTGTAAATAAATTTTTATTTGAACATGTGACGTTTTTTTTTTTACCTTATGCTTACAGTTTAGATATGTTACGGTAAAAGTAGATATTGCGGCAAATGTACACATTTTCCGGTGTATGTATGCATCGGTGTTCGAATCCCGCAGGCGGGTACCAATTTTTCTAATGAAATACGTACTCAACAAATGTTTACGATTGACTCCCACGGTGAAGGAATAACATCGTGTAATAAAAATTAAACCCGCTAAATTTGCGTAATTACTGGTGGTAGGACCTCTTGTGAGTCCGCGCGGGTGGGTACCACCGCCCCGCCTATTTCTGCCGTGAAGCAGTAATGCGTTTCGGTTTGAAGGGTGAGGCAGCCGTTGTGACAATACTGAGACCTTAGAACTATATCTCAAGGTGTGTGGCGCATTTACGTTATAGATGTCTATGGGCTCCAGTAATCACTTAACACCAGGTGGGCTGTGAGCTCGTCCACATGTCAAAGCAAAAAAAAAAAAAATGTACATTATAAATGTTCACTTATACCTAATTTTTTAGCAAGTGTGCACATTTAGCGGTAAAAGTGTACATTTCCCAAGAGTGTACATTTACCGTAACATATATACAGACAGACAGTTTTTATATATAAACTTTCTTTACGATGTATATACCTACTCTCGCTTCTAACCTTACTACCCGACCAAATAATATTTTATCCAATGCCCACACAAGCAAATTAATGCTTAATATTAAACTGATTTATTATAACATGCAAATGATAATTTATTCATGTGGCCGGGTCGTAATGTCAGCATTACTGATAAGGTTTGTTAAGGGCTAACTTTAAACAAAACATATTTTGGCTGCCTTCACTGTGCGGTCTCGCCTACCTACCGTCAGCGGTCAGCAGGTAATGCTGAGGGCATAGTTGGGACGCAATCTACCGCTTAGACTGCTTTACGTTAGGACTGCCTAAACCTCACTTATTTAGGTTGTAATGGCGATAGGATTCTTTCTATAATACCTTGATATAACTACATAGTATAAAGCAAAGTCGCTTTCTTGTCCCTATATCCCTATGTATGCTTAAATCTTTAAAACTACGCAACGGATTTTGATGCGGTTTTTTTAATAGATAGAGTGATTGAAGAGGAAGGTGCATAATATGTATAATAACATCCATTAAATAGTGGAGAGATCAATAATAAATTACAGTTTCCGAAGCGAAGCGAGGGCGGGTCGCTAGTATACTTATATAATAACCTGAAATTGAAAACCTATACTTGATATAATAACCCGAAAATTTACGAGATTTTCTTTCGATTCCTTGCTAAAACTGAATGTCAATGCCTTAACATGACAACATTTAAGTTAATCCACCGAGATATATTTTTTTTCATGTGCCATCCGGGTTTGGAATGAACTTTCGTCCATAAAATTTTCTGATGACAAAAATCTTTCCTCTTGAAGCTATTCTTGAATGGTATGGCAACGATTTGGGCCTATCCGTAAACGCATTGAGACGGTGAGCACTCAACATCAGGAGGATCGTACACTCTATGCTCTACCAAAACAATAAAAATAATAACATTAACCCCAACATCAGTCAATACAAGATCGACGTTCCTAAGAATTTAGAGCATACCTACCTATTTTTTGTAAGTCGGCTAAAATATTTTATCTGTGCGCTACTGTGACTTGTACCCTTTTCGTCGTGCATTGCGTCCGTACAATCAATCAGTCACAACTGAACTGCGTCAGCGTGTACAACATGGCTCTCTACTCTTCGCTGTTATTCGCTGCATTCCTCGGCTGTGGTCTAGCTGAATTCAACGTCGTCACCACAAGGCTATGCCGGGAAGGTTAGTGGTAATTCTAATTGAATTAATTAGTACAGCATCAGCATGAGACTGGCAAATAGAAATTACACCACAGATGCGAGCGCTATGACATATCCTACTTCAAACGTGGCTTGTGGAGAGTACTTAACGGTAGGCAGCGGCTTGGCTCTGCTTCCGGCATTGCTGAAGTCCATGGGCGACGGTAACCACTCACCATCAGGTGGGCCGTATGCTCGTCTGCCTAAAGGGCAATAAAAAAAATAAAAAAAAGTGGCTAAAAAGTTATAAAAAATACATAATAATTGTAAGTTTATATTATTCCGTCTTTATTTTACAAATTTGCCAAAGGAAAATCTGAACATTAAATTGTTTCTACATATTTCTAAAATTTGAATGTGAATTAGTTCCAGAATCCTTGTCTCTGTAACCTTAATTAACTAACATCTTTCTATTATCTATTTTACTTCAATCAATATACCTATTTTCCTTAGATAGCTATTGGTTAGACCACGAAGACCATACATACTTTTTTTTGTTAAATTAACTAATCTGTAATCTGTAACCTATAATTTTTTTAAATTTGTATTTTTTAATTTTTAAACTGGTCTCTGACAATAGTGGCATCGTAAAAGAACGAATTGCCATTCTGATTTTTTTTTCTACCTAAGTTTGTAACTTGGGGGTTATGCCAGCCTAACCGAGTGAGTAGGTTCGCGTTAGCTCACTCACCGGGCTTTAACCTGAGAACGTTGCTAACACTAGCCCTAGCAAGAGCAATTCTTCGCAAAATCTACTACCGGAATAAAGGAAGAAATCTACGGAAACTTCATGAACAAAGAAAGCCATATCTTTGTTCATGAAAGGCCCATCAAGGGCCATAAAAAAAAAAGATTCTTAGTTATTTTTTTATACGAATACCTTAAACCGGCCAAAGAGCTGACGGCCAATCTAATGTTAAGCTATTACCAAAACTCTTGAACGTAAACAACACTTGTAACGTTCAGTGTGCTTTTTTTTCCGAGCCGGAGCCGAACCTCCTACGAGGTCCCTTAGTGCAAGTTTTTTTAACGTTTTCGATAGCGTAAAAGTTAGCTCATATTTGTCAAGTATGGAATGGGATCGCTTGCGTACGTTTGCCGCTAGGGGCGCTATACCAACTGCATACAAAATTGGGTTAACTCTTACGCTATCGAGAGCGTTAAGAAACTCGCACTAAGAACACTGGAGATATTCGAACCAATATTTTAAGCCTCAGAACGGAATATGTTATTAAATAACATAGACAATTAAACGACCCATGTATCTTACGACCTACCTATTGAAGCTTCCAAGCTGATCATGAGAAATATCATCAGAAACTATGGGAGGTGAGGTCAAGTATCCGTATCACTTGAGTGATAGTCAAACTAAGTATAATTAATAAGATCCACTGACCCCGGATTTCCAGTCCTTTAAGCCGTCGATAAATTGTATAATGTAGGCTGAACTGTGTAGTATGATTCCGTCATTTTCTTTTACCAACTCATCACCCGATACCATATCAGTGAGCATTCCTAACACTTCAAACTAAGGACGACTGCACTACTGTTTTATGTGACGATCATTGCCTAAACATTCTAAGATATAGCCAGCCAGAGATAGAAAGAAAGAGAGAACTTAACAAAAACAAAATTACGATTAAAACTACTGTTTATTAATCTCGTTTTTTTTTATATCCATTGTATTATTTCTGATGTTTCGTATTATTTACAGTTTAGGTGGTCGCACACGACAGACTGCCCGTATTAAAGTAAAAGTAGTTTTAAATATCTATAACTAAATATCAAGTATCATAAGTATTGTTTTACTGTTGGTAGGACCTCAAATAAGTCCGCACGGGTAGATACCACCACCCCGCCTATTTCTGCCGTGAAGCAGTAATGCGGTTCGGTTTGAAGGGTGGGGTAGCCGTTGTAACTATACTGAGACATTAGAACTTATATCTCAAGGTGGGTGGCGCATTTGCGTTGTAAATGTCTATGGGATCCAGTAACCACTTAACACCAGGTGGGCTGTGAGCTCGTCCACCCATCTAAGCAATAAAAAAAAATGCTCTGGACACTGAATTTTTGAATAGTCAGCTCAAATTCGAAATCGATATAATATTCTAAAGTTCTAAATCAGAATATATTAAGTTCAGCTATATTTTAATTGATTAACTTAATGAAGTCCGTGTGATGACAACTACATTTTAATTGACTAGCTTGATGAAGTTCGTCTAAAGATTGCAAAAATTAGCATTTTTGTTTCTACTGTGTTCATTGTTTTTATGATTTCTTAAAGAATTACCGCGTGTCCTTGTTCCGTGGAAACACGCAATCGTATCGCTTCTGAAGTAAACAGATGCCGGTCTAAGTCCAATGTGTATCGGTAACTCAGCAAATAATAGTCAAATATTAGGGTACCAAGCGATCAATAATAGTACTGTCTGCATAAGTTACGATATATTTAAAAGTACTATCTGCAGAATTAACATTATGTCTCTTATGATACAAGTCGCCGATAATAATTCAAGGGTCATTTGGGTTATCAAACTACGATATTGGTTAACGAGTAACGGCCATCTTATATGTAAATAAATTGGTACAAATATTTCAGATTCAAATAAAAATGACGTCATTATTATTATTCGATTTCGGAAAGTTAATTAAGGAAAATGTTTTATTTTAATATCGTGGTAGCGAAACGATCTTACAGCCCACTCTGTCGGTCAATGGTCCTCGTTGCTTACGGACATCAGCAAAGTTGGTGGCACAACGAAGCTGTTTAAAACCTCTTTCCTAGATCGATATATTATGATAGCGCTCAATATACAGCTAAATATGTTACGTTAAGAAAATATAATTTAGTGTGACGTCCAGAAATACAAAATTATTTATTATCCGTGGAAGTAATGCAGGTTCGAAGTGAATAAGTATATAAGTAATAAAGTAGAGAAAATTATATAAGATGGGATTTGGTAGCCACTTCGAGACATTAGGTCAAAATTCCAATTGTACAGCAATGCCAATGTCAGGCTCTTCAAGCCGAAGCCACTGCTATGGGCTCGTACTACGTCATGCGATCAGCCAAATGTGGTAGTATTTAGGAGTGGAGACACGAAGAATCAAGTCAGGGTACTGGTATTGCAGATGAGCTACCAAAAGGGGTAAGGTACTGAAATCCCGCTGCGGAAAACGTTATAATAACATGGTTTCAGAGTGTTTGCAATATTTTTATCGAGAACTTTCACTTAAGTTTCAGATCATGTCAATTCTTAGTCGGCAATAATCGGTCTCTTCTTTTTCTCCACCTTATCCCACTAGGTGGGGTCGTCACAGTTAATTTTTCTCTTCCGTTCTCTCCTATCAATCGTCAGCTCAACACTCACTCCTCTCACTCTCATTCCGACAATCACACACTCCATCCTTGTATTCTTCGGTCGACCTCTTCCCCTTCTACCTTGCACTACCATTTCCATACATCTCCTAGTCACATGCATCTTCTCTCTACGCATCACATGTCCATACCACGCTAGCCAATAAGTCGGTAATAATCAGTATTGAGATGTTTATTTTTATATTTAACATTTGAACTTCTAAATGTCGTTGACATATCAAATTTAAGTACATTCAGTGCGTTTGCTGATAAAATAATTCGAAATAAAGATTATATTAAAATAAGAACATAAGCTTCATTGCTAATCATATTTTTAGCTGAATAATTAATTAATTATTTAGATAAACCGTCTTTAGAGATGTCTTTCTATCTATAATTTTACTGTAGCTTAATTGCTTACCTGCGGATTTTACAACACGCCTTTGACTATTAAAGACTTCAACCGTACTAAAAATAGCAATTATATGAATCTACAGATTTTATGACTACATATTTACGCGGTTTTTTCCTCATAGTGGAAATAGCACACGCAAATACAACGGGTATTTTACCCGCTAAGCTAAAAAAAAACCAAGTAATCTTAGATAAGCGTTGTACAGCTTTTATTTGGTTAGTAAATAGCTGTATATACGTATTACGTAGATACTTAGTAATATTTTAGGTTCTTAAAATATAGATTTTAAGATGTATGTATTTAAATAGTTCTGATAAAATATCTAAATTCTAATTTTCCTATGTTTAATGAGATAGGTACATAAGTCTAACGTTATAAATTTATTACTTTGAATACTCTATAAACTATTATACGTATGTATCTATGTATGTATGCTTTTGTGTATATGCGCATTATAAGTATTATAAGTAATTTTTACGCTTATCTATGCTATGATTATATTTTTATTTATATATCTGTAATTTAATATATATTTCATTGCACCTAACACTATTTACTCTGCACTACCTTTGGTTGACTGGTAGAGAATGCCTTAGGCACTAAGTCCGCCATTGTTAATTTTACATGAAGTGTAATAAATAAATAAATAGATACATAAATAAATAAATAATTAATTAATAAAGACACCATGTGACATCGAAATATTTATGAATATTTTTCCAATTTGGTTTCAGTGGACGCCAGCGCGTGTACTGTGAACGAGGTCCGAATTGACCCCTGTGTTAACAGTCGACTGTGCCACCTCAAGAAAGGGAAAAACGCGAAGGTTTCTTTCGACTTTACACCACGTAAGTACCGAATATTTTACACAAGAAAACATGGATATCACATTTAGATCGCTACTTGTGCTGATAGCTTTGAGAGGCTATTTCAGCTTCATCCTAACGTGTAGGTGAGCTCTCGGGGCTCAAACCGGATGTGTTGCTAACACCGGCCCTAGCAAGAGCAGTGGTTCGCAGAATCTACCACAGGATCGGAAACGCGACCCACTGAGAAGTTTTTTTTTTATTTATTGCTTAGATGAGTGGACAAGCTCACAGCCCACCTGGTGTTAAGTGGTTACTGGAGCCCATAGACATCTACAACGTAAATGCGCCACCCACCTTGAGATATAAGTTCTAAGGTCTCAATTATAGTTACAACGGCTGCCCCACCCTTCAAACCGAAACGCATTACTGCTTCACGGCAGAAATAGGCGGGGCGGTGGTACCTACCCGTGCGGACTCACAAGAGGTCCTACCACCAGTAAAGATCCGCCGAATAACTCAGTGGGCTGTGCCTATGGGAAGTAAATTAGTCAAAGCTATTTCTCATCACAAGCTAAGCTTGGATGGGTGAACAAGCTTGTGGTGATTTTGATGACAAAATTACAAAATAATATGTGATATTTATCTTTTTACTTTAAGAGTTAGAAGCAGTTTTTCCATGCTCACGTCGCAATTCACAAACAAACTGTTTCAGAATTCTCCACAACTAAACTCAAGACCGGCCTCTTTGGGTTGAAGAATGGCGCTGAAATTCCTTTTGATGCTCTCTACAATGCTGACGCTTGCACACTCACGTCATGTCCCACCGAAGCTGGCAAAACTCAAACCTTAGACTTTAGTTTGCATATTGGAAAAAAACTGCCTACGGTAAGTGAAGTCATTAGTGTCAAACCCAAGGACTATGGATCAAGGTAACACCCGCTACTGGTAACTGCGCTTTGGAGTTCGTCCCTACTAAGTTAGTTTTTTTTTAATTGCATAGCTTGGTGGATGATCTCACAGCCCACCTGGTGTTAAGTGGTTACCAGAGCCCATTGACATCTACAACGTAAATGCCGCCACCCACCTTGAGACATGAGTTCTAAGGTCTCACTTTTAACTACGGCTGCCCCGCCCTTCAAACCGAAACGCATTACTGCTTCACGGCAGAAACAGGCAGGATGGTAGTACCTGCCCGTATGGACTCGCAAGACGTCTTACCACCATTAAAAAGTAGCATTAACAGTGCACCATTCCATACCTATTGAACCGTGAGCACGTCATATGTATACAATAAAAAAAAAAAAACATGTGTACAATTCACACGTGGTAAAAGTGAAACCTTCCAAAATTAAAATACAATTATCCTAAACGTCTTAAGTATATGTAAAATTTTGTCATTAGTAAATAATTGTAAGGTAGCGCCCTCTGTGAATTGATATTTTAATTTCACGTATAATCCTAAATTAAAATTCACTACAAGAGCTTTCATACACACGCTAGTATTAAAAAATCTCACAGATGGCGCTGTATTAAATAGTATGTATATTTCTGTCTCATTCTTTGCTGGCTTCATCCTACACATTTTTGTATTTGTGTCTCTTACCTGTCGTTTTTTCCGTTGCATCCGGTTTGAAATCACAACGATTCTAAAGAAGTTTTCACTTCAAAAATCTTAAACAATCATATGGTTCGCTGTAAATTAAGTATAAAGCTACCCTAACGTAAGGATTGACAACCGAATTTACTATGTGACGTGTTTAAGTATAACCACTCGGAAACTGAGTTAGTGGAAAAAAAATTCTTATTTATTGCTTAGATGGGTGGACGAGCTCACAGCCCACCTGGTGTTAAGTGGTTACTGGAGCACATAAACATCTACAACGTAAATTAGCCACCCACCTCGAGATATAAGTTCTAAGGTCTCAAGTATAGTTACAACAGTAAACAAGTAAAACAAAAATTTCTTCGTTTCCAGGGAAACTTTGAATTCAAATGGAAGCTTTGGAATGAAGACAATGAGAGCCAGATGTGCTGCTACAGAACGAATGTCAGGCTTGTTTAGTAAACACAAAAAACAACTGCTCACAGATTGCATAGTAAACACGCTGTGTATGTACCTACATAAGAAATGTGAAACGCATTCCTGATAAAATAAAAAAAGAAGATTGCATTGTGTCGTTTTTATTTTGAACTAGCTGACCCGGCAGACTTCGTAGTGCCTCAATCGATAAATAAAACACCTAAACTTTTGTAAAAAATAACCTAAAAAAAAAACAAAAGGAATCCGTCCGACAGGGGACACATCAAAGGAAAAACATTTTTTTTATTTATTTAATACCGAGCATTTATTCACCTTTTAAACCTTCTCTGGACTTCCACGAATAATTCAAGACTAAAATTAGCCAAATCGGTCCAGCCGTTCTCGAGTTTTAGCGAGACTAACTAACAGCAATTCATTTTTATATAATATATAGATAGAAGATAGAAGAAGAAGATTTTACCTCCATTTCTTATTTGTGACTTCCACGAGTTTTAAAAAAAAGGGCAATAGGGAAGTCTTCATTATTTTTTATCCGGATACCATTGTCTGTAAGCAAAAATCTTTAGGGGTCTAATGAATGTTCAAATAAAATTAGAATTTATTTTAGACCGGCTTACTCTGCCATTTACAAAATGTAGTGAAATGAACCGAAACAATTTTAGGTTATCCTTCTTCGATGGTTACCAAAAAGAGTACATCGATCGTGCCTTTACTTAACTCTGTATAATATAGGTATACTAAGCGACGCTTTATCTATCTATATATGTTGCCGGCGACTCCAATGTGGATGGGTCCCCACAGGTCTTCTCCCGTGCATGGTCTCATTAGTCATGTTCTATGCTGACATGTAAGTATATGATTGGAGGGGTACCATATGACACGGTTATCATAATCACACACAGTCAGACGTAAAAACGGGTGATGCTCGACTTCTGCGAGCGCACTATCTTGCAGAAGCAGGAGGCTAGGTGTGAAACAGTGCACCATCCCGTTGCGATCGAGCGGGGGGCCAAAATAGAGATCACACTAAAATCCTGGCATCCTGTTTGCGGTCCACTCTGTATACCGATTTGCGTCCCTATACGTGTGTATACCTATATACCTTGCGAAAAAGCAACCGGGTGACCGCGCCCCGCGACCCACGTTGATTCTGACTCAAAGCGGTATGGCTGGGGATAAAAGTTAGTGGTACCGTCGCCGATCGAAAGCTGATAGTGGCACCGACGGCCATCAATATAGCGTCCTATAGGGGTCAGATGGGGAATAAATAACTTTTTTAGTCGATTCAACTCCCAGATGCTCCGATGCGTGGACTGGGTGAATCGCCTCGAAGGTCCTACAACCGGCCGAAGGATCGGCCAGCCGCCTGGACCATGACTCGAGCACGGCCCACCGAGATTGGGCCCACCACTCTCTGACGACACTGGGGAGGATGCTATGGATAGGTTAATCGTGAATAATCAAAAATAAGGGCAGTTTAGTTATAATCAAGCATATATGGTATACAATCTTTTTTAAAAGTTTTACGTTTTTGAGAACGTACTTACGCTTGAGAGAGTCGTGACTAACTAATATTGTCTTTTCCAATACAAGGAATTTCGGATGTTTAAGCTTACAAAAATTGTTTTTCAATACAAATCTACAAGGATAGACTATTAAGCCTCTCGAAACAAAAGAAAGGGTTCTTTGTATGACCCATGTGCTTGAGAAACTTAAAAAGCTGAGTTATGACTGCACTTCCACGTCAAACCAAATCTTGAATATACAAAATCATAAATTACAAGCCAACCTTACAAACCAATTCATTTAATTTTGTACAGAGAATCCAAAACTAATGCTTTTCAGAAATTATGTAAAATAGCAATTTGGCTTTAGAACTCAATGCAATATCTAAATGCTTGCATCATCTATCACAAAAGAACTTGGTCGATAGAAGTGCTGTAAGAGATAAATTATTAGCAAGTTTATTTTTCTACCTAATTAATTGACTTATAAAGCGACGGTGAAAAAATATCTATACAATAAAAAAGTGGCCACATTTGAGGAAACATCCAAAATCGGGGCTCTTACCCTACCCACATAGGCACAAGCAAGTGGCTAGGATTGAAGACCATAAAAAAACCAACTTTAGCCGGTTCTTAAAATTGACATGACACTCTCTGTCTCGGTCTAAAATCGGTCTATTATAATGGACAAGTTTATTATTATCAATGAGGGTACTACCTAACCAGGTATTGGAGGACTGGAAATCTAAGTAGATAAGTTTGCTCAACAATTGGTGATAATATTTAGGGCTGTCCCACAAAATTACTGCCATATGACATATTTATTTAATCATCATTGTTCTAATTATTATATCGCGCAATTATAGCGCATGTTTCGAAACCGTAATATATTATTGATAAACACTTTAAGAAGCTATAGCATTTTCTTAGTTCTAGCTATGATTTATCGTAAAAATAGTTTTAATTATAATATATCTATAAAATTTCATATAATGAATATATGTACTATTATAATTTCACTGTATCGGACGTTGCAACACTACATTTGTGGTCACCGAGTACTGAGGTGTTATTCAAACTAGTTTTTGCTATTTTTTCTCTAGATACTAACATTAATTACTGTTTTTATTTTAATATACTTACCGAATAAAATAAGAAAATATATATTACACTAAAAGTACATTGGGAACAAAAAGAAAACTACTCCAAGGCAAGACAAAGTTGTTGAAGTGTGAAATAGTCTAAAATCTCTAGTATTCCTAGCTCCGTTTATCTAGGGGAGGCTGCGGAATTATTAGTTGCATGTTCACAATACCTAGAGAGTAACATCATTAGATATTAGATAAGGAAGTTATGACAAAGACAGAAAGAAAAAATTCGAAATGTTCACTTACTAAGCAATGTAATATAAGTAAATATCTCCCATTGCTCAGTAAGCGACGACTTATTTTAAACTTATTTTTCTAAGTGATCTTCGACCATACCACAAATAAATTATGTAACTGGATCCTACCATCTTAAGCCATCTTAAGCCACTTGAAACGAAGTATTTAATATATTTATTGCAACGTCAATGACCGAACTAATAACGCAAAGTCCGTTCTCAGATGTCAAATACAGTTAACCTTTATATGAACTACTTGTATTATCAATTTATCAGCGCGTACGTAACGACGAATAAGCTTATTATAATTATATGTCTTTTTAGTAGTACAACAGCTCCGACGGAAACATGTACGCCGTATTTTGTCTTATTTTGATTTCGAATTACGCTTTTGTTCAGGGCGAGTTTGTATTCAAGAAAAAATGTAGAGATGGTAAGTCAACAGTTAATCATTTGAGAATGCAATTAAGGTTTTAGTAGGGTATGGGGCGTGAGAATATTCTAGAACGCTCTTAGTCAGACACAAATGCTTCTTCAATTCTATATATGTATATATATCGAGGGGTGAAAAGCTATTTGGTTTAAGCGACATTTTTGCAGAATTACAGGAGAGGCATTTAAAGTTTAAAATTTAGAAAATACATCATTACAAAAAAAACTTCTTCTGATATTTGAATGGGGTAAACTTAATAGAACTTCATTTAAAAATATCGAACTGTTGATGCTAATCTTAATTTAAATAAATTTCGTGTCACGTTGTTTGTCCGCGATGAACACCTAAATTACTGAACCGATTTAAACTTTTTTTTTTAAATATGTGTTTTGTTCCAACTTAGGCCATGGGATGATTCTTATTTCGATTAATGGTCGCAATATTTATTAATTAACAATAAAATGATTTATTATGTTGATTATTGTTATTAATTGTAAGATTCATAAGTCTAAAGCAGATGGCGCCTTGTATCAGTTTTTACAGACAATACTGTCTGACATTAATATCTCATAGATGGCGCTGTTTTAAAAATACCAACGTTTCACTTAAGCCACAGCTTATGCTACAATTTAATAGCATAGACACCACGTGTTGCTGAATCTAAAATATAAGTGAAATTCATTTCATAGTAAACGGAATACAGTGAAATCCAATCGTTCTTACTTTGTTAATTTTTGGTATTAGCATAGCCGGCCGCGTGTTATTTAGAAACAAAAACCTCAGCCACAGCAACGTGTGCCCGGGTCTGTTAGTACCATATAAAACGGACCTTTATTTACAAAGATAAATGACTCATGATAGGCGAAATATCGCTTAAAGCAAATAGTCTTTCACCCCTCGGTATTTACTATGGGAGAGTGTATTATATGCGTGTCACCTTACCTATTTCTGTCCTGAAGCAGTCATGTTTACCGGTTTGAAAGGCACTTAAAGACCCCTTAAAGAATAGAACTGAAATTTCGACCTCATGTCTCAAAGGAATTACTAAAAGTCAGTCCCATCTGGCCGAGCGAATGATCGACTCAGGGCTGTAGAACAGTGGTGGATTTTTTAATATGTATAATTTTGTTTATGATTAGAAATATCCTCCTCCTGGCCTCGATAATCCTGAATGCTGACGGTCGTGGCATCCCTTAATAAGTTTCTCCTGGATTATCCTGCGTCAGCTTTTCGGCTGCACGAATGGCATCGTAGACTGAGGTGTTAAAGGGCGTATCTGGTCCGACCAGCAATTTGTGCTTCTTCCGCATGCCTTACCTGTCATTAGCACATTTTCTAAATTGTTTTTTTTTTTTTTATTGCTTAGATGGATGGACTAGCTCACAGCCCATCTGGTGTTAAGTGGTTACTGGAGCCCATAGACATCTACAACGTAAATGCGCCACCCACCTCGAGATACAAGTTCTAAGGTCTCAAGTATAGTTCCAACGGCTACCCCACCCTTCGAAACGAAACGCATTACTGCTTCACGGCGGAAATAAGCGGGGTGGTGGTACCTACCCGTGCGGACTCACAAGAGATCCTACCACCAGTGATTACGCAAATTATAATTTTGCGGGTTTGATTTTTATTACACGATGTTATTCCTTCACCGTGGAAACCAATCGTGAACAATTTGTTGAGTACGTATTTCATTAGAAAAATGGGTACCCGCCTGCGGGATTCGAACACCGGTGCATCGCTACATACGAATGCACCGGACGTCTTATCCTTTAGGCCACGACGACTTCAACTATATTTCTGGCAATGTGTCCAAAGAACTCGAAACTCTTATATGCGCGCATATGATTAGACATTTAGATTATGGAATTTAATTTATAGGTTATTATGAATCCTATTATTTACTATTATTATTACAAATGGCATACGTTTTTCAGTGGACACTTCATTGTGTACCGTTCATAACGTGATGGTTGAACCTTGTGGCGAAGGCCCGATCTTCTGCGCTCTCAAGAAGAATAAGCCTTACAGCATAAGCTTAGACGTTACTCCACGTAAGTTGTATTATTTTTATTAGTTCTAGTAAAAATCGATTACAATTTGACATATAAAAAATAATTAAATCCACAACAGACGCTGCTTCACCATTTGATTCGCTTTCAAATATTTATTTTTTATTTGTTGATACAAGGAGAACGAACAGCCAACTAACATAGTATAATAATATAACAAAAAATAGAAACAAAAAGCCATTTAAAGGTCCTCACCAATATAAACAAATTAAAAACACTAGAGAAACAAAAACATAGAAACAAAAAAATTAAAAACAATAGGCAAGCAAGAAACAACATAAGAAAAGGAGGAATACACCAGACAAATTTAATAATAGCTAAAAATAAGCTAATCATAAAATTAATATGGCATTATGCATTCGGTACGATTTTTAATGGATATTTACTACCAGGTATTTAATTACGTAAAATTCGTTTTATTTCCAGACTTTTCTGCGAATAAATTGCACGCAGTCATAAAGGGAGACGTCCAAAACCAAAACACTTTCTCGACTACCTTCACGAGATCAGCAGAGTACAATGACCTACTGGACAATACTTTATCGGAAGGGAAGCGAACACACATACAACTCCAGTTGGCTGTGGACAAACGCGCCTCTGTAAGTAAAACTTTTTCTAAGGGAACTGTTTTAATCCTAATAAATGAATTAAGTTTATCTAGGAACAAGCAAACTCTTAACTAAACGCTAAACAGGTTTATTATATTAGTATAGATTAAAATCAAATGACTTAAAGGGAAAATAACTCTAAAATTAAATACTTGTAATAAATAACGTATTTATTTGGTTAAGGATTAATATCATCTTTATAAAAACACCTTCACAATAAGGCTTTATTTTAGAACAAATTTGGTTAGCATAAAAAACGTTATAGAGAGCCAACCTTAACATATAGACATACCCTGTTTCGGACTTTTTTTTAGATCTTTTAAAGGGGAACAATTCTCTCATACATTATTTTAGCGAAACTTGAACCGTTTCCGCAGCGCACACAGTGGAAACTCTCAAAAGGGAAAAACCCCGATTTTGAAGCGTGATGTTATATAGCCTATAGCCTACCTCGATAATTTATATAATAAGGGCTATCTAACACTGAAATAATTTTTCAAATCGGACCGTACTTCCTGAGATTAGCGCGTTCACACAAACAACCAAACTCTTCAGCTTTATAATATTAAGTATAGGTGAAGACTACGCAAAAGTAAGTCCCCTAATGAAAAAATGACGTGATAAAATGGTTGGAGAACGCCTCCTAACAGGTCCTTTAAGTCAATTAAAGGCGGTCTAAGCTTGCAATGTTGGTACTGTTGTTGAAATAGTAACTATCGGTGTTAGGTAAGGTGTTAGAACAACTAAGCAAGCTCACAGACAATCTGGTGTTAAGATGTTACCAAGGCACATAGACATCACACACAATGTGAAAGCCATTACCGTAATTTTACAAATTAGATATTTCTTTGGAAATTTGGCTAGCTATAACAGCTTACGATAATTACAAGATAAGTTTACATATGCACAAATTCTGAACAATAACATTCGGAACGTTGGTCTAACGAGAAATCCAACCCGCTCAGTGGAAAATCTTCCCTCTAATGTTGCCCATAAACTTGTGAAAGCGACAGAACAACTGCGCCTTCACACTACATCATCAGAGACGCTTGTGCTTCTATCATAACTTTTGCTTACAATAATAACTTAATGTATAAACGATATCTTCATTTCTATTCATCGCTTTGGTACATGATAATTTATCTGCATTTTCTTCTTCGTGACGCGTTTTGCACGTCTATACTAATATTATAAAGAGGAAAGATTTGTTTGTTTGTTTGTTTCGAATAGGCTCCGAAACTACTGGACCGATTTGAAAAATTCTTTTTCCATTAGAAACCGACATTGTCCCTGATGAACATAGGCTACTTTTTTTTAATTTTATTTTATTTTATTTTTTTTGTTTCATGTGTGTTTTAATGTTTCCGAAGCGAAGCGAGGGCGGGTCGCTAGTTAGACAATAAAACCAGGAAAATAGGAAAATGTTTCTCAATCTGTACATGAGCTACCACGATATCTGAGCCTCTGGTAACATAAAACTCTCGTTAGCAAAAGTAGCTACACAATTCAGAAGAGCCTATGTCTAATATTATCCAAAAAATAAGTCTTATGCCCTGATATTAAGTAAACCTTTTTCTTTAATTACAGGGCAAATTCCCATTGGAAGTTCGCGTTTGGGACGAGGATGATACGTCTCATGTTTGTTGCTCAATATTTACGGTTAAAATCAGATAAGTTATGTAATTCTTGTGAAAATATATTATCATGTAATAACGGTAAATAAAAAGTTGTTTCAGTAATAATTAAATTTGAATTGTAAATATTATATATTATCAAGTAATAATAGTAAATAAAACGTTGTTTCAATAATAATTAAATTTTAAATCTAATTTACAAGATTACCCGAACCCTGTGACACAAAACGCTTTTGCTTTGGAAGCAAAAAGTATATAGTAATCTCAGTATATAATAAATATACTAGGAGTATATGATATCTCTGAAAAGTACTTAACAACTTTCAATTTATGTTTCGGATATTTTGTTTTTACTGGTGGTAGGACCTGTTGTGAGTCCGCGCGGGTAGGTACCACCGCCCTGTCTATTTCTGCCGTGAAGCAGTAATGCGTTTCGGTTTGAGGTGAAGGGTGGGGCAGACGTTGTAACTATACTGAGACCTTACAACTTATATCTCAAGGTGGGTGGCGCATTTACGTTGTAGATGTCTATGGGCTCCAGTAACCACTTAACACCAGGTGGGCTGTGAGCTCGTCCACACATCTAAGCAATAAAAAAATAAAAAAATTGTGAACTGTGTGTGTATAGTTGGCTGACATGGAAATTCCAATTGACTCCTTTTATTATTATATTATTATTTTAATGAAGTGGCTGGTACTAGCCTGCTGTCATTTGCAATTTACTGTTTTGTATAAAATGTTCAAACAGATCTGACGTAAAGTAGCGCATGGAAGATAAGCAATGGCGAGGTTAATTACTTGTATCGGTTAGGTTTATTTTACAAAGCACACTTTTACAAAGCAAAGAAATAATCACAACACGCTATTAAATACAAAAACGAATTGACAGTAATACTAGGTAGTACAAAACGTCAGGTAAGATGAGGTATAGATACGATTTGGAGCCGCGCTTAGTCTTGTGCGAGTACTTGCCCCCTCGCTACAATAACTTTGTGGTCATGACTATGGGACATTCCGGTCACCGTCCTCGTCGAATCCGTCGCTTGTGACGAAGGGCTCGACGAGTGATTTAACTCATAGACACAGCCCACTGAGTTTCTCGCCGGATCTTCTCAGTGGGTCGTTTTTCCGATCCGGTAGTAGATTCTGCGAAGCACTGCTCTTGCTAGGGCCAGTGTTAGCAACACTCCCGGTTTGAGCCCCGTGAGCTCACCTACACGTCAAGGAGAAGCTGAAATCTGAATCCTCAACCTCTGAAGGCTATCAGCACAAGTAGGAAAAAAATGGGACCCTGTAACACCTAGACCACAAGAAGGCCGTCTGCTCCAGCTAAAAAATTACAGTTTGCTCTGAAGCAATTATTATTTTTCTGATTAATATTAGTGAAAGTTGATACAAAGAACAACAATTGTAATGATCATTTAATATTACGATACAATCTTACTTCAATATAGACTTCTTTGTTACAATATCTTTTAATTAGCCTATGTTGGGGGACCATTGACAGCTCTGACACGTGTTAATATGCCTGCAAAATTAAACACAGATTTATGTGTTTTTTTTAATATTTTTTTTTCTTTCCTGATCTTTGTTACTCGGGTACCTATGACATAGAAGAAAACCTTAGATCACGTTATGTGTATGAAAATTATTTGTAGTTTCACCTCGGCCGATATCATTTTTTCCTACCTTTTTTTTATTGCTTAGATGGATGGACGAGCTCACTGCCCACCTGCTGTTAAGTGGTTACTGGAGCCCATAGAGATCTACAACGTAAATGCGCCACCCACATTGAAATATAAGTTCTAAGGTCTCAGTATAGTTACAACAGTTGCCCCACCCTTCAAACCGAAACGCATTACTGCTTCACGGCAGAAATAGGTGAGGTGGTGGTTCCTACCCGTGCGGACTCAAAAGAGGTCCTACCACCAGTAATTACGCAAATTATAATTTTTCAGGTTTGATTTTTATTACACGATGTTATTCCTTCACCGTGGAAGTCAATCGTGAACATTTGTTGAGTACGTATTTCATTAGAAAAATTGGTACCGGCCTGCGGGATTCGAACACGGTTGCATCGCTAGGTACGAATGCAACGGACGTCTTATCCTTTAGGACACGACGACTTGTTCGAAACCTGTTCGACGGTAGCCTAAAGTGTTGTTCCAGCTACGTTTTGTCTGGTAAGTGAGCTCACGGGGCTCAATCTGAGAGAATGTACTGACACTGGCCCTAATAAGAGCAAGACTTCGCAAAATCTACCACAGGATCGGTATCGCGACCCGGCGAGAAACTCAATGTGGGTTATATCAGTCTTGGAAACAATAGCATATAAATTATCACTACTTGCCTTCCTCGATCGCAAATGGTGTAAAACATACGACTCGTTGCACATGAAGAAGTCAGAATCGCTGTTTTGTGAACATAAAACAATGAATATAAATCTCCCCTCTTGGTGCTTCCAATGAAAATTGGTGATTCCTATTCATTTAATGTTCATTACCATGATACTGGTGCTTTCACCTCTCGATCTGATGAGCGCTCTTTCATGCTGAGACTGAGACTGAGACGAGGCAGTGGTACCGACTTTTTACAAGCTTTTATTTGCTCGACCTGTATCCATTTATTTAACGAAAATTATCAACATAGTTTCATGCTATCAAAATTGCTAATATAGTTTCAACTTCAAAATTGCACACACAGCAATTTTGACTCATTTAGTTTAAAATGTCATAATTTTTTTTCTTTTTCTTTTATTGCTTATATGGGTGGACGAGCTCACAGCCCATCTGGTGTTAAGTGTTAATTAAAATATATTTAGATATTCTACTGTGCTGCCGTGATTCTGCTCGATCAGTGCTACACGTGAAGTTAGTACATTCATCTCATATTTTGATTTAATAACCCAATTACCTACTAACTGTTTTCGCTGCTCTGAACTTGTATATATCTGTAAGCCTATGTGTATAATATCGTAATCATCACATTTTTTGTCGGGTTGGTAGCATTTTAGAACTGTAAACCCGCGGTCAACTGATATGTGAGAACTCTTATAAAGGTCAGAATTAAAGAACATTTAAAAACTTAATCTTAAAAAACCATCCTCAAGAAGGAGCTAAGCTTTAACTTAGGTCATTGATGTCATGTCATTTATGGCATAGACAAGAAGACTAAAGAACAGTTATTATGAATCGAGTTATTTTCGTTCAAAGCTGCGTCGGCTGCAAGGTGTGGCTGGTTGCAAACAACCGTATCATTATCTACTTAGGAGGGATATTGATCTACCGCAATCGCATTTAGAGACGAACAGGTTTGAAGCTGACGTTTTCAACATTAATTCAAACACACGGGCGGCAAGCCGTGAGCAATAAATACAAAAGCAGTGAGAGCTAAAGGCAGTTTATTGACATGGCTAATAGCATAACGACTATTGCACTTAAACCACCTGTTCCTCTGCGGGGGCACGGTGCAACGACAGTAACTAAGCTTAGGCCACATTTCGACTTAAACAGTGCGAAGAAATTGAGATTTTTTTATATTTTTATTTATTTCTTAGATGGGCGGATGAGCTCGCACCCCACCCGGTGTTAGTGGTCACCGGAGCCCATAGACATCTAAAACGTAAATGCCGCCACCCATCTTGAGACATTAGTTGTAAGGTCTTAGTTTTTAACTGGAGATTAACGTGTGTTACAGCCTGGCCACGGGACATTCGCCGATGCGAATATTCGCGCGGTGCGAACGGCGAAGCGTCTAGCGACTAAAACAAGCGCATAGAAATGTACCTAACAAGCCACGCGCACCGGCGACCGGCGAAGCGACCGGCGAAATGTACCGAGCGAATCGCGCGATGCGGCGGGCGAGCAAAACAAATGCATGAATACGGACGGCGCGAGCCACGGAGTCGAGCGGTAGTCGCGGCGAATAGTGCAGTGATTAAATGAGTTTAGTTGTTTTCGCCGCGAAAAATTAACGCCGAAATTTTTATATTTTTTATTTATTTTTTATTTTATATTTTTAAAGTCGTCGTGGCCTAACGGACGTCCGGTGCAATCGTGTTGAGCGATGCACCGGTGTTCGAATATCAGGCGGGTACCAATTTTTGTAATGAAATACGTACTCAACAACACTCAACGTTCACGATTGATTTCCACGGTGAAGGAATAACATCGTGTGATAAAAATGAAATCTTCAAAATAATAATTTGCGTAATTACTGGTGGTAGGACCTCTTGTGAGTCTACACGGGTGGGTACTACCACCCTGCCTATTTCTGCCGTGAAGTAGTAATGCGTTTCGGTTTGAAGGGTGAGGCAGCCATTATAACTATACTTGAGACCTTAGAACTTATATCTCAAGGTGGGTGGCGCATTTACGTTGTGGATGTCTATGGGCTCCAGTAACCACTTAACACAAGGTGGGCTGTGAGCTCGTCCACCCATCTAAGCAATAAAAAAATAAAATAGCTGAAATACTAGCTAGACCAGCTATTTGGAAGTCTAGCCACCCAAAGTATTTCTCGTACTTCTTGTGGAATTCTCCATCTATAGGTATACTCCGATTCTTATTCAAATCATGTACTTCACAATCTTTTCCAAATAATAGGTCCTGAACCAAAAAACTATTAATTTGTAAGCAATATCGATATAATTTCGATATAGACATTTCGCTGTCGGACTTCCTTACTAGTCGCGGCGGCGAACGTGAGTACCCGTGGCCTGCAAACGGTGCTGCGCGAATGGTCGCCTCGCCCACCGCTTCGCTGTTCGCACCGCCGATCCCCGTGGCCAGGCCGTTACTGACTGTAAGCATCTTAGCACGCACGCATTAAAACACAGTGATAATTGGAATAAGTATTTTCGTCGCGGATTATAATGCAGATTTTAATTCATATTCCAGATTTTTAAGATTTATTTTATCATAAAAATTGGCTTCTTAATGACGACAGGTATGAAAAAATGTGTGTGTGTGTGTGTGTGCAAGTCACACACGGTAGAAGAGAAACTTATAAAAAATATGAATAATCGCAAGGGTCAACTACCAACTACTCCGCAGTCCGAAGTGCAATGAAGCAGCCTCACCCTGGGGGAACCGCCTGCATGATCACGGTGTCTCTATGCCAGGTAAGTATGAATTTGATTTTTTTTCCCTGCCTAAGCTGATAGCCTGGAGAGGCTATATCAGCGTCGCCTTAACTAGTAGGTGAGCTCACGTCTGTCTGATGACGTTCCTAACACGAACCCTAGCAAGAGCCGTGCTTCGCAGAATCTACCGCCGCGCCGGATCGGAAACGCAACCCACTGAGAAGATCCGGCGAGAAACTCAGTGGGCTGTGTCTGAGGGTTAATCGTCGAGCCCTTCGTCGCAAGCGTCGGGTTCGACGAGAACGGTGACCGGTGCTTTAAATGACATGTTTGGGGCTGCGTCGACTGCTTTCCATTCTGTCCGCAGGATCGGGAATGTAGTTACCGGCGGCTACTATAAGAGGGTTCTCGTGTCGTGCCGCTTTATCGAAGTGGCGCATCGACGCCGACTGAAGATACTTACTGATGGACTCTAAGTCCAGGTCGTCATGGACGTTCCTGACGAACCACGGGGCTCCGACGGCTATCCTGCAAAAACGAAATTGAATAACTTGGAATGATTTTAAGCTAGTGCGGGCCGCGTGAGCGAACACTACGCTTGCATAGGTCATGACGGGGCGTATGCAAGTTTTGTAGTGTCACCTTTTTTCTAAGGGGCAATTTACTTCGCCTGCATATCATCGAGTAGAGACGTCCTAGTATGAAGGCGGCACGGTCGCGTACCGTCTTTATGTGGGGGCGGAATGTCATCCCTCTGTCGAGGATGACGCCTCAGTATTTGACCTTCGGGGCCCACGGTATGGGTTGGTCGTACATGATGATTGGGCGAATGGTGGAGGCGGAGGTGTTGACGCGCCTAGTCGTGGGATGCTCAAAGTGGTGTTCGGAGGGCGACCCCTTTTAAAGAGCACAGCTGTTTTTTTCGTGGGGTTGATGTCGATGCGCCACTTCCGGAACCACTGTCCCATGGTGGTAGCTGCGCTCTGGAGTCGCCGATGTAACAACGACTTCTTCCTACACGAGTAGTAGATAGCCGTGTCATCGGCGAAGAGCGCCAGATGGGTCTCCGGAGACCGGGGTATACCATTGATATACAAACTGAACAGTAACGGGAGAGGGCGGAGCCTTGCGGGACTCCGGCTGTAACGTGACGGGGCGAGAGCGCGTTCCCTCTACTGAATATCCGATATCGTAACGAATGGTTCGATAAGCTTATTAACCACCAAATCACTGGAATCAGTGACTGGTAGTCCGGCAAAAATGCTAGTGTTAAGTGGTTACCGTCATAACCCATAGACAAAATCGGAAAGAGATATACGAGAACGTCTATCAACTGTGTAACATCTCGTCATCGCGATTCAGAAATTGTTGAATTAATGTGCAGCGACATCTGTTGATAGCAAACTAAATAAAAATAATTGTAAATCATCTTTTATAGTATGGGGTAGCGTCCTCTGTTAATTGATATTTTAACTTCACGTTTCATTTTTTCGCTTCATCGAGTTCGAAATCACACCTAACGACTCTAAAGAAGTTTCACTTCAAAAAAAATTAACTAATTTCTGGCGGTAGTTAGGAATTTTGATATTGACCACAATATTTATGAAAATTGTTTTCGTGTATATCTTATGTATCTACAATTGTAATTAAATGTAACCTAAGGGTATCAAATTACTCTAAATAGAACGAACAAGATTAACTGAATTGTCATTAATTATGATAATAATTATGTGTTCAAACTATCAAACACAATTAACACTAACTACTCGTAGTAATAGATGCTTCAAACAACATGGCGACATTCGTGTGGTGTCTTTGAGCATTATTCTGAACTGAATATGAATGCGATATTTCACTATTGTAAAAATACTTTGCATATAAAACTATAAAACATAATGACATAAAGACATTTACAAAGCACAATTTAAAGTCACTACAGTTCAATTCTAAGATCTTGATTTCAATTATCTATCACATAAATTGGCGAGTAATATTTAAATTAATGATTTTATGTTGCGCGAAAATGATGATGTGAAAGCCCTTAGTCCGCACGTAGGGCACCACCGGTCATCGACTCCGCATTCCGCGAATATCTAAACCCGGTTTTCTCCTGCATCCCAGTGCTGAGCTTAGAACGGAATTGTCCTTAAATGCGGAGTATAACGTTCTGGCAGCCTTCCGTTTTATAGGACAATGCGAATTGTGAATCTTGCCTTTATTCCATCAGATCTATATGTCATATGTCTTGTCCCAGCTTTGTTATTATTTAATGTAAATACATCATCAAATTCTTCGTAATGCGATTATCAAACTTTAAAAGCAAAACAATGAAAATACTAGTGAATAATAACTAGAGGTCCCGCAGTAGTCGAAATTCGACTATAATTAATTGGAATTATTATTGTAAGTTTGTACACTTTTATGATTGTATTTTCAACGCCAAGACTACACTATAGAAAAATATTAATAAAGACAAACAACACCTATTTAATCTATTCTCAATTTGACCACAGACATCAAGAACAAAAGTTTGACAATAAATAAATTGTATGCATGCGTGTGTGTCAAATACATGATAGTGTGTGTAATGTTTTCTTTATTGATTTAATGTATCTTTTATGCATTATTTTATAAAAATATTAGCATTGTGCACTTCTCTATATTCTCTATAAGTGTGGAAAGGACAATGACCACATATGTACACATATGTATGGCATTACGTCTTAAGTTGTTGCACAATAAATCTCTATTTATTATAGACTACGCTCTATATATTATCGAATAAAAGTGTTCGCTTCCCCATAATTAACCGGGTTTTCAAGTAATTAGACCAAAACGGACATAACCTATAAATAATGTTAAGCCCACAAACAAAGCATATTAATCATAGTTTTCACACACCGACTTCTCATTATCAGAGGCTCAAGCATCAACATGATTACAGAATTACAGAAGACTCAAGAGTTCATAAACAAAACATAATATGTATAAACTTCCTGGCGTAATAAAACACTTTTAGGTACCTACATAAAAACGTATGCATAGATTATACACTTAATATATTTGAGATAGATGCGCAACTCTCATTTTTATTTTTGCTTTAGTTAGAGCCCAGGACAGCAGGCGTCGCTGCTGTCGATTATTAGTCTCCCTACCCCCCACCAGGTGGCTTTTTTAGTAATTTTAATATTTTTTATAATTAACTCTCTTTATGAAAAAATCTTATCGTTTAGAATCGCTGA
This sequence comes from Bombyx mori, assembly GCF_030269925.1. Taxonomy (NCBI): domain Eukaryota; kingdom Metazoa; phylum Arthropoda; class Insecta; order Lepidoptera; family Bombycidae; genus Bombyx; species Bombyx mori. Next base: position 13,578,211 of record NC_085124.1, on the reverse strand, counting down.
AATTCCCGGTAGTACTTATGAAATATTAAAGAACGTTTGATTGTGTTCAGCATTCTAATCGATAAGACCTTTTCATACAAAGAGAAAACAGTTTTTTAAAATAAAAAGCTGTAATTCTCTGTAAGCTATTTAATTTCCCTATAATATAAACAATTTACTGTTAAAAGATAGTATGAACGTACAATTGTATAAAATTTCGAATAACAATAATTCCTCTAGATTAATCCTACTAGAGTACTTAATAACATTAAATCGAAAGTTAACTAAAAGTTAAATAAGTCTAGATAATCAAATCATTCCATCTCAATTAAGTCATTCGTGCGAAATATAAACATGTCAGCTTTCCATTACAAACATAGTAGACAATTTGAATTAAATTTAATAAATTTGTTTCACAATGATAGCAGTTCTTGCTTAAAGTTGATCATGACAGATCATGACCTTGTACGAAAATCTTACATCTATAAACACTACCTATGCTTCGACATACAATAATTGTCATTTAAACTAGAATTGTAGAGATAATACACACACTAAAGTGAATACTAAATTATTCTTAGCACTCTTATAAATATTTACACATTTAAGAAACAATTAACCCACAATTGTTCATAATATGTGACATTTTATTCTGCACAAAACGTTTTTTACATAATTTGAAAAAAAAAAAATGTGGAAAAATTGTAATGATGATTTAAAGTACTCTTAAATATTGATAGTTTGTACTTAATGACGCTTATAGAAATCTTAGACATGATTACAATAGTTATAGTTTTATTTCCCTTCTAATTTATTTCTATTCTGACGTTTTTGACGCTTTAGCTTTGGTAATACTAGATGAAACAAACAGCAGATTGAAAGAAAATCATCTTAAAGTTAATTACATTCATTGCAAACCATTACTTTGAATTTTGTTACAAAAGAAACTGATGTTCGTTACATGCAAATGAATTATAACCATACACATGCAAACATAAAATGTAAATTTATCTTTTAATCCAAATTAAATGTACATTAATATTACATCTAAGAAAGGGCTTCGAAAACTTTTATTGCCCTCAACGGCAGATGAGTACGCAGACCGGCTCGTGATAAGTGGTCACCAGTGCTTATAAACTTTAGCGGTGCCATAGGGGTCGCTGTCTATCACTTAAGTTTTAATATATTTTTAATATATTCAGTCACAAGCATATTGATTTCACAGAATGAAAATGTAAGAAACGTAATCATGTTTGGGCATTTTCGTTTATATCTGCTCATACAGAAAACACGACTTAGCTAATATATTCCACAATAATGCTTTTGAATTACCATTAATTAAAATCATCTTCTCGTAGAATTTACAAAAGGTTATTTACAAAAATTTATATCAGTGTTTTCATATATTACTAACTTACTAATTACAACAACTATTCAAATGTAATATACTATAACTATAAGAACTAAACAACCTATTTTAAAACAAAATTGGTATCAATTTAGTTCATATGAACTATTTCAATTATTAATTTATAAATTATAAACATATTTAAAAAAAAATTAAGATCCCTTGTGAGTTCACATTCCTTGCTGAATCAGTTCTTCTTCTGAAAAGGAGAAACAAAGTATCTTAAGTATGTAACAAATATTGAAAAAATACGACCATGAAAAATTAAGTGTTAATCTAATCATACTTACATAACCTTCTGCTTCAAATATAGTGCATCAATCTTAATTTTCATGTTTCAGACATTTTATGTGCTCCTTATAATTTTTCCATAAAATTTTGTCATTATCGAACATTTGTCTACAAAAAAATTTATATATATATATATGGTAGAAGGATGAACGTGGTCACAGGCCATTTGGTGTAACTAGGTTATCAAACACCAGAAAACAAAACGTGAATGCCATCATCTAACTTTGGATGTGAGATCAATTGTGCTGTATTTTATTTAAATAGGAAACCATGACTGCTTCCCGACAGAAATAAGCAAGATGGTGATACACATCGGTATAACTTTACAATATACCCTACCTCAACCATTTATATTCCAGTCAGAAGTTGCAGTATTCTTGTATAGTAAAAATATTCTATTTTACCACCAAGAAATCAAAATGATTTATAATTATACTAACCAAGTTAATTTAACAAAATCATTTATTTTCTATATTTTTTGTTATAATAATAATATAATCTCATAGATAAAAGAATTAATGTCTAAATTGTTTTCAGCTAAATCATGCATGCAGGCGGTACATCCAGTAAAAATCTTTGATTAACATTTTTTTATAATATATCCTGATACATATTTCTTTAATTCAGCATAAATCAAACAATCGCTACTTTTTAATTGACCCACCACTAATATAAATTGCTCAGTATCAATAGAATAATCTATTTTGAGAATGTCATTAGACTTCTGATTGAAAAACTTTGTAAAGATTTTCATTGGATTAGTGTTGTCTTTGTCTTTATTAAATCTCTCAATTATATTAAGTGTATAATCTATGTACACAGGCATACGAAACTTTATCGAAGAAAAAGTATTGGAGCCAAGTTATGTCTAAAGAGAATTCGAAACAGTTTCTTAATGCCTAATCGTCTAATATTCTCACAAACTAAAAGTTGCTCCAAATTGATACTAAATCGTAAAATAGCTCACAAACCGAGACCAAACCAAAAACGATTTAAAAAATTAAAGCGTCAGGTACGCCATTTTGAAAACTACAAACTACTACAAAGTTGCCAATCCAAAGTAAAATATTTCTAAAATTTGGTTTTAGTAGCAGTTTATTTCCATGATACTGTTTATTTTCCTAACAGAAATATCATTTAATGTAACATAAGACATGTTGGATTTTTGTTAAAAATAAAAAATATTGATAAGTACGGTTTATGTTTCTAACATATATTTTTTTTGTTTCTGAAATAATTCCAACTTCTACCAACGATAGCATTTTTTATTGAGTCAGAACTCATATCTGCCATCTAGTGAGTTTATTAGATCATTAATGCCTAAACGTTACAAAAATGACGTCGCCACAGGAGTAAGATGACGCTAGTTGTATGTTATTTTCCTTTGTATGGGAGTTGCACCCCCCTGAACGTATGGCCGCTTGCCGGGTCGCAGCCGCCGGCTCATCTATCGACAATATAATATAGCTTGACAGTTACGTCTGCGTGAAACGGAACACAGAAAAATAATTCTTTTAACTTAATGATAAAATCATAATTCAATACGTTGTAAAATATAATATAAGAACATAATATACCTAGTTATTTAACTGTACAAGATTTTGATATCATTTTTGTGATGATTGAATCTAAAAATTCATGCATGAGTAATCTGTCTAAATAGAGGGAACGACACATGACCTTAATACGGAAATGGTGCGAAGAATTGTTGATTTACTTTTAATCTTAAAATCATAATTCCGGTCCTGTACAAAACATTTCTGTAGTGAAATTGATTGTAAAAAATGAGAAAACTATTTCGATGCTATTTTGATTCTGCAACATGCAACTTTGCTAGACGACTTTTGGTCATTCTCCTTTCATACCTCCGCGCAATTTTCGTAAAAAGGGATACAAAGTTTTTGCTTCACGTATTAATATATTACTAGTGTGTTAAATGTGGAAAGTTAATTTGATCGTGGATAAAGATACAAACATCACAAATTTTCATATTAATGCATAAAGCAAATTTTATTTCATCGCGTATACGATTTTAAAGAATCATAGTCCATAGATTCCAATAGAGTCAAGGAGCATACACCAAAATCTCATGGCCCTATTTCAAAAACGAAAACAATTTACAAAATCTACATTTTTTTAAATTACGCTTTTAGTAAAGCTAACATCAATTTAACCGGGTATGCATGTCCGCCCTTCTGGAATATCTCTTTCAACTTGCCCATTGTTCGTCTGCATTGTCCTCGACATACCGAATTTTTAGCTGTTTCCCTCTATAAAACTTAACACCTGATCTAGAGGAGTCGCTAAGATATAGGAATAAGATAAAATACACCAATTAGCCCCCGCGCATTGCAGCTTTGCATTAATTTCATAGCAATACTTATACGTTTAAACCTGTTATTAATAAAAATATCTTAGAGGGAGTCTGAAAGTGGCAGTGACAGAGAAGTTGAGAAGTGCATTTGGGATGGTATGGACATGTGATGAGACGAAATGAAAATGAGGTTGGTAAGAGAGTGTTAACTATGAATGTGGAAGGACATAGAACAAAAATATAAATACGTAGAAAAGACTGCGCAACGTAATCACCAATTGCTTCACGCATCATCTTCATCTTGTATCATTTATTAATGACCATTAGGTCACATTACTGATCCTCTCTTCTACGCAATAGTTCTCTTTTATTATATTCTCTTATATTTTATTATATTTCAGGTTTATTTAAATATTTTTTATAAAAGAAAATATGCTACTTATTTGTATAGTGAACTACATTGTTTCAAGAAAAGTCGTCATCAGATCTTTGGTTCTAATCAAGTTGGCCACCCCTGATATAGAGGGAGAGTTGGCCCAAAAAGAAATGGATGGATTGCGTGAAAGACAATATGTATAAGAGGGGACTGAGCGACGAAACGGTATATGATAGTATGAAAGGAGAAAACATGTTGCGCCGACCCCAGGTGACTTTTTTTTTATTTCTTAGATGGGTGGACGAGCTCACAGCCCACCTGGTCTTAAGTGGTTAATGGAGCCCATAGACATCACGCAAATGCGCCACCCACCTTGAGATATAAGTTCTAAGGTCTCAAGTGTAGTTACAACGGCTGCCCCACCCTTCAAACCGAAATGCATTACTGCTTCACGGCAGAAATAGGCAGGGTCGTGGTACCCACCCGCGCGGACTCACAAGAGGTCCTACCACCAGTGCACAACTGGGGCTGGGAGAAGGGCAGGAGAATGATGATGATGATGATGAGTTATGCGTTTAAACAAGCATCGCATATTTTGGCATGACGGCCGCGGCCACTCAGTCAAGTGCGTCAGGGTCGGCGTCACCATATGGTAGATATCTTCCATATATGGCATAGTCATTGTGGACTTGTTTTTATCTATTGTAATATGTTTATACCTATTTTTCAATAAATACGATATGATTCCGTTATTTTATGCTCAGGGACCACAGTACGTTCTGACACTTGCCAATATCTCTTCAAAATTCAAGGCTATCCATTATCTTATTCGCCACTGTCACCATGCAAACGACCTTTGTTTTAATAGCTACATTATTCCTTAGAGCGTTTCTAGTGATCTTTGACACGAACTCCCCTCCACGGTGTTCCCAGAGTATCATAAAAGTCAAAGAAATTTTGAGGAGAGCTCCATGCGGTCCATACGTTGTGGTTTTCAAGGGTTTTGGTAATAGCTTAACATTAGATTGGCCGTCAGCTCCTCGGTCGGTTTTAGGTATTCGTATAAAAAAATAACTAAGAATCTTTTTTTTTATTTCCCTTGTAGGCATACGAGCATACCGCCCAACTAATGGTGAGTGGTTACCGTCGTTCATGGGCATCAGCAATTCCAGGGGCAGAGGCAAGTTGCTGCCTACTGTTAAGTACTCTCCACAAAGGCTTGTGCCTTTAAAGAAGTACATGGCATGTGCTGTATCCGAATGTAATAAAAAGGTGAAGCTTGATGGGTATATGGTAAGCTCATAGCAACCGCTTAATTGACATCACAGAAACAACTCAGAGGTCGTGGTCACTGTAAATCATTCACATTAGCAGCTGGTCTTAATAATTAACGTTATTATTGTCATAGGTGCGATTGTGTATAAACGCTAACCCGTCCTCTAGCGTTATCTAATAAAAGATAAATTTAAAGCAATTATAATTGACGATTTAGCACAAGACCAGACTGAATGGGAATCCGTTTATACTTGACGGCCTTTGTCAACCTAACCGGGTGCTGTGCCGTGACCTACACTCGCATGCCACAAGACTTAGTCATTAGGGAACGAGGGTTGCCCATCGTAAATCAGAAAATTGAAATCAATGCGCTCTCAAAGTGCCCGTAAAAAAATTTTTGAAGCCATATGTGTATATTTTCGGGACGAGTCGTCTAGTTCTAGTGGTAGCACACAAAAATCGGACTAGAAAGACAGTAAATAGTCTACTTTTAACATCCTATTTGAAGTCTTCAGTCTACCGCTGAGCATGGTATAATAACAGTTATGATACTCCTTTTCTTCTTTCTTTCCTATTACCCTCTGCTGGGGTGTAGGGCTCGAATCAAATCCTTCCAATTTACATCGGTCTTGGGCAGTCTGTTCTAGCTCCTTCCACGTCATGCCCAAGACGCCTAACTCCTGCTCCACCGTGCGACGCCAAGTTGTTCTGGGACGGCCTCTCTTCCTTTTGCCAGACACTTTCCAGGTCAGTGCACCCTTGGATAGCCGGGTATCGGGCTTTCTCAATATGTGACCAATCCAATGCTATTTCCGCGTAAGGATCTCCTTCTCGGCTGGCGTCTGCTTGGTGATCTTCCACAGCTCTTTATTAATGATCGTCTCAGCCCAAAAGATTTTTAAAATCTGACGCAGGCTGTGACTTATTCACAAACACTTGAAGTTTTTTTATTAAGCCCCTGCGGTGATGATACAGTTAAAAAAATTATCGTGATAATATAGAGGGCTGCTAAAGTTTATAGTTTTTGTGGAATGTTTTAAAATGTACGTGAATTATAAAGATTTGACAGCCCTAGACATTTGCTTCAGAACAGTTTCATAATTCTGCTATTGTCTAGATAGATTGATCTGAATAATCTGTCTTGATTTAGATAGAAATACTGATTCATCACAAATACTAACAATGAAGCAGCTATTCAACTTTTTTTTTTTTTTTTTAAGAGATTTTATGACCTGGTAACTGAGACCTTTAAGTCATGTCTTATTTTACTTTATATTCTTAATTTTATGAAAAATGATAATATGGAGTGAAATGAAATGAAGATGATTAATTTGAAACATTAATCAACTGGCATGAAATTTAATGAAATGAGATGATATGGGATGAAATATAATCGCAGTAAAATGGTGGTCATTTACTGAGATTTTTTCAGTGGACTTTTTGGACGAACCCGAGAAGTTACGTCCAGCAGCTTTGTTTCATTTTCCCACATTTGTGCACTTTCACAGATATTAAACAGTTAATAAACCACCGTTATTACACATTTAAACCTGAAGAAACACTAAATAGACAAAATAAAACAAATCACACAACTTCACTCCTCGCGTTCCCGCCAAAAAGTCCCAGCTATTCAACTTACTGGAATATGTTGCCAGCTTAGAAATTTAGTTATGAAATCATTTGATTTAATAAGGAGAATAAGACTCTTATGAGAAATTCTTTGTAATAGAATTTTCCCGCAATTCTCTGCAATCAATTGGAAAGTTCTATGAATACAAACATTAAGCTAAAAGTTATGACCTATCATAGCACGAGTACGCCCGTTCAACATTCCCTGCCCCGGGCAATATGTTTGATTGTACATGTACATTGTTGCTACAATAAAAGTAAAAGTGATGATCTAAAACATTAAGCTTATGAAAGCTTAGATAATCCGTTCGTTTTCTGATAAAATTAAAGTGAAACCTCCTCTGTGACTGTCGCTAATAGTGCAACAAAAATTGTAATAAAGTGGCTAAAAAGTTATAAAAAAATACATAATAATTTGGCAAAGGAAAATCTGAACATTAAATTGTTTCTATTTCTAAAATTTGAATGTGAATTAATTCCAGAATCTTCTTCTCCGTAACCTTAATTAACGAACATCTTTCTATTATCTATTTTACTTGTTCAATATACCTATTTTCCTTAGATAGGTATTGGTTAGACCATGAAGACCTTACATACTTTTTTCTGTTAAATAACTATATAATTTGTAGGTATGTTCTAGCTTATTAGAATATAATAAGTAGCCTATTAGTAACATTAACACACTTTGTAGAATGTGCATGTTATTATCCGCAACATGCTTCGTCAGATTACAGAAATAAATTACAGAAATAAATCTGTTAAATTAACTAATCTGTAACCTATATTTTTTTAAATTTGTCTTTTTTTATTTTTAAACTGGTCGCTGACAATAGTGGCATCGTAAAAGAACGAATTGCCATTCTGGTTTTTTTTCTACCTAAGTTTGTAACCTAGGGGACTATGCCAGCATAACCGAGCCAGTAGGTTAGCGTTAGCTCACTCACCAGGCTTTAACCTGAGAACGTTGCTAACACTAGCCCTAGCAAGAGGAATTCCTCGCAGAATCTACTACCGGAATAAAGGAAGAAATCTACGGAAACTTCATGAACAAAGAAAGCCATATCTGTCTGATTGAAACCACAACAGTTTTACAATATATTTTATTATATTTTCTTCTGCTTCTTAACTATTTGGGATTCTATAACTGGCCATCTATCTCATATTAATTCTCCTGAGGAATGGTAAGGTTGAATTTGGCAAATCAAGATGCAATATTTTAGTTTCAGGAAAGTATATCTCATTCCCTGTGTTCAATGAAAAATAATAATTTAATGACAACTTAACAAAGTGTAAGTCGGTGCCGTACCTTTACAAATAAAAAAAAAAACCTTAATTACACGACCCATTGCTGCCGTTTTCTACACTTTAAACGAGAAAAACAATTTGAAATATGTAAGAAAGCCATTAATTTGCATTTAAGTTAATTACTACACGATAGTTAACTGTTACCAAATCAATTAATGCCAATAAAACCACTGATTACGTTATTTTTTGGAAATTTTATTTATCTCGTATTTCTCTCTGTCTTCACGCGTTCCATGTTTTCGTGGCGCTAGTAGCGTCATAAACGCCATCGTAAGTGCACGTCTCCATATTGCTCCGCGAATTAACAAAGTATTGTCGTGAATAATTCGTTTTTAATTCTATTCAAACGTATTTCGCATCACTGAAATATTGTGTTTTGAGTGTTCATTGACAAGTGTATAGTGGTGTTCAAGATTTAAACGTGATTTTTGTAACAACAATCTCGTTTTAAACTTGTATTCTCAACGGAAAGCGATCGTGTCGGATTCCGTTGATTCAGTACCATTGATACGGTGAGTCGGGTTTTGCTATGGTATTCTGTTCTTTCATGGTGGAATAACGGTGTCGGCAAACCATTGTTCTAAAGATAACAAAAGTAAGGAACGTAACAGCATTTGCAATTTTTTTTTATCTGTTTTGAAAATACCGTTCACATTGGTAGATTAGCGCGTGAGGCCAACGGTTTTTAGATAAATTTGCATATGTAAATATATTATTTACTCCAAGTTCCTTGATATCTAATTCAAACGATGTCCTTGTTTTTATAAAATAAGCATTGGCATTAACAAGATATTGATTTTAAATTTCATAAATAAAATTCGGTATACATAATAATATTATGTATTAACGATCCACTTTTATTGTATTTTTTTCTTTTCCCTACCTATGCTGATAGCCTTGAGAGGCTATTTCAGCTTCTCCTTGACGTGTAGGTGAGCTCACGGGGCTCAAACCGGGAGTGTTGCTAACACTGTCCCTAGCAAGAGCAGTGCTTCGCAGAATCTACCACCGGATCGGAAACGCAACCCATTGAGAAAATCCGGCGAGAAACTCAGTGGGCTGTGTCTATGGGTTGATTTACTCGTGGAGCCCTTCATGGGTTCAGAGAGGACGGTGACCGGTATTTGAGGTACCTAAAAGCACCGTTAATGGATCGGGAGGATCCGTAATAACGTGAATTTATTGTTAATATTAAGTATTAACATCGTGTTTTTACTACAATAAAATAACGTTCTAATTATTTGTGTACCTAAAAGGAGGTGGGTTATACTCGTACAAGCATCTTCATTTCATTTCATTCCATATGATCGTTTTTCATAAAAATAAGAATATTAATTAAAATAAGACATGACTTAAAGGTCTTAGTGACCAGGTCATAAAATCCCTTTTTTTTCTACCTATTTGTTAAATGTCAAATACTTAAACGACAAGCTGAAGGCCACTTCATTCATACTTCAGTCGAAAATAACGAATCATCATAAAACACAGGAGGCAAGCGTATTTTCTTTGAAAATATAATTTTACAATAATCACAACCAAAGTCATATGTAATACACATCCAATGTTAATTTCACGTATTAGGTATATGACATTTATTACGAATATACTTTTTAAAAGTTATCTAAACATCTTGTTCAACCACAGCTTCTTGTTTTATGTCAGTAGTTCACGTATTATTTTTCCAAATTATTTACTTAGACCACTGTCGTAGTCAGCTGGTTTCATGTACTTATTAGGACATTTATATAGGTATTTCCACATTCATAGATTCGTTGTTTCGGTTAACAGTGTTTTTGATGCCTGAATGCAGGTCTACTTTTATACGAGGATGCGGAAATCTGTCTAGATCTATATGTACTATAAAGTATCGTTTCCTAGTTAAATAAGAAAAACAAAAAAAAAATATAATTAAAATGATCACACCGTATGCGTAATTTGTTTTTTTTTATTGCTTAAGTGGATTGACGAGCTCACGACCCACCTGATGTTAAATAGTTACCGGAGCCTATATACATCTACAACGTAAATGTCGCCACCCACCTTGAGATATGAGTTGTGAGGTCTCACTTTTAACAGTACAACGGGTGCCCCACCCTTCAAACCGAAATGCGTTACTGCTTCACGGCAGAAATAGGCAGGGTGGTGGTACTTACCCCTGCGGACTCACAAGACGTTCTATGGCCAGTAATTACGCAAATTATAATTTTGCGGGTTTGATTTTTACTACAAGATGCTATTCCTTCACCGTAAAAGTCAATCATGAACATTTGTTAAGTACGTATTTCATTAGAAAAATTGGTACTTGCCAGGGGGATTCGAACACCGGTGCACCGCTAGATATGAATGCACTGGACGTCTTATCCTTTAGGCCACGACGAACTCATTATTTTTAAAAAACCTTAAAGCAAAGGAGTTTAATTGTGGATTGTGGCTGCGATGTTTGTGGCGCAATTTATTCTGTAGTAACATGTTACTTTACTCTGTAGTAGTTTAATGGTTAGAACGCCCCCTATCGTAAGCAGAAAATCCGGATTCGTATCCTGGCCCACGTCTACAAATAAGGTTTACATGCCCTGGTGAACCTGGTCTCAGAGCTGCCAGTTATACTTCCTTCCTAAAAAAACTACCTTTGTGTAGAGTCAGTTATATAATATTTGTGCATGTTTTTAGGATATTCCTTCTATATTGATATATTATCTACATGAACATATCACATAGTAATGTAACCCGCTACGCCTGGTAATAAACAGTTCAAAGCCTAGCCTTCAATCGGAATGTGCCTTTCGACATAATTTATCTAGTTTTTTAAGTTACGAACAGCATTTAAACACATGAGCAGTTCACTCACACAATATGGCGCAACGCGTCGCCCTCCGCCATATTGACATTATTATTATTTTATCTATATTCGCGCGATTTAGAAAAAACATACGGAAGATAGAAACAGTATAAAAGTTTTTAGTCCTAAATAAAACTTAAGTAGGTAGACAGCGGCTTGGCTCTGCCCCTGGCATTGCTGAAGTCCATGGGCGAAGGTAACTACTCACTATCAGGTGGGCCGTATGCTGCTCGTCTGCCTACAAGGGCAATAAAAGAAAACACTTTTTCGCCTGTCATTTCATTCAAAGGAGTCATTCGAAATTTCCGTGTATGTATGTATTTACCGGTGCCTACTTGCGTTACGAGTTAGCAGAGGTCGCCGTGTCCTCCTCGTGACAAACGATCACGTATACTCATGGAGATTAGTTGAACGTGACCAAGATACTATTTATACTGTCATTTATAAAGTTACAACGATAACAAACGTGTTTTGACGGATAAGTTGTTAGTTTTGTACTAAATATGGTCACTATAACTAATAATACATTTTGTTCCACTTCCTCTCGCCCGGTAAATCTAGTATGACCCCTCGAAGTCAATAGAATAAGGTAGGAATTAGAATAGAAATTGAAATTTTATTTGTTGTTTCTTCTTATATTTGTGGTATTACAATTTATAGCCAGGTTTGCTATTAATTTTAAGTATTATTACTTACAGCCTTAACTAAATAAAACATTTGTTCGATAATTTCAAGTTTTTTTTTATTGCTTAGATGGTGGGACGAGCTCACAGCCCACCTGGTGTTAAGTGGTTACTGGAGCCCATAGACATCTACAACGTCAATGGGCCACCCACCTTGAGATATAAGTTCTAAGGTCTCAAGTATACTTACAACGGCTGCCCCACCCTTCAATCTGAAACGCATTACTGCTTCACGGCAGAAATAGGCAGGGTGATGGTACCCACCCGCGCGGACTCACTGGAGGTCCGACCACCAGTAATTCTGCGGTAGGCAGCATTTTAACTTAAGTTCCTGACATTCCTGACGTCCATGAGTAACGGTGGCTACTAATCATTACGTGGTCCATGTCCTTGTCTGTCTACCGGAGCAATAACATAATAGCATTGGAAAATAGCGAGACCCTACTTAAACCGCGTATTCTACAACAAGATCCTGGCCGAGCCTTTGCTGGCCCACCTGTCCCGGTGAAACTGAAAAGGCCTCTGGGCCACCAGTAATCCCTCATTCATTAAAAAAAGTGTTAGCGTAATTCTACCTTTTAAAAAGGAACATTTGGGTATAAATAAGTGGTAGATTATGTGCTATTTTAATCGATATTTTTGTTTACAAAACCGCTTGTCACTGACTGACCTCATTGAAAGAACTCTTTACTTAATATCTGATGAAATTAAATAAAAAAACTACTGTGTGCGAATTTGTTGTGTACGAACTCGGGTAGCAACTTAACACCGGGGCCGTGAGCTCGTTCATCGGTCTATGCAATAATGAAGAGTCTGCGTATAATTTCAGTTTTGCATCTTCAGCAGTCGTCAAGGAATAACGTCGGGCAACACCCATTGTGTTCTTTGTTCTAGGTGCTCTTCGACTCATATTTGAATGCGATGTTACTTCGGTCCGTTATTAGACTAATCCAACGTGGTTATACTAATCTCTAACAGGGTACGGCGGGATGGATGTAATATGCTCTGCGTCAACCCCGTCCCGCCGTCTCAATAGACCCGACTGGGCTCCGGCCCGGTCTGGGGTGGGGCGCCAGCTGTGAGCGGCAGGAGTTTTTAATGAGGTTCAACCCCACATACCCCACCTGCCGCGCGGGTGGGAATCCGGCGATTTTCTCATGTGATAAACAAAACACTTAACCCGGATTTAACTGGGACAATTTCTAGACCTAAACCAAAAATCCAAGTCCGACCCTCGAAACTGGAGATCGACTTGTAATGAACAATAAAAGTCGAGTAGACGTGCAAATAAAACCGAGGTCAGCGACCGGAGCATTCTGATTTTTATCTAAACAAAATTTCTCTGAAACAAAACTGGAACGTGTGTAAATACCTCAAAATGAGACTAAATGTTGATGCGGTGGTACTAAATAACACTTTAACGGTTCGGGGCAAATCTTGTAATCGTGTATTTACAAGCATCTTAAAGAGATAAGAATAATTAAGGCCAAAGCATTTTTATTCTAATTTATGAGCAACGCCGGCTATCTGCGGCGCCGTATATCGAATAAATTTCTACTGTGGTAAACACTAAATTTTTATATTTTTGTGTAGGTTGGCTTGGAACCTCTTGGTCTGCAGAGGGACTTTGCTTCTCCCTGTATTTTGCACCGTATGTTCCATGGGGAGTGCTTTGAGGAATTATTTGAGATGATTCCATCATCTCGTTTTTACTATCGCACCGCCCGCCACCGGATTACAGTTCATCCGTACTACCTGGAGCCGCTGAGAGATATTTTTTGCCACGTACCATCCGGCTTTGCAATGAGCTCCCTTTCCGCGGTGTTTCCCGAGCGCTTTGACTTGTCCTTCTTCAAACGAGGCTTGTTGAGGGTACCCAACGGTAGGCAGCGGCTTGGCTCCGCCCCTGGAATTGCTGAAGTCCATGGGCGATGGTAACTACTCACCAAAAACAAAAGGTAGATGACAAACTGAAGACGACAGAACCCTTCAATGCCGCCATCGCCGCCGCCGTTCAGAAACGATTCGAAGTTTCAATTAACTTGCCATAAAAAGCTATTATTACGTTTAAAACCAGAGTTTATGATTGCTTCAAGGGCGATATATCTTCAGCATAGTCATTTGGATATATTCTACAATCTTAAATAGCATATTTTCTTTCTTATCCTTCCTACTCGTACACTCTTGACAGAGTGGTCGTGGTCATGCATCAGTCGGATCCTGCGATACCGATACTCTCGCGATGCGACGCCATATGACACGATGTTTCGCAGAGTGAGAACAATCATTTATGTTGGAGTGAGTCACAGATTTTATGAGTTCGGTCCTATATGTTGGATCGTCCGCGAGATAGCATATTTGAGTCGACTATTATCAAAGCCGGCAATGTGACTTTTGGACAATTATTGGTAAATCAGAAAAACGAATTATTGACTTTGTATTCCATTGGCAGTCACAAAACTCTTCTGAACGACATCTTAGATAAATAACAGGTTAAGTATTAACCTTTATTTAATGCAGGTTTTAAACCGTATTCTTTGAAGGAGACGATTAGGTATATTCAAATCAATCTGTATTGATATATCAATAATATTTTTTTGTTCAAATGCACAGATTGCCACCTTTGATAATAGACGACTCATTTAAGCTCCGATAATATTAAATCGCGAAGATCGAATGGCCCATGAGACAGAAAGATCCTCGAGTGGAGACCACGAACTGGCAGGCGCGGTGTGGGACCGCCACCTACTAGATGGACCGACGACCTACTGAGAATCGTTGAGCCACTTTGGATGCAGGTGACAACGGACCGGCCCACTGGACATCAATTGGAGAGGCCGATGCTCTGCAGCTAAAAATACTAAATCGAGATGGATGTGTGGGGTACAGGGCAGAATAAGACCGTGAAGAGTATGAAGAGGCTGGAAGAGGAATCTGCCTTCCGCATTTACTTTGATTGGTGATAAGGCGTTTTGTAAACCGGCACGAGAAGGTACCACCATCCTTGCCGCGAAGAAGTCGTGCATTCTCGTTTGAAGAGCGGGATTGGTCTTAAATAATACAATTGAGACTTGCACCTCATGGGTCAAGGTCGGCTGTGACACTCACGACGTGACGTCTAATAACTTCGAAAACCAAGTTTATACACTAACAAAGGCAGAGTAGCTATACTCATTAAAAAAATTTTTCCTAAAAAAGGTTCGTAATCAAACATCATAAATAAAATTGATTGAAGATAATTGCAAATATACATAATTATGACGTCAAGAAATTTATTGGCACCCCTCGTCTAGGAAGTGACGCAAATGCTTATAAACTGTCCCCTGATATCGCAAGATTTATCTTATCACTCTTTATCATTTATCGAAATGTTAAAAGAGTTCTGCTCGAAGCCGAGGTAAATAAATAAAAACTGGTAATATTACGTAATAAATCGTGAGACGTATACACATCTACAATAGGTACAAATTAGCTTGTTTGTTTTTACAACGTGATATCACAGATTTATGAAAATACATACATACATCGTGTGAATACGTTGATAAGCTATTCGTAAAAATAGTTTTTGCTATACGTTAAAATAGATGTTTTCTACGTTCAATTTGTTTGTTGTTTACAACTTTACGCAACTGTTATTTGAAGGATTAAAATACTTGATTGCTTAAAAACTTTTACGTTGGACTTAGTGTGTTGTTCTAAAGACTAAGATTACGTCATATGTCTAAACGACTGATAATCTATATATTAATACGTGAAACAAAAACTTTGTATCCCTTTTTACGTAAATTGCGCGGACGGAGGAGTATGAAATCTTCCACACTTATAGAGAATATAGAGAAGAAGTGCACAATGCTAATATTTTTTTTAAAATAATGCATAAAAGATACATTAAATCAATAAAGAAAACATTACACACACTACATACCATGTATTTGACGCACACACGCATGCATGCTATTTATTGTAAAATTTTTGTTCTTGACGTTTGTGGTCAAATTGAGAATAGATTAAATATTGTTTGTCTTTATTAATATTTTTTTATAGTGTAGCCTTGGTGAAATTTGTGATTATAGAAATATAAAATACAATCATAATAGTGTACAAACTTACAATTCCAATTAATTATAGTCGAATTTCGACTACTGCGGGACCTCTAGTAAAAGGTTTATACAAGAAAATACTAGATGAAAAATAATCATTTTAGTGGTGCTACAGCGCATTGTGGACTCGTATTTTTAGGTGCTAATATCCTGCCGATTTCTGACGCGGAGCAGCCATACGATTCGTAAATTCAAGAATAATTTTGACTATAAAACGGTGCTTTCTTTGTCAATTCTAAAAGTGATTCACTTTGTAACGTCCATAGGCATCACGAAACACTTAACGTCGGTGTGCTATCGGTTGTCAGAGTAAAAAAAAACAGCTTTCCATATATGACAAGAACGTAATAATATACAATAGTGTCGCCTAGAATGATCAGCAGTAATTCTTTTGGACTTAATTGGAATTGTGATTTGCTTCTGAAGCGTAGGTTGACCAGACCTGTAATAGGCAATACGAATCGCAGCTAAATTAGGTATTACTGTCAGGGGCTATATAATTAAAATTCGTAATGAGTTTTGCCCTATTTCACCGACGATGACGTAAAACTGAAAATTTAATACCAGATTTGATTACTTTGACACTTTTTCACAACATTTCTCATTATCTCCAGTCTATTTTGTACATAGAAACGTCATCTCGTCATAATAATATGTCTATGTACTTAAAATAATAAATTTAACCGAATATTAGCCAGAAAACGCGATTATAAAATGCCTTCTGCACATCCCGGTATAACTTTGGGTATTCCATTAATCTACCACTACTTTTTTAAAAGTCACCAGTATATACCTAGTAGCTAAAATTTATCCTCACTGCACAAAATCTTATTTTTTAATGCGCTTTTATTAGCTTCAGACGTATATAATATGTAACGGAATCTTTGAATATGATTTTGAACCCCTTCAAAACGTCGGATTAACTCGAAATTCTGTATACTTATTAAGGACCGACGACAATTTAATATAAAAAAATAAAAATAAAAAAATTAAAATTCAACTAAAAAATGAAAAATAAATACTTACCTAATAGTTTAACAAAACTAACAAAATACGCTTTTATAGAAAATCCAACTAAAAAATAGAAAATAAATTTTAATAAATTTGAATTAAAAATAGTATAAGAAAAAATGATTTTATTGTAAAAAATTTACGTATTTGTCTTCATCCTTTTTTTTTTTTTTAACGCTTGGGAATCCATTTACGGTTTTTTTTATATGTCGGACTCCGGCGCCTCCTGCGAGGAAGAAGGGGAGAAGAGAAGGGCCGAGGTCCTTCATTTTTCATTCAATTTGTCTTCATCCTGTCTAATTCTTCAGTAAATCAACGTAACGTTTAAAGCAGTAAAACTGTCTTGTGGTCGGTCGGACTCTAAAAGATACAAAAGGTTGTTCCGACAGGTCGCAGCAACCGGTCGGGACAGGTGTCATCAACATTTTGTACGACCCCACTAATTTTATGGAAGATCCGAGTATTTATTTCATACAAACAAGAACTTGTATTTATCTTAACGCAATATATTTATAGTATTACTTTTAGTATATTTATTTACATATACTATTAGTATATTTATAGTATAGTATTATTACTAGTAACTTATTTATAGTTTCTTATAATTTCTAAACGATTTATCGACTTTGAACAGCATTAGCTGAGCCACCACCTCCACCTCCTTTATTCTTTTTATTCTTTTTTTTCTTTCTCAGCAGACGCTGGTACGTATTTATTATTTACGGGCCTTAGCCAAGTAAATAATAAGGAATAAATATTTTTAATCCCATTAGTTGAGTTTTCTTCTATTTCTAAAAGCTTACGAACATTTCTACGTGTATTTAATACTAGCCATCCTCGCTCGCTTCGCTGGGCATTTAAAATTAACATTATTATTTATTATCATTATAATTAGGGAGTCCTAAAGTCATATAAATATTAGCCCATCCATTAAGTACATGTATTTTCTACATGGATACCAAGTTTCAAGTCAATCGGATGCATGCTTCAGTAGTAATAACGGAACATCCGTAAAACCCACTGCCGATTTATATATTATAGATTATATATATATAGATTGATAGATTATAGATAGCAGCTTTTTGTAGTTGCATGAAAGTGTTGGGTTTCAGATCAATTAACTTCAGGCTGTGGTGGAGGTACTTAGGGACAACGCCTGTGATAGAAATTACTATTGGGACTATGTAAACTTATTCCTGGTTCCATATTCTAGTAACTTCTTATTTATTATTATTATTATCATAACATGATTCAGTAACTGAGAAACTAATCAACCTTTACGGTTAAAATAATGTACTTTAATATTAAAGAAACTATAGTACATATAATATTTAGACCGAAAGAATTCAGTTGTGGATTTTATCGTCTAGAAGTCGTCTTATAAAACTAATTGAAAACCACCGCTTTAAACATAAGGAGCCGGCATTAAAAACGAAAGTATGTATTCGAAATGTCAAACGTGTATATAACCGGTGTTGCCAAAAAGGTTATTCATAGGATCCTTGTATGCGCTGTGCCGTATAAAGTTCCGGAAGTGAGTAACACGCCTTCACAGACAAGGCCGTATCGGAGACAGACATTCTTGATGTATGTTTGATGGAGATAAAAAACTTAATTAAATTATCTTCTATATATATAAAAATGAATTGCTGTTCGTTAGTCTCGCTAAAACTCAAGAACGGTTAGACCGATTTGGCTAATTTTGGTCTTGAATTATTTGTGGAAGTCCAGAGAAGGTTTAAAAGGTAAAGATAAATATGAAAATTCTCGGAATTAAATAAAGTTTAGGTCTTTTAATTATCGATTTATTCGAGCCACTACGAAGTCTGCCGGGTCAGGTAGTTAAATTATAAATTTGATTACAGCAAAGCAAAAAACACCACATATAAAATTATTTACAGACAAACCACATTACGAAAAAGCACGAGTCCGAATTCCATTTTAAAAATTGATTGATTTCGATTGAAACTTTAAATAATATCTGGGTTTTTTTATGAGTCAACTTATGAACGTTATTGTTACGACAGATACGGGGAAAAATGAATTTCGTTGTAAGTAAATTAGAATTCAATACGATCAATTTTATAAAGATATTTCGGCAGACAAACGTGGAAATAAACTACAGTAGACTGTTCATTATGGAAGCTCAAAAACACACACAAAAAATAACAAAACAATTTATATTACTGATTGTAAATACGATTGTGTATTCGCTGGTTTGTGAATTTACGTACCAACGAATCTACAAATCGATTGTAGTTTGTCATCCAGACACTGCCAACTGATCGAAGAAAAAAACAATGTGTCTAATTCATTGTGAATTACCAATTTAATGCAGATGAAATCGCGTGACACTTCTTATTTGACACAAATACGATCACACTTTTTATTATTTAAATAAATGGTAGATCACCGATTCCACAAAATGAATTTCGTAGTATTTAGTTGTGGTATTTTTTTCTTCTTCTCCATTGCTCCCTCATTGCTGAGGATCGTGACTCCGTTTCAGCTTGTCAACTGCCAGTCTCCATCGATTCCGGTCAGTCGCCTGGTGTAGTGGTATACACCATCTTTAATCTACCATTTGAATTCCAATATCATTTAAAAGCAAATTTTTTTTTATTTTTTATTGCTTAGATGAGTGGACGAGCTCACAGCCCACCTGGTGTTAAGTGGTTACTGGAGCCCATAGACATCTACAACGTAAATGCGCCACCCACCTTGAGATATAAGTTCTAAGGTCTCAATTATAGTTACAACGGCTGCCCCACCCTTCAAACCGAAACGCATTACTGCTTCACGGCAGAAATAGGCAGGGTGGTGGTACCTACCCGTGCTGACTCACAAGAGGTCCTACCACCAGTAAATTCTACAAGCGTTTCGATTTGTTAAATTCTTGTGTAATATCGTGTACTAGCTCGCACGTTTCAAAAATGTCGCAACTTACACTACATTTCTGCCTACCTGATCGAAATTCCGACTGGTTTTTAACAACTAAAATGCTTAGTATGCACTCGATGCCGTAATGTTATATCGATTAAGGCTACCACTGTATTGAAGTTTGGGCCTCAACATGCAGGATTGTAAAATAAAGGATTAGGATGGTGATGCCTAACTGCATGCGCTAACTACCGCTACCTACCTACTTTTACCGAAATTTAATACAATAGTGACGTTTACAACTTAACCAACGAATTTTAACAGCCCGTTATTGAATTAATCGAAGTCGTCGTGGCCTAATGGTGCATACGTGTTGTGGCGATGCACCGGTGTTCGAATCTCAGGCGGGTACCAATTTTTCTAATGAAATACGTACTCAACAATTGTTCACAATTGACTTCCACTGTGAAGGAATAGCATCGTGTAATAAAAATCAAACCCGCAAAATTATAATTTGCGTAATTACTGGTGGTAGGACCTCTTGTGAGTCCGCACGGGTAGGTACCACCACCCTGCCTATTTCTGCCGTAAAGCTGTAATGCGTTTCGGTTTGAAGGGTGGGGCAGCCGTTTTAACTATACTTGAGACCTTAGAACTTATATCTCAAGGTGGGTGGCGCATTTACGTTGTAGATGTCTATGGGCTCTAGTAACCACTTAACACCAGGTGGGCTGTGAACTCGTACACCCATAAAAGAAAAAATATATATATATTTTGTGTATGTATTTATTTAGCCTAAAAAAAAACATCTTCAAATAAATCGTGCGTAGTATCGAGAAAGTTTGGTTACCATTGTAATATTGTTAACGTTTACAACAATAAAATAAAAAAATCGAATTATTCACTATATATTTGCTATCCGCCATAAATCATCTTAGCATGAAAAGACAGTGGCGTTCGACAATCAATCAGCCAACAAAAGACAGAAACCTTTTTTGGATTAGTCAATCACCTATTTATTTATTTGCTAATATAGGAAGCCGCTCTTTTAAAATGCTTTTATATAAGTAATTTCTAACCACGTATGTTTACCATTGTTCAATATAGTTGGTTTTACTGTTGTACTTAATCTTATTAGTTAAAAAAAATCGCAGAATCATGCTTCAATCGACTTTGAAGTTACGAGAAATTTTATCTGAATTTGTATTGTACTGTATTGTATTGTGTTCGATCATATTAAATTTAAACAGCCGATGATTTTGTCTGAGCATTGTCTGAGATGTTCATTGCAACCAGTAACGCACTAACTGGAGCTAATTGCCACACATTAAACTGGGACATACATTTGCACAATTTCGACGTGCAGTTAATCATTCGCGTTGAACAATCGTTTTTAATGAAGCATTGTCGTGACTGGCGTGAATTTGTGAATAGCTTTTTCTGCCGCAAAACAATCATGCACTCGCGAAAGCCAAGACGACTTCGCATTTCAAGATAATTGCGCATAAGATTCAGGGTATTTCAAAGGGCTTCGTGAGTGCTATTACATAGTTCTGAATCGCCTGACCTTCCCGCGTACGTCTTTAATAATATCTCCGGCCTCCTTTTTAATCATATCTGTCCGAATTATACTCACTAATAGGTAGGAATGATTACATAATATCTCAAACTATCTTCGACCTCGGTTGTATTGAAAGTTAACTCAAGAAAATGAAACAATGAGGAAAACATTATTCACAGGGCTTCGCTATTTGTACCCACGATTTTATAATTGAAATAAAAGAAGTCTCAGTGTTAATAAACCGATAAAAAGAAAATGCCTCATTAAAACGGGAATAGTTTTTTTTTTTTTTTTGTCGCGATAAGTCCCTTTTAGGTGCGCGGAGGAGCCTTAAACATTTGAAAATTTTCTAATGTAAATCGGTAACCCTGGCATTCACTTTACGGCGCAGTGAAACGAAAGGCGTGCCGGTTCGATTCCCGCGCCGGCCCGAGCACAGAGGGGATCTACTTTCGCCATCTGTCACATCTGCATACAATGACTGAGTACGGATTGATTTGGAGCCGCGAAATTAGAGGTAACATAAGCGGTCGCGAGTAGAGAAAAATCGCTCTGACATGAATACGTTTAGGTATCTGAAACGTCTTAATGCCAAGACGCCGGTCTACTTGTATAGATTTACTATTTATGGGACTGCCATTTTGAACCCCGCTCAAAAGCATAGGTACTCGTGACGCCGTTATTAACGACTTCCACGTTGAAATAATAACATCGTGTAAAAAAACTCATACCTATACACATATAATGGCAATATAACTAGTCAAGTCATAAGTATTGTCACACAGTAAAAACTTTTCTTTTAGAATGCTGGCCACAAAAAAGTTTATTGAATTCGAATTTCGAATTGCTCATGAAAATAAAAATGTATACTTTTAGAATTTTACTCATTTTTAAATATGGAGTGGACGCTAAAGAAGACCGTGTTGCAGTTATTGCGTTGCATTGTTGCGGTTACGCGCCAATTCAAATTTTTAACATACTGAAAATTTTGAATATAACCAAAAGATTCGTTTATCGTACCATCAAACGATACAATGAAGACTCTAGTGTAGATGACAGGTCAAGAAGTGGTCGCCCTCGGTCTGTTAGGACTCCAGCAGTGATAAAAGCTGTGAAGGCGCGAATTCAAAGAAATCCCAAACGTAAGCAGAAACTGTTGGCCCTTCAGATGGGGTTAAGCAGAACCACGGTGAAAAGGGTGTTAAATGAAGACTTAGGGCTTCGGGCATATCGAAGAAAAACAGGACATCGTTTGAATGCTCGTCTAATGGACCTGAGACTGAAGAGATGCCGCGCTTTGTTGAAGCGGTACGCGGGAAAAAAATATCGGAAAATTCTTTTTTCGAATGAAAAAATTTTTACCGTAGAAGAGAGCTACAACAAACAAAATGATAAGGTGTCCGCACACAATAGTGAAGAAGCGAGCAACCGTATTCCGCGTGTCCAACGAGGTCATTTTCCATCCTTGCTCATGGTATGGTTGAGAGTTTCTTATTGGGGCTTAACAGAGATAAATTTTTGTGAGAAAGGTGTAAAAACGAATGCAGTTGTGTATCAAAATACAGTCCTGACGAACCTTGTGGAACCTTTTTCTCATACCATGTTCAATAACAGGCACTGGGTATTCCAACAAGATTCGGCGCCAGCTCATAGAGCGAAGAGCACACAAGACTGGCTGGCGGCGCGTGAAATCGACTTCATCCGGCACGAAGACTGGCCCTCCTCCAGTCCAGATTTGAATCCGTTAGATTACAAGATATGGCAACACTTGGAGGAAAAGGCGTGCTCAAAGCCTCATCCCAATTTGGAGTCACTCAAGACATCCTTGATTAAGGCAGCCGCCGAAATTGACATGGACCTCGTTCGTGCGGCGATAGACGACTGGCTGCGCAGATTGAAGGCCTGTATTCAAAATCACGGAGGTCATTTTGAATAAACTTTAGTGTCATAAGAATCTATGTTTTGTTAAGTTCATTTTGGTATATGAATGGTTACATAATGAATAAACTTGTTTCAATTATTTTACATTAAACATGTGACAGAATTTATGACCTGACTAGGTATAATAAAGGCGTTTTATAGCCAAACATGAAATAAGGGTATGAATAAATTATAATAAGTATATAAGTACTAAAGTAACGGAAGGAAATTAGATTACATACCAGTACCTTAATTGATAAATACTATTTTACTCGGCCGGCAGTTACTGTTGTCATATGAAGTTATTGTATTAAATTTAGCCCTAATCACGTCATTACGGATCCTCCCGATCCATTAACGGTGCTTTAGGTACCTCAAGCACCGGTCACCGACCTCGCCGAACTCGTTGCTTGCGACGAAGGGCTCGACGAGTAAATTAATCCATAGACACAGCCCACTGAGTTTATCGCCGGATCTTCTCAGTGGGACGTAATCCGGTGGTAGATTCTGCGAAGCACTGCTCTTGCTAGGGCCAGTGTTAGCAACACTCCGGCTTGAACCCCGTGAGCTTATCTACTTGTCAAGGAGAAGCTGAAATAGCCTCTCAAGACTATCAGCATAGGTAGGAGAAGAAAAACAAATTAAATGTATGTGAACCAATAGTGATTCTAGACGGGTCGGGTTAAAAAAAAATTGCACTAGTCTACTCGCTGTTTCTGTGGCCCGGCATTTCAAGCATTTCACATCAAAGTGAAACTGTGCCGCTGTAGATGTAATTCATTCATACAACAGGTTGCCAGCGTACTTGATCCATTAATTTAGATAACTAACTTCGATTATAAATTATTTGTCTGCATCTTAAAACAATTCGTTTCGTAATAATTGTTCTCATTTAGATTTGATAATGATTTGATTTCACTCTCAATTGCTTTTGATACGTTAACTGGGCACAAAATGATATAATAAGGCTTTATCGTATGACGAAATCCCTCACTCACAACAGTACTTTGACAAGTACTATCCATTTACCTTGTATTCACTTCTCGAAGTGGTTTATAAGGTATTGGTATGGTATTATTTTTATGCCATAAACTTCAGATCACTGGTCGCATTGTATTGGTTTTCAATAGAACCGGTTTGGTATATTTTTATTGTAAAAATGTTTTTTTTTATTGCCCTTGTAGGCAGACGAGCATACGGCCCACCTGATGGTGAGTGGTTACCGTCGCCCATGGACATCAGCAATGCCAGGGGCAGAGCCAAGCCGCTGCCTACCGCTATATCCTATCTTATTATTCTAATGTTGAGATTTTCGTTTTCATAAATCTGAAAAATTCCAGTTGATGTTCTGATGATGATATGTGTGATATAACTATACTGAGACTTTAGAACCTATATCTCAAGGTAGGTGGCGCCATTTACGTTGTAGATATCTATAGGCTCCGGTGACCACTTAACATCAGGTGGGCGGTGAGCACCTCCACCCACCTAAGTAATAAAAATAAATGTTCCTAGCACCTTTGTTGGGTCTGAAAAGTGAATTGATTTTCAAGCTTTATCTAGAATGTGTCGTAAAAGGCGAGTTCGTTGTCAGCACAGACCCTACGTCACCAGAGGCAATACCTTTCATCGGTATCTAATGCAATAAAAATCTTGGAAACAGTAGTTCAG
Organism: Bombyx mori; assembly: GCF_030269925.1. Taxonomy (NCBI): domain Eukaryota; kingdom Metazoa; phylum Arthropoda; class Insecta; order Lepidoptera; family Bombycidae; genus Bombyx; species Bombyx mori. The sequence continues at coordinate 13,552,969 of NC_085124.1, read as the reverse complement.
TAAAACAGAAAGAGCTTTGTATGATAAAAACTTATCAAATCTCGTACAAGATAAACAAGATAAATATGTAAACTAAACATTGTGTGCGTTAATGAGCGTTATTACAAAAAAGGTTGGCGCCATCCTGCGCTAGCATTGTTTTTTTTTTATTAATTCCTTGGCGCTCGGCGCGCCGACGCAACGCCTACTGTACCTGCGTCAGGTACCTGCTTAGGGCTGGCGGAGTTTGACGTGTTATACCCTTCAAAGGTAAAGGTAATCTTCGGAACACATTTTTACAAAAAAAAAACATTAACATTATCATAAGAAAAATCCACTGAAGTCATGGTACAGAAAAAAAACAGCTACAAAAAACGAATTATTAATGTTATATTTCGTTTTCCCAAATCGTTATTGTAAAATCAGTTTTGGGTTTGAATAGCGTGTTTTATAATGAGAAGTATAGTGCATGCCCCATTCAAACATTGAATCCCAAATATGAGATTTGTTACAGTGTGATGAAATAATTTCTACGGTATATTTTAGTATGGTACAACTGTAGTAGCCCAGGTAGGTTATTCCAGGTTTACCTAAATCAAACTTTCTAGTTCAATTCTCCTTCTTAGGATATTAAATTATCTTTCATTCAAAAAAATTTTTGGTCGATAATGTCTCGTCAAGCGGCGATTAAGGCACCGACGCGATTGGCCTAAATCTAGAAGACTAAGTCAGTGGCAATGCTTATGTTTATAATAAGAAAGGTGTGATCTGTTAGTATTCGATAGACCGCGTGCTCATTATAGTTAAGGCATTAAATCATAAGTAGGGTATTTAAGTAAATAATAGATAAAAAAAATTATTGCTTAGATGGGTGGACGATCTCACAGCCCATCTGGTGTTAAGTGGTTACTGGAGCCCATAGACATCTACAACGTAAATGCGCCACCCACCTTGAGATACAAGTTCTAAGATCTCAGTATAGTTACAACGGCTGCCCTACCCTTCAAACCGAAACGCATTACTGCTTCACGGCAAAAATAGGCAGGGTGGTGGCACCTACCCGCGCGGACTCACAAGAGGTCCTACCACCAGTAACAAAATGTATTGTAATGTATTTTGGAATTCACCAAATAATATCGATTTTAAACCAACACACCTTATCTCGGTACGATCTGTTGTGCCTACGTGCCACGCTGTCTAGTTATCGATAACAAAAAAAAAAAAACGTCACTTAATCGTTATCTGTAATCGATTCGATGCCAAGGTCGATTATTGTTCTTGTTTGCACAATTTCGTCTTCCTTGTTGTTACACTGTGTAATTAAGGTAATTAACGTATAATTGCTTGGTTTTTGAATTTACGCTCGAATTTTAAATACTAAAGTTTTTGCAACCATTGAAGTTACAAAACGTTTGAGCTGTTTATTTAAAACGCCCGTTTCCGCTTCGTCAAGTTAACTTTTTTTTTTATTGCCTAGATGTGTGGACGAGCTCACAGCCCACCTGGTGGTAAATGGTTACTGGAACCCATAGACATCTACAACGTAAATGCGCCACACACCTTGACATATAAGTTCTAAGGTCTCAGTATAGTTACAACGGCTGCCCCGCCCTTCAAACCGAAACGCATTACTGCTTCACGGCAGAAATACGCGGGGCGGTGGTACCTACCCGTGCGGACTCACAAGAGGTCCTACCACCAGTAACTTTTTAGTTCGTACAGTATTAAAAATACCAACATTTGTAAAAGAGAAACAAAATGTCTGGTATTATTTTACGAAACTTTACAGCACTAATAACTATTACGAAGATGTATTAAATAATAAACCATAACTAATTCTCTTGTGACCCTATGAAATGTCATGTGCGTTAACATCACGCATCCGTCTGGAGGTGGTATGACGTAATCGGAGATTATTGTATACAGCAAAGCCTCAACGGATCGACACCACGATTCTGCCTAATTCTTCATGAGCTCCATCAAAAGTCTCAAAATATCTCCTCTGGGTCTGCGGAGGGACTTCGGTTCCCTCTGTATTTTGTACCGTATGTTCCACGGGGAGTGCTCTGAGAAATGGTTTGAGATGATCCATCATCTTGAAAATGTCGTAAGCGAGATTCAGGTATCTGTCAAATATCTTGTATTGTATGAAGGCTATCCGCCAAATTTAATGAGCTTGTGAAGGAACATAGTAGCATACAACGTGACAACATGGAAACAGAAGATATCAATTACATAAGAATACAATGTAAGTGACGAATGTGAATTGAATTCTCGTGATTCAAATTTCTTGTGAATTAAAGCATCAGGTTTCAGTAATAACATTATACTGCTCAGACGTTTGATGCTGCTTACATACAAATAAAGCCTAATTTCCTTGACAAATATATCATAATTTAATATGCATAAAATGGACTTCGCCCAAAACGCAACCGTGTCCAATGATACTGTCAACCAGAGGGCTAGCAACCAATGATACTGTCAATTAGACAGTACCTTACGTGTGTGACGTTAATTCAATCAAGAAATGGAAAAATTATCAAATTCAAACACACACTAACAGTACGTATTGTCTAGAATGTCAAGTTGCAAAAAAGGTCATGAAGTGCTGATGTAACAAAATACTTTTGTATGTATTAAGCTCATCGAAACTAGTGTTCTACTGGCTATCGAATCGAAGTACACACAATCAATTGTTTTTTTATCTTTGCTACGAGATTTATAGGCTGCCATCTTGATTGTGAGTGCTAACGGTCGCTCATAGACATCTGCAATTCCAGGGGAAAGCTCTTACCTACCATAGCGCTGTTTCTAATAATTAAATACTTATTGATAGTAATACTTAGTTATCTGGTACCGGTACATCTGGTACTACCCGCACAGGTAGTTACCGTCATTTTGGGCTTTGGTTAGGGCTGGGAAAGGTAGCTGAAAGGTGGAAAGTCGTTATAGAATACAAGACTGACTTCATTTCTCAATGTCGGTGTTAGTATATGAATGGGCTCCGGTAATCACTTAATACCAGGTGGGCCATGAGCTCGTTCACCGATGCACGCAAAAAGAATAAAAAGGAAAGCCTTCGATTCGCCTCGAAGATTCCGTCGGCCGGGCGTCCTTGGAGTGGGCTGCGCCGTCTGGTTGTAGTGTTGACCGCGGCAACCCCCTTACCTCATCCGGGTTCTGACCTCGGAGGGGATTGGATACTTAGGCGAAGAGTGCAGGGGAGTCGTTTAGTGGGTAGGGTCCTGAAAACATCCTTGTGCCCGCGGTATCGCAGTCGTGGACCAGTCCCATATACCCCGCGCGCCCCATAGGCGCGGGGACCTCGTAGAAGGTTCGGCCCGAAAAAAAAGACTGTGATAACATTATTGAGTGCCGGTGTGGCGAGAGCTCACGTGGGATGAGACAACCTTCGATCCCAACGAATATCCACGTAGATATCTCAAATAACAGCCACTGACCCGTGCAAAAGACGATTTCGATAAAACCGCTTATTAATGCAAAACTTTTTCTTTTTTACGAAACTCTAAATTGATTGCGATTTGAGTTCGAGCAACAGAATGTTTATCGACTCGTTTTCGGGTCTTCAAAGTGCAATTTCACGTTTCGTTTTTTTTATTAATAAATTTAATTGTGCGGATGTTTCGGAATTTTCATATAGAGATGTTAATTAAATTGAACCCAGATACCCAGATCTCTCGCGTGCAACATCTGCGCTAAGATTTACGTAAGACTAGTGATTTATAAAACATTGAATCGTACAATTTTATAATACAAGTTAATGCTTTCATCATCATCTTCACTCGTACGACTTGCGACGAAGGGCTCGGCGAGTAAATTAACCAACAGACACAGCCAATTGAGTTTTTCGTCGGATCTTCTTAGTGGGTCTCGTTTCCGATCCGGTGGTAGATTTTGCGAAGCACTACTCTTGCTAAGGTTAGTGTTAAATGAGAAGACGAACTCGCATTCCCAAGCCCAGATATACACTAGAATGTAAATTACTCCGTCCTGTATGCTATATGTCTATATCTCGGAATTCAGATGTCCCAATCTTCATACTGGAGCTCGTAATTTCCTTGTCGTTAAAAAGGCAGGCGCTAACAGTATATTCAAACATAAAATCCTTTAACAACAGTAGGATCTTGGCCAATTATTCCGATTGTAACAAGCGCCTTTCGATAGCCCAGCTCTTACGAAATTATTATTTGCAACTGTTAAGGAACGAACCGCGTGAACGCCCCCTTTAATATCATTACGAGTGTTGTCGTAATCTTTTAAAAGCGTTAATGTAAAGTGCATTTGTTTTAAGCATGTTTTCATAAACGTAACTGACATGGATCGTGAATCGGTAACCCAATTTTGTTTATTACAAACTAATCTAGATTCGTGTTTGTGGCGAAAGACGCTACGTAACATCTTCTAAATATATGTATGTATATATTTGTGGGGATATTATGTCGCCTTAAATCGTAAGCGTCTAAACGGGCTACACAAAAACTAATTTAAACATAGTTATTACTCAATAATATATAGGTCATATGTTTGATTTCGCGAATTATACGCATACTGGTTTCGACAGGGTCAGTGACTTATTTCAATGTAAATGCACAAAACGTTTGCTTGTTTGTTTGTTTGTTTGTTGGACCGTTGCCTAAGCTACTACAAATTTAGTTGTTTTTAATTTCATCCGGCTATGGAATGAGCTCCCCTCCACGGTGTTTCCCGAGCGCTATGACATGTCCTTCTTTAAAAGAGGCTTGTGGAGAGTATTAAGCGGTAGGCAGCGGCTTGGCTCTGCCCCTGGCATTGCTGAAGTCCATGGGCGACGGTAACCACTCACCATCAGGTGGGCCGTATGCTCGTCTGCCTACAAGGGCAATAAAAAAAAAAAAACTCCAATAACCCCCAACTAAAAAAAAAGGAAGGAATAAAATCCTAAGCACTCGTTTTAAAATAGATTTTAGTTAGTTAGTGTTTAGTTTGGTTAGTGAATTTAATGAGCAGACGGTTTTTCCAGGTAGTCGCGATGCTGTGATGGTACCGGCGTCATGATGAGGCTCGACGCATCCGAAAAACAGCACCGCTACCACAATCTCCTCAACGACGACCATGCTAGTACGTACATTAACATAATATACCTATTGATATTGCATTAAATTTTATTTTGCTTATATGGGTGGACGAGCTCACACGGCCCACTTGGAGTTGCGTGGTAGCCAGAGCCTATAGATATTCTACAACGTAAATGCCGCCACCCACCTTGAGATATGAGTTCTAAGGTCTGTCTTCACAGTACAACGGCTGCCCCGCCCTTCAAACCGAAACGCATTATTGCTTCACGGCAGAAATAGGCAGGATGGTGGTACCTACCCGTGCACACTCACAAGACGTCCTACTAACAGTAATAAAATATAAATTATAAATAATTATGTATATTATATACATAGGCGGCACTGAAAATTTCGGGAATTAACGAAGTGACACAACATTACTATTTAAAAATGTATTTATTGCTTTTCGAAGTATTCTCCGCGAAATTTGACACATTTTTCCATACGATGGAACCAATCATTGAAGCAACCATTCCATTCGGAAGTTGGGGTCTCCAAAATGGCCGTTTTGTAGGCGTCCACAGCTTCTTCAGGTGATGAAAATCTCTGTCCACGCAATTTATTTTTTATTTCAGGGAAAGTATAGAAATCATAAGAGCTTAGGTCGGGGCTGTACGGCGGATGGTCTGATAATTCTATGTTTTCTTGCTCTAAAAACTCTTTTGTTCTGTGCGCGGTGTGAGAACTCGCATTGTCGTGCGTGATAATGCGGCGGTTGCAGTTCTCTTTACGGAGTTCAGAAACGACCTGTGGCAAACAAATGCTAGCATACCATTCTGCATTAACCGTTCTTTGTCCCTCAAGAGGAATAGTCGTACATGGCCGGTTTTGGAGACAAACGTGGCCACCTTTTTTTTTGCAGCACTCCGTGTACGAAAAATTTTTGTTGGCTTTAACTCATTTTCGAACACCCAAACTCGTGACTGGTTTTTTGTTTCGGGTTCGTACGCGTATATCCAGGATTCGTCACTTGATACAATGTTGTATACAGCATTTGAGGATCCTACGTGGAATCTTTCGAGAGTTCTGACGCACCAAGTAACGCGAACCGCTTTTTGCTCTTCACAGAGCGAATGCGGTATCCATCGGGAAAACAACTTTTTTACACCTAATTGTTCATGCACGATTATTTGTATTTGACTCATGCCAATGTCTAAAGTTCCTCAATCAGCTTACGCACAGCATCAACGTTTTCTTGGGTGACTGCAGTTTTTGGACGACCTTGACGGGGATCATCACTGAGCTTGACACGTCCACGTTGAAACTCAGCAAACCAGCGATAAATTGTGGTTTTGGATGGGGCTTCATCACCAAATGCAGAAATCATCCGGTCAAGACACTGTTTTTGTGTTAAACCAGTTCGAAAGTCATAATAAATCATCGCTCTTGAATTTTCTCGAGTCAATTCCATTTTCTCAACGACTTAACAAGTTTGACAAAACCTCGTGAGAAGACCGAGAATCTTTTTTTAAATAAATAAATGGTATTCGATTTTTAAAACCAAGGAGTTTTCAATTAAAAAGATTTTAATATGACAGGAACAGTGGAAATATTCCATTCCCGATACTTTTAGTGCAGCCCTCGTATTATAAATGATTTATACGCTATAATATTAAAATAGCATATTTATATTTCGTATTAAATTACAATTAATTTCTTGTATTTAGTGCACAATTTGCTTTATAAGTGTGTGTTAATAAATGTGAGAGAAGTTTTGACGAAAAGGCCACTTATGAAACTGATTGTTGTGTTATAATTTTAATTAACTATTTCGTAACTTAGTTACCGTATATTTCTTGATAAGTGAAATAAAATAAATTATATCCACAATTACTTAGTGTTCAGTAGCGACTTTGCTATGCGTGACCGTTCGTGACCGCTTACAATCGAATGTGTCGTGAATTACGTATTCAAAGACTATTCATGCGTATTTCCCTCTATATTCTTTTATTATACAAACTCTTTCTGAATGGATTTAAATAGTTTTGAGTGCGGTTTTCTTTATTAAATATAGCGGCCCGCTCCGGCTTCGCTCTGGTCCTTAACAAAAATTTCATCATTATTTGACGTTGTTTTATTTTTTTAAATAAAATAACACTTATTGCGGCATAACTATAATAGTTAGATATATACTGTCGCGACACCTTTTGTACATTATTTTAACTGTCGCGACACATTTTGTACATTATTTTATTCTATCATCAATAGTTTTCGCAAGGCACGCGCTGTAAAGAATATTTTAGGCAAATTTTTTACACCTTAGGTTACATTATTTGAGCTTTAGTAAGGATCCCTAATTTTTTTCAAAAAGATTATAGCCTATGTTACTCGGGAATAGTGTAGCTTCCAAACAGTGATAGAATTTTTCAAATCGGTTCAGTAGTTTCGGGGCCTATTCAATACAAAAAAAAAAAAAAAACTTTCCTCTTTATAATATTAAGTATAGAAGTATAGATGAATTTCTAAACGTATAATCTTTGTATCGCTGACACGTTTAGTATACGCAATCTCAATGGTCAAAGGAATTAAAGGGTCTACTCGCAAAGCCCAAAATACAATATGTACTTTATTCCAGACTAAAACATAATCAAATCGTTACAAATAAAATGCAAATAAATCACTAAAAACTATAGATAAATTAATCATAAAAACTATAAATTATAAATAATTATGTCTATATTATAAATGATTTATACGCTATAATATTAAAATAGTATATTTATATTTCGTATTAAATTGAATTTAATATATATAATTATATTATAATATAATAATAACAATGTAATATACCTACGCAAAATGAATATCCCTTAACCCTATTTTTCTAGCGAAGCGTTCTCATGTCTTCCGCTTTGAAACCATTTAAATTAAATTATTCTCTCGAGTCAATCACATGAATTCTAGTATATGAATGAGGTTCCGGCAATTACACACCATATGATGAGTCGACTTGAAATTTTTAATTTATTTATTACGCAAAAAAGTCTATTAAACTTTTGCTAATTATTTCAACTGCCACTTTCACTTAGGCTTAAAACTAGAAACTTAATTGCCGAAGACGTTTTAATTAAAACACAAAATGCATATAACTGACTAACTGACCCACGCTTTTGTTTATAGCCATCCATCCATCAGCGAAACTGTTTCGCATTGATAAACAACCAATGATGTTATTCGTTATATAAAACGTATATATGATTTATGCAAAAATTAACTGCAGTATTATGAATATTAAATTGAAAATCACTATTTCACGATTAGTTATTTCAAATCATTTTCGTAGACAGCGACAAGGGTGAGTCATCATGGGACAGTTTTCACTGTGGTTTCGATAAAAAAATATCGGTTTTAGTTAGAAAATCTCGTCTCAGATTGGAAGTGTTTCGCCATTCCAACATGTTTATGGTTTAAGCTTTTTTTTTCTACTTAAGCTGATAACCTTGAGAGGCTATGTCAGCGTAACCCTAACGTGTAGGTGAACTTCCGGAGCTCTAGCCTAGCGATGGTGCTAACACTAGCAACAGCAGTGCTTTGCAGAATCTACGAGGGCGGCACTGAAAATTTCGGGAATTAACGAAGTGACACATTACTATTTAAAAATGTATTTATTGCTTTTCGAAGTATTCTCCGCGAAATTTGACACATTTTTCCATACGATGGAACCAATCATTGAAGCAACCATTCCATTCGGAAGTTGGGGTCTCCAAAATGGCCGTTTTGTAGGCGTCCACAGCTTCTCCAGGTGATGAAAATCTCTGTCCACGCAATTTATTCTTTATTTTAGGGAAAGTATAGAAATCATTAGGGCTTAGGTCGGGGCTGTACGGCGGATGGTCTAATAATTCTATGTTTTCTTGCTCTAAAAACTCTTTTGTTCTGTGCGCGGTGTGAGAACTCGCATTGTCGTGATGGAGGATGATGCGGCGGTTGCAGTTCTCTTTACGGAGTTGAGAAACGACCTGTGGCAAACAAATGCTAGCTTATCATTCTGCATTAACCGTTCTTTGTCCCTCAAGAGAAATAGTCGTAACATGGCCGGTTTTGGAGACAAACGTGGCCACAATTTTTTTTGCAACACTCCGTGAACGAACAATTTTTGTTGGCTTTAACTCATTTTCGAACATTCAAACTCGTGACTGGTTTTTTGTTTTGGGTTCGTACGCGTTTATCCAGGATTCGTCACCTAATACAAAGTTGTATACAGCATTTGAGGATCCTGCGTGGAATCTCTCGAGAGTTCTGACGCACCAAGTAACGCGAGCCGCTTTTTGCTCTTCACAGAGCGAATGCGGTATCCATCGGGAAAACAACTTTTTTACACCTAATTGTTCATGCAAGATTTTTTGTATTTGACTCATGCCAATGTCTAAAGTTGCCTGAATTTCGCGGTATGTCACATGTCGATCTTTTTCAATCAGCTTACGCACAACATCAACGTTTTCTTGGGTGACTGCAGTTTTTGGACGACCTTGACAGGGATCATCACTGAGCTTGACACGTCCACGTTGAAACTCAGCAAACCAGCGATAAATTGTGGTTTTGGATGGGGCTTCATCACCAAATGCAGAAATCATCCGGTCAACACACTGTTTTTGTGTTAAACCACTTCGAAAGTCATAATAAATCATCGCTCTTGAATTTTCTCGAGTCAATTCCATTTTCTCAACGACTAAACAAGTTTGACAAAACCTCGTGACAAGACTGAGAAACTTTTTTTAAATTAATAAATGGTATTCGATTTTTAAAACCAAGGAGTTTTCAATTAAAAAGATTTTAATATGACAGGAACAGTAGAAATATTCCATTCCCGATACTTTTAGTGCAGCCTAGTACCACCAAATCGGAAACGCGACCCGCTGAGAAAATCTGGCGAGAAACTCAGTGGGCTGTGTCTTTGGGGGTTTGGGCACTACCCCGTACTTCATAAAAATCTATATTATATGTATATAAATGAATTGCTGTTCATTAGTCTCGCTAAAACTCGAGAACGGCTGGACCGATTTGGCTAATTTTCGTCTTGAATTATTTGTGGAAGTCCAGAGAAGGTTTAAAAGGTAGATAAATATAAAAATGCTCGGAACTAAATAAAAATAACAATTTTGTTTTTCCTTTGATGTGTCCCCCGTCGGGCGGATTCCTTTTGTTTGTTTTAAGTTTATTTTATACAAAAGTTTAGGTCTTTTATTTATCGATTGAGGCACTACGAAGTCTGCCGGGTCAGCTAGTAATATACTAAAAATAAGCGTCTTCATAATTTTACAAAAAATAACCGCACATCACACGTTCATCAACTCGAAGGTCCCTTCTAAACAACGAAACAAAAAAAGCTAATTATCTTGTACATTCCCATATACGTCTACGATAATTAAATCTTCGCATAGTTTGTACAACGAGGCACAAAACGTGAAATAAATCTTATTTTTTAACAATTCAAACTGCTTAAATACTTTAAAATATCCTTTATAAACAGTACTTTTCTTTTTATTGCTTAGATCTGTGGACGAGCTCACAGCCCATCTAGTTTTAAGAGTTTACTGCAGCCCATAGACATCTACAACCCTTGAGTGGCTATTTCAGCTTCTCCTTGACGTGTAGGTGAGCTCACGGGGCTCACCTACACGGGGGGAGTGTTTCTAATACTGGCCCTAGCAAGAGCAGTGCTTCGCAGAATCTACCACCTGATCGCGAACGCGACCCACTGAGCAGATCCGACGAGAAACTCAGTGGGCTGTAATATAAAGAAAACCCGTATCATGCTTTATCTAACTGCCTACCCTACTTTAACAAAAAAGGTCTTATCTCCTATTGGAAACTGACAAATGTAATCATTATTCTTTTATGGTAAAGTTCAATCTTAACTATCCGAACCTGTATTACATTGTCTCGAAAGGGAGGTCGTTACGTGTCCAATTAACCAGATGATCGACTGCCGGTCTGTGGCCGCACCTGACGTCCGGTCGGCTGTTTCCTGTGCTTTGTGTACCACCCTTCGTGTCATGGTTTATTGCGTAAAACATGTATCTGTATTAGGGTTGCCAGACGTCCCGTATTTCCCGGGACTTCCCGTATTTTAGACTTAGTTTAAAACGTGCCGGCTCTGTCCCGTAACGTAAAAAACTCTGTCCCGTATTCGAACTTTATGATTGTAAATGTATTGATTTTTATTTTGCTCCTCGGAGAAATATAAAAAAGAATTAAGAATGTCACTATATAAGTTTGTTTTTTATTTGTCCCGGGTAAGAAATTAAATTCCCGTATTCTTTTGCCTATTTAAGCATTTGCTCCTTATAGGCTGAAAAAAAATCTGGCAACCCTAATCCGTATGTTCACCTATAACTCCAGATCTGTTAGCCCAATTGATATGAAAATTTTACACATAAAAGACGACGTGACCACTCCGGTGAACATAGTTACGTTAATACCACATAGGCGACGCTGATGGCTGTTTTATCTTCTGAACCATAGGTGGAATTCACATGAGAAATTATCAAACACGTTAATTAATATTTTACGTGGCTCACGTACCTATATTGATTGCTGTTGTTACAATTTTCGTTGCGACTTCGATAAAAATGTTAAATAGATTTTTTGGCGCGTTTTGAGTACTTTTTGTTGAAAACAAATCTGTTCAACTAATTTAGAACCTCACTGACCTGGCGTATAAATGCACAAATGTCACATTACACCACTAAGTCTGTTGACCCTGGCCCAGTCGCCATGTTCACAATATGGCGGCCCGCAGCGTAAATCTAACATTAACCGTATATGCATTGAAGTTGTTTTTTTTTTCGATTTCAATTAACCGCAATCAGAGGTTTCAAGCGAAAATATAAATTGGAACTAAAAATGAAATATTTACGTAATTTAATTAATCGAAAATTGACATTAATGCGATGTTGAAATAAAATTTACTAAACATAATTTTTATGGTCGCCATTTTGAAATATGTCGTTGTTCAATGAGCTATTAAAACACTGCTTAAGAATTTTGGTGTTATGTAATCATAACAGAGTACTGTTTTGTTTTATATGTTAAACATTTAGGTAATCGCCATTTATTTGCTTTTGTTAAAAAAAGAACGATTACTATATTATATTGTGCAGTATAAAAAGGTGTGAATTTGTTCAGCGGCTTTCAATGGATCTATTTATTAGACCTGCTTATGCCATCCCCAAGCCTCGCCACATTCCGGCGACCTTCAACAGGTTGTCCGTCTACCTTGTGGGAGGACTACCCACGCTGCATCTTCCGGTACGCGGTTGCCACTCGAAAAAATGTTTTGCCCCAGCGGCCATATGTTCTACGAACATTGAGCCCTACCCACTGCGACTTCAACCTCGCAATTCTTTCAATGATTAACTTTAAATCCGAGAAAATGCAACAACATTTCCTACAATAACAATCTATTCATTTCGGCTAGAATTATTGGTGACACTATAGTGATCTGTGACTTCTAAATAGCACCATCCCGCCTCTATTAATTGGCTCCAGTGATCACTTAGCAGTAGGTATGAGGATGTGAACTCGAGCCATCTAAATCTGAAAAAACATTCGAGAACAGTTAAACGTATGCTACAGTGTGAAATACACTATTTCAAACTTCTCACATACATCAATTTTGTGTTGATATGTTTTCATTTATTATATTTTTTTATTATCAGCCGCTTGTCGCATGGTAATTAACCGCGTTTAATACTGGGCGTATTTATAGATATTTTTTTTATCATATTCGCGGAAAACATCGTCTATACTATAAAATAATACAATAAGCGATGATAAGGATGAAATTTGCATGTTTTCGTCCATTAATGTGTGTGAGTTTGGTAACACTGTAAAAACGGTGATTTATCGGAACAGGTCATGCTCTGGAGACTCAGAAGTTCGAAGACACCTATCAAGGAGAGCGCCGTGAATACTACTAGTAGTATTTTTAGGCTCACGCTAGTGTTATCCAGATATCTAATTCACTGCCCTGCCTATTTCGGACAGACAGACAGTCTGTTTAATACCTTGGTCCCGCGGTCTGCTCCCAACCTCTGGAGACTGTCAAGTCCCACATACTCCGCGTGCCTCCTAGTGCGGACACCTCATAAGAGACTCGGTTCCCTGGCCGAAAAAAAAGGCACGCTTTGACTGACGTCTTTGGACTCCGCCTCGCGTCGTTTTGTCACTGCTAAGGGTCGTGACTATAATATTTCGACAGGATTTTACTCCTTGTAATGTACCTCCAGCCCCTCTGATCATTGGCAGCATGAAGGGCTTCGTGGAATGGGATTTCTAGTGTGGTGCGGATTTGATCCAACCACCTTGTCGAAGTGCGCCCGCGCGATCTCTTTCCCTCGATCTTCCCTGTCACGAATAGTCTCTCTAAGCTATCGGGTGTTTTTCGAGCAATATGACCGAAGTACTCGAGTGCGCGGCGAAGGCAGAGTGTAGACAGTCTTGTCTTGATCTGCAGTTGGTCTAAGACAGTCTTTGGACTACTTAGCCACTTCATTTCACTCTAATCGTGTCTGTCCATGTGAGGCACTAAAAAAATTAAATCTTTTACAAAGGTGATCGAGAATAAAAATCAGTTTTAGAACAAAAACAGCCGACCTTGGGCGAAAGTCAGTAGATAAATTATATCTTGTAGGATGCGATAACTCAATACGTACTGTAAATCTTGGAGCATAATAAGTGTTGCCTGTTATCGACCGCAGTGTAAACATAAAACAGTGGCTGCACTTCGTCTGGTCGTTGGGGCTCGGCCACATCATCACGGCGTGACGTCACCAACTCAGCCTGGCAACTGACAGATTCTTATGCATCGTCACTGTGTAGTTAATGGCTAAGCCTATATAGCAAATTGAATAGACGAAAAGGGGCTACCTAAGTTTACAATCTAACAGACTAATAATGGCTTTTGAACGTTTCTCTGTATGTTTGTCTTCTAGTTTCCCTAAACTATTCAACCGATTGTGATTAAAACTGATAGAGGTGTTTTTGACATTTCAAAAATGATTCTTGTCATTGTGTTATCGTGGTCACAGCAGCGGCTACCGACTGCTACTAGTTCCGAATACACACGAAGTGTATTGTTAAAATAAATAAAAATCCTTTTTTAAACTATCTTAATTGAAGTTTGAACAGTAATCTACATGGCCAACCCGCATTTCAACCATCGTTAAATTCATTTGATCTATCAGTAAAAGAAATTCATTTGTTATTTGTAAACGCGCGTCAACACAATAGTATTATCTTGTATACAAATGTCCTTGCTGCAACATATTTAGACTAAGCCACATCTAAAGGTCACCTGTGATACGAACGTTTATTGAATAGTAATGATGTCAATATTACATCACCCGGTCTACGTTTTAGGATTTTATGTTTGGTATTTGATGTCATACGTGGCGCGGTACATCTCCGCAAATATTTTTGGCCACGTACGATCCGGCTTTAAATGAAGTAGCCTCTTGGTGTTTCCCGGGCTTCCCCCCGATCCACTAACGGTGCTTTAAGTACCTTTTTTTTTTTTTTTTTTTTTTTTATTGCTTAGCTGTGTGGACGAGCTCACAGCCCACCTGATGTTAAGTGGTTACTGGAGCCCATTGACATCTACAACGTAAATGCGCCACACACCTTGAGATATAGTTCTAAGGTCTCAGTATAGTCACAACGGCTGCCCCACCCTTCAAACCGAAACGCATTACTGCTTCACGGCAGAAATAGGCGGGGCGGTGGTACCTACCCGTGCGGACTCACAAGAGGTCCTACCACCAGTAATTACGCAAATTATAATTTTGCGGGTTTCATTTTTATTACACGATGTTATTCCTTCACCGTGGAAGTCAATCGTGAACATTTGTCGAGTACATATTTCATTAGAAAAATTGGTAACCGCCTGCGGGATTCGAACACCGGTGCATCGCTTCAACACGAATGCACCGGACGTCTTATCCGTTAGGCCACGACGACCTCAAGCACCGGTCACCGTTCTCGTCGAACCCGTCGCTTGCGACGAAGGGCTCGACGAGTAAATTAATCCACAGACACAGCCCACTGAGTTTCTTCACAGTGGGTCGCGTTTCTGATCCAGTGGTAGATTCTGCGAAGCACGGCTCTTGCTAGGGTTCGTGTTAGCAACGTCGTCAGGTTTGAGCCCCGTGAGCTCACCTACTAGTTAAGGTTACGTTGAAATAGTCTCTCAAGGCTATCAGCTTTGGTAGGAAAAAAAGTTTCCAGGGCAGTTTGACACGTTTTTTTTTCAAACGAGGCTCGGGGAGAATACTCGGTGGTAGGCAGCGACTTGACTGTGCCCCGAGCATTACTAGTGTCAGTGAGCAACGGTAATCACTCACCACTGGGTGGGCCGTATGTTCATCTACCCACCCACTTAGGCAATAAAAAAAACAATGGGCTAAAAACCACCGGACATAGCATTGACTACGAAAAATATCCTTCTTGGTTTTAATTATGTTATTACTCTTATATAATTAAGTTCTTTTTTATTTTTATTAGTGTTCTTGAATGTATAGATAGACTGGATTCTATTTTTTTACAACGTCTAATGATATTCGGGTAAGCGGAACACGTATAACAATAAAGAAACATCAACAATAAAGTAAATTTGTTTAATTACAAAAATAAATTTACTCGTTATCTTATTTCCAAGAAAATCCATATAAAGCGTGTCTTAACAGATAAGTCTTAAAAATATTTGCTCGGCTATATATTTTTAACATGCGCCCTAATTAACGAACGCAATAGAGATAAGTTGAAATAATCATAAGAGGGCAAAGGCCTAGTTGCGAAATATGGAAAACAGAAAAATCAAAAAACAGCGCACTGTTAATATAATATTTACGATATTGAAATAAAAGTGAGAGCTTCAAATTACAGGAAGTCACATGATAGTTGCGTGATCTGCGTATAAGACGCCCGATGTATGTAATCATGTTTTTTCATTGTCATGTAGATTAGCGTTGCTGAAGTTAGATGTGTAAAATCGAATGTGTTGTCGTTATTTATTTATTTATTTATTTATTTAATTAGTCTACTTACAAATTAACAGTATAAACCAAAACATTTGTAAGGTATTAATAATTAGCTTAAGTAATTTCTAACAACAACAATAAATCGCTGCAAACCATCATGGAATATATCCATTTCCGGAGCATAGGCTAGCAAGCCATTGAGTAACGAGACAGCACGATGCGTCGGGGAGTTAGCGGTGTGCTGCGTACGCGCGTGCATAGTACTAAGAAGCTGCCGCTGGCGACGCACCCCTCCACACATACATCCGCGCATGTAGCCATCAGGCACATATAACGACACTGATTCCAGTGCAGTGGAGTTATCAATTTTGTTATGCAATAGCTGATAATAATGCACCATAAGAGTCATCTTCCGTCTGAGCTCAAGAGTATCTAATCCGACCATACCAGTCACATAAAGTGATGGATACAAGAACGGATAGTATCCATACATTTTCTTGAATAGGAACCTGCAAAATTTTTTATGTAGTTTTTCCAGCATTAGCTTTTGAACTGCTTCGCGAGGATCCCACACGAGTGCGTTATATTCAAGACTACTTCGCAAATAGGCATCGTATAGCATAACAATCACACGATGGCCTACAAAGTCGTGCGTCTGACGAATTATGAACCCGAGCAGAACACTACCCCTTTTACATATATTTTGTATGTGATCTTTAAACGTTAGCTTGGAATCGAAAATAACTCCCAGGTCACGTATAACTGCCACATGATTCAAAATGACTCCAGATAAATGGTATGGAAACAACACGGGCGACCGTGACCGGCTGTAAGCAACGACCTTGCATTTATTAGTATTAAAATGCAAGCGGTTACGCTCTCCCCATTCTGCAACCCGAGTAATGTCGCGTTGCAAAGCATGGTGCTCAGCATCACACCCGACCCCAACGTACAGCTTAAGATCGTCCGCAAACATAAGACACTTGGTCCTCTCACTGAGAATAGAAGATAGATCATTTATCATGATTAAAAACTGAGTGGGACTAAGCGTACTACCCTGACTGACCCCTGATCTTGTAAAATAAGTTTTAGATTTGAAACCCGCTAACTCAACATGCTGAGACCTATCAAAGAGATAAGAAGAAAATAATTTGAGGAGTTTTGGGGTAAATCCGAATGAAGCAAATTTCATCAACAGTACGTCATTATCGACACGGTCGAAGGCTTTTTCAAAGTCTAAGTATACAGCGTCGACTTGTTTCCCTGCATCCATTTCAGCAGCAACATAGTTGACGAAATTAATATGGTTAGTTGCCGTAGATCTACCAGCTCGAAAACCATGTTGACTGTCAGTCAATTGGTTCCGGATCTGCGCACTAACATGTTTATTAATAATGGACTCAAATATCTTTGCAAATACTGATAACACTGCGATGGGTCGATAGTTTTTCACATCTGTGCGGTCACCACCCTTGAAGACCGGAGTTACTCTAGTGTGCTTCCACGTAGATGGATATGTGGACATTTGGAGTGAGAGATTATAAATATGTAGTAGTGGTACACTAAGCACACTTATACAATCCTTAGCCAAAAAGGAAGGGATACGATCTGGACCTGATGCGGAGAACGGCTTAATGCGCTTCACAGCACAGCGCAGGTCGGAATTATCTACAGTCAATAAAGCTACTCGAGCACTGGAACAAAACTGTGATGTTATTGCTGCACTATGCTGGGCCTCAGTTGGATCTAATTTGGGTTCATCGGCTAAGAAAACTGAACTGAAGTAAGTTGCAAATGCATCTGCCGCGTATTGTCCTTCCACAGGTTTTCCCAAGTAATCATAATATTTATTACAATTATGCCTACTTTGTCTCTTATCTTTAATAAACTTCCAAAATATTTTTGGATTATCACTGATGTCTCTCTCTATACTCAACAAATATTTTTTATACGCTGTCTCCATCAGATATTTTATTCTACTCCTATAATATTTAAACAATTCTAAATTTACTTCTTTTCCCTCAGCTTTGTACCTTTTGTGGTTAAAATGTTTGAATCTTAAGTTTTGTATTATTTCGGAAGTAAACCAAGTTGGGTATTTATTGGTTTGATTTGTTACTATACAACGTTTGGTCGGCACACAGTAGTCGATTATAGAGTATAATTTGTTATAAAATGTATTAAGAGCGATGTTGACATCCGTCTCAGAAACAATGTCACTCCAATCAATCTCAGCAAAAGATGCATATAGTACATTAATATCAGCTTTACGAAAATTCCATTGGAAGCCGCGAGCCAGTACGTAGGCTGGATCGGATGATAGAGGGAGGGAGGGCATGCCGGCGCCGACACAGCTCCGCCTGCTAGGCCATCGCAGTTATATGTAAGACAAAACTGTGTCCTTAACCCTTTGAGCGCGAACCGTCGATAAATCGTCTCTTAATACGTATAAAGTGCGCAGCGTCGATATACCGACTAATTGCGCAGTTTGATTATAGGTATTAGGTATCGATCTATACTGACGTGTCTTAGAGCGCGCATGTATAATGTTTTTATTAAGTTAATAAAATTTATAAATAACCATTTAAAATGATTTTGCTGTGAATTTAGCATTGATTTTGGTATTTATTTATTTATTTTTTATTTTTTCAGAAATCCTTTAGCAATTTCTGTAAAATATGTGAAAATAAGTTCAGCTCTAAAAAGGTAAAAAACTGGCGTGCATATTTTATTTGCTTTGCCAACTTTATGACTGGACACGCCCCCAACATAAATGTGATTCCAAACCGTTTGAATATTCTCACCTCAAATATCACAGTATTTATGTGTTCATGGTTACACTAGACCCAAACCGACCTTTCGATAACACTACACGCGCGATAACATTGACACTGGCTTTTATTTCGAAGGCCCGTAATCTATTATATTTCTGGAAATACCACTGAGGAATGTATAAATAATTTGCATCGGAAAATATCTGTGATATGTGGGTTTTTCCAGTTGAGCGACAAGGTCTTCTATTGTATTTGAACAAACGCACGTGGCCCGGTCCTCGCATGTGGCGCGATTGACATCGGGACGATTCAGTTACAGAAACTAATGACTGATTTATTTTAAAACATTCGTTGTCCAGTAATGTATATATTAATGTATGGGACGTGCCCCCAAAAGTTGTAAAATTAAAGAACTCCTCGTGAATCTTAATTTTTGATTTTCACAATCATATTATCTTTTTAACTATCTTTTTAAATCTCAATCTTGAATTTACCTACACAATTATATATTTATGACCATATTTTTCAAATTTCTCCTTGAGACTTCTTTTTCAACTGACATGTGATCTTTTTTTATGCAGTGTTGTTATAATGAAGGAAAAAGTATTCTATCATAATATTCGACATACATATACGTGTCTTTCAAAACCTAGGCTCAGAACGTCCAAGAATGGTGAACAGTGGTCGTCAATGTTCTGTATTTGCGCTATCGGCGACATAGTCATCTAGAATAATAAATGAACCTTATAAAGAAATATATGTTTCTTTCTTCAGCAAACTACGTAGATAAGCAAAAACAAACTGCGCTGTAAACGAAATAAAAACTAAAATTGCAAACCTATATGTACATTCTAATTAATCTCTTTCTCGTTAGTTTAACATACCCGATCCTGTGGACCGAATGGAAAACAGTCGACGTCGCCCTAAACACGTCATTACAGATCCTACCGATCCATTAACGAGTTTAACATACCCGATCCTGTGGACCGAATGGAAAACAGTCGACGTCGCCCTAAACACGTCATTACAGATCCTACCGATCCATTAACGGCGCTTTTAGATACCTCAAGCACCGGTCACCGTCCTCGCCGAACCCGTCGCTTGCGACGAAGGGTTCAACGAGTAAATTGACCAACAGACACAGCCCACTGAGTTTCTCGCCGGATCTTGTTAGTAGGGTCGCGTTTCCGATCCGGTGGTGGATTCTGCGAAGCACTGCTCTTACTAGGGCCAGTGTTAGCAACACTCCCGGTTCGAGCCCCGTGAGCTCACCTACACGTCAAGGAGAAGCTGAAATAGCCTCTCAAGGCTATCACCATAGGTAGGGAAAGTAAAAAAAGGAGGCTTAGAGGGGATTTTTGCCCGCCTATTTCTGCCGTGAAGCAGTAATGCGTTTCGGTTTGAAGGGTGGGGCAGCCGTTGTGACAATACTGAGACCTTAGAACTATATCTCAAGGTGTGTGGCGCATTTACGTTGTAGATGTCTATGGGCTCCAGTAACCACTTAACACCAGGTAGGCTGTGAGCTCGTCCACACACCAAAGCAATAAAAAAAAAAAAAAAAAGAAAGTATCTAATTACGATGTACGAGACGGCTCTGTAAAATTAGAAGAATTGATGTAATAAAATTCTATAAGGTTGTGGATGTTTACATTTGCTTGTTCACACCGCTACATCCGATACTGAGTTCAACAACTGTTGACCGATGAGCAAGTAACAGATTAACATTTACTCGTACTTAGGTCAATAGAAAGTAATGTTATTTAAGAGAAATGTCCGCCAGAGTCAACGCAGTGTGGTCAGATACGCTGTACAGATCCAACTGTACACCACGGATATATGAGGGAAAGTCCCAAAACTGTTAATCGTATGGTACCAAGGTATTCATGTCATTCTATGGACATCAAAAATCCCACCCAAGTAGCAGTTTTGTCATTTAATTTTACAAAGCTCTTCAAACGTCTACAACAAATTAAAATAATTATGTTTATTAAGAAAAATTAAACTAAATCGATCAATGCGTCTTTTAGATTGCAGGACAACATTAGTGGAAACTTCTGGAAAAATACAATAACATCAAGTGTTCGTGGCCTTAAATCTATATGAAAACAAACGCATACATAATTCCTTGGTTACTGTTTGTAAATTACAAACAAAGTTTTCCGACTTACTATAACAGTTCACGCATGCGCAGAAGTGAATTTTGAATTTTAGTTCTTATTTCACTCGGCGTGAATGTTCATTTTCCCATAAACGTTTGTCATATCGAAACCTCCACGCATGCGCGTCTACCTGACAATAAGCAGGGATTATTGCCTCCTCTATCCCAGCACTTTCCACTTTCCGGCGTGGTGTTAAGGTCTATAAAGCTTTTCTGTAACAATAAACAAATGTCATTGTTTAATCAGCTGTGAATCTCCGACGAGAATTCAGCCAGTCTCATGCCGCGTGTTACTAAATTCGTTTGCGTGTGAAATGAGTGAGAAAGAAAACAAAAAACTGTAAATTAAAAAAAAAAAACGAAGTGCATTTGTTGGTGTGTGTTAGAAAAACACTGCGTTTGGTCTGTTTTGGTTTTTATTGAACATTACGCGATGCTATTTTTAGTTCAGTACCAGACAGTTGTATGGTATTGTAATCGCATTAAAGTCTGCGCATTTGTTCGTGACCGGCCGGCGTAAAGATAAGCCTAATTGAAAAGGGTTTAGCGTAACAAATGCATATAATACAATGATATACCAGCCGTAAAGATTGTTAGCCAAAGAGTTTGATAGTCGAACGTGCATTAAGTGCCAAAGTATAATCATTGACCTCATTCATAGATATAGTTCATGCAAAACATTAAGGAATATTATATTAACTGTACTGTAGCTACATTCAACAAAATAACGACCAGATATAGATATTTCTAAATTATTTGAACGCTCAGAATAGAACTTCCGTATCTCAGGTGTTGATACAATCAAAGTTTTAGATTCATCCACAGACCCCTCTAGTTATTTCAAAATACTCTATAGTTTGCACGCTGTTCTATTCTACGCTACTTAATAATTTCTAAAATCATAAGTCCGATTATATTTAATTATTTATTAAAACACACATTTTAACAAATAATAAGCTAGTCAATTATGTATTACATACAGAAAATGTGGATAATAATAAACAAATCAAAGATTAAACGGCCAATGTTTTTTTTTAAATCATAAGCTCACTAAGAACCGAGTGATGATGATCCTAGTGAAAAAGGCCATAATTATGAATAGAACTTAAAAACACGAGAATGCGATGAGACCGAAATTTGAAAAATCTTTAAGTGATCTTTTTTTCACACTTCAACATCAGAAGTCTAATAATACTATATTGTACTGTCATTGTGATAGAAACAATTTCCCGTCAACTTTACATACAGAATTAGGAAAACTTCAGATACTTTAATTGAGAAAAAATCCATAATTATTTAATTAATCTATACTAATATATAAATCTACAGTGGTTTTTACGGATGTTCCACTGAACCATGCATCCGATTGACTTGAAACTTGGTATCCATGTAGAATGTAGAAAATACATGTACTTAATGGATAGGCTAATATTTACATTAATGTTGGATTCCCTAATAATAATGACAATAAAATATAATAATGTTAATTTTAAATGCGCAGCGAAGCGGGCGAATATGGCTAGTATGAAAATAAACACGTATTTTTAAAAATCACAAAATAAATGTATTGTTTCCAATTCTAATACAGCATACATAATCTTAAGCTGCAACATTCATGAATGTAGATAATCAGTAACGAATTATTAATTGTTTTATCAATACGCGACATTCCATTTTGCATTCCTAGATAGATTAATAATATAGGTACAATTTCCAAATCTATATCGATTTGAAGGTCGACACCATTTTAGTTTTACACGAAGCACGCTCTTGATATTTAACATTTGGAAGCTTCTGGAACTAGTACCTTCGCAATTTTTGTTATAAGAAACACCCGTTTCTTGATGTTTAAAAGTGACGCGAATAACCTTAGACTGATATAGCCAGGATAGTTAGGACATTTTCATAGGGCGTCGTGGCCTAAAGGATAAGACGTCCGGTGCATTCGTATGTAGCGATGAAACGGTGTTCGAATCCTGCAGGCGGGTACGATTGATCTCCACGGTGAAGGATTTCGGTTTGATTTTACGCTTTTTACCCGCAAAATTATAATTTGCGTAATTACTGATAGTAGGACCCCTTGTGAGTCCGCACCGGTGGGTACCACCGCCCTACCTATTTCTTCCGTGAAGCAATAATGCGCTTCGGTTTGAAGGGTGGGGCAGCCGTTGTAACTATACTAAGACCTTATATACCTTTACTGAGAACTTATATCTCAAGGTGGGTGGCGCATTTACGTTGTAGTTGTCTATGGCTGTGAGCTCGTCCACCCATCTAAGCAATAAAAAATGCGATAAATTATTATACAATATTTTAATAGAAACCAAGCATCGCGTTTTTGAGTTGCGGAAAAGTGACCGGCTTGCAAGATTTAAAAACTCTTTAGGGAATGTGTGTAATCCTTATATATTTTTGGCTTTATTCGAAATATGATGAGTCAGTAGTCTCATAAGTCAACGGGTAAAATGTCTCTAACAAATCAGTATATTTGTGACTCTGTAAATTTGACATTAGTATCCATAACTACTTGTTAAAAACAAATGCATGTTACCAATATCTGTAATCATGTAAAATAGTTCTAAATGTGATCTAACATTTTTACGCTATTTCAAAAAAAAAGTTCATTGACTTTAGCTGACACGCTCAGTCAATTCATTTTGAATTTCTATTTGGCATTGTATATAATATATTTATAATTTCGTGTCTTGTGAGTCAGCTCGATTTGCATAAATTCTTTTTGTATAGCACACACACAGCTAAAAGAGCTATAATTCAGAGATATAAAATTCCGAATATTTTAAGAATCATGTTTTCTTAGGAAAGGTACGTAAAATAAGCTCTTCAGATCTCAAAACATACTTAGGGAGATTTGGTTTATTCTATAGTCAAATCTAAAGCTTAAATGAAAACTCCAAGATTGTCATAAAACTAGTTGCAAGACATGTAATAACGTTTAGTAAGCCCTTGGAGGTAATGTACATAATATATCCTTCCAGATTTTTCGAGGCAATAATCATGTTTTGTGACTTGAACGATAAGACAATCATTGAACAATACAGTTCAGACTGCGACCTCATGTCTCAAGGTAGATTTCAAGTTGTAATTTCTATGCGCTTTAATAACTCGGCATGCCGAGAGCTGATTTACACTCACATTAAGATTATAATCTATATCGTGAAGTCGTCGTGGCCAAAAGGATAAGACGTCCGGTGCATTCGTATGAAGCGATGCACCGGTGTTCGAATCCCGCAGGCGGGTACCAATTTTTCTAATGAAATACGTACTCAACAAATGTTCACGATTGACTTCCACGGTGAAGGAATAACATCGTGTAATAAAAATCAAACCCGCAAAATTATAATTTGCGTAATCACTGGTGGTAGGACCTCTTGGGAGTCCGCACGGGTAGGTACCACCACCTCGCCTATTTCCGCCGTAAAGCAGTAATGCGTTTCGGTTCGAAGGGTGGGGTAGCCGTCGTAACTATACTGAGACCTTAGAACTTATATCTCGAGGTGGGTGGCGCATTTACGTTGTAGATGTCTATGGGCTCCAGTAACCACTTAACATCAGGTGGACTGTGAGCTCGTCCATCCAACTAAGCAAAAAAAAAAAAAATAAAAAAAAAACTATATATATATACAAATGAATTGCTGTTCGTTAGTCTCGCTAAAACTCGAGAACGGCTGGACCGATTTGGCTAATTTTGGTCTTGAATTAATTGTGGAAGTCCAGAGAAGGTTTAAAAGGTAGACAAATATGAAAATGCTCGGAATTATATAAAAAACAAACAATTTTGTTCTTCCTTTGATGTGTCCCCTGTCGGACGGATTCCTTTTGTTTTTTTTTAAGTTTTTTTATACCAAAGTTTAGGTCTTTTATTTATTGATTGAGGCACTACGAAGTCTGCCGGGTCCGCTAGTGAAGAATAAAGAATGACCGAGTGATTGATTGAGTAGTAACCCAATTTAAACAAAAAACGGAACTAACTTGTATATGAATTAGAAAAAAAAATATTTTTGTTTTAGGCCAATTACCTAAAACTAAACAAATAGTTGATATTAAACGTTTAAAAATCTCCACTAAAATCCGGTAACCTTGGAACTGAGTTTTGCGAACATTACCTAGAAATTGTAAACCATAGAAGTTTTAGGTCACGCTAATTGCTCGTTAGCTAAACGAACTGTAATCAGAGAAGCTAAATGTATTCTGTAATGTGCCGTGTCATTGTGATTTATCACTTTTATTGAACAGTGGATACGTTGATTTAATATTTTTGTTCTAAACTCGGGAATGGCCCTATAATGTCGTTGATAATAATAATGAATCATGTGAAATTACAGAAAACGCTAGATTTTCAATTTCTCAATTGAACTTCGAGAAAATATTTAATTCCTTTTGATTGAGATCATCGGTACAAAAAGAGCTATTCTTATTTTGGTTATTTATTATTATTAATTTTTATTGCTCTTGGAGGCAGACGAGCATACGGACCGCCTGATGGTGAGTGTTTATCCTCGCCCTTGGACATCATCAATGCCATGGACAGAGCTAAAGTGGCTTACCATCAAGTACTCTGCCTCGTGGAGATTCAATAACCCAAGCAATTAAATTTATTATTATATGTTAAATGTTCACGATTGACTTCCACGGTGAAGGAATAACATCGTGTAATAAAAATCAAACCCGCAAAATTATAATTTGCGTATTTACTGGTGGTACGACCTCTTGTGAGTCCGCACGGGTAGGTAGCACCGTCTTGCCTATTTCTGCCGTGAAGCAGTAATGTGTTTCGATTTGAAAAGTGGGGAAGCCGTTGTAACTATACTGAGACCATAGAACTTATATCTCAAGGTGGGTAGCGCATTTACGTTGTAGATGTCTATGGGCTCCAGTAACCACTTAACACCAGGCGGGCTGTGAGCTCGTCCACCCATATAAGCAATAAAAAAAATATGTATTTATATCTGTAGAATCTCTTCAGAAAATAAGCATCGAATCGGGCGTATCTAAAACACTTCGCTGTTTCAGTACAATTGTTTTTGAATACTCAATTGTCCACGCCGTTCAGTTGAAAACACGATCTGCTTCTTCGGTATGATCGTTTTCAGCACCGGTCGACCGAATCGTGACGTCTTCACTATCCACGCCAGTATCGTATGCATTTGTCAGCTTTGTTTACCGTCTTGTCAAGGTCAAATCCTTCCGTCATTACATGCGTTTGATTCGAATCGCGGCCAAATCTACTTGTGAGCTATGATGATTTGTAATTTGGGAATTACATTTGCATTTATTGCCTTTTTATCTTAGACGGGTGAACCAGCTCACGGCGCTCCTGGTGTTGAATAGTTAACAGAGTCAAGAGGCATCAATAAAGTAAATATCGCCACCATCGTCATTTCATCCTTCCTGCTTCGAGGCAGAAAGTAGGTAGTCTTGTGAGCCTCACAAGATGTCCTACTAGCCGCAAAGGCCATGGCTTGTGCTAGCAGAAATAAACAGTGTAATATTGCAACCTCAAAAACAAAAAAGTCATTTTTTCCTACCTATTCTAGTTACCTCGAGGGATTATACTAGATTCAATTATAGATAGTAGCAGGTGAGCTCACGGGACTCTTAACCTGATGACGTTGCTAACACTAGCCCTAGCAAGAGCAGTGCTTCGCGGAATTTACCACTCTCAGTAAGAAGAGAAACTCAGTGGGCTGTATCTATAAGTTAATTTACTCGCCGAACCCTTCGTCGGAAGCGACGGGTTCAACGAGGACGGTGACCGATGCTTGAGGTACTTAAAAGCACCGTTAGTGCATCAGGAGGATCCGAAATGATACTGGTGGTAGGACCTCTTGGGAGTCGGGTAAGTACCACCACCCCGCCTATTTCCGCCGTGAAGCAGTAATGCGTTTCGGTTCGAAGGGTGGGGTAGCCGTTGTAACTATACTGAGACCTTAGAACTTATATCTCGAGGTGGGTGGCGCGTTTACATTGTATATATCTATGGGCTCCAGTAACCACTTAACACCAGGTGGGCTGTGAGCTCGTCCACCCATCTAAGCAATAAAAAAAAAAATTTGACGTGTTTAAGGCGATGTCGACTGTTTACCATTCAGTACGCAGAATCGGGAATGTAGTTACCGGCGGCCACCACGACAGGGTTTTCGTGTCGTGCCGCTTTTTCGAAATGGTTTTATGTCATTATTAAAAACACACTAGATTCCAGATTGTCCCTAGAATTTGGAATGACCTTATACTAATTATAACTGTATAACTAAAATGATACATGTACCACATGAAACGCCCAGTTGCGTCCAGTATTGCAGACATTCACATGCAATACAACAATCGTATCTTTAAATCTAACATCTAAACCATTACCGACAATGACACACTTTTCCCATACCATATGCATATATTATGGTGAAAACATTATATACTGTAGATTGAGTTTATATGAGATGTAGTGCGATTTCGGTGGTGTCCGGTAAATGAAATTAAGAAATATATTTACCCTCGTGCTTCTAGGACAGGGGAAAGACCTAAATTGTTGATATATCCAGGGCGCTATGACATGTCCTTCTTCAAACGAGGCTTTTGGAGAGTATTAAACGGTAGACATCTGCTTGTCTCTGCCCCTTTCATTGGTGATATCCATGAGCGTCAGTAACTACTCAACATCAGGTGGACCGTATGCTCGTCTGCCTACAGGGGCAACAAAAAAAAAGGAATTGACTGTTGGTGAGAAGTAAAATTCGTAGATTAAAAGAGGAAGCCATTCCTATGACACTAAGGTACACAATTATTTTGTTTGAAAAACAATCAATAGTGATTCGCCACAGCAATAAACATTCCACCAAAGCGTACCATAGATCGATCCACGTAATTGAATTGGAAAACCAAAAATATCGCATCGTTTATTCAAGTCAGGCTTCTGATGTTGCATGTGCAGATTGACAATTGGATGTTGAAATGGCTCGTCGTCGTCACATCCGGTGTTAGTGACAACCACGGGATCATATAATATTCGTATTAGTGTCCGCGAATGTTAGTTTCGCAATGTGTCATCGCAGCGTTCCCGGATGTTACTGCAAGGTGTTGGTTTTGTGTCCGTTGTTCTTTTATGAGTTCTATAATTAAAGCAGCTCAGGTATTCGGTAAATTAGCTGTGTTCTCATCCGTGTGATTACGGATTTCGTTTTGATGATGCCTTGAGCGATGTTCTTACATCACCGCAATTCCTAATAATAAACTCGAGAGATATGTCCAATGTGAAGTAGCCTTTAAAAGAGGTGTATTTCTAAGTATCATGCTAATAAGAACATTGTATTTTATTGTAAACCTGTACAATTAAAGTAATCACTCCGTCTGATCCCGGTCAAAATATTAGTCAAAAGTAATTCATTTAATGTTTTGGCATCGGTCCTCAATCCGTTTGTTTTTCGACAACTCCATATACTCTAACTATAACTGCTGTGCATTTTTCTATCAACTGAATATCAGTTTTTAACCGACTTCAAAAAAGGAGAAGTATGTTTGTATGAGACTGTATGTTTGTTTTAATGTTTGTTACCTCATAACTTTTGACTGGGTGAATCGATTTTGATGATTCTTTTTTTATTAGAAAACTGGCGATTCCCGTGTTGTCCCATTTTTTTCCGATCCAAATTTAGTCCAGTTCTGATAATGGTATCCATGAGAAAACCATATAAGTTTGAAATTTTGCATTAAGTACGTGCGCGACAAATAGATAGCGGTAGGCAGCGGCTTGGCTCTGCCCCTGGCATTGCTGAAGTCCATGGGCAACGGTAACCACTCACCATCCCAGGTGGGCCGTATGCTCGTCTGTCTCCAAGGGCAATAAAAAAAAAAAAAAATTAATAACTCAATATCACGCCAACCGATTTCGATGATTATTGTTTTTAGTGTATATTAATTTGTTTTGGAATATCTTTTTTTTTTCAATTTCAAGTCGGTTTTTGTTAAAGCTTTGTTAAGTTTTTTTTACAATTATGTTTTAGCCATATACCACAGTCTTTATGACACTTACGATCCAGAGCAATACCATCACGTAAACATACTAATTTGGGCCAAGCTTCTAACGATCCAACTGTGGCCAGATTTCCGTACAATACAGATATTTCTTCTTTCTATTTGCCTCGGATAAACATAAAATGTCTAGACAGGTCGTCGCCAGCATCACTGTTCCTCTTCCTGTTGGCGCTTTCCTCAAAGTTCATTAGATTTTATACTTTATGCGTAGTGACGATAGAATTAAAGTTGACAATTCTTGAAAAAATAACTCTTGGAGCTATACTTTAACGAAATAAACCACGAATTGCTCGTGAACTGGGGTAAAACTGCTATAAAGGGTAAATCCGTTGACTCATTGTGAAATGTCGAAGAATTTAGGCACTCTTTTTCTATTATATAAAAACTAAAATCGGATATCTTTCAAACGATCAACTTAAAAATCAAATTCAACAGAGTAACTGTTTGAAATTTTAACTTTTGAATAAAAAGGTCAAATGAACTGTACTTAAGACGTCCTTAAATTGGGCCTTTGAATCATATACCTAATATGATTTCAATTGTATCAATACGCGTGATACTTCCTTGGAAGTCTATGCTAGAAGCATCTGTTTGGGGCCCTCTGCATCCAACATAACAATTACGATCCGTTAAGTAGATCCTCATAATTTACAGAGCAATTATTTGATGCGCTAATGGCGTAATACGGTCTATGCCCTAAACACGTCATTACGGAGCCTCCCGATCAATTAACGGTGCTTTTAGCTACCACAAGCAACGGTCACCGTCCCCGTCAAATCTGTCGCTTGCGACGAAGGGCTCGATGAGTGAATTAACCCATAGACACAGCCCACTGAGTTTCTCGCCGGATTTTCTCAGTGGGTCGCATTTGGTGGTAGATTCTGCGAATCACTGCTCTTGCTAGGGCCAGTGTTAGCAACACCCCTGGTTAGAGCCCCGTGAGCTCACCTACACGTCAAGGAGAAGCTGAAATAGCCTCTCAAGGCTATCAGCATAGGTAGGAAAAGAAAACTGTCTAATCACTTCTATTCATTTGGGTTTATTGATCTTTCGTAACACAGAAACATATAACAACATCATCAAGATCAACACAAACAAACCTTTCAAATAAATCACGAGCACAATCTGTTGTTTTGTGAGGTGCGCAAAAACAATTTTCATTCTAAATAAACGAATGCAATTTAACAGCTTCGCGAGC
This sequence comes from Bombyx mori, assembly GCF_030269925.1. NCBI lineage: Eukaryota > Metazoa > Arthropoda > Insecta > Lepidoptera > Bombycidae > Bombyx > Bombyx mori. The sequence goes on along the minus strand of NC_085124.1, from coordinate 13,522,718 downwards.
TAAAAACAAAGTGTCGATTCGTTCTGAGTTCACACGAAACTTTCCCACTTGGGAGATTGTCTTGTTTCGTTTCTGTTGTTTCGTTTCTGTTGCATGTGATCTTGTAGATAAACGGTCGCTTCACAGATCCGTGACTTACCATCGTGGTTACGCAATTGGTTTTGTAATCCTGCACGTGTAGTTCTCGAACCTTCCCCAACTTAATGGTATCACACTATTTGCCATATTTTTTATTGCCTTTGTAGGCAGATGAGCATACGGCACACCTGATGGTGAGTGGTTACCGTCGCCCATGGACTTCAGCAATGCCAGGGGCAGCGCCAAGCCGCTGCTTACTGACTCATTAGGAACGAAGTATTCATAAACAATTCATTTCAGACGAGGACAGTAGTAGTTTATCCGTATAATGTTCATATTAAAAGCCACAAAGCAAAGCTTGGACAGAATATTGTAGATCGAACCAATAATAAACGTGCTAAATTGAAGTCCACAGCCAAACACCAAGTATGTATAAAATAAAGATATTTCCTCTGGATCTCGTAAGCTAATCAGGATTAACCACAAGGTCCCGAGAAAGTTAATACGGTCATGTCAGCTATCAACTTTGTACTATAACATAAGTGATCAAATATGCTTAATGACAGTGAAATGTCAGCTAACCAGAGTTTAACTTTTTGATTTACACTTGATTTTCCAAAATAATTTGAATCACAACGTCTTAGCGTGTATTTTCTTTTAATTCGTATTAAACTCTAAGACTGTCGACGTTAATATGCAAATTTATACTCGATAAACAGAATAATCTTTAATGACTGCGTAAATCGAGCAACATTATGGGAACGTAACCAATTATGTAAATATTTAGTAATGCTCGAGTAATCGTATTGAACGTATTATAAAATTATGTACTAACATTAAAAATGCAAATTTTATACACTCTGTAGTAATATGCTGAGGAAAACTGTACAAGGTACATAATGAAACAGAAATGGGTTCATATAAATAATACATAAAATATGTAAGTTAGGGGAATAAAAATAACTGAAAGACCAAAAAAAAGTAGATAAAAAATTAAAATAATACATCTTAATAGCCAGGCGAACCAGGATAGTTACTTGTGTCGACGTGACCTGAAGTAATGTCAAGGAGCAAGGGCAAGGCAGGGTCAAGTGACAAGAGACAACTTGTGAGGGCCCTATGTACCAGCGGGATTTTTTTGATTGCCCTTGCAGGCAGACGAGCATACGGCCCACCTGATGGTGAGTGGTTACCGTCACCCATGGACTTCAGCAATGCCAGGGGCAGAGCCAAACCGCTGCCTACCCTACCTACAACAACAACCATACAGAGCTCACAATACACCAAAAATTTGATGAATTTTCGCCAATTTCATTTCATTCGAAAAAAGAATTCAAACTAAACTCAGCAACATCGCTCCACTATTGGCATTTAGGTCTGATAAGTTATTTAGCGCATCTCAAAAGTGTCAAACGAGTCGGCTCAGAGAATATGCATGAGATGTGCCGAAGTACAGCTATCCATTGATCAAGTTACAAGCTTTAACATGCAAACGAGAATCAAACCAGTACATGCACCGTTACACACGAAATTCCACGGAACGCAAGCATTTGATGCGGAGTTTGTTATTCGAAATAAAGCTAAGATCTTCTGCAATAATGTGACATATTTTTCATACGAATTACAAAACGGCTAATTTATTTAACAACGTACACAAGCCAGCTCTCAAACTTTTTAAATAGCCTTAACTTCAGATGTGTATACTGCAGCAGTAATACTCTCTCTCTTCGATCAACCCCTCACTGCTGAGGATCGTGACTCCGTCCGATTCCGTCAACCAGCTGTCTCCATCGATCCCGTACCCTCAGTTCCTCCGCTATTTGGTCCGACCATCGTTTGGGACCTCTACCCCTAGGCCTTTTCCCTCTATTTTACCAGTCACCACAAGGCGTTCCAAATTGCTGGTATCTCTGTGTGTAACATGACCAAAATACCGCAATATTCTTTGTAGCAGTAACACTAACGTATCGTTATAGGAATAAGTAAGATACCTTTAAATTGGGTTTTGGTACGCATATAAAAAACTTTTTTTTTTTATTGCTTAGATGGGTGGACGAGCTTACAGCCCACCTGGTGTTAAGTGATTAGTGGAGCCCATAGACACCCACAACGTAAATGCGCCACCCACCTTGAGATATAAGTTCTAAGGTCTTAAGTATAGTTACAACGGCTGCCCCACCCTTCAAACCGAAACGCATTACTGCTTCACGACAGAAATAGGCAGGGTGGTGGTACCCACCCGCGCGGACTCACAAGAGGTCCTACCACCAGAAAAACCTTGTAGTCTGATGAAATAGCTTACGTAGAGAAAGTACCTAATAACGTTTTCATTATTTATGTGTATGCGTTTTGTCATCGTTATGTCGATCGCGGGTTTTATGAAACTTAAGATATTTACAAAGCTATGTTACTTTAAAATAATCATAGCTATTTAAATAATTTATTTGAATTAGTTCGTTGGAATAGTTTTAAAAGTTATTCGGTACCTAAATTAAAAATCATCACAAAAATATTAGGATACGATGCTTATTTATTGTAGTAGCTACAATTGATTGTAGTCACAAATAAGTAATTAATGTTTAATATAAAATTTACATCTTTTTTAAGATTACAATAGAATTGACGAAATCATCTATTGGTTATATCTATTGGTTCATCGTTAGGTTTAGGGCGGTAATCAAAATAAAATGCGTACTTAATGAAAGATCAATTAAAATCATTGTTGTGTAGACTTGTGAGATTAATCTGTATAGATAAATAGGTGGCTTAATTCAACACTTTTAGCGATAAGACCGCCTATTGTACATTAATATTAATTAAGTTTACATCAGTCACCATTAATTGAACTGCCCTGTCCAATAGGCGTGCATCTAAATAGGGAACGAGAGCATAAAATTTGAACACTAAAGTCGTCGTGGCCTAAAGGATAAGACGTCCGGTGCATTCGTTGTTGCGATGCACCGGTGTTCGAATCCCGCAGGCGGGTACCAATTTTTCGAATGAAATACGTACTTAACAAATGTTCACGATTGACTTCCACGGTGAAGGAATAACATCGTGTAATAAAAATCAAACCCGCAAAATTATAATTTGCGTAATCACTGGTGGTAGGACCTATTGTGAGTCCGCACGGGTAGGTACCACCGCCCTGCCTATTTCTGCCGTGAAGCAGTAATGCGTTTCGGTTTGAAGGGTGGGGTAGCCGTTGTAACTATACTGAGACCTTAGAACTTATATCTCAAGGTGGGTGGCGCATTTACGTTGTAGATGTCTATGGGCTCCAGTAACCACTTAACACCAGGTAGGCTGTGAGCACGTCCACCCATCTAAGCAACAAAAAAAAAAAAAAAAAATGTATCTGTTTTTTTTTAATTGTATTTTTGAATGTAAATTGTGTTTTGGTGTGCAATAAAGTGTATTCTCTCTCTCTCTCTCTCTCTCTCTCACTTCTTTAATAATTATTAATAAAAAACCAACACAGACCAAAACCAGTTCCAAGAAACGATAAAAAGCCTTATCCGTGTTGAAATTGTGGAGTGCATAATGCAGTTGTGCTGAATACATTAAGCGCCATGGATAACCAAGATAGAGACTCGAGGAGTTCGAAGGCGAGTGACTCGCCAGGAGATACAATGAACGATGTGTATGCTGCTTGGCGTAAGTAATATCCTATAGGTCCTATACAATACAAATTTTAAGCTATTGCATAGTTTTTATAGCGGGCTTTGAGCACGGTGACCGAATCAAGAAATTTCGTAACGAAAATAAAACCCAACAAACACCCCCACTCCGCCTACCATGTAGCTCACGATAAACACATTCACACGTTGCGCTTGTATAGTGTTTGTGAATAAGCGCGCGGCGTGACGCCTCACTGCATGCGCGCATCATGAAAAGTCTGCCCATCTCTCTCTCGCGCGGTCTAGCTTATGAGTGTGAAGGGGACAGTTAATGTTTTGCTTTTTCTTTTTTCTTTTCATTCACTTAGTATAGGTGTATAACTGTCACCATTAAGACCTTGATATAAAACAATTTCAATGACTGAATCCTGTACTACGCAAGATCAAAAAGCAAGTCACAATACGGCTGGCTTGGTACGGCTTAAAACCATGTTTATTTTGCTCTTGACAAATTCTGATTCGATTATTAACGATTACCTTATTACATATATTGTTTTTGATAGTGTAATTTTCTATACGTAAACAAGGAAATGAGATAGACACAGCTGCCCACCGAGCATAAAGATGAAAGTGCGTGTGCAATGAGCATTGCATAACGAGTAATTTAAGTACTTTATATAATTATATCGTGATAAAACATGTAATGAGATAGTTGTTATAAAACTTTATGTAAACAAGAAAATTGATTTCTATGTCGTTTGTTTTTTTATGAAGTAAATGGCACTTAATTTCCGCGCGTACCGTATTATCTTCCGTTTTTGTATCCCCATCCACAAATTTAAAACTAAAATTCAAACGAAGCGTTAACATTGGGTATGAATAGCATAAAATTACAACAAATCACACATGTGGCGATGGCCATCACAGAACACAATATATTTGACATATGCCTGCGCTTACGATATTTTCAAGATAGGCTAGCATGTATACAAGTTCCGAACAACAACCAGGACCATCCGTCTATCAAGCAATAACACCCGCTCAGTGGAAGTTCTTCCCTGCGTCTTATATCTCTTCACATCGTCACCTGGTCGCAAACTAGGATTCTCTGTACCTAGCAGAACTAGAGACTAATCTACATACTATAGATTTAAATATATACATATATATCTCGGAGAAGCCACATTTATTAACACCATCGTCAGACATCATAGGGGCGAATAGGGTGATCGAGCCAAGAGAAAATTTGAGTACATCAATCATGTTTGTTGTCCAAGAACAACCCAGAAATCTTCTCTTGACATTACCAAAGGAAAACGAATGACAGTTCTTAGGACGGAGGCATCGCCCTCAAAAAGGCTGGTTGGTAAGTGTGATAGCGTCTACGCGCCTGCATCTGCTAGGGTCTGTCGTAGCACGAAGTTAGCCGAGTTCCGACGATACCGCAATCGTGCTGCCATCTCTCGGGAGTCATGCTGCGTTTCGTTTAGCTACCAAAGTAATGACCGTCTCCGACATATAGACATTAAACACCCAAACAAAAATCAAACAGAACTGTACATCGTAGAAGAAATATTTGTCCGAAGTAATGGTAATCAAACCCAGCAGTCAGGGACAGTAACACCATCGAGTTAGACAAAACTGTACCAAGCAAGAGATAGCAAAAAAAAAGAGAAAGAGTTGCAACATTCTAATTATCCATCGTATCCAATTTAACACAAAGACACTTGCATAATCAAGATCCTTAGTTGCAACAAGTACTTGACCGCTTTTCGGCGTGACCAAACCATCAGACCATTGTGTCCGACACAATAGAGCGCCAACATTTGCAAGGAACAGAATTTGCAACAGAACCGTGTTACTGTTGTCATTATTACGACAATGTCATCAAAGTTGTCTAATACTTTACCGACTTTTATTTATTTATTGCTTAGATAGGTGGACGAGCTCAGGGACTTTTTTTTTTATTGCCTTTGTAGGCTGACGAGCACCTGATGGTAAGTGGTTACCGTCGCCCATGGACTTCAGCAATGCCAAGGGCAGAGCCAAGCCGCTGCCTACCGCTTAATACTCTCCACAAGCCTCGTTTGAAGAAGGACATGTCATAGCGCTCGGGAAACACCGTGGAGGGGAGCTCATTCCATAGCCGGATGGTACGTGGCAAAAAAGATCTCTGGAAACGCACTGTGGATGACCGCAGTGGCTCCAGGTAGTATGGATGAACTCTACTCCGGTGGCGGGCGGTGCGATGGTAAAAACGAGACGTTGGTATCATCTCGAACAATTCCTCAGATCACTCCCCATGGAACATGCGGTACAAAATACAGAGGGAACCGAAGTCCCTCCGCGGACCCAGAGGCTCCAAACGATCCGTGAGAATGGGATTATTGGGCCTATCTGGTGTTAAGTGGTTACCGGAGCCCATAGACATCTACAACGTAAATGCGCCACCGACCTTGAGATATAAGTTCTAAGGTCTCAGTATGCTTACTGACTCTGATACTGCTTCATGGCAGAGTTAGGCAGGGTGGTGGTATCTACCCGTGCGGTCTCACAAGACGTCCTACCACCTAGGTACCTACCTAGGTAGGAAAAACAAAGTAGATTCTTCTCAGCTTCACTGTATCCTCAAACGATGCTAAAGTTATGACAACTCTAAAGCGCATAAGAAAGCCTACTTCTACGAAAAAGATCTTGACATTGTGACTATTTTGTTATCTCGCTGAACTAATAAAATGACTTGCCCCTCAACAGGTTAACATTCAGTAATAGAACACGTATTAAAAAAAACCGTCTAAATAAAATAACAAATAAGTCACCAGTGACGTAATGTGTTATATTTGCATTAATAACGTGCCCATATAAAATCAATCGACGAATAACGCAAACCTTAACACCCACTCATGGCCTCTGACAAGATTTTGATACGTTCGATGGAAGTTTGATAAAATAACTAAAGAAATACGATTTGATGCTTGAGTTTTATTCACTGATTCACATTGTAATGCTAATGTTAATATACTGTTTTTTTTTTTTTTTTATAAAATAAATAAAGATTTACTAACAATCACGCCACGTGATGCTAAGCGTCTCAATTGCAATGGTACACTAGATAACGTATCCCTAATAGCGGAATGTGTAATTGTTGTATTCCCTTCGGCTTCTGCGATTCGTAATAATAAAAATTAATTTAACGTTTTTTTTTACATTTTTTTAAGCTGTTGTTACCTTTGCGACCGTCCGATTAGTCTCCTCCCGACGATAGGAAAAATTTACGAACGGCTCCTTAGGAAACGCCTCTGGGATTTTGTTACCGCGAACAAAATTCTCATAGACGAACAGTTCGGATTCCGCTCTAAACACTCGTGCGTACAACAAGTGCACCGCCTCACGGAGCACATCCTGATAGGACTAAATAGGCGTAAACAAATCCCGACCGGCGCCCTCTTCTTCGACATCGCGAAGGCGTTCGACAAAGTCTGGCACAACGGTTTAATTTACAAACTGTACAACATGGGAGTGCCAGACAGACTCGTGCTCATCATACGAGACTTCTTGTCGAACCGTTCGTTTCGATATCGAGTAGAGGGAACTCGTTCTCGTCCCCGTCAACTGACTGCCGGAGTCCCGCAAGGCTCCGCGCTCTCCCCGTTATTATTTAGTTTGTATATCAATGATATACCCCGGTCTCCGGAGACCCATCTAGCGCTCTTCGCCGATGACACGGCTATCTACTACTCGTGTAGGAAGATGTCGCTGCTTCATCGGCGACTCCAGATCGCAGTAGCCACCATGGGACAGTGGTTCCGGAAGTGGCGCATCGACATCAACCCCACGAAAAGCACAGCGGTGCTCTTCAAAAGGGGTCGCCCTCCGAATACCACTTCGAGCATCCCACTCCCTAATAGGCGCGCAAACACCTCCGCCGTTAGCCCCGTCACTCTCTTTGGCCAGCCCATACCGTGGGCCTCGCAGGTCAAATACCTAGGCGTCACCCTCGACAGAGGGATGACATTCCGTCCCCATATTAAAACGGTACGCGACCGTGCCGCCTTCATATTAGGACGTCTCTACCCTATGCTTTGCAAGCGAAGCAAACTGTCCCTCCGTAATAAGGTAACTCTCTACAAAACTTGCATACGCCCCGTTATGACGTATGCAAGCGTAGTGTTCGCTCACGCAGCCCGCACCAACTTGAAGCCCCTTCAGGTTATTCAATCCCGATTCTGCAGGATAGCCGTCGGAGCACCATGGTTCCTGAGGAACGTGGATCTCCACGATGACCTGGAGCTTGACTCTGTCAGTAAGTATCTACAGTCGGCATCGCTGCGCCATTTTGAGAAGGCGGCACGACATGAGAACCCTCTCATCGTAGCCGCTGGAAATTACATACCCGACCCAGTAGACCGAATGGTAAACCGTCGACGTCGCCCAAAGCACGTCATTACGGATCCTCCTGATCCATTAACGGTGCTCTTAGGCACCACAAGCACCGGTCACCGTCCTCGTCGAACCCGTCGCTTGCGACGAAGGGCTCGACGAGCGAACTAACCCATAGACACAGCCCACTGAGTTTCTCGCCGGATCTTCTCAGTGGGTCGCGTTTCCGATCCGGTGGTAGATTCTGCGAAGCACTGCTCTTGCTAGGGTCAGTGTTAGCAACTCTCCGGTTGAGCCCCGCGAGCTCACCTACAAACGTTAGGGTGAAGCTGAAATAGCCTCTCAAGGCTATCAGCATAGGTAGGAAAAGAAAAAAAAAAAAAAAAGTTACCTTTGCGCTTATTAATTTCGTTTTATTGTTTCCGTCGTCTCAAAAGATTTATTCACCATCCACGTATAATCAAAGTCAAAGTCGAAGTAATTCGAAGTCGTCGTGGTCTAAAGGATAAGACGTCCGGTGCATTCGTATCTAGCGATGCACCGGTGTTCGAATCCCACAGGCGGGTACCAATTTTTCTAATGAAATACGTACTTAACAAATGTTCACGATCGACTTCCACGGTGAAGAAATAACATCGTGTAATAAAAATCAAAGCCACAAAATTATAATTTGCGTAATTATTGGTGGTAGGACTTCATGTGAGTCCGCACAGGAAGGTACCACCGCCCCGCCTATTTTACCGTGAAGCAGTAATGCGTTTCGGCTTGAAGGGTGGGGCAGCCGTTGAAACTATACTGAGACCTTAGAACTTATATCTCAAGGTGGGTGGCGCATTTGCGTTGTAAATGTCTATGGGCTCCAGTAACCACTTAACACCAGGTGGGCTGTGAGCTTGTCTACCCATCTAAGCAATAAAAAAAGCAATTTAACGAACCCCGACAAAGCATTAAAAATTACTAGTGCATACCTAATTATCGAAATTCCATCGTAATCACGTAGAACATCTAAAGACTTAAATTCTTTTTAAATATATTGCATAATATCTTTGGCCTTTTAGTCATTGTTAAGAAAACAAAACTGCCTCTAAAATTTTTATTGGCAACATTAAAACTTATCAATATGTATTGAACAAAGGAAAAAGAATCGGTTGACAAACAAAGGGGTACTTACTTGGTACTTTATTATCTTTGTCTATTTATTAAAATTACGTGGTTGTAATGTATTATAGATTTCAATGCGACCATTTTTAGGACAATATTCTTTTGTATTTCTGATCTAAAAGACTCTGTCTAGAGATCGAGACCACGAGATAAGTAAATCATTATCTTCGTCGTATTTTGATGTGTGTGTTTTACTGGTGGTAGGACGTCTTGTGAGTCCGCACGTGTGGGTACCACCACTCTTATCTATTTCTGCCGTGAAACAGTAATGCGTTTCGATTTGAAGGGCCGGGCAGACGTTGTACTGTAAAAATTGAAACCTTAGAACTCATGTCTCAAAGTAGGTGGCGGCATTTACGTTGTAGATGTCTATGGGCTCCGGTGACCACTTAACATTTGGTGGGCCGTGAGCTCGTCCACCTACGCTTTTTTTGTACAATAAAATAATTTTTGTTTAAACTATTTTTAATGCAAATTTATTAAAATTTATTTTCTATTTTTTATGTTGGATTTTCTATAAATGCGATTTATTAGTTTTTTTAACTATTATTTATTTTTCATTTTTTAGTTGAATTTCAATTTTTTCAATATACATTTTTTAATTTCTTTTTTAATATTGAATTGTCATCGATCATTAATAAGTATACCAAAATTTCGAGTTAATCCAACGTTTTGAAGGTGGTCAAAATCATGTTCAAAGATTCCGTTACAAACATACATACGTCTGAAGCTAATAAAAGCGTATTAAAAATTTAAAAAAATCTAATTAAAAATAAATCGATTTCAGATGAAATGCTAGAAGGCGAAGGGGCGGGTCTAGCAGCTCGCGTGGCCGAGCTTGAGGTCCGCTGCGCCAGACAGGCTGAAGAACTACTCTGCCTACGGTCCACCCTCGCTGATGCTCTGAGGAGACTCAACGCTTTAGAAGGCAGAGCTCCACCACCCTCCACGGGTACACAGAGAAACGGAACGTATACAGGTGAGATTTGACTACATCGGTGCTTAGTGCGAGTTTTTTAACATTCTCGATAACGTAAAAGTCAACTCATTTTGTATGCAGTTGGAACAGCGCCCCTAACGGCAAACGTAGGCAAACTTTTCAACTCCATACACATTTAAGTTAACTTTTACGTTATCGAAAACGTTAAAATACTCACACTAAGGACACAGGTATGTTTCTTTATTGGCATACGTGTAACGAAGCCCATAAGAGTAAATATTTTGAGAGTTTTATTAATTAATATATATATTTTTAATATAAACGAAAATCGCATTCGAGTTTCCACTAATCACAATAAATTCATAGCTTTCAAATGCGTAAACCGAAATATTATAATCAGATTGTGCGCTTACTCCAATATCGAGGCTTTCTATTAAATTTAATGATCAATTACTTATTACTAGTGGCCCCACAGTAGTCGAAATTCGACTATAATTAATTTAAATTATAAGTATTTAAACATTATTATAGTTCTATTGTCAAACACTATTATACGACTTCTATAATAAAATCTAATCTATAACTGATTTCGCCAAAACTACACCATAGATAAATAATATTAAAGACAAACCATATTAGTCTATTCTCGATTTGACCACAGTCTTTATACAATAACAAAAGTTTCACAATTGACAATAAACAATTTCTGCCGTGAAGCAGTAATGCGTTTCGGTTTGAAGGGTGGGGCAGCCGTTGTAACTATACTGAGACCTTACAGCTTATATCTCAAGGTGGGTGGCGCATTTACGTTGTAGATGTCTATGGGCTGCAGTAACCACTTAACATCAGGTGGGCTGTGAGCTCGTCCACCCATCTAAGCAATATTGTATTTATATGTATGTGTTGTGTCAAATAGATGGTGGTGTGTGTAATGTTTTTTTTTATTGATTTAATGTATTTATTGTGCGTAATTAAAAAAAATTAGCATTCTGCACTTATTCTCTATATTCTCTATAAGTTTGGGAAATTTCATACTCCTCCGTCCGCGCAATTTTCGTAAAAGGGGGTACAAAGTTTTTGCTTCACGTATTAATTACTTACTAGAGGTCCCGCAGTAGTCGAAATTCGACTATAATTAATTGGAATTGTAAGTTTGTACACTATTATGATTGTATTTTATACTTCTATAACCATTAGATTTAGAGGAAGAGGTAGACCTAAGAAGAAATGGATGGATTGTGTGAAAGACGATATGGGTAGGAGGGGAGTGAGCGAAGAAGTGGTATGTGATAGAAGAGTATGGAAGGAGAAAACATGTTGCGCCGACCCCAGGTGACTGGGAGAAGGGCAGGATAATGATGATGATGACACTATTATGATTGTATTTTATACTTCTATAACCACAAATTTCGCCAAGGCTACACTATAAAAATATATTAATAAAGACAAACAATATTTAATCTATTCTCAATTTGACCACAGACGTCAAGAACAAAAGTTTGACATTAAATAGTATGCATGCGTGTGTGCGTCAAATACATGGTATGTAGTGTGTGTAATGTTTTCTTTGTTGATTTAATGTATCTTTTATGCATTATTTTAAAAAAAGAAAGTAGCATTGTGCACTTCTCTATATTCTCTATAAGTGTGGAAAAAATCTTATACTCCTCCGTCCGCGCAATTTTCGTAAAAAGGGGGTACAAAGTTTTTGCTTCACGTATTAATATATAGATTATTGTTACGATTATAATGACGTAAACGTCGCAGAGGCTTGCGACCGTATCGTGTAAACATTAAAAACTAGTTATTATTCATATGACGGACTTCACACAAAGTTGTCCGGTACACAAAACTGCGCGAATGTGTCAACTATGTCAACATTGCGTACTGTAAATACATCGCTTTTGTGTATTGAGTAATATTACACGTGACTGGCAGTCGACGAACAAGTCGCTCAGTGCAACAGTAGCCCGTACATACCATAGAAAATATTTACTTTATTACAATACACAAATGTTCTTGTAGTGAGCAACTGTTTGATACGATCGGTTAATAGAGGTTAACAGTTATTATGGCTCTACTTAATTTTACAAAATAGTTTATCTGTGATTGTTACTTGATTACTTGGGGCAAGCCGTGGCCATTACTCCACGAATCCTGATCATGCAGGAGCCAGTCACCGTCGACGCCCTAGACACGTCCTTACGGATCCACCAGATCCAATAACCTTGCATTAGACACCTTTAGCTTCAACACTAGGAGTAGGGACCTCGGTAACCGAACTCGTCGAACTCGGCAAAGAGTTCGACATGCAACCTAACCTAAACAACAGTCCGCTGAGTTTCTCACCAGATCTTCTCAGTGGGTCACGATTCCGATTCGGTAGTAGATTAATTCACGAAGCAGCTACTCTCGAATTGTTAGGTCTCTTTTGAAGGCGCTCGGGTAGCTGTTAGGAAATTCCACGCCTCCTGACTAAGCCCTTGCTCGCCCACCTGCCTTGGTAAAACTGGAAAGGCCTCCGAGCCACCAGTAATCTCTCAAACATAAAAAAAGCCGTGCCAGGCCTAACGTAAACACCTTAGAATACCATAGAATTTAAATAACAGTAATGACCCCATGATTTTATTGGAAAAGCGTGGTTTGTTTGCGAATGAAATTTGCTGGCTGATGTAATCAGTTCGTGATGGCTCTCAGATTAGCTAATTAGTGTGTTTTTATTATATCTTAAATTTTTTGAAGGTAGATCTGCTGTCTCCAAGCACCTACCAGTTTACAGCGATCCTACAACCAGTTGTGTGGATGTTTTTAATTGAACCCAATTAAGTTTACCACAATCAAATAGCTGAGGAAGTTTTTTGGTCGTCATTTTTTTCCAAGTTTGATACTTTAAATGGCTCATGGCTCTCCTGTAAAGTTGGAAAAATGTCGCTTAAACCAAATAGCCTTTCACCAGTCGAACACAATATGTACATACACTGTAAGAAACGATAGAATAAATCCTATATGTATTTGAATAATCATCATCAACCTATAGCAGTCTACTGCGGGACGTAGGCCTAATTGGAGAGCCGTACGTCCTATAATTGAATAACGAAAAGAAATAAAAAAAATATTATCCGAATACTTTTATTTTCGAATTTTTAAACTAAACAAAATAAATGCTTATGGAACAAACAGCCTCAGTAGTCAACTCAGAATTAAGATACAACAAATAAAATTAGAAAATGCACACAATTAAAAATTTGGACAAAACAGTACATGGCAATCGTCTCGAATAGGAACGAGCTTATTACATCACCCGCTTAATTAGTAGTAAAAAATTTAATTGAATGTCCATCTCTTTCACAACAATTGTTGATTCTTTGACGTCGCTTCAATATATTTACGAAACACACTAAGCATCTTTTATTTTGTAACTTAATTTAATTATTGGCCTAAGTAAGCTAAATATCCAACTACCTAATGCTATTCGATAAACTTAACCTTTTAAGATGAAAACAAAAACAAACATTTAAAAAATACCACCGTCTGTGACAGTGTGTAGGGCATGGCCGTATACTAACAAATATGATTTAATAACAATGGTTTTTTATTGTACTAGATTGGTAGATAAGCTTACGGCTATCTAAATTGCATTTTTTTTTATTGCTTACGTTGGTAGACGGGCTCACAGCCCACCGGGTGTTAAGTGGTTACTGGAGCCCATAGACATCTACAACGTAAATGCGCTACCCACCTTGAGATGTAAGTTCTAAGGTCTCAAGTATAGTTACAAAGGCTGCCCCACCCTTCAAACCGAAACGCATTACTGCTTCACGGCAGAAATAGGCAGGGTGGTGGTATCTACCCGTGCGGTACGCTCAACACGAATGCACCGGACGTCTTATCCCTTAGGCCAGGACAACCTCAAAGTCACAGGAATCCACAGATATCCCAATGTAAACTCTGCGACCTTACAACCCGAATTATATCTTATAACGGCTTATAAATAAATGACTCGCGGGCGGAATATTACCACAGGGGTGATACCAAACAGAAAAAAAAAATTATTTATTTATTTATTCGATGGGTGGACGAGTTCACAGCCCACCTGGTGTTAAGTGGTCACTGGAGCCTATAGACATATACAACGTAAATGCGCCATCCACCTTGAGATATAAGTTCTAAGGTCTCAAGTTTAGTTACAACGGCTGCCTCACCCTTCAAACCGAAACGCATTACTGCTTCACGGCAGAAATAATTTAATACAATCATTCCATTAGCCAACAAATCGGTTTCTTTTGCGGATAATCCAACAATTACATCATCGTTGTTCGATCGTATATAAAATTATAAATGAATGTCAATCAAATATTTTGCTTCATTTTCAGGATCATCAGGAACACCAACAAGAGAACTCCGGATAAGACAACCGACGTATCGTGAGACAGCTAAAAGGACTTCCAGTTATGGGTCCTCCACGTCCTCGTTGCCCCAAAGGTAGATAATAGAGAAACAAAAGATAGATATAGATCGATTGAAGCATGCAGTTGTATGATCTTTTGTTAATACCCAAGATTCAAACTGTTCAATTTGAACCTTTTTAATTGTGTTTCACTCTAACGCACTTTATAAAAAACGCGAATATTACAGTTATTTCAATAAACGTTTTAAAAAGTTATTATACTTTAAAGGCTTCGTCAAACAGAACGCGTAATTAGCGCGCGTCGGAGCGCTAAACTAACGCCGCGCTAGGACGCCGAGATGTGTTGTACTACTATGGTAACATACCGTAAAAACAGAGCCCCAGCGCTATAAGTATGCAGCGCTCTGTCGCGGCGTTAGGACGCTTTGACGTCAAGCGTTGTAATTTTTTACAAATTTTATTTTAGCGTCGGAGTGAATGTGTATTAAAATACCAGATAATACGAAAAAATTATATAAATAGTTAGAAAATATCCATGCTTATACAATGCCACATCTGAATCGCTCGATTTCTTAATACTTTTAAATTTTCACACTGCTATCGAAAGGCACTATGATTTGGCGAATGCGTTGCGTCAAGGAGCGTTGGGCTCATCTAGTCAATTTGTGTGACATGAAAAGAGCGCGACGTTAAGTACGCGGCGCTAAGTACGCGTTCTGTTTGACGAAGGCTTAAGGCCACAAAAAACCATGCATAGACATTAGTAGAAAAGCCGTTTTTTTTAATTGATCTGTCGAAAAAATGGTCGTGTATTTCTCCGGTCACGCTCTGATTAAGACATAGTATTAAATTAAGGATAAATAATATGCGTATATGTACGATCTATGGATTAAGAAATACTTTATCTACATCCTTATAATAAATAACTCACAAAGGATAGTTAACGCTTTTAAAATTGCACATAAATTTTCATAACAATGAAATTGATTTCTTGAACGGCATTTGTCAATTGCTCATTACTATTTTGTAGAAGACAATAGTTATACACGAAATATTATGTATAATTGTTTGTTTTTATTGCTTAAATGGGTAAACGAGCTCACAGCCCACCTGCTGTTAAGTGGTTGCGGGAGCCCATAGACATCTACCACGTAAATGCACCACTCATCTTGAGATATAAGTTCTAAGGTCTTAGTATAGTTATAACGGCTGCCTTTCAAACCGAATGGCAATACTGCTTCACGGCAGAAATAGACGGGGTGGTGGCACCCACTCGTGCGGACTCACAAGAGGTCCTACCACCAGTAATTACGCAAATTATAACTTGGCGGTTTTGATTTTTATTACACGATGTTACTCCTTCACCGTGGATTGCCGACTTGCCTGACTGGACCTGCCGATTGTTGGAGCAATTTCTTAATAAATTCAACAGAACAGTAATGCCACGCAATTTTCTCCCGCAGACGTGGTCCACAACACCAATCGACGGGCTCTCTGCAGTCAGACTCGCCGGCGTCTTCGTCATCCCTCTCACCGGCACCCTCGCCCTCACCACGCGCCACGCCTGCACCACTCCACGTACCACACGCATCACAACCATACAGGTAATAACTGAAAAGCACCCTAAGTAATTTCCTTGAAGCGGTCTGAAACTGGATCAAACTTGCATTTCCATCATTAATACGCTTTTATTAGCTTCAGACGTATGTATGTATGTTTGTAACGGAATCTTTGAACATGATTTTGACTCCCTTCAAAACGTCGGATTTACTCGAAATTTGGTATACTTATTAAGGACCAATGACAATTCAATATTTTAATATAAAATTGAAAAAAAATATTTAAAAAAATTGAAATTCAACTCAAAAATGAAATAATAATTTAAAAAACTAACAAAATACGCTTTTATAGAAAATCCAACTAAAAAATAAAGAAAATAGATTTTGAATCAATTTGAATTAAAAATAGTGTAAGAAAAAATGATTTTATTGTAAAAAAAGTTTTATTGTAAACTTTTTTACATCAGTAGTTATAAATATTTTATTAACAGATATGAGTAAAAGGGTTATTTTGATAATATCCTGAAAAGCACCCCACGCTTTTTTACAATAAAATCATTTTTTTTTTAAATATTTTTAATTCAAATTTATTAAAATTTATTTTCTATTTTTTTAGTTGGATTTTCTATAAAGGCCTATTTTGTTAGTTTTTTTATACTATTATTTATTTTGTTAGCCACAATATGTGTCAGTAACTTATTGTCATCAGTTAGTGGGGCTGAACCTTTCCCTTCAGACAATCCAACCCATCATCGAACACCATTAAAGCATACATTTCTTAGAAAATATATCTCTCTCTTTCTTTGGGTCTTCAACCAACCTGATAGATGGAATACAAATCGATGCCATTGAAATTATTTACTAATTCTTTCGAACATTCTAGTTCTACTTGTTTATAGATTTAAGATAACTGTCCAGGAAATTTTATGCTATAAGCCAAGATATAAGAAACAATAATACAGTGCTTGGATGTAAGGTGCTCGATCCAAACATTTTCCATTTAATGCATATTTCTCTGTTGACAAAAAAAAAAGTTTAATATTAACATAGAAAAGATAAGCAGATTGTGTTTATTTCGGTTCCTCCCAGGAATATGGTTTTTCTTGGAACCGCTTCAAAGTTGACTTTCAATGAGAATGTTCAATGTCATCAAAAATTGTAATAAATTATCCCAAGAAATAGTTTGAATTCGCCAATATCGTCTACTCCTAATTTCAAAAGTTAGTAGCAGCCAATCACAATTTACATTACGAATAAGTGAAATAAATAAACTTAGGTTTATTGAAATCCTCACAGTATATAGAGCTAGTGTTTAATTTATACAAACACGTATTTTGTTTCCAAAAGTTTTGTTTAATTTTTTAACCAAGTATCTTCTTTTTCTGTGTTTGAAACATTTAACGCTTTGACTACCGTGTAGGTCACCTGTGCCCTACGCGGCGCTCTAAAGTAATTATTCTGATTTCTGTTACTAAGCGCCTGGATCGCCTAACGATTTACCTTTGGTTTTTAATGTGTTTTTAATGTATTATATGTTTCAGTCTTTTAGGTCTCTCAGAAATTGATTCATTCGCAGTATCTTCGAAATCGTTTTTCCCATAGTCTACTAGATATTCTGGCGCCTTAGTAACAGAAATCGATATAGTTATTTCAGTGCGCTATGTAGGGCACCGGTGACCTACAGGCAAAGGGTTAATATACGACTAATCTATACTAATATATAAATCTACAGTGGTTTTACGGATGTTGCGTTATAACTACTGAACCATGCATCCGATTGACTTGAAACTTGGTATCCATGTAGAAAATACTTGTACTTAATGTATAGGCTAATATTTATATGAGTGTTGGACTCCCTAATAATAATGACAATAAATAATAATGTTCATTTTAAATGCCCAGCGAAGCGGGCGAGTACGGCTAGTAATTTCTAATCTTATTTCTGTTTTTTGTTAATTCGATAACGCTATATTTATATAGATCTATTTGTTTGATCTATTGTATTTTAATGTTGCCTCAATCCTTTTATACCTTTATAAAGTTCATCTTTAACTTCCTTATTTGTATTTAGAGATTTTCATTCTGTCGTGGCGTGCAACCTCTTTGACAGGACATAAAACCTATAATGTCTAGACATAGACAGACTAAGACAGACATTTGAAAATAATTCGAAAATAAATGGAACGAGGGCGTACGTGACCAGCAGCGACGCAGTACATTTTTTGACTTCTGAAAAGACAGACATACAAAAAGACGAAACAGAACGATAATAATTGACCGTTCTTATATAAGATATTCAAGTGATCTTCGACCGTTCAAGTAGTCATTCGACCGTTCACATTCATTTCATGTAACCTTTGTCTTGCAACGATAGCTCACGCCTACCTAATGAAGGCTATGTTCTGCTCCAAATTAGCTTCTACCCGTGAGGACTTCACGAAAACCCGATCTGTAGTTCCATAGATGTGTGTGGTCAAACAAATAGGCAGAACGACAATAAACCTAAAAAGTGCTTTATGTTTCATTAGTCTTCTCTCCCTTTCTATATTTATTCTAAATACAGACACGCCGTATTCTTCTGTTTTTTATATCCTCCTCCTTGCGTCGTAAATCCTCAATGCTGAGGTTCGTGACCTCTGTGGGTTTTCAGAATCTTCCGACGGACTATATCACGCTATGTCGATCCGTCCTCGGTGTCATGGAACGTCTCACATACAGTGTTGTTCATATCGCCTTTTAGCATTAAAAGTGTACAATTTCCAAAAATATCACCAGTATTTGTCTCATAAATACTGTCAAAAGAGCGTAGTTTAGTTTTTTTTAGTCTACCTATGTTTTGACTGCTATTAACAAAATTAATACATAATTTTATCTTACTTCAAAAGACAGATAATGTAACTGGTAAAAATAACAAATAAATGTTGCAAATATGATTAATATTAAAAATATTATATGTTAAACCTTTAAAACACACTCCAGTAAAATTAGTAAGTTTTGAGATTATACAGTTTTAATGCGAGAAGACGATATAAATGTATCGTTGATATGTCCCTAATCGCGACAGTAGTATTTTAAGTAGTAGTAGTAGTAGTATTAAGTAGTAGTATTTTAAGCACCTAGTATTTTTTAAGGCCGTTTCGATCGTTCACAATCCTCATGCATCAAACACGTCACAGCTTGAGTAGTCATTGTTAAAAGTAGTCGTTGTTGGCTAGATCCCGAAACAACTCGACCTCGAGCAAGGAGAGCGTGTCTCCGGGCGTGAACCTCACGAAACGCTGGAGCTCCACAGGGGATTTCAACGCGCAAGGCCTCATCGCAAACAGCAGGTCAGTTTAGCGCCTCAATACACTTATATCGAGGGGTGAAAGGATATATGGCTTAAGCGACATTTTTGCAACGTTATAGTAGAGCCATTTAAAGCTTATAATTTTGAAAAAAAAAGTTTTTATTTATTGCTTAGATGGGTGGACGAGCTCACAGCCCACCTGGTGTTAAGTGGTTACTGGAGCCCATAGACATTTACAACGTAAATATGCCATTCACCTTGAGATATAAGTTCTAAGATCTCAGTATAGTTACAACGGCTGCCCTACCCTTCAACCTGAAACGCATTACTGCTTCACGGCAGAAATAGGTAGGGCCGTGGTACCTACCCGTGCGGACTCACAAGAGCTCCTACCACCAGTAAATAGCTGAAGAAGTTTTTTTGTTACGATAGTACGATACGCATGGATATGTACCACATCCCTGCCTATTTCTGGCGTGAAGCAGTAACGCGTTTCGGTTTGAAGGGTAGGGTAGCCGTTGTAACTTTACTGACTCCTTAGAACTTATATCTCAATGTGAGTGGCGGAGTTTACCTTGTAGATGTCTATGAACTCAGGCAACCACTTAACACCAGATGGGCTGTGAGCTGGTCCACAAATCTATGCAATAAAAAAAATTAATTAGAATGGGATAAACTTAATGGAGGTTCAATTAAAAACATCGAATTGTTGATGCTAAAGCTCGCATATCATACGAAATGTCGCTTAAACCAAATAGCATTTCACCCCTCGATATTATAATTGGCAGTTTTAAACTCTTCTAGTTAGACTGAAAGTCAAATCACGTAGACTTCGGACGTAATTTTCTTCGTGCTTTGATCCAATCAAGGAATAGATATATCAAATTCAATATAAAAGTTCATTTCTGTATAATATGATTTTAAAAATAATTAACGTATCAAACTCAAAAAAATATCGAAACTACGTAACGGAAGTTATGTGTAAATATAGGTATAAGTACCTCATTATAAAGTGCCTGTTATAATCTTAACTTAGTTTCGAACTGCAATACCCGGTATATCTATCGGTTATAAAACTCACTTCACTGGTGGTAGGACCTCTTGGGAGTCCACACGGGTAGGTACCACCACCCCGCCTATTTCCGCCGTGAAGCAGTAATGCGTTTCGGTTCGAAGGGTGGGGTAGCCGTTGTAACTATACTGAGACCTTAGAACTTATATCTCGAGGTGGTTGGCGCATTTACGTTGTAGATGTCTATGGGTTCCAGTAACCACTTAACATCAGGTGGGCTGTGAGTCGTCCATCCATCTAAGCAAAAAAAAAAAAACTGTCAATTATTCACTAAGAATCCATACATTCATCTTGCAGGTTATCTCTGAATCACCATGTAAAACTGCTAACTGTAAACACTTCTGCACCTACGCGATGCTCTGTAGTGTTTAGATAACTGTCCATTTAATACGATACCTCTTTTATTGTTTTAAACAAATTTCCGGACTACGCCATAATTGTCTTTACGCGGGTCAAATCCAGAACACAGATTATTTAAAAAAAAATATTGAATTATTATGTAATAAAAAAAAATTGTGAAAAGAAAAAAATATATATAATTTAAAAACCAATGGGTACTCAAAATTGTTATATCTTTAATTTCCAACTGTTGAGAACACTAGTAACAAGTGGTTAAATGTGTTCGGGTTCGGTTTTTATACGAATAAGTATAAATATAACAATTCTTACTAGTTCAAAGTGTTAGAACGGTAGGCAGCGGCTTAGCTTTGCCGTTGGCATTGCTGAAGTCCATGGACGACGGTAACCACTCACCATCAGGTGGGCCGTATGCTCGTCTGCCTACAAGGGCAATAAAAAAAACAATTAAAATGTTTATGGTAGCATTTTAGTAAAACGCTTCTTACTCTGTCACAATAATTCGAAAAATAAGAAGGAATATAAATGTATTAAATGGACAATCTTATGTACTATGTCTTATCGTTACGTCAAATCCTAATTTGATTTATGTCCTCTCCTAGATTCACGACAAAGTCGTTGCTAAACTTGTATTCTAAGCCAACACAGAATGGAGCTATTTTGAAACACGGGTAAGTCTTTGAGCTTGGTGTCGGGTTTCTTAACTGGCTTCGGTTATGGGTTTCCTAATACACGTACACAGATTAAGGGTTTTTGGGGGCTTTGGATTTTTTTTTGTTATATATTTGTATGTTTCTAGAAATACAACAGTTAATTTTAGTGTAGCCACGAAATTTGGAGGTGTCAATTTAAAATCACAGGAGAAACGTCTTTCGGGAAATTAATACTAATGCCCGTATAATTGAGACCTTAGAACTTATCTCAAGGTGGGTGGCGCATTTGCGTTGTAGATGTCTATGGGCTCCAGTAACCACTTAACACGAGGTGGGCTGTGAGCTCGTCTACCCATCTAAGCAATAAAAAAAACCCTTACGAATGAACAGCATCTATCGTTCACGGCCATCTAAATAACACGCTATTTCCATATTCAAGTTACTCTACGATCAATAGATAAAGTAGCTAACCACCGTTATCTCATACGCTGAACAATAACGCGTTTTATTGATATGATACGCCTCTACCGACTGCAATCAGTGATATGACATCAGTCCACGTACAATGAACACTAAGGTGCTATTTTCGTATTAAGCATCGTTAAATTGCGACAACATTCAATTGCCATAGAAGGTCGTGTTGGATTGTAAGTCTATACAGTCTAGACTAGGTTTTATCGTGTTTGATGAAAATGCTAGACTAAGCTTTAGTTTATTTTGTGTTTAATACTGCGTCGATCTCAGGATGGATATAGTAAATGATATGAATAGTCAAAGTGAGAGCTCATCTTATGTTGGTCGAATAAGGCTTTAGTGGATGATTTGAATTGGTGTCTTGAAGTATGAGCTTTTATGTAGGAAATTTCAATATGTCGCTGCAATAGTTTTCGCGTATTGAATGAATAAACGAAAAAAATTATAAAATATTTAATATATTTTTAAAAGTACGAAATCGCCTAGTTGATTCTGTAGTTAGTGACAAGGCTACTGCACCACAGTCTGGGTTCGGCTCCCGCTCGGAGTCACTACCGTTCTTTGTACTAGATTTTCTAGTACATACAGATTAACTCCTGGCACATCTGTTATCAAGTAATTAGCAGAGCATGAAGACTACAGAATGTAAATGTCGGCACCCGCTTTGAGACATGAGGCCCAAATCTCAACAAACCGGCAGGTTCTTGTTCACGTCCCGTGTGAACCCACGATACGCTTTATCTTTAGATTTCCCCTACCTATACGCTGGAAGCCTAAGAGGCTATTCCAGCTTCGCGCGGACAGGTAGGTAAGCTCACGGGCTTAACCTGAGAGAATTTGCTAACACTAGCCCTAGCAAGAGCAGTGCTTCGCAGAATCTACCACCGGATAGGAATCACAACTTACTGAGAAAATCCGGCGAAAAACTCAGTAGGCTGTGTCTGTGGATTAATTTACTCATCGAGCCTTTCGTCGCAAGCGACGGGTTCGACAAGAACGATGGCCGGTGCTTGAGGTACCTAAAAGCACCGTTAGTGGATCGGGAGGATCCGCAATGACGTGTTTTGGGCGACGTCGACTGTTTTCCATGCTGTCCGCAGGATCGGGAATGTAGTTACCGGCGGCCACGATGAGAGGGTTATCGTGTCGTGCTGCTTTATCTCTTTATCTTTATTTACGCTTTATTTACGTTTGGGATGACTATTCTAGACCGAAAAGAGTGACAAAAAATAAATATACCTGATTAATATTCTTTAACTATTCTATATTTATTTAGGTGCAATTGTTAATGGCTCGTGTCTTTCCGTCAAAAATTCAACCGAAGACCGTAACGTTTATAAAGCTGTACATAATAACCACGCAATTATTTCATGTAAAGATAATGAATGAGTGTACGACCATTTATGACAATCATCGTCCACCATCAGCGAAGCGATGTGAAACAAGCGAAACCGTCATATAGATAAATTATTATCTACACATTTGCTTTTTAAGTTTCTGTCTACGTCACAGTACAAAAATAATATGTATGGCTGACAAAAAATTTTAAATTCTAAAAGATTTTTTTATATTAGAAAATATGGAAATCAACTTTCAATTTCAATAATTTCTTTATCGATTCGAATTTTGTTTTTCACTATGTTTGTAATTATTTCCCAGAAAAAAATATCTCGTTCCCGCTACTGAGACAAAGCTAATGTCATGTTTAAGTTAAATTTCAAAAGACGGCTGTGAATTCAGAGCCTTCCAAAAAAGTAGATATACACTCAAAAACCCCGTTTAGGGTAGCCAAGAGCCTTGGATCTTAATCGGGTAATTGATAACAACTTAATCAAAGAAATTGTCTGAAATTGTAATGAAATGTGATTGAAATACAATGGAAATGAGTCGGACAAGTAAGAGCGAATGCGAACATCAGAATCCGAGATTAACTAAACATCCATCTACAAAAACATAATCGATAAATACAAATCAAGACGAGCCAATACAATAGGAAAATTAATTAAAGATTTTTTCAAGATTTCCGTGTGGGATGGTGGAGAGAATGGATGGCGCGGCCTGCGCTATGTCGGGTTCAAAAAACTTGACAAATAACTTTGACTACCTTATTTGCAAGTGAGTCTGTATAATTCGAAAAAATATTATGCGTTAAAATTTTAATGGCTTACGTAAATATAAAATAGTATTATAATTGTTAACGAATCAACGTCGCGTCATACATTGATGGCTGTGATTGGCCAACGATGACGTCATATCGCACGAACCAATCACAAAACAGGAAACTCAATAGTGGCACCAAAGGTCAAAATTTTTAAAAATTATTACACGTAGAAAAAAGATGGACGCGCATGTCAATTCTATATTTGTAAAATAATTAAAAATAATATAATGAGTATTTGAAGAAATTAACGCATTTATTCATTTTCTTGGCCACCTCTAAGAAATAGACGGAACAATAATTAAACAGAGCTCATTAGTAAGTATTATGCATTTGGTAAGATTGAATTAAAAAAAATTATCATGTTCGAAAATCTACATTTTAGTAACGCATTTTATATTACACTTGAAACATAACAACAACGCTAATCTATATTATATACCTACCTACCTATATATAATATATTTACGTTACTTTAATAATTTAGCTAAGAATACATAATATAATTAATTTTTACGAAATTCTAACTGTACTATAGTAGTAATACCACAGAAATAATATCAAGATCTTGATTTATTTCTGTGAGTAATACAGTTCGACTACAGTACATATTGATTTGAATATTGAAAATGTTCGATGTGATTACAATATTTTATTATTTTATATAATTAAGAACATATACCATGGTGTGCCATGAGGACCAATGAATCAAACTTTCAAGAACTCCACGTCACAAGGTGGCCCTCCACTTTTTGCCAAGATCAAACACTCAACTTTTTTGGAAATATCATGTTATATCCAAGGAATAGTCTGGCAAAGCTTCTCGTTCTTGGTCAGGTAGAAGGGAAACAAACCAAAGGCACAAACAATATGCTCAGATACTATAAAGAGAAGAGTTGGAGGCAATATCCAACAGGTGGTCCACCTCGCAGCGGACGGACCTTCATGGAAATACTTGCATACGTATGTTCGCGATCCTCAGTAATGAGGGAACGACAAAGAAGAAAAATAAATTTTGTAATAAATAATAAATAAATCTAAATAATAAATAAAAATAAAAAGTAAATAAAAATTAAAAATCTAAATAATAAATAAATCTTGTAATAAACATTGAAAAATAAATCTACTTAATTAAAATAAATCTTGAGGTTAACGCGTATTTATTTGTCTGTCCTACATACATAAACGGACAAGCTTGATCTTATCAGACAATACGAAGCCATGATCAGTTAAAACGGTCTAACCGGTTTTTAACGAAAACCGTAAAGTATAGGAAACGGTGGGAATAACATAAGGAAATCAATAAACCGTAAAAATAGTTTTAATTGTCTATGACTCACGTTTACCGAAGGAAACACTCGTAAGACATGATTTAATAGAAATAATGGTTCTTACTTCCTATTCGTACACTCTTGATAGAGTGGTCGTGGTCATGCATCAGTCGAATCCTTCGATACCGATGCTCTCGCGATGCGACGCCATGTGGCACGGTGTTTCGCAGAGTGAGAGCAATCATTCATGTTGAAGTGAGTCACAGATTTTATGAGGTCGGTCCATCGTGTTAGATATCGTCCGCGAGATCTTTTGCCCTCGACTTTCCCTTGCACCACCAACCGCTCAATGGAGTCCTCATTACGAGTGATGTGCCCGAAGAACTTGAGGATTCGTAATGGTTCTAGTAGCCTTCAAAACAGAACACGTGAGGTTTTACGGCAGACGAGAGGGTGTGACTCGTACGTAATATCATGATTAACATTATAACGCGAGAAGATCTATCTACGCATTGTATCTAGATGCGAAATATTTTGTAACTTTTAATTATACTAACTTTTAAAACTTTTTGTCCGTACTTTGATAACGTTTTCATGCATGCAGTTTACTTTTTACGTCAGCTGTCACGATGAACGATGACTCATGACACATACAATATTACCTTTCTGAACGACCTTTACCGAGATATCACAATGTTTTAGTTCTCTATACAATTATCAGGGAAAACATACATTGCGTGCTGTAATTCATTTGACGTAGCTTACGCGCATTGTGGTATTGCTTTATTGTAGCAATGCCACTTTTAGCCATGGGCTTCCTGCTGCTCCTATATGAAGAGTTGAGGCCCCTTTTCTTTAAGAGACTAAAAACCTCGTGTTTCAAGGTTGGTGTCAGCATTCACAATAACTTGTTTGCAGACGAGCATACCAGCGGCAGAGCCAAGCCGCTGTCCACCGTTTAATACTCTCCACAAGCCTCGTTTGAAGTAGGACATATTTAGACATAAGGTCTTCGACATAAGAAAGAAAGAAACAAATTATTTATTCGCTAAGCATAGTGAAAATGAGTTATTACAGAAGTTAAAAGCAGCGTGTATGCTTTGTCATTATTTGACATGCGAATTTTAGTGCAGTGCAAGATATTATGATATTATATAATTTACCGTTTATTCATCATAATTCAAATAATAATTAAAAAAATATAATAAAAAAATCCATATATTTTTGATGTCGTCCCTAAGAAAATCATTTTTGTTTAATAATTTTCACTAATAAAAATATCTTTTAGTTTTTTCTTAAATTAAAAATCGTCTAGGTCTCTTAATTTCTTTGGTAGTTTATTAAAATCCTAACGCTCATACCTAGTATATTATTCGTCTTTAATGTAGTTTTGGATTTCGAAAAACATAGCTCTTCGACATACAATAAATACGAGTGATACCCATACATTATTATTACTACGAGCTTGAATATAATTTTGAACAAGCAATGTATAATGCACAAAAGAAATATACTGTTAACAACTGAGAGAAGACTGGTGTCGGATTTGTCCTCAATAGCGCGCAGGCAGTTTAAGATATTCCTTGGCAGCGGCTGTACACGTGCATTGAGTGATATCAGCGCTCGAACCGGTTTCACAAAAAAAAAAAACCACTATTATATAATACAAAATGGACGACAGGTAAAATGTTGCCCAGAAATAAAAACGTTTTTGTGTTGTATAAATTTTATCGATCGCGCGAACGTACGTAATTAGCAGTAATGAGTTTTCATTTGTTTTTTTTTTTTTAGATGGTTTTCAGTTTAATCGTGGTTTTGGTGGCTTAGAGTCCGGCCGGTTTGTCGGTTGCGGTTATACTTGTGTAATAAACAATATACCAAAGAGTTACAATGTCGTTTACCTCTATGTAAGTTGCTTGGGCGGTTTTTGCGGAGTTTTCGAATGTATTGACGCCAATGTTGTTTTATTTTTTAATTCTAACAACAGAAGTTAATTGCTAACATTAATATAAATATTAGATTTGTTTTACTAATAGTAATAACAGGTTGAACGTGCATGCGCATTTGAGATATAACATTTTTAACAGATTAATATGTTTATAAGAATACAATAGATATTTAACTTAAACAGTTTGTAAGTTTAGTGATAATATATGAATATTATGACAAATATTGTGTTTGGTAATCATTTAGTATTTTTATCCGCGAGTTGCCGGTGGTAGAGCATACTGAGGTTGCACGGATTAATTTTATTTATTTATTTCACGTGAAATCAGATCGAAGTCTTATTTGTAAGTACATCGGGTTTCTTCGAAGGGAAGACTACTTTGCGGCAGAAATAAGCCGAATGGTAAAATCTGTAAGAGTTCACCAATTAGTCAATTTTTTTTTTTATTTCCTAGACGGGTGAACGAACTCACGGCCCCCCTAGTGTTAAGTGGTCATCGGAGCCTATAGGCATCAACAATTTGAATGCCATCACTCATTCTATCAGGTGAGGACCCTTTAAACCGGAACGCATTATGACTTCGCGGCAGAAATAGACGGGGTTGTGGTACCTACCCGTGCAGATCACAAAACGCCTCACCACCAGTAATTACGCAAATTATAATTTTGCGGGTTTTGATTTTACTACACGATGTTATTCCTTCACCGTGGTGTTCATTCGTGAACATGTGTTAAGTACGTATTCAAATTAATACCTGCGGAGTTCCAACACCGGCACTATCGCTCGATGGGAATGCACCTGGCCTCTTACCCTTCCATTCTCGCATCCTTAAGGCAACGACGACATCATTAAATTATTCATTAATTATAACCATTAATGAAAACCAAAAATACATAAATTATAAAATAAATTCTATCAATTAATCCTCTTGCAGCACCCACACATGCCAGTACAATGAAGAAGACGGTACAATGAGGATGTACCTCCGCGGAAGGCCAGTTGTCCTACACGGGCCCAGTGACCAAGACGGCTTGGACCCTGCGAAGGTCGCGCCCCCACCGCAAAACAAGCTCAAACTTGAATGGGTGTACGGATATAGGTGAGTTTTATTTACTTATTGCATGGTTACTTGAAGAGGCTTACGAGCAACCTAGTGTTTGGTCGTTACCGAAGTCGCTCCACCGTGAAATAAGAGGCTCAATTATGTAGTATAATGACAATCCCAAACGCATTTCTGATTCGCGGAAACAATAGGGCGGTAGTACCTACAATTACGGGATTGCAAGATAGCCTACCACCAGTAAAATTTACAATAGGAATAGGTTAGAGTTAAAATGAATAAACAATGAATATCTATCATCTGTGTATTACGGAAGTATTTGAAATAGACGCATTCTCACCTTGTTCCAAATAAACTGACCAACAATAACAAACAAAGAAATATACAAGTATCATAAGCAAAATATCGTATCGGGCACAAGGGTATTTATAAAACTGCACCACGGTCTCCGGATTGGATTCTCGGTCGGATTCAGTCATATTCGATAGACGGATTTCTATAATTCAATCATATATGTACAGAACGAGCTAATACAGCTAAACTAAAGCTAAGCTAAAGAGTGTATTAAAAAAAAACAATAGAAACCTGGTCTCAATTAATTACGTCAATTATTTACCTGAGAGTTCCGTAAACGTATAAGGATTTTTACCGGTATCATCCGGTTTTTCCCCCTACCTACTCGTTTGTAGCCTAAGGGACTATTCCATCTACACGCGGACGGGTAGGTGAGCTCTCGGGCTTGATCTGAGATCATTTAATAACACTGGCCCTAGCGAGAGCACCGGATCGCGGCCCACTGACAAGATCCGAAGAGAAACTCAGTGGGTTACTTTACTGCCGAACTATTCAATATAATCCACGAGTTCGATGAGGACGGTGACCGGTGCTTGAAGAGTCTAAAAGTAGCTTAAGTGGTTCCGGGAGAACCGACAAGACATCTTCGACGGTGGCTTTGCGTTGCCCTATCGCTTGAGTCGAATATAAAAATTAGCACCAGTGTAGTCATAGCCGAAAAGCGCAATATATTGTAATAAATACCCCCTACCAGAATCAAAACTCGGCTTTACTTTAGAAAGCCTGGACTATGGTCCAGCCCTTAAAAAGTATCCGATAGGCCTCTTTAAATTTGCACATGTAATTCCAAACAATATTCAAACGATCGTCTGTCGAGGAAAAAAACCCGCTCAAATGGAATTTATTTTATTTATTTATTTATTTAATCAACAATGTTTCAACAGCATTTAACTAGACACAGGGTACAGAGGATGTTTTCCCAAACATCATTTTATATGGCTGGAATATCTCTGCTCATAATTTTCGCCAAATTTCAATCCAAAATTGAGAACGAAAATCGCAGCAAAATCATCTCTATAATACAGAAAAATAATTTTCATTCGGTAATGTTCAATTTGAACGGTTAAAATCATAGACATCCAAGCTCTAACAGTTCTGTGGATGTATACGACAAAGGGAAGATCTTCCACCGAGCGGGTGATATTGCTCGGTAGACCGACGGTCCGAATGATGTTGTTAGGAACATGTATATATCCAGACTAGCTGTACCCGTCTGCTTCGCTGGGCATTTAAAATTAACATTATTATTTCTCACTCCCACAAAGATTCTCATCATTAACGCCTCCGCAACTGGTGTAGGGAGTCCAACACTCATGTAAATATTAGCCTATCCATTAAGTACATGTATTTTCTACATGGATACCAAATTCAAAGTCAATCGGATGCATGGTTCAGTAATTGTAACGGAACATCCGTAAAACCACTGTAGATTTATATATTAGTATAGATTTTTCTTGAAAATCTCCTAAGCGAGATTCAGGCATCTGCCAAATATCTTGTGCTGTATCATAAGTAGCCGCCACAGTTCCATAACGATAAAACATTAATAAGAACTCCCCGCGTTAGGTATATCGGCCAATTTTCAAGGTCACAGGACCGGCCAGCTACTGTTCAATAATGCAGATCAATTAGTATTAACATTTTCCTTAGTTGTTCATTTTTACCCCTTGGTAAATAATCGGAAACTAGTCAAATCTAGTCAAAGAATTCTAAATATTCAAGTTTGTGTGTGATTTAAATATTACAAAAAGAGCAACCTGCATTCCGGATTGTATCGATTTAATACCGTCTTTAAAGGTCTAATCAAATCAAAGAGCATTATGATTGCGTGCATTGTATCATCTACATGATCTGACAACATCTTACAACGATTAGACATTGAGTTCGCAAGTAAATTTGTAAACAAAGAACCAATTAAAGCTAGCTTTATTTAGCGGAAACACAATTTAATAAAGTTGAGGGGCTAAGCAAATTTTTTAATAAGATATTCGGTCAGACCATTCCATTGCAAAATTTATTGTGTGTGTATGTAAGTAATTTAATATTGTAACATATATTACTATTATTTGATAATATATTCAAAAGTTTGGTCTATCTTCAGAGACTTCTCTGAATATAGTTAGACTTAGAACATTAACATTAGTAGTCTCTCTCTTTCTCGCAAGTATTAATATAATTTAATTTTGCAATATCATAATATATGTTAAAACTTCAATAACGTCAGCGTGACCGTGAGTGTAATGTATTATTTACGTTCGGGAATTTAATTCGTAAAAAATGGGTTCGTTCGCGCAAAATAAACATAGACGATGTATTTAATTAATTACTTAAAGAGATTATTAATTCCATTAAAACCGTGCTGGGACTTCTATATCACACATATAATTGATGAAAGTCAAAGTGTCGCAGACGATGTGTTTCAGACATAAATATTTTTTTATATACTTGATTACTAGATTTCTCTGCGGTTGCGGTTGGCTGATTAAAATGAAAAGTTGTAGATATGGTACATATCAATGAAATCATTACCATTTACATCATCATTCATCATTTAATTTACTGGTGGTAGGACCTCTTGTGAGCTCGCACGGGTAGGTACCACCACCCTCCCTATTTCTGCCGTGAAGCAGTAATGCGTTTCGGTTTGAAGGGTGGGGCAGCCGTTGTAACTATACTCGAGACCTTAGACCTTGTATCTTAAGATGGGTGGCGCATTTACGTTGTGAGCTCGTCCACCCATCTAAGCAATAAAAATAAAAAATAAAAATAAAATTATAGAGACAGTTTACTAGACAGTTTATTTTCTAAGCTCAATTAACCTTAAAAAGTGCCAACTCAATATAGACTACCTCAAGATTACGTTTGATTTAACTGAATTTCAAGCTAACTATATAATTTTTGGCGCCTAATTTCTTAATCTGAAAATGATTCGTCAATTACATTTGAAAACAAATTACCGTTGAGAGCTTTGCATAAACTTCGGTGGCGGATTGTGCGATAGAAAAACAGAGAATGGAATCAATGAAATTCCCAGGGTACTCCTGTTGATCAACTATACGAGTTGAACTCATTGTGTGATTAACCAATTGAGTCGGACGCCAATTGACTTTAACGTCCCACGTGGCGATTAGTGATGGGGGTTTTACCAAAATTAGAGGCAATTCGCCGAGTATGACCAACGTAAAACGCTATAACAATTAGATCAGTATTATAGTAAATTTATCGATCTTATTGTGATGTAGGTCAAAATAATTTGTACCGTGTGTCTCATAAATGCTCCCTCAATCTATCGTGAGTATAAATGAAAAACTGTTTTATATAATAATAGTTGGCCCGGTAAACTTTGTTTTGCTAAATAAATTATTTTTAGGAAAGATAAATAACCTAGATAGCGACTGCAGCGCCATCTGCCGGGCTGATTTGTAAATCTAAACCATTCTCGAATCCATCTGAAGGTACACAAAAAAATTCATTAAAATCTGTCCAGCCGTTTAGGAGGAATTCAGTGACAAACGCACGCACAGAAGAAATATATATATAAAGATAAGAGTAAATAAGGTTCTTCTAATTTCTGTAGTATTATGGGTTGGGAAAGCCTTGCTTCGCGGTATAATTAGTCAGTTTGGCGGTGCCTATCCATGCGAGCTCTCAATTATTTCGTCGTTTATACTGTAAATAGTACTCATTCGGTACTAGTAAATCGGGAGGTCAAACTTAGATGCTTTTATATTTTAAAACTAAAAACAAAGTCCCGTGTCAATAGTCAGTCACAGCGTCACGTATTGCGAGTATTGTGTTCCTTGCCGATAGCATTATTTTTTTTGTGAGCAATGATAATTATCACAGGATAAATTTGTCGAATATTTACAAATACTTTTATATCTGATTACAATATCTGTAACTAGCGACCCGCCTTCGCTTCGCTTCGAGAACTGTAATTTACACATAACAGATACATATATACTGTTACGGGCTTTTTGTAGGACTATTTAAGATACACATTCCCACTAAACATTGTACATGTAACTAAAAACAGTTTTTGTGGCGCACAAAAACATAAGTCGCAGATGGCAATTTTGTTCCTACTTATTTGATACTTGATTTATATGTTTGTAATTCACACATTCATATCTTTAGAAATTATTGGCTATGTGCTATTCTGCTGTGTAAGCTATATTATTGTAAAGCTTCATTAAAATCTGTTAAGCAGTGTTTGTGTGAAAGAGTAACAAAATACATCCATATATTCTTACACAAACTTTCACGTTTATAATATTAGTAGGATTATGTTATATTTCACGAAATCGCAAACTAGGTATACTAAAAGCAGTTCTAAGACGACCCCTCCCCCCGCGGTACTCGAGGTCACTGCCCGACACAACAGCTGATGTTTTTAAGCGCCTTCCATTGCGTGCAGTACAAAAATCACTGTCAATCGTGATTTTATAACGCCATCGTGAACACTGACAACCTATTCGTGTTATGCAACACCTTCTCCACTATCATCATCATCATCATAATCGGTTGCTCTTGGCAGAGCAGTCGTGGTCATGTGGAATTCTTGCTTATTAAATCCATGACAGATGTTTTCCATAGTTTGCAAACCGAGGCCCAGCGCACACACTCGTTAAGTGTGTACGCCGGGCCTCAGTAAGGTCTTTCACCTGATCAGTCTAACGCATGGGGATTCGTCCACGAGATCTCTTACCATTGACCCTACCCTGAACAACAAATTTCTCGATAGACTCTATATTCTCCACTATAGACTGCTCTTATTCGCAAGTGCATTGAACATATCGTGCCGACTTCACACCTTTTACCTAGTTCGGGTGCCGTAAAATGAAGCCATTGTTTCGATAAAGAACGTCTGTGGGACTGGTATAACTAAATCAAGGTCGCTTTTTGTAACTTAACGGTTGGTCAGTCAACCTCGAAGCGAGATTAACCAATGGACTTACGTGGTTTTTACGAAAATCCAAATTCAGTTGCACTCATTTTTCGGATTTACTTTCGGTTTTATTCATCGAGATCCATAAGCAAGCACGTTTCAAAAAATTCTATTTGTCCCCTAACTATGAACTTTAAATATTATTATTACATGACCGTAGTCAGCATTCGTATTCGATTAAAATTACCAATAGTGTCGTTGTGAAGAAGAACATTTTATTTTATAGAAAAAAAAAAGTAATGTTTCTCGAGTTCGATATCCAGCCTTAAAACTCAACTAAAAGACGAATTTAACCAAATCACAACAAGGTCCAAAACTTTATGGCAGCCCCAATTAGTGGGAGTAGTGTAAAGAAAAGATTATTCATAGACGGTGTGTAGCATTGTTGCCGCCGCTGATTACTCCCCGACTAAGGTTCACGGACAAGCCAGTGTCGACGCTCTAGACATGTCCTTACGGATAACTCTGATCCATTAACACCATTATTAGACACCTGCAACTCTAGCACCAGGAGCAGGGTTATGGACCTTGGTAGCCGTACTCATCGTACTCGACCTGCTGAGTTTCTCGCCGGATCTTATCAGCGGGTCGCGGTTCCGATCCGGTAGCAGATATATTCACGAAGCAACTGACCTAGAGCTACTAGGTCAAAAAAAGACAATGTAGCGTTTAATTTAGAAACATTTTATTTTAATTCGAAGCATTGGGTCCCCTTGTATAAATAACAATTATTTAAAGTTAGTAATTATTGCTTATTCTTTGCCGAAATCTAGTCCAATAAGTACATGGTCTTGTAGTTCTAAATTACCCGAGACTCCTGTTCTTATTTTATTTGTATTTTATATGTATAATTGTCATTTTATATTTGTCAATATATAAACACATAGGCCTAAAATGAAAATTAAATTCTGGAACTTATTCGAGAATAAACATTTAAAAACTAGGTAAGCTCGTCTGTGCGTTTTTACATTGTTAAAGTAATTAGAATCATGAATTCTACCTAGTACCTCTTTAAGTTGCCACTAAATAATTCAGCACGCAATTATTTTGAAACCAGACCAATAGGTTCACACGCGGCGAACCCACATTTTTCCCCAAGGTCTCTGTTATCGCAGTTGTAAATACGGCACAAATAACTAATTTGGTTGTGTTCATTTAGTCTATTAATAATAATTAACATACTAATTTAAAATACTTATTAATTAGTGAACAAACATAATTAAATGGTCATAGCCATAGACTTCGATCACGTAATTCGTATTCACATTATTGTATTTACGGGTAAAAAAAGGAAACAAAGATGCTTTGGTTTCAGTGGCATTTTAAGCCGATAATCCAATTGGATACGTGAATTAAATAACTTTCAAAACGATTGTGATAATAGTAATCACGGGATACCTGACATAAGCATCTAATACTCTAAATATATTTACTATTTATGAACTAAGTCTCGATTGTGATTGGGAGTTCACAAATGTACATACAAATTTTAAATTAGCGTAAATTTTCAAGGTCGACATTCATCCATGCTTCAGTAGACAACAGTAATGATGCATTCAAACTGAACCGATTGAAACGGATTAGTCAGCTTTTGAAATTAGATTTGGTTTTGTATTTCTTTTTTTTTTTGTATTACATTGTGTTCGAAAATCCAATATGGGTGTGAGAGAAACGTACAAACCGTTTTGGCTCCGCGATTAGATTGTCCGCTTTATTATCCAGTTATGTTGACTCATGCAAGTGCTTTGAGTGACGCGTTATAAAAAAAATGACCTTTCATTGTACCTACAAACATAATGCAATTTGTTTGCATTTTTTTTATCACTCACACTGTTTACTTTCATATTACATTTTTATAGTTTTCGATTACTGTATAATTTCCATGGCTACCTAAGACTAAGGTTTAATTTGTCGTACTCTATTGTTAACTATAGTTTCACAAGAGCTAAATATATATGCGTTTTCAGGCCGAATTAAGAGGATTTCAGGTATAAAACAAGGCTTAACCATCTTACCTATTCCAATGAAAATTTTATGTCCGTTCGTCTAATTGACTTCCACGGTAAAGGAATAAAATCGTGTAATAAAAATCAAACCCGCAAAATTATAATTTGCGTAATTATTGGTGGTAGGACCTCATGTGAGTCCGCACGGGTAAGTACCACCACCCTGCCTATTTCTGCCGTGCAGCACTAATGCGTTTCGGTTTGAAGGGTGGAGCAGCCGTTGTAACTATACTGAGACCTTAGAACTCATATCTCAATATGAGGGGCGGCATTTACGTTGTAGATGTCTATGTGCTCCGGTAAGCACTTAACATCAGCTGGGCCGGGAGCTCGTCCACCTATCTAAGCAATAAAAAAAAAGTCAAATCAGTTTCTTTTAGGGGTATTTTGATTCTATCAAACTTGTTAAGTGGTCAGCGCCATTTTTGAAACCTTTACGTCAAGAGACCGCAGACCCGTTTACTTTATTATTCTTGCCGTCCTCAATGTGCCCCTCATTACATACCAATATGTGTTTCCTTGTCTGCAGACTCTGTTTTATAAAAATGTGTTTGTGTTTTGTATTAACTAGGGTAGGCTTAAAAAGTCAGGACAGTAAAATAGTCGACACTATTCACCTTTGTTGCAATTTTCACGAAGATCCAATCTCTGCTATAATTAGACAGTTAACGTTCGATTCATAGATAATACACATAAATTAGTTATAGATACGCAAGTCAAGCACTCAACAAAAATGTTTGCGGGCGTCGGCCACTAGATGGATTCGCTTCGATTAGTTTGTCATTGCTCCTGTAGATGGCAGTAATATATTACTTATCCTATATTTTATTGTTCGTGAAGGATTTTATAAATTTTCAGAGACCACTAATTGAGAAAATTTAATCAATTTGTCAATAAGAAATAGACTTTTTATTAGTTTATTTTTTTCATTTTCTGTGTTTAGTTATGCAGTAATTAAATGCCTTATCTTTAACAACATATCGTCTTCTCGCATTAACTGTATAATTTCAAAACTTACTAATTTTACAGGACAGTGTTTTAAAGGTTTAACATGTGATATTTTTAATATTAATTATATCTTTGCAACCTATTTTTTTTTACCACGTACATTATCTATCTTTTAAAGTAAGATAAAATTATGTATTAATTTTGTTAATGGTAAACTAAAAAAAACATTTAAACTAAACTACGCTCTTTTGACAGTATTTATGAGAAAAATACTGGTGATACCAAATGATTCCGCATATTAATTCAATTTCGAATATTTTTGGAAATTGTACACTTTTAATGCGAAAAGACGATATCAGTTTAGTGGCATGCGCTACAAGATGTCGCTAGTTTTCATTCCAAACAAAATATTTGTCTTAAAGTATCGCAGTTTTAGGAATTTGGTTCGATTCGATCGATATTTTACCGGTATAAATGATTCTCATTACAGAGGCAAAGACTGCAGGAGCAACCTATATCTTCTGCCCACCGGTGAGATCGTGTACTTTGTTGCATCGGTCGTGGTGCTATTCAACGTGGAGGAGCAATGTCAGAGGCATTACACCGGCCACACCGATGACGTCAAATGCTTGGCGGTTCACCCTAACAAGTTGATCGTAGCCAGCGGCCAGTGCGCCGGCCACGACCGGGTTGATGCTAGGGTGAGTACACTCTTAGTCTGTGCTTTAGAGACCTCAGACTCCGATATTGGACTTTCCTCTTGTAGGGCAAAGGGAAGATCTTCCACCGAGCGGGGGATATTGTTCGGTAGACAGACGGTAACTATACTTGAGACCTTAGAACTTATATCTTGCGGTAGGTAGCGGCTTGGCTCTGCCCCTGGCATTGCTGAAGTCCATGGGCGACGGTAACCACTCACCATCAAGTGGGCCATGTGCTCGTCTGCCTACAAGGGCTATAAAAAAAGGTGGGTGGCGCATTTACGCTGTAGATGTCTATGGGCTCCAGTGACCACTTAACACCAGGTGGACTGTGAGCTCGTCCACCCACCTAAGCAATAAAATAAAAAAGACGGTTCTGGTTGTTGTTCAAAACTTGTATACATACATGGAAACTTATCTTTAAAATGCCGTAAGCGAGATTCAGGCATCTGACAAATATCTTATGTTGTATGACGGCTACCCGCCAGACTCTCACTAGTGTGGTGGAAGGATGGATTCTTAAAGACCCTATGCAAAGGATATTGACTGAGAGTCAAACGACGCTTAGCAACCCTACACTTCTGAGTCCGATTTAAACACTTTTTGTACTAATAATTTTTTTGTACTAATAAAAAGTCTACTGTGTGTCTAAAGTGTACACTTTAAAACAAAAGGCTAAATAAATTATTTGAGGAAACTTACTATCAATTCTGTTTGTAATAATCATTAGAATTCTGTGGCATCGTGGCTCTGGACAGATGCACCGATTTTGATTCGGTTTCCAGTTGAATTAACATAATCCTTTATACGTCAAGGGTTATTTGGTAGTGATTGAATTTGAGGGTGTTAAAGTCGCTGTATGTGTTTGTATATGCACAGCCTCATGTCCGCGTGTGGAACTCCGTGTCTCTGGCGACGCTGGCGGTGCTGGGCGCCGGGCAGGCCGAGCGCGGCATATGGGCGGTGGCGTTCTCACGAGCGGACGGCGGATCGCTGCTCGCTGCCATACACGACGCGCCCGACCACGTCATCTCCGTCTGGGACTGGCAGAGGTCGGACAAGGGACACTGCCTAGCCGAAACCAAGGTTTGTCATCATAGTGTTTTAGTAAAAAGTTTTTTTTTTTGGCGCGATAACGTCATGAAAGTCGATGTAAACTGCACGCATGAAAAAGTGTTACGTTCCGTCTGAACGTGCAAGCGAGAACGCGGAACAAGCGATAGAGAGGTACGATTGGCCTGTGACACATTAATCTCTCTTCTCATGTGACGTCATATATAATACTAGCTTTTGCCCGCGACTTCGTCCGCGTGAAATAGTTACTTTGGCATAACGCTAAATTTTACCCGCGACTTCATTTAGAGCACTCAGGATTGGAACTTCATTACTGAACCGGTAGACGGCGTTGAAGAAGCTAAATTTTGAGATTTTTTGACTATTTTTTTTTATTTTTCGTCAAAAATATTTCTTTTTCTTAATAAAAAGTATCCTATGTTACTTCTAATACCTCCAAGAATGTGTGTACAAAGTTTCATGATGATCGGTTGAGTAGTTTTCGCGTGAAAGCATAACAAACAAACTTACATTCACATTTATATATTAGAAGGGATCATCATATAGTCCGTAAACCGACTTTACAAACGACCAATTATGTATATTTTTTTATTCATGATTTTATTAGAGTTCAAACCGAAATGTATTACTGCTTCACGGTAGAAATAGGTCATAGCGGTGGTACCTACCCGTGCGGACGCACAAGACGTGCTCTCACCAGTAATTACGCAAATTATATTTGTTGCTGATTTGATTTTTATTACACGATGTTATTCCTTAGCGGTGAACATTTCACGGCTCAACCACTCGACCTTTAATCCAGAAAGAAGCAGCTATTCACGAGCGATTTTCATCACGCTAACACGATGTAAAACCGCCGCTAAATACATACGTTATGGTCATAAATATATAAACGGTCCATGATCGTGTTCACCGCCAGTGCTCCGTGGACACGGTGGTCGCGGTGGAGTTCCATCCGCTCGACCGGAACCAGATAGTGACGTGCGGCAAGAACCACATCGCCTTCTGGACGCTGGACCAGACCAACGTGCTGTACAAGAGGATGGGGATCTTCGAGGCCCGCGACAAACCCAAATACGTCACCTGCCTCGCCTTCAACCACAACGGTGAGTCGCCCGACTGAACTAAGACCTATGAACCATTGTACCATGGTTTACTTGCGGACTAAATAATAATAATAATAATGGTTGGTTGCGAAGTAAGTATCAGTTGAATGGAATATTTGAAATGTATTCTTCTTCGTCGCTTTCTTCATTACTGAAGCTCGTGTCTCAGAAACTTGACCGTGGCCTGTCTCGTGAGCTGTTTCCATCTCATCCGGTCCTCAGCTTCTTGAATGGCGGTTGCGACTGGCAACCCAGTTAGAGCGGTTACTTGATCACACCAACGGCTAGGTAATCGGCCGTGGGGTCTCTTTCCTTCTACTTTGCCCGTCACAATCACTTTGTCCAAGTTATCTGACTGTCAGCGGGCAATATGACCGAAGTAACTGATATTATATGATAATGAAATGTATTCAACTGATAATTATTTTTAATAAATGTACTTTTTTTATTTGATTGGTTTTGTTAATTTTAAGTATGTTTCAACAATACTATGTACACATATGGACTCGTTGTTGTCTGAAATAAAATAAATCATTCATAACCTTTGATTCGTCCACAAAATCAGAAACAAACACGTCACAAAATAAGTTTCATTGCATTCGTTAACTAAATAGTAATGGTCTTAGCATACTAGCGGATTTCTAGCGTTTTCAAAGTGGACGCCATTTTGTACTGTTTCGTACAAACGCCAACTCGTACGCCTCGCTTCACTTCAGTCCGTGTGTCTTCATGTCTTAAGCAATGAAGTAGGAAACCTATGGAAATGAAACGTCAACCAAAATTTCGTGCCACTGTGACGTCATCTGGCCACAAAACATGGCGGCTTTAGTGCTGTACAAAAGATTTCAATGTTATCAGGTTTTATCGATAAACGTTCTTGGCTCATTTTATTTTAAATATTGTTGAGTATTATTTATTTGTAGAATTTATACTTTAATGGGAAGTAAGTAGGTATATTGTTATGTGCAAATATGATATGATTTAGATGGGTGAAATCTAAGACAAGTTCGTCCTTCGAATTTGCCAAGTAAAAGTTGCTACACTGATTTTATAAAGTTGTCGTTTGCCGCAAAACATAAAGATATGGCGTAGTTCAAAGCCATCAGCCCATTTCTAGCATGCTAAATGTTATCGTATTTTGAGTACGTGTTTTTCTTAGACTATTACAATCAATTTTAATTGTTTTGCTGACTCTAAAGTCCGTAACATACTACCGCAGCGCACCCCAAGGAAGGTGCGCCGCACCATTTGAATCACTTTCGCTTGAGAGTGATTCAAATTTTAAACTTATCAAGGGACCGCGTGAAAAAAAAACACCTACAGAACATTTATTCATTAATTACAAACGTCATTCCTTGTGACTTCCTCTCTAAAATCACTTAATTATTAAAAATTTAACAAATTTACAATAGTGTTTTACTCACTGCGGAATAAAACTATTTTATTTAAATAGTTCCGAAGAGATTTTGTCGGTAGCCTTTTTCCCGAAATATCTAAACAGAATGTCTAAATATGTTTTGATGACATATTTTAAAGTGGTATTTATGATTAGTGTCATGATCAATAGATTCCGACCGAAAAATGGATTTTTCGGATGAGGGCTCCATAATGAATTTAAATACATATAGATAATAGTTTTAGGACATCGACTTTCTTGAGATCCTATAAAATACGTTTTAATTATTATTTTTGTATGTTTTAAGCATGATAAATTATGAAATTTTATATAATCAATCATATTAAATCGATATCATAGTCAATAAATAATGTACAACCCAAAACAGACGGCCGAACTGACGTGACAATGACATTTGGCGCGCTAAACATGGCGGATTTTCGGCCTCATTAGACGGAGACGGAGATATTTACGTATATTCATGTTTCATTTTATGTACGCACTGAAATACTGTTATATTGTTTTCCTGCGAGTTAAAGTGCTGAGTAAGAACGAGATAGATATATGTTTATGTTTGTGCCTTCAAAATGGGTGCTATTTATATAAGCAATTGTACGTATAGAACAATATGTCGTGTCCCTACTATATAGGTCTATGGTCTTAAGTCAGTTTGTATCAGATGCAACAATTCATAAAATGTAGATTTTGACATGTGCGGGTAGGAGCGAATTGTTTTGGATTATCTTTTATTCGTTTGCAGAAAAATACAAAGTAGTCGCTCTCTTCCATTCGATTATTTGATAATGGACCCTCCCAAATTCGTCGATGCTTTCGTTTTAGCCTCCGGCTTCTTGAAGTAACAAAACCAACAGCAGTGCTTTCTCATTGGAATCTATTTTATTACTGAGTGACTAGAGAGACCCTAAGACTGTTTAACGGGTTCTCTTACCATGATTTTCAAATTTAACAATTGTCGTGGTAAGTCATCGAGTGGTAACGTGAAAAAACGAAATCGGATTAAAAAGAGGGTAGACAGATTTATCTGCTCCTAACATAGTAACCGCAGTCTAATGGGATACCGGCTTGTGATAGAAAGGAACATGATAAACAATGGTGTGTGTAATACAGCCGCTAAAAACTTAAAACAATTCGTGAATGCTAAGATTGTATAAATCACAGTTTGTTTCACTAAAAAGCAAAGATTTAAAATATAAATTCAAATGCATTAAATAATATTATTAACTGAGCAATATTAATAAGATGATGTCATAAGTTTCCACTTCGATAAAGCGGCACGACACGAGAACCCTCTCATCGTGGCCGCCGGTAACTACATTCCCGATCCTGCGGACAGAATGGAAAGCAGTCGACGTCGCCCAAAACACGTCATCTCGGATCCTCCC
This sequence comes from Bombyx mori, assembly GCF_030269925.1. NCBI lineage: Eukaryota > Metazoa > Arthropoda > Insecta > Lepidoptera > Bombycidae > Bombyx > Bombyx mori. The sequence continues at coordinate 13,480,354 of NC_085124.1, read as the reverse complement.
GATCCACTAGCGGTGCTTCTAGGTACTTCAACTCCCAGACACAGCCCACTGAGTTTCTCGCCGGATCTTCTCAGTGGGTCGCGTTTCCGATCCGGTGGTAGATTCTGCGAAGCACGACTCTTGCTAGGGTTCGTGTTAGCATCGTCGTCAGGTTTGAGCCCCGTGAGCTCACCTACAAACGTTAGGGTTACGCTGAAATAGCCTCTCAAGGCTCTCAGCTTAGGTAGGAAAAAAAAAAAAAAAAAAGAAGATTGCATAAATAAGCAATAATTACAAAAATGGTCCGTAATAAGGTTTTTATGGGAAAAAAAAGCGGGTATTTTGATAATTCAGCAAAGCTACAACGCTACGACTCAGTTGATCATATAGAATAATAATAATAAACCGATAGCACTGACTGAAAGAAAACTGCTCGAATAATAATAATAGGATACTAAAACAATTTTATTGGCCCTAAACAATAGTTTTGAATGTGAACTAAAAACCGTTTTTAATAAGCACTAGACTTATGGCGAAGACATATCGGGACGTGAAAGGCAATTTGGTTTAAGCTACATTTCGCTTAATACGCGACATTTATCTTTGTTATTAAAGTTCGTTTTGTAACGTTTTATTTGATATTAGCATCAACAATTGGATGTCTTTAATCGAACTTCAATTAAGTTCACTCTATTCAAATAAATGAACATTTTTTAAAGTGAAACTTTTATTACATCGTCTCAAACTTTATTGTCTGTGTGTTGCATGTCGCGTGACGGTCGGCCGCGGTATAGGGATAAAGCGAAAGGCGCTCGTCAGAGCAGCCAAGGCCAATATGGCGGCGCTTATAGTTGCTATAGCGCCTGTGCTCCACTCTATTTTGTTTGTTTTTGTCGTCAGTGTTTAATGTCTATATTGTGAAAAAAAGTTTCACACTTTTACCGTGATTTCATAAAACCACACAATCCTTTTTAATTTTTGTTATGATTTTTTTTTTTCAAATTTTAACTCTAAACGGCCAACTTTGCAAAAATTTTGCTTAAACCAAATACCCTTTGACGCGTCGATATTATAGTATTTAGAACACTGCGTGGATGTTTGTGATGACGCAGGCGACGTGCTGTCTGGCGACTCGAGCGGCAACCTGACGGTGTGGGGCCGCGGCACCAACACGGTGCAGCGCCTCGTGCGCGCCGTGCACGACGGGCCCGTGTTCAGCGTCGCCTGCCTCAAGCACGGCGCCGTGCTGTCCGCCGGCGGGAAGGACGGCCGCATCGTCATGTTCGACGCCGACGTCAACCCCACCGGCCTCGAGAATGTGGTACGCACACCGACTGAAGCCCGACAGTAAACCGACAGTAGACTGACAGTCGGTCGACAGTAGATTGACAGCAAACCGACAGTAGGCCGACAGTAGATTGACAACAGGCCGACAGTGACTGATAACAGGCCGACAGTAGACTGATAACAGGCCGACAGTCGGCTGACAGTAGATTGACACAGTTGATTGACAGCAGGCTGACAGTAGATTGACAGTAGGCACAGTAGACTGACAGTCGGCCGACATCAAGCTGTCAGTAGGCAGACAGTAGACTGACAGTCGGCCGACAGCAGGCCAACAGTAGACTGATAGTCGGCCGACATCAGACCGACAGTAGATTGACAGCATGCCGATAGTAGACTGACAGGGGGCCACACCCATGTAACTAAAAAAGTGTTAAGTAAAATGAGTTTTATACAGATTGAGGGTCACTACGGGGGCGTGCGAGTGCTGGCGGAGGGGCGCGGCAGCCAGCTGTACGTGGGCACCACCAAGAACTGCATCCTGCACGGAGACCTGGAGCTCGGCTTCTCCCCGGCCGTGCTGGGTCAGTCACCACCTCGCTGCTACTGCACTGTTATCATATCAGATGTATTGTTTGACGAGTAAACAAGTAAAGCTGTTCTATTGTGTAAACAGCATATTTAACACAAAAAAGTTACACCGATACAGAAACAACGATATTTGACGGGTTTTTTTTTTTTTTTTTTAATAAAAGAACACATATTGTGGCATAACTATAGTAGTCAGACATATGCTGTCGCGACGCTTTTTGTAAATAGTAATGTGTTCTTCAAAGTCGTAGTACATTATTTTATTCTATCATCTATCAATAGTCTTCGCAGGGCACGCGATGTAAATAAAATTTTAGATAATTTTTTTACACCTTGGGTTACATTATTGGAGTTTTAGTAAAGATTCCTAATTATTTTCAAAAAGGATTATAACCTATGTCACTCGGAAATAGTGTAGCTTCCAAGCAGTGAAAGAATTTTTCAAATCGGTTCAGAAGTTTCAGAGCCTATTCAATACAAACAAACAAACAAATCTTTCCTCTTTATAGTATTAGTATAGAAGTATAGGTAATACTGATGAAACAACAAATGCGAGAGTGAACGGGAATTCATGAGCAATGCTTGTGTTAGAAAGAGAGCAAACATCAACAAAAAAAATTAGAGAATGTAAATTCAATATGAACTAGAGGCCTAAATGTGAGACAAGTTACAAAGAATAGCAATTAAAAGAAAAAAGGTTTTTTTTATTGCCTTTGTAGGCTGATGATGTCCACCTGACGGGGAGTGAATACCGACGCCCATCGACATCGGAAATTGCTGATGTCAATCAGCAATTTCCGAGGCAGAATCAAGCCGCTACTTAATTGTTTGAATAATGAAAAGTAATGTTGAGTTGTTGAATGACGTATTTGCATTACATTGCGTGTTCCCGCAGGCCACGTGGAGGAGGTGTGGGGGCTGGCGGCGCACCCGTCGCTGGCGTGGTTCGCGTCGGCCGGCTGGGACCGCCTGCTGCAGCTCTGGGACGCGCTCAGCCACTCCACCGTCTGGAGCAAGGACATCGAGGTGACCACCCTGCCTTGTGTATTAGCACCGGACACAACGGAGTCTACAGACAAATTAACGTCTACCGTCTAAAAGATTTTCATAAAATGAATCGTTCATTTATACATTGTTACGCTGAAGTTTGGACATTTCACTGAATATAAAAATGATCTTAATTTGCAAAAAATGCTTTCAAACAAATTTTGATATCGAACTTTTTTTACTTAATTAAGGTAGTTTTCCAATTACAGAGCATAATGCGACTCAGTAACTCACAATGCCAAATTATGCTGAAGCTTAATTGGAACGTGAATTAGTTTTCAAATGCATCAACAGAGTGCGCTAAGTTCATGATGATGATTCGACCAAGCCATTGCAATGGTTACAAAAGTATATTCCTGTAAAATAAATTTGTTTACAGATTCGAATTCTAAAATGAAATTGTATTCACATTTTAAATGTGGAATATAAAAATAAAAGTAATTATTTGTACCTTCATGCATACTTATATTTATTTTTTAGCACAGTTTGAACTAACTTTGAAGAAATTACGACGAAACGAAAGCCTTCCAAATTTTTTCAACAATAAATAATATTACTAACGATAACATAAACAAAATTTCGATCAATGCCAACTAAAAAAAAAAAATTTTCTGTCACTGAGTTGGTATCGCGCAGTACTTTTGAGAGTGCTCGATTGTGCTTCGAGTTGCTGTAGTTGAAACATTCAACGTTGAGCATTATGCCGCATAATGCGCTCTTGTGCTGTCATTGGAAAACTACCTAACTATATTTAGAAATCTCGGTCGATTAATTAAATAGAATAATTAATTCAATAAAAAAACTTAAAGATTGTCGCGTTTATTAAACAATACTTGAAAACATAGAAGATGATAAAAAAATCTCACAGCTACCCTCTGAAGTTAAAATACCAAACTCACAACAATATTACTGAATGTAATCAAATAAATTTTGTGTCACCTAACGCTAAGCCAGAAATTACAAGACATGACGCCACGTCCCTAATCGTTGTATAATCTGTGCCCCACCGATTGCAGAACTACTAACTCTGTCTGGCTGCACTACGGAAGCTCGGCTCGATTCCCGGTCGCAGACCGTGCTTATGAACAATATTATATATCCGGGGGCAGCTTATTCTTATTCTCTATGATATCTATATATTAATACGTGAAGCAAAAACTTTGTACCCCTTTTTACGAAAATTGCGCGGACGGAGGAGCATGAAATTTTCCACACTTATATAGAAAAGGAGTGCAGAATGCTAATATTTTTTGTAAACTATGCATTAATAAAACATTAAATTAATAAAGAAAAAATTAACACACATTACCATGTATTTGACACACATACATATATTTTATACTCTTTGTTTATTGTCAAACTATTATTATATCATACAGTCTGTGGTCAAAATGAGAATAGGTTAATATTGTTTGTCTTTAATATTATTTGTCTATAGCGAAATCTGTGATTATAGAAGTACAATAGTCTATGACAATAGAACCTTAATAATGTTCAAACTTATAATTTCAATTAATTATAGTCAAATTTCGACTACTGCGGGACCACTAGTAGGATTAAATGTTTTGGGCTTGTCAATGTAAAGCATTATCCCCAAATGACGTGACACGTAATGACGTGTGTGCGTGCGCAGGAGCGGGCGCAGTGCGTGTCGTGGTCGGCGGACGGCGGCGTGCTGGCCGTGGGCTGCCTGTCGGGGCGCTGGCTGGTGCTGGACCCGCACTCGCGCGACGTGCTGGCGCAGCACCAGGACGGGTAATGTGCCCATGCTCATCTAGAGACATTTTTCCCCTACCTATGCTCATAACCTTGAGAGGCTACATCAACTTCAGCCTAACGTGTAGGTGAGCTCACGGTGCTCAAACCGGAGTGTTGCTAACAGTGTCCATAGCAACAGCAGTGCTTCGCAGAATCTACCACCGGATCGGAAACGCGACCCACTGAGAAGATCCGGCGAGAAACTCAGTGGGCTGTATCTATGGGTTAATTCGCTCGTCGAGCCCTTCGTCGCAAGCGACGGGTTCACCGAGGACGGTGATCGGTGCTTGTGGTGCCTAAAAGCACCGTTAATAGATCAGGAGGATCCGTAATGATGTGCTTAATTACGTCTGTTGAAGTCCTAAGAAGACATATTGATTTTATGCGGGTGCATAGCAACTAGCGGCTCGTGTGCTCGTAAGAGGTCATTGACCCGTCGTGTCACTACTTGTGTTCATTTCCAGTTCTGAGCCGATCCAAACAATCCAGTACTCGCCGGACAACAAGATGGTCGCCCTCGGCTCCCGGGACAACTTCATATACATTTACCGGGTCGAAGACAACGGCGCTAGGTACAGTCGCCTCGGAAAGTGTTTGGTAAGATTTTATTTTGTTTTCAATTCTTTTTTTAAGCTCCATAGATTTGTAAATCTTAGGGAAATAAATATTATAATGATATCATTAACATTACTTTTCGGTATGAATCTCGAATTTGTTTTCCTCGTGTTATTATTTCGGACCAGATACCCGACATTTGAATATTATGTTAACTACCCTCTTATTTCCTATAAAATTATTTTTAATTATGCTAGTCATGAAAACCGCAATACTATTGTAGAAATTACTATAACCATTATCATTACACATTATGTGTTCCATGCGTTTCTAGTGTACGGAGAGAAAACGTAGAAGGGTAAAAATGATCTAATTGTTGGACCACTAGTGCCTTCTGTAACAAGTAGAGACAGGAGTACCACGCGAGCGCGCTGCCAGACATGGTCTGACCTCGGAGTGTCCTTAGCACGAAGGGCGCTCCCAGGATACCCTGTGCTTGTATAGTTCCGCCCACATCAATATCTCTTTGAGAAAGGAGGGTTTATATGAAGGGACTAGGGTTGCCACTTTTTTTGCAGCTTAAGTACATTGGTTATTATAGGTGGGAAATAAAACTACATCGTATCAAAATAAAGTACAATTTATTTATTATTATTATTATGTTCAAATACCTATTTTTTTAATACAACTGAATAAATTGAACAAGAAACTGGAAATTAATGACAGTGACATTGTTGACATTTGAGGTTATGTTGTGTTCAGAAATATTTGTTAAAAAACGAGTGCTTAAGTGATGTTGCGTTGGCGAGTGGCGAAATCGAATGAGCAATCGATGTATTTCGCTTAACGAAAAAAGACATATTACTAAAGTTTTCGAAATCCCACAGAAACCAAATCGTGCCAAATAAAGTATTTTCGTGTTTTACCTGAAAACTACGTACAATACATTATATTATAAAGTACTGGTGGCAACCCTAGAAGGGAGCCCCGCTATTGTAGGGTACCGCCGGACAGAATACCGCTATGATAGGGCGGGTGAACTCACGTAATAAATAGGCTTGTTATTAAGTCACATTGTCGGGTTAGCTTCAACAATGAATTTGTATGTAAGGGGTTCAGTGACGTCATCACTGTCGAACATTACAAATGAATTTTCAAATTAAACTTATTACAAGCGCTCGAGACAAAAATACTATTTTAATAAAACTGGCTTGTGTTGTACTTCTGTCGCTTTAAAAGTAGACGCGTAGAACATAGCGCTCACACGGGCAGTATTTATTAACGCTTCGGATTCAAAACAAAACTCCAGCTTCCATAACCGTTTACTAATTATAATTAACCCTTTGACTGCCGTATAGGTCACCTGTGCCCTACGCGGCGCACTGAAGTAATCATGTCGATGTTTGTTACTGAGGGCCTGAATTGCCTAGCCTTGCCTTCTTCTATTTGCTAATGTATGTCTTAGTCTTTTAGGTCTCTTAGAAGTAGATGCATTTTCAGTCTTCGAATTCGAAGTCTTTCACATATTCTCTTTACTACATATTGCGGTGCGTTAGTAATAGAAATCGACATAATTAGTTCAGTGCGCCGCGTAGGGCACATGTGACCTACACGGCAATCAAAAGTTTAACAAACGCTACTTATTAATAATATCTGACACGAATCGTTATACAAAAGAGATCGCTTAAATAAAAAAAATCGAATACACACACGCTTAGTTTCGCATCGAAATCTGTTTGATTAGTTACTTCCTTAGAGAACAGATGTCACCACTGCTGTTAGATTTGTAAAATTTTCTTGATCGGCTTGTTGAGTTAGGCAATCGCTCAATATTACAGCTTTAAAATAGTATGTACTCGCCCATGCATCAGCTCGCTGAGTTCCTCGCCGGATCTTCTCAGCGGGTCGCAATTCCGATCCGGTAGTAGATTCATTCGCGAAGCAACTGCTCTTGAGTTGTTAGGTCTCCTTCGGAGACGCTCGGGCAGCTGTTAGCAAATCCCACCCCTCCTGGCTGAGCCTTTGCTCGCCCACCTGTCCTGGTGAAACTGGAAAGGCCTCGAAGCCACCAGTAATCCTTCAATCATAAAAAAAGGATGTACTTAGTGGCTTTTGCTTTGCTCTGTAAAGAGAAGGAAATACAATGTGTTAATTACAATTCGTGATATGCCCAGGGCCACTCCAGTTATATCACGCACCTGGACTGGTCTGAGGACAGTCAGTACATCAGAAGCAACTCCGGGGACTACGAGCTGCTCTTCTGTAAGTACATATATATGTGTATGTTATTACTGGTGGTAGGACCGCTTGTGAGTCCGCGCGGGTAGGTACCAGCACCCTGCCTATTTCTGCCGTGAAGCAGTAATGCGTTTCGGTTGGAAGGGTGGGGCAGCCTTTTTAAGTATACTGAGACTTTAGAACTTATATCTCAAGGTGGGTGGCGCATTTAGTTGTGGATGTCTATGGGCTCCAGTAACTACTTAACACCAAGTGGGCTGTGAGATCGTCCAATCATTTAAGCAATAAAATTAAAAAAAAATAGGAACAGAACGGAGTGGTATGGATGGATGACAGATATGGAGCATGACTGAGTGAGCGAGATAGAAGATGTCGTGTTAAGAAGTAAGAAAGACGGCGAATGAATGCGGAACACTTAGTTTTATTTTTTAAGCGAGAGGAGGGTAGTTGCGGGTGCGACCGCCGACAGACGCGGTGTAACTCTGAAGACGTAAGACGTATATATTTTAATTACATAAATTAAGACGATTAAGACAAAATAAAAAATCAAGTTTGAGTGAAGTAATCAAACGTTTCACTGGCCCACCCTGAATAGAAAACCCCACATATATTTAGACATAAACAATTAGCAGTATTCGTTCGACAATCTAATTTCGACCGTAATCATTGATGTATTGGAGTGTTGCAGGTGAAATAAAAGAGAACTGTTCAAGTCGACAATTCATGTAATACTGTCATAATTTAGTGTGTGCAGTTACAAATATAAGGTTAGGCGAGCTGCACACTACACCTCCCCTCTTTTTAAAAAAAATATGATATTATTATATAATCCCTTTTTTTTTTTTTTACTTAAACTAAATTACACAAAATATTATTAACTTTCATACTTTACTAACAAAAATCCAATAAAACAATATTTTAAGTTACAAACTTCTTTGTCAGTAATACTTGTCACATCTTTAATAACAAGTAACTTGGGAAAATCTTTCAAATGGCTCATTTCCTTTATAAAATTGTCTACAAATCGTTCATAGCGCTTGCTTTTAATTATTCCGAGCACGTTTATTTTGATTTGCTTGCAAAAACGTTATAATTCTCTCATTAACACACTTACGGTAGACAACGATTGAGAAATTATAAAAATTGCTGATTTGTCAGGCACGAATTTGCAGTTACCATTATCACTAGTAAAATGTTTAAATTTTTCTATCTGTTTTAATGTATTTTTATTACAAAATAGCATCAATTCAACGCCGTCAATTGGTCGTTTGAGGATTTCCACTACTTTAGGTTGATCAGGCCTTGGAGTAGAGGATACCTCCGTAGTCATATTATTGTTGTCACAGTCAATAATACATAACCTACGAGCTTGTACTCTTGTCATGAACGATACTACATGCTGTTGCATTTCCTTTAAGCTGTTGGATGTAAAAGGTATCCGGCTCAATGCATCTGCAGCTGCGTTGAGCAAAATTCACATGATTAATTATAATATTTAAATAAATATATCCCATAGACTCTAAATTAGAACTAATTTTTTCTATAACTATCTTATCCTGTTGTACTAAATTTAATAAACTCTACTAAACTAGCTGCACTATCGATTAATAAATTAAGATCGATATTACTATTTTTAAGTTGACACTTAATTACACAAAAATTACTATAACTAAAAATCGAATGAGTGCACTGTTTAGGTGCGAAAAACTCTAAGTTGTCATAATTATTTGCGTTATCGTTGCGCAAGTTGTCTTGGACATTGGACTCTTGCGTATTATGCTGTACACGCTGATAATGCATCGGTCGTCCGCGAAAATGCTTACGCTGGCGTTGATCGCCTGAGTGTTTACCTCGATTTACGATATGTGAAGTTCGTTGACCTGTACTATTTTCATAACAATTATAGTTACGATTATAATTTGTCTTATTGTTATAAAAATGGCTATCTCCTCGGCTTCGGAAACCTCTGTAGTTTCCGCGTTTAACATTTTGGTTAGCTCTAAATTGCATAACCTGCTCTTGTGGATGGAAAGACATAGATTTCCTTAAACTGAATATAAAGTAATTCCGCATGGACTTAATAATAACATATAATACAGAACATTAAAATAACGTAAAAAAATTACAATATCAGAGCAAAAACTTACATTGCAGTAAGCACGTATTTACTGTCAACGTATATGTAGGTCATGACGTCTTACGTAGCATGGGTGAATGAACTCCTCAGCATTGGACTCGAGCTGACTCCTAGCTGCTCCACCTCGGACCCGTACAATTTATCTCCCGGCGCCCTGCATATCCTCTCATCATAAGGCTTGAGCATTCTCCCGGCTCCCGGCAGCAACACCCTTTTCTGTCTTCTTCTATTGTTCTCATCGCTTCATCCAAATCAATCTTCTGTGAGGGTTTTTGTTTCTTTTTTTTCATTTTCTGTAATTTTAAAATCTTCTTTCCTCTTCTCGTTTTACAAACTTCTATTCTTCATAATATTCTTCATAATTTATTCAGCTACTCTCGTAATTTATGTATGTTGCAAAATTTTAACTGCTGGCTAAGGGTCGCCATGTATTGGAGTGTTGCAGGTGAAATAAAAGAGAACTGTTCAAGTCGACAATTCATGTAATACTGTCATAATTTAGTGTGTGCAGTTACAAATATAAGGTTAGGCGAGCTGCACACTACATTGATATCTAAAGGTTTCGATTCATTTGGCGTCTTCTTTGGCCGTTCGTTGTGTCGGTGATGTGGTAATTTTTCTTTTTTTAAATCAATATCTGTTTTAAGCTCTTTTCTTATGCTGGGGCTATATTAGCGGGTCAAGATTTGTGTCACGTTGACGCGATACATCCTGCCGGGCTATGTTGCGGTGTACTGTTCGACAGAGACGTAATTTAAATACAATTGAACGAATTTCAACACTTTTTTGTTACTCTACTCCACGGTGTACAAGAAAACAAACACGTTCGTACCGTATCAAAGTCTGAACGACACTGAAGTGACGTAGGTGTAGCCACCCAAGCGAAAGTTGTCGCGACAAATCCCTTTGATACCCGCCAGCTTAACGATACCCAAATGGGCATCGTCGGGAGGCAAGCGGAAGCGGGGTGCGGGGTGACCCGGAACAAAACGTGAAGACAGACAGACGCGTGCGCAACACCAACAACATAAGCAATAAGCCGCAGACTTAATGTGAATCGAATGATATAAAATTGTAAAAAGCAGTACACAATAAAAGTATAAAAAATATAATTCTAACATTTTGTTCAATTCCTGGACAGTGCCCCAACAGTACATCGCCTTCGCCCGAATATTACGCGCTGCAACGATCTGCTCAACCACATCATCGCGATAACACGAATATTCGCCGTAGCCCACTAATGTAGCCCCGGTCATTATCGCTATTCTTCAAAAATAGATTTTAGTAACTTTGTCCCTTTACTATAGATGTCGCTAATCGTCCTAACTATACGAGGTCTAATTGAGATAATGAGATAATTAATGCTTGAGATACAGGTTTTATCACCTATGTTAATAATAAATAAATAAATTGACTCCGCAGGGAACGCGACGACGTGTCGGCAGGTGACCAGCCCGTCGTCCCTGCGCGACGCGGCGTGGGCCAGCAACACGTGCCCCATCACCTTCACGACGGTGGGCGTGTGGCCGGAGAACGCCGACGGAACCGACATCAACTCGTGCGCGCGGTACGCAGCTCGCCCACCGGCGCCCCTGGGCCGCGACAACCGCCCGCTGTACAACGTCCACTCCTTGTTGCAGGTCGCGCGACGGTCGACTGGCGGCCACCGGTGACGACTTCGGCAAGGTCAAGCTGTACGCCTACCCCGTCACGCAACCCAAGGTAACGCGCCCACGATACTCACAGGGCTAGGGCGATGACGGCGGCCCTAACCCATAAACTGGAACATATATTATTCAGAGACAGGAATGGGCGGGCCGAGCCCACTGAGTTTCTAGCTGGATCTTGACAGTCGCTATTCAGATCCGGTGGTAGGTTCTGGGTAGTACTGCTCTTGCTAGGGCTAGTGTTAACAACGTCAACAAGCTAGACGCTAGTGGGTGGCGCATTTACGTTGTAGATGTCTATGGGCTCCAGTAACCACTTAATACCAGGTAGGCTGTGAGCTCGCCCACCCATCTAAGCAATAAAAATATCCATTTCGTGGGGTTTTTTTTTTAAACCTGATTTTTGGGGCATTTCGAGTGAGATTTGGGGAGAATGCGAAATTGTAATCTGGTCACATTGGTTGCAGTCGCTGTGCCACGCGTACGGCGGGCACTCGTCGCACGTGACGTGCGTGCGCTTCACGCAGGACGGCGCGCGCCTGCTGTCCGCCGGCGGACTCGACACCAGCCTCATGCAGTGGCTCGTCGACTGAGCGACCACACACCAATTACCTCCAATATCATTCCAAACCTTTCACAGTACTTCAACTAGGCCGCGTGTCGTGGGGCACGTATTATAAAATAAAAGCGACTTCTCCATACAAAATCGACTTGATGCTCTAAAGATGGAATTTGAAAAATAAAATTAGCACTCTTAAGATATCCGCTTGAGGTCGGAGGTTGTCAAACTTGTGCTAAGTCACAATCTACACGCGCCGCCGCGACATGTGGCCGAGGCTGTAACAAACTGAAAACAGGATAATAAGAATTTTAATTAAACTGAACTTGCATAACTTTTTATATAAAAGTAGTTTTGATAACCCTAAAGATGCCGTGAGGGCTGCTCTTGGCGAACGTAAAAGTTTATTCAAATAAACACTTTACGATTAGAGGTAGAAAGTCGAATTTTGCAATTAGAAGCACTGTGTTGTGCACTCTGTGTAATATCTAATATAACACGTGTAATCGAAGCCTTTTGTATGTGATTGTATTCATTATGATTATAAACTTATACGGTTGAGTTCACGTACAACTCGGTAGGAAAATATTTAAATAAAATTTTAATTGATAAAGCCATTATTTTCAATAAAAAGCATAAATAAATGGCAACACACATTATTTGCCCGGTCTTGTGTATTCATTCACGAATAATAATTTTTCTCTTAAAAATATTTAATTGATTTGTAGTAAGTATCAAATGGCACTAAAATAAATGTTTTCATTAAAAATCTTATCTACCTACTTAAGTTTTATAATCAAAATTAAGTCATACAACATCTAATCTATTTGTTTGGAATAAAAAACCAAGTGTTTCTGTTAACATTAAGATCTATTAATTTCATCATATTCTACACATTTTCTATTTGATAATGTACACGTTAAAGTATATAAGGTTTGGTTAAAATGAATCAAAGGTTTCTATAAGTTAATTCAATGATTTCTGAGCGTGAACTCTATCGACATTAGCAACACATGTTGGCCAAACTTCGACCAACGATAATGTATTTAAACCCTTCGACATATTGGTCGCACGATGTGAATGCCGACGACCAAACTTGAAGGGTTTTGATTTTGTATTGTGCCCATGGACCAACGCAGCGTGACCGCGGACTCTGACGAACCGAACGGTGACAGAGTAATTATGGAGGGTAGAGATAAGGAGCGCCATCTTTTATAGGGGGGATGAGTTGAAAAGTGTTCACCTGTAAACAGCAAATTATAGTTGGGAGACTCACCGAAATAGCGCTAGTGTAGCAAGTGGAAACTATATGAATATAGCTTTTTTAAACAGAGTCAAGTGTGGTAGTTTATGACGCTGTTTTTTTTAACCTTTCCGCTTGCTACTACAGCGCCATCTTAATTAGGTCCCTTTCAGTTGATACTATTTAATACACAGAGCTAATGCTCCTTATTTCTACCCTCCATAAAATAAATAAACCGCATATTTGTCGTCCAACTACGGCCAACATGTATTGCCAACATGCAGTTTATATATCGTTTATCACATTATTTAACTTTAGTGTTGAATCGAAGTGGAGTCGTGGCGACTGATTAAAACCTTTATTTCGAAACGATCGCTCCAAGAAATTAATAATAGAATCCAACAAGCTCATCTACGAACATCTACACAAACCAAATCGAATCTATGAGCAAAACGAAATTATTTGATTGTCTCATGTAATGTTCTAAATTACCGAGTAGACTTTTAAGATCGTTTCTAAATAAAGTAACTCGGATGGATTCCGTCGAATTGTAATACGCCTATATATTATTTTATACGTTTTTAATTATTGCAACACTAACGTATTTTTACACTGGCAACATTTTGCTAAATAATTTATAATATAATTGAGCTTATTGTAGCTGTACTTTATTTATAAGTATTTTTTTAAAAGTATATCTATTATAATAATCGAACTTAATAAGAATCATTGTGGATATTTTTATGTTAATTTTTAAGCCGTGGAGATCAAGATACAAATTAGTTTTTATTTTGAATTTAGTTTTATTTAAGTTAAGCCTTTGTGATTTGTGAACATTTTTAATTTCCATAAAATAATCTACTAGAGCTAGTATGTCATAAATTTTAATCAATACACTTTTAAATCAATGCATAAATTCTTGGCATTAATATTTAATAACTAAAAATTCAAATTTTGAATGTAACGGTAGATACTAAAACATATAAATTTGCGTCCACACTAACCTATTTTATTATTTTTTAGTATACAATAAAAAATTCACAAATCACATTAATATCGGTTGTAAGGGAGTGCTCCAGGAAATGGCGTTCGAAGACTCGTATACCTTTTCGGTGTTAATTTTGCACCCAACACGATTGACAATTGGACCTCATGTCTCAACTCAACGGGCTCCGATAACCAGCTACAAACAGGTGCAACTAGAGCAACAAAAAGACGCAATATAACCCGGGTCGATTCGGGTAATACTTTGGCCTCAACGAAATACTTTTTTTTATTGCCCTTGTAGGCAGACGAGTATACGGCCCACCGGATGATGAGTGGTTACCGTCGCCCATGGACGTCAGCAATGCCAGGGACAAAGCCAAGCCTCCCGACAGCCGACGCTCGGTTCAAAGCCCCCAAGTACACATTCCTTAGTTAAGCCGGTTCGTAACCTAGTCACTATTAAGCTTCTTTCATTTTCTCTCATTGTCTAGTTTAAGTTACTAAAACACATTAATGTTGTATATATTATTTACGATTTTTGTCGGCTATTTTCAACGTGCCTCTAATATAATGATTTTATCTTTGATTCTTGTTTTATTTATCGATGTCCGCAACACAGCTTCGTAACCTATAATACCTTACGCAAGAACTCATCTTATTAGCTATTTTAATGAAAGCTACAGTGATCCAATGGTAATTCATTTTCTTTAACTGGCAACACTGTTTAACTTAAGTTTAGGGATTAGAATAAAAAAGGAATTTCTACAGAACACGAATTTATTTTTAACAATTATCAATAAATTATAAAGTAATTTTCCAACTGATATTGCATTTTAAATTTAATAACATTCATAGACTATATGTTACGACAACGGACCCTACATTTCTAATCCGAAATATGTATGTTCTATACAAATAATTGTTCTAATCTATTGGTGGTTAGAAGTCTTGTGATTCCGCACGGGTAGGTACGACCTGCCTATTTCTGCCCTGAAGCAGTAATGCGTTTCGGTTTGAAGGGCGGGGCTGCCGTTGTAACTATACTAAGACCTTACAACTCATGTCTCAAGGTAGATGGCGCATTTACGCTGTAGATGTCTATGGACTCCGGTAACCAATTGACATCAGAGGGACCTTGAGCTCCCATTTAAGCAATAAAAAAAAATGCATAAACTTTAAATTTTAATAATTGTAATTTAAAAACCTTCACATAACTTACGTTCTTAAAGCGATAGGGGACAGAAGATTTTTAATCAGCTTTTAGAGTAACAATTAATTTGTACTTCATTGAAACTATTTGATTAAGTTTTTCTCAACTTAAAATCCACTGTGACAAAAACCATCATCTATATTAATCCACTAAAACTTATTGAGAGTCACTCTGTAAATGCAATTTTAAACGCCAAGTCGGATTAAAATGCCGTATGACATTAATTTGAAAATAATCAGTTCATTATGTATTCAATTGTTATTCAATATCAATCAATAATATAATATTTACAAAGAACTTTTGTCTTCCATATTCTGATTCATTAATATATAGACAATATCAACAAATATTTTTACTGCTCAAAATACATTTGCTGATAGCATTTTATATGCAAATTGGGATAAACACGTGACTTCAACTTGATACTAAAAAATTAAATAAATATGCTACAAATGATAGTTTTTGTGTAATTTTTGTGTGACACAGATTGTGAGCTTCCTTCTGCTAAAACAAAGAATCGATAGCTCTGATCCTAATAATGCAACATCAATACGGTTGTAACTTTATTACTCGTCTGTTGCACGCAATGTATAGATAAGTCGAGGCACGGGGTCATCGCCCTCGCGGTGACAACGACAAGCACACTTCGCTTTAGATTACGGGTTCACGAAACTAGAACTAATGCAAGTACTTATGCTCATAACAATATTGATACTTCATTGTTATTACTATGACTATTATTATCAAGTTATTGCACTGATTCTATTAACTGTTCTAAAACTTTGCCTCACAGCTTGCATTATTCGAACAATCTGTTGGGTTTCGTTATGATCAGAAATAATATATTTTTAATTTGATGAGTACCGTCATACTAAGATCTCAAACCGTCATACATACCACCGATAGATATCTTATAGACATCCTAACAAATGCAGGTACATTTTCAGTACTCAACTTAAATGACACTTGCTCTTTTCATTTTTCCATGAACTAACAGAACATCACAGAAGACACAAGTCACAGTCGAAGGAGGGTTAACAAAAACACTGTATGTCATGTATGACTCAACTATTTAATGTCCTATATCAGTTGTTCTACACTGTTGGCTGACAGCTCGAGCAGCCGCCACGCCGACTTGGGGTTGAGCTCCTGGGGGTCCCGGCACAGCACCCACACGTAGTTAACCCTCATAACTTTATCCGGAGAACCTTCGATAACATTCCCTTTGCCGTCTCTGACACACATTATCTGCTGCGATTGGAACGTGATGACGAGGACCGGCCCCTGGTCCATCATCTTGCCCATCACCAGCTCGATCTGTTCGATGTCGAGGATCTTGGAGTCCAGCCGATACCCCAGCTGCTTGCACTGCTTGATCGGGGTTGCGAGAATGTTGAACACGCCCTCGTAACACCAGTCCTTCAGTATTTCCAAGTCTCCTCTGACCATAGCCTCTAGAATGTTCGGTATGATATCGTTGGCGCAGTCTTCGAGAAATTTCTGTGCGGTGAAGTTCGGGTCGATTTTACAGATTTCCGTCAACGTTTTCGATAGTTCAGTCTTTTCAAACATGTTCCCGAACAGACTTCCCATCTTTTCTGTGAGCAGCCGCGACGCCCTCACCACTGGATTGTCCGATTCTTCGTATTTGATTTTCCAATCTAAAACCTGAAACCAACGTCCATTAAGATTATCTAAACAAAAAAAATGTGAGCCGTCACGGAACGCCTGGCAGATGTGAAACATCGACATTATTTTGTAAAAGTAATATGCAGAAAAGAACAGATTGTGATAGAAACTAAATATGTCATAATAAAATAAAATATTACGAAAAAATAATTTGTTTTCAAGTAAAACACAGGTTATGTGTACTGTAGTAAACAACACTGTATACACTACGGAGTATATACTACGGAGTATACACTATAGGTATCAGAGCTCAGTGTAGTGAGGGGGATGGCTTAACGCCGGATCGAGTGGGAGAGAATCGCACAGTCGATTGCGCACACTACTGCATATAGACTGTATATAATATATATCATCATATAGCGTGGCGACGCGTCGCCACGGCATGCGTCGCCACGCCAGAAATCGATTTTACGTGCGGCTATAGATGTTTCACATCAACACTCCATTAGTTTACAACACTGCAGTAAGTACCACCGCCCTGCCTATTTCTGCCGTGAAGCAGTAATGCGTTTCGGTTTGAAGGGCGGGGTAACCGTCATAACTATACTGAGACCTTACAACTCATACCTCAAGGTGGGTAGCGGCATTTACATTGGAGATGTCTATGGACTCAAATAACCACTTAGCACCAGGTGGGCTGTGAGCTCGTTCACCCATCTAAGCAATAAAAAAAAACATTTCCAGTGTTCCACAAACTCCATAGATTGCTGACCTTATTATGTTTGGAGTTGTCTGAGCTCCTCGCCCTGGGTGCAGCACAAACATACCTTATTAACATACTGATTGTTGTTCTTGAAGTTCTCCCACTGCTGATAAAACTTTGAGTCCTTGTGCAATTCCACTCCAGTCGTCTCGGTGTCCGGAGAAAACGTTCTTTCGTCTTCTGCGACCTGAATATAACGTTTTTTTTTGTTCACTCACAGTTTCGATTTTAATGTGAAATGAAAATATCTAAGGCTGTTGTAACCAATACAAATAATAGTAAGGTGTTTACCAGAGTTAGACTTGCAATAAAAAAGTTTTTTGTTGTTGTCACAGAGCTGAGTGTTATTTCTTTTCTTGTTATTGTCAAAATTGCCACAGAGCACTTTTGTGACATCTCTACATATTAAATAGGTAATGAATATAATATAAAAAAACCTTTTATGTGCATTCCAATTATGGATCACAGATACATTTTACTGGATACATGGAGTCTTGTAAGTCCGCCCAGGTAGGTACACCATCATTCTGTTCATTATTATCAAGGTAATTCTGCATTCACATTGTGAACATCAATGACCATCCAATAACCACTTAACACGATGAAGCCTGAGCTTGTCTGCTGTCTATGCATTAAAAATCTTTTAATTTATTTATTTTATTGCTTATATGGGTGGACGAGCTCACAGCCCACTTGGTGTTAAGTGGTTACTGGAGCCCATAGACATCTACAACGTAAATGCGCCACCCACCTTGAGATATAGTTCTAAGGTCTCAGTATAGTTACAACGGCTGCCCCACCCTTCAAACCGAAACGTATTACTGCTTCACGGCAGAAATAGGCAGGGTCGTGGAATCTACCTGCGCGGACTCACTCCATTTTTGCAGCAAAACTTAGGTACTGATCATCTGTGCTATGCTATAATAGAATACCTCAATACGTTTCCTTAAGGCGACAGGAGCGATGTAGACACGCCCCTCGAGCCCTCGGGGTGACATTTCGTTTTTCACAACTTCTGTTGCCTGATAATTAATAAAACATTATTTAAAACAATAAGCTCTTCGAAATATACAAGTTACATAGTTCTTTAAATATAATTACCCATAGAGTTTGGGTTCGTTTTCAGAACATTATTATCAAATGATTTTATTTCATCGCTGTGTATGTCATCTGTCCGGCAAATTCCATTCTAAGACCAATTGATAGTCTTTACTAATATGGTATTGAGACTTCGAACTCTCAAAGCGAGCACTGTGATTCACGTAATAAATAATATCGAGGAGATAAGATATAAAAAGCTATTTGGTTAAAGTGAAATTTTTGAAATTTTACAGGAGAGCTATTACGCTAATTTAAAATTTGGAAAAAAAATCTTTTTGAAATATTTGAATGGTTTTTTTTTTTTTTATTGCTTAGATGGGTGGACGAGCTCACAGCCCACCTAGTGTTAAGTGGTTACTGGAGCCCATAGACATCTACAACGTAAATGGTGTAAATATAAAGTTCGATTAAAACATCGAATTGGTGATGCTAATACCAAATAAAACGAACCTGTAATTACAAAGATAAATATTGCGTGTTAAGCGAATGTCGTTTAAACCAAATAGCCTCTTACCCGTTGACATGTAGTCTAATAAAGGCATAACACTTGAAATGTAGCTTTCTTTTTCCTACCTATGCTGATGGCCTTGAGAGGATATGTCAGCGTAACCTAAAAAGTATGTGAGCTCACAGGGATCAAACCTGACGACGTTGCTAACACTGGCCCTAGCAAGAGCAGTGCTTCGCAGAATCTACCACCGGATCGGAAACGCGACCCACTGAGAAGATCCGGCGAGAAACTCAGTGGGCTGTATCTATGGGTTAATTTACTCGTCGAGCCCTTCGTCGTAAACGACGGGTTTGGCGAAGGGAGACCGGTGCTTGAGGTACCTCAAGCAGCGTTAGTCGACCGGGAGGATCCGAAATCACGTGTGAAATTTTGTAACGAGCTTAGTTGTTAAGGAACAGAAAAAAAGATTTAAATTGTAAATGAAGTTAACACATAAAAATAATGACAGAGATAACACTAACTTCACAAAATAAATTTGATTCTGTTTTCACAAAAATATATAGTATTTCATTGTTCTTATTGATTTATATAATTAATTTCTCAAATATTACATCAACTTTGTCGGATTTGTACGGATCTTTATTCCGGTTTTATGACACTCACTATGTCTACTATTAACTATGTATCGACGCTTGAAAGGCAAACGTGACTAAGCGACAATAACTGCTTTGTACATAAATTATAGGCAATAACCATATTCGATGCGCAAAAAAATATATATTTCTAGGTCTATTAAAATAATTTCAATCCTACAGCTAGATTCGTTAAAATACAAATTTTTTCAGGGATTTAAACTTCAAATTAGTCTACTGTAAAGTTCACGCATTGTCGCTTAGTCACGTTTGCCTTTCAAGCGTCGATATGATCAGAAAGGAATAAATATGTGAATAAAACCATACACCTGCGATATAGTTCTGAAAGCAGAAGTTTGTCCAATTCTCTGTCCTTTATCCGCTATACCCTCCGCAGCACTGCGAGCCGTCTTCGAGATGTCCTCCGTAATTTTCCCTGTAGAAAAATTATACCATTTCAATTCAATTTAAAAAAAAAATTTTTTGTTTGAAATTTTCACATAGATAAAGCACATACATATTTAAGTGGAATTGTAGATTTTCTAGCAGGAAAATTCTCTTTCTACTATTAAGTCTGGCGACCTAGTTAGATGTAAGAGTTTATTAGCCTGGCCAAATGAATAGGCATACACAAAAAAAAAAACAAATAGGTCATAAAGTTATCTCAAATGGACAAATTTTTCATGAGAGGACTCAATATATGGGTAAAGAGTTACGGGATCAACTAACCTGCTTTTTTGGCTATATCACTTTTACTCGCCTCCTCTAGCACATGCTCCATTTTTCCTTTGATACCCTCAATAGTTTCTTTCAAGACTTCTGAACTCTTCGACGCTTCTGATTCAACGGCGTGAAACTTTTTCCTAGCTGCCTAGAATATACATAAACTTCATAATAATTCACAAAATTTTCAAATTAACATACAATTTACACATTAAAATTTTATTATACTGTACTCAAACCCTGAGATAATTTACAGAATACACATATATTGTTTTTTTTTTTTCACTCTAATTGATATTCATTTTTATCTTTTCTGAGAAAAATAAACTGTTATCTGCATTAAATAATAAAATCGGTAAATGTATTAATTGCACACCTCGAGTATCTCTATCAAGATGTTTTATTATTTTCTACTTGTGGTTAAAAGTTTATGGGACTGCTATCGTGAACAAGGTTCACAGGTACAGGTATTTGATAATAATAATTACGTCTTTAACAATTTATTCTGGAGACCTTGTAAGGTACGTCAAGAATAAAACGACATCTTATTCCTAAAATCTTACTTGCAAAGCTTCCGAGTTCTCAAGTTTCTGTGCCTCCTCTCTGAACTTCTTTATATTCTCTTTCATTTCCTTGTTCTTTGCAATATCCTCTTTGATGTTCTCTATTATTGATGAGAAGAATCCTTTCCTTGCAGAATACTGCCGACATTCTTGTATGGTGTACTGGAAATGTGATTTTATTATGAGGTAGAATTATTTAAATTATATATGAATAAGTAGTAGTTTTTTGAGTCAAAATTAAGGATATCTTTATTTTACATCTGATGATAACATTGTCTAATAGTCTTTAGTCATTGCTGGTAACAAATCTTCAGGATTGCTTCGACCTATTGAACAGCTGGTGTCATAAGATACTTAGTCAGAAATAATGCTTATTTATATTTCTTTACATTTCAATATCATATTGAACTTGTAAAAATGTTACTATAAATTTAGGTATTAATTTTTTTGGACAGCATAATTAAAATTTAAGAACATAGGAAATTAATTACACAATACATCTATTACGAAACTTTTGAAACAAGTGTGTAATTCCTGAAGCTTATACTGCCATAAAAATATTAAAACTTAATCACTTTATCTATGTTACCTGGTCTGATTTTGCCGAGAGTGATGTTGTCTTCAAACTCGAAGGTAGAACACATTTCCAACGAGCGGGACTATATAATAACTGTCTATATGCATGCTAAAACGAAAAAATATCAATATTTAAATTTCAACTCCAAGGACACATTATCTAACCTATAAAATAATATTAAACAGTTTACCATATTCGATAACAGGAACAGGTCACACGGGATACACTATTATAATATAATTATTATATATAATAAGAACAGTGTATTCGAAAAAAAAATTAATTAATTTATTGTAAAAAGGAATTTAATTGTATAATTTACGACATCGGTACAATTTCATCATAAATCCCTGCTTCTCTGACATTTGGATCTTATTGATTGACATTTGACAATTCTGAACACAGACTTGGATTAATTGTTGGCAAGTTAATTATGTAACACTTAATATTTGAGATCTATAGATGCAGTTCTTGTAATATTTTTGCTTTAATTTTATATATATCATTTATATTATATAGTTTAAGGCTGAAACACAAAATCGCATCTTTTTTTTAAAGTATCATTATGCCGTGCAGTCTTTGCCTCAAATCTAACAGCTCAGCTCTAACAGTGTTGGATGGTTGAATTTGAAGGGACTGGGTTCAGTAGGTAAGGGGCTATAAAATTTAAAAACACTGCTTCATGGTTAATATATATTGCAAACACTTTGTACACTATTACAATATTTTATTTTTCTGTTTTAAACATTTAAATAAGCATTCCAATATTCGAAAACTGTTACTTCACATGTGACTTGTGTTGCCTTTTTTTTTTTTTTTTTTTTTTTTTTTTTTTTTTTTTTTTTTTTTTTTTTTTTTTTTTTTTTTTTTTTTTCGGGCCGGGGGCCGAACCTCCTACGAGGTCCCCGCGCATACGGGGCGCGCGGGGTATGTGAGACTCAACGATCTGCAGGTGTTGAGAGCAGATCGCGGGCCCAAGGATTTTAGGACCCACCCACTAAACGACTCCCCTGCACTCTTACACCCGACGTCCGATCCTCTCCGAGGTCAGAACCCGGATGAGGTTGACTTGTGTTGCCTGCCATTACTTACACATACAAACTCCAACACACCCCCTCAACACTTGCACACATTTAAAGCCCTGTTTAAAATTTAATAGAATATACTAAAAAACAAATAACTCACTAAGCTTTTTATTTTTTATTTTTTTTTATTGCTTAGATGTGTGGACGAGCTCCTAGCCCACCTGGTGTTAAGTGGTTACTGGAGCCCATAGACATCTACAACGTAAATGCGCCACACACCTTGAGATATAGTTCTAAGGTCTCAGTATAGTCACAACGGCTGCCCCACCCTTCAAACCGAAACGCATTACTGCTTCACGGCAGAAATAGGCGGGGCGGTGGTACCTACCCGTGCGGACTCACAAGAGGTCCTACCACCAGTAATTACGCAAATTATAATTTTGCGGGTTTGATTTTTATTGCACGATGTTATTCCTTCACCGTGGAACCGTATTCTACCTGACCGTATTCTACCTGACCTTCGTAAGTTAAATATTACCTTCCACACATGCCAAATTATACATTAATATCACACACCCACTTACATTTAATTACTGCCACTTAATCCCCCTCAATTCAACCAACAACTATTAATTCAACCTTTCAAACATAATACCAACTTTAATATCGCTACTTTTAATCCTTTCTCACTTGACCAACTCCTACTCGACTAAACATGTACTTTCATTAAACCACACAACCATTCAATCTTAACTTCCCTTTTAACTCGCTGTATAAAACATCACTAACTATAATAGTCTTAAACTACTTCTCGACTCTTTACATAAGCTCATCAAGTTTAGGTATTTAATTTTTTTTATCTCCATTTAGACTACTCACAACATGAACTTCCTTAAGTTCACTTATAAAACCTTAATCTCCTTGTCGATCTCTTTAACCATAAGCTCCTTCTCCACGACTCACAACATGAACTTCTTTATGTTCACTTAAAAACCTTAATTTCCTTCTCGACCTCTTTAACTATTTATAATAACCTTTCATTAACTTTTATTATCATTCATTTCTTAAGTTTTCTCACTTATGCACATATGTTAACCATTCAATTATTGAAGTGAAAACTTCTTTAGAATCGTGATTTCAAACCGGATGCAACGGAAAAAGCGACAGTAGAAAGAGACGGACATATACATTTATAAGATTTAACGTGGGAGAAAATGAGATAGGAAGCATTACAGTGTTTTTTTAATACAGCGCCATCTATGAGGTGGTTTATTAATAATGTTTATGAAATCTATCGTTATTATTTTTAATTTAGGATAATACTTGAAGTTAAGATTTTAATTCACAGAGGGCGTTAGCTCATACTATAAAAGTTGATGATTTGCAATAATAATTATGTACTTGGTCTACTAAAGACAAAATTTTACATACATATACATAAGATAATTGTATTTTAGTTTTTGAAGGTTTCACTTCTATCACGTGTGAATTGCATACATGTTTTTTTTTTATTACAAAACTAAAATTCCAAACAACAATAATCAAAACTATAAAAGAGACTCAAAAGGATTTGTAAATATTTTTGTATCAGAATGGAAATTATTTTATATCAATTAAACAAACATATCTTTGAGCGGAGACCACGAATGATAAATGTGACACAGAACGCCCTCAGGCTTGGTGGAGTGACGATTTATGCAGGGTGGCTGGTGGCTCTGGATGAGAGAAGTCGAGGATCGTGCTCAGTGCCGTACAATTGAAGAGGTCTATGTCCAGCGGTGGACTGCTGTAGGCTGATGATATGATATATGAAACAAACTTAAAGGAAATTAATTACTAGAATTTTGACCTGAAAAAATAGAGATTATTACATATTTTCAGTACTTGGAATTTTAAAGTTAATACATTCATTTTTCGAAACATTAAAATGTGGTTAAAAAATATCGATAGTTTTTGGAGAAGCCTACCCAAATATTCGGTTTGATTACAAATGATCGTCTAATTGTTTAAATAACAATCGAACTAAAAGTGATATAATATTGTTTCTTGACAGTATGATTTTCTAGAACGAAATTCTCGTATATTAAATTTAATTTGAATTATAGTTTTGTTTTAGAAGAGTTACATACATGGACTTTTGAAACGAAACTTTTTGAAATCATAGATAAACCCAGAAAGTCAACTTCCTGTTCAGAAAATTTTTAATATAAATATTTTACTATATGCCGTTGAACAGAAAATTTTTCGTAAAGTTTTCGAGCTTAAATAATAAGAAATGAAATTTTGCTTTATTTTTAATGTTGCGAAAAGTTGCTTTAAAATTATTTGTTTTAGTTTTCGAGTGTGAAATTATGTCATTTCCGGTGTGAAGCCCGTTTGTGAAACATACGAAAGTGTATTGTTCAATTTTCTTTTCTTTTCCGTCACAAATTTTCTAATATAAAGTGTCGTGTATATGTTTATAAAATATAGTTTAGTTCACTAATTATATTTATAGATCGCATTGAATTTGAAAGAACATCCAGGAGGGCCTGTCATAGACAGCGAGAAGGTAGCTACGTAATATCGAATGTCTTGAAATTTCTTCAATCCATATTTACATATAGCATAGTAGATATCGCGAACCGTGGCGACCACGTTTTCGCCAGCTGTTGTGGCATAAGTAATCGGTTAGAGTAGTCGATAGAAGTACACCGTTTAATAATGTTTTCCGCGAAGTGTCATTTAAGTTGACGGTGTGGTGTGTGGCAGGTCGGTGCGGCGTGCGCGATTCTACTCGCTGCAGCTTCTCCAGAAGCCAGGATCAACAATTCATCAAGTCGCAGAGCTCTCGTCCATCTGGGCGTTACCGTTTTATATGACTTTAGCAAGATATTCAGGTGAGTCCAAATGTTTTTCAAAAACAGCGTGCGGCTTTGGAGGAAGCAGCGTGCACGGGCTCGTGGGTTAGCTATCTTAGTACATAGATAACGATGACAATTAATTTTAGACTCGACTGAAGAAGGGTTACATTTTAAAATACTTTGAAAATTTGTAATTCTTTAATAGCTTTGTTTAATGTAATTTTTGATTTATCTAAATACCTACTAGTAAGTAATATTTTTTTATGTATATATATTTATATAGGCGGTATTGAAGTAGACATACTTGCTTCATACATGCTTATAGCCTATACCCATCATAGTATGATGCAAACAAAAGAAATTCACTGACCACAATTAATATCAAAAATAATTTACAACATTAAAGGTAAAAAAGTGGTTGAAAATTAAAATCTAAAACAAGAATAACTTCAGAGTTCACCACATCAGTTGCTTTTAAATAAATTCTA
Organism: Bombyx mori; assembly: GCF_030269925.1. Lineage (NCBI taxonomy): Eukaryota > Metazoa > Arthropoda > Insecta > Lepidoptera > Bombycidae > Bombyx > Bombyx mori. Next base: position 13,454,304 of record NC_085124.1, on the reverse strand, counting down.
TCAATATTCTAATGATGGTGCTTTCTATACATTCAGTTTTCATTAAACCTGATTGGAATGCTAAAAGTGAGAAGTAAAAATAAAAAAAAATATCATCCTTTCAATAGAAATAGTACCTGTCCACCAACTCTCAAGTCTTTGTCTCTAGAATATAAAGATTGGTATATAAAAGACTTCATAAGGGGTGCCTTCCATCTTAACCTTGTTAAATTTCAATTATAAAGTCATTGTTACATTACAATATCTAATTTTTATTATAAAAAGTAGCTAGTGCCACTTTTGCTATACTTAAATAATTTTTTTCAGAACATAAATTTTTCATAATTTTTTTCTAGTATTGATTGAATCAACAAACTAATACATAGTTTTGTAATTTGTCCTCTGAACAGTTTATAGTGGATTTAAATTGTCATATCTCAGAATCAGAATAGTACAAGCATGCTGGTGATACAAGCCCATAGTATATCTAACCACTAGTTAATGATTCAGATTTATAAAATAGGTAGGTTAATAACGAAATTGTCCAAAATTCCTTCATAATGGAATAATTCTGTCAGTACCCTTTAAGTATTTGTATTTATAAAGATCATCACCAGGCACTCTTCTCAATATTTCAGACATTTCACGCATTAGGCAATAAATGCTTCAACTGATACAAAGTATCTTTTAACACCTAAATCAGAGCTAGTTATAGAAACTTACTGGACATTTCTATCTATCGATTTATGTATAAGCCCTCAGATGTCCACTGTTGGACATAGACCCTCTCCAAACTTAACCATAATGCTCACCATAATGCTTAAGGTTATTTGAATCAATAACTGCAATTATTTTATTTCATTCTTTTGGTAATTTTAAGACACTGCTGTTCCATAAATTATAAATGAGAGTTGATCATCAGTAGCTGTTGCTATTTTTCAGAATTTGAAATTGTAGTTCAGGCTTGGATAGAATGCATATATTTTTTCCTAATGTCAATCTGTTGTTTGGCCACAGTATGAAACGTAGTACATGTTCTAAAAGATATTAAATGGTACCTCTAAACTCATAACTTTATTGCAGATAGCTGTTTTAAATAAATTATCCATGCATATGTAGCTTTCTAGCCTTTTCTTCCATTTTATTTGAAATTTTATAAGAGCTTTGCGTATACCTGTATCAATTCTGAGTTGTTTGAACACATGCCGGTGTGAATAAGAAATATAGTCTTAGGTATTGTTAGAAATTTAATTCTGTTTATGGCGTTAAACAATTGCCCTTAATTGCATAAAACTTGCTAGTATACCAATCATATTAAAATTCCTTTTTTTAGTTATTAAAGGTAATAATGTTGGTGTGCGATGGCGTCATAATGTGCGTGCGTTTTTGTTATTTGAAAATCATCATGCCACTGAACATGAAATTATTTGAACTGGCTCACGGACATTTGTTTCTCTACAATTACAGCATCAGTCATATATGTCTTTAAACATGTAGCGTGTTAAAAATTATTTGTTACGTAATGTTATTATTATTACATTTACATTATTACATTATACAAATAGATTTAAATTTTAATAAATAATTGTACGTTGAACGGACAAACGATCCGAATTTTTATATAGTGACTGCAATAAAATGTTCCAACTATTTTTATTCATAATCATTGTTATCACCACGTACACGCGTATGCTTCGTAAAAGTTACCAATGTATTTTTATTGTAATGACGTCATCGCCTACACTTTTTTGTGGTCCGAAGGAATTGTCAGAAATTCCGCTTACGCATTGGGGGTACTAGGTGGGGCGTATTAGAATTAAATCAGCTAATGCTCACTATCTCGCTCAACCAACAAACTACATCCGAGCCTCATATGAGCCTCACTAGATGAGAGCTCAACAGTGACAGACGGAAGGCAAAATGACGCCTTCGGCGCAGGGCGCCTTTCTCCCTACCACTCTCCTCCACCCACGAAACGACGAACCGGCTATATTGGCGATAATATCTGAATTGATGGGCTGTCTGAAGTCTGACCGAGGTGATGCCTCCAACTTGCACACGGGGGATTCCGACTGGGTTAGAACTAGCGTGGCTGGAGAGTACTGTGAACCATCACCCAGATCCCTATGCCGAGCCAAGGCACCACCGCACCGGATTGGTGCGAAGAGAGTTCTCTCTTTCTTTCACACACATCGCCGCCTGCTTCTATCAGACAGTGGACTCGGAAAATTTGAGCATCGTTTAGCGCAAAGACCTCCAAGACATACATATCTAATGCAGTTGATTGGCAAATATATAAATATTTTTGAACTTATTTTAACCAGTTGGATTAAACAATAAGATTACCAGATATTTAGTAACTTTATCGACGTATTAAGTCCTCATTCACACTATCAATGGCATTAACGACGACTATCATTTAAGAGTGCTCTGAGGAATTGTTCGAGATGATGCCATCATCTCGTTTTTACCATCGCACCGCCTGCCACCGGACTGTTCATCCGTACTACTTGGAGCCACTACGTTCACCGACACTGCGTTTTCAGGGGTCTTTTTTGCCACGTACCATCCAGCTCTGGAATGAGCTTCCCTCCACGGTATTTCCGTGGCTTGTGGAGAGTATTAAACGGTAGACAGCGGCTTGGCTCTGCCTCTGGCATTGCTAACGTCGGTGACGACGGTAACCACTCACCATCAGGTGGGCCATATGCTCGTCTGCATATACGGCAATAAAAAAAATAAAAAAAACGCTTGCTTCGTTACTAGAGACGCTTGGATTGACTAAAAAAAAAGAACTATCAATATTTTTAATCACTTTCTGAATACCCGTCCGCTGCTAAAAAGGCATAGTTTTATACTAGCAGACTCTGGTTTACGTGAGGAGCTTACGAAAACCGTGTTATGTCACGTCCGTTCGTTGAACTCGCCTTTCACGTCTAGCTCGTGCTCTTCACGCTACAGACCAAGATCCCCCACGGCGCTGTGACGTCACAGAAATACCGCGCGACTCTGATCCTCCGGATTAAAGGATGACCTCTGAGGGGATGTGCGCGGAGACGGGAAGATGCTGATTTATCAAATATTGTATGACTTGCTTCCGTTCTTGTTGATCGCTAGATGCGACAGAACTCCGCTGCAATGTACTGTATTACATTTTAATTTGATAGCATCAATATTTCTCTATTCTAACAATATTTGAAGTTGTGAACGTTTTAAGTTTAGCCACGGTGTGCATTTTTATAACCGAGCTCACGATCTATCTGGTGTTGAGTTGTTATACAGATATAATGTCGAAAACTCTATTTGATTGTTGGCTGTGTGCATGTATAAATACTTCGCCGGAGGATGGACTTGTACCACAGTAATTATGCGAATTTATAAATTTTGCGGGTATGATTTTCATTGAACGACATTTTATTCTTCATCTTGGAAGACTCGTGAATGTGTTTTAAGTAAGTTATTCATGAGAAAAATTGGGATCTGCCTGAGACAGCTTAACCTCGGCATAGTCGCATCGATTAGTAGAATAGTAAGTACACCGGGCGTCTTAACCTTTAGGCCACGACGACTTGAAAGCTAGTTTCAACTATACTTCAATTACAAACTGTATTAAGATTTGTAATAAAACATACCATACTAAGACTATATTCATATTTATGAATGTCGAATTCGGCCTTTTTTTTATTGCTTAGGTGGTTAGACCAGCTCACAATCCACCTGGTGTTAAGTGGTTACTGGAGCGCATAGACATCTACAACGTAAATGCGCCACCCACCTGAGATATAAGTTCTAAGGTCTCAGTATAGTTACAACGGCTGCCCCACCCTTCAAACTGAAACGCATCACTGCTTCACGGCAGAAATGGCGGGGTGGTGGTACCTACCCGTGCGGACTCACAAGATGTCTTAACACCAGTAAAAAGTTGCGGTTTGTCTGCAATACCGGGGATATAACCAAACCCGTTCTATCAGTATTTTTTTTTCTTTTTTCTTCCTACCTATTCTAGTAACCTCTAGGCGATCCTCTTAGTATAGCCATACTATATTCGTAGAATGAGTAACTGAGCTTACGTGGCTCAAACCTGACGATTTATCAGTAAGGAAAGTTCCAAACTATCCATTACACTAGATCGCAACCTATTTCTTCATGCCAATTCCTCGTCAATACGAGAACATTTCATTAAAGTGCCTAAAAATAGTATCGTCTTCGAGTTCGCTTAGTGTCCTGATTGTGTAATATAATCAATGAACCGACGCAATTTATCAATTTTCCACCCCTGAACAATCTCGATTAGAATTCCGAAATTAAATGGAAATTCTAAAAGGACTTGTAACTACTGAACTGATTATATGTGTTCAATGAGCGTTAATCTATTAGCTACATCAGCTACACCTGACAGCTACTGCTGGGGCTACATCAGACAACACCATATCTATTCTTTGTTGGTAACGGCCAGGACTAGACCGGTCGTAAGGTCATCTATACTATAATAATATTATAAAGCTGAAGAGTTTGTTTGTTTTACGCGCCAATCTCAGGAACTACTGGTCCGATTTGAAAAATTCTTTCAGTGTTAGATAGCTTATTTATTGAGGAAGGCTATAATAACATCACGGTAAGGCCAATACAAGTGGAGCACTAATAAAGAATGTTTAAAAATAAGAGTTTAAATTGCTCCTTAACATTCTATAATTCAAAAATATTTTCACTTTCTACGTTAATGAAGTGGGGGTCCAATTTTGCGTTATGCGAAAGTAACTAGTCCACGCGGACTGAGTCGCGGGAAAAAGTTAGACTAATGCAGTAGGAAAAATTAAATTATTTAAATTGGTTTTATTACAATTAAAAAAAAAAAGTTGTTAATTTAATACTTTTCAATTTTGTTACAAAGTGCACTAGGGTCTTACAGTAAAGGTCCCCCCCCAAAATTTCAAATGGATTTGACGCAGGGTTGCCTGACTGCTTTTTACTGGTGGCAGGACCTCTATGAGTCCGCACGGGTAGGTACCACCACCCCGCCTATTTCTGCCGTGAAGCAATAATGCGTTTCGGTTTGAAGGGTGAGGCAGCCGTTGTAACTATACTGAGATCTTAGAACTTACATCTCAAGGTGGGTGGCGCATTTACGTTATAGATGTCTATGGGCTCCAGTAACCACTTAACACCAGGTGGGCTGTGAGCTCGTCCACCCATTTAAGCAATAAAAAAAATATGCAGAAATAATACCATAATATTGACGTAAGAACACTTCAACGTTTTCGTTTGATTACCTAAATGCTTTCGAGAGTCTACGAGAGTTCATCGATCCAATTAAGAGGGGACTTATTCTCGCTTTTTTTTACTCGTTCGATCGTGACTCTATAGACGCTTTTGTTCAATTTGTGTTCTAAATTCTCTGTAGGGATATAAAATTGAGTTATCATATCGAGCGGTGAAAGACTGTTTGTTTTAAGCGACTTTTTTGCAACTTCATAGGAGAGCCATTTTAAGGTATAAAATTTGGAAAAGCTAAAGTTTTTTTATGTTAATATATTTGTTATGTTGTTGTTATGGTATCATAATCACAATTTTTTTATTATTATTTTTTATTTATTTATTTATTTATTTATTTATTTAAGGATTACCGACAGGGTTTACAGTAAGACATAAAATAACATTGACATGTTTAGAGCAATTGATAACTGCAACTCTAATTATGTTACATAACAAAAAAACTTCTTTAGCTATGAATGAATGGAGTAAACTTAATTGAAGTTCATTTAAAAAACATTGAAAACTGTTGATATGAATACCAAATAAAATGCACCGTTAATTACAAAGATGAATGTCGCTTAAACCAAATAAGCCTTCCATCCCTCGATACATATTGAGAGTTTTAATATACATATGTTCTAGAGTATTCTATGTATTCATGTATATGAACTAGAAAGTAATAGCCATTTAGATAAAAAAGCATTTACGAGAATTAAAATGAAAGCGTAATCAATCATGTTTGTCTTACTAACATGATATTATCACGGTGTACAATGTCAAGTGAACGGTCAATAACTAACACGATTTTATTAGCTTGGGATGTATGTATGTTTGTATCAGATTTGTCGTACGTCATTCTCACAGATTTTAAAACGACCGATTATCTTGAAAAATTGCACACGCATCAAGGATTGATGAATAAGCTAATAATTTTATATCATCGCTCTAATATCCTGATAAACATTAATAGGGTGAATAAAACGAAAGATGTAATTATTTTTTTATTTTAATAAACATATTACTGTTTAATTAGAGAATGGAGAATTTTAAAATAAAGTCTATTATATTATTTAGCTGAGTAAAAAAAAAGATTGTGAGTTGAATAGAATACCAATTGAAATAATACTAAACGCTTTTACGTAAATATGCAATCAAAAGAACCTAGGCAAGAGAATATCAGCGAAATTAAACTATACAAAGTTGTAACCTTTCAAAGGCAAAATTGAATTTAAAAGGCTTTCAACGCTTCGTTACCGGGAACATGTCCTTTGTATTGGATGTTCCATTAAAGTAAAATCTCCGGGAGCGGTGGCTTTTATCTCGAATGCAATTTAAAAAATTCTAGTCTAGAAACCTGCGTCTGGAATCGATACCGTAGTAACAGCGCATGCGCCGGACCTAACACCCCTCTCACCCTCTACGCCTATAGTCCTGTGAGCCTTCCGAGCGTTGTAAAGGCCCCTTTCGCAAATGGGTTACGTTGAAAGCAAATATGCCTTAATATTCTTTGGGGGCTTTTGTGGGGGCTCAAAGGATTTGATGAAATGTATTACGATAATGGGAGAATGGATTAGCAATACGAAAATTTTGCACAGTTAGGCAGACTGGTCGTAGGACCTCTTGTGAGTCCGCACGGGTAGGTACCACCGCCCCGCCTATTTCTGCCGTGAAGCAGTAATGCCAGCCGTTGTAACTATACGGAGACCTTAGAACTTATATCACGAGATGTGTGGCGCATTTACGTTATTGATGTATATGGGCTCCAGTAACCACTTACACCAGGTGGGATGTGAGTTCGTCCATCTATATAAGCAATAAAAAAATATACATATAAGTATATACAAAGTCGATATATATACAATGTAGTTCAACGTTGATTAAACTGATGTTTACCGACGCAAAACGTTTTAGTAAAGTTTCCCTAGAAACTAAATCCGCAACAGCACATTTCACATCTACACGAGAGTACCTGTGAATTTAATTTGCACGCGACGAATTAATTTAACCTTGCTCGCCTCTTGTAACTTGCTCCGGAGAGACAGACGGTCATCTGACTACGAAAATATAACACTATTACGCATTATTAAATATTGCGGCACAGTAATAAGTATGCCCAGTCCGTTCCTTAAATGATGCTGTCACTATCACTGCAGTTGCCTACGAATTTTTGGATATGAGATGCGCGTTATGAAAACATTTGAATTGGCAGGCAAACAGCTCAATCACAACAAACAAGGACGTCCCTAATTACGTTACTATTATGATTATGTTGCCTTCTTTTTTTCTACCTATGCTGATAGTACTGGGAGGCTATTTCAGCTTCACCTTAACGTGTAGGTGAGCTCACGGAGCTCAAACCGGAAGTGTTGCTAACACTGGCCCTAGCAAGAGCAGTGCTTCGCAGAATCTACCACTGGATCGGAAACGCGACCTACTGAGAAGATCGGTGAAAAACTCAGTGGGCTGAATTACATTGCAGAGAGGCTTCCAACTGTAGACATCTTGCAAGACTTGTCACAGGTGTAGGAACATAGATGATTGTATTTATTACGCATTTACTTAACGATTTGCATACAATCTATCTTTTCATAATGTTCCGAAATGGCACGCTCTCCTCGGTCGGGTCGGTTAAAGAGCTTGGAGCGGTAATTTAAACTTTTCATAAGGTTTCGATCCATGTAATTACAATCCTAAAAAGACAGCAAAAATTCGTTTTCAATTTTCAAACTCTTGACAAAAAAAAACTTTGAAACTTAGATGTTGCGGTTTATAAAAACTTGCTGGGAAAGTTCTTCATTTCCCTACCGTGATCTGTCACTAAAGTTTTTCTTAGCTGCAACTTTTAGAGTGACAAAATATTGCTCTGTGAACAGGATGAAACAAATGAGTTACAGTTATAGCTGATATTATAACATTTGCAGTTTTTTATAAAAAAAATTGCACCAGAATATTATACAATTTTAATTTAGTGGAAACAGATTAAAGGAGATCGATATTTAAAACAAAAAAATTAGCACTTTCTTAAAGAATTCTACAAAGATAGGCAATTTGAGTAAGAAATCCACTATGTGTATTGGATGAACATTTTAATTTAAAAAATAGCGACATTGTTATTTAATAAGCAGTACGCACTATAAATAGAAACCGTGATAGTTTATAAATAGGTCGCTTCTGTTATAACAATAATTATATTAGAAGTGTTGATAGATGCTTGTATAACGATATCTGACAAACGGAAGCCGCAATAGGACACCGGCGTGTTTATGTGTTGTCGCCGGATGTTTGTTCGGGTTATGAAAGGTTTCCTCGTCTTACAGACGTGACAAATAAATTCCATCAAATAAAGAAGCTCCCAATTGAAAGTTTATTGGTTTCGTCACAAGGTTATCTAAACAAAATGTCTGTAACGATGTATAAACGGATCCTCAGGGTGGCGGCGACAATTGAGACAATTTACATCCACACGAAATAATATATTCTCTTTAGTACACGTTACGGTGGGTAGAATACGAATGCAACAGAGATATGCTAACCGTCGGTATTTATACAATCATCTTGACCTATTTTAATACAAACTGAGTAGGTTATATTAAACATTGTTCATCTTAATTATTCTCCCGATTATTTACGTACAATTATTATTTAATAATATCGAATTATGTAACAAATAACATTAAGGCTTATTGCGCCGGAAGCTGTCAAGCGGAAGGCGCCAATAAAATATTATAAGTATAAAAAAATATGAATGAACTATTTACTTGATTATGAAATTACTAGTTATATTATAAGAATAATAAGTTCTATATATTTCCTAAGTTCGTAAATAATTTATTATGTGAGGCCGGAAGTGTTGCTCGATAACAGATGACATGTTAAGTATCCACATTAATATTTGTAAATCATAGTAAACTTTCTTATACACGTTGTCAGGGTTGTAAAAAAGAGCTTGGTACTTTTTTGCATCTAGAAAAAAGTGCGATTTTTTATTTACTTTTTTCTACGTTAACACGAGTGAACACGCTATTTCAAAAATTGTAAATTTTATTTTATTATGTGGTCTAACAATAAACATAGTGTAGATTTATAAAAAATCCGTCGCTAAGACTACATTTTGAACATGAATGAACTAAATTCAAAAGAAGAATTAAAAAATTCAGGTGGCAAAAATCTATACTTTTTTAGCTAGATTTTAGTTACATTTAAAACAACCAGGGTTGAGAGTGTTCAAATGGAAAAAAAAGCGTTTCACACAGCTGAAAGACTATTTTGACTGTTTTTCAAGCGGACCAAATACCTCTGTATATTTGCGTGAAAACTGCACTAGTTCGCGGTCACACCCCCCTGCGTTGCACGCGTCGTATCGGATTGTCTCCTCGTGTCCCGAGTCGCGTTACACGACCGGATCCGACCCGCATACCGTATCACATTGAATTTAGCGAATTACGAAATGTTTTATTGTTTTGGAAATAAGAGCCATATTGTCTGGTTTTTTTTTTTCTACCTAAACTGGCTTGAGAGGCTATGTCAGCGTAACTTAACGTTTAGGTGAGCTCTCGGGGCTCAAACCTGGGGGCGTTGCTAATACTAGCCCTAGAGCAGCGCTTTGCAGAATCTACCATCGGATCGGAAACACGACCCACTGAGAGGATCCGGCGAGAAACTCAGTGGGCTGTGTCTATGGCTTAGAATTGTCTATATTGGATCGTCATGACGTCCGATTTGAACGTGAAAACTACTTTTTGTTTTGTATTGCAACAAAAAGTAAATTTAACTTAAAAACTTGACAGAATGCGTTAGAAATATCAAGCAACCTTAAAAATTTAATAAAACATCTTTTTGTCCTGCTGATCCTGGTCAGGATATTAAGAAAAAGTAATAAAATTATTATATTGTCATCGCGCTCCTTGATACGTGTGTAAATTTTCACGTTAAACAGATTTGGACGTGTCGTTCACTTTGGTAGCAATAGGTTCACGATAATATGACGGATGTATAGAAGTACCGTATATTTTGTGAAAACTTAAGCGCGTTTTTATTGTTTATATCTGGTTGAAACTATAAAAAGTAAATAGACGTTATTCTTCTGTTGACCTCTCTCAGTGCAATGGACCGACTTTTGAGCTTCTACGAAGTCGTCGTGGCCTAAAGGATAAGACGTCCGGTGCATTGTGTTGAGCGATGCACCGGTGTTCGCTGGCGGGTACCAATTTTCTAATGAAATACATACTCAACAAATGCTCACGATTGACTTCCACGGTGAATGAATAACATCCTGTAATAAAAATGAAACCCGCAAAATTATAATTTGCGTAATTACTGGTGGTAGGACCTCTTGTGAGTCCGCGCGGGTAGGTCCCACCGCCCTGCCTATTTCTGCCGTGAAGCAGTGATGTTGTAGAAGTCTATGGGCTCCAGTAACCACTTAACACCAGGTGGGCTGTGAGCTCGTCCACCCATTTAAGCAATTAAAAAAAAGTACAATATAATGTAACCCCTTGATGAAATGTCGAATGGGCAATGCCATAGCATACGAGCCGCTTAAATTAAAATTTGAATATCGCGAATATCGTTGAAATGAGTAAAATCGAATAAAGACAATTCGTAGGTACCTGTATTGAGAATATTATGGTTTATTTATGAAACAGTAAAATATATTTCGCGCTGTTTTTATTCTTAGATTTTTTCGTCACTTTTGCCGAAATCAATACATAAATAGTAGATACCTACTATTTTTTTGGCAAATGATTGTAATGGCATTTTTGATGATTCGTTAATTTCCAACTTACTTAAGTAGTACTTAATATAAGTTTCCTATGTACGTACCTACATATGTACGTAATATTTACGGCCGCGTATGCTGTAAGACGCAGTGCATTACCGCATTGCGACTTGATCCCGCAAATCGTGCAGTATTTTATTTCCTCTTGGATGTTTTTATAAGCTATTTCGTGAATATACTTTTTGGAATCCATGTTTTTCCTAAGATTTCTCTCAAAACATACCGATTAATTTCGCGGTTTTTTTTTCATTCATTCATTAAAACCGTCTTTCCAATATAAGTGGTCTTAAATAACTTTTATGCTTATCATAGTAATATATAGCAATTCATTAATTTTATGTAAAACATGTAGTAGCGTTTGTTCTTTATCGAAGACATGTAGCGGTTATTTGCTAAACATTAATAATAACGTATCAGCGTCGTCCATACGTTAAGTATGCACGAACACGTATACTGATAGTAGAATTTTGTAACATTTCCATTTGATTTTTAAATTGCAAAACGAATTTTATCGATTGATTTATGGTTTATTTCTTGTTATAAACATTGGTCAAAAAATAGTTTCTGCTGTCGTTAAAGATGCTATGGCTCAAGCATCTGCTTGGAGGAAGATAGTTAATAAATGAACTGGTTGTACTTTTAGTTTCAATCCGTTATCCTCATGTCTGGTGGTTGCCTTTTCATTTTCAATTTCAACCCTGAAGCCGCCGTAATGCGTTTCGGTTTGAAGTGTTTTTCTAAAGTGCTTTTCTACCTAATCTGATGGTCTTGAGAGACTTATTTCAGCATAACCCTAACGAGTAGGTGAGCTCACGAGGCTTAAACCTGACGACGTGGCCAACACTAACCCTAGCAAAAGCAGTGCTTCGCAGAATCTACCACCGGATAACTATTAAAGTGTGGGGCAGCCGTTGTGCTGTAAAACTGGGACAGAACTCGTATTTCAAGTCCGGTGGAGGACATTTAATTTGTTGCTTTTTATGAACTCCGGTAAAGACTTTTAACACAAGGTAGGCCGAGATATTGTCCGCTCATATAAGCTATTAAAAAAAAACTAGGAAATTGATTGCTAAAAATAGAGTCCCTTTACGTAGGAACGGTCTATAACCAGTCTTACTTAACATATCGTACTTAACATATTACGCAATTATGATTTAAATAAATTCAGTATTTATAACTGCCGGCCAGTACAGAAATTCATGGGTCACTCATAACGTGATTGTATACGCGGTGTCACTTGACGCTCTTATCGGCGCTGTGCTTAGTGATTTAGCGATAACCTGAACCGAGACAATTGTTGAGTTTTATGCGATATCGGTAGAACGAAAAAACGTTTTATTCTCGTTGTCAAATCAATATATTTTGTCAATAGGTGCGTACCGAAATTAGGGTCTCTGTGGGATTTGTACTCTGGCATAGTCACAATTATTGCAATATACAGGACATCTTATCCGTTCAAGACTCGACAACTTCACACAATCCCTATGATTCTTATGTCTTGGGTACCCCGGGTGGATTAGAGAGCGCTGTCAATGACCATTGTCTTCGGACTTAGTTTTGTATACGCACACTAGTTACGATTCAGCTCCGGCTAAGTAAGCTTGATTATGCTCTTTTTCTATCAATTTTGATAATGTTAATGAAAGCTGGTAATGCTTGGGGAACAACAATGCCTCTGCCTCGTTTCCGACCCAGAAGACGGCGCAACGCAAAGACTTCTCCCCCAAACATGTCTTATCGGATTCTCCTGATTTACTCTTGGTGGTTTTAGGCACCTTGAGCACCGGTCTATAAGAGTTTGGCGTATAATCTGTAGACAGAACCAACTTAATTTCTCATTGGATCTTCTCAGTGGGTCGCGATGGTAGATCCAGCGAAGCAGTGCACCCGCTATGGTTAGCGTTAGCAAGTTCTCCTAAGGTGAGCCCCGTGAACGTAGATGATACCCGTCCGAGAGTAGTTGGAATAGCCCCTTAGGTTACCAATGATTAGGTAGGGGAAAAAAGCCTGTCTGTCTACTGCGTACTGCCCACCACATTACTCGTTGCAATAAAGACAGAAAGACACTTCTTAGTGGCGGTAATTTTAAGGCGTGTAACACATAACTATCACTTATTTTGGTATTTACTATCTTAAGATCTACATTCAAAAAAGCGGACATCAAGATTGTTATTAATAACCATTAATTTCATATGTTGCGTTATATGTTAATGTCGTCCTTGATATTTGAGTAAATTATTGTGAGTAGTGGTCACGTGGCTATTCTCTGGCACTAGACCGGCCCAATAAAGTAACAATAATTTTATCTTGGCGCTTGATGGAGTTATAAAGTAGGTATAGAACAACAAAACTGCCACTTTCTGGCCAGCTCGATCTTGTGTTTAATCAACTGAATTATCAACGAAATTCTGTTTAAAATTCAAACAAAAATATTGATGAATCTGTTTACACTTGTTTATGATCATCATCATCATAAAATTCCTAATAAACAAAGCATTCATTTTGAGAGGCACAAAACAAAGTTATTTATTGCCACATTATTTTTAGTAACAACCCGTAAAGTCCGTTCATCTTCCGTTATAAACTATAGCCAAATTTGGAAATGACACTCTTTTGTTAAAATTATACTCTGGTCATATGACACAGATCTTCCTTGAAGTGCCAACTTTTCCATACAACATTCGGAAACGGGATATTTCGGTCTACCCGCGCTACTGTCTGAAGTTTGTCCATGATCATGGCGTTAGCAACAATTCAACACATCAGAAATTCAAAATATATTTTAAAATCGTTGTAACGATAGATCCCTCGGAAATTAGTGCCTTACTGAAACTCGTGTCAGGTATACATACGGCTTTTTTTTTTTATTGCCTTTGTAGGCAGACGAGCGTACGGCCCACCTGATGGTAAGTGGTTACCGTCGCCCATGGACTTCAGCAATGCCAGGAGCAGAGCCAAGCCGCTGCCTATTGCCGCTGGCTTTTATTGGAAGTTATAACAACTTTCATTAGTTGGGAATTCAACGCAAAAGTCTGATTAGATTAACGTCTCGCACTAGTGGTAGTCTAACTGATGAATTCAGATGGTCAAACACCAATATCGCCACGTGTATTTCAACACTTAAAAAAATAATATTAAATTTTCTCGATTATAAATCTGCCACCGAAACTAGCAACAGCGTTTACGATCCGCCTCACACGTGTGCGAGAAATGTACGATTGACCAATGGCTTTGCAATGTCCAAGGACGTGTCGTGTGCGAATGTTTTGTTTTGGTATCGACGTGTCAGCTTCTGAAATCTGATGCCTAGCGTTTGGAATAAAAGTAAGTTGGAATTTTTAGTAAGATTGTCGCAAAAACAATAGGTTTCGCTGTGAGGGATTTTATTTGACAAATGCATTGGTGTTGTTCCTTTTGGAATTTGGATGTCGTGTCTTCACAATTGCTATCCGCTGGTAGATTCAGTGACGTACTACACTTTTCCGGGCAGATGTTAGCAGTTTCCCGTGAGCTCGCCTACAATTCGGTGAAGCTAGTATAAGCCATTATAAAAAAAAACTTTTTCAATGGGAAACTTTCATGTGTTTTTCGAGAACAGTTCATAAAAGTTTCGTTTTACCCGACTGTCACAGAAAATAATGAGGTGTGCTGGGATGTGTTAGCGCTCCGAACCAGCTCCGAATTTAGCTATGACTCTGGTTAGGGGCACCGGCCTCGGCTTTATCAATGAACCTGTTACGTTTGTACCTATTCCATTCTGACCGCGCGCATGCTAGAGAGAGCTAGGGTAATAATTGCGGGATGGGTGTAATATGCTCTACGCCAACCGTGTCCCGCCGTCTCAATGGCAGCGACAGGGCTCCGGCCCGAACCGGGGTCGCGCGCCGGCTGTGAGCGGCAGGAGTTTTGGTGAGGTTCAACTCCCTTATACCCCACCCGCCCGGTGATTTTGTATGGTGATTTGTACAAAAAAAAGGTAATAATTGCAAAAAGGACGGACGCTACACGGACTTTTTCTTTTTCCTACTTAAAGCTACCTAAACCTGACGACGTTGCTAACACTAACCCTAGCAAGAGCAGTGCTTCGCAGAATCTACCATCGGATCGGAAACGCGACCCACTGAGAAGAACCGGCGAGAAACTCAGTGGGCTGTGTCTATGGGTTAATTTACTCGCAGAGCCCTTCGCCGCAAGCGACGGTTTCGACGAGAATGATGACCGGTGCTTGAGTTACCTTTTTAGGTAACTCAAGCACCAACGGTGCTTTTGCACCGTTAGTGGATCGTGAGGATCCAAAATGAAATCCGCTACATGGATGAGAGACACCTTGCTCCGAACCACTGGCGGGGGTGGCCCATACAGACGCTGGAGTTGAGCTTAAGCCTTTCTGACTCCTGTTCGACTCGAGAATGGCTCTCTTTCGCTAAGTCGTTCCCTTCGTTAAATCTGGAATATCATGACTACTTCTGACCCAAAGCACAAAACTCATGTTATTTTGCGTACGTTCTTACTTAAAATTTCCATCTTACGACTCAAGGCGCACGCGCGTAGTGCTTACTTCATGTCAAGTTACTTTTACTTTTTGATTGTTAAAAGCTTAAACTCCGATGACGTCATGTATGTTTTACTTATCTAAGTATTAAATTAATCGAAAATGTAAACGTTTATTTTTTCTTGACGGATTCAGCCGTTGCATGTTTGATAATGGCTCTGTTTGCGTAATACGTGCGCATATTATGACAATATTTGAACGAATATCGGTTTGTTTGCCCGAAAATTTCGTGAAACACTATATAGGTCTTAGTTGTTTGGTTGATTTACTCCACAAGTACCTACGACATTAATGGAAACTTTTAGAGATTCAAATAAACTCACTTAGTTACGTCATTTCGGATCCTCCCGATCCACTAACGGTGCTTCTAGGTGCCTCAAGCACCGGTCATCGTTCTCGTCGAACCCGTCGCTTGCGACGAAGGGCTCGACGAGTAAATTAACCCTCAGACACAGCCCACTGAGTTTCTCGCCGGATCTTCTCAGTCGCGTTTCCGATCCGGTGGTAGATTCTGCGAAGCACGACTCTTGCTAAAGTTCGTGTTAGCAAGGTCGTCAGGTTTGAGCCCCGTGAGCTCACCTACTAGTTAAGGTTACGCTGAAATAGCCTCTCAAGGCTCTCAGCTTAGGTAGGAAAAAAATCGACTCAAACAGCTCATTAGATAAATGTAAAGGTTTTTTTGTTGTTGCAGAAACATCAGTACTGTGCGCGGAGAGTAGTCGGTGTGTTGCCACAGGAGGAACGGCCGCCAGCCGTCGAGGGTGCATGACGCTTAACACAACCAGATATACCGTGCGAAGGTACAACACTCACTTTGCTTTCCTACCTATGCTGATAGTCTTGAGAGGCTATTTCACCTTGGCCCTAACATGTAGGTGAGCTCACGGGGCTCAAACCGAGAGTGCTGCAAACACTGACCATAGCAAGGGCAGTGCTTCGCAGAATCTACCGCCGGGTCGGAAACGCGACCCACTGAGAAGATCCGGCGAGAAACTCAGTGGGCTAAACACTCACACTAAACGTAGCTTATCTCGTAACTTAACGAACTCTTAAATAATGTCGATTAAGGGTTGCGTGACGTAACCGGTCGCACGTTAATTTGTGTATGTGTGTGTGTTTTGTTACAGAACATCAAAATTTTGCAGTAACAGGCATCGGAAGTTACTGCCGCTCCGGCAGACGTGACTGGCGACGGCCGCGGGACCCGGACCCGCACTGCACCGCACACGGACACTCCTGCTCGGTATGTTCGCGACGATCTTTGTCATCACCACCACTACCACTACCACCACCGCCACCACTACTACCACCACAATCACCACCACCACCACCACCACCATCATCACTACCACCACCATCATCACTACCACCACCATCATCACTACCACCACCATCATCACTACCACCACTACTAGCACCACTACCACCACCGCCACCACTACATGCCTCGATTCATTCGCCAAATGGTACCATCAGAAGACGTAGGCGAGATTAAACCAATAGACCACAAACTCGCATGCAAAGAATGCAATCTGCATTTTGGCATACTGTTACATTACAACCAACGTTAAGTGTAAAGAAAAAGTAAACTAGGTTTTAAGTTTTAAAAAATAATTACATATATAGTTTTTAGTTCTCGTAGATTGTACGTCGGTTGAATTTAAGACATGTAAAGACCGAGCGGCTGACATAATTCACTTATTTACCGATCAATAGGCACGTAAAGAAAATATTGAAAATGTTGTACATTTTCGTAAAACACTGACAAAATGAAGATCGGTGTAATCATGATGGCAAAAAAAGGCGGATTACCAAGTTAAAGAATCCTACGTTTTCGTGGAGCCCACGTACAATGTGTTAATATTACAAAACTGGTCAAAGAGTTATGCTCAATATTTATTAAAATCTAACATCTTCAAGATGGAAGACGGTCATTTCAATATTGTCAAAATGCTTTTAATGTGTTCATTGTTATTGGAGTTTGCGACTAAATCTTAGGAGCCGTACGGTTCAAAGCCCAATCTAACTAACCCCTAACCTTTTCTTTTCCAGAACCAGTGTAAATATCAAGTCAAAATAGTTAATTATCTATATAACGTGTAAATAGAGGAAGCAAACAAAACCCAACAACCCGTCCAAAATGGGTTCCTTAAACGTGAACCGTAACGTCTCCGATGCGTTCTACCGGTACAAGATGCCGCGGATATGCGCCAAGGTCGAAGGGAAGGGGAACGGCATCAAGACGGTCATCGTCAACATGCCTGAAGTCGCCAAGGCGCTGGGGAGACCAGCCACGTGTGAGTATACCACATACATTTTTAGAGTCCGCGCGGGTAGGTACCACCGCCCTGCCTATTTCTGCCGTGAAGCAGTAATGCGTTTCGGTTTGAAGGGTGAGGCAGCCGCTGTAACTATACTTGAGACCTTAGAGCTTATATCTCAAGGTGGGTGGCGGCATTTACGTTGTAGATGTCTATGGGCTCCAGTAACTGCTTAACACCAGGTGGGCTGTGAGCTCGTCCACCCATCTAAGCAATAAAAAAAAACTTTTTATTAGCCTATAGACATATTCAACGTAAATGCCGCCACCCACCTTAAGATATGAGTTCTAAGGTCTCTACTGAGACATAGTTACAACGGCTGCCTTGCCCTTCAAACCGAAACTCATTACTGCTTTATGGCAGAAATGCCAGAATGGTGGTACCTACCCGTGTGGACTCATAACCACTGGTAAAAAGCCCTAATATAGAATAAAATGATCATTTTTACACAGCTTTTATTAAATAGAGTATTAAGAGATGTACTAACATTATGAGTTCTGGTGACTTTAATATATGAATATAGTATTATTATATTATGCTGTGTATGCAATTTTTTGTATCAGTTAAATTTGTCTCCAAGTCTCAGATTATGTACCTTGATCCTTTTTGGAATCATTTGGGATGTCTAAGAATTTTTTGACTTGCAGTTTTTATGCAAAACATTTGTTAGCAAGATAAGTTCAATAAATTGCTCAAATACAAAAACACTTAAAATATAACCAAAATAATTTTGTACATATTTTATATTGTTTGAAAGAATAAAAAAAGGTAATTTTGTAAATTTCCAGACCCAACAAAGTACTTTGGTTGTGAATTGGGTGCCCAGACTCAGTTTGACTTCAAGAATGAGCGTTTCATTGTCAACGGAAGCCATGACTCATCTAAACTTCAAGATCTATTGGACGGGTGAGTTGTTACTGCAGAAGTTATAAACTTTTGTTAATTTACTTTATAGGCTTTATGTGAGCATTTTATGGTCCACCACTACTTTTCTTCACAGTATTCTCTTTGATGTAAAGGCAATTTTGATACGTTAACTTGTTCGGGTATGTACAGCTTTATACAATACAATAAAAAGTTTAGGCATAAGATCTTGAATGAAAGTAAGTTTTAAGCCGGTTATGGAAATGAATCACTTCAACATAACTCATAAGTTTGATCTACGCCACGCGAAGTCTATGTCTATCCTCGACTTACGGTATGGTTGCTCGTGCCTATGTTTAATATTGTTCTTGGACTTCCTACCGCTTTATCTGTGCCTTCTGTTCTCTGTATTTTCTCCTTCTGCTAAATATACTGTGTAAATAGGAAATAAACTGCCTATCCTATTACGGACTCCTTATTGTGCTGCCCGGCACTGGTGACCTTACAATCAATGATCTCCAAACAGTAGATTAATATTTGTGGTTTCTCTGTTTGTTTTTAGATTTATTCGTAAATTCGTGCTGTGCCCTGAGTGCGACAACCCCGAGACCGAGCTGATTGTCTCCACGAAGCGGAACACCATCTCCCAAGGATGCAAGGCCTGCGGTTACCATGGACAGCTTGACTTCAATCACAAGTTGAATACTTTTATACTCAAGAACCCGCCTGCCAATGATCCGGCTGTGCAAGTAAAAATGAAACTATACTATTTTATTTATTTTTGCTTAACATTTGAAGATGTACAGAAATAATTCAAAGTGGTTATTTTTTGCTGTATAACAATAATTTAATGCTTTTTTTGTTTGATATTGAGATCCAAGGCAGTCTTTTCTCGCATTGCGAGTGTAGATTTAGAATTTGTATATCGCATATGAGTAGATGTTATTAATGAAGTGTTTTAACAGAAAACACAATTAAAACACAAATTTTATATCCTTATACTATCTTATTTTAATTTTGATTTCCTTTTTGCTTTAAAAGCTTATTAAAAAAATTTATTTACAGAATATTAACATTTTAAAATTACTTAAGTTGATATAGTAAAGTTTAAAAAATTCATAGGGCTCTTCACTGACTGAGGGCAATCGTGGAAAACGCTCGAAGCGCTCTGGTCCTGGATCCAACAACACTGCGACCAACGGCAGCCACGAGGGACAAGAAACTGAAGCTAAAAATGTACGTACTTAGGTGCTTTCTAGCAAAGTTACTATTACATTTGCAAATAGGATTTATTGGGAGTGAGGCACCTGGAATACTCGACATTTATGAAATTCTATCTAATAAATATTCTACGTAAATGTAGTTATAGTCTAGTCGACAAGTTAAAAATGGTGTTAATTCGACATACTACTGCTAAAATTATGTGGTTTAGCTCATTCGATTCGGAATCATGTCTAGACCATTGTGCTAAAAAATTGAATTAGCACATAAAAAATTCCAAAAGTTATTAACAATTAAACACCTTCAAAAAATAGCGTTTCGTTTATTGCTTATTGTCCGTAAACTATAAATATTTTCGAAATTTGAAAAAAAGATCCTTAAAGAGGAGGAAATTTAGTAAAAAAAAGGTCCAACTCCCGGAACTGTAGCTCCATTATTTATAATTTTAATTTAACGCTGAAAATAGCCCGCCGCGCGCCATTGTTAGGTTGCGCGCACGGCCTCGAAAGCGAGTACGTCACTTAAAAAAAAATTTTTCAAGTACTTAAAGTTAATTGAAAAATCTAAAAAAATTATTGCATAATCTAAACACTTTAAAAAATTTATTCCCGTTGGAATTTTTTATAAAAACATATTTTTCAATATTCTAGACGATTGTTAATTAAGAAATTTTTTTCCAATTTCCATCATCCTTCTAAACTAAAAAAAATGTTTAAATAATTACCTTAAAATTATTTCGCTTCGTGGACCTCTTCTTATAAATATATTAAACAAGATTGCGTCGTCTAAGTTATGAAATTGTTAATATCTTGTTAATAATAATTTTTTTAAGTTAACAAAAAAAGAAAAAGCACAATTATGTTGTAAAGAATTTTTTTTTCTTTATTTATTATTATATTTTCGTTTTTATGTCAATAAAAGACATCTTTTAATTGAAAAAAATATTTTTTTTATCCATTTGTTTATAAACATTTTGTTAACAAATGGACTATTTATATATTTTTGAAAAAATATTTTTTACAATTTTATAGAGAACTGTCAATTATGATTTTTAGAAAAAAAAATTTTTCTTCATAATTATTTTTAATTGTTTATAATCGTTTTTTTTTATTTGTTGTTTCAATTATTAGTTAAGATTTTTTTTTTTTCTAAAAATCATAATGTGAACTTAGCAACACCTCCACCGACCTCTTCAGCAACACACCAACATTCATTGAGGACATATTATCAAATGCAGACGTGGCTAAAAAATCCTTTAAGAGCCGAAGATTGGGGATGGGAAAAAACCGAGACTTTGTTTCTGCCCATTAAAACAACAGATCCATTGGCACCATCAGAGTTACTGAAACTTATTCACTGCAGCTGCACAATGTCTGGCTGCACCAAAAGTTGTAGCTGCAGGAAAGCTGGGATGAAATGCACGCGAGCATGCAAAGGATGCAAAGGCGAAAACTGCACAAATGCATTAGATTTTGTTGAAAACAGTCATGATTGCGATGAAGATGAGAATAACGAATGTGATGATTATGGAGATGATAATTTAGAGTACGGCATGTTTGTTGATCATCAAAATGCTAAGGAGCCTGTGTATCGAAAAATTATAGAAGGAATTTTCGGGTCAAATTCAGATTCCGAATCTGATGAAAATACTGAGGCAGAAGAGACAGGAGTAAGAGATGAAGAAATGAATGAGTCCAGAGATCAAGAAGAAAGAGAAGAAGAAGCAGAAGAGAGAGAAGAAGATGATGACGATGATGAGCAACAAACAAAAAATCAGTCGTGTAAAGAAGGAAAAAGAATGGCTCATTTGGTTCCAGATCCAAATGAACCAAGTACTTCGAAAACTTCCCCTCCTAAAAAACGAAGGAAACGGCGAACATAATAAGAAAGATAATTAATAATACTAATTTTAATATAACATTAAGAACTTTTTGTATTTGGACAAAAATAAACTGTTTTCTGTCACTTAAATATCTGATTAACTTAAAATATTATTCAAACCTCTCAATTTTGCATTATTAAGTACATTTCTTGCATGTTTTTCAGACGATTACATATTGCTTATATTCCAAACTGAGATTCAGCTAGAGAGTAGTAAGTAAATCATGTAGAAATAAGATAATTTCCAAAATTTGTCAACAAATGGTAATAACAGATGAAAAAATTAAGTAAAAAATGAATAAACAACTGCAACTGTAGCATAATTTATAGCTGAACAAAATTGCCTTGAAGTTCAATAACCGAATTCGCATTATTTACAGAGTTAGAAGCCGCAGAAGTTCGAAAAACCTGAAAAAATCTTCAATTTTTATAAACAAATGCGCAAGTAAATAATAAATAAAAAATATATGACTAACATTATCTGAAAGATAATTTTATTGCCTACAAAAATGACCTGAATGTTAATGGTCGTATTTTTCATAGTTCAAAAGTTATATTAACTTTAAAGTCAACAAATGGATCAGCTGCTGCAAGTTTTGTAGCACGTGTATTTTCAAAATTACATAAAAAATAATATAATTTTTTTTTCGGTATTTTAATGCACGAGGTCGTTTTTGTAATTATTATTACTTACAGGAAAAAATAAAACAAAGTTGAGAATTTGTTTATAACAAATTGTAAAGTTAATAAACAATGCTATTGTTAACGAAAAAATTTTTTTTTCTGTAATTTTGTAGAGAAAGGTTAATTATGATTTTTAGAAAAAAAAAAAATTCTTAACTAATAATTGAAACAACAAATAAAAAAAAAAACGATTATAAACAATTAAAAATAATTATGAAGAAAATTTTTTTTTTCTAAAAATCATAATTGACAGTTCTCTATAAAATTGTAAAAAAAATTTTTTCAAAAATATATAAATAGTCCATTTGTTAACAAAATGTTTATAAACAAATGGATAAAAAAAATATTTTTTTCAATTAAAAGATGTCTTTTATTGACATAAAAACGAAAATATAATAACAAATAAAGAAAAAAAAATTCTTTACAACATAATTGTGCTTTTTCTTTTTTTGTTAACTTAAAAAAAATTTTATTAACAAAATATTAACAATTTCATAACTTAGACGACGCAATCTTGTTTAATATATTTATAAGAAGAGGTCCACGAAGCGAAATAATTTTAAGGTAATTATTTAAACATTTTTTTTAGTTTAGAAGGATGATGGAAATTGGAAAAAAATTTCTTAATTAACAATCGTCTAGAATATTGAAAAATATGTTTTTATAAAAAAATCCAACGGGAATAAATTTTTTAAAGTGTTTAGATTATGCAATAATTTTTTTAGATTTTTCAATTAACTTTAAGTACTTGAAAAAATTTTTTTTAAGTGACGTACTCGCTTTCGAGTCCGTGCGCGCAACCTAACAATGGCGCGCGGCGGGCTATTTTCAGCGTTAAATTAAAATTATAAATAATGGAGCTACAGTTCCGGGAGTTGGAACTTTTTTTACTAAATTTCCTCCTCTTTAAGGATCTTTTTTTCAAATTTCGAAAATATTTATAGTTTACGGACAATAAGCAATAAACGAAACGCTATTTTTTGAAGGTGTTTAATTGTTAATAACTTTTGGAATTTTTTATGTGCTAATTCAATTTTTTAGCACAATGTTCTAGACATTATTCCGAATCGAATGAGCTAAACCACATAATTTTAGCAGTAGTATGTCGAATTAACACCATTTTTAACTTGTCGACTAGACTATTAATTCATGTACCTAATCTGTGGATTATGTCTGCCAAAAGTATTTTGTGTCACTATCCAAAAAATGGCAGGCTTCAGCATCATTTAACTTAAAATAGTATAAAACAACGTCTCTTCCCCTATATCCCTATGTATGCTTAAATCTTTAAAACTTCGCAACGGATTTTGAGGCGGTTTTTTTTAATAGATAGAGTGATTGAAGAGGAAGGTTTATACGTATAATAACATCCCTTAAATAGTGGAGAAATCAATAATAAATTACAGTTTCCGAAGCGAAGCGAGGGCGGGTCGTTAGTTTAATTTAAAATAAAAATAAAATGTATTCACGTATTAAATAACGCTTTGTGTTCAGGAACCGGAAGCGGTGTCGAGTCCTACAGCTACCGCAGCTCCGAGCACTAAGAAGGAGAAGTCCAAGAAAACTGGCGATGATGGCGATGAGGACGACGACGGCTGGACCGTGGATGTCAGCGAGGAGGCTGTGCGGGCCAGGATGCAAGGTAAAACTTAATTGAATCACTGTTCCCAAAGTGGATCTTAGAGCTCCGGTAATCAATGTTTGAATAAAATAAATAATAGACTGAAATAACTAACTATATAATCTAATTGGCTTAAAACGAAGCTTAAACCCTGTGGTTTGCCACAATATTACGTTGTTATAACCCTTTGCACATCATTACTCCCTGAGATCAACAACATATTTCTGAAAGTATGTATTACACCACCTAGTTCGTCAGTTCCGCTCTATGAGTATCAAGTACTTCAGAATTTGTTTTTTTACAGATCTAACTGAAGGAGCTAAGATCATAACATTGTCAGAAGACAGTGAGAAGAATGAGAAGCAGCGGATGGATCTGTTCTATGCATTTTTGAAGCAACGAGCAGCCAGCGGTCAGGTGCAGGGAACCAAAGCCATCTCTGAGATCCTGCACGAGGCCGAGAGGTACCGTTTATTGTAATATGTAATATAGTAGTCTGAATATTGACCTTTTTCTCTCGCCAATAGTGACGTGTTGATGAATATAATATTGTTACCGAGTCCAGGCAACCCCCGACCGAGAGCCAGCGCTAAAACTATAAAAACGATCCCTTGCTGCGCCTTGGCCTCTTTTTTGTGCGTGGCGTTCGTGTGTGCGGTTCTTGTTGAAACATGTTTGGGACTTGTGTAATTTTAACAGTTTTCGTTAATAGTAAATTGAAATCATTTTGTTAAAAGTTTTGTTAATTCAGTGAAATATAATTAGGCCAGTTCTATGTTATTTCTTTTTGTTAACTACCTCACTTCTGGTCCATAATAATATATAGATGCTGATTATAAACCTAGTGAAGTACAAACGAGTTGTTTTTTATTTATTTATTGCATAGATGGGTGGACCAGCTCACAGCCCACCTGGTGTTAAGTGGTTACTGGAGCCCATAGATACCTACAACGTAAATGCGCCACCCACCTTGAGACATAAGTTCTACGGTCTCAGTATGGTTACAATAGCTGCCTCACCCTTCAAATCAAAACGCATTGCTTTACGGCAGAAAATAGGTAGGGTGATGGTATCAACCCGTGCGGATTCACAAGGGGTTCTACCACCGGTATAGACTGTATTTTTGATTACGTTCCGGACTTGTAAATTTGTAGTTATGAGAACATGTTGGATGCTGGTCGACAAGGCTAACAGTGCTTGTACGTTGTGCTTCAGATTGGAAGTGAAGTCGAAGGCGCCGCTGGTGCTGTTCGAGGTGCTGGTGAACGCGGCGTCGGTGGGCGGCGACGTGAAGAAGCACCGCGCTCTGCTGCTGCGCTTCACGCGCCAAGACCCGCGCGCGCAGCGAGCCGCCCTGCACGCCCTCACCGCGCTCGCGCACCACCACGCCGCGCTGCTGCCGCGCGTGCCCGCCGTGCTCAAGGTACGCGACCCGCCAGTCTCCCGTCGCTTGCGACGAAGGGCTCGACGAGTAAATTAACCCACAGACACAGCCCACTGAGTTTCTCGCCGGATCTTCTCAGTGGGTCGCGTTTCCGATCCGGTGGTAAATTCTGCGAAGCACAGCTCTTGCTAGGGTCAGTGTTAGCAACGTCGTCAAGTTTGAGCCCCGTGAGCTCATCTACTAGTTAAGGTTACGCTGAAATAGCCTCTCAAGGCTCTCAGCTAAGGTAGGAAAAAAAACGCGTCTCCTTTGAAAAAGCACGTGCATACGTAATATCGCATACCGCTCACAAAACCACGAACGGAACTATTGCCACGACTAATATTCATTTATGATTTATATCCACATCAATCAAACCATGAGAACGTGCGGCGACACCTCAAAGAGTTATTTTACCTCAAATCGGTAGTCTGAAGCAAAGGACCATAAATAAAAGAGTTTTGTATAGTATATTATAAATTTTCAATATAAATACTTGCAGCTTCTTTACGACGAAGACATCGTAGAAGAGAAGGCTATACTGGAGTGGGCTAGCAAACCATCGCGCAAATACGCATCCAAGGAAGTCGTAGCCGAAGTGAGGAAACGGGCCCAACCCTTCCTCGACTGGCTGCAGCAGGCCGAGGAGGACTCGAGTGACGACGACGACGAGGAGGAAGATATCGAGGTAACGATCTGTTGAGTCTGTGCTTATAGAGCGTGTGTGATATTATGTAGGATGATAATTATTATTAACAAGACACGGACAGTTTCCAAACCTGTTTATTGTGCGACGATTCGACACAGACTGAACTAATAAACTAAGCCCGCTACACCATTCCCCCCTTAAAAATAAGACATAAAATGTAAATTTTGATTATGTCAGGGTCTACTACGCCCGTTACAAATCTATTATATCATTATAATAACAGCACTAAATGATTATATCGATGATGATTATATGATGATTATATTATGAATAGAAAAATAAATTTACTATAAATGTAGCACTTTTTGAATGCTACAAATACAATGTATCAGTGCGCCAGTTTTTCTGTCACAAAGGAATCAAATATACTCTTAGCCGCTAGTAATTATTGCGACTGCAAATTCATGTCTTGTTAGGGGCTCTGTGACTCGTCTACCAATCTGTGGCTAAATAAACAATAGGATGGGAGGACTTTGTAGACAGTCATGCCAATGATAATGTGGGTATGAACTATATAGCAGCACTTAGATGTAATGTTCCAAGATAAGATAATGGATTGTCTTAAAAAAGTTCATTATCTGGTTATATTTTTTCCAATTACGTTGTTGTTGTTGTTGCTGTAGTCCTAGGGTACTCCACTGGTACATAGGCCCTCACAAGTTGACTCTACTTGACTCTATATTGTACTTGCTCCTTGACATCACTCCAGGTGATGCCGGCAGTCCTCATCTCGCTCTCAACTCGATAAATAATTTTGTTCAGATCGAGTACGACGACCGCGCCAAGGCGACCCCCATCAAGGCCGTGGCGACTGCGGCCAACAACAAACCGAAGCAGGAAGAAGACGATGACGATTTCGATATCGACGCCATTTAAATACACAGCTTTCTACACTCAATTTCTGTTATTACTATTATATGTTTTTTTTTTCAAACTGAATCACACATGCAGTGTGGCGAGCTTAACATTAACAAAAAAGTTTTGGAACTCAAAAGCAGATGTGTTTACATTGTGCGGCGTTCTCTGGGCTCGGTGTAATTGTGTGTGCGAAACTGTATTGTGTTTCCCAAATTATTAATATTGAAGTAAAATTATTGTCTTTGGTCTGGCTCTCGGCATTACAGCAATATATTATTAGGGTGTCCTTGAATCATATTGCTTAACTGAACTTCCTATAAAATTCCCCAACCACCAATTAGTATATATACATAGTATAAGAACCATAAATATTCAACTTTATAATTATGAAAAAAAAAACAATTGAATATAGTGATAGTCATAAAATATTCCTGCTTAAGGCATTTTGAACGTAAATAAAACTTAGTTGTTACTTATAGGCTGTAAAGAAACGCTATGGACTATCTCATTTTTTTTAAATCAATTTTTGTTTCTTTAAATTATTATTTTTCTATTTCATATCTATGTATTTTGCTTAGCAAAGAGTAACACCGGGGCTTAGGATTTCATGTATAATCCAAGTTGATTAACTGTGAGGAATGGAAACGATGGCAATATGTGCGTTTTTGTATTTATTGATTAAATAAAATACACCGCTAGTTTTTAACTATAAACTTATGTACATAAAGTATATAAAGATAGATACAATATTCGTAAAAACGTAATATTTATTGGCTGTATTTACAATGAGTACCGAAGGATGAGTTCAGATACGTACATCATTAATAATTAATTCACCCGAAAAACTTGTATCCACAGTTTTATGCAAATTTCTAATAACAATGATACTACTTTTTGCTTGCACATAGTTTAATAATTGTTTTTTTTTTTAATTAAAAAATTAGCGGTGTATGAGTATTATAATATAATTTTCTAGTTATTAAATGTACGGTGTTGTTGAGTGTTGAATAGATGTTTTGTAACGATGAGAAAGCTTAGAATGTAAACAAATGTTCCGTGTCACAATGTATAGGGACATTCGACGCTCAACATGAATGGGGTCGTGTTCTTTAGAATAACATGAAGAAGTTGCCAGTAATGCATAAAGATGCATACATTTTGGTAGCACTTTTAGTTGTTGGCAACACGGCCGCCATTGATTTTTATATATTCTGTATTTATGTAGCTCAGTGGGATTCCGGTTCTCGCGTTTCTGTTAAAAATGTCTCTTAGGCGATCGTATCAATATTTATATTATTATGAAATTGCCACAAGACAATTTTATTGTATTTGTTTTTCATTAAAAATACATTTTTTGGATTCTGATTGCTTGTTTTATTAGTCTAGTCAACAAGTTCAAAAACGTGTTAAATAGACATAAAGCTCCTAAAAATATGTACGATAGCTCATTGGATGCGGAATGATGTCTACAAAAATGTTTTTTAAGGGCTTGTTAGCACATAAAAAATTGCGATTGTTATAAACAAAATAAGATTTAAAGAAAAAGGAATTTGGTTTTTCCTTAATTATTTCTAAAATAATGATATTTAAGGAATTTTGAAAAAAGATCCTGAAAGAGGAGGAAATTTCCAATAAAAAAGTCCCAACTCCCGGAATTCTATCTCTATTATTTATAAAAAAAAATTAACGCTGAAAATAGCGCTCCGCGAGGTCGTTACGGCATAGGCGCGCCGTCTAAAAAGCCCGTATATCACCTAAAATATTTTTTTTATAGTATTAAATAACAATTTAAAAATTTGAATAAATTATGGTGTAATCTAAACACTTGAACGAAAAAAACCTCGGTGAAAAAAAAATTTTATATCGATTTTTCAAAAATTTACACCATTGTTAATTAACTAACTTTTTTCCAATCTCTGTTTTTATAAATTACGGTATAAAAGTTACAATAATTCATCTATAAATTTTTCCCTTCGTGGAGCTCTTATCATTTAAGTACTTAATAAAGTTAAGCAAAAAAATTTTTTTAATCTTTATTATTTTGATAATTATAATTTTTTTTAATTAACAAAAAATTAAATTTCTAAAAAATGTTATGAAAAATAGTTTTTTTTCGTAATATCTTAATATTGCTGTTTTTGCATCTACCATAGGTATTAATTAACATTTAAAAAAAAAAAATTCACATTTAAAAAAAAAAATTTACGCTGTTTGTTAAGAAATTGTTTATAAATAAATAGACTATTTTGGGATTTAAAAAAAAAAATTACCGTCTTATTGTATAGGTGAAATAAATATTTAAAAAAAAAAAAAAATTTCTTAAATAAATGTTTTAATTGTTTAAAATCGTTTTTTTCATATTTCAATTGTTTAAATAATTAGTTAAAATTATTTTTTTCTTAAAAATCATCATTGACTCTTTTCAGCGGATTAACAAAGAAATCATTTTTTTATAAATAATTTCATTGTTTATTAACTTAACAATTTGTTATAAAAAATTAATATTAATCGTTATATTTTTTTTCGAAGACTACAAAAAATGACAAAAACAACCATACATAATAAAATATAGAAAAAAAAAATTGTATTTTTTACAGCATTTTTAGATATTATATGATAATGAAATTACAGCCGTTACATAATTTGTCAAGCTATAAATTGTTATAACTTTTAAACTATAAGAGATACGGTAAAGGACACTCAGGTCATTTTTATAAAGGATTTATTTATCTTTAAAATAAATTCAAAATCGATCCTGTAACTATTGTTTATCAGTTGTTATAAGCATTTGATAAATAAATGAAAACTGATCGATAGCAGAATGTAAATGAGGTAAGTATAAATTAAAACTAGTATATTATTTAAACAAAATTATATATTTCTATGATTTATACGTAATTAGAAAGATATTTTATCATAGAACAAAAAAGTTTTTGGGTCCGTAGCTGTATCTATATTATTCAACAAATTATAAGCTATGAAATTTCAAAAAATATCAAAAAAATCTTAAATTTTTATAAACAAATGCTTATAACTGATAAACAATAGTTACAGGATCGATTTTGAATTTATTTTAAAGATAAATAAATCCTTTATAAAAATGACCTGAGTGTCCTTTACCGTATCTCTTATAGTTTAAAAGTTATAACAATTTATAGCTTGACAAATTATGTAACGGCTGTAATTTCATTATCATATAATATCTAAAAATGCTGTAAAAAATACAATAAGACGGTAATTTTTTTTTTTTTTAAATCCCAAAATAGTCTATTTATTTATAAACAATTTCTTAACAAACAGCGTAAAAAAATTTTTTTAAATGTTAATTTTTTTTTTAAATGTTAATTAATACCTATGGTAGATGCAAAAACAGCAATATTAAGATATTACGAAAAAAAACTATTTTTCATAACATTTTTTAGAAATTTAATTTTTTGTTAATTAAAAAAAATTCTAATTATCAAAATAATAAAGATTAAAAAATTTTTTTTGCTTAACTTTATTAAGTACTTAAATGATAAGAGCTCCACGAAGGGAAAAATTTATAGATGAATTATTGTAACTTTTATACCGTAATTTATAAAAACAGAGATTGGAAAAAAGTTAGTTAATTAACAATGGTGTAAATTTTTGAAAAATCGATATAAAATTTTTTTTTCACCGAGGTTTTTTTCGTTCAAGTGTTTAGATTACACCATAATTTATTCAAATTTTTAAATTGTTATTTAATACTATAAAAAAATATTTTAGGTGATATACGGGCTTTTTAGACGGCGCGCCTATGCCGTAACGACCTCGCGGAGCGCTATTTTCAGCGTTAATTTTTTTTTATAAATAATAGAGATAGAATTCCGGGAGTTGGGACTTTTTTATTGGAAATTTCCTCCTCTTTCAGGATCTTTTTTCAAAATTCCTTAAATATCATTATTTTAGAAATAATTAAGGAAAAACCAAATTCCTTTTTTTTTAAATCTTATTTTGTTTATAACAATCGCAATTTTTTATGTGCTAATAAGCCCTTAAAAAACATTTTTGTAGACATCATTCCGCATCCAATGAGCTATCGTACATATTTTTAGGAACTTTATGTCTATTTAACACGTTTTTGAACTTGTTGACTAGACTATATTGCCGTTTTATTGTTTTGAAAAACGTAAGGTTAATTTATTGAGCCTTAATTTTGTAGTTTTTTTTCATTGTTCCGATGGCTGGGCGAGTTCACTGCTCTTCTGGTGTTAAGTGGTCACCGAAGCCCATAGACATGTACAACGTAAATGCCACCGCTCACCTAGAGATATAAGTTCTAAGGTACGCATTACTGCTACCTACCCGTGCAGACCTACAACACTCCCTACTTTTTAACTTTTAAGTCCGGTTGACACACTTGTACACAATGCAATTTACATTTATTGTGTGAAGTGAAATAAAATAATTTTTTTTCATTCGGATGGATTTATTTGTATTTTTCAAAATTTGTAGGAGTTGTGTATCTATGAAATAAACATCCACCATATTATATATACAGTATTTCATAACCATAAAAATAAAATTGTCACACAGTTTAATCATACAAAATTTCAGTCTTATAAATATAGAAATCTTAATAAATAAAAGCGAAAAAATGAATAAGCACCAAGTATTAATAACTAAGGGCCGAGTCACACCGGAATGGCAGCGGCCGGCAGCGTCGCGGCGAGCACTTTCAGTGTGAAATAATTTTAAGCTTTATCTATATACTTAAAGGACCAGTATCGCTTGAAAAGCTAGAAAAGGTCGCACACTGCCGCCACCTGCCCGCGGTGAAGCGAGCAGCCGCGCGCCACGTGCGTCTTGTCGGTGGTTCTGCCAGCGGCGATACGAGGCCGCTCGCGGCACCGCGTTATGTATAATAACCAATTCCATCATGTTCACTCTAAACACACGTTTTTTTTAATTGCTTATATAAGCTGTGAGCTCGTCCACCCCACCCTTCAAACCGAAACGCATTACTGCTTCACGGCAGAAATAGGCAGGGCGGTGGTACCTACCCGCGCGGACTCACAAGAGATCCTACAACCAGTAATTACACAAATTATAATTTTGCGGGATTCATTTTTATTACACGATCATTGCCGATTGAAGAAACTAGTCCAGAGGAGACTAGGCGCGTGCAGTCTGGAGGCCGCGCGAGGCTGCCAGCGGCGACGCCGGGGGCCGCTGCCATTCCGGTGTGACTCGGCCCTTACTGTACTACATATATGTATTAAGTATTTACATACATTTATCGTAGCAGACGTTCAGTCATATTTCAGAGAAAAAGTTTTGTTTATGTACGATTAAAATTAATGAGCAGAGAACTAAATTTAAGTTAAGATAATTTTAAATTCCTAGACGCCTTTATTAGGTACAGTCACTACAGCATTTTATAATAGCTAATGTTAGTATTAGCAACTTTTTATTGAAAATAAAGCTTTTTTTATTGCAATTTTATTGCAATTATTCTGGAAAGTACTTAAAAAATCTATGGGCCTGAATAAGCGATTTTCTTAGAAATATTGCGATCTTTATAGAAAAAAAAAATCTTTCGACACTTCTCGGCTAGGTGCTATTGTAGACTCGGTTTAAGAAAATCGTTCCTGAAAACGATTAGTTGATGATGATGATTGATTTCCCTAAATACTAAACTTTACTACGAGTAATGTAAATTAATGAATTATAAGGGGTTAACGATCCGATCTCCCGCGACCGCAGCAGCTGCATTCGGTTTGAATTACGGGTTCACGAAATGAATTGTATTTCAATTTTTAACTTACTAAAACTATTTTTTTAAATTATTTAACCTAGAAAACGAATGTTACATTTCAATTTCCATTTTTTTTACCTTACACGCCTGCTTTCGGTAGTACTGGTGTTATGTTAGGTTTCCCGATATACCGTTAGAACAATACTTAAAATATACAGAGATATAAAATTATACATGATCATTACTACAGACCTGCTAGTAAGTAAGTAATATGAATTATACAAACTGATTTTTATATTTATTCCGTTAGAACCATTGTTAAAAAGGAAACAATAATATATATATATTTTTTTGATAAATACATCGGGCACTGCTCAACCACAAACCTTATCTAAGAGTATATTATTTCTAACTATATGTATACATATTATGTATTAAATACACAAATACATACATTTTATAATAAGCACTTTTCCAAATAGCACCCAACAATAAATCTTAGAGGATTGGCTTTCATCTTGAATAAATAGTAGAAATAAAGAA
Source organism: Bombyx mori (assembly GCF_030269925.1). NCBI lineage: Eukaryota > Metazoa > Arthropoda > Insecta > Lepidoptera > Bombycidae > Bombyx > Bombyx mori. The sequence goes on along the minus strand of NC_085124.1, from coordinate 13,420,894 downwards.
ATAATTACATACTTATGTTTTATCATTAAATAAGCAAGGCGTATTTAAGAGATTCATAATCAGGAATTTACAGAGGGCAAAAACACAGACAAATTACTTATAAGTTGTATACAAAATTAGTTTTTAACTTAAACGAGATAATATATTTCCTGTAGTAATCCTCATCTTTACAATTCAATTCACTGAATTTGAATTAAGTGTAGTTTAGTAAATTCTACCCATTCGAGGCCATTAAATACACGAGTAATTCGATGTACAAAGTCATTAAAGGCTTAGTTTCAGAATCTAGTTTGGCGCCAATACGGCATAGCAATGGCACCTAACATGTTTCTTTAGTGATTCTTTGATCTTTTCTCGGAGTTTTTGTAAGAGCACATTTTTGACTAGAGTCCGAATTAGGTTTCTTGCTGCTAAGCATTTGGTGCTAATTGTTGCGGCGTCACCGCAGAGCCTGTTGACGTCACAGAGCTCGAAACACTGAACGAAGCGATGAAAACGTTCACGAACGTGATGAGGAAGATGCCGAGCACTGTCATATTATTTATTTTATCGGCTTTGCAAATCTCTTTCTTGTCGTTAACGTCATAACGACTATTGAGGATTAAACCAACTCCAACTGCGATCTGAAATGTCAAAGACATGCTTAAAGTATGTTAGGTTAGCTCTTATAGGTTAGGTTTGATAAATATCATAACCTATAATAGTATTTCTTTTTTTTTAATTTTTTTTTCAACAACGACTATAAGGTGAATGAAGTTAGCCCCTCATAATTTTTTTTTTCCTATTTTATACTTATTTTCTATTAATTCGTTTGTTCATCATTTGTTCATTATTGTTCACTGTTAATAATTGTTTGTTCTGCATTTATTTATTTAAAAAAAATATTTAAAAATATACCTACAAGTTAGCCCCTCTAATGCAATTTTTAATATTTTTTCATCCTTAATGACTCGTAAATATTCATTTTCGATTGTTCTTATATAAAACACGTTTGTTCTCTTTCGAAATTACTCGTTTTTTGTTTAATTTACTATTTTTATTAGTTGAATAAATGTATGCAAAATATGTGTACTGCGCATGCGTCAACTATAATGCCTAAACTTTCTACGCGGTTTTAATCGTGAAAAAAAAACAAATATAAATTAATTGCATATAAAGCAATTAATTGGTATACAGTTTAATTAAAAAAATTAAAAAATAAATAAATGAAATAATGTGCATTGGCGTTAAGTTAGACCAAATACATTTTTTCCATCCTCTTACCTATCGTATTAAAATGTTATTTTACTAATGTTAGGAATATAATTTCGACTGTGTAAAAAACTTATTATAATGTATACCTATATTATCTCTTATTACTGGTGGTAGGACCTCTTGTTTACTGGTGGTAGGACCTCTTGTTACTGGTGGTAGGACCTCTTGTGAGTCCGCACGGGTAGGTACCACCGCCCCGCCTATTTCTGCCGTGAAGCAGTAATGCGTTTCGGTTTGAAGGGTGGGGCAGCCGTTGTGACTATACTGAGACCTTAGAACTATATCTCAAGGTGTGTGGCGCATTTACGTTGTAGATGTCTATGGGCTTCAGTAACCACTTAACACCAGGTGGGTTGTGAGCTCGTCCACACATCTAAGCAATAAAAAAAAAAAATCTTGAAAGATAAATAATGAACATATTTACTTATTTGTTTATATTACCTATGTGAACTCCCTATCTTTTTTATACTTTCATAACGATAAGTAGGAGGATGGAAAAAATGTATTTGGTCTAACTTAACGCCAATGCACATTATTTCATTTATTTATTTTTTATTTTTTTTAATTAAACTGTATACCAATTAATTGCTCCTTCAGGATTTATATTTGTTTTTTTTTTTCACGATTAAAACCGCGTAGAAAGTTTAGGCATTATAGTTGACGCATGCGCAGTACACATATTTTGCATACATTTATTCAACTAATAAAAATAGTAAATTAAACAAAAAACGAGTAATTTCGAAAGATAACAAACGTGTTTTATATAAGAACAATCGAAAATTAATATTTACGAGTCATTAAGGATGAAAAAATATTAAAAATTGCATTAGAGGGGCTAACTTGTAGGTATATTTTTAAATATTTTTTTTAAATAAATAAATGCAGAACAAACAATTATTAACAGTGAACAATAATGAACAAATGATGAACAAACGAATTAATAGAAAATAAGTATAAAATAGGAAAAAAAATTTTTTTTGAGGGGCTAACTTCATTCACCTACGACTATGGTGATTTGATGAAAACACGGCCAACTGATGTTAAAAGGCTACCCAACGTCATAGATATCGATCGATTTAGGTACCTACTCAAGTTTCACGATGAAAGTGCGTTTGTGGCACGGGAACAAGATGAAGAGTATTATTACCTGTAAAATGATGCTTAGTCCAATAAAGGCAAGACTTGGGTAGTAATACGGGTGAGACGTCTGAGATTCGAGTACGTAACGCAGCTGGTTTGCGTTAGCGGACAGCAGCGCGAGGTCCATCATACCCTGCGCCAGATTCTTCTTCTGTTGATACGTGTTCACGTCGGGAGTGACCTGGAAATTAAATGGAGTTTAGTTGATTTCATTTCAAGATCATTCGATAGGTAAATTCGATGTTAATTCCGTTCGAAATTGTAACAATTAAAAAGAGCGTTTTTTTTTCTTCTTTTATTCGATGTTTTTACTTACTGAAGGAATCGGAGAGCCGGGTCTGTCGTCGACTCCGAACCTAGGGCTCAGTCCATTGACACCATCTACGAATAAAAAACCAGTTATTATTAATTTTAGTGATTACTTTTAGGATCTGTGCTTTTAGGTTAAATACTGAAGCAAAAACGGTACCTGACATTTACTATAAAAATAAATTTAATTAGAAAAATTCCAAGTATCTTTTAGGATTTTAATATTTTATAAGTACTTTAAACTCAAAAGCGATATTTTTATAAATTAAGTGTATTTTTCTATGCGACGTTTACCCATGAACAATAAGAATGAATACTGATAATGGATGGAGAATATTTTTTTCAACATTTACATGCAATTTTAAATATAACATTAGAAACGTTTCTCTTTGATCCTGTTTCATTCGCCATGATGGATTAGCGATGGTTTCGCGGATTGCGCGCCAAAATAAAAAACTTCATAACCAATCAGTGCAAAGTGAATAGAGTTAGGTGGTTAAATAATGTGTGCCACATGCAGTGAACCAGTCACCATAAGGATAATCCGGCTGGTCCCCTTCTGACAGCCATGGCCATTTACCGTCCGAGAGCCCGTCTTCTGCTGTGGCCTCTGCGTCGTCATCGGGGTTGTGGGTTTCATCTGTTCCTGAAAGAAAAATACCACTAATAGTAGCCTTTTATTGACATCACCTGACAAGTAATACATAAATACGAATAATCGTTTTCTATCTTTCCGTTCGTTCTTTGCTGAAGCGTTCTTTTGACCATTATTCGTTAACTTAGCTTACATTTATAAATATTTGTTACCTAATTGATTCAGGGTAGAAACGCGACAGTCATTTATGGAACGAACTGACTGAACAATTGAAATAAAAAAAGAGGTTATATTGTGTGACAGTAAAAACATCATCTTCTAAACTGTAGATGGGAACAACAACAACAGAATGTCGCCCACCTTGAAATATGAGGTCAAAGCCTTCGTATTATTATACAAAGACTGTGGGCCAGGTGGGCTGTGAGCTTGTCCACACATTTTTTTTATACATTTTTTTTTATTGCTTAGATGGGTGGACGAGCTCACAGCCCACCTGGTGTTAAGTGGTTACTGGAGCCCATAGACATCTACAATGTAAATGCGCCACCCACCTTGAGATATAAGTTCTAAGGTTTCAAATATAGTTACAACGGCTGTCCCACCCTTCAAACCGAAACGCATTACTGATTCACGGGAGAAATAGGCAGGGTGGTAGTACCTAACCGCGCGGACTCACAAGAAGTCCTACCACTAGTAATTACGCAAACTAAAATTTGCGGGTTTGATTTTAATTACACGATGTTATTCCTTCACCGTGGAAATCAAACGTGAACATTTGTTGAGTACGTATTTCATTAGAAAAATTGATACCCGCCTGGGATTCGAAAACTGGTGCATCGCTCAACACGAATGCACCGGACGTCTTATCCTTTAGGCCACGACGACATTTTAAGCAATAAAAAAATCCAAATCCATCTAAGCAATAAATAAATAAAACTACAGTGCAAAGTGGAATTTTTCTATAAAACTACTTCGTCATTTCGGCAACCATATAGGTACACACGCATAATTCAATACAACATATGTACACTGTACTCCGGGCAGTCACTGTCAACGTACAAGGTCAATGCCTGTCTCGAAATAAGATTTGCGCAAGATATGTTAATTAAGCAGGAGCGTATTGATATATTTTGAAAACGTGATTTAGTTCACACAATTATTGTGCCCATCGCAGAGAAATAATTTCTTTGGGATAGTTTTTAATTTAACGAATGAGTGAATAGTCAATTCCATTAGCCATTTAGGGTTGCCAGACGTCGCGTATTTTAGGCTTAGTTTAAAATGTCTCGGCGGGATTGACTGTCTCGTATTCGAACCGTACGATTATAATAGTATTGATTTTTATAAATATGTTTAAACCGATAAAAATATGTTAAAACTGACATGCTTCACGAAGAAATATAAAAAAAATAAAGAATGTCACTATATAATTTTGTTTTTTATTTGTCCCGAGAAAAAAATTAAATTCCCGTAGGTATTTTTTTGCTCTGTAGGTAGCGGCCTCCCCCCGGTGAAGGTCAAAGGGCGACCTGAGGGGGTGAGGCTGCGCGGCGCGCTACCAGCACTCTAGCGCGCTGCCGTGGAGTGATTAGAGCGACCGGTCGACGGTGTATCGCGTCCCGACCCGGCAGGCTGGTTCTGGTCCAGCGGGGTATTCCGGGACACCAGCGGCACCGTCTGGGCGGCCCGACGGGCTGCCGTACCGAGACGGCCGACGTTTCAGAGCCTTCGATTCGCCTCGAAGGCTCCGTCGGCTGGGCGTCCTTGGGGTGAGCCGCGCCGTCTGGTTGTAGTGTTGACCGCGGTAGCCTCCTTACCTCATCCGGGTTCTGACCTCGGAGGGGATCGGGTGTAAAAGTGCAGGGGAGTCGTTTAGTGGGTGGGTCCTAAAATCCTTGGCCCCGCGGTCTGCTCACAACACCATGCAGATCGTTGAGTTTCACATACCCCGCGCGCCCCTTTTGCGCGGGGACCTCGTAGGAGGTTCGGCCCTCTACCCGAAAAAAAATAAAAAAAAAGGTATTTTTTTGCTCATTTAAGCATTTGCCCCTTATAGGCTGAAAACAAAATCTGGCAACCCTAATTAGCATATACATACATACAATGATACAATAAGTTGTTTAATAGCCTATTATTATAGAGTTATGAGAAACTAAAGCCCCACTAATTTTATCCCCGAAACTTTTGCGCTGTCACCCGATTATGACTTTCTAAGCCTCAAAATTTCACAGTCAATAAAAACGTGAGAAAAATTCATAATAGAGATAGATTCTAGACAATAACGATATTTAATATTTTCTTCTATTTTGCGAGTTTTAAGTGTAATTAAAACCACTTGAGCGGCTTAATCTCGCATTTTTGTTATTTTCGTTTCAAATACTCGACAGTTTTCTTGGCACGGACGACAATGATTTTATTATTTGAATATTTTACTAAAACTATTTTCCACACAGTGAACTAGCAGTAGCTTTCTGTGTGAACTCCCATAGACACAGCCCGGTGAGTTTGCTGTCGGATCTTCTAAGTAGGTCGCGATTCTAATCTCCGGTGGTAGATTTTGTGAAGCATTACTCTTGCTAGGGCTAGTGTTAGCAAATTCTCTCAGGTTGAACCCGTGAGTTCACTGTCCGAGTTGAGTTCGCGCGTAGCTGGATTCGGTGCGGATTGGGAGAGGCCTATGTCCAGCAGTGGACGACTGTGGGCTGTTGATGATGATGATGATGTAGCTGGATTAGTCTCTTAGACTAGCGATTAAGAATTGATTCCCCGTGGCACAGACAGAAATCATACATCCGTTTACCTTCCTTAATAACGTCGTTTTTCCATCCAAAGTTAAGCTTTCGTGCGGCGCTAACAATAACAAAATAACTAATACTTATAGAGAATTTCCCAGCTACAACAATAGGACCGACACCAAGACGCTACACGCGACATTAGTGATTAAAATCAAGAAATACCACTTCATAGGTGGGTGGCGCCTTTACGTTGTAGATGTCTATGGGCTCCAGTAACCACTTAATACCAGGTGGGCTGTGAGCTCGTCCACTCACCTAAGCAAAAAAAAAAAAAATAAAAAAAAAAAAAAAATCATAACAATCTTTCCTTTCCACTTATACTCATTTAAAAACATGCCTTCCTTAACTTAATATTCACGAACATTATTTACGTAAGAGCACCACTTAAATATTATAAATTAACATTAATTAGTTACCCTCAACCTCAACCTAAATAACAAAACAGAGATAACCTTTTTTCGGTCGACCAGATACGACCACAAAGCAATTCTGAGGTTACGCCGATAAACAAACGGTACGTACTCCTGATAATGATACATTCAATTGTTCTTTGGCCCTTTGTTTTAATAAAAGTTTTAATTAAAAAGAGTTCTTTATGAGGCATTAAGTTTTTTTTTAGATGAGCCCGTGCTCACCCGCCTTTCCTATTGAAACTGGAAAGGCTTCCGGTCCACCAGTAATCCTTTCTTCACAAAAACAGTTTTTTAGCTTAAGTGATACATTCACTAACGTGGAACCCTTTGTCCTATCGAAAGTATTCAGATCTCACCCAGAACTCAGAAGAGTAGTGTGTGTTAGTGTAGATTATATACGTATATACTTAGTACATAACCTAGTGTTTAGGTAAATAATATTAGCCCGGTGTGGTAAATAATAAATAAATAAATAACTGGGAACAAATCACGCACGGTAATCCAGTCCCAATTTAGGATTTCCTTTATTACCGTAGACTGAGAAACATTTATGTTTTATATAAGTTTAAATATGTGCATATATACGATAGATAATAAACACCCAGACAAAGAGCAAACAAACATGTTCATCATGCAATCTTTGCCTACTACTGCATCACTGTTATAATACCATCCTGCGTACCTATTTTTTTTTGACGCGAAGGCTTTTGCATGGTTGGACAGCGGCTTAGAATACATGTTATTATGAAATACACCTCATGCGTCAAGAGTGCTTAGTGCGAGTTTCTTAACGTTCTCGATAGCGTAAAAGTTAACCCAATTTTGTATGCAGTTGGAACAGCGCCCCTAGCGGCAAACGTACGCAAACGATCCCATTCCATACAAAGATGAGCTAACTTTTACGCTATCGAGAACGTTAAAAAACTCGGACTAAGCACAAAGATGGATATTGACGTTACGATGTCTTGAGCTCTGGTAGTCAGGTACAGAAAAGCGGTCCGAGATGTCATGCACCTTTCTATGGAATAAAATAAAAAGCCTTAGTCTAATTACCTTCGCCCGGAACTGTGGGTTTGGGGTCAGTTGGTTCGAGGAGTCCGTCGTCGATGCCCTGGTATGGAGTTGCATCTGATGGCTTCTCCGCATCGTCGCCTAAGTCATCAATCTCTGGTCCTGGACGAGGAATTGGGTAAATTAGCGCGATGATATATACTTTTTATATATATTATATTTTTATTGCATAGATTGTTGGACGAGCTTACAGCCCACCTGGTGTTAAGTGGTTACAGGAGCCCACAGATATCTATAACGTAAATGCCACCAGCAACCTTGAGATATGAGTTTTAAGGTCTCCGTTTTTACAGTACAACGGCTGCTCTTCAAACCGAAACGCATTATTACTTTACGGCAGAAATAGGTGAGACGGTAGTTCCTACCCTTGCGATCTCGCAACAGGTCTTACCACCAGTAATTACGCTAATTATAATTTTGCGGTTTTGTTTTTTATTACACGATGTTATTCCTTCATCGTGGAAGTCAATCGTGAACGTTTGTTAAGTACGTTTTCATTAGAAACAATTGGTATCCGCCAGCGGGATTCGAACACCGTTGCATCGCTCGATACGAATGCACTGGATGTCTTATCCTTTAGGCCATGACGACTATATTAACTTTTACATTACAGTTTTTTTTTATTGCCCGAGCAGGCAGACAGCATACGGCCCACCTTATGGTAAGTAGTTACCTTCGCTCTGGATGTCAGCAATGCCAGGGGCAGAGCCAAGCCGCTGCCTACCGCTTAATACTCTCCACAAGCCTCGTTTGAAGAAGGACATGTCATGGCGTTCGGGAAACACCGTGGAGCGGAACTCATTCCAAAGCCGGATGGTACGTGGCAAAAATGATCTCTGGAAACGCACTGTGGATGAACACAGTGGCTCCAGGTAGTACGGATGAACTCTACTCCGGTGGCGGGCGGTGCGATGGTAAAAACGAGATGATAGTGTCATCTCAAATAATTCCTCAGAGCATTGTGGGTAGAATGTAAAAATGAGTAATTACCGGTTAAGGGTGGTTTCTGCCGTTCTTTGTTCGGCTCCAGGAGTGGCTGACTTGGTTGTTCGGGGTCATTAGTTGCTTTGCTGATTGGCTGCAATGTAAATAAATCCCTTTATTATTGGAACGAAGTTCCTTATGGGACGATGCGGAGGAGTACCCTAACTGGGAAAAAACGTCCGTAACGTAAGATTTTTATTAGTAATGCACGCAGTGTATGTACGACTTAACTTTGTAATAACGTACAAAAAATAACATATTTTTTTATCATTCATTGACCACGACCTCAGAGCGTTCGTTTGCGCAATACACTAACTCTTATGCAAACAACCGTGAATGAAGTGTACCACAATAAGTTGGCACGTTACCGAATGACCGTGGGCTGTTGCGAAACATGCAGTTTTATTTTCTGTATACCTCGAATAGAACTTTAAATTAATATTTTTATATTCCGTTCCTATCCGGTGTCCCATGACACCACACATCTTTTATTATTATTTTCTGATTGGAAGTAATGGCTGGAGTCCCAGAAACCGCTCCAGTTTCACGAGGACGTATGGACAAACTCAAAATCACGATCCTCAGAAATAATGGAACGTCAATCGTTAGGAGGGAGGTCAACAGGTTAACAGGTGAATTGGATGATTAGCGATTTTCACCTTAAACATCTATTCAGTAAAAGTCTAATGAAGAAAAGCCTTCCAGTTCAATAAGTAGTTAGTGCAATGACTAAGAGTGGCTGGATGACCGCTGCCATGACTAGTTTACCGGGAAGGACTGTCTGTCTGGTTTTCCCCGTTCTTATGAATGAAATTTGAATTTAAACTAAAGCGCAACTCAATGTATATCAAACAAGTTTGCTTAGATAGGCGTTTGTCTCGTAGATCAATGTTATGTTGAACAAAATGGATTTTGTGTAGTTTTCGGGCGCCCGATTTGGTCATTTTTAACACGCTTTCAGTAGTTTGATATGTATTTATACAACGGAATCTTTGAACATGTTTTTTATCGCCTTCAAAGCATCGGATTTCTTTCTTACTTAGCACAGTTATCAAGGAACAATATTAATCTTCTATCTATATATACAAAAATGAATTGCTGTTCGTTAGTCTCGCTAAAACTCGAGAACGGCTGGACCGATTTGGCTAATTTTGGTCTTGAATTATTTGTGGAAGTCCATAGAAGGTTTAAAAGGTAGATAAATATGTAAATGCTCGGAATTAAATAAAAATAACAATTTTGTTTCCCTTTGATGTGTCCCCCGTCGGACGGATTCCTTTTTTAGTTGATTTCGTACAATAGTTCAGGCCTTTTATTTATCGATTGAGGCACTACGAAGTCTGCCGGGTCAGCTAGTAATTTAATAAAACTGTCGGATTATCCTGATCATGATATATCTTGAAAATTGACGCTGAAAACACGGTAGTGCCTTGTACGCGCCTGCTGCTTTCCTTAGATATGATAGCAGAATATATTTTTACTATGAAATTATCATCATTACAGACTAAAAAAACCAAAAATAAATACTAGTTTAAATTTTTGTCGCCGAAATGAAGAAAACCATAATATTATGTTATAAATAAAATATGCAAGAATACAGATTATTTTAAAAATAGAGGTTCGAATCTTAGGTTCGACTTGTTTTGAATTACATATTCAAAAACATGTGGGTTGTTTGTTGTGTGGTGGCTCGGCGGCTTTTTGAGATTCTTTTCTTAATATGTAGATTGGAAGATGAGCTCGCGACCCACCTGGTACAGGGTAGAGTGATAGACTCACAAAATGAGTGCCGCCACCCTTCTCGAGACATATATAGACGAGATATATATAGTCGAAGCTTAATTTGCATGACCATTGTCTCACTCACCAAACTGGAAACTATTGCTGCTTAGCGGTAGAAATTGACTGGATGTTCGTTAAGTTGCTGGAGTTTGGCGATTGCGGCATATTAATGAAATAATACGCAAATATAGCACAATTACCGAATGCTGCGATATAATCGATTCGCTCTGATCGCTTCGATATAATCGATAGTGACTTAAAGGTTCAGATCTATCGTATTGCGATTATATCAAAGTTAGACAAATCTTAAGGAAAATCCTAAGGAAATACGTACCTACTCAATTCATGTTCATGAACGTCTTCTACGGTGAACAAAAAGTTCGTATGAAAAAAATGAAGTCCGCGAATTTTATAAAAGTTTTACTGCGTATTTAGTACAGATATGACGATGACAGACATGAAATATACTGAGACCTTAGAACTCATATCTCAAGGTGGGTAGCGGCATTTACGTTGTAGATGTCTATGGGCTCCAGTAACCGGTGAAGTCGTCGTGCAAACAATGAACTGAACTATTACCACGACTAATATTTATTTATGCCTTATCTCGACATCAATCAAACTATGAGAACTATAAAGAACTTTTAAAGTTGTCGTGGTGGCCTAAAGGATAAGACGTCCGGTGCATTCGTATCGAGCGATGCACCGGTGTTCGAATCCCGCAGGCGGGTACCAATTTTTCTAATGAAATACGTACTTAACAATTGTTCACGATTGACTTCCACGGTGAAGGAATAACATCGTGTAATAAAAATCAAACCCGCAAAATTATAATTTGCGTAATTACTGGTGGTAGGACCTCTTGTGAGTCCGCACGGGTAGGTACCACCGCCCCGTCTATTTCTGACGTGAAGCAGTATTGCGTTTGGGTTTGAAGGGTGCTGTAGCCGTTGTAACTATACTGAGACCTTAGAACTTATATGTCAACGTGTGTGGCGCATTTACGTTATACATATTTGTCTATGGGTTCCAGTAAGCACTTAATACCAGGTGGGCTGTGAGCTCGTCCACACATCTATGCATCTAGCATACAATAGAAAAAAAAAGATAGGTCCATGATTTTCTCTCATGTACCTACCCAGCTTAATTCTGCCGTGACATTATGCCATACAACCAGATCTAAATCTTAGAGGCATTTAATTGTGATGTCTATGGACTGTTGTAGTCAATCGACACCAAGAAGGCCGTGGAGCTCATTGAACCATATTTGTAATTGAAAATGTAATAATACGCAAGTTCTTAAGTCAACTCTTGAGTCAAATAATTTATTACCAGATCTTTTTTTGTTATAACAAACCTAAAATGTCTACGCCAAAATACCCACAGCAGAGTGCAGTTGAATTCGCAAAACGTTATTGAAAATTGAAATGACCTTGAACGTAATTTTAAATTTTTAATATGATTCTGCTAATCCATTTCATGTTGAATCATCCAAGCTTACATGGCTCACAAAAATGTGAAGGGAACATTTACGTTTGGAATATCCAGATGTCTACGAAATTATCGTTTTTTTAAATTATTTGATGCCAGTGTGTCAACGTTGAAAAGTTTTTGCGTAATCATGAAAAATCTGACATACTATCATAATGGTGTGCTGGGTAATTCGAGCAAGTTGAAATTTATTTCTTACGTGTTTTAGAAGCTTAAGTTTTCTTGTACTAAAAACAATTGATTGACATAATTGATGCATGCAGTTATCAACTGCTGAAGATAAGACTCTCCAAAATTACATCACTGTGACTGATGATCTTCAGCTCGTCCATATCTTGCAGTATACCGTTCGTTTCCCGTCGCAAATCATCAAGCCACCTGATCAGCGGGTGATCCACAGATTCACACAAACACAATCTTAGAAACAGTCGACATATTATTTCTATTTTTATTAGTTGATTTTTTTTCCTACCTATGCTGATACCCTTGGGAGGCTATTTCAGCTTTGCCCTAACATAATGTAGGTGAGCTCACGGGGCTCAAACCGGAGTGTTGCTAACACTGGCCCTAGCAAGAGCAGTGCTTCGCAGAATCTACCACCGGATCGAAAACGCGACCCACTGAGAAGATTTGTTGATAGCCCTCAAGTCTGTCAATAGCTTCCAATTTTTTAAAAAGATTGTATGGCATTTTTCAGTCATTTCTTAAATGAAAATCAGTTGACGAAAACAGAATCTGTTGTCCTTGCCTATTTACCCATATCTACAATATTCAGTTCTGTTTTCGTTATGAATTAATTTTATGGTAAATAAACTGTCAAAAATATTAATGAATAGTGTAATAACAATTTTATTTGGTTAATATATAAGTTGTCAAACATATTGATGAATGGTATAATAACAACATCATTACATACTGGAATTCAAATTTGTTATTTTGTATCTTATTTACATATTAATAATTAAAAATAGATATTTTCAATGTTATAATAAAATATTTTTATTTATTACGCGTAAAACGTATTGTCTCTAAGAGTTTTTGCGTTGGATTGGTTAAATATACATTTGGATTATGGATAAATAAATAGTACCAATTTAATGTACTTAATTTAAGATAAACAGTTTTTCATGACAACTCTTTAGTTTGTATAGCAAAACTCATGCAAGGTGATATTTGATTAGAATCGATAGGTATATTAAATAACGAATTAGAATTTAGAAGTTCTCGTAAATATTCCCAAATAAACAAGCAACAGGTATTTAAAAGAAGTAGCCAGGTATGTTTCGGACAGTCTTTTGGGTTGTTTTGGCATGGCTAACTTGAAAATAATGTTAGCGCACATTTTTATAGAAGAAAATTCAGCATACTTTTTTGTTCAATAAAACAATTCTAAATTTAGAGTAAGTATATCCATGGATATCTATAAATCGATCTTTCTCGCCATTTCGAACCAGGAAAATAAATATTATGTTAACTGTTAAAGTACACGGCATTACTAGAAATCTTTGGCAATAAAATTGTTTTAACGGTTTACGCGATCACTTGCCAAATTTAATTTTGTTAAAGACGTTTTACAAGTTTTTCCTGTTACGTTGTATCATGTTCTGAAAATACACATTTAGTTAATTTAGTCGGAATATACTGAAACACCTGTGTTCTCTGATGTGTTCAGTTTTGTTAGAAGTTCGGTCCTTCAACTGTGATTAACGTCTCTTCGATTAAAAAAGATAATAGAAGCGTAGCTGTACTATGTTTTTTTAGTAGAACAGATGACCTCGCAACACCCATGGTGTGTTTTATTTCGTATATATTATTTCGTAAATGGTTCGCGGCTCATGGTACACTGGGAAGGCCAGCGGGCCACTAATAATCCTTCGTTCATAAAAAACTTAAATTACATGTGGTTTGTGGTACAACTTATGTAAAATATTTACCATAACCCATAGGCATGGACATAGCTCAGATAGTTAGCAAGCTGAAGTGGCAATAGCTGGACATATCGTCTTCTCGCATTAAAACTGTATAATCTCAAAACATACTAATTTTACAGGAAAGTGTTTAACATGTGATATTTTTAATATTAATCATCTCTGCAACATTTATTTTTTACCAATTACATTATCTGTATTTTAAAGTAAGATAAAATTATGTCTTAATTTTGATAATAGTAGTCAAAATATAGGTACTCTAAAAAAAAAAAACTAAACTACTACTCTTTTGACAGTATTTATGAAAAAAATACTGATGATACCAAATGATTCCGCATATTATTAACTCAATTTCGATTATTTTTGGAAATTGTACACTTTTAATGCGAAAAGACGATATGTGCTTTAGAACCGAAGATCGTCGGAGTGGTGATCTTTTTGAGTGGAAACTACACACTGGCATAAAAAAGCCGGAGAAATGAGTGTTTAGTTGTTTCGTCCATGTATTTAATAATGTAGTAAAAAGTATTGCGAAATAATTGACTGAGTACATCAATCCTATATAGTTTCTTGTTTGTACGGAGGTCTGCTGACGATCACGCGTGGGCGAGGTTAATAACCCTGATGATTTAACCGGCAACAATCTAAAAATGAGCTACGAAAGATTTATTTTTGGTTTGCTTTTCCAAAATATCTCTTATCGTACTGTAATTATGATTCTTGTCCACCTGATGGTTGTCTGGAAGAGATCGCTTTTAGCGATAAGACCGCCAATTGTACTTTTTGTTTTTAATGTATCGCACTGTTCATTTGTTTTTTTGGTGTACAATAAAGAATACTCTCTCTCTCTCTCTCTAATTATGTTGTAATTTCGAAGAAGATAAATCCGCGTCAGAAAATCGTGCTTACAATTGATTTGTTAAATCATCAACTTCGGAACTTCGAAAAATGTATTTAACCAAATGTGAAAGCAATTCGCTTCATATCGGCTACGCAACGTTGCCTTTGCTTTTTTGCTGCTGTTTCAAAATTATGGAACTAAGAGGAGGGGATTCCGACCAAATCGTCATCACCGAAATACTATAATTGCAATACATAGTCTTTGTTAAATATTATTTCTTCAATAATCAGCAAAAACATACAGTCTCAGTACATAGGATGAGCGTATTATTATTACTGCCCTTCGCAATTAAATGTTGGACATATTTTAAATCAAAATCTTTCGGAGTGAATAAAAGTGTCACTTACAATTTAAAAAAAATGATATTGCTTCTTTTTCTTACAATACGTAAATATCTAATTAAAGGTACTTCTACGGTTTGAGCTTGTGTTTATTATTTGCAGTGTATGATTTCCAATGTTCCGAATAAGTTACCGTTTTCTTCATAACACAGATGACTCAGATCTTATTCGTCTACATTCCAATATTCGATTTTCTCTTAGGGGGCTTTGTATACGATAATATGTTGGTGTATGGGATTCTAAAAAACGTTATTGTTGAATTTTTATGCCGTAAAACACAATGTAACGTCAATAACTATGATACAGAGAGCGCAATGTGAGAACAGAATGCTCTTTTCATTTTATTACATTATGTCTTATATTTAGTATTAAAATGGAAACGATATATCTTCAAAGAAAAAGAAAACACTAAATGAGTAAGCGAAACAGCTCTGTTTCTTACGCCGATTCTTCTTTAGACTGTGGCTTTTTTAAGCCGAGGTTTTTTTTCATTGCTTAGATGGGTGGACGAGCTCACGGTACACTCGATGTTAAGTGATTACCGGAGCCTACGTAAATGCCGCCACCCACCTCGAGATATGAGTTCTAAGGTCTCAGTATAGTTACAACGGCTGGCCCCACCCTTCAAACAGCAGAAATAGGTAGAGAGGTTTTAACATTCAACAAGTATGTCGTGACGACATTTAAGTTGAAATAAATGAATTGAATTTATTTTAACCTCACGTCTTAGGGTGGATGGCAGATAACTATATATTATAGAAAATGCGTTTACAGACAAAATGTCACGTAACAATCTGTTTTTGAAATGCAAATTAAATTATAAAAAGAAATTAAATAATAGTGAGAATAAAAGCCACATGCGAGAAAATCGATTCGTAATTAAGACCGTGATCAAATCATATTTTTCTGGTCGTCGTCTGATGGACCCAAATCACGTCGTTATTTTCGGTCGAAGCCGAAATTCCACTGAAACCAGTTTTGTAACTGGGCGAAATATAATGTATGTATATCATACGGCTGACTATGCTGCTTGTATTTTGTACAACACAATATACTGTACGAAATATTCTGTACGTGTTATCCGGGTTATGAGCAGAATAGGCCCAGGACGGGTCACGCCGGAAAATCTAGTTTCTGTCACAATCCTTTGGTGTACTATAATTTGATTGACACATTCGTTAAAGCGGTTTGGTTCGCGCTATATTTTATTTATTTATTAGGCACACAATACACATTAAAAGCTAAAAGGATACACAAAAAATAACAACAAGTAAAAAACAACAAAGTCTAGCTTGCAACTTAAGCCATGTGAGCACGACTAGGTAAGCAAGACAAATGCGCTGAATTTGTACACAATGGTCCTTAGAACTATACAACAAAACAACACGATAACGAAAACCAATCTAATTTATAATGTAAGGAAATAATTTACTCACAATATTCATAAAGCAATTACACTACTTAACCTACTAACTATTAACATGGAGGATGCCCTTGAACATTTTTATAAACGTCACTACCATACGAGTATTTTCTTTAAAAAAAGTGGGTTGTACTCCCCGGATTGACTAATTGAATTGAACGGACATACTTTTGGATTTACCTTAACATCGGATTTGAAACAAGCACCTGGAAATATAAATAATTTTTATTTGGATTCTACTATTACTGCTTACGGATTTGACTTCGAGCAATTCAAAACATCGAAGAAGCGGCTTAGGCCTTATGACCGAGAATAGATATGACAACAATAAGACAAGACCTGGCTTCGGCCTTACGATCAAGAACAATGAAGACGTGGCTTCGGCCTTTAAAACTACCAAAATTCTTCAATTATTACCAAGAACAAGACCTGCCTGTTTGGACTAAAGTCTTTTGCCTTTCCCATTAGTGATAAATATCATCATCATCATTAAAAAGTGGAGTACTAAAAAGTCAACGTTCAGGTATACGTGTGAGCAATTTACGAGAACTAGAGTCCCGCAGTAGTCGAAATTCGACTATAATTAATTGGAATTGTAAGTTTGTACACTATTATAATTGTATTTTATACTTCTATAATCACAAATTTCGCCAAGACTACACTTTAAAAAATATTAACAAAGACAAACAATATTTAATCTCAATTTGACAACAGACGTCAAGAACAAAAGTTTGACAATAAATAGTATGCATGCGTGTGTGCGTCAAATACATGGTATGTAGTGTGTGTAATGTTTTCTTTATTGATTTAATGTATCTTTTATGCATTATTTTAAAAAAATATTTACATTGTGCACTTCTTCTCTATATTCTCTATAAGTGTGGACAATTTCATACTCCTCCGTCCGCGCAATTTTCGTAAAAAGGGATACAAAGTTTTTGCTTCACGTATTAATATATAGATAATGTAACAAATAATTCCGTGCTTAGCAAATAGCTAACGGCGCGCGCTGCGAAGTACGGCTCAGTAATTGGGCGCCAATGTGTGTCATTTCAAATTGGCAGCGATCCCGCCATAATGTCCAAGAAAACCGGTTAACTATACAAACAATGTAAACTAAACGAATGTTAGTCTTCATAATGATTATGCACATGATGCATACTAACAACTGCATGTTTGTATGTGCAAATATGAAGAGTTAATGGCATGCAGGACGTGCGAATTATATAGGTATTGAAAAACTGTCGTCGCTTGGCGATTCAGTTTTTTTTTTTTATATAATAAATTATTTAGTTGGGTGGACGAGGTCACGGCCCTTCTGATGTTAAGAGGTTACCGAAGCCCATAGACACCTACAAGTTCAAGAGTTCTAAGATCTCACTTTTAACTACAGTTGCCCCGCCCTTCAAACCTAAACGTATTACTGCTTCACTGCAGAAATAAGCAGGGTGGTACCTACCCGTGTGGACTCGCAAGACGTCCTACCACCAGGACTTAATTACTAATATAACACTTTTATATTCATTATTATCAATCTTATTTATTACTTGTTTATTCAATTTTACCTATTTTAAGAAACGTTAATTATAAATAGATTTTCACTGATGGCGGTGCCTATGACCCAAGCGTTCAGAATAAGAAGTAAGACCGCATTCTGAACTACAGACCTTAATCTAGGTAGATGAAGAACGAAAGCGTCTTAAGATGTTTATCGAATATTTTTGCTAATATACAAATATTAATGGCGGATTGAACGTGTTTATAACTTTACCCTAATCTCATGAGCAAATAAAGGTTTTTTTTTCAATTTTCCTTTGTACATTTACGCTTTTCACATTAGGAGGATTGGAATACATTATCAACTGACTGAAAACAATTTATTTTAAAACAAAATAATGTTAATTTCGATATGAAACTGACAATAAATGAAACAATAAAATTTGCATGGAAAACTGTCAAGTTATCAATATATTTTTATTTTTCATAAATAGGGTTTCTTTTGTGTATTTATACGTATATAAATATCGGCATGTATAATGTATGTATATCAGTCTGGTTCCCGTAGTACAAGGAATCGTAATTTGGACCCAGATGACAAGGTCTCTAATTTGTACTACTGTTTTTGTAAAATGATTTTTTCACCTATTAACCTTGAATAATAAACAAATAAATAGGACGTAGGTTTTAGATGCCGCTTCACAGAATATATTTCGCTTTGAACAACTCGGGACTTAAATTAAAAATTACATCATTAAATTTTGCTAAAATCATTCTATACCACACAGTATAAACACAAAGGATAAAAATATGGACGGAAATGACTGACTCATTTGGTTTTGTTTGATGACGTAGCCTTATAGGCTTACTTGCAAAACCATAATGATGAAGAATGATGTTAATGATTTGAAATTAAATCATCAGAAATTGTTTGAATTTGTCGCTCTTATGATTATTTTTTTATGTAATTCGATTACTGAAAGAAGTCTCTACTTGTTATTAAGTGGTTTCCGGATTCCATTGAGATCACAATGCGAAAGCCTCCGCACACCATGAGACATGAGGTTAATCTGAGCCGCCCTACCACTAGTAAAGTACAGTATCCTAATGCTACACTATACACTACTTGACGTTTTTTCTAGATAATAGATACTTAATAACTGAAATGATTTTGTTTTACCGCAAATCGTCAATTCTTATTTTTGTAATATCGTGCCGAGATACACGCGTAATAACATGGATAATTAATTATTTTTTAAAATCGTTTTTACTGTCTTAAAAGGTAGACGAGCATACGGTTCACCGGATCGGGGGCGGTCACCGTCGTTTATGGAAATTAGGAATTAAAAAATACTAGGGATTAATTAAACTTCGATGTCGGGACAGGATTGTTTCAAGAAATTCTTCAGAGCGTTCCACGTGGAACATAGAACACACAAATAATCAAAATCCCTCTGTAGATCGAGAGCTTCCAAACTATGCGTGAGCTAGAAATTGTCGACAATTGAAACACTTTTGTTCCGTATGGAGTCGTATAGCAGTGGCTAGCAACCAAAACCCGGCCTAAACACAGAGCAATACTTCACGCAACTCCCACCTGCTATTATCGTAAAAAATAACTTAAACTAAGAAACAAAATTAATCATTTTAAACAGATTTATATTAATAGATTCATATCACGATTTTTAGTAATAAAAAATACCCATAAGTTCTGTTTCGTTTATAATTTATAATTATCGCGAAACTAAGTAATGTGATGATTCTGGAAGATCGACCTTACCCTCCTTGCGGTACAAACCCATTGCCTATTTCTCCCGTGAAGCAGTAATGCGTTTCGGTTAGAAGGATGGGGCAACCGTTGTAACTATACTTGAGACCTTAAAACTTATATCTCAAGGTGGGTGGCGCATTTACGTCGTAGATGTCTATGGGCTCCAGTAACCACTTAACACCAGATGGGCTGTGAGCTCGTCCACCCATCTAAGCAAAAAAAAACAATACATGTAATTGAATAAAACACACGATTCCAATTAATTCACATTAATGCACTCATTTTGCACGCTTCGTTAAGGATTTAGTTATTAGAAGAACGCCTGCGTTACAAAGTTTTTTGAGAAAAGCTTTTAATAAAATAATATTAATAAATGTAATAAAGGTAATTTAGCTTAGGAATGGTTTTATGTGATTAAGGATTGAGTAGTGTCGGTCTAGAATAGCGCCACCTCATTTTTTCTTGGCGATTAAAGGAGTTACTAAAGAACAGGTAAAAGTGGTCTGACAATAAGGTACCACAATCCTGTCTATTTTTGCTGGGACAACAGTTACAATAAAGTTAGACAGTGACATTCGCTATGTGATGTGTTCCTATGTGATGTGTGATGGACTCCTATAACTTCTCAACACCGGATAGACCGCAAGCTCGTTCACGAAATCAATGCAATTACTGGTGGTGGGACCTCTTGTGAGTCCGCTTGGGTAGGTACCACCAGCCTGCCTATTTCTGCCGTGAAGCAGTAATGCGTTTCGGTTTGAAGGGTGGGGCAGCCGTTGTAACTATACTTGAGATCTTAGAACTTAATTTCAAGGTGGTTGGCGCATTTACGTTGTAGATGTCTATGGGCTCTAGTAACTACGTAACAACAGGCGGGCTGTGAGTTCGTCCACCCATCTAAGCAATAATAGTATGTCTCTCAATTTTACAGTTCAGTTCTTAGATGCATTAGGACCAGTTTGATGAAATTCCATTATCTAAAGAGCAATTTAATGTGTGTGTTTGTTCACTTTCCATCGTAGTTTTTTTTTAAATTTGGGATGCTGTTAGTCGATTTTATAATAATGAAATAAAAATAGCTAATTATGGAATATATTTTGTAGTGGCTATCTTTCGGTAAAAATAACGTCTATTCTTAATTTTCTGCGGCAATCTGACAGACCTATGTGTCTATGTCTATCCTTAAATTTCATTACTGAAACAGAACTTATAAAATTATTACTATTGACGTAATTAATAACTGAAAGACCGGTAACTGCTTGGGAAAATGGTATAGTAAAATAGCTGAAAAAAACTGAAGGATAATTGCCAAAGATAAATGGGAAAGTCTGGAGGAGATCTTCACCCTCACATAAGAGGGGTTCTCTTTAACCTTTTTAAATTTTATACTAAATACTTTATCAATCCAAGTGATCTAGTTAACTAATATGTATTATACACATTTAGTATAATATCTATTCTAGTTATTACTATTATTGTCAAATATAAATCGCTAACAATCTACAGAAAATTTTATGATGTTACTTTTTAAAATTGCGAGAAATAGAAGGCGTTTTATTTTTATTTATTTATAATTAAAAATACAATCTCGTGACTTTTCTTGCTGTTTTCATAGTCAAAGACATCTCAGTCTTAATTTATTAGGGTAGTTTTCAATCGCGACGATATAGAAGACTGAACAAAATACATGCTGTATTTCAATTGCTTTTCAGGAATGCCAAGTGAGCGTGCAACGTGTACACGCTCATAGAAAAGTAGCATTGGTGTTGCAGCTCATTTAGAGAATATTTTAAACTTAGAAATTTCATTACAATGGAAACTAGCCCACGTTTACTATTTGATTATCAATGCAATAATCTGCTATGAATATTCAATTGAATAGTTAAACCGTAAATTTTTGCATGATTCTGTGACGGAGGAATCGGCAAGCACAACGGCCATTGACAATAAAATTGGCATTACCGAAATTACTGATAGCCTACGAATCGCATTACACACAATTGACGTCACATATAAGTAGTTTGGTTGTTACGACGTATTTAAAGTTACCGAAAAAAAATTGTGAAGTACAAGATTTATTATAATATTA
Source organism: Bombyx mori (assembly GCF_030269925.1). Lineage (NCBI taxonomy): Eukaryota > Metazoa > Arthropoda > Insecta > Lepidoptera > Bombycidae > Bombyx > Bombyx mori. Next base: position 13,399,110 of record NC_085124.1, on the reverse strand, counting down.
AGGTCATAGTTACAATTCGTTGATCGAGTTTTAAGATATTAATTTTTTTATATGATTATTTATTGGATACCAACGTGTTATTCATTAGCACAGAACATTCAGGTAACATATACATTGATTTCACACTAAATGCTAACACAATTACAGGCACCGACTGCATGCATTGGTAAAAAAGCTGTTCGTTGTATAATACTAGAGAGAGAAAAAACTAGATACAACATTACATGAAAATCTTAATATTAATATAATAGTTATAATATAATATATGTAAAGTAATAGGGGGAATTGAATCTTCTACGATGGGGAACAAAGTGTGTTTTTGCGCTAATATAATGACTCAAAAAAAAACTCATTGGAGTTTCGGAATAATTTTTATTTGTATTTGTAGATTTGAATCATATGATTCTATCATATATTCTATGACATATATATGTCAGACTTAGGTTGGGAGGATTAGTAGCGATACGAGCTATTTATTGATCATATGATACATAGCTCCACCTTCTTGCTGCTACTGCTACATCCTATTAAAAAGGGTTTTTTTACAATTTGAACCTTGGTATTCCTAAGTAGGTTTAAATACGGCTAAATGCTTAAAACGACTTCCTTGTCCGTAGAATAAAGCAAAACAAGTATTTGTACAATTAAAACCAGTCGACAATCAGGTTATGTTAACGCGTCGGGGTTTTTTAATTAGATTTTTGCATATGATTCAGATTATTACATAATCGCGAAATGGACCATTGCGCGAAAGGAAATATTAAGGAAAAACCAACGAAAATACTGCATTAATATTAATATGTTTTAAACGTGTTTTGGAACATGAAAATTACGTATTAAAATCAAATCGAGAATAAAGTGCAATAGAGTCGCAATAAACTTCATAAAATAATAATATAAAGAGATTGAATGTTTGTATAATAGCCGGCAAACTTCTTGAGCATTTGTCGACGTAGTGGGGGTAAGTTCGCGCATGGTACACTCACGTGCAAAAACATTATTTACTCTGCGTCATAATGCTATTAAATTATTAAAATCAACATATTATGTATTTATTTATATATTTATTAGAACATCAACAAAAAATATAGGTTAATAATTGTAATAATTTAATCTTGGGGTAAAATAGATATTACTTCTATTAAGTCAAAACTAGACCTGTTGCCAGGTCTTGGTTCAGTTGAAGCGAAGCTGGTATTTGTAATTTTTTTTTCGTTATCATAATCTTGACCATCATCATCATCACTGTTTTCATCACCCGAGTCGCTATCATCGTGATGAGTCGACATAGGGCTCATCGGTGTAGTTTACAACTCGGTCGGTTCGGTCTTCTTTTTTGTCTATAATTAATTATTTTTTGAAGATATTCGATTCGTAGTAATCGAATGTTACTTTTTTCAATTACCAGCTTCCGATTACTTTCTGTTTTTTTTTCCATCTGAAGCCTAGCTCTTTCATAATTCGTCGTAAGCTTTATTCCGAGCCATTAAAATTTATATCTTCTTTAAATTTTTCGAAGCCTTTCTACGATACGGAGTTTCGCTGCTTGTTATGTAGTTATTATGATTACATCTTTTTATTACAGATTGAACGAAACTATCCATTCCGGTAACTTTCTTCTTCCCTGATCTTTTCTTACCCGGAGTCCGAAACACGGCGAGCAAGCCAGAACCTTTAGCTTCGTTAATAATGCACCTAACAGTACTCACTGATGTTTTTCTTGCTTCCGAAGTCTGTTTTACTTTTTCCATATCATTCTTCCCCTGTTTTATAATGAAGCAATATACGTCGTACACAATTTTTCTACCCTTTCTTTTGAATACTACACCAGTTTGTCGCGGCATAGTGTATTTTTTATAAAAAATCAACAAACACAACGCAATATAGCAATGGCAACAAAGTCAACAAGCTATTATAACAAATAACGTAACAATTAATAACGACAGACTTTTTACTGTACGCAAGCGTACTTTTGGGAGCAAGCGGAAAGAGGGCGCAGTGCAGGGCGCAAGGTTCGACTGATCTACCAATAACGCGCTCGATACGATTTCCCCTGCCGTCGCGCCTCACCCTCACTACCAAAGTGATCTAAAATTCGGTTCTGCGCAGTCAAGGTCATTTGCTCAAGAAGTTTGCCGGTTACTATACGTTGATTTTTGTGGTCATTGTATTTTTTTGTGCACGATAAATAATAATAATAATTTTGTATACAGTGTAGATATGCCGTTAAGTTTGTTCGCGTATTGAACACAAACTGCCACTATAATTAACTCATGAATTTCTCGAGAAAATACTCGGGAGTACAAAATTTAAGATTGTTTTCTTTTTCTTTTGTCAATAATATCCCAAAGCTCGAGGAGTGTATAACCCTTAAAATCCAATATAAATAGATCTATTTATACACTTAGCTTTTCCAGCCAATTAGACGTCATTGTTCCGAGAAAACATTGTCGATAATTTCGTAAGATTTTTTTCAGACTTATCACTCATTTGAGATCTTCTTAGAAGGTGCCGTCAAAAATCCAAACTCTTGTTTGTTTAGTGACGACACGACATCTCAAGGCTTGGAGTTCTACGACCTTTATACAAAGCGGCTTTCATCTAAACATCATTTTCTTAATGGCGTAGTATACTGGGGTAAGCCCGCACCGTTAGGTAACTCTGACCTGCCTATTTCTGTTTCGTGGCATGCGTTCTGATCTGAAGAGTGAGACAGCTATACTATACCATTGAGAACTTAGTGGAACTTCGTCTTGAACTATGATAAGCTCTATGTTGTTTTTTTTTTGCTTAGATGGGTGGACGAGGTCACAGCCCACCTGGTGTTAAGTGGTTACTGGAGACCATAGACATCTACAACGTAAATGCACCACCCATCTTGAGATATAAGTTCTTAGATCTCAAGTATAGTTACAACGGCTACCCCACCCTTCAAACCGAATTACTGCTTCACGGCACAAATAGGCAGGGTGATGGTACCTACCCGTGCGGACTCCCAAGAGGTCCTATCACCAGTAAATGTACACTGTTGGAGAATTCTTTTTGTGAGTTGTGTGGATTCGAAAAACCACTTCAAGCTACAAGTCCAAATGCTATCAGCCCATAGGCAGGAAAAAAGTGGTCAGATAAAAGCGCTCACGGCCTAATTATTAGTGGTTACTGGAGCCCATAAACATCAGCAATGTAAATGCCGCCACCCACATTGAAAAATGAGTTACTAAGGTCGCAATTAGATTTAGCAAAATATAATTATAATTTTCGTCTATGTATAGGTTATCTAAAACATGAATTAGGTATTCTAATCGTTCGAAATCAAAATTAGAAGCCAAATGTGAAATTAAGCCGTAAAAGTGTTTTCCCCAAAATTATATAGCACTTTTAGTTCACTAGTTCCCCCCTTCTTTATATTTGGGACGAGGAAAATCTGTTTTGCGAATAATTTTTAATGCTTTCGTGAAATAAATTTTCCGGTCTACGTATTTTTCCACAAAAACTATTCAATGTTCAGTCGAAGTTTGTTTTCTTTTTGATAATTAAAATAGCAAAAATTTATGTGCCATTGTGCATTAATGAAGTGTAGTGTGTGTACTAATATTTTTAAGCATCTATATATATTAATACGTGAAGGAAAACCTTTGTATCCCTTTTTACGAAAATTGTGCGAACGGCGGAGTATGAAATTTCCCACACTTATAGAGAATATAGAGAAGGAGTGCACAATGAATTTTTATTTAATTATGCATAAATAATACATTAAATCAATAAAAAAAAACATTATACACACTACCATGTATTTGACGCACACATACATTCATACTATTTATTTATTGTCAAACTTTTGTTCTTGACGTCTGTGGTCAAATAGAGAATAGATATTGTTTGTCTTTATTAATATTTTTCTATAGTGTAGTCTTGGCGAAATTTGTGATTATAGAAGTATAAATAGTCTTTGAAAATAGAATCATAATAGTGTACAAACTTATAATTTCAATTAATTATAGTCGAATTTCGACTACCGGACCACTACTAGGTTAAATTTATTGAACAAAGTGCTTTATAGTAATTTCCTTATTTTTTATAGTAATTTCCTATTTCGTCATATAATCCAGGTTGAAATTTTTATGTATCTATCTGCTATTATTTTTCCATTTTACGGTTGCGAACCGAAAGATATCACTGTTCTCGATAATGCTGCTTACTTTGCCTTAGAATTCTGAATTTATTTTAATTAGGTGTTATCGTGAATACTTTATCTCTCTATCTCTTCCTGTGTCCTTCTCTTTCTCTATAACTTATTTTAAAGCAAGGTGGTAATTGTACCATTCTGCCACGAAGCAACTATGTGACTACTACCTATGAACTATCTACTGATCGAAATAGTTGATAGACAAATGCAACTGAAATATTGTCATAACTCATCGTGGAAGGCATCGGCGTCTATGATCCCCTTTGGTCACTTATCATCAAATAGATCTACAGCTCGTCATATATAACTACAATTACGTTAGCTTATTTTGGCTTAATATTATGGAACCCCCGTGTCATTCATTCTGTATTATTATAGTGCTTACCAACATTAAATCAAATTCAAATCAGAACACATCACCGAACAAACTGGGTGGTGCTGCCGAGTCTTTTTTCCCTACCTATTCACTGGTAGCCTATGACGCTATTACAGCTACGCCTGGACGGGTAGGTGAGCTCACGGACTCAACTTGAGAATCTGCTAAAACTAGCCCTTAGCAAGAGAATTGCTTTGCAGAACCAACCACCGGATCGGAATCGTGACCCACTGAGAATATCCGGCGAGAAAGTCAGTGGGCAATGCCGAGCCGTCAGCTCTCACAATACGCCCGATCACCACTTTTTGTAGAGTAAGGCATCCTGTTTGATACCCAATTAATCCGTACACTTTGTAACCATAATATTAAATACACAAATATAGAACTTACTTGAAATTTGTTATGGTGTAGCGGGTTATTCACTTTGGAATTATTGTTCTGTGAGTTCGGGGTGCCGAAAACCATTTCCAGTAGTTCATTGTCGATTTTATTCACATTCCTCGCTTCCTTTGGTGATTCGTTAATGATTTCCAGCTTTGTTGGTTCTTTCGCCATTTTCACTTAATTTGATTTAACAACAACAAAAAACGGAGTTTTAATTTTTTATTTAAAGTATAGAATAAAAATCGCACTGTTCAGTTTTAATTATTAATTTTCGCAAAAGTTATTTGTTGTCTTGATTGCGTGGCTAAACGCGTGCGTACTCGACAAAATTCGTGGCGCGACTATTCCAACTGATTATGTCTGTGCGTTGACTTATGTTTGACTACTTGTTTAATGTTGATGCTCACACATTTTATATCCAATTATTATATGACTCTGATCAGTACACAGTGTATCTGGGAATTCACGTAATTTACATACAATGTAATTTCGTGATATAATGACGACATCAGTCAGCAAGTTATTGTTTAAAATTTTCTTTTTGGTTTTAATCCGAAGTTTTCCTCAATTTTCCCGTTCTTCAACTAACAGTTTATCAACTGTTTGCCGAATAAGTTTTTAAATAACAAAAACGTTTATACTGAAATTTTATTTAATGAAAGTATTAAATAATTTTATTATTATTAATATTTAGTATTATTTTAATTAATGAAAATTTTATTTAACGAAAGTATTAAATAATTTTATTATTATTAATATTTACTATTATTTTAATTAATGAAAATTTTATTTAATGAAAGTATTGTATAAAATCTTGAGACGGTTTCATCATTCATAATTGACATTATCGGAAAGCAGGAGAATAAATTTGATGGATTCTTATAAGGAATATTCTAATTATAGGCTAAAATAGATAGTAGCCGATTAATAGTGAGAAATTACTAATTTTTTTTTATGTTTGACATGGATAACCCTTCATTATTCAAAATTATAATCCGGTACAATCTTGCCAAAGAGTATTGTTACGACACAATATATAAATTTTATAAATAATTCGTCAGCCGGAGAATGACATAATTTAAGAAATACGTCATGAAGTTCTGAAATCAATATTACAGATTAGCCGACACAAGTCCTCCATATACGCATACTTCCCTAAAAATGATACTCAAAATCTAATTTAAAATTAAACATTTTGAATTTATATTCAATGCAAGTTCCTTTAACTCTCCATACTTCACGAGTTTCTATATCAGAGTACATTATATACAGCAGTACTATTTCTGATGACAACGATGATAAATATGATACTTTTTAACTTTTTTTTCCTACCTAAGCTTGAGAGGCTATTTCAGCGTAACCTTAACTAAGTAGTAGGTGAGGTCACGGGGCTCCAACCAGAGTGATGCTAACAATGACCCTAGCTAGAGTGCTTCGCAGAATCTGCCACCGGATCGGAAACGCGACCCACTGAGAAGATACGGCGAGAAACTCAGTGGGCTGTGTCTATGGGCTAATTCGCTCGTCGAGCCCTTCGTCGCAAGCGACGGGTTCGACGAGGTGACCGGACTTTTTAATGCCTCCCCGACGCGTCCAAGTGAAAACATCAGATTGAATTTTCTTACAAGTTCAAACCTTATAAATATTAATGAGCTTGAAAAATCATAGCGAATCCTCCTATACACCGTGGTTAAAGTTACGAAAACATTAAAACCACAGCTCTTTCGAGCAGGCTACGCTTTGAAATCTTACGCACTCTCCTAACAAAACTTAAACTAGATCACGTCTACATTATTGTAGACGTGATTTACATTATTGTAGACGTATTGTCCAAAAATCTAGTAATAGGCTAGTAGTATTAAGTACTGTGTGGAACACAATTTTTACAGCATGAGGGCTTTGACATTAACTTAATTGATGTGCTTGCAACATTGTCGTCAATGACCATGATCATTAGTAAATGTGTGTTGGAATTGTCAGAAATAATAAAATAATAGCTATAATAATACTGGACAAAGCGCGCACGGTCATTCGGCCCTAAATTAGGATTCCCTATGTAATTGGTACTAGAGACTGACATACATATCTACGTACATACGTTTAACTATATCATCTTCATAATCGGTTGCTCTTGGCAGAGCAGTCGTGGTCATGTGGAATTCTTGCTTATTAAAGCCTTGACAGATGTTTTCCATAGTTTGCGAACCGAGGCCCGGCGCACACACTCGTTAAGTGGGAATTCAGTAAGGTCTTTCACCTGATCAGTCCAGCGCATGGGGATTCTTCCACGAGATCTCTTACCATTGACCTTACCCTGAACAACAAGTTTCTCGATAGACTCTGCTGGCCGTCGCGATACGTGTCCAATTTCCAGAAAAATAGATATGGTATGATGCTCGGCGATGACCCAAAGTAGGATTGACGACCAGAAAAAACCGTGTCTTCGTAATCAAAAAGCATAATGATCATTCCACCTCAGATGTGGTCTCACATTTTAATGTCCGCGGAACTATGTTCATGTTATTTACCGTTATCTGTAATTATTTTTAGTCGCTGAGTCACGCACCAGACAGCGTCCAGACAAATATCATTATGTAACAGAGGGAAGAACTTTGTAATGCAAATGATGCAATTCTATATTACACAAGAATTCTCGTAATAGGTCATTCATTGCCTTCTCTGCGAAATCGAACGCCATCTACTGTGCGAAATCGAACGCCAACTACCGGTAAACTGTAACAGAGTTTTCTTTTGAATCATATCTTCTTTTTTTTATCCCTACCTATGCTGATAGCCTTGAGAGGCTATTTCAGCTTCTCCTTGACGTGTAGGTGAGCTCACGGGGCTCTAAGCGGGAGTGTTGCTAACACTGGCCCTAGCAAGGGCAGTGCTTCGCTGAATCTACCACCGGATCGGAACCGCGGCCCACTGAGAAAATCCGGCGAGAAACTCAGTGGGCTGTATATCTTCTTAGTAATACACTATTTTATTAGAGGTATGGCGAAGAATACCATGAGAACTAACGAGTCCATTTAAATACAGCTAAACATTCAAAAAAGACTCTCTGTCATCTGCCAAGAGTCTTTAAGGCAGCTACATTTTAGAAGTCGTCGTGGCCTAAAGGATAAGACGTCCGGTGCATTCGTATCGAGCGATGCGATCCCGCAAGCGGGTACCAATTTTTCTAATAAAATACGTACTTAACAAGTCGTCTTTTCGCATTAAAAGTGTACAATTTCCAAAAATAATCGAAATTGAGTTAATAATATGCGGAATCATTTGGTATCACCAGTATTTTTCTCATAAATACTGTCAAAAGAGTAGTAGTTTAGTTTTTTTTTTAGAGTACCTATATTTAGTCTATTATTATCAAAATTAATACATAATTTTATCTTACTTTAAAATACAGATAATGTAATTGGTAAAAAATAAATGTTGTAGAGATGATTAATATTAAAAATATCACATGTTAAACACTCTCCTGTAAAATTAGTATATTTTGAGATTATACAGTTTTAATGCGAGAAGACGAAGTGTTCACGATTGACTTCCACGGTGGAGGAATAACATCGTGTAATAAAAATCAAACTCGCAAAATTATAATTTGCGTAATTACTGGTGGTAGGACCTCTTGCGAGTCCGCACGAGTGGGTACCACCACCCCGCCTATTTCTGCCGTGAAGCAGTAATCTCTTTCGGTTTGAAGGGTGGGGTAGACATTGTAACTATACTGAGATCTTAGAACTTATATCTCAATGTGGGAGGTGCATTTACGTTGTAGATGTATATGGCTCCAGTAACCACTTAACACCAGGTGGGCCGTGAGATAGCCTATCCATAGAAGCAAAAAAAAAAAAACATCCAAGAATTAAAAAAAAACGATCGTGAGTTATTAACATTAGAATACTTTAAGCTTGTTTCCGAATTGTGCAATAGTCAAAAAACAAATTATGACACTTGTGCATAATCAAAAATGATAAGGATAGCATATTGCGCAACGCACACTTTATGATGATTACATATTTTTTTCTGTGACGTAATATTTTTCGCATTCCAAGTAGTCTTCTATAGTATTAGTCTATTGTTAGTATTTCAAAATATCTCCTTACTCCAGCTCGACGTGCGGGACTTCCACGGTGAAGGAATAACATCGTGTAATAAAAATCAAACCCGCAAAATTGTAACTTGCGTAATTACTGGTGGAGGACCTCTTGTGAGTCCGCGCGGGTAGGTACCACCACCCCGCCTATTTCTGCCGTGAAGCAGTAATGCGTTTCGGTTCGAAGGGCGGGGCAGCCGTTGTAACTATACTTGAGAACTTATATCTCAAGGTGGGTGGCGCATTTACATTGTAGAGGTCTATGGGCTCCAGTAACCACTTAGCACCAGGTAGGGCTGTGACCTCGTCCACCCAACTAGACAATCAAATAAAATTAAAAAAAAACTATCAATATTGGAGCGCCAGTTGCTCGTATCATCTTTGGAGACTTTAGCTGATAAAACTCTAGTTCTTCCACGTTTCTGTATAGGGCAGCGGTCGGGGGGAACTTTTTTAATTATTACCCCAAAATATTTTTGTGTTAGCTGATATATTACCCCATGGCGAAGAACAAAAAAAAACGAAATCGCCTCTTTTTAGTATTTTTTATATTATAGCTCCCATGATAATTTTGAAAAGGAAACAATAACCAAAAATTTAACGATTCTAAAGAAATTTCACTTCTATATATTTCGTTTACTCACAAAAGTTTCATTTTTACCCCCCAAAATTTCATTTTACCCCATTTGGGGTAATTTACCCCGATTCCCCCGCCTCTGCTAGAGGCAAGAGATAATTTTTATTATTCATAGGTTATTAGGTTAGGATATTACGTTCACGTTTGCTTGAGATCTTAAGCGGTCATAGTAAATCAGACCGCAGTAACATTTACGCGGGATACGGGTTCCCGTACATTGTCATGGACCACACCAACTATACGGCGAGACGAGACAGCGTGTCACCAAATTCAGTATACTAGCATTGGGAAGAAATACGTTGTATTATACAATTCATAATCCATCATTTTACGTACCTCTTAAAAACTTACTACCAAAGACTAAGACCATATGAGTGGCATTTGAAGAAAAAGAAGTTTTTTTTATGAAAACTATATTATTATAGGCGTTATGGATAATAGTGATGAAATGACGTTATAATTTTTTCTATTATTTGTTATGTGTATGTTGTGTGTGTTGTCTGCTGTGTGTGTAATTTGTTATGGGTATATGCAGTGTGTATGTTAAATATGGTCGATATGGAATGGTTTGGAATTGTGGCCGGAGTCTTGATGTTTCTATCGGTAAATTGTTATCAATTTCCGCTGCTGTTCTACTTATAATAATTAATGAAAATACTTTATGTTGTATCAAATAAAATAATAGGCTTGTAGTTTGTGATGTTAAACGCATTCCCCTATAATAATAATATTAAATAGCTGGGAATAAATCACGCACAGTCATCCGGACCCAATTTAGGATTCCTTGTGTGATGGATACCAGAGACTGATAAACATACTTATATATGTTTAAATACCTACATATAGATAACAAACACCCAGACACAAAGTAAACAAATCTGTTTATCATACAACGTTACCCCTATGTGAGAATCGAACCCACGACCCCCCCCCGTAACACTTTTATATGATGGTACTTACTCTTTTCCCATTACTAAGTTGAAAGGATTTGCTGGATATGTAATTAGAGCTGAGGCTCTAGATTTTAGAGCTTCTTTTGCGATGTTATATTCTCTTGGACTCGTCTCGGATTTTGATCATTCGATATGGCTCACTTTCAGGTGTCTTATTAATATGTTAAATATTAATTTAACAAGTTAATATGTTAAATATTAAAAAAATTATTATGTTCACCTTTCCTTACTTGCAGGACTTGCCGACAGAAAATAAAATTAGATTTAATATTAATAATGCAATTTATAATGCTTTTGACAATAATAACTGCATCTTGACATCCAAAAAATATGCATTTAAATTAATAGACTTAAATAATATAATAAAATTTAGATATTTAAGGACATCAAAAAATGAAATATTTAAATTAACGAATAAAAATTTTAGACAAGTAGCAACATCGCTACACTATTTTATACACAATTTCCTAGCTATAAATTTAGCTAAAAAAATACCTGCTTCTATTGAGCAGGAAAAAAAAAAGACATGTTATAAGACTTTGGAATCTGCTTCCAATTTAAATTAATTAGTAAGACAAAGGAGTCACACTCTTGCAATTACAAATCTATTAATACAACAACTAGATTATACCCATCAAAAGACGTTAACGTTTCAATTATTAACATATTCAATTTGGTGCATCAAAATTTACAAGGGATGATGGGTAAAGAGCTAGAAATTGAAATGTTTTTAAATATGCATAATATTAATGTATTCTGTGTCACTGAGCACTGGTTTAGAAACTATGAATTATTGTTTAATTTTAATGATCACCAGTTGTCAAGTTCCTTCTGCAGAGAGAACGCTATTCGCGGTGGCTCACTGATTCTCGTTAGTAAATGTTTGAAATGTAAGGAACGAAAGGATGTAGTGGCCCTCTCTGTTGAGAGAATTATTGAAATTTCCTGTGTTGAGCTTGAGCGCCTCATCGTTGTCTGCGTCTACAGACCTCCTGATGCGTTATATGATTCTTTTGAAAATATTTTGGAAAATGTATTGCTAAAGCTTTCTGTCTCTAATAAACAAATTTTGGTATGTGGTGATTTTAATATTAATCTTTTAGAAAACACAAATACCACTATTAGATTCAGAACACTGTTAAAGTCATATAACCTCCCAAACTTATTTTTAGAGCCTACTAGGACAACGACCACATCGGCAACATGTTTAGATAACATATTTACAAATGTAACACCGACTAACAAAAAAATTATTAATCAGTTAACATCAGACCATAGTGGACAATTTCTGTCTTTTGAATCTAATATGAATTCTAAAGATAAAAATACTCTTGTGATTGTTCCTATTAATAAAAAACGAATTGAGAAGTTTAGAAATAATATTATGCAAGAACATTCAGAAATTATTTATAACAAAAACCCAAATTTGTCATACCAGAATATGTTTCAGAGAATTAATTTGGTCTTTACTGATATATTTATTCCTAAAACTGTAACATTAAAAAACAAAACAGTGTTCAGCGAGTGGGCCACCACCGGAGTGTACAAAAGTAGAAAAAAGTTATATGATCTGTACTCTGAAAAAGCTTATAATAATGATGAAACATTTCATCAATATGTCAGGAACTATTCAAAACTATTTAGAAAAGTTTGTTTAGCGGCAAAATCTTTACATTTAAGTGATTTAATAAAAAATGCCCCTGACAAGATAAAGATGACTTGGAACATCATTGGTAGAGAAAGTGGAAAAGTCAGAAGTAGCCACCAAGAATTCTCATTAAAAATAGATGATAAATTGGTAACTAGCCATGAAGATGTGGCTAATGCTTTTGAAAAGTTTTTCTCTGACATTCCAGTTTCAACTACCACTTCTCTAAATTCATCCCCCACAGCAGCTGAAATATTATTGCATAAACATGTCAAGAAATGTAATGAAATTTTTAAATTTAAGGAAATTAATTCAAGCAGTATAATAAAAAGTTTTAATAGCCTTAATGTAAAAAATACAGCTGACTTGTGGGGAATATCAGTAAAGATTTTGAAGTCTGTAATAGACATTATTGCTCCTCATCTTGTTAGTATTTTTAATGATTGTATTAGGTGTGGTGTATTTCCTGACTTAATGAAACATAGTAAAGTGATTCCTCTTTTTAAATCTGGTAGTACTGATGACCCCTCTAACTATAGACCTATTTCAGTACTCCCTACGTTGAGTAAAATTTTTGAAAAAATTATTTTGACACAACTTTTAGAATATTTTAATTCAAATAACCTGCTTCATAATAAACAATTCGGGTTTACCGTCAACCGTATTTCTTGGTATAACAGTGGACTCTAAACTGCAGTGGGGACCTCATATTCATAAATTGGCAAGTAAGCTCAGCTCTGCAGCATACGCAGTAAAAAAAATTAGAATGTTAACAAACGCGGACACGGCTCGTTTAGTTTACTTTAGTTATTTCCACAGTGTCATGTCCTATGGCATTTTGCTATGGGGCAATGCGGCCGATGTAGAAATGATATTTATTCTGCAGAAAAGAGCTATACGTGCTATTTATAACATGCACTCAAGGGAATCCCTGAGGGAGAAATTTAAAGAAATTAAAGTTCTCACTATGCCATCCCAGTACATTTTTGAAAATTTGATGTATGTTCGTAAACATATTGAGGAGTTTCCTAAACAGTTGGACATACATAATAGAAATACTAGGAACAAACACAAGCTTGTTGTGCCGATGAGTAGGTTACATAAGATACGAAATTCATTCGGGTGTTTGTCTGTGCGCCTGTACAACAAAATCCCACAAGATGTTCAGAACCTACATATACATAGGTTTAAGAAAACTATTAAAGAACATCTGTGCAATAAAGCTTACTATAAAGTCAATGATTATCTAGAAGATTGCACAAAGTGGGAATGAGTTGCTCGCTCCAGGCATTTCAATATTGTAGTAATTGTTACGTTATAATACTCAGTGTAAAAAATTCATATTTAAAAAAAAAAAAAAATATTAAAAAATAAATAAATAATAATTCTATATGTAAAAAAAAAAGACACGCCCGCTGAGTTTCTTGCCAATTCTTCTCAGGACGGAGGCTAGTTCTTGTGAATTGGCGGTAGTTCTTTTGACGTTCAACAAGTATGTACTTTCATTTATGTTGAATAAAATTTTTTTTGATTTGAAAAAAATTTTTTTGATTTGATTTGATTTGATTTGTCTCTAATCGAATTTCTGCTAAGTGCTCTGATTTTCTTATTCTTGTTTCTTTTCACATTCATCCATCCATACAGAGGAGGGCCGTTCGGATTGTCGATAATCCCATTCTCACGGATCGTTTGGAACCTCTGGGTCTGCGGAGGGACGTCGGTTCCCACTGTATTTTGTACCGTGTGTTCCATGGGGAGTGCTCTGAGGAATTGTTCGAGATGATACCGGAATCTCGTTTTTACCATCGCACCGCCCGCCACCGGAGTAAAGTTCATCCATACTACCTGGAGCCACTGCGGGCATCCACAGTACGTTTCCAGAGGTCTTTTTTGCCACGTACCCTCCGGCTATGGAATGAGCTCCCCTCCACGGTGTTTCCCGAGCGCTATGACATGTCCTTCTTCAAACGAGGCTTGTGGAGAGTATTAAACGGTAGGCAGCGGCTTGGCTCTACCCCTGGCATTGCTGAAGTCCATGGGCGACAGTAACCACTCACCATCAGGTGGGCCGTATGCTCGTCTGCCTACAAAGGCAATAAAAAAAAAAGCATTTCTTTATACAGAAAAGTATAGAAAGCCGTTACATATTCCAACATACCTTTTCTATCTCTAGTTTCGCCCTTCGCACCTTTATCCAATTAAATGCATAGATAGTTCTTTAAAGGCTTATTGAATTTCTGAACGAGGTTTTTTTTTACTTTTTATCCATTTTAAGGGTTTTTGTTATTACTTCTTCCGATCAATAAGGGATTTTACAATCTTATTGTCCTTTCGGAATTCTTATTACTGTGATAATTTTCTTGACCATTGTTTTTCTTATAGGTTACCCAGCCACTGTAATTAATGTTCCTTTGGCATGTTCCTTTTCTTCTTCCAATTGCACTCGTAACTGCTTTCGCTTTTCAACTAACCTCTTTTGTGTAATCCTCTTTTGCATTTGTACGTAACAAGCGTATAACCTTATTTTTCAATATGCTGTTTCTTCCATGTAGATAATAGTACATAGTTAACTTTTCTATTTCTAACTCATGATTGTGATGAACATATTGTAATTTTTCAAGTGAAGTATTTAGTTTTGTACGCAGTGCATTTCGTTCTTTGCATATAGTTTTTATATAATTAATAGATTTTCTAGATTTCAATAGTTGCTACGTTTTATTTATAAACTTATTTAATTTAGTGTATCTCTTATAGTTTTTCTTACTAAGAATGTAGATAATATAGAAACCAGGAATGGACGGCTTCAAATGTTTCATTTGTTTATTCTATAAATTCATGAATACATTTGTTCCTATTTCTAAAGTTTTTGTTGATGTATTTAAACATTTTTACCTCTGATATTCCGACCTTAGGAAATGAACGTTTGGAATTCCAAAAAATACCAGATTATACTATATATTTTCTTTTTCTATGATCTTTGTTTCAATGTAGAAGTATTTGATCTTAATATTCTCTACTGTTCAAGTTTTTTTTACTGCTTAGATGGGTGGACGAGCTCACAGCCCACCTGGTGTTAAATGGCTACTGGAGCCCATAGACATCTACAACGTAAATACGCCACCCACCTTGAGATATAAGTTCTAAGGTCTCAGTATAGTTACAACGGCTGCCCCGCCGTTCAAACCGAAACGCATTAGTGCTTCACGGCAGAAATAGGCAGGGTGGTGGGACCTACCCGCGCGGATTCACAAGAGGTCCTACCACCAGTAAAGGGTGCTGGTAATCTACAATAAATTCTAACACCAAGTTTTTTATCATACCGTATCATTCCTTAAATATAAATTACATTACTTGATACCTTATTTTCGTTTGGTCGCTTCTCAGTATGTAGGCCTAATATTCAAGACAACGAGATGGGTCAACAAATCAATTCAAGCAATTCGATCTATGATTCATTATGTTACAAAACGTAACCGCATCCAAGGAAATCGTTATTTTGTTAATTATTAAATTAAGCGGACGTATGAGACGTATGACGCGTTCAAACAACGTATTACGAAACCAAAATGGGAATCAATCCGTGTAATGAGTGTCGTGCATGCAATTAATAATGTAATATTAATTTTCAAGAATTTACTCACTGTATAGTAGTCATGATCTACCACGTGACGTAATAACACATTAGGAACTGTTCATTTAGTACATAATCTTCTTCTTTTTCTCCACCTTATCCCACTGGATGGGGTCGGCACAGCTCATTTTTCTCTTCCATTCTCTTCGATCAGCCGTCAGCTCAACACTCACTCCTCTCTCTCTCTCTCATATCGTCATTGGTACTAGGTAGTTTCATAACAAAAATACATTACTTTACTAAAAAAAATACCAGCAGTGAAACACAAAATCTAAAACAGCTGATGCTCTGTCAAAAATAGTTGACAAAAACGTTTTAAAAATATGATTTTTTTTAAATCAGGATCGATTTTTTTTCCGTCCCATCACAAAAGTGTCATTAGTACTATCCTCTGTCTTCGTTTTCGGAAACGGTTCCCCCTAACACTCAGTATAGATAATAAGCATCCGGACAAAGAGCAGACAAAGCTGTTCATCACACGAATGCTTGCTAGATGTGGGAATCGAACCCGCGACCCTCAGAACAACAGGGCCGCTAAATACTGCACCACCGTGTCTTTAATGTTTAACTATAGGAGGTTTTTTTTTTTTTTACATGAAAAAGACACAAATAATATAAATAAACAATTCATTTTCTTGGTCTAACCTTAAACCATGGAGTTACTGTTGTAGGTACTTATTAACTCCATGCCTTAAACCAAGCACTCATTGGCTTCGGGTGGCTTAACAACGCCATCTGCTGAAATGGCTTAATAGTATTATTATTCACCAATAGATGTCGGGAAAAGTCATAAAGTTGATTATCGATTATTGAAAACACGAATAAAACAACATTTTCTGAAAGTAATTCGTAGCTAGATCGATTTATTGCCCCTGAAGTCCCCTGTATACTAAATTTTATAAAAATCGTTGGAGCCGTTTCCGAGATTCAGATTATATATAATATATATATACAAGAATTGCTCGTTTAAAGGTATAAGATAATTTTATTGCTTTGACTGATAAATGAGCTTACAGGCTATCTGGTGTTAAGTAGAGCCGATAAACATCATCATCATCATTCTCCTGCCCTTCTCCCAGTCAGCTGAGGTATCTGCAACATGTTTTCTCCTTCCATAGTCCTCTATCATAATAAGTTCGGCAAAAGTCTTTTCATAGTACATACTATGAAAAGACTTTTTAAAGACTTCATACATATGAACTTGTAATAAAATCTATTTGGCTATACTATTTGTATCTTTTTTTTTTTTTTTTTTTTCCACAGGAGAAAATCGCCGGATCCCCACCCGCACAGCAGGTGGGGTATGTGGGAGTCGAAACTCACTAAAAACTCCTGCCGCTCACAGCCGGCGCCCTACCCCGGACCGGGTGGGAACCCAGTCGGAGCTATTGAGACGGCGGGACAGGGTTTACGCAGTGCACATTACATCCATCCCGCCGTCCCCCAGACGCCGGACCGGCGGCCGCCAGCAACACGACCGCCGGTTCCCTCGGTCGACGGGCCAAGAGCCCGATTGATAGCGCCGCGCTACACCTTCCCCCGGAGCGGTCGGGGGAACGCGACCTACCACGCCGCCCCACGCCTAGGTTGCTCCCCGCACAAAGCGGGTGGAGCTCGAAGCCCTTAGGGGGCCGGGTCACGGACGGGACCCCGGTCCCGACCCCCTGCTCGGCGGCGGCGGGTTTCTGCGTAGTGAGGAGAGCTTTGCCTCACTCGCCCCGCCGCCTCCTTCTGCGAGATGGTGCACTCGCAGAAGTCGAGCATAGCCTTCCAAGACTCGTCGCCGCCAAGCATCGACGCCACGACGCCAGGCAGCGACAAGTCTGGTCCTATCTTTGCGACAAGGACACGGCGCTGCACCTCCCATGCGGGGCAGACAGCGAGCGTATGCTCCGCCGTGTCCAGGTCGTGTCCACAATGGTGGCACCTCGTCGTCGGCTCAGCTCCTATCCGGTGCAGGTACTTTCCGAAGCATCCGTGCCCAGTCAGCACCTGCACCAGACGGAAGGTGAGGCGTCCTCGGCCACGATTCACCCAGTCATAAAAGACTGGGTAAACCGCCTCGACGGTCCGTAGACCCCACGTGGGGTTGGCCAACCGCCTCGACCACGATTCGAGCACGGACCGCCGAGAATGGGCCTTCCGCGCCCGCAGCTCACTTTTGGAGGGACGCGCCACGCCCAGAGCACGAAGCTCACTGCGCCACCGATAGTCGGCAGCGAGCGACTCCGCCTCCAGCTCCCATGGCGGCGTCCCCGCCAACACACACGCCGCCTCGAATGAGACGGTGCGATATCCACGGATGACCCTGATAGCAACGGTGCGCTGCGGCCGGCGCAGGAACCGAGCCATAGTAGCCCGATTGCGCGGCTCAGCCCATACAGGCGCACCGTACAGGGCCATCGATCGCACCACCCCAGCGTAGAGGCGGCGTACAACCTGATCCGGCCCCCCGATATTTGGGAGCAGTCGGTTCAAAGAACCGGCCGTCCTCATTAACCGGGGGACCAGCTCCGCAAAGTGAGCACGAAAAGCCCACCGGCCGTCCAACACGAGGCCGAGGTACCTTAACTGCACCCCGACCCCTATCCGGACGCCCCCAACCACGAATACTATTTGTATCTGGTTGGTTTTGGTATCATTAAAAGTTTAAATTTTAAAGAAGATAATACCAAATTCAAATTAGGAAAATCTGTAATTTTTATTTATTTTTCGTACTGTTAAGACGAGTGAATCTAATGAAGAAATTCGACACATTTTAAAATTTTACTACAAGAAAGGTAAAAATGTAACGTAAGCCGCAAAAAAAATTTGCGATGTTTATGGACCTATAGAGAGTAGCAAAAATTTGTTTTAAACATTCTCAATTCAGAAATTATGGGGTCAAAGATGCACGTCGCTCTGGTCGCCCTATTACGGATAAAATGGATGACATTTTTGAAAAAGTGGAGCAAGACCGGCATATTAGTAGTTACGACGTAGCTGAAGAACTGGGAATTAACCACAAAACAGTTTTGGCGCATTTGAAAAAAACTGGGTACACAAAAAAGCTCGATATTTGGGTACCTCACGAGCTCACTGAAAGAAACCTAA
Source organism: Bombyx mori (assembly GCF_030269925.1). Taxonomy (NCBI): domain Eukaryota; kingdom Metazoa; phylum Arthropoda; class Insecta; order Lepidoptera; family Bombycidae; genus Bombyx; species Bombyx mori. The sequence continues at coordinate 13,380,103 of NC_085124.1, read as the reverse complement.
TGAACCGTGTACTCGTTTGTGATTCTTTATTACGACGTAATGAAACCCAACCATTTTTGAAGAAGATGGTAACTGGTGATGAAAAGTGGATCACGTACGACAAGAACGTGTGAAAAAGGTCGTGGTCAAAGGCCGGTCAGGCTTCACAGACTGTGGCAAAACCCGGGTTAGCTCGCAACAAGGTGATGCTGTATGTGTGGCGGGATTGGAAGGGCATTATTCATCTACTCTCTACTGCGAACAACTGATGAGATTAAAGCAAGAAGTTGAGAGAAAGCGGCCGGAATTAATCAACAGAAGGGGTGTAGTTTTTCATCATGATAACGCTAGACCTCACACATCTTTAGCCACTCAGCAAAAATTAAGAGAGCTTGGCTGGGAGGTGTTAATGCATCCGTCGTATAGTCCTGACCTTGCACCTTCAGATTTCCACTTGTTTCGGTCTCTTCGGAATTCTTTAGGCAGTGTCAAGTTAACATCACGAGAGGACTGCCAAAATCAATTGTCGCGGTATTTTGATCAGAGGCCCAAAATTTCTATAGCAATGGAATCATGTCTCTGCCTACAAGATGACAAAAAAATATCGAACAAAATGGTACCTACATACTTTAGTTAAATGTAAATAAACGACCTATATTAAATTTTTTTTGTGAATTTTCTTAAAAAATGCGAAGAAACTTTTTCCCCAACCTATTATACCATTTTTTTACTCACAAACTAGCTCATGGACACAACACATTAAGTTTCTCGTCGAATCTTCTCAGTGGGTCGCAATTCCAGTGGTAGATTCACTGAAGCATTGCTCTTGCCAGGGCTAGTGTTAGCACATTCTCTCATGTTGAAGCACGTGAGCTCACTAGTCACGGTTTAGCTGGAATAACCCCTTGAGTTACCGTCGAATAATACCATACTATAAATAATCCAAAACAAATTAAAATACCCGACCTTTAATGTTGTAATAGTCCCTTTTTAAGAATAGCCCCTTAATAGTTTTAGAAATTGTAGAATGGGAAATTGCTTTATAAAAATTCAAAGGCGTTTGAATCTTATTGTTCTGTTTAAACAGTATGTACACAGTCCTAATAATCTAAATAATCTGATTACCTTGGTATTCAACATCAGGTTGAAGAACGTAATGCCTCAAGAAGCTTACAGGGCGACGTAATTGAAAATCTACTCAAATGTGGAAGTTCGCAGCTAAGCTGTCGGCATTACACTTATCGAATCCAACATGCAATCCTACCTTTAATTTTTAATTCTATCGAAGTAGGAACTGAAACAAATAATCCGTGGTATATTCGTAATATTTTAAACATTCTAGCCAATTATTAATTAAATCGTGCATAAGATAAAGTGTCGCTTCTAAGACTACATGGAAACATTAAAATAATAACTAAATAAATGGGAGTAAATCACGCACGTTCGTCCGGTCCCAAAGGATTAGGATTCCTTAACTTATGAGTACCAGAGACATTACTTTTTTTTATTGCTTAGATGGGTGGACGAGCTCACAGCCCACATGGTGTTAAGTGGTTACTGGATCCCATAGACATTTACAACGTAAATGCGCCACCTACCTTGAAATATAAGCTCTAAGGTCTCAGTATAGTTACAACGGCTGCCCCACCCTTCAAACCGAAACGCATTACTGCTTCCCGATAGAAACAGGCAGGGCGGTGGTACCTACCCGTGCGGACTCACAAGATGTCCTACCACGAGTAAAAGAGGCATACCTACATACCTACATACTTTTTATATAACTTTATATATAACGACACAGATATTATCGACATGACTAGATAACGACATAGAATCTTTATGCATTATATCCGTTACCCAGACAAAGAGTAAACAAGCCTGTTCATCGCAAGAAGGTTTTCCCGATGCGGGAATCGAACTCACGACCCTCGGCGCGACAGTCAAGAGCGTTAACTACTGCACCACCGAGTCAGTCTAATGAGTTGACACATACGTACATATGAGTCAATATAGAGAGGTTCACAGATAATGTGGTAAATGACGCGATCTTAATCGACCGCAACGACGCAACGCAAAACCGCCGTTGTCTCTCGTCTCGTCGTCATAGAACATGTCTTGTCGGATCCCCAGGATTCACTCTCGGTGCTTTTAGTCCTCTCAAGCACAGGTCTCCGTCCTCGTCGAATTCGTCGATTAGTCAAAGTTCGACAAGCGAACTAACCCATAGACATAGCCCACTGAGTTTCTCGCCGGATCTTCTCAGTGGGTCGCGACTCCGATCCGGTGGTAGATTTTGCGAAGCGCTGCTCTTGCTAGGGCTAGTGTTAGCAAAGTCTCTCAGGTTGAGCCCGTGAGTTCACCTACTAGTTAAGGTTACGCTGAAATAGCCTCTCAATGTTCTCAGATTAGGTAGGAAAAAAAAATTCTTTCATTTTTCAAGGTAAACAACTTCACAGTCTGCACGGTGTTCATTTTTGACGCCGCCATTCCTCCTGAGTAATAAAGACGAATATTTCCTGTAGCGTAGCTGGAATGGCCTCTTAGGCTACCAAAAAATAGGTAGGAGGAAAAAAAGATGCGAAGCATTCGTGCCTTAATAGGTAGCTGCTGCACTAGGCCTAGTATGGTCCCACATGGATAGGTAACAACAAACTGTCTAATTCTAGTGTGGCGCATGTATTCATCACAGCTTGGAAAATGGGGAACGGGTTTGAAGAATGAGAATCTTTCGATGTTTTTTTTATATATTACCTAGATGGGTAGACGAGCTCACGGTTCACCTGGTATTAAGTGGTTACCGGAGCCCATAGATATCTACAACGTAAATGCCGCCACCCTCCTTGAGATATGAATTCTAAGGTACAGTTACAACGGCTGCCCCACCCTTCAAACCGAAACGCATTTCTGCTTCACGGCAGATATAGGCGGGGTGGTGGTACCTACCACCTGGTATGGTGTTCATGTGCTCTGGTAATTATTGGTAAGTATTGGAATTAACGCCAGTTGCACCGTGGGCTCACATACCCATCTAGTGTAATAAACAAACCCTTATAAACGTATCGAATTCTGCTACTGTATCGATGTTCCATTACTATAGCGATTACAAACCGCTTAAGCAAAGTATCATGAAGATCGTGTAATAAATTCAATTCAAAATTTGCAATATTTTAGCTTTTACAGAATCTAGAATTCTGGTTTTCGTGCGCAATGATGAATCAGTCGTCAATAAAGGACATACAGTATTATAAATACACATTTACGTTTCTTATCTTCGTCAACCGCAGAACCAGTGTTCGTTATTCAGTATCAATTACTTGCTCAGTGTTCAGTATATTAATTCACTCTGGTCGGGCCACACGTCGATTTACAAATCTACTATCATCTCCACATAAGTGCACAACTTAACAACAAAATGGGTTGCGGTGAATTTCTCGTGAAATATGTGCTTTTCTTTGCCAATTTAGCATTTGCGGTATGTATTTGTGCATTTCGATTTTTTTAACACGTTAATTGGGTTATAAAAAAATGGATGTGTTTTAAATTTAATATAAGTACATGTCATTGGACATTTGTGGACTGGAAACAAAACACGTTGACACCACAATGTGAATACTGCTGTCTATCTTCATTTAAATAATAAAATTGAGCTCCCAAATGCATTGTAATAGCCAGCCAATCCGTCAAACCAAATGCGTGATAACGAGGCAGAAATAAGGAGGGCGGTTACGAGACTATTATGCCATTTCTTGGGATTCGGATTAGGAGTCGGAAATTATATTTATGGAGGAAGACAGAAAATGAAGATCCTACTACACGTACACACAAATTATGTGACATAGTAGTAGGTGAAATAGGACGAGATATGTTATTAATTCAAGGTTACAGAGTAAACTTATTCCTACCCTCCAAACCAAAATTAACGGCCTCACGATCAAAATGAATACCAGCCTATACGGTCTTACAGTATATTAGACCACCTACTACATCTATTATATACATATATGTATATACCACCAACCTGCCTATTTCTACACTGAAGCATCAACGCGTTTCAGTTTGAAGGGCGGGGCAGCCGTTATACTGTAAAAACGGAGACTTTAGAACTCATATGGGTGGAGGCATTTACGTTGTAGATGTCTATGGGCTCCGGTAACCACTTAACACAAGGAAGGCCGTGAGCTTGTTCGTCCACTTACTTAAACAAAAAAAAACATCAATTTACATAATAAAATAAAAATATGAGTTTGTATTTCACGAGCCATAAACACGCCAAGTCGGTCAAACTTCTGATAAGTGATAAGATTAAACATTTAGCCTGCTATAGGCTGAAGATAAGGTATAGCTATCGACTCAGTACACGGACAATGGAAATGCTCACAACATTTTCTAGGGATATGACAAGTTTCCTTATAAAATTATGATTCAGAACGACATATATGACGTCATACATCCAGGAAGCTTTGGTCAAATTGACATGTGACGAACAATCGGAAATATATTATTTATTAAATGAGATCGTGGCAATGGCTATAACGTAATGAAAGGCTATCATGAGTTTCTTTCTTCCCCTCAAACACAGTCCACTGAGTTTCTCGCCGGACCTTCTCAATATAATAATAATAATAATAACATAATAATTTCCATAATAACCATGGAAACCGTCTACAACAACAGACGTGTCAAAAATTGCAAAATTCAAATTTATTTAATTTTACCTAAATTTTTACAAATATTTATAGAAAAAATACAAATAATTAAATTTTAAAAATGATAAAAACAAAAAGAGAAAGTGTAAAGTTGGATGCAAAAACGAAAATAAAGAATTTAAAGAAAACTGCAATGTGACACGTCCATGTCGACGACAACTGCATTAAGGAAAAATCCAAGTCGACAGTGTAGACAGGTGACCTGTGGCGCACGAAGAACATCACCATGTATTCCGTCGTGTTCGTCGGATGGCTCTCCAAGTCCGACGAGAATTGAAAATTTATCCAGCGACGAAACACAGCCGTCCCCTGCGCCGCCAAGACCTGTGCGCCGGGGCCGCCCACCATTGGCACGCTTGGGATCAACGAGGCGAAATGCCCCGTCTACGGTCCCCGCTACCAGTGGTGTAGTGCGCTCTCGCATGCGTTGGAACGAAAATATAAATATGAATGTCATGCGAGCGTACTATGAGGCTACGGAGGGAGAAACCAACCTTTCTGCGTATCGCTCAAAAATGTTTTCTGTGTTTCAGACATTGTGCCCGACCGTGAATGTTTCGACACAACGACTGTCAGATCAGGTGAGGGCTATCCAGCGGCTTAGGCTGTTGGACCAGTCTCTTCTTGATCGACTACGCTACGAAGCGCTACCTGTTCCCATCGAACCACAAGAAAACCAAGTGGTAACTGACACCGTCGCCCCAATAATACAACACGATGAGGAAATTCAAGAACAGGTTTGTGCAAGTAACCAGGACTATGAGCGTTTGAGTAGTGCTTTGGAGGATTCTATTCAAGAATATAGGTTAGTCTCCGCCTGCTCTAGACCACGATTACCACGTTTGCCTATGCATAGACGTAATGTTTCGCTTGTAGGGGCCCTGGACTCTATTCTAAAACCCTATTTAGAATCAAGTACGGATCTAATTGATACGCACTCACTTCTGTACTGCGGTGCGGTAGCGGTTTGTCGTGTAGCTGAGGTTAAGTCTCCAAATTTAACCCAGACAGCCTATCGACCCCCTACTAAACCACAATGGCAGTGCAGAATTGAGAAGCGAATTGATAGGGCCAGGATTCTTATAGCAAAGCTTATGTGCTTCCAGAAAGGAAATACTCGTCCACGGGTTATGTGTTTCGTCGATCAGGCTTTTGCCGGAACTGGAATAAGCTCAAACGAATACATGACCTGTATTATTGAGCGCATAGACTTCTGGAAGCAAAAAGTTTATGCTTGGGCAAGCCGTATTCGTCGGTATCGTCTAAGATCTGAGCGATACCATTTGAATAGAGTTTTCCAAAGAGATCAAAGAAGTGTATACAGAAACTGGGAGTCGTCTCAATCCCAAGTGACCAATGAGCCATACAATGTCAATGAAGAGGACATGTCAACATTTTGGAAAAATATTTGGTCGATACCCATTGGTCACTCTGAAGGGGAATGGATACAAACTGTCAGGCGGGAATGTGAATCGTATAAAGAGATGGATCCAATAACAATATCCGCCATTGATGTTTCTCGTGCAGTACGTTCGATGCCAAATTGGAAAAGTCCGGGACCGGACGGACTACACAGTTACTGGATCAAGTGGATCCGAAGTTCACATGAACGCCTGGCAGCTCAATTCCAACAGGCCCTTGAGATGGGATCACTCCCAGATTTCATGACATCTGGTATCACTTATTTGATTTACAAATCTGGCAATACCTCGGATCCCAAGAATTACAGACCAATTACATGCTTACCTACCATCTATAAGCTACTTACATCCATTTTGAGAATCAAAATTCAAAACCACATTTTTAATAATAACATTTTATCACCTAATCAGAATGGATGTAAGGCTGGGTCTCGAGGTACAAAAGATTTGCTACTCATTGACATGACCATTACTCAACAAGTTCGGCGGGGTAAGAGGAACGTTCATATGGCTTGGATTGATTATAAGAAAGCGTATGACTCTGTGCCTCATACATGGCTAATGAGAGTTTTAGAGCTATATAAAATAAATCCCATACTATGCTCCTTTCTTAGCTCATGCATGGGTCAATGGTCTACGTTTCTTAGTCAACCAGGTCAGATGACTTCTTCTGCTGCCCCGAATTTAATAAGGATTAAGCGGGGTATCTTTCAGGGCGACAGTCTGAGTCCTTTGTGGTTTTGTTTGGCGCTTAATCCTTTAAGTACATTACTTAAAGATTCAACGCTAGGCTACCGACTTCGCAGAGGAGCTGAGGCTATATCACATCTCTTGTTCATGGATGATCTCAAATTATTTGCTTCCAAAAAACCAGACTTAATGAGTTTACTAAAAATAACCGACAGTTTTAGTAAAGCCATTGGGATGGAATTTGGTGTTGATAAATGTGCGTTCATAGATGTACAGAGAGGTAAAGTTGTAAGCTCAGATTGCTTACTACTTAACCATAGTGTGGTCCTCAAGTCTCTTTGTGAATCGGAAACTTACAAGTACCTTGGTATGTTTGAAGTGCTGAATATTGTTGACGCAGATATGAAACAATCGTTTAGAGATCGGTTTTTTGGTCGTCTTATAAAGGTCTTAAAAAGCCATTTATCAGGCGGAAACAAAATCCGAGCGTTTAATGGTTGGGTCATGCCTATGTTAACATATTCCTTTGGCATACTAAGGTGGACGCAATCAGAGCTGGACGTACTGGACAGAAAAGTCAGGCGATTGTTAACGGCATACAGAATGCATCATCCACGTTCGTCTGTAATGAGGTTGTATATTCCTCGGAAATGTGGGGGTCGTGGTATTTTGAATGCCAAGGATCTACATAACCGAGAGATATACAACCTTAGGGAATATTTCCTTAAGATGAACGTGAATATGTATCGGGATGTCGTTGCAGTCGATAAGGGGCTAACTCCGCTATCCTTAGCTAACGGGAATTGGAAGAGGCTGAAGGTAGAGGGTATTTCAGATCGCATAACCGTATGGAGGAGCAAGGAGTTACACGGTAGGTTCTACCGGGCTCTCACAGGGCCTGATGTAGACCAATTAGCTTCCGTGGCCTGGTTAAGATTCAGTAACCTCTTTGGGGAAACTGAAGGTTTTATCTTTGCAATTATGGACGAAGTTATCATGACGAACAACTACCGGAAATATATACTAAAGGATGGGACGGTCGACATTTGTCGGGCATGCCACCGTCCGGGAGAGTCTATTAGACATATTGTTTCTGGCTGTTCTCGGTTTGCTAACGGCGAGTACTTGCATAGACATAACCAAGTGGCTAGGATTATCCATCAACAACTTGCTCTGAAATATGGTTTTCTTGATTCTGCTGTACCTTATTACCAATACCAACCTCAACCAGTTCTTGATAATGGTCATGTTACGCTCTACTGGGACCGATCTATTATCACGGATAGGTATATTGTTGCCAATAAACCTGATATTGTGATAATAGATCGATCTGCGCGTCGAGCAGTGTTGGTTGATGTCACCATTCCTCATGACGAGAACCTCGTGAAGGCAGAAAAGGACAAATTAATAAAATATTTAGACCTGGCCCACGAGACTACCGCCATGTGGCATGTTGATTCAACCATCATTGTTCCAATAGTTGTATCGGTACACGGCTTGATAGCGAAAAGTTTCGATCAACATCTTAAGAAACTTTCGTTATCCAGCTGGGTTAAGGGCCTAATACAGAAAGCAGTTATCCTCGATACTGCACGCATTGTGAGGAGGTTTCTCACTCTGGAGTCCTAACCACTGGTGGCTTGTGTCGTAGACACCGCCATCAGCGGCAATCTATTTTTATATAGTGTTTTTTAAAAATTGTATTTTTAATATATTTTTTAAAAAATATTATGTAATTAATAAGATTTTAAATAAATATAAATAAATAATAATAATAATTTATTTATTTCTCTCTTAAAAGTATAGTACAAATACAAATGGAATTTAACCTTATAATTTATTTTGTAAGCCTTTGAAAGAGCTGAAGTCTGCACTAGGCTCAAAGACCTGTATTACTGATCTCCAGGCTCCCTCCTTCTTAAGATAGATTAGGTTAGGTTAAGTCGTGAACCCGGGACCTGGGCGGGCCCCCCGGTGCGCACTCTGCGTGGCCGGGGGCTCCGTCTGTGGGGGAGTTTGGCTGGACTTCCACCGTGGCGCGTCCGTAGGTGGCGGATAACGGGATCCTCTGGGCGACATTCCCAGAGGTATCGTCCGATCTTTTTCGTTGCAAGGATTCTTAGGTTTAGGTCCTAGGTTTAGGGTTAGGTTTAGATGTAGATTAAGGTCCTAGGTATAGGGTTAGGTTAGATGTAGGTTAAGGTCCTAGGTATAGGGTTAGGTTTAGATGTAGGTTAAGGTCCTAGGTTTAGGGTTAGGCTTAGGATAGCTTAGATAGGCTTTGCAACGAAAGAGATCGGATGACGCGGACCAAAATCAGCACTAGGAGGAGCGGAAGGACTGCGCTCTCCACACTCTTCACTAAGTGAAGAGTGCTCCTTCTGGAGATCGCAGCTTCCGACGGCACTGGTTCGCCGGCCTGCCGTGAGCGGTGGCACCCTGTGCCCCGTAGTCGTGGAAGTGAGTCAGCGCTGCATTTTCGCAGCTGCTGACCGCTGGTTGCTATGTCCCCGGCTTCGGCTACAGGGGAACGCCCCCCAGATATGGGGGGTACCGGTTCGCCGGCGTGGCTTCGTGGTTGCTCGTTTCGAGCGTGGGGCGGTGGTCTGCCGAGTTGCCCTGTGCACCCGGTGGGCTGCCGACCAACCCGTAATCCTCACTGAGTGGGGGGCGGTGGCCGCTGCCGCAAGGCACGGGGTCGCGAGGACGTAAACCTCTATAAAAAATACCCCAATCCCAAGCTCCGATGCCCGGTGAAGGGATGAATGGCTGGAGGGAGTCCAGTCCCGAGGGCATCACCTGATCCCAGGGGACCTCACCCCTGGTTAAATAAGAAAGGAAAAAAAATGAATATGGACAATTGTGAAACAGTATTACCCCAGGAGGGTACCTCCCGCTCAGCGGGAGGAGAATCCCTCCGTGCCTCCGAGCAATCGGAGGCACGCTGCCCCTCGTATTCTGGGGGGGGCAACAATTGCCTAGAGGAAGGAGGCGGCAGCACGAGCCGCGAAAAAGATCTATTCGTGCATCCTGAGCGTTGCGACAGTGCACTCTCACTGCGCTCGACGCGAAGCTCTGCGAGGGGCTACGCGTCGAGTGGTCGAGAGTCGCCGCTTTTGCTTCGGAATACTACCGGACGGTTCGCCAGCAGAGCCAACGCTGATGCGAAAACTCGGAGGAAGCGGAAGACGGTCAAGAGACCGGTGACTTCCGCTCCCTCCGACTCCTCGGAAATTGAACCCGCGCCCGCCAAGTTTTTGGCGGTCGAGGAAAGAACGGCGACTATTGCGGCGTCGTCTGCCAAAGAACAGGATGTTCGGATAACCTGCGGCGGATTGGCAGCCGGCTCGCTGCGAGGCGGGAGAACCCGTTGTGGGAAGGCCGAACGAATCAGGGAGGGAGAGGTTGAGCGGTTGTGCCGCTCCCTTATGGAGACTGAACCCACTGACCTCCACAAAACTTTCGAAACCTCTCTGGATATTGTCTCCAAGGTGGCGAGCAAATCAGGCTCCTTAAAGGGCACGTACGTGCATGCCCTGAATTGCGTGGTCACTGCCATGGGTAGACTCTTAGAGGCATTTCTCCAGCGCACTGCCACGGAGGAAACAGCTGGCCTGCGGTCGCAGCTGGAGAGTCTACAGGCTTTGTACGCCTGCGTTCAGAGTGAGAATGCAGAGCTTCGGGCGGAAAGTGTAAAGTTGCGGGAGGAGATGGCCGCCATGCGTGTGGCCATTGATGGTGTAAGGAGACAGCGGGGCAGTTCAGTTTCCCCACCACCACCATCCCAAGTGCAAGAGGCCATAGTGGCGGAAAAAGATAAGGAGATCGAAGACCTCAAGAGACGCCTAGCCATTCTTGAGGCTCGCACCTCTACAGTAGTGCGCGCGAGGCCACCGCTGGCACACGAGCGGCCAGCGCAAGCATCACTAACGCCTAAGACCGCGGCTGCACCGGCGCCCGCGAACGCCACTGCGGCCAAACTGACTACACGGTCCAAGACTGCTGGGCGACGAACACCCGCCCAACCTGAGAGGCCTCAGGCTGCTGCTTCTGCCCCGCCCCAGCCTGCGAAGGCGGGGCCTGGCAGAAGCCGCAACAATCCAAAGGGGTGTGTGAATGCCGCCCAGCCAGCGCAACACCCCCAGCCCCGTCCATTGCCTCCCGCCCCGTCCAACATGGACGCAGCCTGGACGACGGTAGTGAAGCGGGGTCGAAGGAGGGCGCAAGACGTACCTAACCCCCGTCCCGTTCCGACAGTCAATGCTCCCCAGGTAGTGGGTCGAGCAGCAACTGAAGGGAAAAGAAAGGGAGGGCGCAAGGCAAGAAAACCGCGCGCCCCGCGGTCGGCGGCTGTCGTATTGGAGCTGCTGCCGGCTGCCAAGGAAAAGGGCCTCACCTATGGGGAGGTGATGGCCCGGGCGCGCGCTAGCGTCGACGTGGATGCCATGGGCGTGGAGGGTGGCCTCCGAGTCCGGCACACCGCCAACGGGGCCCGGTTGCTGGAGTGTCCTGGTGCCAACACCAGTGCGGCCGCGGACAAGCTAGCAACCCGGCTCCGTGAAATCCTGCCGGACCCAGAAGTGGTACGTATAGACAGGCCCGTCAAAATGGCAGAAGTCAAAGTGACGGGCCTGGATGAATGCGCCACAAAGGAGGAAGTGGCCGCCGCCATTGCATCGCAGGGCAATTGCGCCCTCACGCAGGTCAGAGTGGGAGAGCTGCGAAGCTCTTACTCTGGAGCCTTCACTGCGTGGGCGCGTTGCCCTATGCAGGCGGCCACGCTCCTGGCTACGCCTCCACAAGGTCGGCCCGCCGACTCACCAGGGAGGCTGCGCGTGGGCTGGGTGATGGCCCACGTGCAGTTACAGAAGGCCCGCCCCTGGCGATGCCTCCGGTGCTTCGGCACCGGGCACGGCCTCGCCAGGTGCCCATCGGCCGTGGACCGCAGCGGGCTTTGTTTCCGCTGCGGCCAGCCCGGACACAAAGCGGTCTCCTGCACAGCCGCCGCGCCACACTGCGTGCTATGCGACGCGGCGAAGCGGCGGGCCGATCATCGGGCTGGGGGCCCGGCCTGTCTTTCCGCCCCCTCCTCCACAAAGAGGAGGCGTGGCGGGAAAAAGAAGAAAATAACAGAGGAAGAGCCGGCTGCGTGTAAAGCAGCCGGCCAGTCAGTTCCCACCGCGGCCGTCGGGCCGCAAGGTGGGACGGAAGACGAGGGAGCGATGGACGTGACACCTCAATAATGGATCACGTCCATCGCTTCCTCCAAGCGAACGTGAACCACTCCGCCAGGGCGCAGGATCTCCTCGTCCACACCATGGCGGAGTGGTTCATCGACATCGCGATCGTTGCGGAGCCATACTTCGTACCTCCCGACCGGGAGGATTCCTGGGCCGGAGATGTTGATGGCTCCGTGGCGATCGTGATGCGACAGTCAGCGGCGTTACCCCCCCTTGGAATGGTGGCCAGGGGATCCGGGTACGTCGTAGTTAGGGTCAACGAAACCGTCGTGATCGGGGTGTACTTCTCTCCGAACAGGAGTCTCGCTGAGTTCGAACGGTTCCTGGGTGGGCTCGAGGCGTTGGTTCATCGCTTCGAGTCTCGCCCGGTGATACTGGCGGGGGACCTCAACGCTAAATGTACAGCGTGGGGCTCCCCCCGCACGGACTCGCGCGGCGAGTTCCTGTCGGAGTGGGCTTTCGCGACCGGTCTCTGTCTTCTGAACAGAGGTTCGGTCGCGACCTGCGTGCGGTGGAACGGGGAATCACACGTGGACGTGTCGTTCGCGTCTCCGTCCGCCGCACGCCGTGTCCGTGGCTGGCGTGTTCTCGAGGGGGCGGAGACGCTCTCGGACCATCGATTTGTCCGATTTGAGCTCTCCGTTTCCACTTCGTTGAATACGCCGGCCGAAGACGCCCGCGGCGAGGAGGAGCTCCCGCGTAGCGCTCCCCGATCATTCCCACGATGGGCACTGAAGCGCCTGAATAAGGTGCTCGCGGTGGAGGCGGCCACAGTGGCCGCGTGGGCGCCGATGCCCGCGCGTCTAGTGGACGTGGAGTCGGAGGCCGATTGGTTCCGGGGTACGATGCGTCGCGTCTGCGATGCTGCGATGCCCCGGGTCAGCGGCCGCGCTCCACGTGGCGGTGCGTATTGGTGGACGCCCGAGATCGCACTCCTCAGAGAGGAGTGCGTGCGGGCACGCCGCCGAAGCGCCCGCCACCGCCGTCGCCGTCTTCGCGGTATGGATTTCGCGGAGGTGGCGGCCCGCTTACATGCCGACTGCCGTGAAAAGCAGGAGGTTCTGCGGCGGGCCATCGGCGAGGCCAAGTCTCAGAGCATGAAGACGCTCCTGGAGACGCTCGATCAGGATCCCTGGGGGCGCCCGTACCAGACGGTACGCAAGAAATTGCGACCGTGGGCGCTCCCGGTGACCGAGCGTCTCCAGCCTCAGCAGCTGCGGGATATTGTCTCCGGGCTATTCCCGCGGATGGAGAGAGACTTTGAGCCCCCCTTCATGGGCGTGCCGCCACGCCTTGACGTGAGCGGTGATGCCCCTGCTGAGGTGGTTCCTCCGAGCATATCGGAGCAGGAGATTCGTGCGGCCGTGTCGAGGATGCGGAGGAAAGACGCGGCCCCCGGCCCTGACGGTGTTCACGGTCGGGTTTGGGATTTGGCCTTCGGTGCCCTTGGGGACCGGCTCGTGCGGCTCTTTGAAGCCTGCCTCGAGTCGGGGCGGTTTCCAAAGCAGTGGAAGACGGGCAGACTTGTTCTGCTAAGGAAGGAGGGACGCCCTGCGGACTCACCTGCGGGGTATCGTCCCATCGTGTTGCTGGACGAAGCGGGAAAACTGCTCGAGCGGGTGGTGGCCGCCCGCATCGTCCAGCACCTGACGGGAGTGGGTCCTGATCTGTCAGCGGAGCAGTTCGGATTCAGGGAGGGCCGCTCGACCATCGACGCGGTGATGCGTGTGCGCGCCCTCTCTGATGAGGCTGTCGGCCGGGGTGGGGTTACACTGGCGGTGTCCCTGGACATCGCCAATGCGTTCAACACCCTGCCCTGGTCGGTAATCGCGGGGGCGCTGCAGTATCATGGCGTCCCTGCGTATCTCCGTCGGCTGATCGGGTCCTACCTCGAGGATAGGTCGGTCGTGTGCACCGGGCACGGTGGGACGGTGCTCCGCTTCCCCGTTGAGCGCGGTGTTCCACAGGGGTCGGTCCTTGGCCCTCTCTTGTGGAACATCGGCTATGATTGGGTCCTGCGGAGCGCCCTTAGCGCTCCTCTCCCGGGTCTAAGCATAGTTTGCTACGCGGACGACACTTTGGTCGTGGCCCGGGGGAAGGATTTGCGCGAGTCTGCTCGTCTTTCCTGCGCGGGGGTGGCCTTCGTCATCGGCAGGATCCGACGGTTGGGTCTGGAGGTGGCGCTTGATAAATCCCAGGCCCTGTTGTTTCACGGGGCCCGGAGAGCGCCGCCTCAGGGGGCCCACCTCGTGATCGGAGGCGTTCGCGTCGAGATCGAGGCAACCGGGTTGCGGTACCTCGGTCTCGTACTGGACGGTCGTTGGAGCTTCCGCGCTCACTTTGAAAGATTAGGTCCCCGACTGATGGCGGCTGCCGGCTCGCTGAGTCGGCTGTTGCCGAACGTCGGGGGGCCTGACGTGGTAGTGCGCCGCCTCTACACGGGGGTGGTGCGGTCGATGGCACTGTACGGGGCTCCCGTGTGGTGCCACGCCCTGACCCGTGACAACGTTGCGGCGTTGCGACGTCCGCAGCGCGCGATTGCGGTCAGGGCGGTTCGTGGATACCGCACCGTCTCGTTTGAGGCGGCGTGCGTGCTAGCTGGGACGCCTCCCTGGGACCTAGAAGCGGAGGCGCTCGCTGCGGATTACGCGTGGCGATGCGATCTCCGCTCCAGGGGGGAGCCGCGTCCCGGCGCGGCGGAAGTTCGAGCGCGGAAACTTCAATCTCGGCGTGCCGTGCTCGAGGCGTGGTCTCGCCGCCTGGCGGACCCCGCCTACGGGCGACGGACTGTCGAGGCGATCCGCCCGGTCCTCTCGGACTGGGTGAATCGCGACCGAGGACGTCTCACCTTCCGAGCGACGCAGGTGCTCACGGGACACGGCTGTTTCGGTCGCTACCTGCACCTCGTCGCCCGGAGGGAGCCGACGCCGAAGTGCCACCACTGCAGTGGCTGCAACGAGGACACGGCGGAGCACACGCTCGCGTACTGCACCGCTTTCGCGGAGCAGCGCCGCGTCCTCGTTGCAAAAATAGGACCGGACTTGTCGCTTCCGACCGTCGTGGCTACGATGCTCGGCAGCGACGAGTCCTGGCAGGCGATGCTCGACTTCTGCGAGTCCACCATCTCGCAGAAGGAGGCGGCGGAACGGGAGAGGGAGAGCTCTTCTTCCCTCTCGGCGCCGTGCCGCCGCCGTCGAGCCGGGGTTCGGAGGAGGGCGTTTGTCCAGCTCCAGCCCCTATGAGGAGGCAGTCTCCTCCCGGTGATGGTCACGGGGCGACCTAAGGGGGTTGAGGCTGCGCCGCACGCTACCGTCACTCTAGCGCGCTGGCACCAGGAGGACGGGACGGCGCGTCGGCGGCTGCGGACTGCGATGCGGTCCGCATTTTCGTCGTCGCTGTCGTCGCCGAACATACTGTTGAAGAGCAACCCGGTCGGCGGTGTATCGCGTTCCGACCCGGCAGGCTGGTTCTGGCCCAGCGGGGTATCCTGGAACACCAGCGGCACCGCCCGGGCGGCCTGGTAGGGCCGCCGTACCGCGGAGACCGACGTCGTTGGTCGTCGACTATCGCCTCGACGACCCGTCGGTCGGGCGTCCTCGGGGTGGCGCCGCGTGTCTGGTTGTAGTGTTGACCGCGGGAACCCCCCTACTCTGAACGGGTTCTGACCCCGGACGGAGATCGGACGTCGGGTGTAAGAGTGCAGGGGAGTCGTTTAGTGGGTGGGCCCTAAAATCCTTGGGCCCGCGATCTGCTCTCAACACCTGCAGATCGTTGAGTCTCACATACCCCGCGCGCCCCCTAGGCGCGGGGACCTCGTAGGAGGTTCGGCCCCCGGCCCGAAAAAAAAAAAAAAAAAAAAAAAAAGGTTAAGTCGTGAACAGATGCTAAGGACTAGTATTGAGAGATCATTAGGTGTTATCATTTAAGGTCATTATGCGTGTGTGTGCGTGTGTGTATGTGTATGTGTGTGTGTGTGTGTGTGTGTGTGTGTGTGTGTGTGTGTGTGTGTGTGTGTGTGTGTGTGTGTCTGTGTGTGTGTGTGTGTGTGTGCGTGTGTGAGCGTGTGTATATGTGGGCGTCAATTGGTCGCGTTTCCGATCCGGTGGTAGATTCTGCGAGGCACGGTTCTTGCTAGGGTTCATGTTAGCAACGTCGTAAGGTTTGAGCGCCGTGTGCTTACCTACTAGTTAAGGTTACGCTGAAATAGCCTCTCAATGCTCTCAGCTTAGGTAAGAAAAAAATATTCTTTCAATTTTCAAGGTAAACAACTTCACAGTCCGCACGGTGTTCATTTTTGACGCCGCCACTCCACCTGAGTAATAAAGACGAATATTTCCTGTATTGTTCCTAGTCATATACACCCAACAGAGTAGTCGTGGGCATGCATCAGTCGAATCCTGCGATACCGATGCTCTCGCGATGCGACGCCATGTGGCTCGATGTTTCGCAGAGTGAGAGCAATCATTTATGTTGCAGCAAGTCACAGATTTTATGAGGTCGGTCCATCGTGTTGGAGATCGTCCGCGAGATCCTGTATTGTATCAAAATAATAACTGGAAGCAAATAAACCAGGGTCATCCGGCCCCAAATTAGGATTCCCTGTGTTAAGGGTACCAAAGTCTGACATACGTGAACAAACAAACTTGTTCACCACATGAATGTTTGCTCGAACCTCGGCGCATTAGTCAGGGACGCTGATTACTGCACCACGGAGTCACTCGGTGGACGTAAAAAACTAACAAAACAAGTGTAATCCTTTAAAGAGGAATAACTACTAACTCGAAGAAAGATGGCGGCGTCTAACAGTGCGGACTGTCATTTACCACTACTAAGTTCTGTATTTAACTAACTATTTTTTTTTCATAACCTAGTAACTTAGAGGATTATGCCAGCGTGTTACGCGGTGCGCTGTTTTGTAGTTTTAAAACAAACTTTATTTTAATACAAACTGAATTTATTTATCCTTTACAAAAATCTGATGTAACACGGACAGAGGATGTTATAAGCTTGAAGATTGATGTCGAGCTCTCGCGTTTCAAGGAGAAAGAGAATTTATACATGAATAATAATTACTAAACGATTAGTAAATGAGTCATTTAGACTATGAACCTTATTGGTAATATTTAGGATCCATAACGACACAATTAGTAAATGACAGGATATTATTATTTATTTATTTTTTTCTTTTTGGACCCAACACCAAGTGTTATTTGCCACTTTCAAAAAGGATATTATTAACTAATGTTCTAATCGCAAATGAAGATTTGATGTAAAGTAAACAATATGAAAATGATTTAGTAACATAAGGAAATAAGTATGTTATATAGTAAGAATGATTTAGAAGAACTAAGGGTTAGAGTACATTATGTGTTTATAAAAATTGTTAAATGACTTGGGTAATAGTGTGAGGGGCATAACATCACAAGCGTAACCTGACAAGTAGATGAGCTCACGGGGCTCTAACCAGAGGCTACTTATACGTGTTTTAATGAGATAAAATTCATTGATTTCAGTTGGCAGGTCTCGCTCTGCTGGGCCTCGGATTGGCGGTTCATTTACAATTCGCTGACATAGAGACCGTTCTGTCAGAGACCAGCTTCAGGGTAGCGCCGGTGGCCTGTATGATTGTTGGAGGCATCGCATTCGTTATTGCGTTCTTCGGATGCTGCGGTGCCATCAGGGAGAGCAACTGCATGCTTGTCACCGTGAGCTATTGAGTTTTATTTTTATTTTTTATTTAATATATTTTGTACACACAGTTGTTAGAAGAAACACGGCAATAAGGATACAGAGTACAAGGGCACTACTTATTTCATGTTGAAATCTCTTCCAGTAGGCCCGCAATAGGAAAGAAGAATTAGGAACACAAACCTAGTGCATACAGTAAACATTACATAATATAATAATATATACATATTACAAGATACAAAACAGTATATATAGATAGATATCCTACTTACTTTATATTATAAATACATTATACAAATATGTATATATACTTTTATTTAATATGGTAAGGATAAATAGTTTTCTTTAACAGATTTTATTGAATATTCTATTTGTCTTCTGTCATTGAACAGTAAATAATAGCTTTACAAAAGTTATTCTTTATTTAAAAATGAATTTATCTCTTATTGGAAGTGTGTTTTCAGTATAATCAATAAGTGTATTAACTATACTTTTTAAAGCTAAAAATGTAATTTGTTACATTGAAGATAACAAAAAAATATGATGTATCAAATTTTAATATGTTACAGATTTAGCTTAATATTATGTCGACGATCCTTCGTGCTAAGCGTCATGTCAAAACCGGATGTTTGGATACATTTACGAATTTGTAACTAGATATCCGTACATACGACACGAATTCTTTGAAACTGAAGTGTACATGTTTTCTTTGACGATTAAAGTATTTGATAAGCCATATGACAATAAAAAAAATACTTTAGTACTTATATTATGAGTGTATGAACAAAATAAATCTATAAATGTTAGATAACACTCGTAACCTTTGCAGCAGATACTTGGGAAAGACTCAAAAAAAATTATAATAAATAGTCGGACAGTATTGTGTTAGGTTTTTAAGTTATCAACATAGATTATAAGTAATACTTACTAACTTTAAAAACAAGAACGCCTGAGTTTCTTGCTTAGTATTCTCAATCTTAAACTACATTACTTTTGTAGCTTCGATGATTGAATGCGCTTTTGACTCAACTGGTGGTTACCGAAGTCCATGGACACAACCAAAGCTAATGGGGTCACCCAGCTTGAGACGTGATTTCTAGGTCCAAGCTCTGAAGTACCACGGCTGTCGCAGACTTGCAACCGGAACGGACTTGCAAGAAATAGGCTAGATGGTGGTACCTTCACCTTTTTATTTATTGCTTAGATGGGTGAACGAGCTCACAGCCCACCTGGTGCTAAGTTACTGGAGTCTATAGACGTCTACAACGTAAATGCGCCACCCACCTTGAGATATAAGTTCTAAGGTCTCAGTATAGTTACAACGGCTGCCCCGCCCTTCAAACCGAAACGCATTACTGCTTCACGGCAGAAATAGGCGGGGTGGTGGTACCTACCCGTACGGACTCACAAGAGGTCCTACCACCAGTAAAGCAGTAAAACATGCGGGTTTACACAATACATTTTTTTTTCTATACACAGTACGCGATCTTCATGCTGGTGTTGATGGCACTGAAACTGACCTTGGGCGTAATGGTGTTTGTGAATCTCGACGGAGTAGTTGCTGCTATCCCGAACTGGATGAACAAGACCTTCCAGCAAGACCAAGATACGTTCCATGTCATCGAGCATAGAGTAAGAAAGTGTTACACATAGTACATACAAATGATCTTCATCTTCAATTCTAAATGTAAAAATTTTACATTTTATTTTAGACTTTTTGTTTACATACGTGCTTCATAGGTCACTTTGGGGCTGTTCTTTTAGCAGTTCACGGTATATTTCTGATACATTTACACGATTAAAATGAGACGTGTAATACGCGACTAGAATCCGAAGACGGATGATATTTAAGGATAACCACACTTACCGAGATTCGATGGGTTAAAATCAATTATAAAACTTGGCGAAATGATTCTTGCCTTGAAGTTAATTGGAGTTTTTGTGTCTCTGATCAATCAATGACAACAGTAATGGAACGTATGTTAAATGTACAATGTGAATCCCAACATAATCGTCTACAGACAAGGAAATTAAAATCACCACCTTAGTCGCGTAACGCGGCTTAAAAACCCCCACACACGACCTATGTCTTGGTGCGGCAGTGAAAACCGCATTCTTTCGCTCGATGCGAAAAGAGACTATATTTTTTTTTTTTAGATGAGTGGACGAACTCACAGCCCACCTGGTGTTAAGTGGTTACTGGAGCCCATAGACATCCACAACGTATAAGTTCTAAGGTCTCAAGTAAGTTACAACGGCTGCCCCACCCTTCAAACTGAAACGCATTACTGCTTCACGGCACAAATAGGCAGAGTGGTGGTACCCATCCGTGCGGACTCACAAGAGGTCCTACCACCAGTTTCCAAATTACTAAAGGTGTGGGCATATAAAAAAGCGACTTTAGTAAGGCCTATCAGGTCTCATACGCACTGTAAAGAAGTCGAATGTTGCTTCTAAAAGTCCTCATACGCACCGGCTGAAAGTCCTTTAAAAGTATACCCGCAGTTAACGTGTTAAAAATATATTTTCACGTCAGCAGCTCAAACATGCCGCTTTTGCTGCGAGACAACAGTGAACAAAACGCGATTTTGATTCGAGCGTGGGTCAAAGTAGCTTTTTTAATTTTTCAATCTTCAGCGTCACGAATTGACATTGTTCAGCCATAAATGTCAAACATTCGAATTTTACTGTGCCGTCTCTTTCACATGCATATAAAAAAACGAGTGAAAAAAACAAACCCCTTCGAAATTCGATTTTGAAATTAGACCTCAAAGAAAACACATTCGGACACGCGTAATACCCTAAAATTTAAAGATATTTGTAATAAAGAAATTACGTTTTTTTATTAGTTATTTCTGTCTATTCCTGTTCATTTCTATGTCTTCTAAGTAATACGTTTTCTCACTGCTGAGGTGAAAAGTTATGTGTGCTATACGAGAGCAAAGTTTTTTGCATCTCGTGCTGTTTAGTCTACGCTCGACTCACTACGAGTCACTACGCTCAGGATTCAAATCATAGAATCATTCGCTTGCTCGGGACTCAAAATCAGCACTCGAAACAAAAAACAACTGCTGTCTTGTTGCACAAATAACTATTTCCGAACAACACAATGATAAGGTTTCTTTTTTACGTGATAACGTCTTATAAACCGATAACAGACAACCAATTTGTAACAAATACAAAATAACAATGTGTAAATTGGTTGTCTGGCTGTTGTTCTTCAGTGGATTCTTAGACCCCTCCGGGATGAGCTCTTGCTCGCCTATCTGTCCTGGTGAAATTCGAAAGCACTCCGGGACACCAGTAATTCCTCAATCATAAAAAAAGGATTCTTTGCCACGCACCATCCGGTTTTTGGAATGAGCTCTCCTCCGCGGTTTTCCGGAGCGCTATAAGATGTCCCTTCTTAAAACGAGGCTTGTGGAGAGTACTTAACGGTTGGCAGCGGCTTGGCATTTTTTTTTATTGCCTTTGTAGGCAGACGAGCATACGGCCCACCTGATGGTGAGTGGTTACCGTCGCCCATGGACTTCAGCAATGCCAAGGGCAGAGCCAAGCCGCTGCCTACCGCTGGCTCTGTCCCCGGCATTACTGTAATCTATGGGCGACGGTAACCACTCACCATCAGGTGGGCCTGGGACCTCGTCTGCCTACAAGGGCATTAAAAAAATCTTAGAGATAAGATCAGCAACGGAATAAACGCTACGGACTAATTCTACTACTTCATAGCCATTAGCAAGACCAACGACTTTATTAAAGAAAAAAAAACTCGTTTGGCACTCGGGGCCTGCCGCAGTAAAGTTATTGCATAGCATTTTTTATAAATTTATACAATTATAACTAACAATAATAATTTAATATTAAAATAATAATAAAATAACACCACGCTATATTTATAAACATTAACAAAAGCAAAACATTAAGTGTGCCCTTCACACTCATAAGCTAAGCCGCGCGAGAGAGAGATGGGCAGACTTTTCATGATGCGCATGCAGTGCGACGTCACGCCGCGCGCTTATTCACAAACACTACACAAGTGTAACGTGTGAATGTGTTGAACGCGAGCTACATGGTAGGCGGAGAGGTGTTAGGTTGTTTTCGTTACGGAATTTCTTGATTCGGTCGCCGCGCTCAAAGCCCGCGATAAAATCTATGCAATAGCTTAATAGCCGAAATGTTCTCTGATTTCAGTTCAGCTGCTGTGGTCCAACGGGTCCGGGCTCGTACCTATCCTTGACCCTGCCCATAACGTGCTGCTCGACGACCCCCTGTACGGTAATCAACGCGTACGCCGGCTGCACCGAAGTCCTGCAGGCACTCTTCAATAACTATGGCGTTGCTATCGGCTCTGTCGCCATCGTGATCGCCGCCATTGAAGTAAGTGCAGTTCGGTTCCAATTGATTCTTGTCCACCTGATGGTTGTGATGGAAGAGATCGCTCTTAGCGATAAGACTGCCAATTGTACTTTTTTTTGTATTTAATGTATCGCATTCTTTATTTTTTTGGTGTACTGGTGGTAGGATCTCTTGTGAGTCCGAACGGGTAGGTACCACCGCCCTGCCTATTTCTGCCGTGAAGCAGTAATGCGTTTCGGTTTGAAGGGCGGGGCAGCCGTTGTAACTATACTGAGACCTTAGAACTTATATCTCAAGGTGGGTGGCGCATTTACGTTGTAGATGTCTATGGGCTCCAGTAACCACTTAACACCAGGTGGGCTGTGAGCTCGTCGATCCATCTAAGCAATAAAAAAAAAATGCGATGCTTATATCCCATGGTAAGCCAATCACATTGGCTTACCATGCCAATGTGAACCTTTTTTTTTTTTTCGGGTAGAGGGCCGAACCTCCTACGAGGTCCCCGCGCCTAGGGGGCGCGCGGGGTATGTGAGACTTAACGATCTGCAGGTGTTGAGAGCAGATCGCGGGCCCAAGGAATGTGAACCTAACCTAACCTATCTAATAGAAAAAAGAAAAGAAAAGAATGCTCTCTGACTCTCTCTCACAACATGTATTTGTACTAGACATTTGTTTTGTTTTATATTTCGCCACAACATATTCACTTTCTGTAATTTTTACTTTATTTAAACTGGCATATTGATAAATAGTGTTCGGACATGATAATTGATTAGATACAAAATTAATTTTATATACAAACATATTCTTCATTTGTTTCGTAATTGACTAGATAAAAAAAACTCTTTTACATAATTCCAAACATAAATAATATACAAAATCATGAGCATTGATGTCTGTGGGCTTCGACAACCAACCCTCCCTTAACGCTAGGTGAGCTGTGAGCTCGTTCACTCGTCTATGCTACGAGAAAAAGTCCGTTGTTCAGTAAAAAATCAGTTATTCAGTTTATGATATGTCTAATTTTTGTCTGATATTTTTTTGCTTTTGTGTGAATTTTTAAAGCGTCCTAAAATAATTCGATATCTTCGTATCAAAATAAGATATAAATTATTATATATGTATATATAGAGATAACCCTGTTTGATATTCGACGCTTATCTCAAAGTTATCGGAATAAATCATACGCGGGTTTGAATTCCGTTTCTTGTACTCATTTTATTATTGCAAGTTTTCGTTATTTTTTTTTTTTTTTTCCTCCTATTCTGATAGCCTTGAGAGGCTATTTCAGCGTACCCTAGCTTGTGTAGGTGAGCTCGCGGGGCTCAAACCGGAGAATTGCTAACACCGCCCTAGCAAGAGCAGTGCTTCGCAGAATCTACCACCGGATCGAAAGCGCGACCCACTGAGAAGATCCGGCAAGAAACTCAGTGGGCTGTGTCTGTGGGTTAATTCGCTCGTCGAGCCCTTCGTCGCAAGCGACGGGTTCGACGAGGAAGGTGACCGGTGCTTGTATTGCCTAAAAGCACCGTTAATGGATCAGGAGGATCCGTGATGACGTGCTTTGGGCGACGTCGACGGTTTACCAATCGGTCTACAGGATCGGGTATGTAGTTTCCGGCGGCCACGACAAGAGGGTTCTCATGTCGTGCCGTCTTCTCAAAGTGGCGCAGCGATGCCGACTGTAGATACTTACTGACGGGGTCGAGCTCCAGGTCATCGTGGAGGTCCACGTTCCTCTGGAACCATGGTGCTCGGACGGCTATCCTGCAGAATCGGAATTGTATAACCTGAAGGGGTTTCAAGTTGGTGCGGGCCGCGTGAGCGAACACTACGCTTGCATACGTCATGACGGGGCGTATGCAAGTTTTGTAGAGGGTTACCTTGTTACGGAGGGACAGTTTGCTTCGTCTACAAAGCATTGGGTAGAGTCGTCCTAGTATAAACGCGGCGCGATCGCGTACCGTTTTTACGTGGGGACGGAATGTCATCCCTCTGTCGAGGGTGACGCCTAGGTATTTGACTTTCGGGGCCCACGGTATGGGCTGGTCAAAGAGAGTGATGGGGCTAACGGCGGAGGTGTTTACGCGCCTATTGGGGAGTGGGGTGCTCGAAGTGGTATTCGGAGGGCGACCCCTTTTGAATAGCACCGCTGTGCTTTTAGTGGGGTTGATGTCTATTCGCCACTTCCGGAACCACTGTCCCATGGTGGTTACTGCGATCTGGAGTCGCCGATGGAGCAACGACATCTTCCTACACGAGTAGTAGATAGCCGTGTCATCGGCAAAGAGCGCTAGATGGGTCTCCGGAGACCGGGGTATATCGTTGATATACAAACTAAATAGTAACGGGGAGAGTGCGGAGCCTTGCGGAACTCCGGCAGTCAGATGACGGGGACGAGAACGAGTTCCCTCTACTCGATATCGAAACGAACGGTCGACAAGAAGTCTCGTATGATGAGCACGAGTCTGTCTGGCACTCTCATGTTGTACAGTTTGTAGATCAAACCGTTGTGCCAGACTTTGTCGAACGCCTTCGCTACATCGAAGAAGAGGGCGCCGGTCGGGATTTGTTTACGCCTATTTAGCCCTATTAAGATGTGCTCCGTCAGGCGGTGCACTTGTTGTACGCACGAGTGTTTGGCGCGGAATCCAAACTGCTCGTCTATTAGAATTTTATTCGCGGTAACGAAGTCCCAGAGGCGTTTCCGAAGGAGCCGTTCGTAAATTTTGCCTATCGCTGGGAGGAGACTAATCGGACGGTAACTAGCGGTTTCATTATTCGGTTTGCCCGGCTTGTGTATACCGATAACGTCCGCTTCTTTCCATACCGCCGGAAAGATGCAGTGCGTCATAGCGGCATTTAAGATGGTAGCCAACATTGTTATCAGTTGGACTGGTAAGAGTTTTAACGCGCGGTTGCGGATGCCGTCGGAGCCGGGTGCCTTCTTAGGTTGAAGGTTATCTATTACTTCTCTAACTTCGTCAGAGGTAATGGGGGGTAACGCGTCCGAGGGTGGCAGGGAAACTCTGCGCTCGACCTCCCTGTCGACTGCCTCGGTGTGTTCGGGGTCCGCGTATTGAGTGCTGGTGGTGCACTGCTCTTGCAGTGCATCGGCCACCAACTCTGAAGTTTTCGTACTAAATATTATGAGGCATTGATGAGGCATTGATTAATGATTGGCAATTGAATTAAAAATGCCAATCAGAAGTATACATGATTGAGAAGTTAGGTTATTGGTTATTACAAATTACATTACAAAGCACATATTCACATCGTAAAACTAAATATAGATCGGACAATACATTGACCTCGTATTTTTCTTGCAAGCAAGTTCTTCTTACATCAAATACATAATTTACTGCCTATTTCTGCCGTGAAGAAGCGATTCGTTTCGGTTTGAAGGGGGGTTAGCCGCACCATTATCTGCTCTGTCGTCCGTCTCTCTCACTTTCCGAGTGCATGACACCAAGTTTCTCTGAATTATTCGAAGAATTATTATTAATATTACGAAGTCGTCGTGGCCTAAAGGATAAGACGTCCGATGCATTCGTATCCAGCGATGCACCGGTATTCGAACCTCGCTGGCTAGTACTAATTTTTCTAATGAAATACGTACTTCAACGGGGAAGGAATAATATAGTGTAGTAAAAATCAAACCCGCAAAATTATAATTTGCGTAATTACTGATGGTAGGACTTCTTGTGAGTCCACACGGATCGGTACCACCTATTTCCACCGCCCAGCCTATTTCTGCCGTGAAGCAGAAATGTGTTTCGGTTTGAAGAGTGGGGAAGCCGTTGTAACTATACTGAGACCTCAGAACTTATATCTCAAGGTAGGTGGCGGCATTTACGTTGTAGATGTCAATGGGCTCCGGTAACCGCTTAACACCAGGAGGGCCGTGAGGTCGTCCACCCACCTAAGAAAAATTTGTTTATTTTTTTTAACTGAGTTTAAGTTAGCTTGTCTGTTATTTTAACTTAACTTCTGTTTAACTTTCAGTTGGTGGCCGTCATCTTCGCTCTGTGCCTCGCGAACCACGCCCGCAACAAAATGAGGAGGTCGCGCTATTAATCTTAGTTTAAGTTACCTAGTACTAAACCTATAATTAATATAGTACTGATTCTAATCTTTTTAAATAAAAACATTGTCGATTCACAATGAAAATACAGTAGCGTTTCATTTTGTAATTTATTGTAATTTTGGTAAATGTCTTTATAACGAGAAAAGGAAGATCTTCCACTGATCGGATGAGATTGCTTTGTTAGCCCATTGTTCAAATGTTATTCTTCGAAGCTTTTTAAATGCAATCTTGTTTTGATAATGTCGTTAGTGCGATTCAAGCATCTATGAAATATCTGCTCTTCTACAATAGCTACCGCTATATGTATATGAAGACATGTATACTTATAATTATGTATATGTAGACAATTTCAAACAGATGAACTTATGAGTGATTGCCGATGATGAATATAAAATATTAGAAACTGTGAAATTAAAGAAATGGAAAAAATCCCGTGAAATATAAAGGGTTAAGTAAATGCCAATATTTAATTTATAGGCATCTTTAGTCCATAATAAGACGACATTTGTGAGGACCACAAATCACATTGAGATGTTAAATCAGAATCTTCCTTTTTTTTATTTTTTGCTTAGATGGGTGGACGAGCTTACAGCCCACCTGGTATAAGTGGTTACTGGAGCCCATAGACATCCACAACGTAAATGCGCCACTCACCTTGAGATATAAGTTCTAAGGTCTTAGGAATAGTTACAACGACTGCCACACCCTTCAAACCGAAACGCATTACTGCTT
This sequence comes from Bombyx mori, assembly GCF_030269925.1. Classification (NCBI taxonomy): domain Eukaryota; kingdom Metazoa; phylum Arthropoda; class Insecta; order Lepidoptera; family Bombycidae; genus Bombyx; species Bombyx mori. The sequence continues at coordinate 13,353,207 of NC_085124.1, read as the reverse complement.
CACAGCAGAAATAGGCAGGGTGGTGGTACCCACCCGCGCGGACTCACAAGAGGTCCTACCACCAGTAATCACGCAAATTATAATTTTGTAGGTTTAATTTTTATTACACGATTTATTCCTTCACTGTGGAAGTCAATCGTGAACATTTATTGAGTACGTATTTCATTAGAAAAATTGGTACCCGCCTGAGATTCGAACACCGGTGCATCGCTCAACGCGAATGAACCGGACGTCTTATCCGTTAGGCCACGACGACTTCATAAAAAACTGCGGGAACTATGGTAGTCGAAATTCTTGACGCGCTGATGATGATGTCTGAAGGCTATAATTGTTTCGGCGCAGGTCAACAATTTAGGAGGTTTAACGACAAAGGGAAGATCTTCCACCGATCGGGTGATATTGCTCGGTAGACCGACGGTCCGAAAGTTGGTCAGAACTTCTACGAGTATTTCAGCAAGCTTATCTTGAAAATGTCGTGTTGTATGATAACTACCGCCACAAAGAATTACTGGTGACCCAGAGGCTTTTCCAGTTTCACGTGGACTGGTGGGCGAGCACGGGATCAGCCAGAAGGGGTGGGACTACAGTTGCCCGAGCGCCTCTGAACCAGATCTAGCAACTCAAGGGCAGGCGCTTCACTAATGCATCTACTACCGGGTCGCAATCGCGATCTGCCGAGAATATCCGGGGAGAAACTAAGCGTGATGTGGCTGATGTGTGGGTTAAGTTGCACATAAAACTCTACGGTACTATTTATTACCACAGTCCCTAAGCGTGCTTCTAGCGCTAGAGCTGCAGAAACTGCAGTAATTGAAGAAAATACTGGACGTATCGTTTCAGGCACTTAATGAAATTTTGTAGAAGTTTCCAGAATCCCCACAAATTTATGGAGAAATTGTTTTATTGCTCATTGCTTTTTTTTAATATATTGCTTAGATGGGTGGACGGGCTCACGGCCCACGTAGTGTTAAGTGAGTATAGGAGCCCATAGACATCAATAATGTAAATGCCGCCACCCAGCTTGAAACATGAGTTCTAAGTGTCAGATTCATAGCATAACGGCCACCCCGCTCTTCAAACGCATTACTGCTTCACGAAACGCATTACTGCTTTCCGCGCAGAAGTAGGCAGGGTGGTGGTATCTACCCGTAAGGACTCATAGCACGCTATACCACCAGCAATATCCGTGGCGCCACAACAAAAATAAAAGTTTTGGAACCCTGAAAATTTGTAAATAAACAAAGTACCGTACAATAGTCATGTATAAATAAAGAAAGTAGTGAAAGTATAAGTTTTTTACGTCATCGTGTACATCTATATTTTCACCTCGCACAAAATACTAGGAAAGGTGATAATTTTTAACCCATACTGTATGTAAGTTCCAAGAAACTATGTTATTTGTAAACAATGAAACTTACTTGACTACTGAATAAATGAAATGAATTATCGTATGATGTTGAACAACCCATGGGTCGTGGGTCACATGTTTGACTGTTAACAGGAGACCTTATTTTTCAAACAGGGGATCTAGCCCTCTCCCGAGGCTCGGGTTCAGTATTATTGGATGCAACGATATCTATATATACTTAGTCTGGCCATAAATACTATTACAAAGGAAAACAAAAAAAAATCTATGGCAAATAACATTTATTACTTTTACCGTGTGTTATTTTAATACATAAATATAAAACAATTTAAAGTATAAAAAGCTTATTCGAAGTGGTCTCCATTGGCTGCAATACAGTCCTTTAAACGTTTAGGCCAGTTATCAATAGAAGCACGCACTTTTTCCATGGGAAAATTTTTCACTACCAATCGTACGGATTATTTTAGGGACTCCAAATTATCATGGCCTTTAGAGCAAGCCGTACTCTCTCCGTGCTGGAATCATGGTCCAGGCGGCTGGCCGATCCTTCGGCTGGTCGTAGGACCGTCGAGGCGATTCGCCCAGTCCTTGTGGATTGGGTGAATCGTGACAGAGGACGCCTCACTTTCCGGCTCACGCAGGTTCTCACTGGGCATGGTTGCTTCGGTGAGTTCCTGCACCGGATCAGAGCCCAGCCGACGGCAGAGTGCCACCATTGTGATTGCGACTTGGATACGGCAGAGCATACGCTCGTCGCCTGCCCCGCATGGGAGGGGTGGCGCCGTGTCCTCGTCGCAAAAATAGGAAACGACTTGTCGTTGCCGAGTGTTGTGGCATCGATGCTCGGCGACGACGAGTCGTGGAAGGCGATGCTCGACTTCTGCGAGTGCACCATCTCGCAGAAGGAGGCGGCGGGACGCGTTAGAGACGCGCAAGCCCGCCGCCGTCGAGCGGGGGCCAGGGAGGCGGATCTCGCCCAAGCCCTGGCCCTCTAAGTGTTTCGGGTCCCCCTCATATGTCGGTCTGGGGACCGGCGAGGGGGACCTAAGAAGACGTCGTGCAAGCTGCTCTGCACGCGTTTTACACAAGAGCATCCGGGTGATGGAAGGCCGGCTATCCTCGACCCACGCTGGTTCTGACCCAGCGGGGTATTCCGTAGGATAGCTCACTCTAACCGGCGCCATCTAGGCGGGCTCCGGATAGCCTGCCGACCGAGAGGGCTGGTGGTCGTGGCGCCGACGACCGCCAGTCCGGCGTCCCGAGGGGGAGGGTGATGGGAGAGATGTGCTCCGCACTAAACACTTCACTTTCCCCCCTTTGCCTTTTCATGAGTTCTGTCTCATGTGAGGTTTGGACGTTGGTTGTTGAGCGACAGGAGGTTTTAGTCGGTTCGACTCCGACATGCTCCACCCGCCGTCCCCAGTGGAGGGCGGAAGTCCGGCGATTTCCTCCTGTCCAAAAAAAAAAAAAAAAAAGCCGTACTCTCTAAAACTGACCATAAATCATAATCCAGCGGATTAAGATCGGGACTAGACGACGGCCAGTCTTCAGCTCTGATGAAGTCCGAAACGTTCGTTTCCAACCAAGACTGCGTAGACCGAGCTTTATGACCTGGCGCCGAGTCTTGCTGGAAGGACCATTCTTTATTATTGAACATTTTGTTGTTAAGGGGCTTCACTACCTTCTCAAGAATGGTATCTTGATACACTTGTGCCGATGTTTTGATACCTTTTTCACAAAAGTATGGCCCAGTCACTCCTTCATAGTTAATACGCCACCAAACCATCACTGAAGTCGGATAGTGCCCACGTTGCACTCTGTCGACTGATTGGGATGCTTTCTGAGAGCTTGAGCATAAATACGGTCATTTTGTGTGTTAAAATGTTGCTCAATTGTAAACATTTTCTCATCCGTAAACAAAATTTTTCTATGACCTCCCTTTGCGTACCGCTTCAGTAGTTGTTTCGATTTTACCACCCTATTCTCCTTTAAATTATCAGTTAAGAAATGATCAGTACGTCTCTTATAGGCTGCAAGTCCTAAGTCATCTTTTAAAATACGCGACATGGTTCTAGGATTTTTTTTTTTTTTTTTTTTATTGCTTAGATGTGTGGACGAGCTCACAGCCCACCTGATGTTAAGTGGTTACTGGAGCCCATAGACATCTACAACGTAAATGCGCCACACACCTTGAGATATAGTTCTAAGGTCTCAGTATAGTCACAACGGCTGCCCCACCCTTCAAACCGAAACGCATTACTGCTTCACGGCAGAAATAGGCGGGGCGGTGGTACCTACCCGTGCGGACTCATAAGAGGTCCTACCACCAGTAATTACGCAAATTATAATTTTGCGGGTTTCATTTTTATTACACGATGTTATTCCTTCACCGTGGAAGTCAATCGTGAACATTTGTTGAGTACGTATTTCATTAGAAAAATTGGTACCCGCCTGCGGGATTCGAACACCGGTGCATCGCTTCAACACGAATGCATCGGACGTCTTATCCGTTAGGCCACGACGACTTTATAAAAGGATTCCTTTTGTTTGTTTTAAGTTTATTTTATACAAGAGTTTAGGTCTTTTATTTACCGATTGAGGCACTACGAAGTCTCCCGGGTCAGCTAGTGTTCAATAAAAATAGAGACAAGTCATACGCGATCACCTGACCTCAAACTAGGATTCGTTGTGCTATGCGAACTGGAAACTGAAATACCTTCTCTATAATGTGCGTTCCCAAGTCGGTAAGTTCGGTATAGCCGGTTACTTTGTTGGTACAGTATACACTCGTACATTGGCTTCTTCTCCTTTGGCTCCACCTTATCTAGAATATATATTTCTATAATTGTGAATACACCCCTTGAACAATTGTATGAGTATGAACTAAAAAATAGTCATAGACACGTGAACTCGCTTGGCTTAAAAAATAATACTTTTTATGGAGTGGTTCACACAAGTTTTCTATGTTTTGGTTCGGTGGGACACTAAAATTTGAGAAGCGGTGTCTTAAGGTAACAGCTGATGTGTGGCTGTGTGAGTTCGTTAAAAAAGTTTTCGAGAGCCACACTCATGCAGCCTTGTTCCACTCTTTACTTAAATTATAGATAGACTAATTCATGGCCGTCCCCCAGACTTCTTTATCCCATAGACAACGGAAAAATTGAATACCGTCGCTATCAAAATTAAAAATGAGTCAATAAGTAATAATAAAACATAGATATAGTTTACTAAAGGACAGGTATATTTAAAACTATCAACAAAAGCATTCCTAAGGAGGATTGACGTCAGGCAGTCGTAAAACTTTGCCAAAATCTTCACAGCGATGCATAACAGAATTGAAAAATTCACTTTGCCTAGTGGGATAAGGCGGAGATAAAGAAGAAATAGAAGGTACATTTTAGTATACAGAAATAGAAAATTAAATTCCACACAAACAGTTGCTCAAACACGAAATAATGTACAACTTTTATTTCCTTTTATATACAAGAGATCAGTAACAAATCGTCAGCAGTTTAATAGACAATCAAAACTGTATACTTAGAAAACCAAAATGCAAGGTAGTTTAATAACCTAAAAGTACATAATTATTATTATCCGCAAAACGCTTCGTCAGATTATTTTATTATTAACACGAAATATATCGTAGTGTGCTCTGACACAGTAATAATGGCTAGGCGCTAGTGTTCCATTCAATAACGGCATCTACCGGTTCCGGACGATCAATAAGTAAATACATCGCTTCAAGCGCTTCAAATAGATGACGAAATTTCGGTTCCACTACCTTTGCATTTTTGTGTTTTTGCTCCTCTAGCTTCAAGTCGCTTCCAGAATACACAGACATCGCAAAGTAGTGAGGTCTCAATAGTATTTCAAAATGGCAGTCCAATCCGTTCAAACTAGAACACAGAACTTACAACTGAAATAGGGAGAACGCTGTACCCGTGTGGGCTCACTACCTGCCACCAGTGAATACCATTTAGCCATGATATTCACATTACATCACTAACCTATAGCAGTCCACTGCTGGACATAACCTCCCCAAAACTCATAACTCTCTCCACTACTGAGCTCTATCTCTGGCTTCTCTTATTCAGATCTTGCCGGCCACTTTGTATAGATCGTTACTCCAGCGAGCCTGAGGATCTCCTGCACTAATTTTGCCAATTCGCGGTCCCCACTCAAAATCCGGAACGAAGAAATTCGACGGTGAACCAAAGTCGACGACATAGCTATCAAAGTTAGCAGGCTGAAGTGGCAATGGGCCGGTCACATCTGTCGAGCCAGCGACGCCAAGTGGGGGAGGAAAGTCCTCGAATGGAGGCCACGAATGGGTACCAGGAGCGTGGGGCGTCCTCCAACCAGGTGGACTGACGACTTAGTGCGCACGGCGGGAAGTCGTTGGATGCGGAAGGTGGAGGACCGCATTTTGTGGAAGGCATTGGGGAAGGCCTATGTCCAGCAGTGGGCAGATAAAAGCTGATGATGATGATGATGACTCAAAACCACGTTTATCCCAACGATCATCGGTTGTCGGGTTAATATGGCCAGCCCATTACCACTTCGGCTTACTAATCCGAGGTGCTGCGTCGATAGCTTTGGTTCTCTCTCGGATCACCTCGTTACGCATTCGATCCATTATATTAGCCAGTATATTAACTCAAAGAACATTGCTGCCTTTACTGAGACTTTCTTTTAGGATAGAATACTAGTAATGTAAGCCCGGGATTATCTGACCTGTATCATATTAGTGCGCGCGAACTAAATGACTACGGCAGCCAATTATACAATGAAAACTGCGTCCGTCCAATCAACTGGAATTGGTCGTTGTGCTGAAATAAAACAAATTGATCACTGCAAAGCGCTTTAGCGACTCTATTCCCACAACAAGAATCGGATGTCGCCGGTTGGCGCCATCCTTGTAAGAGCAAAATAAAAAAGAACTCGCTCCGAAATGTATCGGGTAACGGTAAAATTGTTTTCAATCTCGTTTGTCGCGTGCAAGTGCACCGGTTCGATGACCCACGGCATCTGAAGGACCCGTAGGCTTAAGAACATTATCGCATTCCGATAGAGGCACCCGTCACGTGCGGACGTGCTCATCGTCCACTCGATCGCCCGGTCTTTGTTCGCCCGGCTTTTGTTAGCCCGGCCATTGTTCGCGCGGCCTGTGTTTGTGGTACATCTGCCGACTAAGTGCTCTTTCTGGAAGTTTTTATTTGTTTTGTTTCCTTTTGTTGTTTCTGTGTTCGTGGTACATCTGCCGACAAAGTGGTTTCCTGCAAGTATTTATTTGTTTTGTTTCTTTTCGTAATTTCTGTTTTGTTGTGCTTTTTCTTTGTCCTGTAGTAATCGCGCCGCATTGCCACCTGTGTTCAATAGAACCGCTCAGGTCCGAGAAGTTGGGGCCTCGCCGCAAGGCGAGTGTTTTCAAGACCCGGGGCCGCCCCACCTGGGTACTCAGCGATCATGGACGCTGTATTCGCGGAATTCCTCCGACTTCGCCACCCACAGCTCGCCTCGGAGTTTTTGGCCTTCAAGGCCAATCACACTGCGAGCCCTCTCGAGGACTCCGCCGCGCTCGCTGCTTCTGCGTCGCCTGTACCTGCGTGCAGAGCTTCTGCATTGAGCACCGCAGCCTCTGTCGTGCCTGCCGCTCCCGTGTCGCCTATACTGGCGAGAAAAGCTGCTGCGTCGTCCGCCGTGACCATCGTTTCAGCTGAGCGATCATCCGCGGCCTCCGTCGCGCCCTCTAAAACACCTACACTTGCTCGTAGGTCGCCTGCACCCGCCTCCTCGTGCTCCGACTCTGACTCGGACATGGAGGTCGACCTCGCCCCCGCCTCATCGACGGATGGATTCACCCTGGTACAGAAGGGTAAGAAGCGTGCCGCGGAGTCTCGAGCTCCCGCGGCCGCTAAAATTAGCAAAGCCGTGAACGCGTCGCGCCCCCGCCCTCAGACTCCCGTTGCGCCCCCAGCCCGTGCCACTCCGTCGCCGCGTCCGGTGGCACAAAATAAAACCCAGACCCCTCCCCCGGTTATCCTTCAGGAGAAGGCAGCTTGGGATCGAGTTTGCCTGGCCCTTAAGGCCAAAAATATAAATTTCACGAATGCCCGTAACCTCGCGAACGGCATTCAAATTAAGGTTCAAACACCCGACGACCATAGGGCCCTCTCTTCTTACCTCCGTAAGGAGCGTATAAGTTTCCATACGTATACGCTCCAGGAGGAGCGCGAACTCCGCGTTGTAATACGCGGAATCCCTAAAGAGTTAGATGTAGAGCTCGTAAAAGCCGACCTGTTAGAACAAGGCCTACCAGTGAATTCTGTGCACCGTATGCACACCGGTCGCGGTAGGGAGCCATATAATATGGTTCTAGTCGCTCTCCAGCCTACCCCCGAGGGTAAGAAAATCTTTAACACACAGACCGTCTGTAGGCTCTCTGGTATCGCTGTCGAAGCCCCCCATAAAAAAGGCACTCCTAGCCAGTGCCATAACTGTCAATTGTACGGGCACTCTTCCCGTAACTGTCACGCGCGCCCCCGATGTGTTAAGTGTTTGGGCGATCACGCCACGGCCCTCTGCGCTCGCGACCAAAAAACCGCGACGGAACCGCCTAGCTGCGTCCTGTGTCGAACACAGGGTCACCCCGCGAATTACCGTGGTTGCCCCCGAGCCCCTAAAATAAATCGCCGCGTCGCCCGCCAAAACCGCCTCCGAGCTTCCGGCCCAGACATCAAAGCCTCGGCACCCTCTGCGTCGCAGGCTAAGCCAGCGTTCGTTCCGGCGGCGGTGCCCAGTGTCTCGGCCTGGGCAAAACCGCTGCCGTACACGAACACGGCTACAACTCTCTCCTCCGCGATTCGTCCCGCCCCCGCGACTCGTCCCTCTCCCGCGACTTGCCCTCCGACCGCGTCCGACAATCTCGCTTTAGCGATCGACTTCTTTCAGTCGATCAACTTTGAGCGCGTTAACGCTTTGGGCGACGCCATTCGCGCTGCCTCCACTGCACAACACTTTATCGCCGTTGTGCAGGAATACGCCGACGTATACGCGTCATTAAATACGTACGTCCTCCCCTCACTCCGCCGGTAATCAATGGCGTATATAAGTAGAATAAAGCCCCTATCCGTAACGATAGGATTTTTTAACGCTTACGGTCTCGCAAATCAACGTGATCAGGTTTCTGACTTTTTGCGTGACCACCAAATTGATATCTTTTTAGTGCAGGAGACCCTACTTAAGCCCGCGCGCCGTGACCCTAAAATCGCGAACTATAACATGGTCAGGAACGACAGGCTCTCTGCCCGTGGTGGTGGTACCGTCATTTACTATAGAAGAGCCCTGCATTGCGTCCCGCTCGATCCTCCCGCGCTCGCTAATATCGAAGCATCAGTGTGCCGAATCTCACTGACGGGACACGCGCCGATCGTTATCGCGTCCGTTTATCTTCCACCGGATAAGATCGTTCTAAGCAGTGATATCGAGGCGCTGCTCGGTATGGGGAGCTCTGTCATTCTGGCGGGCGACCTAAATTGTAAACACATCAGGTGGAACTCACACACCACAACCCCGAATGGCAGGCGGCTTGACGCGTTAGTCGATGATCTCGCCTTCGATATCGTCGCTCCGCTAACCCCGACTCACTACCCGCTAAATATCGCGCATCGCCCGGATATACTCGACATAGCGTTATTAAAAAACGTAACTCTGCGCTTACACTCGATCGAAGTAGTTTCAGAGTTAGATTCAGACCACCGTCCCGTCGTTATGAAGCTCGGTCGCGCTCCCGATTCCGTTCCCGTCACGAGGACTGTGGTGGATTGGCACACGCTGGGCATCAGCCTGGCTGAATCTGATCCACCATCGCTCCCGTTTAACCCGGACTCTATCCCGTCTCCTCAGGATACCGCTGAAGCCATAGACATCTTAACGTCACACATCACCTCGACATTAGATAGGTCATCGAAACAAGTTGTAGCGGAGGACTTCCTTCACCGCTTCAAATTGTCCGACGATATTAGGGAACTCCTTAGAGCTAAGAACGCCTCGATACGCGCCTACGACAGGTATCCTACCGCGGAAAATCGTATTCGAATGCGTGCCCTACAACGCGACGTAAAGTCTCGCATCGCCGAAGTCCGAGATGCCAGATGGTCTGATTTCTTAGAAGGACTCGCGCCCTCCCAAAGGTCTTACTACCGCTTAGCTCGTACTCTCAAATCGGATACGGTAGTAACTATGCCCCCCCTCGTAGGCCCCTCAGGCCGACTCGCGGCGTTCGATGATGACGAAAAAGCAGAGCTGCTGGCCGATACATTGCAAACCCAGTGCACGCCCAGCACTCAATCCGTGGACCCTGTTCATGTAGAATTAGTAGACAGTGAGGTAGAACGCAGAGCCTCCTTGCCACCCTCTGATGCGTTACCACCCGTCACCCCGATGGAAGTTAAAGACTTGATCAAAGACCTACGTCCTCGCAAGGCTCCCGGTTCCGACGGTATATCCAACCGCGTTATTAAACTTCTACCCGTCCAACTCATCGTGATGTTGGCATCTATTTTCAATGCCGCTATGGCGAACTGTATCTTTCCCGCGGTGTGGAAAGAAGCGGACGTTATCGGCATACATAAACCCGGTAAACCAAAAAATCATCCGACGAGCTACCGCCCGATTAGCCTCCTCATGTCTCTAGGCAAACTGTATGAGCGTCTGCTCTACAAACGCCTCAGAGACTTCGTCTCATCCAAGGGCATTCTTATCGATGAACAATTCGGATTCCGTACAAATCACTCATGCGTTCAACAGGTGCACCGCCTCACGGAGCACATTCTTGTGGGGCTTAATCGACCAAAACCGTTATACACGGGAGCTCTCTTCTTCGACGTCGCAAAAGCGTTCGACAAAGTCTGGCACAATGGTTTGATTTTCAAACTATTCAACATGGGCGTGCCGGATAGTCTCGTGCTCATCATACGGGACTTCTTGTCGAACCGCTCTTTTCGATATCGAGTCGAGGGAACCCACTCCTCCCCACGACCTCTCACAGCTGGAGTCCCGCAAGGCTCTGTCCTCTCACCCCTCCTATTTAGCTTATTCGTCAACGATATTCCCCGGTCGCCGCCGACCCATTTAGCTTTATTCGCCGACGACACGACTGTTTACTATTCTAGTAGAAATAAGTCCCTAATCGCGAAGAAGCTTCAGAGCGCAGCCCTAGCCCTAGGACAGTGGTTCCGAAAATGGCGCATAGACATCAACCCAGCGAAAAGTACTGCGGTGCTATTTCAGAGGGGAAGCTCCACACGGATTTCCTCCCGGATTAGGAGGAGGAATCTCACACCCCCGATTACTCTCTTTAGACAACCCATACCCTGGGCCAGGAAGGTCAAGTACCTGGGCGTTACCCTGGATGCATCGATGACATTCCGCCCGCATATAAAATCAGTCCGTGACCGTGCCGCGTTTATTCTCGGTAGACTCTACCCCATGATCTGTAAGCGGAGTAAAATGTCCCTTCGGAACAAGGTGACACTTTACAAAACTTGCATAAGGCCCGTCATGACTTACGCGAGTGTGGTGTTCGCTCACGCGGCCCGCACACACATAGACACCCTCCAATCCCTACAATCCCGCTTTTGCAGGTTAGCTGTCGGGGCTCCGTGGTTCGTGAGGAACGTTGACCTACACGACGACCTGGGCCTCGAATCAATTCGGAAATACATGAAGTCAGCGTCGGAACGATACTTCGATAAGGCTATGCGTCATGATAATCGCCTTATCGTTGCCGCCGCTGACTACTCCCCGAATCCTGATCATGCAGGAGCCAGTCACCGTCGACGCCCTAGACACGTCCTTACGGATCCATCAGATCCAATAACCTTTGCATTAGATGCCTTCAGCTCTAATACTAGGGGCAGGCTTAGGGACCCCGGTAACCGTACTCGTCGAACTCGACAAAGAGGTCGACGTGCAACCTAACCCATGCATCAGCCCGCTGAGTTCCTCGCCGGATCTTCTCAGCGGGTCGCGATTCCGATCCGGTAGTAGATTCATTCGCGAAACAATTGCTCTTGAGTTGTTAGGTCTCCTTCGGAGGCGCTCGGGCAGTTGTTAGCAAATCCCACCCCTCTTGGCTGAGCCTTTGCTCGCCCACCTGTCCTGGTGAAACTGGAAAGGCCTTCGGGCCACCAGTAAACTTTCAATCATAAAAAAAAAAAAAAAAAAAAAAAAAACATTATCGCAGTATGGTCGTTAAATTATTATTATCTGAAAGTTTCTTAGCTGTAAATAACAATACTGTCACGCACAAATATAAATAATTTAATACATTTATAACAAACTTAAGCCTGCTAAATTTTCAAAATCACTGGTGATGATGCACATATACAACCATCCTGCTCGACTTCTGCTGTAAAGCAATTACGCATTAAATTACAACACTATAAAGTCGAAATTGTAAATGGATAATCATTAATGAAAACAATTTTAATTTTGGCTACAACTTATAATTAAAGTAGGTGGCAGCAATCAAGTTGTGATGTCCATGATCTCTCGTAACCATTATCCCTGAGGTCGTCTGTCGCTGATAAAAAGTGAAACATCTTTACTGCAGATAAGGCGAATTGTAAATCCGCAAGTAATTCATTTCTGACGCGTATCAGCCCTATGTGCTAGTCGAGATTGGGTGGGACAGGCGTTCGTTATACAGGTGAAATTCACATTGTCTTGTCTGACCCTTTCAGCCAGCTATACAAAAAAAAAGGAAATCGTTACGAATATTACGACTAACTTGGCTGCAAAGATCGACGACCCGTTGCATAAACAATTTCATACTGGTTCTTACTTTAGAGATGTACTTAACCCTATCGTATCTTAGTGTTAGTTTATCTTTGGACGCTATAATTATATAAGCGCCAAATAACATTTTAATGTATTGACAAATTTACCATCGAATTCTTGATAAAAGTTAACGGTATCATTAAAAACAAACTAATCAAGCGATCGTACATATTTGATTTGGAAATGCCGGTGGCGAGATATTCAAATGTATCTTTGTAGGCCACTTGGTGTATATATTTGAATAATTATCTTAAATCATTGTAATCGATGTTTATTAAACTGGCTACAGATGTTGAGGTGCAATGACCACATTGGCATCCGTTAATTATTACGGCGTTCTAATTATTGCGAAAGATCTTAGATATTTCATGTAGAGGGCAAAGTGATGAATGAGCTCAATGTTAAATTGGTAATGCTAAGGGTGCAATCCCTCGTTTGGAGTGATGCGGCTATGCCGTGTATTTATTTTTTATTTTATTGCATAGATGGATGGACGAGCTCACGGACCACCGGTTAGTGTTTTTCGGAGCCCATAGAGATCCACAACGTAAATGCGCCACCCACCTTGAGTTATGAGTTCTAAGGTCTCAGTATAGTTACAACGGCTGCCCCACCCTTCAAACCGAAACGCGATACTGCAAACATAGGCAGGTACCCGTGCGGACTCACAAGAGGTCCTAAGGTACCACCAGTAAAAAGTTTCCAATCCTGACGAAATGACCAACATTTCTAAAGTACATAAACACCTAATACGTTCACGATCGACTTTCGCGACGATGGAATAACAACAAAAATATTCCCGATTAAATTCCTAATTTGTGTAAAGACTGCGTAAGAATATAATATACTAGCGGCCCGCCCCGGCTTCGCTTGGGAAGTAGCGTACAGTATAATAAATATAGCCTATGTCACCCGGCGATAGCGTAGCTTTCCAACAGTGAAAGAATTTTTTAAATCGGTTCAGTAGTTTCGGAGCCTATTCAATACAAACAAACAAACAAATCTTTCCTCTTTATAATATTAAAGTATAGATGTCGGACAATTAAACAAGATTGAGACAACGATCTCAGCATCAGAGTAAATTCTAGTATTCACGTTCTGATAGATGTTGGCTCCGGATACAACGTAAAAATTTATTCGTGTGTCAATTAAGTTTTTAGCCCGCTTTTATTAGTTTGGTCTGTATTAATGTTTGTCTATATGTATCTTCGGACGTCATTTTCATCGAAGTTTATACGCTCAATTAACTTGAAAATTTACACGCGCATCAAAAACCGATGACAATACAATAATTACATAACTACATTTTAATATATAGTGGACAAAAAATATATTGATTGTTAGTTCGGATATTTTAGTTTTCAAACTAGGTATGTACTTAAGTTATTTTATTTGATTTATATTTAATTTTAGTATCGCTGTTAAGACATGTAGAAATTTGTATTTAATTTCTCTGCGCACTATACAATTTATTGGTATATAAATATAGTTAATGTGAAGCATGTTGATAGATAAGTACGAATGCATTCATCGCATTGAAGTGGAGAACTTGTTGGCAATCAATGTATTAGAACGTGCAGCTCGCTTAGCTAGGTATACAAAGAAATAATGAATGTATTTCTGTTTCTACGTATCTGGAATGGCGTAGGAGACTGAAAGTCCTCTAGTGTTTTACAAGTAGGTTTAAGTATTTCTTATCTTTATGTGCAACGTTGAACATCTCTTAAATATTATGTGTGTTATCTATGCGAGCATTTGACTTTTTTTGCCCATTGCCCCATGACATTGACATAATACAACGCATTTGAAATATACAGAATAATTTTTTTAAGGGATTTTATGACCTGGTAACTAAGATCTTTACTAGACTTAAGTCATGTCTTATTTTAACTTATATTCATGTTTTTATGAAAAATGATATTATGGAGTGAAATGAAATGAAGATGATTAATTTGAGACATTAATCAACTGGGATGAAATTAAATGAAATGAAATGAGATGATATGGGATGAAATAATATAATCTCAGTAAAATGGTGGTCATTGACTAAGATTTTTTCAGTGGAGGATCCCGAGAAGTTACGTCCAGCGGCTTTGTTTCATTTTCCCACATTTGTGCACTTTCACAGATAATAAATAGTAAATAAACCACCATTATTACACATTTAAACCTGAAGAAACACTAAATAGACAAAATAAAACAAAGCACACAACTTCATTCCTCGCGTTCCCGCCAAAAAGTCATATACAGAATAAAAATAGCTTATACACAGATAAACTAAATTATTGCGACATATACATACATGACACTAGAACAAATGTTTTATAATCTTTATTGCCTACCGTTTCGTTAAACTTAATTAATAATAATAATAATAATAATATTTATTCATTCAAGCCTCTTAAAATACAAACACGTACAAAAATACTTAACACTAGTATAATAATATACATGGCTTTTTTTATGAGGTATACAATAACAATATTCCCTGACTTTTATGCTAGGAAAACCTGTGTTACAAAAGTCAGTGGTTCAGTGCTAGGTCACCAGGTAAAGAAAGTTAACCAGGAAGAACGATCTGTAAGAATATAGTACGTACGTGTGTGTGTGTGGGTGAGTGTATGTGTGTTAGTGTGTTTGTGTGTGTATGTGTGTCATACAATAAAGTATAAAAATATTATTATATATTATATTATATATTATTATATAAAATATTAATTTAAAATTAGCTACAATGAATCAACAGTATATCATACTATATATACATCATTATACATTTTTACAACACGACTTGTTCTGTTTCAAAATAGTCTAAGTTTAAGAGCCAAGACTTCAGATTATTTTTAACGTCATACCTATTTAAGCCATCTATCTGCTGAGATATATTTACTTTATTATAAATTCTGCTACCTGACGAATAAATCTGTCGTCTGGCAAATTCCGTCCTACAAGCAATAGTGTCAAAGGCCGGTTTTCGTCTCCTCGTGGAAAGTGAAGTTTCTTTAGGTATTGATGGGAGGCAGGAGTGCTGTCGCAGAACGGACCTGTGGATAAACAGTTGTCTAACCGTCAGCACTCCTGCGTCACGATACAGTTGTCTAGTAGAGTACCCAAAAGGCTTCCCCAGCATCACCTTAAGCACTGCCCTTTGCGCTCGTTCGATATTAATAAACTTTGTCTTGCAGGCACATCCCCAAATAGGGATGCAATAAGTTATAAGCGACTCGCAAAGGGAAGTGTATACGGTAAACAATATTTGCTTATCTGCCGAGCCTCTTAGCTTTTTAAAAATAAAAATTAAGCTTCGAATGCGCGTCGTCACAAGTTCCAGTTGATCATACCAATTGAAACAGCTGTCCACCAACACCCCCAAGTATCTGATATTATCAGTCCTAGCAATCTCCGAGCAATTAGATGCGGAATATCGTCCATTACATACATGGGCCTTGAGAGTAATAGAATCACGCGGGGGTTGGACAGATTTTCTGCTTGCAAATGTTAAAAATTTGGTTTTGTCAATGTTTAGAGTTAATAGGTTGCGGTTCAGCCATGTCATCGTCTGCTTCATTGCAAACTCAGCATTCTCAATTGCCTCTACCCACGTGTTGCCTGAAACTATAAGTGCTGTATCATCAGCATATGCAAAGAGACGACAGTAGGGGTAAGATTGACTACAAAGATCGTTTACATAGAGCAGGAACAAAGTGGGCCCAAGAATACTGCCCTGCGGAACCCCGTACTCAATTTGCTCCGGCTTGCTTATATGAGGACCGATCTTGGTACATTGTGTACGATTTGACAAATAGTCGCTGAAAAGAGACAGAACGTTACCTCTGACTCCCAGAACTTCCAATTTATTGATCAGAAGAGGGACACAGACAGTGTCAAATGCCTTAGACAGATCTAGAAAGATACCAAGACACTTTTGTTTGCGTTCAATTTCCGCAACAGTGTGCTTAACTAGCGAACTTACAGCATCTTCAGTGGAAATGTTCTTTCTAAATCCAAACTGATAATCTGAAATTATTTTATTGGAATCTAAATAGCCACTCAATGCTTTATTCAGAATTTTTTCCAGAACCTTCGATAAAGTTGGCAACACTGAAATCGGTCTATAATTGTTAACAATGTCTCTGTCCCCACTCTTGTATATTGGATGGACAATTGCCTTTTTGAGTGAGTTGGGAAATTTTCCGGATTCAATAGCGAGGTTACAAACGTAGGTAATTACTGGGGCTAACGCAGGACAGGCGAGCTTGAATAACTTAGGGGGTATACCATCCCAGCCAGAAGCACAGTCACCACGAAGGCCACGTATTACGTCAATGACTTCCTGTTCGGATACTCCCGGCAGAACCATTGAATTCAGTTGAGAATATGTCAACTTGGGAACAGTGGTTTCAGTAACCGAAGCATGAATTATTTTACTAGCAAGCTTTTTCCCAATATTTGAAAAGTAGGAGTTAACTGAGTTAATGGAGACCTGGCTATCACTAAAATTATTAAGAAGCTCTAGAGGCGGAATAGTTTCTTTTCCAGTTTGAGTGATACTCTTAATTACCTTCCAGGTCTTTTTTGGGTTATTTTTTACTTTATTAAACTCTGATCTCTCAAACTCTCTCCTCAGCCTTTTAAGTAGATCATTGCAGAAATTGCGGTATCTTTTGTAAGTCTGGACAAGAATGAGGTTATTGGGATTTGCTTTTACGCTTTTGTGCATGTTATCACGATTACGCATGCATCTTACTAAGCCTGTGGTTACCCAGGGTTTTATAGTTCTTAATCTACATGGGATTACAAACGATATTGTGTGTGTTTGAAGCAGCGAGATAAGTTTGTTTAAAAATAGATCCGTAGCCAGGTTAACATCATGAGAGGTGTAGATTTCTGAAAAATCGTACACTTTTAGTTCAGCAATTAGCGTAGGATAATCTATTTTAGTACCAATTTTGTTAACGAGCCGTCTCATAGGTTGGAAGTTTAAGTTAAAAATTATAGAATAATGATCAGTTATAGTGGAGTCTGTGACAAGAGTCGTAGACTCCAGGCTCGACTTAATGAGTACGTGGTCCAGACAACTATCTCCTCTCGTGGGAAACAAATGACCAGGTAGAAGTCCATGAGATGCAGTTGTGTTCAAATACTCGTGCGAATGAGGGTCTTTATTATGGGCCTTGATGTCAATGTTGACGTCACCAATGATGACGATATGTTTAAAAGAAGATAAATTTAAAAGAGCATTATTTAGGCTAAGAATAAAATTGTCTGTGTTTTTATAAGAAGGTGATCTGTACAATCCAATGATAGCAAGTTCATCATCAACTTTACATATTAAACAATTGGCATCGGTGAAAGATGGTTCTAAAATAACATGTTTCAGAGTGTTTCTTACATATATAACTACCCCTTCATTTTGGTTCCTCGCGTTTTTCGATGAATATGAGATAAAGCCGTCAAGTTTTGGTAAGTGTACAGTATTCATCAACCAACACTCCGACAGCACAAGAATATCATGTACAAAGCTAAAATAATATTAAATAAAATTTGTTTTATTAATTAAGAAGAAACGCAAGTAAAAGTAGTATCTCTTGACACTTGCTGCGTTTTGAAAATCGTTTTTTATTGCTTAGGAGGTTCAACGAGTTCACGACTCAGCTGGTGTTTAATGCCACATACATTACAACGTGACTACCGCTACCCACCCTGACACATTAGATAGAAGTCTCAATTTCAAAGTACAACGCCTGTCTCGCCCTTCAATACGTATCGCATAACTATCTTCGCGGCAGGAAGCTGAAGTGGATCCTAACAAAACCTTTTTTGGTCAGGAGCCGAACCTCCTGCGAGTCATAGCATGCCCTACCTACTTTATATATATTTTTTTAGTCAGGAGGAAATCGCCAGACTTCTGCCCTTCACTGGGGATGGAAGTCGGGGCATGACGGAGTCAAACCGACTAAAACCTCCTGTCGCTCAACAACCAGCATCCAAACCTCACATGAGACAGAACTCATGAAAAGGCACGACCACCAGCCCTCTCTCTACCTACTAGTATTTTTTTATTGTGTATTCAATTCATCAAACACTCTATTTGCTCACAGTTCATGTTTGAGTCTCATTCGTAGTTCTGATAAAAAAGTAGAATGATTGCCTGTCTTAGTATTTCGAGTCAAATTATAGAAAGTATTGTGACACAAACACAGAAATCGCAAACGTTATTTCTTATAAAATTTCCGGTCGCAAACATTCGACAACAACTCTAAAATATTTTGTGTTGGATATATATAACTTGTTTGCGTTTTTCACTTTTGGGGTCGAATAAAAAACGCTCTATTATTTTGTAAAATGGCGTCCGGAAGTGAAAAACCAAGAGGATTTTTATGTTTATTCGAAGCGCATAAACAAATAGGTATAAAACAAGGTACGTTCAAAACTAAAACTAGTAAATTATCAATTTGAATTACCTACGCACTCACAAAATCACTATTTTGAAAAATACTGCTTAGGTACTTGTAACTTACTTGACACCTTAGAACTTATATCTCAAGGTGGGTGGCGCATTTACGTTGTGGATATCTATGGGCTCCAGTAACCACTTAACACCAGGGGGGCTGTGAGCTCGTCCAGCAACTTAAGGAATAAAAAAAAAATTTAACGTATTTGCCTTTTTTATTATTGTTTTATATGCATCTTATTTTTCTTTTTTCAGCATGACAATCGGCTTGTTGCGATGCCAGTGTCGAATTTATAAAAATATTTGTCATTTTATACAAACATGTTCATCATCTATGTGTATGTTTTGCTTATTCTCAGCCTATTTTAAAGGTAGTAATCTCAAAGCTAGTTAGGCACTTAGGGTTGCTTTCCTTTAGAGAACTAGTACATAGATAAATTAATTTAAAAACAAAATTTAAACGAAAATCAATCTTAAGCTCGTTTCATATTTAGAAGGCGATTGTGAATGTGGGCACGACGCACAGGTGTCTTGGACGCTAGTCGACTCTCTAAGAAGCCTTGATGTCACTTCGTGACACACTGAACTACTTTGAGAGAATTCATAGACACTACCTGTGGATTCGCAATCTCTTTGACACAGTTTGTAAAAACAATGTAATTTTTATCTGTATTTCGTGCGTCTCCAGAGGTCATTCCTTCGAAGCAGATGGCGTCTTCTGAATGAACCCTTTTCTGCACTTTCTTATTTCATAAGAGTGCCATTATTTAAGCAGGTAAGGTCTAGGGTGCCCCTTAAATTGCTGATGTCCACGAGCACCGATTAGGATCAGGTGGATCGTATGCTCGTTTGCCATTGTAAATAATAAGTAAAAAAAAGTGCTATTTCTACTATACGATGCGTCGAACTTTTTCTGTTCACGCATTCTACCTCCCAGGTGTTTCTAGATTAACAGAACATTTAAAATTGATTAACCGTCGCACAGATAACGACCGAAATTTGACAGAGTATTTTTGAAATGTCATGTAATTTTATTTTTTTTCGCAAGGGAACCACAATTTTTTTTTTAAACAGCCTTCATAGTTTTAGAAACGTGTAAAAATGTTTATACAAAATACCTTATTAGTTCTTCTAAGATAGTTTAACTCAGAGCATACTACCGTTACATACACATATCGTTACACCTTATCCAGACGGGTACCTTTGCCTGTCGATGACCTCTCAGTTCATTTTTTTTTTATACTCAACAGGTAAGCTTTGTAATTAATGCAATGCTATTGGGGACTGACTTAGTGTTGATGTAGTTAGCGCCCCTGACTGTTGCGCCAAAGGTCGTGGGTTCAATTCCCACATCGGGCAAACATGCTCTGTATCTGTTATGTCTGTTTGTTTTATTATCTACATATGTATATATCTAAACGTATATAAGTATGTCCCTATGTCAGTCTCTGGTACCCATAACACAGGGAATTGGGGCCCGGATGACCGTGCATGATTTGTTCCCAGTTGCTTATGATTTATGTACATATTATTATGAGCCAGTACGGCTAGGTGTCCCCGTCTTGACTATTTCTGCTGCGATGCAATAATGCAGTCCTCTTTAAAGGGCAGTAGAGCCACAACAGAATAGAATTGAAATTTCAACCTCATATCTCAGGGCGGCGTTATATTTAAAATGGCTTCAGTTACAACATAGGAGGGCCCGCGATCCGTCTGGTTCAGCAAAATGAGCTGTTGCAAAGCTTTACCTTGAATTTGTCTTAAAATCACAGTATGAACATCGAAATTGACGTCACCGTCCAAGCTTCCCTCTTTATAATACATCTATACATATAAATAAAATTGGAGTGTCTGTTTGTAGTATTGACATAACCACTTTTTACTGCATGCTTATGAATACATATACACCAAAATAACGTTTTTTACAATTTTTGTTTGTCGGTTTGTTCCGGCTAATCTCTGGAACGGCTGGGCCGATTTTGACGAGACTTTCACTGATAGGTAGCTGATGATATAACGTGTAACTTAGGCTACTTTTTTTAGACTAGCTTTGCCCCGCGGCGTTACCCGCGGGTAACATCGTGGGACTCAGCTATCAATAATAAAATTTAATGTTTCCGAAGCGAAACGAGGGCGGGTTGCTAGTAACAAATAAACACGACGTAATTAATGTCCCTGAGTAAAAAATAATTTTATTATTATGTCGAATTGAAAACAGAAACTTCCGCGAAGCAGTCACGCGTTTGTTCTTGAAGTGTAGAACAGCGGTTAAGCTAATGAAGACTTCGACCTTTTACCCCAAGGTGTGTCCATGGACTCCGGTGACCGCATAACATAATGCAGGCCGAGAGTTCATTCACGCGCTATTGCAATAAAATAAAAAAAGACTAAACTTAAAAGTTCTATAAGATATCTTAAGTTTGCGCGAAGTCTTCGCTTACTTTTGAAACTGCGAGAGTTGTTCCAATTGAACTCATTCTTAAACGTATAGATATAATGATTGTTTCTCATTAAAATTAGGAATAAGTGCCTTTTATAAATTAATTGAAAACATTTAGATTTTCCAGAACAGTGTCTAGTTTATTTTAGATAAGGGCGCGGCTTATGTATAGCTTTAACATTATTACTTATAATAAAAAAGCCTCATTTTTCTTAAGATGTGACGAAAAATTGCTTATTTTTTTGGGGGATTTGCAAACGCTACTTAATATATTAAATATATTTTATTACAATACTTACGTTGTAAAATTAGTAATATACTTTTACAACACTATTAAAACCTTCTTCCATCGAACGTTCTGGAAAGATAAACAAAACAAAAAGTGTCATCGACTTCGAAACGAGTTTTCATTTCAAACTTTTACCTCGATCATAAATAATATATTGTCAACGTACATTCTGGCCCTCCATGATTTGAATTTTTATTCAAACGACCTGCAGTTATTTTTTTTATTCAACAATTTTCCATATCCAAATTTTTACGGTAGGCAGCGGCTTGACTGTGCATTGCTGACGTCCATGGGCGACGGTAACCAGTCACCATCAAGTGGGCGGTATGCTCGTTCGTCTGCCTACAAGTGTAATTGAAATTGTGCGTTTCGGTTTGAAGGGTGCGGCAGCCGTTGTAACTATACTGAGATCTTAGAAATTATATCTCAAGGTGGGTGGCGCATTTACGTTGTAAATGTCTATGGGCTCCAGTACTTAACATCAGATGGGCTATGAACTCGTCCATCCATCTAAGCAAAAAAATATATACATATTTACAGTTCGCAACTAATCAAAATTGGACAGTAAGTCAGTCAGTAACACTGGTATTTTTAAAGTATATTTTCGTAGACCGACAGTAGCTATTTTAATACAAATAATGACGAAAACATTTAGCGCGGTCCGAAGGCACGGAAAGCGTAAACACGAAGCGCCGGTATGCACCGTTACCTCGCTTGTATAAATGAGGAGCCCCACCCGAAAGCTTTAGTGTAGCGATGACCATGAAACTACACGCGGCCCTGTTGCTAACTACATTCGTGCTCGCCGCACGCGCAGCCTCCATCCCGGACAAGGTCCCCGAGGCCGAAGATAAACCTTTAAATGTCGTTGAGAACTTATCTAGTGAGCAGGAGCTCATCGACCAGGCTAATACGATTAAGGACATCGATAACAGCCTCCGCGCGAACAAAAAAGAAGTCGTCGACATCCCCGTTAAAGTTATCGTTGAAGAAATCAAACCGTCGTTGAAGAGTGATTTAGAAAACGTTGAAGTGCCGGATGAAAATGAGGAAATCAAGAGGCCTCTAGTCGATTTAAGAAATCCCGGGCCCCCGCAGCATCAAGAGCACGAAACACAGAATCCTGAACACCACGAAGATGCTGAAAAAATCGTTTCTTCCGTCAAAAATGACATTAACACAGCGGAAATCGCTCTTCGTCAAGGCTTCCAGGAAGTGTCAGACGGTATTGGAAAATGGTACGCTCGTACCGAGCAAATTAACGAGCTCCAGGCCAGCTTGCAACATTTCCAAGAAAATTTCGGCGCTCAAATACAAAAGTTGAATGAAACGCTACATTTTATTAAACCAGCTGACACCATCGCGGCCCCTTCTGTCGAGGAAACGCAAAATAAAGCTTCTTTTGAAACAATCGAATCGGGTCTCAAGTCTTTAGAGACAAATTTCAATAGCGGTCTTAATCAGCTATCTGAAGGTATTCAAATTGTGGCTACGTTCAAAGCCGACGGAGAGGCTGCAGCTGAAAGTTCCAGTACCGCCCCTGCTCAAAGCACAACAGCTTCTACAGTAACAAGCACCAATGGCCCTACAAATCCTTTAATTCAAATGGTGACCAACCTCCAGAATTCATTCCTGTCCGGAATGGCTAATCTCACTCAAGCAATCAACAACTGGAACTCGAACCAAGCATGGAGTGTTCCAAATATTTTTGGCGGAGCTAGCACTGCAGCCCCTCAGTCAGATGTTCAAGGCGACGCAACCACCACAACGCAGAGACCTGCGCCGTGGCAAAATCTGCCGTCGCAAATAAGCAACTTTTTTAATCCCCAGGGACAAAACAGTAACCAACAAAACCAGAGCGGTCAACAGTCGCAGGCGCCTTCTGGTCTCTTTTCTGGTGTACAAAATTTTCCATTTAACTTCCTAAACCTCTTACAACCAAATAGGCCTGGTGCTCAGTCTACTGAGAAACCCGCTGAAGCGACTAGTACGAACGGAGCCGCGAGTGCCGCTCCAGACATTGCGAAACCATCGGAGTCAAATCTACCTACTGAAACAAAACCAGAACAACCCGCAGCCGGGCCGTTAAAACAAATTTTCGAGAACAGCCCAGTTCTGCAAGGCATCGCAGGAGCAGTTAAAAAGATCCAAACAACAGTCAATAATCCAGTGAAGCCAAGAGATTCGGAAGTGGTTGAAGAGACTAAATCTGATCAAGAGAAGGGAGGCGTCATTTTGTTGCCAGTACACGGTCACGGCGGTCACGGTGGAAATGGTGGTGAGTACTTTTTCATATCGAGGAGTGAAAGTCTATTATTACATTTAAGCGATATTTTTGCAACTTCACAGGAGAGTCAAGTATAAAATTTGGAAAAAATATCATAACAAAAAAACTTCTTCAGATATTCGAATGGACTAAACTTAATTCAATTTAAATTAAAAACATCAAACTGTTGAAGCTAATACCAAATAAAAGACACATCTATACTAATATTATAAAGAGGAAAGATTTGTTTGTTTGTTTGTTTCGAATAGGCTCCGAAACTACTGGACCGATTTGAAAAATTCTTTTTCCATTAGAAGCCGACATTGTCCCTGATGAACATAGGCTACTTTTTTTTATATTTTTTTTATTTTATTTTTTTGGTTTCATATTTGTTTTAATGTTTCCGAAGCGAAGCGAGGGCGGGTCGCTAGTTTATAATAATTTCAAAGATAAATGTCGCCTATTAACGCGAAAAAAACAAATAACCTTTCACCGCTCAATATACAGTTATCTTTGAATATCATTGAATGAATATATGAATTGCAAATATTTTTATGAAAAAGAAAAGTAATGTGAAATTTGTAAAATTTTACGAATAGCTTCGTGGGATCGCGTGGCGTTATTCGTGACCACCTTGATTGGCACTATAGGAGCGGTTATCAATGGCTCGATTGCGACAGCTTCGACGGCTGTCAACAGTGCTATCAATACCATAGGCACTAATGTTGAGGTATCAGGGATGAATGGTGGAACTGCTTTTCTGTGTATATTTAACATATTTGTTTTACATTTTTCCGAATGGTAACTGCAAAAGTGTCCGTACTTGTGGTTTAATTGAGCGTAATTTACACAATCTTTTGGGATAGTTGTACCTATATAAAACAATTTTGTTTTTTATTAAAATATCTAATTTAACTGTACAAACAATGCCGAAATTTTTTATGTCAATAATATGTAACTAATAATATTATACTTTGTGTACTACGTGTAGAAAATTTGCTAACATTTATTGTTCAGGTGCTGATTGTTCGAATTGAAATTTTGTTTAATATTTAATAATAACTTATCATGTTGTAGGGGATAATAACAACGTCAGTGACGGGTTGAAAGCGGAAGCCGAAGAAATCAAGGTATCCACAGAAGAAAAACAGGAAGAGATAAAAGAGAAAGAAATAATAGTAGAAAACAAGACTGAATGAGTCACTAGTGACCATGTTAATGTTAATTAATTGAATTAGATATGCTTTGTACAAATAAAGACGACTGAAACATGAGCATGAAGAACAGACGAAATAAAATTTAATTTAATGACACTGCTTTTATTTGCGAGGTGACCTTACATAACAAAGCGTTTTTGTCACAAGCGACATCTTAGACCCAGAAAAGATAATTACAATTTTGAACATTTTTGATTTTAAATTTATAACAGACTTCAAAAAAGGAGTAGAGGCTGATATATACATACTTTTATGCGTCTAAATATAATAATATACATATTTTCATTATAAATACCCAGACAAAGAGCAAAGAAACTTGTTCATCACACGAATGTTTTCCCGATCCGGGATCAAATCACCCTCGGCGCAAGTCAGGCGCGCTAACTACAGCACCACCTGATCATATTGGTGGTAGGACATCTTATGAGTTCACGCGGGTAGGTACCACCACCCTGCCTATTTCGGCCGTGAAGCAGTAATGCATTTCGGTTTGAAGGGCGGGGTAGCCGTTGTAGTGTTTAAGTGAGACCTTACAACTCATGACTCAAGGTGGGTGGCGGAATTTACCTTGTAGATGTCTATGGGCTCCGGTAACCACTTAACACTGGGTGGCCGTGAGCTCGCCCACCCATCTAAGCAATAAAAAAAAAAAGAAAAAAACGTTTTTACCTTGTTGAAGCCAGTTACTTTTTTGATAGATTTGATTGCAGTTAAGGTGTTCAGTTAGTTGTTCTTTAAAACAGTCCGTATTGTTTACAACACACTGAGATTATTTATACTTACACTATCATACAGCCCACCTGAGAAAGAGTGGGCAAGGCCTTCATATGCTTATTGGTTATTTGAGTAAATGATTGGTATTACTGATAATACCTAAGTGGTTACTAAAGCTCATAAACTCATCCACCACTCAAAGCACAGGTGAAATAGCCCCTTTGACTACAAGCCAAGAGCTAAGAAAAAAAAAACAATGGCATGCCGTGGGTCACAACTGACAAGTACAAAATTTCAAAATACCATGTATTATTTTACTTAAAATAGTCAGTCAAGGATCTATAACATTTAAATCGAAGGTAGAATTTAGTTCTCCTTCTTCATTTTTTAAGTATGACAATTGGCTTCTTGTGACTCTATTGTTAGCCGTATCAAGTTTATGAACATTTTAAATTATTAATGAAATACATATTGTTAAATGAAAAAAGATATGAATCGAAATGAGATGGAATTGATTAATTTTTTGGGGGTTGGTGCTTCCCGCTTCCGTAGGTTTAACCCGCGATTCCCTACAAGTGACCCCTGGGTGGTGCAAAACGGGAGCCGAATACATAATCGGTGGTAGGACTTGTCCGACTGGCTGGCGACCACCCTCCAACTAGAGTCCGCCGCCAAATAGCCTAGCTGTGTTCCGGCGTGTGGGTTGGAGAGCCAGTTCTATTCCTTCCCTTTCCCCTTCCTTGCTGGGGGTGAGTCTTGGTGACGCCTGGAACATGCGGAGCAGACGTGCGTGCGAGCTCGCGGGGCGTGATTGTTTGACGGGGGTATAGGGAGACCTAGTGAAACGGTATCCGCTGCCGCCCGCCGGTCAGTAGGGGACCTGAACCCGGGTGTCTCTACTAAACTCCGCCCCGGGAAGCTGTCCCGCCAACCGGTGTAAAATCCTGTCGTGCGGTCGTCGTGCCGGAGTCGGAGACCGGAGTGGATCCCGGCGATCGTACGCAGGGTGGACTGGGGGCCCTTCCATGCCCTGCGTCAGTCTCTCACGCAACCCGTGGTCGAGCACGTACTATGTTCCGCGCTTCATTCAGGTGTTGCCTCGATCTCACCTCCAACATCCTACCTCTCCTAATCCTACTCTCCAGAAATAAAATTTATGAAGTCCAAAAAAAAGAAAAGGGTTTTACAGGCGGTTCCCCATTCCACATTTAATGTGGATTTCAGCAATGTCAGGGGCCTACATAGCAACCTTGACGCCGTACACCACCACCTTGAGACGGCGCAGCCTGCCCTGCTTTTTTTAACGGAGACGCAGATATCTGCTCCGGACGATACCTCATACCTTGAATACCCCGGCTACGTATTGGAGCACAACTTCCTACGTAAAGCCGGGGTGTGCGTATTCGTCCGGGCGGATGTCTGTTGTCGCCGTCTTCGGGGCCTCGAACAACGGGACCTGTCCCTATTGTGGCTGCGCGTGGATCACGGGGGCTGTATCCGAATCTACGCGTGCCTGTACAGGTCCCACAGCAGTGATGCAGGTTCAGCTCTGTTTGAGCATGTGCAAGAGGGGACTAACCGCGTGCTTGAGCAGTACCCATCTGCGGAGGTGGTGGTTCTTGGAGACTTTAACACTCACCACCAAGAGTGGTTGGGGTCCAGAACCACTGACCTCCCGGGTCGGACTGCCTACGATTTCGCCTTGGCCTACGGCTTCTCCCAGCTGGTGACACAGCCCACCCGTGTCCCAGATATCGAGGGGCACGAGCCTTCTTTGTTGGACCTTCTGCTGACCACAGATCCGGCCGGATACAGTGTGGTGGTCGACGCTCCGCTAGGATCGTCTGATCACTGCCTTATTCGTGCTGCCGTACCACTCTCTCGTCCCGGTCGTCGAAGGACGACCGGGTATCGTAGAGTTTGGCGGTATATGTCAGCAGATTGGGATGGATTGCGTGAATTTTACGCATCCTACCCATGGGGGCGGTTCTGCTTTTCCTCTGCTGATCCTGACGTCTGTGCGGACCGTCTTAAAGACGTGGTGCTCCGGGGGATGGAATTGTTTATTCCCTCCTCTGAAGTGCCCGTTGGGGGTCGCAGCAGACCCTGGTATAACAATGCCAGTAGGGATGCTGCACACCTCAAGCGGTCCGCATACGTGGCATGGGATAATGCCAGGAGACGTCGGGATCCTAACATCTCAGGGGAAAGGCGGAAATATAACGCCGCTTCCAGGTCCTACAAGAAGATAATTGCCAAGGCGAAGTCGGAGCACGTTGCTAGAGTTGGCGAGCGATTAAAGAGCTATCCCTCCGGGAGCCGTGCTTTTTGGTCGCTCGCCAAAGCTGCAGAAGGAAACTTTTGCAGGTCTAGTCTCCCACCACTGCGCAAGTCCGATGACACTCTGGCCCACAGCGCGAAAGAGAAGGCTGACCTTCTGGTCAAACTCTTCGCCTCGAACTCGACTGTGGACGACGGGGGTGCCACTCCACCGAACATCCCCCAGTGTGATAGCTCCCTGCCGGATATCTGCTTCACACAGTGTGCAGTTAGGCGGGAGCTCCGACTCCTGGACGTCCATAAGTCGAGTGGGCCAGATGGCATCCCCGCAGTGGTTCTGAAAACGTGCGCCCCTGAGCTGACACCTGCGCTAACGCGTTTGTATCGCCTCTCTTATTGCGCTAACAGGGTTCCGTCTTCATGGAAGACCGCCCACGTCCACCCTATCCCCAAGAAGGGTGACCGGTCGGACCCGTCGAGCTATAGGCCTATCGCGATAACTTCCTTGCTTTCCAAGGTGATGGAGCGAATAATAAATACACAACTCCTGAAGTATCTTGAGGATCGCCAGCTGATCAGTGACCGACAGTACGGTTTCCGTCACGGTCGCTCAGCTGGCGATCTTCTTGTATACCTTACTCACAGGTGGGCTGAAGCCTTGGAGAGCAAGGGCGAGGCTCTTGCTGTGAGCCTTGATATCGCGAAGGCCTTCGACAGGGTCTGGCATAGGGCACTTCTATCGAAGCTACCATCTTACGGAATCCCCGAGGGTCTCTGCAAGTGGATCGCTAGCTTTTTGGATGGGCGGAGCATCACGGTCGTTGTAGACGGTGACTGTTCTGATACCATGACCATTAACGCTGGCGTTCCACAAGGTTCGGTGCTCTCCCCCACGCTTTTCATCCTGTATATCAATGACATGCTGTCTATTGATGGCATGCATTGCTATGCGGATGACAGCACGGGGGATGCGCGATATATCGGCCATCAGAGTCTCTCTCGGAGCGCGGTGCAAGAGAGACGATCAAAACTTGTGTCTGAAGTGGAGAACTCTCTGGGGCGAGTCTCCGAATGGGGTGAATTGAACTTGGTTCAATTCAACCCGATAAAGACACAAGTTTGCGCGTTCACTGCGAAGAAGGACCCCTTTGTCATGGCGCCGCAATTCCAAGGAGTATCCCTGCAACCTTCCGAGAGTATTGGGATACTTGGGGTCGACATTTCGAGCGATGTCCAGTTTCGGAGTCATTTGGAAGGCAAAGCCAAGTTGGCGTCCAAAATGCTGGGAGTCCTCAACAGAGCGAAGCGGTACTTCACGCCTGGACAAAGGCTTTTGCTTTATAAAGCACAAGTCCGGCCTCGCGTGGAGTACTGCTCCCATCTCTGGGCCGGGGCTCCCAAATACCAGCTTCTTCCATTTGACTCCATACAGAGGAGGGCCGTTCGGATTGTCGATAATCCCATTCTCACGGATCGTTTGGAGCCTCTGGGTCTGCGGAGGGACTTCGGTTCCCTCTGTATTTTGTACCGTATGTTCCATGGGGAGTGCTCTGAGGAATTGTTCGAGATGATACCGGCATCTCGTTTTTACCATCGCACCGCCCGCCACCGGAGTAGAGTTCATCCATACTACCTGGAGCCTCTGCGGTCATCCACAGTGCGTTTCCAGAGATCTTTTTTGCCACGTACCATCCGGCTATGGAATGAGCTCCCCTCCACGGTGTTTCCTGAGCGCTATGACATGTCCTTCTTCAAACGAGGCTTGTGGAGAGTATTAAGCAGTAGGCAGCGGCTTGGCTCTGCCCCTGGCATTGCTGAAGTCCATGGGCGACGGTAACCACTCACCATCAGGTGGGCCGTATGCTCGTCTGCCTACAAGGGCAATAAAAAAAAAAAAAAAAAAAAAAAAAAAAAAAAAAAAAAAAAAAAAAAAAAAAAAAAAAAAAAAAAAAAAAAAAAAAAAAAAAAAAAAAAAAATTTGAAATATTAATCAATTAGGATGGAAAATGAAACGAGGTGATACATATTAGATTATGTAGAGTCTCGGTAAAAAGGGTGGCTATTTACTTAGACCGTTGCAGCGCACTTTTTGGAAGAATCCAGGAAGGCATTGCCAGCGGCTTTATTTAGTTTCCTCACGTTTATACACTTTTACAGATGCTATGCCTTTATCAATATAAAACAATTAATATATCTTGCCCCCCAGGGACGTCTTAAACTAGGATGGGGCCCTTGGGCACACAAGAACATTTTTTTACTGAGTATGACCATTTATTATAGGTAATCAAATACAGTATGATATAATATGTCATTAATGATATTAGAATGCTGCTGGTTTTTTGGTTACGATTTCGATAACGGTTTCTTTCGGGATGTCTGTTGAGCAAAATCTTCTATTATAGGCATAGTATATGCCTTCTAATACCTTCTGATTACTGATTTGTGAAAAAAGTGTAATGTGCCCGACAAAAATGTTTTGTGAATAAGCGTGTGAGAGAAATTGTCGGTCTTTCGGGGCCCCCTGAGAATGGGGGCCCCGTGTGCCCTTATGGTAAAGACCGTATTGTTCCCCCCTCGTGATCCCGCCATTAAGTCAAGAATTTACTTATTCGTGAAGTTTAGTATTTATCTGAATTAACTGAAGTGAAAATTGTGTTAACTTATTGCTTTTTTTAATATATTGTATAGATGACGAGCTTACAGCCCACCTGGTATTAAGTGGTTACTGGAGCCCATAGACATCTACTAGGTAAATGCCGCCACCCACCTTGAGATATGATTTCTAAGGTCTCAGTATAGTTACAACGGCTGCCCCACACTTCAAACCGAAACGCATTACTGCTCACGGCAGAAATAGGCAGGGTGGTGGTACCTACCCGTGCGGACTCACAAGAGGTCTTACCCCGGTAATTACGCAAATTATAAATTTGCTGGTTTGATTTTCATTACACGATGCTATTTCTTCACCGTGGAAATCAATCGTGAACATTTGTTAAGTACGTATTTCATTAGAAAATTGCTAATTGCTTGCGGGATTCGAACATCGTTACATCGTTCGAAAGCAGCGGACATCTTATCCTTTAGGCCACGACACTTACCGCATTTCAACTCATTTCATTTCTAGTTTAAATCTATTATTAATCTCATAAATAAACCTCATTATTGCGCCCCACCCATTTCACTTTTTAGCTATTGGCTTTTAACAGACTTTCATGGCTGGATAGTTCATTTCTTTCACTTTTCTTGTTTTAAAAAAAAAACTACCACAACAACATTTTTATGTCAAATGTCAAGAACACGTGAAAACGTGTTGTACAACAAATCAACCAAAATTGAATATGGTTTGATGAAATCCTGAAAGTTGTATTAAATTAATTAGAATCCGTTAAAATGAACAGTCTTTCATTAAGAATTAACCGATCGGGGTTTAATAAAAATAAAAATAACTTCGTTTTCGAACCGGTTTTAATAGAAAATATTTGGAATGAACAAAATAAAGGTAAGTTATTTATTTTCATTGTTAACATTCAAATTAAAACATTTTTAATAGCTTTAACTATGAACTATCATTACAATATATGACATTGTGTTTAATTTTGTAGATATGGTTAGTGAATTAAAACAGAAATTCATGAAGTCATCGACTACAGATGAACAACTTAGTGTACTAAAGGAAATATTCGAAACATTAAAATCAGAAATAGACATAGAAACAGTTCATTTTCTTGGGCTAGTATTTTTACAGGCACAACCCAAACATCCAGTAAAATGCTTTCTCTCGAGGTAAATATGCATCATAATCATATCTTTTTTTTATTGACATTATTAAGGCTTTTTTATCGATATTAATAAGGCCGACGAGTAACCAATCTAAATAGTTTTCATACTTACGTATTCGAAATGATGAAATAATAATAATTTTAAATTAAATTAAATAAACAGAATCTTACTATTAATTCCAGAATTCCAGTATTTTATTGCCATAAAACAGAAAATTATGATACCTCAATTTTTTTTAGCTTATTAACATTTATTTTCTTATCTATGAATATTCTTAAATTTTTACCTTAAATA
Source organism: Bombyx mori (assembly GCF_030269925.1). Taxonomy (NCBI): domain Eukaryota; kingdom Metazoa; phylum Arthropoda; class Insecta; order Lepidoptera; family Bombycidae; genus Bombyx; species Bombyx mori. The sequence continues at coordinate 13,321,265 of NC_085124.1, read as the reverse complement.
TTGAGGAGATAATACAAAACTGAGCACATCAAAATTAATTCCAAAATTTTTAACTAAAGTATATTTATTATTTATAAAATATTTAATGACTGATTTAAATGCCAAATTTTTTTATCAAAACAAAGGCACCAAAATTCCTGTGCGGTTTCATTAGTACAATAAACAGAAATTGATCTCTGTTGTTGTTCTTCATTATAGGAAGTAGTCCCATCCTGTCATATAGCTACTTATAGATATCAATACTATTATTTATCTATTTTGTCCTTACAGGCAAATAACAAAACAAACGAAACTACAGCAACCATTTACAGAGACATTAGCAAAAGAAATAATATCTATAACGAGACACGAACATACTGAATATAAAAATTATGAAACCACAGTATTGAGAATATCTACTTGCATTGAAAATTTTCCGGCTGGAGCAAATGCTGTGAAATTGGTTGAGATGCATTTAATAGATTATTTTAATGGATGCTTGCAGTATTGTGTGAAGTCTCTCAGGTTTATTTTATTTATATAAGATTCAATTAAAAACTTCTAAGAGTGATGCAATTATGTTGGTGCTCAAATTACAAGTAGTCACCAATTTTTCTAAGGAAATACATACTTGACATATCGAGGGGTGAAAGGCATTTAAGAGACATTTCACTTAATATGCGATTTTTATCTTTGTAATTAAAGGTCCGTTTTATTTGGTATTAGCAACAAAATATTAGTGTTGTTAATTGAACTTCAATTAAGTTTACCCCATTCAAATAGCTGAAGTTTTTTGTCCTGAAATTTTAAATTTTAAACCTTAAATGGCTCTACTGCAAAATTGCAAATATGTCGCTTAAACCAAATAGCCTTTCACCGCTCTGTACGTTCTCAAATGACTTCCAGCATAAAGGAATAACATTGTGTTATAAAATTCAAATGTAACATATTAGAACATGATATTTAAGCAAGATGTTTTCATTTTTAGAGAGACTCCGTTATCACCAACAGAAAAGAATGAAATACACAACCTGACTCACTTAGCTCTACGATTATTGCTGCACATTGTACAGAAAACAGATTCAGAATCTGAAATCATCGTAACTAAGTTTAGCACAACAAGATTGTTTATCAAACAATTACTCTTTGACGATGAAGTGCCTATGGACACTAAATCAGTATGTGGAATATTGTTCCTGTCACTACACTGTTTGGAAAATGGACCAGATTCTTGGCTGCAGGTTAAAAAGATTTGTATTATTTTTGTTGGGAATAAGAGGTATACTTTGAAACATAACATATTACACTTCTGTTTAGAATATTACCATTATGACTTTGACACAATCTTGTTATACCCTGTAAAATAAAATGAAGGTTTTATGCAACAGAGTTCACGGTTGACAGCCAGTCAGTAGCAACCTGCTCTCAAGAACATTATGAATACAGTACATATTGGAACAAACTAAAATGCTCCTTGCACTACCATTATACCATACAATAACATATTTTATTTACAGATAATTCATCCGGTCATATCGGATGTTAACCTCAGTGAGTTGTTAAGTGATGAAGCTTCCCAACTAGCACTATATTCGGCAATAGCTACAGTTGTGAGTCCTGAAGACTTGGAGAAGCAGATTGTAGATAATACACCTGCAATCATACAATTAATTAACAGTGTTTTGCTGATTGGAGAAAGGTATGATTTATTTTGGCACTTGAGACTCACAAAAAGGCTGTTTCTGGCTGTGTTATGTTACCTTGAAGCCTTCACCGGTTTTAATATGAATGGCAGCCTTTGAGTGCATAGTAATCATTCAGCATTGTATAGGAATAAAACCCTCAATACAGTAACACAACCTACACATTGCTACCACTCACAAAGTTCTGTGGTATGAGATACAGCTTTTTGTCGCACTACATGTGTTAAATGGAGTACATTTCCATAAACACTGAGCATTCAAACAATATATGAAAATGCATACAGTACAATACAAATACTGAAATAAATAAAACTTTAGTATGAGGGAATTACCTACTAGTTTTTGCCAAATACTACTTAATTTATTTATTTGGGAAATAAATTTGTAGAAAGTCAACATGTTAATTCTTACAATAAAGTACTTATTATAGGGAAATAAGTATCATTATGAGAAAAAAATATCTTAGAAGCAAACTATAAAACCAAAACAAACAAAAAATAAAATTGGTACATGGTAAAAACTGATTGAATGAATCTACATCAAAGAATGACCATGTAGGATCAATGATTAAATTTATTTCACAATTTTCAGGAGCTCATCAGAATCATCGTTCTCTTTAAGCGTGACTAGAACAGTGTTGCAGATCAGTAAAATGTTAGACAAGATTAATAGTGACGAACTAGGACAAGAAATGATGGAGAGTCTATTTGTGTTCACCTGGTCGCACCTGGAGCATTTCGTGGACAGCGTCAGACACCTGAGCGCACAGATCATGGCGTGCCTCGTTAAATATTCCGTCAGGATGAACAAACAAGGTTGTCGATTATGCTTATAGACCTAATTTCAAGTTTGAAGTTTCAATTGTACTACAAAATGACCCCCCCACCCTTTAAACTGGAAAGTGGAATTACTTAGCCCACCCACCCTAAGCCATAAATACTGTTACAATTAAAAATAAACAAAATATTACATTTGAATTTGGAATCTGTCATTTTTATATGATTGATTGAGCAACATTTTAACAAACAAAATGACCGTATTTATGCTCAAAACTCTAAGGAAACTTCCCAATTAGTCGACAGAGTGCAAAGTGGGCACTATCTTACTTCAGTGATGGTTTGGTGGGGTATTAGCTATGAAGGAATGACTGAGCCATACTTTTGTGAAAAAGGTATCTGTTCTTGATTGTGAATTTCAGACTGTATTTCCTTTGTGATTTGTTTTCTTAGGTGGTTTGTGATGTCTGCCGTTAAATTACAAATACTATTGAATTCTTTTTGGTTTTAATGCAAAATAATATTGTACATAATTGCGCGTCTTGTAGCTGTTGAGTCCCGTTCAGAAGTGAAGGTGGTTGTCTGTTGTGTCCGCGCTGCGGAGCTCGCCGGTCCGCCGGTTTGCCGCCCCCTCCCGCGCCGCGCTGCCTCCGTCTTTCCCGACTTCGCGAAAGAGGAGTTGATGCGTAAACAGTATCAAAACATCGGCACAAGTGTATCAAGATAACATTCTTGAGAAGATAGTGAAGCCCCTTAACAACACCATGTTCAATAATCAAGAATGGTCCTTCCAGCAAGACTCGGCGCCAGATCATAAAGCTCGGTCTACGCAGTATTGGTTGGAAACGAACGTTTCGGACTTCATCAGAGCTGAAGACTGGCCGTCGTCTAGTCCTGATCTTAATCCGCTTTATTATGATTTATGGTCAGTTTTAGAGAGTACGGCTTGCTCTAAACGCCATGATAATTTGGAGTCCCTAAAATAATCCGTACGATTGGCAGTGAAAAATTTTCCCATGGAAAGAGTGCGTGCTTCTATTGATAACTGGCCTCAACGTTTAAAGGACTGTATTGCAGCCAATGGAGACTACTTCGAATAAGCTTTTTATACTTTAAATTGTTTTATATTTATGTATTAAAATAACACACTGTAAAAGTAATAAATGTTATTTGCAATAGATTTTTTTTTCCTTTGTCTCAGTATTTATGGCAAGACTAGGTAGATTGCTACTGGCAGGATTTTCGGATCGGCACGGTCGCATCGCTGAAGGACGCGATATCTGGCGCGTTATCCCTTAAATCACAAATGTCTCTACGTAGACAATGGGATCCTAATTGTGATACTTATAGACTCCTAACATCATGAAGACCGTGAGCTCGCCTGATCGTACAATAAAAAACATTGTTCCAGGTAACACAAAAGCCCTAGCGAATCTGATCGAAGCCATCAAGTCTGTGGACAGGGACAGAAAGAGTTTCTACCTGTGTCTGACGTCACTCATTGCTGAGCTCGGAGCGGACGGCGTCATGGCCCGACTGAGCGGCGTCATACCCGACACGGTGAACGCTCTCGGCTCGCAGGCGATCCGGGCCAGCGTGAGTACTCGCTCGTAACGATACCGACGCAGAAAACCGAAAACTGTATAACTTTAAAGTCCGAACTCTCAACTCTCATTTCAAAAGGAAATTTTTTTTTTTTTTATTACTAGAAAATACATTTTTTTTATTTGACATATTATTATAATATCTAGCGTGGGTTGTGAGGGACCTGGTGAAATTTGGAACTCCAAAGGGACACTCATAGGCCCAAGGTGTTTAATGTCGTCCTTGTAACGTTTTTATAGTCGACATGACAAAATTATTATATACTATTAAAATATTAAAATTGTTATTAATTGAACAGGCCACGATAGCATTGGAGAGTCTCCTGCAGAAACACGCGCAGGGGTCGACGACCTGCGACCTGCACGAGCACTGGGTCCGGCCGATATTGAGCTACGCTTCCAACAACGACACGGATTCCGCGATCTTGAATATCCTGGAGGGCCTGCTGGCTAAAGCGATCAAGCTAGATGAGAACCTCATGAATTACATGTGAGTTTAAATTTGTCGCTACCCTCATGAACAATTACGCTTCGTGCTACGCGATTTTGAATTGTAATAAATTGAAATGTTGATCTATTTCTGTGTATCAAATATATGACGATTGTAAGGCAATTTGTTAAATTAAAAAAAGATTAAAATTAAAAATTTAAAAACTAAATTGTGTTACCATAAATGATAGGTCACTAATTCAAATGTAATATTTGTTTTAACGTAACCGTATCGTTGTCCGGTCTGCGTGTCTCATTACAGCAGAGGTCGGGGAACCGGGGTAAATTACCCCAAATGGGGTAAAATGAAATTTTGGGGGGGAAAAATGAATTTTTTGTGAGTAAAAAGTATATATTATTATTGAATTGAAACTTCTTTAGAATCGTTGTGATTTCAAACTCGATGAAACGAAATGAAACGAAACGAAAAAATAATATTTTCTTTTCAAAATTATCATGGGGCCTATAATATGAAAGAAGAAAAGAAGCGATTTCGTTTTATTTTTTTCTTCGCCATGGGATATTATCAACTTACACAAAAATATTTTAGGGTAATAATTAAAAAAGTTCGCCGACCGCTGCATTACAGTATACCGTACATCGAGGAGTCTGAAAATTCGAGTAAGGACCTGAAGTGTGTGCTGATGTTGCTGAGCGCGGCGCGGGGCGCGGGGGGCGGGGTGGGGGGCAGCGACCGCTGGAGGGGGGCCGCCCCCTACCCGCTGCTGGAGCGCGCCGCAGTCAGCGCCGCAGACGAGGTACTGTATAGTGCCGTCTACTTATAGTATACAGAAAAAACGTGCAACTTGGTGCACGTGAATGAAGTGAAACTTCTTTTTCGACGTGTAGTTTTTTTTTTAACTTGTGCTGATAGCCTTGAGAGGCTATTTCAGTTTCACCCTAAGGTGTAGGTGAGCTCACGGGGCTCGAACCGGAGTGTTGCTAACGCTGGCCCTAGCATGAGCAGTGCTTCGCAGAACCTACCACCGGATCGAAAACGCGACCCACTGAAAAGATCCGGCGAGAAACTCAGTGGGCATGTGTAGTATTGACAGGTGATTTTCTTAATTTTTCATCCTTAAATCAAATTGTTGTTGTAATAGGGAATGCCGTGTATAAGAGATGCGACATCTTCAACATTTATATTATATATATTTTAAATTGCAGATAGAAAAATAAATATATATAATTAAGTTTTTAAATATTTCATTAAAATATTGGACACTACTCGTTGCTAACGCTCGCGCTGGCCTGTAACAGGTATACTACGCGCATGCGCTCGAGTGACACGCATTCACTCGAGTGCCACGCATTCACTCTCGCTCTGTCTCTTTCTATTCCCTCTCCCCAGGAGCGTTAAACGTTTAACGCAACCTTGTTGGAAGTTGTATTAGAAGTTTCACTTCAATAAATGGCGTCCTCGCATAACGCAACGATTTTAACCAACGTCAAAAAAGGTTGTATGTTTAATTGTGTGGGAATAACGAAGAAGCGAAGGTCTTCCACCGACCGGGTGATATTGCTCGGTAGACCGACGCTCCGAATGTAGGGTAAAGCCGAGATAGATGCCCCACTTTTTGAAATAGTCATGTAATTTTAAAAATATTGATTTTATACGAATAATTTCTATTAATGTAGTTAGCTCAGTCCTCTATGTTTAATTAGTATACATTTTTTTTAACTTGTCAAATACAGATTTTGCAGAAATTCGTTTTTCGTAGAACCTTTTTTTGGAGGATAGATGCCTACCTGTATGGATAGTTGCCCCACCAAGAAAATACTGAGCAGGATAGATGCCTGCAGTGCAGGATAGTTTCCCTTTATACCGTGTAAACGAAAAAAACAAATATTAAAAAGTTCTATTCCTAAAGCAATTGTCTCCAAGAAACATGGGTCATAATAATACAAAATATTTAGTATTTTTATTTTTTTTATTTTGTATTTTTAATGTTTATAATTAGAAGATAATTCTCATATCACACAAATGGTCATAATTAAATTTTTAAAGCGTTTGTTTACTAAACTACAAAATTTTAAGTTTCAACATGCATTATCATATTTTTTTATTAAATAAAATTTTACAAATATTTATTCAACAAAAATATAAATTCTTAATTGATTATAAAATATTCACATTAAGTGCCAATGTGTACATTGCAAAATCATATTTTTTTATATTAAAATAACACAATAAAGGTATCTTTATTTTGTCCATATGAAGTTAAACTGGATAGTGCTTTTAATTTTCCACATCTTCGACATCATTTCTGAAAAACACGTTTCATGAAGCTAGTTCTGAAACATTAAACATTGAATCCAGTCAGATTGCGAATTCGTATTTTTATAGTTTTCAAAACATTCAATGCAGATATTTTTACGTGCGTTTTAGGTATCCCTTAGTTATCCCTTAGATTTCTTTAGGGGCCAATCTATAGTTTTATTTCCTTTCATTTTATAGTTAAGTGGATTGTCTTCATCTTCGCTGCTTGAACTGTAAACCATTTGTTTGTGTTTTATGTTTTCGTGGCATATTTCTGCTGTATTCTGAAATAGCAGAGTATGGAGGGATAGATTGCCCCTAAGGGCACCTATACCCCAAAAAATCAGGGCAACTATCCTTTATGATAAGGATAGATGCCCAATTTTTTTGTAAATAAATTATAAGCATAATAGCATTTATTTACACCTAGATGCAGACTCAATAAACCAATATATTCACGTAGTAAAAAATATAATGGAATTTTACACTAATTATAAAGTTATACCACGCTAAATACTAACCTTTAAATCTTTTACGTGTTCGGGAAATTTCGCGCGGAGAAAATTTGATGCACGAGGAAAACACTTCGTCACCAAGCGATTGTCAAATGGTACATAAGATATAGGGTGACTGTGGTTCCTACTTATTCAATTAATTTTTTGTCACGAGTGCGGGAAGTTAGGTTTTTAGAATATGAGGCATCTATCCCGCTGCGGCATCTATCCAGGTTTTACCCTAGTTGTTCGGAACTTGTTGTGCAAGCTTATCTTGATAATGTCGTAAGCGAGATTCAGGCATCTGTAAGATATCTTGTGTTCTGTGACGGCTACCAGCCACAACAGCTGTGTACATTTGTTGAGTACGTTAGTTAAACTCTACTTTATTTTTGGACTGATTTTGAAAATCCGGTTTTTTTTTCAAAAGTCTTCTTCTCTAAAAGGGAAGATATGAAGACTTTAATAAGGCCCGTCGTATTGTATGGATCAGCTTGTTAGACGACTAAAGTGGCGGATAAAAAGCGATTGCATGCAGCAGAGATGCGAATCTGAAGTCCGAAAGGAAGTCTGAAAGTGGCACCTGTTACAGAGAAGCTGAGAAGTGCACGTTTGGGATGGTATGGACATGTGATGAGACAAAATGAAAATGAGGTTGGTAAGAAAATGTTAACTGTGAATATGGAAGGATTTAGAGGAAGAGGTAGACCTAAGAAGAAATAGATGGATTGCGTGAAAGACGATATGTGTATGAGGGGAGTGAGCGAAGAAATGGTATATGATAGAGGAGTATGGAAGGAGAAAACATGTTATGCTAACCCCAGGTGACTGGGAGAAGGGCATGAGAATGAATGTAAAGTTGTGATTAGTTATGGGCTTGTAGAATGTTTGTGATGATAAAATTTAATAAAACTCGGTGGAGAAAAAAATCACGTTGTTCTTTTTATTATTTTGTATCCGCAATCATTACAATCATAGATATTTTACATAAACAAGAGATATTGTGCCACAGATAATAGCAATTTTTTATATTTATTGGAGTCTACACTTCACAAAAGTCTCATCTCACTCCAGGTGAATGTCAGTGTTAAAATTGATTGATTCGTTTAAATTACGGTTAATACCCGTGATATTATTACCAGACCCGGATCCTGTCTCTGTCCCTGGTGGTGGAGTCTCCGAAGTCGACGGAACCGTTCACCCCTGAGGAGCTGTCGTTCGTCCTGCACTACCTCAAGTACAACATCAACGCGCAGGCGCCGAGCTTCCGGCAGCTCACCCTATCGGTCATGAAGAAAGTAGGTCCTTTTTAATACGCTTTTATTAGCTTCAGACGTATGTATGTTAGTATGTAACGGAATCTTTGAACATGATTTTGGACCCCTTCAAAACGTCGGATTAACTCGAAATTTGGTATACTTATTAAGGGCCGAAGACAATTCAATATTTCAAAAAATATATTGAAATACTAATTGAAATTCAACTAAAAAATAAAAAAGAATAGTTTTATTTTCTATTTTTTAGTTGAATTTTCTATAAAAGCGTGTTTTGTTAGTTTTTTTAAACTATTATTTATTATGTTTCATAGCACAGCCAATATCGTTGACTTAATAAATGTTTCAACATCTGTGAAGGGGCACAAGTGTTGGAAAATGAAACAAATCCCCTGAACGTAGCTTCTCGGGTACTTCCAAAAAGTCCACCGGAACAGTTACAGTAAATAACTACCGTTTTAGTGAGAATTTATTTCATTCTATCTAAACTTGTTTCACAAAGCTCACTTTATTTTTCATTATCATCATCATTCTTTCCTATTACCCTCTGCTGGGGTGTAGGAATCGAGTCAAATCCTTCCATTTACATCGGTCTTGGGCAGTCTGTTCTAGCTCCTCCCACGTCATGCCCAAGACGCCTAGCTCCTGCTCCACCGAGCGACGCTAAGTTGCTCTGGGGCCGCCTCTCTACCTTCCTTCCTTCCTTCATTTTTCATATTATCACTACATAGTATAAAACAAAGTCGCTTTCTCTGTCCCTATATCCATATGTATGCTTAAATCATTAAAATTAAGCAACGGATTTTGATGCAGTTTTTTTTTAATAGATAGAGTGATTGAAGAGCAAGGTTTATATGTATAATATTATAACATCCATTAAATAGTGGAGAAATACTGTTATCAATAATAAATTACAGTTCCCTAAGCGAAGCGAGGGCGGGTCGTTAGTAACAAAATATAAGAAAAAGATATAAGACTTGTCTTAAAGGTCTCATTACCAGCCCATAAAATCTTTAAAAAAAGCTGTTAAACTTGGTCCTTTTTGGGAGCGATTTGAATTGAGGTTTGACAAGCACGACCCTATACCGACAGTTCATGAAGCGGCTGGGGGACAGCTACGGCGCGCTGCGGCGACGGCGCCACGCGCTTTGCGCCCACTACGCCGCCTTCCTGCCCGAGCTGACGCAGCTCTGCGGCCGCAGCCTCCTGCCCGGCGCCAACTACAGCCGCCGCTGCGTCGCGCTGCAGATCCTCGTCTGGGCCGACGCCGTGTATCCAGCAGACTGTCCCAGGTTTCTTGATTGACTTTAAACGTTTACTCACGTAATCCCAATAATACAATAATCTATATATTAATACGTGAAGCAAAATCTTTGCACCCCTTTTTACGAAAATTGCGCGGACGGAGGAGTATGAAATTTCCCACACATATAGAGAATATAGAGGATGGCAGAATGTTAAATTTTTTTTAATTAGGCATAAAACTATAATCAATAAAAAAAATACACACACTACGATATATTTGACACACACACGCATGCACACACTTTTCACACAAAATTTTCTTATTGCTTATAGTCTGTAGTCAAATTGAGAATAGGTTAAATATTGTTTCTCTCTAATAATATTTGTCTAAAGTGTAAAGTCTTGGCGCAATCTGTGATTACATAAGTAAAGTATAGTATATAATAGTCTTTGACAATAGAGTCATAATAGTGTACAGGCTTATAATTTCAATTAATTATAGTCAGTATAATTATAGTAGTATGCTATTAAGTTATCAACAAGGCTCAATACAAACATTCCTTATGTGAATATTCCAATGTTTCATCCAGGTCATGGGATCCCGAGTTCGTGGAGAAACTGTTACTACATTTGGACGACAGCTACGAGAGTAACAAAGCAATGGCTCTGAGTATATTAGAGAAGTGTCCTCCAGAGATATTAAAGGTGAATATATCTTACAGTAGATCAAGGCGCAGTGCATATGTTATATGAAAATTCGCAAGTGGACGCGAAATGGTATCTCAGAGACTTTTAGAAAATAGGTTTTGGTAGGCAGCAGCTTGGCTCTGCCCCTTGCATTGCTGAAGTCCATGGGCGACGGTAATCACTCACCATCAGGTGGGCCGTATGCTCGTCTGCCTATAAGGGCAATAAATAAAAAAACCCCAGGATATGTTATTTTATTTGATATTCCAGGACAACAGCTACTCCACAAGTTTGAAACTATCCGACATATTGGCTCAGGCCTCCTCGCCGAAGCCGACGGACTGTGTGTCGGCGGCCTACAAGATGGATCTACTGAGGAAGAAATTACCCGAAAATATAGTTCAAGATGAAACTTTGTAAGTCGAATTTCATTTTTGTTATAATATAGCTCATGGTTCCGCAGTAGCCGAAATTCGACTATAATAAAGATTTTTTTGGCGGAAAGTGCGGAGTGAAGTTGTGTGATTTGTATTATTTTGTCTATTTAGTGTCTCTTCAGGTTTCAATTTGTAATAACGGTTGTTTATTAACTGTTTAGTATCTGTGAAAGTGCACAAATGTGGGAAAATGAAACAAAACTGCTGAACGTAACTTCTCGGGATTCTCCAAAAATTCCACTGAAAAGTCTCAAGACCACCATTTTACTGAGACTATCTTTCATCCCATATTAACTCATTTCATTTCATGCCTTGTTTCATATTAATCAACTTCATTTCATTTCATAATATCATTTTTCTTATAAAAAAGTTTTCAATAAATTAAAATTAAAATAAGACTTCACCTAAAGCTTTTAGTTACCTGGTCATAAAAAAATGGGAAAATATATCGTTTTGAAATGGGAACAAACTCAGTGCTATATGTTGTCTCTCAGCCGCGGTCCGGAGCCGGTGACGTTCGCGCTGGTGCAGGGCGTGGCGCGGGAGGCGCGGGCGCGGGTGGCGGGGTGCGCGCGCGGGGTGCGGGCGGGGTCGCGGCGGCCCCCCTACGGCGCGCTGCGCTGTCTGCGGCACCTGCTCACCGCGCTCGACCCCCAGTGAGTACTGTACCCCCTGCCGTGCTGACGTCCTCTCTGAAGCGGGTGGCAGAACACAAGTTAATAGAAAGACACTCGAATCTCGTTAACGACTTTTTCAAAGCAGGCGTTTTCAGAAGGCATTAACAGACCGCTATGACCAGTGGTCGGAGTAGGTAGATTGATTTTATATACATACTTGCGTCAAGATATTGTAATATGGACATGCCATTTTATCTATAATGATTATTTTTAAAATTTAACAAAAAATCTTTTTAGTTCTCATCGGATACAATTTCTATATTTGATGAGATAAAGTAAAAAAAAGCCCTGTCTAAGTTTTGTCTCATACTGACAAGCGTCATTTCTAATTCAACAGAAAGGGACAAAATACGGTGTAACTATTCCAAGGTGTTTTTGTATAAAATAAGATACTGATTTCTTTCACTAGATTAGTATATTAGTAGATTAGTAGATTAATATTATTAATACGGTTTTCAAATTAAACACAGATTCATGCTAATTTTAAAATTCCAGAACAAATATCACAATAAAAATGAAGTTCCGGTATTTTGGAGGCATATCCATATTATCCTCTACGTTTGACGTCAACGACATCAATCAATCTACCTACTCCGACCTCTAGTTATGACTGTCGATACTTGAACCACTGTACCATGGTTCACTAGCGGACTAAATAATAACAATAATAATGGTTAGTTCGAAGTAAGTATCAGTTGAATTGAATATTTTAAATGTATTCAACTGATAATTATGTTTAATAAATGTATCTTTTTTAATTGATTGATTTTGGTATTTTTAAGTATGTTTCAATGGTACTGTGTACACATATGCACTGGTTGTTGTCTGACATAATGTAAATCATTCATTCATTCATTCAAAATATTCATTCATTCATTGGGACCGTCGGTGCAGCAAGCACCTTCACCGTCCATTTGTCGTCACCATGACCAAGAGATGTTTCAGAGCGATATCGGAGGACGAGAGGTGGCGGTTGTTGATGGGTGACATCATCAACATTTGCTTCGAAGCGAGCGAGGCCGTGGCCTGCGTCGTCAACAACTCATCGCCGGAAGGTGCGTACGACGTCTACTGTCAACAATCAAGTCGATACTGTCCTGACATTGTCAATGTCCGTAGCTTGGCAATGACAATATTTTTATAAGCCCTTTTAAAAAAAAGTCTTTTTACACTTAACACACGTGTGTGAACGGGTCGGTAAAGCGCATATATGTCACAAAGTGAATACTGCCGCCGGGACCAAATCCGCTGCTGCCGACCATGAGCACTCGTCAACCATTCGTTTTATTTTAGTCACAATAGTTGTTGTTGTTGTAGTCCTAGGGTACCCCGCTGGTACATAGGGCCCTCACAAGTTGTCTCCAATTGACCCTGTCTTGCGCTTGCTCCTTGACATCACTCCAGATGATCCCGGCAGTCCTCATCTCACTCTCCACGGTGCGTCGCCAAGTGAGTACAGGGCGACCAGGTCTTCTCCTGCCAAGCGGTTGCCACTCAAATGCGATTGATGCTACGTTGTCTCCGCTGCGCCGTAGAATGCGTCTTATCCAATGCCATTAAGTCACAATAGTTAACGTATTAAAAATAATGTTTTGTTTGTATATCATAGGCCACCTACCGATGGACATGTCGGGGGCCGTGGTGACGGAGCAGGGGGACGGCGGGTGAGTGCCGGGCGCGGGGGGGGCTCCTCCGGTCGCGGCGTCCGCTCACTGTCGTTGTCGTTGCAGGGGGGCAGCGCCGGGCGGCGGGGGACACGTCACGGCGCAGATGGTGCTACTCTGTGCCTGGAGGTCGGTGAAGGAGGTACGACGCCGCGCGACTGCCCTCTCTACTTGTCTATATTAAAAAAGTAATGGTGTTCTAATTGGTCATATAATTTGAGCATACCTATTTGCAATTGGTAGGTTCTGGAAGATCTGCTACAAGCATTGTACACAAGTTTAGCAATGACAAAAAAAATTGTGAAATATTACTAGATGCATATTTTCTTCTTCTTGTTAAACATTTATTTATTTGGGAACAACAACAGTACAATACAAACATATAATATTTAAAAAAAATTAAAATGTGTGCAATTCACACGTGGTAGAAGTGAAACCTTCCAAAATTAAAATACAATTATCCTAAGCGTCTTAAGTATATGTAAAATTTTGTCATTAGTAAATAATTGTAAGGTAGCGCCCTCTGTGAATTGATATTTTAATTTCACGTATAATCCTAAATTAAAATTCACTACAAGAGCTTTCATACACACGTTAGTATTAAAAAATCTCACAGATGGCGCTGTATTAAATAGTATGTATATTTCTGTCTCATTCATCCTACACATTTTTGTATTTGTGTCTCTTACCTGTCGTTTTTTCCGTTGCATCCGGTTTGAAATCACAACGATTCTAAAGAAATTTTCACTTCAAAAACGTAAAACAATAACCCAACATGTTTCTGCCATCAAAATTAAATAAAAGTAGAAAGTGAACAAAGGAAGAAAAAAAAGAGAGATTTAGAAATTTAAGTTTGCACAAAAAACAATACGTACATATTATTATGTACATTAACTTAAAAAAATCACCTTATAAATATTCCAAAATAGCATTTCTATAAGCTACAACTGACAAGCAAAAAATGTCAGCATTAGAGAACTTGGTATCATATAATTTGCAAGATCTACGGAGAAAAGAGTAAGGTCTGTTTAGAACGTTTAAAACATCTATATATTAATACGTGAAGCAAAACCTTTGTACCCCTTTTTACGAAAATTGCCCGGACGGAGGAGTACGAAATTTCCCATACTTATAGAGAATATAGTGAAGTAGTGCAAAATGTTAATATTTTTTTAAATTATGCATGAAAAAGTCATTACATACACTAACCATGTATTTGACGCACACACGCATGCATACTACCTATTTGCTTATTGTCAAACTTTTCTTATTGCTTATAGTCTGTAGTCAAATTGAGAATAGAGTAATATTGTTTGTCTTTATTAATATTTGCCTAAACTGTAGTCTTGGCGAAATCTGTGATTATAGATGTATAGAAGTTTTTAACAATAGAATCATAATAGTGTACAAACTTATAATTTCAACTAATTATTGAATTTCGACCACTAGGAGACCACTAGTATAAAATAAATCAGCCCGTGTTCGCTCAGGCGTCGCTGTTACTGGGCACCATGGCGTCCCGGCTCACCGTGCGCGGCGAGGGGGGCGGGGGGGGCGGAGGCGGCTCCCTCTCCCCGCGCCAGCTGCTCGCCGCGGGGGAGCACTTCACCGCGCTGTTGGCGCAGACGAAGCACCGCGGCGCCTTCGAACAAGCCTACGTCGGGTTCACGCAGCTGCTGGCCAGGTGAGCGCCGCCCCCACCAACATCGAATAGTACCGAATCAAAAAGATCATTTGATCAATCATTTTGAAGTCGTCGTGGCCTAACGGATAAAACGTCCGATGCATTCGTGTTGAGCGATGCACCGGTGTTCGAATCCGGCAGGCGGGTACCAATTTTTCTAATGAGATACGTACTACGATAGGAATAATATGGTGTAGTAAAAATCAAAGCCGCAAAATTATAATTTGCGTAATTACGGGTGGTAGGACCTGTTGTGAGTCCGCATGGGTAGATACCACCACCCCGCCTATTTCTGTCGTGTAGCAGTAACGCATTTCGGTTTGAAGGGTGGGGCAGCCGCCGTAACTATACTTGAGACCTTAGAGCTTATATCTCAAAGTGGGTGGCACATTTACGTTGTACATGTCTATGGGCTCCGGTAACCAGTTAACACCAGGTGGGCTGTGAGCTCGTCCACCCATCTAAGCAATAAAAAATCGTATTGTTGTATCGCGTCAGATTGTGGCGCTGCAGAAACCCGGCCCTGCACGAGCTGCCGCGGGGCTGGCTGGCGGCGCTGATGCAGACCATCGCGGCGGACGACAAGCGCGCCCTGTGCGCCACGAGGCGGAGCGCGGGGCTGCCCTTCATGATCCAGGTCAGTGTGCTTAGTGCGAGTTTTTTAACTACTCGATCGCGTATTTTTTTCCCCTTACCTCTTCGCTGGTAGCCTAAGGAGCTATTCCAGTTACGGTAGGTGAACTCACGGCCTCAACCTGAGAGAATTTGCTAACACTAGCCCTAGCAAGAGCAGTGCTTCGCAGAATCTACCACCGAATCGGAAACGCGACCCGCTGAGAAAATCCGGCGAGAAACTCTGTGAGCTGTGTCTATAGGTTAGTTTTCTCGTCAAACTCTTCGTCGTAATCGACGAGCTCGATGAGGACAGTGACCGATACTTGAGAGGCAAGAGGAAGACATGGTTCGGGCGACAGCGGCTTTGCGTTGCCCCGTAGCGATCGGATAAGTAAATAGCGGCGGCCACCACAACAGGGTTATCGTGTCGCGCTACTTTTTCAAAGTAGCGTTCTGACTCTTCCTTAAGATACTTACGTATTAGTACTAGATTTAGATCGTCGTGAAGATCTACATTACTCACATAATAGCGAGGGCTATCCCCCAGAAAAGGGATTGAATTACCTGGAGGGAGTTAATGCGTGTACGGGTCGCGTGAGCGAACACTCCGCTTACATGTAATAAGATCTATTAGGTTTTTGGTTGAAAAACAATTCAATTTAAAAGCAATACAAACTTATTTATTCTCTTTAATTACCTACACAACAAGAACACTCAATTACAATACAGTTTACTAAATTGCTGCCACCTATAGTGTATAATTAATGTAGTTTAATTTTCATTTTATATTTCGAATAAGATCGAGTAAAAGTTATCTGAAATTTGCATGGAGTTGGAACAGAATCCCTAGCGGCAAACGTTATAACGTACCTACCTAGTCTTATTTTGTGTTAGCGAAATGCGTGTTAATTTTACGATCTCGTAATCGAGTAACTTTATCGAAGTGAGTGCCTCGATAACGAATGACGATAGTTTGTGCGAGCGCGAATTACAAATTAGTGGATTTTGACAGTTCGATCGAGTACTTCTTCACTTTCGAGTAAATTATAGTTTTCATTGAAAATTTTGTAAGGAAACTAACATCTCTTTTCTTGATTTTGTAGTGCTAAGTTGGCGTAAAGGTCTCGTTACCGGGCCATAAAATATACAAATATCGTTGGTGATGCCTTAAGAAAGACAAGGCTCTTCATTATTGAGCATTGTGATGTGCCCACCTGTGACCTTTTTTAGCCACTTATGTTGATCAGACAGTATGTACAAATTTATAGAATCATACTAGCTTATGTTTTGCATAATGTAGGCATTAATTATGATACAATGTGGATTATGAATTATGATACTAAATATATATAGGTATGTATAAAAAGGATATATGTTTGATTTTTACTTTAATGTTATTAATATTCAATGAGGATAGTTTGTATCCCATGATTAAACTTTATTTTAGATCTAGGACATGATGATAATGAGAGAGAGAGAAGTTCTACTACAGATTTTATTAAAGGTAGGGTATTAAGGGATCAATTAGTTAGAAGATTATAATAATATAATAGTCTTTTAGATTAGAAGCTCATTTTTTCATTACTTCATTATTTACATTATTAAATTATTTTTTTCTTTCTGTTCTTTTAATTATCACTACAATCAAACATAAAAATATTTATACTTATACCTTGTCCAGCCATAAGTTCTGTTGCAAATGAAAATGCACTTTTTTTAATTATGTAATGTAATATTATTAAAATGTAAACTTACCTATTTACTAAAATCTCAGCAAAAAATAAAAAAACATATTGTATTCGTAATGGCCACCTTTGTCTTTTATACAGGCCTTTAATCTGTTTGGATACAAATCTTTGGATTTACGCACTGTTTCCAAGGTAACTTACGTCATTGCTTGCTCGGCTTGCTACTTCGCGCGCGAAACGCGTTACTACTTCACGACAGAAATAGGCAGGGCGGTGGTACCTAGCCGTGCGGACTCACAGGAGGTCCTACCACCAGTAACGCACGCCCCGATCTTTTCTGGTCTTCGACAGACGAAATGTTATTGTATCTGTTCATAGTACGATATACGAACATACGGGTGATACCAAGCTTTTGAAGGGTTTGGAATATGACCAACGGCTCAATACCCACGTTGTGCAAGGTGATCACTGCAATCCTATTTTTTTTAACAACACATTCCATATTGCTATTTGATAATTAACACGAAAATATGTGAAATGACGCAAAATCGA
Organism: Bombyx mori; assembly: GCF_030269925.1. Classification (NCBI taxonomy): domain Eukaryota; kingdom Metazoa; phylum Arthropoda; class Insecta; order Lepidoptera; family Bombycidae; genus Bombyx; species Bombyx mori. The sequence continues at coordinate 13,303,437 of NC_085124.1, read as the reverse complement.
AATAATTCTTTAAAATAATGTTTCAAATTCAAAATATGTAATTCAAAATTTGAAAAAAAAACGATAAGTTTTTATATAACAGTATTTATGGCCAGACTAGTTATATCTGTCCATATTTAGTATGGAGATAAACAAATAGTTAACAGAAAAAGGCCAAAATAAAAATATGAATAGTATCAAAGTCTTTAATTTTTATATCTAAGTATACATATTATAATAATTGAATACAATAATTTAATCTTTACATAACTTATTAGCTAGTTGACTTAATAAATCTAATGCCCTTAAGCTTATGGCTTGCCATTCCTTTTGAGTCTCTAATTCCATTTCTCGTATCCTAATACGTTCTCTTCTAATCTCCATATAATCTTTATGTTGTTGGATTCTGAATGCTCTGGAATCCGTATCCGAATTTCTAACAGGAACTGCGCGCTCTGCCTGGGTTAGTCTCGCACATATTTGAGATGGGGATCGCACTCGTAAAGACCTTTCGCGATGGCTCTGCGTAGTGGGTTCGTACTGCACAGGAGACAGAGGTGTAACTATAGACTCTGGAGATGATGTTGGTACCCCATCTGCAAAATTTGACAAAAAAATATATATATTGAGTAAATCTGTTAACAAACACTGTCAGATAGCAAAAAAAAAACAAATATGTTCTTTCTTCTTCGTGGCCTTCGTTCTTCGTCGTGGCCTAACGGATATGATGTCCGGTGCATTCGTGTTGAGCGATGCACCGGTGTTCAAATCTCAGGCGGGTACCAATTTTTCTAATGAAATACGTACTTGACAAATGTTCACGATTGACTTCCACGGTGATGGAATAACATCAATAAAAATGGAACCCGCAAAATTATAATTTGCGTCATTACTGGTAGTAAGACCTCTTGTGAGTCCGCGCCGGTAGGTACTACCGCCCTGCTTATTTCTGCCGTGAAGCAGTAATGTGTTTCGGTTTGAAGGGTGGGGCAGCCGTTTTAACTATACTTGAGACCTTAGAACTTATATCTCAAGGTGGGTGGCACATTTACGTCGTAGATGTCTATGGGCTCCAGTAACCACTTAACACCAGGTGGGCTGTGAGCTCGTCCACCCATCTAGCAATAAAAAAAAATTTACTATGCTAATAATTTACCTTCTACACTATCATAATCTAAATCAAAGGCTTGGCTGCGACGTGTTGGCTCTACCTGGGTTTGGCTGGATGTGCATGGTTCTGTGTATATTCGATTGGAAGGTCCAGGCACATTACACAGTTCAATACCTAAAAACAAAAAGAAAAGTCAGTCCCATCCTATTTGTTAATAAAATGTTAATTGAATGGCATTCTTATCTACCTGTACCTCCAGATTGTGCTGCAGTCCAGGGCTGTGAAACGACAATATCCTGAAATTCCTGAATGAAAGGCAAATCAAATAGAAATTAACAATATATTTTAAATGTGCCAAGCGACTAACACTAATCACCTGGAAACTTCCTGCACCGTCCAGCTCTGAGCCCATCGCTGCCTGCATACCCATAACATTTAACACTCTTTCTTCCAATCCAGATAATTTTGCATATATTGCAGGTCTAACATCAGCACCATTAGCTTTTCTACGCAAGCGTTCAGCTTTCTTTTTAGTATTATTTTTAAAATCGCTCCAAACCTTTAACATACAATAATTATAATTTTAACAAATACTAAACTATAAAAATTTAATGATAATTAACATGCGATGAGAATAATTTAAAGATGTACCTTTTTCCACTTCTCAGTGGTTTTCGTATTACCATTTTCATGGCTGTTTAATAAGGACGCTAGCTTCTCCCAATTTCTAATACTTGCCATCCGACCTCTGGGAGTGGATGCCGGCTTACTGAGATCTCCGTGTCTAGTAATAAAACAAATACATATAAAATATCACAAGTAAATAAACTACAAAAACTTATTAAACATAGTAAATATCTATATTACGTACTCTTCCATAAAAGTTACTAATAAGTCAAATTGATTCTGGCTTGTTTTCATTTTTACTTTTTCTTATAAAACCACAATCGGTATGTAAACTTTGTATAAAAATTCAAAAAGTACGCTTATTTCGAGTAAACAAATCGAATAATTTAACCACTGCGTGAATCGAATACGTTCTTCACGGTGAAAATCATTAAGTGAAAAGTGACACCATAGTCCACACTCCACATCATAGATCAATAATATGTTGTAGTGCACAGATTACACATTAGTAGAATAGAATGCACATATTGGTTACTAAATACTTAGTTTTTTTTTTTTTTTAAGAGTTTTTATGACCTGGTAACTAAGACCTTTAAGTCATGTCTTATTTTACTTTATATTCTTAATTTTATGAAAAATGATAATATGGAGTGAAATGAAATGAAAATGATTAATTTGAGACATTAATCAACTGAGATGAAATTTAATGAAATGAAATGATATGGGATGAAATATAATCGCAGTAAAATGGTGGTCATTTACTGAGATTTTTTCAGTGGACTTTTTGGAGGAACCCGAGAAGTTACGTCAAGCAGCTTTGTTTCATTTTCCCACATTTGTGCACTTTCACAGATATTAAACAGTTAATAAACCACCATTATTACACATTTAAACCTGAAGAAACACTAAATAGACAAAATAAAACAAATCACACAACTTCACTCCTCGCGTTCCCGCCAAAAAGTCTTAAATACTTAGTAGTGACTCAGAGTCATAGATAACATACTTATTGAATAAGATTATTTAAATAAGTGCACACTTGTTGTAAATTCAAGAAAAAAAAAGATCATTTGTCAATCGGGTTGGATAGCTACAAAATTTAGTCACTAAAACACATTATCTTTGTTAATAAATTGTTGATATTTGTACCAAGTGAAGTTTTAAAGAGCTATTTTCAGTGTTTCGGGAACAAAATACGATCTAATTTAAGTGATTTATAATTATTGTTTTTCATATAGTTTAATAAAACCTGAATGAGTTGGATTTGAACAAGAAATGAAGGAAATGGGGTCGAAAAATGGGATGTATAGGGTGGTGGGTGGTGATAGGACCGGAGAGTGGGTTTAATACGGACTAGACAAAGTCGACCGTGACGGCTACGGGTGAATTGGGTTTTGTTACTATGGTTGTCAGCATATCAATATCGGGTTAATATTTTATTATTGTTGCTATGATATTCAATTCCTCAAAAAAAATCAAAAAACAATGCATCCAACGACTCCTAGTATTCGACGATAATTAGCAGAAAACCGAGAAGATTAATTATAATTCCAAATTAACCATAGTAGTGCTATAAAAACAAAAGTACCTTTGATTAACTGCTCTTCTGGCATTGTTTTGGAATCTTTTTCTTTGTCTCCCTGGTAACCTCAAAAGGCTATGCCAAGTTCACCTGACGGGCAGGCGAGCTCATGGGGCTCTGGCGAATTTTCTAACACTAGTCTTAGCAAGAGCTGTGCTTAGCAGAATCTACCACCGGATCGGAAACGCGACCCACTGAGAAGATCCGGCGAGAAACTCAGTGTGCTGTGTCTTTGGGTTAATTAGCTCGTCGAGCCTTTCGTCGCAACCGACGGGTTCGACGAGGATGGTGACGGTTAATGGATCGGGAGGATCCGTAATGACCCCGCGGTCTGCTCACAACACCATGCAGATCGTTGAGTCTCACATACCCCGCGCGCCCCTTATGCGCGGGGACCTCGTAGGAAGTTCGGCCACCGGCCCGGAAAAAAAAAAGATCCGTAATGACGTGTTTTGGGCGACGTCGACTGTTTACCATTCGGTCTACAGGGTCGGGTATGTAATTTCCAGCGGCCACGACAAAAGGGTTCTCATGTCGTGCCGCCTTCTCAAAGCGAATCCACCATACTGCACCTTGCTCCAACAGATTATTATTTATCCGGAATTTGGACAATTTCTTACAAATAAAAAAATTCAACTCCGATGCGGCAGTCCAAACCGCCGTCAAAGAGTTTATTTCGCCCCCATGGTTTTTTTAGTAAAGGGATCAATGAACTTCCTATGAGATAGCAAAAGTGTATAGATAACAACGGTACATACTTTGATTAATTAAATATATTTTACAAAAGAAAATTGACTTTCTATTCCTTCCGTAAAAAACGCCAATTTCATATGTTAGGACCTAATAACACCGCCTAAAGGTCCTACAAAAGGGCTATTGCCAAGACGAAATCGGAGCACGTTTCTAGAATTGGCGAACGATTTAAGACCTATCCCTTCGAAAGCCGTGCTTTTTGGTCGCTTGCCAAAGCTGCAGAAGGAAACTTTTGCTAGTCTAGTCTCCCACCACTACGCAAGTCCGATGACAGTCTCGCCCATAGTGCGAAAGAGAAGGCTGACTTCTAGTCAAACTCTTCGCCTCGAACTCGATTATGGATAATGGGGGTGCCACCGAACATCCCACGGTCTGATAGCTCTCTGCCGGAGATCTGCTTTACACAGTGTGTAGTCAGGTGGGAACTCCAGGTCCTCCTGTATAAGTCGAGTGGGCCAGATTAAATATCTGCAGTGGTTTTGAAAACGTGCGCCCTTGAGCTGACACCTACGCTAACGCGTTTGTATCGCCTGTCGTATAGTACTAACAAGGTTTCGTCTTCATGAAAGACTGCCCATGTCCACCCTATCCAGAAGGGTAACCGGTTGGACCCATCGAGTTCTAGGCCTATCGCGATCCTAACTTCCTTGCTTTCCAAGGTGATGGAGCGAATAATAAATACACAACTCCTGAAGTGTATTGAGGATCACCAGCTGATCAATGACCGACGGTACGGCTTCCGTAATGGTCGCTCAGCTGGCGATCTTTTTGTATACCTTATTCACAGGTGGGGTGAAGCCTTAGAGAGCAAGGGCGAGGCTCTTGCTGTAAGCTTGATATCGCGAACGCCTTCAACAGGATCTGGCATGGGGCACTTCTGTCGAAGTCCCATCTTACCACCATCTTACGGAACCCCCGAGGGACTCTGCAAGTGGACTGCTAGCTTTTTGGATGGGCGGAGCATCACTGTCGTTGTAGATGGTTGCTGCTCCGATACCGCGACCATTAACGCTGACGTTCCACAAGGTTCGGTGCTCTCCCCCACGCTTTTCATCCTGTATAACAATGACATGCTATCCATTGATGGCATGCATTGCTATGCGGATGACAGTACGGGGGATGCGCAATATATCGGCCATCTTTCTCGGAGCGTGTGGTGCAGGAGAGACGATCTAAACTTATGTGTTAAGTCGAGAACTCTCTGGAGCGAGTCTTCGAGTGGGGTAAATTGAACCTAGTTCAATACAAGCCGTTGAAGACACAAGCTTGCGCGTTCACTGCGAAGAAGGACCCCTTTGTCATGGTGCCGCAATTTTTTTTTTTATTGCACTTGTAGGCAGACGAGCATATGGCCCACTTGATGATGAGTGGTTACCGTCGCCCATGGACTTCAGCAATGCCAGGGGCAGAGCCAAGCCGCTGCAAAAGGAGGATTCCAAGGAGTATCCCTGCAACCTTCCAAGACTATTGCGATACTTGGGGTTGACATTTCAAGTGATGTGCAATTTCGGAGTACGTTAAAGGGCAAAGCCAAGTTGGCGTCCAAAATGCTGGGAGTCCTCAACAGACCGAAGCGGTACTTCAAGCCTGGACAAAGACATTTGCTTTACAAAGCACAGGTCCGGCCTCTCGCGTGGAGTACTGCTCCCACCTCTGGGCCGGGGCTCCCAAATACCAGCTACTTCCATTTGACTCCATACAGAAGAAAGGCGTTCGGATTGTCGATAATCCCATTCTCACGGATCGTTTGGAACCTCTGGGTCTGCGGAGGGACCTCGGTTCCCTCTGTATTTTGTACTGTATATTCCATAGGGAGTGCTCTGAGGAATTACAATTTGAAATGATACCATCATCTCGTTTTTACCATCGTACCGCCCGCTACCTAAGTAGAGTTCATCCATACAACCAGGAGTCACTGCGTTTATCCACACTGTGTTTCCAGATAACATTTTTGCCACGTACCATCCGGCTTTGGAATGAGTTCTCTTCCACGGTGTTTCCCAAACGCTATGACATGTCCTTCTTCAAACGAGGCTTGTGGAGAGTATTAACCGGTAGGCAGCGGCTTGGCTCTGCTCCTGGCATTGCTGACGTCCATGGGCGACGGTAACCACTTACCATCAGGTGGCCTGTATGCTCGCTGCCTGCTCAGGCAATAAAAAATTTAGAAAAACCCGTTGCAAAAAATGTAATGATTACATAGAATGCTTGTTTAAATAAATGATCATGTAACAATATGATTTACTTTTGCTGCTATGCAAGTCTTAGCAGTAGGTAGCGGCCTGGCTCTGCCTCTGGAATTGCTGAAGTCCATGAGCGACGGTAACCACTCACCATCAGGTGGGCCGTATGCTCGTATACCTACAAGGACAATAAAAAAAAAAGACGTGTGACACTCGGAGACTGCCGTGGTAAAGCTATTGCATAGCATTTTTTATCAACTTATGCAACTTATAAATGGGCAATAATAATCTATATACAGTCAAACCTGGATAAGCGAGAGTTCAAGGGAGCACAATCTCATTCTCGCTTATAGAGGTTTCTCACTAACCCGAGTTTCTCGCTAATGTTCCCTCTGAATTTCATTTCGCGATTTTCCGGATTCAAACGCATTCACTATTTTAAGTTTATCACTTAATGACAGTACTTTAATTTTCCGTTTTGACGTGATGCAGAACAGAACTTTCTTTCGCAATTGATTAACGATAAACTGAGTAAGGCCGACAAACAGGACGGTACACAGGCACACGTGTCCATTCGAAAATAATGCGATAAAATAACAACGTTATTTAGTTCCACGGAATAGAATAGGTTCAATATTGACGAGAAAACATTACAAAAACAATGGTAGGAAGTTCCCCGAAAGTTAAGAATGAGTCATAAAATAGCAGATGTTAAATTTGTAGTTTGTTTTGTCATTTGCTCCTCCTAAATAATATAAATAAATAAAGCTCGACTGTCGCTTATAGAGGTATAGATAAGTAGCAGTCTCACTTACGGAGGTCCATGAGGGAGAAACGACTCTCTCTTACAGAGGTTTCTGTTTTTCGCTAATAGAGGTTTTGGGAGCTTAAAATGACGGGTCCTGGCTATTACTCTCACTTATAGAGTTTTCTCACTTATCCAGTTCTCGCTTATCCAGGTTTGACTGTATATAAAAATGAAACCCGTTTTCCGTTGTCACGACATAACATGAAAACGGCTTGACCGATTTGGCTAATTTTGGTCTTGAATTATTTGTGGAAGTCCAGAGAAGGTTTAAAAGGTAAAAAAATATGAAAATTCTCGGAATTAAATAAAAATAACAATTTTGTTTTCCCTTTGACGTGTCCCCCATCGGACGGATTCCTTTTGTTTGTTTTAAGTTTATTCTATATAAAAGTTTAGGTCTTTTATTTATCGATTGAGGCACTACGAAGTCTGCCGGGTCAGCTAGTTTAATATTAAAACAACAATAAAATAAGACCGGCGAGAAACTCAGTAGGCTAATTTGCAATGAATCTGCTACATTATGAGTATTCCATTTTGGCCGCGCACTCACTAGAGAGCGCTACATGGGATAGAGACACGCCTTTGGATGCTAGTTCTAACTCTCATTCGCCCAGAATCAACGGTTTAGCTAGTTTATTTTTAATGCCACTCCAATCACTGAATGAGTAGTAGGAATAGTAATAAAATTCTTCGACTAAGCGATAGAAAATGGCACGCCCAACGCATTGTAATGTGATATAATTTTCTATTTTACAATTCCGTTTGTCGCCGATAGATGGCGCTTGACGCAAAACCTGAAACGCGCTACCCTCGAAATTATATCACATATTTTGATAGTACATAAATCGGTGTTTAGACTTCTTACTTTAAACACTACACAAGCGCAACGTGTGGATGCGTTGAACGCGAGCTACATAGTAGGCGTAGTGAGGGGTGGAAGGTTTTTTTCGTTACGGAATTTCACGATTCCGGTCTCAAGCCGCGCTCAAGGCCCGCGATAAAATCTATGCAATAGCTTAAAAAAAGGTAGCTATTTGACATAAGCGAAAAGATAGCTAAAGCTACCCGTAAGAGTAAATGCCGGATTTTTAGAAATGCTAAAATTTGCACCTACCTACACTTTAAGCTAGCCGTCGACAATATTGTCCAACCAAAAACCGACATGTTTCAAAACCATCAAAATGGACAAAATCAGTTAAACAATACTATTACTACAAACAAACAAAAAATTTTTGGTGTTGTATTGGTTTCATGGCTGAATTTTTAGTGACAACTTTAAATTGCTCGAAAGTGAAGAAGTATTCGATCGAACTGTCAAAATACATTAATTTGTAACTCGCTCTCATACAAACGTTATTCGGGGTGCTCACTTCGCTAAAGTTATTCGATACATAAGAAGGCCTTGATACAACTTCATGCAGATTATAGTTTTCATAAATATCGACCTAGTAATTATGATAACTCGCACTACGAGTAATCACAATCCAACACTAATCACAGTGACATTACCTATTACCCAACTGATGAATAACTAGTAGTCAAATACCGTTAGAATCATTTTATTTCCTTTGAACGGCATAAAGAAAAAACGCTACGTGCTACCAATATGCGAGAAAACATTAACGTTGTTTACGGTTAATAAACGTCTGGTGAATCGATTAACTTGAGTCCACTCGCACTTACTCGCATTCACCGTGAACAACGTACAATCCATTTACGTATTGGTTATGTCATTTTATTCGTTTTACGAAATTCACTGTAAACACTAATCTACTATAAAAATAGTAAAAATAATTGTAAATTAACTTGATAATTTATGAACAACTTAACCCTATCATATTATTAGCTCCGTATTAGCATCATATATTTTTTTTTATCCAAAAATGTCGAAATTTGAGCCAAATAAGCGTCATTTGCGGGAACTTTTAATTTACATTTTTAATTTAAAAAAATCTGCAGCCGAGGCGCATCGATTGCTCGTAGAAGCATATAATGAGGCTGCCTTGAGTGAGAGAACGTGTCGTGAGTGGTTTCAAAAGTTTAAAAACGGTGATTTTAACGTAGAAGACAAAGATCGCAGTGGAAGGCCAAAAATTTATGAGGATGCAGAATTGACAGAATTATTGGAGGAAGATTCGTCTCAAACACAGAAGAAACTTGCACTTACTTTAGAAGTCACTCAGCAAGCAGTCTCACGTCGTTTAAAATCGTTAGGAATGATTTATAAACAAGGTAATTGGATTCCATACGAATTAAAGCCGAGACATGTTGAACGCCGATTATGCATGAGTGAAATGGCATGAGTGGCATGGCATGAGTGAATAGGCACCAAAAAAATAGTTTTTTACATCGAATCGTCACTGGTGATGAAAAGTGGATACATTATGATAATCCAAAAAGAAGAAAATCATGGGGACTACCTCGCCACGCGTCAACATCCACAGCAAAACCGAATATTCATGGAAAAAAACTCATGCTGTGTGCTGGGATCAGCTGGGTGTGGTGTATTACGAGTTGCTTAATCCAGGCGAAACAATCATTGGAGCTCTCTACCGAACGCAATTGACGAGATTGAGTCGAGCTCTGAAGGAAAAACACCCTCAATACTACTCCAGACATGACAAAATTATTCTGCTCCATGATAATGCTCATCCGCATGTAGGGTAATAATAAGAAAACAACATTGAAAGACAACAGTAAACAGTATCATGAAACTATTCCAAACTGAACTCTGAATTGAAGAAAAATCCTTTTTTAAACTAAAGAGTTTTAAATAATTAAGTTTTTTCTTTTACATACATACCTGTGTATGTACCTCGGTACACGGTCAGACTTCTGTAATAAAAAAGTGGATGTCGAAACAAAAACATAGTCATTCAGATGCTTTTACTGGTGGATTATTACTGGTGGTAGGACCTCTTGTGAGTCCGCACGGGTAGGTACCACCGCCCTGCCTATTTCTGCCGTGAAGCAGTAATGCGTTTCGGTTTGAAGGGTGGGGCAGCCGTTGTAATTATACTGAGACCTTAGAACTTATATCTCAAGGTGTGTGGCGCATTTACGTTGTAGATGTCTATGGGTTCCAGTAACCACTTAATACCAGGTGGGCTGTGAGCTCGTCCAAACATCTAGGCAATTAAAAAAAAAAGTGGCCATATTCGTTTTACGACACACCTATTACTCGTACGTACTAAATAAGTGCTAATTATGTTTTTAATTTATCCGTAATTTTGTGCAGGCACTAGTAACAACGGAGCTGCAGGTCCTTGGCAATCCGAAATGCTTCCACCAATGCATGTCGCGCCTGCTGCAGCTGGCGGCCAGCAGCGCCGACCTGGAAACCAGGACGCACTGCATCAACATCCTCAGAGCTTTGTACAGGAACTCGGCGCTGCACGAAACCGTGGCGGGGTACGTCAGCGAAGGCCTGGTCGTGGCGCTGGACGGCTTCGACGGCGCCACGTGGACGGTAAGGGACCAGGGTGTGGCCCTCCACACTAATGGCGCCACGTGGATGGTGACCAGAGTATGGTCCTCCACGCCAACGTTATGACTGGAGATAACAAACCTGAGCACTTGTGAACACACATAATTTTAGTTACGTCCATAATTGATCTATTGCTATTTCGTTTCGAACCTGACTGAAATCGGCCATGCTATTGATTTGTAGCGATAAACACAAGTACATAGCCGGGTCGCGGCTACTCTGTATTCATGCGATTCGTAAGAGCTCTTAAACTCTATCTAACGGTTATTAACAGTCTCCTTGTAACGAACTCATAAATCTTCATGTTTAATTATTTCATAGAAACCTCGATAGACTTAAAGTTTTCGACGAATATCACGCCGTACCAGGCTATAAGAGCTTTACCATGAATAACATGTGTTTAATATCAGTTTAGCAAATGAATATGATGTTCCAGTGAACGTGATCTACCTTGAGACGTGAGATCGAAGTCTCAATCTATACTAATATATAAATCTACAGTGGTTTTTACGGATGTTCCGTTACAACTACTGAACCGTGCATCTGATTGACTCGAAACTTGGTATCCATGTACAAAATACATGTACTTAATGGATAGGATAATATTTATATGAGTGTTGGACTCCCCACACCAGTTGCGGGGGCGTTAATGATGAGAATTTTTGTGGGGGTGAGAAATAATGATGTTAATTTTAAATGCACAGCGAAGCGGACGGGTAGAGCTAGTCGTGTATAAGGCTGACACAGAATTATATAGTACTACGAACAAAATCACTCGATAGTGTCTGTACTGTTTAGGGAATAGTGAGGCTACCCCTGCTGGCTGGGCTTTGTTCGCCCACCTGTCCTGATGAAACTAGAAAGGCCTCTGGGCCACTAGTAGTCTTTCAATCATAAAAAAGGACTAGTGGGACGCGCACGTGCGTCCTAGGTACCAGTGGGGTGCGCACGTGCGTCCTACGATGACGCAGTGCGTGAGGCCTGAGCGATGTCCCAACACCCAACAGGAGCGGAACTCCAGCACGCTGCTGTTCAGCGCGCTGATGGTCCGCACGTTCGGCGTGCAGCGGACCCCCCGCGGCGAGGAGCTCTGCGTCAGGAACAGAATGACCGGCCGGATATTTTTCCTGAGATACCCGAAGCTATACGATTATATGCTGGTGAGTGCGCACCCGGAGACCAGACGCACGACCAAGTGTCTGTGTCACTAGCACGCCGTGCGCCGCGTGCTTAGACCCTGATAAGTACTCGCGCGTGTGATCGAAATAAAGCTTTTTGCTTACATATGTATATGAGTTGTCTATTATCAAAGGTGGCAATCTGTGCATTTGGACAAAAAAAAATTATTGATATGTCAATACAGATTGATTTGAATATAATCGTCTCCTTCAAAGAATACGGTTCAAAACCTGCATTAAATAAAGGTTAATAGTTAACCTGTTATTTATCTAAGATGTCGTTCCGAAGAGTTTTGTGACTGCCAATGGAATACAAAGTCAATAATTCGTTTTTCTGATTTACCAATCATTGTCCATAAGTCAGATTGCCGGCTTTGATAATAGTCGACTCATATGACGCCTAATCAAGAGGATAAATAAGTGTTTACGCGAAATTATCGAAAAAATATGAATAATTTTAAAAACAAACCTTAGCACCACTTTTTTCCCTACCTAAGCTAAGCTATCCTAAGCCTTGACAGTCTATGTCAGCGTAACCGGGCGAGTAGGTGAGCTCACGGGGCTCAAACCGGAGTGTTACTAACACTGGCCCTAGCAAGAGCAGTTCTTCGTAGAATCTACCACCAGATCGGAAACGCGACCCACTGAGAAGATCCGGCGAGAAACTCAGTGGGCTGTGCGACGAGGACGGTGACCGGTAGCACCACTAATGGTTGATCATGGTTCCCGTATATAATCTACCTTGAAATTCCGACCACAGTCAATATCTACGTGAAGATATTTAGCATCTAAATAGACTTGTGGTTTTTTTTTCATCTGTCTATTTCCGATGCGTACAACGCGACAATAAATAGGCAATCTTTGTACGTGATACAGGAGAAACTGAATAAGGTGAGTACAGCGGAAGACGCACAGAAGCTAACCCCGTCCCTGTACCCCGTGCTGCTGCTGTTGGCGAGGCTGTACCCCTCGGCGCTCGAAGGAACCGTGTCCAACTTGAAGGTTTGTAGCGCGATCTGTAGTGTATGTTGTGTTAAATTTTGAATGCTGCACTTTTTTTTAATGAATGGCCTGGTAACGAGACCTTTAAGTGACCTTATATTTTCTAATCTGTTTTTATGAAAAATTATATGAAACGAATTAGTTGGAGACTTTAATCAAGTGGGATGAAATTAAATGAAACGAGATGCGATGAGATAAAATAAAATATAATCTCAGTAAAATGGTGGTTATTTACTGAGACTGATTCAGTGGGTTTTTTGGAAAAATTCGAGAAGTTACGTCCAATGGCTTTGTTTCATTTTCCCACACTTGTGCACTTTCACAGTTGTTAAACAGTTCGTAAACCAGCGTTATTACACATTTAAACCTGAAGAAACACTAAATTATCAAATTAAAATAAACCATACAAGTCCTCTCCTCCCGTTCCCGCCTAAAAGTCCGGTACCTATAGAGCAGTGATTATCAAACTTATTTCTTTTACCGCCCCCTTTGATAGTCAATTATTTTTTAGCGCCCCCCATTTTTATACACCCCTAAAACTTTAAAACCACAATTTCATTAATTTAATTAATAAATTTTGTATAAATTTTAGTAAATGTAGTGCCGCGTAGTACATAATATATGTATATGTATGTGTGTAGTGTAACTATATATTACTATATTATAAGTTTGACTTTGTTTATAATAACTTTGAAATTATATTAGATGTAGAATTATTATATTTAAAAATTATATTGATTTTTAATATTGTCTATTTTTTGGGACAAACATTCTTTGTATATAGTCAGCAATGACGCACCGTGCGCAAGCGCTACGGGTGGCACCCGCGCGCGCGCGCGCACTTCACCAGAAGTCCGTAAACTCTTCTTGCCGTCGGATACTCGTATGATTTTACCCGCTAACCCGCTTCGCAGTGCTTGCGCATAGTCTTGCTTAACTTTAAGTTTAGCTTATAGTTGAAGTTTGTTTATTTGTTTCCTCCTCCCCTTCTATGTGTTTGTTCTTTAATATAAAGACAATAAAACTGAAAGTGTTTTTAAAAACTGTGCGGGTGGTTTAATTTGACTAACACTTCATGTGCTATTATTGTTTCTTCATATATGTACGTACATTGCTACACAGTATGTATTTACAAATTTGCAAAATAAAAATGAATTCATCTCGTCAATAGGTTTGTTTAAATTCAGAATTACCAAAATACATTGCTATTTTACTGTACTATTGACAGACAGACAGATATATATTTTTTGGTCAGTAGGAAATCGCCGGACTTCCGCCCTCCACTGGGGATGGAGGGCGGGGCATATCAGAGTCGAACTGACTAAAACCTCTTGTCGCTCAACAACCAACGTCCAAACCTCGCATGAGACAGAACTCATGAAAAGGCAAAGAAAAGTGAAGCGTTTAGTGCGGAGCACATCTCTCCCATCACCCTCCCCCTCGGGACGCCGGACCGGCGGTCGTCGGCGCCACGACCACCAGCCCTCTCGGTCGGAAGGCTATCCGAGGCCCGCCTAGATGGCGCCGGTTAGAGTGAGCTATCCTACGGAATACTCCGCTGGACCAGAACCAGCGTGGGTCGAGGGTAGCCGGCCTTCCATCACCCGAATGCTCTTGCGTAAAACGCGTGCAGAGCAGCTTGCACGTCGTCTTTTTAGGCGCCCCTCGCCGGTCCCCAGACCGACATGTGAGGGGGACACGAAACACTTAGAGGGCCAGGGCTTGGGCGAGATCCGCCTCCCTGGCCCCCGCTCGACGGCGGCGGGCTTGCGCGTCTCTAACGCGCCCCGCCGCCTCCTTCTGCGAGATGGTGCACTCGCAGAAGTCGAGCATCGCCTTCCACGACTCGTCGTCGCCGAGCATCGATGCCACAACACTCGGCAACGACAAGTCGTTTCCTATTTTTGCGACGAGGACACGGCGCCACCCCTCCCATGCGGGGCAGGCGACGAGAGTATGCTCTGCCGTGTCCAAGTCAGCAACCACAATGGTGGCACTCTGCCGTCGGCTCGGCTGTGATCCGGTGCAGGAACTCACCGAAACAACCATGCGCAGTGAGCACCTACGTGAGCCGAAAAGTGAGGCGTCTGGACCATAACTCCAGGACGGACCGCCGAGATTGGGCCCTCCACGCTCTCACCACACTGGGACTGGGACGCGCCACGCCCCGGGCACGAAGGTCAGCACGCTACTGATAGTCAGTGGCGAGCGCTTCCGCTTCCAAGACCCAAGGCGGCGTCCCAGCCAATACACACGCCGCCTTAAAGGAGATGGTGCGATAACCACGGATGATCCTGACCGCGATGGTGCGTTGCGGCCGTTGCAGCAGCTTTGCCACCCTCACGGCCAGGGATTGGCCCCACACGGGCGCCTCGTATAGAGCCATCGATCGCATCACCCCCGTATAGAGACGGCGCGTCACCTGGTCAGGCCCCCCGACGTTAGGCAGCGGCTTCTTAACGCGCCGGCCACCCCCAACAAACGAGGGATCAGGTTCTGAAAGTGAGCACGGAAGGTCCAGCGACTGTCCAGAATGAGGCCGAGGTACTTCAACTGCACCCCGACCCCGATACGGACGCCTCCAACCACGATATGGGCATCGACAGGTGGCACTTTCCGGGGCCTGTAGAACCACATGGCCTCGTATTTACTGAGTGCCACGTCGAGGCCCAATCTCCTGATTTTGCCGACGACATGCGCCACCACAGCGGTAGCAAGACGGGCAGACTCAGCAAAACTCCCCCCCGGGCCACGACCAACGTGTTGTCTGCGTAACAGACTACACTCAGGCCCGGGAGGAGGGCACCCCTCAGCACCCAGTCATACCCGATATTCCATAAAAGGGGGCCGAGCACCGACCCCTGTGGAACACCGCGCACGACCGGGAACCGGTGCAAGATCCCACCATGTCCGGTACACGTGACCGATCTGTCCTCCAAGTAGGAACCCACCAGCCGGCGAAGGTAGGGGGGCACTCCATGTCGTTCCAGCGCCCCCCTATCACGGACCAGGGCAGGGTCTGTACCGTATATATATTCATATGCATATAGTAAAAAGCGGTTATTTCGGTACGGAGTATACACTATAGGTATCCGAGCTCAGTGTAGCGAGAGAGATGGCTTAACTCTGGATCGAGTGGGAGAGAATCGCAGTCGATTGCGCATGGCGACGCGTTGCCACGGCATGCATCGCCACGCCAGAAATCGGTTTTACGTGCGGCTATAGATGTTTCACATCAAAAAAAGAATATAGCCTATGTCACTCGGGATAAGTGTAGCTTCCAAACAGTGAAAGAATTTTAAAATCGGTTCAGTTCAGTAGTTTCGGAGCCTATTCAATACAAACAAACAAACAAATCTTTCCTCTTTATAATATTATTATAGATTATTCGTTATAGTGTAGTATTTAAAAAAAAAAGTAGAAGTAGAAATTTTAAATACTATATAAATGAAATTATACATCGCCCCCCTAACCCCAATCAACGCCCCCCAATTTTTCCTGGGCCCCTTAACGCCCCCCTCTAGGTTTCAAACGCCCCCAAGGGGGCGTTATCGCCCACTTTGAGAAAGACTGCTATAGAGGGTATGGGACTTAAACAAAATAAACAATGTCGTATGTAACAGACTCTTAACATACGACAATACTTTTTCCTACCTATGCTGATAGCCTTGAGAGGCTATATCGTATTATCCTAGATGAGCCCTTAGGTTTCAAACCGGAGGTGTTGCTAACACTGGCCCTAGCAAGAGCAGTGCTTTGCAGAATCTACCACCGGATCGGAAACGCGACCCACTGAGAAGACAATACCTCCGGCCGTGTAGTACTATGTAAGAGCGCGATTTCCGGTTGTGGTCAGTTGTCTGCGTTCGCGCCGGCGGTGCGGGTGTGCGCGGGGGCGGGCGCGCTGTGGACGCGGCGGGCGGCGGCTCGCGCGCTGGCGGCGCTGGGCGGGCGCGGCGCGGGGGCCGGGGGGGCGGCGCGCGCGCTCGCCGAGCTGGCCGACCGCACCGTCAACATGAACCGAACCCACGGGACCATTCTGCAGGTAATTTATTGAAGGCAATGAATTATGTGGGTAAATCCTAAAGCTATGTTTCACGATTTTATACAAATTTCCTATCGCGGTGCACTTTCACAAACTAAACGCCTAAACTACTATTGTTACACGTTCAAGAACCACGAGAAGTAGTAAATTGGCAAAACATATCGAGTCACACGACATCACTCTTTATGTGCCCGCTGAAATATCTTATTAGAATTTAATTTTCACAACGTCACATACAAAAAAGCATGGTTTTTTTATAGGATTTTATGACCTGGTAACTAAGACCTTTAGGTCAAGTCTTATTTCGTTTTTAATTTTAATTAAAACTTTTTCTTGGGAACGATTAAGACACTTTTTTATAGTAGTTCATTTTCTATAAATTTTCCAGTTGATAACTATATTTGAAACGAAACCAGACAAGTTAGTGAACAGTGAGGCCACTAAAAAATTGTCTGGCTCCTTGACCGCCTCCCTGTGGGTGCTGCGCCAGGCCGTGGGCTCGCCGGCGCCGTGCTACGTGGTCGCGGACGACTACACGAAACTCATCAACAGGATCGTGATGAAGTACGTGGGCGCCCTGGTTATTTGTGATACTGCTGTGATTACATCTCCTTCTGAAACGTGACGTCTGCTACCAATCTCGACCCATAGGATCGAAGTTACACTTATTGGAATACTAGTTACGCTATCGCTCAATACTAAAGATACAACTGAGTAATAAGCATTTCGGCTTAATTTATTTTTTTATTGCTTGTAGGTTGGTGGACGTGTTCACGGCCCACCTGATGTTAGGTGGTTACCGAAACCCATTAGACATTTACAACGTAAATGCCGCCACCTACCTCGAGATATGAGTTGTAAGGTCTCAGAAATCCGACTCGTGCGCGTTACCACCAGGGAACAGCTGATCCAGGGTGGTGGGTCGTGTCCCGTGGCTACAGCTCGCTCTTCACTCGTTCGCTTCCATTTAAACTGTGTTATCCCGGACAACTATTATTATTTCATTAGTTGCCGTACGCATCGGCTTGGCTCTGCCCCTGGCATTGCTGAAGTCCATGGGCGACGGTAACCACTCACCATCAGGTGGGCCGTATGCTCGTCTGCCTACAAGGGCAATAAAAAAAATCATTCGATAATTTTAGCGTATTTTTTTTTCCAGCTTCCCTTCTCTGTTAGACGACGCAACAGTAACCGCTATAATGGATCTGTTATCGAAATTAATATTCAACAAAAACATATCGAAAATCACATTTGGCCGCGAGGTGTGTCTCGCCAACGCTACGTATTTACACTTTGTTCTACTAAATGTTTTTGAAACACATTTAATAGTAGATTTCGTTTTCAAAACCTTGCAACACCCAGACTACGAAGTGCACATAAGCGTTCTAGACTATATTTTGATACTGCTAAACGATCTGGAAATCGATAATGACTTTCATGAGAATTTATATAAAATCAAGTGTGATGAGACTTTAAACGCTTTGAGACAAAACGAAGGATACAAAGATTTATTGTGTAGGGTTTATGAGAACACTGAATATTTGGAATGCAAGCAAAAGTGTCTTAAGATACTGATTTTAGAGAGGGACACTCAATTGCACATAATTAGGGGAAAAATTAAAGAAAACGTTGAAGTTAACGATAGATTAATTGTCGATGCGCTGATGAAATGCATCCAAGATGAACATGAGAACTTCAGTCATTTGTATATGAAGAGCTTAGTTGATTACGTGACGAAGAATCTCGAGGCGATGTCTTCGGATTTGGTTTTGGATGTCGTCAGAGATTTGTTCTCGTACTGCACCGCAGATAATAGCGACGCCGTCAGAGAAGTTGTCGTTGAATTTATGGAGGGAAACTTCGGGAGATTACTGAAGTCTGATCTGCAAGGATTGGATGAGGCGGAAAAGTGTATGTATCGTTTTGATTACCTAATTTTTAATTATTTATTTATTTATGTACACACAAAAAAGAAGACATAGTACAGAGTAATAGGAAAATTATGTACAAAGGCACTGCTTATTTCTTTAAGAAATCTCTTCCAGCAGACCTGCGAGAGGATTATGAGAATAATAATTAAAAGTGATGAGTGTGTGCAGAATAGCTAAAATAACAAATACAACATGAGAATTTTAGTATGCACATACACATAACAAATAATGTTAAACTTAAATACAAAATATTATAAGTAACACAGTATATACGAAGATTATAGAACAATGATCATTCGGTTGATGAGAGATAGAATTGTTTAATTTGATTTGTGTGATTGAAATTTCAGCCAAGATTACATCAGGTTTGTGTAGAGTATATCTATACTCTGGTACTGTCATGTGGAGTGTTTTTTTTTTAAGAGATTTTATAACCTGATAACTAAGACCTTTAAGTCATGTTATTTTATTTATTACTTATTTTACTTTATATTCTTAATTTTGTGAAAAATGATAATATGGAGTGAAATGAAATGAAGATGATTAATTTGAGACATTAATCAACTGGGATGAAATTTAATAAAATGAGATGATATGGGATGAAATATAATCGCAGTAAAATGGTGGTCATTTACTGAGATTTTTTCAGTGGACTTTTTGGAGGAACCCGAGAAGTTACGTCCAGCAGCTTTGTTTCATTTTCCCACATTTGTGCACTTTCACAGATATTAAACAGTTAATAAACCACCGTTATTACACATTTAAACCTGAAGAAACACTAAATAGACAAAATAAAACAAATCACACAACTTCACTCCTCGCGTTCCCGCTAAAAAGTCATGTGGAGTGTTGCCATAACAATGTTGCCAACAACGACCGTTGTCGCGATGTTAGAAAATATAACAACAATAATATCTAAGAAATCGCATATCCTGTGATATGCTTATTCTTCCTTTATCGTATCACTCTTGTCAGAGCGGTCGTGGTTGTCATTCAGTATAATTGCTGTGAGCAGATGTTATATCCCTCATAAGTAATCTCCATTTTTCCGACATGCTATTACTGTTTTTTTTTTTATAAATAATAACGTTTTTATCAATTATTTTTACAGTCGAATACCTGGCAACACTCCTTTGTACTGCACTGGTAACATTAGAGGACGACAGCGACACACTGCGACAGAGGACCGCCAACTTGTTGCTTCCCGAGCTGAATGCGCCGTCGAATGTAATGCCGAGCAAATGCGCGGAGATGTTCAGAGATTTCATTGGGAGCTTTAGTGACTGCGTGCCGCTGTACGTCCTGCTCGCTCTGTTGGACTTCAACTCGGAAGTGTGTTTCACCGACGAAGGAAATGATGAGGTACTTTTATTATTACTTAAATGGGTGGACGAGCTCACAGCCCACCTGGTGTTAAGTGGTTACTGGAGCCCATAGACATCCACAACGCAACTACGTCACCGACCTTGAGATATAAGTTCTAAAGTCTCAAGTATAGTTACAACGGCTGCCCCACCCTTCAAACCGAAACGCATTACTGCTTCACGGCACGGCAGGGTGGTGGTACCTACCCGCGCGGACTCACAAGAGCTGCTGCCACCAGTACTTCTTACAAGTAGATTTTAGCAAGAATTGATGGATTCCATTTGGTTTGGAATTAGTATTGTTACTTTTTTCTGCTAACTTGGAGGGATGTTAAAGAACAAGTGCAAGACAAGGTGAAGTGGAGGCAACTTGTGAGGGCCCTAAGTACCAATGGACCAATACCTAGGACCTCCTAGGACTACTTTTCAAATGAATTCCTCTAGATGTTTCAGGAGTTCTATAATACTCTACTACTATACTATAATAATACTAATTTAACGGTAGGCAGCAACTTGGCTCTGTCCCTGGCATTGCTGAAGTCCATGGGCGACGGTAACCACTCACCATCAGGTGGGTCGTAAGCTCGTCTGCATACAAGGGCAATAAAGATAATAATAAGTAGACCGAAATCGGGTCCACCATTGGGTTTAAAAAAATTAATAATAATAATTAATAATAATAGTTAATAAAGTTGTATTTTTTAGTGTCGAGTTTTCGATCAAAATGAGAGGTACAATATATTCTTGGAAGAAACGATATGGACCAGTGAGTGCGCCGATAGAATCGCGCGGCGGTGCTCGGGGAAGCGCGACGTTCTGAATCATGTTCTCGATATTATCGAGAATCCAGTCTACAAGGGAACATTCGATAAATTAGCTAGCAACAATATCGATTTTTTAAAGAAATCGATAGTAGGGGACTGCTATGGCGACGGAACAGAAATTATAAATCCTAAAATTAAGATCTTTGTAAATAAACTAAAGCATTCTTCAATATAACGTTCAATCTAATATAAATTACAATTGGGAAAATATATTAAAGAATAAATTAATTTGGAAACGAAATTTGTTTTTTTAAAGTAAATCAAATACATAATTTCTTTTGTCATGTATATTTTATTTACAATCGACAAATTTGAATTTCGTTTGTAACAAAAAAATTACAGACAGTTGAACAATTAAATAAATAAAATGGTAGGTAGATTTACAATGTTAATGTACAAACAAATAATTTCTAAAAAAAATTTCACAGCAGCCTGGATGGGTCATTGCAAAATTCACTTGATAATTTCGCCAGTATCATTTCGGTATCTTTTTCTTAGCGCACGTCGGTAAACTGGTCTATGGCAGTTCGATATCGCCGCATTCACCATCAACAAAACATTGTAAACCGCGGCCACTGAGTATTCGTGAACATATTATGTGTAATAACATACCGACGGCTACAATCTTGAATTTATCACCGCTGCTTTGATTGGAAGCCTTTTTTATTGCATAGATGGGTGCACGAGCTCAGAGCCCACCTGGTGTTAAGTGGTTACCGAGCCCATAGACATCTACAACGTAAATGCCGGCACCCACCTTGAGATATGAGTTCTAAGGTATCAGTATAGATACAACGGCTGCTCCACCATTCAAACCGAAATGCACGGCTGAAATAAGCAGGGTGGTGGTACATACCCCTGCGGACTCACAAGACTTCCTACCATTAATAAAGCCTGTCATTGCTGTACTAGGTATACAGTGCAGCAGTGAAATCTTAGCATAAATCATTTCCCACCCATTGTTTTAGAAGTGCACATACATAATTTTTAATGTAAATTGCTGTAAGTAACAAGTTCTGTCCATGGACAAAAATAACGCGGATTCCACCTCATCTAGATACATAAGAGCGAAAATTCAATTGTCTTATAATAATGGCAATTCTAAACTTGAAATAGAAAATCCAGATTCTTCGAAGCAAACATACTATAGTAGAATTATTTTGTCCGTGCAGTTTGGGTCATAAATAATCGGAGCGGTGAAGCGAGTATTTCGCTCTCTCTTCCACTCACGAGCCTTATGGACGGGCATAGTGATGCGCATTATTGTTGTCGATAAGCGTTATCGATAGTGTATTTAGTTTAGTCATTTTGTGGGTTAGTGATAAAAATGAAAGAAAAAATCACTAATCGAACATTTACCCCACATATCGCCGCAGCAAGTTAACGAAAATGACAGAAATTAACATTTGTAACTTTTCGGGACCTATTCTCATTTCAGTGAAAATTTTTAACACCCTCGATAATAACACGTGCTTCTGCTGGTATATTTTTGGCAACAAGCAAAATATTTGAATAAATTCTGCCGTTTTGATACAAAACAAAGGAGTAGCCATTGTGTCACTAAAGAAATTCAGAGAGCGAATGCACAAAATCATATTTCTCTTCGACATATGTACTATAATTTACAGGTAGGTACAGCAAATGACTCGTAACATAACAATGTCTTCGTCATCACCCTTCGTATACCGCCCCGCCGCCGTGTACCCAGGGACGTCTTAAACTAGGATGGGGCCCTTGGGCACACAAGAATTTGAGGCCCTTTTGGAAAGTAAAAAAGCGAATTTTAATAACATTTTTTTACTGAGTATGACCATTTATTGTAGGTAATCAAATACAGTATGATATAATATGTCATTAATGATATTAGAATGCTGCTGGTTTTTTGGTTACGATTTCGGTAACGGTTTCTTTCGGGATGTCCGTTGAGCAAAATCTTCTATTATAGGCATAGTATATGCCTTGTAAATACCTTCTGATTACTGATTTGTGAAAAAAGTGTAATGTGCCCGACAAAAATGTTTTGAGAATAAGCGTGTGAGAGAAATTGTCGGTCTTTCGGGGCCCCCTGAGAATGGGGGCCCTGGCCACGGGCCCCGTGGGCCCTTATGGTAAAGACGGTATTGCGTGTACCTGCCTTCGATAACTCATTTGTTTTTATCGATAATGGCGTTGCGCCCGCGCAACATGCTCACCGCCCTAGCCGGGCTGTGTTTTATGACCCAAACTGCACAAACAAAAGAATTCTACTATAGCACTTGAATAGTGAGCCGTGTAAGCTCATAAATGGATCATATTAACTTATCATCATAACTGAAACAATTATTAGCACTGCAAGTCCTAACCTAAACATACAACATATGTATTAACTCCAATATAAAGGTAACAATTTTTCGTTTGCGTTTCTTAAGATAAAAAATACAATCACAAAATCAATTCGAGTGATGACGTAATATATCCTTGCTGGTCCCAATCAGCTTGCAAATTTTCAAAAATTAAATTAGGGTAACATGATACACAACTAGAATGTGTTTTTAAACACACACACATATATTTACTAGTCACTTTCATGAAATCCAGTCTCATATAATTTTATCCCTACGTATCCTATAAACTTCACTAGCAACTTGCGTGTTCTTGAACTTAATTTTCTCCTTTGGTTTATTATCAACTTGAGCGAGCACCTGTTTCATTTCACTATCTCTTTTCGCCTTCACTTTCTCAATTTTGTCATCATCGTTGTTGAATAAATCCTTCACGGAGACAAGCCGATGTGAATTTCCTACTTTCAGCAGATTTTTTAGGCCCCTGGTGCTTTTTCTCTCAATAAGGCCCAATATGCCCCACCCGTCAGTTTTCTTACCATCCAAACCTGCATCTAACAGCCACGCTGCGTTGCGGACCTCTAGTTTCAACCTCTCGCACTCCTCGTAACTCACATTCCGGCTAACATTCAAGGCTTGTTCTAAAGGATTCACTATGTACAATGGTAGAGTGTTTGGCTTTCGTATAGCCACCCCCTCGTTAATCGATATAGCTTTGTCATGAAAGTCGAATTGAGCGTAAAACTCGAAAAACTGTAGCAGTAACGTTTCTAGATTAGCTTTATTTTGTCCGTACGTGTCCGTTGGCAATTTATTCATATCTCTCAGGAATGTACAGTTTAGATTCTCTTCTGCTAATCTAATATCTTCTTTTCCTGAAAATAAGAAAATGATTTTGTTTTATTATAGTTAACTGAATTGCAAGCATAAATACAAGTGTTTGGTAGCATTGCGGGAAAGTGATGTGTATGTATTTCTCTGATTACAAAAAGGAGAATAAGTACCAAACTAGAAAAGTAAACAACAATAAGCCTATTATGCATACAATTTTTTTTTATTACATCAATGATATTCAATTAGATAACTATGAGAGCAAAATGCCTATATGGTTTTCAAAGGCCTTAAGATATTCCCTGATTTTTTCTTTTTAATTGTTAAGACATCATTCACATCACAGAGGTTTTATAACTTAGAAAAGGAAAAAGAATAAGCTGTAAATCATTTATCCAAAAACCAATTTAATTACATACCAGCATATTGAACAAGAGTTTTCAATGATGGTAGAACACATCCATCCTTGCCTTTCTGTTGGAGAAAGAACAGTACCATCAAAGTGAGTGGGAAGTTTGTGATCCACCGCCCAGGGTGTTGGTTGGTGAGGCCCACTGTTTGGGCCCATCGACGGACTACAAATGTGAGCGGTCGAACCCTGGGGTCCAGAGAACCGTAGAGCCAAAGCAATTCTGACATGTATACT
Source organism: Bombyx mori (assembly GCF_030269925.1). Taxonomy (NCBI): domain Eukaryota; kingdom Metazoa; phylum Arthropoda; class Insecta; order Lepidoptera; family Bombycidae; genus Bombyx; species Bombyx mori. The sequence continues at coordinate 13,278,765 of NC_085124.1, read as the reverse complement.
CCAGACCTGAATAAAATACAGTTAATAACTCATAAATTGACTATCAATGTCAGTTCCAGTGTTACTACTCCATTACTCTTCCATTGCCGGAGAAATACTAAATATTTTTATAAATTATGATTCTTCACGAAATCCATAGACTGACATGCTGAATCACTTGCCAAACACTAGTGAAAATGTTAGTAAAATTTGTAAAATTAAAAAATTCATTAAAGTGAAAGATTTTTTCTTTATTGCTTAGATGGGTGGACGAGCTCACAGCCCACCTGGTTTTAAGTGGTTACTGGAGCCCGTAGACATCTACGACGTAAATGCGCCACCCACTTTGAGATATAAGCTCTAAGATCTCAAGTATAGTCACAACGGCTGCCCCACCCTTCAAACCGAAACGCATTACTGCTTCACGGCAGAAATAGGCAGGGTGGTGGTACCTACCCGCAGACTCACAAGAGGTCTTACCACCGAGTAAGATGAAATTGATACGGAAGTTGATATCAAAAACATGCTAAGTGTTAAAAAGTTGATACTTTTAATACAGTGTCTGTAGAAAATCTGCACTTAGGCCGCACTACGGTGAAACCGCAGCGGTTATTAACCGTGTAAGTTTATGAAACACGAAAACGAATACAAGCGGCCGCACTTGCGGTTTTTTCCCGCGACTGATTTTAAAACCGCGAAATGTTACAAAATTGTCACGGAAAAAAACCGCAGGAAAATTTGTATTCCATAGAACTAGGTATCCGTGCACGCACTGTGCGTAGCCGCGGGCGGTTTTTTGAAATGTCAAATACATTTGCAAAATTTTGTTTCCATGAAACTGGCTACTGACATCCGATAGTAATTGAAAAATTTATCTAGGGATTTTCTTAAATTTTGATATTTCTTTTGAAAGAAACCTTTCTGAAATCTACGGCTAGTAAGTGGATAGACCCAACATTTGTGAAATATTCGTTGCCTTTTTATCTATTTCTTAGTACCAGAGCCACACTGCTACTGCTCTTTTGAAATTTATCCATCTTCAAACTGGAAAAATCGCGGGCGAATTCGCGGTTAATAATTGCAGTGTGTGCGTATTAAGCGGTTTCGCGGTTACAGCGGTTAACCGCTCCCGCGAAAAGACCGCAGTACGACCTTGGCTTTTATTTGTGTTAATACTTACATATTATTATAACAAAGATCGCAATCAACATCAGTGAATTCATGGGCATATTTTACAATGGGGACTCTTGCATGCAGTATCCTCTGTACTCTAGTAGCACCAGGCACTCTTAGTTCTAACAATTCTCCAACTAGCTCCATGTGTCGCTGCCAAGGACTGCGACCACCTTCGCACTTCTTCTCTTGATATACCAATCTCTTTGATGAGTCACACTAGAAGATATTCTTTTCTTTAAAATATGTTTCAATATCATACAAGCATTCAAGAGATTCTACAAGTGAAAGACCTGATTAAAAATTAGTAAAATTGCTAATACTAATTTTATATGATGATTGAAATTGTTTAGTTTTTTTTTTATTGCCTTTGTAGGCAGACGAGCATACGGCCCACCCGATGGATGATAAGCTCACGGACGCCAGCAATGCCAGGGGCAGAGCCAAGCCGCTGCCTACCATAAAGTACTCTCGTAATTTTGCAGTTTTTAGATTACTTTGCTTTTTTTTGTACTCGAATAAATCAAATGAGAAACAAAAGTGTCAATGTTTTAAGAGTTTTTTTTTTGCTAGTAATTCAGACAGATCTGCCTGTGTTTTAAAATTTAATATGGATGAAGAGCGTATGAAAACATGAGATGGACTGAATTGTATATATTATATTCATAAATGCGTTCGGCGTTCGAACTTAAGGGGAATGTAGGGTATGTGAGACTTGACCATCTGCAAACATGCATCCTGCACTTACAATCAAAGCACTTGTTGCTTTTTGAACTGAAATAAGAATGCTAGTGGTGCAATTTGTATCAAAATGAAACTTATATAGAAGATTATATTATCCTATATTATTTTATTCATTTAAATCATGAATGCCAAACGGTACTTAATACCGTTAGAGGCGAAAACTTCTGAAGGAGTGCCGAGTATAAAGTATCAAGGTAAAACTGCAAAATGATGTACACAACAAATCTTAACACTGTGTAGCATAAAAAAATGTATGCAACATATTATTATGCAACCTTTACATTGTTAAACTGATTCAGTTGAACATTACGGTAGTTATTGGCACTATTGGTTTCTATCAGTCATTAATGCCACAAATACCAGGTTTTTTTTAAAAATGATTTTAGTATTCTTGTGTCGGAAATCTACAAGTTCACCTATCTTTGTATTTGGTTATGTTTTCCTTCTACCTAGAATAGTTTGACTGTATAGTGAACATTAAGCTATATCACCAGATTGCCGTTTCAAGAGATCTCAAATCTAGTCCTAGTATTCTCATATTTAGTTTTGTAATAATTACCATTTCTTCATTCAGGATATTGGTAAGCACCAAGTCTAAGTCACAGCCCATCTTTCCAAAACCATTCACAGATGACCCGAATGGTCTCACAACTATATTGGCATACAGGCTCTCAAATATCCTTTCTATCTGAAAAAATAATAGTGTATGTAATTAGCGACAAAAAGACACAGATAACCTTTTATATTACAAGCATCAAACAGGTTATTTTATGCTATTAGTAACTTAAGAAACTGTTTATTTAAACATTTTTTGAAGGAGTCATATAACTACTTGAATTTTGGAAATTGATAACTTTAAACTTTTTTCTCTATAAATTATATTAAAATTAATTATACATATAATTGAATAATATGTAATCAGTGAATAATAATATTAGCAGAAGACATAACATTAAATAAAGTAAATATAAATTAGAATTGGAAATTTAATTAATTTAACACACCTGCCTTGCTACCATATACCTCAATCTCACACCTAGATCATTCAAAGCTGTCCTATCGTGCATCTGTTGAATTTGTTCTGACACATCCTCACAATTTGCTAACTCTTCAATTAAGTTATCTTCATCGATTGAATTACAACCTTTTGTCGTCATGAGTTGTGATTTAGGAATCTGAAACGCTTCTTTCTTTCCTGAGACTGCTCTGAACCATAGAAATGGTGAATGTAAAGCCATAACGTCAACATCTTTTTGATGTGAGCTACAGGAGTGTATGACATTCTTACTTTCTTCTTCAGTTTTGAACTCGATGAGCATAAAATGCTGTAAAATTATTTTGTTTTGAGAACATTATTGGTAGTTTTTAGTAGCTTTTAATTTACTTAATAGTAAATACCTCGTCTCCAGAATTTTTGTAATGATGTATACCATTGACGGAAGCATATTTAGAACAATATCCGTACAATTCATTAAAAGATGCTTCTGAATTGACTTGAACGACTAGACTTCGTTTTGCTTCAGCCCTTCTCTGCGCGGCGACTTCATCAAATGATAAAAACTTCCTTGAAATATCTAAAATAAACACATAACCTAGAAATAACCTTCATTACTCTATTTCAAATATTGCGCCTTTCGAATACCTGAAAATTTTCTTTTTGAGAAACATTTGCAGATTCTTGTAGATTTGCTGATTATTTGTCTTAATGAATAAGGTTTTCCAGTATTTATTATACTTTGAAATAACACAGACATTTTTCAAAGTCCACTTGTCAATTTGAAATAATACGTTCAAAAATAATAAAAATCTTTTTTTTTTAATGGCAATCTGCCTTCGATCAACAATTGTTGATCGAAGCAATCTGCCGATACTTTCAGCAATTTCTCATTCAATTTCAGCCAGTGTCGACTGTCGTTTATGGCTACACATGGAACATTGTCGAGCTATTTATACAGTATTGAAAAGTATCCAACTTTGGCAATAATAATGGTGCCTGGGAGTAACACAAAATTAATGTTATTAATAATAAAGATATTTAAATATAAAAATCTTTATTTTGCTTTCTGTAGCTGATTAATGTTACACACAAGTGTAATAATCTATGCCAGTAAATACAATTTATTTTCCCGGTTGGATTAGGCTAAATACATTGCAATGTGTTTTTAGATATCATTGAGAGCAAGAGATTGGGAAGATGTTTTACTAACTGTTTATTGGAAGATATTTACATGACATGCTGCAAAAAAAAAAACGAAGTGTTGAAAGATACAACTGAAAACTGAAATTCAGCGATTTATTATAACTAACTGTTGATATTTCAATCAATCCTGAAATTTTCTTTTTGTAGTACGGATGAGTTCATACTTCATACCACTACAGTTTCAGTCGTTATGTTCTATTACATATTTCGTTTAAAGTTACAACTTTGGCTATCTATTAAAAATATTTAATTATGATAGTTTCTATCTTGCTCTTGCACTACCAAATTTTCATTTCATGCAAGAACATTTAAATGTTGTTAATATATTTAATGAACATGTAATATATGCCTGCAGAAATAAAAAAATAGGTACGGTTTTTGCTCCTGAACAAAAATTAAAGTTTTAAAGGCTTATTGCTATAGGCTATATTAGGCTATTACATTTGGCTGAATTTAGTCGACTGATTTCAGAAGCAAATTTAGAAGCTTCTGATTACACTGTTCTAAATTCAGTTACTGAATCAATCAATTGTCAGTTTAAACGCGACGAAGTAAGACGTGTCGTGTGCGTAAGAGGATGGCCCCAGAATTGTCTAGACAACAACAAAATTTTTGTTTTTGTTTTTACTTTCAATTTCACAAAAAAAAAAAAAAAATATCGGTGAAGAAATATTTATTGCTGTGCAGAATGTTAGCAAATATGAACATTATGAGTGATTTATATTGATCTCGTTTGACCTAATATTAGACCTTGTAACATCGTTTATTCAAAAGCAGGATACTGTCCTATGATAGTCTATTATATAACTATTACATATCTAATCCTACGATAGTATAAGTCAAAAAGAAAGGTTGGTTGAAACATTAAAATTTCTTGCAACTGGAAATTCATATCAAGATTTCAAATTTAGTTCTTCAATATCCCAACCCCTGATGACAAAAACTATCCCTGAAACATGTCGGGCTATTTATAAATGTCTGGCACATTAAATAAAGGCGACCGAAATTAATACTTTTTATTCGGAAGCAAAAAACAAACTAAAACGTCCTTACGCACGGAGAGTTATGGGAGGACTGAATGAAAACATTCAGCAACTAAATGCGATTACACCTTCCTAAATGCGTTTCTCATTAGGCTTCTAAATGATTCAGTTAGAAACCATCCTTGCTACTGATATCAGTAATGCTTCTTGACTTAATGCTTCTAAACTTGATTGAATTCAGTAGCGGCTGAATTCAGTCGTCTGAATCAGCTAAGTCATAGACCATGACCATAGATTATAGACAGATAATATATAAGTAAGATCTGTCATTCAGTCATTCTACACTAATCATGGAGTTAGTACCTACAACTGGAGTGCTGTCTAATGCCGAGAAATCGGTCTCGAAAGAGAATACTTTTTGGTCGCGGTGTCCTTGTCTAATGTGGTGACCATATAAAATTTATTTATAGGACAAAATTATACACATGCATCAGTTTTGAATTTACCTTAAGTAATTCTGTGTAACCCTATGTAAATATAAAACACGTGCTTGCAACGTTTTATTTATGTAAATTCAATTCTAAACATTGCTTCGTCGTCATGGTGCCTTTTTTCGACGGTTTTTTTTGGAAGTTGCTGCGTTGTCGAAAATCTAGCACTGAGTTTTATTACAAACATCATTACCTCAGTTCTATTACTTAAACTTCCTCAAACTCATGTTTAACGTCCGAATACTCAACCGCGACTTAAATATTATGTTGAACTTAATTACGCAATTCCTACATTAGTGTACTGGCTAAGTGGGCCGTGCAAATTAATATTTGACACATTGATTGAGACACTGCAACACACATGGTCTGCGCGTATCGGGTGCTCTTTTCCTACATTCACATCTTCAATTGATTTAAAATTACTTGTATTTTACTTCTGTGCTATTTTCATGACACGTGTATATTAAGTCTACTAGTTACATTTTAGGAAATAAAACACAATGGGTAATAAAATGAAATGAACTGAAATTCATTTATTTGTTATATGTAGACAATTAAATAACTCTTAAATGACAAGTCAATACACATAACACAATACACATAGTACTTGATCTCTATTTACAAAATATTGGTTATATTATTGTTATTAAGTTCAGTAAATTTTCTGTAATCTTATAACATTTATAACATTTCCTCTATTTTAAGTAAATTCTTTTTTTTCAACGAAATACATAATTTATTTTAATCAATATCTAAGTGGACCATGAGTATCATTAAAATTTCGCAATTTAAATTTCAATTCAATTAAAAATCGCCATTTTTCTTTAATAAATTTAAAATCGACTTTATATTTACAATCACTATTTCGCGACTTTTAAGTTTTTGTTTTAATACCTTAACATCTTGTCGTAATTTTGCTTCTCTCGGGGTATTTTTTATTTCTTGCGTTTGAGTACTTGACTCTTCTTGTTTGACCTTTTTAAAGGACATTTTCCAGAAATTCCAACGTCATATTTACTAGAAGATCCTCCTCGTTCGCGTAACGTCAGGCAAATGATATACATGCTTGCGTGCGACGCTATTCAATACAATAAAAAAAGTTCAAGAAATACCACGTGATGGCTCTTATAATATGAAAAATACATTGCAAAATTATAGTTTTCACGATTGTTTTTTAAAATTTAGTATATGACATAGATTAAGTACAATTTACAAGACAAATGGTATTAAATATTATAATGAGAAAAAATATCTCACATTTTAAAAATATATGCTCACACTAGTAAAAATTTATCAATGAATCTGACATATGGAAGGATATTCCACAAACTGGAGAGGATTCTCGCTTAAAACCACTTACATTAAAAGTGCTCACCATGATTACACGGAAACTTTCACGATTTTCGAAAAAAAAACAAGCCACAAGCTGTATCAGTGCCATTTTAACTTCGCACTACAAACGTAAATAGACGCCATTTTTCTTTTAATCCATTCATAGCTCTTTTTCGGTGATGCCAACAATTAAACTGGCTTCCCACCAAATTCAACATGAAAACCATCAGAAATCTACGTACCTACCATTAAATTTTCCATTAGACAGAGTTCTTATTATTTTATAGAACAATATTTTTTTTGTTAATGAGCTTTATTAATATATGATGTTCTATTAAAAATCAATATATATCATATAATCAATACTTCTTATATAATTTATTTTAATAAATTGTCATCATCAGAAACTAATTTCACCATAACTTTGTACGTTTATTTTGAACCAATTTAATTTTTGACGTTGATGGAAATTCTAAATTGTCGCAACATTTTCTAGTTAAGTTTAAGTCACATCGTTTAAATAATATGTATTTAGATATATTATTGTCATAAAATGTTTAAAATCCTGTAAAGTGGATTGATTTTAACCTTTTCAATAATTTTCAACAACGCCCAAGCTACTAAAAAATCCACTAACCACTAAAAGCCATTTTTGATAACTAAGACGGGGGTCCAAATTCCGAGATTTTATGGAAAATCCTCTAAGCTAGCAACACTGCTTTTTGTTTGTAAAATGTGCGAGAGGGACACCACCACTTAATAATCATTCTCTTTTCAGACCGTTTTTCCTTACATCTTTTGCTATTTAAAAATAAACTTTAAGCCATAGAGATAAAGTATATTTTTAGTTTTTATGTCAAACGAAGTAAGCACTCCAGTTAGAATAGTAACTCTATGACACTAATCTACACAAATCTTTAAGAGTTATTCTCATGGAGTTAATAAGTACCTACAACTGGAGTGCTGTCTAATGCCGAGAAATCGGTCTCGAAAGAGAATACTTTTTGGTCGCGGTGTCCTTGTCTAATGTGGTGACCATATATAATTTAATTATAGGACAAAATTATACACATGCATCAGTTTTGAATTTACCTTAAGTAATTCTGTGTAACCCTATGTAAATACAAAACACGTGCTTGCAACCTTTTATTTATGTAAATTCAATTCTAAACATTGCTTCGTCGTCATGGTGACTTTTTTTCGACGGTTTTTTTTGGAAATTGCTGCGTTGTCGAAAATCTAGCACTGAGTTTTATTACAAACATCATTACCTCAGTTCTATTACTTAAACTTCCTCAAACTCATGTTTAACGTCCGAATACTCAACCGCGACTTAAATAATATATTATGTTGAACTTAATTACGCAATTCCTACTTTAATGTACTGGCTAAGTGGGCCGTGCAAATTAATATTTGACACACTGAGTGAGACACTGCAACACACATGGTCTGCGCGTATCGGGTGCTCTTTTCCTACATTCACATCTTCAATTGATTTAAAATTGCTTGTATTTTTACTTCTGTGCTATTTTCATGACACGTGTATATTAAGTCTACTAGTTACATTTTAGGAGATAAAACACAATGGGTAATAAAATGAAATGAAATGAAATTCATTTATTTGTTATATGTAGACAATTAAATAACTCTTAAATGACAAGTCAATACACATAACACGATACACATAGTACTTGATCTCTATTTACAAAATATTGGTTATACATATTATTATTATTAAGTTCAGTTAATTTTCTGTAGTCTTATAATATAACTTTTCCTCTATTTTAAGTAAATTCTTTTTTTTCAACGAAATACATAATTTATTTTAATCAATATCTAAGTGGGCCATGAGTATCATTAAAATTTCGCAATTTAAATTTCAATTCAATTAAAAATCGCCATTTTTCTTTAATAAATCTAAAATCGACTTTATATTTACAATCACTATTTCGCGACTGTTAAGTTTTTGTTTCAATACCTTAACATCTTGTCGTAATTTTGCTTTTCTCGGGGTATTTTTTATTTCTTGCGTTTGAGTACTTGATTCTTCTTGTTTGACCTTTATATAGGACATTTTCCAGAAATTCCAACGTCATATTTACTAGAAGATCCTACTCGTTCGCTTAACGTCAGGCAAATGATATACATGCTTGCGTGCGACGCTATTCAATACAATAAAAAAAGTTCAAAAAATACCACGTGATGGCTCTTATAATATGAAAAATACATTGCAAAATTGTAGTTTTCACGATTGTTTTTTCAAATTTAGTATATGACATAGATTAAGTACAATTTACAAGACAAATGGTATTAAATATTATAATGAGAAAAAATATCTCACATTTTAAAAATATATGCTCACACTAGTAAAAATTTATCAATGAATCTGACATATGGAAGGATATTCCACAAACTGGAGAGGATTCTCGCTTAAAACCACTTACATTAAAATTGTTCACCATGATTACACGGAAACTTTCACGATTTTCGAAAAAAAACAAGCCACAAGCTGTATCAGTGCCATTTTAACTTCGCACTACAAACGTAAATAGACGCCATTTTTCTTTTAATCCATTCATAGCTCTTTTTCGGTGATGCCAACAATTAATCTGGCTTCCCACCAAATTCAACATGAAAACCATCAGAAATCTACGTACCTACCATTAAATTTTCCATTAAACAGAGTTCTTATTAATATAGAACAATATTTTTTTTGTTAATAAGCTTTATTAATATATGATGTTCTATTAAAAATCAATATATATCATATAATCAATACTTCTTATATAATTTATTTTAATAAATTGTCATCATCAGAAACTAATTTCACCATAACTTAGTACGTTTATTTTGAACCAATTTAATTTTTGACGTTGATGGAAATTCTAAATTCTCGCAACATTTTCTAGTTAAGTTTAAGTCACATCGTTTAAATAATATGTATTTAGATATATTATTGTCATAAAACATTTAAAATCCTGTAAAGTGGATTGATTTTAACCTTTTCGAGAATTTTCAACAACACCCAAGCTACTAAAAAATCCACTAACCACTAAAAGCCATTTTTGATAACTAAGACGGGGGTCCAAATTCCTAGATTTTATGGAAAATCCTCTAAGCTAGCAACACTGCTTTTTGTTTGTAAAATGTGCGAGAGGGACACCACCACTTAATAATCATTCTCTTTTCAGACCGTTTTTCCTTACATCTTTTGCTATTTAAAAATAAACTTTAAACCATAGAGATAAAGTATATTTTTAGTTTTTATGTCAAACGAAGTAAGCACTCCAGTTAGAATAGTAACTCTATGGTTATTCTCAATAGACTTTTTGGCGGGAACGCGCGAACGCGAGGAGTGAAGTTGTGTGATTTCTTTTATTTTGTCTATTTAGTGTTTCTTCGGGTTCAAATGTGTAATAATGGTGGTTTATTAACTGTTTAATATCTGTGAAAGTGCACAAATCTGGAAAAATGAAACAAAGCCGCTGGACGTAACTTCTCGGGATCCTCCAAAAAGTCCACTGAAAAAATCTTAGTAAATGACCACGATTTTACTGAGATTATATTTCATCCCATATCATCTCATTTCATTTAATTTCATCCCAGTTGGTTAATGTCTCAAATTAATTGTCTTCATTTCATTTCACTCCATAATATCATTTTTCATAAAAATATGAATATAAATTAAAATAAGACATGACTTAAAGGTCTCAGTTACCAGGTCATAAAATCCTTTTTAAAAAAATTTTCAATAAGTTTACCTAAGTGGTTAAGCATCTTGCACAAAATATATTTCAGTATAAACGTAACATTATTGTTAATGTAATTTGTAGAATGGGTACTAGAATACTGCAAAGACTAATTGTGTCAACATTTATAAATAATGTTACACCCAGACGGCAACTAAGGTTATGTGAAAAAATAGTTTGTGCCCATAATTTAAACACAACGTACGTTAGGAATTATGCAAAAAGTAAAGACAAAGGAAAGGAAAAAAAAGGTAAAGGCACTAAAGTTGAAATTAATATGGCAGTTCTCTCCGAACTTATACCAGTAGACAAGATGAAAGACCGCTGCAGTGCCGCTATTGAAAACATGAAGGCGGATTTTGCTAAACATTTGTCTATAAGATCAACCACTGGCTCGATAGACACAATACCAGTAAAATTCGAGGGCAAAGAATATGAACTACAAGAACTAGCTCAGATTGTAAGAAAGAATCCTAAAACGATAGTAATAAACTTCTCTTCTTTTCCCCAAGTCATACCGGAGGCCTTGAAAGCCATCAGTAGTTCTGGTCTAAATTTAAATCCACAACAAGATGGAACTACACTGTTTGTGCCTGTGCCTAAAGTCACAAAGGAGCACAGGGAAGCATTGGCTAAGAATGCTAAGGTGTTGTACATAAAGTGTAGGGATGCACTCAAAGACATACAAAATGAAAACATAAAGAAAATGAAGAAACAGACTGGTGTATCTGAAGATTTAATATTTAACGGAACGAAACAAATAAATGCCTTGTGTGAAAAATATCTATTAGAAGCGAGAAGTATTTATGATGCCAAATGTGTTGAATTAGTTGGGAAGTAGGTGTTTGTGGAAATAACTTTGTGTTGTTAATGAATAGAATAATATGCATAATATATATTTAAGAAAATATGCCATGCATCTTTTCAATAAACACCAATAGATAGTTTGAAATAACAAATTTTATTTTGAAAGCCTTTTTTGTATCTATCCATAACTATGTTAAGGGAATATGAAGTGTAATTTTTGTTCCAATTATTCTGCAAATTTTAGTTTAATTTTACATTTCAATTTATTACCCAGTGATGCAATATTCAAGCCCTTGACTGTTGAGCCATGGGTTTTGGGTTGATTCCCACATCGGGCAAACATTTGTGTAACGAACATGTGTGTTTGCTCTTAGTCTTATGTATATATTTAAATATAAATATGTGTCTGATACCCATAACACAGATAATCCTATTTTTGGGACCAGATAACCTTGTGTGATCTGTTCCCAGTTATTTAATTTTTATTTTTTAATATTTTCATCTATTGACATAGATTGATCCATTTTGTGTTTAAGGTGTAGAAGAAATTAATGAAGTGTTGAAGAAAATGTAAACAATTAGAAATCCACATAAATATGAATTTTGAATATAAATCAGCAATTAAAGTTTTTTTTTGTATTTAAACATAGAACTTGAATCTAAAATCAGAGTTTATCCTGATGCTCAATGATGCAAGGATGAAAACAACATAGATGTAGTAGTCTTTTGCTACTTCTTGATCTATATCTTACAGGTAGTAACTAAGATGTGGCACTAACAATGAGCTTAGGAACCACAATGTGAATGCCACACTATAGTAACTGCCATTTTAAGTAGTCTATTTTTAGTCTATTTTGAACAAAATTTAATTGCTTTGTTTAAAAAAAAGCAATGATCCAAGTTTGTTAAAAAAAATTTTTTTCCGCCTTCCCCCCAGTAAAGGTCATGGGGCGACCTGAGGGGGTTGAGGCTGCGCGGCGCACTACAGCACTAGCGCGCTGCTGAGGAAAAATATCAACATCCTGATAAAAGAGCAATCGGTTGGCGGTGTATCGCGTTCCGATCCGGCAGGCTGGTCCAGCGGCACCGTCTAGGTGGCCTGACGAGCTGCCGTGCTCGAGACGGCCGACGTTTCAGAACCTTCGTTTCGCCTCGAAATCTCATTCGGCTGGGCATCCTCGGGGTGAGCCGCGCGTCTGGTTGGAGTCTTACGACGGTTACCCGGTTCTGACCTCAGGATGGATCAGATGCTTGGACTGGACGATAGTCGGGGAGACCAAGGGAGTCGGTAGCGCTCTAAATTCCCTCCCTTGGGCCCGGGGTCCGCTCCAAACATTGCGAAATAACCCGCGCGTCACCTAAGCACGGGACCTCTTAGGTGGTTCGGCCCCCGGCCCAAAAAATAGATGGATGGACAAGTTCACGTCCCAACTAATGTTAAGTGGTTGCTGGAGTCCATACACATCCAACATCAATGACACCACCCACCTTGAGATATGAGGTGCTAGTCCAAATTAAGTAGTTTACAGGCAGTCTCACTTTCCAAACTGCATGACTGCTTCGCGATGGAAATACATACAATGGTGGAACTTTTTCTTGCAGGTTCACAATACGTCCTACCAGAAGTAACGGTACTGATGGGGGCAGCATTATTTGCGGCCAAACCTGTTCTTTGCGTACTAGAACTCTTTGAACGTGCAGTACCGTTTCGCCTATTAAATTTTCAGTGTATAGATCACATATTACTGAGTTTGTTGATTCTCCACTCATCCTGACGCATCCATTTTACTTTAATCCATCAATTTCATTTGCTATTTGAAACTAAAGTAGCTAAGCTAAAAGCTCGTCTCAGTGTATTTTATATATGGCTAAAATCATTTTGCTGTTCAATTCCAGAAAATACAACTTTAGTCGAATGAGTGACAATACTCTTAGATATAATCTAGATTTGCATATTTCTATGCACAGAACTGTCCGGATGTTATAACGGGATTGAGCGGGAAAATGAGATATTAAATTTCGGAAAATGTTTATGTTTTGTTAACACTTCTTCAGGTATATTTTTAATTGCTTAGAGTGAATATACAAATGCAGAAAAAAATTTTTACATAAAGATTATCGTCTGTTGTTAGTTTCCTTTGCCTGCCCAAAAAACGACTTAAATAAAAAAAAGGTAGTAAATGTCAGTTTTGTTTACAAATTAACTCTAAGCACCATCTGCTTGCTAACGAGAAATAAAAATTAATGGAAAGATTAACAAAAATACATAGAAATAAATACGCCAGAGTGATGTCGCGTATTACCAATCGTTCGAAAACGAATTTGGGGGCTGACTCTATAGTTATGCGGCACGAACTGCCTTCAGCACGTCTTCGCGGGAAACTAACTCATTCAAATCCTAATTGCGGTGTTTTTAGTGAACTTCCAACTGTATTGAATGATTATACTCCAGAGACTGTTCCTGATAGAGTTTTGAGACGAACATTAACGTCGAAGCCGCGTAAAACAATCAAATCTTTGGACCCCGCCACTTCCCCTCATCGCGTAGTAACGAAATGTGAAACGGGCAGAAAACCTCGACCAATGGTTAAGTTACGGGAATCAGCACCTGTGTTGACGAACAAGTGTATGGATACAAATGAAAGACGGTGTTCGTCAAGCAGGACCCATACTAACTTAAAATATTTAAAAGTAAGTTTATGAAAGTTTAAGAACAGCTCATAAGATTTTTGTTACGACTATTTACACTATATTCATTCTCAATAAGCATTTACTGTTAAAGAGTACTTCCTAATTTACTATTTAAATAAAGAAATCAAAGTTATAAATTATTACCAAAAAAACTAAACTGCTAAAAGCTAGGAATGAATTTTAATCTCTAGTGTAACTAAAATATACTTCTTATCATAGGAGGAAATAAAAGCATACAACGAAGCGGAAAAACTAATGAGACTTAGAAGTTCTCTCTACAAGAAATGTGGAGTTGTGCTTGATGACGTAGGACAGGTTACTGAAGACAAAGCAATACAAGCGGAACCAGCACCAGGTAACAAATCTACGAATCATTCACATAATTTCATACTGAATAATACTTTAAACGAGAGTGTAAAATTAATTTCCAACAAGAGTGATCGACACACAGCCTATTTTATTTGATGCTTTCAAACATTAAGCGAAATAGCGCCATCTATCTTTAAAATGTTACTTTGTAAACACATATTTTTCTGATACAGATGTCACTAGTCAAAAATTAAACTCAAATATGGCAATACAATTTTCAATATTATTAATAGCTGTAATATTATAATAGTATAGATTAACATACATAATACTCGTATAAGGAATATGAAAAAATTAAAAGAAACGAAAATCTAATTTTTTTTTTTTTTTTTTCCTACCTAAGCTGATAGCCCTAGCGTCTATGTCAGCGTAACCCTAACTTTAGTAGGTGAGCTCACGGGGCTCAAACCTGACGATGTTGCTAACACGAACCCTAGCAAGAGTCGTGCTTCGCAGAATCTACCACCGGATCGGAAACGCGACCCACTGAGAAGATCCGGCGAGAAACTCAGTGGGCTGTGTCTGAGAGTTAATTTACTCGTCGAGCCCTTCGTCGCAAGCGACGGGTTCGACGAGAACGGTGACCGGTGCTTGAAGTACCTAAAAGCACCGTTAGTGGATCGGGAGGAGAAAATCTAACTATATGAAGCGCGTTAATAAGTACAATGACGTTTTAGTTCATTTTTATAAATCTAGATGGCGCTAGTTGTACAGTAACTGCAGGCTTAATTTTTTAAATGCGACTGGTAGACGAGTCCACCGGATGCTAAGTGATCACCGGAGCCCTAGCAAACATAAATGCCGCCAATTACTTCGAGATCATCATCATAGTTGGTTATTCTTGGCAGAGCAGTTGTGGTCAGGGGTAGAATCCTTGTTTATTAAAGCCTTGACGGCTCTTCCCCATAGTTTGCGAACTGAGGCTTGGCGCACTCACTCGTTATATGGGGTTTCGACAGAGATTTTCATCTAATCAGTCCAACGCATGGGATTTCATCATCGAGATCTTTTACCATTGACCCTACATTGAACAACAAGTTTGTCGATAGACTTAGAAAGTTTCGAGATAGTTGTTCCCAATGTTATTTGTATTCGATGACGATCGTCCCGTCTTTCACGTTTGCCGACAGAACTTTAAGCAATAGTCGGAAATGCATCTATGTAGGCAAATTTAAAAAAAAAACCTTTTTCAAAGAATCAACTTTCTCGAACAGAAGAGAAAATCACATCACTGAGTTTTTTTTTAAATCTTGTTTTTACATTGTTTTTAAAATTCATGTATTGTAATATACTGAAAAAATATAATACCTTCATAGGTCTTTGCGAGCCCAATGAAACCTTTTAAGGCTTAATCTCGCGTACCTAATTATTGTCATTAAATAATTTATGACGTCACAGTTTCACGGACTTGTCCCTAGACCGTAACAGTTTATATAAGTATTCTTTTATTTAAGTTTCAACTGGTTCTTAATTCTCTGAATTATTACTTAATAAAAAAAAAAACAAAAAAAAACATAGAAATATTGTTGTGTTAGATATACACACATGTGGACTTGACATATTAGTCTATAGTTCGTCTTAATTTTAAAGTTTAGTCTACAGTTTTGTTCACTGCCGTTTGTTTGGTTGCAGATACCGGAAATCCAAAAAGGTAAAATATATTTTGTTTTTATTCTTAAAATTTATAATTAGTAGCTGCTAAATTTCTTATGCTCAGGGAACTTAAAAAATCCTTCATTATGTCCTCCATTGTTTTGCACTCCAGATTTTCTTGTACATAATTTTGAATTTGTAATTTCATCACAAGGTTATTATGAAAAGTTTGATTTTGCGTTGATTAGGTTATGATCGAGTCAAAGGCAAATTATTTGGTAAGAGAAATCTGATAATAACTAATCGAAACGAAATAATAACGAATAAAAACTAATCTAAGTACGGACGTCTGTATCTATTCGAATATTTCTTCTATCTCTCTCTAACACGAACTTTTTTAATAATACTTTTTTTCCTGTATATTACGATAATCGAGCTTACAGCCCATTTTGTTGGTAACTTCATACAGGGGCTCATAGATATCAACAACTTGAATGTTCTCGCCAATTTGTCTCAGTTGTATTCTAAGACTGTCTTAAGCTTTAAGATGAAAGCAGAAAATGGAGCTGAGCTAAATAATTTTGATATTTGCAAAGCTTAAACTTCTGAGATAACAGTATAGAATTATAAGCCCTATTTCGTTATAGCTTATGCCGCCTCTTTAGCTCAGTGGTAGAGCACTGGTCTCGTAAACCAGGGGTCGTGAGTTCAATCCTCACAGGAGGCATGTTATGTTTTCTTTTTTTTTAATCTTATCAATTAATAACTACACTGAAATAACTTGATTTTGTGGAATATACCTAATTATTAAAAAAATACAGCGCCCCTAGCGGCAAACATAGGCAAAGGTTCCGACTCCATACAAATTTGAGTTAACTTTTACGCGATCGAGTACGTTAAAAAACTCGCACTAAGCACACTGATTCGAGATGGAATGGAACCACTGTAGTAGTATAGTCCCAGTCCGGGCGTATCTAGATTAGCTTCTTAGGCTACCACTGAGTTTCTCGCCGGATCTTCTCAGTGGGCCGCGTTTCCGATCCGGTGGTAGATTCTACAAAGCCCTGCTCTTGCTAGGGCTAGTGTTAGCAAATTCTCTCAGGTTGAGCCCGTGAGCTCAGGTACCGGTCCGGGCGTGGCTGGAATAGCCTCTTAGGTTATTAGCGAATAGTTAGAGAAAAAAACGACAGTAAATTCATGTGGCATAATGAAAAAGAAAATATTTATATAAAGAAACAGTCGCTTGCGAATGGCGACGCGTCGCAACTTTTTTTTCCTACCAATACTGATAGCTCACGGGGCTCAAACCTGACGAAGTTGCTAACGCTGACCCTAACAAGAGCAGTGCTTCTCAGAATCTACCGCCGTACCGGAAAGGCGACCCACTGAGAAGATCCAGCGAGAAACTCAGTGAGCTGTGTCTGTGGGTTAGTTTACTCGCCGAATCCTTCATCGCCAGTGACGTGTTCGATGAGAAAGATGACCGGTCCTTGAGGTACCTAAAAGCACCGTTAGTGGATCGTGAGGATCCGAAGTGACGTGTTATCGCTTCGCAACACCGTACACACTACTACAAATAGACTGTTTATCTAAATACTATCATATACCATCTACCACGGCACGCATCGCACGATCGGTTTTACGGGCGGCTATAGATGTTTTACATTTGTCCTTCTTCAAACGAGGTTTTGGAGAACACTCAACGGTAGGCAGCGGTTTGACTCTGCTGAATTCCATGGGCGACGGTAACCACTCACCATCAGGTGGGTCGTATGCTCGTCTGCCTACAAGAATAAAAAAAAACATAAAAAAAAGGTAAAGTCGTGTGTGTATACGTGTTCAAACAGGATGCAATACGAACCCCACCGGCGACAGTTACGTCAGCCGGTTGATCCGTTAGCTTTATTACCCGTCTGCACCGTTATTTGACCACCGCTGTACCGGGGACAGCCCCGCAATTACACTTCACCCCGTTCCGTGAGCTTCACTTGACGCATTACGACCATACGCTTGAATTTCGTGAAGGGCTTTTGTTGATTACCATGACATGGGGTAAATAGGGATTCTGGGGTAAATTGGGACAAACCTGCGGAAGATTCTCAAAGTACTTGTAGCACGGAATCTACCTAATTTTCTTTAAGGTAATATTTATCAATGTATAGAAGAAAAACCAAGCTAACTATGGAAGAACTAAACATGAGTTTAGTTGGTCCCAAAAATTCGTCAAATTAAATTTAAAATAGTTGTTGAAAAGTGCGTTTTAAAACAGCTTAAAGAACTTTTAAAAAAAGTAATATTATCGTTGTTTTTTCAATAAGATCACAGTTTATATAAGTTTTTAATACACCTGGAAATACCACAACAAAAGGTAAGTTGCAATATTCTTATTTTAAATACAATATTTCGACAAAATAAAAAATGTATATTTTTTCCTTTCTTTTTGGGGAAAATTGGGACGTATGTTTTTTTTTTTTTTTTTTTTTTTATTGCTTAGATGGGTGGACGAGCTCACAGCCCACCTGGTGTTAAGTGGTTACTGGAGCCCATAGACATCTACAACGTAAATGCGCCACCCACCTTGAGATATCAGTTCTAAGGTCTCAGTATAGTTACAACGGCTACCCCACCCTTCAAACCGAAACGCATTACTGCTTCACGGCAGAAATAGGCAGGGCGGTGGTACCTACCCGTGCGGACTCACAATAGGTCCTTCCACCAGTATGTAAGGTAATTTGGAACGAGACTGGAAATATTAGGGACGAGAAAACACAAAATTGGAACGCCAAAAGACAAAATAGGGATGGCTTGTTAGGGTTGTCACTGATATCTTATAATAGATTTTTTAGCCTATACTATCACTTAATTGCGTGATGTAAAGAAGGTTAATGTGTTTATTAGTTAGTTTATGTAAGTATTATAGGTAAAAGAAAAGTATATATATATAATTACTTTTTTTCGCGACATTTACCTTGTAATATCTGCCCGGTCGTATGTTCTTTATAGCAATAAAAAAAAATTAAAAGTTAAAAGAACTCAAACGAATCAAAACTTTTGTTATTTCAGAATCTATTCACGCGTCGAATCATGATTTTGTTAACATTCACAACGAACACACACAAATAAAAACAGGCCTCAAATTTTAAATGTAACATTAATTAAAAATCCGAGATATCCAATTATGAGTGAGTGAATTAATTGAATTTAGTTATTTAGCTTAGAAAGAATTTCTTTTATTTTTGTTATTATTGGCAGTAATCAGATAAAGCTGTTTTTTTATCTTATTCACTTATTATTATTTATCTTACTCTTGCTCAAAGATCATTTTGAAAATGTTGATTAAATAAAATTGTATTAATGCATTTCCAGTCCTTTTGTTTTCTATTTTTTATTCTATTTTATGATTTTGTTTCAGAGTTGTGATTTTTAAGGAAATTAAATAATTTTTTTTTTTAAATTTAACATGCACATACTTTTTTTGATCATTGTATTGTTGATTATCATTTACGTCACATCGCTTCGGAATAGAAACCAGCTTAATTTACACTATGTTGTGTATTGTGCTTAAATTATGGATTGTATTCATCATTTCGGTCCATATAAATAATTATATGGCACCTACCTATATATCGCAGTACTGCGAGTTGACAACCCTTACAAATATTCCAATTTAACCCTTAACCGTGTCAATTTACCCCGGACGCTGGGTAAATTGGGACGGCCATTATTTTACCGATTATTTCTTTAAAATGAATAATTAAAATAATGTAACGGTTTTTATCACCTAGGTACGTTCAAGACTCAACTTATTTCTTTGGTTGAGCAGTGACTATTTAATTGGAACTATTTTAAAATTCAATCTGAAGGTCGATTTTGTCCTTATTTACCCCATTGTACGGTACGTTGCGTTGAATTGTAAATTTTTATTTTCTTAAGGGATTTTATGACTTGGTAACTAAGACCTTTAAGTCATGTCATATTTGAATTTATATTCTTATTTTTATTTAAAACTAGCTGACCCAATCGATAATTATAAGACCTAAACTTTTGAATAAAATAAAGTTAATACAAATAAAGTAATCTGTCCGACAGGGGACACATCAAAGGAAAAATAAAATTGTTATTTTTATTTAATTCCAAGAATTTTCATATTTATTTACCTTTTAAACCTTCTCTGGACTTCCACAAATAATTGAAGACAAAAATTAGCCAAATCGGTCCAGCCGTTCTCGAGTTTTAGCAAGACTAACGAACAGCAATTCATTTTTATATTCATATTTAGATGATAGATGAAGATGATAATATGGAGTGAAATGATATGAAATGAAGATAATTAATTTGAGACATTAATCAACTAGGATGAAATTAAATAAAATGAGATGAAATATAATCTCAGTTAAATGGTGGTCATTTACTGAGATTTTTTCAGTGAACTTTTTTGAAGAGCCCGAGAAGTTACGCCCAGCGACTTTGTTTCATTTTCCCACATTTATACACTTTCACAGATATTAAACAGTTAATAAACCACCGTTATTACACATTTAAACCTGAAAAAACACTAAATAGACAAAATAAAACAAATCACACAACTTCACTCCTCGCATTCCCGCCAATTGTAAATGATATATTACATTTTTTTTTATCATCATAGTCATGCATAGAGTATGTATGTAGTTTTGGCATTATGCGTTTTTTTGTTCCGTTTTAAAAATACATTCGATTGAAGTATGTATGTTTCAATTTGTCAAAGTTATCTGTTAAAAATATCTTTTTAAAACTATGTATATTTTTCTTTTATTTTGATTTTCGTGAGCCGTAAACATATTTTATTTTATTTTTTAAATGGATGCATAAACTCACGGCCCACCCGGTGTTAAGTGGTTACTGGAACTCATATACAACTATAACGTATTTACGTTGCAGTTGTCTATGGGCGACACCCACCTTGAGATATAAGTTCTAAGGTCTCAGTATAGTTACTACGGCTGCTCCACCCTTCAAACCGAAGCGCATTACTGCTTCACGGCAGAAATAGGCAGGGCGGTGGTACCTACCCGTGCGGACTCACAAGAGGTCCTACGACCAGTAATTACACAAATTATAATTTTGCGGGTTTGATCTTTATTACACGATGTCATTCCTTCAGCGCGGAAGTCAATCGGGAACATTTGTTAAGTACGTAGTTCATTAGAAAAATTGGTACCCGCCTAGCCGCCGGCATTCGAACACCGTTGCATCGCTACATACGAATGCATCGGACGTCTTTCTTATCCTTTAGGTCACGACGACGACAATTTGAATGAGGTAAACTTAATTGAAGTACAATTAAATGCTAATACCAAATAAAACAGACCGTTTAATTACAAAGGTCAATGTCGCGTATTAAACGAAATTGCGCTTAAACGAAATATCCTTTCACCCTCGATATATAATAATATGCACATTGCTCAAAAAAAATTAAATAATGAAAACGACAACCTCGTTATCACCCCGGCCGGCACGAGCTGACGTGTCGTCACTTCCGTTTCCCGTGCGCGTGCGTGGCCGCTGGCCGCCCGCCAATCTATTCTTGATATCGTTTTATTACGAAGTGCATCGGATATCGACTCATTCGTAATACACACAACGTCTTTAACGTCTGTCATCGAAATCTATATCTATACTAATATATATATATATATATATATATATCTCTACAGTGGTTTTTACGGATGTTCCGTTGAAACTTGGTATCCATGTAGAAAGTACATGTATTTAATGGATAGGCTAATATTTATATGAGCGTTGGACTCCCTGATAATAATGACCATAAATGATAATTTAAATTTTAAATACCCAGCGTAGCGGGCGAGTGCGGCTAGTACTCTATAAGAACGGGCTTGCTCAGAGCTAGAAAGGCGTATCTTACGTGTTATTTTGGGAGTTAACGACGAAGAAATCTTCGACCGAGCTGGTGATATTGCTTGGTAGACCGACGGTCCGAATGTTGTTTTTTTTCTCTATCCATATCAGCGTAACCTTAATTATTGGGTGAGTTCACAGGGCTCAAACCTGACGATGTTGCTAACACGAAACCTAGCAAGAGCCGTGCTTCGCAGAATCTACCACCAGATCGGAAACGTGACCCACTGAGAATATCCGGCGAGAATTTTTTTATTGAAGGATTACTGGTGGCCCGGAGGCCTTTCCAGTTTCACCAGGACAGGTGGGCGAGCAAAGGCTCAGCCAGAAGGGGTGGGATTTGCTAACAGCTGCCCGAGCGCCTCCGAAGGAGACCTAACAGCTCAAGAGCAGCTGCTTCGCGAATGAATCTACTACCGGATCGGAATTACGACTCGCTGAGAAGATCCGGCGAGAAACTCAGCGAGCTAATTAATGGGTTAGGTTGCACGTCGAACTCTTTGTGGAGTTCGACGAGAACGATAATCGGTGCTTGGGTTACCTAAAAGCACCTTTAGTGGATCGGGAGGATCCGAAATGCCGTGTTTTGGGCGACTTCGACTGTTTACCATTTGGTCCGCAGGATCGGGTATGTAGTTCCCGGCGGCCACGATGAGAGGATTCTCATGTCGTGCTGCTTTATCGAAATGCGAATGTTGTTATTCGAACTTGTATATATGCAAGCTTATCCTGATAATGTCGCAAGCGATATTCAGGCGTCTTGTGTTGTATGATAACTACTTCCACATTTTCAATTGGGTTTATTATTATTATTGGTTACATGTGTGATCGAGTTCATTAATCGTATGGCACCATATAGTCGCCGGAGCTCATAGGCGTGAAAACGTAACTACTAGCTCTTCATCAGCCTTTCAGATGAATGAGATCGAAGTTTACATTGCAATCCACGAGTGTAACGACTCCCCCACCCTTCAAACTTGAATGGTATGGCTGCTTCACGGCCCAAATTTACTGGTAGTAGGGCCCCCTGTGAGCCCGCAAGGCTCAGTACCATCACCCTGCTTATTTCTGCCTTGAAGCAGTAATGCGTTTCGGTTTGAAGGGTGGGGCAGCTGTTGTACTTAAAACTGAGAACTCATGTCTCAATACGGGTGGCGGCATTTATGCTGTTGATCTCTATGAACTCCGGAGATCACTTTTTTTCTTGTTAAGAATAAAAAACTATGATAGTATCTCAGAACCAGTCCGTGCTTACAATAGGCCCTCTCCTGGTGTTCAGTGGTTACCGGAGCCCATAGACATCTAAAACGTAAATGCCGTCACCCACCTTGAGATACGACTTTTAAGGTCTCAGTATAGTTACAACGGCTGCCCCACCCTTCAAACCGAAACACATTACTGCATCGCGGTAGAAATAGGCGCTGTGGTGATACCTACCCGTGTAGACTCACAAAAGGTCCTACCACCAGTAATTACGCAAATTATAATTTTGCAGGTTTGATTTTTATTACATGATGTTATTCCTTCACCGTGGAAGTCAGTCGTGAACATTTGTTGAGTACGTATTTCATTAGAAAAATTGGTACCCGCTTGGGATTCGAACACCGGCGCATCACTCAACACGAATGCACCGGGCGTCTTATTCTTTAGGCCGCGACGACTTCTCAGAACCAGTTTGTGCTTACAATATGCCCTAACATCAGTGAATGCTGATTGTGATTATGGTATGTTAGTATAATACTTAGAAAACATTACTCTCCATTATCCGGTGAATCGCTTGGTCGCCGTCTACGACTCCCGCTGGAATAGATGGTGCTATTTTGAGACTCCTCACAGCGAAATTCATTATTTCATTTCTTTGTTCTAAATTTCAGATTTGTTACATTCTAGAATCGGTCTTCTATAAATACACAAAAAAAGGAAACTTTAGAACACATGTTGCAACTCAAGTAAAGTAAAAATAGATTATAGAATCGCGTATATTATTGTAAACAACATATGAGGCCGTCAGTGCAAAAGTGGCCTAACCCTCAATTTTTCATAAGCATGTCAATCATTTCATAATCATCAATCATATAATATGTATATTGCAATTTATCTATTTATCTATATATATAAAAATGAGTTGCTGTTCGTTAGTCTCGCTAAAACTCGAGAACGGCTGGACCGGTTTGGCTAAGTTTGATCTTGAATTATTTGTGAAAATCCAGAGAAGGTTTAAAAGGTAGATAAATATGAAAATGCTCGGAATTAAATAAAAATAACAATTTTGTTTTCCCTTTGATGTGTCCCCCGTCGAACGGATTCCTTTTGTTTGTTTTAAGTTTATTTTATAAAAAAGTTTAGATCTTTTATTTATCGATCGAGGCACTACGAAGTCTGCCGGGTCAGCTAGTTGAAAATATAATAAATTTTGATGCAAAACCGGCCTATCCATAGTTTCACCCATAGATAACAGGTGGCTATGTAAACATTATTTTTGCGCGTATTGTTTTTTTTGCCCGCTCAAATTCAAATTCATGAAAACCTAAATCTCATTGGTCTATAATAGCTATGGTAAGGTTAGGCCGCTTTTGCGCTGACGGCCTCATATATAGTACACCCGGAGCGTTGGACCGTATTAGTTACGGTCTTGACCCCTGAGTAAATCGTGACGTCACGTCCCCTGAATGAATCTCGTTGCCTTCACGGAGATTTTTAGGGTTTGTTCTTAAGCCGGTTGTTAGGTGTGTGTTACTGTCAATAGTCATAAATAATACCGCATCTTTAGAGTTGAAGTGGATTAACTAAACTGGATAACTAAAAATTTTAATAAAATGATTTTTTTTTACTTTGAATCACTTATAAACGTATTGTATTGTATCAGTTAATAAAATTAAACAGTCTCTTTTAATCTGGCAAAAGGTCAAAGGTACCGTTTCCGTTACATCAAGCGCATACGTTATTAAAATAAAAAAAAAAAAAAAATTACAATACTTCAATTATATTTTTGGCGTTTACTAAAAAAAACAAGAATTTTGGATTAGCCACTTCAATTCTAAAGGTGCGATATGTATTTTTATTTTGACTCTTCGAAAAATATAATCGAATATCGCTCCTTATTGAGTCGACATTTTACTCATCACATTACTTTAACATCTCGAACCTCTTGTTAAGTCGAAAGTTTTTTGTATTCACCTTGACATTCGAGATATGTGAATGCTACTTTACTTACTATATTTGCTTATAGTATTTATTTATTTTACTAGGCCCACAATACACATCACAAGCTAAAGATACATAAAACACACACAAATAAAAAGAAACAAAATCTGGCTTGCAACATAAGTTATGTGCGCACGACAAAACAAGACATATAGTGCGGAATTTGTATAACAACGTTCCTTACAATTACGACAAAACAACACGATAACGAAAACTAATCTAACGTATAATGTAAGGGAAAAAAAGAATAAAAAACTATATTTTATATATGAGGATAGTACGACGTTGTTTGAGGCAGACGCGTTATGTCATATGAGTCGTCTATTATCAAAGGTGGCAATCTGTGCATTTGGACAAAAAAAATTTATTGATATGTCAATACAGATTGATTTGAATATAATCGTCTCCTTCAAAGAATACGGTTCAAAACCTGCTTTAAATGAAGGTTAATAGTTAACCTGTTATTTATCTAAGATGTCGTTCCGAAGAGTTTTGTGACTGCCAATGGAATACAAAGTCAATAATTCGTTTTTCTGATTTACCAATCATTGTCCAAAAGTCAGATTGCCGCCTTTGATAATTGTCGACTCATATATCAAAATGGTGTTGACTAAAAGTGCCTCAAGCAAATCACGATTGATTATTAACTATTGAATGACATGATACGGGATTATTAATAAAAAAAAATTGTGTTAGTTACTGTGTGCAATCATCCAATTTTGTCCTTTGTCGCACTTTCAGAAGAAGATATTTTATTTTTATTGCTTAGATGGGTGGACGAGATCACAGCCCACCTGGTGTTAAGTGTTTAATGGAGCCCATAGACATCTACAACGTAAATGCGCCACCCACCTCGAGATATAAGTTTTAAGATCTCAGTATAGTTAAAACGGCTGCCCCACCCTTCAAACCGAAACGCATTACTGCTTCACGGCAGAAATAGGCGGGGCGGTGGTACCTACCCGTGCGGACTCACAAGAGATCCTACCACCAGTAAGAAGATGCCCGATTATTGGCAACACTTCCCGGTGGGGCTATTTTAGTTGTAATGTTTTCATTTATGACGTTTTAGTATCTTTTTATGCGATTCATATGTTTATTAGGTGTTCTGTTCGATATTATATTGCGTATTTACGGCTCGTAAACTCGAAATTTCTGGTTCGAGATCGAAATGATTGATTCTACCATATTATCCCTATATATTAAACAAGGTCGCTGTCTATCTCTGACTCTATCTCCACTTATTTCTTTCGAATCATGTAACCAATTTTGATACGTATTTTTTGGATTAACAGGCAGAACGGTAAATGAAGAAGTTTTTTTTTTATTCTTCTTTTGGCAACATCGTTTACTTTTTTTTTTGCCAATGACGTAATGAACAAGATTTGTGTTTAAAATTTGTAAATGTTTTTGTCAATACTGTAGAGATATACGGTGTTACGCAAAAAAAACTGCGTGCGCTTAAGCTGGTCAAAATTTATGAGGATGCTTAAGTTTGTTACGAAGTTGCGGTAGGAAAGCTAGTTGCGTATCATCTCTATGGTGTATACTTTTTTCGTGCGTAAATTAAGGTTGCGATATTTGTATCAGCGGTACATACCACTTTGCTTGATTCGTTGTATCGTAACAACTAGTGTGTTCCCAAGACGAGCTTCTCAGCTATCATTGTCAGCGCGTACTGCATTCATCAATGTCAATGTCAAGTTTATATTTTTATTACTCTTGTAGGTAGACGAGCATACGGCCCACCTGATGGTGAGTGGTTACCGTCGCCCACGGACTTTAGCAATGCCAGGGGCAGAGCCAAGCCGCTGCCTAACGTAAAACGCGACCAAATATATTACCGTCTTTATGTCTCACAGCATTACAAACACAAAAAATATCGATGCTGTGGTAAATGTTCATAATGAATTATCAGGGCTATATCAGCCTGATACCAGAAGACAGTCAAAATTTGGTGGTTCGGAGTGGGACTTCAAGTGGGGCGTGAATGCGTTCATGTCGATATTTTTTCCCTTCCTAAGCAGAGAGCCTTGATAGGCTATTTCAGCGTAACCTTAACTAGTAGGTGAGCTCACTAGGCTCAAACCTGACGACGTTGCTAACACGAACCCTAGCAAGAGCCGTGCTTCGCAGAATCTACCGCCATAGCGGAAAGGCGACCCACTGAGAAGATCCAGCGAGAAACTCAGTGAGCTGTGTCTGTGGGTTAGTTTACTCGCCGAGCCCTTCGTCGCTTGCGACGGGTTCGCCGACAAAGATGACCGGTCCTTGAGGTACGTAAAAGCACAGTTAGTGGATCGAGTGGATCCGAAATGACGTGTTATCGCTTCGCAACACCGTACACATGCGATCGTCAGATGCGAGACGGTTTTAAGCTTCAAGACGGCCAGCGGCGAAGTTTCTATCCAGCGATCCCCCTATCTTCGACACGGAGCTATCTCAATAAATTCTTTACTACCGTTTTATCGTCACACGCGAGGCAACTTCCTATGGTACACTTAAAAATAATAATAATCTTATACTCCATTCGATAAACGCCCCTATCGGTGGATATAAAGTTAAACCCCTTTCAAAGTCGTGGGAAACTGCGTGGGTGCGATTCTTAACCTTATTTTTTTTTTCGGGAACTTTCTAACCGTATTCCGGTACCAAGTCAAGGTGTGTGTGTCGTTAGATCTTTTGTATTATGCCCCTATATTTTAAACGAAACTAATCTTTATACAAGAAAACATAAGAATCAAATATGTAATTGTAATCAAGTTTTAAGATTAAGAGGCTAGCCGTGTAGGGCGCGATTTTTATTGTCGAACTTTGACAAGGAACAATCAGCTTTGAAGGCTTTGTGGATAAGTGCTGTTTTGCTGTGTGCTGTGTGTCCGGGCTTGAAGGGCGCGCCCCGCGGTCACCGACCGGTCAACGTCCTGCGCTGGCGCAGCTTCCCCTCCTCACCCTGTAATCCCTGAGATCTCAATACAATGGCCCTCACCTTGCACTGAACATTTCTATGGATTCCCTTATTTATGACGAAATTTTACAAGTCAAATAAAACCGTTGCGTGCACAAAACCAGAAGAGGAATATTTAATACATTATTTTTAGTACTTTCCTCTCGGTTTTGCGCTTAATGTAGACTAAAAATAAATAACAGTTTAAAAAAACTAACAAAATACGCTTTTATAGAAAATCCAACTAAACAATAGAATTTTTTTTTTAATAAATTTGAATTAAACATAGTGTAAGAGAAAAAATGATTTTATTGTAAAAAAGCGTGGGGTGCTTTTCAGGATATTATCAAAATAACCCTTCTACTCATATCTGTTCATAAAATATTTATAACTACTAATACCATGGTTTTTTTACAATAAAATCATTTTTTCTTTTCAATTTTTTTTTAATTATTGAATTGTCATCGGTTCTTAATAAGTATACAAAATTTTGAGTTAATCCGACGTATTGAAGGGGCTCAAAATCATGTTCAAAGATTCCGTTACATACTTACATACATACATCTGAAGCTAATAAAAGCGTATTAATAAATATGTGACGCATCCTTAGTCCAAATATTGGTTAGATTTTAACTAATAGTGTTAAGGCTCCGACAGCGGCTTCTGTTGTACAATCAAAGTTTTTTTTAATGTAGTTTATGTGAGGGGACGAGCTCACAGCCCACCTGATGTTAAGTGGTTACTGGAGTCCATAGACATCTACAACGTAAATGCGCCACCCACCTTGAGATATAAGTTCTAAGGTATCAGTATAGTTACAACGGCCCCACCCTTCAAACTGAAACGCATTACTGCTTCACGGCAGAAATAGGCAGGGCGGTGGTACCTACCCGTGCGGACTCACAAGAGGTCCTACCAGCAGTAAAAATTAGTTGTAACGGTGGCGAAAGGGCGAACAGAGTTGAATACATGTACCGAACAATGAAGAACCGGGTACATAAAGTTTTACATTCCCGACGCGTTTGTTTGACTTTCTTTGGGTTTGTCACGTTTTTTCCTCTTTGTTATTATTTATGGGTTATGCATGAGCACGGAACTTGAAGCACCGGACCTATTGTTGGGGTTAAACGTCGCTTGTGTTTCAATGGATTCCGGGTACTGGGTCCAAATAACTCGCTTGAGGTATTATGAGGCGATAATACATGACTGTGATGGAATTTAGAGCATAGGTTAAGAGGCTGTCCGTAATTTCTGTAGCATTCAGAGACACTTTGTATTCTTGTTTTGGCAGATGACAGTAGATTTTATAAATTTGGCCTAACATCTCTAATCAGGTTAAAATGATCATTTAAATGTTTGGCTCGGCTTTCTATACAAGCCTAATTTTATTTTAAAACCGATATTTTCTTATTTAGTTTCAAAAATTGACCATTTAAACTTTAATGCGACTTAACTAGTTATAGAAATCAGTTATTTAATTACGCACTCTTTACTCAATCCTTTTTTTTCCCTACTTATTCGCTGGTAGCCTTAGGGGCTATTTCAGCCACGCCCGGACGGGTAGGTGAGCTCACGGGCTCAACCTGAGAGAATTTGCTAACACTAGCCCTAGCAAGAGCAGTGCTTCGCAGAATCTACCAGCGGATCGAAATCGCGGCCCACTGAGAAGATCCGGCGAGAAACTCAGTGGGCTAAGATCGAGGCACCATGCCTTTTATTCTGCACTGCGGTCTCGTGAGTCTCGCAAGAATTTACCGGAAACATTTCGAGTCACGTCTCGGTTTCACGTGCTCTGAAAACTTGGTGGATTGTTTGCGAACAAGTCGTGAAACAATCAACGTGAGCAGGTGGACGGCGCGGACTTAACATGGATAACTGGGACTCTTAAAAACCGTCGTTTTGTGATTATGAAGGGATTCTAAAGTTGTCTAACGTAAAAAATAGTAAAAATATGGATGGACGAGCTCATAGCCCACCTGGTGTTAAGTGGTTACTGGAGCCCATAGACATTTACAACGTAAATGCGCCACCCATCTTGAGATATAAGTTCTAAGATCTCAAGTATAGTTACAACGGCTGCCCCACCCTTCAAACCGAAACGCATTACTGCTTCACGACAGAAATAGGCAGGGCGGTGGTACCTACCCACGCGGACTCACAAGAGGTCCTACCACCAGTAAAGTTGGCAAACGTGAAACACAATAAACATTTACACAAATATGTTTTTTTTTTTCATTAGTGAACTGTCAAGTGGCTCTTTTATAAGCCTTATCTATACTTTTATACTAATATATAAATCTACAGGGGTTTTTACGGATGTTCCGTTATAACTAATGAACCATGCATCCGATTGACTTGAAACTTGGTATCCATGTAGAAAATACATGTACTTAATAGATAGGCTAATATTTATATTAGTGTTGGACTCTCTACACCGGTTGCGGGGGCGTTAATGATGAGAATCTTTGTGGGGTTGAGAGATAATAATGTTAATTTTAAATGCTCAGCGAAGTGGACGAGTACATCTGGTCTGTTTTAATTCCACTTTAGTTACAGTGAAGAAATACATACCTACACAAGAAATACATGGTAGGCAGCGGCTTGGCTTTGCCCCTGTCATTGCTGACGTCCATGAGCGAAGGTAACCACTTACCATCAGGTGGGCGGTATACTCGTCTGACTTCTACACTGAACTAACTATACTGAGACCTTAGAACTTATATCTCGAGGTGGGTGGCGCATTTACGTTGTAGATGTCTATGGGCTCCAGTAACCACTTAACACCAGGTGGGCTGTGAGCTCGTCCATCCATCTAAGCAATAAAAAAAAAAAAAAACTTCAACGCAAACGTTTTAACGGAAAAAAAGTACTTAAGAAATTAATTGGTAAATGAACACAGACGAAGCAAGCAATTTACGTAACTGTCACTAAAGCCCGATGTCATTATCAACGTCACCCAAATGATGGCAGTCCGTTGACTATGAGATTTTTGTTTAAACGCAATGGCAGCTACCACTATTCTGGTGAATACTGAGAAGTCGCAATCCGAGATTTGGTTTTAAAATGTGAAGCAAGCGATACACAATACTTCTTATTTTTTTTTATTGCTTATATGGGTGGACGAGCTCACAGCCCACCTGGTGTTAAGTGGTTACTGAAGCCCATAGATATCTACAACATAGATGCGCCACCCTTCTTTTTTTTTTCAGGCCGGGGGCCGAACTTCCTACGAGGTCCCCACGCCTAGGGGGCGCGCGGGGTATGTGAGACTCAACGATCTGCAGGTGTTGAGAGCAGATCGCGGGCCCACCTTGAGATACAAGTTCTAAAGTCTCAGTATAGTTACAACGGCTGCCCCACCCTTCAAACCGAATCGCATTACTGCTTCACGGCAGAAATAGGCAGGGCGGTGGTATATATCCGCGCGGAATCATAAGTGGTCCTACCACCAGTAATTACGCAAATTATAATTTTGCGGGTTTGATTTTTATTACACGATGTTATTCCTTCACCGTGGAGGTCAATCGTGAATGGCTGGTGGAATTCTCGTTGGGATGCATCGATCTACCCAAAATAAAAACTTTATATCATCGTATCAGTCCCGAAACATTGTGATCAGACATAGTGAAAGGACACGATAGACAATGAGTCATAAAACGCGTATGATTCAATACAACAATAGGTTTTGCACGTTCCGTATTGCGTTCGTGTTATGAAAACAACGTTTGGCATTTCAAGTTCAATGTCGGACGTTAAAATTCAATTTTATTGTTCGGTATGTGGCTACGATAACAGTAGCGTTCGAATCACAATGTAAATATTTTCTTAAGGCTATAATTTTGATAGTGTACACATATGTGTGTATGTACTCATCTGTTCGTTGGCAGTTCTTAAACTATTACGAGTAGAAGTATATTCATTCGCAAATGCACGTCGGATGGCTAATTTTATAATCTTAGTTCTGTTATCAATGGTGTCCTCTCTCCGGACGGCCTCAAATATCAAATAGCTGATCTTGTTAGAAATTTTCGTTTCCTCCCAAAAAAGTGTTAGGTATTATTACTTTTACGAGCCGAGGTTCGGGACAAATAAAAACTCCTCACCGAAATACTAATTACATATCTTACGGAAATTAAGCGTAGAACTTCAGAGTTACAATTCACTTCTTCGCTTTCCTTGAGGTGTTCCGTTCTTCGCTTCGCTTCGAATAGAACTCTCCTAATGCTTCTGACTCATTGCAAGCAGCGACTATCCTCCATCGTTCAGGGTCGCATTCTCACTTTCTTCGGGCATGTGTCGCGCCGGGGTGACGACTCAGTTGAGCGCCTTGTGGTGCAGGGCATGATAGAGGGTACAAGACCGCGCGGCAGATCACCGTTACGATGGACCGACCAAATAAAAGCAGCTCTAAACGGTCTCGTAGAAGGGCCGCGGTACGCGAGGAATGGCGACGTCAGGTGAAGCGCACCGCCACCTGAAGTGATGACCACGACCACTCTGCCAAGAGTGCATGCGACTGAGAAGAGAAGAAGAATGCTTCTGAGTCCTCGTAACCTCCTAAGGCGGCTCAGTTCAGGCTTCGGGGTCTCTTCATGTTGCCTCTACCACGCTTATATAGTCGTTTCCACTATGTTTAAGATTTTCCAAAACGTTTAAGAGATGTTCCAGATGTTTAGATATCCGTTTTTGCTATTTGACGACAGATGGCGTTACTCGTACCGGCACAACACACAAGAGATGTTCCAGAACATTAACGATTGTTTCGATAACCGTTTTTTTCTATTTGACAGATAGCGTTACAGGTAGCGGTGTAACAGCTTAATAAAACTCGAAATCAATATTTCGTAATAAAACAACCTAGTTTTTTTTATTGCTTAAATGGTTGGACGTGCTCACAGCCCACCTGGTGTTAAGTGGTTACTGAAGCCCATAGACATCTACAACGTAAATGCGCCACCCACCTGAGATATCAGTTCTAAGGTTTCAGTATAGTTACACAGTTATTTAAACAATTCGTTTTCAGTATTAATTCCTTCCGATAGTAAGGCCTCATTTTCTGAATCTGGTTATATTGACTAGTACATATACACGCAAACGACTTATTCCGCTAAACTTTACCCTGAACACGTGCATCTACGAATTGTAATTCCACCACCGGTTCGGACCCGAGTGGAGGACGCTCCGCAACTCGATTTACATTCGCACACATTGGACATTGCAGACGGACCTCAACAGAGAATGCGATTATTTCTACTAATAAGGACAGTTGTACAACCAAACAATTACTTATTAGGTTTAAGCTATCTCTCATGCCCTGATATCTAGATGGGTGGACGAGCTCACCGTCCACCTGGTGTTAAGTGGTTACTGGAGCCCGTGGACATCTACAGCGTAAATGCGCCACCCATCATGAGATATAAGTTCTGAGATCTCAGTATAGTTACAACGGCTACCCTACCCTTGAGAACGAAACGCATTACTGCTTCACGGCAGAAATAGGCAGGGTGGTGGTAACTACCCGCGCGGACACACAAGAGGTCCTACTACCAGTAATTACGCAAATTATAATTTTTGCGGGTTTGATTTTTATTAGACGATGTTATTCCTTCATCGTGGAAGTCAATCGTGAACATTTGTTGAGTACGTATTTCATTAGAAAAATTGGTACCCGCCTGGGATTCGAACATTGGTGCATCGCTCAACACTAATGTACCGGACGTCTTATCCTTTAGGCCACGACGGCTTTATGGACAATCGTGCAAAGAGATTGGGCAGAACGAAACGATGACTGTTCCAAGACGTCTTCAGCAGGGCCCTGAAACTGCGATACTTTAAGACACACATTTTTTTGTATGGAAACTAGCGACATCTTGTAGCAGATGCCCCTAAACTGATATGTTGTTAAAATTAAGGCATTTAATTATTGTATCACTAAACACAGAGAAAAAAAAACATACAAGTTATCATTTGTTATAGATAGACAAATTAATTAAATTTTACCAATTTGTGGTTTCTGAAAATTTACAAAATCCTTCATCAAAAATAAAATATACGATAGGTAATGTTACTGCCATCTACAGGAGCAATGAGAAACTAATCGAAGCGAAGCCATCTAGTGGCCGACACCCGTAAACATTTTTGTTGAGTGCTGGAGTTGCTTATCTTGACATCTCGACTCTGCCGAAGCACGCTACCCGAACTAAGCCGACCTTTGACGAGTAGTTGTAGCTCAGACACACTAGATGGCGCGCTTTTGTCGTGTCCGGATGCGATATATATAATTCCGCTACATGTGGACACTTTTGTTTGGGTCATTCAACACCCCATCCCGGTTTCGTTGAAGCACTTCCATTCTCTATAGCCCGTCCGTAGCAGGATCCTCACATATGTTTCCTAAGTATTCTGTCGAATTCCTTGTTAACAGTCTTGTACACAGCCAGAACAATGCTGCTAACAATTCAATCTAAAGCCTCAAGATGGCCATTGATGACCAATATGCGTTCACCCGCCCATTACAGCTAACGGTAAACCCTTGCGTTTCAAGTTTTAGAGAACTGAAAACAGAACAGTAATTGTCCAGTTTGGAACTGTTTTTTTTGGCATATATGAGAATTCCAGCTTACACACGCATAGAAAAAATGTTAAATTGGAATGTATGATTGAAGTATGTATATCCGAGGATTTGACCGAAATACACAAGTGAATACACCCCAAGAAATTTTCAAAGTTGCTTTAAAAATAAATGCTTTAAATAAACTCGAATACAGAAAATTCCCAATACCATTATATGACTAATAATCAAAATATGCATTATACGTAAATCGAATGCGTAATTATTGAAATGATCTGAAAACTGCCTTGTTGAATGAAAATCAAACAAAACTAATGACTGTACAAACTCAGCGTGTTTACTTTAATTGCAAATAAACGTCTCGTCTGCATGAGACTAAAACATTTACAATGATAATCGCGCACCAGACGGCGGTCTACGAATACCAATAAACATTTTGTAATGTCTTCACGTAGGGCGATAGGCGATGGTGTGTCGGCGGACTGACAATTATTGCGTGCGATCACACTGTGGCGAATTTACGATTGGCTTCAGTTGGATCTCTTGTGTTAGTTATATCTATCTTCTTTTTCTTCTGAGTCGGTCTCTTCATTGCTGAAGGTCGTGTCTAATTTGAAACGTGGACCACTCGATGCACAATGCTTCCCCACGTCTGCATGTCCTCGGCGGTCTTTATAGCCTCGGTTATTGGCAGGCCGGTGAGCATCTTTACCAGATCAGACCGGCGGGTAGGTGAGCGTCCGCGTGATCTTCTCCCGTCAACCTGACCAACTATGATCAGCTTCTCCAAGTTATCGGGGCCTCTACGAGCGAGAGTTATGCGAGAGTTATATATTTAACAACCGTCAAAGATAAAACCATAAATAATTTGCAAAAGCTCGCGTCCGCAATTACATAGGCGCTTCAAATTTAATAATACTTCATTTAATTTCAATGAATACAATAAACATTGGCACGTTTATAACAAGAGAAAATCTATCCTCTTAAAGTTACGTTCACTGAAAGGCTGCTAATTCCCAAATAATTAAAAATCTACTAATCATATAAATCATAACGCAAAATAAAAAGAGATCATTCTAATTCGTTCTCGTTTGCATGTTCATATTGGCTCTAAACGATGAGCACCGTTTATTTTCGTAATTAAAGCCATATTAACAGTATCCGCTTGCTTTCCTCGTTATGACCACTTCCTAAACTTGGGCCCGATGCCAAAACACAAGTTTAGCAGTGAGTGGTTTTCCCTTTAATGTGTCAACGATCGTCTGGGTGTGAAACCCCAACGTTTGCATTTTCTAAAAAGAGGATAATAAACCGTTGCGACTCTTTCGAATTTCAATCTTAGGATATTTGTTATAAAAGGGGCTTCTTCGGTTAACCACATATGGTGCTCTTTAGTCTTAAATTATTACTGATTCGTGTGTATTTAGGTTGTTTATTTGCAATTCTATATGTCCGCACTGACAGGTCACGGTTTGATAGTATAGAAGCCATTCTGGATTTCAAATAAAAAAATCCTTTGTGGTAGCGCAAAAGAATGTTTGTTTATAAATCAAGTAAAAGTTAAAACATTACAAGGAAAAAATATTACATTGTGGCTGTAACTTCGTATCTATTGTGTTGAAATGGAAATGTACATATAAATATGTATCATGATGGTGATTCCAGAAGCCGAGTCAATTAATATTCTATAAGTAATTAACGGCACAAACAGAATGCAGATTTAACCAATAATCGAATTAGTTATTCATCGATCGGTCTAACGAAGGTTGCGTAAAGCCCATTACTAGTCAGGAGCCAATCTTATTCACTTCCACAACGCTATCTAACTTCCGAGATGATTCCTCAAACGTTCCTTAGCAAGCTCCTCACGATTTAGATAAAACAATAAAATGGACTAGCGCACGTGACCTATGATTTCAATTTCAATTGTCACTCTGTTTAATGAAGCATTTGTATTCGAGTGGGTACTTCTAGTGACGTTATTGACACCTTTTTGGACACTTTCTGGTAGGAGGCCATTCGTTTTATGTGTGATGGCTTCGGAGATTAGTAGCTACTGTAACAGAATTTTTTATTGAAAATTAAATTTCCCTTTCGGAAACAGTAGCGTTTCTAAGTCACCGATATTGAGTTCGTATGTGAATTGAATGAATTAGAGAACGTAATAATAGCAAGAGTATCACATAAGCCTGTCCCGATATTGATAAGCTACCTAGGTTTTGATCTACTAATATTAATACTAATACTGGTGGTAGGACCTCTTGTGAGTCCGCACGGGTAGGTACCATCACTCTGCCTATTTTTATCGTGAAGCAGTAATGCGTTTCGATTTGAAGGGTGGGACAGCCGTTGAAACTATAATGACCTTCGGACTCATTTCTCATTTACGTTGTAGATATATATGGGCTCCATTAACCACTTAACACCAGGTGGGCTGTGAGCTCGTCCACCCATCTAAGCAATAAAATTATAATAATAATAATAACTCACAATTTATCCATAGTATGATCATCACTCATTTTTTCCTACCGTTATACCGGTGGTAGGCCATGTTCCGGGTCTACATTAGTTGAATTCAAGATGCCGTTGTAAAATCCGACCTATTTATAATATAACGAAAACAGTTGGCTCCAAACCTATCTTATTAAAATGTTGGCGTTTACGTAAACAAGTTATATAAATAAGAAATTGTAGAAATCTGAAAATAGTATGTGTATTATAACATCCTACGTACCTTATCGAAGTTACGCGTCTCAATTGGAATCGGATGTTGATTAATTGCATAATATGAAACTTAGAAAAGTGGCTTCAGTTACGTAAATTAAACTGTAGAGACCTTCGAACGAGGTCCACGTACCTGGTTGGGATGTCGGAAGTTCAATAAGTTGATAAAATAACATCAGATGGAATTAAACGGTTTTGGTTTCTGATTACGACTAGCAAGAGGTCTGAAAAGTAACAATAACAGCCACGACCCTCTTGCTCACTTGGTGTAAAATGGTTACTAACAGTCGCTTATGAAGATCGATAAGCGTATGCACGTGGGGCAAAGTCAAGTCTTGCTGAAAATAAACATTAATAATCTTGGGCGTTGGTTTACGTTGGGTAGAGATACTTAATTTTAAATTCGATTGGTACAACAGTTTGTAAAAATTGGAATAAATATTTATTCGTACCAGGGTCTTACAGAATACCCTTATAAATACTTCTTAATATAGAAACTAGGGAATTTGAACTCATGTCCGGATTTAAGGGAAGTGGGTATGGACCCGCAAATCCCGCAAAATTATAATTTGCGCAATTACTAGTGGTAGGACCATGGTAGGACTTCTTGTGAGTCCGCGCGGGTAGGTACCACCACCCTGCCTATTTCTGCCGTGAAGCAGTAATGCGTTTCGGTTTGAGGGGTGGGGCAGCTGTTGTAACTATACTTGAGACCTTAGAACTCATATCTCAAGGTGGGTGGCGCATTTACGTCGTAGATGTCTATGGGCTCCAGTAACCACTCAAAACTAGGTAGGCTGTAAGCTCGTCCACCCATATCTCTCTCTCTTCGATCGGTCCCTCACTGCTGAGGATCGTGGCTCCGTCCGATTCCGTCAACCAGCTGTCCCCATCGATCCCGCCCTGCAGCCACCCATATAAGCAAAAAAAAAAATTATAACGACGCCACTACTGCAGGAAGTAATACGAATGACAGGAAAGCGATAACAGGTAATACGAGGAGATGAATATGTGTTGGTATAAAAGCCGTATCTTCAATTAATAGCCGACTATACTCCTCTAGTCATGCTATAAATTACATAAAGAATAAAAGTTAGGTTTAGGAAGTTGGTACCTGCTACACTTCTAAATATGTCTTAACTATGAGGACACCAGACGCTTCGCAAGCGTTAACTGAAACAAAACATTTCACTCGAGATCACGTTGTTGATGATGCAACGCGCCGATATCGCGGGAATGCAATTAAACGTGCCACTATGACGAATTCCTTATCGCTGGCAACCTTGGCAGTGACATTGCATGAGCGGATGTGGGCGATGGTCAGACCTTGAGACGCGTCACGAAAAACGAAAACAATAGCGTTCGTTTTTGGCGTATTGGGGCTGCCGGGATTCCTGAAATGGAATGCTTGATTACGTTTGTTTTGGCCAATTGTTCATCTTTTGTTATTTACGCAAACTGTGCGCCTCCATGAAGTTGTGTTTCATGCTATCTATATGGTAGTTTTGTTAGGTTTTTTTAGGTAGCCGAGCTCACGGCTATCCGATACTCAGAGGCTATCGACATCACGACAGGCTATGGATATCAATACAGGAAAGTTGCCACCGGCCTAGAGACGGTCGAAATCTGAGTAGTATTCACATCGGAAAAACAGGTGTGATGAACAGGTTTAGTTGCTCTTTGTCTGAGTGTTTATTATTTATATATTTATTTGTTTAAAAAACGTATACCAGTATTTATGTCAGTCTTTGGTACCCATAACACGAGGAACTAAATTGGGGCCGAATGACCGTGCGTGATATGTTTCCATGTATATAGTAAATAACAGTTTTTGCTTGGACCTGTTGCTATTACTTCTCATCTCTAATCTGTCGTGGTAATATCCACATCTTATTTTGTTTCGAACATTCCTTTGCTACCCTGTCTAATTATTATTTTAAGTATTGTTAGAGATTATAACGTATTTTTGTTATTTTGGTTACTTTAGTTGGGTAAATAAGCTCACGATCCACGTGGTGGTTACCAGGGCCCATATTACAGAGAATGCTCTCACCTGCTTTGATTGATAAATAAGGTAATATAAATCCCACTCTTCCAACCAGAGCTCTTAATAGCTTCGCGGCAGAATTAGGCAGGCAAAACACTGTTTCTTTAACTGAACAATTATCTTGCTTATTTCTATCTGTGGCTGGACAACCATTACAGCGACGCACTCGAGTCTTGCGATGATTTTTTTATTTTATTTTTATTGCTTAGATGTGTGAACGAGCTCACAGCCCACCTGGTGTTAAGGGGTTACTGGAGCCCATAGACATCTACAACGTAAATGCGCCACACACCTTGAGATATAGTTCTAAGGTCTCAGTATAGTCACAACGGCTGCCCCACCCTTCAAACCGAAACGCATTACTGCTTCACGGCAGAAATAGGCGGGGCGGTGGTACCTACCCGTGCGGACTCACAAGAGGTCCTACCACCAGTAATTACGCAAATTATAATTTTGCGGGTTTGATTTTTATTGCACGATGTTATTCCTTCACCGTGGAAGTCAATCGTGAACATTTGCTGAGTACGTATTTCATTAGAATATTATATGAATATTGATATGAATACATATTATAAAGATTCACTTTCTGAATGATCTAAATTAAATGCCACTACCAGGCGGCAATAATGTTGCGATAAACAACAGTTTTACCATGAATTGGTTCGGGAATTTATAGCACCAAAAAAAGGAATATTTTACAAAATTAAGATAACTGCAGATTGACCATTAGCTCATCTATCCACATACGCTCATAATAAAGGTACATCTAGACAGACAAATGAGGTTTTTAAATAAAAATACTAGTAAGTAAATCATTAACATGTATAGTAATTGTTATTCACAGCGTATTGTCAGCTATCCGTTTAGGTATACTTTTATCACCATTACATTACTGTCCGTGGCTTTGTACAATACTGCGTTCTTTGTCTTTGTCAAGGTCAGCCGGACGTGAGTCATTCATGTTGTACTATAACAATCAATTTCGTGATTCTTATATTGGCTATTTAACATAGTAGAATCACGACCAGCTTATACTTAGTATAAGCCCATAAATAATATAAACCCTCTTTGTCATAACCATATACGGTTATTGGAAGCTTAAACTCACACAACGCTACTGGAAGTGACATTTGTGTATTCCGGGAACAATTCGGTTGTTCAGGCAATCAAAATTTGAAAAAACCTCGACAGCTTTGTTTATTGCTAAAGTAGACATTACAACAACTAATTATAAGAGGATGAGTTAATACTAAATAAATTACAGGGAGAAATCAGGCCATTTATCAATCAGGCAATTTACATTGTTCTTAAATTAACA
The DNA here is from genome assembly GCF_030269925.1 of Bombyx mori. NCBI lineage: Eukaryota > Metazoa > Arthropoda > Insecta > Lepidoptera > Bombycidae > Bombyx > Bombyx mori. The sequence continues at coordinate 13,237,945 of NC_085124.1, read as the reverse complement.
AATGGATATCACATACTCCGCACAAGAGCTCCTGAAGGGGAAACGGTGCAAAGAAGACAATTATATTTAAAATGGTTGGCATTTACGAATTTGGAGGATAAGAGATTTATAGACAATAGTATGACCACGTTCCAGCTGCTTACAAGCCAGCGTCCTTATGATTGAAGTTAAAATCGATGTGAAGTAGATGTTATTTTTTTACGGAACGATAAAGAGTTTGAACTTTACTGGACAGAAATCTGGCTTCAATCTGGCCTGCGCTAATACGTAAGGACTGGATGCGAAAGGCAAGAGACCGAAAGGAATGGAGGGCATGTGAAGAGACTCCTACACTGAGCAGTGGGTGGACACAGGTTGAAGAAGAGAAAGAAAACCTGTGTCATTCTTCGTGTTCTGTAACACTTCAAGAATTTCCTACTATTAGCTACTAAGATTATGTTGGAATAAGCCTTGGTTATGCCAATAATCTACATGTATGTTATTTTGATCTTAGTAGAGAAATCTTTGACGAACTTGGTCGTCCCCTTCACTGCTTTCGATTCACCTTTAATTTTTGCAAAAGCAATCATCTATTTTCCTGTCGTACTCAGTTCAAATTTCTACCGATTCGCCAACGCTGTATTTTGCGTGCACTGAGGACTCTTCACTCTATACTTGTGTCCCAACTCTCCTTCCTATTTAACTCCCCACTTCCATCACCATCACCCTCACGAACAGATATTGCATTCCTTTCACAGTCTACTTCACAATCCACTATTATATTTGTCCCTAGTAAAATGCAATGCGTTTGCGATTAAGATCTGTACCATTTTATGTCTATTTTGTGTCCGGTTTAAGAAATTTTCAGATTTAAAAAAATTATCAAAAGCTGTAAATAAATATAAATATTAAGGTGTCAGAGCTCACACGCCGGTCTGGGGACCGGCGAGGGGGCCTAAGAAAACGACGTGCAAGCTGCTCTGCACGCGTTTTATGCAAGAGCATCCGGGTGATGGAAGGCCGACTATCCTCGACCCACGCTGGTTCTGGCCCAGCGGGGTGTTCCGTAGGGTAACCCACTCTAACCGGCGCCATCTAGGCGAGCTTCGGACAGTCTGCCGACCTAGAGGGCTGGTGGTCGTGGCGCCGACGACCGCCAATCCGGCGTCCTGAGGGGGAGGGTGATGGGAGAGATGTGCTCCGCACTAAACGCTTCACTTTCCCCCCTTTGCCTTTTCATGAGTTCTGTCTCATGCGAGGTTTGGACGTTGGTTGTTGAGCGACAGGAAGTTTTAGTCAGTTCGACTCTGACATGCCTCGCCCTCCACTGGGGATGGAGGGCGGGGCATGTCACATTTAAGATAATACAAAACATAAAAATACACAATTAAGATTAGTGAAAGAATTTGTCTCTATTCAAGTTCAGCTCCGCGGTCCAAAGCGTCATGCAGAGGAATAGCTAGAGACAAATCACCAGATCCAAGTTTGGAATGTGTAAATATCACGATCCTCAGATATAAGGAACTGATTGAGATTATAGGCTTATGACGGCTTTTTCTACATCACTTTTGGTGGACTAGCAGATAATATCTTAACAAACTGGCCGTCTGGTGTAGTGGTAAGTGACATGGTCACTACACAAGGGGGTCGCGGGTTTGAATCCCGCCAAGGGAAGATATTTGTATGATAAATATAAAAATGTCTTTTCCAGGGTTATGGTAAAGGTATGGCATGGTAAGGTAAAATCTTACATTTATTTCCGTTATCTGGTACCTATAAAACAAGTTCTTTACGCATTAAGCACGGGACCAGTTAACGTGGCGTGATTGTTAGTAAATATTTATTTATTTATATTCTATCTTTCTCACATCGTTGCATAAAATGTTAAAATAATCGGACGCGCCAAGTATTAAAACGCTTTGAAACCGTTAAGGAGACCCACGAGGGGACAGATGAAAACGTCCACCTACACCGCTAAAGTGTATAGTAATAGTACATACAAAATAGGATTATGCAATACAAGTACCTATTCTTGGAACGGCTCGATGTCTGTTTTGCATGTTGCCTAGTTGCTAAATGAACTGTTACAGGCTTCTCGTTTGTAATACGATTGCGTAATGTTTATCATTACGTTATGCAACTTCCTATCGGTTTGTGACTCTCGAATCGTCTCCCCGAACAGGTTTACACACACACACACCTCACGAGTACGTTTCGTAATTATTTACCGTTTCATTTTGAAATGTTGGATAAATAAACGCTTTAAATATTATAGTTGTTCTCTAAATAAATATTTTTTTGATTTTGTTATGGTTTCCGGTCAAAAGCTGCGGTATTGTAAATAATAAGTGACGTTGGTTACAAGAAGAAAACAGATTTTTGTTTTATGCTCAATCGTCGACTTGAGTTAGCTGTTAAAAAGACTCCAGAGACGCTGGATCAGAAGGCATATAAGATTAAGCGCCAAGTTAATGTACCGATGGTTTTAATTGATCTTTAATCCACGTTCACTAACGACATTCACAATGGTGATGGGACATCCTTGAAGGTAGGATTAAAAAAAACAGATTTCCACCTCATATTTGAAGGTGAAAGGCAGTATTGAAGCCTTGTGATCGGTTTTGAGTTCGTCTGGTCATTTACACGAGCCAAAACTTAGCCAAAACTTTGGAATCTTACAGTTGAACGCACAATTGACTTTCGCAGTTGTAATTTAGTGCGACGCACATTGTCCTCTTCCGAAAGTTATGTAGGTACTTTTTGTAGTTATCTTTGAAGTTAATTAGGTTCGCCGGCAACGAATACGTGACATCATCACGTTTTAGTGTTTCGTATTTTAAATTTAATACAAAACGGTAATGCGTTGCGGTCTGCGTGATGGAATAGCCATGATTCTAGATCACTGTAACTGCGAGATTGACCCGGTGGTGAATCGGACGCGACTGGGGGTTCCGGTGGCCATTTTAATATTTCATGGGTTACAAATTGCGTGCATATGCCTGTATATAGTAATGAAATAAGATAACTTGTAGACCAGACCACGTCTTTATACAGACACGGTATTTTTTCGTGCATAAAACTGTTGCGGTCGCTAGCTTCGCTCGAGGCAGCTGATCCCCCCAGTCGTAGATTTAACGACGAAGGGAAGATCTTCCACCGAGCGAGTGATATTGCTCGGTAGACTGACGGTCCAAATGTTGTTGTTCGGAACTTGTTGTGCAAGCTTATCTTGAAAATGTCGTGAGCGAGATTCAGACATCTGTCAAATATCTTGTGTTCTGTCATGGCTACCGCCACAAAGCTAAGATTAAGATCGTACTTGAAACGCGAGACGAAGGGTACAATAATGTCGATGAGAATATTGTAATCTAAAACTCGCACGATTAACATAGCTGGTCTTGTTTCTCGCCCAGTGACATGTCTCTGTTATTCGTGTGCATGACCCTGTTCAATTGAATCGCGAGAATGTTGTGCGCGTTCTCGGTTCGATATTTAGTGGGGGATACGTGTAGGCCCCTTCACGTCACTCAACTGGGCGAAGGCCGGACGTCGAACCGTCTCACGCTAACCGCAAATAACTTTAGACCCTCACGTTACCATACTGGGTTTTTCTTGCCGTTCTACCCGCGATGAGTGTCGTGCAAGCAATATGTACATATGTGATTGAAAGCTCCGTAATATCGGCTTGGTTTGGAAAAAAACCTATTTATTTTATTGCTTAGATGGATGGACGAGCTCACAGCCCACCTGGTGTTAAGTGGTTACTGGAGCCCATAGACATCTACAACGTAAATGCGCCACCCACTTTGAGATATAAGTTCTAAGGTCTCAGTATAGTTACAACGGCTACCCCACCCTTCGAACCGAAACGCATTACTGCTTCACGGCGGAAATAGCTTTCTTGTTAAGTATCTCCGGTTATCGGGATAATGCATCGCGGGGACCACGTAGGGGTTTCGGCTCTCGGCCTCAAAAAAAAAAGCGACATTCTGAAGTTTGATCGGTACCTTAAAAATATCCTTTGCCTTTTGCGACGTGCTTGGAGATAGTATGTAATAATAAACTTAAAGAAAATTTGTTTTGTTTCAATATACATACATGCTTTTATTAGATTCGATATGGTTGTGGTTAATAATAGGTCAAGCGATATGCGATTGTAGCAATCTAAACTGCGAACTATTCTGTGTGTATGCAATTTATTTTTATTAGTTTAGAGACCGTGGTAAGAGATCGTAATGCTTTTTGCCCCCTACCACGTATCATTTGCTATATAAAATCTGTTTGTATAATATCTATCTATCTAACGGGATATTGTAACGTAATTTTTAGTAACTTCACGGCGTCCGATTAACTTGAAAATGTATCATGGACTGATGACAAAACGATATTTCTTTAGTTCTTATATCCTGGCCATGTTAACCAAATTATAAAAATATTATTTTAATTTTTGGTTCGGCTAACTATTTAATCGTGTCTCTTAAGTCTTCAGGTATCTTTTTTAACAATTTTTCTAATGAAATATGTACTTCACAAATGTTCACGATTGACTTCCACGATGAAGGAATAACGTCGTTTAATAAAACCATCAAACCCGAAAAATTACAATTTACGTAATTACTGGTGCTAGGACGTCTTGTGAGACCGCACGGGTAGGTACCACCGCCCTGCCTATTTCAGGGTCGAAGCAGTAATGCGTTTCGGTTTGAAGGGTCGGGTAGCTATTGTACTGTACTGTTAAAACTGAGACCCTAGAAGTCATGTCCCAAGTTGGGTGGGTGGGTGTCGGCATTTGATAGATATATGATGAATATGGGCTCCGGTAACTACTTAACAGACGTGGGCCGTGAGCTCATTCATACAACTAATAAATAAATAAATAAAATTCCCTCTAGGGAGATAACGGCTTTATGTTGTGGTCTCGTTTCCTCATCTCCAATAGTTAAAAACAGTATGAATACCTTTAAGCACACAGCAATTGGTGTTGCTTTTTCAACGGTTGCTAATATAAAGAATTGAAAAATATATATACCTATGTATCCAGTGTACAAGTTTGCCAAAGGTACAAGCAAAAGAGAAAGGTATGTAGTCGAAGGTATGCGCGGCTCGGAGCAGGTTCCTGAATCAAGTTTAGCAGTTCGACTTGTATTAACTGCTTTTTCCAGTTATGCGCACTAGCTCTAATACGAACTTGAGTGCGACTGTAATGTATCAGAGGTGCATTCGCAGGTTGACCGTATCGAAGAACGTTTTACAGAAAAACTAATGACTAAAATATCTGCACAGATTTCTTTTTAAGAAAAACAAAAAGCTTGCATACGTATCTTATACCTTTAAACGAGCAATTCTTGTATATTAATTATAAATATATAATCTGAATCTCGGAAACGGCTCCAACGATTTTCATAAAATTTAGTATACAGGGGATTTCGGGCGCGATAAATCGATCTAGCTACGATTTATTTTCAGAAAATGTTGTTTTATTCGTGATTTCAATAGTCAACTCTTCCCGACATTTATTGGCGCCTAATAATACTATTTTTCTTAGTTGAGGGCAACTAACCGCTTTAAAGAGACAAGATGGCGTTATCAAAAAAAAAACCGAGCAAAGCTCGGTCATCATCCAGTAAATAATCAAACACCACCGTAGAAACTCGAAATTGGATAATGAAACGGTCTGGAAACTGGAAATACAAATGAACAAGTACACTCAAACTTCGAATATCAAAACTTAGTCTTTAGCATAGAATAGCCGTCACGAAAATATTGACTTCGACCGGGATGCCGAACTCTGTGGGCTAATAGATAAGCTGAACCCGAACAAGGAGGCGATCAGCTATGCTAAAATTACAATTGTATGTAGTATGTGTGTTACTCGATCACGCAAAAATAATTGAACGCATCGGGTCGCAATTTCTTACAAAGTTAGTTTCTAATCAAAGGATACTTTTTATCATGGTAAACGGCATCATTCGGGAATACCAAGTATATCTATACTAATATTGTAAAGCTGAAGATTTTGTTTATGTGGGCCAGAGAGTGTCACAAGAAACTTTTTATTCCTGGTTTTTTTTTGTAATTGAAGGATTACTGGTGGTTTGGAGGCCAGGCGGGAAGGATAATGTTAACGAGTCCCATTTATTCTGAATTACATAATTAACCCAAATGAAACAGCGGAGTACGTCTAGTTAGTTTAATAAAGTTGTTTTAAATGTTAAGTACATATCAGTTGTGTTCTTGTATAACTAAAAAATCATCTATGACGTCTCTGACCAAACAACTTAATGTTTTTTTTAATAATAGCGGTTTCTCTCGACCTTAACTGGGCTTCTTATTTCACTAACTTAGGATCATAAAAATGTAGTAACGCTTTTAAGCATTCGTAAACGTTATATCATCGCATACAAATACAAAATGATATCATGGTTACATAAAAACTATATCTGGCTGACGTCACAGAATATTATGTTCGCCTCTGTCAATGCTATAATAACAGTAAACTGATTTTATTTTAAATCTCATTATAGTCGAATTGTTTTCGTAACACCCATCAAAGGTCGTTGACTATGGCTTTAATGTGTATAAGAAGAAAAACCATTTATTTCCGGTCGGACCGGTATTTTTATAAGCGTTTTTAAGATTTCCAATATACATTTCGGTTCCGTTGATAAGTGGCTTTAAGTTTTTAGTATCGATTCGTTGGCGGCGTAGAGAAGTGGAAGTCTTCGATGCACAGTGTCTGTCATACCAGATTTGGTGTATAAATACTCTTTAATTATATGAACACTTTGAATCAACCAGCAATGTATATCGACGCTTGAAAAGCAAACGTGACTAAGCGACAATGCGTGAACTTTACAGTAGACTAATTTAAAGTTGAAATACCTGAAAACAAAATTTATTTTAACGAATCCACCTGTAGTAGAATCTAGCTAGTAGCTGTAGGATTGAAATGATTTTAATAGATCTAGAATATTTTTTTTTTTGCGTATCGAATATGATTTATGTACAAATCAGTTGCTTAGTCACTTTTTCCTTTCAAGCGTCGATATGTTCACCTATTTATAGCTCACGAAGCGGGTCCTACCGGAGCTCATAGAAACGTGAATACTCACTTTGAGACATGAGATCGAAGACTTAATTGTTTTAGATAACCTTAGGCCTGCTTAGGCCCTTGATACCAAAACACATGACAGCTTCGCGACAGAATGGTAAGATTAACCTTCCCGTGCTGGGTTATATCCGCCCATGCCGTCACCAAAAATAGGAAATAATATTGGAAAAAGTTGAGGAGATTAGAGATAAAAGATTTTAATACACAGCATACAGAGCTGGTTGGATCACATGGCCATATCACTTAATGAATAGCTGGTAAGAATGTTATTATTTTAGGATCTTCTGACTTTAAAGTGTTAGTGGAAATCGTAAAAGTATTAGCACCTTCACGATGAAGTCAGGGTCGCGTTCTTGTATCACCTTAATTACACTTTATGAAGAGCATTTTCAAGTACCTACACAATAACAAAGTTATAAACTACTAATTAAAGTGCGCTCGAACTACCATGCAGTTTTGTTGTTCGGTAAATTTTGTTAAACTTCGGTAATAGCACTCCATTATAAATTTATTGGTAAATGGAGTCTCTATAATTGGTCATGGAAGTTTGATTCAATCAATTTTGAAGCATCAGACAGTTTAGTTCGGCTGTCTAGAAGCTTTAAATAACCGATATTGTTATGAAAATCTTCTGGTCTCACATAAGATACAGTTTTATTGACTATGTCCCGGTTGAGGCTTTGGACATGTTAACAATACGGTGTACTTCTTGTGGTGTCTGTGAGCTTCGGTAACCACTAATGATGTTCTTTACTCTAAAGAAATAAACAAAGTATTGAACAGAACGATTGCATTTTTGTGTGAAAGAACATTCGATGTATTTATGAAATTACATTTGAAGGTTTTGTGGGTGATAAGCAATCGCTAAGTTAGTTACTTTGTTGTGGATGCGTCGCGCTTTGAGGCTAGCACAATGACGTGATGCAACCCATTCGAATCAGGGTTGACACGTTTCATAATTTTGGTAAAACCAAAATTTTTGGATGTTTCATTTCTGTTGTGCACACGACAGACACATGAAGATTTTGTTTTCGTTGATGCTTCATCTATCTAATAATGGATACATATAACAATGCTGGAGTTGTATTTTTAACAATGATCTTTTTAGTTAGTGCACCTTTACTGCTTTAAAAAAAGTAACCAATTTGATTTCGAGTTTTAATAGAGCGAAAAACAGAGCTTTTCTTTGTTTTCGTCCTAAAAAAATTACTGATAGAAATTGGCAACCCTAACAGGCGGTGAGGTCGTCGACACCGATGCGTCGTGACGCAAACAGCAACTTTCTAATAGCCGACGTCAGCGCACAGACATTTTGGTTAAGGCCGGTCGCCGCACCGTGCCTTCACTGCACGGGCTGGCCCATGAAACATGAGGACGTTGATCCCTAATCTTATGGCTATTTTCGATCGTACCTTAATAATAGTCACAGCCAGAACCATACAATTACTTATAATTACGATTCTGAAAAGTAACTTAGATAGGAATTATAAAAATAACTATTCCTCAGTAGAAGGTATATGATAATCGGAACGTGTTGTAACTGTAGTTGTACCAGCTACGTTGATGCTGCAACGCAAATATTTACACCCATCTTAAGATGAACTAGAGCAATAAAAATTTATGACAAATTGGGTTTCATTTATTATTCTATTGGGCATACATATTTATTATTCTAGCCATATAGCGGGAAGGAGAAAAGAAAATGCCCTTGTGGCATCGGAATAAGAAGCAATGAATATCAAACAGTAGGTCGAATAATTATTGGCGTTTCCGGAGCATTGTGTTGTTCAACTTGGTCTTTTTGACAAGTGACTGATCTTTTGTTTTACATTGCGTGCTTAAAACTGAATCGCATAAATAAAACGTTTAACTATCTAGACCTAAAGAGCTTTACGTGCCAGCCAACGCCGATGTAGAAAAGAAACTTATTATCTAAATTTGGATAGCAACGGACCTTAATAGTAGAACTTCACCGCATGTCTTGAGTACACGGATATTCGAAACCATAGGTTGTTGCTCTCTAATGGTTATTTCCGTAAAGGATTTATTGATACTCGTCAAAAACAGGTGAGGACTGTTGCCTGCTTAGAAATAGATCCTGATAACATCAGATCAGATGGTCTGATGTCATGGTAGTGTATGATGGTGCATGTAAACAGCTCATTGGCTATAGCTTAATTTTTTTCGTCTCTAAGATCAAACACAAACCTAAACACAAACTAAACACAATTTATATTAAAATACCTTTGTTATGGTGACTCTTAAGAAGTTTCATTTCTCAACAACAGATTTGTAACACGTATATATGTATTTCAAACTGGTGAGTATTTAAAAAAAGGTGCATTAGGAATCAAATCTGCATAATAGAAATTGCATTTGTATGAGCATTATTTAATGATGATGTGCATAATTTTGTTATTTGATATAACATCTGATTTGTCCATTTCAAATTTACAGCCCAGAGTCCAGTTTCTTATTTACGGAATGACTTTAATAAATTGTTTTTTTTTGTGTAAATTCACTATATTATTGAAATATACATGTCGGAGAAACCATAATTATTAACACCATCGTCAGACATCATAGGGGGAACGAACAGAATTATCGAGCTAAGAGAAAATATTGAGTATACCAAACACGTTTGTTGTCTTAGAACAATTCAGAAATCTTCTCTTGACGTTAGCAAACGAAAAAGAATGACAGTTCTTAGGACGGAGTCACCGCTCTTCAAGAAGGCTGGTTGACAAGTGTGATGGCGTCTACGCGCCTCCATCGGCTAGGCTCTGTCGTAGCACGAAGTTAGGCGAGTTCCAACGATACCGCGATCGTGCTGCTATCACTCGGGAATCGTGCTGCCATCACGCGAAGGAAAAAAAAAATTTGGAGGAGAGAAGCGGCCGCCCCGAAGAATGAAGACAAAATTAAATACTAAAGAAGAAGAGATGAAGAACGAAGACAGAAGTCGATCCCACCCATCAACATCAAGCCTGCCTGATACTCCATCCAGCAGCGCATCACCCCTGCCTCAATAGGCAGGGAGTCACATGTCCGCGCCCCCGCAAAGGGACGCGACGACCCCACGACGCCATCACTCGAGAATCAAGCTGCGTTTCGTTTAGCTACCAAACTAATGACCGTCTCCGAGATACATATATTTTTGAGACTACATGATCGTTGTTAAATTTCTATGTTGTTTTAGGTTAAGATAAAATAAAAAGTAATTGATCTAAGAAAGATTTGTAATGGCATAGCCTAAACACCCTTCAATTGAATAATTCCGTCGGAGAAAGAAAATTTCTTTCCTTCGAACAAATATCCATATTCTTTTCTAATTACGGCCATTGAGTTGAAGTGGACCGACCCGAATCAGTATTTACAGCTTTCAATTTGTTCCAGACCACAAAGTTGTATTTGTAATGGTTATTTTACGACCGTCGCGGCGATTGCTTGATTGAGTTCAAACTTGAGTTCAACGATAAGCTAATAATAAAAATAAACTAAAACCCATTTCTTGTTGAATCAGCAATTGTTTGAAATCATTTATCTGTTTTTCATTGTACAGCCCGCCGTCTGGGTAGAGTTTATCCCTAACACTTGGGGCTGCTGTATTTGTGCACAATTTCTTAGCGGTGGTAGGGCGTGTTGTAAGCCCGCAGAGGTAGGTATTCTTTAGACGGCATTCACGTTGTGGTGCCTGACCCGTTTAACCAGCTATACAAAAAGTAAAAGAAAATCGCTATGAATATTAAGACTAACTTGGCTGCAAAGGTCGACGACCCGTTGCAAAAACAATATTTCTTTCGCACTAGTTCTTACTTTAAATTGGTGCTTATCATTCGAAGCTATAATTATCTAAACTTCAAATAACACTCTAATATATTGACAAGTAAACCATTGTATTCTTGAATCAAAAGAATCAAAATCTTCTTCTATTGATTATAGATTTCCTTCGCCCTAGAGACGTCCTTACGGATCCGTTACATCCAATAAACCCTTGCATTAGACGCCTTCAGCTCTAACACTAGGAGCAGGCTTACCGGGGTAACCGTAGGACTCGTCCAACTCGACAAAGAGTTCGACGTGCAACCTAACCCATGCATCAGCTCGCTGAGTTTCTCGCCGGATCTTCTCAGCGGGTCACGATTCCGATCCGGTAGTAGATTAATTTGTGAACCAGCTGTACTTGAGCTGCTTCGGAGGCGTTCAGGCTGCTGTTAGCAAATCCCAACCCTCCTGGCTGAGCCTTTGCTCGTCCACCTATCCTGGTGAAACTGGAAAGGCCTCCGGGTCACCAGCAATCCTTTCGGTCATAAAAAAAAGATTTCCTTCACACCAGAAAAATTTGAAACAAAAGAAAAAAAAACGGCTTACATCGATAAAGTAAGTATTGCTTGCTGAATGCTGTAAAGAAATATCCACTAACGAAGTGAGTAAAAACAGTCCTGAGTTATTTAACAGTTATGGCGCGTTTTTACGAGACTCGCAGCCGCGTTCCAGCTCGGCCCCGTCCGCACCACACTATATTCGGCGTGTCGAATTTTAAGAATCGGCCCGTGAGCTTGGTCGACGAGACAGCGTCATCAAAATTCATTTTCATGTCGTTCCTCGTATACGGTTTCGTTTTTATCCCGAGTCACGTCCGCCATGTTTAGACACGGCTCGCTTCTGCCGGAGCATGTGGGTCGCGCAACGGTACCGCACTTTCTTTTTTCAACCACTTACGCTGCGTTATGACGTCTCCAAGCTTCCACGTATGGGTTCTCTGTGTGTGTGTCTTTTGTCACAATTCGAAATGGAATTAAATTTGCATCATTAGTTTCTTACGAACGAACTGTGTTGGATGATTTTTAGTGTTTTATTTAACGAAGAGTTTTGTACTGGTGGAAGGACCTCTTGTGAGTCCGCGCGGGTAGGTACCACCACCCTGCCTATTTCTGCCGTGAAGCAGTAATGCGTTTCGGTTTGAAGGGTGGGGCAGCCGTTGTAACTATACTGAGATCTTAGAACTTATATCTCAAGGTACCCACCTTTTTTTACGCGCATTTACGTTGTAGATGTCCATGGGCTCCAGTAACCATTTAACACCAGCTGGGCTGTGAGCTCGTCCACCCATCTAAGCAATAAAAAATAAAAATAAAGTTAAAACGTCCTGCGATAATCAATACTTTTGTGCGTTTACAAACAGGGCTGTCGAGCTCTTTAGGAAATACGGTTTTAATATCCAATAGTCTACTTTAAACTCTTGCTTAAAATTCTTGGTTAATAATGACACTTGGTTTGAAATCGGTTCCTATGTAGGGCGCTTCTGAACCCCGAGCAGAAATTGGATAAGAATAAGTTCTTCACTAGAGCGCTCCATCTTTTTGGAGACCGTTTTTGAGCTTCGACGTAAGAGCACTAGGTTAACCTTACAACTGCTACTGCCTTTTATCATTTTTAACCGAGATAACGAATAAACATTAAGTTCTGAATCAGATTTGAGACCGAACATGGTACGATATTTAGCAAGCAGGTAGATCAAGGTTAATTTTTAAAAATGATTAGGTACGTCTGCCCGACGTCTCCATTTTTCTAAAGTCGCATTAGCCGAGGAACCTATTAATGGGGTGTGTTGTCGTTGATGCGGGTTTGTCATTCGCGAAGCAGCTGTCTTCGTGTTGTTAAGTCTCATCTGGAGGCGCTGGGGTAGCTGTTAGCAAATCTTAGCAAATCCCATTCCTCCTGGTTGATCCTTTGCTCGCCCACCTGTCTTAGGGAAGCTGGAAAGATCTCCGGGCCACCAGAAATCCCTCCTTCCTAATAAAAATACCAGTCTCAATGGAGCGTATACTGATCGCTATGATGCGCTATGATCGATATGCTGATGTATCGCCTGACAGTTACAAAAAAGTCACCAGTTTAATCTATCGATCAGCCCGCGACATTTGCTGCTGAGCATTGACCAGAATAATACCAGTATAACAGTGAAACTGTGTAGCACGACCCTGTGGCTGTTGTCAGGTGTATGTTTTATTTAAATAACTTCAAGTGTGTTGTGTTTGACGCACTAAAGATTATATTGTAAGTGCCTTTATCTGATGCGTGAACTGCACTATACTTATCGGCGTGTCATCCTTTGTCTATCGAGACTTTCTTTGATCCGGGTTGTAACGTGATTAGATAACTTGTATAGATTCCAGATAATGTTCTTCGTGTATAATATAATCGCATACGCAATGAGAAGGCTTTTTAAAATAATGACTTTTATTTTCTATATATTGCATAGAAGGCAAGCGTGCCGTGAGCAGAACAAGCCAGATGGTCAGATCTGGTTAAGAGAGCGGTTGACGTTAGTCTATACCATGCGGTCCATATCACCGAATGACCGAATACTATGGAGGAAAGCCACATGTGGTCACGATCCTAAGCAGCGAGGAAACGATGATGAAGAAGAAGAATATTCATATACCTATGTTGAGGTTGTCATATTACAACCTAACGTGCTACCGACAATCCCGACTGACGTGGCATCATTGCAATATAACTACCGCTAACACATACATATTCTTGTTAGTTGCTATGGGGACATTTGTGGTCCCTACACCTATATCTATAAATTTGCCTATATTTCTAAACTAAATGGATGGAGGATCTGACGGCCCACCTACCTGATGTTAAGTTATTACTAGATTCTATAGGCATAACGACGTAATGCCGCGGCGACATGAGATTGAAGTTTGAATTGTAATTATATCGGCGGTCCTTCGAGATAGAAAGCAGGCAGGAAACCTTACCCACTACCACCAATATATATGTAAATAATAAAAATGAATGGTTGTTCGTTAGTCTCGTTAAAACTCGAGAACGCTGGACCGATTTGGCTAATTTTGGTCTTGAATTTGTGGAAGTCCAGAGAAGGTTTAAAAGGTAGATAAATATGAAAATTCTCGGAATTAAATAAAAATAACAATTAATAACATAATTCATGTGTCCCTCGTAGGACAGATTTTTTTGTTTGTTTTAAGTTTATTTTATACAAAAGCTTAGGTCTTTTATTTATCGATTGAGGCACTACGAAGTCTGCTGGGTCAGCTAGTATGTAATTATAATTCAGTCTTGTATTACACGATGCTATTTCTTATCCTTGAAAGGCATTTGAGAAGACTTGCTATAAGTTAAGTATTCATAAAATGGAACTTTGGATTCTCACACAGTCGCATTTCACGATACGTATTACCCCTTAGGTCATGCAGGTTGAATAATTAATCATATACGACGACAAATGTAAATAACTATGAATATTACTGAAATTTGAAATTTTATTTATTCGCCAGGTATACATAAGTGTATAGGCTTTAATCCTGCTATGACCACCAGGAGTTTGAATACCAGAAGAAGTTTTCCAAGCATTTTAAATGAAATTTTTGGCTATGCCATCATCTATAAACTTATTACAACAACTCATAAGTCGTTGTGGCCTAAAGGACAAGACGCACGGTGTACTCGCATCAAGCGATGCGGTTAAGCCGTAATTCAAATTCCATAGGTAGGTAGGTGCCAATTTATCCAATTAAATATGTACCTTTTTACCGGTTAGTAGGACCTCTTGTGAGTTCGAACAGGTAGGTACCACCACCTTACCTATTTCTGCCGTGAAGCAGTAATGCCTTTCGGTTTGAGGGGTGCGGCAGCTGTTGTAACTATGCTGAGAGCTTAGAACTCATATCTCAAGGTGGGTGGCGGCATTTACGTTGTAGATGTTTATGGGGTCTAGTTACCACTTAACACCAGGTGGACTGTGAGCTCGTCCACCCATCTAAGCAATAAACTTGCAACGTACCATCCGGCTTTTGAATGAGCTCCCCTCCACGGCGTTTCCCGAGCGCTATGACATGTCCTTCTTCAAACGAGGCTTGTGGAGAGTATTAAGCGGTAGGCAGCGGCTTGGCTCTGCCCCTGGCATTGCTGAAGTCCATGGGCGACGGTAACCACTAACCATCAGGTGGGCCGTGTGCTCGTCTGCATACAAGGGCATTTAAAAAAAAATGACTAGGCATAAGACTCTCGTACCTCCGAGCTCATGAACGTGAGAGAACACGCATGATAAGTTCGATAAAAGAACATCACCTAAATCTTTTATCAGCACTTACATTTATTAAATATGCTACTAATAAATACAGTTTGATTTGATACTTGTCTGTTGGTTTGATACTACCGAATGATTGTATGATGCCGCTTGCGTCAATACTTTTGTATCGAATAATAATTTTCCTCGCGATATCAGAGCGGCGGATCACTTTTTACACAAATTTCAATATCACTCCGATAAGTCCCACCTAAAAATAATCCGACGCATGACGCATCGTCATGTGATATGAGTATTTATTACATTCCGCGTTATCACCGTAACGTGTTCGCGTTATCGGGGCCCGGATAAAATGTGTTATCATAGCTTTATTATCGACAATGTTTGCTGTACGAATTCTTTAGTGTTTTTTTTTTTTTTGTCGTTTCTGTGAATTACATTGTGATGACGTACTCTACACGGTCGACCGGGTTCTTTGTTGTTGTAGTGTTGTAACGCGGCATGACGGTTGCTATGCACGATTTGATCCTTTCTATACGTTTCGTACCACATTCCGATCGTACATACTTATGTACTTAACGTAATCAACTTAGCTTCTGTTTTCATATTATGTTTGTGCGGTTGAGTCATGTTTTTGCGTCACGAGTTTTAAGCGTAGCGCGCGAGCGACAATAGAATTATGAAAACGTAAAATTTTGAATGCTGTCGTGACTGATTTCAGGGAAGTTAAAATCGATCAATTAATAAATTTATTTTCATTGTTCCTGAATCAATAAACCGACCGGCTCGAAGAACATGACGGTGCAATCAAAAAAGCAAACTACGTATAACGTACGTAACGTTTACTGGTGGTAGGACCTCTTGTGAGTCCGCGCGGGTGGGTACCACCACCCTGCCTATTTCTGCCGTGAAGCAGTAATGCGTTTCGGTTTGAAGGGTGGGGCAGCCGTTGTAACTATACTTGAGACCTTAGAACTTATATCTCAAGGTGGGTGGCGCATTTACGTTGTGAATGTCTATGGGCTCCAGTAACCACTTAACATCAGGGGGGCTGTGAGCTCGTCCAGCCATCTCAGCAATAAAAAAATGGAATTATGCAAAGGCGCATTCACACCGAAGTGCGCGCGGCGATGCGTGTCGGTCGCGAGTGCGTGACGGACGAACATTCGCGGCCGCTGGACTCCGTCGTCACGCCCCGTGACGCCACGGTTGGCCGCCGCGCGTGACGGTTCCGTTCCCGACCACGATCGTTCAGATTAAATTCATTTTATTAATCGCTCCGCTTTCTGTATAGCGGTCTGAGACTCGCTTTTAAACCGGTAAGCTCTCGGATCGTGTTATTATAACATAATCAACTTAGCTTTCTCTGTTAGAGGAAATGATTCTGATCGCATGCTTAGTTCGACCTTCGATACTACGTAAACATTCGTAGCTTACTACTTATGGAATCTAATTGGCTTTGTGACGTAGTTGCGGTGTGTGTGTATTACGGATGTATGTACATATGTATCTATGTGTTCGTGCATGGATGTAATTCGGTATATTTCAACATCTTCCTCCAAACATTAAAATGTAGACAATTACAGTAGATTCGTGAAGCGTGACTCTTGTGATGGTTCTCGTAACTACAACGCGTAACACAACTTACATATAGTAATTTGCTCAAAGAAATTTATGTACTGTAATAAAAGTATGAATAAAATTTAAAGGGCCGTGTGGATGATGCTTTGGATAACTAAAAATTTTTGGTATTTTATTTTGATTTTGTCTTAAACAGCTCCGTAAAAAGTCATTTTAGTGGTTTGAATGCTAAGCCATAAATATGACTTCGAGAACACTAATACTATGAAAAGCTGGAAGGGTTGGCCACTGAGTTTCTCGCCGGATCTTCTTAGTGGGTCGCGATTCCTATCCGCCAGTAGATTCTGCGAAGCACTGCTCTTGTTAGGGCTAGTGTTAGCAGATTCTCTCAGGTTGAGCTCGTGATTTCCCCTACGCGTGCGGGCGTAGAAATTGCCCCCTAAGGTTTTTCTTTATTTTTTATTCCTTAGATGGGTGGACGAGCTCACAGCCTACCTGGTGTTAAATGGTTACTGGAGCCCATAGACATTTACAACGTAAATGCGCCACCTACCCTGAGATATAAGTTCTAAGGTCTCAGTATAGTAACAACGGCTGCCCGACCCTTCAAACCGAAACGCATTACTGCTTCACGGCGGAAATAGGCAGGGTGGTGGTACCTACCCGTGCGGACTCATAAGAGGTCCTACCACCGGTATTTAGGCCACGACGACTTACGACGACCGACGAATATGTAGCAAAAATAAATCTGTGTTCTTAGTGCGAGTTTTTTAACTTCTCCCATCGTTTGCCGCTAGAGGTATTGTCCCAACTCCATACATATTTGAGTTAACTTCGCGATCGAGAAGTTAAAAAACTGGCACTAAGCAAACTGTTCGCTTACAAACTTCAATCTCAAATATATCGATCAAATACCTTACTCAAAAATTCTTCTCCAGATTTATTAAGCGTCTGTCCAAAATTTGAAGTAAATAAAGACACGTTGTGTGTCTCTGACAAGTGTATAAAAGTATTAGCAATGGCTATGGCTATGGCTATGGTCATAGGTTTTCGTGAAATGGTTTAGTTTGTAATATCAGTAATAATTTTTGTGTTCTGCACTTTTTGCTTAATTCATCTTTCTTATCTTATCTTATAATATTATAAAGAGGAAAGATTTGTTTGTTTGTTTCGAATAGGCTCCGAAACTACTGGACCGATTTGAAAAATTCTTTTTCCATTAGAAGCCGACATTGTCCCTGATGAACATAGGCTACTTTTTTTTGTTTTTTTTATATATTTTTTTTTTGTTTCATGTGTGTTTTAATGTTTCCGAAGCGAAGCGAGGGCGGGTCGCTAGTATATTATATATATGTATATGTGCGTATAAATATCTCTTTGGTGGTTTTCTGAAAGAAAACACATGAACGATTTAAGCTGGTAATAAATAATTATACTAATGATTTTGTGGTTCTTTCCTGTATTTGATATATTTTATCGTGTACAATAACCCATAATATTATAAAGAATAAAATAAAACTAAGATTTAATTTGGAAACAGTCATTTTTAAAATGGTGCGTTATTAATACATTAAATCAATAAAACATTACACACACTACCATGTATTTGACACACACGCATATTGCTTAAAGTCTGTGTTCAAATTGAGAATAGGCTAATATTTTTTATCTTTAATATTATTTGTCTATAGCGTAGCCTTGGCGAAATCTTTGATTATAGGAGTATAATAGTAAATATTAATAGTATTATCTATGATAATAGTCTTTGACATTAGAACCATCGTGTTTAAACTCATAATTACAATTAATTATAGTCGAATTTCGACTACTGCGGGACCACTTGTAATTATTAAACCGTCAATGATCAATTCATTATCAAAACACAGTTTCTAGTCTCGCAACACAAAGAAAGCATTTCTTATAATATAATTTAACATAAAATCAGCTATTAAATTCGCACGTGGCAAGTGTACCGTGTCTGTCTGTGCGTTGAAGAAACGTGCCACTGACCGACAGCCGGCCGACCGTGGATCGTGTGGAATCACCTTTATGCATTCCTTTAACGGGCGATGTTAATTTTGTTTTTATTTTATTTATAAATATTCATTTTTTTGTTTCGGCTATCGTGGCGTGGGAATCAGTTTCTTTAATAGTAAAATGTTGTTTACTCATAATCTGGTTTCCGTGTGCGGAGTTTTTGAAGTTACGATATGATGATTTGTAACTCATCATTCTTTCCGATTACCCTCTGCTGGGGTGTAGGGCTCGAACCTTCCATTTACATCGGTCTTGGGCAGTCTGCTCTAGCTCCTCCCATGTCATGCTCAAGACATCTAGCTCCTGCTCCATCGAGCGACGCCAAGTTGTTCTGGGGTGGCCTTTCTTCGTTTTGCCACTTTCCAGGTCAGTGCTCTCTTTGATAGGCGGGTATCGGGCTTTCTCAATATGTGACCAATCCAATGCCACTTCCGCGTAAGGATTTCCTTCTTTATTGGTGTCTGCTTGTAACTAGCATTGTAAAATTTCTATTATTGTCGTGGAACCGTAGAAAACTAATAAAGTAGTAAAGTATTCGTAACGTCAGAGATGGTATGATGATAACAAAACATTTTTTAAATTGTTTTTTATTGCTTAGATGCGTGGACGAGCTCACAGCCCACCTGGTATTAAGTGGTTACTGGAGCCCATAGACATCTACAATGTAAATGCGCCACCCACCTTGAGATATAAGTTCTAAGGTCTCAGTATAGTTACAACGGCTACCCCACCCTTCAAACCACCCCGCCTATTTCTGCTTCACGGCAGAAATAGGCGGGGTGGTGGTACCTACCCGTGCGGACTCACAAGATGTCCTACCACCAGTGATTACGCAAATTATAGTTTTGCGGGTTTGATTTTTATTACACGATGTTATTCCTTCACCGTGGAAGTCAATCGTGAACATTTGTTAAGTACGTATTTCATTAGAAGAATTGGTACCCGCCTGCGGGATTCGAACACCGGTGCATCGCTACATACGAATGCACCGGACGTCTTATCGTTTAGGCCACGACGACTTCAAAACATCGCGAGATTAAACCGTAAAACTAGCTTTAATTACATTATGGCCAGTGTATTTTCGTGGCGGCACATCTAATTCGATTGAGGCGATTGGCGGTGTAATTTATGGTACGGAGTTGAAGCAAGACCGGATCAGCCAGATTAAGAGATGGATATGAACTTAAGTTAGATTGAGTGTGAACACGAGACGCCAACCGGTGGATTCGTGGTACAGAGAACCCGCTCTTTTGACTGGTTGGATTAATACTGATGGTAGAACCTCTTGGGAGTCCGCACAGGTAGGTACCACCGCCCTGCCTATTTCTGCCGTGAAGCAGTTATGCGTTTCGGTTTGGGCTCCGGTAACCACTTAACTCTGCTAGGCAGCGGCTTGGCTCTGTCCCTGGCATTACTGAAGTCCATGGGCTACGGTAACCAGTCACCATCAGGTGGACCATAAGCTCGTTTGCCTACAAGGGCAATAAAAAAAACACTAGGTGGACTGTGGGGTCGTCCACCGATCTATGCAATAAACAAAAAGTGTGGTACTTTATCTTTATCTTAGTCTTTGTCTTATTATATATCTTTATCTTATTCTTACGGTTTAACCCTGCTTCTTTTTATTCTAGTTTTGTATGTACCTAATCGGTGAAGCGTGAATATCCTTTCAGTTTTAATTTTCGAACCCTAGAACCTTTGAGCTTTACGTAATTTGACGTTTATAAGTTGTCTTAATATTTTATTGGAAACGTATATTCGGTGTTTCACAACCTGTCATCAACTAGTCTGATGATTGAGCTAAAAACCTGAATACATATAAAGTAATATATGAAACTTACAAACGATATGATGTTTCTATGTATTAGCTTTATCTCAATTTCAGAAAAGAACCCGGTAATCCTGTTAAAAAAAACTGTTATTCTATTCGATTTCACTAATACCAATTTTATAGAATACCTACGATCTCATTGCTATTCAAAGTGGCCGTGCGCTTTCCTCCTTACCGGTGCGTTACCATTATGCTGACACAATACTTGGGTCCCGATAAAAGACGGCCGGTCGTTCGGAGTGTGAGTAGGAGGAGGAGGAGGAGGTAATTTCGCATCACGATTCACTCGAGCGCATCTGTACCGTGGTACGTCCTTCGGTCGGACGAGCCTCGAATACTACGTGGAGTAATATAAGGCACGGATTTGGGACCTAAATAATACAATTATCTGTGTTGACATTCACAAAGCTTGTCCTTGGCTTTGTGCGTATTGGTTTCGATCAGGAACCTTTTTGCGTGCCTTAGACCCGAAATTGTTCTTCATTCCAATAAGGCTTTAGCTTTTTGCACAGTTAGAACGAAATTGCCAGATAATTAATATCATTTGGATACATAATTACAACCACAATAGTTAATTAAAACTGAATACCCAATTTAGTGTTTGATATATGTATCTTAAATTAAGGATTCAGCTTCACTAGAGGTCCAAGTATCTTTCTTTTGATATGGCAGATAATCGTAATCGAATCGACACACGACACACTTCAATAAATACCGAACCAAGATGTCATGACATCTCAGAGACATATCGTTGGTCTGTTAATATCCAAACTCTCATTTGACTATAGATTCGAGATCAATCGCTTTTTTAATATTCTTGCATACACGTAATTCTAATGTTTACATCTTCAATCATTTAAAAGGCGCAGAATCAGTCAGCTAACGAATTCCCATTCACTAGCTTACTAATAAAATGTTTTGCCAACTACAATTATTTTCGTGTTGCGAACGTCAATGTAAATATACTGTGAATAAAGTTCAATCGTTGTTGGCGAATTTTCTTAATCACCATCCCACACGCTTCCGTAGTTTATACGTGTGAACACTGAGACACTGTGGACATTAAAACAGATGACAAAATAATTTGTAATCAACGGTTTCGGTGTAAACGCGATATTTCGTTTCGAGGAAACCGCGGTTAAAGCGAAAAAGTTTTGGCGTTGTGCCGAAAATGTTTTATTATTCCGAAATAATATTGACATTGCCAATGGCTTCAATGATTCGCAATGCCATAACTTTCGGTAATTTAAGACTGGTATTGTTTAGATTATTTAATCATAGTAATTTTATTTGCGTTTTCGATTGTACGTATATTTCTCTTAAACAAGCAACTTGATTGACTACCGTCGCAGTAGTATTGTTTTTCGTGGATATCTATTTATTGATTTGTGGCTGTTTCACCCAATGGGATTATTCATTCTTTTTGAACGTGTTATCATCTTGACATACGAAGCTGAGTAAAATTGCAGTTTTGCTGGAAATTAAAACATGTTCATCATCAATCATCGTATGAGAAAAAACTATCACAGCTTAATCTCTGTTGGAAACATTAAAAGTGTTTTTAATTTGTGTTAATTAGAACGAAAAATCTGCACAGGTATTTAAATTAAAATGTTAATGATGGCAAATCTGGTGTTAAAAAGTCATACACGTATGGCTTTAGAATTTGAGATTTTTTTGTTTAAATATGCATTTCTTAACCAATGTATCAACTAATGTTTATTGAGTCACATCATATTAATTTAATTCCTTGTGGATCAAGCCAAGCCTACTGGTGATAGGACCTCTTGTGAGTCTGCATGGGTAGGTACCACCACCCCGCTTATTTCTGCGTGAAGCAGTAATGCGTTTCGGTTTGAAGGGTGGGGCAGCCGTTGTAACTATACTGAGACCTTAGAACTTATATCTCAAGGTGTGTGGCGCATTTACGTTGTAGATGTCTATGGGCTCCAGTAATCACTTAACACCAGGTGGCTCGTCCACACATCGAAGCAATAAAATAAAATAAATATTAATTAAGAGTTAACTGGAAACTGATGTCAGCTCCAATGTATTCGTAATCTTGATTGTCTGATAGGATTAGACATCGTGTTCCTCATCGACTGGAAGGGTTTGACTTTTTTTTACAAATTTCGAAGGATTCGGCGGAGTTTGATATTAATGCCAATTTTAAAACTGTTTTTTTTACGATACGTTTTGGTGGTTTTATTTCTTTGGTGATTAAGAACTGTGATTATAAATAAGATAAATTATTCTAGTTGTTTATTTATTTATGTACACACAAAAAAAAAACATAGTACAGAGTAATAGGAAAATTATGTACAAAGGCACTGCTTGTTACTTCTTTCTATGAAAAAATCTCGCTTAGTTTTCCTACTACTTAATTTTACTCTGATTTCATCGAAGGGATATATATTTTTAATATAATTCAACCAAGAGCAGGAGCAATTTCTTTACTTTTTATATACAGCTTTTCTAAAAAACTAGCCGACGAAAATTGTGCCACTGAATCTTCATAACCAAAATAAATTATAGCCATGCACACATCATCATAGTAATTTGCATAGAGGTCGTATTGCCTAATCAAATTGAAATACGAATCGTTTTACGATTGGTTTTTAAATTGTATTTCAAAGTCATGTTCATCCTAATTCGATAACGATTTATGTAATTCACTATACACGTGTTAATCTTAATGTACATCTTGAGTATTGTGTAATAAGTGTCTCGATCCATAGCCGGATGTATCCTAAACATCGGTTTTACACGAGAACGGCCCAAATTAATTTCCGTCGAAGCCATCACATGATTCAGCAAATGGCAAACAGACGCACAATCGTGCCACGTTAACAGAATATATTTGCAAACATCGATTTGCGTCAATATAATGTGTGTATAAAACGTTAGCGATGCCACGCAAAATAATTTTAAAACCAGTCTAAAGAAAGACATTGATGTCGTTAGAATGATGACTGTGTTGTCGAAATAAATGTCTCATGAATCTTCAAGTGTCCGTTGGTAATCCGTCGAACACAACATCAAATGATTCGTGAAAGGGTTTTATTACGTTTGCATAATTCAATTTATCGGTGAGAATTGGCAACAAGCTAGTCTTTTGATAATCAATATGCAGTTGAAGTTTTGTCTTCGTGTTTTTCGTTTCGGGATCATCGAAAGCGAATATACGAAATCATTGACAAATTTCAGCAAAGCTGAAAGGCTTTAGAGGAAGAGGTAGACCTAAAGAATTGATGGATTGCGTGAAAGACGTAATGTGTAAGAGGAGGATGAGCGAAGAAATGGTGTATTACTGTTTTTACTGGTGGTAGGACCTGTTGTGAGTGTGAAGCATTAATGCGTTTCGGTTTAAAGAGTGGGGCAGCCGTTGCAACTATACTGAGACCTTAAAACTTATATCTCACGATGGGTGGCGCATTTACGTTGTAGATGTCTATGGGCTCCAGTAACCACTTAACACCAGGTGGGCTGTGAGCTCGTCCACCCATCCCATTGTCAATCATCATTCCCCTGCCCAAGGGGTGAATGATTGACAAATTTCCGAAAAAAACAAACACGTGCGTCAGTTTGAAAAGTACCAAATCCAACCCTGAGTTCTCAACACATCCACACAGCACGACTGAAGCATGACGTAGCGACCGTACGTTTCGCGAATTCCAAACGACGTGATTCGCGCCGAATACTGATGCGCCACCAGCACTGAATGTCGAATGGAACTGCCTATTGGTCCTTGGGACGACGCGCTTTGACTCCCGAATAACCAGTAATGTGGGCCCGATGGATTTATAGCTGCACGCTCTTAGTATGATGTCGATTTTCCTGTTACGTTTGATCTAACAAATATTCTGCCGTTACTGTGTTTGAAACGTTCGAGGAAATAAAATCGTTGCATTATTAGCATTCTAGTTTTAAGTTATCAATACGGCTAGTGTCGGATCGAGTTTTTGTTTAATAAAACGTGTGTTTCTATTGTTATACTTAATCACACTAATTAGTCTTTGTTCATTTTAAATAGATTTTTATTATTCTAATCACGAATCGTTCGAGCTTAGCTTTCATTTATTTATTTACGTTTAAGTATTCTATTTCATATCGGCATGCTTAAATAGCTAATACACGCTAATGATTCTATCAAAGAACTAGCTTTTGACCGCGACTCCGTCCGCGTGGAATAGTTACTTTGGCATAACGCTAAATTTTACCCCCCACTTTATCTACGTAGAAAGTGAAGATATTTTTGAATTATAGAATGTTAAGGAGCTTTTTAAACCCCTATTTTGAAACATTCTTTATCGCTGCTCCACTTGTATTTGATCTTGCCGTGATGTTATATAGCCTTATAGCCTTCCTCAATAAATGAGCTATCTGATACTGAAAGATTTTTTTAAATCGGATCAGTTGTTCCTGAGATTAGCGCGTTCAAACAAACAAACTCTTCAGCTTTATAATGTTAGTATACCTAGATATGAAATATTCACGATCGCCTAAGAATGTAATCCTATAAATCAGATACGGCGAATCAGAAGACTCGCAAATGAATTAAGGCTGCCCGGCCACTTAACCTTGGACACAGCTGTGCGAGCAGATGTTCAAGTAATGGCGTCAGAGAACATTATCATCACAAAGAGGCTGTCAGAATGCGATCGACGAACCAAAAAACCTATATGTGGTAATGCGTTGACTCATTACGCTGATGTAATGAATTTGGTTGGTAAAGTTTATTTAGTTTATTCCAAAGAATCTCGTAATGTATGGGAAATCTTTACTCCTTTTATATTTAATGTTAGGTCTACGAATTATCAGCAGCATAAGTAGATGTGCTGTAAGGTTTAGTAGTTTGGGTACGCTACACAATGAACGCAGTTTCTCGTTAGAAAACCTAAAAGTCGGCGAACGGTACGACCAATCAATACCTATTTGACACGTGCTCAGGAACGACTTTCATGCCAAATTGGCCAAACTAATGACATGCTGTTATAAAATTAAAACCGCAGATTTTATAAGCACAGGTCCGTACCATCACCCCGCCAATCCCGCCGCAAAATCATTCGACAGCTGCTTTACAATTGCCAATTGAGAATTCTAGTTTATGCCTTAAGGTAGGTAGCGGCTTCGACGCAGCGATTCCTATAAGGTCGTGGCTAAACCAACAAAAAAAGGATATACACATTTAACTATTTGGCCCAAACAATACTTTTCTTGTGTTTTTTTACTGTTCATACATTTTTGTTAATATTCTTAATTGTATAAGCCAGAATTGTACAGTCATTAAACAATTTGGTTTTGGGTAGATCGATTGTTGTCTGACCTCTGCAAACATTTAGGTGAACCAGATATCGACATTGTCTGCTTTGTAATATACGTTGATTGATTTACTATTCAGTGCACATTCGCGTATAATATCGTTAATGGTAACGAAACAATAATTTTTAAATAAGGGGTGTTCACGTCACTAATTTCAGAATTTTGGATAGGTCTTCGATTAAAGAATTCACTAGCATATTATTAAAAAAATTTAGACAAACTCGTCACGATCGTTAGTAATTAAAAAACATTAAGAACAAAGAACCAGAATTAAGAAAATTACCCGACCGACGGGTCGTTGAGGCGGTAGTCGACGACTCTACGTCGGTCGGCTCGGTACGGCAGCCCGACCGACCGCCCCAGGCGGTACCGCTGGTGTTCCGGAATACACCGCTGGACCAGAACCAGCCTGTCAGGTCGGAACGCGATACACCCCGCAGCGGTTGCTTCCGCACAACAGTTTCGTGGAACTGCTGCCATGCAGCGTGCTAGAGCGCAGGTAGCATGCCGTGCGGTCTCACCTCCGTCGCCCCTTCACCGGGGGGGAGGTCGTCTCCTACAAGTGCTGTCTATACCTGCCTCCACGAGGCGTTCTATAGACTAATTATGTCACCGAGAAACGTGTCCGAAGAAAACAGAAGCGACCTGATGCTGAATTCTTGAAGTATCAAGATGTTCGAAACTCAGTCCACAAAACCCCAAGCATTCTTCTCCAGCACCACATGAAAGTATAAGGAAAAGTTATCTTCGAACCCGTACAAGCTTGATGTTTCACGACTTAAAATCCATAATTCATTGTTTATTTTGTAAAACGAGCATCTGTGACCCAAAACAATATATCCATTACTCACACTCCAGATTATACTGTCAAACTCGTGACCAAACCTTCACATCTGTCAGCTAGGTTAAATGTATTGGGAGATACTAGATAAGTGTTAATATGATGATTCTAAGCCATGTTATAATTCGTAACCAACTCTACAATTTTTTGAAATCGCACGGTTAGGTACCACTATCTAAATTTTTGTCTCTTAATGGCCCTTCGTTTCGATTGGTGGTATTTGACAAACGTAATTAATAAAGTTAATTGTGCTGGGTTGCCTGTATGCTTCTAGAACTATTTAAAATCGAATGACACCCAGTGGGTCAAGTTTAAGCAGCTTTATCCTTCTTCTTTTTTATTATTTTAGGATTACTGGTGGCCCGGAGGCCTTTCCACTTTCCACTTCAGCCAGGAAGGGTGGGATTTGTTAACAACTGCCCGAGCGCTTCCGAAGAATACCTAACCACTCAAGAGCAGCTGCCTCGCAAATACAAATACATAAAAGACGGTAACCACTCACCATCAGGTGGGCCGTATGCCCGTCTGCCTACAAAGGCAATAAAAAAAAAAAAAAAGTGTAGCTCTATGCTCTATACACGGCAATGAAAATTATTGATTAAGTAAATTATGATCTTACGAAAATTTGTTTTTAAACTAAATAGGCCGCTATTTATTAATTGTATTCCAATGGTATTGAAACCTTAATACCGTGTTACAAGGTCGTCTACAGCATTCATGTTGTTTTGTATACGGGCACTGAAAATCGCCCTTAATTTAACCTTAACGGCAAACGAGGCGTCGCATCATTTAATGCGTTTAAATAATCCGTCTGCCTTATTGACCTTATAAAGAACACACTGTACTCCTAAAATAGTTTACCTCATATCTAAGAGTCGTAAACGCCAACACCAACTACACGTTTATCTTCATCATCATCTTCACATCTTCCGAAGCAAATTTGATCGATCAGTCATTGGGTTTTAACTATTCGAACGTTACCAGGAAAATATATTAAGAATTCTAATCTAATTCCCCATATTTTTTTGGAGAAGTTCAATTTAATGCACTGTCTGGTCATGTTCAATGTTTACACCAGAGTTTTTTATGTACACAGACAAGTCACCTACGAAATGAACAATGATATCAGAATGAAAGTGAACGGTCCCGAAATTAGTGATGCATTGAAAACTCCTTTCACGAATCCGAATATCGATTGTACTATGACGAAAGCAAATACCGAATTCTATAGAAACTCTATAGTCGGCATTGGACAATGCTTAGGCTATGCGATTGGTGGAATTTGCAAACATAATTAATAAGGTTTCGGTCTCAGCTCTTAAAGTGGGTGGTGGACGCTTACAAGGGCCTTAATTGTGCTGGGTTGCTTATACGTTTCTAGAACTATTTAAAATCGAAAGACACCCAGTGGCTCAGGCTTAAACAGATCTATCCTTCTTTTTTTATCATTGTAGGATTACTGGTGGCCCGAAGGCCTTTCCATACGTTTCCATTCCTTACTTATACGATTTTCTCTCAATTTAGGGAAACAATATTTCAGCAATTAAGAAGGATTAGAATAGATTATAAGATGATGATAGAATAGAAGATTAGAATAGATTCAAGTTAGTTTTAGTAAGAACAAGAACATAATATCCATTAGGGTGCCGGAGGCCGAATTTCTTACAAGATCTCTACGCTGACAGGACGCATACGGTATGTGAGACCGCCAATGAAGCGGAGGTCATCGAAGATTCAAGATGGTAGTCTAAGTGAACCATTAAATTATCCCTACGCTCTCGTCCAAACGTCGAAGTCTCGACCTAGATTGGGACCAGGAGTTTAGGAGGGTTGACCGCCGTTCACACCACAACTAGACGTCCAAAGATGCCTGACCACTGAGTTGTTGAAGAAAATGATTTGACGTCGGCCATCACAGAGGGCAGACCAGTGCCGCTGGTGTTCCCGAAAAGCACACAACACCTGAACAAACAGAATTGTTGACATTAGGCTTATCTTAAAAAAAATATAAGTCAAACGTCAACAAAATTAAATATGCTCGGAAATCTAAATCATAATAGCTATATACTTAAGTATACTCACCACAAACGCGTTGCGTTTATTCAAAAGGTGTTCATACGAATGTTATGAAAGTATTCGTCGACCACAAATATTGGTATTCATTCCATCACTACCCAAAATTCCGCCGAGGCTAGTTTTATACTTCATTTCTCTGTGTTTGTTATTCACATTCTCATTCATCATATTCGAAAATACTTAACGATAAATTTTAATTTAGCCGAATGCAGTTTTACGTCAGCGACAAAAATAAGTATGATATGATTACGATTGTATGGTTTAATTTTGAGTTTTATTATATTTTAAAACGTTTCAGGTTTACTTCGACGTATCGAATACTCAAGAGAGCTTGTGATCCGGGACGATTCAGACCTTAATCGGGAAAATGTGTTTTTATTTATTGCTTGGACAGGTGAAAGGGCTCATGGCTTATCTGGTGTTAAATGGTTACCAGAGCCCATAGATATCAAAACGGGAATGCCTCCACCAATCTTACGACATGATTTTAATAATGACTAGTTTTTAATAAAACGGCCGTCATTGTACCTAATTTCTTAAGTAGTATATATAGCCAAAGCCCCGTAAACACCACCCAGATCGGAACAAGCTTAGATCATTTACACTGGCTGTATAAAATCTAAGGGAACAAGCATCGTAAAGGACTCGTTCGCGAAATCTGGCGGTAGGAACTGTAGTCCTATTTCAAGCCCTGACTTTGTGTCTGAAGCATAGTATAGCCGTTATAGGACTGTACAAAAGCAATATCTACCCAGTGCGTATTGTTGTCCGTTTACAATATTCAGAATAAATACCTACTTAATGCGCAACGTAAAGTGAAAATAGTTGGCAGATACCGCCCTCCCTTGACGCTGGACGTGCGTTTGCGTTATATTGTCTTTTTCGCTTGATCGTGATATTTTAGGGACATTGCTGTAATTAGTTGTTTGGAAATCGTATAGGGCCCTTAGTTTTTCTCTTTCCTACAGCAGTGTCAGTTGTTTTTTTTTAATTCTCGAATCGTGTCAAAAGGTTAACAATGATACCGTTACAAATCGTAAATATGTGACATATTTCCTTATTATAATAACAGAATGTTGACCACGTGACACCTTATTGCGCAAACAAGGATGTTGGCTCAGGTGTGGCTTGCGTAACCGTCATACAGTCTACACACCGCGACTATTCCGATGTAGCTTGCACGAAGCCTGCGTGTGACTCACGTCAGCTTCGTTTAGGAGCGGCTGAATCTAATCTTCAAAAGAACAACGTTGCCAGTGTACTGTCGTTTACTTGGTGGCTGATTTTTTTCCTCTTTATTTATTTATTGCATAGATGGGTGGACGAGCTCACCTAGTGTTAATTGGTTACCGGAGCCCATATACATCTACAACGTAAATGCCGCCACCCACCTCGAGATATGAGTTCTAAGGTCTCAGTATAGTTACAACGGCTGCCCCACCTTTCATTCGAAACGCATTACTGCTTCACGGCTGAAATAAGCAGGGTACCTACCCGTGCGGACAAGACCAATAAAAAAGTACGTTTCTTACCTATTCGCTGGTAGCCTAAGGGGCCAGCTACGCGACGGGAGTGGCTGATATAAGTTGACGGCTAATGGTCTCAAGTGGTCACCGGAGTCCACGGGCCATGACGTGAATGAGGTCATCCACGGAACGCAAGGTTGCTAAATGGTATAATGGCAGTCTTATCTATAGTAGTTTTTTTTATTATTGCTCAGGTGGATGGACGAGCTCACAGTCCACTTGGTGTTAAGTGGTTACTGGAGCCCATAGACAT
Source organism: Bombyx mori (assembly GCF_030269925.1). Classification (NCBI taxonomy): domain Eukaryota; kingdom Metazoa; phylum Arthropoda; class Insecta; order Lepidoptera; family Bombycidae; genus Bombyx; species Bombyx mori. The sequence goes on along the minus strand of NC_085124.1, from coordinate 13,207,323 downwards.
CTACAATGTAAATTAGATATAAGTTCTAAGGTCTCAAGTATAGTTACAACGGCTGCCCTTCCCACCCTTCAAACCAAAACGCATCACTGCTTCACGGCAGAAATAGGCAGGGTCGTGGTATCTACCCACGCGGACTCACAAGAGGTCCTACCACCAGATCTTCTGTTGCAAAAAACAATTGTCAATCTGTCGTCCCGTTTCGAATTTGGAAATACTAAAGTTCTGATTGAATAAAATAAATAAAACAAAAAAAGAAATTATCGCACAAAACGCAAAGTAAATCTCTAACGTAAGCAACAACAGCTATGTTAGTATAAAAGTAAAAGTCGATATCGTAAAACGTTCGAATATAACCTAAACAGTGAATCCGGTATACGTTACCAGAGACGAACGAAATGCTTAATGTCCGTGAAATTGTGTTTTTACTGGCTGCCATCTTACGTGAGTCATTGAGCTTTTAGTGTAAATAATACGAGTGTGTTTTTGCGAGGTGTAGCGTAAACAGAAGTTGTCGTGACCTAAAAGACAAGACGCCCGAAGTGCTTGCATAAAGCGATGATCAAGTCGGTGCTCAAATCCGGCATACGGATACCGATTTTTCTGATGAAATACGTACCTTGGATGTGATTACGAATGACTTTCTTCTTCTTTTTTCCATTTTATCCCACTAAGAGGGGTTGGCACAGCTAATTGTTCTGTTCATTCTCTTATATCAGCCGTCATCTCAACACTCACTCCTCTCTCATATCGTCATTCACACACTCCATCCATGTCTTCTTCGGTCCTGCTCTTACCCCTCTACCTTGCACTACCATTTCCATACATCTCCTAGACACATTCATCTTCTCTCTACGCATCACATGTCACTCCACACATCCAACTACACATTCGCATCTCTGCCGCATGCACTCCTCTTTCATGCTTTACTTTCGTCGCCCAAAATTCAGATCCACACAGCACGACAGTTCTAATGATCGTTTTGTAAATAACGAATGACTTTCTATGACGAAGAATCATACTATTATGTAAAAAACCAAATATCAAATCGACAATAATTTAGTTAACTTTTACGCTATCGAGAATGTTAAAAAACTCGCACTAAGCACACTGATCCCATTGGCACAACGTGAGTACGGCCAACTATTATAATATTAGTATAGTAATTGCTTGCGGGATTTGTACCATACCAACCAACCATACCAACATAGTCAATACCAACATTGTTGCATTGCTCAAAACGAGTACACACCAGGCTACTTATAGACTTACTCTTTAGGCTACGACAACTTCTGAAAGTACACATTTGTTTTAGTCCTTATGTCTACGTTTACATATGTTTCCCTTGTGTTTGCCAAATTACAGGAGAAATTCTTAGCTGGGGGCCGGAAAATGCGTAACTTTTATTTATTTATTAGTTAATTTATATATTAACTGTACACATCTATGAACTGTCTGGTCACCTTTTCTTACAGCGCTCTTTTGTGCTTTTGTGAACGTAAAATTTATTTACCTTATGACAACTTCGACTGTTTTCACTGCTACAACAATAGTTTCAACGTCTTTCATTAGTCATACGAAATCTACTACTCATTGTAAAATTAGTTAAGGGAAAGTTTTCCTTCTTCTGTTTTTACATCACAATATTATTATTGTTTCTAGTGTAAGGTTTTATTGCTGGTCAAATACTGAACTTAACAATTAAGTAACTGTTTCATACTTTCGCTTTTAAAATTGGTTATAAACAAAAGAATGTTTGGTTGTGAATGCTTTGTATGCCGGTGATTTTTTATTAGCGTTGAATAGTTTTTAAATAATAGAACGTCTTCCGTTCATTTAATTGTATTTATATGAGGATTTTTCGGCTTCTTTGCCAGAGAATAGAACTTCAAATATATACGTGCTATGTTCTTACTATCATACTTCATATCATACTTACTATCATCATTCTACCGCGAAGTAAGCATGTGTTTAAATTTAAAGAATATTCTAATTCTACTGAGAATTATTTATGTAATAAAATTATGAGCCTATTACAAATAACATACGTATTTTTAGATATAGATTGGTAGTGTAGTCTAGCTTTTTTGTTGGCACTTCAGTAAAGGTTTTAGCCATTGTCACCACCATGGCATGACTCTGGGATTAGATGCAACAAATGGATGTACTTCAAAAGAATAGGTACCTATACGTAAGCAGTAATTTGTGATTTATACCTGTAAACAAATAAAGAATCAATCACGAAATAAATTATGTTTTGGTTTAAAAAAAAAAACTGTAAAAATACACAAACCGTATCACAGGCCCATGCTGTGTTAACAATAAACAAATACCTATACGCTATACGTTATGTTTATATTAATATGTTTACAATAGTTTACGTTTCGTTTGAAACGTGGTGTTTCTCGGTACTTGCGTCAATCGTTGCTAAAGGTAATCATTCTGATCGCCTTGCTGGTCCGATGATCGGTGAACTTGACTTGTGAGTCGTGGGGCCAAGTTCAATTCTCAATTCGAGCTAGTACAATGATGTTGATTCAGGGTCTCGATGTGATTGAAATTCTTTTTCTTTTTATTGTTTAGACGAGTGGACGAGCTCACGGCCCGCCTGGTGTTAATTGGTTACTGGAACCCATAGACATCTACGACGTAAATGCGCCACCCAACTTGAGATATAAGTTCTAAGGTCTCAGTATAGTTACAACGGCTGCCCCAGCCTTCAAACCGAAACGCATTACTGCTTCACGGCAGAAATAGGCAGGGTGGTGGTACCTACCCGCGCGGACTCCCAAAAGGTCCTACCACCAGTAATAATTACCTTTAAATATAATTCTATTAGTTTTCATGCGGTTTTTTTTTACCTATTCTAGTGATCTCAAGGGGTCATACTAGATTCACCGAGCGAGTACGTCAGCTTACGGGGCTCTGAAATGAAATGTGCTAACACTAACTCTAGCAATAGCAGTGCTTCGGAGAATCTTTTTTTTTTTTTTTTTTTTTTTTTTTTTTGATTGAAAGTTTACTGGTGGCCCGAAGGCTTCGGAGAATCTACCACCAGATCGAAACGCGACCCATTGAGAAAATTTGGCGAGAAACTCAGTGTCTTTTTTACGCGAGGATTAGGAGTCGGACCACATGTCAAAGGTGGGTGGCGGCGTTTATGTCCCGATGTCTATGGGCTCCAGGTGGCGGAGACCAGATAATGTCAATTAATTGAACAATAGCCGATGCTTTATATACTATACGACAATATTCTTTTTATTTATTTATTTATTCCTTACCTAATCGCTGGTAGTCTTAAGGAGTTATTTCAGGACGGGCGACAGTCTTTGTGGTCACTATACGAAACGAGGGTGTTGGAACATGTCAGAAATATGAATTTTATTGAATTTTATCTATTTTGTTTTATAGACAGAATATTGCTTTGCCAAAGCGACGTTTTCGTCAGTTATACGAAAAAACAATCACGCCAGATACGAAAATACAACCAGAATAATTCGTTCAATGAATTATACTACATAGTTCGTTATAAATAATAAATAAAAAGCCTTTTTATTTCCTGCTAAAGTACAAAGTAAATAGGTATTTAATAATTTTATTTTTCTTCACTAATGTTTGGCAGGAACCCATTAAACATGGTGAAGGCCTCCTCCAAGTCCTTCCATTTGGTTCTATTTTGGGCTACCTGTATCCATCGAGGGCCAGCAATAGCTTTTATATCGTCCTCTCATTTTGATATCGGGCGACCCTTTTGTCTTTTCCCTTGTGGCCCTTCCCATGCAGTTATTCTTGCAGTCGTTAATACTAGTTCGTTAACTAACTTTTATTAGATGTGGAGAGTGTTTTGTAAACTTGCACGTCTTGTCATAACTATATAGGACTATTTATGCCGTGGGGCAGCCAGCCACCAACTCAAACAATTCCTCAGAGCGCTCCCCATGGAATATACGGTACAAAATACAGAGAGAACTGAAGTCCCTCCGCAGACCCAGAGGTTCCAAAACCGTAACCACATAACACGAGTTTCTCGCCGGATCTTCTCAGTGGGTCGCGTTTCCGATCCGGTGGTAGATTCTGCGAAGCACTGCTCTTGCTAGGGCCAGTGTTAGCAACATCGTCAGGTTTGAGCCCCCTGAGCCCACCTACTATATAGCCTCTCAAGGCTATCAGCATAGGTAGGAAAACAAAACACATAACACGAGATAACTCGTGAACAATAAAAAGCAAAATAATTGATTAATTTATCAATCACAACTAGTTCACAGATTATTTCAGCAATTACTTATTGCCAAACAATCGATTAAGGCACGTGAAAAAACGTTAAATCATGATTTAGTCACGTGTTAAAATTTTAATATTTGCTGGTTAGCTAAGCAGTCGATTCTCGCACAATACGGGAACGAGTAAGCAGTGTTTACGTTTGATAAACCTTGGCACTGAAAGCTCTGACGTCAATCCGTGCCCTGCCACGGCGTTCTTGGTGCAGAAGGTCGGACACAGATGTCATGGCTCCCAGGTGTTTGTCGGTGCTTCACTAAATATATCTCTAAAGCTGTTTTCAGACTACTCTATAATATAATAGCGTACATCCTATAAACCTATTTATAATTATATAAAAAATACAATTCAAACAATTTAAATGACAAAATTTAGTGAAGTGAAGTGTAGTGACCCCAAAGTAATGAACATTTTCCAAATAAGATATGACCTAAAGGTCTCTGCCACCAGGTCATAAAAAATAAATAAAAAAAAAAGCTCATAGCACAACTATATCGCGCACCATACATTGTTATGGACACGTTTTTTTATTTTTATTGTCCGAGCAGACAGATGACCATACGACCCACCCGACGGTAAGTGGTTACCGCCCTCATGGACATCAGCAATGCCAGGGGCAGAGCTGCTACTCACGCTGTTCACTCTATGCTGTACTATATATTATTGGCTAAGTATACGTTTCTATGCTATATGTATAGTAGTATAGTATGGCACTATAGTATAGCGTAGTCTGAAAGCAGCTTATTTCGCACTCATTGAAAGAATTATAAATGTTTGTATATAACTAAATTAACGCATTAACAAAGACTTAGTGGCCGCCCAGCGATGGAAACTCGACTATAATTAATTTAAATTATAAGTTTGAACATTATTATGGTTCTTTTGTCACGTTTCTATGATCATTGTTTTATAATCACCGATTTCTTGACAAGGCATAGTAATATTAAAGACAAACAATATTAAAGAATAACAATATTAGTTTATTCTCAATTTGACCACAGACTTTAACAATGAACAAAAAAGTATATATGCGTGTGTGTGTCAAATACATGATAGTGTATGTAATAATTTTTTTATTGATTTAATGTATTTTTTAAGTATAATTTAAAAAAAAAATTAGCATTCTGCACTCCTCTATAGACTATATGGGGTACAAAGTTTTTGCTTCACGTATTAATATATAGATAATGCATTGTGCACTTCTGAAAAAAAAAGGGCCGGTGAATAATCATATGTGATTATTATTAATTTATTATTTACACTTGCAATAAAATAGATTTAGTGAAAGCCAAAGTTATATTGTTTGTGTGTAGCGATGGTTTTTAATAATATACTAGTGGTCCCGCAGTAGTCGAAATTCGACTATAATTAATTGGAATTGTAAGTTTGTACACTATTATGATTGTATTTTATACTTCTACAATCAAAAATTTCGCCAAGGCTACACTATAAAAAATATTAATAAAGACAAACTATATTTAATCTATTCTCAATTTGACCACAGACGTCAAGAACAAAAGTTTGACAATAAATGTTGCATGCGTGTGTGCGTCAAATACATGGTATGTAGTGTAATGTTTTATTTATTGATTTAATGTATCTTTTATGCATTATTTTAAAAAAATATTAGCATTGTGCACTTCTTCTCTATATTCTCTTATAAGTGTGAAAAATTTCATACTCCTCCGTCCGCGCAATTTTCGTAAAAAGGGATACAAAATTTTAGCTTCACGTATTAATATATAGATGCTCCGATATCGATGCTAGATTGTGTCAATGTCTAATCTGCATTTATTATATCACGAAATCCATTATCATTGAATTGATATTTTATTTCAGCAACTGCGTCGTACGTAAAACGCTTATTTTGACAAAACAGAGCTTATTTTGACGGGAATACATTTAATCAAATCATCGATTGAGTGATCTGTTGTGTATAACTGTAATAATTTTTTTTAAATATAAACTTGTGATTCTGGTTATCGGAGACAAAGTAAGGCCTACATCAAAATCGATTCTGTATGGTATCCCTTACCCTGTATGATATATATATAGCTTTATGTATGCGTATATATAGCTCTGTTCTTTTAAGTTCGTTAAACTTACCGTAAATAACAAAATAAGACAGAAAATCACGAAAACATTGTGTATTTAAATCACTTCCGTCATTCTATTTTCAAATCAACATCCCGTTCGATTTTTTTTTTTGATATGCCTCTATTCCTCGTTGATATGCCGTCTACATAATAGCTTAATAGATATAAAAAAAAATACAAAACATATGAACGGTGGAATTAAGAAGACAAAAACCCGATAATCTGTATGGAGTAACGGTGTATTTCGCGCGTCGGCTTCGTCCTTGACAGTGATTCGTCGAGTGACGTCAGCTCACGTTATTTCTGTAGCGGGCCTCATACATACGTAGCTTCTAGTCAACTGAACCATGTTGAAAATTATTACAAAGTTGTTGTCACCGCAAAATTAATTTTGTTTGAAAAAAAAAAATTCTTTTGTGAATACGGTTTCTTGTTAAACAGAGATTTTCGTGAACACAACCAATTGTCATTGAAGTTGGATTGAAAAATTCTCATTACTAGTACGTGACAAAGAGAAAATTTTGTTGTATAAAAAATTGGAAAACTAGAGAGAATGTAAATAATTATTTGGAAATAAAAAAAAAAGCGCTAAACGAGATTAACGTTGGCATAACAAACAACTAATAACGTTATCCACAAAAATGCGCGAGCCAGAGCCAAAAAAACAACAACCAAGAATCTACAGAGTAATATTATAAATTTATAAGAAATAGCAAAATACTGGCAATAAATCGTTCCCGAATTTTCCGGATTAACAGCGTTCCTAATTGAGCACTGAAAAGTAAATAGAAAATGAATATTGGATGATGTGTTCAGCAGGAAATTGATATTCGATCAAAATCTACAGACTTTATGACGAATAAGTTTTGGAAAGACTAAAACGCCGGTATTAAAACGTGTTGCGGCAATTTGTTTTGGATTTTACAAGAAATAATAAACACAGCAAAGTTCTGTTAGTAAATCTTATTGCTGGTATTATTATTATTATTATGTATTAAACACTGCCTCGCCTGGGAAGACGGCAGGACACACTCCAGCGAGGTGGGCAACAATCGGCCGGGGCGTTAGGGACTATTTGGGAGAGAAACCGGTGAACTATACGGGCATTGTCGAGCAAGACTGCTTTTTGCATTTGGGCCACCACCGGCTTTTTGTTGAGACCAAACATCTCGAGATGTTATTATTATTATTTTTTATTGCTTACGTGGGTGGACGAGCTCACAGCCCACCTGGTGTTAAGTGGTTACTGGAGCCCATAGACTTATACAACGTAAATGCGCCACCCACCTTAAGACATAAGTTCTAAGATCTCGGTATAATTACAACGGCTACCCCACCCTTCAAACCGAAACGCATTACCGCTTCACGGCAGAAATAGGCAGGGCGGTGGTACCTACCCGCGCGGACTCACAAGAGGTCCTACCACCAGTAAAAGTTTTGTAAAAGTTACAAGGTTTTTTTTGTATCCTGTGCGTCCGAATATGTACTCCTCAAAATTAGTTCGCAAATCGCGTGTTATTAAAGTTGAACATGCCAAAATGGAGAATGTTTCACGGATCGCAAAAAAAATATGTAAATCTACACGAATTTGTAACGCTGTCCTGCCTGTTTCTGCTACGCAGTGAACATAAGCCCCTATTTATGGCAGTAATTTAAGTAGTTGAATAATTCGTTCTATGTGTTCATGTGTTAAAGGCGGGTCTTTTACGGTGACAGGTTGTTGAGGCCGGTCGCTAGTAACCGGTTTTCAACGATGTATTTCTTTAGCACGAGTCGCGTTTAGCCATATAGTATTTACAATCAGTCTCAGAGACTGGTCTGAGAACTCAAATATTACATTACTATTTATTTATTTTTATGGCTTAGATCAGCCTTTCTCAAAGTGGGCAATAACGCCCCCTTGTGGGCGCTGCAGGCCTAAAGGGGGGCGGTAAGAGACCCTGAAAAAAAAGGGGACGTTGTGTAGAGGCTTGGGAGGCGATTTGTAAATTCATCTGGGAGGACTTTTAGACACCGACTAAGCTCACGCTATAGTGGTTTTTTAAGTATGTGAAAAAATAGGGGCGCTAAAAGTAATTTATTCTCATAGTGGGCAGTAGACAAAATAAGTTTGGGAACCCCTGGCTTAGATGGATAGACGAGCTCCCAGCCCACCTGGTGTTCAGTGGTTACTGGAGCCCATAGACATTTACAACGTAAATGCCCCCACCCACCTGGAAAAGAATGTGTTTTTATAAGCTTATCTACGCTGGAACTAAAGCAAATACTTTGTTTGGTCTATTAAAGAGAAATTGATACGTATGCATTTTTTTTCCTACCTATGCTGATAGCCTTGAGAGGCTGTATCAGCGTTACTCTAGCGTGTGGGTGAGTTCTCGGGGCTAAAACTGGAAGTGTTGCTAACACTGGCCTTAGCAAGAGCAGTGCTTCGCAGAATCTACCATCGGATCGCAAACGCGACCCACTGAGAAGATCCGGCGAGAAACTCGATGGGCTGTAAATAAATACATGCATGCTTCCAATTGTGTCAATACATAGTTTAATATAGCCAGTATACTATTTAGTAAAATCTGAAAACATAAGGTACCTTACTACTCTCTAGTGTAGAATCAAGGCCACCAGTTGGCCCCACCTGTTCCTTTATTTTTGTCGACAATAGAAACCATTCGCAACTTTTGTTGACAGATGTCAAAGACACCGGTGTGCACGTTAAAAATACAGTTAATGTCGGTTACTTGGTGTGCGAAAAAAATATTGTTTTGTTGTCTTATATGCAGACTAGTATACGGCCGATCTGATGGTGAGTGGTTACCTTCGCTCATGGACGTCAGCAATGCTCAGGGCAGAGCTAAGCCGCTGCCTACCTTTTTTAAATTAAATAATTATGTAGTTTATCGAAAATATTTTCGCGAAACGAACTATCGTCAGGAGTCAACTCAAAAACACCTGAGCTGAAGCTGTATCTTATGAGTACGTATGAGTTGTTACCGTGGACCTCGTATATCGGCATGGCTATGTATCACGCTGTGATGGCTATGAAGTTCGGAAAGAAATGTCAGCATATTTAGAGCACATATCTTGGAAATTCATAAGATTTTTTTTTAAATATACATACATACTACGCAAATAAAGCATTCATTGTTAGATTAACAAAACTTGTTCAGGTACTACCTGGGGCCATCCATAAAGTACGTCACACGTTAATGGGGAGGGAGGGTATCACCGAAGTGTGACATCGTGTGACAAGGGGCATGGGGGGTCAATACTTTTGTGACGTCACATGTTAAAATTTAAAATACTAAAACGCAAAGTTTGTATGTGAATTAAAAATTTAAAAAATTTACAAACTTGATCTATATTTATTAATAATTTAGCATTCTCGCTATGCGATAATCTCTCATGCAACGTCATTTAACTTCTAGAGCGGCGTTGTAATGCAAGTGAGACACTCAAATTCACCTGACTAAGTCAGGTAAACGTGTTTAATGTCCGTTTTTTTTATATTTCTAAATATAGTGTTATTAATATAAAAAAAAACTAATAGGAATCATCAATACAAACCTGTTGTTTTTGAATAAGGAAAAGACACTACATTTTTTCCTTAATACTTATTTTAAGAGAATAAAAAAAAAATGATTTCTCATTTCAATATGATTCGATAATGTTCTAGAAACTTTAGATATTTGTATGAAGATTTCATGTATATATACAATGATTTCTTAAATACGTTCAAAGGCATACAAATCGTGTTAATTTTGTATTATCTCTATACTAATATTATAAAGCTGAAGAGTTTGTTTGTTTGAACGCGCTAATCTCAGGAACTACTGGTCCGATTTGAAAAATTCTTTCAGTGTTAGATAGCTCATTTATTAAGGAAAACTATATAACATGCTATATAACATAACGGTACGGTCAATACAAGTGAAGCACCAATAAAGAATGTTTCAAAATAGGGGTTTAAATAGCTTCTTAACATTCTATAATTCAAAAATATTTTCACTTTCTACGTAAATGAAGTGGGGGTAAAATTTTGCGTTATGCCAAAGTAAGTATTCCACGCGAACGGAGTCACGGGCAAAAGCTAGTCATTAATAAATTTCCACAAAACGTTCGTCGGTAACTCATAGATTCGAACGTGTGAATTCCGATACCGCGATGACGTGATCTTGGTACAAAGCCAAAATTTCAACATTATTAATAAAAGGTTAGGGCTTAATGATCTCCGTTAGCGAGTGTGCTAATATGTACGTCAATGTAACGTTACTAATTTATATTTACTACGTAAGATCGATGCGTTTATGTTTTCTTTAATCTCTCAGTTTTACTAATGTTTTTTTTTTCCTACCTATGCTGATAGCCTTGAGAGGTTATTTCAGCTTGACCCTAACGTTTGTAGGTGAGTTCACGGGGCTCAAACCGGAGAGTTGCTAACACTGACCCTAGCAAGAGCAGTGCTTCGCAGAATCTACCACCGGATCGGAAAGGCGACACACTGAGAAGATCCGGCGAGAAACTCAGTGGGCTGTGTCTATGGGTTAATTCGCTCGTCGAGCCCTTCGTCGCAAGCGACGAGTTCGACGAGGACGGTGACCGGATTTACTAATGGGTAAGGCGTCTTATAAGCCCTCACGGTTACATACAACCACTTTACCTATTTCTGCGGCTACGCAGCAATTCATTTCGGTCTGAAGGGCTGGCCAGCCGTTGTAGTATAGAACTAAGACTCATCTCTCAAGGCATGTGGCGGCATTTACGTTGTTGATCTCTACGTGCTCCAGTAACCACTTAAGACAAGATGGGCCGTAATCTTGTTTGTTCATCTAAGCAATAAAATAAGCTTTAAGTATCATTAAGGAACTTACGAACACAACAATGTCATGTCAATAACATATTGCATTTAAACGTTTATAATCTAATGACAATAAACAGAGAAGAATCTAGATGATACATACGTATTGAGTCAAATATTATCACAAAAAAAATGTTTAAAAAAAAAATAGTCAGCATAGTTCTGTTGTTGAACACCTCCTTACATGTGGGAAAACGAGTTTTATTTGTATATTTATCGCAGTTACTAGTTTTGAAAACGGGTTTCTTTCTGTCTGTATTTGTCGTTTGTGTATTGATAACGATGTCCGTATAGAGAACTTGTATGTATGCTGTAGACTGGATATAAAATCGGCCTCTTATGTGATTATTGAAAATTAGAACTAAACTTTGAGAGCCATAGATCATCTGCATTGAATTCCCAAAAAAGGATGCCAACCAAATAATTGGATTGAGCATCGCTAAATAATTTTGATCGACCTGAAATATTTAATATATGTTAACTTTGTTATTCCTGTGATCACCTTGAAGGGTAGTTTAAAAATGTAGTACTTTGTCATCTATGATTTCTAAATTAAAATTCGGTTCGGCTATGAATCAGAAGTTACCGAAGTTTGATTCAAGTTAGTTCGGGTTAATTGTTTATCATTTAACGTTAGTCGCCTGTGGTAAAAAAAATATCTCATATTATTATTCTCCTCATATTTATTATCTGGTACCATATAATGGCAGTATTTATTACCATAGGGTGCAATAATAAAGTATAACAATTGATTAAATTATCATAATTTCATGCAAAACGTCTTACCGCTGAATCCTTCGTTTATGTTTTTTTGGTGGTATTGTGAGTACGCAGGGGTAGGTACCACGATTCTAGTGTTGCCCGCGGGAAACCCCCTACTCTGACTCGGTTTTGACCCAGGGGGGAGATCGGAAGTCGGGTGAGAGAGTACAATGGGAGTTGTTTGGTGGGTAGGGCCCCAAAACATCCTTGGACTCGCGGTCTGCTCTTAACATCTGCAGACCGTCAAGTACCATTTACCCCCTACGCTCCCACGCGCGGAAGCCTCGCATGAGGTTTGGCCCCAAAAAAAGGTACTGCCTGCCTATCGCTACTACGAAACAGTCACGGTTCGAAGGGACAGTACATCAAATCATATGAAAACATCACGTAACAGCGGGAGAGCAATTTGCTATTTCAAAAGAAATTGCCTTTTCCAATTTGACGACAGCGTTGACGTCAAAAGCCAATTTTATGTAATCATTTATTTATCAATGTCGTATTCCTTAATTGACCGTCATCAGCGTAATTGACGTGATAACATTGGAAATGTATCTAAAATGAAAATGCTTGTAGAGTAAATGTATAATAAAATAATAAGAGCCATAGTATGTTTCGGGTATTCACGAATGGCAGGCAAGAGCTTTTTTTGTTGTTGCATTAAAAAGGAGGACGATCTCATAGCTCACATGATAACTGAAGCCCAAAGACGCCTCAGGCGACGCAGTTACTAACGCTCACCTACAGAAGTCTCAATTGCATAAGGGCGACTCCACCTAATCGGAACATGACTGCTTCTCGATAATAATAGGCAAGATGGTTGTAGCTACTAGTAGAGAACTACATTACGCCTAATGATTTGGTAGCTTACGAAGGAATATGCAATTTAACGGACCGACACAACCCACCGAATTTCTCGCCCCTAAACGTGCAAAGCTCACGGTGTTTTCTAAGGTTTTCCAGTGTTGCAGAATTAAAGACCACATTCCAATGCGTTGAATAGCTTTGAATAATTTCCTCTTAGTCACTCACACGAACGACGGTCGTAGTCGAACTGTTAGTGTTTTAATCGTGAAAACCATATTCGCGATGACAGACATACATTATGACACACTTTGTCTCAATAGATGCCAAGTGCCATCATTTTCGGGACATTAACATTTTGTTATGGCTGCTATAATAAACAAAAAATATTTGTATCGGTAAAAAAATGTCCGGGATCTTTCTTCATCTGGCATCTTGCCCGAGTTTTTGCTTGAAACGGATTGGATTATTAACGATATCCGGAGACGATTGTTCCTGTCGTACGATACATACTTGTATAACACATTCAAGTTTGATGGCTTCATCAGCCCACGGCTCTCCTGGTTTCAAGCGGGTACTCGACATTCTTCTCAGTCGCATGCACTCTTGGCAGTGTGGTGGTGGTCATTACTTCGGGTGGCGGTGGGCTTCACCAGACATCGCCATTCCTCGCGTACCGCGGCCCGTCTACGGGACCGTTTAGAGGTGCCTTTATTTGATCGGTCCATCGTAACGGTTATCTGCCGCGCGGTCTTGTACCCTGTTACTTGACATAGACAAGCTGAAAGCCACTACTCACTTTGAAAAACGAGATGGAAGTCTCAATTGTTCAATACAATACTTATTATATACACATACAATACTTCCTACCACCACTATTAAAACTATCATCGTTCTCGTCGAACCAATTGCTTGCGATGAAGGGCTCGGCGAGTAAATTAACCCACAGACACAGCCCACTGAGTTTCTCGCCGGATCTTCTCAGTGGGTTGCATTTCCGATACGGTGGTAGATTCTGCGAAGCACTGCTCTTGCTAGGGTTTGTGTTAGCAACTCTCCGGTTTGAGCCCCGTGTGAGCTCACCTACAAACGTTAGGGTGAAGCTGAAATAGCCTCTCAAGGCTATCAGCATAGGTAAAAAAAATGCTTTCCGATATGAATTCAATATCATGTCACAAAAGCGGCAGCAATATTAGCATTTTATCCTACACTGACTCCAATAACCGCTGAAAATCGCGATTTCGATCCAGTAGTAGATTCATTCGCGAAGCAATTGCTTTTGAGTTGTTAGGTCTCCTTCGGAAGCGCTCGGGCAGTTGTTAGCAAATCCCATCCCTCCTGGCTGAGCCTTTGCTCGCCCACCATTTTAGTGTTTTGAAATTAAAACTATTATTTAATTTTTAATCAAGCTACCAGAGCCTTTTATTGGAAAGGTTTGTTATCTACTACTCGTGTATTCATTACGGCAATAATTATCGAAAGTGTTCGACACCGAAGAGCCGTGTCTAAATTGTTTCGACAACTCAACGTAAAGGGCATGATTAGTCACGTAACGTTGATGAGATGTTACACGTAATCGACTACGTGTGTACTCCACTAACCTAATGCCTGATATGTTTATCTGGTTAGGGTTGACACGTAGAGTTTTAGATTATATTTTTGGTACTCACATTAGTATGAAAGTTTTGCGTGAAAATTTTGATTATGGATTTATAAATTTAGTTTGGACATTGCCAGACTAGGGGCATACTAGGTATACTAGGTAAGATACGCTAAATGAACTCCATCATAATGGTGCGGCTCATTCGTCCCACAATTTTATAACGGCTTAACACTTAGCGATGTCAATTTGATTTAAGTTTAACTGCCATTCGCTCTGCTTTTCCTTGGTGTAGATTGGCAATAAAGCTCACAGTGCCTCAATATTTTACGGCTCTTGTACCCTGTTGACACTAGATGTCTTACTTCCATCAAGAGTTCGTAGTTTCATGATAAAGCGCGTTAACTCTAAATGAGCACTTTTCCGTTTATGCGCTTTTTTTTATTGCTTAGATGGGTGGACGAGCTCACAGCCCACCTGGTGTTAAGTGGTTACCGGAGCCCATACGCATCTACAACGTAAATGCGTCACCCACCTTGACATATAAGTTCTAAGGTCTCAGTATAGTTACAACGGCTGCCGCACCCTTCAAACCGAAACTTCACGGCAGAAATAGGCGCAGTGGTGGTACCTACTCGTGCGGACTCACAAGAGGTCCTACCACCAATAAGAGCTTCTTCGAGTTTTTCCACATTTATCTGATCGACAGGAATCACACGAGTGCGAATCCAAATCTTCTTGAAACTCTGGGTTTTGGGTTGCGACTCCTCAATCACTCGAGGCGAATTCGACTAGCATTGGAGCTGTCGTCTCCATGCGATTGTGTCAGCTAAAAAGTGTATAAGTTACTGTCTGCAGTAGTTCAACCCTAGAGATCACACGTCGACATACCGATAACTGACCCAAAGGTCTACAAATATGGAATATTCCGCTCGTAATGATTACGAAACGACATAACTACAACGTTAATTTAACGTAAATAAAAATACACATTATGTTTCAAGATTATTTGTATAATGATTGCGTTTTATTTATTTACTACCGCAGTAGACAACGAGATAACGGCCTAAATGATTTTCAAATTCACCTTTATATTTGTTAAGAAATAGATCCTAATTGTTTTTTTAGATATTGAGGAAATTACCAATTATGATGTTTTGTTTGTAGGCTTAAATATCTTTTAAGGCAGCATAGCATTCAAATCACAGGGATTTATTAAAATTGAATATGAGTTTTGAGTGTTTAATGTATAATTTAATGTTATATCGGTTTTCGCTATACCCTCTGATCCCTATGTTGGGAAACAACTGTGCCCTATACTTAAATATGTTAGTTCTCTACTAACTATCTCAAGGTGGGTGGCGCATTTACGTTGTAGATGTCTATGGGCTCCAGTAACCACTTAACACCAGGTAGGCTGTGAGTTCGTCTACCCATCTAAGCACTAAAAAAAAAGACGAAAATAGACATAATAGATAAGCAGAGTCCATAGATACGTAAAAACGATCATGAGGGAAGACTTCGAAGTCTTGAATGCATTAGGATAAGAGCTAAAATGACTTGAACACATATAGTTCATGAAATTCTCCACATATGCTTGTTTCCATTCTACAAGTACACTTGTTAGGATATAGTGTACGACGTCATTGATGAATTACAAATGTCTGGTGTTCCAGGAACAAATTTGAACTTGAACTAGGCAGCGGCTTGGCTCTGCCCCTGGCATTGCTGAAGTCCATGGGCGACGGTAACCACTCACCATCAGGTGGGCCGTATGCTCGTCTGCCTACAAGGGCAATAAAATAAAAATACAAACTAGATCCGCAAAAGATAGAATAAGTCTATAATTACTTTATGATAAAGGGTATAAATTAAAAAAATCTTGTCTATGATAAAATCTGTTTATACTTTTTGACGTCACCAATTTTGGGATTCAACAAATACCCGACATGGTTAATTTGAAAATGACTAAAAAAAGGCTAAAGCGTCACGACCTAATTGTCGAATAATAATTTCTATCGATTTTTGGCGTGTCAGATATCTCTTAGATCAATACCACTAATCTTTCATGAACATACGAGTATTATATGATAATAGTGTTTCAAAATATTCTGCTTGGAATCGACAATGATAAGACCACCACAATGCCGTTTTTATAATTTGTAATAATCTAATAGATTTTTCTGTTGCACCTGTAAAACAAACTTGTGTGACTTTAAATTTGACACGTACCACATAAATAAAACAATTTATAAGCGTTTCCCAATAGATAAAAAAATGATTTATGAATGAACACATACTGTTATATAAAAGCACGTATATTTGTTTTGTTACGATGAAAACAGTTGTTTAGTGCGCAATTAAAAAACGTTTTTCGATAAATCACGTATGAAAAATGCAATCAAGAGTTGCATTGCTTATTTTTATGGTAGAATTTCGTTTGTTTTTCTTTGTTTCGGTAGGTATCTTTTTATTTTATTGCTTAGATGGGTGGACGAGCTCACAGCCCACCTGGTGAAGACTGAAGCTCATAGACATCTATAACGTAAATGCGGCACCCACCTTGAGATATAATTTCTAAGGTCTCACTCAGTATAGTTACAACGGCTGCCCCAAACTTCAAACCGAAACGCATTACTGCTTCACGGCAGAAATAGGCAGGATGATGGTACCTACCCGTGCGGACTCACAAGAGGTCCTACCACCAATGATTACTCAAATTATAATTTTGCGGGTTTTATTTTTATTACACAATGTTATTCCTTCACCGTGGAAGTAAATCATGAACATTTGTTGAGTACGATATGAGTATGTAAATATCTGTTTGATCTTTAACCTGATTCCTGTTATAATTACTGAATTTTCATTTCCGCAAGAAAAACACGCGTCTAAGTGAAAATACCATTATTATCTTTATACTCCAAAATACGATTGCATAATACAAGAAATATAATACAATGCAGCTGACTCGCAGCCTTGACTGTGAAATTATAATAGCACTTAATTAAATACACTATATTATATGCTTCAAGTTTTTATTTTCTGTCAACAAAACTTCAGACCGTAATAATTCGACACGTGTAAATGACGTATACCAATTAAAATTTAGAGGTCGCATCGACACATGTCGTTTACAATTTCGCATCGCTTCGATTTGACGAGTGGGTTGAGCCGTTATTTGAATGCGAATAAATTGGCCATTACTACGAACAAACACAGTCAAAATTCATCTTCAACATTGCATGGATCGAAGTATGCTAAGCTAAAGGCTTTGAGAACGGTCCCGGTCATCGTTCTCGTCGAACCCGTCGCTTGCGACGAAGAGCTCGGTGAGTAAATTAACCCATAGACACAGCCCACTGAGTTTCTCGCTGGATCTTCTCAGTGGGTCGCGTTTCCGATCCGGTGGTGGATTCTGCGAAGCACGGCTCTTGTTAGGGTTCGTGTTAGCAACATCGTCTGG
The DNA here is from genome assembly GCF_030269925.1 of Bombyx mori. Classification (NCBI taxonomy): domain Eukaryota; kingdom Metazoa; phylum Arthropoda; class Insecta; order Lepidoptera; family Bombycidae; genus Bombyx; species Bombyx mori. The sequence continues at coordinate 13,189,474 of NC_085124.1, read as the reverse complement.
TTTGAGCCCCGTGAGCTCACCTACTACTTAAGATTACGCTAATATGGTCTCTCTAGACCATCAGCATAGGTAGGAAAAAAAATAACAGTGGACCATTTCAAGAATAAGAAAAGGGGAAAAGTATGTGATGTTTTACAAAAAGCAAAATATAAAGCTAAAATGGGATTAGATTGAGAGGATACAGAAAAGTGGACAAAAGATATTCTAATGGTATCACAGAAACGGGACAAAGTTGTCAAATAAAAATACTTGAAGATGATTTATCAAAGAGGTGGAGAAGATTCGCTCGCGACAGAAAAGTGTAGATGGAAATAGGGGAGACACAGGAAAACTCTACAAAAAACTGTGAACTGAAAAATCATCTCACTCACTTATAATTTTACAGTAGTATATATTACGAGTATTATGGTATACACATATATGTATTATATTTATTATCATGGTCAGTTAATGAAGACTTGCGAAAAAAAAAGAAGGAAGTTATTTAATTTTTTTTTTTATTGCTTAGATGGGTGGACGAGCTCACAGCCCACCTGATGTGAAGTGGTTACTGGAACCCATAGACATCTACAACGTAAATGCGCCACCCACCTCGAGATATAAGTTCTACGGTCTCAGTATAGTTACAACGGCTGCCCCGCCCTTCGGACCGAAACGCAACATAGGTTGAAATCACTACTTCAATAATTACTTTGACATAGTTTATTCTCTGTTGAAATCGGAGTCCGCAGAGACATCAGGCCGTAATTATAATTACGTTGTTCAAAGCTACTGTTGCCATTGTAGTAGAAATATATAACTAGGCAGAAATAGTGCATATAGTAGACAATTCAATGTTATTACTAGGTAAAGAAGGAACACCTAAAATAAGAATAATTATAATGGTATTTTTTTCTTCAAAGTCATTTTAGTTTCATTTGTCATAACCAGAAATACAAATGCAGGTATATTATCCAATTGAGATCAATTAACCTACAAATCGACAGGTCAATGATATGTTATCTAAAAAGAAATTAAAATTGCGCCGAATTAAAGTTCGTTTTTGCAAAATTGAGTTACAGAATTGATATAGCAATATTAAAAATAATTTGTATTTTTTGTTATTGTGATTTTTTTTTATGGCTCTTGTAGGCAGACGAGCGCACGGCCCACCTGATGGTGAGTGGTTACCGTCGCCCATGGACTTCAGCAATGCCAGGGGCAGAGCCAAGCCGCTGCCTACTGCTTAATACACAAGCCTCCACAAGCCTCTTTGAAGAAGGACATGTCATAGCGCTCGGGAAACACCGTGGAGGGGAGCTCATTCCATAGCCGGATGGTACGTGGCATAAAAGACCTCTGGAAACACACTGGGGATGACCACAGTGGCTCCAGGTAGCATAGATCAACTCTACTCCGGTGGCGGGCGGTGCGATGGTAAAAACGAGATGACGGTATCATTTCGAACAATTCCTCAGAGCACTACTGATAGGGCGTCTTATGAGTCGCACGGGTAATACCATCCGTCTATTTCTCCCGTGTGGAAATAACGGGTTGACGCGTGGGGCAGTCATTGTGCTATAAAACTGAGACAGAATTTACGTCTCGAGTTAGGTGGCGGCATTTACGTTGTTGTTCTCTATGGGGAATGTGACCACGTAACACCAGGTGAGCCGTGAGCTTGTCCACAAATATAAGCGAAAACAGGAACACTCCAGATTCCAGAAGCCGTAGAGAGGTTCGAGAATTATTTTAAACAATACGAAACGCATTGTGTAAATGATATTAGATAAATCTCGGCAATTACCACTTAAATTAATTAATTTCCGGAGCGCTATGACATGTCCTTCTTCAAACGAGGCTTGTTGAGAGTATTAAGCGGTAGGCAGCGGCTTGGCTCTGCCCCTGGCATTGATGAAGTCCTTGGGCGACGGTAACCACTCACCATCATGTGGGCCGTATGCACGTCCGCCTACCAAGGCAATAAAAAAAAAATTGAAAAAAATTATTCATTTATTCTTGTTTCAAATCTCTGTCTACATACCGCGTTCGACTTTATGTCGAAGTCTATGTGTATGGTCTATGAACTATCTAACCACGACACGAACGACCGGACCGTAAGCACGAAATGTCAGTAACCAAACGAAATGTCAAATGTCACGTTTTACACGTTACTTGGAACAAAGTTCAAACATTCTATTTATGTCTAAGACGTAGAACGTATTATAAATGCCATGGAATGAGGTAAAAGCGGAATCTTTCGTTAACGTGGAGAGCGAATTGCTTAGTATCATTTATTACTGACGATTTATACTTTTTATTTCGTTTAGTTTTGAACGATAATAAAAAAAAAACTTCAATAATCTTGTAGTAAAATGAACTAAATTAATTTATAATGTGTCACTGAATAAAATTGAAACATCTTGATTTCCCAATCGTACACTCAATAATTTATATTAATGATGTCATAAACCGCATTCCGCGTGTTTTTCTGTTATTTGAAAACTACCTCACCACCAGACATCGAAAAATTCTTTAAGAAATGATTTATTTCCGATCGGATTTACATATTTCTTTATATTTTGAATAAATATAACTTTTTATAACACAAACAACAACAATATTAAAGGAGAGAGTTTAATAATCTTTGTTATGACTCTAAAATAACTAGAATGATCGGTTTTATAGCTAATATATAATAGATTGTAAACAGTATTTCATTAATATCGAACCACATTATCGTCGTACCAAGAATAAAGTGTTGTATCATGAAAACTTCACAGTAAAGAGAAACCGAAAAAATGCACGTCGGACAAATGATAAATAAAATAAATAAATAAATATTTATTAACAATCACGCCACGTTAACTGGTCCCGTGATAAGTTCGTAAATAACTTGTGTTACAGGTACCAGATAACGGATATAAATGTAAGATTTTTATTATACATATACATAATATATTTAATATACATCCATAACCCTGGAAAAGACATTTATATTTATCATACAAATATCTTCCCTTGGCGGGATTCGAACCCGCAACCCCCTTGTGTAGTGACCATGTCACTTACCACTACATCAGACGGCCGTTTGATGTTTCGTGTTGAGGATTAATCTCCACGGTTGAAATAATTTGAACCGGACGTATGCGACTACTATGAATCACTTACAACGATACTTCACTACAAACATCACACAAAAAAGTAAAAAAAATACTAAGAATTTGTTACTCGTAAATAAAATGGATGAAACGATATTCCGATAATTGATATAAACAAGGAAAAGGCAATTAGCTTAATCAGTGCATTAACAGACAGATCACTTCACATGATCCAATCCGTATGGATGCATGTCCATCCACGCTTTCTACCGAAGCGGTCGCGTGATCGACTCCATGCAACGAGCTAATTCGAGTTAATAGGGGCTTGCGTGTCGCCACCACACTATTCCGTCTAATGGACAGTCGACACGGCAACTTATCCCCTTGAAACACAGGGAAATACAGGCCATAAAGGTGTAATACGTACGTGATCTACAGATATGAGTTTAAGACTTCCGATTAGCTTATCAGCGTCTGTAACAGGGTCGATCTAACTATATAACGTGTCTGTGTCTGAGGGTGCCCTGGGTATGCTGATGTTACATGAGGCCAAGTCGCGTCACTCGACAAAAGGTGGTCTATGGGTCGAGAGACACGGGGCCGAGTCGCACCACTTCTAGACACGTCACCACCGGTAGACAACCGGTGAACAGGAGACTCTGTGAGGAGGATCTCAGGGCGCCACCACTTACCGCTCTGGGAGACTTACACCAATAAAAGAAACTAATTATAAATAATAATATTGTGTTTATTGAACACAGTTATATTAAGAATAAAATAAATTACAATAATTTACAATAATAATTAAGTACTAGTGAGAGGCTTAGATACAAAGTTGAAGGTGTGTCGGTAAGTACACCGAACACTCGAGAAAGTTACACATAAATAAAATTAATATAAGATTATTTAAAAGAAACAATAAGGTTCACCGGATCACTTCCCAGCAACCAGGGTTGCTGAATTCGAACGAGGCTGGGAATGCGGGTGTTTTCTAGGTCTACCGCAGTCAAGTAGCCTTTCTTGGACCGACTTGCCAGAGCACCTCGCTTCCGGCAGCGTCCACACAGAAAGGTACTGTAGGGTCTCGAAGGCGAACAGAAGGTCACGCTCCGCACCCTAACTGTAGTACAATATTTTGTACCAATTACAAGGACCTACGTGATAAGACATAGTAATGCTTTAAATTTTATTTAATTACTAGCGACCCGCCCTCGCTTCGCTTCGGAAACATTAAAACACACATGAAACCAAAAAAATAAAATATTTTATTTTTTAAAAAGTAGCCTATGTTCATCAGGGACAATGTCGGCTTCTAATGGAAAAATAATTTTTCCAATCGGTCCAGTAGTTTCGGAGCCTATTCGAAACAAACAAACAAACAAATCTTTCCTCTTTATAATATTAGTATAGATAGTTTGTGGACACAGGAGGCTTAAAATCGTTTTCTCCACACTGCGCCACGTACAAAGGCTAGATGGCGTTAATTTAAAAAAAAATTAACTTAAATTTTCCGGCGTTACAACTAAAATCATGTATTCGTAAATCGGCAGTTACGACTACGCGAAAGTTTCAAGTCTCAACCAAAAGTTTATTTAATCGTTGAGCGTAATATAAATACTACTGTTCTTTATTCTACAATGCCGTTCGAAGACAGAAAATGTGTCTGTGACGTGAGACACGCAACGCTGCGGAAACCGCACGTTTGCGTGACCACCCAGCCTAGATATAAGACACGCGACCGCGGATCAGATATTACCAGCAGTTCCACAGCACAGATACATTAAAATAGGATTTGTACTGAATTTGGTTTTTTAGTTCGGTCACGATTGTGATTACATTCTTTGTGTTTTCTTTTTCCCCTGTAACTGGAACATAACTTTGACCCTATTTTTTTGTGTGGATTTTAATCACGATCCCCAATTCGATATATGTCAAGACATCTTAATTTGAATGAAATACATTCCGGACTAAACCAGTTTATCTTCTTCTCCATCGCTCCCTCATTGCTGAGGATCGTGACTCCGTTTTAGCTTGTCGACTGTCAGCCTCCATCGGTTCCGGTCAGTTGCCTGGTGTAGTGCAGCACAAACCAGTTTATATAAAACCAAAATATATTGCACTAATATTAACTGTGATTCTCTTTTTCGTGAACACTGAGGACATGTCGTACATACATGCTTTTTTTTTCCTACCTAAGCTTGCCTTGAGAGGCCATTTCAGCGGAACCTTAACTAATAGATGAGCTCACGGGGCTCAAACCTGACGAAGTTGCTAACACGAACCCTAGCAAGAGCTGTGCTTCGCAGAGTCTAACGGTAGGCAGCGGCTAGGCTCTGCCCCTGGCATTGCTGCCGTCCATGAGCGACGGTAACCACTCACCATCAGGTGGGCCGTATGCTTGTCTGCATTTACGGCAGTAAAAAAAATCTACCATCGGATCGGAAACGCGACCCACTGAGAAGATCCGGCGAGAAACCCAGTGGGCTGTGTCTGAGGGTTAATTTACTCGTCGAGCCCTTTGTCGCAAGCGACGGCTTCGACGAGAACGGTGACCGGTGCTTGAGGTACCTAAAAGCACCGTTAGTGGATCGGGAGGATCCGAGATGACGTGTTTGGGGCGACGTCGACTGCTTTCCATTCTTTCCGCAGGATCGGGAATGATGAATGATTCCATTTAGTCATAAATTTTTTAGTGGTTTTGAATACTACGAAATTAATAATAATATAACCAATTTTGTTTCAGGTAAGCCATGAAAAAGCTTTTGATGATTTAAAAGCCCTTCCTTCTATGCTTAGATCCAATGAAAATTATCGTTGTACAAAGCCAAGGGGGATTTTATTAGTTTACGCTGGTATGGTATATCGAATTTATTTTAACTAGAGTTATTTTAAAATATCAATCTATGTTACTAAATAGGCCTGGTTTACTAACCGCCATCGGATATTAAGACAAATCATTTAATAAAAACTAAATATGTAATAAACGCAATATATCTGATAACTTCCACTTTGTAGTATTCGACAAATAATAATCAAACAACACTTTGAAAATTCCAAAATCATTTGGAAGGCAAAGCCAAGTTGGCGTCCAAAATGCTGGGAGTCCTCAACAGAGCGAAGCGGTACTTCACGCCTGGACAAAGGCTTTTGCTTTATAAAGCACAAGTCCGGCCTCGCGTGGAGTACTGCTCCCATCTCTGGGCTGGGGCTCCCAAATACCAGCTTCTTCCATTTGACTCCATACAGAGGAGGGCCGTTCGGATTGTCGATAATCCCATTCTCACGGATCGTTTGGAGCCTCTGGGTCTGCGGAGGGACTTCGGTTCCCTCTGTATTTTGTACCGTATGTTCCATGGGGAGTGCTCTGAGGAGTTGTTCGAGATGATACCGGCATCTCGTTTTTACCATCGCACCGCCCGCCACCGGAGTAGAGTTCATCCATACTACCTGGAGCCACTGCGGTCATCCACTAATCTATTATGACTACTCGAGAATATGAATTAAGAATCAAGAATTAAAAATCTTCTTTATGTTATGTTTAAGTAATGAGCGTCATTTGATGCCTAACTTTGATGGGCACGGACACACATCAGCAGCAAGGTCGTAATTGTGAATCTTCCTATTTATTTAGGAAATTAACTAAACCAATCCTCAGAAATGCGTATAATAAATGGACGACTAACAGACGTACGTTAGATCATAAATAATATGAAAAACATAACAAAACAGAAAATAGCAGTGAAATATAAATCTGATTCACGAATTAATTTAAGCATCGCCTAACAACCTATTGTTATTCATTCGCAGGCAAGTTAATAATAGTCCCTCCTTCGTTTAAAAGTTTTATAATACAAAACGTGCTCAAGTCGTGGCGGTCACGTTTCTTTTCGCTGGGCCAAATGTTTGTCAAGTTCCAAAACTGGAAGTTTGAAGGTCAACAACTTTGACGTTCGTGTTCAGAGCTCCTTTTGTATATCTTTAGTACTATTATTTACTCCGGTTTTGGTACCGAAAAATGTTTTAGAAGTCTTAATATAAACTATTTATCCTGATGTGAATTTAAATAGCGCTTGGCCTTAACCGGTCTTGTTCGTTTTGGTTTCTGATGTCGGATTTTAGTGGGATGCTACTGATTCGAAACTGGCGACCAGTTTTTGTTTTATTGCGGCGTTGTTGGAGCCAATAACTCGTAGAGACCGTGATAAACTAGAGAAGCTGATGGTAGTTGGTTAGGTTGACGGGAAAAAATCACTCACTAACCTGCTGGTTGGATTTGGTAAAGACGCTCACCGGCCTACCAATAACCGAGGCTTTAAAGACAGCAGAGGATAGGAAGATGCGGAAAAGCATAGTGCATCGAGTCATCAACACTTCACGCCAGATATGAACGTCAGCAATGAAGAGACTAAGAAGAAGTGGACCCAATAGAAACAACGTGAATATCACCACCGATGAGGGGTGAAATCAAAATTTCAATTGTATCGAACCTCCTACGGATTATCCGCGCCTAGAAGATATGTTGGATGGACTTGACGGTCTGCAGCTTTCTAAAATCTAATTGACAGTTCCTTGAAGCACCCTCGATTAGAACACGAACGTGAGAATCACAGCTTGGCCTCCCCTTGCCTCGACAGGGTCTATCTCATCCGAAGCTCGGAAACGGGTTCTTAAGCGATAAGGGCTTTAAGTCGGCAAATCTCCCATATACCTTGTAAACCGCGTAGGCGGAAGCATGGCGATTGTCTCCTGACCGAAAAAAATATCTGGTTCCATTATCCAGCGAAACAGGAGAATATGTTATGACCTAAACGCAATTCAGACTTATTACTAAGAATGCTCAATATTTTTTCAGATAGAAACAAAAAAGAAAATAGGAAAGCTTACTTTCAGTTCTTAACGGTCATTTGACATGATGCACCAGGGAGAAAATTTTAAGGGTCCAGAAAGTAGCGATAATTATTAATATTCTATCCATATGGTCGTTACTAGAACAAGTCTCGGAACTCATCAAAGCCCTCTTTGTTGTCAAGTTCCCTTCTGAGACGTCAGATTCCTTCGTGTCTCGTACAGTGCATGGCGGACCGGTTGTCACACAAAACATCTTTGAGAAAGTTTTCGTCTTTGACTGTGGGAAGATGCGCATAACCTTAAAATTAATCTCCTCGATTTATTTATTTATGTTACTGGTTTATTACAAAATCATCGGAGCTACCTACAATCGACAAGTCGCTGTGTCGAAATATTTATTGTTCAGATATTATAAAATGCTAAGTCAACAATGAGGTCTTTTAAAACATTTCATTAGATTTATCTCGTACTTTCAGATATGTTCAATTATTAACACGACTTCAACAGCGGTACGCTTAATTATGCCTTTTCAAAATGCTTAAAGGTTTGAGCAACTGTTTTTTATTTCTTTACCTAATAGCCGGTAGCTTCGAGGGGCTATTCCGGCTTCTCCGGACAGGTAGGCGACCTCACGTGGTTCAGCCTGAGAGATATCTGTCCTAGCAAGACCAGTGCTTCGCCGAATTTGCCACCGAAATCGCGGCCCACTGAGAAAATCCGGCAAATAACTCAGTGGGTTATGTCTGTTGTTTAACTTGCACGTCCATGCTCACCATTCAGCGGCAGTTATTGCAAGTACGTCATGCACTCCAATAAATTATTTTACAACATAAATCATAACGTACGTACTCCACGAACCCCAGACAAAGAATACCGCAATTGTTCTATCTTCATTATTTCATAACAGCCAAAGGCTTCAGATCAGAATCGTGCCTGTTCACAAAGGAAGTGTGAATTTCATACGGCAATCTAGAAATAATTGACACGGAAAAGATGATGCAAGCGAACTATGGGAACGCTTCGTTTTATTGTTTTAGTATGAAAAATTCACTCGCCTCCTTCGGGGTCGGTAATTGGAGCTGATGGTTTCCAGTCGGCTCAACAGACACAATGGTCCAAAGAACTGTACTTGGGTTGAACAATTGAGTGTGTATCACGCAAGTTCTCGAACACGTGAGAACGTTTATGTAATTAAAATAAGAATCCGCGGCTTAGTTAATTATTTGTTTGAATTCTTGTATTGTTTTATTCGTTGGTGTAGTTCGGTAGAGAATTTCACGATAGTCAGGTTTCCTTCGTTTATTAATAGCTCTGTTTAAGTATTTTTTACAATCACATTAAATGATGACCTGCGAAAACCTCGCAAAATACTACATCGGTATGCCGTGCTTCTAATTCTTAAGAATATATCTATATTTCTTTTATCCGAGGTCAATGAGCGTTATTTATTGAATCCAGTCAAGTCTGCGAGTAGATAAATGAGCCCAAGTCAAACAAAGATTTGTGTAGCTAAACGCGGCGGGATGACGCCGATGTGTGCTCCGCGATGCAATGTTATTTAGTCTTAGACGTGATTTAGTGGTTCCACTAATACAATTTGTTAAACAATTGCTGAACGAAGATATATTTTTTTCGTGTAATTCGGACACGGTTATTACGACAACACGACAACAATTTATTTTGATACAATCTGTTTTTTTTTTTTTCGTTTTAGTGAAATACTTTGGGTAATTCCTTCCTCTGTCAACTCTTGTTAATTTCATTTCCTGTAAATATAATTTTTTTTTTATTGCTTAGATGCGCGGACGAGCTCACAGCCCACCTGGTGTCAAGTAGTTACTGGAGCCCATAGACATCTACAACGTAGAAGCGCCACCCAACTTGAGATACAAGTTCTAAAATCTCAGTATAGTTACAACGGCTGCCCCATCCTTCAAACCGAAACGCATTACTGCTTCACGGCAGAAATAGGCAGGGCGGTGGTACCTACCCGTGCGGACTCACAAGACGTCCTACCACCAGTAAAAACAGTAACTCTTGTTGGATTATTTAACTTTAAAAGTTTTTCAGGTTTGTACATAACGGCTCAATTGAATATTCTAATAAATCGATTCATCTTATTTGTTTAAAATTCAATTTGTTTTTCTACTATTGATCTTACTTTATATCTAATGTTTTTTTTGAACGTTCGATTTGTCCTTATTATGTAATAACAGACTTTCTCTTGATACTCCACTAATGAGAATTTAAATTTTCCTTAGAACTTCAGGAGGCAAATGTCCAAATTATTTGTTCTGTCTATTATGCTTTTCATTAATTATTATAATATTGTACTTGCCATCCCAACAAAAGTGTTCTTTAAAGGTATTTGACTGAAGGATTTGTCCTTAAACAAAACTCCGTTGTTTTTGTCCACCATTTGTCCGTATGTTCCATGGGGAGTGCTCTGAGGAATTGTTCGAGATGATACCAGCATCTCGTTTTTACCATCGCACCGCCCGCCACCGGAGTAGAGTTCATCCATACTACCTGGAGCCACTGCGGTCATCCACAGTGCGTTTCCAGAGATCTTTTTTGCCACGTACCATCCGACTATGGAATGAGCTCCCCTCCTCGGTGTTTCCCGAGCGCTATGACATGTCCTTCTTCAAACGAGGCTTGTGGAGAGTATTAAGCGGTAGGCAGCGGCTTGGCTCTGCCCCTGACGTTGCTGAAGTCCATGGGCGACGGTAACCACTCACCATCAGGTGGGCCGTATGCCCGTCTGCCTACAAAGGCAATAAAAAAAAAAAAAAACCATTATTGGACTATACTATGAAAGGCTACAATCTTACACAGGCTTTATTACGATCGCATCGTGACGTACGTGAGTTGGATTTGTTATCAGCGACACTAAAAGCTAACAATTATATACCTTAAACAAGTCAAGTCGTTCGAAGGTGATGCAGGACTTGATCTGAAATTTTAATAGCCTCGGAATGACTGCGACAACTGTTTCGTTATTGACTACCAATTCTGATATTGATATGGAGTTATATTGGTTTTAGGGCGATCACTTGTTCGAATCTGATGACTACTTTTGTTTCATTTGTGTCATGCCTCAGTTCTGTTTTATTACCGCCCACAGTCTTCCCTTGGTTTTTGACAGCTCTGAGGCATGTTGTATCTAGTAATAATCAGCAATGTGTAAAGAGACTGCTATTTGAACTATTATTTTTCTTGTAGAACACTTCATTCTGGGCAAAAAAGCGGTTTTAACGTCACGACTTATGTTCTGTACCGATTTTCCGGCTTATTCATACAGATATTATTCACCGTTGTAAATGAGCCTTGTTTAGATTTAGAGCATATGTAAGTTTCTATAATGGCACTGCACACCTGCATTGGTATACCAATTAGATATCTGTGATATACTAGTAGGGATCATCATCAACCAGCAATTACCACTGAACACATTCATATTCGATCAGATACCTCAAGATACTTAGGTTTTTGTTTCAGGCTTTAATAAATTTGTGGGAATTACGACGAAGGGAATATCTTCCACCGAGCAGGTGATATTGCTCGGTAGACCGAAGGTTCGAATGTTTTTGTTCGGAACTTGTATATGTGCAAGCTTATCTTGAAAATGTCGTAAGTGAGATTCAGGTTTCTGTCAAATATCTTGTGTTTTGTGATGGCTACAAACTCTAACTCTAAAGATACCAGCTGTATAATTATATCACTATGTTGATTACGATTTATTTACTTTGTTTCGATTCGAATTTCCACAACAAAAGAATCGAAATCGCCAGCCCTGAGACGATTCGTTGGACGTCACCACTTAATAATGACGATTACGTCAATTAACGATTGTACCGTCGCGCTGACGTGAAGGTCGCGCGTCTCTATCAGTTCAATCAAGAATTGTCACAGCTTGGCATATCACGAACCGCTAGTGTGTATTCGTATCTTTTATATCTACGGAGGTCGAACGATTATAGGCGATAATAGCATAGATTATACACTGGATAATAGTCCGTCTGTTATTCAGAAGATCCGGTCGAATGACACGAGCTACTTTTAAAAAGTTCAGATTTCGCCCTTAATGGTAACACGATAGGCTTCGAAATTTACCTTAGCAATGACGGAAATAAACCTGCAGCTTCCAAAGAGGATTAAAGTTTAGATATCCCTGATCTTAGCCAAGGATACAAATGTGATGCGTCGTATGACAAGGTGATCTAGTGCCTAGTAAACACAAAACTGTGCTATGGTGAACAGATAATAATAAGGAAATAAACAATACGTGCTGCGTTCCGCATTATGTGGCTGCGCTTTGTTTAAAACACGGCACGGATCACGCAAAACGTCGTGCCTTGCTCCATATTGCTCACCTGCTTCATTTTCTATCTGTGTGTATCTGGTTTTTTTGTGGTTACCAGTCGCACAACTTACCGTATCTGCACATAATAAATGGACGCAATTTGGGCTTTGCTACGGCAATAAGGTAGCCTAGAACTGTGCTCAATAATCGCTACATAGTATAAAACAAAGTTGCTTTCTCTGTCCCTATATCCCTATGTATGCTTAAATCTTTAAAACTACGCAACGGATTTTGATGCGGTTTTTGTAATAGATAGAGTGATTGAAGAGGAAGGTTTATATGTATAATAACATCCATTAAATAGTGGAGAAATCAAGAATAAATTACAGCGAAGCGAGGGCGGGTCACTAGTAACAAATAAAGTTTACAATGTACAAGTAACAGAATTGAACATTTTGTTTGATATTACCACCACACTATGGAGACCGTGACCAGTAACACACTTCGGGAGTTGCATAATTATGCAGCGCAGAAATTTACAAGTTTTATTATCCTATTGCTTGAAAAAATAGCTTAAAATAGCTCCACAATAAATTACGGTATAAATCGTATACACAAGTGGAACATGGCGCCGATGACGTCACAGTGTGTTTCCTTTCGCCGGCTGCCATTCGCCGTTCGCGCCTTCACCTTGACATTTCATTTTGATTTCTCGGACGTGTCGCACGTATCTGTCGCTCATCGGAGACTTGTTGCATAATTGTAACTTGCTCCAAGTGATCGAATTCCATCTTTTACATTGTAGTATGTGTAAGATAGGGGTGGGAGCTTAAAAAACATACTTTGTCAAGTTGTGGACGGTGTTAGACAGTAGAATCTTTATTGTTTTTTTTGCTGATTGCTAAAGATACTCCCATTATCTTTCTATCAAATAAATAGTTTCTAGACTTCCACTCATGCCCAATATATGATTTAGCGTAATCGTAGGTTTGTTGACAGTTGACAGTTGTTTAGTTACTTCAACTCGTTGATTACCAATTTCAGCAGACTCCCTCAGGTTGGGCCCCATGAGTTGATCTACCAGTAACAGCGTGTCTGGAGTAGCTCCTTAGCCTACAACCCAATAGGTAGGGGAAAAAAGTGACTTCATATTCTTTATTACTATGATAGGCGGTCAAACTAGCGTAGGCAGCTGAGCCTGAATGCACACAAGATAAAAGATCGTACCTTAAACATGTTAGGATAATGTATATTCTAAACCGGGAGACATGATTTCATCATAAAAAGAGATAGCACTCAGGTGTCTCCCTCCCTCTATTACTTATGAGTCATGACTTCTTACTAGTTTGAAGTTTAGTGTTTTATTTCCTACGATACTGTCGTACGATATTAAGGCGACAAAACAGAAAGCTTTGATTATATACACGTCAGAAAGCTTAAAACGTAGATTCTTTAATAGCAGAATTTCTTTTTGCCTTAACTATTACACTGGTAGGTTATTGGGTTATTCCAACTACGCCCGGACGGGTAGGTGAGCTCTCGGGCTAAATCTGAGGGAAATTTATTTACATCTAAGATGTCTATTTTGAAAACGTATTAAAAGTGAAAATTTAAATGTTTATGTTTTTTTTTTATTGCTTAGATGGGTGGACTAGCTCACAGCCCACCTGGTGTTAAGTGGTTACTGGAGCCCATAGACATCTACAACGTAAATGCGCCACCCGCCTTGAGATATAAGTTCTAAGGTCTCAGTATAGTTACAACGGCTGCCCCACCCTTCAAGCCGAAACGCATTACTGCTTCAAAATAGCAATGTCATTCACAAATAAAATAACTTTTAAGCTCGCTCCCTATTGTACCTAAATTAAAATGTTTAAAACGGCATTTGCTGTTATGAGACTTCTAATTTGTGGCACAGGATACCCGAAGCACAAATCACCTTAATTCTGCCGCCAAGCGTTGTAGTTTGAAAGACGGTACAGCCATTATACTATACAATGAAGACTTAGACCTCATCTCTCAAAGTTGGTAGCCGTATATGCTCCACTAACTACTTAAAGCCGGATGTAGGCTGTGAGTATTTTCACCCGTGAATTAAAAAAAGTATATAGATTACACATATCTACACATCTTCACAGCCCTTTTTTTTTCGGGTATGGGGCCGAACCTCCTACGGGGTCCCCGCGCAAAAGGGTCGCGCGGGGTATGTGAGACTCAACGATCTGCATATCTCCACAGCCCTGACCCATATAGCAATGTAAAAAAATTGAAGTACCTACCTCAGCGATTCAAGCGTATGTTTACAAATCAACAGTCTAGATATTGCGTTGTTTATCGAAGATTCGCGGACGATGCAATAGGTATCTGCTACGTAATCATGACCTCCGCCCGATATCACGTGAACTCGAGTTAAAAATAATAAATGATGTCGACCATACAAAGTCATAACTCTTATCGTACGGTCGTACGTTGTAAACAGTTTTAATAAATACCTACGTTAATTAACAGAATGGAATATTAAGCATTATTTGTTTAAGCTTACGCTGGTAAGCGACTTTAAGCATGACTGGCATCAATCGACAATTATTAGTATTATTATTTTATTGCTTAGATGGGTGGGCGAGCTCACAGCCCAACTGGTGTTAAGTGGTTACTGGAGCCCATAGACATATACGACGCAAATGCGCCACCCACCTTGAGATATCAGTTCTAATGTCTCAAGTATAGTTACAACGGCTGCCCCACCCTTCAAACCGAAACGCATTACTGCTTCACGGTAGAAATAGGCAGGGTGGTGATACCGGACTTACAACAGGTCCTACCACCAGTAAAATTGTGAAACGTGTTCTTAAATTTCTCATTTTTTCTAACTCAAACGGAAAAAATTTTGCTCTGTTTGATAGCTTGGAGGGGGCTATGTGGAATGGCGATTAAAAATGCTCACAGATGACGAATCGACCTAGACAGGTTATGCTTCCAAATAATGACGCTGTGGAAATCTTTGGATGAGGCATCACTGAATATAGGATTAATATCATGATAGTAATGATTTTGGCACATGTTCAGTCTAATCAGCAAATCAAATGGAATGAGATACTGATCGGTAAGGAGAGAAAGAGGAACTTAATAAAATGGAGTGTAGCACCACCGTTTACACCATAGAAGAACGTTCAATTTTGTTGTTGATTTGGGGCATACACAAACAATATTGTAATGAATACTAGCGTTCGATATTATTGAATTTTTCAGAAAAAATATTGAGAATGCATTCTAATGCATCCGTTTATACATTATTATTAGGTGCAATTGTTTCAAAAAATGAAAATGTGGTCGTTTACACCAGCGTAAAATCATAATTGAAAAAAAAACCTTGATGTGTACTACCGTACCGTTATTGGGAATTAGGAAAATTGTAAACTTATTTTGAAAAATTTCGATTCTTGATTCTGGTTTTTATCGTGCTTCTTCTGTTTTATGATACAATACAAACAATCCTCTGCTTCTCTGTTGTTATTAGAGTATAGCAAGAGTTCGTATTTAAACGGAGTATTGGGCCAGTAATATGAAAAATCTCACAGGAAGTTGCTATTTCGAGACAAATTTCCAGCACTTTCAGACTGTTTACTCTGTCTTCTGATATTTACTGGAAATTCAACGATTAGACATTTAAGTGCTCTTTGTGTTCACGCGAAATCGTGAAAAACAAAATTATCTTATCTCAAATTCTTTCACAATCGCACTGCATGAAATCAAACACACAATTTATTTAGATAATGCTTCTTTATCTGATACGAACTGTTCTGAATACCGGTCCGTAACTTGAAAATTTCGATAACAATGATAGTATTCGTTTTTAATAATGCATTGACGCAAACAGTCGTAATCTTTACCTAATCTTATCGCTGAGACGATGCAGCATAATCCTGTTTTGTACATGACAATAACTGATCAAAACGAGCTTAGTGATAGGATTTTTTGCCTAGTGTTTTTCATAAATAAGATGTTTCAAGACAATCGTTGCCGATAGTATTAATAAGGCAAATTTTAACTGACAACCAATTTAGAATATCGGTATTCTTATTGTTCGTCTTGTTAAAACTTTACTAGCGTCCTGAATATTTAATATTTAGTAAAAGTCTGAACATTTCCGAGCCATTTCATTTGTATCCATACATCTCTATTCATGGATAGAATCCCCATGGCCTGCGATCCACGTTTTTGCGTGTGCTTCATCATGTAAGAAAATATGTTTCTCCAAATCGTGCAAAACCGCGTGAACGCCGAGCAACTCCACACAAAATAATCGATTTACCTAAACACGCATGAAAAATACCGATAAAAACAGTATTTTAATATATGTACGTATGTATAAAAGCAGTGTTGATAAGGCTGGTGTTCGGTGGAGCTCGACAAACAACTGATAAGGCGATATCACAGTTATCGCAGCACGATAATAGTTGACATCCATACGTGCACGCTCGTAGAGGAATTATTTACAGGATTTTTCATTAGAATTTTATCCGCTTGAGGTAAAGCTTTATTGGATTCCGATTTGGCATATATAATAAGCTACTAAGCAAGCCAATGCTGTAGTAACGTTACCAAATCCCAGGAATACATTATTAGGAAAAATGCACTGACCCGTTGTTTGGAGAACTTTAGCACCTTCTAGCTTTTTTAAAGTGTAATCACCGCGTTTTCGACTAGTTGCCTGTTTCTCAGCGTATTGTGAGAAGCACAGGCTTAGTAGCAATTTCAAAGAACTATGTAAAGTTATATAAAACACCTTCAAGGTAACAAACAAAATCCTAAATATCGTGCCTAAGATTCTTGACAAAAATGTCAGTTAGACAACTAATACTACTACTAATAAATCGAAAAAACTTTTAATCGACTTCAGTGCAGAATATTTTATCAAGTACGTATTATTACATGTAGCTTTATGCCTCTTGGTGGGGAATCGACTGAGGAGGGAAAGGCAAAAATACTTTTATTGGTTGTAATAATTGAAAACTATTCCGGATTGCTTTTTACTTGTTATGACGGATTTTGTCAGTTTTACCAAAGATGGGTGTTTAATTCCCTTTATATCAAAGCCATTTCTCATTAGTTATTAATAAAGCAAAGCTATCTATTTGATTACATTACTCTTCTAACTAAATTAAATCATTTCTACTCCAACAAAAACCTCCTCTTACAAACCGTGTTCACTGCAATAGCTAAAAATACCGTCTCCGTAATTATCTTTACCTTATTATTACTGAACGTTGCATTTAACGTAAATTCGTGTTCAGAGCTGTTTCAACACCATCCGATGTATCATATGAGGAAATAATGCTGCAATATTACTCATTTTAAAGAAGTCGTCATCAGAACTATTAAAATATTATAATTATCATTTCGTAATGAGTTTTGTGAAACACACGAATATGTGTTGTTGTTCAATTGGTCGAAAGTCGTTATTAATAAAAACAAACCTAATAATTACTTTGTAAAGTGAAACAGCATTTTTTTTGCATAGATGGGCAGACAACATGCTCATGTTCCACCTTTGATTTTATCTATATTCCTCCCATAGATATCACTAATGCCGCCACCCTTTAGTCACGACAGATCTATCCCTTAAACCGAAACGCATTTTTTTTTATTGCCCTTGTAGGCAGACGAGCATACGGCCCACCTGATGGTGAGTGGTTACCGTCGCCCATGGACTTCAGCAATGCCAGGGCAGAGCCAAGCCGCTGCCTACCGCAAATTTGCTAATTGCTTCGAATAAGAAATATGTATGGTGGTGTACCTACTGATGTGGATCAACATTGTCATTCAACTAGTAAGTTATTCAAGACTATTTTACAATACAAAGGAGAGCACTTTCACCGCGAATAGGTCTTTAGAAGACAATGTAGCATATGGTTCGGTTTTCTTGTAGACCTTCAAGATTGGCTCCACTACGAACTCGGAGTCGGGCTGAGTCGAAGAAAGGTTAGGACCCCGCCATTCAGTCTATGTGATTGAGATAACAAAATACGAATCTTTGCGAAGAATTTTAACCTTTTTGACACTCAGCCAAAGTACACGGCATAGTGTCAGGTCACGCATGAAATTCTGAGTCGTAAATATCTGGAGTGGTGATTGATGAGTTCTAGCCGGCGTCATGTAAACTCATGTGACGTTCATTATGTAATGGTGTTAAGTGTATGGCGTTCTAGACTAATCACGACAACTTCAATCGTTGTTGTTCTATGGGTACACTGTCGAAAAAGCTCATATTTTAGTTTTTAGTTGGCATCGGCTCGGCGGAGGGTATCCACGAGGTACACTGACTGACCTTTAGGTTGGCCGGGTCTATAAAGGCAAAAAAATTGTCATATGATTCCTTCAATAATGAAGTACCGCTTCGTCAGAGCTGAAGACATAGTCGCATTAGAATAATGGTTAACTCGTGTTCCGAACCATAACGCGTGCTTATTTTGCGGCAGAAATAGACAGAATAATAACTCGTGCAAGCCACAAAAGAATACCACGGGTATTCAAGATAGGAATTACGGAAACATATCCTGTGGTGACGAATGATGAGGAGTAGTTTATGGTAGATTGTGGACTGGCATGCAAGTGTCTTCTGAATGGCGGCTACATAGACACAACATATTTACATTATACGTAATCTTCAGGCCTAATACATTTCATAATCTAAGTCGCTGTGCTTGAATGTAAGTTGCAGCTCTTGATCAGGATGAAGTCCAACAAGTGATAAGTAGGTGCTCTTAGTCCTGACTTAAATAAACCCAATACCATTTGCTTTTTAAAGGCCTTAAGTCAGCTTTAACTATTAGGGACACCACATTGCGCTTACTGACTGATGGTCTCAGCACAAGATATCATCTGTCTTCATAGTTTTTGCGTCTTAAAATTATGTTTTTACATGTTTTTCAAACGAAGTCTGCGGAAAGTACTGAGTGGTAGACAGCAGCTTTCCTGTGTCCCTCGTATTGCTGAAGACCATGAGCGACAGTAACCACTCACCATGAGGTGAGCTGTTTGCTTATCTGCCTATAAAGGCAACAAAGAAAAACAAAGACCTGATCAATACTTTCCAAAACAAATAATTGAACAAGCGCTCGACTGGGCGCTTTTGTAATCTGCAATGCAACATACCTACATGACGAGTAGAAACGTAGTGTCATTGTAACGCTTCCGAATTCCAAAGCAATTCAGAAGCTCGACCTCAGATCACAAGCACCCACTGCACTTATCGTAAGAAAATTTTAATTACAATCAATTATATCGTGCTTACCGAGTTTCGTAATTGAGTGAACATAGATAATTCCCGTCTGAATTATGTTTTTGTAAACATTCATAATGTAACATACACTTACTTCGATAACAAAACTATAAAACAGTTGTGAAAATACAAACACGTGCGTTCAACATTATTTTGCATGTAACGCATATCATATAATTTTGCGTTTAACATTTTAGCTTTTTTTTTTACGTACGCTCTCAGTTTAGCGATATCTTTATCATCCTCGCGTTTGTGTCGAGTTTTCGTCTAAAAGCTGATAATTTTTTTTTAACTATCATAAATAGGTAAGGTACAACCAAGCTAAACACTTCTACTCGTGACATGGTTTATGGCATATCGTATGGCCGCATGGGAAGTTACTATAGTTCGATCATCCTCGCCTTTGTGTCGCGTTTTCGTCTTAAAGCTGATAATTTTTTTTTAACTATCATAAATAGGTAAGGTACAACCAAGCTAAACACTTCTACTCGTGACATGGTGTATGGCATATCGTATGGCCGCATGGGAAGTTACTATAGTTCGATCATCCTCGCCTTTGTGTCGCGTTTTCGTCTTAAAGCTGATAATTTTTTTTTTACTGTCGTAATTAGGTAAGGTACAACCGAGCTAAACACTTCTACTGGTGACATGGCGTATGGCATATCGTATGGCCGCATGGCAAGATACTACAGTTCGATTACTGCCGCAAAACGACGTTACGCTGTGAAGCAATTAATGCTTCGGCCTTATGTTTCAAATTTGGTTGGCAACTCACCTTGTGATCCCTATGAAGCTCCATTAACCACCCGTGCTGCGAACTGTAAATAGGTTAAGATCTATGTAAAACCAAAATAAAAAAGACCCTTACGTTTTGGTACAAAAAACACAAAACGCTATTGTACAATTCGAAACACTATCTGACCCGTCAGTCTACGTAATAAACAATGATAAAGCATAGCCTAAGCCGACGGATCTAGAATCTGCTATCTATCATAACGTCAAGAAGCCCATTATGTTTAAATCATGAACAAACACGAAGAAATTTGTAAGCAATCGATTTAAATATAAACAAAATACAATGAGCGCTACTTACCTGACTTACATACATAGTCACATAATTTTGTTTGGTTTACTACTAAGGTTGTTGGTTTTTGTTGTTGCTGTAGTCTTAGGGTACCCTGCTGGTACATAGGGCCCTCACAAGTTGTTTCCACTTGTCCCTGTCTTGCCCTTGCTCCTTGACGTCTCTCCGACAGGCACCCCAGGTCTTCTCCTGCAACGCGGTTGCCACTCAAACGCGATTGATACTGCGTTGTCTCCGCTGCGCCGTAGTGTGTATTCTATCCAAGCTGACCCTGTACGACTCCGTTTTCGAAAGAGTTCTCCTGTTTGGATGTGAGACTTGGAGACTGACCAAGATACTCACGAACCAACTGCAGGTGTTGAGGTCCGCATATTCTGGCCAGTTATTTACTATCTCTAATAAAACCTCTGGACTAAATGTGGCCAAATCCCCATCGCGCAAGATTACTAAGGTGCTAAGTATAAAACAAGTGATACTATATTTTGGATACAATTAATCGTAAATAATGTTATCACTACAGATAAAATTACAGACCCGAAACAAGTACCCAGGAATAGCTCCAATAACATGAGGATCGCACACCCGTATCTTGTGAGTAAGCGCCGGACGGACTATTATTACTACTATACGATATCCATCTGCCTAACAACAAACTACATCCAAATAGTCTGTGTCTGGTTTGTTGTCACGTTAAGTTCTCTTCGTATTAACGCAGCGGAAAGTTCCCCGGTCGAGTCGTGATAAGTTATCAGCACGAGGCCCGTCCGTGTCCGTCGCACTGTCAACACTCTTATCCGCTCGACTTGTTTACGTATTACGTTTGACATTAGGTAACGTACGTTCCATGCAACGTTTTAATGTTGTCGTAGTATCGGAGGATATATGAAGGGTCCAGTTTTTTGTGTGTGGAGAAAACCAATTTTGCACTGTTTTTTCGTGCTTTAAGGATAATTTTTAATTAAAAAAAATTATACATTATCCCCACAGTGTACCAATTTAAGAGGAGCCACGGTAAATTTCGTATGTAATCCATCGATTCCGATCCAGCGGTAGATTCTGCGAAGCACTAGGTACTCTTGCTAGAGCTAGCGTTAGCAAATTCTCTCACGTTGGGCCAGTGAGATCACCTACCTGTCTGCGCATAGTTGGAATAGCCCCTTGGCTACCATCGAACAGGTTAGGGTTAGGTAGGGAAAAAACGTTCACATCTGAAATATTTCCGGACAGAATACCGCACCGCACGACCTCCACAAGCTTGTCTTCTGAATCCCGTGTGCCCGCATCCTCCTAAGACCCTACTCGTCGGAGATAGATGACGATAGAACAACCGGTCATAGGGTTTGCTACTCACGTGCACCTGACTAGGTTGACGCAGAACCCGGTTTCTGACCCCGGGCGGAAATCGGGCGTCGGGTGTGAGAGTTCACGGGAGTCGTTAGTGCGGTAGGGGCTTAAAAATATCTTTGGGCCCGCGTTCTACTCCCGACATCTGCAGATCGTCAAGTCCCACATACCCCGCGAGCCCCCTAGGCGCGGGCCCCCCGTAGGAGGTTGGCCACCGGCTCGAAAAAAAAAAGAAAGGCCAGACAACTCGTAGAGGAAAGCACTGCACCATTCTCTAACTTTTTCTATACATGTGTGTGACCACACTTTTTCTATGTACACCCAATGCGGTATCTAGATCGTTCCATCCACCCTATCCGATATCTAGATCGCTCAACCTATCCCATTCGACGTGGTGGTATGTGGTAGACACTCGGAGAAATCTCAAGTTAGTTTGGTGTTTAGTTTTGTAACTCCGTTGCTAACAGTCTGCAGTTCAACATTATGTAAATATTTTGACTTTCAACAAACCAGAATACAGAACTTGTTGATGAACAATCAGGTAGGTCAATCATTCAGTCAATAGGGTGATGATTTACACCTTGAAACCAGTGACTGGCAAGATCATCTTAGTAGATAATTATTATATAGATATTAAATAAAGCAATATAGCTATATAGCGAGTAATTGTGTAACTGATATATTTATTTGATAACCAAAAAAAATCTATTTCCGTATAATAATAGTGTTTGTCAACAAACAAGAATTCAATGTCAAATAAAAAAACAAATGCGTAATAATTAACTAATTGTGTCTATTAATATCCGTTTTGAAATGGAATGTTTTTTTTTATCACACGTGAAAAACTTTACAATACCGCTAATGTCCTCAATGAAATAATGAAACACGTTGCAGCTGCATCTACTCTGGTTGAATGTCCATACCAGTCGATTTAGAAACCTTTTTTTGACATAAAACCCGAATTAGCGAACACACCGGAATTTAATATAGAAGATGTGTACGGTGTTACCTAGGACATGTCAATTATTGTCATGTCATATGTCAAAAATTATCATCTCCAATTTGATTTGCTTGTTCCAAAGGACAATTTGGACCAAACAAAGCGAAATCGGTCCAGGCATTCTCAAGTGATGTGATTGATTACTAATCGAACAGAATTTCAGTTTTATTTAATACTTTATATAACTTAGATTTTTTATTAACTAATTGAAAATCGTAAAAAATTAGAAACACCTCAAGCACATCATGGAATGTGATACACGATTTTCAACTTTATATGAAATTGCAACAAGAGATCGGCTCAACTCGCCTACTGTGTGCTTAGTGCGAGTTTTTTTAACGTTCTCGATAGCGTAAAAGTTAACTCAAATTTGTACGCAATCAGAACAGCGCCCCTAGCGGACATTGTACGCAAACGTTCCAACTCCATACTTGAGTTAACTTTTACGCTATCGAGAACTTTAAAAACTTGCACTAAATACTCTGGTCTGGCTTAAAAAATTCGTGAAGTACTGTCGACAGCAATGACACCTCTCCCGCCTCTTATATCAGTTACAATCTAATTTTAACGAAACGTAACTAGTACTATCGTACAAAATTAATGCGTTAGGGAATTCTCGGTATAGGCGCATGTCACATCGGAACAATGGGCCGGTGTGTTTCGATGATGTCATCACGTTGTTTTTTTTTCTCATAAATAATTCTCGTAGTATGTATTTGGTTACGATAGCGTTATGTCAATAATGTGGCGTCGACACGTTTCGTTTGTTTTGGTGTCTTGTTTATGTCGCGCCTAGGCGATCGACCGAAGGTCGCAGAAGGAACAAAAAAGAAGCCGTACGGACCATAAAAATGAAGGTTATAAAGTTAAACAAACGATCTACAACTTCCTGGATTCTTTACAAATTAAGACAAAATAACGGATTCACGGCCTCCCTGTTGTTTAGAAGATATCTTTTTTTTCCCCTACCTATGCTGATAGCCTTGAGAAGCTATATCAGCTTCGCCCTAACATGTAGGTAAGCTCACGAGGCTCAAACCGGAGTGGTGCTAACACTGGCCCTAGTAAGAGCAGTGCTTCGCAGAATCTACCACCGAGAAGTTATCAAAGCCCATAGACTGCACATGAGTGCCATTTGCCCACTTCGAGACGAACTTGAAGTATCAATTACATGTAGTGTGTAACCATTCCGGTATGTAAACAGCCTTATTTAAAGTGCTTCTTCGGCACTACTGTCCTGTAACTAAATATACCTTTTTACACAATAAACCGGATCTTCAAACTGAATGGACGTATTATTTCAACTGTTCTAATCTATCGTGACCAGACCAGACCATATACACTTGTAGACCGGCTATTGTACCATGCGAAAATAGTCAACTGATTCAAAAAAGGCTTTTGCATCATCCTTTACTTAGTGCTAATGAGGTAGTAATCTCTATATACAAAAATGAATTGCTGTTCGTTAGTCTCGCTAAAACTCGAGAACGGCTGGACCGATTTGACTAATTTTGGTCTTGAATGATTTGTGGAAGTCCAGAAAAGGTTTAAAAGGTAAATAAATATGAAAATGCTCGGAATTAAATAAAACTAACAATTTTGTTTTTCCTTTATCGTCTTTTATTTATCAATTAAGACACTACGAAGTGCCGGGTCAGCTAATGTAAAATAAATTTATAAACAAAAACATTTCATCGTCATACTTAGAATGGTTTCTTGTTGTTAAATGCCTATACCATATTTAATATGTTTGGTGCTAGAGCCCATCTTGAGTGCAGAAACAAACACGTCATGCTTAATTTTAAAACCGGCTATCATAATGAATCGATTACACAAAATTTCGTGCCTAAGTTGTTTGTTAACCGTTGAGTAGTTCGTTCATAGCGTGGTAATCTTCGATCTCTTCAGATCATGATTTAAAAAAACTGAACCAACACGTAAAAAATATCTCCGTAGGATGAAAGGTTCTAATTATGGTTCTAATTTAGCTTTGACCTAAACAAACATGCAAACATTACAAGTTAAGTAAAAGTTTTTAAAAATAGTCGGGATAGTGCTACTGCTGTGTCTTCTCCGTCATTTAGCTCTTTTCTGAGTAGTCGTGATCTAATATTAAGGGTTTGTCTTGTTTGCCATGCAGCATCTCGTCAATCTAATTCTATTAGTCAAACGAGGGAAATAATAACAAGAGGCCGAGGAATCTGGAGTATTTTATCCATCCATGTCTCCTGATTTCCGATCCGACTCTCTTTTATCATACAGATCTTCTGAAGTGAAAAAGTGCTAAAATTTTTGGTCTTATTTTCTAAGTTCACACCGCGTCAAGCAAACTATATAGGTGCTTCGATATTTATCGCCTGAGCCGTTAACTATCTATATATTAATAAGTGAAGCAAAAACTTTGTATCCCTTTTTGAAAATTGCGCGGACAGGGGAGTATGAAATTTTCCACACTTATAGAGCATATAGAGAAGAAGTGCACAATGCTAATATTTTTGTTAAATAATGCGTAAAAGATACATTAAATCAATAAAGAAAACATTACACACACTACGTACCATGTATTTGACGCACACAGGCATGCATACTATTTATTGTCAAACTTTTGTTCTTGAAGTCAGTTCTCAAATTGAGAATAGATTAAATATTGTTTGTCTTTGTTAATATTCTTTAAAATGTAGTCTTGGCGAAATTTGTGATTATAGAAGTATAAAATACAATCATAATAGTGTACAAACTTACAATTCCAATTAATTATAGTCGAATTTCGACTACTGCGGGACCTCTAGTATCAATAAATATTCTAAAGCACAGCCAACTGTAGACGTTCGCTATCACATGTTCCGTTACGTATAATGACAAGAAACACTATTGTTAGTTCTTCTTGGTATCAAACTTTGAGCGGATCTCATTCAAAAGATCTTTCGGCGCGGCTTAAGCCCGCACGGGTAGAGTACCTAACTTGCCTCCATTTAATACATCGCTTTTATATCCCAAGTTGGTTGCTTGTGATAATCATGGACTCCGTAACCACTGGAGACCAGATGGGGCGTGAACCACCTATTAAAACCAAAAAATGGAATAAGTGGTCCTTCTTACTTTGTTATCAGGAAGAAATAGTAATACTTAGAACTTTCCTGGAGTTTTAGATGTGTCACTATGTGGAACTACACTAAAACTTTGGGATTCTTTTTCAAATGTTCGATAACATATCCTTGTGCCTAATAGGCCAAGAGAGTCATTGCCTGACACTTGTTTGGTCATCTCGAAACTCCCATCTACACTCAAAGCTCAAAACGTCTAATATACAAACGGAATGTAAAAAATAATTACAACGAGTTCCCTTCAAAGTTATCAGCTTGTTCACCTACTTTATTGCCCTTGAACATATCAAACATAGATACGCAGATCTCGGGGCTCGATAATGGAGATTGCTTACACGAATAACGCATTCATTAAGTAGTATATTTATTCTCTATATTATTTACATTAAGATAAGTTTAAGGTTTACACTGTATGTATTATGGTATTTATTGAATGGGTAATAATATTCGTATCAACATCTTATCTATGCGTTCCCGTGTGACGGATGAATAGTCGATGAGACTAAAGTCACTGTATTTTTTTTTTTTTGATAAGTTGGCGGTCTAACTGGTCCAAGGTAGCCAGAGTTCATGCGAAGCTTTATTCACATATTGGAATAGCTGACCCACCCTTCAAACGGAAACGCGTAACAACCTTGCAGTTGTAATAGACGCGATGATAGTATCTACCAGCGCTAGCTCACATATGGAAATTAATACACACAGTAAAAACATTGGTTTCTTAAAAAAAAGACAAATAGCAATATTTGTCTTTTTTTGTTGTCAAATGTTAAATTTCGATATCATCACATCGCATGATATGATTGTATGCCCGAGGAGCCGGTAGATGACAGATATTCCCTTCACAAAATAGCCCTTTGATATTAGGTAACCCGTTAATTCTTTGCCCATCTATAACATCCAAGTTACTATTAACTTTTGCTTGCATAAATGTAGTCCGCGTAAGCGAACGGCTTATACGAATCTCTGTCCATATATGACGTATAATCCGATGGCCAGTCTGTGAACGTTTCCACAGAACTCCTGTAGACTTATGTTGGAGAGTTTTTTGACTTAAATTCCGGTTGTCCTATCGTTTGCAGCAACTGAATGTTAAAAATTTTAGATCCGCCGTGTAACGTCTTCAGTGACCCATCACATTTACTCTCTCTACTGGATAGCTTAAATATATCCGGCACATAAAGCCAGGACAATTTTATTAATAGTTTATAGTACACAAGGCGATGGTACGAATCGTTTTGTACATTACACTACACATATCGCGCCCCTAGCCGATAAAATATCGGTCTTAAAGATCAGTCAGTCTTTTTGTGTGTCATCACTTACTTTTATAATCTATGATCCTTGTAATATACTAAAAATGAATCATTTAATGGTTATATCGTTTCTCAGAAACTTCACTATCAGTACTATTGGTCTATATCAAATAACTAATTATAAGCAATGTGTTAAACTACTTCTTATCAGTACTCATAGTGAATTGTTAATACTACAACACTTTCAATGTCATTAATTATTATCGTTTAATTGATACGTTATTTGTTATCAACCAAGGAAATTATTGAAGGTTACGTAAATATTTGTGTAATGCATAAATAGAGGTTAAAAGATGTCGCATTATAAACATGCTAAGTACAGAGTACACCAACTTCACAGTCTATGGAGGAGACGTAATCTGTTTAGCAATAAATGATTAAATAATTTTATACGATATGGTAAATGACGAAAAAGTCTAAAGAGACCTCTAAAAATGGGCTGGTGCCCTCTTTTTCCGTGATTGGTAACGAATCTTAGATTGTGAAGGGAATACTTATTTTGAAAATCATTATTAATATATTTGATTTTTTTATTCCTTAGAGCTCACCTAAACGTTAGGGTGAAGCTGAAATAGCCTCTCAAGGCTATTAGCAAAGGTAGGAAAAAAATTATTATTAACAGCCTATACTCGCCCAAAACTGTATCGAACGAATCCAAAGCGAGAAAAAACTAAAGTCACCGACATGGTGCCCAGAAACTGAAGGGACCGTGTGCTGGCCACGTATGCTGGAGAAACCGTAAAATTGGACCAAAATAATACTTGAACGAGAGTGCGAATCAGAAAACATAGTGTAGGGCGCTCTCCGGCCAAATGGAGAAAAGATCTTCCACAAAATGTTTATTCGGTAGAAGAACTTACAACTTTATTTAAAAAATCATAGCTCTTTTTATTTTTTCTACTACCTAATCGCTATTAGCCTCAGGGACGATTCCAGCACCCCACAGTTTGGTAAGTGGACTCACGGATCTCAACCTGTGAAGACGTTCTTTTCCTATTTACTGTGATGTTGTTTGGCTACCTTTTTTAACACGATGACAAATTGTTAAATGCTGAGAATTCGCTATGAATGAATTTCTATTGATTTGTGTACTTCTGATTATAAATATGTATTAATAATTATTATTAATGCTTATTGATATGCGAAATACGTTTTCGAGTTCTACAGGTCTTCACCATAACAATACATTATTAACGACATCAGTAAAGGCATCATAAAGAGAATGGCACTACCTAACAAATTATTTGATATCAGTTATAATAACGATACGATGATACATGCAGTCATGACACATGAGTTAATCAATTAGCCTTTGTTTACAACTCAGAGAAGGTTCGTTGACATTCGTCTGAGACCTTTGTTAAGATCTTACGGAGAAATTACTACAAGTATCCCTTTTAGTCTGAAGTTCTCGTAATTAGCGTGTTGACGTAGAGAATTCCAAACAATAGGCCGTCTGGTTTCATTCGGTAAGCCTTGGAAATTATTCCATTGTATTTATTAAATAGTCTATTCTTGAAACTGAAACACAAGTGTATTGTGCTGTAGAAATGTTCTGTGGGGTCATGACCTTCTATCATCACTAGTAGATAGTCCAAGCGGTCTGACCCTGATATTAAGCTATGTAAATATAGTAAAAAAAATTTTGACAGAGTCTTGTTCGAATGAAAAATAAAGTAAAAAATATGTCAATACAAATTTCTGGTCATAAATATGCTGGTTTCAATTGATTAATGTTAAATTATACAGTTAGTAGGTAGAATCATCGTTTCTATTTCTGTAGTGAAAGCTCTTTTGTAGAGTACGTTAAGTTTATAATAACTAGAGACTATAGTAATGATAGTAATAACTAGAGACTTTGGGCTTACACTGGTGGTAGGACCTCTTGTGAGTCCGCACGGGTAGGTACCACCGCCCCGCCTATTTCTGCCGTGAAGCAGTAATGCGTTTCGGTTTGAAGGGTGGGGCAGCCGTTGTAACTCTACTGAGACCTTAGAACTATATCTCAAGGTGTGTGGCGCATTTACGTTGTAGATGCCTATGGGCTCCAGTAACCACTTAACACCAGTTGGGCTGTGAGCTCGTCCACACATCTAAGCAACAAAAAAAAAAAATAGGTCACAAATATCATCACATTACCATCCTGAGCGGTTTATATTTTATTTTTAATTGCATATATGGATGGACCTTGAGATATGAGTTCTAAGGTCTCAGTATAGATCGTATCGTTTTCACGTATAACGTTTTCCTGTTAAATATTATTGCATTTCGAGCCAATCCAAATATTGGTTCTGGTTTAACTTATGCTTGATAAAGAACACTGAGAACTACAATGTCCTTGAAGTTACCTACAGATAAGTTTGTTAGTTTAAATAAATTCCGCGCTGTAACCATTGAACACAACATATTCATGTGAGTTATATTATTATTAAATATTGCGAATTATCGTGCTTTCCGTCCCGTAACTCATATAAAGATGAAAGCTTAAATAAATCTTCATTTTTTTATATCAACGCATCGCTTATCCAATAGAAATGCTTCGATCAAAGTACACCTGAATTTTTTAGTTCCAGTAGTTTCTTAGTTTTTCGCTTGCCGCTGACAATATTTCGGAAAACATGAAAAAAAAAATTTTTTTATTGGCCTTGTAGGCAGACGAGCATACGGCCCACCTGATGGTGAGTGGTTACCGTCATCTATGGATTTCAGCAATACCAGGGGCAGAGCCAAGCCGCTGCCTACCGCTTAATGCTCTCCACAGGCCTCTTTTAAAGAAGGAC
Source organism: Bombyx mori (assembly GCF_030269925.1). Lineage (NCBI taxonomy): Eukaryota > Metazoa > Arthropoda > Insecta > Lepidoptera > Bombycidae > Bombyx > Bombyx mori. The sequence goes on along the minus strand of NC_085124.1, from coordinate 13,159,330 downwards.
ATGTCATTTTTCAGCGTTTTGGGTAAATTGTATGCCATTTTCGCACATACTTAATGAACTAGCTAACTTATACTAAACTAGCGGACCGCTCCGGCTCCACTCGGGTCTAACAAAAATTTCAACGATATTTAACGTTGTTTTATTTTTTTAAATAAACGAACACTTATTGCGGCATAACTTTAATAGTTAGACATATGCAGTCGCGACACTTTCTCTAAATAATAATGTTTTCTACAAAGTCGTAGTACATTATTTTATTTTATCATCAATAGTTTTTGCAGGGCACGCGATGTAAAGAATATTTTAGGTAATTTTTTTACACCTTGGGTTACATTATTGGAGTTTTAGTAATGATCCCTATTTTTTTTCAAAAAATATTATAGTCTATATCACTCGGGAATAGTGTAGCTTCCAAACAGTGAAAGAATTTTTCAAATGGGTTCAGTAGTTTCGGAGCCTATTCAATACAAACAAACAAACAAATCTTTCCTCTTTATAATATTAGTATAGATTAATACATAATTCAATCGCACTTGCAGTATTAAACAGTCACTTCCTACATGTTTAAGCCTTTACAAAATACCACATATTTTGCCGTAAAGCAATCTCTGGTTCCGACTTCAAGTGTGATGAAGCTTATCTCCAACAATTTCCCTTGGATGAACGATTGTGTAGAGACTACCAACAAATGCTTTCCGATAAACGGTTTGTCAAATACCCAACATATCCACACATTGAAATATGGACAAAAAATAATCGTCTATTTGGCTATCAGTTGGCTTTTATTTATTTATTTTTTATTGCTTAAATGGCTGGACGAGCTTACAGTCCACCGGGTGTTAAGTGGTTACTGGAGCCCATAGACATCTACAACGTAAATGCGCCATACACCTTGAGATATAAGTTCTGAGTTCTCAGTATAGTTACAACGGCTGCCCCACCCTTCAAACCGAAACGCATTACTGCTTCACGGCAGAAATAGGCAGGGCGGTGGTACCTACCCGTGCAGACTCACAAGAGGTCCTTCCACCAGTAAGTTGTTTCTTATATTTCCAAACTCATACCATAAAAATTATGAGGACTGACGTATGTAACTGAATAAGTTGTGGTTATATTTAATTCCCTTAAAGTATTGTAACATACTGTAAAATGATGTCACATTTCATGAGCTCACTGAGTTTCTCACTGGAGCTTCTCAGTAGGTCGCGATTTCGATCCGGTGGTAGATTCTGTGAAGCATTGCACTTGCTAGAGCTAGTGTTAGAAAATTCTCTCAAGTTGAACCCGTGAGCTCACCTACCCGTCTGCTTATAACTGGAATAGCCTGTGAGGCTACCAGCGAATAGGTAGAAAAAAAAAGATTATTCTAGATCAACGGGGATGGTTATATCTTTAATTGAATTGATTTTAAAACTTGAAGATTTCAGACTTCCTTTCACCGTAGACCTTAGTATTTGTTAATTATTTCAAGCACGTCCTTACGGATCCATCAGATCCAATAACCTTTGCATTAGACGCCTTCAGCTCTAACACTAGGAGCAGGCTTAGGGACCCCGGTAACCGTACTCGTCGAACTCGACAAAGAGTTCGCCGTGCAACCTAACCCATGAATCAGCTCGCTGAGTTTCTCGCCGGATCTTCTCAGCGGGTCGCGATTCCGATCCGGTAGTAGATTCATTCGCGAAGCAGCTGCTCTTGAGCTGTTAGGTCTCCTTCGGAGGCGTTCGGGTAGCTGCTAGCAAATCCCACCCCTCTTGGCTGAGCCTTTGCTCGCCCACCTGTCCTGGTGAAACTGGAAAGGCCTCCGGGCGACCAGTAATCCTTCAATCATAAAAAAAAAAAAAAATTCAACTTGACACTTGTGACACTTGATAACCTCTTGAGCAACCAGCGAATAGGTTGGGAAAAACAAAAACATTTCATAGGTTTTTGTGGAAAAAAAACGCAACACAATACAAATACAATCAATAATACCATGACTAGCTCAATACATTACACATTTTCAATTTGTTACAAAATTAAACGGACAATAAAACCAAATGTGGTATTGCCTACGTTTGATTGAAAACAAAATATAAATGATGATGTAGCACAGTCATTCCTGAAAACCAACACGGTATTAACTGGAACAATTACACATGCTTTCGTGTAAACAGGAAAAACATTGTGAAGTTAAAGGCAAACATTAGTCTACAACGTGGATTACTAATTCTTTATTTGCACCGTTGATTCAAATTACTTTAAACCGCCAAAAATTTATAAAAAAGCATTGCGTTCGTCGCTCTTTTAGCCCGGAATAGCGGCTTATCGTATAAAGCTTTTGAATGTGGTGCTAATATTCTGGAAGTAAAATGAATGAGAATAATGGGTATTGATATATGTTGTGAAGCTTATCAGCAACGCCTGAAGCCATGAAGACGACCACTCTGTCAAGAGCCACTAGAAGAAAATGACTGTGACATAAGAATAGTGACATAAAGAAACTATAAAGATTTCGGGTTTCCCATTTGATAAGGAATCCTAAAGTTGTTCGGTTAACTCGCGTCTTAATACGAAACTTACTGGTGGTCCACACGGGTAGGTACCACCAGCCTGCCGATTTTTGCCGTGAAGCACTAATGCATTTCGGTTTGAAGGATGGGGCAGCCGTTGTAACTATACTGAGACCTTAGAACTTATATCTCATCTGGTGGTCCACACGGGTAGGTACCACCAGCCTGCCTATTTTTGCCGTGAAGCACTAATGCATTTCGGTTTGAAGGATGGGGCAGCCGTTGTAACTATACTGAGACCTTAGAACTTATATCTCATGGTGAGTGGCGGCATTTACGTTATAGATGTCTATGGGCTCTATTAACCACTGAACATCAGGTGGGCTGTGAGCTAATCCACCCATTTACACAATAACAAAAAATAAAAAGACACTTTTAACGCGATAAGTCATATTTTTACAGTGTAACAGTCATTTTATTCATTTTACATAATCATTTTTATTATATATGATCAAACATTGAGACGTCACCAACTGATTTCCCGTTAGACTGTGTAAACAGGCAAACCACAGACAATATTAATAATGTTAATAACATCGTAGGCAACATGTAGTCATTTAATACCACATTTAAATAAAAAATATTATTAAGTTATTAACGATAGAATAAAATGTTCAACGTCAATTAAGCCGTAAGGAGTTTTGCGTTTTTCTTCTGTTTTATCAGAAGAACGGTCAAACGAGGTCACAAAGCCAACTGTGTTGAGTGTTTATGCTAAACTGTGAAGGCTACTTTGCATCTATTCTATTCTATCAGCCCATGGACGTCCACTGCTGGACATAGGCCTCCCCCAAGCCTCGCCACAAAGACCGCTCCTGCGCTGCCTGCATCCAGCGGATCCCCGCGAACCTCAATAGGTCGTCGGCCCACCTTGTGGGAGGCCTACCCACGCTTTTTTAAGACTTTGCATCATTAGGTCGAAATAGCAATTGCCATTAAATAACGGCTATCCTACCCAGAAACTGGGTAAAAATATATCAAAATAAATAGTTTTTGGAAGAATACTAAATGGTAATGCAGAATGGTACCAACAATATGTTCATTGCACTCGAGAGTTAAAATACTTATAATACTTGAAAAAGTACTTCTTCATCTTTCCGTAATTTGGAGTAAACATTGATGTACCAATTCTCTGATGATGAACCCGGAAAATGGGAAACGGCACTCTTAAATATTGATTACTAAACCAATTTAGTTCATAGATTTATCTTTAGCTAAGTCCACCATATTTTTAAGCTTTCGATCTCTAATAGGATCACGTCTCAGCTACACTTAGACCGTTTCTATCAGGAACGGGTAGAAGTGTCAAGTTGAAATAATTAATAAATACCAAGGTCTACGGTGAAAGGAAGTCTGAAATCTTCAAGCTTCAAAATCAATTCAATTAAAGATATAACGATGCTTGGGTACCGTTATTAGCATTCCCCGTTGATCTAGAATAATCTTTTTTTTTTCCTACATATTCGCTGGTAGCCTAAGAGGCTATTCCAGTTATACCCAGAAGGGTAGGCGAGCTCACGGGCTCAACCTGTTTTGCTATCAATAGCCCTACGAAGAGCAGTGCTTCGCAGCATCTACCACCGAATCGGAATCGCGACCCACTGAGAAGATTCGGCGAGAAACTCAGTGGGCTGTATCAAGCATAATCAAATTTGGTAAGAGACAAGGTCTCATACTAAGTGCAAATAGTAGATTCACAAATCTGACTAATATAAAATAACTTTTATGTCGTAGAAGTGCACTTTTAACACACTATAAGTGATGCTTTTGTGATTCACATACTTAAGTTTGAAAATGTTTGATAGATAGGTACATGATTATGTTTATTTGAGCTTAGAATTAAATCTGTCTTTCGATCGAACAAGTTTACATGTTTCTGGAATGTTATCGTTTGTTGTGTTTATTTCATCGTTCATTAAGCTTTGAAGTATTCGATGTAAGTGCAATTCGAAGCATATGGATTTAGTTACGTCTAGATTCGCATGGCGGTTGGGCAGAAAAAACATATACCAGATTTTTAAGCTAGTTTTTTAGAAGGAATGGATAACTTTTTGCTGTTCCATTTTCACAATATGCAAACGAAGGTTGCTGCTAAAAAGCTTTGTGCAAAACACTGTCCTTTTATATACGCTTATTGTTGGGACCGAAATATTGTCATTGTGAGCCTCGCGGAACAAATTTTACATACTTGACCTACTTTGAAACGAATAGAATTTAATGTCGTTTATTTGAAACTCTTGTGCCATAACGGGAATTTCAAGAAACCTATAAAATAGTATATAAAACATCCCAACAAGGACAATGAGGTCTAAGATCTCAGAGTAAAGTCACTTACTCGAAAGTATTCATTCCATCGGAATAAGTATAGTATACTTGCGGGTAGTTTCTTGTTAGACTAGCATAATTCGAAAAATATGTACTTCTAAAAGAAAAGTAATAAATCTCATCGTTAAGTTTTACTATATTGTACACTCTTTACTCTGTTTGTACCGAAGTGCACAGACCTCCGGCTAGAACCGGGCCAAGGATGCCACGACCCGGTCGGCCGGCTCCGGTTATTGATCTCCTCCCGGTTACGGACGCTGGGGCAGACTTCTTGTCACTGCTTTGAAATTATTTTGAGTGTCTATAGCTAGCTAGTCCTGTTTTCATCTAAGACAAGTCAATTTAGGTGTATGCCATAGGCTAAAATAAATGAATAAATGATCGATGATAAATCAAACAAGAGCATTGGACCAAAATAATAGAATTTCCTATAATATTGCGAGAGATAGACCTATAGAAAGATAGTTCCATACCTTTATTACAAATACCTACTCAACAATACTTGACGAGTTTGACATGTAAACAAACTTGTTGATAAACTTCAGAGTTGCGCCTTCCAACTGAACCGTAACCTAAAAAACCACGCCAAAGTCGATCTAAAGTAAAAATAATGTCAACTGTTTTCTTTGACCATAGTGGGGTTGTGCTCTCGGAATTTTGGCCGGAAAGTCAAAGGGTAAATAAGGAATATTATTTAAGTGTTACGCTGCGATTAAGGGAGAAAATTCGATGAAAGGGCCAAGTTTGTAGAAAGAAACTTCTTGGATTTAGCACAATGATGATGCGTATTCGCGCAAGGCAATTATTAATTTTAATTAAATTTTCACCAAAAACTCAACACATACCATCGAGCAACCTTATTCAGCAGATATGTCTCCAGGCGACTTCTTCGTTTTCCTGAACTCAATTTAACCACTTTGTGGCACCCTTTTGCATTCGGTAGGAAATATAAAGGAGAATTCGCGACGAGAACTTTATGGGAAAAAAATTTTTTTTATTTAAAAAAAAAAAAGGTAAATATTTGAGAAAAAACAAAAAAAAAGCCCGCCGAGTTTGTTTCGCCGGTTCTTCTCAGGACTGTGGCTTTTTTTTGGAACCGGTGGTAGAGTTAACATTGTTATTTATATTTTGACATTCAATAAGTGTGTCGTACTGACATCTAAGTTGAAATGAATGATTTTGAATTTGAATTTAAATTTGAATTTGAACTGAACTCAATTCCGATAAAAACATTTAAAAAAGTTTTGATCATTGGATTATTCGTTGGTGTAAGTGTGTCGTATCTGAAGGAATACCTCGATAGTGAGAAAACAAATTTTGAAATATTTTACTGAAAGCTCATTTCAACATTCCAATAACTCATTTATTTTGGAGAACTTTCACTCTATTCGCCATCAATATGTTTATTCAAGTAGATTTCGTAATTTCATGTAGATTGTGTGCTCAACGAATATTAAATTCTAATAGAAAAATTGATCAATTGATGATAGCCGTAGAAATAGGCAATCGGGCCAAGGACTCGAAGGCACGTTAGCCCCAGTTTAGTGTTTTCACAATGGTTGACCTTTTACACGTAATCGCTAAGTTCATGTCAGGAAAATAAGAGCCAAATTTCAGAAAAACCTAAATTTTATTTGCACTCAGTATTATTATGTTTCTGACTTCTGGAATGGTAAATTTGTATCATGACCGTACCCAATTGTCCTTTGGTGTTGTTTACACACAAGCATGCTACACCCAGCCAAAGGTATTCGATGTCTATTCTAGACCCAGGATCTACGTAATGATGAACAGATGAGAAATGAGTTGAACTATGGTTCAAGCCGGATTTTTTATTTGAAGTAGATAGTCAGGCGAACTTTTGGACTACCTTTACGTGGATACAGGAGCCGAAGAAGATTACAACATGAATGTGGCAATCACCCTTCAAATCGGAACATATGAGGGCACAAACAAGAAAAATGTTTTTTTTCTACCTATTCTAGTGACTTCCAGGGGTCGTAATAGATTCACCGGACGAGAAAATTGGTGGTACACATCACCACATTTAGCATGGTAATAAAAGCTCCCGCTCGGTGGAAGATCTTCTCATTGTCTTAATTGAACGAAATAAAATAGCACTAGCAGGAAATTTTGAACTTCTTTCTGAGTTCATATTTTATAATGAATATGCGTGGTCCATTGATTGATTGAATTATCGTAAAGTTACCAGGAGTTTGTGTTACTAATGAACTAAATTGGAACCCAACACTTTTTGCTTGAACTAGGGATTCTAACTTTGTCACAATATTTGACAGCTGTGCTGCTTAACGATTATGGTACAAAAATGTTACTACATCTTTTCATAACTTATAGAATGCACAATTTTGTACGTAATAATTATTTCAATTTAATATAGTACACAAATCATAAGTAGTCCGTTGGGGCGGCAAGATATTAAAGTGCAAAAATTCAGAAATGTAAATTATTTCGCTGAATCTCGTTTTCCCGGAACCCAACACGTGCGTTGCTCGGAGCCAAGGGTTCAGGGGCCGAAGTACGGGTCACGTCGGAAACGGGGCCAAGGATCCAATTAGTAGTACTCGTATATATGATATTCGCTAACAAGAACGTTGTTAAAATTATAAAACTTCCACATTTTCATATTGAGTATTGTTATTGTTCGTATCTTGAGAATTAAAAATAAATAGTAGAATAAAGAATTACAGAGAGATAAAGTTTTTTTTTAATTTCTTAGATGGGTGGACGACCTCACATACCACCTGGTGTTAAGTTGTTACTGGGGCCCATGGACATCTTCAACGTAAATGCGCCACCCACCTTGAGATATAAGTTTTAAGGTCTCAGTATAGTTACAACGGCTGCCCCACCCTTCAAACCGAAACACATTACTGCTTCACGGCAGAAATAGGCAGAGCGGTGGCACCTATCCGTGCGGACTCACAAAAAGTCCTGCCAACAGTAAAAAAATTCGCGTTCGAATTTCGATTTAATCGAAAATTTGATTTAAATCGTGTAAACATCTTGATATTTTTACTTGTTAACCAGTTACAATTTACTGATTAAAAGGCTACATCTACAGGAAATGTACCGATTGACCATGACTCTGCAGATAAAACTCTCGCAAACTTCGTAATGGACGCAGCAGTAATGCGGCATCGGAAAAATATCACACGTAAAAAACGGATCCACGACATACCTACCAGTGTGCTTAGTGTGAGTTTTTTAACGTTCTCGATAGCGTAAAAGTAACTCATATAGTTGGAACAGCGCCCCTAGCGGCAAACGTAGGCAAACGTTCCAAATCCATACAAATTTGATTTAACTTTTACGCTATCGAGAACGTTAAAAAACTCGCACTAATAAGCGCACAGATGTTTTTGTAATTTAAACGCGTGGTGTGCCAAAACACTGCCGGCCAGTCGATCGGCCCGGGTGAGATATCGATCGGAGGCCTGCACCGACGCATCACGCCACGCTTCCACGAGCTACGTTCAACGCGGCGTGATCTAATTCAGTTTGTTTTGGTTTCGCTTCATTAACGTCGAATGCTTCTCATCTCTCAGTCTCAAACAATAATATTACTAAAATTCATTATGCTATGAAATTTTTTATCTTCAGACACTTTCAGCTTTCAGTAAATATACTAAGGAACGAAAAAAAAAAATTGATAGAATTTACTTGTCTGCGAGAAATAAACGCATTGCAAAAGTTCATCGACCAGAATGTAAACTTTCTTGTACTTATTTATGTATATAAAAAGAAATCATTATGGAGGGAGGCATCATACCTAATTGCAGTGCTGCTGCAATCTAATACATTATTTACTTCCCCCTTGTTTCCGTGTCACGTATACGCTGAGGTTGGATTGCCCCCCGTCGGGGCTCATCGACCGCTGCACCGGGGTCGATGTGAGTGCGCATGCGCCCCACTAGCCCCCCCTCCTTGGTCGATACCCTGCGATAGAGAACGTCACCCCCCGCCTGCAGAGTCTGAGGTAAACGACTCCCAGACGTTATTGTAGGTCTTGATTTGCATACCATACTTCTGAGTAATAGTTGCATCATCGTTTCTCCGGCTTTTGTTTCGTAGATAACAGTGTTATGTCACGAGTGTTTATTCATTTAGTAGAACAATATTCTCTGACTTCTACCCGACAAACAACCCAAGAAATCCTAACATTTTAATTACTTCAACGTTAAGAACTGACCAAGTGCGAGTCGGACTCGTACGCTGGAGCATCCATGCACAATAGTACGATCCTCATTCACAATCGACATGTTTTTATTATTTCTGATTTTACGCTTGGACTTTAAGTTCAACGGGAGAGTAAATATAACATCTTAGAATAAAACCGTTGTAAGAGAAAAAAAAATGATTTCCTGACCAACTAAAACGCTCTGTTACCTGCCAACTGTGCCTCTTTTTTTCCTACCTAAGCTGATAGCCTTGAGAGGCTATTTCAGCGTAACCTTAACTAGTAGGTGAGCTCACGGGGCTCAAACCGAAATGATGCTAACACTGACCCTAGCAAGAGCAGTGCTTCGCGAAATCTACCACCAGATCGGAAACGCGACCCACTGAGAAGATCCGGCGGGAAACACAGTGGGCTATTGTGCCTCAAAAGAGAGCTTTAGATAGAACAAACAGGTTCATAGAAGGCTCAGTAATAAGCTCCCGTTACGAACTCCTAAAAGGACTGCACAAAGCTTTTCGCAAAAACGACTAGTTTTCATGCCACATTTCGATGAACACCCAATATCTCGAGCTTACAAAACGAATTCATTACAGTCGTATGTTCCACATAATTTACTAGTGGCCAATACTCGTACGGGTTGGACCGGGGCGGGAGGGTGACGTCACAAATCAATAATCCGGCTACCCCTTCCGCCGGTTACATGATGATGTAACATAATATTTTCGTGAGGTACGTAACATTACTCATATTATGCTTCGCGCTCAAGGTTGTGCAAGGTTGTACAACTTTTGTATAATAATAATAAAAAATAAACACAATGAACTAAATTTTATAAATAGTATTAATAATATTTTAGTTAACACATTACGTCTTACATCTGTCAGTGACGTTATGGTAATAACATAAACTTTTCGCTAAATAAGAATTAAAGTAGATACAGTGCTTAGTGCAATGGAATATATTTCCTTACCATTAAATAGGAACATTTTGCAATGTATATGCCTAGTAGTAGGAAAAGTAGTGATGTCGGTGAACTCCGGTAACCACTTAAACACCAGAGGGGCCGTAAATCTTCAATCAGTAATGATGATGATGATGATGATGACGATTTATTTTATTTCAGACAACAACAACAAGTCCATATGTGTGTCCATAGTATCATAGAAACATACTTAAAATTACCAAACAAATCAAATAAAAAATACATTATTAAAAATAATTATCAGTTGAATACATTTAAAATATTCTATTCAACTGATACTTGCTTCGAACCAACCATTATTATGATTATTATTATTATTTAGTCCGCAAGTGAACCATGGTACAATGGTTCAAGTACCGACAGAAGCTTATAAAGAAGATACATATTATGTTTTTAGTTTGTATGTATATAGCAGCAGTTTGTTATCTTAAATTTTTTTTTTTTATTGCCTTGGTAGGCGGACGGGCATACGGCCCACCTGATGGTGAGTGGTTACCGTCGCCCATGGACTTCAGCAATGCCAGGGGCAGAGCCAAGCCGCTGCCTACCGCTTAATACTCTCCATAGGCCTCGTTTGAAGAAGGACATGTCATAGCGCTCGGGAAACACCGTAGAGGGGAGCTCATTCCATAGCCGGATGGTACGTGGCAAAAAAGATCTCTGGAAACGCACTGTGGATGACCGCAGTGGCTCCAGGTAGTATGGATGAACTCTACTCCGGTGGCAGGCGGTGCGATGGTAAAAACGAGATGCTTTATAATTGGATATTGGCTAAATTGGATACTTTATACAAAAAAGGCACAATGTTCAAGGTCCTCAAAAATTAAGAATCTAAATTTACTATTCTCTTCAATTATTACAAATGTCAACTGACGACTGTATCACTATTTTATTCGTTGCTACATTCAATTTCAATCAAGTTGTAGATCATTTCGAAAACTAGTTTTAAATCGTGGAAAATTTGTTATCAATCTCGAATCGAGTTTTTTATTTTAATGTCAAGAATAGCCAGTTCTAAGCGAGTACAAATATAAATAGTATTTTTTTTTTCTTATACTTAGAATAGCATGTGCATGCAAATCGCAACTGGTTTCTTGTTTTTTTTTTTTTTGCAAATGTTATTTTTGTGTATAATGTCGTTTAAGTCCATAATTTTAGTATTTACTAGGTGTCAACTACACTAACGCGTGGTCCCATGCTCAGTACTGGGCTGAATTGAGCCTATATTTCTTTAATAGAGCTATAACCTATTTTCATAGCAGATTTCTTTAAAATCAGTTCATTGGTTTAGGCATTAAAAAGGAACAGACGGACGATTATTTTCGTATTAATAATATTATTTTGTATCTATGCCACATCAAAAATATAAAGTGATTTCTATATTTCTGTAAAATTATAATTTCGATAATTTTTGTAATGATGATAACTTTTTGCAACAAAGGCTATAATAAACTTTGCTCCAATTCAATATAGTGCCTATCTATTAGTTTAGATGAAAACTATGAAAATTGATTGAGTAATTCCGGAAACATATGGGAACAAACAAAGACTGAAAAAAAACACTAAAAATTGTAAATTTGATTTTTATTACTCTTTTCTAATTATACCATTTCCATTTTTGAAGTCGTCGTGGCCTAACGGATAAGACGTCCGGTGCATTCGTGTTGAGCGATGCACCGGTGTTCGAATCTCAGGCGGGTACCAATTTTTCTAATGAAATATGTACTCAATAAATGTTCACGATTGACTTCCACGGTGAAGGAATAACATCGTGTAATAAAAATGAAACCCGCAAAATTATAATTTGCGTAATTACTGGTCCTACCACCTCTTGTGAGTCCGCGCCGGTGGGTACCACCACTCTGCCTATTTCTGCCGTGAAGCAGTAATGCGTTTCGGTTTAAAGGGTGGGGCAGCCGTTGTAACTATACTTGAGACCTTAGAACTTATATCTCAAGGTGGGTGGCGCATTTACGTTAAAGTTACGTATTTTTAAAGTTCCTCTTACAAAACTCTCATTTAAATCGATGGTGTAGTTTATGCATTTTATTAACACTAATTACATTATTATTAGTAGTAGTAACAATAAAACGAAAAAACAAAATGCTGATAAAAACGCTAAAAAGTGTTTATCGTAATAAAAGTGTAATTACTTAAAAAAAAACCTAAATATCCATCGAAATCTATTCAAGGTTTCATAAATCTAAAAAGTGATCAACCGGTCACTTTTTTTTTTAATTTCCCGCGACTGCTTTTGCAATTGCAGTTACGTAGTTCCTTTTCCAGTGACTTTGTCGTACCAGTGGTTTTTAAAAAAATACCCCAATTGAACGCAGAGTATGCGCTCAAAGCTAGGATGGCAAAACTGTCGTCGTACTTCACGACGACAATTTTGCTGCTACCGATAATAATGTATATTCGGCTACTAAATTGGTCGTACTTATAAAACTTCTAACCGGCATTCGGTAACATAGCATTCGGCATTTTGACCTCTTTAGATCTCGTAGAATAACTTTCCTCGCCCTCCGGGATTAGTAGCCGTAAATTCGCTGATTCAGTGATGACAGGTCACTTAAAAGGCGTTATGAAACCATTCAGAATGGGGATGTGTACGATTTCCCCCTATACATTCTTATTTTCATCTCATTCTTAAAGACTTTGTATCAAAAGTATTTGTGTAGCCTTATACAATTCGAATCGTTCCCATAGACACACTCCTTTAAAAATCAGTTGAATCTACTATTTAGGAAGGACGCTTCGCTACGAACTTTGGCAAAAGTATTAAATTGGGCAAATTAATAACAGTTTGACGTAGTTAATTCACTTTAATTCGTTTCTTATTACGATCACTCAACGTAAATAAACAGTGACACGTGTTGTTAGGTGTGGACCAACTAGCACATGCGCAGTTCCCGCCGACGCATCGATCCGTCCCACCCCTATGCAGAGTGCTTACAACCCCAACCCTCTTAGGCTTGATGAAGAGTCTAGAATTTTTGTAGTACGTGCCTTGCGAGTCTACATTATAAAGTAGATTTCAGGATTTTTTTGTTGTTGTGATTTTTCGGTTTTAAATTAATTTAATGTTAGGGAATTTAAACTGATGCTAAAATTAAACAAACTTATGTATAGTTAAAGAACTGAAAAAAAATGCTAAAACAACAACTCAAACATCTTCGTTTTGATCCTCCTTATCGGTACATGATACCTACGCAAATTTTCAAGTTGATCTGACGTTTCGTGGTTGTTGAAAATAACATTAAAAGGTGCGATGACACTATATAGTAATCTTAATGTTTTGGATTGAGGTAGACATAGATAAAACGCACGATTGTTGCTAAGCGATTAACGGAACCTATAAATCATATGATACCTTCGTTGCAGTGCCGAATACGGCCAGCCCGAAACCTAAAGTATATGTATATGATTATAAAGCCCTTAAATAGCATTCCTTCTGAAAAAAAATTAATGTAAAGAAAACAGAACATTAACATATAGACTTTTCTTGATTTAGTGTGTGCAAATTCAGAAATAACACTATATTCATTATAGTGAGGTAATTCAAATTATGTTCCATTGTATTTCTGGACACATTTTTAATTCGTTTTAATGTTGAAATGGAGCTTTGACGCTACAGTTCATCAAACTCCAGTAAATATTTCTACACTTGGATAACACGATTTCAATTAAGTTTTTGTCCGAACTTTATAAAATTGACGTTTTAAACCGTTTCGTTCCAAAGTCTCGTGATTTTACTGTCAATATCAGCTGCCACATCTATGTTCTGTGTTGAATGGTTCAAGACAATGCCCAAGCCTTCTTCCATGTCATCTGGCTAATAATAAATGACGATAATTAAAATTATATGTCACTTTCGGTAAAACTAGCATAACAGGTTAGTAGCAATAGATAGGCTTGACTTTGATTGTCCAAGTATTCCGAATAATATATTGATTACTCGCTTATATGCTTTCAACAGTTTGACCAATGCCGCCAATGTATTACCGTCTATAACAATGAACACTGAAATTTCAAATTGCTATCCGGGTGTTTGATTATCTATCCAGTGAATTAGAAGTGTTGAATCATTCGTACAGTGTATGTTGCCTGCGTTTTCTCATAATCGATTTCCGTTATTCCTCAGAGTCAATCAAGGCTTTGTCTTTTGTTTCTATATGCGCAAATGTGGATCGCACTGCTTGTATGAAGCATTTAATGATTTTGTACAGTGGACGTACTGTAATAAGCTTGTTTTCTACTACAAATACAGCAATACTATTAACGTAATGTCCGTTTTTGGATACTACAGGCCTTCGGGGTTCGGAACCCAAAGCATTTTCTGCTTTGAGTTACATGCTTAATGAAGTGTAACGCTGCGAATTGCAGCGGCCCATCTTTTAAACCGAATCGTATAATTGTCTCACGGCAAAAATAGACAGGACGATAGTACCAATCCGAATAGGCTGACAAGATGACCTTACCACCAGCAACCGTCACATTTCACGGAGGATGCCATATTATAAATAAGTCACTAAACAAAGTTTTCTTATAAATACGTACTACGTAGGTATCACGGGAATATTATCAAAAATGGAGAATTGTATCCATGTAAAAATATAGATAGAAATAGGAGTGCAGAAAGACAAATGAATGGTGGATGAATTAAACGAGTAATTGCAAATAATAACGATGAGTATAAAATGTATAGTAGACACTGATATAATCGCTGATAGAAGATAGTGGATACAGAATACGTTGACTTAATTTTGCAATCCGTCTGTGGAATAAATATGTTAAATTAATGATTTTTTTAGTGATGGCTGAAATCAAACTGCAGTTCACATTACTGAACGATATATATTCGGTCACTAAAAGTACACAAAGTATGACCATATTCAGGTATTGTGTTACAAAATGACGTATTTAGAACAACGTTAAAACTCAAAAACGTGTTAATTTATTATAAGCGATATAATCGTTCTTGTCGACCGTTCACGTTTACCTGGCCGTATAACTGTTTTTTCTCCGATCCTCGGCTGCATACAAAAAGTGATGAGAGCTGTTTCCATTATTATTAAGCACAACAAAAATGAGCGGCAACAAGGCAAAGTGAACGGTGCGACGTTGCCGATCTGCACGCTCGGCTGACTCGTCACGTGACGTCACGTCTCAAGATGGCCGACACACCGGTCGCGTCCCCCCGCTTCCACGCCAACCGGATCCTATCCAGTCGCTTGGTAGTAGTAATAATAATAATTTAGAATGCAGCCGTCAGAAAGGAAACCGACCGAGAATAGATGGGAGAGAATATACTGAAATTTAATGTATCGGACGTGTCTACGTTATATTTTAACGCTAATTGTTATTCTACAACACGCTGTTTACTTTCGTTGAATAACACGGACTATGAATAAAGGGTCGTGGCCGTGTCAGTATGTATGGCGACTGTGTGATTCATTTATAGGTGGTTCTAATTAAACTGACGTAAACAGCGGTTGCGTTATATAGTTCATTTAAAGAACTTGATAATAATACCTTGATTACCATATTAAGATATGGCTACGTGAATACGCTTTTGTAAATAAGCAGTTGCGTTAAATATTTAATTTAAAGAATTTAATACCTATTAATAGCTTGATTACTTTAATTTATGGCTACGTGAATACGCTTTTGTATATTTCCTATTAAGTAGGTACCTAAGACTGGCTAGAAATCTTAATCTATGCCAATAATAAGTAGGTACTTTAATATAGAGTAGGGCACCTACCTACCTTTACTACACCATTGAACTCTCGAAAAATTGAGTAGGTAACCTCATTGCTTTTTTCAATGCGTATTTAGACGGGTTCGTCGTTATCGTGCGATAAGCGCGTCGTCGGGGTCGGGACGAGTGGCGCATCCGCGTCGCGGCTAACGGCTCGTCCTCGTCGCGGTGGCGTGGCGGTGCTGCGCGCGCTGACGTCACCGCTCGATAATGGCTGCCGCGCCCGGCCCCCCCGCCACACACACGCCGCCGAAGCTCAGTCTTTCCTCGACCTCTTAAAGAAGCTAGTGTCTTTTATGTAGTGGCAACAAACAACTGTCGTCCGCGAAGTCGAATGTGAAGTTTTGTGTTTTTATTTGTGACTACCATGGTGACAGTGTTTTTTCCCGAAGGCATAATAAATCAGTGACAATTTTCAAGAGAAACGAAGAAAACCGATCTCTCGCACTCCGCACTACACCCGGCGGCGAGATGTCGGTGATGCAGAAACGGCAACACTGCTACCTCTGCGACTTGCCCCGCATGCCGTGGGCAATGTTGCATGAGTTTTCAGAAGCAGTGTGTCGAGGGTGTGTAAATTACGAGGGCGCCGATCGAATCGAAGTAGTTCTAGAAACAGCTAGACAACTAAAACGCGCTCATGGTTTCCAAGAAGGTCGTGGTCCGTCGCATGCAAAAGGAGCACATCGTACGCCCTTAGAAGCCCATCAAAATGGAGCAGAAACAACAAGAGGACAACCTGCACCTCCAGCTCACCATACACCGACGGTTGGTTTTACGTTACACCATCCACGACCTACGGCTAGTGCAGGCCTTCTGGCTGAATATGGAAGCCGAAGAGACGAACATGAGGGTAGACGACTAGCCCATTTACCTACACATCATCTTCCGGCACATGCAGGGGCACGTCTTGCTCCTGGTCTCACTTTAAAACGACCAATGGATGATGATGACCATCAGTCGCATCACGAACCAGCTAAAAGACTTCTAGAAGAACACTCTCGGCCGCCTCTAACCCGTGGTGATTCACTGCCAGCAGTATCACTAGCTGCTCCTTTCGCGCCAGATCGCGTTTTCAAACAAGAGAAACATCCTCTCCGTACTCCTTCTTTTGATGGAACTACGTTTAAAACGAATGGTGAGTTTTTTTTTTTTTTTCATAGGAAACCCGGTCCTAATTCGCGATTTTTTAAATGCATTAAAAACAATTAGCAACCGATTTCATTATACAAAAATAAATTAAAAAAACATTTTGTGTGTAGAATAATTGCAAAATGTATGTATTTTGATTAACAAATTATTATTATTAATTTTCATAGCATGCATGCTCCTCTATATTTGAAATTTTATCCATGCCAAAAAACTGTTGGAAAATGCACAGACATTACAATTTAGAATAGAACATTTACTATTTACTGCCTATTCTTTTTATGTTTGGATTGTTATCAATGTACAATTCAATATTTACATGATTGTTTAAACACTATGATTATGAAAATGTAATAATGTAAAAGAATTACCAACGTTAAATTTAAAGGAATAACCGATTTAAACTAACGACTAAAAATATTTGTAGATTCTGAAATACCTACTAACTAACTTCAGTACGAAAATTACAATTCAGCATAATAATTACAAAACAGAATTAAACTATTGTTTACAAATAACACGCAACCAGTATTTATGAAACGGTTGCTTATTTCAAATGTTACAAATATACGAGCTGTATGATGATAACATTAATGATTGTAGCGGACGCGAACGTGCTCCCATAATGACTGTAGATGTTTTGCGCAAGCGTCCGCCTCGGGAATGATATCTAGGTAGGTGCATTAACACAGTCCATAAATACGAAACCGGTCGGACTAGTTGAGCGTTCTCGAAAGCGAGCCCGCGGCCTCTCGCACCACAATGCTACGTACAAACACCCACGTAATGTAAACGCGGATCGCGGCGTGAATGCATGCACGACACGACGGTGTGGCAACGTCGCGTGACGACATTTTCGCTCGCGTACGTATGTAGGCAGGCAGTCGGGTGAAAAAATATAGCGCCTGCCTACGCTTGGCAGAGTTGTTCGACCACATTCCGTGGTGTTGTTGAGTACAGGGAGCGCTCGGTCACCACTAGCCGTCAGCCAAAAAGGTCATAGTTCGTGACGTCACCTATTCCCATAATGGTCGAGCCTTCGAACCCTATTAATTTAATAGTGTAGATCCCGACACAACAAAGCTACTTCAAACGAGTCTGAATGTTTCGCTAAGTCTTGACCTATACTGTGAATCTTAAACATTAAGTTCGTAAATATAGATTCCCAATTAAATTTGGTGTCACAAGAATGATTAATATTAAAATCAACACGATCATAATTTATTCAAATATTCGTGCGTGTGTATAGTAAACAAGTTCTATTAATGTTTGCGACTCACTATGATTCTAATCGTTCAAGAGTTTTTTAAATCTCAAATTTTCAAATTAAATCGAAAATTTGTCTGCTCTTTAGTGTTTTCGGTGACACATTTCATCGCACTGCAGTACAACGCAGTCGTTCGTATTAAAACAGTTTCTCGGCAAGCGCTATTAATAAGACATTCATGTGTGAGAGTGAATTAGACATGCGTAGTTCCGGACCTAAATAGTTCCTGGAACTATGTCCTCATATGGAACTATATCATTCAATCCGAGTTGTCAAAATTAACATGTTCAGACAGTTCCATTTCCATTCCAAGTGTACTGTTATGCAGGAACTACGAACGCGTTGAACATGACGGACATGCGGACATGATTAGAGCATAGGTACCGCGCGGCGCGGAGGCGTGGCGCGGCGAGTCCACCCGAACGAGTCTCGAACCGACACGAGTCCACGTAAAGAGTGAGATGGAGCGAGTGCATGAAACTGCGTGTGGAGCTCTTTCATATTACATTTTTATTAATATTGAAGTTATGCTCTACGACCTACGTGTTACAGTCGATAGTTGAATAAATTAAAATGTTTTGCCATGGATTTTGACCTTGACCATGCATCATTCCTACGAGCACTTAACCTTAAGTGTTTGTAGACCATTTCTTAGAAAATCATAATTCAAAATTCGAGAATTTTAAAACATTCACCACTTTCGCTATTCGGTATCTCGGTTATGGGAAAAAGGTTGTAAGGCTACAACGAGCTCAATTTACGTTGTATATCAGAATAACGTGGTATTTTAATTAACAATTGATAGGTTATAGTTTCCGGTGCATCGTACAATACATGGAAAAATAATGAAAGTAGTAGAGTAATTGAAATTATTACAAAGTAATTACAGTACATTAATAAATTATGCAACCAGCTGTAACAATGAACCTAAAACTAAAAACCTTACAAAATAATAATTACAATAATAATTGCCATAAGCGGCAATCTATTTTTATATAGTGTTTTTAAAAAATTGTATTTTTAATACCTTTTTTGAAAAATATTGTGTAATTAATAATAATTTAATACGTGATTCGCTACACTACAAACAGCTACTAGACTTAACATGTCCGCGGAACTAAACAGCTTCAAACAGCTACTAGACTTAATATGTCCGCGGAACTAAACAGCTACAAACTACAAACAGCTACTAGACTTAACATGTTCGTGAAACTAAACAGTTCCGCGAACATGTTTACTGGAACTAGTTCCGACACTCAAAAGAACGATGTCATGTTCAATCCAGTTCCGAACATGATTAGCGCACGTCTAGAGTGAATGTTTACTATCCGTCAGTTCTGCACAAACGGTGTGTCATCCAAAATTGAATCTCAGGTTATACGGATAAAATGAAATGATGTCGACTCGTATGTAATTTGTTAACATTATATGCAGCTCTAAGCTTCATAGTCAATTTCCGTGCCAGAAAATATTCTAAACCAACAGACATATATTTTAATGATATCTTTTCTGTTATTTCGTAATATACATTATGCAGAATGAAATTTGTTATTTTAAGAATGGACACATATATGAGTTGTAATATCGAATCCACGTTTTATCGTGTAATAGTGTCGTGTTTTTTTTTTCTCGGGCGTGTCTTACGTAATAGTACGCAACACTATTTCCAACAGCTGTGACAACAACATTCTTTTCGTTTCGATTATCACTTACAGATCAACAACGGATTTAATATAATAGAAAGCCTTCTGCATCTTAAATATGAACTCGGTTGCTGTTGTTTGCCTCACTGAACCTGACTGGAAATATAGACCTTTGTAAACCACTTCAACCTTAGCGATTTTCACAGGATATGGGAATCCCGCACCGCTGACCAATGGATCGGCAGGCTCACCCCTCGGTCGCACGGCTGGTTCGCCACCGGTGACAGGCGCTCCTGGCGCTGGACCATCTCCGATGGCCGCACTAATGTCAGTGACTGACACTTTGCCTCCGGGATCCCCGCGATCAGCCGGAGGATCACCACCACAGCCCCAGACGCAACGATCTGCCAGCCGGTCTAGCCAACACTCGCCAAATTCTTCAGGTAAAAACAAAAAACAAGTGATGGCTATTTATGTTTCTAATGACGGTACAATGAAAGCGGATTAAAATTGTTATCTGAAAAATCGGTTTATTTCGTATCACATGACGGATCGGACTCGAGCGGGCGTCCGATGCCCAACGGCGTGGCGCCCGACGACCGCTTGCGCCCATCACCGTCTCTTTAAGCTCTGCCGACTTTTATCATTGATGTGAACTCGAAATTACTCAGATATTATTCTCGCTCGGTACCGTAATGCACAAGTCGATCGATCAAAAGATAGCTAATGAATTAATTTACGGTCCGGCAGGGTCGAACGGCGGGCGGCGGTCGTCGGGCTCTCGACACGTGTCGTCGACGACGTCGGTGTCGTCTACGGAGGCCGGTGAAGGCGCCGAAGTGCCCGCATCCGCATCCGCACCGTTACTCAAATGCACCTTGTGCCAGGAACGCTTGGAAGATACGCATTTCGTGCAGTGCCCCAGCCAACCGCACCATAAGTTCTGTTTCCCCTGCTCCCGGGACTCGATCAAGAGACAGCAGGGATCCGAGGTTAGTTTTTATTTACAACGCTTGTCGTTTACAAAGTTGCATATCATTCGTTACGTAAATTCGTGCTAAAAATGAAGTAGACTCTCATATTCATCGATCGATTGCAGGTGTACTGTCCCAGCGGAGAGAAATGCCCCCTGGCGAACTCGACGGTCCCGTGGGCATTCATGCAGGGTGAAATTGCTACGATAATGGGAGACGAACTGAAACCGAAGAAGGAACGCGAGACTTAGAGCGGCACCTGGTCAGGCCGACTGTATCTGTTGTCCCTCTCGCTCGCGGGAGGAGAGCCGCGGCACGAGGCCGCCCGGCGGCTCCGCGGCGGAACACCGACGAACGTCTTGTATATAACATTGTAAATAGTCAACCGTTACTATATCGGTTCGCTCGACGAACCTCACGATCGATTCGATTTCACTTCCCGACGATCGGCGAAATGCATCGTGGACTTCGTTTGGTGATTCTTGTACGCGGCGGGCGTCCGACGACGCTCCCGTTATGTTTCGAATGAAGTTCACGTTGGTTTTGGTAGTTTTTCTATACGTCATAGGAGTGGAGCACCCGCGCCATTAACGGGTGGAATTATTGATCTGAATGAAAAAAAAAACTTTTTTTGGTTTTTCGAGTCGAGGAATTTATCCCGAGCGAAAGTTCTTCAGATGCCATTTTCTAAGTTACCTTTAGATTCTGAAACATCGCTGACTTGGCATTTATTTATGTGATTCTTGTATAATGTACGAGTATTATGATATAAAGAACATGACATGATTTTCGTAGTTCAGATGTCTGATTGTAAAGATGTAGTTCTTGAATTTTAGGAGACCCGAAGCTCCGTGCACAGACTAGTTCGATGTAAAATTGTATTTGTAACAAGCGCAAAAGAAACTTATTTTTTTCTAGATTGCGATTTTTTTAGAGTGGTTCGAGTTCCATTACTGTTCTGCTATTGGCCCATCATTCGGCATCACGGAAATTGTTTTATTCTAAACTATTTAAATGAGATTCGAAATTGATCAAAATTCTAATTGGCTGGCACAGAGCGACGTCAAAGAAACGTCACCGACGATTGAGTTGTTTTGTAAAGTTAAGTTAAAAGAGTTATTTGGGGGTTCAGCGTCGTCCGTGCTCCAAGCTGACGTCTTCTTGTTGATTAAGTATAGTGCGGAGACGAGGTTGGAGCGCGCCCGCGCGGGTAGGCTGCAGTATTAGCGTGAGCGCTTTGTATGTGTGTGTGGGGAGGCATACCTAGTCATTTTGTGAAATGTCAAATTGTCATTACCGCAAAGAGAAGCGGCCGTTATAGGAACTCTTAAAACTCGCTGCTGTATTTGTATAAAGTGAATTAATCAATATAATTATTATCGATTTATAAATATGTATGTATTTCGTAATCTTAAACGATTCGTAGTGCACGTCAATTTCGAAGGCTATCAGATATCGGCCTTTGTAATATTATGATTTACGCGATTTCTTTACGGGGTTCACCGTCTAGAATCTTCTTATTGATGTTGTGTACCTGCCGTGCTTCATTGAATCTTCGCTGAAAGACTTAAACATTTTTCTAAAATCAAATTAAATAACAGCTTATTTGTCGACTGCGCTTTGTTTATTGGTTTTCTTAGCTTTATATTTAAGTCTAGACAGAATGTATGTCTTTAAACATTGATTAGAACATTCAATTTAATTGAGATGTCCGTTATTTATTTTATATGTTACATAATTATGTACATATATCTGTAAATATAATTTTATCTACTTGTAAATAATTTCTAGATGAAGAATGGCGTTGACAGCCATATTGCAATCCACAAGGCGTTTCGATTCAGTATTAGTAGCGAACATTCGAGTTTACGTACCAAACGTGTGTTTTGATTTTATTAAAGATACTCAAAAGTTTAGTGCTTTATCGGATAGTACCGTTTGAAAAAAAAACAATAGTGTCTATATAATAAATAAAAGATTTTTTTTTGTAAACTGTCGAAATTTTGGTTTTGCGTAATGCATTTCTCTTTGTAAACCGATCAGGAAAACTTTCGGTTGGTTGTCATATTATCATTGTAGAATACCATATGGGATGTGTGTCAACAACTTTAACACAAATAAAACGATATTCATTGACTGATCCCCTCTGGTCTGTATTAAATTTAATTTTTTGTGAGCCTGCAATGTATAGCGTACAAAACTTGAGGGTTAATCATTGCACTAACAAACGTGTACTTAGTTGTCTTGATTTAGATAAAATTGGCAATGTAAGAAGAACAGGATGGATTGCGATCTTTGACTTTCATTCGTTACGTTGACAATAATGGCATCCCAAAAAAATCGATTATCACACTGGTAATTTTCTTTTTTAACATTTTATGCGGTCGTGAAATTTTATATTAACACAATA
Source organism: Bombyx mori (assembly GCF_030269925.1). Classification (NCBI taxonomy): domain Eukaryota; kingdom Metazoa; phylum Arthropoda; class Insecta; order Lepidoptera; family Bombycidae; genus Bombyx; species Bombyx mori. The sequence goes on along the minus strand of NC_085124.1, from coordinate 13,136,066 downwards.
CTTGAATTAATTAGCAGAACAAATATTGTTGTCCGTTTATGTCAAGGTTGACCCGGTATTTTAAAGTGTGTTTTTTTCCAACCCTTCGCACTCTAGTATTGTCGAGTCTCCTCGTGATTTGAGGTCGTAAAACTAGTGGTTACTTAAAGTTGGTTCCCTACAAACCAAAGTAATGTATTCACGGAGATATCTTTCAAGAAGAGGCATCTAGAGTGCAAAGGGCTTATCACTGCGTATTTTCAGCAGAAATATGAACTTAATATTGAAATATCGATGGTTTTTTATCGTAAAGCCTCATGTTGCTACTTAACGTCGTTTTTCTGATGGTTTCGAAATTGAAGTCGAACGTAGTGCTAAAACAATTGTAATACTGACGACGCCCAATTTTGGACGATCGCCGTTAATTAATTTTTTCTCGCCGATTTTTGGCGCCAAGGGATATGCATGCACAGACGCCTCTGCGTCGTGTATGTTTTAATTTTTTGTGGTTTTTATATATATTAAATGTACATATGAAATAGAGTGTAATTTAGTGTGACGTTTTTGAGTCGTAATTTAACGCGGAACTGTAACATAGCACGAAAACCTTGCCTTTCAAATAAGAATGTGCATGGACCCGCGCCATATTGTGACGTCATAGCTGTCAAATCGAAAAAAATAGATGGTCAGAAAAACAATAATTAGGGAAATAATTCACTAAAAAAAACTATACAAATATTTTTGTTGCTGGCCACACTTTTTTATCGAGCTTTGGCAGATCAAGGCTATTGACGCGCACATTCTTATTTGGAAATTATTGTTTAATAGAAGGCATTTTTCGGCTACGGGCGAATAGACATGTAAAAAAAAAACAATCAAAAAAGTTTTTACTTCATGTGTCTATTATCTCGGTTTTTCCATTACGAAATATACATTTTTAATGTTTTATAATGTACATTTAATATATGGAAAGCTATGGTCCGCCTACCGACAGGCTTTTGTAGTTGTCGATCTCTATATGTCGACACGGAACGTTTTGTGACTCGTCTCGTTCTTACCGTAAGCGGAATGTGAGATGCCACGACGTAAGACGTAAAATGTACATGTTGGTGAAATACAATTGATGTGATTTTTATAATTTGTCATTTTTATTTAATTCACCCTTTGGCTCCGCTATGAGGACGGTGGTATGCGGTAACTACAATTTATGGAATCCTGGATCGCGCTAACGATATTCGCCAAGGTTTATCCAAGAAATCAGTTGTAGTTATGGCATTCTGACCCAATGTATATATTAAATTATGTTTAAACTGCTCACAAGAAAACCTTAAGAATGTTTTAATAAACTCGTTTATTACTCTTATTATCCGAAATAATTTAATGACACTAAAAATCGCGATACTAAACCATAAGAGTACTTTTATTTCTAATAATAACAGTAAAAAGAAAATACGAGCAAGATTTATTACCTATTATAAGAAGCCATTAGTGTCGATACCAAAATACCCCGATTTGATAAAATGCTTGAATCATAGAAGTGGATTGGACTACTTATTACCATACATACAACTGCGTAGCTGTTTAAGAAAAAAGCAACGACAGAGCTAGTTCGTAATTGTGTGTATAATCAATATACCGATTCTTCTAGTATAACTAAAAATAAAGAATTAAATTTAGTGTAAAAGATACAAAGACACGCTTTTATAACAAGTAGTTGTCTTTCTTCAACAAAAGGTTTATGGAGAGTAATCAATGGTAGGCAGCGCGTTGGCTGTGCCTCTGGCATTGTCCATGAGCGATGGTAACCCCTCATCATCAGGTATGTTCGTCGTGAAGGAAGAATATCCAAAGCAGAAGAAATCTCTGCCCAATGTCACATTTGGTATTAATCACGTTGCTGTGTATTAACGGTTCTGGTACAGTTAACATCAGATAGACTGTGAGTTAGTCTGTTTATATTATAAAAAAATTAATAAAATTCTTGGACAGTCAAAATAGGCCACGTCCTATAGGCCGTCTCAGGCCACTCTTAGACTGCTGGTGCGTGATAGTCCGATATCACCATCCTTTTTACATCTGTCGCAAAGCAATCATGAATAACGATTCAACAGGTCCCCTAGATGGTATTTAGGTTGTGACACCAGTGGGCTGTCTTTTTTTTCCTACCTAAGCTGATAGCCTTGAGAGGCTATGTTAGCGTAACCGGGCGAGTAAGTGAGCTCACGGGGCTCAAATCGGGAGTGTTGCTAACACTGGCCCTAGCAAGAGCAGTGCTTCGCAGAATCTACCACCGGATCGGAAACGCGACCCACTAAGAAGATCCGGCGAGAAACTCAGTGGGCTGTGTCTATGGGTTAATTTACTCGTCGAGCTCTTCGTCGCACGCGACAGGTTCGTTCATCCCTTACAACGTCTGCGACGTAGTCTTACAACCTCATCTTATAAACTTCAGATTGATAGAAGATACTTTCATTACAATTATTTTCTACATAATTCCCTTGCATTACGTTTCTCATCCTCATTTCTTTGTGAAACATTGATTTATCGTTACCATTAAGATCACTCTCCTTTCTAACACTTTGATATATCATTCAAAACCCACTTATCTTACTTACTCAATGCCAAACCAGGTTTTCCCATTTAGGAATAAACTATTCAGCTCTGCAAATTGAGTTTTGGTTTGTCGACAGATCGGAGCGGAACAGCCGAGAGGATGCCGGAGCCACTGTGCCTTGCAAACAGGTGATGCCGCGCTCCAGGTACCCGGTCGATCGATATTTGGTAAGTAAAGGGAGTCTCTGGTACTCATCATTTCCTCCTTCAAAAGCCAACACCTTATACTGTCAAGCTATCTCCTAGTAAATATTAATAGGTAACCACTAGTAGATAATTTTATCATAATTAGCAGCTCATATATTGATTTCTATGAAAAGGTTTGCCCTATTTACAATGTAATAAGGAGGTACAATCGATTTTAAATCTGAATTTAAAATAAATACATTTCTAATATTAAATATTACTTATATCGCAGGTTGAAAGCAGCAAAAAGTTGGAACGGGAAAATACAAACGACGATGATTTATGGACCTCCGAGCCAGCGCTTAAGCCTGAAGACGAGATTATGTTGAGGAAATTGCATGATATGCTGCAATCGACTACAAACGATCTAAAGATTTTGTCAGGGGAGCTATCGAAATTTCAAGAACCTAGCATTCAAATAAAATCCTCGCCTATTCCGCTGGACGAGGAATTCAATGAAAAAGTTCATATTGAAGAATTGGTAAATGCAAAATTCTATGGACATAAACTGGTTGACAAAAATCGTGACGGATCTGGGGCTAGACAGATAAAAAATGTTATTGGGCCAAGTACTGGTACGACTAACGCTGATACTAAAAAGAAACATAACGTGAAACCTAAAGTATCGACTTCTGTTCAAGTTAATACAATTCCTGAAATCAAACAAAAGCGAATTAACCGAAACATGGGTTTTTCAAAAACTAAATTAATACAAATTAGTGATAAAACATACAACAAAAAACTGAACAATGGTAAAATTATTAAGGAACCGCTATCAGTAGCCTACAACGAATTCTGCTACAAACATGAAGAACCAACTAGTAACATCCAAAAGAATTTACAGTTACAAAAAATGCCAAACATTAATATAAGAAGCGAGCTAAAACTGGAAAAAGTTTTCAATTTAAGTATTTTACCTGAGAATAACGAAACTTTTCCAGTCCCTACTAACAAGGGCAACTCAACTGTAATTTTAGTAAAACATATAGATTTAAATAAGCAGCCTATTGAACAATCACATTCTACCCAACCTAAGCCCTTAATAAGAAAAGTATCTAAAATGTCAACTTGCGAAAGCAGTGAGTCATCGAATAATTTGAATTTAGAAGTCAAAACTAAATTAAGGAAACATCCAATTAATATTTCACCTAAAAGTACAAATCGAGTAATTCAAACTCACAAGAAAACAGTAAAAAGAGATTCGGAGAAACGTTGTTATGCGGATCTTGAAGAATGGAAAAGAAAACTAAACAGGGTTTACGGGGGACACGTTTTCAAAAACGACAAACCTTCGTCTAAATATAAAATTAATAAGAAAAAGGCATCGCCTGATAAGAAAAATGTAACAAAACCTATCCTAAACAACACAGAATATATACCTTACTCACGATTAACGCTAGGAGGAGTTCGAGTGAGTGATATAGAAAAGGAAATAGGTGATATTTCAAATAAGAATGTACCGTTAAGTCCTATTATAGACAGAATTTTAAGCAGTCGGGACAATAGTCCAAGGAAAAATAAACAAGAAATTATTTCGAGAACATTCACAACTTCAGATGAAAATTTAATGCAAGAAGTTGTCGATATTGAAAGGACAATCAGTGAGACGTTATCAAAAACTATACAGAAAGATGAAGATAATGGAGTCAAACCTAAAACTGTTAATGAAGATAGTGTGAGCTATAAGAGTGACAGTTATATCGACGACTTTGAAGATGATACAGACCAAAAGGAACAAATTTTAGAAGAAAGCTATAACAATATTGAACACCTTGAAGCCAAAGACACCTCTGGTAACAAGTTGAATTCAAATAACTACCAACCAAATAACGAAGACAATATTTCTGATCACAATAAGCCTAGTACGTCCAAAATACAAAATAGAACGTACATAAAAGCGTCGAACTTGTCATTCAAAGACTCAGTTGATGTGTTCGAATTTGTTCATAACGTAGATACACAGGACACCGGCACCCAAAGTGATTCATCAAATAAAATAATTCCAAAAGAAACTCAAACATCACCTACAAATGAGAGACAAAACCTTCAACCTATACGTAACGATCTATGGATGTCAATCGACCCCAGAAAGGAAGTTGAGAAAATGCTGGAATTAGAAAAAGACTTTATAAAGAAATTCATAATTGAAGAATACGGTGATATATTAGAAGAAAAAATTACAAAACCTTCTACTTCAAAAGATAGAAATGAAAATATTAGAAAAAATATAGCAGCGTCGCAGAAGAATACACAAACTTCGCCTGCGCGTGTTAAAAGTGTGATGACATCACCCAGAAGAACCAAAACAAGGACCACCTCACCATTTCCTTTGTCATTGGCAGTCGATAAACAAACTAGTCCTTTACTGTTTGATGTCAACAATAGGGAAACGAGCGTTGACTTAGAAAATGATGAACTGGGAATTTCAATTAATCTATCCTCACCAAGATTCAATCTTCGATTACCTCAGACAACACGAGAAGTTCTGTCTAATCTAGACGCTTGTACTAAAAGAACTGGAACTGATGTTACGTCGAAAACGTTCAGAAAAACGTTAGTCAGTTCTAGTTCAGCTGATGCAGATAATTCCTCGTCGGAATTGAGTAGCGTAGGTGAAATAAAAATGAACCTCAAAAAAAAAATACGTGCACTGAATAGATCAATAAGTTCTGAGTCTAGTTCTTCGTCTGTTTCTACAAAATATAGTTCAGATTTGCAGCCAGGTGGTATATTACCTTTGAAAAGTGACGGTGAATTAAGTTTGGGAAGGTCGAAAGACAAACGTGCTCATAGTATTGGTGAAACTAGTAACTTATTCTAACGAAACGTCTCTAAGTGCCTTTTGAATTGTACGTTAGCTCTCCTGTTACGTTTTGCTTTGCTTTTTGAACTTCTGAAGTACAAATTTATTTTTATATTAGTAATAAGATTGTGAGCAACATTAGTGAATTTTATAAATAATTTTAATGTCACAGCATGTATTTAGGTAATGTAAATATTAACTTCTTTGTTTTCCTATGCCATACCATAAACTGTTGTTTTGGGTAGATTTAAGGGGAATTTTATTACTGTGATTAAATTTATTTTTTCTAATGTTATTTTTAATGAATACAAAAATTTTACTATGAAGGAAATCTGCTTCGTCGTCGTGCTCACGACGATTTCTTAACCCCAGCAGCAAGCGGCAGCAACTTTGTTGTGTAAGTGGTAATGCCGACTTGCAAGAGCGATGGTGTCTCTAAACCCTCACAATTAATTAGGTGAACGGTAGGTTTGCCTCCCTTCTGTGCCAAAAAAAAAACAAGAAATATTACAGAGTACACAAAATATTATCTTTTAGTAAAACAAGTACCTATACATAGTGATAAGGAAGCGCTTAGAAAAAAAAATCGATGCAAATGGAATAAAATATATCACCTACGTTGTAAATGTATATTTCTGTGATCGCTAGCTGCGGACCGGGCAGTGTTCTGTGGGGCGAGTTTTCGGTGGTATTTAAATCATAGACAATGTGTGATCAGATTGCCGAGAATTTTAGGCACCATTGCGGTCTGGGGTGGGCAGACCGATAAAATGCATAAAAATCAAATAAATAATGTATGATTGAACTTTCTGACTTGAAGACACTAGCTGTTTGGGGGGGACGTAGAGCCCGTTAAAGTACTCATTTTGGAAAACGAATGAAGTTGCAATTTGTATACCAAGTGCGATCAAGTCAAAAGCAAACCACTTCAAAGTTCCATTTTCAATTAACCTTTTAATTGGACGTATTGGGATATCCGTATGTGTATGTTGTGCACGTACGCTAACAATCAATAATAATGAAAATATGGTTATCTAATCAATTAGTATCAGTTAAACGGCAGTAAGAAGTCTTAGTGAATTCTCTGTGTCTCTAGTGAAAAAAATACTTCATTACTTTTCCCTAATCGACTTCATTTCGTACGACAAACAGCTTTGACTATTATCACAATAAACTTGGCTGTATGGAATATGTTCCCTTACTTTTCGCAATGGTAAACAAACGTTTTTGTTTGTAATCCTGCAAAACTCTAGGATTGTTTAAACTTATTGAGGAGTTTTACTCTTATCAGTTCGTTCGGTGAATCGCAATAGATCTGAAATAAACAGTGCATAACAATTACTTTTAATCTAAACGCGTAACGCGTAACGGACACATAATCGCTCCTGTAATAAAAGTTTACTTTAAATAAAATTAAGCCAACAAAATGGAACTATTCTTCTTATTTACGTTATTCAGCTTTTCATTAGCTTCGATACTGAATCAAGGCGCTGTAACCTACGACTGTCCGTATTGTCAGCCGGAACAGATTCATATAGCATTTGGAGGTAAGGGCTATTAAGATTTTTTGTGAAATTTTCTGCTTTTTGTTCTATTTATTTTTAAACCTGTTAACGAAAAGTTGTGGAGGTCTTGACTCACCTCATTTAAATTGTTTACTGGTGCCGGTACAATCACAATAAGATGCCGTAACCAAATTATTATATTGTTTTTTCATTATTAAATTTAATGTCTATATGAATTCGTTCTCTACTAAAAGCGATTCATACTTAAGCAATTATGATGTATTGTTAGGGATTATTGTGAACTGTAAAACTACAATTATTATGTGACAAAAGTAATAAAGTATTAACTACGCATGATTTTGTTGATGTTTTAAAATTTTATGCAAATGGGCTGATCGGGCTTTGTCTTAGAATCGAATTGACTCAATAATCATCTAAAGAGTGATGTTTTTTGTCTAAAACAGTAAAATTGTTTATTTGGCCACTTACACCTGACCATTATTTCATAATGATACAGTTTTTATAAAGTTAGCACTTATTTTGCGAACTAACTAACAAAAAGGAAACCCACATGTAAATGAAGGAAAAACACCTTCACCTTCTAGGTAAATAAACTTCTGGGTAATAAGCATTTGAAGTATTCTATTCTATTTATATTTTAGTGACCTTAAGGGGTCATACTAGATTCATTGAGCTGGTAGGTGAGCTCATGGAGCTCTAACCATAGGGGCAGTATTGATTGGAGGTTGAGATACTGCCACTTTCCAATAAAGCAGTGTAGGACAGTGTAAGTTAAAATAGCTATCCATATTTATATTCAAGTGTGCAGTTAAATGAAATTAAAACCCATCATGTGCATCAGCACAGAGTAGCATTCCATTGTGGTATTAATAGGCTTTAGAGACCCTCACTCATACCCATCAATACAATAAAATTAAGAGTTTAATTGATTATGTAAATCCTTTTGTAGTTTAACCATGAAGTTTGAAATTATTAATTGCTAACTTACGTCATTGATATGCATTAATATTTAAAAGTAATAGTGGTCTAAAGGATAAGACATCCAGTGCATTTGTATCTTGTGATGCACCGGTGTTTGAATCCCTCAGGCAAGTACGTACTTAACAAATGTTCACAACTGACTTCCACGGTGAAAGAATAACATTGTGTAATAAAAATCAAACCCGCAAAATTAGAATTTGCGTAATTACTGTTGGTATCACGCCTTGTGAGTCCACACGGGTAGGTACCACCACCACTGTCTATTTTTGTCGTGAAGCAGTAATGCGTTTCGGTTTGAAGGGTGGGGCAGCCAATGTACTGTAAAAACAGATAACTCAGAACTATTATATCATGGTAAGTGGCAAGGCAAGGCTGCGTTAATGTTGTAAATGTCTGCGTGAGCTCGTCCATAAAAAAGTATGTTTGTATTCATATGATTGTATATGTAGTTATATGATTCATAACTAAATACAAAATAAAATCATTAGAATTGTTTCAATAAACATGCAGCCTCCATTTACATATCATGTAATAATATGTTTTATATATGTCCACTGCTGATAAACACTGTTATTTATTCTGAGCTATGAGTACATAAGCTAAACTGATAAGAATATGTACTGGACAATTAACCTTTGTAACTAATTAATATATTATTTTTCTGTAAAGTTTTGAGGACAATGTACTGTTGACTTTACTATCATCCAATTGGGTTGTCACAGCTTTTTATTTTAAATGAATCGATTTAAATGGGATTAAGTATAAAAATAATGTATATTGAAGAAAGAAAGTAGTTTTAAAATTTTAATTACTTAATTCATAAATAACATTTTTTTAAATCACAGTAAGCTTAACAAATTTTCAGCACAATATATTCCCAATTAACCTACTTCATAAGAAAGCAGATCAATATCTCAATTCTATAAATGAACAATTTATTATTTCTTTTCTAGACATATATAATATGATGGACTCCATCAGATGGACTGATTTGTAACGTCATTCTATTCGTTGTTGTCATTGCCTTTCATAGTGACAGCAATAAAGACTTACTTTTCAATTAAATTAAATTGTATGAGTAGAACCAAAACAATAGAGAGATCCGCCAGGGCCCTGAAACTGTGATACTTTAAGACAAATATTTTTTGTATGGAAACTAGCGACATCTTGTAGCGGATGCCCCTAAACTTATATGTTGTTAAAATGAAGGCATTTAGTTATTGTATAACTAAACAGAGAAAATAAAAAAATAATAAATCCTACAAGTCTTTATTTGTTATAGACAAATTGATTAAATTTTATCAATTTGTGGTTTCTGAAAATTTACAAAATCCTTCATTAAAAACAAAATATACGATGCCATCTACAGGAGCAATAAGAAACTAATCGAAGCGAAGCTATCTAGTGGCCGATGCCCGTAAACATTTTGTTGGGTGCTTGAATTGCTTATCTATAGTAGAAAAGTGGGGTAGCTTAATCGTGAATTCCCTTGAATACCTTCTTAAACAATTGCTTACATGCGTAACATTAAACAAGTTGCAGTTTCTATCTTAGTTAACTAGGTTACATATATAATTTATTAAGCTATTACTAAGCCGACATATATAATTTATTTTTAATTGTACATATGGCTATTTATACTTAGGTTTTAGCGGTAGGCAGCGGCTTGGCTCTGCCCCTCGCATTGCTGAAGTCCATGGGCGACGGTAACCACTCACCATCAGGTGGGCCTTATGCTCGTCTGCCTACAAGGGCAATTAAAAAAAAAAAGGTCATTGTAAATCCACATGTTGCAACTAGCTATGTCAAATATGTTATAATTTGTCATTGAAATATTATTTTTATTTCAGAGAAAACCAATGACATCAAAATAACATGGTCCACTTTCAACGACACTCAGGAGTCCACTGTGGAATATGGAGAAGGTATTATGGAAAAGGAAGCTACAGGTTCAGCTACTTTGTTCACTGATGGTGGTAAAGAGAAACGTTCTCAATGGATCCATACTGTTCTGCTAAAGGACTTGAAATTTAATACTAGATACGGTCAGTGAAATAACCTAAATTTTTTTTTTTTTACATGAATAACTGTAGATATGGCCTCCTTTGATTTTAAACAGTTATTGGGAGAACATTATAAGTTGAAAAATTGACATATTTCGCAAAACCGACGTGAATGCATCCGTTATGTGTGTTGTTCACTTTGTAGAAATGGGCTGGATGACTTAGGATGCTTTAGAATGTAGTTTTTCAACTCCGTGCATCCTATTTTTATTAAAAAAAATATTTAGAACTAAGACTATTTGAAGTACTACTATTAAATTTAAGATCTAGACCTCATTTTTCTCCTGGTTGAGCCTCTGCTCGCCCACCTGTTCTGGTGGAATTGGAAAAGCCTTCGGGCTACCGGTAATCATTCCTTCATAAAAAAACTACTTGTAACTCACAGTAATTCACGTTGTGACGCGCATGGGCACTGATAACCACATAACATCAGTGTGCTTAATGCGAGTTTTTTAACGTTTTCGATAGCGTCAACGTTAACTCAAATATTATTATGTATGCAGTTGGAGCAGCGCTCCTAGCGGCAAACGTTCCAACTGAGTTAACTTGAGTGAATTTGAGTTAACTTTTACGCTATCGAGAACGTTAACAGGCTCGCACTAAGCACACTGGTCGTGACTGAGCACCTCTACTCAGTTATGCAATAAAAAAAGAGAATATAGGGAAATAAATAATAATAATAATTAATATAAGGAAATAATAAATTGGATGGTTCAAATTTTTTTTATTCGTCTCGCGATAACCTAAATTATACTATATAAGAATATTATTGTTTATGCAGTTTACCATGTCGGTTCTGTATACGGATGGTCTGAGCTGTTTTCCTTCAAGACTCCTCCGGAAGGCGAAGACTGGTTATTGCGGGCCGCTATATACGGTGATATGGGCAATAAAAATGCTCACGTAAGAAAATTCATTTTTTATCTAATTCTAAATATTTTTTTCTATTTTTTCATTGTATCGACGCTTTAAAGGCAAACGTGTCTAAGCGACAATAACTGCTTTGTACATACATGATAGGCAATATTAACCATATTCGATGCGCAAAAAAATATATTTCTAGGTCTATTAAAATCATTTCAATCCTACAGCTACTAACTAGATTCTACTACAACTAGATTCGTTAAAATAAATTTTGTTTTCAGGTATTTCAACTTTTAATTAGTCTACTGTAAAGTTCACGCATTGTCGCTTAGTCATATTTGCCTTTCAAGCGTCGATATATTTAAAATAGGAAACTTGTTATTACTTTACTAAAAAAAAAGTAAAATGTTATCTTGATTGAGAGAATTAAAAACAAACTTAGGCTTTGAGGTGAACGACCTTTAAATTCTGCTCCATGACATATATTTGTAGAGAAGTTTAATTCAAAAATAGACCTTATTTTTTCTTACCTATTCTAATAACCTCGAGGGTTTATTCTAGATTCACTGAGCTAGTAGGTGAGCTTACGGGGCTCAAACCTGGAGTGTTGCTAACACTGGCCCTAGCAAGAACAGTGCTTCGCAGAATCTACCACCGGATCGGTGATCGAGACACTCAGTGGGCTGTATCTATGGGTTAATTTACTCGTCGAGCCCTTCGTCGCAAGCGACGGGTTCGGCGAGCACGATGACCGGTGCTTGAGGTACCTAAAAGCACCGTTAATGGATCGGGAGGATCCGTAATGACGTGTTTAGGGCGACGTCGACTATTTACCATTCGGTCCACAGGATCGGGTATGAGATCTTAATGTACTGGTATTTACGATACATTCCAGTCCCTGTCATACTTGCAAGATGAAGCCGAACGGGACCACTTCGATGTGATCCTCCACGTGGGCGACTTCGCGTACGACATGGACACGGAGGACGCTCGGGTCGGTGACGAGTTCATGAGACAGATCCAGCCGCTGGCCGCCACTGTGCCCTACATGACTTGCCCGGGAAACCATGAGGAGAAATAGTCAGTTATTACTCATATCGCCTTTTCGCATTGAAAGTGTACAACTTCCTAAAATATTCGAAATTGACTGGTGGTAGGACCTCTTGTGAGTCCGCGCGGGTAGGTACCACCGCCCTGACTATTTCTGCCGTGAAGCAGTAACGCGTTTCGGTTTGAAAAGCGGGGCAGCCGTTGCACTTTTAAAACTGAGACCTTCGACCCCATATCTCAAGGTAGGTGTCGGCACTTACGTTGTAGATGTCTATGGGCTCCAGTAACCACTTAACATCAGATGGGCCGTGAGCTCGTCGAAATATAGTGTATTGTTGGTTAATTGACTTAAATAAACTTACCCATGTTCACAGCAACTTCAGCAACTACGTGAACCGCTTCTCGATGCCCGGCCCGGACTCGAACCTGTACTACAGCTTCGACCTGGGCCCCGTGCACTTCGTGTCCGTATCGACCGAGGTGTACTACTTCACGGAGTATGGGCTCAAGTTGATCGTCAACCAGTACGATTGGCTAAAGGAGGATTTGGCTGAAGCGAACACCCCTGAAAACAGGCGAGTTGGGTACACTGGCTCCGCGCCGTGCTTGCGTACAGTAGGATGTACCGATACAAAATTGTTTCTAGGTACAGTCTAACTAGATGTATGAACTTCGTGCTTTCTTCTCAGTCGGACACTCTTGTCAGAGTGTTCGTGGTTGCGCTGATGCTGTATATGCAGGAGGACCTGTTAGGTCGGCCATGCTCCCGACGACCGCCCTCCAGGCAATGCGCTTCCAGGTCTGGCGGTTCGAAGCGTTTCGAGTACATTCGACCATAGTGGACTCAGTTGCCTTCTTTATTACGTCAGTCCAGCGAGTCGGTGAGCGGCCGCGTGATCTCCTGCCTTCCACCCGGCCCTGGATCACCACCCATTTCTTACTTTACACTTTGATAATGACGAAATGTGAGACAACCGCTCATTCTCTATTTTATCATCCCTTAGAAGTGATATTTCTAGAAAGTAAGAACTACGGTAACCGCTTCATATCGAGCGAGCCGTGAGCTTGCTTCCTCTGGAACGGCAGTCAGTAAAAACGTCACACAATACAAATCTAATTTTTTTTATTTTTGTTCAGGTCAAAGCGGCCCTGGATAATACTGTTCGGCCACCGACCCATGTACTGCAGCAACTCCAACGACATCGACTGCAGCGTGGAACTCACCCGCGTCGGAATCGCCGGAATGTTCGGTGAGACCTCACGGGAAACTTCACTTCACTTACGGGAAACTTATTCCTCATTACAACCCACCCTGGTGTGGAAACATTATCTCGACATTAGGAGCCTAAGGTTGCACGCATCTCAGTTACTTTAATAGTCTCAATCGATCACCTTGTATATATATATAATCTGAATCTCGGAAACGGCTCCAACGATATTTATAAAATTTTGTATACAGGGGATTTCGGGGGCGATAAATCGATCTAGCTACGTTTTATTTTCTGAAAATGTTGTTTTATTCGTGTTTTCAATAATCAACTTTATGACTCTTCCCGACATCTATTGGCGAATAATAATACTATTTTTCATAATTGAGAGTAACTGTTTTAAAAACACAATAACACTAAAGCTATTTCAGCTTTTTTTTGGAACGAAGTTCCTTATCGCGCGTTGTGTAAGGGGGCTAGACGGAAAAAATTCTTACGAAAAGTTGTCACGACACCTTTTAGATCCGTCATTCTGACCAATCAACGTGTAGGCGCTTATCGCGTGACATTGCTCGTATCCGATTGGTCCGCGTAATGAGTAGTTTCTCGAGATAGCGTTTCAACAATAGTAATTTAGTTCATAGTATTGTTTTTTTCTTCTTCATAATGCCGTAATTTATTATCATAACTTAAAAAAAAAAATTACAATTCCTTCACTAATTAATCGAAAGGAACTTCGTTCCATCCGAGTGTCCCTTGACACCTCTGAAGTTTTTTTTTTTTTCCTGCCTATGCTGATAGCCTTGAGAGGCTATTTCAGCTTCGCCCTAACGTTTGTAGGTGAGCTCGCGGGGCTCAACCGGAGTGTTGCTAACACTGACCCTAGCAAGAGCAGTGCTTCGCAGAATCTACCACCGGATCGGAAACGCGACCCACTGAGAAGATCCGGCGAGAAACTCAGTGGGCTGTGTCTATGGGTTAGTTCGCTCGTCGAGCCCTTCGTCGCAAGCGACGGGTTCGACGAGGACGGTGACCGGTGCTTGTGGTGCCTAAAAGCACGGTTAATGGATCAGGAGGATCCGTAATGACGTGTTATTTCAGCAGATAGCGTTGTCAAGCCTCTCTCTCTCTCTCTGTTGTCTAGTATATATTATATGAACTAAATGGAATATTAAATTTATATTAAGCAATCATAGTATTCACTTAGTAAACACTTGTGTCACACACCTACATTTATTTATTTGTTAATCTATTTATATATATATAAAAATGAATTGTTCGTTAATCTCGCTAAAATTCGAGAACGGCTGGACCGATTTGGCTAATTTTGGTCTTGAATTATTTGTGAAAGTCCAGAGAAGTTTTCAAAGGAAGATAAATATGAAAATGCTCGGAATTAAATAAAAATAACAATTTTGTTTTTCCTTTGATGTGTCCCCCGTCAGATGGATTTCTTTTGTTTGTTTTAAGTTTATTTTATACAAAAGCTTAGGTCTTATAATTATCGATTGAGGCACTACGAAGTCTACTGGGTCAGCTAGTTTCTCATATTTCTTTAGTTTTGCTATTGTGAAAAGGAATGCTGATGGAAAGTAAAATTTTATAAATTGTTTTTAGATTAATAATAATAGATAATGTGTTTTCAGGTCTAGAACCATTGCTGATAGAGTTTGGCGTGGACGTGGTCATATGGGCTCATGAGCACTCTTACGAGAGATCCTGGCCCTTGTACGATAATGTTGTGTACAATGGTACCGAGGGACCTTACATCAATCCTGGGTAAGTCACTTGGATCTGCATGTTTGCTTCAGGAATGTGCTTAGAATTTCATGGGGTGATGATTTGTTTACTGTACCTTAACATAATTGACACAAACATATCGACACTTAAAATGCAAACGTGAGTAAGCGACAATGCGTGAACTTTACAGAAGACTAATTTAAAGTTGAAATACCTGAAAAAAAATCTATATTAACGAATTTACCTGTAGGATTGAAATGATTTTAATAGACCTAGAAATATATATTTTTTGCCCATTGAATATGGCTATTGCCTATCATTTATGTATAAAGCAGTTATTGTCGATTAGTCACGTTTGCCTTTCAAGCGTCGATATGTATAGTAAGTTTGTGGTTTGTCAATGCTTGTACTTGATGTATTATAAGATCTATGAGGACATCTGTGGTTTTTTTTAACTTGTTTTGTGTTTATGTTTGTGATGATTAAAAATAGCATTTAATTAAAGCATGGGATATTATGACTTGCTTTCATGTAAATATCATATCGGGCTTTTGTGTGTTTGTTTTGTATTAAAGCATTGTGCCATGGACAGCCATGGGTGCAGTTCTAATTCTTTTTTTGTCTCTTTTTCGAATCTAGAACCCTCTTATCATTCAGCCTCTGCTTTCCACACAGTTCTTCACTGGAATTTTAAAATTGAAAAGTTCAGATTTATAAAGCAATTTTTATGACACACATTTTACTTAACATAAATTATTAATCATGCATATTGTTATGGTATACTAGATGATTCTAGATTCAATTTATTAAAAAAATGTCCCGGAAAAGTTCATGTATACATTTTAAAAGTTGGGTTCTGTATTAGGGTTGTGTTTATTTTATAATTAAATGGTGATTATAACATTTTTATTTTAATAAAGTGAAAATAAGTTGAATAAGTTTCAAAGACCTCTATTTATTTGATCGGGATAAAATTTGGTGTATCTAAGTATGCTTTTTTTTTACAATTATCAGTTAAGATGTAATAAAAAAAAATGTATTTTAAGTTATTCGATTATCCAATATATGGTTGAAACTCAAATTGGACATACTATATTGTTTGAAACCTTTGTACATAACTCTTTGGTTGGGTCGTTAATCCCGGAAATTATGCTTTGTGTGATACTAAAATATACTGGATATAAATAATAATATACTGGATGAATATTAATTTAAAAGTTAAGTATGTACTGCTTGTCTTAAATAATAACATTAATTGATTTTTTATAAAATAGGTACCTTATATACACACTTAAATTGAAAATAAAACCTCAGTTGAGCGACGTTTCAAATGTAAATTTCAAAAACATTTTTGTTTTTTTAGGGCCCCGGTGCACATAGTCACAGGATCTGCAGGCTGCCAGGAGTCCACGGATCCCTTCAACTGTGAGTGATTATTATTTATTAACAGGATGCACCCATGGCTCAATGATAACACGCGCTACCCTCATGCGAGATTTCATTCAGTTGACATTGGACCCTGGAGTACCTACTTATTATAGGTTTTAAAGGACACCCTTGCT
The DNA here is from genome assembly GCF_030269925.1 of Bombyx mori. NCBI lineage: Eukaryota > Metazoa > Arthropoda > Insecta > Lepidoptera > Bombycidae > Bombyx > Bombyx mori. The sequence continues at coordinate 13,119,491 of NC_085124.1, read as the reverse complement.
TGCACAGACGGGTGTAGGTGTTTTGACTCATCTTGACCCATGAAGTCAAATTCTCAGTTTTATAGTGCAACGGCCGCCCCACCCTTCAAACTGGAGCACACACCCTTCACGGCAGAAAATAGTCCACTTCGACGCTTGAAAGCCAAACGTGACTAAGCGACAATGCGTGAACTTTACAGTAGACTGAAAGTTGAAATACTTGAAAAAAATTATATTTTAACGAATCTAGCTGTAGGATTGAAATGATTTTAATAGACCTAGAAATATATATTTTTTGCGCATCGAATATGGTTATTGCCTATCATTTATTTACAAAGCAGTTATTGTCGCTTAGTCACGTTTGCGTTTCAAGCGTCGACTTAAATGGTCATAGCAGGCGTTGATCCGTTGCGGAATTTGATAGAACAATAACATGAATACAGTGCACCTAGAAGGGTGAGGTCCACCCGTCTAAACAATAAAAAACAATACATACATATTTTAGTTTCGTATTATAAATACTAAAATTTATATGTGTCCGTGTGTACCCCAGACCCCGCCGCCGCGTGGTCCGCCTTCAGGTCCACTGACTACGGCTACACGAGATTCAAGGCGTACAACCAAACACACATTTACTTTGAACAGGTACGACCAATGTTTTTAGTACATTGTATTGTAAACTAATAGGTCGCTTTAACACATTGACTACGGGACTTTCAGCCAGTGGGTACGGGGCTTTTCGAAGCATGATTGGATTTCTTTATAGTGCGTATGAGATCTGACAGATCTCTTTGAATATAGGTACCCATACCTATAGAACTGTAGACATAGTCGCCTCTCGCGTCGAGCGAAAGGGCGCGGTTTTGACTGCCGTCCCAGGGGAGTGTCGCGCGTGGAGCTTTTTAAACCGCAAAACGCAGTGAACGTGTTAATAATATATTTTAAGATAACTTAAAGGCCTTTTAAAGAAAAAACCATGGACCCAGTTCTTTTATGTTACAAATTAAGGTCTTGCACCGCTTTTTTTGGTACTTCGTAGATCGTAACATATGTGTGAGAGAGAGAAGTAGGTAACGTAAGAAGAGATGAGATGATGAGATCATAAATAAATAAACAGTACAGTGTCATTGTTTCCTCTGTTTGACAAGTGATTTCTTTTATTCCTTTAATAAGTCGGGACGGGATTTGGTATCACTACATAGTATAAAACAAAGTCGCTTTCTCTGTCCCTGTATCCCTATGTATCCTTAAATCTTTAAAACTATACAACGGATTTTGATGCGGTTTTTTTTAATAGATAGAGTGATTGAAGAGGAAGGTTTATATGTATAATAACATCCATTAAATAGTGGAGAAATATTGTTATCAATAATAAATTACAGTTTCCGAAGCGAAGCGAGGGCGGGTCGCTAGTTACCAATATAAGTCTCGAAACGTCTGCGCTGCTCTTGCTTGTCCGATATAATACGCTTCATTTAAGAGACAAATTGTAATTAAAACACATCTCCTACGCGGCCGTGTCACAGATGTGTCACTAGCCGCCATTCCAAATATGGTCGCGTAGTCTGTGGGTCCAATATGACTTTTTGTCGGGAACGGAAGGGACGAAGCTGTTTTTCATTTTGTTAATTTAGTGTTCCTTCAGATTTAAATGTGTAATAATGGTGTTTTACCAACTGTTTAACATCTCTGAAACTGTACAAGTGTAGAGAGAAAGGAAACAAAGGCGCTGGACGTGGCTTCTCGGATATTATATTTCATCGCATCTCGTTTCATTCAATTTCATCACAATCCATTAAAGTCTCAAACTAGTTAACTCAATCTTACTTCGCTTCATATAATTTTTCATATTATAACAGACATAAGAGAATGTAAGAGTTGGCTTAAAGGTCTCATTACAGGGTCAAAAATCTTTAAAAAAAAGTGTCCATAACCTGGTCATTACCGGGTAGCGAATTGCAAGTTATGACACTGTACAGTTTGAATTAATTCACCTATGATTATTAAGTAACCGATATTCGTAAATGTGATGTACCCCTAATTTACTGTTTTCAGGTGAGCGTCGATCGAAAAGGGAAAGTCATTGATTCTCTGTGGATCGAGAAACACAAGCACGAAGCCTACAATCTTTGATAGCGTTGCGGCTTAATAATAATAGTAATAATAGCACATTAATATAATAATATAAACTGTTAACCTGGTACATACGGTCAATAAGAGAATCATTAAAGTAATCAGAATTTGGACCTTGACATGTTTAGTTTGCAGACATTTTGAAGGTGACGAAGATTACATTGAAATATTTCGACAACATCATGAAAGCTCGTTATAATATAAGGTAATTCATCGAATAATGATAAGAATCTTAAAAAAAATTGTACTCAATATTTTTTACAAGAATAAACCTTATATTGTTAAAGTTAATGTGCAATATTGCGTGCTCGACGGTGTGATGTCATCTGGGTAAGGCGTGTGGGATGTCCGCGGACTCGGGTAACCACTTACCAACGGGAGGGCCGTGAGCTCGTTCAACCTTCTATGTGATAAAACGAGATGTCAATTATAATTTTCTTGCGATTAAATATTATTTTTATTTTTTTACAAAATATTTAAGAAACTAGTGAAGTACCCGTCAATAATGTAAGTCGGGTATCTGAATAAAGCTGGTTTGAGCCTCGTGAGCTCACCTACTAGTTATGGCGACGCTGATATAGCCTCTCAAGGCTCTCAGCTTAGGCAGGAAAAAAAAAATGAATAAAGCACCAGCAAAATATTACTCCTGTTAGAGCAGATATTAGCGAAGTCCCTCAGGCCCTATGAGCTGCCCTACAACTTCGGTGTAGGGCAGCTCATAACCCTTCGAGGTTAGAAGCTGTGGGTAGGCAAAAAAAATATCGAGATAATATCAAAGACTATCTCGTACATTATTTAGCGTCACACTACTTTGGAGGACGCGGCGGGTGTGCGTATGTGAAAAGGCATTTAGTTTGATCTTGTCGTTTTAAGTTTTCGTACAAAAATATATTTTGACAATAAATATTAATAAAATTTATAAATATATGTCGCAGTTTTATTTTTTTCCCCAAATATTCGTAGTATTGTACTGGAGTGAACTCAAAAATAGCTGAATTTTTTGGGTTGTCGGTCGGTAAGTATCTCCTATCTTGGCACATTGAAGTTTCAATTGCAGATGTTTCGCTCTTGAAACCAAAACACACGAGGTGGCTAAGAAAAAATAAGCTTCGTGTGAATGTTTGTCATTAAAGATTTCCGTGATAACGTATTTTCTGTATTGATTTGATTCATTTCATTTATTTTATTTCATTATCATTCATTCAAAATTCAAAAATCTAGGTATCTCCAGCACAGTCAATGTGGCTCATACAATTATTGGCTTTTTGCCTGCCTATCTGCTAGTAGCCTCATGGGGCTATTCTATTCACCTTGAACGGTGACAGCTCAGCCTAAATTGGCTGATACTAGCCCTGGCAAGATAATGCTTCGCCAAATCTAACTCCGGAACGAAATCGCAAAATTATTGACAACTACCTCTCCGCTTGTATGTGTTACACTTCTTATCGCGTAAGATTCGACAGGTGCTCAGCTCAATAGGCTGACAACTACGAATAAATAGACATTATTTATTCGTAGGCTGACAGCTATATAACTCTTCCCTAAACTTCAACGATTTCCATACTGAACCGGAATTCCTCAAAATCGTTTCAATTGGCTTAAGGGCGTCCAAACGTCACAGGGATACTTTCGTATGTCTAACGTAAGAATGAATTATTTACAGAGCTCCCGTACATATAATAACTGGGTCGGCTGGTTGCCAAGAGGGACGAGACCATTTCGGACGTAAGTGATGCTATTCGATTTGAAAGAAATCATTGGGTTTTGGAGGTCGCATCAAGTTTGCTAGAATGCGCGGTTCTGTCTATCCCTGGTATAGATGATAGTCATTCCCGGTTTGAAATTCTTGCTTGCTTAGGAAATTTCTTAACAAGCTTGTTGCCTATTTGTATACCCCAGTCAGTCTGCTGTATTCATTAGTACTATGCTAGTTGCTCACAATCTGATGCCAATTCAATATGAAGTCGTCGTGGCCTAAAGGGTAAGATGTCCGATGCATTCCTATGTAGCGATGCAACGGTGTTCGAATCCCGCCGGCGGGTACCAATTTTTCTGAATGAAATACGTACTCAACAAATGTTCAAGATTGACTTCCACGGTGAAGAAATAACATCTTGTAATAAAAATAAAACCCGCAAAATTATAATTTGCGTAATTACTGATGGTAGAACCTCTTGTGAGTCCGCGCGAGTAGGTACCACCACCCTGTCTATTTCTGCCGTGAAGCAGTAATACGTTTCTTGAAGGATGGGGCAGCCATTGTACTGTTAAAACTGAGATCTTATATCTCATATGGCTATACGCTGTAGATGTCTATGGGCTCCGGTAACCAATTAACACCAGGCGTACTATGCTAGTGGAACAAGGAAATCATAATCTAATGCCGTTCAATATGCAATTTCCAAATATCCAGCTAAATAGGCAACAAGAAAGAACTTGTTACCTACTTTGAGAATCTTCCGCAGGTTTTTCCCTATTTACCCCAGAATCCCTATTTATTTGACAATAATTCGCAGATAATCCTTTCAAGTGGTCAGCGTTTCACTCGCAGGACTTCGGATATACGAAGTTGAATATCTACAACAAAACGCACATTAACTTCGAACAGGTGAATAAATATTCAATAATAGTTTTCAGGCAAGCACACAAACGAATGAAAACATTAAAAAAAAACCAAATTTTTACGAAACTTCCTTTTTTTATTGCTTAGGTCGCGGCCCATCTGGTGTTAAGTGGTTACCGGAGCCCATAGACACTTACGACGAAAATGCCGCCACCCACCTCGAGATATGAGTTATTGATGACACGAGTACTGCATGAATACCGTCATTATTTTTAAATATTCTTTTTGCCGTAACATTTATAAGGTACATACTAAAAGTTTAATCGCAGTCTGAGCGCCACTACACGAGAACCCTCTCATCGTGGCCGCCGGTAACTACATTCCCGATCCTGCGGAAAGAATGGAAAGCAGTCAACGTCGCCCCAAACACGTCATTTCAGTTCCTCCCGATCCACTAACGGTGTTTTTAGGTACCTCAAGCACCGGTCATCCTTCTCGTCGAACCCGTCACTTACGACGAAGGGCTCGACGAGTAAATTAGCCCATAGACACAACCCACTGAGTTTCTCGCCGGACATGCACAGTGTGTGGCGTTTTCGATCCGGTGGTAGATTCTGCAAAGCACGGCTCTTGCTAGTGTTCGTGTTAGCAACGTCGTCAGGTTTGAGCCCCGTGAGCTCACCTACTAGTTAAGGTTACTTTGTAATAGCCTCTCAAGACTATCAGCTTGGCAGGAAAAAAAACAGTGAAATATTTTAAGTTATCGCGTACAAATCATGCAGATAATTACCTCAAAAAGTGTTCATGAACGACTTACAGGATGAAGAAAAAGCATCGTTATAATAATCGGTTTTTTTTTTAATTGCGTTATTATTGATGGTAACGCATGTTTAGACACCACTATTCTGCTTATTTCTGCTGCGAATCTTGCGTTCTCGTTCGAAGCGTAGCCCACTTTATACAATGCAATTGAGGTTTCGATCTCACATTTCATAGTGAGTTATGGCATGCACTTTGTGATGTGTATGAGCTATGGTTATCTTTTTTTTTTTCTTACCTAAACTGTGAGCCTTGCGAGGCTATTTCAGCGTAACCTTAACTAGTAGGTGAGCTCACGGGGCTCGAACCGGAGTCATGCTAACACGAACCCTAGCAAGAGCCGTGCTTCGCAGAATCTACCACCGGATCGGAAACGCGACCCACTGAGAAGATCCGGCGAGAAACTCAGTGGGCTGTGTCTGAGGGATGGTTAACACTAAGTGAGCCGTAAGCTCGTACACTCATTTGGGTAGCAAATGTTCTAAATCATATATGCCCTTGTGCCTTTAATGAGCAAGGTATTATGAAAGCATCGACGTGTGAAAGGCTATTTGGTTTAAGCGACATCTTTGCAACTTTACAGGAGAGCCATATTATAAAGTTTAAAATTTAGAAAAAATATCATAACAAAAATGTTTTTCAGCTATTTGAATGGGGTAACCTTAATTGAAGTTCAATTGAAAATATCAAACTGCCCCTGCCTATTTCTGCCGTGAAACAGTAATGCGTTTCGGTTTGAAGGGTGAGGCAGCCGTTATAACTATACTGAGACCTTAGAACTTATATCTCAAGGTGGGTGCCGCACTTACGTTGTGGATATCTATGGGCTTCAGTAACCACTTAACACCAAGTGGGCTGTGAGCTCGTCCACCCATCTAAGCAATTAAAAAAAAATATGAATGTCGCGTGTTAAGCGAAATGTCGCTTAAACCAAATATCCTTTACCCCTCGTTATTATTTAAACCACCAGCGACATCCAAACTTTAGATTATCTATTGGTTTTATTAGTTATTAATAATGTTATTATAATAAAATAATAATAGCACGTATTTATTACTCACTCAATACTAAATACTAGTTATTATTAAGGTGATGATGACATTTAATGTTTACTTTTTTTTTTCAGATCTCCGTTGATCTCGAAGGACAAACCATAGACGACTTTTGGTTGATCAAAAATAATAAAAATAACAGAACTTCTTTTGCGATACCGAAATAGGAATCTTCAAGATATAATAATGATCAAATTTATTAGGTAATTATTAGGTACTAGCGACCCGCCCTCGCTTCGCTTCGGAATCTATAATTTATTATTGATTTATCCACTATTTAATGGATGTTATTATACATATAAACCTTCCTCTTCAATTACTCCTATCTATTAAAAAAAACCGCATCAAAATCCGTTGCGTAGTTTTAAAGATTTAAGCATACATAAGGACAGAGGAAGCGACTTTGTTTTATGTAGTGAAGTATTAGCATGCGCGCCACCTGGTGGTGAACAGTGACCGTTGTTCATGGATATCAGAAGAGGCAGTCAAGACGCTAACTAGCGCTTACGATAAGTCAAAAGCGAGATTTCATATAAATAATAGATTAGATTTAAATAAATAGATTTAAACCTAGATGATTACTAAAATTTTATTTTTCATCAATCCGCAATGTAAAACGTACAAAACTTCAGGTTCAAGAATCACATAAACACGGAATTGCCTGGAAAACACAGAGCTGACGGAACATTGTTATGAGCGCACTAATAATAGTAACATTTCCGTAAGATTTAGTTATCTGAAGAACAATCGCGAGCCATTTAAATATTGTTATCGTATTAGATCACCAGCATTGAAATTTCTTCGTTTCTGAGATCAGCTTCCAAACACACTGCTGTATTATTCACGCGCCCCGATAACGCGAATCAGATAAAAGAAATAATTACAATACCTAGACGGCCTACTCGGCGTTCGAATCAAATCCGCTTTTAATACTACGTGCATTCAGCTGGGAGGGTTTTTTTTATTGCTTAGATGGGTGAACGAGCCCACCTGGTGTTAAGTGGTTACTGAAACCCATAGACATCTACAACGTAAATGCGCCACCCACCTTGAGACATAAGTTCTAAAGTCTCAGGTATAGTTAAAACGGCTGCCCCACCTTTCAAACCGAAACGCATTACTGCTTCACGGCAGAAATAGGCAGGGTGGTGGGTACCTACACGCGCGGACTCTCAAGAGATCCTACCACCAGTAAATCTTGTAGTTTAAATAAAAAACACGTGTGGCACTTGGGGACTGCCGCGGCAAAGCGATTGCATAGCATTTTTATCAATTTATGCAATTATAATCGGACAATAATAATTAAATATTAAAACAATAATAAAATAAGACCACGCTATATTTATAAACATTAACAAAAGCAAAACATTAACTGTCCCCTTCACACTCATAAGCTAAGCCGTGCGAGAGAGAGATGGGCAGACTTTTCATGATGTGCATGCAGCCACATTTCATGATGTCACGCTGCGCGCATATCACAAACACTGCACAAGCGCAACGTGTGAATATGTTGAACGCGAGCTACATGGTAAGCGGAGTGGGGGTGTTAGTTTTATTTTACGTTACGGAATTTCTTGATTCGGTCGTCGCGCTCAAAGCCCGCGATAAAAACTGTGATAAAAAATAGCTTAACAATAGGCACTAAACGTAATAGTTCACAGAGTTCTAGGTCAAAAGAAATTGACAATGAATCGTGACGTCCGATCGTGTCTCATGCTAAGCGACGACGCGACGTTCGTATGGTAATCAGTGGATTCAGTTGCTTTCTAATCAAGCCGAGGAATTATATGAATTTACACTTCGATTCCATCGACTGAGCTGCCGTAGATAACAATATTAAGTACATGAGGAAATAAGTATTATAAAATTATATTATAGTGACTGACTGTTTCGTTTTTTATTTAAAATCTTTTGGCAACAAGGAAAAACCTCACATTAAAGAATAGTAGTATATTTAATAGTATAACTATTAAATAGTCCAAATCAAAAAAACTTGATTTCAAAACAATTTATTTAAAAAATCAGTAGATTATTTTACGAAATACTGTAAACCGAACACACATTGGTGACAATGAACTTAATTTTCGATTTAATCATAATACAAGCGTATTTAATCATTTTGTAGAAAAAAAAAAACAAATTATCTTTTCCCTCGTTTTGCAATTCTGCCCCTATTGCGGTTATAATGATTATTCCGAAAGACGTTAAATTGAACTTTCTGTACTTTATTATGTAAAAACTTCGTCTTTCTATGTTTATATTTAACTTCCTGATATATATTTTCCGTATTTTTCTGCAAAATTTCTCTCAGGAAATTAGGTTTTTTATCCTTATGAAATGTTTCTGCAGCAGATTTGAAAAGATCAACTATTCTGGTCACTAATTTGGGATATATATTGACAGAGCAATTTCTGGAGTGATCAAACGGATCTTGTATACATAAGGAGGTGTCCAGTCGCAATGGTTTGCATACTTCAGCGGCAACATTATGTTGATATAAGGAAAAATTTGTTAAGAATAAGTCAAAGCTTTTTTTTCTTATCGGAAATCCTAAATATGGACATATTATATTTTCTTCGAAATCAAAAGTTCCATAGTATGAAAAGAATCCACCAAGCAACTTGTACAAAGATTCATTATTAGTAATCCTGTGGAGGTAGTTGTTATTAAAATTTGTATTCCAGTAGTCTGTCATTAAACATTCCACATCGCTTTGTAGGTCTTTAACAGATGGTAGCATGCATATTTGCTGAAGATAAAATATGACCAGCAACGTTAGTCCATAATTAGGCATTAGGTTTGTACCTGTAATTTTCTTAATCTTGGACCAATACTTAATTATTACAGCTAGTTTCACAGCCCTAGGATCCAGGTGAAGTAAATAAGCAACTAATTTACTATTATAAATACCGGACAAACTCGTAAAATTGATATCACAGTGGTAACCAGTTGGTATGTGGTAACATTTCAGTACTGGCACTTTTGCTGTGGTTATAGCAAATAATTCAGTGAAAATATGTGGGAATTGTCTCAGTCTGTTGCGTGCCTGTATGACTGTCCTGCTTGATGGTATCTCTCCCTCTGGGAGCTGGGCATAACAGTCGACATCACTGGATATTATTCCAAGCCCAGTTATTATTGATCCAAATGGTTTTACTGAACAACCTGCAATGTACATTAAAATAATCGTATTTTAAATAAGGATCTTTTAGTGGCATCTATTACAATGTTTCCTCTTGTTACATATGATAGTAAATTTATCATTTCAACCATTTTATAGGTTTGACTTTGTGTAGTTTCATTTTTATATTGTATTATTTTCCTTTTTTTTAATAGCTTTGATACTAAGTATTAGGCTGTGAATTAGTTTATAGAGTCCTCAAAAACACAATGTGCATATGAATTTTGAAACAAGAATGTGCATGATTACTTTGGTGCAGAAATGAGACATAATGATGGTACCGTTCTCTGCGATCCGATTTGCAATAACCTCTATTACCAGTAAATTACACAATGCTGGTATGATACACAGAGAACACTGTTGTCCAATCTCTGTTAATCATTGTTAGTTGCCTTGAAGATCAATCAATGCAACTTGAAAACTAATATTTTTTAATATATTGTCTTCTCGCATTAAAACTGTATAATCTCAAAACTTACTAATTTTACAGGAGAGTGTTTTAAAGGTTTAACATGTGATATTTTTAATATTAATCATCTTTGTATCATTTATTTTTTATTTTGTACCAGTTACATTATCTGTCTTTTAAAGTAAGATAAATGTAATTTGACTAACAAGTCAAAATATAGGTAAACTAAAAATAAAAATAAAATAAAACTAAACTAGCTCTTTTGACAGTATTTATTAGAGAAATACTGGTGATACCAAATGATTCTGCATATTAATCCAATTTCGAATATTTTGGGAAATTGTACAGTTTTAATGCGAAAAGACGATATGTTTGTTGATTTTTTGTACTTTTGGTTTCCCTAATAAACAAATAAACTTCAAATTAGTAATGATCAATATGACAGGTAGGTACCGGGCCACATGAATTGCAGCATTTCTTCTATGTCATGAAATAAAGGAGTCAAGCCTTCAACTTGCTGCCTAGATAACCGGATCTGTTGCAGTAATTGTTCTACCTGATCGTCAAAGTCACCTTCTAAGCATAGCTCCAAAGCATCTGGCAAACAATCTGAAAAGATTTTCGACTTTGTATGTTAGAATTAAAAATGGGCATAAAAGTGTTAGTCTTACTGTTATAAGTGAAATTACACAATGTATATAGCAATCAGAAATACAATTGTTTTTGTTTACATTATATTTTTTATACTAAATAGAAAATAGACAGAGTACAAAAATAACTAACATTCCTTTAAAAAAGTTACCTAACATTAAATAAGATTTCGGTAGAGACTACTGCCGCTATTAATTATGAGATGTAAAGTACATATGTGGAAGGACGTGGGAACCCACCACAATTACATCCCAAGAGAGTCATGGACAGAGAAACATTTAAACTGTTTCAAGGCCATGACCACGACCCTCAGTAATGAGGAAACCGACGCAAGGAGGAGGAGGAGTAAAGTACATATATTTCAACTGAACCTACGTAGACTTAGGAAAAAAATGTTTATTTATTTTCAGGAGTTAAATATAGTTTTGAGGTAATAGGATCATAGCTAAAAATAAGTAAACTTCTAAATAAGTATGTAGTTTGTTATGGTGATTATTGTTATCACCGTGCGTAACTTGAAGTTATAATCGAATACGGAGGGAGTAACTTTTGAGGATCTTGAATTTTACTTGACTTCGGTATTGTTCAAACATATGCTTCAAAACTTGTAACAGAAAAGGTTAATTTTTTTTATTATATTAGTATTACTTGCAATAAATAAATAAAAACATTCATAACGTTTTAGCTAATACTAATATACAACAGTATCAATCATTATGCACACCTGGGTCCATCGTAATACGATTTTTTTTAACAAAACCAAATCGAAACTAGTCCATATTCCCAAACAAAAATATGTTTTGACGTTTAGCAACACCTTTTTTGCTTTGACCATTTTTTTTGGCAAAAGGAACAGGATCCACACTTTGCATTTTGTATTGTGACACGTATCTTTCGAGGGCAAACCTAATTGCAATAACCTCATTGAAATTTTGGCTAGAGCATAAAAAGTTTGTCCAGAGATATATTCAACATTTAAACTATAATCAAAGAATTTTGATTAAGAAAATATCTCAAATCCACGTTTTTAATCGCCGATTTTTCGAATAACCAATCTCAAATAGTCATGTCTAATCTCTATTTTAATAATTGAACGTTTAAAATATTAACATTGGAGAATTGCATAGCCTTACACCGGTCACTCACATGCGCACGAATACGCAAACCCACAAGTGTAGGACGACATTTGCGAATGATTATGCAAAGTTTTCGCTGCATTCGTGGTTTTCCAAGCTGTGTCGGTTTTTTAACAGACATCTAAGCGCGCGAACCTCGAACCTTCGCGTAGAGTCTCACACATTCGCTTACCCAGTTGCGCCGACGATTGCGAAGGTAACGGACGTATACTATACGCCATTTTCATAGTTCGTGACGTCTACTGTGTAGCGTATCTTCATCAAAAGAAATCCCATAAAAACAGCATGGCTGTTAATGATGTCTGGGAAAGAATTAAAAACCCTTTTTCTCTTCAATGTTCTATTGACGAATTAAAAAGGAGGAGAAATTCGTGAGACATTCGTAAACAAGTGTAGGAGGAAGCGCAAACGGATTCGCAAATTGAGTATGCGAACCCATTTGCACAGCCGCTAGGTTTGCGAATGAATGTTTGACGGCCCTTCACATGCGCGCAAACATTCGTACAATGTACGAATATTTGTGCGCACGTCAGTGGCCGGCATTATGTACGAAAACTGATCCATAATTCGAGGCTAGCATAGACTAAAATAAGGCTTACCGCGAAATATCAATCATGTATAGAGCTGTTTGCGTTCAAAGTGCGACGTGAGACGTGAGCCTATTACAAGTATGGAAAGTTGTAATAAAAAGTTCCTAACAGCGCTATGGCACGTCACGGGTCTAGGCAACGAGCGTGTCCTAAATATGGAAATTAGCGATCCGATTCACGATTAGCAGGATCAGATTTTAGGTAAAAAGTATAATTAGACATCTGTTTATTTAACTGGAAATTTTGACGGGACTTTCACGAGACTGACAAGGCAAACAATAGATCTTTCAACAATAGAAACTACTTTTTAAGTTTTAAATACAACATATGAAACGCATCGTTCCTGTAGAGTAGTTGGAAGTCGTCGCGGTCAAAGAAGAAGACGCCTGGTGCTTTCATAACAAGCAGTGCGACTGAGCGACTGCACCGTTTCGATAAAGCGGCACGACACGAGAACCCTCTCATCGTGGCTCCCGGTAACTACATTGCCGATCCTGCGGACCAAATGGTAAACAGTCGACGTCGCCCAAAACACGTAATCTCGGATCCTCCCGATCCACTAACGGTGCTTTTAGGTACCCCAAACACTGGTCATCGTTCTCGTCGAACCCGTCGCGACGAAGAGCTTGGCGAGTAAATTAACCCATAGACACAGCCAACCGAGTTTCTCGTTGGATCTTCTCAGTGGGTCGCGTTTCGGATCTGGTGGTAGATTCTGCGAAGCACAGCTCTTGCTGGCTTCATGTTGGCAACATCGTCCGGTTTGAGCCCCGTGAGCTCACCTACTAGCCCGGTGACGCTGATATGGTCTCTGTAGAACATCAGCTTATGCAGGGGAAAAAAAAAAAGTACGACTGCGCTGCTCGTATATTCAAGGCTCCGATAGCCACTTAACATCAAGAGTGAGCTCGTCATGAACGTCATGGAGCGACTAAGTAAAAAAAAAGTTATATAAAAACGGTTTTTTTTATTTTTTATCTTTTTTAACGAGACTTCGTCGGACATCCAGTTGAGAATCAAATTAGTCTCTTAACAGGGAATAAAAATAAAACACCATTAATTTGTTTTTGTAACTCAAATTCTACAAACAGCGTAAAAATAAAAAATAAAAAATCGTAAAACGTCTTAGCTTAAAATAATATATAAATTAGTTCACTAGAACTAAAAAAATATGAGAAAAATTGTACTATATGTAAATTATTATAAACTAAGAAGTCGCGTCATAAGTACTTTAATTTTCATGATTTTAAAATGCACGATTCGTTAGATTAATGCGTAGTACATTCTTCGCTGAGGTTGCCGGCTTCTTTAGTGGCCATTTTGTCCGTCACTATAATGTCATTCTCGTTACATTCCTCAGATTGGTTTTGCGGCAAATTTTCCGCGTCACTGTCAGACGTATCCGGCTCCTCGGCGTTCTTGTCTATCATTTTTATCGTGTCCGCTACGTTTTCATTTATGGGCGTGGAATAGGGTTTCACTAGTTCTAGGAACCACTGCTGCATGCTCGAAATGAAAAACTTTCCAAATTCTCTAAAGTTCTCTATTTGTCCGGGCGAAGCGTTCCGCAGCGAGATGACGGCGCTGGTGGGATTGTCAGAAAATGTTAGAATCAAGTAGAAGTTCATTTCGATAGCCTGCTTCTCGACCAGCATGATCTCCTCGGTTATCTTCTTCTGTTGGCTCTCGAAGTCCAGGTTGGTGGCGCTGTATAATCTGGTGAATTTTTTTCGCTTCCATATTGCCTTCGTCACTTGTCCGGAGTACTTTTCCTTCTGTTTTTTACTGTCCGGCTTCATTGTTTCCTCACACTTCCCTAATGTAATCTTCAGCAGTTTCTCGAATATCCTAAACACGATTTCTCTGACTACGGATTTCCAATCCGGATCCACTATCGCCGCAATAATCCTGCGGAATATGTTCACTCGGTACTCTTGATGGGTTTTAGGACGCAGCAGATTGGGTGCTTGGAGCAGTATGATCTTTAGGAACTCCAAATTACGATTCAACTTTTCCTTTTCGTAAGCGTTCGCCGCGTGCTTGAAGTAAGCTTTGATGTCGGAGGCGAGCCTGGAGGTGATGGCGGACGCTAAGTTGTGCGACTGCTCGAAGGGGTCCTGCACGCAGATGGCGGAGCCGTGGCGCATGGGCAGCACCATATTCTCCAACACATTCATCTTGTACCGATCAAACTCTTTGGGCAGCAAAAATGTGTCTCTAAATAACGCTTTTTTTATCGGCGCACCTAAGTATGGACACACGACCATCTCGTCAAAGTTGAACGAGGAATAATACTCGAAGAAGCCTCCTAGGAGCTCCGATATGGAGGAAGTGTTGGAGGAGGGTGGCAGCAGCTGTCTCTGGCCCATGAAGCCCACATTCCAGGAGTCTACGAGGAAGTGTGTGGAAGCGTCACTCTGCAGCCACGCCACCGCCGGCAGGATCGAGATGGGCGGCTGCTGCAGATAAAATATGATCATCATCGTCAGAGCGTAGTTCGTCAGTTTCCCGGTTCCAGAGAAGTCGTGCACTTTAGCCCAGTACTTGATGACCACGGCCATCGGGATGAGCCTGGGGTCCGCGTGCAGGAGGAACGCGATCAGCTTGCTGTTGTGTGCTCCCAACGGAGTCTTGAAGGTCAGATCGCAGTTGGTTTCGGTGGGGATGTGGAAGAACTTGACGATGGGGGTGTTGGCCCGAGGTATGCACAGTATCTCAGAGAACGTTCCCGGATAGTGCTGAAGGATCTTCTTGGCCTTGACGACGAAGTTGGCCTGGGGGTGTCTGAAGGGCGGCGGCACATCCACGAAACAGTCTGCGTCGCTCGTTTTAACTCCCAGCCCCGTGGTTATAGAACCAAAGGGCACTGTTTTGCAACCTACGGAAAAAAATCATATGGCTTCATAACTTCATTCATCTTTTATCATTAATTATTTAAATAATACTTCAGTAATTACAAAGAGCATCTCTATACAGGGTGTAATAAAAATATGTCAAAATTTTGTGGTATCTTCTAGCCGTAAAGATCTTCATACTACTGTCCAAAGGAGCCGTAGCGTCCTATGAGACTCTGCCGCTGGGCGGGGAGCGAGCAGGTCGTGCCGCGGCGGGGGCTCCGACTCCGGCCGCCAGACCTTCAGAGGTAATATCCAACAGGGACATAGAGTAAGGCACCCTACAAACGTGGCTTTATTTCCTTCTAGATATGATTATTACACTGTATAGTTGAGTTAATGGTATTAATTATTATTTTCATTGAATTTCAGAATCAGATGTTCCATACAGACATTCTATTAATTCACTTTGCTTCACGTGAAGCAGTAATGCGTTTCTGTTTACTGAGACCTTAGAACTCATATGTCAAGGTGGGTGGCGGCATTTACGTTGTAGATATCTATGGGCTCCAGTACCTACTTAACCCCAGGCGGGCTGTGGGATCGTTCACCCATCTAAGCAATATTTTTTTTTAGCCTACCTATTCTAGTGAGTTCGGGGGTCATACTAGATCCATCGAATCTGAGCTCACGGGGCTCTAATCTGGCGACGTTGCTAACACTGGCCCTAGCAAGAGCAGTGTTTTGCAGATTCTACCACCAGATCGGAAACGCGACCCACTGAGAAGATCCGGCGAGAAACTCAGTGGGCTGTGTCTATGGGTTAATTTGCTCGTCGAGCCCTTCGTCGCAAGCGACGGGTTCGGCGAGGACGGTGATCTAACCTAATAGCCTAACCTAGGTACCTAATAGCACCGTTAATGGATCGGGAGGATCCATAATGACGTATTTAGGGCGACGGTGACTGTTTCCCATTTGGTCCACCGGATCGAGTCTGTGATACAAAGTATGATAAGCACATCAACACAAACCAGGCCATATTGACTGCAGAGCGTATTCAACGTCTGTATAGAGTTGAGTGAGGGCGGTCACGTCCTCTTGGGTCAGTCTCACAGCAGCCAGAATGTTGTCGAGTTGAGAGTGAAAATCACCAGACATGTCAATCTTCTTCGGATCTATGGTTATGGCTGAAAAGACAATAAATTAAATTCGATTAATAATGTATAAATATATTAGCAACGTTCCGTAATTACCGAATTTCACAAATCTGATGATTTGAAAGTAGAGGGCTCAGTCAGTGGGCTAGAGGCCAAATTTGTAACATCTGATAAAAACGACTTTTACAGTTGCTAGGTGGACGAGCTCACAGCCCACCCGGTGTTAAGTGGTTACTGGAGCCCATAGACATCCACAACGTAAATGCGCCACCCACCTTGAGATACAAGTTCTAAGGTGTCAAGTATAGTTACAACGGCTGTCCCACCCTCCAAACCGAAACGCATTACTGCTTCACGGCAGAAATAGGCAGGGTGGTGGTACCCACCCGCGCGGACTCACAAGAGGTCCTACCACCAGTAAAGTTATTGTCATTATAATATTTCCGACGTTTACAATACTGTACAATTCTCGTGGTCACCGACCCATTGGCATTCACATCTATTGTTTTAAATTTGATATCTGAATCAGACATTTGAGTTGATCCAACTTGGGAGACTTTTATATTACGAGTGTGAATACTACCCTATATACTGCTTTATAAATCAAAATTCAATTGAGACTTTAAAATTGGCAGCAACATTTACATTGCAGCAGTACCTTTGGGATGGTGTTACTGCTTAAAACAGATGATTACATTTATCTCCTCTCCCTAGCTACCACCGAAAATCTAGATACTGGTTTTATTTATTTTACTGGTGGTACTACATAGTTATGAGCAGTAAGCCTATTTCTACCGCAAAGCAGTCATTCATTCCAATTGAAAGGCTGAGATAGCTGTTGTACAAAATAATTGAGACTTCAACTACATGTCTATATGTGGGTGGTAATCGCTTTACAGAAGGTGGGCCGTAAACTATGACATGTTCTTCTTCAAACGAGGCTTGCGGAGAGTACTTTATGGTAGGCAGCGGCTTGGCTCTGCCCCTGGCATTGCTGACGTCCATGAGCGACGGTGCCCACTTACCATCAGGTGGGCCGTATGCTCGTCTGCATACAAAGGCAATAAAAAGATAAAATAAAAAAAAGTCCTTCAAAACTCTAAGCATTAACAATTATAATTATAATAACTCACATTTCTCTTTGGTCCTTGCAAATTCTCTCTTGGGACTGTGTTTGGGTTCCTCACAAGGCCGTCCGTAGTACAATTTGATTGTTAGAAACTCTCCGTAGATGTTCAGTTCATTGTTACATTTGACGGCCTCCGCAGCTTCCTCTTCTGATGAGAATGTGATCGTAGAGAATCTTGGGTTCAGCTTATTGATTTGGACTGATCCAAATACATTGAAAGTTCTTATTAAGTCCACGGGCTGGACATATGGAGGAAAACCTGAAATTTTAAGAATATTTGGTTTTAAAAATTCAAAGAAATAAAATGATATCTTGGCATGTTGATGGACGGTAATATCAACAGGTCAAGTTCAAACCTGTGAACAAACAAAAATACGATAAGTTTTTCTGGTGACCTTATTACTACGGTGTATTAAGATAAGATACGGGTAATGCAATAAATTAATAACATTAAATAATCTGGAACAAGTCATATATGATCATTTGGCCCCAACCTAAGATTCCTTGTGCTATGGGAACCAGAGACTCATACACATACATGTATATAGATTTACAATAGTAAATATATTAAAACACCAAGACAGTGTAAAAAACCTGCTTGCCTCACGAATATTATGCCCTTAGCTGGAATAGAATTTAAGACCCTCGATCAAAGGTTCTAATTGATGTGCTGTCCATTTTTGCTACTGAGAAGTGATGACGTTTAGTTTGAAAAGTAAATCGGTTAAATTTTATTGACAAATCAATTTCACATCTCAAGGCGGGCTGTGGCATTCTCAGTGTCTATGAGCTTCGTTAACCGGTATAGTAAACATATCTTTTGTCTTATTATTAAAGGGTTATCTTTATATATATATTTCTTCTGTGCGTGTTTGTCACTGAACTCCTAAATGACTGGACCGATTTTAATGAAATTTTCTGTGTACCTTCAGGTGGATTCGAGAATGCTTTAGATTTACAAATCAGCCCAGGAGATGGCGCTGCAGTCGGTATCTAGGTTATTTATCTTTTCTAGAACTAATTTATATGGCAAAACGTTTGCCGGGCCAGCTAGTATTTATATAATATCTTTCCAATAAACTATAGCATTTGTTATACTGTATACTGCACCTGTCACAATAATCATTTTGGTTGCCTTCTCTTTAGTTGTGCTCTGTGTGTCGGGTTTTGGTTGCGAAGTTGTAGGCGCTGGGGACGCGCCGTTCTTCCTTCGGGGCGCAGGTTGCGGGGCTGGCTGCCGGGGGGCGGGCTTCGGCGGGGCTTGTTTCGGTGTACATTGCGGGGTAGCTTTCGAAGACTGCTTCGATGCGGGTTGTGGCGCAGCCTTGGAAGGTTGCTTCGGTGCAGGTTGTGGTGAAACTTCTGACGGTTGTTTCGTTACATCTTGTGGTGCAGTTTTCGAAGCGGATTTTGGTGCGGTCTGTGCCGATTGTGGTGTGGGTGGTGTGGGTTGTGGGGGGGCGGCGGTCGTGGGGGTTTCATCCGCCGGCGTTGTTACCTTTGTCTCCATGGTTCATGGATAGAGGTGAAGTCCTGAAAATAAAAAAAGCAAATCATCAAACATTAAACACGATAAACGCGAAATTTGAATATAATCTTTTCCCTTTTTACTACATATATTAAACTTGAATGAGCTTTGTTAATAGTTTTGATATATTTTCAAACAACATCATGTTAACCAACTGCTGGTCATTTCGATTCTATTTCCCGCCAAAATCAAAAGTAAAGTTCCAAATATTTGACGTAATTTATTAAACTACTAGCAGCCCGCTCCGGCTCCGCTCAGGTTTTTAACAAAACTATATTTGACGTTGTTTTATTTTTTAAATATAAGAATACTTATTGCGGCATAACTATATTAGTTAGAGATACGGCATAACTATATTAGTTATATGCTGTCGCGACAACTTTTTGTAAATAATAATTTGTTCTACAAAGTCGTAGTACATTATTTTATTCTATCATCAATCGTTTTCACACGGCACACAATGTAAATATTTTAGATAATTTTTTTACACCTTAGGTTACATTATTGGAGTTTTAGTAAGGATTCCAAATTTTTTTCAAAAAGGATTATGGGTTATGTCGCTCGGGAATATTGTAGCTTTCAAACAGTGAAAGAATTTTTCAAATCGGTTCAGTAGTTTCGGAGCCTATTCAATACAAACAAACAAACAAATCTTTCCTCTTTATAATATTATATAGTATAGATAATAATGTATTATTTGTTCTAAATATTACCTGTAGCTACTTTAATGACTTTACTAAAATACTTGGGCTCCAAGAGTCCCTTCTCGTTTCCTTGTGTCAGAACAACTCCATTTTCAGACTCGTAGAATTTCAAACCATCATTTAATGCTCTATTTAGATCAATGTAGATGTGTATGTAGAGGAGCGGAAGGTCGGCGCCCTCCACACTCTTCACTAAGTGAAGAGTGCTCCTTCTGGAGAGTGCAGCTTCCGATGGCACCGGTTTGCCGGCATGCCGTGAGCGGTGGCACTCTGTGCCCCGTTGTCGTGGATATCGCGTTCCGACCCGGCAGGCTGGTTCTGGCCCAGCGGGGTATCCCGGAACACCAGCGGCATCGCCCGGGCGGCCTGAAGGGCCGCCGTACCGCGGAGACTGACGTCGTTGGTCGTCGACTATCGCCTCGACGACCCGTCGGTCGGGCGTCCTCGGGGTGGCGCCGCGTGTCTGGTTGTAGTGTTGACCGCGGGCAATCAATCAAGGCAGCACGAGCCGCGAAAGGGAGAGGATCCCACTCGTGCACCCTGAGCGCTGTGACAGTGCGCTCTCACTGCGCTCGACCCAAAGCTCCGCAAGGGGCTGCGTGTCGAGCGGTCGGGAGTCGCCACTTTTCGTCCACGACAGCGCCGGACTTTTCGTCAGTCGGAACCAGGCTGACCCGAGAGCTCGAAGGAAGCGGAAGTCGGTCAAACGACCGGCGGCTCCCGCTCCCTCCGAGTCCTCGGAGGTGGAACCCGCACCTGCCAAGTTCCTGGCAGTCGAGGAAGGGCTGGTGAATGCTACGGCGTTACCCCCCATAGGATGCGGACCTGCACGAAATTTGACGGTGACCTACGGCGAACCGGTTGTCACCACCCCGGTGCGGACCAGTGCCTCCCGCCGTAGAGATGCAGCTCATGTGAGGGAAGGTGAGGTTGAGCGACTATCCCGCTCCCTCGTCAAAGAAATGGAGGCTACGGATCCACGGGGGACATTCGTAGTCTCGAAGGAGATTGTCTCCGCGGTGGCGACCAAATCAGGCTCGTTGAAGGGCACATATGTGCAAGCCCTGAACCGCGTGGCCACCGCCGTGGAGACACGACTGGACGATCTCCTAAAACGTACAAGCACGGACGAAGTGATTAGCCTGCGGTTGCAAATGGAGCAACTGCAGGCACTATACACTTCCGTCCAAGTAGAAAACGCGGAGCTTCGTGCGGAGAGTGCTCGGGTGCGGGAGGAGATGGCCAGGATGCGTGTGGTCCTTGACGATGTCGTGGGATGCCAAGGCAGCTCGGCCTCTCCGCCACCCGTGCCCTCACCGCAGGAAGCAACGGATAAAGACCGCGAGATAGAGGAATTAAAGAGGTGTCTCGCGATAATGGAGGCCCGCACGTCTACGGTGGAACGCGCAAGGCCTCCACTGGCGCACGAGCGGCCTGTGCCCACAAATGCGACAGCGACCGCAGTTGTACCAGCGCCCACGGGGGCTGCAGCCAAGGTGCGTATGGCACCCGCCACACGAACGGTGCGCAGCTCTCGTGCACCGGCCAAGCCCGCTGGACGACGAACGCCCGCCCAGCCCACGAGGCCCCAAGCCGCTGCTTCTGCCCCGCCCCAGGCCGCCGCTTCTGCCCCGCCCCAGGCCGCTGCTTCTGCCCCGCCCCAGCCTGCCAAGGTGGGGCCTGGCAGAAGCCGCAAAAAGCGAGAGAGGGGCGTGAATGCCGCTGAGACGGCGCAGATCCCCCAGCCCCGCCCATTACCTCCTGCTCCGTCCAACATGGATGAAGCCTGGAACACGGTGGTGAGGCGGGGGCGAAGGAAGGCTGCAGAGCCAAGCACCCGAACCACCCCTGCGGTCGTCTCCCCTCAAGCAATGGGTCGAGCGACGACTGGGGGAGGGAGAAAAGGGCGCAAGGTGAAGAAACCGCGCGCCCCACGGTCGGCAGCGGTCGTATTAGAACTGCTGCCGGCTGGCAAGGAAAAGGGCCTCACCTATGGGGAGGTGATGGCTCGGGCGCGCGGTAGCGTCGACGTTGACGCCATAGGTGTGGAAGGGGGACTCCGAGTCCGGCAGACGGCCAGCGGGGCTCGGCTGTTGGTATGTCCTAGTGCTGACTCCGGCGCGGCCGCAGACAGACTGGCAGCCCGGCTTCGCGAAATTCTGCCGGACCCGGAAGTGGTGCGCATAGATAGGCCTGTCAAGATGGCGGAAGTCAAAGTGACGGGCCTGGATGAATGTGCCACTAAGGAGGAAGTGGCCGCCGCTATTGCATCGCAGGGCAACTGCGCCCTCGCACAAGTGAAGGTGGGGGAGCCTCGGAGTTGTTACTCTGGATCTTTCACTGTGTGGGCGCGTTGCCCTGTGCAGGTGGCCACTCTTTTGGCCACGCCTCCACAAGGTCGGCCCGCCGACTCGCCGGGGAGGCTGCGCGTGGGCTGGGTGATAGCCCACGTGCAGTTGCAGGAGGCACGTCCATGGCGATGCCTCCGGTGCTTTGGCACCGGTCACGGCCTCGCCAAGTGCCCATCGGCTGTGGATCGCAGCGGACTTTGCTTCCGTTGCGGTCAGGCTGGGCACAAGGCAGCCTCTTGCAGCGCCGCCACGCCACACTGCGTGTTGTGCGACGCGGCGAAGCGGCGGGCCGATCATCGAGCTGGAGGCCCGGCCTGCTGTTCCGCCCCCTCTTCCACAAAGAGACGGCGTGGCGGGAAAAAAGAGAAGAAAAAGGCAGAGAGAGAGCCGGCTGCACGTGAAGCAGCCGGCCCGTCAGTTCCCGCCGCGGCCGTCGAGCCGCAAGGCGGGACGGAAGACGAGGGAGCGATGGATGTGACACCTCAATAATGGGTCACGTCCATCGCTTCCTCCAAGCGAATGTGAACCACTCCGCCAGGGCGCAGGATCTCCACACCATGGCGGAGTGGTTCATCGACATCGCGATCGTCGCGGAGCCATACTTTGTACCTCCCGACCGGGAGGATTCCTGGGCCGGAGATGTCGATGGCTCTGTGGCGATCGTGATGCGACAGTCGGCGGCGTTACCCCCCCTTGGAATGGTGGCCAAGGGACCCGGGTACGTCGTAGTTAGGGTCGACGAAACCGTCGTGATCGGGGTGTACTTCTCTCCGAACAGGAGTCTCGCCGAGTTCGAGCAGTTTCTGGGTGGGCTCGAGGCGTTGATCCATCGCTTCGAGTCTCGCCCGTTGATACTGGCGGGGGACCTCAACGCCAAATGTACGGCGTGGGGTTCCCCTCGCACGGACTCACGCGGCGAGTTCCTGTCGGAGTGGGCCTTCGCGACCGGCCTCTGTCTTTTGAATAGAGGTTCGGTCGCGACCTGCGTGCGGTGGAATGGGGAATCACACGTGGACGTCTCGTTTGCGTCCTCATCCGCCGCGCGCCGTGTCCTTGGCTGGCGTGTCCTCGAGGGGGCGGAGACGCTCTCGGACCATCGGTTTGTCCGATTCGAGCTCTCTGCTTCCAGCTCGTTGAACGCGCCGGCTGAAGACGCCCGCGGCGAGGAGGAGCTCCCGCGTAGCGCTCCCCGATCATTCCCACGATGGGCACTGAAGCGCCTGAACAAGGTGCTCGCGGTGGAGGCGGCCACAGTGGCCGCGTGGGCGCCGATGCCCGCGCGTCTAGTGGACGTGGAGTCGGAGGCCGACTGGTTCCGGGGTACAATGCGTCGCGTCTGCGATGCTTCGATGCCCCGGATCAGCGGTCGCGCTCCACGTGGTGGTGCGTATTGGTGGACGCCCGAGATCGCGCTCCTCCGAGAGGAGTGCGTGCGGGCGCGCCGCCGAAGCGCCCGCCACCGCCGTCGCCGCCTTCGCGATGCGGACTTCGCGGAGGTAGCGGCCCGCCTGCATGCCGACTGCCGTCAGAAGCAGGAGGCACTGCGGCGGGTCATCGGCGAGGCCAAGTCTCAGAGCATGAAGACGCTCCTAGAGACGCTCGACCAGGATCCCTGGGGGCGCCCGTACCAAACGGTCCGCAAGAAATTGCGGCCGTGGGCGCTCCCGGTGACAGAGCGTCTCCAGCCTCAGCAGCTGCGGGAGATTGTCTCCGGGCTGTTCCCGCGGATGGAGAGGGACTTCGAGCCCCCCTCCATGGGCGCGCCGCCACGGGGTGATGTGAGCGGTGATGCCCCTGCTGAGGTGGTCCCTCCGAGCATCTCGGAGGAGGAGATTCGTGCGGCCGTGTCGAGGATGCGGAGGAAGGACGCGGCCCCCGGCCCTGACGGTGTTCATGGTCGGGTCTGGGATTTGGCCTTCGGTGCCCTTGGGGACCGGCTCGTGCGGCTCTTTGAAGCCTGCCTCGAGTCGGGACGGTTTCCGAAACAGTGGAAGACGGGCAGACTTGTTTTGCTGAGGAAGGAGGGACGCCCTGCAGACTCACCTGCGGGGTACCGTCCAATCGTGTTGCTGGACGAGGCGGGAAAACTGCTCGAGCGAGTGGTGGCCGCCCGCATCGTCCAGCACTTGGCGGGGGTGGGTCCCGATCTGTCAACGGAGCAGTTCGGATTCAGGGAGGGCCGCTCGACCATCGACGCGGTGATGCGCGTGCGCGCCCTCTCTGATGAGGCTGTCGGCCGGGGCGGGGTTGCACTGGCGGTGTCCCTGGACATCGCCAATGCGTTCAACACCC
The DNA here is from genome assembly GCF_030269925.1 of Bombyx mori. Lineage (NCBI taxonomy): Eukaryota > Metazoa > Arthropoda > Insecta > Lepidoptera > Bombycidae > Bombyx > Bombyx mori. Next base: position 13,094,983 of record NC_085124.1, on the reverse strand, counting down.
TGCCCTGGTCGGTGATCGCAGGGGCGCTGGAGTATCACGGCGTCCCTGCGTATCTCCGTCGGCTGATCGGGTCCTACCTCGAGGACAGGTCGGTCATGTGCACCGAGCACGGTGGGGCGGTGCTCCGCTTCCCCGTCGAGCGCGGTGTCCCACAGGGGTCGGTCCTTGGCCCTCTCTTGTGGAACATCGGCTACGACTGGGTCCTGCGGGGTGCCCTTAGCGCTCCTCTCCCGGGTCTAAGCGTAGTTTGTTACGCGGACGACACCTTGGTCGTGGCCCGGGGTAGGGACTTGCGCGAGTCTGCCCGTCTTTCCTGCGCGGGGGTGGCCTTCGTCGTCGGCAGGATCCGAAGGCTGGGTCTGGAGGTGGCGTTCGATAAATCCCAGGCCCTGTTGTTCCACGGGGCCCGGAGAGCGCCGCCTCAGGGGGCCCACCTCGTGATCGGAGGCGTTCGCGTCGAGATCGAGGCGACCGGGTTGCGGTACCTCGGCCTCGTACTGGACGGTCGTTGGAGCTTCCGTGCTCACTTCGAAAGATTGGGTCCCCGACTGATGGCAGCCGCCGGCTCGCTGAGTCGGCTGTTGCCGAACGTCGGGGGTCCCGACATGGTGGTGCGCCGCCTCTACACGGGGGTGGTGCGGTCAATGGCACTGTACGGGGCGCCCGTATGGTGCCACGCCCTGACCCGTGACAACGTCGCAGCGTTGCGACGTCCGCAGCGCGCGATTGCGGTCAGGGCGGTTCGTGGGTACCGCACCGTCTCGTTCGAGGCGGCGTGCGTGCTCGCCGGGACGCCTCCCTGGGACCTGGAAGCGGAGGCGCTTGCTGCGGATTACGCGTGGCGATGTGATCTCCGCTCCAGGGGGGAGCCGCGTCCCGGCGCGGCGGAAGTTCGAGCGCGGAAGCTTCAATCTCGGCGTGCCGTGCTCGAGGCGTGGTCTCGCCGCCTGGCGGACCCCGCCTACGGGCGACGGACCGTCGAGGCGATCCGCCCGGTCCTCTCGGACTGGGTGAATCGCGACCGAGGACGTCTCACCTTCCGAGCGACGCAGGTGCTCACGGGACACGGCTGTTTCGGTCGCTACCTGCACCTCGTCGCCCGGAGGGAGCCGACGCCGAAGTGCCACCATTGCAGTGGCTGCAACGAGGACACGGCGGAGCACACGCTCGCGTGCTGCCCCGCTTTCGCGGAGCAGCGCCGCGTCCTCGTTGCAAAAATAGGACCGGACTTGTCGCTTCCGACCGTCGTGGCTGCGATGCTCGGCAGCGATGAGTCCTGGCAGGCGATGCTCGACTTCTGCGAGTCCACCATCTCGCAGAAGGAGGCGGCGGAACGGGAGAGGGAGAACTCTTCCTCCCTCTCGGCGCCGTGCCGCCGCCGTCGAGCCGGGGGTCGGAGGAGGGCGTTTGTCCAGCTCCGGCCCCTATGAGGAGGCAGTCTCCTCCCGGTGATGGTCACGGGGCGACCTAAGGGGGCTGAGACTGCGCCGCACGCTACCGTCACTCTAGCGCGCTGGCACCAGGAGGACGGGACGACGCGTCGGCGGCTGCGGACTGCGATGCGGTCCGCATTTTCGTCGTCGCTGTCGTCGCCGAACACTGTGGAAGAGCAACCCGGTCGGCGGTGTATCGCGTTCCGACCCGGCAGGCTGGTTCTGGCCCAGCGGGGTATCCCGGAACACCAGCGGCATCGCCCGGGCGGCCTGAAGGGCCGCCGTACCGCGGAGACTGACGTCGTTGGTCGTCGACTATCGCCTCGACGACCCGTCGGTCGGGCGTCCTCGGGGTGGCGCCGCGTGTCTGGTTGTAGTGTTGACCGCGGGAACCCCCCTACTCTGACCGGGTTTTGACCCCGGACGGAGATCGGACGCCGGGTGTAAGAGTGCAGGGGAGTCGTTTAGTGGGTGGGCCCTAAATTCCTTGGGCCCGCGGTCTGCTCTCAACACCTGCAGATCGTTGAGTCTCACATACCCCGCGCGCCCCCTAGGCGCGGGGACCTCGTAGGAGGTTCGGCCCTCGGCCCGGAAAAAAAAAAAAAAAAAAGGTGCTCAGAGCTTAGGGTGCCACGTAACAAAGTATTCTGACCTACATGTAGTGACCAGTTTTCTGTGATTTCCGAGTATTGATGGACTTTTTTTATTGCTTACATGAGTTGCCGAGATCAAAACCCACCTGGTGTGAAGTGATTACCGATGCCCATAGGCATCAATAACATAAATGCTGCCACCAAAAACGAATTTTAACTTTTTGTCAGGAATTTCTGAAATAGATATTTCAGAGTGTTGAGCTTTTTGATGGCAACACCAGAAACCACAAACCTTTGTAAGCATTTAAAAAAATGTACCACTTCATTCCCCAAGCCTTCTGTATGTTATCTGGTCATTAATTGGCTTTATTTAAGCTATTTTCCTTGAGATATACATATGAGACCAAGTATAATATATATTCTTGGTCATCATTCAATAATTAACATTAAGAGGTAAACAACTTAACTCTTAACTTAGTTATGTCTACAGCTCGCAAAAATGACGAGAATACAAATTCAGGGGATTCCCCTATATTTATGTATTGTTGTGTTGCCAAATATTTTAAATTATAGTAATTCTATTAAATTCTGGAATGGTTAGTGCTAGTGTTAATGCATATTTTGAGAATAGGTATTAACTGTGGTCTTATTTTTATTTTCAACAGTATTTTTGAGTACAAGCACTAGGTGCTAGTTACAAGGCATTAGCCATACCATTAGCCGCTTCCAGAGACATGACTAACCCAATTTTAAATTAACTGTATTTAAATGAGATATTTCACCACTAATATGCAATGTAGTATTGGTTGCACAAGCTGTCAGATATTTTATTTAAATGGTCAGATATGTTGAATCAATGTTCAATTTTCAAAGATGCATGGTTAACATGTAACAACAATGTTTGAGGATTTACAATGGAATGAAAGATGCTCATAATTTTATTATTCAGTAAGATAAATAAATAGTAAATCCAGTAGATAAATGTTGACTACTTTACGATTGGATTTCAATTAGATTACCTTATTTGCAGTCCTTCTTTCACAGCACTGTGCCTCAGAAGCCAAGATAAAGATTTGCTTAGCTGTACGTCTTTTTTGCACCTGTAAATTAAGACTCATAAACAGCTAAGCGATATTGAACACGCTGTAATTAAATTCCAAAAATATGTAACTGATGGTATCCAACTTTTTAAAAAAAAAGTGTTTGGTTTGATAGTAATGTATTATTGTAAACGTAAGAAACACACTTGGACATTTATTTTGCTAAATAGATGAATATGCCAAAATTAAACCAGAAACAATTAACAAAGGATGCAGCCGGTTGCCTTGGTGAAATTGAATCGTAGATAATACTAGGGATGAAAACTATCTAACTTATCGTTCATAAGAATCGATGTTTTAACATCGATGTGGAGACCAAAAAATCGGCGATACATCGTTGTTCATGAATAATGTTTTGTGATTTTTGTGAACGATTTTTTACGCCATCTTGTATTCTATCCCTGATCTACACAAATTTCCTGTCTCAGCCACAAGCATACATTTTTCAATTTTTAATTTACACATTTTATAGAATGATTCATGGAGCTAATACAAATTATTGGTGCGATATTATTGCACCGCCCAGATGCACCTCCAATGATCACATCAAGTGAAATAGGCTGCGAAATCATTCAACTTTTGCATCCGTTCAAAAGATTAACCGAAGAAATTTGTGCACAACATTTTATTACAAAATTACAATTTGAAATCACAAAAAGATTTCATAAGTTAGAGCACTATTCATCGTTGGATATTGCAACCGCCTTGGATCCTCTTTTCAAGCGAATATAAAAATGCCACTGCGATAGCTAAAGTCACAAACTGCATAAATAATTACGTAGCCAGTAATCCAAAGAATGTAGCTGGAGAAGAAAAGTCTTCTGATGAATGTGAAAAAGGTGCCATATGGAGCTACCATAAAACATTGACGCACTACAACATAATAAAATCAAACTAAAGATAAAACTAAAGCAGATACAGAATTTAAAATGCTTTTTTTTATCTACCTAAGCTGGTGATCTTATGAGACCATTTCACCATGTCCTTAACAAGTAGGTGAGCTCACGGGGCTCAAACCAACGACGTTGCTAACACTAACCCTAGCCAGAGCAGTGCTTCGCAGAATCTACCACTGGATCGGAAACGCGACCCAGTGAGTAGATCCGGCGAGAAACTCAGTGGGCTGTGTCTGTGGGTTACTTTACTCGCCAAGCCCTTCGTTGCAAATGACGGGTTCGACAAGGACGATGACTGGTGCTTGGGGTACCTAAAAGCACCGTTAGGGGATCGGGAGGATCGTCACGTCGACTGTTTACCACCGACCGGTCGCCACGATGAGAGGGTGCTCGTGTCATGCCGCTTTCTCGAAATGGCGCACTGTTGCCGACTGTAGATACTTACTGATGGACCCTATGTTCATGTCGTCGTGGAAGTCCACATTTCTAACATACCACGGAGCTCCGGCGGCAATCCTGCAAAAACGAAATTGTAGTATTTGGAGGAGTTTCAAGTTTGTGCGGGCCGCGTGAGCGAACACTACATTTGCATAGGTCACGACCGGACATAGTTTATGCTTATGTTTATGCATACAAATTTTGTAGAGTACCACCTTGCTAAGGGACATTTTACTTCACTTGCAAATCATCGGATAGAATAATGTAAAAGGGATATTTCTGGGCTTTATAGCCTAGCTATGACCTACATACCTATTGTGGCAACATCAGTACCTAGTGAGTGGTTGTTCTCAGGAGCTGGAGCTACAATCACGCAGGAGAGAAACCGCTTATTAGGTACCAGAATATCTAAACTGTTCTATTTTAATTCAATTTTGAAGAATGAATTGGCATTAATAATAATGCTCATTAATTAATTAGAATTTCAATTAAAAATAACTGTCAGCGCTTAATGAATGTTGAATTATACATGTTATTTTCTATTTTTATTATATTTAACATAATTGTTTCTTATTGTTTAACTGTCTATAAAAAAATTTAATATAAAATTTGATTACACTGGTCTATAAATTTTAACTTCTATTTTTGTATTTGGATGCTGATCTTGGGATATTTTGGTGCGTAGATTACAAATATGTCCTTTTATTTTTCTTATCACCCTCAGTTTGTTTGAGAAATCTCTTGGAGTTAATTTCAAAACAAGTTACAGTTTAGTTTAGTTTAGTTTAAAAATATTGAAATATCACTCATAAAGATCAATGCTTTTCATATCGATTTTTTACTTTTAAAAGCATCGTTATCCTAGCATTGATGTTTTTTATTAGCGATGTACATCCCTAGATAATACACTATAATTTTTTTACCACAGGTTAGTATTTAGTTAAAAAGACAGCTTAAAACACAGATATGGTTATATGATAGGTGACTGAAGTTAGCCCCTCAAAAAAATTTTTCTTTTCTGTTTTCTACTTATTTTCTATTAATTCGTTTGTTCATCATTTTTCTTGATTGTTCACTGTTAATAATTGTTTGTTCTGCATATATTTATTTTAAAAAAATTATTAAAATATATGTACAAGTTAGCCCCCCGATTGCAATTTTTAATATTTTTTCGTCCTTAATGACTCGTAAATATTCATTTTCGATTGTTCTTATATAAAATACGTTTGTTCTCTTTCGAAATTACTCATTTTTTGTTTAATTAATTATTTGTATTAGTTGAATAAATGTATCCAAAATATGTGTATTGCGCATGCGTCAACTATAATGCCTCAACTTTCTACGCGGTTTTAATCGTGAAAAAAAAAACAATTATAAATCCTGAAGGATCAATTAATTGGTATACAGTTTAATTAAAAAAATTTAAAAATAAATAAATGAAATAATGAGCATTCGCGTAAAGTTAGACCAAATACATTTTTTCCATCCTCTTACCTATCGTATTAAAATGTTATTTTACTAATGTTAGGAATATAATATCGACTGTGTAAAAAAGTTATTATAATGTATACCTACATTATCTCTTGAAAGATAAATAATGAACACATTTACTTATTTGTTTATATTACCTATGTGAACTCCCTATCTTTTTTATACCTTCATAACGATAAGTAGGAGGATGGAAAAAATGTATTTGGTCTAACTTAACGCCAATGCACATTATTTCATTTATTTATTTTTTAATTTTTTTAATTAAACTGTATACCAATTAATTGCTCCTTCAGGATTTATATTTGTTTTTTTTTTCACGATTAAAACCGCGTAGAAAGTTTAGGCATTATAGTTGACGCATGCGCAGTACACATATTTTGCATACATTTATTCAACTAATAAAAATAGTAAATTAAACAAAAAACGAGTAATTTCGAAAGAGAACAAACGTGTTTTATATAAGAACAATCGAAAATGAATATTTACGAGTCATTAAGGATGAAAAAATATTAAAAATTACATTAGAGGGGCTAACTTGTAGGTATATTTTTAAATATTTTTTTTAAATAAATAAATGCAGAACAAACAATTATTAACAGTGAACAATCATGAACAAATGATGAACAAACGAATTAATAGAAAATAAGTATAAAATAGGAAAAAAAAATTTTTTGAGGGGCTAACTTCATTCACCTTTATATGATTCGTCCATTGAATGAGCAAAGGGAATGTAAGGCAATCTTTTGTGAAATCGACGATTGGGAATTTTAGTATATTGTGGTGAGATATAGGATCTCTCAGTTAGACTGTATGTGAACTCAGTCAAGAAACTAGTGTATTAAATACTAATTGAGTAGAACTGTGACAGTGAGAAAAACAACTAAATTATTATTATATATTTATTGCCCTTGTACGCAGACGAGCATACGGCCCACCTGATGGTGAGTGGTTTCCGTCACCCATGGACTTCCGCAAAGCCAGGGACAGAGCCACTTTCAAGCCACTGCCAACCGTGTTAATAGATTTATCCTAATTTTTCCTCAAATGTCCAAATTGTAATTTGGAACATTTTTGCTAAAGAGTATTGTAATGCCACGGTAAGTATGACTAAAGCGACTTTTTGACAGAACCGCACGGGGTGTATATGTCTGAATAATAACCATTACAATAGATCTTGAACTGTTTAGTAGCTGTATTGGACGATTGTGTCATATAGCGCTGTACATTAAATCAAATTACATTATGATAACGCAAAGAATGAATTGTGTGTGAAAGGCTATGTATGTATGGATTAAAATCTCACACATCATTCTCTGATTAAGTTCGGTTTTCTATTTTTATACCATAAATTACATTAAATTAAATGATAGTTGATTTACATCGGTAGGAAATTAGTAAAAAAAATAACTTAAATTATGGCTCTGAGCATTTATTGTATTTAAAGAAGAATCCACTGCTGAGACAAGCTAGTCCATATTTTCAAATTGTTTTCCCATTTTTTTCATAGACAATTTGCCATTACACCATTGTGACAGATTCAGTTCCAATTTTTTTAAGTGAAACTTATTTAGGCGCATGGCGGTAAAATTTTTACAGAACGTCACGCAGGTATGCAACGGAAGTGACATCAAACTACTATTGAAATTAAGTACTTGTCAAATGTCAGTAGTAGTAGTTGTTGTATTTTTCCAATGGCAGTCTGGCTCATAGTGCGAAGGAGAAGGCTGACCTTCTGGTCAAGCTCTTTGCCTCATACTCGATTTTGGATGACGGAGGAGCCACGCCGCCCAACATCTCCCGGTGTGACAGCTCCTTGCCTGAGATTCGCATCACACAGCGTGCGGTCAGGCAGGAGCTTCGGCTTCTTGACGTCCATAAGTCGAGTGGGCCGGATTGCATCCCCGCAGTGGTTCTAACATGCGCCCCTGAATTGACACCCGCGCTAACGCGTCTATATCGCCTTTCGTACAATACCAACAGGGTTCCGTCTTCATGGAAGACTGCTTATGTCCACCCTATCCCCAAAAAGGGTGACCGGTTGAACCCCTCGAATTACAGACCTATCGCGATAACTTCCTTGCTTTCCAAGGTGATGGAACGAATCATAAACATCCAACTTCTTAAGTATCTTGAGGATCGCCAGCTGATCAGTGACCGGCAGTACGGTTTCCGTCATGGTCGCTCAGCTGGCGATCTTCTTGTATACCTCACACATAAATGGGCTGAAGCCATGGAAAGCAAGGGCGAGGCTCTCGCTGTGAGCCTTGACATCGCGAAGGCCTTCGACAGGGTCTGGCATAGGGCACTTCTATCGAAGCTTCCAGCTTACGGGATCCCTGAGAGACTCTGCAAGTGGATCGCTAGCTTTTTGGATGGACGGAGCATCACAGTTGTCGTCGACGGCTGCTGCTTCGATACCATGACCATCAACGCTGGTGTTCCACAAGTTTCTGTGCTCTCCCCACGTTTTTCATACTGCATATCAATGACATGCTATCTATTGATGGCATGCATTGCTATGCGGATGATAGCACGGGGGATGCGCGATATATCGGCCATCAGAGTCTCTCTCGAAGCGTTGTACATGAGAGGCGATTAAAACTTGTGTCTGAAGTGGAGAACTCTTTGGGGCGGGTCTCCAAGTGGGGTGAACTGAATTCAGTTCAGTTCAACCCATTGAAGACACAAGTTTGCGCGTTCACTGCGAAGAAGGACCCTTTTGTCATGGCGCCGGAATTTCAAGGAGTATCCTTGCAGCTTTCCGCGAGTATCGGGAGGGGTCGATATTTCGAGCGATGTTCAGTTTCGGAGTCATTTGGAAGGTAAAGCCAAATTGGCCTCTAAAATGTTGGGAGTCCTCAACAGAGCGAAGCGGTATTTCACGCCTGGACAGAGACTTGCGCTTTATAAAGCGCAGGTCCGACCTCGCGTGGAGTACTGCTCTCACCTCTGGGCCGGGGCTCCCAAATACCAACTATTTCCATTTAACTCCATACAGAAACGGGCTGTTCGGATGGTCGATAGTCCTGCTCTCGCGGATCACTTGGAACCTCTGGATCTACGGAGGGACTTCGGTTCTCTCTGTGTTTTATACCGCATGGTCCATGGGGAATGCTCTTAGGAATTATTCGAGATGATCCGACCATCTCCTTTTTATCATCGTACCTCCCGCCATCGGAGCAGGGTTCATCCATATTATCTGGAACCGCTGCGTTCATCGACAGTGTGTTTCCAAAGATCTTTTTTGCCACGTACCATCCGGCTTTGGAATGAACTCCCCTCCGCGGTGTTTTCCGAGCGCTATGACATGTCCTTCTTCAAACGAGGCTTGCGGAGAGTACTTTATGGTAGGCAGCGGCTTGGTTCTGCCCCTGGAATTGCTGACGTCCATGAGCGACGGTGACCACTTACCATCAGGTGGGCCGTATGCTCGTATGCCTACAAAGGCAATAAAATAAAATAAAACTGGAAAGGCAAATGTATCATACCATACAGCCTAATATTTTATATTTTTTTTGTGAAAATTTTTAATAAGAATTGAAATGAAATGAAAAGAATTTGGAAAATTAATCAAATAGCATGAAATTAAATTAGTCAATTCAATTGGCAAAATATTAGTCATTTACAATTTAGAAATCTAAACATAATGTGACTGTCAACGCTGAGGTTTGAGATTGACATTTGACAGACTTTTGGCGGAAACATATCCTCCTTTTTTCCTTCCTCTAATGCCGGCCCCTCACATGCGCGCAAATATTCGTACATTGTACGAATGTTTGCGCGCATGTGCAGGGCCGTCAAACATTCATTCGCAAACTTAGCGGTTGTGCAAATGGGTTCGGTACTCAATTTGCGAACCCGTTTGCGCTTCCTTCTACACTTGTTTACGAATGTCTCACGAATTTCTCCTCCTTTTTAATTCGTTAATAGAACATTGAAGAGAAAAAGAGTTTTGAATTCTTTCCCAGACATCATTAACACCATACTGTTTTTATGGGATTTCTTTTGATGAAGATACGCTACACAGTATCCGTCACGATCTATGAAAATAGCGAAACGTCCGTTGCCTACACTATCCTGGGCGCAACTGGTCACACGAATGTGTGGGAGACTACACGAAGGATCGCGGTTCGCGCGCTTTGATTTCTGTTAAAAAACCGACACAACTTGGAAAACCACGAATGCAGCGAAAACTTTGCATAATCATTTGCAAATGTCGTCCTACCCTTGCGGGTTTGCGTATTCTTGCGAATGTGAGTGACCGGTATTAGTTTCGGAAATCTAAAGTTTTGGATTTGTATTAATATAAGCAAGACTTATAAATTAGTTCGCCAAAAAAGTTTCACTTCTGACTTATGTACTTTGTACGCACGCACTTTTTTTCTTTCTACTGCATTCCATAAACTAAGAGCAATGTCAGAAATCAAAGGTGGTGACAGACATGCGATCATTATTTATACAAAATTCAACTTAAACATATCAAAATTAAGTGTCATATTTTAAATAATAAGTCTGCCGCTTAAGTCTTTTAGTCATGGACTCCTATTCAAAAATCAATGATTTCAGCTGATCATAGACAAAGAGGCGTAGAGTTGGGGTCAGCTGACTTCATTTTAATCATTGGTCTTGTGATAAGTTGTGATACTCCGCCATTCTCGGTTCGTCTTTTCCATCTTTCTCGTCTAGTGAGTTTGATTTTATTAATTCTAATAAGAAATTATTAAGATCAGTTTTGTTTTGCTGGTGTATGTGTTATTGATTGTGGTGCTAAGTCTTGGTAAGATTGTTCTTGTTTCTGCCATTGCCAAAAATCTTTGGTTGCCATGTAATATGTCATTAAATCTTAGGTTCTTCGGTGTATTTGCCTTTATCTTGACGGTTTTTATTCAGTTACGTATAAATTGAAATATCTTAGTATGGGCTCTGGTTATTTTTTAAGAATGAATCGATAGATTTCGAACCAATGGTATCATGTGACTGTAAGCTTAAGTTTTCTTTCTAGCCGCATTAATACTCTGTTCACGATTCTTAAAGGTTTTTTAAATGTACCAGTACTTGATTTTTTAAATAAGGTATCTTATATTTCAGTTTTTCTATTTGGTATAGTTAATTAGGTCAATTGCTGAAAAACAGACTATATTTTCAGTGGAAATGTTCATTAGATTTTTTACTTGATTTATAAGTGCTGAAGAACTTTTCTAAAATCATACATTAAATTTTCATCTTGATACCTTGGTATAGATACCATCTTGGTATAGATTTTAAACTGTGTCAAAGAAATTACAGGCATAGTAGATTATTTCTTTGGTTGTCTAAGTTATGACATGATAATTAATTGTACTATTGTACATACCTCACTGACTGGCATATTTGTCTTGAAAACTACCCAACATATTTCTTCCTTTGGTAAATTATAAGTTATACTATGTTATAATCTTTGTATTCATTAAAATTTGATAATGTTGTCCCTTAAACTCTACTCTTTATCGTAGATGAAAAGTGTCTTTTTTATATGTATAATTTTCACAATGATGTATTGAATAGTGTAATTGCTTGAGAATAAATACAACCTTCAGTTTGTCAAAATAATCCTAATAAATTTAATAGAGTACATTATATGATAAATGAACAAATTTTGTATAATTTATTTCATTATGTAATGAATAGTACTCACAAATTGTTTAAAAAATTACATGCATAATTATTAGTTTGATTTTTTTTGTTAATATAAAACAGTTACAATAAAGGGGATAAGGAATGACTTTTGTGTAATTGTGTACAATTTTTTATAAGATATAACAAGATTCATATTTTTAAACTGTATGGACAAGAAGATTAAAGCAGAGACAGCTTCTAATTTTTAAAGAAACTACTGGTCTACCTTGTTATTTAAGTGTTACTGTAGCCTGTAGTAACTATAATGTAACATTACTTTTTATATTAAGGACAAAAACCTTGTCCAATTTGGAATGTATGAATACATGTTAGTAAAAGTAGGCACTAACATCAGTACTGGAGAATACATAATATTCTTCTCTAAAATAATATTGTATGTGCTGATATTTGAGACAGAAATTAAAGGTGTAGTTAATGCTTAGATTGATGTGGGGGAAGGTAAAACCTGGAATCCTTCATACAGTTTAATGTACAAGTTAGTTAGTTCTTTTATTCAAAATTTAGATTTCAGTTATTTATTTGTTATTAAATAAATGCATACATCTCTCATTTTGAGGATCTAGAATGTTTTGACTTCATTTCAGCCATACCTAGTTTCATAAGTATGTGTGTAAGAATATGTGTGCTTACAGAGGCAGAGGCTTTTCTGCCTTCTATACACGATTCTTTGGTGGCCATGATAAAAGCTTTAAAATACAGAGCAATGAAGAATCGTAAATCATACTAAAATCATAGATATTCTGTGGCATTTGACATTGATTGATGGTAATCTTATCAGATTCCCAGTTGATACTAAGGCAGATCACCTGATCATTTTGTCTCTGCCCTCAGTTTTGTGTTAGAGTGCTGGTAGAACAGCTCGAGGTGGGTATGTTATGTAATCAGTCAGTAATGGAAAAACATTTTTCTTAGATTTATAACATTGTGTGTAAATATGATTTTTATCAGATTGCTAAGGGAGTGCTGTATCCTGTCATTAAGGTTTTGTATATTCTGCTATGTTCAAGTCTTTATCTTTTTGTTTTTGAAGTTTTTGTTCCAAATATGTTCCCTATTTAAAAGGGAGTAAGGTTGATTTTTAGGTCTCTATTTTTTCAAATGACAATTTGATGTGTCTAATACGGTTTTGGCATTCCATAAAACAGGCAGAATCAAGAACAACTACTTGACCGTTAACAACTTTTGAAAAAATATTGGATCTTTATTGATCTATCTGGGTCGCCAGAATGTATAATCATCATTATGTGAATTCTTCAACCGGAATGCTTGATGGCAATTTTATCTGGCTTGGATATAATATTTTTATATTTTTCTACAGGGATAAAGAATAACTAGTTCAAAATGGCGAGCAAAGGCGGTTTGAGGACGATCGCCAATGAGGAGAATGAGGAGAGGTTCGGATATGTCTTCGCCGTATCTGGACCCGGTGTGTAATTTATTTTAATTAATTTACAAGAATCATTGCAAAGAATACTAATGTAGACTCCAATTCTATTAAACCTGCTGTATTGTAGTCATGGTCCTCGCTCTACTAGAACAATCACATAGCAGGCACAAAGAGTGCTGAGAGACTAATTGCTCATACTATGTTAAAGAAATAAATAATTGTCCAACTGGATAAAACATATTTGTAACTTACAGCATACATTTGCTATTCATTTTGGATATATCAGACAAATATTCAAACTATTATGTTTTTTTATTGAATTCTATTTCTCAGCCAACAAATACTGTAGCCTGATTTTTTTATTTAATATTATTGAAGTTATTTTATAATTTTATAATTCTGTACAGTCGTCACTGCCGAAAAGATGTCCGGATCTGCTATGTACGAGTTGGTCCGTGTCGGTTACAATGAACTCGTCGGTGAGATTATCCGTCTTGAAGGTGACATGGCCACCATCCAGGTAAATGATCATATCTATAATATGCTAGTTAGAAATCGTGTCTTTCACTTTGCATATGTAACTTATTGATACGACTAGATGTGTGGTAATGGTTACTGGTTACCATCATTGTTGTGATGTAAAATACATATATAGGTATAACTTTAAAAAAATAAATGAACAAAAGATGTAATTTTTCAATTATAAGTAAGAGTGGTAGGAAGTAACCTGTAAACCTGTATTGTTGGATGGCATCTTAAAAAAATTAAAATAGGCAATTTTAATCGGCTCATATTCTGAAGACTAACCAAATGGCTCGAGGCATGTAGTGGCATTAACATTGTGACGTCTCAACCACAAATAAATAATTTCAAAGACATTATTAAATTAAATTTTAGGCCCACAATAAATCTTAGTTGTGCGATCCATAGACTGATGTTCATAATTTTATATGTTTAAATGTGAACATACTATTTATATATTAAACACCCAGATCGTGCAAACAAAAACCTCTTCATCACAAGAGTTTTACTCAAAGTGGGATTTCAACTCAGGACCCTTGACCCAGTTGTGAATGACGTTAACTGCTAAGCCTAACTACTCAGGTTAGTTAAAATAAATAATTTCTACAGGTATACGAAGAAACTTCAGGTGTAACTGTAGGTGATCCAGTACTCCGTACTGGAAAGCCTTTGTCAGTAGAACTTGGTCCCGGTATCTTGGGTTCCATCTTTGACGGTATTCAGCGTCCCCTCAAGGACATCAACGAGCTGACTCAGTCCATCTACATCCCCAAGGGTATCAACGTGCCTTCCCTGGCCAGGGAGGTTGACTGGGAATTTAACCCATTAAATGTTAAGGTAAATTGTAATGCTAAATATATTGGTATGTATATTTATTTTCAATATTCTTGAGTTCACTAGTCTTGATTTACCACCTAAAGATTTAGATTTATTTTATTGTATTACATTTTCCTATTTTCCTATTTTTTTTATTGTTATTTTGAAAGAAAAAATTGAAACTGATTCCAATAAATTTTTGGATAACATAATAACTAGTCAATAATTTTGGTAGCATCCAAACAAAGATAAAGAAAAATAATAGACAAAGTATATAAATTTAGAGAACGTTATTGAGAAACAACAAAACGTTTATTGCAATTGTGATATGATTTCCTACTTATAAATAGTATTTGACTGTAAAATTTGATGTTAAATCTATTCATTCACAGGTCGGGTCCCACATCACCGGTGGAGATTTGTATGGTATTGTACACGAGAACACTCTGGTCAAGCACAGGATGTTGGTCCCGCCCAAAGCCAAGGGAACAGTTACCTATATCGCACCGGCCGGGAACTACAAAGTCACAGTGAGTCTATGGAAGTCTCTTATGAAATACATGAAACTAGTTGTTGAATGCGATTTGTACTTTATTGTTCGAAGAAACTATACAATGACATGGTATAGTTGAATTATTTTTTTATTTTTGTATGCATCTAATGTTTTAATTTTGTATGTGTCTGATTTTAAAATATAGCCATAATTTGGAAACAGTTTTGCTGCAATTATACTAACTACTGGTCCCCCTGTAGTCGAAATTAGACTATAATTAATTAAAATTATAAGTTTGAACATTCTTATACTTCTTATAATCACCGATTTTGCCAAGACAATATTAATCAATAGACAAACAATATTAATCTTTTCTCAATTTGATCAGACTAAATAATAACAAAAGTTTAATAATTGACAATAAACAAAGAGTATATTTATATGTGTTATATCAAATACATGGTAGTGTGTGTTTTGGAAATGTATTTTTTATCCATAATTTAAAAAAAAATTGAATTCTGCACTCCTCTATATTCTCTATAAGTGTGGGAAATTTCACACACCTCCATCCATGCAATTTTCCTAAAAAGGGGTACACAGGTTTTGCTTCACGTATTAATATACAGAAGATACTTACATTAATACTGAAGTGAATCCGTTGAGTTAATTTAGATATGTTTTTTTTTGTTTTTCTTAGATGGGTGGACGAGCTCATAGCCCCCCTAGTAGTTAAGTTGTTACTGGAGCCCATAGACAAGTACAATGTAAATGATGCCACCCACCTTGAGATATAAGTTCTAAGATCTCAGTATAGTTACAGTTAGTTACAGTTATACAAGTAACGAACAACAACATTACACCCGCTCGGTGGAAGATCTTCCTGTTCGTCGTATACTTGTATAGATTCATTTTCAGTATCATCGGACATAACATATGAGATGTGTATCGGGGTGGTGCTCTGCTTGCAGGACGTGGTGCTGGAGACGGAGTTCGACGGTGAGCGGCAGAAGTACAGCATGTTGCAGGTGTGGCCCGTGCGCCAGCCGCGCCCCGTCACCGAGAAGCTGCCCGCCAACCACCCGCTGCTCACCGGGCAGCGCGTGCTCGACTCGCTCTTCCCGTACGTTACCTATGACATGTCCATCTGCAAACGAGGCATGTGGAGAGTATTAAGCGGTAGGCAGTGGCTTGACTCTGCCCCTGGCATTGCTGAAGTCCATGGGCGACGGTGACCACTCACCATCAGGTGGGCCGTATGCTCGTCTGCCTACAAGGGCAATAAAAACAAACCTATGCAGCATGAACCTCAATGATCCTTATGTTCGGATCCTGAACTGGCACTGGAGGAGCGAAGTTGCATGTATTGGTCTATTGAAGTGCCTGGAAAGCAAAATTTTAGTCGCGACAAATTCGTTACGGCTATAGAAATAAATAATAATTTAATAAAACTAACAAAATACGCTTTTATAGAAAATTCAACTAAAAAATAGAAAATCAAATTTTAATAAATTTGAATTAAGAAGTGTAAGAAAAAATGGTTTTATTGTTAAAAAAGCGTAACAACATACATACGTCTGAAGCTAATAAAGGCGTATTAAAAATATACAATTTAAGTCTTCTTTCGCTTTTGCGAGAATAAGAATATAGACAGCGTCTCATGAACCACTCGACTGTGGTGAGAGGGAAAGGATAAAACAAGCTAAATAGTTTCTTTTATACACAGATTAGTACGATAGAAATTTGCGTTAAAGATGAAAGAAGAAGATAACCACAATACTACATACCGCAAAAGAAGTTTAACTTCTTTCACGCCATTTTGTTTTGTTTTTTGTTATTATAATTTAGTGTATTTCAATCTTTTCAATGCTCTTTGTTTCCAGTTGCGTGCAGGGAGGTACCACGGCCATCCCCGGGGCTTTCGGTTGCGGCAAAACTGTCATCTCCCAAGCCCTGTCCAAGTACTCCAACTCTGACGTCATCATCTACGTCGGCTGCGGCGAGCGCGGTGAGTGGCGGCCACACAACAGACCAACTTCACTGTGGACGAAGATAATTTAAATGAGACAAATCAGTCATCGATCATAACCAGTAGTCGTCGTGGCCTAAAGGATAAGACGTCCGATGCATTCGTATGTAGCGATGCACCGGTGTTCGAATCCCAGGCGGGTACCAATTTTTCTAATGAAATACGTACTCAACAAATGTTCACGATTTATTTCCACGGTGAAGGAATAACATCGTGTAATAAAAATCAAACCCGCAAAATTATAATTTGCGTAATTACTGGTGGTAGGACCTCCTGTGAGTCCGCACGGGTAGGTACCACCACCTTGCCTATTTCTGCCGTGAAGCAGTAATGCGTTTCGGTTTGAAGGGTGGGGCAGCCTTTGTAACTATACTTGAGATCTTAGAACTCATATCTCAAGGTGAGTGGCACATTTACGTTGTTGATGTCTATGGGCTTCGGTAACCACTTAACGAGCTCACGGCCCACCCGGCGTTAAGTGGTTACCAGAGCTAATAGACATCTACAATGTAAATGCCGCCCCCCACCTTTGAGACATGAGTTGTAAGGTCTCACTTTCAAACCGAAACGCATTACTGCTTTACAGCAGAAGTAGGCAGAGTGGTGGTACCTACCCGTGCGGACTCAGAAGACATCCTACCACCAGCTAAGTCATGATTAGCCAGTTAATTATTTTAATTCGGACCCTAAATGTGCCCAATTGTACCGCCAATTATTATTTTACTTTTTTTGTATTTAATGTTTTCGATTTTTTTGTTGTTGGTGTATAATAAAGAATACTCTTTCTCTCTCTATCTCTTTCTAAACGTGCATCTGTATGGATCAGGTAACGAGATGTCCGAGGTGCTCCGCGACTTCCCGGAGCTGACGGTGGAGATCGAGGGCGTGACGGAGTCCATCATGAAGCGCACGGCGCTGGTGGCCAACACCTCCAACATGCCCGTGGCGGCGCGCGAGGCTTCCATCTATACCGGTACCCGAGCCTTATGTTATTTTTGTGCTTTTTGAAAATTTACAAAATCCTTCATCAAGAATAAAATGTAGGATAGGTAATATGTTATTGCCATCTACAGGAGCAATGAGAAACTAATCGAAGCGAAGCCATCTAGTGGTCGACGCCCGTAAAATTTTTTGTTGAGTGCTTGAGTTGTTCATCTATAACTGATGAATGTGTATTATGTACGTCAGGCATCACGCTGTCGGAGTACTTCCGCGACATGGGCTACAACGTGTCGATGATGGCGGACTCGACGTCCCGTTGGGCGGAGGCGCTGCGTGAGATCTCTGGTCGCCTGGCGGAGATGCCGGCCGACTCGGGCTACCCCGCCTACCTGGGCGCGCGCCTCGCCTCCTTCTACGAGCGCGCCGGCAGGGTCAAGTGCCTCGGCAACCCGGACCGGGAAGGTGGGTCTCCTACTCAATAACTCCAATCCTCACTAAATAAACATATCGACGCTTAAAAGGCAAACGTGACTAAGCGACAATAACTGCTTTAAACATAAATGATAGGCAATAACCATATATTCGATGCGCAAAAAAAATATTCTAGGTCTATTAAAATCATTTCAATCCTACAGGCAAATTCGTTAATATAGATTTTTTCAGGTATTTCAACTTTAAATTAGTCTACTGTAAAGTTCACGCATTGTCGCTTAGTCACGTTTGCCTTTCAAGCGTCGATATACTAGTGGCCCCGCAGTAGTCGAAATTCGACTATAATTCGTTGAAATTATAAGTTCGAACATTATTATGGTTATATTGTCAAAGATTATTACTTCTATAATCACAGATTTCGCCAAGACTACACTATAGACAAATAATATTAAAGATAAACAATATTTTAACTTATATTAAATTAAATTTACATTATATTAACCCTATTTTCTATTTGACCACAGACTTTAGTATAGTCTTAAGTATAGTTACAACGGCTGCTCTACTCTTCAAACCGAAACGCATTACTGCTTCACGGTAGAAATAGGCAGGGCGATGGTACCTACCCGCGCGGACTCACAAGAGGTCCTACCACCAGTAAATCTATCAGCTTAGGTAGGAAAAAAAAGGCAGTTGTGTACAAAGTCGTTTCCCGTTAGGCTCGGTGTCCATCGTGGGCGCGGTGTCGCCGCCCGGCGGAGACTTCTCGGACCCGGTGACGGCGGCCACGCTCGGCATCGTGCAGGTGTTCTGGGGGCTCGACAAGAAGCTGGCGCAGCGGAAGCACTTCCCCTCCATCAACTGGCTCATTTCATACAGGTACCCGGCTCTTTGAGGCCGTCGTTTTGAACAGATTCCTTTAGTAAGGGTCTGCAAACAAACTGTCCTCACACGGGCGCGGTTCTGGCTCATAGATTTTTTTACTAATCATTATTTAAACTGAATTTTGATTACCTAAATACAAAAGAGAGACAAGACGGTTTTGACTCATGAACAAAAGAGACAGATGACAGTTTGATTATAAACTAGCTTTTGTCTGCGACTTCGTCCGCGTGGAATAGTTACTTTGGCATTTTTTTGGTAGAAAGTGAAAATATTTTTGAATTATAGAATGTTAAGGAGCTATTAAAACCCCTATTTTGAAACATTCTTTATTGGTGCTCCACTTGTAGTGGCCTTACTATGATGTAGCATTCCTCAATAAATGGGTTATCTAACACCGAAAGAATTTTTCAAAACGGACCAGTAATTCCTCAGATTAGCGCGTTCAAACAAACAAACTCTTCAGCTTTATAATATTAGTATAGATATACCCTTGCTCAGTGGCACGTCACGGACTTGAAGTGGCAGTCACAGAGGGCTATTCACACGAAAGAGACTTGCAACATTCAGAGCATGTTTCTATCTCGCTCTCGCACAATTAAATCTGATGAATGAATAAGTTTTCCCTTCACTTGGTATATTTAATTAAAACGTTACGTTCGCACTCAAACATTTATGCTTACGTCCGCAGCAAGTACATGCGCGCCCTCGACGACTTCTACGAGAAGAACTACCCCGAGTTCGTCCCGCTCAGGACCAAGGTACGTGTGACGTCACGTCCGGACATAGACTACGCTCCGGCCACTCTGTTTTTTTTTTAAGAGATTTTATGACCTGGTAACTAAGACCTTTAAGTCATGTCTTATTTTACTTTATATTCTTAATTTTATGAAAAATGATAATATGGAGTGAAATGAAATGAAGATGATTAATTTGAGACATTAATCAACTGGGATGAAATTTAATGAAATGAGAAGATATGGGATGAAATATAATCGCAGTAAAATGGTGGTCATTTACTGAGATTTTTCCAGTGGACTTTTTGGAGGAACACGAGAAGTTACGTCCAGCAGCTTTGTTTCATTTTCCCACATTTGTGCACTTTCACAGATATTAAACAGTTAATAAACCACCATTATTACACATTTAAACCTGAAGAAACACTAAATAGACAAAATAAAACAAATCACACAACTTCACTCCTCGCGTTCCCGCCAAAAAGTCCCGGCCACTCTGTTTCCAGAATGTTCTAAAGCTAGAAGTTTCTTGAACAGACTTATTTCGAAACGGCTACGGACGTGTATGAAGATTACAAATTGTGTCTTCATTAAAAAGTCGATATCAGAAGGTGATGTTATCGTTATTGGCATGTTCTCAGACGTTGCTTTGTGCTGTACCAAATCTTTCAAAGTAAATCCTGATTCTAAATAATTGAGATATAACTTGGGATATTTAAAAAAATGCCTAGTAAAAATCTATTATCAATAGTTCAAGTGCTATATCGCACAGAGTTAAAATTAAAAAGTAAACAAATTTTAAAATTTATAATTTTTTTTTATTTATTTTTGATATACATGAGACGTTACTACATGGACATGGAACAAGAAGCTCATGAATGCTCATGAATCATCAGCTCATGGACAAGTGATCACAACACAGATCTCACACTGTCCAATAACAAATCCAACCGCACCCGGATATCGATCCCGTTTTGTAGCTCGGTGGAGTGCGTCGCTGACAGCTATATGTGATGTAGATATTGTTGATATGTAGAGATTGATATTATGAACAGGTCAAGGAGATCCTGCAGGAGGAAGAGGACCTGTCCGAAATCGTGCAGCTGGTCGGCAAGGCGTCCCTCGCGGAAACTGACAAGATCACGCTCGAGGTCGCCAAGCTGCTCAAAGACGACTTCCTGCAACAGAACAGGTGAGGGTCAAGTCACATTTATTTCTACCTCCAATTGAATCTTGCATAGATGGGTGGACGAGCTCATAGCCAATCTGGTGTTAACCGATAGCTGGAGCCCATAGACATCTACAACGTAAATGCCGCCACACACACAGTGCCGTACTGGTGGCTGTGCCACCACCCTGCCTATTTCTGCCATGAAGCAGTAATGCGTTTCGGTTTGAAGGGTGGGGCAGCCGTTGTAACTATACTTGAGACCTTAGAACTTATATCTCAAGGTGGGTGGCGCATTTACTTGTGGATGTCTATGGGCTCCAGTAACCACTTAACACCAGGTGGGCTGTGACCTCGTCCACTCGTCTAAGAAATAAAATAATTTTTTTTTTTTATGAGAAACTGACCGCAGAGAGATATAGGCTGGCTTATGACGGCTTTTCTTTTGGTGGACTAGCAGATAATATCTTATCTGTATTTCTATAATTCACACGTCTTTGCATAAAATGTTAAAATAATCGGACGCGCCAAGTATTAAAACGCTTTGAAACAGTTAAGGAGACCCACGAGGGGACAGATGAAAACGTCCACCTACACCGCTAAAGTGTATAGTAATAGTACATAATATAAAAATGAATTGCTGTTCGTTGTTCTCGCTAAAACTTGAGAACGGCTGGACCGATTTGGCTAATTTGGGCATGAATTATTTGTGGAAGTCCAGAGAAGGTTTAAAAGGTAGATAAATAAGAAAATGCTCGGAATTAAATAAAAATAACAATTTTGTTTTTCCTTTGATGTCGGACGGATTCCTTTTGTTTGTTTTAAGTTTATTTTATACAAAAGTTTAGGTCTTTTATTTATCGATTGAGGCACTACGAAGTCTGCCGGGTCAGCTAGTACATAAAAATAGAATGCTGCAGTATTCTTGGAGTATTCTTAATAATGAGTCTATTTGTTTTGCAGCTATTCGTCGTACGATCGCTTCTGCCCGTTCTACAAGACGGTGGGCATGCTGAAGAACATCATCACGTTCTACGACATGTCGCGGCACGCGGTGGAGTCCACGGCGCAGTCCGACAACAAGGTCACGTGGAACGTCATCCGCGACGCCATGGGCAACGTGCTCTACCAGCTCTCCTCCATGAAGTTCAAGGTACAGGATCTCCACATGTAACATCTACTAAACGATAACCTTTTTTTGAAGTGAAACTTCTTTAGAATCGTTGTACGACGATCGACGTGTAGGTGAGCTCACGGGACTCAAACCGAGAGTGTTGCTAACACTGGCAAGAGCAGTGCTTCGCAGAATTTACCGCCGAATCGAAAACGCGACCCACCGAGAATATCCAGCGAAAAACTCACTGGGCTGTGTCTACGGGTTAATTAACTCATCGAGCTATTATTTATATATTTTGTACTGACTTAACGCAGTTTTAGATCTGAGAATTTTTAAAGAAAATGTTTGAATATAGCACAGGTTGTTACTGATTTATTATTTATCCCCAGGACCCAGTGAAAGACGGTGAACCTAAGATCAAGGCCGATTTCGACCAGCTTTTAGAAGATATGTCTGCCGCTTTCCGCAACCTCGAGGACTAAACACTATATTGTCTTTAAAATATTATAGTTATTGAAACACTAAAGTTTACTGAAATTAATTTCAATGTAAAAAGAAAATATTCTGAATGACCGAAGCTAATCTTGTGTGTCGTTGCAAATATTATCGATATTTTGTCGTCACAACATCGACTCTAGTTACGAACGAAAGAGTGTAATGTAATTATAGAATTGAAATTTCAATGTCAGTAAATTATTGTGTTGCGTTGCTACATTTAGGAGTAATTACATGTGTAGTGATTAAAGTATAAATATCGATTCCACTTGTTGAATTTTAATCGATAAAAAAAAAACGCGTCTGAACCCCGTCTCTAAGCGGCAGCGCGCTCCCCTGTACATATTCAGATCACGTTGCAGCGACGCGTTTTATTAACGTACTTGTGTATATTAAAAAAAGTAATTAAATATGATATTTATGAAGTACTACTAACCGTTTGCCATTTGTTGTATTCATTGGGTACGTAAAAATTGTCGAGTGTCCTCTTGCATTCCAAACTTATTATAGATAAAAGTTTTAACGATTTTATATTGTTTTTTTGAACGCTTGTAGCTAAATGTCGTTATCGAAATGTAAAATCGCAATTCTTACAGTATTAGCCGGCGACGTCCGGTCCGGTTCGTGTTACAATGTTTAATCGTGCAATGGATATTGTTTTTGGATTTATCAGTGACGTTACGTGTTGAAAGTTATTATCGATAATAAATCGTAAACTTTAATTGTTGTTGTTTTATTCAGTATTAAACATGTGTTTTCTATTCTTCTTTTAGTTTTCTTTTTTTTAAATATTGCTTCAATCACTGGACGAGTTCAGGACCAACCTGGTGTTAAGCGGTTACCGGGGCCCATGGACATTAGCAATATAAATGCCACCACCCACCGCTGAAATGGAAACGCATTACTGCTTCACGGCAGAAATAGGCAGGGTGGTGGTACCTACCCGTGCGCACTCCCAAGAGGTCCTACCACCAGTAATAGAAAGGAAAGTTAGGTAATCCGGGCGCCTTAATAACAGAAATCGATATAGTTACTTGAGAGCGCCGCGTAGGGCACTGGTGACCACATGGCAGCCAAAGGGTTAATGAAGGTCGTGTCTTTGAAATTTGACCGTGGCATGTCTCGTGAGTTGTCTCCACCTCGTCCGGTCCTTAGCTTCTCGTAGGGCGGTTGCGACAGCCCAGTTAGGGTAGTTATTTGGTCACACCAACGCAAATTTTGCGGGTTTTGAGTTTTTGCGGGTCTGTGGCGAATTATTATTGTACCTATCTAGAGCCACTGGCAGCGTTTACTACACATTACTATAGCGCAGACACGTGTGTGGTAAAAAAATCTAGTAGGTAGAAAAATCTCTTAATATGTACAACGACTTCCACCGCTCAGCGACTGCCCGAAAACTTATGAAAATATACATATAATTATCGAGATAAAACCCTAAAATGAGTGGAGTCTAATTAGCATAGCTTTTTTTACCGAATTATACTTTTGGATAAAAAAAATTCTTACGATTATTCTTGACAATATCTCCAATAAACGAAATCGAACGAAAATCGTTAATATTATTGTAAGCTTTTAACTTTGATTATCAGTGGCTAAATAAATAATTTATACGTCATTTAAATTCGATGAATAGACAAAAAACGTGGATCGGGAGTTCATTTCTCCATATAGGCTAATAAGAAACTCAATTACTCAGCCTTTTTAATCAAATACAATCTTCTTTCACACATTGTCAGTTAAACACAAAAATTCAGACACCAATTTAATTGCCAATTGGTATACTTATTGTTAATTGCGACTGCGTTTACGACTGATTCGATAAAATAAATGAGCAAGATGAAGCGACACATCGATGAACCGAATATGAGCGACACCACGATCCTCATGAAATTAGAGGATTTGATTAACATAGCAATGGGACCGCCTGAGGTATGTGTACCATGAGTCCGCGTGGATACCAAACATTCAACCGTTGCATTTCATCCCCTTAGCGCTGTTTAAGTTCAGTCCAAACGATAATTACCCTTAGGCTCTGTCAAAGAGCATTTACATAGTTACATCCACAGTTACAATTTACAAGCGGCAATTTAATTCTGCCCAAAAAGGCTGTTAGCTAGTCATGTCTCTTCCTATCACTAAAGCATTTACATCCTTAATTTTTCCAACGCAAGATAGAGTTTGATTACATTCTTACATTGCGATAAATGTGAACAGATTCAATGGATTCTCACGGATATCTAGCGACCTAAGAGTGTCGTGTTTATTAATTTCCACTGCCATATAAATGCTTGCTTTAAAGATGCGTTGATTTGAGATATGTATAAATAGGCAGGCATATATTAATCGGGTCCAGCGGGTGTCAGCGATTCTTTATACTGAATAAAAAAATAGGTAATCGCCAGGTTTACTTGATTATAGATTTTTCAGATACTGAACTTTTTTCAGAAAAACATCATTAATTACAAAATGATTCAAACAGTATTGCACATATTAGCACGTCAAATGCGTATGTTGGAAACTCACGTGGAAGTTAGGATCAGGGAGCATTCCCCTATTAGGGAGAAGACTAAAAAGAAGAGAGAAGATTTTTCAACTGAAAGCTCTTCTTCTAAGAGTCCTAAAAGTAAAAGGGCGGGCGATGCCAAGGAAGAGGGCAGGAGAAGAAGCGGATCTAGAAGGGGTTCTCGTGAGAGAGGGAAGGAAAAAGTTTTGTCCCCGCAGGTTTGGTGACCCGTTTTTTAAATAAATCAGTACCTTTTCGTAATTGTCATCATGTAAGTTCTTTTTAAATTTATAAACTAAAATGCCAATAGGGAAAAGAAATAAAAGATCAAATCGAAGGTAGTGCTCCTAAAGATAAAGACGAAAAAGGCGTAATGTCTAAAGATAAGAAAGGAAAAGACTCAGAAGCGGATAAGTCGGCTGCAAAAGATGACAAATTGGATAAAAAAGAAAAGAAAAAGCACGAAAAAGGCAAAGATTCAAAAGAAACCGGGAAAAAAGTTGAGAAAGTAATAGGTAAAGATAAAGAGGACGAAAGTGACAAAAAAGACGATTCTTCCAGCCCGAGAGATGTAAGTGTAAAATTTCAAAATTAAAGTACAAGTTAATAATAATTATTATTAATAATAATGCAGAATTTGCGTAACTACCGGCTGTGACCTTGTACGGGTGGGAATCACTACCACGCCTGTTTCTGCCGTGAAGTAGTAATGCGTTTCGATTTGAAGCCTTAGAACTTATGGCTTAAGGTGGATGGCGGCATTTAAAATGTCTATGGCTCCAGGAGTTACTGAATACCGGATGAGCCGTGAGGTCATCTGCTCATCTAAGCAGTATAAAAAAATTGATAGCTCGAACCATTAGGCGCCCTCCCGGTTCGACCTTTCATAAAATATAAATCTTATTTAATAGGATACGTAATTCTAATAATACAAACACATAAGTAAGTTCTCTCTTGGTATCTTTTGTAAGTATAAGCTCAAATAAACTGCATTCATATTTTCTTTAATTTCGTGTTTAAATTTTACATAGTATATTATATTACATTTAGTTAATATTTATTTTCTTTACAGCATGCTAAAACTGGACACGTTCCTTCTACTACCAGTATTGAAGTTACAGGCAGGTTTATTTTGTATTTTTTTATTATTGTTATATATATTAACATAATCTATTTGCTTTATGAAGTATTCGTATTAGAAGTATCAAGATTATCCATTATTCCATCCTTAGTACGTTTGGGGCATAAGATTTTCTTGATTTGATATCGGCCTGGCGAATTTCTGCGTTCTAACATTAGCCAACGTAAAAGTTCGAATTTGAATATACACGTCTGTGGAATGCAATTTTAAGAATTATTAAAAATTTAAATCTCCTATTTAATTTTGTTAATCGATTTATTTACAATGAAACTAATAATATCATAAACTTTGTAGAAGTGGAGAGAGACAAAGAAAAAGTGTTATTAGGTAAGGTTTTAATCATAAATTAAATGAATTAAATTACGTAATTGACTTCTTTACTGTTTGTATATTTTCAGTGGAAAGGGGACCTATTTTCAGAATTGGTAAGCTCGATTTTACATTCAATCGATTTTTGGAATACGATAGTTGCGAGATTTTATTCTTAATAACACTCACGTTTAAAATTCAAGAGTCACGTCCGCGTGTCGGGAGTATCGAAGTTGTGACAATAACCCAGTTTGCTAGACTGGAAGCCGAGGTTAAAGACTTGAGAGCTTTAGCGTCGCCACTACCAACGCCCACGATTCCGGATAATGAAAAAATTAAGACGGGAATTATAAAGGGTACGGCTTCACTCACGGAGATGATGAAGACTATGCAGGTAGGTAAATAAGCTCACGTAGAATCTAGCAGTGTACGAACGACCAAATACCAATAAAGACTAACCAATTACGTGGTGGGTTTTATGGATATATATCGAGGGTTGAAAGGCCATCTAGTTTATGCGACATTTTAGCAAATTTATAGAAAAGCCATTTAAAGTTTAAATTTTGAAAAAAAAATATGATAAAAAAAAAAAAAAAAAAAACATATTCAGCTACCTATTTGAATTTCGGGGTGGGGTGGCGCTGGCGGTGTCTCTTGACATCGCCAACGCATTTAACACTCTGCCCTGGACCGTGATAGGGGGGGCACTGGAGAGGCATGGAGTGCCCCTCTACCTCCGCCGGCTGGTTGGGTCCTATTTGGGGGCCAGGTCGGTCGTATGTACCGGGTACGGTGGGACCCTTCATCGCTTTCCGGTCGTGCGTGGTGTTCCGCAGGGGTCGGTTCTCGGCCCCCTCTTGTGGAATATCGGGTACGACTGGGTGCTGAGGGGCGCCCTCCTCCCGGGCCTCCGCGTTATTTGTTACGCGGACGACACGTTGGTCGTGGCCCGGGGGGATGATTTTAGGGAGTCTGCCCGTCTCGCCACAGCGGGAGTGGCCCTCGTCGTCGGAAGGATAAGGAGTCTGGGTCTCGACGTGGCGCTCAGTAAATCCGAGGCTCTGTGGTTTCACGGGCCGCGGAGGGCGCCACCAGTTGACACCCACATCGTGGTTGGAGGCGTCCGGATAGGGGTCGGGGTGCAGTTGAAGTACCTCGGCCTCGTGTTGGACAGCCGGTGGGCTTTTCGTGCTCACTTTGCGGAGCTGGTCCCCCGATTGATGGGGACGGCCGGTTCTTTGAGCCGGCTGCTCCCGAATATTGGGGGACCGGATCAGGTTGTGCGCCGCCTCTACGCAGGGGTGGTGCGATCGATGGCCCTGTACGGTGCACCTGTGTGGGCTGAGCCGCGCAACCGGGCCACTATGGCTCGGTTTCTGCGCCGGCCGCAGCGCACCGTTGCCATCAGGGTCATCCGCGGATATCGCACCGTCTCCTTCGAGGCGGCGTGTGTTTTGGCGGGGACGCCGCCATGGGAGCTGGAGGCGGAGTCGCTCGCTGCCGACTATCGGTGGCGCAGCGAGCTCCGTGCTCGGGGCGTGGCGCGTGTCCCCGAGAGTGAGCTGAGGGCGCGGAAGGCCCATTCTCGGCGGTCCGTGCTCGAGTCGTGGTCGAGGCGATTGGCCAACCCCACGTGGGGGCTACGGACCGTCGAGGCGGTTTACCCGGTCTTTGATGACTGGGTGAATCGTGGCGAAGGACGTCTCACCTTTCGTCTGGTGCAGGTGCTGACCGGGCACGGATGCTTCGGGAAGTACCTGCGCCGGATAGGGGCTGAGCCGACGACGAGGTGTCACCATTGTGGACACGACCTGGACACGGCGGAGCATACGCTCGCTGTCTGCCCCGCTTGGGAGGTGCAGCGCCGTGTCCTGGTCGCAAAGATAGGACCTGACTTGTCGCTGCCTGGCGTCGTGGCGTCGATGCTTGGCAGCGATGAGTCATGGAAGGCTATGCTCGACTTCTGCGAGTGCACCATCTCGCAGAAGGAGGCGGCGGGGCGAGTGAGGGAAAGCTCTCCTCACTACGCAGAAACCCGCCGCCGCCGAGCAGGGGGTCGGGACCGGGGTCGTATCCGTGACCTGGCCCCCTAAGAGCTAGGGGTCCCACCCGTTTTGTGCGGGGAGAGACCCAGACGTGGGGTGGCGTGCTTGCACGCTCACCCGCAATAGGAAGCCGGGTGATGGCAGACCGCGTTCCCCCGACCGCTCTGGGGGAAGGTGTAACGCGGCGCCATCAAAGCGGGCTCTCGGCCCGCTGAACGAGGGAACCGGTGGTCGTTTCGCTGGCGGCCACCGGTCCGGCGTCCGTGGGACGGTGGGATGGATGTAATGTGCTCTGCGTCAACCCTGTCCCGCCGTTTCAATAGCCCCGACTGGGCTCCGGCCCGGTCCGAGGTAGGGCGCCGGTTGTGAGCGGCAGGAGTTTTTAGTGAGGTTCAACTCCCACATACCCCACCTGCCGCGCGGGTGGGGATCCGGCGATTTTCTCCTGTGGAAAAAAAAAAAAAAAAAAAAAAAAAAACCTATTTGAATTGAGTAAACTTAATTGAAGTTTAATTAAAAATGTTCTACTGTTGATGCTAATACCAAATAAACCGCATCTTTATTTACAAAGGTAAGTGTGTACTCAGTGAAATGTCGCTTAAACTAAATAGCCTTTCGCAGTGGCGCAGCGAGGGGGGCAAGTGGGGCATCATGCCCCGGGTGCTGCTCACAAAAGGGGTGCCAAATGGCCCCCTGCAAAACAAAGAATTGCTAGATAATTTTTATTGGAACGAAGTTCCTTATGGGACGATGCGGAGGGGTACCCTAACCGGGAAAAAACGTCCGTAACGTAAGATTTTTATTATTAACGCACACAGAGTACGACATAACTTTGTAATAACGTACAAAAAATATAATAACATATTTTTTTATCATTCATTGACCACGATCTCAGAGCGTTCGTTTGCGCTATACACTAACTATTATGCAAACAACCGTAAATGAAGTGTACCACAATAAGTTTGCACGTTACCGAATGACCGTGGGTTGTTGTGAAACCTCCAGTTTTATTTTCTTTATACCTCGAATAGAACTTAAAATTAATATTTTTATAATAAGGAACTTCGTTCCTATCCGGTGTCCCACGACACCACACATCTTCATTCCGATTCAGGCACCCGTCGCGTGCTGACGTGCTCATCGACCGTTCGATTGCCCAACCTCGGTTCGGGGCACATCTGGCGTCCAAGTGTTTTTCTCGGAAGTGACTACCTGTGCTAATTGCGTCGCATCGCCATCTGTGAGCGGGCGGACCCCTAAATTCCAGGAATTCGTTCGGTAACTTAGTGGCCCGTTTGCAAGCGGACGGCTGTGTGCCGTAATTAATTGCGATTATTACAATTTTTGGGGCCTCGCCGTAAGGCGAGTGTGTTTTTAAAGTCCCGGGGCAGCCCCCCCTGGGCACTCGTCTATTATAATGGAGTCCACGGTCGATCTGTTTGCAGAATTTCTTCGCCTTAGGTACCCAACGCTATCGGCAGAATTTTTAGAATTCAAGACCCATCACGCAGCGAACTCGCCGGCGGTCTCTGTCGCTCCCGTCGCTCCTGCGTCGTCCATCGCGGCCTCCATCACGCCTGCCGATCCCGTGTCCCCGATACTCGCGCCCAAAACTTCTGCGTCGACCGTTGCAGCTTCCGCCTCAACCGTGCGTTCGTCGGCGACCTACGTTGCTTCCGTGCGTTCGTCCACGGCCTCCGTCGTGCCTGCGTCGTCCACTGCGCCCGCTAAAACACCCACCCGCAGGTCGCCCGCGCCCTCCTCATCCGATTCAGAGTCGGACATGGAGGTCGACCCTTCCCCCGCCGCCACGACTGATGGATTCACAGTAGTCCAAAAAGGTAAAAAGCGCGCTGCGGAGGCCCGAGCTTCCGCGGCCGCTAAAGTAAGCAAAGCCGCGAACGCGTCGCGTCCCCGCCCTCCAACCCCCGTCGCTCCCGCTGTCCGTGCAACACCGTCGCCGCGTCCAGTGGCACAATCTAAAACTCAGACCCCTCCCCCGATAATCCTTCAAGAGAAGACAGCTTGGGACCGAGTTTCCCTGGCCCTTAAGGCCAAAAATATTAATTTTGTCAGCGCCCGTAATCTCGCTAACGGGATTCAAATAAAAGTAACGTCACCCGACGACCATAGGGCCCTCTCAAGTTACCTCCGAAAGGAGCGTATAAGCTTCCACACTTATACGCTCCAGGAGGAGCGCGAACTCCGCGTTGTCATACGTGGAATCCCGAAGGAGCTAGATGCTGATCTCGTCAAGGCTGATCTGATAGAACAAGGCCTACCAGTAAATTCCGTGCACCGCATGCACACCGGCCGCGGTAGGGAGCCATACAATATGGTTCTAGTCGCCCTCCAGCCTACCCCCGAGGGTAAGCACATTTTTAACATACGGACCGTCTGTAAGCTCTCCGGTATCGCCGTCGAAGTCCCCCATAAAAAAGGCACTCCTAGTCAGTGCCATAACTGCCAACTGTACGGGCACTCTTCCCGTAACTGTCACGCGCGCCCCCGATGTGTTAAGTGTTTGGGCGATCACGCCACGGCCCTCTGTACTCGCGACCAGAAAACCGCCACCGAACCACCTAGCTGCGTCCTGTGCCGAACACAGGGTCACCCCGCGAACTACCGTGGATGCCCCCGAGCTCCAAAAATAAATCGCCGCGTCGCCCGCCAAAACCGCCTCCGAGCTTCCCGCCCAGACATCAAAGTCTCAGCACCCTCTGTGCCGAAGGCTAAGCCTGCCTTCGTGCCGGCGCCGGTGCCCAGCGGCTCGGCCTGGGCTAAACCGTTGCCGTACACGAACACGGCTGCAGCTCCTCCCTCCGCGATTCGTCCCGCCCCCGCGATTCGTCCCTCCCCCGCGATCAGCACCCCGACCGCGTCCGATAATCTCGCTCTAGCGATCGACTTTTTTCAGTCGATCAACTTTGAGCGTGTTAACGCCTTGGGTGACGCCATTCGCGCCGCCTCCACTGCACAACACTTCATCGCTGTTGTGCAGGAATACGCTGACGTATACGCGTCGTTAAATACGTACGTCCTCCCCTCACTCCGCCGGTAATCAATGGCGTACATTAGTAGAATAAAGCCCTTATCCGTAACGATAGGATTTTTTAACGCTTACGGTCTCGCAAATCAACGTGATCAGGTTTGTGATTTTTTGCGTGACCATCAAATTGACATTTTCTTAGTGCAGGAGACCCTACTCAAGCCCGCGCGTCGCGACCCTAAAATCGCGAACTATAACATGGTTAGGAACGATAGGCTCACTGCTCGTGGTGGTGGTACCGTCATTTACTATAGAAGAGCCCTGCATTGCGTCCCGCTCGATCCTCCCGCGCTCGCTAACATCGAAGCATCAGTGTGCCGAATCTCACTGACGGGTCACGCGCCGATCGTTATCGCGTCCGTTTATCTTCCACCGGATAAGATCGTTCTAAGCAGTGATATCGAGGCGCTACTTGGCATGGGAAGCTCTGTCATTCTGGCGGGCGACCTAAATTGTAAACACATCAGGTGGAACTCACATACCACAACCCCTAATGGCAGGCGGCTCGACGCGTTAGTCGATGATCTCGCCTTCGATATCATCGCTCCGCTAACCCCGACTCACTACCCGCTAAATATCGCGCATCGCCCGGATATACTCGACATAGCGTTATTAAAAAACGTTACTCTGCGCTTACACTCGATCGAAGTAGTTTCAGAGTTAGATTCAGACCACCGTCCCGTCATTTTGAAGCTCGGTCGCGCTCCCGATTCCGTTCCCGTCACGAGGACAGTGGTGGATTGGCACACGCTGGGCATTAGCCTGGCTGAATCTGATCCACCATCGCTCCCGTTTAGCCCGGACTCTACCCCGTCTCCTCAGGATACCGCTGAAGCCATAGACATCTTAACGTCACACATCACCTCGACATTAGATAGGTCATCGAAGCAAGTTGTAGCGGAGGACTTCCTTCACCGCTTCAAATTGCCCGACGATATTAGGGAACTCCTTAGAGCTAAGAACGCCTCGATCCGCGCCTACGATAGGTATCCTACCGTGGAAAATCGTACTCGAATGCGTGCCCTACAACGCGACGTAAAGTCTCGCATCGCCGAAGTCCGAGATGCCAGATGGTCTGATTTCTTAGAAGGACTCGCGCCCTCTCAAAGGTCTTACTACCGCCTAGCTCGTACTCTCAAATCGGATACGGTAGTAGCTATGCCCCCCCTCGTAGGCCCCTCGGGCCGACTCGCGGCGTTCGATGATGACGAAAAAGCAGAGCTGCTGGCCGATACATTGCAAACCCAGTGCACGCCCAGCACTCAATCCGTGGACCCTGTTCATGTAGAATTAGTAGACAGTGAGGTAGAACGCAGAGCCTCCTTGCCACCCTTGGATGCGTTACAACCCGTCACCCCGATGGAAGTTAAAGACTTGATCAAAGACCTACGTCCTCGCAAAGCTCCCGGTTCTGACGGTATATCTAACCGTGTTATTAAACTTTTACCCGTCCAACTCATCGTGATGTTGGCATCTATTTTTAATGCCGCTATGGCTAACTGTATCTTTCCCGCGGTGTGGAAAGAAGCGGACGTTATCGGCATACATAAACCCGGTAAACCAAAAAATCATCCGACGAGCTACCGCCCGATTAGCCTCCTCATGTCTCTAGGCAAACTGTATGAGCGTCTGCTCTACAAACGCCTCAGAGACTTCGTCTCATCAAAGGGCATTCTCATCGATGAACAATTCGGATTCCGTGCAAATCACTCATGCGTACAACAGGTGCACCGCCTCACGGAGCACATTCTCGTGGGACTTAACCGACCAAAACCGATCTACACGGGAGCCCTCTTCTTCGACGTCGCAAAAGCGTTCGACAAAGTCTGGCACAACGGTTTGATTTTCAAACTTTTCAACATGGGCGTACCGGATAGTCTCGTGCTCATCATACGGGACTTCTTGTCTAACCGCTCTTTTCGATATCGAGTAGAGGGAACCCGCTCCTCCCCGCGACCACTCACGGCTGGAGTCCCGCAAGGCTCCGTTCTTTCTCCGCTCCTATTTAGTTTATTTGTCAATGATATTCCCCAGTCGCCGCCGACCCAGCTAGCCTTATTCGCTGACGACACAACCGTTTACTACTCAAGTAGAAACAAGTCCCTAATCGCGAGTAAGCTCCAGAGTGCAGCGTTAACCCTCGGACAGTGGTTTCGAAAATGGCGCATAGACATCAACCCAGCGAAAAGCACAGCAGTGTTATTTCAAAGGGGAAACTCTCCGCTTATTTCCTCCCGCATTAGGAGGAGAAATATCACACCCCCGATCACCCTCTTCGGCCAACCTATACCCTGGACCAGGAAGGTCAAGTACCTGGGAGTAACCCTGGATGCATCCATGACATTCCGTCCGCATATAAAAACAGTCCGTGACCGTGCCGCATTTATTCTCGGTAGACTCTATCCCATGATCTGTAAGCGGAGTAAAATGTCCCTTCGGAACAAGGTGACACTTTACAAAACTTGCATAAGGCCCGTCATGACTTACGCGAGTGTGGTGTTCGCTCACGCGGCCCGCACACACATAGACACCCTCCAATCCCTACAATCCCGCTTTTGCAGGTTAGCCGTCGGGGCTCCGTGGTTCGTGAGGAACGTCGACCTTCACGACGACCTGGGCCTCGAATCGATCCGCAAACATATGAAGTTAGTGTCGGAACGTTACTTCGATAAGGCTATGCGTCATGATAATCGCCTTATCGTTGCCGCCGCTGATTACTCCCCGAATCCTGATCACGCAGGAGCAAGTCACCGTCGTCGCCCTAGACACGTCCTTACGGATCCATCAGATCCAATAACTCTTGCATTAGATACCTTCAGCTCTAACACTAGGAGCAGGCTGAGGAACCCCGGTAACCGTACTCGTCGAACTCGACAAAGAGGTCGACGTGCAACCTAACCCATGCATCAGCCCGCTGAGTTTCTCGCCGGATCTTCTCAGTGGGTCGCGATTCCGATCCGGTAGTAGATTCATTCGCGAAGCAATTGCTCTTGAGTTGTTAGGTCTCCTTCGGAGGCGCTCGGGCAGTTGTTAGCAAATTCCCCCCCTCCTGGCTGAGCCTTTGCTCGCCCACCTGTCCTGGTGAAGCTGGAAAGGCCTCCGGGCCACCAGTAATGTTTCAATCATAAAAAAAAAAAAAAAAAAAAAAAACCACACATCTTTTTTTTATTTTAGTTGTTTTTTGGATATTTTCCATTTTAAATTTAGTGCTATTATAATAAATGTTAAATCGTAAATAAAAAGGCAAAACAGAAACACTAACTAATAGTTTAAATAGGGGCGCTAAAAAGGTATTGTGCCCGAGGCGCGAGTTAAGTTCGCTAAGCCACTGACTTTTTGATACATATTTAGGGCCTTTATGTGTGTGGACGAGCTCACAGCCCACCTGATGTTAAGTGGTTACTGGAGCCCATAGACATCTACAACGTAAATGCGCCACACACCTTGAGATATAAGTTCCAAGGTCTCAGTATGGTCACAATGGCTGCCCCACCTGGTACCTGCCCGCGGGGCTCGAACACCGGTGCATCGCTAGATACGAATGCACCGGACGTCTTATCTTTTAGGTCCCGACGACTTCATGGGCCTTAGACTGTAATATCTGCTTTATATCGATTGTGAAGAACAAACAAGGGCATCATTTTGTGATAGGTGTCCGCGAGAATTCAAGCCGCGGAGCAAGCGGTTAGTCGAATGGCAGACCTATTAACGCAGCTGGCATCAGTAGGAGCCATCCCCCAGGAGCTGGTAAAAGCTATTCGGGACATGAAGGCGGAAGCGGACCGGGCGGCCGCCGCTGGTGAGGTTAGTATTTAATCATCATCATCATCATCATTATTTCCTATTACCCTCTGCTGGGGTGTAGGGCTCGATTTTTTTTCATTGTTTATATGGGTGGACGAGTTCACAGCCCACCTGGTGTTAAGTGTTAAGTCCCATAGATATCCACTGCGTAAATGCGCCACCCACCTTGAGATACAAGTTTTAAGGTCTCAAGTATAGTTACAACGGCTGCCCCACCCTTCAAACCGAAACGCATTACTGCTTCACGGCAGAAATAGGCAGGGTGGTGGTACCCACCCACGCGGACTCACAAGAGGTCCTACCACCAGTTATCCTTCCATTTACATCGGTCTTGGGCAGTCTGTTCTAGCTCCTCCCACGTCATGCCGAAGACGACTAACTCCTACTCCACCGAGCGATGCCAAGTTGTTCTGGTAGTATTTAATAGACAAACATAATTACTGCTTAATTTCTAGTCGAACCTGTCGCTTGCGACGATGGTCTCGAGGAGTAAATTAACCCACAGACATAGCCCACTAAGTTTCTCGCTGGATCTTCTGAGTGGGTCGCGTTTCCGATCCGGTGGTAGATTCTGCGAAGCACTGTTGTTGCTAGGGATAGTGTTAACAACGTCGCTTGAGCCCCGCGAGCCCCGTGAACTAGTCATTCTGCGAATTCAGTATAACCCCTCGAGGCTACTAGAATAGGTAGAAAAAAAACTGCTTAATTGATTGCATTGTAAATTATTGATTCTTTACGTGCAATGGTGGTTGCTTTCCCGTGTCTATGATAATAATATGTATTTGTATAAATCGTTAAAGTGACATTTCGCTAAACAAAGGGCATTTAATTTTTTAATTAAAGTTGCTTTTTATCTGGTATTAGCATCAAGAATTTGATGTTTTTAATTGAACTTTAATTATTTTTACTCCATTCACATAGCTGATTTAGAAGTCACTGTTCGAACGATAGGGATCATAGAAAACAGTCTTTTCTAATCTGATAAAGGCTATTTTCATTTAAGATATCTGGCCTCGAGATAATGTTAATCCGGATACGTGTTTATGTTCCTACGACAGTCGGCAGGCGGTCCTAGGAAATCTGTAGCGATAGAATCTGCAGACAGTCCAGAGTCTACTGCGACGCAGCCGTCGAAGATGACCGATACCAGACCGAGCGTGGATTCCAAGACGTCTGCGACTTCTGTCACAGCGCAGCCAGTCACTCGGAAGGAGATGGAGTTAGTTTTTAATGACTCGGATATTGAGAATTATGTTTCAGCATCGTAATAAATGCAAATATCGGTATCGTTATACAAATATCGATATGCAATATCGATGAAGGTATATTTCAACACATGACATTATTTTAAACAATTTAATTTTTATTTATTTTTTTATTTATACTTATTGTACACAAAAAGAAAATACAATAAAAACAGATTTAAAGAATGTCTAAATACTATGTACAAAGGCGAGCTTAACTCAATCATGAGTTTTCTTCCAGCAAACCATTAGCAGAGAGAAATACGATGTATAAGAGGGGAATAGTGTACAATATAAGAGCTATTTTGATTTGATTTGATTTGAATATAAGATCTTCCTAGTCGGATACTCTTGGCAGAGTAGTCATGGAACAATTTACTTAAACATCTCTACTAATATATAAATTATCTACAGTGGTTTTTACGGATGTTCCGTTATAACTACTGAACCATGCATCCGTCCGATTGACTTGAAACTTGGTATCCATCTATAAAATACATGCACTTAATGGATAGGCTAATATTTATATGAGTTTTGGACTCCGTACACCAGTTGCGGGGGCGTTAATGATGAGAATCTTTGTGGGAGTGAGAAATAATAATGTTAATTTTAAATGCCCAGCGAAGCGGACGGGTACAGCTAGTATAATAATAAGTTTACTTGTTGGCAGAATAGATATGCTAAGAAATTTATTTGTATTTGTTGTACCTTAGCGATATGTTAGAAAGCCTCAAAGAAGAATTAATGAAAAACATGCATCATATGTCGGCGAAGGCTGCTTCTTCGGCAGATACAGCTGCTTACACTGCGAAGAACGTTGGTAAGTTTAGAAGTGCAAATAATAGCGAACACGAGGTTCCCTTTTAACTTTTCACAAACGCCTACCATTCCATTCATTGTGACGTCATTTGGGGTTAAAATAACAAGCTAACAGTAGATTGTACACGAATTCATAACAACTAGTTTTTACAGCGTTGCTGCTTAGATTGACGGGATTTAATTCAATTTTTTTCTTTAAAACTAACTTTTTTTTAAAATTATACCAACATTATTCGATTTTCGGCATATATCAGGCACCAATTTTTTTCCCCATACCTATTCACTGGTAGCCGAAGGGGCTATTCCAGTTACTTTACAATCGTGTTGTTACTGATGTCGGATTGACAATTTAGTTGTATTCATGTATTTGATATATTTCTAATCACGTTAATATATCGAAGAGGGGGAGGAGGAAGGAGGAGGGAGGGGTGAATGAATGGCTATTTGGTTTAAGCGATATTTTTGCAGCTTTACAGGAGAGCCATTTTAAATTTATAATTTGGAAAAATATCATAAAAAAAAACTTCGGCTATTTGAATGGAGTAAACTTCATTGAATTTATAAACATCGAACTCTTGTATGTACTACCAAATAAAACGCAGCTTTAATTGCAAAGATAAATGTCGCATATTAAGCAAAATGTCGTTTAACCCAAATATCCTTTCACGCCTCGATATTACGTCTAGATTGTTTTTTTTTAATACGCTTTTATTAGCTTCAGACGAATGTATCTTAATATGTTAGTATGTAACGGAATCTTTGAACATGATTTTGACTCCCTTCAAAACGTCGGATTAACTCGAAATTTTGTATACTTATTAAGGACCGATGACAATTCAATATTAAAAAAAGTTGAAATTCAACAAAAAAAAGAAAATTATATAATACTTTAAAAAAACAAACAAAATACGCTTTTATAGAAAATTTAACTAAAAAATAGAAAATAAATTTCAATAAATTTGAATTAAAAATAGTGAAAGAAAAAATGCGTGGGGTGCTTGGTATCAGTAGTTATAAATATTTTATGAACAGATATGAGTGGAAGGGTTATTTTGATATAACCCTGAAAAGCACCCCACGCTTTTTTACAATAAAATATTTTTTTCTTACACTATTTTTAATTCAAAGTTATTAAAATTTAATTTCTATTTTTTAATTGGATTTTCTATAAAAGCGTATTTTATTCGTTTTTTTTAAACTATTATTTATTTATTAAATGAATATTTCGTTTTAGCTGACAAGCTGGGAACAGCGTTAGCGGTCAATACTCGCCTGAACACACTGCATTCGCTTGTGGCCGATTATTCCGAGCAACTATCGGGATTCGATGCCGGATTAACAACTCAGGTTGGTATTGAAGGGGGGAGGGGGGGGAGGTCAAGTTAACAGTCGCCTGAACACACTGCATTCGCTTGTGGGGCAAGTTGTGAAGCCGAAAGAGTCGGTAGCATTATTAAGTATCGTAGGTACTTAGCGGTAGCACGGTGACTAGGTTCATATCAGCATAACCTAGGAATCCTATGACGTACAGCAGCCCAAGATCTGCAGTTCGTCAATTTCCAAATACCCCGTGTGCCTCCTAGGCGCGGATACCTCGGAGGAGGTTCAGCCCCCTTTTTTAAAGTGAAAACTTCTTTAGAATCGTTGTGATTTCAAACCGGATGCAACGGAAAAAACGACAGGTAAGATACACAAATACAAAAATGTGTAGGATGAAGCGAGCAAAGAATGAGACAGAAATATACATACTATTTAATACAGCGCCATCTGTGAGATTTTTTAATACTAACGTGTGTATGAAAGCTCTTGTAGTGAATTTTAATTTAGGATTATACGTGAAATTAAAATATCAATTCACAGAGGGCGCTACCTTACAATTATTTACTAATGACAAAATTTTACATATACTTAAGACGTTTAGGATAATTGTATTTTAATTTTGGAAGGTTTCACTTCTACCACGTGTGAATTGCACACATATAATTTTTTTTTTCGGGTCGGGGCCGAACCTCCTACGAGTTTCCCGAGCATAGGGGGCGCGCGGCGTATGTGGGACTGGTCTGCGACTGCGAGACCCCGGGCCCAAGGATGAGGTTCGGCCCCCTTACCCAAAAGGATGTATAGTAGCTTACAAACCATCTGTGTTTAAGCAAAGAAGCTAATTACATATTGTCAGCAAATCAAAAAATGTAACGCATTTACTCTCTTTTTCTTTTGTCGTATCACTCTTGTCGGAGCGGTCGTGGTCGTTATTCAGTTTCATTGCTGTGGGTAGATGCTATGCGTTTATAGTTATGTCCTAATTATGTCAGAACTTCAGTCTGTATGTATCTTTCCGTGTGCGCAGATGCAAAGCTTCAAAGAGCAAATTGTTCAGATCGATTCGGATCTCAAGAACGGATTGAAACTAATGGAAAAGGCTAACAATAGTGGCGAAACAGCCGGTTAGTTTTACATTATATAATAATAATAACTGGGAAAGAATCACGCACGATCATCAGGCGCCAAATTAGGATTCGCTTATACCAGAGACTGACATAGACACTTGTATACGTGTAAATATATACATACACATATATATAGATAATAAGCATCCAGACAAAGAGAAAAGAGCCCTGTTCAAAATGTTTGCCCGATGTGAGAATCGAACCCACTGCCCTCAGCGCATATCAAGAGTCAGAGCACTAACAGTTTTTATTTATTTATTTATTTTATTATTATTTGTGGTCACAGTTTAACAAAGATTAATAAGCTAATATTAATAAATGTATGACTATGTCCTGCTAGTAAAGCGTACAAATATTAGGTGTAAGTCTACATAAAAATAAAAAATAAAACTTAAATTATTCTACTTTATCATCTTAATTATCTAAAGTTATCGTCTAAATATTCTGACATACTATAGTAAGCCTTATCTATTAAAAATACTTGCAATTTTTGCTTAAAATCTTGTAAATCTACTGTCTTCAAAATTTTTATTGGTAGTTTATTAAATATTCTTGATGACATACTAAAAAAACTCTTGTCATAAAGGGCAGTTCTATGAGGCAGCGAAGAGATCTTTAAAGTATTCCTAACAGATTGCGGTTTTGCAAACAGATGTTTG
Organism: Bombyx mori; assembly: GCF_030269925.1. Lineage (NCBI taxonomy): Eukaryota > Metazoa > Arthropoda > Insecta > Lepidoptera > Bombycidae > Bombyx > Bombyx mori. Next base: position 13,054,319 of record NC_085124.1, on the reverse strand, counting down.
TTCGTTTTGACAAAAATCGCTACCTCATAAATATATAACGATGTAAAAGTCATGATTTTAAACTTTTGAAAGAAAGGCTTACATGAGTCTGGTACATGAATGTTTGCTATAGCACGCACACATTTCTTTTGTGCTTTAAATACGTACTCTGTATTAGTGGCATTTCCCCAGAATATTAAAGCATATCTAAGGGTTGACGCCACATATGCATGGTAAGCTGTCAGTACAGCTGATTGGTCTACTACTTTCGCTAACTTATACAAGGCATACGTATATTGGTTTAATTTTTTACATATTGTATCAATGTGTGTTTGCCATTTCATATCATTATCAATCCAAATACCCAGAAATTTAGTACTATTCACTTCTTCAATATGTGTCCCATCATATTCTATTTTCAAAGAGTGTTGTATTTCTTGTGGGTACTACTGCCCCATTGATTTATAATATTATGTATGTTTAATATTATGTAAATGATAGTAAATAGTAAATAAAGATTTATACAAGTAATACTAAGAATATGAAGCTATATATACTTATAACTAGTCAGGTCATAAGTATTGTCACACAGTAAAAACTTTTCTTTTAGAATGCTGGCCACAAAAAAGTTTATTGAATTCGAATTTCGAATTGTTCATGAAAATAAAAATGTATACTTTTAGAATTTTACTCATTTTTAAATATGGAGTGGACGCTTAAAGAAGACCGTGTTGCAGTTATTGCGTTGCATCGTTGCGGTTACGCGCCAATTCAAATTTTTAACATACTGAAAATTTTGAATATAACCAAAAGATTCGTTTATCGTACCATCAAACGATACAATGAAGACTCTAGTGTAGATGACAGGTCAAGAAGTGGTCGTCCTCGGTCTGTTAGGACTCCAGCAGTGATAAAAGCTGTGAAGGCGCGAATTCAAAGAAATCCCAAACGTAAGCAGAAACTGTTGGCCCTTCAGACGGGGTTAAGCAGAACCACGGTGAAAAGGGTGTTAAATGAAGAATGATGCTCGTCTAATGGACCTGAGACTGAAGAGATGCCGCGCTTTGTTGAAGCGGTACGTGGGGAAAATATATCGGGAAATTCTTTTTTCGGATGAAAAAATTTTTACTGTAGAAGAGAGCTACAACAAACAAAATGATAAGGTGTATGCACACAGTAGTGAAGAAGCGAGCAACCGTATTCCGCGTGTCCAACGAGGTCTTTTTCCATCCTCGCTCATGGTATGGTTGGGAGTTTCTTATTGGGGCTTAACAGAGGTACATTTTTGTGAGAAAGGTGTAAAAATGAATGCAGTTCTGTATCAAAATACAGTCCTGACGGAGCCCTCGTGGAACCTGTTTACCATACCATGATCAATAACAGGCACTGGGTATTCCAACAAGATTCGGCGCCAGCTCATAGAGCGAAGAGCACACAAGACTGGCTGGCGGCGCGTGAAATCGACTTCATCCGGCACGAAGACTGGCCCTCCTCCAGTCCAGATTTGAATCCGTTAGATTACAAGATATGGCAACACTTGGAGGAAAAGGCGTGCGCAAAGCCTCATCCCAATTTGGAGTCACTCAAGACATCCTTGATTAAGGCAGGCGCCGATATTGACATGGACCTCGTTCGTGCTGCGATAGACGACTGGCCGCGCAGATTGAAGGCCTGTATTCAAAATCACGGAGGTCATTAACATAAACTTTAGTGTCATAAGAATCCATGTTTTGTTAAGTTCATTTTGGTATACGAATGATTACATAATGAATAAACTTGTTTCAATTATTTTACATTAAACATGTGACAGAATTTATGACCTGACTAAGTATATACATAACTTTTTATCAAGCTATTTGTATACGTGTTGCAGTTATTGCGTTGCATCGCAATATGTATTCTATGTTAGCAAATCCCACCCCTCCTGGCTGAGCCTTTACTCCGGCACGTGTCCTGGTGAAACTGGAAAGGCCTTCGAATCCTTCATTCACACAAAAATATACACAAGGTCCTCCATAGGTCTGCGGGAATGATCGAGAGCTGCCTATTTTTCGTTGTATCGTATAGTAGTGGTTTAACTTGAGTATAGTGACGGTTTATTTGCAATCCACGACATATTTATTATGACTCGTTTTATAAATACTTTGTTTGTAGAGCATTAATTGACGCCGATGTTGACGTGTTTGATGATTTTGAAACTGATGATTCAAATTTGCACTTGGCTCTGTAATTTCAAATGCTTTATGACGATAGGCTTCGACTTAACATCGACTGTAGATCTTAAGAAAGACTTAAGAAATGTTCACGATTGATTTCCGCGGTGAAGGAATAACATCGTGTAATAAAAATCAAACCCGCAAAATTATAATTTGCGTAATTACTGGTCGTAGGACCTCTTGTGAGTCCGTACGGGTAGGTACCACCACCACCCTGCCTATTTCTGCCGTGAAGCAGTAATGCGTTTCGGTTTGAAGGGCGGGGCAGCCGTTGTAACTATACGGAGACCTTAGAACTTATATTTCAAGGTGGGTGGTGTATTTACGTTGTAAATGTCTATGGACTCCAGTAACCACTTAGTACCAGGCGGGCTGTGAGCTCGTCCACCTATCTAAGCAATAAAAAAAAGAATATTTGGAATGTTATTGTTTTTTTTTAAATACATACCTTCCTTAATACAGCTATAATGGAATTGACTGAGCGCTACGAGGGTCTCGTCTCCGACTTGGAACAGACTACTAGTGCTCATCAGGGTCTCACCCATACACAAGCGCAGCTTGAAGATCAACTACAAGTATGATCATCATCAATAATTTTTTTTATGTTGATTTGTTTATTTCATTGAGATAATTAGTTTGTAGTTACGTAATACGTCGAACGTAATGGGATGTTTAAACTACTCCCCGAATCCTGATCACGTCTGGAAGGTCGTGTTGTGAGTCCGCACGGGTAGGTACCACCGCCCGGCCTATTTCTGCCGTGAAGCAGTAATGCGTTTCGGTTTGAAGGGTGGGTGGGGCATTGACATTGTAAATGTCTGTGTGCTCCGCTAACAACTTAACACTAGGTGGGCCGCGAGCGCGTTCGTACATTTAAGCAATAAACAAAAAACATTTTGTGGTAAACAATCCCGTATTACCGGGTTACGATATATGTTGGTATAACACTACACTGATTTGACTTTGTTTTTCGAGATTAAGGAACAATAAATAATTCAGTTTTCTTGGTTGTCGGTCTCATAGAAAATGCTGGAATGCATTGAAATGCTGCGCGAGCAGAAGGCTGATCGCGATGAGGTTGCGGACGGTCTTAGGGATAAGGTATGAGATTAATTTAAATGCTTAATGATACTTTAGATGTAGCCGAATAACTGGCTTTTGATGTAAGCTATCGGTTTAGCGCCGGCGAACAGTAAAGTCGCTACTGTTGCTTTAGTAATAACACTTATATTCGTTTGAAAGCTCGTTTGCTGAAGGATACTTCATGGCGCCCGAAGAAACCGCGAGCGACGAATTCATCCCACAGCGTTTTGTATAAAACTAAAATCTTCTAAATTATTCTGTTAGGTTAGGTTATAAAGGACTGTAGGGAGCGGTTTGGCTCTGCCCCTGGCATTGCTGAAGTCCATGGGCGTCGGTAACCACTCACCATCAGGTGGGCCGTATGCTCGTCTGCCTACAAGGGCAATAAAAAAATTTTAGGACGATTTCTAATATTTGAAAGGAAATGTCTTCCCATTCAAAGTTACAATGTAACAAAACACGTAATACCATTCTATTTGATTATTTTAATGTAATCTTTATAAGTATTAGGCGTATTTTTAGAAAAAATCATATTATTGAGGTTCTATAATATAATTGTTTGAAATGATACCATCATATCGTTCTTACGATCGCACCGTCTGCCACCGGAGTAGAGTTCATTCATACTACCTGGAGCCACTGCGTTTATCACAGTGTGCTTCCAGAGATCTTTTTTGCCACGTATCATCCGGCTTTGGAATGAGTTCCCCTCCACGGTGTTTCCCGAGCGCTTTGACATGTCCTTCTTCAAACGAGGTTTGTGAAGAGTATTAAGCGGTAGACAGCGGCTTGGCTCTGCCCCTGGCATTGCTGAAGTCCATGGGCGACGGTAGCCACTCACCATTAGGTGGGCCATATGCTCGTCTGCCTACAAGGGCAATAAAATAATAATAATGATAATGATACTATGTTATGTGTAACTCTATAAAGTATTATAGGCGGATATCTCACGGCTTGCGGGCTTGTTGTCCGAATTAGACTTCGCACAGGCCCGATCTGAACTCGAACGGCGTTTGGAGCTCTGCCATGAAAAGTTCAACAAGCAGGAAGCGGTTTGGATGGTAGCTTCTATGCCAGTTTGTTTTCTGTCATAATTTTAATGCTGTCACACCCAGCTGACTGTGCCCTCGGTACGTATAAGCGACGGGAGTTTTCAGTCGATGTTGGACGGATGTTGGAGAAGTCTGTAAGCTCGTGGATTATTTTTAAATATCACATGAAGCTAAATTTGTAGATATCTGGATCTGGTTCTACCGTAATTGTGTACTACATTTTTAACATACTTTTATTAGCTTGGTATGTATGTATGTTAAGGGAATTTTTGAATCTCATGACAATACAATAATTTTGTAGCTTTGCCTTAATATACGGACCAGAAAAATATGAAAACAATTGTTAGTTCGGATCCTTATATACGATATAAGCAATTTTTTTTTAAGTTTCTAAAATATATAATTATCTTCATGCGTTTTGTGAATGATCGGTTGTTATGTTGATCAGGAAGAAAGTCTTGTCGTTGAGGGCGAATGTTAGAGAGGTTCATATAATGGCGCTATTGCAGGGCGCCATCAGTGACCTCACATCGGTCATGGAGAGTAAGGCGCAGTTGATGCAGCTACTGTCCACCAAAGATGAAGTTCAGCAGCGTCTCGAGGAGCTGCAGGAGAAGCTGCGTAAGCTGGCCGTTTTACTTGGAGACCCGAAGGTTCGATCTTTATCATTTTTTTTTATTTCATACAGCGTGCTTAGCGCGAGTTTTTTACGTCTTGATCGCGTAAAGTTAACTCAAATTTGTATGGATTTAAAACAGCTTCCCTTTGCCACTAGGGGCGCTGTTCCGACTCCATACAAATTTGAGTTAACTTTAACGCGATCGGGAAGTAAAAAAACTGGCGCTAAGCACACAGATCTCGGTCTGTCTGTACGTTTTCTTCGCACCTTTTTACAGTTGTATTGAAACTGTTTTTGAAGTGAAACTTCTAATGCGACTTCCGACAAGGTTGCGTTAAACGTTTAAAGCTGCCATATTAGAAAGAGACAGAGCGAGAGTGAATGCGTGGCACTCGAACGCGTGCACGTAGTATTGTTGTTACAGGCCAGCGCGAGCGTTAGCAACGAGTAGCGGCCAATATTTTAACGAAGTATTAAAAAAAAATTTTTTCTATCTATAATTTAAAGTATATATAATATGAATGTTGAAGATGTCGCATCTCTTATACACAGCATTCCCTATTACAAGAGCAATATGATTTAAGGATGAAAAATGAAGAAAACCACAGTCACATACTACACATCGAAAAAGAAGTTTCACTTCATTCACACGTGCACCAAGTTGCACGCGCACCGTTTTTTTGTTTGAAAATTACTGACATTCTGGTCAGAACAAGAATGTGGTTTCAGGCGGCGATGTTGACTCGCAAGCTGTGCCGCGATGCGACGTGCGGGGCGTGCATGGCGCCCGCGCTCATGGAGCTTGAGGACGCCAACTTCGGAGCGCCTCCCCCCCTACCCGCTCTGCATCCGGCCCCCGCCGCCCCCATCGACGACATATGCTTCGACGACTTTAAACCTGAAGATCACAAGTGAGGAGAATACTTTTCTTACGTTTGGGAATTTGTGACATTGACCAACTATTTGAGCGATAAGAAACTAAGCAATTCTTTTTTCTACAATTTGTTTTGTTTGCCATTATAAGTAGATTCGCATACGATCCACTATTGATGGTGAGTGGTTATCGTCGCGGATGGACGTCAGCAATGCTAGTGGTACAGCCAAGCCATTGCATACCGCTCAGTAAGTTCTTAACCCACAGACACAGCCCACTGAGTTTCTCGCCGGATCTTCTCAGTGGGTCGCGTTTCGATCCGGTGGTCGATTCTGCAAAGCACTGCTCTTGCTAGGGCTAATGTTAGCAACACACCCGACTTGAGCCCCGTGAGCTCACCTACACGTCAAGAAGATGCTGATATAGATTAAGGCTATCAGCATACGTACGGAAAAAAGCAAGTTTTTTATTTGAGGAAGGACATGTCACACCGCTCGAGAAACACCGTGGAGGGTAGTTTATTCTAAAGCTGGATATTATAATAATCAACAGGCACAAGCCATACACCCCAAGCTAGAATTCTTTTTACTATAGATACTGGAGACTGATATACTTGTATACGTTTATATGTATCCATATACAGATAATAAACACACATGCAAAGAGCAAACGAATCTGTTCATCACACAACTGTTTGCCCGATGTTGGAAGCCGGACCTACGATCCTCGATCCAATAGCCAGAAGAGGGTAACTACTGCTCATACCCGATCCTGTGGACCGAATGGTAAACAGTCGACGTCGCCCTAAACAACTGCTCTTGCTAGAGCCAGTGTTAGCACCACTCCTGGCTTGAGCCCCGTGAGTTCAACAACACGTCAAGGTAAAGCTGAAATAGCATTTCAAGGCTATCAGTATGGGTAGGGAAAAAAAAACTACAGCACCATCGAATCAGATTTCTCGATATTATTCTCGTATGATCGTCAAACTGTGGTACAGCCGAAGGTTTTGAGCCTCATTATAAGAGGGACATGAAAACGTAAAATAATTATAGTCATATCAGTTGTAAATATGATGGTGGTAATTTCAGAGCCCGTCACATTTGCCACCGCTGGGTCGGCGGCTCTCACACTCTGATCTCGGGGGCCGGCACGAGGGGGACGGCGCCCCCCGTGGGCCTCAACGCGGCTCCCACCAAGAAATACACCGGCTACGGAATGGACGGACGTGTACGCATGATAATTGTCGTTTAAAAAAAAAACGGTGCGCGTGCAACTTGGTGCACGTGAATGAAGTGAAACTTCTTTTTCGATGTGTAGTATTGTGGTTTTCTTCATTTTTCATCCTTAAATCAGATTGCTCCTGTAATAGGGAATGCTGTGTATAAGAGATGCGACATCTTCAACATTTATATTACGTATACTTTAAATTATAGATAGAAAAATATATAATATCTATATATTTTTTAAATACTTGATTACAATATTGAACGCTAGGTACTCGTTGCTGGCGCTCGCGCTGGCCTGTAACGGGTATACTACGCGCAAGCATTCGAGTGCCTCGCATTCGCTCTCGCTTTATCTCTTGCTAGTATGGTAGCGTTAAACGTTTAACGCAACCCCGTTGGAAGTCGCATTAGAAGTTTCACTTCGAACACTATTAATAATTTAACGTATATACTGAAAAATTTTGAAAAAAAATATACTGAGCCTCATGGAAAAATCTAAGAATGAAATATACTGTTAGCAAGAAATCAAAAAGAAATCAAGAGGGTGGATGACGGCATTTACATTGTTGATGGTAATGGGCGCCGCTGACCACTTCGCACCAAGAGCGCTGTGAGCTCGTCCACCCATTTTAGCAATAAATAAATAAAAAATGTTGATTTATGCAAAGCTGCTTTGTGGATGGTTACGGTGCCAATTATTTGCGGCAAGAATACGACGGTGGTCTTAAAACTTTAAGATTATTTCCGCAATTATTAATTACGCAAATATAAATAAATTAGATGAAAGTTTTTTTTTATTGCCTAGATGGGTGGATGAGCTCACAGCCCACCTGGTGTTAAGTGGTTACTGGAGCCCATAGAAATCAACAACGTAACTGCCGCTAACCACCTTGAAATATGAGATCTAAGGTCTCAGTATAATTACAACGGCTGCCACACCCTTCAAACCGAAACGCATTACTGCTTCACGGAAGAAATAGGCAGGGTGGTGGTACTTACCCGTGCGGACTCACAAGAGGTCATGCCACCAGTAATTATGCAAATTATAATGTTGTAGGTTTGATTTTTATTACACGATATTATTCCTTCACTGTGGAAGTCAATCGCGGAGATTTGTTAAGTACGTATTTCATTAGAAAAATTGGTACCCGCCTGCGGGATTCGAACACCGGTGCATCGCTACATACGAATGCACCGGACGTCTTATCCTTTAGGCCAAGACGACTTCCTTTTTGCGACGAGCCTTTTGTTTTTACTACGTTTTGTTTCATCTTGGACTCACTCTTCCGATCTACGAATTTAGAAATCAATAAATTTTTCTGGCTTAGGTTTTTTCATTGTCGTTATATTATTTCATACGGTCAGGCGTCGTTCATAATTCATATTTTATAATCTTTTAATTTTGTATCCATTAGTAGAGCTAGTGGTTGAATTTGAAGAAAAATACAACACGAATCTAAATAAATATTTGGAGTTCTGTATTTTTCATCTCTTTCACGCACACGGATTTGGATAGATAACGTTTTGTGTATTTAATCTAGTTGTATATGCTGGAAGAAGAGTTACTGCCGTGCTTGGAGTGCAATGCTTTGAATATAGAAAAGGAGGATGCGACTTCTGTGCCCGGTCCCCGCGAGACTGGGGCTGGAGACCAAGGTAGAGAAGTAGGAGATAATCAACTCATTTATTAGGATTAAATGTAAATTTTTATTGTTATTTATATCGGGTCAACTTAGTCTTATGTTGTTACTGGAGCCCATAGATATCGACAACGTAAGTGCCGTTGAGACATTTGGTCAAGTCTCAGTATAGTACAAAGCTTGTGCCGTCCTTTAAACAGAAAGGTATTATTGCTTCACGGAAGAAACAGGCAGGGTGATGGTACCGACCTTTTTTTTTTATTGCCCTTGTAGGCAGACGAGCATACGGCCCACCTGATGGTGAGTGGTTACCGTAGCCCATGGACTTCAGCATCGCCAGGGGCAGAGCCAAGCCGCTGCCTACCGCATGCCAAGCCGCTGCCTGCCGCAGCCAAGCCGTGCCTACCGGGCGGGCTCTCAAAACGCCCTACTCCCTACTGATCATGACAAACAGACGCGACAGTTTGCAATTTGTTTGTTGAGCGACGAATCAGATTACAGATTAAACTGAGCTAAGCCTTTAGCATAGCCCACAGCACAGCACCTTAGATTGCCAACAATTAGGTTGGGAGAAAAGAAATAGTTTGGCCGGAAATTGCAGTGAAAATTCAAATATTCATTACCTATCAGTTATTTAATTATTTTAAATATGAAAGGGTAATAAAATACATATATCGAAATGCTATTGACAGTGAATATTTTTTTTATCAATTGCAGGGAGCAACCCACTCTCAACAATACAACCAAAAACAGTGGAAATTTAAAATTGAGTTTATTTTTTTTGGATATGTTCAATAAAAACGATATTTGTTTTATATTGCTTTCATTTATTCGTAAAAAAATAAATAAATAATTTATTACATTAAAATTAGCGTATTTACAGCGGTTTTTCTTACGTGAATTAAATAAATATTATTATTATTATTATACGTTGATAATCTTGTAATTTTAGAGTTTAAATTAATAATTAGTGCGGAGCTGAAGAGCTTTCATACATTTTGTTCCGATTAATTAAATAGTGAGAAAAAGTCTATTCTGAAATGTGGCTCTAAAAATATTAGAATAAAAAAAGAGTGTAATCTGTAAACATTCTCATTTGTAATTTCACGTTAATTTTTTTAATACAATAAATATTAAAACGTTAATTATATCACTTTAATATGAAAAATTTCAAATAAACTTGTCAATAAATTGTATTAATTTAGATAAATTCTATGTTTTATTTTGTCAGTTTTATCCAGCCAATTTGAATTCAAAGTTACGTCTGGAATGTTTTAAAGATAATTGTGTAGGGCTAACTGTTGTTAAAATCTATTCCAAAATCGCGATATTTTATTATCATCTCATTTACTCATCACTCAAATGCGTTGAGAGATTGAATTAGAACTGAATAAGTTAAAATAAATAAATTAAACATTAATCGAATCGAAAACATAAATAAGTACATATTTGGTAACAATAAATACATTATCCATTGACCGCTAAACAGTTATCGAGTTACATAATTTTGTGTAAATCGTCTTCTGTGATGCGGATGCGCTGGATATATCTATGATTTGCGAAATGTTTTACAATCATAATTAATTATAATTATCTATATATTAATACGTGAAGCAAAAACTTTATATCCCTTTTTAAATAAATTGCGCGGACGGAGGAGTATGAAATTTTTCACACTTATAGAGAATATAGAGAAGAAGTGCACAAACTAATTTTTTTTAAAAATAATGCATAAAAGATACATTAAATCAATAAATAAAACTTTACACACACTACATACCATGTATTTGACGCACACACGCATGCATACTATTTATTGTCAAACTTTTGTTCTTGACGTCTGTTGTCAAATTGAGAATAGAATATGGTTTTTCTTTCTTAATATTTTATATAGTGTAGTCTTGGCGAAATTTGTGATTATAGGAGTATAAAATACAATCATAATAGTGTACAAACTTACAATTCCAATTAATTATAGTCGAATTTCGACTACTGCGGGACCTCTAGTGATAAATTAAAATGTATTTTAATTATGTAATTTTATGTATTCCATTTAATTTGACTTAAATCTAAGCAACGATCTCTACAGGTTACGTACGTAATTACGTTTTAATTTTATTTGTAAAACATTTTCGCGAATCTTATCATAAATAGTTACATCTTATTAATAAATTACAATTAGCTTACATCGTAGAATAAATAGAATAATAAATTATTAATCACGATTATATTTCACCAGGATGTGAGTTTAATTTCTGCTTTTATTGCGTGTAGCCGCGGTCCGTGACTTCACTAGGAACAAAAAGGTTTTAACTGCAGTGTAGGTAGTTTGAAATTTAACCTATTTCACTTGTAGCTGTTTTTTTTTGTATGTGAAATGATATTATGAGGTTTTTATCGGTGCTCGAAGCTTCTAATTGCTTTTCTGTTAACGATATGTTACTGGTCATAAATATCGAAGTCACTCAGACATTAGAATAAAAGAAACATAATAGCGAAGTTTTAGACACATATGACGTCACGCCTGGAAGTCTTCTCTCAATGCAGGATAAGATCAGGGCGTTTGGCAATGGAACCGGCCGCAGTCGTGGTCCCGGCTCGCCGCCATGACATCTCCGAGCTGATGAGCCACTGATGAGGTGCTGGGGTCAGCGCCAAATGAAATCCTGGAATTCACAAGAGGACGAATACAGAATGTAGTTCAGTTTTTCTAAAATTAATTTAGTTTGGTGAGCCACTGTCGTGGACAGATCACGGCGATGTTTTTTTAATTTTTTGAACGAAGTTCCTTATGGGACGATGCGGAGGCGTACCCTAACGTCCGTAACGTAAGATTTTTATTATTAATGCATACAGTGTACGACTTTATAACGTACAAAAATACATTCATTGACCGCGATCTCAGAGCGTTCATTTGCGCAATACACTAACTCTTATGCAAACAACCGTAAATTAAGTGTACCACAATAAGTTCGCATGTTACCGATTGACCGTGGGTTGTTGCGAAACCTCCAGTTTTATTTTCTTTATAGCTCGAATAGAACTTAAAATTAATATTTTTATAATAAGGAACTTCGTTCCTATCCGGTGTCCCACGACACCACACATCTTTTTTATTTCTTAGATGGATGGACGAGCTCACAGCCCACGTGGTGTTAAGTGGTTACTGGAGCCCATAGACATAATGTAAATGCGCCACCCACCTTGAGATATGAGCTCTAAGGTCTCAAGTATAGTTACAACGGCTGCCCTACCCTTCAAACCGAAACGCATTACTGCTTCAAGGCAGAAACAGGCAGGGTGGTGGTACCTACCCGTGCGGACTCACAAGAGGTCCTGCCACCAGTAATCGTGGACAGATCATAGCGATGTGTCGCCTTTAATAGAATGTATTTTCCGACTGTGATCTATGATCGATTAAATATCGATAATAATCGTAAACAGAGGTTACAGAAACAAAACTAAGATAATGTCTTATGTAATAAATCGGAGAGCGGCAGTTATGTAACGTTGAATTATTAACTGTGGGTTTTTCATCTTTTTTCGCGAAACCTAGATGAAAATTATTATTCGGAACGTCGGAAGCAAAATAAAAAACATGCGAAATTAAAAATTATTGTTTACTTTTTTATTTATTACTTTGATGTGTGGACGATTTCACAGCCCACCTGGTGTTAAGTGGTTACTGGAGCCCATAGACATCTACAACGTAGATGCGCCACACACCTTGAGATATAAGGCCTAAGGTCTCAAGTATAGTTACGACGGCTGCCCCACTCTTCAAACCGAAACGCATTACTGCTTCACGGCAGAAACAGGCGGGGCGGTGGTACCTACCCGTGCGGACTCACAAGAGGTCCTACCACCAGTAAAAAGATACGCTTTCGTTTGAATCGTTTGATAGCTGTGCGGATTTGTTTCTGTTTAATTACGTCAGTCCGTTTCCCAAAGCCAACAGCGATTAGTCATTGAGAATGTGGTCGGTTCACTTTCACCGGCACGCTTCCGACACGGTTACGTAACCGCGAACGCACCCCGAGATTCGGCGACAAGCCGTCTGACACGGACAGCCAAATATCAATACATAATGTATACATTCTATAGGATTCACTAGGATTCTCGGCTGACGTAATGGTCAGGCCCTCGGGGAAATAGAAAAAGAGTAGAGTAGTAAAGAGTAGTACAATAAAACTGAGGCTTAGAGCTCATGTCTCGAGGTTAGGGGCGGCATTTACGCTGTTGGTCTCTGTGGGCTTCGTTAACTACTTAACAGCAGGTGGGCCGTGAGCTCGTCCAACCGCCAAAGCAATAAAACAAATACAGCACGCCAAATTGGCTAGTTCGTAATGAAAATGCCGAATTTTATTGCTAACCTATTTTATACAAATGATGAGTTTGTATAATCTACATTGTCAGTATAATATGTGACATTGCATTTTCCCTCCATTGCTGCTGTAACACTTTAATCAATTGTTTGTGTCTTAATATAATAAAGTTTAATAAATTCAAGAAAACCAAGCTATTATTTAAATATGACAAATTGGGTGAACCAACAACGAAGAAATCTCTAATCTAATAAACAAAAAGATTTCAGAGGACAACACAACCGTATTGATTTTTATTTTAACGCAAAGCAAATATATACAAAGGTAAAAACATATTCGGAATAAAGTCGTGAAGCAGCTATCGTAACTACTGTTCTAATTCGCTTGAAGTGCTCACGTTGCGAATGTTTTATTCTTCCATTCATTACGTTCAAAATGTAGGTTTTTTGAAGTGAAACTTCCTTATCGGCGTTGGAAAAAAATTTACCGTCACATTTTTCGGTTACGCGTCACTTTTTTCCGTTACGCGCCATCTGTTTTGTATTCATGTCTATGATAATAAAATCCTTTTGTTTAAACTTTATCTAATTTAACTTTTTTGTATTCATGTCTATGATAATAAAATCCTTTTGTTTAAACTTTATCTAATTTAACTTTATTTAACCAATTTCTAGAAAGTTGCATGTAGATCATTTTTCGAAAAATAAGGCCATAAACAAGTTTCACTTCTTACGTGTGTACACTAGTACACGCACACATTTTTTTTTAGTCTGCACGCTTGTCAAGTCGGGGTCTGCGCTTTGTGCGATTGGTTACGGCTTTTTTTTTGCTTTCAGTAATGTCCGGTGTGCCGCTGACGTAACTGTTATGTGTCGGTTACGTCACGTTACGTGTAGCATAACGCTTCTCATTATAACTGTTGAGTTTGTACCGTCAAAATTTTTTGCATTTTGTTTAGGATGCTCTTTAGGAACGACCGTTTTGATGCTAATTTGTTTATATAATCTGTGCTACTTTTTTAAAATTTAAGATGATTATTTTTGTTTATTCCGTATAATTGCGGACACACGTGTTCTTTAGGATCGTCTTATAAAATACATACGCGGTTAAGCAATTTAGATTATGTGTAATTCAACTCTGAATTGTTGTGGAAATGGGGCAAATACAATTGTCTATAATATCCCATTATCTTTACGTTGTAAATGTCAAAATGTATGAAGGATTACTGGTGGCCCAGAGGCCTTTCCAGTTTCACCAGGACAGGTGGGCGAGCAAAGGCTCAGCCAGGAGGGGTGAAATTTGCTAACATTTACCCGAGCGCCTCCGAAGGAGACCTAACAACTCAAGAGCAGCTGCTTCGCAAATGAATCTACTACCGGATCGGAATCGCGACCCGCTGAGAAGATCCGGCGAGAAACTCAGCGGGCTGATGCATGGGTTAGGTTGCACGTCGAACTCTTTGTCGAGTTCGACGAGTACGGTTACCGGGGTCCCTTAGCCTGCTCCTAGTGTTAGAGCTGAATTGAAATTGTGTTTGTTTCTTTGTCCTTCTTTTAGGTCGAAACAAAGCAATGTGTTTTTTTAAAGTCATATTTTCAGGTCCGAACAGTGACATAGGCTAGCTTTTATCGCAAAAAATATCTTATCCTCATGAACGACTGCACTGACATTTTTTGGTGACCATGCGAGCGAAGCCATAGGTAGCAGCTGGTTTATTTTAAAAAATCCATTGTCACATTTATGACGGAGTACATCACTCGAGAATAGTTCAAATGATTTTTTTTATTGTGCTCTTAACTGCCAGGTAAAGGTTCGTATTATGTAGAGCGTGGACTATAGTTTGGACTGGTCACTTCAATAAAGCTATATTCAGAAGGATTTTTATTTTCTTTTAAAGTACAACACGTGTACGTACGACCAGAATTTTTATTTTTAACTTACACTAACTGTGTTGCCACACTTGTTAGTGTGTTCCCACATTCAAAAAAGTCATATAAAACTTCATGTTTAGGATTGCCCTAAGCAGGTATGACTATGATAATATGTTTTGTGTTCACATTACATTTATTTTGTAATAAGGCTAAAGGCAACCATAAATACATATAATATTTTTATCAGACAGCAAAAAAGTTAAACTAAGCTTAAATAAAAGTATGATTTTACTGCCGCACGATACAATCATCCTGCTTGTTTTTGCCTCGAAACAGTAATGTGTTTGAAGGGTAGGACTGCAGTTTTACAATTAAATTGGGAGCTATCTAAAGTGAGTTGGCCTCAGGCGGACGGTAAGTCAAAACTGTGAGTCGGAGCAAATTGTACACAGGCAAAAGCTGATCCAATCGAGTGAAATACGTGTAGAATGTAAGAAATATATTGTCTTCCAATGAGAGGTTTCATTTTTAATAGCTCGCCATTTTAATAGTCATGTGTCAAGCTGTCACACCACTTGACAGATGACAAGTAACAACTACGTCATTACCATAGACCTATATAGTAGGGACACGACATATTGTTCTATACGTACTATTGCTTATATAAATAGCACCCATTTTGAAGGCACACACATAAACATATATCTATCTCGTTCTTACTCAGCACTTTAACTCGCAGGAAAACAATATAACAGTATTTCAGTGCGTACATAAAATGAAACATGAATATACGTAAATGTCTCCGTCTCCGTCTTATGAGGCCGAAAATCCGCCATGTTTAGCGCGCCAAATGTCATTGTCACGTCAGTTCGGCCGTCTGTTTTGGGTTGACATTATTTATTGACTTTGATATCGATTTAATATGATTGCTTATATAAAATTTCTTATTTTATCATGCTTAAAACATACAAAAATAATAATTAAAACATATTTTATAGGATCTCAAGAAAGTCGATGCCCCAAAACTATTATCTATATGTATTTAAATTCATTATGGAGCCCTCATCCGAAAAATCGGAAACCATTTTTCGGTCGGAATCTATTGATCATGACACTAATCATAAATACCTCTTTAAAATATGTCATCAAAACATATTTAGACATTCTGTTTAGATATTTCAGGAAAAAGGCTACCGACAAAATCTCTTCGGAACTATTTCAATAAAATAGTTTTATTCCGCAGTGAGTAAAACACTATTGTCAACTCATTAAATATTTAATAATTGAGTTAATTTAGAGAGGAAGTCACAAGGAATGACGTTTGTAATTTTATTAACGAATAAATGTTCTGTAGGTGTTTTTTTTTTCACGCGGTCCCTTGATAAGTTTGAAATTTGAATCACTCTCAAGCGAAAGTGATCCAAATGTTGCGGCGCACCTTCCTTGGGGTGCGCTGCGGTAATATGTTACGGACTTTAGAGTCAGCAAAACAATTAAAATAGATTGTAATAGTCTAAGAAAAACACGTACTTAAAATACGATAACATTTAGCATGCTAGAAATGGGCTGATGGCTTTGAACTACGCCATATCTTTATGTTTTGCGACAAACGACAACTTTATAAAATCAGTGTAGCAACTTTTAAAAATCATCATATCGTTTACTTGGCAAATTCGAAGGACGAACTTGTCTTAGATTTCACCCATCTAAATCATATCATATTTGCACATAACAATATACCTACTTACTTCCCATTAAAGTATAAATTCTACAAATAAATAATACTCAACAATACTTAAAATAAAATGAGCCAAGAACGTTTATCGATAAAACCTGATAACATTGAAATCTTTTGTACAGCACTAAAGCCGCCATGTTTTGTGGCCAGATGACGTCACACTGGCACGAAATTTTGGTTGACGTTTCATTTCCATAGGTTTCCTACTTCATTGGTCATTACCACCATTTGCCACGAAGAAGGACGGTTGTGTTGATTACGCTCAATCATCGCCAGTGAAATTTCCTAAAACTGTTTCCAATCGAAACTGGAATATATACTTTAGTAGAATTTATGATTAAGCAAACGTTGAGTTGTCAATATTTACAAATCAACGTTTTTTTTTTTTTTTGCTTAGATGTGTGGACGAGCTCACAGCCCACCTGGTGTTAAGTGGCTACTGGAGCCCATAGACATCTACAACGTAAATGCGCCACACACCTTGAGATATAGTTCTAAGGTCTCAGTATAGTCACAACGGCTGCCCCACCCTTCAAAGCGAAACGCATTACTGCTTCGCGGCAGAAATAGGCGGGGCGGTGGTACCTACCCGTGCGGACTCACAAGAGGTCCTACCACCAGAAGGTGATTTTAAGCCGTAGCCCCGAAATCATGAATGTTGTTAAATTGGAAATTTAACTGTTATCATTTTATAGCCCTTGAAACCAAAACTTGTAATTGTGGTATCGACTGTAGTCTCATTAGTGAGAGTGAAATTTCACGCAACACACTCGAACAGAAATTTAATCATCGAATTGCGAATTTAATCGCATTCGGACACGTAT
The DNA here is from genome assembly GCF_030269925.1 of Bombyx mori. Classification (NCBI taxonomy): domain Eukaryota; kingdom Metazoa; phylum Arthropoda; class Insecta; order Lepidoptera; family Bombycidae; genus Bombyx; species Bombyx mori. Next base: position 13,036,872 of record NC_085124.1, on the reverse strand, counting down.
TTACAGTAGCTTCGTTGCGTTGCTCACACTTTCCCGTTGCATTTGTTGATCACGTAACAATGTTCATACGCAACGACACACCGCCGATTTACTAACATCCTTATTTAAATGTGAAACTATATCGAAGGAATCCGTTTAATAGATATTTATTTAAGTACTTGTGGAATTTTTTTGCGGCTCCGGATTGTTTTGGCGAAGTGATTGTGGGTAAAACGTGCGTTTTTTTATTGCCATTTCGAAATACGGTCGTGTCTAATGTAATAAAAAAATACAGCAAGCTTGTTAAAGATAATATACGATACAGCAGTATGTTAAGCGTTGTTCTTTTTTTACATTTGTGCTGTTTCAAAAATGAATAAGTAATCTTTTGTTGTGGAACAAATTTTAATCAACATACCTTTTTGTCTTTTTAAAAGAGCGCCTGAAATGTAATTTTTAACGTTTTTCTATCCGTTTTGTTTACGGGTTCCGTTTATTTTTGTAATTTTACTAATTTTTGCGTCATTAGTTAAGATAATTAAAGGGGATGGCCCATTTTAGGCCCAAAGCGGACAATAGATTATAGAAAAAATACTTAGTGCATTAATTTTGTCATAAATAAATATGCATTTACTTTCTTGCAAATAAGCGCCACTACAGTTTACAATAAGTAGTTTAAAAAAAGTAACTCTATTGAAAAAACAAGGATTTTTATTTTTGCGGGAAAAATATTGCCAGCTTCAAATCCTTTTACGTATGAAGTAAATATTTTGAGTATATAAATAAAACATGTAAATAAATCATTTTAAGTATTATCATTAATCAAACGATTTTAATGGATTTTATGCACATAAAATAACATCGAAGACATACCCATTGGACTTTAACTTGTAACTATACTTGAGACCTTAGAACTTATATCTCAAGGTGGGTGGCGCATTTACGTTGTAGATGTATGTGGGCTCGAGTAACCACTTAGCAACACCAGGGTGGCTGTGAGCTCGCCCACCCATCTAAGCAATAAAAAAAACTTTACTAGTATTGTTATTTAAATATGTACAACTAAAACAAAAACATAAAAAATAATGTGTACTCGTAAAAAAAAGATTAAGATATAAATCAATTATCGGTTATTTAAAAAAATAATCGATATATGAATTTGATGTAATTATTTTTCTTTATACTGACAACACTGAATTTAATTTTTTTTTTTTTTTTTTTTTTTTTTTTTTTATGATTGAAGGATTACTGGTGGCCCGGAGGCCTTTCCAGTTTCACCAGGACAGGTGGGCGAGCAAAGGCTCAGCCAGGAGGGGTGGGATTTGCTAACAGCTACCCGAGCGCCTCCGAAGGAGACCTAACAGCTCAAGAGCAGCTGCTTCGCGAATGAATCTACTACCGGATCGGAATCGCGACCCGCTGAGAAGATCCGGCGAGAAACTCAGCGAGCTGATTCATGGGTTAGGTTGCACGGCGAACTCTTTGTCGAGTTCGACGAGTACGGTTACCGAGGTCCCTAAGCCTGCTCCTAGAGCTGAAGGCGTCTAGTGCGAAGGTTATTGGATCTGATGGATCCGTAAGGACGTGTCTAGGGCGTCGACGGTGACTGGCTCCTGCATGATCAGGATTCGGGGAGTAGTCAGCGGCGGCTACGATAAGGCGATTATCATGACGCATAGCCTTATCGAAGTAGCGTTCCGACGCTGACTTCATGTATTTCTGTATAGATTCGAGGCCCAGGTCGTCGTGTAGGTCAACGTTCCTCACGAACCACGGAGCTCCGACGGCTAACCTGCAAAAGCGGGATTGTAGAGATTGAAGGGTGTCTATGTGCGTGCGGGCCGCGTGAGCGAACACCACACTCGCGTAAGTCATGACGGGCCTTATGCAAGTTTTGTAAAGTGTCACCTTGTTCCGAAGGGACATTTTACTCCGCTTACAAATCATGGGGTAGAGTCTACCGAGAATAAACGCGGCACGGTCACGGACTGATTTTATATGCGGGCGGAATGTCATCGATGCATCCAGGGTAACGCCCAGGTACTTGACCTTCCTGGCCCAGGGTATGGATTGACTAAAGAGAGTAATCGGGGGTGTGAGATTCCTCCTCCTAATACGGGAGGAAATCCGTGTGGAGCTTCCCCTCTGAAAGAGCACCGCAGTACTTTTCGCTGGGTTGATGTCTATGCGCCATTTTCGGAACCACTGTCCTAGGGCTAGGGCTGCGCTCTGAAGCTTCTTCGCGATTAGGGACTTGTTTCTACTGGAATAGTAAACAGTCGTGTCGTCGGCGAATAAAGCTAAATGGGTCGGCGGCGACCGGGGAATATCGTTAACGAATAAGCTAAATAGGAGGGGTGAGAGGACAGAGCCTTGCGGGACTCCAGCTGTGAGAGGTCGTGGGGAGGAGCGGGTTCCCTCGACTCGATATCGAAAAGAGCGGTTCGACAAGAAGTCCCGTATGATGAGCACGAGACTATCCGGCACACCCATGTTGAATAGTTTGAAAATCAAACCGTTGTGCCAGACTTTGTCGAACGCTTTTGCGACGTCGAAGAAGAGAGCTCCCGTGTATAACGGTTTTGGTCGATTAAGCCCCACAAGAATGTGCTCCGTGAGGCGGTGCACCTGTTGAACGCATGAGTGATTTGTACGGAATCCGAATTGTTCATCGATGAGAATGCCCTTGGATGAGACGAAGTCTCTGAGGCGTTTGTAGAGCAGACGCTCATACAGTTTGCCTAGAGACATGAGGAGGCTAATCGGGCGGTAGCTCGTCGGATGATTTTTTGGTTTACCGGGTTTATGTATGCCGATAACGTCCGCTTCTTTCCACACCGCGGGAAAGATACAGTTCGCCATAGCGGCATTGAAAATAGATGCCAACATCACGATGAGTTGGACGGGTAGAAGTTTAATAACGCGGTTGGATATACCGTCGGAACCGGGAGCCTTGCGAGGACGTAGGTCTTTGATCAAGTCTTTAACTTCCATCGGGGTGACGGGTGGTAACACATCAGAGGGTGGCAAGGAGGCTCTGCGTTCTACCTCACTGTCTACTAATTCTACATGCACAGGGTCCACGGATTGAGTGCTGGGCGTGCACTGGGTTTGCAATGTATCGGCCAGCAGCTCTGCTTTTTCGTCATCATCGAACGCCGTGAGTCGGCCTGAGGGGCCTACGAGGGGGGGCATAGTTACTACCGTATCCGATTTGAGAGTACGAGCTAAGCGGTAGTAAGACCTTTGGGAGGGCGCGAGTCCTTCTAAGAAATCAGACCATCTGGCATCTCGGATTTCGGCGATGCGAGACTTTACGTCGCGTTGTAGGGCACGCATTCGAATACGATTTTCCGCGGTAGGATACCTGTCGTAGGCGCGTATCGAGGCGTTCTTAGCTCTAAGGAGTTCCCTAATATCGTCGGACAATTTGAAGCGGTGAAGGAAGTCCTCCGCTACAACTTGTTTCGATGACCTATCTAATGTCGAGGTGATGTGTGACGTTAAGATGTCTATGGCTTCAGCGGTATCCTGAGGAGACGGGGTAGAGTCCGGGCTAAACGGTAGCGATGGTGGATCAGATTCAGCCAGGCTGATGCCCAGCGTGTGCCAATCCACCACAGTCCTCGTGACGGGAACGGAATCGGGAGCGCGACCGAGCTTCATAACGACGGGACGGTGGTCTGAATCTAACTCTGAAACTACTTCGATCGAGTGTAAGCGCAAAGTTACGTTTTTTAATAACGCTATGTCGAGTATATCCGGGCGATGCGCGATATTTAGCGGGTAGTGAGTCGGGATTAGCGGAGCGACGATATCGAAGGCGAGATTATCGACTAACGCGTCAAGCCGCCTGCCATTCGGGGTTGTGGTGTGTGAGTTCCACCTAATGTGTTTACAATTTAGGTCGCCCGCCAGAATGACAGAGCTCCCCATGCCGAGCAGCGCCTCGATATCACTGCTTAGAACGATCTTATCCGGTGGAAGATAAACGGACGCGATAACGATCGGCGCGTGTCCCGTCAGTGAGATTCGGCACACTGATGCTTCGATATTAGCGAGCGCGGGAGGATCGAGTGGGACGCAATGCAGGGTTCTTCTATAGTAAATGACGGTACCACCACCACGAGCAGAGAGCCTGTCGTTCCTGACCATGTTATAGTTCGCGATTTTAGGGTCACGGCGCGCGGGCTTAAGTAGGGTCTCCTGCACTAAAAAGATATCAATTTGATGGTCACGCAAAAAGTCAGAAACCTGATCACGCTGATTTGCGAGACCGTAAGCGTTAAAAAATCCTATCGTTACGGATAGGGGCTTTATTCTACTTATATACGCCATTGATTACCGGCGGAGTGAGGGGAGGACGTACGTATTTAATGACGCGTATACGTCGGCGTATTCTTGCACAACGGCGATAAAGTGTTGTGCAGTGGAGGCAGAGCGAATGGCGTCGCCCAAAGCGTTAACGCGCTCAAAGTTGATCGACTGAAAGAAGTCGATCGCTAAAGCGAGATTGTCGGACGCGGTCGGAGGGCAAGTCGCGGGAGAGGGACGAGTCGCGGGGGCGGGACGAATCGCGGAGGAGGGAGTTGTAGCCGTGTTCATGTACGGCAGCGGTTTCGCCCAGGCCGAGACACTGGGCACCGGCGCCGGAACGAACGCTGGCTTAGCCTGCGACACAGAGGGTGCCGAGGCTTTGATGTCTGGGCCGGAAGCTCGGAGGCGGTTTTGGCGGGCGACGCGGCGATTTATTTTCGGGGCTCGGGGGCATCCGCGGTAATTTGCGGGGTGACCCTGTGTTCGACACAGGACGCAGCTAGGCGGTTCTGTCGCGGTTTTTTGATCGCGAGTGCATAGGGCCGTGGCGTGATCGCCTAAGCACTTGACGCATCGGGGGCGCGCGTGACAGTTACGGGAAGAATGCCCGTATAATTGGCAGTTATGGCACTGGCTAGGTGTGCCTTTCTTGTGTGGGGTTTCGACTGCAATTCCGGAAAGGCTACAGACCGTTCGGATGTTGAATATTTGCTTACCCTCGGGGGTAGGCTGGAGGGCGACGAGAACCATATTATATGGCTCCCTTCCGCGGCCTGTGTGCATGCGGTGTACGGAGTTAACCGGTAGGCCTTGTTCGAGAAGGTCGGCCTTGACGAGCTCGGCATCCAACTCTTTAGGGATGCCACGTATAACGGCACGGAGTTCGCGCTCCTCCTGGAGCGTATATGTGTGGAAACTTATACGCTCCTTACGGAGGTAAGAAGAGAGGGCCCTATGGTCGTCGGATGTTCGAACCTTAATTTGATGAATTTAATCTGACTGACTGATACTTCGCTTGCTGCTTGTGGTGTTGTGCTTGCGTACAAAATGGATGTGTTTTGATTTTTCTTCGATTTATTTTACTTTTATCAATAACGTTTCATACTACGACTAAAAAACATTGTGTGAATTGTGGTTTTACCCTGACCGAGATTTAAAACCGTGTATATGCTCTCCTTTGCTATTTTTAGATGATACTAATTGTGTATGAAGATGAAGAAAATATAGATATTTAAAGAATTAAGTGTGTTTTTATACCCTGTTGGATAAAAATACATTAGGAACATCTTAAACATTAAGAAAAGACAAGTTCTTGAAGTATCTCACAATCCGACACTTATTTATATAGAAAATTAACCTCAAAACGAGTTTTTATTTTTATTATATTTTTTATAATAGTGGCGTCAATTTCAATATATTTTTTAGATATCCAATACATTTAAGAATTTGAATCAGTACATTTTTATAGTAATATTTGATGTCCATCTTGGGCCTAGCACACTATGGAGAGTGGGCAATCCCCTTTGCTTCATAAAAGTTCATGCCTATTCCCAAAGCGTTGATTTTAATTGGAGCACCACGAATTTTTTATTGATGCAGCCTTTTGTTAAAAATACTAATAATGAAGCTTCAAAACTATATTTTATTCTTCACAAATACAATAATGACAGACTAGGGCTAAAATACTTTTTTTTTTCAAAATCAAGTTCAGACGATAAAGGTATTGGTTTTTTTTTATTCGTAAACTATAAACTTTATCGATAATAATCGTAAACTATGTGGTCAAAATTACCGAAAAAAAAACTGAATAAATAACACAGTTTTAGAACCGCTTAGTGAGAGAAATAGAATGTATGTTATAAGGTTAAGAGTGCCATTGTTTTTATTACAGACGATATTAAATGATTTACAATTACATAATATATTATTAATTAATTTTACTATTTTAATAAATTTAACTTTTGAAATTAACCGCTTTGGTCACGGTTTTGATTGTAGTTTTTTTAATTTTAATTTAGGGCCTTGACAACTTGTCCTTAAAAAAATATTTCTATAAGTTTCTACAAATTGATTTGAAATTTTTAATGTATTGCAATACTTATAATTCGAAATCTTACATTTGACTTTTTACAAATATACTGATGCATCGAACATTCTTTTCTGGCTGTAGTATGATGATGAGGAGACAAAGCCGAGTCTTTCATTACCTCTGGCTCGACTAATACAGCGCGAAAACCGTGAAGAATCGCGTAATTTTCACAACGTTAAAAAAATACTTATCTCTTAATGTAATCAATGAGAGTCGTTCCAAAAACCTTATAACATTAATTTTGCGGAGCGTATTAATTCGAAAGTTTCTTTTTCTTGTGGTTCTGTTATGACTTATAGCTTACAGCATACTTTCATTTATTTTTTGTTTCTGGCGAAAGATTAATAATGATTGAAACCTCATATATTATACTAAATCAAAAATATTAATTTGTGTTAACTTTCTAGATTCGTGAATAATGCTGTCGTTGTATGTCTAATATTTGCCGATTAGTTGGTCAAAGCAAACGAACCTATTTATTGTTTTTATGTTCTAGACAGTTCTATTACTTTTTTCACGAATATTAATTCAATGGATAATATTTTTATTGAATTTTACATTTTTTGTGCAACTAAACAAATTAAGATATTACTCTTGTAATGATAGCTAGTGGAGTTATTATATGACTAGGTATGAGACACACCCCATTTTTCTTCCTATGATCGTTATTTTGGGTCGTCCTTATTTAGCATTTTTTACATTTTGGTGATACATCATTAAAATGGATATATACTTACATTTTTATTAATGATGCCATCTTCTTTTCCATTCCAAAGATAGAATCATCAGACTGTGATGTAAGGACAGTGCAGAATGTGAACTTGGCACATTGTGAATCTCTCCAGTCGGTCTGCTTTATTAAGTCCATTGCGGAGGTTGTCAGAGAAGGCGGTGGTGATACGTCCACGTGCTGCAGATCTTCAGACATATCGTTGATTGATCTGACGTGTCTTCTCTTCACACGCTTCAAAGCTTGGCCATTATATGGTTCTGCAAAGAAGCTAAGAGTTTCCCTCTTAGCTCTACCTTGACTGTTGTCTGGTGACATCACCACGTACACATTTTCACTGGGCATTTTGTAGTTGTCGTCATATATCTTTTGGGTGCTTAGTATTTGGCGGTCCACGTCAAACGCCTCAAAAGATCGTTTATGTTCTTTCTCGAGTTCGTCTTGAATCTCCTCGTCGTTTAGTCCTGCACTTCTCATTAGGTTAACGTCGAGAAGTTTTCCGACTGCGACAGCCCCAAGACCTAATGCTGCACCACCAGCCATCAATCCGAGAGCCGGTAGCATAGCGGGAGCTCCCGAAGATACAGCGGCTACACCGATTTTGTCTTGGGCATATCTTTGAGTTTGAATCGAATTGCTCGGGTAAAGACCTAAGTTGCTGGATATTTTATGTGTAGCTTCAACTATTGGTTCGAATACGGGTTGAGTTACTTTGGCGATCGGGTCGATGATGGGCCTAGTCAATTGATGAACTGTTTGGCTGGCTGTGTTCATTGTGTCTTTGATCGAATCTGTGAATCTTTTCCATAGGGAGGGTTCTGGTGTACGTTTCAAATAACCATAATTGTTGTAAGGATACCTAGGCACTTCATGTGAGTTATAAGCGTTTTCGTAGTACCTGAATTTGTTATATTCATCTTCATAATATTTATTGGCGTTGATATTTTTCTGGGAGCGCTGTTGTCCGTACCCATTAACAGGTTCCATAGGGTAAGGGTGGGCGCTTTTGGGAACATTCATGGTATAATACATAACTTTACGTCCCTTGTTGTCGTAGTTATTGTCGATGCTGTCTCTTGTAGCTTTAGCGGGTTGCACGCCGAGCTCCGGATGAGCGTATTGCAGTATTGGGTTCCTTACGCTTTCATCGAAACCTGGCTTGGCATTCTTCGGAGTATACATCACAGAGTTGGGAAAATTTACTTCACCGGGATGATGGAGCATACGTCTTTGAATGTGGCTCTCCGCGAATTCCATATCTTCATGCGATCTAGAACTACGGCCACTGAAGTAGTCTCGCTTCGATTCTTGATCATTAATCTGTTTGATGTATTCAATTAATTTGGAATTTGCCACTTTCGAATTGTCGGCTTTAGTGAATGGTCCGTAACCTGACTTTAAATAGTAATTGTCCTTTTTCTGTTTGTAGTAGTTTGACGGATTTTCACTTGTTGTGTAAGGTGTTATGGCGTCGCTGCTATCAAATTTCAAATTGTCGAACTTGGTGAAAGGACCATCTTTAGAATCAAAGTTGTCTTCTTTAGTGAATGGACCAAAACTTTGTCCGGGATTATCGGCTGCTAAGTCAGGGTAAACGTCAGCCTCAGGAATTGCTTTTGGAGGTTTATATCCTTCAGGATACGGAATTAGTTCACCATTTACAACCCTGGCGTTGCGCCATGTCTTTTTATCTGATTCGTCATCAGGCATTCTAATTCCCTGAATTTCTGGAATGCCATCATCACCAAGAGTTAAAATAGATCTACCACGCTTATTATTATATTTTTCTAATGCTTTCTTTATGTACATTGGCTCTGAATTGATTACCACTGGATCCGGAACTTTAAACCTTTCATTATCTCCTTCAGATACTTTGGTGCTCACTACTTCAATATAGACTGGATTCCTATCATTTTTGATGACTGGATTTTGTGTATCGAATCTATAATTCGTAATAGGCGCTCCATAGTCTTTGAAACTGGCTGAAGTTATGTAGACTTTTTTGTCCTCAGTTACTTTATCATTGTCGTAGGTCGGATAGTAACTTGTGGTTTCCGAGTCACCTTCCGGTTTCTTCCCATCTTCTTGAATATGAGATTCAGGGTACACAGAAACTGGTGACCAATTACCATATTCAGCTTTTACATCGATAGGTTCTTCTGAATGTTTGTTGCGATTCAAATAATAATCATATCCAGCTAGGTCACTGTTGACTGTGCCCAAGAAATTAAGTTTCCTTTGATCTCTCGTTTCGGTTTTGTTTTTTGTTTCATCAGTCGTATTTACAGCTACAGTGGTTTTAATGGAAACCGTTGTCGGTGTTGGGGTAGTACTGCTTATTTGAACTGTGGTAGATTTCTCTTTTTTCTTAACAATAAGTTGCGTGACATGTCCGGATTTGCTTCTAACGTTCAACGTTTGCGTGTCGTGAGGATTCAAACTTCTTGATACTTTTAGTTCGGTTCTTGTTGTTTTCGAGGGTAGTATCGTCGTACGAATGGTCTTCGTCGTCGTCGTGGTGTTTTGTTCGTTGGTCTCTGCTGCGGCCGTTATGACAATAGCCAGCCAGAGTAAGGCACCGGTCCGTATCACGGGAATCATCTGGAAGCAATGAAAAGAAAATTAGTGAACTTTTAACTATTGGCAATAATTCGACGGTGAATAGGTTAGTGCACATTAACATGTAGTATTGGGCCAGGGTGGATTCCACTATCCTTATTTCTGCTACGAATCATGCATCCCACTGCAAAATCAGGGCAGGGCTTTGACCACACTCAAAACGGATGACGTCATTCACGTCATGATGTCTATGATCTCTTATAACCACAAAAATACGGTTTCTGAATATCACCACACTCTGACATACTGTTATTTAATACATCCACGCGACAAATTTCTATTCCACATATCGATTTCAATAAAAACGTAATTCTATATCATTATCTATCACCACAGGTGCTGGTAAAAGTGACACGTCAGATGAAAAGGTGAAAAAAATAAAACGTAATCGTTTTGATATTGTGAAACTTTATAGATTGAAATCATTTGGACGGTGAAAGTGCACAATTATAATGCTTCAAATGATTTTCCTGTTGTTAATAATGTGATGAGTGTGTTTTTTTGTTAATTGCCTTTAATTGTCAGAGATTTGAATACTTTTAACGTGTCCGTCCAATTTCAGAGGAGAAAGGTTTAGGTGTTGTTTTTTTTTTGAGTAAATGTGTGTTGAGTTGTATTTATTTAGTGATAAACGAATAATGAAAAAAAGTAACACGGTAATTTAATGTTTCTTTATTAATCACCTAAGAGTTTATATGTTAGCTTTTAAAATTTAATACAATTTTTATTTAATTTATATATATACTAGCTTTTGCCCGCAACTTTGTCCGCGTGGAATAGTTCACAAATAATGCTTTATTTTAGAATAAATTTGGTTAGCATAAAAAACGTTATAGTGAGCCAACCTTAAAAACAAGTAGTTCATGAGATTAGCGCGTTCAAACAAACTAACTTTTCAGCTTTATAATATTAGTATAGATTTATTGTTTTTTTATACTATTCGATGTAGGTATCTATTTTGACCAGTACTTAGATGAAACGCCTATCTTTGTATTTTTATTCCATTGGATTCCCCTTTTTACTTAATTCTGTTTTCCCATAATATATTTTATCCAGATATTAAACTATTTTTTGTTTGTTATCAATGCACATGATTTCTTTTTTATCGATATCTTTCTGCACAAGACTTTTCTTGCCAAGTGTTTGACTCCGAATATGTATCCAATGTTTTTATTATTTATTATTGTTATTAGTATATGCTATGTTAGTTCGATTAACGTGCGATAGGTAGCGCATGCGTACTTTCATGAAATCAATGTTTTCCATATAGTTACAATGAAGCGTCACCAGTTGTGTGCTTATTGCGAGTTTTTTAACGATCTCGATAACGTAAAAGTTAAACTCAACTTTGTATGGAGTTGGAACGTTTGCTTACGTTTGTCGCTAGGGGCGCTGTGCCAACTCCATACAAATTTGAGTTAACTTTTAGTATATCGAAAACGTTAAAAAGTTTGCACTAAGTACACAGGTTCCACTACGTATGAAATATTCGTATGGGATCCCTTGGCGCCATTACATGTGTAAATTAATAAAAAATGAAAACCGATCGCAGAAGTGATGCCAATATATCAATAAAACTTAACTATGAAAACACCCTGAGAGTGTAATCTTTCAAATATATAAATAATTTCCACAATTAGTCCTTAATGCACAGTGAAGTCGTTTAAGAAAAAAAATGCGTAGAATTTTCTTCTATCTTGTACTCAGCTAAATATTCATACTATGCCAAAAGCAATCTCTTGAAAGTATGTTATTCTTACAATATCTTTAATGGTCGGTTAGTCTTCAAATGGTGATAGCGCGATGAGAGACGGTGAGATCTTGTAAGACACATAAAATCTGCCAACTCCCAAACTATCGTGAACATTCCGACAAAGAATGAAAGAAATAAGTTTTAAATTAAAAAAAGACAAGGGTTTCTCAGATTTGTGTTTTGTCAAGTATCTGCTACGGATCGAACCCAAAGGCATTGTTAATAGATTAGCTTGTGTGCTCAGTTGGACTTGGCCCGAATCCTTCATAGTATAACATTGTTCACGCAATACCGCGAAGGATTATTGGATGAGCGATTTCAAAAATCCCATTGTTCATTCAAGTTTTGCGCATAATTTTAATGAATAAAATTTTAATTTGCAAAGAATAATTAGCTGCTGTGTTTGGTCATATAAACCTTCATGGAAAGTGTACATGAGTTTTGTGTGCTTTAATAATTTTGCATATATTTTACGGTACATCTGTATTACATTCGTTCAATGACATAAAAATGCCGATTTGGGTTTTTCACGATGTACGCGAGAAAATATTGGTAAATTTCTATGCTAGTGAAACAACGACGAATAAGCGACATTGCTAATCAAACCTCATATTTCGAACATTTGATTTACAGAAAAGCATCTATGGGAATGGCTCGAGGTCAAGGGGTTGGCACTATAAGAACGTGTCCAATTTGTGCTCATCAATACTTCCACGATGAAGGCATAGTGTTGTGTAACTTTAATGTAACAAAATTTAATGATCTTGGTATGATGATGGTGCACGAGTAAGTAGCCCCAATCTGCCTAATCTTTTCCTCTACGTATTCGCTGGTAGCCTAAGAGGCTATTTCAACTACGCCCATACGGGTAGGTGAGCTCACGGCCTCAACCTTAGAGAATTTGTTAACACTAGCCTTAGCAAGAGCAGTGCTTCGCAGCGTCTACCACCGGATCGGAATCGCGACCCACTGAGAAGATCTGGCGAGAAACTCAGTGGGATATGTCTAAGTCTTAGTTCGCTTATCGAACTCTTCGTCGTAATCGACGATTTCGACGAGGACGGTGGCCGGTGCTTGAGGGATCTAAAAGCACCGAGAGTGATTCCGGGGGATCCGACAAGACAAGGTTCAGGCGACGGCGGCTTGGCGTTGCCGCATCACGGTCGGATAAGATCTGCCTATATCAATCACGAAACAGTCAAGAGTTCCGGTTTTAAAATAGACGACAATGACGTCAATCCAGAGAAGCATCCAGATGGAAGATCACGATAAAATTACCCAAACAGCGAAATACACGTAAAATTAATGAAATACGTACTCAACAAATGTTCACGATTGACTTCCACGGTGAAGGAATAGCATCGTGTAATAAAAATGGAACCCGCAAAATTATAATTTGCGTAATTACTGGTGGTGCGTCCGCGCGGGTAGGTACCACCACCCTGCCTATTTCTGCCGTGAAGCAGTAATGCGTTTCGGTTTGAAGAGTGGGGCAGCCGTTGTAACTATACTTGAGACCTTAGAACTTATATCTCAAGGTGTGTGGCGCATTTACGTTGTAGATGTCTATGGGCTCCAGTAACCACTTAACACCAGGTGGACTGTGAGCTCATCCACCCATCTAAGCAATAGATAAAAAAAAACGCCGATTTCAACGAAGACGGTGGCCGATCCTTGAGGGATCTAAAAGCGCCGAAGGTGAATCCGTGGGATCTGACCACATATGTTTGGCAACATATGTGACGAAGGCGGCTTGGCGTTGCCCCGTCACGGTTGGATAAGATCTACTTAAATCAATCAGGAAGCAATCAAGAGTTCCGGTTTTAAAATAGAGAACAGTGACGTCAATTCAGAGAAGCACCCAGATGGAAGATCACGATAAAATTGCCCAAACACCGAAATACACGTAAAATATCAAAATTAGTTTAATTGTGCTAAATCGATGCATGCTCGATAAAGAACCACTACTAACAATAAAAAAAATACATTTAATCCTCGGATCATTAATTTAAAACGATTATTGAAACGGTGTGTTTCAATAATTTCTCTCAGCCATCGCGTGTAGGGTTGTGCCTAAGGATGAATCTTTACATAAGTTAAATGTGTGAAGATTTCTAACATAATACGTGCTTTCTTGATGACGATGGCAGTCGAGCGTGGACATCAATTTAACCAAGCCACAGCTTACCGTTGAAGACTCTTTTCAAGTCTCGTTTGATTTTTTTTTCATATTATAGCGCGCAGAAAATACCGTGGTACGTTGCGGAAAATAGCTTTTGGAACACTGTGTATTAGCGTAATGGATCTAACAATTAAGAATGAACTCCTTAGGCCGGTGGTGCCATCATAAAATATAAATGACAGTTTTATTTACAATTCCTTTATGAAAGCATTATGGAAAATACGGATTAAAATACACAGAGCAAAGCCTCCAAATACCTGTTATAAATGGTCTTTAGCTTTACTGTTTCTGAGAGAGATACAAATTGTAAGTTCCGGTCAGACATTCATCGAAGTGGGACGTTTACCGATTTTCCTCACTATTTCCAGATTTTACTGGTGGTAGGACCTCTTGAAAGTCCTCGCGAGTAGATACCACCACCTTGCCTATTTCTGCCGTGTAGCAGTAATGCGTTTCGGTTTGAAGGGTGGGGCAGCCGTTGTAACTATACTTGAGACCTTAGAACTTATGTCTCAAGGTGGGTGGCGCATTTACGTTGTAGATGTCTAGTAACCACTTAACACCAGGTGGGCTGTGAACTCGTCCACCCATCTAAGCAATAAAAAAAAAGAAAATTCCAGATCATTCATTATAACTATTTTGCAGTTTCGAATAATTTTTTTTTTAAAGAGTTCGGCTTTCTCTCTTTTTAACAGTATGTATTATAGCCCAAGAGCCCGTGGGCTCTACCTGTATGTATTTGACCAGACCTGAATTTTCGTACATTGAGACCCCTATACCTACCATGCATGAGGTGGGGACTCACTAAGCTCAAAGTGGTCGACGCGCCGAGCGCTCAGGTAGGACAGGTACCGATTTTAACGGATTTTAAATCCATTTGACCACGTCTGCCGTTTTGAAATTTTGAAAATATATGATTATTATTATCGGAAAATAAGAATGGCAGACCATTACCGCGCATTTTACTTTGTGGCAGACCACTTCGAAAATGCTAAAAAAACACTTGTGGCAGACCACTTTGAGCTTAGTGAGTCCCCACCTCATGCATGGTAGGTATAGGGGTCTCAATGTACGAAAATTCAGGTCTGGTCAAATACATACAGGTAGAGCCCACGGGCTCTTGGGCTATTATATATGCGCTGAAGCAATCAAACGTTTTTGTAGGACTGCCGTGATACATGAATTGAATCTTCGACTTCATATTCTAAGATGGTTATATTCGTTAAGGTTATGGTAGCTTACTTAGGATCAAGAGATCACCTTTTTTTAATACTGAATAGTTGTTGAGCACATGACCCACCTGCTCTTTAGTGGTCAACGGAGCCAATTTTTATCACAGTTCTGAATTTTTGAGGTAACTCTTTAAACTGGAACTCATGATCCGCCATAAGCAGGCACGATGCTGGTTCCTACCCCTCCGTCCTAATAAGCCAACCAGCGATGTTGATTTGCGCTTATACAAACAACTGTAATATAATGATATTGTTAGAGATGATAATGATTTTTAAACAGTGACAACCCTAGCTAGTGAATTAGCTACAAACTAGAGCGTTCAGTGAAACCGCGTAAATGTTTAACAGTGAGTCAACTGTGATTATGTTTGAAGCGCCTCCGTGGATTACTTGATCGCCTTGTTAGTGTACTGCGGGGACTCTATTTCAATAGTCGGAACGAGTTAGTATCAACAGATGTATCGTAATCGGGGTTTTGTTGTGTCAGTGTGCTTAGTGCGAGTTTTTTAACGTTCTCGATAGCGTAAACGTCAACTCAAATTTGTATGCAGTTGGAACAGCGCCTCTAGCGGTAAACATAGGCAAACGTTCCAACTCCATACAAATTTGAGTTAACTTTTACGCTATCGAGAACGTTAAAGCTCGCACTAAGCACACTGGTCTCCCCTTTCTTTGCGTGTTTTATTATAGGCCCTAGAGAAAGGTTTTTGGGCTATTGGATGTAGGTTTCATTGTAAATATTTAATTTCATTGTAATTTTTATACTAATCAATTATTTTATAAAAAATGGGAATACAGATTGAAGATAGACATCTTGAATAGATTATTAATACATGATTTACATAGAGATGTGCATTATAAATTCATCTATTAGTGAGGTAACTACATAAGATGATATCTTTGACGGCTTAGTGGATACCATTCAATATAAAATGATTAACACATTCGCAGCGGAAATTCAATTTTAATAGCACAATTTAGATTATCGAATTGTCAAAAATCAAACGGCTGTACACGTACACAAAGTACACGACTGAAAAATCTAGATATTTCTCATCCATCGCAAGGGAGATATGGACGAGCTAGGTATATTAGATCTCTTTTAACATTGAAAGTTTCAATTGCTTTTAGTTGGGAAGCGCGGGACCGATTCGGCATATTTTAAAGCTTTGGTAATAATCCGAATAAAGTGATAAGGAAAAATATATTGGAAAAGTGGTCCGGGGTATTAAATACGTAATATCATCATCATTTATTCTACATAAAAAAAAAAGTTATAGATGGCGCCTCCGTGATACCGCTTCAATATTCTTGTTTAGACACAGTGAGGATAATTTTAATTTGACATATTATTATCAAGTATTATAAACTATAATTGTGGTTATAATAGTTTGCAAAATCTCCAGATTGTCATTCAGTGGTGGTGTTCTGGAAATGAGGTATAATACTCGTAATTAATGAGAAATGTTTTCACGAATTTCAATTTATACTTCCTGTTAAATAACAAAGATACTTGTCGCGACTATGTTTTGTTAAAAGTTGAACGTAATGATTCATTCTTTCACTCATTAACTAATGCTTAAGGTTAACAGCACTATAATTAGCGATGTGATATATAATTGACGCGTAATGAGTGATTATCTAACGTAACTAGGCTAGAACATGAGAAGGTTTCTCTTTCACAGGGTTTCCTATGCCGATGTGAGGCGATAATGGGAATTTTCTCGAAGGTGTGATTTTCTTCTTCGTCTTACTTGATGCAGTGATCATGATGGTGATGTAGCTCATCCACCCTCACTGCAGACTTGACTTGATCGGTCCCCCTCATGGGAGAACTCCCGCGCGGTCTTGTTCCTTTGAAACTTCCTTGCAAGACCAGGTTTTTTGTGGACTGGTTATCAATTCGGGAAACGGTTATGGCGGTAAGCATCAAGGTATGTTATGAGTAAATTATTTGTACCAATATCCCACTTATTTTGACTCACGTGAGCCAAGCAGTCACGTCGTGGTATATATCAGGTAACTGCCCAAGATGTGGTAGAGCTTGGTCTAATCAAACGTTTGATATATCTTAAGCAGTGAGAGCTTATTACCACTCTTACCAAAGGCATTTTCCTCTTATAACTTAACAGCATTCATTGCCATTGGATAGTGTTTCTAAGAAAAAAAGTAATCAAGAAAAAAGTTGCTTTTTTTGTTTTCTAAACATTACGTCTATAGAAGGTGGAACCTGTCTTCAGATTTCACTCTGTAATGACCGAGTTTGATGACCTGAACTGCATCTTGTCAATCAACTTCAGACATAGAGCGTTTTTCACTGATGTACTCGATTATACAGACATATGTAAGCTACGTACGTCGTAATTATTTTTATTTTTTAGTGAATTTGTAGGCAGATGAGCGCACGGCCCACCGTAAAGCTTAAATGAGTAATCTATCACAAATACTTTTTTATATTACCGCGGCGACACCCAAAACATAGAGTCTACTTCGGCTAACGATCGATATATGGCTACACTTAGTTTCGTGAATTTCACAGATGATGTTAATATGGAAATAAATATAGCTTTTGTAACGCACGTGATGATTTGGTAAAAATTAAGGGTTAATTAGTGCAAGGTAGAAAGGGAAGAGGTCTACCGAAGAAGACATGGATGGAGTGTGTGAGTGACGATATGAGAGAGAGAGAGGAGTGAGTGTTCAGATGACGGCTGATAGAAGAGAAGGGAATAGAAAATGAAACCCGCAAAATTATAATTTGCGTAATTACTGGTGGTAGGACCTCTTGTGAGTCCACGCGGGTGGGTACCACCGCCCTGCCTATTTCTGCCGTGAAGCAGTAATGCGTTTCGGTTTGAAGGGTGGGGCAGCCGTTATAACTATACTGAGACCTTAGAACTTATATCTCAAGGTGGGTGGCGCATTTTACGTTGTGGATGTCTATGGGCTCCAGTAACCACTTAACACCAGGTGGGCTGTGAGCTCGTCCACCCATCTAAGCAAAAAAAAGAAAAAACTCGCAGTGCCGATCCCACCTACTGGGATAAGGTGGAGACAAAGAAGAAGAAGGGTTAATTGGTTTCATACGAGGAGTCTTTCATCAGCCTCCCGTATTTTAGATAGTGCAGCCCACTCGCAAAATGCGAGCTTCCGAAAGCTAGCTTGACTATTTACAATAAGCTTCAAGCGAGTTATCGTTACCATTATAAATGTCACAGGTTGGGCAAGATAAAGTTCAAGTAAGCCCCTGTACTTATTTAATTGACGGTTTGACATTTACATTGTTAATGTTAAACCATTGTTTATGTTGTTGTTATTGGATAAGCCTTTGTTCGTTTCGCTTTGTCTACATTAAAGCATTACGGAATCGTGTCTTTCTGAGGAATGCAATAAAGATAATATTTTATAAATTACATATTTGTTTTAACTAGTTGTCCCGCAGTAGTCGAATTTCGACTATAATTAATTGAAACTGTAAGTTTGTACATTATTATGATTTTATTTTCAAAGACTATTATACTTTAAAATAACAAATTTCGCCAAGACTACACTATAGAAAAATATTAGAGAGAGAGAGAGGGAGAGAGTATTCTTTATTGTACACCAAAAAACCAATAAGCAGTGCGATACATTAAACACACAAAAGTACAATTAATAAAGACTAACAATATTTAATCTATTCTCAATTTGACCACAGACGTCAAGAACAAAAGTTTGACAATATATAAATAGTATGCATACGTGTCTGCGTCAAATACATGGTAGTGTGTGTAATGTTTTCTTTATTGATCTAATATATCTTTTATGCATTATTTAAAAAAAACATTAGCATTGTGCACTCCTTCTCTATATTCTCTATAAGTGTAGAAAATTTCATACTTCTCCGTCCGCGCAATTTTCGTAAAAAGGGATACTAAGTTCTTCCTTCACGTATTAATATATACCTAGTCAGGTCATAAGTATTGTCACACAGTAAAAACTTTTTTTTTAGAATGCTGACCACAAAAAAGTTTATTGAATTCGAATTTCGAATTGTTCATGAAAATAAAAATGTATACTTTTAGAATTTTTACTCATTTTTAAATATGGAGTGGACGCTTAAAGAAGACCGTGTCGCAATTATTGCGTTGCATCGTTGCGGTTACGCGCCAATTCAAATTTTTAACATACTGAAAAATTTGAATATAAGCAAAAGATTCGTTTATCGTATCATCAAACGATACAATGAAGACTCTAGTGTAGATGACAGGTCAAGAAGTGGTCGCCCTCGGTCTGTTAGGACTCCAGCAGTGATAAAAGCTGTGAAGGCGCGAATTCAAAGAAATCCCAAACGTAAGCAGAAACTGTTGGCCCTTCAGATGGGGTTAAGCAGAACCACGGTGAAAAGGGTGTTAAATGAAGACTTAGGGCTTCGGGCATATCGAAGAAAAACAGGACATCGTTTGAATGCTCGTCTAATGGACCTGAGACTGAAGAGATGCCGTGCTTTGTTGAAGCGGTACGCGGGAAAAAAATATCGGGAAATTCTTTTTTCGGATGAAAAAATTTTTACCGTAGAAGAGAGCTACAACAAACAAAATGATAAGGTGTACGCACACAGTAGTGAAGAAGCGAGCAACCGTATTCCGCGTGTCCAACGAGGTCATTTTCCATCCTCGCTCATGGTATGGTTGAGAGTTTCTTATTGGGGCTTAACAGAGGTACATTTTTGTGAGAAAGGTGTAAAAACGAATGCAGTTGTGTATCAAAATACAGTCCTGACGAACCTTGTGGAACCTGTTTCTCATACCATGTTCAATAACAGGCACTGGGTATTCCAATAAGATTCGGCGCCAGCTTATAGAGCGAAGAGCACACAAGACTGGCTGGCGGCGCGTGAAATCGACTTCATCCGGCACGAAGACTGGCCCTCCTCCAGTCCAGATTTGAATCCGTTAGATTACAAGATATGGCAACACTTGGAGGAAAAGGTGTGCTCAAAGCCTCATCCCAATTTGGAGTCACTCAAGACATCTTTGATTAAGGCAGCCGCCGATATTGACATGGACCTCGTTCGTGCTGCGATAGACGACTGGCCGCGCAGATTGAAGGCCTGTATTCAAAATCACGGAGGTCATTTTGAATAAACTTTAGTGTCATAAGAATCTATGTTTTGTTAAGTTCATTTTGGTATATGAATGGTTACATAATGAATAAACTTGTTTCAATTATTTTACATTAAACATGTGACAGAATTTATGATCTGACTAGGTAGATTTATATCTCCATGTAGACAACACAGTTAGTTATAGCACTAATTGAGTTGCAGTATGCATTGATATTACCATCTAAAAAAATAGGAACGCGGGATTTGAAGTCAGGCATAGTCGCATCACTCGATAAGATTAAAGCCGGAGTCTTATCTTCTGGGCCACGGAAACTTCGACAATAGGCCGCTATTGTATTCGTTCGAACTCTATTATAGATTAAAAGCTATTCAAATAAGTGTCAAGGTTTATATTATTTACTTTAATCGATATGTTAACCATTTTTATCGCGTGATCGTTATAAGAATAGTTTATTTTATTACCGAGACCTTTATTTGAATGTGGCTTGAGTGCCCGTGATTGAACAATTCGAGTTTAATATTCGATTGATTGGTTTTGAAGTTTGATTTCGTTTTATAGATTTATCGAGGTTGTTCATAACAGCTGGCTTTATGGAAGGTTGTTGCTCTAAAAAGGTTGATAGTTTTTTATTTTTTTTTGAAGTGAAATTAATTGGCTGGGTAACTATATTACGATAGATGTAATTGTTGTATTAATGGTTTTTACATGTGGTTTAATCATATGTATAATGTAAAAAAAATATATTGGAAAAGTGTTTTTCTTTAAATTAAGGGGTATTTATGCCGTTTCCTGGGCTCTTGACATTGTTTAAGCGAAATGTCAATGATGTCATGTCAGTCAATAACAGGTTGAGTGGTTAAGATTTTTAATTTACTACACACAAACATTCTCATTTATAATTTTGATTCATCTAATTATTTAACTGCAAATGTCAATACCAATAAATATGAACTAAAAAATTCCAAAGCTTATGAAAATTTTAAGACAAATATAAGATTGAGGAATAGTTAAGCTGTAGTGACTGAGCTTTAATTTCAAGAAGGAGATGCCTGTTAGACATGTTATAACTTATCATTAAATATGAGGTACAGCCGCACTTACAACACAAGTCGGTAGAAAAAATGAATTATTCATTAAACACTTTAAAGTAGGCGCATTCTGGCGCACGTGCCCGAAAACGGAAGTTCACATACCGGTTAGTATTACGAAACCGAATCAAATTGAAATAAGAAAGCATTGAATTCCATTATAATTACAAAATCGAGAATCGAACGTACCGCCGGTGAAAGTTGTTACGTCAACGCCCGCTGATTGGTTGGAACGATCACGGAACGACCCGAGCGCCGACGGAGATACACGAGCGTAGATAGATATATAGCGATCGAACGTAGATAACATCGATAACGCCGATATTCATATCGATTCCCACGAGCTTGCTCGATTATGATTTATGTAATCGAATAAAGATGTACATTTGTTTATTTGGATATCGAATTATCAACACACACATAAAAGCCAATTACATTTTATTATTATTATAGTATTCGGTATTTTAGATAGTAGCGGTCAGTGTCATGCGTAATGATTTTTGGTTGAATAATGCTTTGTGTGCTCAAATCACATACCAAAGTGAATGGAATGTAATTTAGTGGTAGAACACGTTTTCAAGCTCTAGTTCACATGTAACCCAAATAAATACAAAATGAATCTAAAATGGAAGTTACGCTTTGGGGAATCGCCCCATTTCAATTATTGTTTTCACATTGTCGTCGCTTGGTAGTTAAAATGCCCGGTTTACTCGTAATTTTGCGATTTGCCATAGTTCAGTCATTGGTTTGGTATCTAAATACATAGAAAAGTAACACTGTCGTGTAATTGGAAAAGTTTATTTATAAGCGTAATATTATGAAAAATCCAGAGCAATTAGCCCCAAAGAAAGAACAGAATAAAAAACGTTTCAAAACAAATATAATTCTGTCTAAAGCGGTTAACAGATCTTAGTAAAATTATAATTGCACTACCTTTGATAAAACCTTAGATACCAAAATAATTCAGGATTCAATTGTAAATCGATTTTCTTTTTCAACTGTATTCGATTGATCCCTGTCTCCATTTGAAGTCAATATTATTGTAGTGTCATCGGTTCCAGTGTGCTTAGTGCGAGTTTTTTACGTTTTCGATAGCGTAAGAGTTAACTCAAATTTGAATAGAGATGGAACGTAGCCCACTGAATTTCTCGCCGGATCTTCTCAGTGGGTCGCGTTTCCGATCCCTTTGTAGATTCTGCGAAGCACTGCTCTTGCTAGGGTCAGTGTTAGCAACCTATCGGTTGAGCCCCGTGAGCTCACCTACAAACGTTAGGGTGAAGCTGAAATAGCCTCTCAAGGCAATCAGCATAGGTAGGAAAAAAAAAAAGAAATAGCTTACGTTTGCCGCTAAATTCCAACTGCATACTAATTTAAGTTAACTTTTTCGGTATCGAGACCGTTAAAAATTCGCACTAAGCACACTGATAAGCTTGCAACTTTTCAATTTAGTCGGAAGTCTTGAAGTCGATAAAAATTACTTTGAAAGAATTCGTTACACAATAGAATAAAGCGGAGCTAATAAAAGCGTGCTAAAATCGCTTTAGCTGTTTCAGCGCAATTTAGTTACGCATCGAATAGAGAACTGCTTTTTAATTCGAAGTCTTGAAAATAGAGGATTGATTTGGAATCACTAATAATGCGTATTCAAAATTATTATCATAGTAACATATTATTATATCAGTCTTAAGACGTCCACTGTTTCACAGCTTTCCCTTTAGTTGGCCAACAAAACCGGTTTTTCCCGTAGACATCATTAATTGTGTAAAGAAAATGTTTGTGGTTTCATTATTAAGGAGGGAGCACGGGTTGCGTTTTGTTCATACAAACACAGTCATCTGTTTCCTCTATGGCTAATGACCCTAAGCATACTTACATGCCTATATGTTTTATGTTGTTGCTTTTGAAAATTTTTGAGATATAGATAAGAAATTTGAATTGTTTGATATTTGTCTAATTATATACACTATAATATATACGCTATGCAATATTACAATTTTTGCGGGCTTAATACGTGAACGTAGTACTTTAAGTGCGTGTTGTATCAGAAAATATTGTATCTACAAGCATGTTTCGAATAATAATGCTGTCGCATCTTTCAGTACGCGTGCACCGAACGTCTCATTTTTTAGACTTTTACTATCCAAAGAGTCGAAAAGGTTTTTTTTTTAAAAATGCTCCGCACTAAACGCTTCACTCTCCCCCTTTTGCCTTTTCATGAGTTCTGTATCTTGCGAGGTTTGGACGGAGGTTGTTGAGTGACAGGAGGTTTTAGTCAGTTCGACTCTGACATGCCCCGCCCTCCATCCCCAGTGGAGGGCAGTAGTCCGACGATTTCCTCCTGACCAAAGAAAAAAATGCAGCTACCAGAGACAATAGTGTGATAATAAGCGTCGATTATCGCTTTTATACAACGGTCTGTTCAATTTTGAATATGGAGGGTTGAGGTAAGTAGCTCCATCTTGGTTTTTTTTTATTGGTTAGATTGGTGGACGAGCTCACAACCCACCTGATGTTAAGTGGTTACTGGAGCCCATAGACATCTACAACGTAAATGCGCCACCCACCTTGAGATATAGGTTCTAAGGTCTCAAGTATAGTTACAACGGCTGCTCCACCCTTCAAACAGAAACGCATTACTGCTTCACGGCAGAAATAGGCAGGGTGGTGGTACCCACCCGCGCGGACTCATTAGAGGTCCTACCACCAGTTAATACACTGAGATGGTACTCCTTATTTCTATCTTCCATGATTTTGAAGCAGCCGTTCCTACAGTGATCATAGTTTTCGATTCGTATTTTTTCAACCTTACCCTAATCTTGATTTGGCCAGGCAGCCCATTGAACTTTAGTGTTGGGAAATATCTGCGAATTAATGCGTGTACATGTAAGATAAAGTATTATCTTACTCTTGAATATTCTGTCATTAGAGCATCGTTCTAATTGCGTAGACAATGTTAATTAAAATTATTATTCAAATCTGTGCGAATGTTTGCACATAATCTGCATAATTTAATTTGGTATCAAAGAGATCGGGCGCCGTTTTAATTAGTCATTAGGTTGATTAGCAATCGTTTTTAATTAATTATTTGCACCTATGACTGTTACGTGAACCATGAATGAATTTATTTTAATTAAAAACACTTCCTTTAGCTAATTTCGAAATCTATTTCTGGGCGTCAACTGGTGTTACATTACCGTTTTTTCTTGATTCAATTTTGAAACTGGTTAGTATCTATTTAAAGCTTTTTTGTGTATTAATGTTATCGCTTTTTGCTATTTAGATTTCAGAATTAATGTATAGATCATATGCAGATTTTCATTGCGGACAGTAAAATAAATAATTTATTAATATATGCATGAATTATATTTATTAAATTTATATAATATGCTCTACTATAATACTTACGTAGTTTATTTATGTATCTTTTATGTATTATGTATTTGATATATTTAAATATGTAATTTTTATATATACGTACGTATGTAATGATATTAATTTCTACTATCATTTATTAAACAAGGAATCCACTGTAATTTTATAATGTATGAACTTTGGTTGACGAGATAATTCCTTGGAAGTTTTAGTTAAGCAAATTTTAATGCTATAACAATTTTTGTACTAAATGCTGAAAAACACTTGTACAATGAAAATGTCATAAAAACCTTTTTTTGCTTTATCGCTGTGACCTAAATAGCGTACAAGCGAACTAAGTTCGCTTTCTGCTACTAAATCGCTTCGTCGTTCATGTATACATTCAACCATATAAAGTTTTATATTATATTTTGCCAGGACCTCTTGTGAGTCCGCGCGGATAGATATCACCACCCTGCCTATTTCTGCCTTGAAACAGTAATGCGTTTCGGTTTGAAGGGTGGAGCTGCCGTTGTAACTATACTGATACTTTAGAACTTATATCTCAAGGTGGGTGGCGCATTTACGTTGCAGATGTCTATGGGCTCCAGTAACCACTTAACACCAGGTGAGCTGTGAGCTCGTCCACTCATCTAAGGAGACATTGAAAAAAATATTTAAATGATGGGATTTTCCAGGGGTTTTGTTAAGGATTTAAGACCACTATAATAAAATTTATATTGGATAAAGTTTTGGACGTTATTGGACGTCTTGAAGTTGACGTAAAATGAAATTATAAGATTCTGTTAAATAGATACAGGTCTGGTTTATAAAAAGCGTGTTGAAAATAATCACAATAGTAAAACATTAAGACTCATAAGCCTCAGATTTCCATACAGTTTCACACGAATACACCAACCAAGTTTTTGTCATTGTCATTGTCAGCGATAGAATATCGTAACTTCCATTCTCACGGGAGTCGATGGCTTACGACATTTCCTATCGTAATATCATTGTTGAAGTTATTAATTTAGAACAACAAAAAAAACTATTTACGGTTGGTATCAGTGGTGAAACATTACTTATTGCATTAGTATCCCGTCATTACTTAAATTAGAACAGTTTCACTGATGTATGTTGGAGCTTGCCTGGCGTAATTTGTGCCGTAGACCGGTGTCAAGTGATGTGATGAGAGGATTGAAATTTTAATAATAGATGCATACGAGTTTTTCTAGAACAATCCTCTGCTATTAAAGGTATACTTTTATACTGGTGGTAGGACCTCTTGTGAGTCCGCACGGGTTGGTACCACCGCTCCGCCTATTTCTGCCGTGAAGCAGTAATGTGCTTCGGTTCGAAGGGCGGGGCAGCCGTTGTAACTATACTTGAGACCTTCGAACTTATATCTCAAGGTAGGTGGCGCATTTACGTCGCAGATGTCTATGGGCTCCAGTAACCACTTAACACCAGGTGGGCTGTGAGCTCGTCCACCCATGAAAGCAATAAAAAAAAGTAATAAACGACACGTTGCTTAAATGCGTTATTATTGATTTTGGTGCGCATTTCAACCATCATGAGTAAGTACTTCTTTGTACTTCTTTGTACATGTCCGCGGCGAATCAGCCTTAAGTTCCAGCTTTATGCGTTTTTTTTGGACATGGTTCCGAACCTCCGAACGAAGGTATTCGCGCTTAGAGGGCATGCGGCATATGTGGAACCTGGCGGTCCGCTGCAGTGTGAGATAATCATCACTCTGTCGACTGAGATTCAAGATGGATGGAGGCATTCAGTTGGCAATGATTAAGGGATTCGGTAGTCATTAATTATCAATTCGTGTGTCGTATTTTCTATAGTAACATTGGTGTGCAAGACGCATGTACCTTTTGGCATCTCTAAACCTTGTAGAATCGATATGCGTTTACATAAATATTCTCTTGCATAAATAAAAAGATATTTCGTGATTGAATATGCCAAACCTCACTCAGAAGGATGCCAAAGACCGGGCAAAGTGGAGGAGTTTAAGCAGAAAAGGTCTGGCACTAGACCGAGAAAACGCTAAGAAGCAGAAGATTGAATATGTCTGTTTATAAGCCAAATTTATTTGTGGAAGTTGTTGATTCCCTTCTTTATTATGAAGTAATCGACGGTTGAGTTTTGTCGTGCGTGCTACTCAGACATTTATGGCGAGGTCGTTCTGTAAGTGAAATATCTGATTGTGTCTGATTTCAAGGCTTTGGCCATGGATCATCGTAAATATCATTCTCATTTTTTTATTGGTTAGATGGGTGGACGAGCTCACAGCCCACCTGGTGTTAAGTGGTTACTGGAGCCCATACACATCTACAACGTAAATGCGCCACCCACCTTGAGACATAAGTTCTAAGGTCTCGGGTATAGTTACAACGGCTGCCCCACCCTTCAAACCGAAACGCATTACTGCTTCACGGCAGAAATAAGCAGGGTGGTGGTACCTACCCGCGCGGACTCTCAAGAGGTCTTACCACCAGTAAGCATGGCAGACCAGACCCGATTCGAAGACGAACAATTACAGGCTTGTTCGATGAAAACTCACGCGATAATCAAGAAGAATTGGCAAAATCATGTAGACATGACGTGAAATGGAATTTCAAAACGTCTTGAAGACTTTGAATCAGACTTTGAAGTAAGGACTTTAAGGGCTATCCGATTCGAGCGATGTCGTGTGTGAAAAAAAAGAAAAAAAGGCAAATGATTTCTACATCGTATCATGTCAATCATGAAACGAACGAAAAAAATTTTTTTTTGATAACAAAGTTAAATTAAAAAAAGAAATGGCAGAAATTCAAAACTAATTTTTGACGGTCTCACTTCTACGGGAACAGAACTCAAGTACCTATGAACGTATGTATACGTTACTTAATAATTAGAAACTCATTCACATGCAAACGCGAAATATTTTAGACGATCCGTAGTAAATTACGAATATCGTAGATTTATGTATGTATGTATGTATGTAATATATTTATTCATAAAAAGTTAGACTTTCATTTAAACCATGTCCCGCAAAACTGCTTGCGCAGTTTGACTGCAGGTAACTCGCTTTATATAAGCATAGCTTATAAATTATTAAATTAGATTATATTAATACAATAATTAATTTACGTAAATGGTTACAACGTATTTAACAAGGGTTTTTGAAGTGAAAACTTCTTTAGAATCGTTGTGATTTCAAACCGGATGCAACGGAAAAAACGACAGGTAAGAGACACAAATACAAAAATGTGTAGGATGAAGCCAGCAAAGAATGAGACAGAAATATACATACTATTTAATACAGCGCCATCTGTGAGATTTTTTAATACTAACGTGTGTATGAAAGCTCTTGTAGTGAATTTTAATTTAGGATTATACGTGAAATTAAAATATCAATTCACAGAGGGCGCTACCTTACAATTATTTACTAATGACAAAATTTTACATATAATACTAAGTTCGTAGATGATGCAAACAGTTTACTGTTTGGGTCAATGCTGTTTATTAAACGAGTCCCCTATACGCGCTCGTAATGTATAAATGATTCACATATCGGACGCTAAGGCTATGAGCTCTTTCATCATTACCACGCGACCATTCAGCGAAGCCAATTTCTGTATTGATAAGAGATCAAAGTTCTATTGGCTAAAGTCAATCGGTTTTCCGTTAAATGTAATTAAAGATTATGGGTGGAATAAAGATTATGCCTAAATGGGTGGACGAGCTCACAGCCCACCTGGTGTTAAGTGGTTACTGGAGCCCATAGACGTCTTCGACGTAAATGCGCCACCCACCTTGAGATGTAAGTTCTAAGATATCACTATAGTTACAACGGCTGCCCTACCCTTCAGACTGAAACGCATTACTGTTTCACGGCAGAAATAGGCAGGGTGGTGGTACCTACCCGTGCGGACTCACAAGAGGTCCTACCACCAGTAATTAAGCAAATTAGAATTTTGCGGGTATGATTTTTATTACGCGATGTTATTCCTTCACCGTGGAAGTCAATCGTGAACTTTTGTTGAGTACATCTTTCATTAGAAAAATTGGTATCCGCCTGCCGGATTCGAACAACGGTGCATCGCTAGATACGAATGCACCGGACGTCTTATCCTTTAGGCCACGACGACTACAACTAGAGGAAATTAAATAGGAACATAGGGGTATTTTCTTAATACCACCACTCAGGGCCGTATCGCATAGATATTGCAACTTAAATGCTTTAAATGCCATTAGTTTCATGTTTTTTATAAGTACTGATAGGGTGTATTCATAAGTCACGCGAATACCATTACAATGCCTGTTTTTGCCGGGAAGTAGTCATGCGTTCTGGGCTAAAGAGCTGCTGCTATGTAATGCGGTCTTCGAACTTTATTCCTTTTTGTGGGAAGCGTCATGCATGTCGTGATGTTATCGGGTTCCGTAATCACATTAACTCATTGCCGGTCCCAAGCCCGGATGAGAAAAGGGGAGGGTTGGCGTCGGTATGCCACCTACTCGGTTGTAAAAATATAACGCCAAGCAAAGGGCGGCGGTCAACTAACCCGAACTAGGGCTTCAGTAGCCCAGAGGAACTAAATCGACTCTGAAATTTTGCTGTGGAAGGACGCTGGAACCCACCATTAGCCATTTCCCAAGAAAACCTTTACGTAAGTAATCCGTAAACGTCACTGAGGAACACGACGCACGGAGGAATCACATAGCACTGGTTGAACCGTGAGCTGGTACACCTATTGATACCAAAAATGCTTTGATGTTTATGTTGCTGTTTCGATCGCGTTGCGAGGTAAAAGGGCGACAAACCCGAAAGACTACTTATCACCAGCAAAGTCGAAGGAAAGAGGCCTATTGGCGTAGTCCCATGCGTAGGTTCGATCAGATTAAGACGACATTGGACTCCAGCATCAATGTCGCTACCCACTGCGCGGAGGACAGGAAGGAATGGAGGAACACAGTCCTAACAAAAATGCTCCGTAAAGGTCACGACCCTCAGCACTGAAGATTACGATGCACGTAGGAGGCTTTGTGATAGAAATAGACAGGACGGTAGTACCCATTCGGGCTGGGCCGCAATACGCTATCAGCATTTCTGAATGCGCAAATGAAATTATGCGACTTTCGATTATTATAATACACGATGCCTTTTAGTACATGCGAGGCAGAAAAATATTGCAGAAAAATCGGAAGGCACCAGAACTAATTTAATTCGTAGTATTTATTTCTTTTATTTGGAGCATTTATTTACCATTGAAGAGCTTATAAATTTGATTTACACGTTACAATTTTTTTTTTTTAATTTAATGCCTTGCTTATTTCTGCCGTGAAGCAGTAATGCGTTTCGGTTTGAAAGATGGGGCAGCCGTTGTAACTATACTTGAGACCTTAGAACTTGTATCTCAAGGTGGGTGGCGCATTTACGTTGTAGATGTCTATGGGCTCCAGTAACCACTTAGCACCGGGTGGGCTGTGAGCTCGTCCACCCATCTAAGCAATAAAAAAAAAAAAAAATGCTTTAAGAAGAACATTACGTCCAATATTAGTTCCGGTCGTATAAACTAATAAAGACTATCGAATTTACACAGTTTCGTAAGTGCGGTCTATTAACAGTGCTAATGACTGGTTTATTAGTAAAAGTGACACGCGAACGTAAATCGTATTACGTAACGTTATCAAAGCTCACCGTTCTGTGTGTCCCGTCGTCGAGTAGAAAGTGAAAATATTCAAGCGAACAAGCGCATACTCCGGACGCCTCACTTTCCTACACACTCCACTCTCACTGCGGACACGGATCTCGGTACAATTAATTAATAAAAAAAAACACAACAAATAATAATGTCCAAAAGAATACGCGATATGTGAATTGTTCAAAAAAAAAAAAAACGCGTTTCTTCTCTGCTTCACTATTTCTCGTTCGATAACTCGGAACGGCTGTAATGCACTTTATTTTTTTTTTGTATTCGCGTTGTGTTGTCGGCAATACGCGTCGGCGCGTCAGGTGCGACTGCGCCGGTGAGAGCTGATGCCGCAGGTTGCTGGTTGTGTAACCGATCATACGCCGAGAGCACTCTAGCACCCGGTGCGGTGGTGGGCGTGAAAAGGATCTCTTAGCTGTTTTCCATAATTACGTCGTGTGTCAACATCCGAACGAAGGCTGTTTGTTGACCTCCTTCCGAATCAATCGATCATTAATATTCTTAATACGGCAAATTTTACTTTTACTTATCGTTATGTCATTTACCGTCAATCGAAGAGAGTTTTTGCGCGTACCTACTTATGAATTGGCTAACTTACCTTAAAACCGCATTCCGTTTTGGCGTTACATAATAAAGTAAAAATACATAGTTATCAGTCTATAAATTGCTTAGTTTCTACGGAGCTAAACGACTTTTTGGAAGTAGACGTACATAGTTGTGATGTTCTGATTAGTTCACATATTCGGCAGTCAATACAAAATTCCGGATTTAGTGTTTCAACTAAAAACATTATTGTATTACAACTGCATCAGATTTTGCAAGCATCGAACCACCTGGCTTTTCATACCGGGCATACCTTGGATACACTTACTTATAGTACCGGCCGGTAGGTTAGTTTTATTGGTAACCATTCCATGGTACCTATTTCCGCAATTAAACATTCGTGCATACCGGTCTTATGGATGGTGGTACAGCGTACCTACAATGTTTCAC
This sequence comes from Bombyx mori, assembly GCF_030269925.1. Lineage (NCBI taxonomy): Eukaryota > Metazoa > Arthropoda > Insecta > Lepidoptera > Bombycidae > Bombyx > Bombyx mori. The sequence goes on along the minus strand of NC_085124.1, from coordinate 13,005,726 downwards.
TTAAAAGCCATAAATTTCGGTATCCTATTTTAATAGGTCTGGGTTAGTTGTCAGACATTCCGAAACTATGGATCTTTTGTGTCAATCCCTTGCCTTCTGCTTTTCATCTCTAAACAATACTCGCATGAGGTTTTAAATTAAGGGCTTGTAAATATTTTCATTTGGATAACCATTGCCTTAGACATGGTGGTAGGACGTCTTGTGAGTTCGCACGGGTAGGTACCACCACTCTGCCTATTTCTGCTGTGAAGCAGTAATGCGTTTCGGTTTGAAGGGCGGGGCAGCCGTTGTACTGTTAAAAGTAAAACCTTACAACTCATGTCTCAAGGTGGGTGACAGCATTTACATTTTAGACGTCTATGGGCTCCGGTAACCACTTAACATCAGGTGGGCCGTGAGCTCGTCCACCCATCCAAGTAATTAAAAAAAAACATATTAAATTCTTGTCCTTGCTAGGTCGTAATACGATGAAAGTATGTGATGTAATGAATAGCCGCTTGAAACTAGGTGAAACTTAAGTCTGTCCGTTTTTAATGTAATAAAAAAGCACAACACACGTGGCTTCAGCACGCCTAAATTCGAAGCGGACATCTGACGCAACGCACAGCAATTAGCAGTGAAAACTGGGCCCGACCGCCGGTCGTCGACTAGCTGACATAATTACTCATAGAATAGGCAAACTTGAAAGTTACCGCTGTTTTTATTGTTTTAAATGGAAGATTAGGTGAACTGAAGCTGACAAAACAACTTCGTTTTCTGTTTCTTCGTAGAGACGGTAACTCAATCAGATAACTAACCGGTTGGTCTGACTGGTAATAGGCTGGATATGACTGTGTGTTCAGTATTTGGTAGTCGCCTGGACTTTAGAACTTATATCTCAAGGTGGGTGGCGCATCTACGTTGTGGATGTCTATGGGCTCCAGTAACCACTTAACACCAGGTGGGCTGTGAGCTCGTCCACCCATCTAAGCAATAAAAAAAAAAAATTATGGTTACAACGGCTGCCCCATCCTTCATACCGAAACGCATTACTGCTTTACGGCAGAAAAAGGCGGCCTACCCGTGCGGACTCACAAGAGGTCCTACCACCAGTTTACCGCAATTGAATATAGAACCTTAAAACATTTTAATATAAAATTCATAAATCAATCAAACAATAAAAATTTATACAAACAATGCGTCTGTCATTCCGGAATAGTAAACTTTCACTGGCACCGTGTAATGTCGATTTGCAAATACAGCTAAAGTATAATGATAATTGCGACTAAACACTTCATTTTCGAAAGTTTTTATAATGAACTAGCGACCCGCCCTCGCTTCGCTTCGGAAACATTAAAACACACATGAAACAAAAAATAAAATAAAAAATTAAATAAAAAAAGTAGCCTATGTTCATCAGAGACAATGTCGGCTTCTAATGTAAAAATAATTTTTCAAATCGGTCCAGTAGTTTCGGAGCCTATTCGAAACAAACAAACAAACAAATCTTTCCTCTTTATAATATTAGTATAGACTTATCAAACGAATATCTTTATATGTATAGTATGTCACAAAGCAGTGACTAAGTCACTCAAAAAATAAAGTAGTATAAATAAATAATTTCGTACAATATTTTTAAGGACACACACCTATGCACATTTTGCCTAATTATTTTTTAGTAAATTTTCAAAAACTTCATTTATGCAGGTTTTGGTAATTTGCTTTGGTAATTTATTTAAAATAAATTTGGTCTGAATCGGATATGTATCCGACGGAGCAACTTAAAACCGCCGTTGCCCGTAACATGTCTTATCGGAGCCCCCAGACCAGCTCTCGCTTTTAGGCTCTTAAAGTACCGAACCTTCATCGTCGAACACATTGCAAACTAACCCATAGACGCAATTCCCTGAGTTTCTCGCCGCATCTTCTCAGTGGGTCGCGTTTCCGATCCGGTGGTAGATCCTGCGAAGCACTGCTCTTGCTAGGGCCAGTGTTAACACCCTCTCTCTGGTTGAGCCCCCTGAGCTCTAACTACCGGACATAGCGTAGAAGCAATAAGTCTACCCGCGAATAGAAAAAAAAAGAATAGAATATATCTGTAGAACAATAATTCCATTGTTAAAACATCTTTCAATTACAGAAAAACGCATTATTTTAAGCATGAATTTGCAAAAATTTCAATACTCATTGCATTTTATTTAATCATTAATTAAATCAATAAAATTAATTTCTTGAACTACTTACAATATTAATAGTTAACTGTTGCGTTTTCAGTATGCAATTAGAGAACGTTAAATTGTATTTTACTAATAGTAACACAACTGTATTTTCTTTGCAAACATCGCTAGCTTATTGCTCAGAGTGATAGTTTCCTTATATGAATGACACTGAAGACACTTATAATTTTTCATCTGGTATATTTTCTTTCATTTAATTGATTAGCCTGAAAAGTTTTTCATTAGAGAAATAGAAATCAAGGATTGTCTGGTGTTATGTGGTCATCGTTATACGAGAATGATGCCTACCAATTTTGAGACGCTCAACGTTCAAATTTTCAAAGATTCATGGTCGGTCCCACTAATCAAACTGAAGCTAACCTTTAAATTTACAATTGTAATTGGGCAAAACATCTTAGTGTTCATTCACCACGATGAATATCGTATTTGCAAGCACAGTAATAAAGACAAAAGTTTAGTTTAGTAAAGACAAAAGTTTTCAACGCATGTGTGCTGCCGGTTATGACATATGGCGCTGAAACGTGGACATTGACCGTAGGTTTGGTCCGTAAGCTCAAAGTCGCTCAGCGTGCTATGGAAAGGTGTATGCTCGAAGTTTCTTTGATGGATCGAGTCGGAAATGATGAAATTCGTCAAAGAACCAAAGTAATCGACATAGCCCTAAAGATTAGCAAGCTGAAGTGGCAATGGGCCGGACATACGTGTCGCAGAACCGATGGCCGATGGAGCAGACGTGTTCTGGACTGGAGACCGCGTACCGGTAAGCGCAGCGTTGGGCGTCCCCCTGCCCGTTGGACCGATGACTTGCGGCGATATGCTGGAAAAGATTGGATGCGGAAGGCGGAGGATCGTTCATTGTGACGGACTATGGGAGAGGCCTACATCCAGCAGTGGAGAGATATAGGCTGATGATGATGATGATGATGAAGCACAGTAATCCGTTGGTAAGTTATATGAACTAAGGCAGTAAGCCCATTGTCTCGAACAAGTAAAGTTTTCGGTCGAAATTATAGTGAAAGGTTAATAATGAACGTTTTGGAAAAAAAACGCGATGAACCGAAGTGAATTTATTAATACTAATATTATAATTGTGAAAGTTTTTTTATTTTTGAAGTTGCTTAAATTGGACAATATCAAACATTAAAGAGTATTACTGAATGCGATCTAGTCTAAAGGATTAGATCGGAAAATAACGGTCGATATCCATATTATTCTACGAGGAAGACGTCGTGGCCTCAAGGATAAGACGTCCGGTGCATTCGTATGTAACGGTGCATTGGTGTTCGAATGCCGCTTTTTTTTTCCTTTCTTTTTCTTCCTACCTATGCTGATAGCCTTGAAAGGCTATATCAGCTTCGCCCTAACGTGTACGTGAGCTCACGGGGCTCAAACCGGAGTGTTGGTAACACTGGCCCTAGCAAGAGCAGTGCTTCGCAGAATCTACCACCGGATCGGAAACGCGACCCATTGAGAAAATCCGGCTAGAAACTCAGTGGGCTGTTTCTATAGGTTAATTCGCTCGTCGAGCCCTTTGTCGCAAGCGACGGGTTCGACGAGGACGGTGACCGGTGCTTGTGGTAACTAAAAGATCCGTTAATGGATCGGGAGAATCCGTAATGACGTGTTTTGGGCGACGTCGACTGTTTACCATTCGGTCTACAGGATCAAGTATGTAAAAAGGCGGGTACCAATAATTTTTCTAATGAAATACGTACTTAACGAATGTTCACGATTGACTTCTACGGTGAAGGAATAACATCGTGTAATAAAAATCAAACACGCAAAATTATAATTTGCGTAATTACTGGTGGTAGGACCTCTTGTGAGTTCGCACAGGTAAGTATCATAACTCTGCCTATTTCTGTCGTAAAGCAGTAATGCGTTTCGGTTGAAGGGTGGGGCAGCCGTTGTAACTATACTGAGACCTTAGAACTCATATCTCAAGGTGGGTGGCGCACTTACGTTGTATATGTCAATTGGCTCCGGTAACCACTAAACACCAGGTGGACTATGAGCTCGTCCACCCATCTATGCAAAAAAAAAAAAACTTCGTCATACGTCAAAGTAAGCAGAAATGTATAGAAAACAAGATAACAGAATACTCGTTTTAATAAAAGTTTTGTTTTTTTCGTTTATCATTTTGATGATCTCAGAATGCAGCTCTACGAGATGTTGCTTTAAAACACAACGTAGGAAGAGAAATTTGATGACTTGGTAAAAAATATATTTCAGTATCATCCTTTAAACTGGAATGTACGTAACAAGTAGCTCCACTTCGATAAAGCGGCACGACACGAGAACCCTCTCATCGTGGCCGCCGGTAACTACATTCCCGATCCTGCGGAAAGATTGGAAAGCAGTCGACGTCGCCCCAAACACGTCATCTCGGATCCTCCCGATCCACTAACGGTGCTTTTAGGTACCTCAAGCACCGGTCACGGTTCTCGTGGAACCCGTCGCTTGCGACGAAGGGCTCGACGAGTAAATTAACCCTCAGACACAGCCCACTGAGTTTCTCGCCGGATCTTCTCAGTGGGTCGCGTTTTCAATCCGGTGGTAGATTCTGCGAAGCACGGCTCTTGCTAGGGTTCGTGTTAGCAACGCTGGAATAGCCTCTCAAGGCTACCAGCTTAGGTAAGAAAAAAAAAACAAGTAGTACGATCCAAAGAAGCAGAGCGTCTATTTTTTTTTATTTTTTTTTATTGCCCTTGTAGGCAGACGAGCATACGGCCCACCTGATGGTGAGTGGTTACCGTCGCCCATGGACTTCAGCAATGCCAGGGGCAGAGCCAAGCCGCTGCCTACCGCTTAATACTCTCCACAAGCCTCGTTTGAAGAAGGACATGTCATAGCGCTCGGGAAACACCGTGGAGGGGAAAATTTTTAATTAAACTACTTTCTTATATACATACATATATTTATATATAGTGGTAGTTGACTTACACAATTCTTATTTTTAATTGGAAAGTGTTTCCTGTGCGTATGTTATTAAAATAAATGAATATCTACCTACCATTAAGAATATTTTATTAGGTTTTTAAAATTCACAATCAATAAGGATTTTTTTTTAATTTGTTTTTATTTTCATAAATTAGAATCGAATCGTTCCTGAATATCGATGTTAATACAAATTAATTGCTTATGATCAAAAAACATTTTTACGTAACTTTTCCTCTAATGAGTTTGTGAACATTACTAAAATTACTTTTACGGTTTAATTTTGAGTTTTTTTTATTGTCATTATTATTATTTCCTCAGGTAATCTTGCGGTTTTTTTATTGCATTTCATTATTCCCGAGGTTTCGGATGCTTTACAATTTTCGTGGTCACGGACGAATATAATCTCATCTGTCAACAGATTTTGTTTTTGTTTGTTCAGTCAGCTATTGTCGAGCTTTCATGAAAATACTTGGGAATAGAAATAGTTTCGAAGGGTTAAAGGATCTTTGGTTTAAGCGATATTTTTGAAACATGCCAGGAGAGCTATTTAGATCTTAAAATTTTGGAAAAAAATATTCGGAAAAAAAAGCTTCTTCAACTATTTGAATGGCATTAATTATGTAAGCATAATTGAAGTTGGACTAAAAACATCGAATTGTTGACGATAATACCAAATAAAACGAACTTTTAATTACATTGATAAATTTCGCGTATTAAGCTAAATGTCGCTTAAACCAAATGGCGTTTCAACCCACGCTTTCTTCTAAATAACAATTAAACAAAAATGTGTGTGTGTGCAAGTCACACACGGTAGTAGTGAAACTTATAAAAAATAAGAATAATCGCAAGGGTCAACCACCAACCACTCCGCAGTGCAACGGAGCAGCCGCACCCTAGGGGAACCGCCTGCATGATCATGGTATTTCTATGCCAGGTAAGTATGATATAGCAAGAGAAATACGAGAACGTATATAAACTGTGTAACATCTCGTCACCGCGATTCAGGAATTGTTGAATTTACGTGCAGCAACATCTGTTGCAAGGGCGGATCCAGCTTTGGCGCCAGGAGGGGGTCACACAGTCAAATTTAGATGCGTTCGTTCCCAAACGTTTGCTATTATACAAAGTTATTATATTATATTAAATTAATTAAATATTGAAGGTATGTAGTTACATAAAATCTGTATGGTGACAAAATATATAAATAAAATCATTATATTCAATTAGTGGTCCACCTAACTCCTGGAACCAGCTCAGGGGGTGGTCATGACCCCCATGACCCCCCCCCCTGGATCCGCCATTGATCTGTTGATAACAAACTAAATAGAAATAATTGTAAATCATATTTTATAGTATGAGGTAGCGCCCTCTGTGAATTGATATTTTAACTTCGCGTTTCATTTTTTCGTTTCATCGAGTTTGAAATCACACCCAACGGTTCTAAAGAAGTTTCACTTCAAAAAGGGAAAACATGCAATACATAAAACGAAAGTAAATCTTGAGACATCAGTGATAATGGTAGTATATCGATCACCATTGGATGAGAGTTTATTGTTACATTAATTGTAAATAGACATGCTTTAACAAAAACCGATTTCAAATAGAAAAAAAAAGATATTCTAAAACAATATACACTACACTAAAAACAGTAATCTTCGAAATCGGTTGGCGTGAAATTGAGGTATTGGGTTATTCATCTATTTGTCGCGCGTGTACTTATATACTGATACCATTTTCAGAACTGGACTAAATAGAAAAGGGACCTCGCGAGAACTGTCAGCTTTTTAATAAAAAAAGAATCATCAAAATCGATTCACCCAGTCAAAAGTTATGAGGTAACAAACATTAAAAAAAACATACAGTCGAATTGAGAACATCCTCCTTTTTTGACATCGGTTAAAAAACGAAAAAATGTGTGGTTTCTTGGGACACCGGATAGGAACGAAGTTCTTTATTATAAAAATATTAACTTTAAGTTATATTCGAGGTATAAAGAAAATAATTATTCGGGTAGGTATACATTTTTTATTATGATTTTTTTATTGATAAAAAAAAGAAACTACTTTACAAAGTTATCAACTTTATTTTATTCAAGAAATAGCTATTTATATGAATAATAATAATAACCGTCATCACGTAGACTATACATTAGACACTGTATAGCCATCATACAAAGATTATACATAAATAATAAAAATCTTACGTTACGGACGTTTTTTCTCGGTTAGGGTACCCGCTCCGCATCGTCCCATAAGGAACTTCGTTCCAAAAACTTATATAAATAAAACAATAAAACATCAAACAGTAACCGCGTCGTCAAGTGTAGTTCGTTCTGCTTTGGCCATTCGCTGGTCTGTAGTAGCTGAAGAGCCAGTTTAGCATCTTCTGTACGGTATGAGCGTCCTCGCAGTGGATTTTGTAACATTGTTTTCCAATTCCGCGAAAATTATTCGAGTCGCTACAAAACAGATATTTATCAAATTCATTAATTTATTCGTGAACTAGCGATCCGCCCTCGCTTCGCTTCGCTTCGGAAACCGTAATTTATTATTGATTTCTCCACTATTTAATGGATGTTATTATACATATAAGCCTTCATCTTCAATCACTCTATCTATTAAAAAAAACCGCATCAAAATCCGTTGCGTAGTTTTAAAGATTTAAGCATACATAGGGACAGATATAGGGACAGAAAAAGCGACTTTGTTTTATAGTATGTAGTGATGTGCTGCCTCAGTTCAACATGACAAGATGGATGGAAGGTCATAATAGGGAAAAATAATTATTCGTGAGCTTAGCGTGAGCGTGATTTTAGAAGCCGGCTTCCTACACGTGAAGTGTGAGCGAAATATAAGTCAGTAGCAAGAGAATTTTCATCTAGAAGCCTCGCTTTTATTTTATAAGGATATGGTCAATTTTTTTGGTGGGATGTATGTTGGGTTCTCATGGAGGCAGCTATCGTCACGCTGCCTATTCCTGTCGCATAACAATCATACCGAGGGGTGAAAGACTATTTGGCTTAAGTGACATTTTAACATCTTTACAGGAGAGCCCTTTATAGTTAAAAAATTTACAAAAAATATTATCCATTACTGGTGGTAGGACCTCTTGTGAGTCCGCGCGGGTGGGTTTTTATTGCATATGTGGGTGAATGAGCTCACGGCCCACATGATATTAGCGGTTACCGGAGCCCATAGACATCTACATCATAAATGCCACCACCTACCTTGAGATATGAGTTCTAAGGTCTCAGTTTAATACAACGGCTGCCCCACTATTCAAACCGAAACGCATTACTGCTGCAGAAATAGGCAGAGTGGTGCCCTCCTACCCGTGCGAACTCACAAGAGGTCCTACCACCAATAATTATGGGTTTGGTGTTTATTACGCGATGTTATTCCATTACCGTGGAAGTCAATCGTGAACATTTATTAAGTGCGTATTTCATTAGAAAAATTAGAAATTAGAATTAGTTAAATTATAATAGATAGTTCACCTCACGTAGTTGATGTCTGAACGAAGTTCGCATAAGAGTCTTCTGCGACATCGCTCGCTTATCGGAGCTACATCTGGAATCCCAGCTTCTGAACGCCTGTAGATGTTTGGATTTCTGGAAGCAATTTATAATTATGGCTGTAGATATTTTCTTTTTATTGGCTTAGAAGACAGGTGGTGAAATATGGTGGTATATAGGTGGTGGATAGTGGTCACCATCACTGATAGACACCAGCAAGTCAAGGTTGATGACCCTGTCAAGGATTGACCAGGTCGTTGCCTATCTATGAGGTCTAACTGAACAATCTATACATATAAAAATGAATTGCCTGTTCGTTAGTCTCGCTAAAACTCGAGAACGGCTGGACCGATTTGACTAATTTTGGTCTTGAATTATTTGTGGAAGTCCAGAAAAGGTTTAAAAGGTAGATAAATATGAAAATGATCGGAAAAATAATAAAAAAATAACAATTTTGTTTTTCCTTTGATGCGTCCCCCGTCGGACGGATTCGTTTTGTTTGTTTTAAGTTTATTTTATACAAAAGTTTAGGTATTTTATTTATCGATTGAGGCACTACGAAGTCTGCCGGGTCAGCTAGTAATAAAATAAAAAAGAAACTAAAACATGGACACGTTACGGACACGCAAAGGAACTCGTAACATAAACGGAAATAAATGTAACGTCATTCACTACTACTTCCTTGTATAAACGTCTATGATATGTTCCGTTTCGTGCATAACGTATTTTTTATATATGTACAAACGGTTTTTGCACGTGAAGGTAGAAAACAACAAAACCCGGTAAGCAATTGAATTGAATTGTATTTTTTTGACTTGCTTTTTCGTATACTGTAAATATGTTTTCTTATTTAAAAAAAAAAAAAAAATATTTGAGAAAATCCAAAAAAAAAATAAGCCCACTGAGTTTGTTTCGCCGGTTCTTCTCAGGAATGTGGCTTTTTTGGAACCGGTGGTAGAGTTAACATTTTCCTTTACATTTTGACATTCAACAAGTGTGTTTTTGATGACATCCAAGTTGAAATAAATGATTTTGAATTTGAATTTGAATTTGAATTCAATTACGTTGTAAATATCGATCGGTTTGCATAAAACAAACATTCATACGTCCTCATATAATACATATAAAACAATAATTACAATCTTCATACTTTTATTGTGATTACATATCACCCTTTCGATTTACTGTGTCAAGTGATATAAACCCATCAAACATCTATATATTAATACGTGAAGCAAAAACTTTGTATCCCTTTTTACGAAAATTGCGCGGACGGAGGAGTATGAAATTTTCCACACTTATAGAGAATATAGAGAAGAAGTGCACAATGCCAATATTTTTTTTAAAATAATGCATAAAAGATACGGTAAATCAATAAAGAAAACATTACACACACTACATACCGTGTATTTGACGCACACACGCATGCATACTATTTATTGTCAAACTTTTGTTCTTGACGTTTGTTGTCAAATTGAGAATAGAATATGGTTTGTCTTTGTTAATATTTTCTATAGTGTAGTCTTGGCGAAATTTGTGATTATTGAAGTATAAAATATAATCATAATAGTGTACAAACTTACAATTCCAATTAATTATAGTCGAATTTCGACTACTGCGGGACCTCTAGTACATATAAAACAATAATTACAATCTTCATACTTTTATTGTGATTACATCACCCTTTCGATTTACTGTGTCAAGTGATATAAACCCATCAAACATATGTATAAATATCTACTTTACGGTTTAATATCGCTTTTTTTTTATTGTCTGTATATTATTTCTACGTTCCAAGCACTTTAAAGATAACGTCAAATAAATCCGATAACGAGCATTTTCATATTTATCTACATTTTAAACCATCCCTGGACTTCCACAAATAATTCAAGATCAAAATTAGCCAAATCGGTCCAGCCGTTCTTGAGTTTTAGCGAGACTAACGAACAGCAATACATTTTTATATATTTATATATAGATAGACTACGTAACAAAATTATTATTATTACTACGTAATTATTATTACTATTACTACGTAAATAATGAGTTAAAAGTTCTAAGTCACAGTTTTTACAGTACAACGGCTGGCCTATCCTTCAAATCGAAATATACATTACTTACGGCTTCACAGCAGAAATAATCAAGGTGAGGATAATCCGTGCGAACTCACAAGGCACCCTCACAAGGATTATAGAATTTATTTACTAAAAAAAATCTAACAACATAACAACAGGCCATTCTGGCGGCAAAATATATGCAAGTATATTTCTATTTTACAAATTCACGTCTTTGAAGTTAGAAATTACCGCTGTGTGACAAACATCTAAAGTGCATCGGGATTTGGAATTATCTTTGCACCCACTCACCGACCTACATTTAAACCGCAAACATACTGCGGACCGAAATGTATTTCAAATCGTATTTAATTGTATGGATGTCAGTTTATTTGGCGTAAATTCGAAATCAAAAAAATTAAATGCTTTAAATTTTATTACGCTGAAATAAAAGTAAGTAGGTAGTCCTTTGAATGTAATTAATTACGTTTTAAAATAATTGTTTGAAGTATGACAAATAAACTTGTAACTTGTTGCAACTATACTGAGATCTTAGAGTTTATATCTCAAGTTATTACGTTGTAGATCGTGTCTATAGGCTCCGGCTAAGCGATAAAATAAGACATGAAGCGCCATTAATGATTGCTCCTTATCAGGGCCGAATTAAAACTTAATACCGCTCCTGGGCATCGGAAAAAATCCGCCCCAATACTGGAATTTTACCTAAATTTATAGTTTATATATTTTATTTTTCAAAATTAAAATAATTAATTTATCGCGGAAACTTTATCATATGTCATATATTCCAAAAACATAAATAAATACTTGTTTTTTTTTCCAACAATTATAAATTTTGCACTAAGGGTGACTCATTATTATGTTACATAAAAAAAAAAACTAATTAAATTTCTCTAATTACAGAAAATAGAAAAATCAATTATTATTTTAAATCTCAAGGAAATAAATTGATTAAATCATTTTAATTATTAATTTTTACCAAAAGTTCCAATGTGTGTGTGCCAAAAGTGCCAAACGGCCAGTGTCAATTCACAAATAATAGGTGAATTGAATTTCTTAAATTATCAATCAAAAAGAAAATTATGAATTAATAGAATTAATTAATTATATTGAGCAATCTTGATAAGAATAAAAAAAAAATTTTCCGCCCTAAAAAAATTTGCCGCCCTTAACACTTGCCCCTAGTGTAAATCCAGCTGTATACTGCTCCTTATACACGCCCCAGATGGAAGTTCGTTCCGAAATTTCTCAGGAAACTTACTGATTGCTTGGTCCTGAATTTTCTATGGTGATGACGTTAGGGGTGAGTGCTGCGATGATCAGACCAACTGGGATGAACGCTTTGACCAAACGAAGCAGATTTTTCCAGGGATTAGCTCTGAAATTCATTCAGAAAAATTACAGTTAATCGGGTACCTATTATTATTCATTGTGGCGGACTATGGGAGAGGCCCTCATCTCTAGCAGTCGAGAGATACAGGCTGATGATGATAATGGGATATTGGAAATTACCTTAAATACATTTTGTCGTTGTGGCCTAAAAGATAAGACGTCCTGTGCATTCGTGTTAAGCGATGCCCCGATGTTCGAATTCCACAGGCGGGTACCAATTTTTCTAATGAAATACGTACTCAACAGATGTTCACAATTGACTTCCACGGTGAAGGAATAGCACCGTGTAATAAAAATCAAACCCACAAAACTATAATTTGCCTAATTACTGGTGGTAGGACCTCTTGTGAGTCCGCACGGGTAGGTATTATATCTCAAGGTGGGTGGCACATTTACGTTGTAGATGTCTATGAGCTCCAGTAACCACTTAGCACCAGGTGGGCTGTGAGCTCGTCCAATCATCTCAGCAATAAAAAAAATATTACAATAAGCCCTAATAACCTTTTAATCACGTGGTATTCTTCTTTATGATCTCCATTAACAGTTAATCCGAAGTCCTCGTTGCTGATCACTGGATCTTGGAAAGGATCAGTCAATTTATACAATCCACCAGCTGGAACCTTAAATGGTATAACAGCTGTTGGTTTAGCTTCGAAGTTATCAGGGTGCCATGTGTCTTTCGTTGTTTCGTATATTGGACTTTCGAATTTGTAAGGAAAAGCTTGGTATTCTGGACTTTCTGAATGTTTTATAATGTGGCCTGTGGAGTCCGGCGGAGAACTGAAATTTTACACAATAATGTTACGATATATTGAATTAAATGTATTTGAATAATTGAGATTCGCTGGATCCAAGTAACGCAGGACTGATCCTTGTAGCGAGATTTGGGGGAAGACTATGTCCAGCAGTGAACGTTTGTGGGCTGAAAGATAGAAGTTAGATAGATATTTCAATTCATTTAAAATTAAAATCATAAAGATAACAAATATTAATTGAAGTATTACTGCGAGCTTTAATCAAAGCTAGCAACAAGTAAAATTGTTACGGTGTTCGTGTATTTTTGTGTCGCTTAAACTTTTTTATGGGTTTTTTTGCGTAAAAATTTGCAATGCAGCTCACATTTGGATGTTATAATTATACTTTATTAGATTAGCTATTGAGGCCACAAATGTGGGGTTATTAAATGTGATAATATCATACAAATCACATGCTTTACTCAATGCCCATAGCTCCTCATATCTTCAGCTTTAAATTGTAATCAGTTATTGTGTGGGAACTTAGACTTCAGTTTATTAAGAGAAATTTTTAAAACTTAAATAGTTCATTAAAGACTTTGGTAAATGTTATTAATTTTTTTTTTTTTTTATTGCTTACATGGGTGAACGAGCTCACAGCCCACCTGATGTTAAGTGGTTACTGGAGCCCATAGACATCCACAAAGTAAATGCGCCACCCACCTTGAGATACAAGTTCTAAGGTCTCAAGTATAGTTACAACGGCTGCCCCACCCTTCAAACCGAAACGCATTACTGCTTCACGGCAGAAATAGGCAGAGTGGTGGTACCCACCCGCGCGGACTCACAAGAGGTCCTACCACCAGTAATAAAAACCTCAACCATAAACCTCATATCACTGAAACCAACATAAACCAACATAAACCTCATATCACTGAAATAAATTAATTTGAGTACAAATAACAAAAAATACCTTACGAATACTGAATCAGGCTTATTTCCAATGGAGCTATAACCATTATATGGGGCCGTCACAAATTCATCATCATCAAAAAATGTGCCCAGAGGTTGACTCGGCCTGAACTCTTTGACACTTCCTTTATCATCTTTAAAAAACTTTTCATCACTTCCTTCCTTTATCACTTCCTTCATCATATTATCTTTAGCATTTATTAAATTCGGTGGATTACCAATATAATGTTTTGGAAATGTTTCTTCTTTTGAATCTGCATTATTATTTTGTGCAATATGATATTTAATTTCTTTTAAATTAATTTTGTTATTTTTGATATCGCTTGAGTTTGTCCAGTTAGTTGTGTTATCTTTATCATTTAAATTTGATTCGGCGTAAGAAGCGTCTATTTTCCACGACACTGCACCTAGTTTGTTCCATCTGTTTAATTGAAGAGCGCTTTCGTTGCTTTTGTTATAAAGTTCAGTTTTATTTATGACTGGATACAGAGTTGTTACGTTTTGAAAGTAAAGATCGTGATCTTCATTGCTTTCCACGACTTTTTGTGTTTGGACGGCTATTGCGAGTAACAGGATCCATAGTAATAATACCTGTGAAATAAGCACTTAAATGTTTGAATAGGCTCGAGCTTAAACTCAATTAGACTAAAAATTCTTTATTCGCGTTGTATATGTTCTGTAAATATATGTATGTATACAGAAACTGTGAATGTGGAATGGTAATTTACCATATATGAGATTATAACTTTAAGCGTAATTGTAATAAGGTCTATTTTAATATTTTAGTTAGTTCATTTGACGACGCGCTTACAAAGGATATTCTTTTTTGTGCCTACATATTGGAATCGTTTTTATCAATGTGTATGTATCGACGTACCGATTAGATCCGCGAATATAGGGATTGGGTCGCATCTTTCTAATATGCGAATAGTTAAAACGCGAATGAAGGAAGCGCGAATAAGGAGCTTTTATTTTATAATCTAACTAAATTAGTCCATCGACCGGAAAGAACAGATGCTCTCCAATCCAGGAACAAGATATCAGCCAACGTAGATACTTGATAGTGGTAACCCCCTTTCTGTAAGGGATAGTACCGTCCGGTCAGTGACTTACCGACCGTCGGACGGTGAAAGTAAATCGTTCTTCGGTTATGCAACATGACTCAGACTGTATGTAACCGGTTCGGAAGCCGACTGCTTGTTTTCTAAACTAACGGGCCACGTCGCACTGCCTGCGGTAATTCTATTTAAGATATTTATCGAACTATTTTTTACTGGTGGTAGGACCTCTTGTGAGCCCGCGCAGGTGGGTACCACCACCCTGCCTATTTCTGCCGTGAAGTAGTAATGCGTTTCGGTTTGAAGAGTGGGGCAGCCGTTGTAACTATACTTGAGACCTTAGAACTTATATCTCAAGGTGGGTGGCGCATTTACGTTGTAGATGTCTATGGGCTCCAGTAACCACTTAACACCAGGTGGGCTGTGAGCTCGTCCACTCATCTAAGCAATAAAAAAAAGAACATTTTTTTTATTTCATTACTCAGTTGAGTCAGCTTGCAAGTTATCCAGTATGAAGTAATTACCGGAGCACACCGACATCGTTACATGAATGCCCTCACTCACCTTGAGATATGAGGCTTAAGTCTCAATTATATGTGTCACGGCTGTGGTATCCTTGAGAGCAGAATGCATTACTGCTTCGCGACATACATAGACAGGGCGTAGGTTCATTCGCGAAGTAGCCGCTCTTGAGTTGTTGGGTCTCTTTTGGAAACGCTCGGGCAGCTATAAGCAAATCCCACCACTCCTGACTGAGTCTTTGCTCGCCCACCTGTCCTGGTGAAACTGGAAAGGCCTCCGGGCTACCAGTAATCCCTCAATCACAAAAAAAACGAATTCGAAACTATTAATTACCTTATTATTTTCTATAAACGAACCTCACAAAAAATTATCACGGTAAAGCACATCTAATTTGGGCAGCCATTGTGATATTAGTAAGTACTAACTGTACCCTTCCGTTTCGCTGGGCATTTAAAATTAACATTATTGTTTCTCACCCCCACAAAGATTCTCATCATTAACGCCCCCGCAACCGGTGTAGGGAGTCCAACACTCATATAAATATTGCCTATAGCCTATCCATTAAGTACATGTATTTTCTACATGGATACCAAGTTTCAAGTCAATCGGATGCATGGTTCAGTAGTTATAACGGAACATCCGTAAAACCACAGTAGATTTATATATTAGTATATAGATAAAGATATCCAAACAAACACACACCAAAGCCAATTGTGATTCGGAAGCGATTTGTTCGCTTGGCATTAAACAGCTACATTATATCAGCTGTCAGGGTCATAAACATTATCTTACGCGTCGACTCTTATTCAAAACTATGAAATATTCATCAGAAAGTGATAGTTATCTTACAGATATACGAATGTTGTAAGCAAATACGAGCTGTTCATGTCGAATGAGGAAAACTAAAAGAATATACAGCGCATAATTTTAGAATAAGTTGCTATATTTGGATAGCAAATATAAATATAATTAACATGTAAAAATATATAATTAAAAATAGGTTACATAAACACGTTTTGAATATTATTATTTTTTTTTTTTTTATGATTGAAAGATTACTGGTGGCCCGGAGGCTTTTCCAGTTTCACCAGGACACGTGGGCGAGCAAAGGCTCAGCCAGGAGGGGTGGGATTTGCTAACAGCTACCCGAGCGCCTCCGAAGGAGACCTAACAGCTCAAGAGTAGCTGATTCGCGAATGAATCTACTACCGGATCGGAATCGCGACCCGCTGAGAAGATCCGGCGAGAAACTCAGCGAGCTGATTCATGGGTTAGGTTGCACGGCGAACTCTTTGTCGAGTTCGACGAGTACGGTTACCGAGGTCCCTAAGCCTGCTCCTAGTGTTAGAGCTGAAGGCGTCTAATGCAAAGGTTATTGGATCTGATGGATCCGTAAAGACGTGTCTAGGGCGTCGACGGTGACTGGCTCCTGCGTGATCAGGATTCGGGGAGTAGTCAGCGGCGGCTACGATAAGGCGATTATCATGACGCATAGCCTTATCGAAGTACCGTTCCGACGCTGAACTTTTTGAATTACGAGACAGCGTTTGTATTTAAGCTACAACATTAGATGAGTTTGTGCAAATTTTTGTGCGTTCTTTATTTTTAGTCACATCAATAAAAATACGTCGATAAAATTATATTTTTATGTGACGTATCCTTAATGCCACTATAGACATAGTGAGAAAAGAAATCCCTTCGCAATTTTTCGGAAAAGTTCGTATTTATCATGCTCCCTCAAATAGCTTCAGTATGTACCCATTTTAGAGACGTAGGGGTAAATCGCATGAGCAGACCAATACATATTATATAGAGTGGATAATACGTTATTCAAATATTCGATATAGTTTTAATCATATTTTCAGATTACTTATAAAAAGGTTGTATAGCCATGCCGAAACCTCGAAAACATTCAAAAATCTAGTCCAAGGAATTATATTTAACATTTACCTGTACTTCATATCGGAAAATAGCAAATTCAAAAACTCAATTGATAATTGTTATGGTGGAAACATCTCTGTATTATACAATGACATTATTCATTTTGACATTTGACAGTAAACAATAAAATTCCTTATTAATGGATATGAAAAGATCAATCATTTAATACGATCATTCATTGACAGTTCGGGTGTCATCGTATTCCGATAAAGATCCGAGTTTTTCCGAAGGAAAATAATTTCTCACTACATCTATAACTCCTTTAAGACCTTAAGTCGAGACACTATAAAAAACTGATCAAAGCCATCATATTATTATTATTTGAATGGCTAATTTGACAAAGTGCAAACCCTAAGTGTCTAGTCGATTCTCGACAGTGAAACTGCAACCCGTATCGTAGGCAAAATTAAAACGATTTAAAAGCGTCTATAAAATTTTGAATTATTATAACACTCTTTTTTTTCTCACCATCATTTAGTTGAATAGTATTAATCTATACACTCAGAAGCCGTTCTATTGTTAGTCCTGAAGATAAAGATTGACGTGAGAGTAGGAATATAAATTTAGCTAAAATAAATAAAAGAATATCAAATTTTATTTACTACATGTTTAAGATAAAGATCGACGTGGGAGTAGGAATATAAATTTAGCTAAAATAAATAAAATAATACCAAATTTTGTTTACTACATGTTTTCATGAATGTTTACAATAATTATTGTTTCATGCTCCCAGCATTTTATTCGTGTGTTTAATATATTAGAAATTACGTAAATTTATATTCTATTATACAATTACGTATGTACTGTATAATAAATTACAAATTTACGTAAATCCGACGATCTCGAATCTGGGCAGATATTATGATAATTGATTGAAAAATATTGCTCACCATACTGTAGTGTTTGCCCACATTGTCCCGCGTTAAACCTAACAATTTCACGTCAAAACTCATATTTATAATATCTTCGAAGTCGTGTGGGTATTTCTTTAATGTTCTACCATTGTTTTGACTTGGTGAAAACTAGTTACTGCTCAGATGAAAAGCGTATAAGTCGACGTTATAGCTTTTTTTTAGTTAGATTTTAATTTTAAATTTTAATTCTTTTTACATTGTTTTTTTCCGAATTTATTATATCTGTACAAAACAATTCCATTATTAAATACACAGAATAATGCGTAGAGTATAAAATTAATATGTAATGATTTTCATAATTTTATATTTATAACTGAAACTTACAGCTCATGTTTCAAGGTGGGTGGCGGCATTTATGTTGTTAATGTCTATGGGCTCCGGTAACTACTTAACAGCCACGCTGACCACGAGCTCTTCAATCCACTAAATCAATAAATAAATGTTTTCGAAGACAGACAAGATAATGGTGAGTAAATACCATGAGCAAAGCGGTTATAGTTGGATAAAAAGTAGGCCTAAACAATTTGCTTATTGCACTCCTCATAAAACATAAAGTACAAAGGCAGAGAGCAATAAAGTCTCTCCCTAGACCCAGAGAATCGAACAGATTCGCTCTTTATACCTGTTTGGGTGCATCGATAAATTTGAATGCTAATTATTTCATGTTAAGTGGGATTTATGAAAACTTTTTAAGACTTATAACTATGTATATAGTAGAAATCTTAATTTTTTATAATAAACTAGCTTTTGCCCGCGACTCCGTCCGCGTGGAATAGTTACTTTGGCATAACGCTAAATTTTACCCCCCACTTCATTTACGTAGAAGGTGAAAATATTTTTGAATTATAG
Organism: Bombyx mori; assembly: GCF_030269925.1. Lineage (NCBI taxonomy): Eukaryota > Metazoa > Arthropoda > Insecta > Lepidoptera > Bombycidae > Bombyx > Bombyx mori. Next base: position 12,986,602 of record NC_085124.1, on the reverse strand, counting down.
TATTTTAAGGAACTATTTAAACCCCTATTTTGAAACATTCTTTATTGGTGCTCCACTTGTATTGGTCTTACCATGATGTTATATCTATAGCCTATAGCCTTCCTCAATAAATGGGCCATCTAACACTGAAATAATTTTTCAAATCGGACCATTAGTTCTTGAGATTAGCGCGTTCAAACAAATAAATTCTTCAGCTTTATAATATTAATATATAAATACTTATAGTATAGAGATAGATTGTCTATATTTCATCTAGGGTTCGTTCGTTTGCCTACACGCTTTTTTTTCTCAAATTTTTCTTTTCACAATTAACCCTTCCTTTCCTCGCCTTCCATCACCTTCCTTTCTTTAGTAATAGTAGTTGCTCATCTTCTTTATCCTCCTCGACGAGTACGTGAATTCATCTGCTATCATCACTTGTTTCCTGCTGTTCACAATCTATATGAAAAAAAAACCCAGGATAACTGGTAATTAACCAGTGAATATTTTTTTTTCTAGTACTATTTATTAAACACGATAAAACTATATTAATTTGTTTAAGTACTTGTGTTAAGTTGAATTTTGAACCGGCATGCTGCCTATTTCTGCCATGGAGGAGTCGTGTATAGATTTTAAGGATTTTCTAGCTGTTATATAAAAAAATTAAAATTTCGACCTTACGTTTGAAGCTTACTGGTGGTAGGACCTCTTGTGAATCCGCACGGGTAGATACCACCGCCCTGCCTATTTCTGCCGTGAAGCAGTAATGCGTTTCTGTTTGAAGGTTGGGGCAGCCGCTGTAACTATACTGATACCTTAGAACTTATATTTCAAGGTGAGTGGCCCATTTACGTTGTAGATGTCTACGGGCTCCAGTAACCACTTAACACCAGGTGGGCTGTGAGATCGTCTAACCATCTAAGCAATAAAAAAATATATGTGGTTCTATTCGAGGTATAAAGAAAATAAAAATGGAGGCTTCGCAACAAGCCACAGTCATTCGGTAACGTGCGAACTTATTGTGGTACACTTCATTCACCGTTGTTTGCATAAGAGTTAGTGTATTGCGCTGTGAGATCGTGGTCAATAAATATTAAAAAAATATGTTATTTTTTGTACGTTATTACAAAGTTAAGTCGTACACTTAGATTTTTTATTAGTTTTTTTAATGCTTAGTAATAATTTAATGTTTAGTAATGCGTGTGCATTACTAATAAAAATCTTACGTTACGGACGTTTTTTCCCGGTTAGGGTACCACTCCGCATCGTCCCATAAGGAACTTCTTCCAAAAAAAAGGTGGGTTGAAATAAATGAATTTCTAAGTTACTCCGCTTGTGTCAAACACGTAACATACGTACAATTTTCCGCATGCTGCTAGCGCATTGTAGTCCGCGCGCGCGGGGCCACGAGAACAGCGTTAATCGTTACCATCGAAACGTAACCGTGTTTTAAAACGTAACGTAAGTTACGTGAAGTATAAACACAATACTATCTAAAGATTCAGCGAACCGATTTAGATTGGTTGGTAAATTTATTAACTGGAAAACACCTTTGTGATAAAGTTTTAAGCGTGTTATTCATGACTAATGGCCCCCCAGTAGTCGAAATTCGATTATAATTAATTGAAATTATAAGCTTAAATATTATGATGATTCTATTGGCAAAGACTATTTATTATACTTCTTTAATCACAGATTTCGACAAGACTACACTATAGACAAATAATATTAAAGACAAACAATATTAATTTATTCTCAATTTGACAACACACTTTAACAATAAACAAAAGAATATGCGTGTGCATACCAAATACTTTTTATTTATTGATTTAATGTATTATGCATAATTTGAACAAATAATACCATTCTGCACTCCTTCTCTATATTCTCTATAAGTGTGGAAAATTTCATACTCCGCGCAATTTTCGTAAAAAAGGGTGCAAAGTTTTTGCTTCACGTATTAATTATATAAATAAGGCATGCTGTAGGCCAATAGGGTTGATAATACAGTTAGAAGTCGTCGTGGCCTAAAGGATAAGGCACCTGGTGCTTTCGTATCGAGTGATGCGACTGGGCCAGTGTTCGAATCCCCCAGCTATGAGTTTTTCTATATGAAATACTTACATAACATACATTCACGAATCACACCCACGATGAGGGAATGGCATCTAAGTATGGCGTCTTTTGAGGCATTTTTTTTGTTTTTAACGCTGGGGAATCCATTTACGGATACCCAGTCTAGAGGGGTAATAGACCGGGTTATGTCGGACTCCGGCGCCTCCAGAGAAGAAGAGGGAGAAGAGGAAGACCAAAGTCCTCCTCTTCTTCCAATTCCTACCGGGACTACGCCTTGAGAAAGGCGTGCGAGGCGCTGCGCGGCGTCTACCACGCAGGACCCGCCCCGCAAAACCGACTACCGACTAAACCCTGAGCCCTAAAGGGTTGGTACTACCCTACCTAGTTCTACCGTGAAGCAGTATGAGTTTTGATTTAAATTGTGGGGCAGCCGTTGTCGTATAAAACTAACATTTGGACCTCATGTCTCAAGATGGGTGGCAGTAGTTATGTCGTGATGTGTATGGGCTACAGCGTCATCGTAACATCCAATGGGCCGTGAGCCTGATCACTCTTCTATAGGTACAATAAAAACAAACTAATCATAAGTAAGTATAGGTGACTATTATTTTTAATTTGGTCAACCCTAGAAATATCACTCGACTGTACATTTGGCAAACTACAGTCTACATGGGCCCTAAAAATAGTGCTATTTATAATTAAAAAAACCTAACAAAATTCTCAAAAAGAAATTACTATTCAATGTTTATTCAAATAAATACACAACCATGTAATAAATATTACACGGAATTCGATATTTGAGATCATTCTCCTGTTGAGACAGCCTCTTCTCATGAGTAATAGTAGCTGTTCATCTTGCGTATCCTCCTCGACGAATACGTGAATTCATCTGCTGTCATCTCTTGTCTCCTACTGTTCACGACCGATATGAAGTAGAACAGGACAACTGAAAATAAATCAGTTAAATATTTAGTTTTCTTTTTCAAACACATGTAAGCACTCCCTTATTCATGTTGTACTGGACGAGTAACGCCATCTGTCGTCAAATAGCAAAAACGGATATCGAAACAACTGGAACATCTCTTGAATTTTCTAGAACATTTCTTCTGTATTCCAGTTGCCACAGGCAGACGTATATAGGACGTTTCTTGAATATTCTAGTTTTATCCAAAAAGTTCTAGAATATTGTAGGCATTTTGGGATTTTGGGACACATTTTGGGATTTGCGGTATCTTATACCTTTAAACGAGCAATTCTTGTATATTAATATATTATTATATATCATCTGAATCTCGGAAACGGCTCCAACGATTTTCATAAAATTTAGTATACAGGGGATTTCGGGGGCTATAAATCGATCTAGCTACGATTTATTTTCAGAAAATTTTGTTTTATTCGTGTTTTCAATAATCAACTCTTCCCGACATCTATTGGCGAATAATAATCCTATTTTTCTACTATTTATTATTTCTACTAATTTTTACTAATAATAATATTAATACTTGAGGGCAACTAACCGCTTTAAAGACACAACAAGATGGCGTTATCAAAAAAAATAATCGTGTAAAGCTCGGTCATCATCTAGTTATTATTTCAACAGCTCCCCAACCCTTCAAACCGAAACTTGTAACTGCTTCATAACAGATTCTGAGCCAATCAAGAGTTGTCAACTAACAAATAAACTTGCCGGTATAAAACTTACTGGTATAAAGGAAATATATGGAGATAACAGAGCTGATTTCAGCGTTGTTCTCCAAGTTCTTGTTGTACGAAATGAAAACGACTCCGGCTACTGACAGGACGGTCAGGACCACGCAGAACGCCCACGAAACAATTAACCAAGGCCACGTGAAGCTTGGCTTTTTCTGTAAATAATACATTTTATACTTTGAAGAGCTGTACTTACTATATACTATACTAATGATATGCTTGGACATGCTATAATTTGAATTCCGGCATCCACTTAAAACCAAGCGGGACGTGAGCTTGTTCAACAGTTAAAGCAATCTATATATATAAAAATGAATTGCTGTTCGTTAGTCTCACTAAAACTCGAGAACGGCTGGACCGATTTGGCTAATTTTGGTCTTGAATTATTTGTGGAAGTCCAGAGAAGGTGTAAAAGGTGGATAAATATGAAAAATCTCGGAATTAAATAAAAATAACAATTTTGTTTTTCCTTTGATGTCCCCCCTCGGACGGATTACTTTGTTTGTTTTAAGTTTATTTTATACAAAATATTAGGTCATTTATTTATCGATTGAGGCATTACGAAGTTTGCCGGGTCAGCTAGTAACTAAATAAAAAGTTTATTGCTTGCTTTGGTTCGAGTCAAAATGGTATCTTAATATTACAATAATCTTGCTCCAGGACTAATGTACTATATATTATATGTTCTAGTTGTTAACCGCAGGTACTCCCGCGTTGTCACGAAAATGCGTTATTGTAGTTTCCAATGGAATTGAGGTGTTCTTTCCGAATAAAAGATAGCCTATGTCACTCTCCCGACTTACAATTATCACTTAAATAAGTCAATCGCTTCTTCTTTTCGGCGTGAAGGAAGGACATGCGAAGCCACTTTCAAATTTATAATAATAAAATAAAAGAAATAAAGGATGGATTGAACTTACATACATATATCCGACAGCGGATGTTTTTTTTTTTTTTTTTCGTGAACTAAAGAGCACTGGTGGCCCGGAGGCCTTTCCAGTTTCACCAGGACAGGTGGGCGAGCAAGAGCTTAGCTTAGCTTAGCTTAGGAGGGGTGGGATTTGCTAACAGCTGCCCGAGTGCCACCGAAGAAGTCCTAACAGCTCAAGGACAGCTGCTTTGCGAATGCAACATACATACATATGTATGCGGAGTGATGTACTAGACGATGCATTCCAGCATCGTGTATGCCTTACCACCTTTAAAATCACACCTGCATCAGTAAATAAAGTGTATTATTTTTTGAAAATATACCTATAAGTGCTTCTCAAACATTTACGTTAATCAAACCACGCCCTCTGTCAATGAAATCGGCCATCAATTACCTTATAAGAAACTGCTAATCTACACCCAGATAATAATTCAATTTACATTTGCAGTAATCCCAGTGCTCCTGATTAACTAAATTGTATGAACCTATATTTATAAAAAAATATGAGTGTAGGTATATATGTTCAGCTAAAGCTCGAGAACTGTCAGCCCGATTGGTATATATATTTTGTTTTCTACCTAAGCTGAGAGCCTTGAGAGGCTATATCGGCGTAACCTTAACTAGTAGGTGAGCTCACGGGGCTCAAACCTGACGACGTTGCTAACATTAGCCCTAGCAAGAGCCGTGCTTCGCAGACTCTACCACCGGATCGGAAACGCGACCCACTGAGAAGATCCGGCGAGAAACTCAGTGGGCTGTGTCTGAGGGTTAATTTACTCGTCGAGCCCTTCGTCGCAAGCGACGGGTTCGACGAGAACGATGACCGGCCGATTGATATGAAGCTTTGTACACATATTTTACAAAGGGCGACATGACCATGACCATCACTCCTACGAAAGAAATGTGTGCGTGCTATAGCAAACATTCATGTACCAGACTCATGTAAGCCTTTCTTTCAAAAGTTAAAAATCATGACTTTTACATCTTTATATATTTATGAGGTAGCGATTTTTGTCAAAACAAACAAACATCTGTTTGCAAAACCGCAATCTGTTAGGAATACTTTAAAGATTTCTTCGCTACCTCATAGAACTGCCTTTTATGACAAGAGTTTTTTTAGTATGTCAACAAGAATATTTAATAAACAACCTATAAAAATTTTGAAGACAGTAGATTTACAAGATTTTAAGCAAAAATTGCAAGTATTTTTATTAGATAAGGCTTACTATAGTATGTCAGAATATTTAGACGATAACTTTAGATAATTTAGATAATAAAGTAGAATAGAGTTAAATAATTATAATTTAAGTTTTTTTTTATTTCTATGTGGATTATACTTACACCTAATATTTGTACGCTTTACTAGCAGGACATAGTCATACATTTATTAATATTAACTTATTAATCCTTGTTAACCTATGACTACAAATAATAATAAAATAAATAAAACTAAATAAATAGAGTTAGCGCCCATCCTCTACGACAGCGTTCCGATAGCGTATTTGAAATGTGTAAAAAATCTAGGTTTATACATCGACAGTCACCTCTCGTGGATTAATCACGTTTCCGAAGTAAGCAGAAAAACAGTTTACTCCTTTCAGTCTCTGAAACGCCTTCAAAAATTCTTGCCTCTTCGCACTAAAATTTCTCTTGCCCAAACGCTTTTACTTCCTCTTCTCGATTATGCTGATATCTGTTTTCTAGATGCTTCTGAATTGCTTTTAGATAAACTTGAACGTCTGCAGAATTTGTGCATCCGCTTCATTTTTGGTCTCCGAAAGTATGACCATGTATCTGATTTTCGGGCTGAGCTGGGGTGGCTGCCGATTAGGCGACGTCGAGATTGCCACATTCTCTCTTTTCTCTATTCCATTCTTCACAATCCCGATGCGCCCCTATCTATCTCCGTGAACGCTTTGAATATCTGATTCCTGACGGCAAAGTTAGTCGACAAGCCACTTCTCTTCTTTTAAAAACTGCCATACACAGCTCTAGTCGCTATAGTGGCTCTTTCACAATACAAGCAGTGCGATTATGGAATTCTCTCCCTCAACCTATTCGTGCTAGTTCCTCTCTAGAAGTTTTTAAGAGTCAAATGAAGAAACATTTCCTGTCACTTTAATCGTATTTAAGTTATTGTTTTATGTATGTTTATTTATATGTATTTTTCATTTTACATTAGATTTTTTTTTAAAGCTTAGTTTAAAAATCATGCTTTAATAGCTTTTATATTCCCCTCTTATACATCGTATTTCACTCTGCTAATGGTTTGCTGGAAGAAAACTCATGAATGAGTTAAGCTCACCTTTGTACATAGTATTTAGACCACGGAATAGTTATCTATTCCGTGATTTAGACATTCTTTAAATCTGTTTTTATTGTATTTTCTTTGTGTGTACAATAAGTATAAATAATAATAATAACAAATAATAAATAAATAGAATCTAGTACCTAATGTTAGTGTCGGATAGGTGGCGCTGATGGCAGTAATTTTTATGTTTTGAACTAATTAAAGGTCGAATTGATATGAAATCTATATTTTTATATAAAAGAGAATGTATGCCTGTATCTATGTTCACCTTATTTTATCTTACGTAGTTAGTTTTGGGAATCGTCTTATAGCTTTTATGTTTTAATATAAAATTAATATATAAAAAAAAGCGCGTTAACGTTTGAATTTCGGCATAACCCATACATAGTATATACATTCATACATACATACATCTGTTTTACATATATAAATACGACAGCCACAATAAAATTCTGCATTTCACTTCTAAACTCCAAACTAAAACTAAACTTACCCTAAATGTTCCGTGGATGAGCATACATCCAAATATGGTCTTAAAGAGCGCCGCTACAGCTGTGACTCCGTAGAAAATTGCTCGCGCTGGTGGTAGACTGAACATTTGCAACACAGCAGGGGTTCCGTATAGGACCAATATTGATGCCGAAACCGCCTGTGAGGATAATATATTTTATAAACAGAATTTCGAATGTCGATGAAAATTTGAAATTCAAATTTTGTATACATATTTACTTTAAACAAGAAAGAGATAGACAATTAAAGAATAGTAGATACACGAGCTTCATATAAAACAGGTTGATGTGATAGGCAAAAAATACTAAGGAAATTACAAAAATATGATGCACCGGTGTTCGGATCCCGCAGGCGGGTACCGATTTTTCTAATGAAC